>NC_071388.1:2532162-5335084 GCF_022682495.2 Desmodus rotundus | reverse complement strand
TGTCACCTGTAATTGAAAAATAAAAATTTAAAAAATGATTTAAAAAGCAGCTGGGGGAAAAAAGGCAATGTGGAGAGCTAGCCCGAGAGAACCAGGGGCTGTACGTCACACCGAGCCAGGGTGGCTGTGCCCCTGGCTTTCTTGTCCCAGGGCCATCTCTGAGTGCCCCCCACCTTCCACCTCAGTCAGCAAGAGCGTGCAGAGATCTTAGCCCTGGAAAGCTCACCTTTCTGTTATAGCAGCTTAGATCTCTAGAGCACAAAGTAGGGCGATATTACTGAATCCGATTTTTCACACAAGGAATAGTCACCTGCGTTACCAAGGGATTAGCTGCTGTCTATTTAAAAGTGTGCGCAAGGCCAGGCATAATCTCATAAAAATGAATGATTCATGCATTTCTGGGATGGAGCGAGGAAAAGCTCACCGAGGTTGCCATTCGAGTAGCAACAGTCCATCTCTGAGTTGTTATTCTCGCTCATGACCTCTCTTTAAGGCCAACTATGGTCCTGTCGCCCCCTGTTCGGAATAACATGGCAAAGCTAACCTGATAGCTGCTGGCCGACACCATCAGCCCATTGGACGTGACACAGAGTTATATGAACGTTTTAAACATAATGCTCCCGTACCCTAAAAGAGGGTGAGTTCCACACATTTCAGGACACTCACCGTTAAAACGTATTCTAAGGTCATCTCACTACCGGGTTGCTATTTATTATTTAATTCGTAGGAGAAGCCATGCATTTCACACGCATCTTATTTATATAGCAAATGTGTGACCACTTAGAATTCTACAGAGGAAGGTTTTTGCAGAAGGGAGTGTCAGATTTCCAGTAGTGGGGGCAGCATCACAGGACATGGCCTCTGCTGTGGCTCCTGCGTGCCTGGTGAGTTCCCAGACTCACCGCTGCCTGGGAGGTGCAGGCGGCTGCAGAGGGAGGTGAGGTTTGGGTCTAGCTTCATGTCTCCAGGCTCTGCAGAGACATCAGGCCAGTGGACCAGGGCCGCCTCATCTGCTTCTCAGCCAGAAAGGAGGCACGGAGGCCTCCAATGCTCCCAAAAGAGCTCTGGGCACAGAACAAAAGCATGCTGGGTCATGTGGGTCTATTCTCCAATGTAACAACTGCCATTGAACCTCCCATAACTCTTTGACCTTCAGGGTCACATACTTGTGACTTTGGGGCTTGAGGGACTCACTCCAAGGCTAGATTGCTGCATTTCTCTTTAGTGGTTTAATCTAATTATGGCACGTAGGTTTCGGTTCATTTTTCTCAAGGCCCCAAAAACATCACCAGTTGCTCTAATGAAAGTAATTTTTGCAAAGATCGTAAAGCATTAGTTTAACTGCACTCAGTGCTCCTGTCCTGTGGGGTAAGTGTAGGTCATTAGAAGTTAAAAGCTGTCCCCAAATGCACAGATATGTTAGTGACTTCAAAAGAAGCCAATTCTCACAAAGATTTCAGGGGAAAATGGAGAAAGAAATGGAGAAACAATCTTTTTCATTGTTACAGAACGTTTTTAAAGAAAGTACGCTGCAAAAGAAAACATCTTTTATAGCCTATTATATTCGTTTCCATTCACTACTCCCAAACTCACAAAACAGGGTAACCTACAAAGATTTTACATGCCTTTACAGAAATGTCGGTCAGCTACTTCCCTTGCAAACACTGAATGCTCAACTAAGTTTCAGGCTTAGCTCTCCATGTTTTATTAACTGGTTATCAGTCTTGGCAATTTATTATTGTTAAAAGGGCAAAAATACGTTGCATACGTTAAAATATTACTTTCATTCTACTGATTAGAGAAAATGCTTATATTTGTGAATTTAGATCAAAGTCGTTGTAGCCAGTGGCTAGAAAACTGGGAGAATCGAAGTAGACCACTTCACAGCGCCCAGCGCAGGCTCTCGACTGGGCTCGGTTCTCTTTTCCATCTTCTTTCGATCACTAGAGGTTGAAAGATCCTAATTGAATTCCAGGTCCCCCACGCTGCTCTCAACTTGGGGCACACCATTTCTTCTCTCTCTCTGGACCCCTCACTTGTAAAAACAGGAGCTAGCATTTCAGCTTTCGACCAGCCATTGATCGGCTGGGGCTTCTTCCCATCTCAGCTGCGACCGCTCCAGTGGAAGCGGAAGACATTCGCTCCGCAGCAGTGCTCGGGTGTCGCAGGCCAGGCTCTGTACTGGAGTGATGCTGTTTGAGTGCATTGTCACACACCGGGTGGCTCATCCAGCCGAGCATTAGTCTCACACAGCTCTGGAGGCTACTCCAGGTATCACCTGCAGGGCGGGCCCCTCCCAGCCAGTCTAGCCAGGGGGTGGCTGGTGCTCTTTGTCATGGAGCAAAGTACTTGTGTCTGCCTCTACACCAGGTGACATTCTCCATGTGTCCTCACACTGTCTTCCCTCTGTTGTGTATCTGTGTCTTTCAAGGACGCCATCAATTGGTTCAGGGCCACCCTCAGCCGGTGTGACCTCATCTTACCTGAATATTTCTGCAAAGACCCTGTTTCCTGATAAGATCACATTCACAGATACTGGGAGTTTTGGGGGACACAAAGTAACCCACAACAAAGGGGGATACAGCAGGAACCAAGGCCCTCGGGGGGCTCACAGTCAGAGGCTCTGACAGCCTCAAATGGGTCAGACTCAGCACTGGACAGAGAGAGACCCCAGGCTCGCACTCCCTGGGGGTGACACGGGGCCCTGGATGTCAAGAGGGGAAGGAGGCAGCATTGGCAAAGCATATTTTCCCTTCTGTCATCATCATTGTCTTTATTAAAGTAACACAGTTTCAAAATTCAAGCAGAAGAATAGCACCACCTTGCAACCTCAGCCTCACTCCTCAGAGGCAGCTGTTTTCTCATATAAGTTTTTAATTGAAATATGATTCACATGCCATGAAATTGCCACCTCTAAAGCGTACTATTTAGTGGTTTTTAGTAACCTCACTGCATTGTGGAACCACCCTAGTCCAGGACATTCGCTCACCCCGAAAAGAAACGCTGTGTCTTCGAGCAGTTGGTCCACATCCCACTCCCCCCCCGACCCCAGTCACAAGTCTGCTCGCTGACTCTGTAGACGTCCTGTCACAGACAGTTCATGGCGTTGAATTTAACAATAGATATGTCCAGCTTCTCTCTCTCGGCATAACGTTTTCGAGGTTCCTCCACGTTCACTCCTTCCCGTTGCTGGATAACATTCCACGGGCTGCGTACACCACATTGCCCTTACACACTCACCGATGGACGGGCGTCTGGGACATTCTGACTCTTTGGCTATTCTGACTAACGTTTCGATGACACTCACGCAGTAGTTTTCGTGAGGACGTGTGTTTTCAGTTCTGCTGGATGTGTCCCCAAGGGTGGAACTGTTGGGTCACACGGTAACTTTATGTTTAACTTTTTGAGGAACTGCCCAAATGTTTTCCAAAGCAGCTGCCCCATCTTACAAACAAGGAATGAGGGTTCTGACTCCCACCCCCCCAACCTCACCAACACCTGTTATCGTCCCCTTACCTGATGACAGGCACCCTGGGGGTGTGAGTAGTATCTCACTGAGGCTCTGACTTGCATTTCCCTGGTGACTAGTGACTGGCATCTTCCCCTGTGCTTATGCACGACTTCAGCATCGTCTTCGGAGAAACGGCTGTCCGGATCCTTGCCCACCCGTTCACCCATTCACTCGGTGCAGAGCGTTTTTGTCCACGCAGATTTTGAGCCCAGAAATAAAATTCAGAAAGCGAGTTTTGGAATGAAGGGAAGGGCAGGCAGCATTAGTAAGAGTTTTCCCCAGAAGGATCCCCACTCACAGAGGCCTCACCTTCCCTGCCCCCACCCTGGGCTCCAGGAAGTCGGAGGTTACACAGAGAAGACACAGCTCACCCAAAGGTGAGCCCAGCGCGAATGCTGCAAGAGACACAGGTGCAGGTAGAATAGTGTCGTTTCTTCAAGCGGAAAGCAGGTGTCTCCTGTCTGTTTTAATTTGAAGCAAACAGGGACCACTTTCCTGTCTCTCTGCCTCTGGTCTGCAGTCTAAAGTGAGGAAGCTCAGAAATCACCTGGGGCAGCGGCGGGGATGGGGGCGGGGGTCCTCCGCCAGTTTAAGGCAGCAATCCCCAGCCCGGTGGTGCTTTGTACCACAAAATCACCTCGAAAGCACATTCCCGTGATGAAATACTGTGCAACACTGTCTGGGGAAGAGACTCTTAAGCCAATTAGAGGCAGGAATTATGACAAATGCTGTAATTACGATCCAGGCCGACTGACTACAGCCCATGAATCTTCTGCTTGTGCGCTGGCTCCGTGTCCCACGGACTTACTTCTGTGGGGTAACGACGTCTCCTGCTAGCGAGTGCATTGTGAGATCATTCAAACACTGTGTTGGGGGGGAGGTGAATCTGAGGTCATAGATTCTCAGCTACAACTGTGGCTGGAAGGGAAGCACTACAACGGGACCTTGAGCTGCACAGTTGACTCGGTGCTCTGTGGCCACTGGGGCCAAAGGACAGGGTTAGCTACTTTTTATCTTTTTTTTTTTTTTTTTTTTTTTTTTGCTCCCCATCACATTCTGGTTCTTCCAACTGGCCCAGGGGAGAAAACGATGATTGTCAGTGTAATAGTCAAAGGCTTCAAGGTTTCCCAGGCCTCTGCTATGGATGAGAAAACCGCGCACTGGAGATTCGCCACCTTCAAAGGTTTTCAAAACTTTTACTGAGTCTGATATTGTTGAAAGCTGTGATGATTATGGGACATTTACACAATGGAATACTTTACGCAGAAGGCGGGACGACCAACTACCCAGCGTCCCAGAGGGCTGCTTTGAATAACAGTTGGGTGGGTTTCTCTAGAAGGTGTCCAGGAGAAAACACGTAGGCCAGGCCTTTGTAGAATCCTTGCTGTCTTAGATTTGATTACCCAAGCAATGAGAGTGCACTTTGATCCAAAATACCCAGGAGAGTGAGGCCAAATGGCTTGGGTTCAAATATTCCGATTATACGGAAGGGTCCTGGTTACCTGAGCCTGAGGAGCTGGAAGGTGGAGTGAGGAGGTAGCAGTTGTCATAAACAAGAGTCCTCCACCAAAGACCCGGCTACTTTTTTTTAAAAGATTTTATTTATTTTCAGAGAGAGGGAAAGAGAGGGAAAGAACATCAATGTGAGAGAGAAGCATGGACCAGCTGCCTCTTGCATGCACCCCAACCAGGGACCAAACCCACCACCCAGGCATGTGCCCTGAACAGGAATCAACCAGCGACCTTTCACTCTGTGGAATGACACCCAGCCCACTGAGCCACACCAGTCAGGGCAAGAACTGGCTGCTTGTAACAGTCGGCTCTCCCTAGCTCTCCCTCCCTTGACCACCACCATCTCTCCCCTCCCCTCTGCCCCATGCCCATCAACCCTCGCCGAGCCTGCAGCCTCTTACAGGCCAGTCTCTCTTGGAGTCGCAGATGCTGCCTGATAACCCACAGCAAGTGGGTCACAGGGTGAAACGTGAAACTTTGCCACAGGTGCAAGGTTTCATCAAGTCACTGACAACGGTCAGCTTGGGGCCTCCTGCATCCCAGGGGAAGTTGCTGACGCATGGTGACTGGCAGGGATGGCCGTGCCCACCAAAGAGGAGGAAACGAGGAAGATGGCCAAGAGGACATGCCTTCCAGAGAACGATGTGAGGGTCAGGAGGTTATCAGAGGCCTTGGGAAACAAAGCCCCTGCCTATTTTTGGAGAGCTGACCCTCTCTATGGCCTTCCTGATAAGCTCAGTGCGTAAAATAAAAGCTCTCTGATTGTGTTAACATTCAGGGTTGCCAGAAAAATCTTCCTGATGAAAAATAAGCACTTAATTTGTCCATTTTTCTCAGAACTCCTCCAAAGGGATAATTATAACCAAAAGCATGTTCAGTGGACAATAATATGAACTTATTTCATAGTTTTGTTCCAGTTTTCAAGATAAAGTCCCAACAATGAGACCATTTTTTTTCCCCACTGTTCAGCATCAAGTTTTGGTCCCCATTTTGCTGAAGTGGATTCCATCACAGCCTTTCTCCAGCCTAATGGGGCTTCCCTCACTCTGGCCTCCCTGCCCGACATCCAGTGTGGGATGAGTGGGCGTCTCAGCTGCCACCAGCTCACCGGCCCTGCTCAGGTAGCCCAGCCTAGGTAGCCCTACCCAGGTAACCCTGCCTAGACATCTCTGCCCAGGTAGCCCAGCCCAGGTAGCTCTAACCCAGGTAGCTGTGCCCAGGTAACCCTGCTCAGGTAGCTCTGAGGAAGTCTCTACTCCAGCAAAACTGGGCACACTTTGTTCCAGTTGCATCTTCCTTTTGCCCTTGGTAAAGGCTCCATTTCTGATCTCTTTTAAGACTTGAGCTGAGAGTTATCACTAAGTAATGAGCCTCTGCTTACCAATGCGTCGGACACGTTTGTCTCGGTGGTGCCCTCGGCGTGAGGAGTCCAGGCTGTAACAGAGAGAAGCATGGATGTGCCTTTCTTACTAAAAACCACATTTTCAAGAGTTCGGGGGAGCCTGAGTAGAGCTTGGTCACAGAGAGAATCTGTCCCTGCTGAGACCTGTGTCACCCTGGGCTGGCCTGTCTCCCTGCTTCCAGCTTCTCCTGACCCCCTTTCCCATCTTCTCCTCCTCCTCCACAAAGCTGCTGGGGCCTGAGCCTGCCTTTGTGGGACGGTGAGCTAACATGCTTCCCCTACGAGAAGCACTGTGAGTCCTCAACAGCTTCACTGAGATACAACTGTCCCCACACAGTTCCCCCATTTGAAGTGTACAATGCATTGTTTTCTTAGTGTATTCCCTGGTACGTCTAACCAACACTGGAGTCAATTTTAGACCTCACATTTTCATCTCCTCAGAAAGGAAGTCATACCTGTTAGCCTCCCCTTGCCACCCCCATGTCACCTCCATCCTAACCTAAGTCTGTCACCTATTGTCTGTCACTAGAGACTTTCCTACTCTGGACATTTTGTATGACAGGAATCATATGATCCCAACGTGCACTGCTGTGTCCGGCTTCTTTCACCAAGCAGGCTCCCGAGGTCCATCCATGTTGGAGGATATATCCGTACTTCTTCCTTTTTACAGCTGGATAACCCTGCATTACATGGATAGACCAGGTTTTACTTATCCGTCCGTTGGCTGGGGGGCGTTTGGGTTGCTCCCACCTTTTGGCTATTGTGCATAATGCTGTCACAGACATTCATAGACGGGTTTTTGTTTGGATGTATGTTCATTTCTCCTGGGGAAACATTATTATTTAACCACACTTAAGTGCACAGACTCCCACAAGTCTCCTTAAGGGGATACCAGGGGTGAGACTCCTGGGACGTGAGGCTGGTGGAGAGGAGGGTTCCAGGCATGGACAGGGCCTTTTCTGGGCCTCCGAGGACCCACGTGGGTGGCTGCCTGCCTGCCTGTGCCACACACAGTCAGCGGTTTGGAAGCACAGGTTCAAATCCTGCCTCAGTCATCTGCCAACCACATGTTTAAAGGCCGGTTACTTCCATCCCCAGACTTCTGTTTCTCCTGCTTTACACAGAGCTAATGATAGATGTACTTTGTGGGATGGCTGAATTACTAGAATGATACATTAAGCAGCCTGTAGCACAGTGCCCAGGATAGAGTTCTTACATCGTTTGTTATTGATTATCAATTAGGAAGCTCTGAACTGCAAGTGAGAGAATTTTTAAAAAGTGACTTGACTGGAAAATGCCTCATGATTAAGGCGGACAGGTATTCTCATGGCCACAAAGAGGACAAGGGCGCAGGAAGAGTAACAAGAGCAAAGGCCGGTGGCCTGGTGTAAGCTGCAGGGCATTACTTACTTTTGCTGGGAATCCCATTCCTTACCTGCAAAGTGCAGGAATAGTTAAACCAATTGTGAGGATGAAACGAGATAAGAAGCCAAAACCCTTAGCCTGTGGTAGGTGCTCAGTAAACCATAGCCGCTTATTCCTTGTTTTCCCTCCCTACGTGACCAGACTCCAGAACCGGTGCTCTTCCCAAAGTGTTGCGTAAAGGTTTGCTTTGCTGCTTGCAACTGTTTGACAGTAGGCTCTTCAGAGAGATGGGCAGACAGTCATTGTTGTGCCTCTCACGGCAGGCCGCAGGGACAGGTGCAGAGAGGGGCTGAGCACGGAGGAAACAAAAATAATGAACTTGGCCATCGAGCTGGGCAGCTGCTGGCTCAGCCAGTGTCCGAACCACAGAACGAGAACACCACCGAGAGCCGTGCAGCTTGGTTGGAGACCCGGGCTCCACACCCAAGGACGGCTCTGCACCCAAGGTCGGCTCTGCACCCAAGATCGACTCACCACAGAGCAGCAAGTGAGAGGTGGCCGCCACGCACCAGCGTCCGGGGCTCGTGGACTGACTTCTCCCTTCACTTGCTCTCTTTTAGTTCACCTTCGGTGAGCCCGCTGGCCCCGCAGCGCACCCACTGGGGACTCACTGGCCATTAAAGAGACCCCATGTGAGGGCTGTCACTCAGCCCCTGTGAGAAAAAAAGCACATCTTTCTAGTATCAGTAAAAAGCGTTTACCCAATTCATATGCAGAAAATAAGGTGGGAGGAAATAGGGACATTTTTAAAGCAGGCCAAAAATATATATTTCCATCTTTGCCAACAGATTAGAAAAGCAACACTGATAGGCCTACTTGACTGGCCTGTCACCTTAGAAAACACAAAGAAAAGTGGGTGACGAGACTTCCCATCAAGGAAAAACTTCTTCCAATATTACACAACGGTGGTCAAAACCCTTCTAGAATTATATATTCTTTTGTGTACCCTGGCTCTTTCTTTTATTAGCAGTGATTTATGCCAAGAAAAATATTGTTGGCCCAGGCTGCCTGCCAACTCAAAAGATATTCTCAAAAACTCTCTTCTTGTCAAAGGACATGTGTGTGTCCCCCACCCCCCAACCCCCGGCCAGAGCCCTAGCAAACCTGGCCTGCCGCTCAATGTCCCGGCCACCCCAGGGTGGACCACGGGAGCTGCAGAGCATTGTCAGATGACGGCGTGCTTGCGTCTGGGTCCACGAGCCCCAGACCCCAGGCATTCGGGAGTTACACTATTGTTTTTCTTCATTTTACAATAGACGAGGAAATGTTTTATTTTTTTTCTTTTTTACTGTAAGGTTAATCGAATCTGTCCTGGAAGCGTGAAAAAGGACTGGAGTTGTGCTCAAGGACAGAGTCCTCCTGTGACCTCACAGCTGGTCCAGAGGACGTGTATGGCTGAGGACAAGGTCCCCTCAGAGCGTCCAACAGCACCATGAAGCCAACACTTTGTGACGAGGCACCCAATTGGACTGTGAGACAAGTCTAAAAATAGACAGTAAAGATCTAGCAAAGGAGAAATCACAGCGTAAATTGGCTTTTGCAATCCAACTGTGATAAACAGCGGGGAGTAATGGAAATGTAATTGTGGAGCCCTGGATGAGGTATTAAGCTTTGAACAGAAAGGATTCACATTAACAAACGCCAGGGTGATTCTTCAAGGGGGGGGGGGGGTGCGATTTTGATTTGATCAGCCTTACCCTTTCATTGTGGTTACAAAGCTTTTTCCAAAAGCTTGCAAAAGGGGAAAAAATGAAGTTCTCCAGCAAAACATTACCCTTGCATTTCAAAGACCCTAGAGCCACCATCCCCTTAGGCACAGGTGGGCCACCTACAATTATCAGAAATCCACATTGGTTCTAAATCACTTGTAGTCCTCACACAAGCCTGTGCAGCAGGAGGCTGGCAGCCATGGGAATCCTGCCTCTGCTGGCTTGCTCTGCACAACTATGGGCAGGCCCTTCATCTCCCTAAACCTCAGTCTCCTCACCTGCAAAGTGGAGAAGATAACTTTGCCTGGAGCCTCAGGCCACTGAGAACTAAACAAGAGAATTTGTGTAAAATATTGAGGGATCCAGCCTTGCAAACGGAGGTCAGACATCAATGCGAATTATTGGTTTTCAGGTTCAAGGGCATTAAAGGGAAGAAAGGCACCCCTACCTCCCTGCTGCTTCCTGTTTCCCTCTACCTGCCTCTGATAAGAACATCTCAGGACTTGATTTCTTCTCCCTGAGGGCAGTCACTGCTGAAGAAGGCAAACCTGTGAGTCACAATTCAAGGTGTTGTGACCCTATGCCCCAAGAAGCCACAAAGAGGGTCACTGATTTCAAATGTAGTTATCAGCAATGGAAAGGCTAGACTGGTCCCAGTTGAGACTAGATAGATTGCAGTCCTTTCTGACCCTGTATTGAGCGCCAGCCCTACCCCATGCCTCACTCACACACCTGGACTCGTGTGGCCTTCAAGTTCACTGTGTGCTGTGCAAGTTTCAGAAACACTAGTCTTCCACTTGGACCACAAAAACCAATGGCTATGTGTTGCAAGGGGCCCAAGACCCCACAGCTCTGATCCAGAGGAGAGTTATGTCTACCAGCATCCCTTAGGAATGCTTTGGGCTGCAAATAACAGAGAAGCCTTTGGACAGTGGACTAACCCATGGGAAGTGGTATGCTTTTCTGACATCATGTGGAATCAGTGGTAGGAGTGAGTGGCATGGACTCAGTCATCCAAGGTAGATACTCTTTCCTTCATCTCTGCCAATCTTAGCAAGTTAACTCTTCATTCTCAGACTTGTCCTCTCTCTTAGGATTGTCTTAGTCTGCTGTGGCTGCCGTAACTTAATACTGGAGACTCAGAGGCTTAAACAACAGAAATTTATGTTCTCACATTTCTGGAAGCTGGGAATCCGAGACCAGGGTGCCAGAGTGTTTGGTTTCTGGAGAGGACTGTCTTTCTAGCTCACAGCCAGCCGCCTTCTCCTTACATGTCCACATGGCCTTTCCTTGGCGAGAACTCATGGAGAGAGAGATGTCTCTCTTCTTCTGCTTAGAAGGCCACTACGCCTGTGAAATTAGGAGCCCAGCCTTGCGGCTCATGTAACCTTAAGTACCTTCTAAAAGCCCTATCTCCAAATACAGTCACAATTGAGGTTAGAACTTTAACATATGAATCATGGTGGGGGGGGGGGCACAGTTCAGTCCATAGCAGGGTGTAAAAGTGGCTACCAAAATCCAGGTGTTGCATTTCCAGTAGGAAGAAGGAAAACAGAACTCCAAGAAATATATGACCTTTTCAGGAAAGAACTCCTTGACTTTTGTGCGTGTCCCGTGGTCACGCCTAGCTGGAAGGAAGACATGAAAGTGAGGGGGAGGGGACTGGGGAGAAAGAGGCTGGAACTGGCTGTGGACACAGTGCACCAAGGTTGATGTAACTGTTCACCATGATTTTCCTGAGAGTGGTGAAATGATAAAGCTTCCAGAGGAGCTCCCATCATTTTGACGATGACTCTACAACAAGGGTAATTTTATTTTCTTTAAGGGATTCTTCATAGGTGAACAGAAGTACCCCTTAGGCACTTTTGCTGTATAACAAACTTCCAAAAGTTAGTAGTTTGGTGGGTGGGCAATCTGAGTTGTGCTGCTCCAGATGGTTCTTCTAGTTGTGGTGGGACCCCCACAGGCATCCAGGTCAGCTGTCCAGTGGGCTGCAGCTGGCTGAGACAGCCTGCCTCTACACCACGTGCTCCCTCCTCCTCCCCGGGCCAGCCTGGGCTTACTCACGTGGCACCTGGGCAGGTTCCTAGTGAGGAAGAGAACAGGCACCTCCTCTTCTGCTCCATTCTACTGGCCAAAGAAAGTCACAAGATAGCCCAGATTCAAGGGGTTAGGAAGCAGACACTACCTCTTCTTGGGCAGAGCTGCAAAGTCACATGGCAAAGACCCTGAATATGGAGATTGTGGCCATTTTTACAGTCTATGGTTGTATCGGTCCTGTGATAGGAAGTGTGCTGAACAAATGTGGAGGTAAGAAGAGGGGGGATATGCTCCAAATCAGAATTTTGTTGAGTTGTGTTAATTATAGGTGTGCAGATTGAAGTGAACCTTCTATACTATATCAAAAAAGATCAAAAAGCAGCTCTATATTCCATGACTAGCTACTGGAATCAGGCCCCAACTCTGTTAAATCTCCCTCTGTCACCTGTCATCAAAGCAAAACTGGCAAGCACCCTGATGAATATTATTTGTCTAAAACTCACGCAGGACTGCGGAGAAAAACTGGAACTCCGCGAGCGGCACACTGAATGATCAGCAGGCAGTGGGTGGGACTGAGACCGCAGGAGTCGGTGCTGCCAGGGGCAACGCAGGCCTCTCTTCTCATCTCCTCATGTCTGACCCCCTGGATCGGTGCTTGAGAAATGTGGGAGCCAGGCCGTAACCACGTGAGCTTTCTGCCCCTGACCTGAGAGAAGAGGTCTCTCTGTGCAGGGTGGTAATGACACCAGAAGGAGGGCAGAGGTCATCCAACCCCATGATTCATAACCTTGAGGAAACCATTTCTGACCTTTCCATGACTAGGCTCAGACTTGTAACTAAAACTACCGTATTTTGCCACATATAATGCGTATCCATGTTTCTGTGCACATTGTACAGAGGAATATTATACCTATGGTATGTAATCATTATACCTGTGTATAATGGGCATCCTTATTTTTCCCTCAAAAATTTGGGCAATGCAGTATACATGGCAAAATACAGTAATATCCCTCAGAGTTCTTGTGCCATTTTTTTTTTCCTAATTCTATTTCAGACACTCCTATGCTGATTTTTCTTTGTAGACCAATTCCCACATGCTGTTAAAACATCATAAGTATCCGATTCCTACAGGTGACGGGCACCACCTTTTGTTTTATTTAATGACTGTACTCATTACAATTCACTGCACCTTCCCCGAGAAATACATTGACGTGTTGGGGGAAACCCAGGCAGACCAGCACACCCACGTCCCCTTGGACATGTCACATAGAAATTCCAAGGCTGTCAGACACCCTCTTCTTTCACAAGAAAATGAAGTTTCTTGACATCCTTTGGTGTTCACCTTCCTACTCTCTAGTGTGAGTGTTCAGCAGTGATAGATATTGTTTTAATTTGTTAACAGCGCGTTTTGACTAATGCACGTTATCATCCTTTGTCATCAATATTTAAACCGAATGTAACAGTGGCGCAAACCCAATGCAGTGAGGTAACGCCACATCCCGGCACTGTCATCCAGGGTGTTAAGATGTGGATGCCGGTTCGTTGTGGGATTTCCGTCATTTACTTGTGAATGGGCGGTTTCCCTTGGCTTGCGCTTGCTAGTCTAAAGTCTCCTTTTAAGTGAGTTCGAGCATTTCCATATCAGTCAGAACTCACTTGTACCCTAAGTTTTCCCGGTTCTCCTCACCCTCAGGTGCCTATAGAGACACATGAACAATGATGACATGGTTCCTATCACAGGTCCCCACAAGGGGTCTCAGGCACCATCAGCGCCCTTCGGGCGCTTCCAGACACAATCGATAACTCGGGAAATTGCTGCCCCTGGGTGGGCTCTGTGGCCTAAGGAGGCGCCTCCTTTGTTCCCCCCTCAGTTTTACTAAAACACCTGCTGTAGAAGGGGGTAGATACGAGTCAGCAGGGTCTTCAAAGATATGGCCATAGACAGCCCCCCACTGTGCTCAGAACCATATATCCCCCCATGCCTGAGGCTTAATTGAGCTGAGAAACATAAAGTGAGTTTCTGGAGGGAAATATTAAAGTTGCCTAGAAGAACGATTTTTATGAGAATCCTGAAAGCATTTCTAAAACACAAGTCACAACAAGCAGATGGAGAAACCGGGGTGCTGGTTGGGTTTTAACGTCCAGGTCTGCCAGAAATTCACACACCCCCAGAGTCTGGCAGGCACACGCTCTGTGCTGAGAAACACAGGCCCAGCCCCAGACCTCTGAGCGGCAGAACCAGTGACAGAGAGCAGCCCGGGACACGCGTGACTCAGCACAGCAACACCCTGCGAGCTCACGGGGTGCCAAGATGGGAGGCCCCGTGCTGACTAGGGTGAGGGCCTATCCTGAGGGGCCGGTGTGAAACCCGATACCTGTAACAGGTGGGATATCAGTGTCCTAGGGCTGCCGCCAACCAATTACACAAACAGCGTGGACAGAAACAACAGAAATTTATTCTCCCACAATTCTGGAAGCCAGAGCTCTAAAACCAAGTTGGCAGCAGGGTTGCACTCCCTCCTAAGTCACTAGGGGGATCCTTCCTGCCTCTTCCAGTCTCTGGTAGCTCCTGCTATTCCTTGGCTTGTGGAAGCATCCCTCCCAGCTCTGCCTCTGTCTTCAGGTGACTTATTCCCTCTGTCTCGGTGTTCCTTCCTCTCCTTACAAGGACAGTTTGGGAACCACCCTAAGTCCAGGATAATCTCATCTCAAGATCCTTGTATGATTACATCTGCAAAGACCCTATGTCCATAAGATCACATTCTGAAGTTTTAGGTGGACATGAATTTGGGGGGACACTTTTCATTCCCCTACATGTGGCCATTACAGAGCCCAAACTTCCTGCAGCATCAGAAGCAGAGGGATGAGTCTGAGGGGGAAGGTCTGTAGACAAAGCAGTCTTCTTGCAGGTCCATTCAAGGGGGATGGGATTTTAACCTGTGAAGCTGTGACCAGTCACCATAGGGTGGGAGGTCACTGGCGGTCAGCAAGACGAGTGCAGGCCAGGCCACAGTGTAAACACCTTGGTGCCCTGCTTATCAGAGGTGAAGAGTGTATGTTTGGAAGCAGAGCTGTGAGCAGGAAAGGGAGTGAAAGCTGAAAGAAAGTGGGTGCACTTTGAGGCTCTTAAATTAGGGATCAACCTGGACTCCAAGGGAGACAGCTGTATCAGTCTGTGCAGGCTGCGGTAACAAAAATCCACTCAGACAAACCACAGACATTTATTTCGCACAGTTCTAGAGTCTGGCCATTTAAGATCAAGGTGCTGACCAATACCATGCCTGGTGAGACCTGTCCTCACTGTGTCCTCACATAGCCTTTCCTTGTGCGTCCTCACTGTGTCCTCACATAGCCTTTCCTCGAGGAGACAGAAACAGACAGAGACAGCTCTCTGCCATCTTTTTTCTATAAGGACACTAACCCCGTGGGATTAGGGCCTCACCTTAATGACCTATTTTAACCTCAGTTATTTCGTCTGAGTGTCCATCACCAAATAAGCCACACTGGAGGCGAGGGATTGCACATATGGGTTTGGGGGCCGGGGGGTACAGAGACCATTCCATCCACAACAGCAGCAAAGATTGCTAAGCAGGGGGAAAGACACATGTTCAGGTTTCAGGCCTGGCAGGCAGCACAGACGTTTGGATGCAGGACCTCCTTCCAGACTCCTGAGCTGGAAGACTGGATTTGAATTCTGTTCTGCTTCTTGCTGACCAGGCAATCTTACCCAGTCACTGAATCTTTCCGGTACCAGCTTTCTCCTCTGTCGAATGGAATCATGGCAGACCCCACCTCTGTTGCTGTTGTGACCAAATAAGCTTATGAAGTGCTCCTGCTGGTGCCTGGCTCACGGGAAACGGGGCAGATGTCACCACCTTCACGTTCCTCCTCCTCGTTCTCACTAGAGCACTGTATGCCCCTCTGTGAGTGTGAGTTATCTTCTTCTTTTTTTCTTTCCTTTTTTTCCACTTTTTTAATTGTTGTTCAATTACCATTGTCCCCATTCCCCCCCATTACTCTTCCCTGCCCTTCCCACCCCCACCTGCCACATTCAGTCCTCCCTCCCCCATTGTCCTTGTCCATGGGTCCTTTACACATGCTCCTTGTGAGTTATCTTTGTTGTGGGCAGTAAACTCCTCCAGTGTGACTATGGCAGGGAGACTGGCCTCTCAGGGCCACTGTGTCAGGGCGTGAACACATTCCTTCTGTCTAACCCTAACCCTGGGAGGCTCTGAGGACACCTCGCTGTCTGCCTCCTCACCCCAGCCTCTGCCCAGGTTTGGGTTATGCTCGTACATGACAATATTTGTCACACAAGTGAGGTAGCTCAGATACCCTGCAAAAGAGGGAGATTAAACCTGACATCCTCCAGGGGAAGGTTTGCCGTGTCGAGAAGCTTCTGTCACGACCCACCGAATGGAAAACTCCATGTGACTAAGAGCAGGCTGGGTGATGGGTTGGAAAAGGGAGGCGGGCTGTTCCAGCCTAGGTGACGGGAGCAGACGTGTGATGCGCGCCGTGTGACAGACTGCACACAGGGGGGCCGCGCCTCAGCCCGTCCCTGCGACACTTCCCTCCCTAACACAATTTTTAGAGCTAAGGCCCTTTGTTGGAAGATGAAACAAACAGGCTTCTTTCTTCTTTTCTCTCTTTCTTTTTAATTAGTAGACTTTATGCTTTAGAATAGTTGTAGGTCTACACTGAGCATAAAGTGTAGGTAAGTCCTTTATGTCCTCCCCCATCAGTTTCCCTGGTATTAACTTCTTGCTTTAGTGCCAGGCATTTGTTATTGATGAACCAATATTGATACATAGTTATCAGTTAAAGTACACAGTTCACATCGGGGTTCCCACTTGGTGGTGTCCATTCTGTGGGTTTTGACAGGCGCAGAACAACATGTCCACTGTGTATAAAATACTCCGTATCCTGCAGCATAGTTTCACTGCCCTAAAATCCTTTGTGCTCTACCTGTTCATCCCTCCCTCCCCGCTAACAACTCCATAGTTTTGCCTTTTCCAGAATGCTGTAGAACTGGAATCATACAGTATGTAGCCCTTTCATTCAGCTTGGCGTCTTTCACTGAGTAGCAGGCGTTTAAGGTGCCCCCTTGTCTTTTTGTGGCTTGAGAGCTCAATCGTTGCCGAGTAATTTTTACATTCTGCCTTTATCTTATTCTCTCAAGATAATAATTCTGATCCATGCTGTCTCCAAACCTCAAACAGGCTCAATGACCTCAGACCAATAGAGGCGTAGCAGGCAGTCAGGGGCCCCCATGCCCCCCAACCCAACCCCTTACACATACACACACACACACACACACACACACATACACCCCTGTGCAGTGAAATGACACCAGAGGTCCCCACAACCTGGTAGGTTAAGAATCCAGCAGTGATCCAACCTGAATCACATCGAGTCCAAAAGAACCACATTCAAAAGCATACACTGCCACATTTTTATTTCAAGAGGAGACGATGGTAAGTGTACACAGTTTTACTTGTGACCCCAAAATGGTCACCTCAGCGTCCCATGACTGTACGGGCAAACCTTCAAAGATTGCGGACATCCCAGAATTGAAGGCTTGTGTTCTTTCAGAAAAGCGCCAGCCCCTTCTGAAGGTGCTCCTTCCTGCTTGAAAGGGAAGCTCCTAGGACCCAACCAGTCTTTGAATTTCCTCCGCTCCCAAGTGGCTGTTTTCCAGAGTCTAATTTGTCCCAGACATCCTCCATGACTCTCCCCTCAAATGAGTGCTAACATGGGAATCAAAAGAAATCACTCCCCAGATGTGCGGGGGCCAGGGGGCAGTCTACAGGCAGACAGGTCAGGGGCAACAACTGGGCTTCTTAGAAGTTCAGGGTCCCCGCATGGCTGAATAACCAGCTTCCCCCAATCCCATTGCTGCACCTTGAGTAAATCCATCAGCAGGTCCCTCAGCATGGTGCCCCTGGAAGCCTAGGAGAGCATCAGCTACAAAGACAACTGAGCTGCAAAGATTGGGATCATAAATGAAGCTTGTCTGCAGGGACACTTCCAGCTGGAGCTTCAGGGAGGATCCTCAGAAGTCCAAGACCAACTGGGAAACAGGAGGGATGGAGCACAGCAGCCCAGGAAGATGAGGGGACAGGAGTGCAGGGCTATCAGCCCTGATGTGGGCACTCCATAGAACGGCTGGGGAGGACAAGAGGTGACAAATGCAGTGTGCAACTTGTGAAATTCCAGTTCCCACGTGAAGCACACAATTTCATCAAAAATGGGTACTGTTCCTTATCAATGCTTTTTCCGCATCTATTGATATGATCATGTGATTTTTGTCCTTCCTTTTGTTT
Organism: Desmodus rotundus; assembly: GCF_022682495.2. Taxonomy (NCBI): domain Eukaryota; kingdom Metazoa; phylum Chordata; class Mammalia; order Chiroptera; family Phyllostomidae; genus Desmodus; species Desmodus rotundus. The sequence continues at coordinate 5,317,159 of NC_071388.1, read as the reverse complement.
ATGTGATGTATTACATTTATTGAGTTAAGAATATTGAACCATCCTTGCATCCCTGGGATGAATCACACTTGATCATGGTGAATGATCTTTTTAATGTATTGCTGGATGCGGTTTGCCAATATTTTGTTGAGGATTTTAGCATCTATGTTCATCAGTGATATTGGCCTATAGTTTTCTTTCTTTGTTGTGTCTTTATCTGGTTTGGGATTAGGATGATGCTGGCTTCATAAAAAGAGTTTGGGAATCTTCCCGCCTCTTGGATTTTTTGGAATAGTCTGAGAAGAATAGAGGTTAATACTTCCTTAAAGGTTTTGTAAAATTCTCTTGTGAAACCGTCCAGTCCAGGGCTTTTGTGTGCCAGGACTTTTTTGATTACTGTTTCGATTTCATCAGCTATTATCAGACTGTTCAGGCTTTCTGTGTCTTCATTCAGTTTTGGAAGATTACTTTTTTTTAGAAATTTGTCCATTTCACCCAAGTGTTCAAATTTCTTGGCATACAGTTGTTCATGGTAATTTCTTACAATCCTTTGTATCTGTGTAGTATCAGTTTTAATCTCTTCTCTTTCATTTCTGATTTTATTTACTTGGGTCCTTTCTCTTTTTTTCTTGATGAGTCTGCTTAAAGGCTTGTCCATTTTGTTTATCTTTTCAAAGAACCAGTTCCTGGATTTATTGACCTTTGAATTGTTCTTTCAATCTCTATGCCATTTAACTCTGCTCTGATCTTGGTTATTTCCTTCCTTGTACTTGCTCTGGGCTTTGTTTGTTGTTGTTCCTCCAGTTCTTGTAGATGTGGAGTTAGATTGATTATTTGAAATGTTTCTATCTTTTTTAGGTAGGCCTGTATCACTGTGAATTTACCTCTCAGGACTGCCTTCACTGTGTCCCATAAGTTTTGGACTCTTGTGTGTTCATTTTCATTTCTTTACAGAAACTTTTTGATTTCTTCCTGATCTCATTATTAAGCCATTCATTGTTTAATAGCATGCTAATCAATCTCTATGAATTTGAGTGTTTTTGAGTTTTTCCTTGAGGTTTGTTTCTAGTTTCTAGTTTGTGGTCCGAGAAAATGCTTGATATGATTTCAATTTTCTTGAATTTTTTGAGGCTTGTTTTGTGTCCTATCAGGTGGTCTATCTTTTAAAATGTTCCATATGCATTAGAAAAGAATGTGTATTTTATAAACCCAAGTTTCTGTGGTCAATTAATATTCAACAAATGGAGCAGAAGCATAAAATGGAATAAAAATAGTCTCTTCAACAAATGGTATTGGGAGATCTGGACAGCTATAGGCAAAAAAATTAAACTCAACCACCAACTTACACCATACACAAAAATAAATTCAAGGTGGTTAAAAGTCTTAAACATAAGTCACAACACCATAAAAGTCCTAGAGGAAAACACAGGCAGGAAAATATCAGATATTCCACACACTAATATTTTCACCAATATGTCCCATAGAGCAAGGGACTTAAAGGAAAGGATAAACAAATGGGACCTCATCAAAATAAAAAGCTTCTGCATGGCTAAAGAAAACATCAGCAAAATGAAAAGGGAACCAACCACATGGGAAAATATATTTGCAAATGATACCACAGAGAAGGGTCTGATCTCCAAAATATATAAAGAACTCACATGACTCCACTCCAGGAAGACAAAAAACCCAATTAAAAAATGGGCAAAGGACCTGAACAGATACTTCTCCAGGGAGGACATACAGAGGGCCCAGAGACATATGAAAAGATGCTCAGCATCACTAGCCATCAGAGAGATGCAAATTAAAACCACAATGAGATATCACTTCACAGCTGTCAGAATGGCCATCATAATCAAATCAACAAACAACAAGTGCCAGCAAGGTTGTGGAGAAAAGGGAACCCTGGTACACTGTTGGTGGGAATGCAGACTGGTGCAGCCACTGTGGAAAACAGTATGGAATTTCCTCAGAAAACTAAAAATGGAACTGCTTTTTGCCCTGGCAATTCCACTGCTTGGATTATACCCTAAGAATCCTGAAACACCAATCCAAAAGAACCTATGCACCCCAATGTTCATAGCAGCACAATTTACAATAGCCAAGTGCTGGAAGCAACCTAAGTGCCCATCAGTAAATGAGTGGATCAAAAAACTGTGGTCCATTTACACAATGGAATACTACACAGCAGAAAGAAAGAAGGAGCTCCTACCCTTCATGACAGCATGGATGGAACTGGAGAGCATTATGCTAAGTGAAACAAGCCAGATGGTAAAAGAGAAATACCATATGATCTCACCTATAAGTGGAATCTAATCAACAAAACAAACAAGCAAGCAAAGTATAACCAGTGACATTGAAATAAAGAACAAACTGACAGTAACCAGAGAGGAGGAGGGAGAGGCATAATGGGGGGAAATAGGGGAAGGGTCATCAAGGAACATGTATAAAGGACACATGGACAAAGCCAAAGAGGGTAGGATCGAGGGTGGGAGGCAGAGATTGGTGGGACGGGGAGGAATGGTGGGGGGGAAATGGAGATAACTGCACTTGAGCAACAATTTTTTTTTAAAAGCAATTTCAAATAAAAGTCTGCAATCCATCCTGCCCACCAAAGAACCTGCGTCCACAGTGTGCACCTCTACCACATCTTTACCCTCATGCACGACGCACACTTAGGGTGTTTCCACGGCCTGGCTGTTGTAGTTAATGCTTCAGCGAACGTTGGGGTGACTCAGCCATAAAAAAGAACGAAACATTGCCATTTGTGACAACATAGATGGACCTTGAAGACACCATGCTAAGTGAAATAAGACAGAAAAGGACAAATACTGTACAATTTCACTCATGCGTAAAATATGAAACAAAAAAGAGACAAACAAACAAACATAACAAAGTAAACTTATAGATAAAGACTACAGATTAATGGGTCCCAGACAGGAGTGGGGGACGGAGGGGGAAAGGGAGTCAGGTGGAAACTGGACTTTTGGTAGTGAGCGCACAGTGGAGTATACAGATATCGAATTATAATGTTGTGCACCTGAAATTTATATAATGTTATTAACCAATGTTACCTCAACTTAAAAAATAATAATAATGGGAGGGGGAAAAGAATCTCCACGTGGATACACTGTCCTGTGTCATCAGGGGAGGACAGGGAGTGGTGAAGGGCGTGTGATGAAGGACAGGGATCATCCTCAAATAGTTACTTAGTGCCTACTGTATACACTCAACTGTGTAACAGCACCCCAGGGACACAGGGACCCACCAGGCCCTGACACTGCCCTAGAGTGGCTAATAGTCTGGTAGAGCAATAGATGGGCACAGAAAAAGATAGCTCTCCTCATTAACATGATTTTGCTAGTGTGTTGTGGATGAAAACAATCTTTCAAATGAACTCATCATTTTTCCTGAGACGAGATCACTTCATAATATCCCTGCTGAGTTAGTGGTGTGGCATAGCGTATAAACAGCGTATACAGTGTAACAGTGAGAAACGGTGGTCGATATCTTTATACTACTGAAATATGTAAGTTATCTATTTATACAGTTTTAAATGTACTTTATGAGATTTAGCAAAGAATAAAAATTTTTAGAATGTAAATGAAAAGATGCTTTAAAAAATGTAAAAGTAAAGGTGATAAGAAAGCCAAATAAACTCCCCGAAAGTTTTGCCTGCAAGAAAGTAAAGAGCAAGAGAAACATATGCCACGCAGATGAAAACTGGAAAATACTAAGGTGGCAGCATAATCATAACATATTTCCTCCAAATCCCTGGAGCTTTATAATTCAGTCTTTTTAAATTAAACCCACTTAGAATATTTAATTTTACAACATTGCTGTTTACTCTCTTCATGTTTGGAAAGATCAGAGAGTAGAATTTAAGGGTATGATGATTCCAAAATAAATATTAAGTGCCTGAATAAAAATAAAACAGGTAATTTCTACTTTCTATAACCTGCAATTTGGTTGAATTGCTACTGTAAAAATGTGTTATGTAAACACACACACACACACACACACGTCACACACACACACACACACACACGTGTGTGTGTGTGTGTTTCTATCAAGGAATCCTAAATGTACAAACGAAAAGATTTCTGCTTCACCAACTGGGTACAGACATAATGATATCTGCAACTAATAATAAATTCTCAGCATGCTCTGTTTCCACCAGGCATCCTTTTAAGATTAGGGTATGAAAATTCTTTTTTCGAATATGATTTTGAGGCACGCTTTAGTTTCTGATTTTTGTTTCTATTATAAAATATCTTTAAGAGTAGGATCATGTCTAATTATAATTTACCATGGGTGAAATAAAAGGCAAACTAATGGGATAAGAGGCTTTTTATTCAGAACTTTATTTATGGATTATACATGTGTGGATAAGGGTTTCCTAAAATATCTCTCATGCAATTCTAGTGTTGCAATACCCACGGGGGCAGGAGGGCGATGATTGTTCCATATGCAAATGAGATAAGGAGGCATCTCATATTGTGTTCACTCTTGGACCTCTCGTGCCCAGCAGCAGTGTAAAGGCTATGAGAACTCCTAAAATAGACAAGCCACTTTAACATCGTCTCTCGAATGTGTCTGGCCAGAGAATGCCTGCCGTGCCTTTTTGTTTCCCACAAAGCATTCTTTGGGAAGCTCAAAGTGATGTACATAGAACTATATCCACCTCAACCAAAAAACATGAATTATGATCTAGGTGGTCATTACAACATTACTTACTATAAATCAAAACTGACTATCTGGAAAGTCTCCAGATCCTGAGCCCCCCTTCTAGGATTGATGAGAACGTACCCTTTGCACACCTACCAGAAGTTTAGAAAAAATGTATCAGTCGAGGTTTCCTTGGTTCTCCAGGAAAGCAGAAGCAGAAGAAGACATATACTCAGATATTTACTGCCAGGAATTGGTTAATGTCATTGTGGAGGCAAGTCTGAAATGCAAAGGGCATTTCCGAAGCAGCAAGCCAGACCTCGGGCACGAGCCGAAGCTAATGTTCACATGCAGAATGTCTTCTCTGCGTGTGGACATTAGCTTCATGGGGGGAGTTCACCTCTGCGATTAAGCACTTGCAGCTGACTGAATCAGGCCCATCTAGATTATCTAGGATAATCTTTTTTACTTGAAGTCATCAACTGATTATGAAATGTAATCACATCTACAAAATACATTCACAGCAACTTCGAGATGCGAGATGCGTGTTTGAGTCAGTAACTGGGGACTGTTCCTTAGCCATGTTGATAGAGCTAGCAGATCACCATCTTTGCCTGGGGCGGTGACCCAAGTCTTCATTCTTGAGGGGTCTGGACCATTATCAGTCCCACAAGGACTGGGTTTTGTCATTTTCCATTGACTTTAACCACAGGGCATGATGCAGGTGCTTGAAAGGATCTCCTCTATCCCAGACATGCTCTTTGTCTCCTCCACTGTGCAGCAGCAATCTGATTTCCCCTTGGTAATCAGGGTTAATCACCACCCCCATCAGTACATTAACCCCCTCCTTTGCCTGTTGATTCTGAGGGACAAGGTGCCCAGAGTGGCCAATGGCAATCACAACTTCCAGTCCAATGGACTTGTTGTGTTTCTTGGTGGAAGCATTACTTCCTTTGGGAGTAAGACCTCTAGACCAGCGGAGCCCCCGGATGACAGGATGGGAAGCAAGCATTTTTCCAGCGGCTAACCAGGGCCACAGTGAGTGGATCTGTGAGTTCTGGCTATGGGAGCTTTCGTACCATATACTGCAGGCAGGTTTAAAGCATACAGCTCATCCCAGAGCACACTGCCCTGGCCCTGCAAGGTCTTTTCACTTGGATAGTGGTGTTCTCTTTAAAAGGCCATCCCACCATCTCCTCAGGCCAGCTGTTTCAGGATTAAGGGGGAAATGGCAAAACTAGTGAATTCCACGAGCGCGGGCCCATTACCGTGCTTCATTTGCTATGAAGTGGATTCCTTGATCAGAAGCAATGGCAGCAGGTGAGACTTCCTCTAAATCCATGGGTTGCAGTTTGGGCAGAAGCATTGCATGCAGGGAAGGCAAATCCAGACGATGTATCTATTCGTGTAAAAGCAAAGGCCTGCCCCTGCCAGGTGGAAGTGGTCCAATGTAATCAATCTGCCACCAGGCAGTGGGCTGAGCACCTCCATGCAATGGTGCCATACAGGGAAATCTGCACTGATCCAATCTGCTTCTCAGAGGTTGCACGTTGGGCAGTGGTTGCAGGCAGGTTGGTCTTGTAAGTTTCTGACTAATGCACAACCTGCATCCCTGCCACCATTGCCATTCTGTTCTTTAGCCCATTGGACAATGACAAGAGTGGCTGGGAAAAAGAGGCTGACTGGTATCTACAGAACAGACCCTCCTATCCATGTGGTCATTAAAATCTTCTTCTGCTGAGGTTGCCCTTGGATGAGCATTTACAAGGGATGTAAATAGTATCACATTCTTTGTCTGTTCAGAGAGATCTACCCACACACCTTTCCTAGACTTCCTTGTCACCAATTTTCTAATCATGTTCCTTCCAAGTCTCCGTCTATCCAGCCACATGATTGGCCATGGCCCACAAAATCTGTGTCGCCTCCTACCTCTGGCCATTTCTCCTTCCAGACAAAATGAGCAGGCAGGCACGCTGACTGAGGTTTATACCACTCTCACAGATCACCCTCTCATACATAGCACTTCCACTTGATAATGGAGTTCTGCTGTGTCCGCCCGACATTATGGCGTGGTGGATCAGACAATCACCGGTCACGATGGGCAGCTGAGTACAGCTGGTAACTCGGTGGCCGTGATTAAGTGTTTGGTCTCTCCAAAGGACTTTTTCCAAAGAAGAGTATTTACCCACAGAGGATGGCAGTGTTCGGCTACAAACCTGTAAGGATCTGCACTGCGATTCCACTGTGGACGCGTGCCAGCAGCTTCAGCCCGCATCTCTATCTGCCACTGCCACTCCGAGCATGTGGCTTTAGATCTGCTGGATCATATGGCCCAAGCGGCAGAGCAGCTGGGATGGCAGCCTGGGCCTGTTGCAGAGCCTTCTCCTGTTCCGGGACCCACTCAAAACTAGCAGCTTTTCAGGTCACTCAGTAAACAAGCCTGAGCTGCGCCCCAACTAAGGAACACATTGCCTCCAGAATCTAACGAGGCATACGAGGTATTGTGCCTCGCTTCTGGATGTAAGTGGGGCCACATTCAAGCATCAGTCCTTCACCCTAGAAAGGGTATCTCAACATGCCTATGCCACTGCACCTCGAGGTATTTCCCTGGGGTATAAGTTCCCTAAAATTTTTGTGGGATTTATTCCCCAACTCTGGCATGCAAATGTCTCACCAACGAGTCTAGAATTCTTGCTACTTCCTGCCCAGTCAGCCTGTCACCAATTTAATGAACCAGTGTGATGTCCTACAAAAGGGAGGTGTGATCAATGTCCCTGAAGACTGTATTAGAGTCAATATATCCCTGAGGTAGGAGAGTGACGTGCTTTGCTGGCCTTGCTCATTGAAAGCAAACTGTCCTAGGTAGTCTTGATTAACAGGTATAGAGAAAAAAGCATTTTCCAAATCAGTAGCTGCATACTAGGTACCAAGGAATCTGCTAATTTGTTTAAGCAGCAAAGCCACATCTGGAACAGCAGCTGCAATTGGAACTGCCATCTGACTGAGCTCATGGGAACCCACTGTCACTCTCCCAGACACATCTGTCCTGTGTACAAAGGCAAATTGAATGGGGATGTGGTGGGAATCACCACCCCTTCATCCTTCAAGGCCTCAGTGATGGCACTAAGTCTCTACAACCCCTCCAGGAATACAATATTACTTAGATTTACTGCTTTTGTAAGCAGAGGCAATGCTAGTGGCTTCTATGTGACCTTGCCTACCATAACAGCCCTACTATAACAAACCAGGAATCAATGTAGCGATTCTGCCGTTTCTGGGCATATCTATTGTAGTGATGCGTTCCAGAACTGGGGTAGTAACTGCAGGATGGGTTCCAGGACTCCCTGAGCCCACTGTGAGAGGTCAGGTGACACTGAACACCTGCCTCTGAAGCTCCTACTTGGACTTGACTGGTGGCCCACACTGATGTTTTGGGCGTCCTGGAATTGGCATCCATTCAGACCCAGTGTCCCATAAACTCTGGCATGTCTGGTTACTTCCTTTCCCGAATGCATAGTAACCCTGGCCAAAGGCCATGGGCCCTTGTGCAGAAAGCTGGGAGAAATCAACAGTATAAAACTGGTCAGGTGCTGGGGTCCTTCCCCACGGAGACCTGGGCTGCCCTTCATTAAAGAGGTTCTGAGTCTATAAACTGGCCCAAGCCAGGGAGTTGATTGAGGGGCCATGACTGTCTGTTCTGAACTGGACTGGAACTCTTTTACAGATCAAGGAAAGATTCAGTAGACTGTTCCTCTGTCCTTTCCTGGAGACACCACGATCAGCAGCCAATGCCATAGGTCTCTGTGAGTCAGACTATACTGATCACTGCTTTGGCCCGCTGTCCAGGAGAGGAACCATGGCCGCCCTGCACTGTGCGATTAAGTGCCAGCAGGTGGCCCCTGCCCGCTGGGATCCAATTACCCTCATTGCACTTGGGTACTTAAGTTCCACAGTAGCAGTCACCGCTGTAATTTCCGCCCTGCAGAGGAGAGAGAACCCAAAATGCTTCAAGGATGTCGGAGTTCCTTACACCAATTTATTTCTCACACTCGCGGAGAAAGGTGTGTCCTGTGGGCCCTCCCTGAGCAAGTGACCAGGTGTCCCATGACACCTCCTCTTGAAAACCCCCGTCTGCCGTATGCTGCCGGTTACCCTCCTCTGCAGAGGCCATTCTCACATTTCGACTTCATTTAGTCTCAGCTATTTTTGAGGCCATGTTTTAGCCAAAGAAACAAGCAAACCTGCAGAGCCCTTTCTAACCCTCAAGATAAAATGCTGAATCCAGAATTTCTGCCTAGTAGTCCTGTATCAACAGCAGGGTGAGTCTCGGAGAGAATCTGCAGTGTCTTGCTAGGGAACTGCCTTGGGGGGCGGGGGGCGTCACTCCAGGTTCTTCAGGAAAAGCAGGGTGAGCCATGGAAGGAGGGCTGCTTCCATAGGCAAAGCAGACTGGGCGAAATTCAGGGATTCAATCCCCCAGTTTCATAAGGATCTGCTCACATGGCCCCATTCCATTCTCAGGATCCAATTTCTTCCCAGTCAATTCCTGAACTTGTGGCAATTCTCAAGCTCTGCTCTCTGGGGCTCTGGCTTTTTTCAGGGGGAAAGGAGGTGTAAGGGGTCGGGCTCTGGGTCCCAGCTCCCATCTCATTCACAGATGCTTGCTTTTGTCTATGAACAACCTGAGTTTCTCTGAAAAAAAAAACATTCTGCTACTAAAAAATAAAAACAGGACCAAATCAGCTCTTAAGTCTTTCTCAACTAAGAAAGTCTACAACTGTGTGAAGCCGAACATAAGGCAGTACACCGGCAGTAGCCGGTGTACATTGATGGTCAGAGGCAGGTGTAGACGCACTGGCACCTTTTGCCTGTGACCCTATGCTTTCAGGAGGAGTGGAGAGTTAAGTTTTCATCTCTAACGTTGCACAGCTCCTAGGGAAAATGTCGTGTACATGCAGGGCTGTGTAAACTGACCTAGCATAAGGGCAGCCTAATGCCCTCACTCCACCCCATGTCACCCCATGCACTTAGGGACTCCATCACCTGTTAGTCAGCTAGCTGGTCAGCACTGGTCTGACCTTGGAGCAAGCCAACCATTGTACACTAAGTCTGGGCCTGATGACCCCAAGTTCCCACAAGGTAACTACATCCCCCGTCCTGAGAAGAAGAGCTGAATGATGTTTCAACCAGAATGAAGTTCAGTCCGTTACCATCTCTGGAACCCTTAGAGTCACTTCCCAGGACGGAGTTGGTCAAGCTGACTCAGTGTGGCTGACATTGCCCCCTAACTACTACACCTGTATACAGGTAAACTTCTACCTGTACTGTAGCTTCACCTTCAAATAGCCCGGCTTCCCAAAACCACGTTTGCACACCAACTCAGAAGTCAGTTGTGCTTTGCCATTTCCCCGTGTCACCTACCTCGTGCTAAGAGGCAGTCGAACTAGAAAGCATAGAGCCTGATCCCGAGTGTGGATTCCAGCCAACTCCACACCGGAAGCACAGGGAGAGCTCTGGCCCGCACCTGCCACCTTTGGGCTTACTGCGGATAATAACACCTACATCGGAGAGTGCATACACATCACATAACGAGTGTGACAAGCTCATAACACAGTGCCTGTTGCACATCACAAGGGCATTCCCCCCTTTTAGGAGGCAGCGGGAAAATTGAAGGGCTCACGGTTGTACGTGTTATGTAACTCCAACACCACCTTCCATCTCGTCGATTCAATTGTTTTATTTTGGTGGCTTAGTTTTTTGTTTTTCTTCTTTACCTTTTCCTTTAGCTTAGTAATTTGGTAAGAATAAAAGACTGCCAGAAATCTTAGAGATACAAGTGCAGTAACTCCTGAACTAGCTTAGATGTCTTCCCATTCTGGTATCATTTTGGTGGGAATTCAGAAGCCATAATAAAAGCTCGTGGTCCCTCAGGGTTCCCTGAATGTCCCAGATGTCCCTGCTGCCATATCACACAGAAGAGGGCCCTGAGTATCATGTCACGGGGGACATCTCTGACGGCCATGTCACATGGCAGATGTCCCTGTTTGGCATAGCCTGCAGCAGTTGTCCCTGAGTGCAATGTCACGGTGACCTCTATGGGGTGGCCTCAGAGAATTAACTCTGCTAACCAAGCAGCTCGGGAAGGACGCAGAGGCTGACATATGGCTGAGAAGAAAAAGTCAGACAACTCTCAGTGACTCATACAGATACTTGAAAATAAAAAATCCATACATAGCCTCCTACAGTATTTTAATTTAAAATTTTTATCCAAGTCCTTCGCAAATGTGATTTGCATGAAAGCCCACGTTGCTAAAAAGGCTCTCCGTTCTCACGTGCGATTCCCCCAGACCGCCAGACTCCTGTGTCTCCCTCTAAACACAGATCATTTTCCAAGCTTTGCTGTATAAAATACAAACACCGATTTAAGCTGCAATCTAATCAATTCATGCTTTTTGTGGAAACATGAAAATTAAATTTAAATTCTCATCTCAGAAATTTTTTAAGTTATCTTCAGGATTTGGGAAGGAGAGGAAAAACAAACCTGCTGGCCACTAACTCCTTCATTCGCATTTCTAACTTTCCTGCCCCCTCCCCATCCTTCTCATCTTGGCTGCAACATGGAGCCATTGGGCAGGTTGGGGGGTGGCCCTGCCTCTGCCCTGGATAGGTCACCAATCTGTTCTTGTTGCTTCCTTCTCCATGAAGAGTGGTATTTGAACTAGAAGGTTCCATGGTCCCTTGCATATCTTACATACCACAATTCTACTCTCTTTAGACCCTCCTACCCTATCCTATTTGTCATTCGTAGATTTGAAACCTAGGAACACATATAATGACACACACCGGGGCTTCTCTGGGATGGGGACAAAGTAACTTGACTCCTTCTCTGTCCTGTCTTTCTCCCCGAGACAAAGATCTGTGTCCCACAATTCTAAAAGCTATCAGATAATTAGGTTCGGCACTAAGTTATGGTATACGGTGGGGCAGGGAGACCCTTGGAATATCAAAGTATACATCCTAAGAGTTGCACCCCATTTGTCTAGATTTGGTCTTCATGTCCTTTGGTGCAGTGCACTTCTTCCCTTCCTAGGGGGCCCTCCTCAAGTTCCCTCAGCTCCATGTGCCCTTTTGGTGGCTTCTGCTGCCCAGCATCTCATCAGAGTTCCCCATATTGACTTCTCACACCCAGAGCTTCCCATCCTATTTCTGGTGTCAAAGTTTATAGGGCCCGATTGCCATTGCTTCTGACTTCTGCTCCAATGGACTACAGTGAGATCTAATACATTCAACACATGATCAAAATCTTGCCAAAACTCCAGGCAGTTACTATGTTACCCACCCTCCTGCCTTCTGTCCCTGCATCCATCCCGTTCTAGCCTAGTGACAACCCACCTGTCTCCAAAAGGGCCACGTCAAGCACTGGAGACAGGCCCCCAGAGTGGCTATTTAAGGAGTGTTAGGTAGACTTTCAGTGTGTCCAAAGGGCATTGCAAGAGCAGACCCTACCCACCCGGCCCTGAAACCAGCCCCCACACACATTTGCATTCATTCCTACCCGACCCTTCCCAGAAAGTCATTCACGAACACACTGGGTAGGACACAGAATGGGAACAGCACCTTTAACATCAGAAAACTTTGCAGCTTCTGAACAAAGGTGTGCTGCTAAGTGTTTATCAATAGGCTCTCTAGAAAAAAATAACATACACACACACTTATAATAAATTTTACTGATCTAAAGGATGTATAGCATATAATTGACAAGTAATATGCATAATAATTTTATTGTAAATTCCACATACAGAATGCTTTTGTTAAATTTTGTTAATATTCATTTCTAAAGCCAACCCATGGTTGCAGCTGACAAATGAGTATAGTTCCAACATGAATGCTGGTTGAGATCTCCATTTAGTGAGACGAAGAAAATAAAGAAGTCTGTCAGAACGTCACTCATTCATTAATGACCTCGGCAACTTCTTTGCTGAACCAAATAATCGTTTTCAAACACTAAAAAAATATTTCTTCCGTTTCTTTTGTGGTATTCACAATGTAACAGGTGGAGACATGAGACAGTTTTAAATTTAATTAAGGATTCTCTGCAACTTCCTTAAATCTAGACGAGGGTTTCCCAGCCTCACTCGCACACGTGGGACCAGAGCATCTGCTCGTTCTTTGTTGTAGGGACCATCCTGTGCATGCAGAGTGTTTAGCAGCATTCCTGGCCACTACCCACCAGGAGCCAGGAGCACCACCAGCCCATTTGTGACCCTCAGAGTGTCTTCAGACATTGCCAAGCGTCCCCTAGGACCAAAATTGCCCCCAGGTCAAAGTCACTGACCCTGACAATCAACAACACAATAAACCAAGCTTGGACTGGTGTGTGTTGGACAACTTCCACGGTATAAATACTCCCACCGTGGCCAATTTCCAGCTGTCAAAGTGCCGTCACCAACGCCATTATGCAGCAATTTCTCCTCATAGATACAACAGACGTAAATAACCTCAAGAACACAGCGAGGGTAAAATAAGGAAGAAGATGATGAGTTTTGAGTATTGGTTGCCTTGGTCTTTAATATAATTAATTTAATTGTAAATTTACATAATTTAGTTTGTAACAACTGGCTCATCATCCTGAAAACTCGCCAATCAGCTCTCGCAGCCAGGACAGCTCTCCACCCTATGAGAGGATGCGGTTTTGGGGTGAAATATTTGCACTGCCTCCAGGCTCCCCTTGGAGCAGAGCATCTGGTTTGTTTGTGCAACTCACTTGTCTCTGATGTGGCCCCAGTGAAGGTGTCTTTCAAAGCGCTGGCAGATCGTAGGATGGCCAACTGGGCATTCACCCTTCAAATACAAGTGGCCAGCAGATTGCCTGGAACCCATTTTGGAAAGTCCCCTCAAAAAGTAACAAATTCCTTCAAAACTTTCTTCTGAACATCCCTGGCTAAAGTATCCCTCTTCCTTTGCTGTGTCCTTCGTTTGCCATGCTTCCCAGATTCTCTCTAACGTAAGGAACAGCCAAATGTGTAAATAATTTTTATGAGTTTCTTTGAGCCAAACTGATAACCTACGCCAAGGAGCAAGATCTCAAATGCTCCCAGGAATAGAAGTTTTGCAGCTTCTTTTATGCATTTGAAATTCTGGAAGGAATGTAAAGAAGATCACATGGAGGTGGGAGAAAGCAAGGCAGGGATGGATGATAGGACAGTAAACAAAATTATGTGCTCTCCTGAGAGTGGTTATGGTTTTAGAAGGAGGGGCCTGAAAAGAGGTGTTTTCAAAGGTTTGGTAACCAAGATACACGAGAACAGTGTGTGGACGGGACTTGTTTGGGGCAAAGACAAACTTTTAGTGGCCTGGGCGTGACCTCCCACCAGGACCTGCCCAGTTAGGAATGTATGATCAGACCATCCTGGGAGGCTACTTGCCATAAACCCCTTTCTACCCACACCTGCTAATGGCTCCAGTTTCCCAACCTGTACTTTGGGAGGGGAACGTCTTTTCAAGCCAACCGCTTCTCTCCTCATTTCCATGACAAGACGCCTCTGGCAACAGCAGGCCTCCCGTCTCACTCACCATTGTCTTCATAAAGGGGACAGTGCAGTGACAAGGGCCAGTTTCTGTAGCTGGCATTTGACCTGGGGTTCACCTTCACTTTAAACACAGCCTGTGTTACAATAATCCACTTTGGGGATCGGGACTCGGTTCCACTTCTAATCAAACATGGCCCTTGAGTGTGTCCAGATTCGTGGCATGAGTTGGGGGAAAACAAAGGATTTCAAACAAGCAAAAGCCAGCCATTTATTTACGACATTTGCATGAGCCAAGAGCAGTCCACACCGACACTGCCCCTCCCCTCCTGCAGTGGACACTCAAACGTCACTCAAATAACACCTCAAACACGTCATCACGAATAATGCAGAGGGTGGCCTCAAATCCTCAATTTCCTCGCCTAAAAAATCTGTAATGCTTACCTCCTATGTCTGGAAACTCCCTTGCTTACCTCCTACGTGCCAGAGCCTCCCTCTGGCTCATGAGAGCTGCCTGGTAAATACTGGGGGACTTCGGGAAGCCGTTGTTTAACTGCAGATAAGCTAGAAATCAAGGGACATTTATACCCTGGAAATCAGCAAACACTCAAAATCAGGATTTCCTTTCATACCCATCTGCAGAGAGTGGGTGAGCAGCCTGCCACCATGTCTACTCTTGCTTGAAGAGTGGAAGGAGGAGGTAATACGTACAGCCCCGGGTGCATGGTAACTTCTCCCCACACGGCTGCTGTTATCCTACACGCACGCTCTCAGACACAAACCTAAGCACCTCAGAACACCTTTTCAGTCTAAAGGCCACCTCTGCTCTGTACCCTCATGCTCTGTGTCAAGGACTTCCCATTCAGAGACACAAAGGGGAAAGGCAGCCCGCCACCATGGCCAGGTGAAGCACGCCCCCCGAACCAGGCCATGGTCTCCTCCTTCACCACCTGCCCCCTGCTACCTGCCCACTTAGGACCTGGAAGCTGCATCATGCCAGCACAGTGCTGAGCAGTCATTCATGGGGTGGGGGACGAGGGGGGACTAGATGCCGGGGTATGGAATCAAAACCCGGTCCTATCCCAGGACCTGGATTCAGAAGGCTTCCTCTTCTTGTTTTCCTGTGGAATCATTTGCTAAGGGAAGCTTTTTGTGGTAGGATTGGGTTTCAGGTCAGACGGCCCGGGCTCTAGCCAGCCAATTACTAAAGGTGTGACCTCATACAAGTCAAGGTCATTGTCTCCTTTCCTGTAATGGGGAATGATTGCTTTGACCATAAACAAGATTAACGTGCTGGGACGTAATGCTCACCTTGGGCTGCATGCCCCCCAGTACTTTACTCTATTCGGGCCCAGAGCAGGGCCAGAGGGGCATGTGCCAGCCAGCGGCCCTCCAAGTACAAGGTGGAAAAGCCCTGGTGTGTCTCTGAAGGCGGGAGCCCCAGGTTCCAGACTGAGCCTCTGCCTCCACGCACATCAGCTGTCCTCTCCAAGGGCCCAGCGCCAGCCCCGACTCCAGGACACAGTCACTGAGAGTGGGTTCAGGGGCCCACGGGGTCTTTCAAGAGCTGGTCTCGTGCCCCACATGTCTATTATAAAAACAATGCCCCACCTTTCACTTCTAACACGAAATGACCTGTGGTACTGTTTCCTTTGAGTCAGTTTATCTACTTTTGCTCATTTGTGACAATGGCTCTGCCTGGGTCACAAAGGAGGCCAGTGTCACCCAGGGAGCTGTAGCACCATCTGTCCATCCGCAGAACCCAAGACAGCGCTAATCCAAAGCATCTCCGTGAAACTAACCCATTGAGTATCTACGTTCCTTCCCAGTCTCTATCGAGTGACCACTGAGAGCCACTGAGGAAAAGCGTCAGTCCATGCCTACCATAGGCAGCATCTGCCCAACACGGGGCTCCTCAGAAGTTGGTGGCTCCACCGAGGACCTCCGGGTACAGTGTGCGAAGTCCCCGAGTAAACCAACAGCCTCCACTCAGCTGAACACACTGGGCTCCAAGACCTGTACTACATCCTTGTCTCCATCCCTCTCCCTCCAGGTCGGCCCCCTGGTAGCACCCACGGGTGCTAGAGAACCAGGAACCAGGAAAATCACCCCAACATGTTCCTCATGATCTGACCGAGCACTCCAGGGGACTGTGCCACCGTTCTGGCAGGAGGCAGTTCCCACAGGTCAGGGCCCTTTTACATTCACTGCCAGCCCCCGGGCACAGTGGCCAAGATCTGCCTGTCTGAGACCACTGTGTTTGTCTTCAAGAAAACCTGGCTTTCTTTTTTCTGGGTTTGCTTTAAAAAAAAAAAAAAGAGGACTTTCAACCTCAGATGAAAGGCTCTCAGGTAGCATTTGAAGATTTGCAAGACTTAGATGACAAAGGAGAAAGTCTCGGAAAAGCACCTTCTATCCCCAAGGCACCACTTCTTTGAGAGCCTTCGCATGTATGTTGGTGTATTTATCATTTTTGTCGCGGCACTGGGCACATCGATCCCAGAAATAGAGAACAAGGAATTGTAAAATGAAAGCCAGCCGAGTTCCTTTTGATCTACCCCCTCTTGATTGTCATTTCTGTTCCTTCCGTGGCATTAGGAAATTCTATTTATCTTGACTTTTCATCAACTAAGCCAGTCACAAACTTTTTTCTTGGATTCATAAGTGGATCTCCTGTGGTTCCCTGGGGACTTCAGCCTTGTTCTCAGGCAGATTTGCGGTCTGTGGGTTTTCTTGCTGAGCACATCTTAGAGTGAGCTAGAGGGTGTCACTTCCCTTCAAGCGGAGAAGCCTCAGTCCTTCCAGAACCTTTGGAAGCCCTAGAATAACGCATTGCTCCCTTCCCACCTGCACTGTCACTCAGGTGTAGTCACCTGTGCCAGCCCCGTGGCCAGCAGCCCTGCCACCCTGAGCCCCAAGACTGTGGCCAAGTCCCAGGGAGCACCAAGAACGGAAGCCAGCTGCTCCCAATCCTGTAGGAAGAGACCCAGGCCTTTCCTCACCACCGCCCACCCCCATCCCAGATATGCGGGGCAGGAAATATGACAAAATCCAGGGTCAGGCAAATGCAGCCAGGATACCTAACCCCGGAGTAACACACCCCTCCACTCCCTCCATGCTGCCACTCCTGTGGGCACAACCCTTTCACCCACGGCATCCGGGGACCAGCCATAGCCCACCACACAGTACGTTCACTGAGACACACGACAGCGTTAGTCCAGGCCCACCCACTGCAGCACAGCCTGAAAACGGATAAGCCAGGACCCCAGGAGATAAAGACATGGGGTGTTTCTTCTTTCATTTAAACCTTCATTTATTTATTCACCAGCGTGACACTGATCGGCTGCCTACTAAGGGACAGGCACTAAAAAGGTACATCCGTTCACGCCACAGGCATCAAGCTACCAAGACCAGTTCTGTGTTCTGCTGACTCACTACAGAGTTAGAAAACCCTGTGAAAGCCCTCGTCCTTACTCAGCAGCCTCCTGGGTTCTTAAAAAGCCAGTTTTGTTTTGCTCAGCATGCAGCACTGGAGAATCAGAATGCCTTGCCTTGTTAGGATCCCAGAAGCCCTCCTTTCTATCTAAAAAAAGAAAGAAAGAAAGAAAAACAGGCTGAATCCTCAGAACTGCCTGGCATACGCCTTCCACCCCCAGGGAGTCCCTTCCTCCAGTGTGTCTGTTTCATACACAGAACTTAGAGGCTGAGCTGCAGGCGGCATCCGTGTGGACCTCTCTGCTGGGTGTGGTATCTTACATGCAAGGGGGATCCCAAAACTTGGAATTATCTGCTGGAGGGCAGGTCCCTGGTAGTACAGGCTTCCCCTGTGAGGTGAGTGTCCTAGGAATCCATCTGTGTCAGTGTACTAGCTGGCATTGTTGTGAGAGGCTGCGTTTAGCTTCAGTGGAATTTTTTTGAAAACTCTTTCAATGCACTTGCCAATTTCACGATGGATGGTCTATGAGCGCACCTGCCGACACTGCGCTGAGTGTTCAGTAGTTTTTGACCAAAAAGGGCATGACCCCCATGCCCCACCCTCCCTGTTCACCTGGTCTCGCCCCGAGAGACTTTTTTTTTGCTTCCCCTGATGAAAAAAGTCCTCAAAGGGAAATGTTTTGCTGACTTGGAGGAGGTGAAACAAAAAACAACAAAAGCACTGAAAGGCATCAAAATCGACAAGTTCAGAAACTGTTCTGAGCGGTGGAAAAAACATCTCAGTAGGTGTACTGCATCACATGGAGAGCACTTTGAAGGTGGCTGAAGTTTAAACATGTAAAAATAAATACACTATTTTTTATAAACAAATTTTGGGTTTGGGGTCCCTCCTCGTATTACCTGGTCCCCAATGTGTCAAGCATTCATGCAAACTGTCTGCAGGCACGCCACTTTTAACCTCGGACCCCCAAGGGAGTAGCCTGTGCTCCCAAGCCATTTATCACATGCTCAAGGGTCCAGCCCTGTTCCCAGTGGAGTAACACCAGCCAAGGGAGGCAAGGACATCAGACAGCAGTGAGGGAACCGGGTCAGGTGCCCCAGAGGCCAAGGACAGTAAGGACTGGGACCAGTGTCAGCCTTGACAATCGGAGGGCCCTGGTCATTCTTTTCAGCTCACCTGTAAAACCCAGGACAGTGACAGCACTCCCTTGCTCTGCTGGTGACAGTTCACGTGATGAAAAGAAGGAAGAGGAAGTAGAACAAAGGGTCGTCCAATATGCGTTCGCCACTCCACATTGTCCACTCCACACAGGCCTTCTCCTGCTTTCTGGATTTCCCGCTCAGCACCAGAGTTGAGCTGGGCGAGAACGTCGTGTTCCTTTGTGGCTAGCAGGCAGGCAGACCACACTCCAACTCTGCAGATGCAGCCCTCTGTCCCTGTCTTGTTTATAAGTCTGGGACAGAGCCTCGCTGTGTGAACAGAGCACTCTGTAGCCCTTTGCAATTTGCACCTGGCTGAACCTTCTCACATGGTAGTCTACCAACAGACATCCCCGGTTCCCAGGAGGAAACAGCCAGGCCCTCAATGTTCTGATTACAGGGCCCTAGGGAACACCCAATGTCACAGCCGTCAAACGAGCCAGCAAATGCCATCTGGGGCCCTAACCATTCACGCTGGTTGTTTTAAAAGTTCAGAGTGGCATGATTCCACCTCTGGGCATCAGGAGGCCCATAGACTTGCAGCAGCCCAGGCTGCCTTCCTCACCCCGGGGCTGCCATTGGCCACACGTGTGCACATGCAAGCAGGTGCTTTCCACATTGCCATCACACCCAGGCCCACACTCGGCCCCAGCGCAGGGTTCACCTTCCCCCTACTCCCAGCACCCAGTTTAACACTACCAACTTGGGTTTTCCTCGCATCTGCAACTGAAGTATTAGTTCCTTCCCAAGCAGAGCAAAGCCTTGCCATTTCCTAGAGTCCCCTCAGTCCCCCAGAGCACACCGAACTCTAAAATCACAGATTCAGGGCTGCATCCTCCAGACCAGCCTGGCTGGCTGTGTAGACCCCAAGCCCAGGGAGGTAAAATTCGAGAATGAGGTTTCTGGAGTTTGCCTGGGGTCACCTTGTTTAAATGCTCCTGTGGCCACCTCACCATGTTTCCTGGGAACTGAAGCTTCATTTGGCATCAGGTTGTATCAACACCATGGGTTCTGGAGGTGCTGGTGACCCAACAGCAACATGCCTAGCATGGGACCCCACCTCTCCACCCCTCCTCCTCTCAGGGTTTACCACCACCCACAACAGCTGTATCTAGCTCACAATCACATGTGCAGGGAGAGAAGAGACTGAATGATCAGCCACCATCTAGTATAGTCATCTTCTATTGGACAGATCTCCATGTCAAGCCACCTCATAGGCTGCTGGTCAGCCTATAGCAACTCCCTTTTTGATCAGGTGTTCACCTCTGGTCCAATCAGCTGTAAGCAGAGTAGCAGGACCTCTTAGGGTGAATCAGAGCAGTGTGTCCAGGAAAATCCCTGTGAAGGGGCTTGCAGACACAGCAGGCTCAGGTGTCCACTGTCTGGTGAGGATGCAGAGCCACCCACCTTGTGGTGCAATGCTTCTCTGCCCCACGCCTGGTGAACGATGCATCCTCGAGACTCCTGGAGGGTCTTCTTTAAGTGACATGGCTTTCAGAAGCCATGAAAGGTTGAATTGAATGTGCAAAGGGAGATTACTGTGCATGGTAGATAGATTTCCATATTGCCCATCCTTTAACTGTGATAGTACGTTCTTTTGAGTTTGATACATCCTGTTCACACAGTAGAACTGTCTTCCTTCCTTCCTGTTTCTTCCTTCCTCCCCCAAGAATGCACAGAGGATTTGCCATATGAAAAGCCAGTTCTCATCTTCAAAGACCTCATAATAGGAACAGGCTTACAATACACTATCCAGGATGTGTTCATCATTTTCCCACACCATTCCCCCCTCTGGTGAAAATTTGAGAGGAAGTGTTTTAAAAGGTGCCATAATCACACTTTTAAACTCTGCACACAGTAATGGAATTGCTTTTAGTCGGGACCCTTGTGTGGCACCATAAACATGACATTTAAAGGGGACACCATCCTTGGAGTTGGATTGTCCCTGAACAGCTGAATTCCTGCAACAACTGGGTCTGCTAAGCTAAGACACTCACTGCACTCGGCACGCACAAACTCACTCCCAGCACAGGGGCATCTGACCAGGCTTCACTCCCAGAGCGTCCTCGTGTGTCAGGGCAGGAACAGGCGCCTACTTCCTCCAACAACAGTCAGTGTCCCACCCTCCTCCACTCTCCCAGGTCCAGCATCCCTGTGGAGAGATGGGACAAGCCTGAGCTCCTCAGCGACTCTACCCTAGCCCTTAGCTCTCCTAAAATAACGTCCCGCTGATCATCAGTTCACACAGGTTTGGAGCTCTCTTCGCAAAAGATCGGGCAGGTAGGATATTGCCCTTTGCCCAGTGCCACACACTCTCCAAGACATTGGCTACAAACAGAGGCAGTGTCCTGCCCTGCTCGCCCTGTGCCTCAGTAGACTACACCCTTGCAGCCAGCTAGAGGACTTGCTCAAGGCATTTTTCATCCTCCAGCCTTTGTCAGAGTCGCTCCTTAAGCTAAGAGAGGGGAAGTCACTCAGGATCATAACCCCCAAACATAACTTTCCTAGTTCCCTGTAGTACGATGAGCTTAGACATGAAGCCTCCCTTTATGCTGGAGTCTAAATCCTCTTGGAAAGAGGCCAGGACAGCCTGGCCATCTCTTCTTTGTCTCCACAGCACAGAGAGCCACAGCCAGACCCCAGGCACCATCAGAGCTCCATCTCCCAGCACCTAAGGACACACCCAGCCTTGTATATGGACCAAGCAGCCCCTGCAGGGACCCGGCACTGGGTGCACTCTGTTTGCAAGAGGATGTGTCTTTGGGCCATGCTGGTGTTTGCCCAGCCTAACCCACACGCACTCACTCTCTGCTCAGCTGCGTCTTCCCATGCTGAGCTGCTCTTGGTGGAGACCACCTTCCTCACAGAACCCCCTGCCCACAGCCACCCACCTCTCTCCCTGGGCAGAGGTGCCCTGTGACCAGCTAGTTCACATCTGCATACTTGCCGCTGGTGCATTAGCAACCCACCTCCCCCTATCACCTAAGTTACTCATGCTGGAACTCAAAAAGCGGACATTATAGAAAGGAAGCTCTACATTTCTAAAATTAATGCCGTCAAAAAGTGTGCCTGTAAGGGCGTGTGTGAGAGAGAGATGTACATGTGAAATCTGAGGGTTAGCTATCCATCGTCTGTTCAGCACTGATAGCTCATCACCTAGCAAACCAGCACAATGCAAAGAACATCTTACAGTGCCTACTGTTTAGGTCTCTCCCTCGGTTTTACCCCCAGACTTTCCCTTGTCATCGCAGCTTCATGACCCCCCAAGTTTCAGGACAACAAAACCCCAGTGGGGACCCTCAGGCCCACTGGGTTTGTCCTTTGTACTACAAGGCCAAGTATGAATTTGGGTGGAGTGAACAAAAAGTAAACCACACTGCCAGCTCCTGGAGCAGCTGTCCAGCCTGGAAAGGCTTGTGGGGACTTACGAGCCAGTGGGCGGAGCCGAAGACCTGCTCTCACACGGGAAGACTCTGGGTGTTTGACACTCAACTGAGACCTGACCTTTGATTATGAACTGTTGCACTTTCTATCACCAGTACCGAATTCTGTCATATTCTCACCGACTTAATGCCAAGCTCTGAGAAAACCCGATGCTTTGCTGAGATTTCTGGAGATGGACCCCTGACATCCATTTCCATAAATCTCTCCTCCTACCCTCGGAGTCACTGAGCTTGTCCCCACCTCCCTGCCCACCACCCCCACCCATCTCTGTGGGGAGCTTGCTCCAACAAGCACGGTTCTGCAACAATCAACACGTTCTTTTAGAGAAACCTCGATTAGCCTAGCAGCTGGGCCAGCTCACAACCCTCAGGCGCAATCACATCTCGCCTCTGCATTTTCCTCGACTGGGTTAAACTGGGTCTGAGTGTATGCTGTCCAGTTGTCAGTACCTGTCGTTACAGAGGGACAGCACGGCTCCCTGGGGCATACAAATGGCCCAAAGCATTCACACAGCCAAGCAAATGCACAAAGCGCCTTCTGGCCTTGGTCCACGCTGCTTCACGAACATCCTCACGGTCCACTCGAAGGCAAGAGGCCGTGTGTGCAGGGGCGTATGCTCCTCTCCCTCTGACCAGGGCCTCCAGTGAGGCCCCAGAGACCTTCACTGTGCCTCCCACAGACTCAGCACTGTAGCTCTGTCCCCACGCAGCCCCATGTCACCCTGCATTAGCTTCCTGTTGCTGTTATAACAAACCATCACACACTCGGTGGCTTAAACAACACAAACTTCTCACCCAACAACTCTGTAGGCTAGAAGTCTGAGACAGGTCTCCAGCAGACCTGTGTCACTTCTGTGGGCTCTAGGGGAGAATCCATTGTCTTGGCTGCTCCAGCTTCTAGACACTGCCCATGTGATTCACAGCCCTCCATCTCTCAGCAGAACCACCCGTCCAGGGCCAAGCCCTTCCTGCACGGCCATTTCTACTTTCCTGTCCCTCTTCTGCCCCTCTCCTTTACTTGCAGGTGCCACCTGGATAATCCAGGATAATCCCTATCTTACGGTCCCTTTGCCATGTGACATGCATAGTCACAGTTTCCAGGGATTGGAATGGGAACACTACCAGGGCCATTCTTTTGCCCACTATCTCCACAGAGAGAGGTTTGGGGGGAAAACTATACTTTATTTTGTGATGCCAACAATTCAGCAAAATCCTAACACCCACTTCCTGCTGGCATTGTTTGTGACCTGTGCCCCCAGTCAGCCTGGTCTCTACCCACGAACATCTCAGGAGCTCGCTCTGAAGAGCATTGCATAGGAGATCAGCTACTGGGGCTTTTGACTCTTGAGTTATTTTTTGCTGGCCCTTACTTCAGCCACCATTTAGTTCTCTCACTTCAATTATTACTGTGAAGGACGGTCTTTCAAGAAAGGCTTCGGAATGGGGGTTCTGCCTCTTTCGTTGCCCCTGCCCTCTCCCGAGAAGATGGTGCATGGGAAACCCTGATGGGCATAGAAACTGATCTGACTTTTTACTCATTGGATCTCTAGTTCTTTCTCTTTCTAGTGAATCATAGGTCATCCGAGCTGCTTCCCAGTCACGTCCCCGTAAGTTCTTTCATCTGGAAAAATAGGCATCATGCTATCCATTATTTATAGGGCCACGAGCCTGCACCCTTATTGATTAGGGGAAAAGTGCATTTTCCTGCAAAGAGTTCAAAGCATCTTCAAGAGTATGTAACATTTTACTCCCCACAAAGTCTTTGTAGAATGAATATCACCTATGGAAGGAGGAATAAGAATGGAGGCAAAGGACGTCGAGGTAGTACAGACCACATTTAAAGGTGACAATTGAGGGTTTAATGGTTGAAGTGGCTGCCCATGGAAATAGGTGCTGCATTTTCTGTCCAGTCACACTAATGGATATGTGTGTGGAAACCATCACAGTCACAGTCACAGACACCAGACACTGGGCTGTGGGGAAAATGACTGCGACAGAGCTGCTGACCCCTGAGAGTTCGGGGCCTACCAGGGCAGACTGACGTGGAAGCCAGCCCCTGTCATCCGACGTGCTAAGTGCCGTCCTCAGGGCAGGCACTGGGCTCGGGCCAGGTTGGGAGCTCCCTGGGTATGGGGCATCTGAGCTGAGTCCTGAGGTCTTAGGTAAGTTGGGGGGGGGGGCGGGGATGAGGAAGAGCATGGTAGACAACAGAAGTGTCGTGTGCAAGGACACACACGCGTGAGGGGCCACATTGCCTTAGAGAACTCTGCGTTCTGTACAGCGTGGAGACAGGATGGACAGTTTGGGCAGAGGGAAAGCCAAGGTCACATCCCCAGTGGCAGGGGGAGCCCTGATGAGGAGCTTGGGTTTCATCAGTGGGACCACTGAGCAATTTAAAGCAGGACCAGAACACAATTAGATCAGCCAGCAAGAGTCCATTCTGAAACTCTGGGAAAAGGAAGTGGAGGTGGGAAAGACTTGGAGATAAAAACCAATGGGAGGGACAAGAAGAGAAGCAGGCTGTGGGCAAAGGCTGCAGGACCCAGCGCTGACGTGGGAAAGAGGGGGCGGCAGGCAGGGAATCGATCGCAGACCTAGAGGCAAGAAGCAGAATGTTCACCAGATCTTCGGTGGGGCTTTTCAGGAGCAAGATCTACCAGCAGGTAGGCAAAGATCTAAACCAAAGGAAGGGACTCAAACCAAACACAAATAGCTCTTGAAGTTCATGGTCTCTAGGTGCACCAGAGGAAGGGCAATGGGAGAAGAGTCACTAGAGATCACAGCATTGCACTTACTTGAATGCACTTTTTAAAGGAGGCCCAGCCAGCATCCTTGACAAGCCACTCTCGAGTAACTGACTCGGCAGGATGGAGCAGGGTGGCATGCTGTAGAATTGTCAACACAGTTGATGTCACCAGGGCTTCAAAGCCGAGGCCGTGTCTCATTCCTTCAGCACCAGATGCCAAAGCAAACATCCACCTAAATCAAAAGGCACGCTACTTCTCTCACCTCCCTTTTCCCACTTGCTGGAGCTGTGTCCAGCCCCCTGCTGTGCCTTGCACCAACAGAGGATGCCACCAACATTTGCTTTCTCCAGCCAGGCAGAAGCTAGGGTATTGCTGGTGTGCAGAATGTCAGCACGCTTTGAATGACCTTGCTAGATGGCCACAGCTTCTGAACTAATGGAAAATTGTCTACACACATATGTTAGCAATCTCCCAAATCTTTTCCAATTAGTTGTGCTCAGTTCCAAACCCTTATTAATTTTTTCCAATCATAGGGCCCTTAAATCAGCTCCTTCCATAGGCAACTCTTTTTTTGTCTTAGGCCAACTAGTTTGCTGCTCTTGGCCCCAGTTCACTTCCAGCCACTGGAAGGAATGGACACTGCTGAGTTCTGGATGGTCTAGAACAGCCCTTCCAGTGGAAATATAATGCCAGCCCCATGCATTATCTTATGTTTTCTAGTATGCGCACTGAAAAGCGAAAAGGCATGGGTGATGCAAACATAATGATGCATTTGATTGAACCCACCATAGACAGAATGCTGTCATTCTAACGTGTAATCAATATAAAACCCATTGACGATACGTCTTACATTATTACTTCGCACGTTACATCCTCAAAATGCCTTCTTTACGGTAGGCTCACAGCACATCTCAGTTCCGATCAGGCCCATGGCAAGTGCTCAGTTGCCACACCTGGCTGGTGGCAGCCACCACATTAGCGCAGATCTGCGAGATCACAAGGCATCAGCGAGCTTCCTGTCCCCTCCCCTGGGGACCACAGCAGAATACTCTCCAGAAAAAGATGCTCAATTTTCCCAGATAAGATGAGCCCATCAGCCCCATCCATGCTAGCTAAGGGCTCTCCATTTGGCCAGATCAGGACATCGTCAGAAAGGGCCATGCTGGGGAGTTAGCTGACGTGTTACCCACCACACCTCTGTTACTGACAGCGCCGTCCATGTCAGCTCGTGCCCATGGGAAACAAACATGCAAACCAAACCACTCCTGCCCCACCCAAGAACTGATTTGAGGAATATGTCTTTGGGCTCAGGGAAAAGGATATACTAGGAATATTAGATTTAATTTTTGCATGATATTAGATCTAAGGTGTTATCATTTAGATTCAAGGGTAGGAGCCCCAGCCTCTCTCAATTTGTACTATAAGCCAAAAGTTTGCAAAACCAGGGAAGGCATGATTTTCCAGGGACACATCATTTGCAAATGCTGAGCTCCACAGGCAGGGCCCAGCCGAGGAAGAGCCCAGATTTCTATCTTCCTTTTGAAAAGAGAGCAGATGTAATTGCTTCAGTGTATGTACCTGTGTTGAGAATTCAATCAAGTGCCTTTAAAGAAATTGAAGAAACCTTTGCTGGAGAACCAAAGGCAAGAATGACTCAGCGGGAGGCTGAGCCCAGCACACGGCAGTGCCGGCCAGCCCCCGGGCAGGAGTGCAGAGGCAGGAGAAAATGTCACTGAAAAGGACCACATCCCAAGTTGACGGAGCCCAAACGGCATTGCAGCAGGCAGATCGCAGGGGCCGGGAAGCACTGGGCCATTTGTCATCCAGGGGCTCTTAATAAGTCAGCCCCTGGAGACACAGAATACCAAGTGGAGAACCAGGTACCCACCAGGGCCACCTGTCACCATGGCCACTGCCAGTTGTTGTGTGAACAGAGAATCAGAAAGAGCTCGGTCTCGCTGTTTAAAACAAAGTGGGGCGGGGGGGGGGGGGGGGGGGCGGGGGGGCATGAGGTGAACATTGAACAAATACAGTACTAGAAAATTCTGGAAGCCACTGTCCCAGGACCATCTTTCCACCCAGCTTCCCCCAGAGCTGAGCCCATCAGAAGCTCCTCACGTGGAAGGCGAGGGTTTTCTCCCTTTCTGCCAGAGGCACTGTCCACGAGAGGCACATCCCAGCCCCAGATCCTTACTCCTCAGCCCTCGCTCATTCAGAGTCACCTTACAACAGACACTTGAGAAACCCAGGACCAGAATGGCATTCAGTGCCCAGTCGGGGCCACTGTGAGGCTGTGTGGGTTCAATGTCAGTCACTTGCCCCTTTCTGTACAGAATCAGCCTAAGGCACGTGGCTGGGTGGACAGAGAACCAACCTGGAGCTTTTGCTAGGGCTCGGACCCTGTCTGCAGAGCCCACCCAGGCCTCAGCCTCCCAGGCTGTAGATGGGCAGGAGGGGACCAATAGCCCCCTTTCCAGACCTGTTCCCCTTCCTGAACAGGAGACTCAGTTATGGTCAGGGCTGCCCCAAGGGCCTCCAAATGCAAGGTTATTGCATTTCTTCCTTTTCAGCAAGATGACACCAGAAAAACACAGACAAACGAAAAAATCTTGGCAGAAAACTGCAGAGAAATTGCCCCCCTGACTCCTGCTCCACTTTACAAGTGCACACAACCCTGCCAGGCCAGCACGCCCCCTGGGAAGAGAATGCAGGTACTCCTGATGCCTGACGAGAGTTCCCCGGCGCCGCCAGTTAAAGTAGAAACTCGCCTCAAGGAGCCCATGAATGACCAGCCACATCCCGCTGGCTCCTGGCCACTCAGACCCCAAATGAGACTTTCTCCTCTAGCAAACCTACCCAGGGAGGCCCAAGAAAACAGGTCTTCTCTTAGCGTCGGGCCCTGACATGGAGCAATGTCTCAGGGAGAGACCGGCTGTGCTTCCTAAGGACACTCTGCGATCCAGCCCTCCCCACCCCCACCGCCAACAACACTTCAACACAGGAAGAGGACATCGAGGACTAAGAGGGAAAGGCCAACAGTGCGCAAGCAAAACCCTGGTGCACCCGAAGTCATTTGCTGGGAAGATGATTACAGGAGAAAAGCCTGGTGTCACTAATCACCAGGGTGGCAACCTGTGTCGCATTTGCTTAAGATTCTTATTGAGGGTGGGACCTCCAGGCCAGCGAGCATGAAATGCTGAAGTTGGTTGACGCTCTTGGGCATTCATCTTAGTCACCAGTTATTAATGACTTGCCAGATGTTGTAGCCTGGCTCCGGGGCGACTGTTGGCCCTGGAGCCTGTAGAGGGGGGTGGTGCATGAACAGGGGGATGAGAGGGGTGACCCCTGCCTGATGCCCTCACCTCTATCCATCTCCCCGGGGGGGCGGCAGCCCTGGGCAGCATCCCAACGTGATGTGTCCCCAGCTGTCCCAGTGGCACAGCCCTGGCTGTCAGGCTTAGGCAGGTGGGAGCACGACCTTCCAGAGAGGTTGGACTTCTGGATTTTTAGCATCCAAAACAATGATTTTTGCATAACAGAAACGCTGATCATGTGAAGTGTACAGTTCAGTAGCATGTAGTCCTTGAAAACGCTGTGCAAGTACCTCTAGCATGTTCCACACACTTTCACCCCCCGCCCCCGGAAGGCAGCCCACACTGCAATCACTCCCTATTCCCAAACAACATTAGAACAGTTCATCCAATTCCAAAAACTGCCTCCCCCCACCCCAACCCTGTCCTCAGTTTCCAGCCAGATCTCCTTGGCGGGGAGTTATGTTTTATTCGGCTCTGATTCCCAGGGTCTGGCACACGGTGGACACCCAATAGAAATTACGGGGCTGGAGTGGCAGAGACGGGGCACCACGCCTGCACTCGAGAAGTCTCATCTGTTTGAGCCAAGGAAGACTTCACCTCATCCTAGACCAGGGGTGTCAAACTCATTTTCACCGGGGCCCACATCAACCTCACAGGTGCCTTCAAAGGGTCAAAACAATTTTAGGACTGTATAAAGGTAACCACTCCTTAACTGTTAAGGAGTTGAAATTACATTCGGCCCTCTGAAGGCAACTGTGACGCTGATGTGACCCCTGGTGAAAATGAGTTTGACACCCCTGTCCTAGACTGTGCATGAAGTACGCCCAAGGCCCAAGCTACCTGAGGAGCCAGGGAGAGCCAGGGAGAGCCAGGGAGAGAAAGGGGTCTTTCCTTTACAGAGTCCTGACCCCAGAGTGTACCCCAGATGGGCACCGTGACACCGTTCCCTCTCCTCGTACAAAACCCAGCCAGGGGACAGCAAGCATTTTTCAGGGAAGGGCATTTGATTGGCTTCATTTTTCCCCTAGGAGTTCTGTCTGGCTCTAGCAGCGGCAGCTGTAGCCTGTCTGGAGGTGGGAGCTGTGCCCTCAGCCTCCGCTGCCAGGCTGCTCTGGGCCTTGTATAGAGCAGGTGTCCCTCTGTCTTCTGCCTCCAGCTGTGGGTTTGCACCAAACAAATCATTTCAAGGACTTCAAGGGACTTCAGGCTTGGAGTACCCCTTCTTCCCTGCAACCCCCACACTTTGCTCTCTGGGAGAATGAAGGTCTTACATTGTGCCTTTGGGATGGGGACCAGTCTGGATACTGCATTGGCCCTGGCACCAGCCTCCTAGTTGCCAGGGCTGAGATCTGCACCCAAGCCGGGGGCTGCACCCAAGCCGGAAGCTGCACCCAAGCCGAGAGCTTCAGGGAGCAGAGCTGGGGAGATGAGCTCACAAAAACATCCAAAGCCTGGGTACCGAGGTTTAGGGGCTCCCTGTCTTCCTGAGGGGCAATACCTCACTTGAACATAGAATGGCTCTTTGACTCTTCTCTCAAGCCTACAGGGAGAAATGGACCAGCAGTGAAAAAGTGCCCTGAATTGTCTGTAAGGAATCCCTAGCCTTGGGTTGTCCCCGTTCTCTGGTGGGGATCCTATTTTAGAATCTTTACTTTCATTCTGCCCCCTGAGTCCAGCAACAGAGACTAAGCTAACCCCCATTTGTGTCAGACAATCTTCCTCTCTTTGGGTAGCATGTCACTCTCGTGTCTGCTTGTCACTGGTGAACTGAGTCATGTCTCTCCTCACTAAGCGGGGGCGCTGGCAGGGAGCGGGTGTGGGCGTGCACCAGGAACAACAGGGGCCTCTGGGAGTCAGGGGCAGGCTGCAGCCTGGGGCTGTGTCAGAGGGAAACCGAGAGCGGGGACCAGCCCTGAGCGAGCTGTGAAGAAGAAAGAGCCTGGATCTGACAAGCCCCAAGCCCCATCCTTGTTCTAGGACCCAAATGTAGTACCCTCCACCCTTTATCCATAGGGATATGTCCCAAGACCCCCAGTGGCTGCCTGGAACCTCAGATAGCACTGAACCCTGTATACCAAAGGTCTGTCCATAAATTATCCAGCCACGCACTATGAAAAATAGAGACATTCATTGAAGAAGATACAAGATACAACAAACACTGTACACAGGACAATGAAGCCTCAGTCCCCTTCAAAGTAGGCGCCTTGGGACCTCACACAGCTCTGCCAATTGCCATTAGCTGCCCCGTCGTATTTCCCTGAACCTCATCAACAGTCTGAAATCTCTTCCCTTTCAAAGGTGACTTTAGTTTTGGGAAAAGCCAGAAGTCACAGGCCACCAATGTGGGCTGTAGAGGGGCTGAGTCACTTGGGTGATTTGATGTTCAGCCAAAAAACTCTGCACAAGACATGATACATGACTGGCCATGTTGTCATGATGGAGCTGCCAATCACCATTTGCCCATAGCTGCAGCCTTCTGAACCCTCTGAATAGTTTCTACGGAGGACCATTCAAGCTTAATGCAAAATTGGATGCAGATTCATTGCTCTACTCATTCAGTCATTTTAAATGAGACAGTCACACTGTACAAATGCTCATTCAACCGCATCTACCACCCCCACTGACTAGTACAGTGGAGTCATCGTTGTTCACGCATGCACATTCCAGTCCACTCTCTGTGACTGCCAGGTTACATCAATGTCATGCAAACCATTCTGGTTATATTAACAATGGCTGGGCTTTTTCTGGACAGACTTTGTATATTATGTTTTTTCCTACACATACATACCTATGATAAAGTTTAATTTTTGAATTAGGCATGGTAAGAGATTAAATAATAATAATAAAATAGAACAATGATAACAATATAGTGTCATAAAAGTTATGTGAATGTGGCCTCTGTGGCTCTCACTCCAACAACCAATCTGATAACCAAGACGGCAACTACATGACTAGTGGGCAGGGAGAGGATACTGCGTGGATTCAGTGGACAAAGGCATGATTCATGTCCAAGGCAGATAGACCAGGATGGTGCAAGATTTCATCACGCTACAGAGCAGCACACAATTTAAAACATATGAACTGTTTATTTCTGGAAGTTTCCACTTAATGTTTTCAGACAACTGTGGATAACAGTTGACTGTGAGTAACTACAACTTCACAAAGCAAAACCCCAGCGAAGGGAGGACTGCTGTATGTGTCAAATACGTTTTCTACAGATCTTAGATGTACATAGAGGTTGTCTTGATCTCCAATGAGCTTGAGAAATTCTCAGGGAAACAAATTTAAGCAGATATATAGATATGCTGTGTGTGTGTATCTCAGAATCCTTAATATGCTAACTTGTTCTAGAACTCTCTAAGAAGATGTCAGACTAGGCAGCATTTTCTGAACTTATTATCCCTTTATTTCCCTTCCTTTCATTGTCATTCCCCACCACCCCCCAGCAAAATGGGGTTCCTTCACCCCCATATCAAGGATGTAGGATGTGATCCAGGGCAGTGCTGAAGTAAGTTGATACCAGCTAATGAAAGGTGATTGTTAAATATTCATGGATTTTAGAGCTGGTCAACAGCTGATACTATAGTTTGAAATCAGCCGTGGTGGAAGTTTTTATACCACAGAAATTGGCAAACATTCAAATCAAGGCTTGTTTTATTGGTTTGTTCATTTGTTTGTTTGTTTTACTTTTTCTGTGAGCAACTTTAACTGCATGACCCTGGACTTAGCCCAGTTATAGAGTCCCCTGGGCTTGGAGGGGCCTCAGGGGTCTATGGGTTCTCACACCTTGCTCTTCCTCCACACGATCCGGACTGGGCCCCCTCTGCAGAGCCCACTGAGGCCCCAGCAATGTCCCACTCACACTGGAGGGAGGGAGGGAGACACAGGCAGGGAGTCACATGCCACTCAAGTCCTCCCCAAGGGACCCCCAAGACCATCCTCCCACTCTTAGCCCATCTCAGATGGGG
Source organism: Desmodus rotundus (assembly GCF_022682495.2). Classification (NCBI taxonomy): domain Eukaryota; kingdom Metazoa; phylum Chordata; class Mammalia; order Chiroptera; family Phyllostomidae; genus Desmodus; species Desmodus rotundus. Next base: position 5,284,881 of record NC_071388.1, on the reverse strand, counting down.
AACCCACCACAAGATGTTTATAAAGTATCCTCAGCCAGTAAAATAATTTTGAGAAGAAAAATGATATTCCTGGAACTTGGCAAAATAAAGAACCAGAAACCCACATCTCGGAATCCTGAAGATTCAGACCTCTGCTTGTCACACTTCCAGCCTTGGGTGGGCAGCACACCATGAGTCCAACAAACGAGAAAAACACTTAACATGCAAGAGACTACGGCAAACAAAGCCGACGAGGCTGAACGCTCTCACTTGGCTGGTGTCTTGCTTCAAGTGCCTCTTGGAAGAGAACCCAGAGTGCTAGCACAGGCTCATAGAAAACAGTTGCTCCGAAAATAAAGACAGAGCGGATGCAGGAGGGGAGTCGTCTTCTTCTCTGAAACCTGGGAAATACAAGCCTCAAGGAAGTCCGTCCTCCACGCAAGGAGCCTTGTCAGAATTTATGGCTAAATGATACTTGATTTGCTTTCCAGAGAAAATCAGATGCAGTGAAATTCACTGACTTCACTAGAGAAAATTGCAGGTGGTGAATATTTATCAGGGTGAAAGCTGGTAGGGGCCATCGTCTACCAGTAGTCCTGAGAGGGGAGACCAAGAGGTGGGGAAGAGAGGCCCAAGATAAGGGGCCGAGTGATTATTTGGAGACTTGGAGCTTCCGACCCTAAATCAGTGCATTTTCCTCCACAAAACTGTGGGTAGGGAAATGCTCGTTTTTGAGAGCATTTTTGAGACAATGACCAAGGGGAGCAGAATTCTCTTCAAAAGACTCTGACATGCCAACTGCAGACTTCTCCAGAACAACACAGACTTAATGAAGGGCACATTGTAAGCCTTTTGCATTCAAGTTTTGATAGGAGTTTAAACATCTCAGGAAAAGTAATTCTGTTTTATTGATGCAGGAATTAGTATAGCCACTGAAATGCATTCAGAGCACACCAGCCTTCACAGGAAAAGAGGAAGTCGGCCTTAGTCTGTTTAAGATGCTAGCACTTAAACTTCAAGTGCAAAATTAAACCACACGATGCCTACAACTCTACAGGAGTGCGCATTAAAGGTGAAGGCAAGGGGGCAATGAGGCCAGGAAATAACTGTTGCCTTGTGAAATTAAGCACACCTTGTTAAAGCAGAGAAAATACCCTGAAAGCCTGTCTTCCAGCCCCTCACCCCTTTCTGGCTGGTAGCAGGCGGTGCCGCCCAGCAGGTGTGGGTACAGTTACCGAGCCCTCAATTGCATGGTCAGTGCCCCAAGTGAACCCTCCAGGACCCCGCTCCTTCTCAAACCCAGTTATTGTCGCCCCCAGGAGAGGGACAGCAGAGGAAATGAAATTCGATTTTCCACTCGCTAGAATTCTTAACAGTGAGCGGTTTGCAGGAAGTGGCCTGAAACTTTTGTCTAAAATTGGAGCTCTGGCTAATGGGAGGGCCGGACTGACCGTTCTTTCCTCTGGTGTGAGGGCCCACGGTGCGGTGTGGTCTGAGCGGGCCCCAGCCAGCCTTGCCCCAGAAAATGCACAAGGAAATGCCATGCTCACCAGGCAGGGAGGGACAGGTCACCCTCAAAGGGCCGCCCTTGCCCTTACTCAGGAGCTAAGCAGAGGCTTTGCAGGATTTGGCATCCCACGGCTCTAGAATCTACACCGGGAGTCCTGTGTCTGTCTCAGCTCTGTTAGGAGCTGAGAGCCCACATTCTAGCCCCTCCCTGCCCTCCTCATGCCCCTTGGGGAGTTGGATCTATTCTGTGGGCTCCCCAGGTGGATGACCACAGTCCACAGGCAGGAAGGGGAGAGGACTGGAGTGGCTCTCTCTGTCCTAAGCTGGGCACAATCTTGTCACCCCTGCTGTTCCTTGCATGGTGCCATCAGCAGGCGGGAAAGAGCTGGGCCTCTCTCTGAAGGCAATGCTTGGCTTTGCATTTCATTCCTTCCCAACCCCCAGGAGACCTTGTTCATTTCCTTTCAGAATTTCCTTTGCTCCATTTCCACTGCTTCCTTCCCTCCTTCATTTGGAAGGACCACCCTGCCACCTCCCTTCACCTACAGACAAAATGTCCCTTGCAGCTTCAGCCCATCATCCCCCTCCTCCCCTGCAGCCTGACTTTCATCCTGACTGCACTATTCAGAGTTGCCAGGGGTCTCGGGGATGCCAAATCCAGAGCCCCCCTCCCCTCTGCTGAATGCACAGCCCTGAGCTGGACCCACCCTGTCTTTGGAGCCCCCTCACCACCACAACCTGCTCCCCCTCACCTCCTGCACCCTCAGCTCCTCCCAAGCCCTCCCCATGCATGCCCCTTGGCTATCTGTGGTCTTCATTCCTTGGTGGTTCCTCCGCCCACCCATTCTCAGGGACAGTTCATCCATTCATTCAGCACTGCGGGGCTGGGACATTTCCCTTCCCATTCTAAGATTTTTGTAAAAGACAGCTGAATTTTCCCACTCCCCAGATGTCTACCTGTCACATTAAATCCTAGAAAGGATGTTATTCTGACCCCGCCCCTTCTCCTCTGTCTCCACCATCCCCACTCTGGTGTTGATCTTTGCCCCAAGCACGACCCATCTCTCCTTTATTTTAACTTTCTCCCCTCTCCTGGGGTCATTCACTCCACTGGAACAAGAGGGAGGCAAGATCCCTCTTGTTGTCACTCTTATCCTCACATTGGACACACGCGTGTGCACACACTACCGCAGAAGAGAAAGAACATGAGCTTCGGCATCTTGCCACCCTGACAGAGAGTCCTAGTTCTGCCAGAGGTGTCCACTTTAGCACGTGACTCAGCCCTGCAGACCCCCGTTGCTTTGTCTGCAAGATGGGCCGACACTTCCCATGTGGCTACAGCGCCCGGCCCTGTACCTGGCACACGGCAGCTGTTCCGTGAGGGCTGGCTCTCCTCCCTCCACACTTCAGGGCCACGGTCACTTCCCACCTCCTTCAGGATGCCACTGCTGACCTCTGCTTCTGACATGCTAGAACGTTCTTGGCCTCATGTCCACATGGATATGGGACACCTTGAAGGTCTTGTTTGACCAAGCAGGCTCTTAGCTTCCGGAGGGGTCTACCCATCTATGTCTTAGATTGCTCCTGAATTTCCCACAGCTTCCGGGACAATGTTGAGCTTATAAAAAGTGATTATTTTAGCTCCAAATCAAGTACCTCCTTCGGCTCCAACACTATCATAATTGCCACCATTTGCTCCATGGCTGCCGTGTACCAGGCGCTGTGCTCGCACCATTTAGAGTAGTTCTTTCCCACAGAACCCTGCGAGGCAGGTCTTATTACTCTCGTTTTACCATTGAGGAAACAGACTCAGAGACAGGGTGGCTGCACAAAGGCATACAGATTGCAGCGGAACCGCAGGGTTCCGACCCAGGCCCGCCCAGCGCCGAAGCCCACGCCCATCGCCTTGTCACCAGGCTATGCGCCAACGAGCAGCACATCGCTTCACTCTCCCGTGAACCCAGCAGGGTAGCATTTCACCCCGCGTGCAGATGAAGCACCTGTGGCTCCCAGTGCCCTCTTGGTGGCTAGCAGAGCCCCACCCTGGAGTCGTCTGGAACAGTGGAGGGATTCTTGCTCCAGAAGGAAACCACTGAGTCCACGTTTTTTGAGGGACAGAAAAGCTCCGGCACGGCCTCCTCCCAAGTCTACTGGCTTCTTTGGGCCTCGCTTACTAAGCATGGAATAAAAAATGGAGGAAAAGGAACCACATGATACCCAAAGTTCCAGGACTGAAGCCAGCCCATACGGTGCCCTGTCCTCTGAGCCGACTCAGGCCCACGGGCAGGCGCATGGCTGGGCAGGCAGAGCCCAGACTGCACTCACTCCCCTCACGTAGGCACCCTGCGCGGTAGACTACCCCCACAATATGGGCAGCGGGCCTGAACGGCTCCTACGGGCTCTAACTGTCAAAGGCTCTAACTCTTGAAATCACCTTCAAAGAGAAATCAGGATATGGAAGGCCAGTCTCCTTGGTCCAGCCCAGGGTAGCCTGTCATTTCTGTCCTTGAAGCAATGAAATGGCTCATTTCACCAAGTCCTATCACAACACAGAGCAGCCGGTGTCAGTCCTCTGACCTAGCAGTGGGCCCTGGACCTTCTAAATTGAGGTTCCCAGAGTGAGGCCCCCAGGACAAAGTTCTGATGGGACCCTTGGCCCTTTGATAGCCGGCACACGTTCCCAGCAGAATGGCGGAGCCGTTCTTCTGTACATCTGTGACTTTATTATAATCGTCTCCTGTAGTCACAGTAGTTTGAGGCACAGAACAAACCAGCTCACCTTCCCAGGACACAGCAAACATAAGTGACAAGCATCACCACCAGTCCCCAAAGCGGGAAGACCTTCAAATAAGGACTCACACAAGGAGACAAGTATCAGGACAAAGGGTCAAAAGGACACTTTACACTTTAGGCACCACTTGTAACTGCGGTTGAGTCTTCCAGTTCTGTCTGGGTCGTAAAATGGGAGCATGTGTCCAAAAACGCAGGAATGACGGTCACAGCACAATCCCACCCTGACCTCAGCCTGCAGCATCTTAGCCCGGAGCCCACTGCTGTCCACAAAACTTCTGCTGAAGCATTTTACAAGTTAATCCTCTCATTTAGAAAACATGTATGCTTTTCTTTTCCTAAAACAATTTATTTTCAGTGTGGTAAAAAAAAAAAACACATACATAAAATTTACCATTTTAACCATTTTTAAATATCCCGTTCTGTAGCATTCAGTTACAGTCACACTGGTGTGCAACCATCGCCGCCCCTCATCTCCCGAACTTCCCAATCTTCCCAAACAGAAACTCCACATGCATTAAACATTCAGCCCCCTTCCCCCCGAGCCCCTGGCACCCACCATTCCACTTTCTGCCTCTATGAGTTCGACTCCTTAGATACCTCTTGTGTCCGGCTTGCGTTGCTTAGCGTTAACACCCTCAGGTTCCTTCCTGCTGCCGCATGTGTCAGCATATCCTTCCTTCTGAGGCCGAGTGGATGGACCACACTGTGCTTATCCACTACTCATCAGTGCATGGGTGCTTGGGGTGCTTCCACCTTTCAGCTACTGTGAATGATGCTGCTGTGGACCTGGGTGCACAACTGTCTGCTCGTGTGTCTTTTCCTGACCAGTCGAGATGGGGAAAGCTTTGCCTGATCTAGGATTATGCTGAGTTCTGCTCTTTGCATTGCTAGATGCAGATTTAATTCAGTGCATCTGCTGAAATACAGTTTCTTGAAAGTCACACTGGAAAATGAGCCAGCGTGAGCGCCTTCAAGACACAGAGCCTATGAGAGGTGTCTCCTGCGTTCCCTCCCATTTGTCTCCCTTCTCCCCCACCTCGTACCTACCTCTCTGGGACCAAGTGTCATCCCTTTGGCTGTATTTCCTGTCCCTCCACCTCTGCTCTCGACCGCATCTCGTGCTGACTTCCACTCCATCAACACCTCACTCCACCACTGCCTCTTCCCTGTAGCATCAACCTCTCCCCTTGGGCTTCTTCTCTGCAAGAGAATAAATATGGTCAAAACTCCCCCGTTTCTATAAACATCCATCTATAAACACACACGTACACACACACACAAGTCCCGCTCCATCAGCTCCCGCCAGCTCTGTCTTTCAACACGTGCCTCCAGGTCCTCTGTCTCACTTCCTCCCGATCCATCACTCCTCCACCCACTGACAGCTGGCTCTACACACCCCCACTGAACGGACGCCACTCTCACCAAAGTCACCAATTGTATCTGTTTCCTGCGGCAAAGCCACAGACCTGAACCTTTATCTGTGGGATAAAACATTTGGATTTCTATGTCAAAACAAGTTTGCTCTTGTGTTGGTGGCAGAGCACGGACACCCACACGTATGCAACGGTTTTATTAGAAACTCAAACTTGGAAAGAGCTGGAGGCTGCCTGCACTGTGCTCTTTCGCACACTCAAAAAGCCCCTCTTATGGGTGTAGGGTTCATAAAATTAACAAAACGAACTACAAAGCCTCTGAAATGAGTGGAGTCAGCTTGTGTTTGGGTCTCAGGGGCCCTTTGGAAGACGCCACGAGTCATGTAAGGAGAGAACGTGGAGGCTTACAACAACAGAAATGTACCCTCTCCCAGTTCTGGAGGTCCGAGTCCAAGATCAAGTGTCCGCGGGGCCGTGGTCCTCAGAGGGCTCTGGGGGAGGGTCCTCCCAGCCTCTCTCAGCTTCTGGTGGCTCCGGGAATTGTTTGGCTTGTGAAGCATCACCCAATTCCCTGCCTCTGTCTCCACGTGGCCTTTCCTGTGTCTCTGTTTGTACCTTCCTGTCTCTGATGAGGATGTTCTAGTGGGTTTGGGCTCCACCCTAATCCAGTATGACTGAATCTAGACCCTTATATTAATTACATCTGCAAAGACCCTATTTCCAAAGAAGATCGCAATCTGAGATTTGGGATGGATGTGAATTGGGGGGAGACGCTACTCAACCCAGTGCATTTGTGAATCCCAATTTTCAAGCCCTGTGGATACCACTCAGTGGCTCTATGTAGCACCTGTTTTGTATTTAAAACAGAAATGGCTTCATATTTCCTACTTATTTTTCAGATGATAGAAGCATATTAAGGGAATATTTAAATATAGAGAAAGCAAAAACACCCACAAACTTACAACTCAGAGATGGATCAAATTAACATTTTGGAGAATGTTCTTCTACACACACATACCAACATGCACACATTATTACCAGAAGGTAATATATGCCAAAGGGACCACAGGGCTCTTATTCTGCTTTTTCACTTAGCACTATGACGTGAGCAACCTGCCAGGTCAATGAGCACATGCCCATTCATTCGGTAAAGAGGTGCTCTGTACTGGGCACTTATTCCAGGGCCTGAGATCCATCTGTGAATAAAATACGGAGATCCCTGCTCTTGGGGAACGTCCCCTCCCCCAGGGGCCAACAGACAACAGAAAATCAAAAGAGTAAATAACTCTCAGGATAGAAGGCGGAAAAAGCATTGAAGAAGTACATGGTGGTACAAGAAGGGGGACCTCCGAATTGGGCAGCAGTGATTACTGTTTCCAAAGAGGGGTAAATACTGGCGTCATTAAGAAGGTGATCTTTACACAAAGAGGTAAAGACCCCAAAACACTGGGAAATCATTTTTCATGACCGCATAGTATGCCGTGGATTATGTCTGCAACAATGTGTTTAACTAGTGCTCTGTCAACAGACACTGACGTTGAGTCTAATTTTTCACCACCATGAAAGAGGTTGCAATATAGCCCTGTCTGCAGTTGATGAACGTTTGTGAAATTATTCCACTGCAGTAAATGTCTAGACCCCAATCCAAGACCTCTAATCACTCCTACATTAGGATACTTACTGCCACCCCGCCCTCTGCAAACACCGCCGGTTCATACCTACCTCCACAACACACCGCCTTCCCAACACACACTCCCCATACTGCATCTGTTTATTTTTAATTTTGCTAACTTTAGGGTAAAAAGATGTTATTATACTTGCATCACTTTTACTTTGCCATGGTTGAACGGTCTTTCCAGATGCTTGTTATCTCTGTGTGCTTTTTCTCTTATCGGCTCCTTGTTCATTTCCTTCCATCATTTTCCCCAAGGGGATACTTACTGCTTTTGTAAATCGGGAATGTGTATGTTTTGTGTCACAAATATCTTCCTGGTTTGTCTTCCTACTTTTTTTTTTTTGCAAACATTTAAAATTTTTATATTGAGGAAAATATCAGTGCCTTAAAATAGTTTCTGGATTCCTATCATGGTTAAAAAGGCTTCTCAACCTTTAGAATTATAAAAATGTACCTCTACTCCTTCTATAATTTTTCTTTTCTTTCTTTTTTTTTGGCATTTAAGTTTTTAATTCACTTGGAATTTATTCTAATATAAGAAATAAGGAAGGGACTCATCATTTTTCTCCCAAGTGGGCACGTGCTAACATGCCCCGTGTCTGCCCCCTGAGATTCGGGGCGCACCTGGCTTCCACCCCATTCCTTTCCTCCTTCTCACCTCTCTCTCTCTCTCTCTCTCTCACACACACACACACACACACACACACATCCCTCTCAGCACCTCCTCTGACTCCACTACTGCTGGCTTCTTAATGGAATTGTTTTCCACGATCCTGCCTTTTAGATTCTCTTCCTCCTCTGAACAGTCCCTCCAGCACTTCCATCCATACCTGTAAATACAACTCTCCCTCGAATGCACTGAGAACCTCCGGTCAGGTCGCTGATAAGCTTCAGCCCCAGGCACCTAATCTCCCACGGGAGAGTTCTCCTGCGTGTGTGTAGACACTTCAGACTGAACCAGCGCAAGCCAGCATCACCCTTAGTCCTCTGTCCCACCCAGCCCGCCTTCCGTCCCCCAGACTGCCTCCTGCGCGCTAGTTCTGCTCCTTGTTCACTGCCCCGTCTGCACCCTCACAGCTGCTCCCTTGATTCATCACCCAGCCATTGCCCCTTCTAACTGGCGTCACTTTGGTCTACGGTTCAGCAAACTCCAGCCCCAAAGGCAAATCCAGCCTGTGGCCTCTTTATGTACTGCCCATGAGCTAAGAATAGTTTTACATTTTTTGAGAGTTGTAAAAGTCTTTTAATAAAATGAAAAAAATGGGCAACAGAGGCCTATATTGCCTGCAAAGTCTAAAATATTCACCATCGGCCCTTCACAGAAAATGTTTGCCAACCCTTGCCTCTAGTCCCTACTCCATACTACTGCCCTCCGTAGGGGCCCTTCTAAAACACGCAAAGTGTTCGACCACATCACACCCCAGGTTAAGACCAGTCTCCTCAGTCTGGCACAACAGCCTGCAGGCTCCAGCCAGGTGCTCGTCTACCGCCATCTCTGCCCTCCCCAAAGCCGTTTGGTGCCTTCGAGACTTTTACACCTACAGTTCCCTCTCTTGGATGGCCCCAACACCCCAGCCTTTGTCCGCTGGTAAGAAAGCATAGCACATCCCCTCACTGAGCAAAGACGTCCTGCTCTCCACCCAAGACAGATTTAGGGTGAGCTCGCTGGTGTCTTCCCTTGCCTCTCTTTGCATGTTCCCTTTCAGCTTGCTGCTCACTTCCTGCCAGAGGAATGCCTATCCAGTGGGGTCCTTTCAGAGCTCAGTCACGGACCTCACTCGGCAAAGTAGCCTATGTGTTAACCTGCCCCCTCTACTCGAGAGTGTTACAGCAAAGTTACCATGCTCTTGATTCGGGGGGGCGGGGTGGCTAGTGGGGAGAAAAGTGCAAGAAAAGTGAGCTGTGTCTGAGCGACCACTAGGGACTCTCAGTCGCCCAAGAGCTATTATTCGGTGGGTTATTTTTTTTAATTGTGGCAAATTACACATGACATAAAATTTACTGTTTTAATCACTTTAAACGTATAATCCAGTGGCATTAACTACATTCACGATGCTGTACAACCATCACCACCGTCCACCTCCAGAACTGTTTTATTGTCACAAATGACTCCCCGTGTCTTCCTTCCCCTGGCCCTGGCCACCTTTGTTCCTTCCCTCTGCATGAGTTTGTCTGCTCTGGCTCCTCATATAAGTGAAATCGTATACTGTTTGTTCTTTTGTGTCTGGCTTATGTCAGCTAGCACCGTGTTCTCAAGGCCCACCCACCCTGTCGCATGGGCCGAACTTCCTTCCTTTGCAAGGCTGAACAACGCTCCCCTCTGCGTGTGCACTGCGTCTCGTCTCTCTACGCCCCCGCCGGTGGGCATCAGGACCGCTTCCGCCCTTGGCTGCTGAGGATGGCGCTGCTCCCTAGCAGCACCATCTTCACTGATGGCGCTGCTCACTAGCAGCACTGGCACGCAGGCACCTCTTTGAGTCCCTGCTTTCGATTGCTGGGTCACATTGTTCTGTTTAACTTTTTGAGGGAGCCGCAGAAGCTGCACCAAATTACATCCCCCCCCCAAAAAATGCACCCAGGTTCCCATTTCTCCACACCCTCACTAATGCTTATCATTTCCTTCTTTTTTTTTTTTTTTTTTTTTTTTGTAATAGAAATCCTACTGAGTATGCAGTGGTGCCTCATTGTGGCTTTGATCTGCATTTCCTTAACGATTAGTGCCCCAGTGATGTTGAACATCTTTCCATGTGCTTCTTGGCCATTTGTTTGTCTTCTTTGGGGAAATGTCTATCCAAGTCGAGCCCTTTGCCCATCTCTGAATTAGGTTTGTTTTATTGTTGTTGACTTGTATAAATTCTTTATATGTTTGGACACGAGCCCCCTCTCATCCCCCGAAGAAGGGCAGGGCCATAGAAGGGCACAGACACTGTTTAAGGCCAGAAGGGCACGCCTGTTCCAGACAGGCCAGGACTCAGTACGTGGCCACCCCTCAAAGCAGAGGAAGGCAGGAAATGTGCTCCAGTCCTGAGCTAGAAAAAGGGAAAAACAGATTTGGCAGGATCCCAGCACTCGTTCACTGTTCAAACAGGTCCCGCCAGCTCAGGACAGACGCCTGGAGCTTGAAGGTTACAGCCGAGCCAGGAAAAGGGGGAAAGCAGCTTCAAAGTGGGTTGAGGGGGTGGATGTAGATTTCCTCTGTGACATTTTCAATATGAAGTGGCATTGAAGACTGTTAAAAAGGAGCTAATCCAACCAAGCACCTTCTTCTGCTGAAGGACTTCAGTAGGGAAGGGCTCAGGGTGGCTTTGCACAGCGAGAGCGTGCACCCCCCACCCCCCGGGGCAAAGCGAGACCGTACACCAGGTGCACAGAAAAGGCCTCCCAACCTGGAAGGGCCTGAGCCCAGAGGTTGTCTCATATGAAGTTATACTTTAAGGCTCCCACTCAGGGAATAATTAGCAGGGGGAGCTCCGCCAGAGCCACTCCGGACCACAAACATCGTGTCTTCTAGGGGGTGCTGGCAGTGGCAGGGACATCAGCTCACTTCCATCTAGATTCACCAACTTGTCCCAACCTCGGCGGCCACCCTCTGACTCCTGTCCTGATACCGTTTGAAGAAGAACAAAAAGTAAAGCTCCTCCCTTACCAATGAAAGGCTATCGAGGGCAGTGAGTCAAAAGGCAAAGCTGTCAAACCCAAGAGCCTGCCCTGAGGACCACAGGCTGTCTCTTCCTTGCACTGAAAGATAAAAACAGATCTATGCGATTGATTTGTAAGGCAACTAACCAACCAGGAACAAGGTTAATCAATAAGTTAAGCTGGTACCGCTTGAGTCCCACCCCTAGCTGTTTTCTGAGCAGATAAGTGTTTTCTCAACAGACTGCATTTCGCCTTAAACCAAGGGGAAAACGTGTTGCCATGGACAGGCATGCAGGACAGAGTCGAAGGACCCAGAAGGGAGGCCTGGAGAGAGAAACGGCTTCTAAACCCTTTAGAAAGATTCCCAGTTATTGGCTGAACCAGCAACTTCATATGGAGGTTTATATGTGTTTACATAGTAACAGTCCCAGCTCCAAACTTCCCTCTGCACTCAGATTCTGGAAGAGTTTTCCTAATGCATCAGTCACTAAGGATGACACCCATGCGCTCGTTCATCGCGGGGGCCTTCAGGAAAAATAACCACAGGCCAAAACTGCAAGATTCTTTGTCAAGGCAGAAACCAAATCAAATGTGTAAACACTTAAAAAGAGAGCGATTTTCCACACTTTGTTTAACCTTGACATTAAATCAACCAACAAAAACTGGAATTTTTTTTAAACACTGAAATTTGACGATTTAAAGACCTCACTCAAAATTCTTACCCCAAACATAAGGAAAGTAGCTAAGGAAGAATTTCTGGCAGAGGAATATTTATTGCATGTCTGTTCCAGGCAGGTATGTGGTTTCGTCCGACCTTAAAACGACCCCATACACTAGGTTCCATGGTGGCCACTCTGTAAATGTGGAAACTGAGGCTCGGTGACTTTGGATAGTGTCTTAAGTCTACTGGGGCTGCCACAACAGGGCACCACACACTGGGGGCTTAAACGACAGAAATGTATTGTCTCACAGTTCTGGGGGCTGGGGGTTTAAGCTCCAAGCACCAGCAGGGTTGGTTTCTGGCGGCTCTGGCTGCCACCTTCCTGGCTTGCAGACGGCTGCCTCCTCACTGCCCTCACACGTCCCTTCCTCTGTGTGCACGCCCCTGGAGTGGTGTTTCTTCCTCTTCCTATAAGGACACTAGTCCTATTGAATTAGGGACCCTGCTCACATGACCTCATTTAACCTTAATTCCCTCCTCAAAGGCCCCATCTCCAACTACAGTCACATTAGAGGCTAGGGCCTCAACAAATGGGTTTGGTGGGGCAAGGCCGGGGCACACTTCAGTCCATAACAGATAGTGTGCCCAAGAGCCCACACCTGCTGAGTGGAAGAAGCGAGACTGTCGGGATCGGAGCATTTCCTATCCAGAGCGGGCAGCCTCCCCAAGGTCGAAGCATCTTGGGCGAGGTAGGGAGACCTCTGGCTGTAAGAGCTGACTCTTAGAACTTGCTGGCAAGGGGGTGGTTTCACAACAGGGAGCTCTGTCTCAGAGGGAAGGGTGGAGGAGTTCTTACACGAAAGGGGTCCAAGTCAACTAGTGACCTGTCCAGATGACACCAAGAATGGCTTCATCTACTCTGTTAACCATCCCACAAGTGGTGCTTGGTTTCACTCTCATACACCACACCTGGTGTGGCTTCCATCACTACCGAGGGCCTCATTTCATTCAGTTTTTCTTTTCTTTTCCCCAAACCACCAGCTAACGTCTTGGAGGGCGACTCCATGGACCAGGACGTGGAGAGCCCTGTGGCCATTCACCAGCCAAAGTTGCCTAAGCAGGCCAGGGATGACCTGCCGAGACATGTCAGCCGAGACCGGACCAAAAGGAAAATCCAGAGGTACGTGCGGAAAGACGGCAAGTGCAACGTCCACCACGGCAACGTGAGGGAGACCTACCGCTACCTGACCGACATCTTCACCACCTTAGTGGACCTCAAGTGGAGGTTCAACCTGCTGATTTTCGTCATGGTTTACACAGTGACGTGGCTCTTCTTTGGGATGATCTGGTGGCTCATCGCATACATCCGGGGAGACATGGACCACATAGAGGACCCCTCATGGACTCCCTGCGTCACCAACCTCAACGGGTTCGTCTCTGCTTTTTTATTCTCAATAGAGACAGAAACCACCATCGGCTACGGCTACCGGGTCATCACGGACAAGTGCCCCGAGGGGATCATTCTCCTCTTAATCCAGTCTGTGCTGGGGTCCATTGTCAACGCATTCATGGTGGGATGCATGTTTGTAAAAATATCACAGCCCAAGAAGAGGGCAGAGACCCTGGTTTTCTCCACCCACGCGGTGATATCCATGCGGGATGGGAAGCTGTGCCTCATGTTTCGAGTCGGGGACCTTCGGAATTCCCACATTGTGGAGGCTTCCATCAGAGCCAAGCTGATCAAATCCAAACAGACCTCAGAGGGGGAGTTCATCCCTTTGAACCAGACGGACATCAACGTCGGGTATTACACTGGAGATGACCGCCTGTTCCTGGTGTCTCCACTCATCATCAGTCACGAAATCAACCAACAGAGTCCCTTCTGGGAAATCTCCAAAGCCCAGCTGCCCAAAGAGGAACTGGAAATTGTGGTGATCCTAGAAGGAATGGTGGAGGCTACAGGTAAGGCACGCTCTATCCTGGGATATCTGTGGGACCCATGCTCATTTTAGCCTGGCTCTCGTGGTCTTCCTTACGGCAGGTGTGGAAAACTGCACCTCCCTCACCATTGACACCCTCCCCTCGCTTCGTGAGAGAGCATGCCTGTCTTCTAACCTCAAGTCCGTCCACCACGATGTCTAATCATTTACCTTTTTAAGAGCCCTTTGGAAACAAAACAATAAATATTTTTTAAATATTGCTTAATGTATATTAAAATTCCAAATGTTTGCTTAAGTTAACATTTATCTCTAAAGTGCTTTTTAAATGGCTCTAAAACATGGCCTAATTTCAATACTTGAGGTTATTAATTGCCAAACCAGGAAGAAGTAGTTAAGCCTTTCAAAGGAGGCCTGACAAATTGCTTTAATAAAAAGGTACTTTCCCCTCACCTTTGGGGGCCATGGGCAAGGCCCATAGCCCTGGTTTTTCTTTTACACCAAGTGAGTGCTTGGCCTCTTCCTCCACACTCTGCCCGCTGAGCCCCCCGTAGGCACGGCACTGCAGACCCAGGGAACAACTCGAGCAGAGCAGGGAAAAGTGGAAGATCCACTCATCATAACCCTACTGTCCCTCTGCCGTCAACAGCCAGTCATTGGTATGTTTGAGGGAAGATGATCTGTTCTCAGAATAGAGAAATGGGCAGTTTTTATTGAAGTCCTCACTCATAGCTGAACTTTACACATATTACACATCCCAACAGCAAAGCAGGTTCTGCCCATATTTATCTGGAACATTCCACAAAACAGAGCCATGAATTCTGACTTAAGCTAACAGTAGTGCTCCACAGGAAACGTATGAAGGTCATTCATTTCTTTACTGTTCTCCTGAGTATTGATAGTAGCCTTGGGATCCTCTTCAGTCACACAACCGGCTTTTCTGTGCTTTGAAGGCTTCCAGGGGAGGCTCAGGGTTGGTTGGTGTACTCTGAAAATGCATGGCCATCCGCCTGGCCCCAGATTCCTCATGAACCCACCAGCTGACCTCTGTCACCCCTTCAAAGGCCAGGCATGGGTCCCACCTCTCTGCCTCCCTGTGCCCAGCAGGCAAGGGTATAACCTCTAACAAGTTTCTCTCCCAGTGGTAGAAACTCCCACAGTCGGTTTGTAAATGCAGCAAGCAATGAACATGTGAATGGCAGGCTTCGCATGGAGCTCAGTCACTGAGTGGGCTCTTTTCCACAGAACTAGCACAACACAGGCCTAACCTGGAAACGGATTTAAAGAATAACAAAATGATTATTGTGAAATATTAAGTGAGTGTGATAGATGGGAACAGGGCTATCGGTACCTTTAGCCTGACTCTGGGTGTATCTGTGAAGCAATGGTTGCAGTCGGGTAGGGGAAGGGAGAGAGGAGGAGGGAGGAGGGGAGGATGCAATTTGAACAGGAGCTCTGTCATTTCCCACAGACCAGGCCCTTCTCCCACTGGGCCGAGCCCAGGGACTCGGGATCCCCCTGGTGGTGGCCCCTGAGGTGTAGCCTCTGGCAGCATCAACCCGCCCCTGGTGATGCACATGTAATATTAGGTTTCTCACCACAAATCTCCCAAGAGGACATGGGGGGGGGGGGGGCAGGGGGGGGTGACAGTGGACAAGGCTTGTTATCGTTGCATCTCTGGGCTCAAGAAGCAAAAGCCACTGCAAATATGTACCTTCTGGCTAGTGGTATTCTCCTGAGCTTCAAACTATAAGAGCTGTTCCCTCAATCCAAATCCCAGTCTAAAAAAAATAAATGAATCCAGAATAAGCAAGGTATCTTGGTGATGTCCCTGAGTCAGCATTCTCCCTGGGGCATACCTTGTCTTTCTGGTGACAGCTTGTAATGAGTGAGCCTTTCCAAAGGCAGCAACATTGTTTCCTTGGTAATTAACAGTGATCCTTGCCTCTGAGCACCCAGCAGCCTTCCTACTGCTTTCTTAGAGAAAAAATAGGTAGGTGCCAGAAAAAAAAAAAACTATCATAAGATGCACCACTGTTCCTGGAAAAAGGCAACTACTATTAATTTCCTTTTTTAAAAAAATAGTTTTCTAGCTTCTGGAAAGTGGAGGGAAGAGTGTTCTAGAAAGTTCTGAGTTTGTCTGTTGGCTGAACATGCCTTGATCCTTTCCTGATAAGATTCATACAATTCAGTGCTTCTGGCACATCTGATCTCTTAAGCTTCAGAGGGACGCTTTTCTCTGTGAATGAAAAGTGTGACTGGTATTTATGGGCATTAAACAAACCCTTAGGGGAAGAAATATTTCAATGAGTCAAAGTCACAGGAACAAAATAATTGTGGACCAAGTGCACACTGAGGAAAACAAATTCACAAGGGTCTAATTATTCCCTGCAAGGCTGCATGGGACATCAAGAGCTTTGACAACAGTGAGTGGGCCCACAATGGCTTCTACTTCACTCATTTCTCCCTTTCAAAAATGTCTTAGTTGACCTTAAACTACTATCAGTGATCTCCATTAACAGGCCTTTTTCAAGGATGAGCCCCACGCTGCAACTCTGATGCACAGCCCTCTTCCTGTCACCCACAATGCGGGCACACCCTGATCCCAACGTGGTGTTTCCTGGAGGGCTGAGCGACCCTGCAGGAGGCTGACTGCCAGGTCCTCCAGTCCGGTGCGTCCCAGGTCACTTGGTTCTCCATGGACACACAATGCCCCAATGCCAGCTGTACTGCAGCAGGCCTGCTTGGTCCCATCAGTCAGAGTCAGGCTCATTTTTAGAAAATGAAAGTAAGATCCTTGCAGGCAGGGTGTGCATACTGCCCAAATCGATGCCCTGCAGGTCCTGGCCCTAGTCCTTCCCTCAGTGAGGTCTCTGGTCTCATAAAAGATGGACCCACACCCTTGGTGGGCGGCTTCAGTCTAGTCCTGCCCACACTCGGAGGGGTGTGCACAGTAACCTCTCAAGAACTGTCCAGTCATGTGATTCTATTTTTGAACATGAATCAAAAACCCTGGAAAATTCTGACACCAGCCACCCAGACATCTGGGAACTGGCCGCGTGTCTCATCCCACAAATATATTTTTAAAGGGGGCCCTTTATGTTCCTGACACATGGGTGATTTTGAGATAGTGATGTTTACAGAAGGGCTCATAGCTACGTAAACAAACATGCTCAGCAGCTGCGGCGAATGCGCGTTAAAATAGTAAAGCATTCATATAGACTGTTATTTATAGAGGGCAAATTGGCCTAGCGGCTAGATGACAGCCACACAGAGCTGGGCCCGTCGCCAGCCAGCGCCTCACTGGAGCCTTTCTGATTGATGAACTTCCATATTTACCCCCAGCGATTATGCAGCTATGACAAGCAGCCCTTTCCAACGCCGCAGCAAATGTGCCTCGTTAGGATAAATCCCCATCAAGCCTTTTTTTTTTTTTATACTTTTTATTATGGAAACTATAAAACTTATACAAGAAGAAGCCAAAGAGTATAATTAACTCCCATGTACCCATCATTTAATTTCTGTAACTGTCAATGTACGGTCAAAACTTGCTCCATCTACATCCCCACTCACTAACTGCCCTCCGGCACCGTATTTTATCAGTAGAAATCTCAGTGAGTTTCTTTAAAGGATAAGGATCCTTTCTGAAAAATAACTACACCATTATGACCACTAAAATAATTAATGATCCTGTCTTCAGATCTAATATCTAAGTGTTCCAGTTTCCAATTGTCTCGTAAACGCCTTTTTAAAAAAAATTTAAGACTGTTTGTTTGAATCAGGATGCAAATGAGGTTACTACACTGTGATTGGTTGCAGTCTCTTTTAGCCTCTTAATCTATGAGCTCCCCTTCCATCACTTTTTTTCTTTCAATTTTTTTTCAAAGAAGAAAACTTCTGAAAGATTTAAATGCTGCATGAAAAACTGGGGCAAGTGGAGGATATGAGGAAGCCAACTAAGTGACGATACACTAGATAATACTTAATAGATGAGGAAGCAGGGAGGGCTTTCCAAGACTTAGTGTTTATGGGTTACCAAGGAGAAGGGGGCTGCATGCACCAGGAGTAGGTGAGGGCTAACCAGAAGTAGGTGGCGGCAAACCAGAAACAGGTTCTGGGAAACCGGAAGTGGGTAAAGGTAAACAGTCCTTCACCAGAGGGAAGCTCAGTTCCATCGCCAGAATAATATTATTCGCCTGAAGAAAGTCACATAAGTCGCATTGCAGATCATGGCATTTTTGAAGTGGAAGGAGTCTTCACCAGATTCTTACTTTACAGATGGGAAAGTGGAGGCTTGGCTACCGGAGACCACTGAGGATGGTGTTCAGCCTCATGGTTTAGTGACTCTTTAAAGATTTTATTTATTTTTTTAGACAAGAGGAATGGAGGGAGAAAGAAAGGGAGAGAAACGTCAATGAGTGATTGCCTCTTGCCTCTCTTGCAGCCCCTACTGGGGACCTCTCCCACAACCCAGGCATGTGCTCTGATTGGGAATCAAACCAGAAACCCTTTGGTTTGCAGGCAGGCACTCAATCCACTGAGCCACATCAGCCAGGGCTCAGGTTAGTGCTTTTTGCATCACGAGGGCTTTGGGTTCCTGAGGATTCTACAGGGAAATGCACCAGAAAGAGACAACTGGTATTTAATGTGCAGACAGGCTTTCGTCTCTTGGCTTCTGCTGTTAGTGCCTCTTTTTCTTTAAGGTTTCTCTGTTGGCCTCCAGTGGTATCAGTGCACTTTAAAATTCTGTATGGGTTTGCATGAATTTTTAAGAACCATGTATTAAAAAGAGATGTGTTGCAAAAGAGTTCTAAAATTGAAATTAGGTAAGCATTGTCTACAAAATTAGGCCTGGAAGAATACGTTGTTCTATCAGATCTGATTATCAAGTACCATTTTTCTTTTCTGTAATCAAAATGCCACTTCACTATAATAGGGGAGAATAGGAGATCACGGAGTTTGAAAAGGTGGCATTTCTCAGATAAGAAGGTGAGGGATAGCGTTACAGTACTCTTAAGCTGTTTCTAGTAATGAGATTTCATACTCATTATCTTTTATAAACCTTATTTTCTCCTTTTGATAAGTTACTGCTAACCCTCCTATTGGCAAGCCATTTTCTCCAGATTTACTGTTTTTCTCTTAAGAGTTATAACCCCAACTACCTAGCCTAGCAAAATAGTTCATTGATGAGGTCAGAAATGCTAAGCACTTGGGTAAAAATCTCCTGGTAAGTCTCTGTAAGGAGTAGTGAGTTAAAGAATTCAAAGTCGTGAATTTATTTTCCTAAATTCTCCTATTTTCCTAAATGGAAATCTACCATTCTTCAACATCAAGAAATCCAACAGCCCCTTCATCGTTGGGCATTAGGTTCAAGTGACCTATTCATGACTTCCTTTCAAAACTCCCACCTCAGTGTAATATACCCAGGAATCGTCATTAGCTGGATAAAAACTGGTGACATCTGCTCCCCAAATATGGTAAACTTTTTGTGATCCTCAGTTTGGGGATGCTGTGTTCTGGTTCGCCAAATGTCCCAAAGGCCTGGGTTGGATGCTGTAGGGCACACACGGAGTTTTCAAGTTTCCCACCAACCTCTAACAGGAAGCATACTGCAAATCCTTTAAACATTTCCTACAATTTAAAAGGCATTTCATGTCCCATAATAGGCAGTGCATCGCAGTTACCAAACAGTATCATGGCTAAAAAAACCCCAAACTACTGAATAATTATAAAAATTGTTATTATTAAAACTCCAATTCCAGAAAATTCATTGTTCTTCCTTCTCCAAACGGGCCAGGAGGAGCTACTCAAATGAAAGTTCAAAAGTCAGTGGTGGTCACATAATATATACAGTTTGGAATTCAAACCCAAGGGGGAGAAAATGGACTAGTGCCTAAAAGGTAGCTCTGATTCAGACTCTAAAGTCACTACTCACGTTAGGAAGAAACCGCACCATTCAAATGGAAAGATGAGTGTCAAGTAGTGGGGAGCCTCTAATTAGCATACCCTTAAACAGAGCTTTATGATTTCCCGGGGAATTCAGTAACGTGAGCACAGACAGCCTGTGCCAGCGAAGCAGTTCTACCAGCAATTTGTAATGACTGGAAGAGGCTCACCGGGGGAAAAACCATATACATTATTCACACACACACACACACACACACACACACACACAGAGCAAAAGAGCCAGAGAGGCACTTCTTCCCCAGTCAGCTGTGCCCTGGCTCCTCCTCCTACACCAACCTCCTTACAAATCTTGTTTGCTATATTAATTACTTAGTACAGCTCCTTAGAAAAAGGAACCTCAGCTGTGGTTCAGTGTGTCTGCACTACTTCACGTCCTTTAGTGTCAGACCACCTTGGGTTCAAACCACAGTCGCTAAACTCACTGGCTTGCTCAACCTCTGTTATGCCTCAGTTTTGCCACTCTAAAATGGGAACAAAAATGATACCTACATCCCCGGTGACCTTTCAACATCCCCAATTCTACTTGATCATTTCTTCCCCCACAGACTGCGAGGGCAGTGGGGAGCAAAGCTGGATGAGGATGGGAAGCCAAGCAGTTGGAAGTAGGGCCAATCGCACGGAGTGGCCCTACTGTTTCCAGGGACCTTGCAGCTGGCACCTCCATGGTATGACAGATGACTCCCCTCTGAAGGCCATCTGAATGGTGAAAATGGCAAACGTCACCTGTGATGATAGCCAGCACAAGAAACACACCCCCACAGCAAGAGAGTAAATGCCAGCCTGGCCTCTGCCCCAGTTACCTGCCATGAATTACCAATCGATGGGTCTGAATTAATGAGGATCACTGGGCTCAGAAAGGCTCTGCATCCCTATAAATAGCCACATTTCATCCTTATCATTTCTGCCTGAAGTGGACATGAGTTTAGAATATTCTCAGGTCTTCTGAGGCAACAGCTCGGTGAGAACAGTACCATAGCCTGCATTTGAAAACAATATTTCTCTGTTCCCTATTCCCCTCCTAGGTTTTTCATAACTCTGAGGTAGCAGTTGAAACATCAATTTATAATGTATTTTTGTGCTGCTAACTCAACTAATACTTACTTTCATAATAAGTCCTTAGATACTTCTGCTTTAAAGTATAGATGTACTTCAACAAAGCGGGCCACACATGTGAATGTCTACATAGCCAATTCAATTGTTTTCTATTTAACTAAGAATGATAACTGTACCTGTCTGCCTTGGCCAAGTCATGCTGGAGTAACAGCTCCAAGGGATAAAACACAAGGTTTAGCTTTCACTCACAGCACATGTCGGGGGGCTCTGCGCACATCCTGTGTACTCCAGGCTGCAGACCGAAGAAGCAGCCCCATGCAGAACACGCCATTCTCGAGGCAGGAAGAAAAACGAGAAATGGCGGAACACCTCACGTCTGCTCACCACTTATTTTTATCATAACAAGTCATACGGCAGTGCCTGGTGTCGACAGAATGAGCAAATGTAACTCTCTCATGGGAAACAACTAAATGAGAACAAAATAATACAATCTACCACAGATACCCACATGGTTTTAAAAGCCAGTAGACTGAGTCGGAAACTTTTTGCAAGTCAGGGTGTGAACATGTGTGGTAGCCATTGGTGTTGTTCACCAGGGAGGTCTGGCTCTCGCCCTTCCAGACTCACACGAGGCTCACGTTCTCCTGTTCCCGTCGAGCATGGTCTTGTGACTTGCCTTTGTCCCAGCATTATAAGCATAAGCCACAACTATCACTCTGGTAGAAACTGTACAAGGTAACACTGTGGTATGTTCCCTTCTCACTTTTATGATTCCCATAGAAGCACATGGCACAGTGAAGCCTCTGTCATCCCGGACCCGGACTGGCTTTGAAGACTAGATTCCTGCCAAGTCACTTGGGTCACGTAACATGACTGAGAAATAACCTTATGTTGGGTTAAGCCACTGATACTGGGTTGTTTGTTACCTCAGTAAAATCTAGTCTGTCTTGCCTCATACAAAATGCCACGCTAACATTTTGTCAAGTTGGCTGCTGTGCTCTTCTCTTAGCTCCCAACTGGCCATGAAACGAATTCGTGGCTAGCTACTTTGCAGAACTCCTCCCTCCTTTAAATGTTATCTTCACCGGTTGAGACTTTGAGGTCAGACAGCCTGAATTCAAATTTTGCCTCCACTCCTGATTTCCCACATGATTGGGCCTATCATATTCCTATCAGCAAACTACTTCTTCCATTCCAAAAATGAGAAGGATACACACAGAGAACAGACTGGCGGTTGCCAGATGGGACAGGGTTCGGGGAAGCGGGTGAAAAAGGGAAGGGATTGAGGAGCGGCAGTGACGGAACAGTCACGGGGATGTAAAGCACGGCGCAGGGGTGTAGTCAGTCATATTGTAATGACGGTGGATGGTGTCAGGTGGGTTCCTAGACTTATTGGAGGGGATCACTTCCTAAGTTATATAAACATCTAAACACTGTGCTGTACACCAGAAACTAATATAATACTAAATATCAACTGTAATTGAAAAAAGTTAAATTTTCAGTTTAAAAAATAGGAATGATATTTATAAGAGACTTCCATGAGTAACTCGTGCAAGGCATCTGTCCTGGGGCCTGCACACACACGGCACATGTTCAGTCAATGGAGAGAGTGGATCAGTGACTGCGAGCCACTCCGTTCCCGTCACCCGTTAGCTGCCTGTTGGATACCCATTACTTTACCAGATGCTTTATAGAGGTTGTCTCCAGTCCTCAAAACAATTCTGAAATGGAGGTGCCCTCCCCATTTAACAAGTGCGGCGGCCGACTCTCGAGTGGGCAGCAGGTCACTCTGCGGGTGCAGGGGTAAAGCCAGGACTCCGCCTCGGGGCTGCCGGCCCTCCCGATCTGGAGGCCCCAGGGCCGCTCCAGAGGAGGAGGTCCCTTCGCAAAGGCACACTGCAGACAGTGGTTACGGATTAAAGGTTATTAATGCACTGACAGTTACGGCCCATGATACATTCTCTTTCCATTCCCGGCTTCGGCTTCCCCGTCAGGCTCACCACACCACGCCGCAGGAGGCCAGCGGGAGCAATCTGCCCTCGCACAAAGGTCAGCATTAAGGCTCTTCAAAGGGCACCCACTGGCTCATACTCTCAGACCCTGCCCCACTCAGCATCACCAGACTGTGATCTGGAGTTGGCCCAGACTGTGCCAGCTGACACTCTGGGCCAACCCCACCCAAAACGGCATGGTGCCGTGCCAGGTATCACCCAAAGGGCAGCCAAGCAGCCAGCTCACAAGCCCGGAGGGGAGAAAAGAACAAAGTTTAACATTGAAAGGGAAAATCAATTTTGACTCTGCCAGAAAGCACCGTGATAAAAATATTTAGGTTCTGACCAGCCTAGTTAAACCAAGTGGGGGTTTCCATTTGCAATGTGTCCAAAGAGACCCTTTCTGGGTTTGATCATCATCATCCATCATCATCATCATCATCTTTCTCTACTCACTGATACCATCCTTCAAAGACTGTAATTAGGCATTGCTCAGTAAATACATGTCCTGCTTCATTTTCTCAAGCATATTCTATACAGGGTAACTATCAGTAGGAATCTGTGGGTGTGCATGGGTCAAGGAGGTAATGGCATAAGGAAGAACAGAGAAAGGAGGACCAAAGATGGAATCCAAAATGGACTAATACTATGTCCTAATTGGACCAAAATATATTGCCTACAACTCAGAGAGCTAATGTAGTAATCAAGTATTGTCATTTATTTGCTTTAGGTACTTGGTTACATATATTGTCTGTCTCCCCAAACAAAGTTGGAAAGAGTGTACAACCTAAAGAGAAGAAAAATGGTGCTGGTCTGTGGTTCTTGCAGAAACTCTTAAGAATCCACAGGGTCCAATGTGGAGCAAGAAAGCTTTCCGAACACCTGTCTGGGTCTTCCTAGCATGATTCCTCTGTGTTCCTCCAGAGGCACCTCTGCAAGTTCAGCTGGGCCTGCAGATGCCTTGTCAGCCCCCAAGGCTAAGGGAAGAAAGAGGTTACATTCAGCAAACCCACAGCAGATGGGTCACGACTACATGTGAGGAGACAGGCAACCAGAGAGGCAACAACCCAGGCCAAGAGCAGAGAAGGGCAGGGTGTTTCCAATACAACCTCACAGCCTCCACTGCGGCAGGCATGGGAGTCACACACCGTGTTTGGTAGACGAACTATCAAAGGCCTCACCTGGAGCTGGCAATGC
The DNA here is from genome assembly GCF_022682495.2 of Desmodus rotundus. NCBI lineage: Eukaryota > Metazoa > Chordata > Mammalia > Chiroptera > Phyllostomidae > Desmodus > Desmodus rotundus. The sequence continues at coordinate 5,261,107 of NC_071388.1, read as the reverse complement.
ATATTCCTGGCACTGAAGGGGCCAGCTGTGGGTACTTCGAGTTCCCATGTTGGCAAAGCAAGGTGGCCTCCATTGCCACTGTGAAGGGTAGAATGACACAGTAGCACTTAGCATTTTTTTGTGAGTTCAGTCTGATGCATACACCCTCAACCAGGTGGGAAGGGGCATCTCACAAACAGTGGGCATCTGTAACCCCGGACGGAGGTGGCCCAGTGGGCAGGAAACAGAGAAAGTGTTAGACAGAAGTGCACAGCTGTCTACAGTTCTCCTCACACTCCCTACCCTGGTGTCTCTTTTTATGATGAAACAAAAGCCGTAGGGGAATCCAAGATGTACGCATTTAAATGTAAATGTTTAGTATGGTTTTATCCACCCACCAAAAGTCGTGACTTTCACTTTCTCATCTCTCTTCAATCTTCCAAGCCGCTCCTTCTTAGATAAAAACCTGGCTTCACACTTGGTTGAGAGAATAGAAAAAATCAGACTAGAACATTGGCATCCTCCCAGGGGCTTATCTACCATCCCCACCTGGGCCTTTAAGCACAGTCTGTCTCCCCTCCTGTTCCTGGAGAGCCCTGTCCCACCCTTGCCAGCCCTGGACCCCACCCCTGCGCCCAGACCAAAGACAGACTGCACCCTCTTCTTCCTTTCCTTCACCACCAATTCTTTTCTTAATGGTTCGTTTTCACGGGCATGAGAATATTCCCTAAGACCTCCCATCTTTAACAACAAACAAAAACGAAACCATACTACTCTCGGCATCATGTCTCTTTCCAGTAATGTCCCATTTCTCAACTCCCTCCCACGTCACTTCCAGAAACAATTGTCTGTCATCTCCACTGCCCATGGTTTAATTCCCGTCCCAATGGGCACCCACCCCTGTACTGAAACTCACCAACAGTGTCCCTCCCGATGGTGATTCCAAGGCCAGCCCTGCATTCCTGTCCTACTTGGCCTCACCACATCGGCACAGCTGACCGCTTCCTCCTTCCCTACCTGCTCTTCTCTGGTGTCCATCTCTGCTTCTGCCGTCCCTCCTTCCTCCATGAAAGCTCCTTTCCATCCTCCCCTGCAGGCTGGTTCTCCTGTCCTCAGAACCGCAGGGCTCATTCCATTGAAAGTCGCCTTCCCCATTTTCCCTCTCAGTGCTTTCAGCCAGGCCCTTGGCTTCAATGACCATCTTTTCTGCATGTGACATAAAATTTCTATCTCTGGTCCTAACTTCTCCCCTGAGCTCTACACTCAGAAACCCAGTGGCATAGTTGGCGCGCCTGTTTAGATGATGAACAAACGTGGACCACTACCATGGCCCGAGCAGAAGCCAGAGATTGAGAACCCCTTAAAACCTGTCCCTGTCTCTGTCCTCCCCGTGCGCATAAATGTCCTCATCAACCACGCAGTGGCTTACGCCCCAGACTGCAGCAGCACTTCAAGTCCTCTCATTTCCTTACCATCCCGAAGTTCTATCGACATGGCTTCCAAAATATGTCTGTCTCTGGTGACCAGCCCAGAATAAGTCGTCATAATGTGGAAGCAGTGGCATCCCATTGGGTCTCCCTGCTCTACATCGACCCCCGTACAAAGGTCCATTTGCACACAGCAGCCAGAGGGATCCTAATAAAACGCAAATCAGAGCAAGTGCTGCCCATGCTTACACTCTCCGGGGGTTCCCCCCCGCACTCGGAAAACCCAGGTTCCCTGCCGCAGTCCCAGGGCCCTCCCGCCTGCCTCCCGCCTGAGCACTGGCTCTCCCCTCCGCCCACTCTCCCACCCGACTCGCCCTGCCGTGGCCACACAGGTTTCCAGTCCGAGCACAGAGCTCTCGTACAGGGAGGGCTTCTCAGACCACCCAATAGAAACCAAACCCATCGCTGTGCCTCCATCTTGCTGTGTGGAACTTGTTACCAGCTGACGTTATCTTGTTAACTTGTTTATTAACCAGTAGCCTGTAAGCTCCGTGACAGCCGTGTCTTATCCTGCTCTTTGCTACTCTCCCAGCACCTGGAATAGTTCTTGGACCATAGCAGGCACTGGATAAATATGTAGGTGCAGAATAAATGATCAGAAGAACGAAGGAGTGAAATATCATATATGATCGCAAACTAGATTGGCCTTGTAAGCACTAGAGAAAGTCTAGAGTCATTTAAAATTGAAAAAAACAAAAATTAGCCTGGTCTGGGTCAGCCTGAAGCTTCCCCCTCCCGACATTAGGAATCACTCCAGCAATTGGTTCCTACCAGCTGTTTTCAGTCTCCTAGGCTTCCTTTGACTCCACCAACCCACCCCCATGCCCAATGAAAACCTTGGTGGCTTCCAGGGGTCTGTCCTGGGTCCTCAGCAGTTCCTTCTGTACACTCCCTTCCTCCCAAAGCAGCCCATCCCTGCCTCTTGGCATAGACTCCTATAGGTGTGCAGGGGGTCCCCCAGGTGTAGCCCAACACGTGTCCTCTGAGCTGAGGCCCATTCAGCTAACTGTCCCAGACGGCACCTGCGAAGTGGCCCCCTGTCCTGTGTTTCACCCCTTGATGAATGGGACCGCCAGTCTCCCAGTGGCCCGGGTCAGAAACTTGGCTGCCTCTGAAGCTCTCCCCTCCCTTGGGTGCTATAGCCTCTTCATGCCCAACCATCTCCCCAGGTGCCAGGCTGCTGCTAGCCGGTAGAGCTCCTCCGTGCAAATGAGGAAAAGGTTTGCCTCCTCAACGCACTCTACTGCCATCTGCTGGGAACTCGTGGGTTTGTGTATTTGTGATAAATACCCAAATCTGTACCACCACCACAGCCACCCAACCCTTAGAGGCAGCAAGCTGTGCAGTGTACGACCTGCGTGACGCACCGGAGCAGCCCTGGCTGCCCTTGTCCACCCTGACTTATCCCTGTCTCTAGTGTCTCAGCCTCCTCCCACTCCAGCACCTGGCCACCGCACCGGTTCACACAAGTCCTCTCCCCTGGACTGTTCCGCCCCTTCCGTACCAGCTGCCCCGACTACAGTCTCTCTTTTCTCAAGGTCCCCTCCTCGCTGTTGTCCGAATAAACCTTGTTACCTACGGATCCTGTCCCCTCGCTCCCCGGCTCAAACGTTCTCAGTAGCCTCGAAGTAGCTGAAGAAAAAAGACCAAGCTCCTTTGCATGTGGCATCCATGCCACCTGTCTGGGTGCCCTTGCCACGCGCATGCGCTGCAGAAATACCTGACCACACCCCAGGTGATTTTGTGCCTGGCCTGCCCCTGTGCTGTGACGTTGTCCCCACCTAGAAAAGCCTCCGGTAACTCAGCTCACGCCCCAGACCTGGCAAACGAAGCCTCTGGTGTCGCCCTCCTGACTGCTCGGCCTCCCCCGCATTTCTGCAAATCTCCGGTGCCTAACCGCACTGCAGGTGCCTGAGTGTACGGCCAGGGGGCCCCAGCAGGCTGCACATTCTTCAGGATAAAGACTGTGCCTGTTCTTTCTTTATTCCCAACATCTAGTACAATCTGGCGCTGGGTGGGTGCTCTGTAACAGACAGGAATGTGTAAGTGGTTTTTAAAACACAGCGGCTGGCCTTTCTAAAAGTGTGGCAGCCTCTCTGAAGCTTTCATTGCCTTTTCACCTGGCACCATGCTATCTCCACCTGCCAAGAGCTACACCTGCCTTCCTGCGAGGCTTTCTGTCACTTAATTTAAAAATAAAGACATGTTTTATTCAAAGAGCCTGTTTATGCTCCAGGATCCTTTCCCATCTGATAACCACCTCGCATCTCATAAACTCCATCCAGTAGAAATACAGGTCATGTACAGCAGAGACCCTAAAGGCAAACTGGCCCCAGGAGCTGGTGCCCAATCACACAAGAGGCTGTGACGAGCAGAAATACCCCTGCGCCCCGTCCGACAAGGCCCAGGCCTCTGCACAGTCGCCAGGCCAGGAGCCCGGACATGTGTAAAGTCGGAGCAGCAGCCCTGCCCCTAAGGAACTTACATTTCAGAGCACGAGGCTGGCAAATGTTTCCTGGAAAGGGCCAGGTGGTAGATACTCCAGACTTTGTGACAACCCTTCTCACAAAGACTCAACCCTGCCAGCAAGGCACTCGAGTGGCCACAGGCTCAAGTTTACAAATGAGCATGGCTCTGTCCCAGTAAAATTTTGTTTATGGACACACATAATTTTCCCATGTCACAAAATATTATTCTTCTCTGGCGGGGTTTCTCTTTTTTCCATTTAAAAATGTCAAAAGTGCTTTTAGCTCTCCGCTGTTCTATTGGATGAGACTGACATAAAAACAGATTACTACAGTCCCAAATGGACTGATGGACATAAAGGGAACATTCTAAATTGAGGGGGGGAGAGGGGGGCAGCGAACAGCAGGTACCCGCACTCTCCTCTCTACTCCCGGCCAGACAGCTGGAATGCAGACCCTGCCGTTCCCTGGGCTGGGATGGAGTAAGGACCGCTCCTATGACGTTACCGGTACTTTATCTGAAATTATGTAAAGCAAAATGCACTAAAACTTGGTTCATTGTTGCATAATCAGGCAGTGAGGAAAAACCCTAAAATGCGTCATCATCTCTTCCCCCAAAGCCACCCACAGCCCTCCTCTCTTCAAGGACCGTCTGGACTGGGCGTTGCTAACAGAGCCCTCCAGGGTGGGGAGGTGGGGCATCCCGGTCCCGGAGGAGAAGCACTGGCTAAGCGCATCCGTGGGGGCCAGTCACCATCTTCACACAAAGTGCCTTCAGGAAGAGCTTGAGGGTGTGCAGCTACTAAGGCTGCAGCCCAGGGCACATTCCCCAGTCCCCCAGCATGGGCCTTTCTCCTTCTGTAAACTTCTCTGCAGTGAATTTCGTGCCCCTCTGGCAGGAAGGATGCTCTGCACCCAGCAGCTGGCACAGCACATAGCGTGGTTCATTAAGGCTGGGAGCTCCACTCCAATTCATCGAGTGGCGTCTCTGCTTTTAATCCAAAACCACCTATTGATTCATTCTGCACTATTAGCTATGCTGTGTCACCCCCCTCCCACAATCCATCCTGCCGACTACTGTCTGAGGGCTCCAAGTTCTCAGAGGTGAACTTGCCCGCCCAGCACAGAGGCCCAGCACCCCAGGCAAAGCTCCCACTTGCGGCACACAACCATCCTGCCCAGCTCCCGTCCTGGCCCAGAGCCACGCAGCTCACCTCCCCATAGGCCCCTTCTTGCCCACAGGACTTGGCCATTTAGACAGTGGCTGTCATTTCCAAGCCTTCCCCCAGAATTCCGCCTTGTGGACTCATCCATCATAGCCTGGAGCTACATGCTTCTTTCTGCAGTCAGGCACACCCCCGGGTCCCCTCCTTCTCAGAGGACATTGAGACACCATCACTCATTTGGTGACATTAATTAAGGGACAACAGTGTTCATACGCCTGCTTAGATGTCATCGGACTAGTCATCGCTTAAGTACTGTGTAAAACATCATTCTACCTTCCCGAAGCAAGAGAATGCCTACAACATAGCACTAGGGACCATCTGTCTCAGGAGGGAATATTATGGCATTTAAATAGTTGATCTGATTTCCAAACTGGATCAATGTTGTTAATTTCTTGTCAAAATAGAGACTATTAGGAAACCATTTCTCTCTACCCATTAACCCTTCTAATAAAAGCTGGAAAACAAGGTAGAACTTACACAGAGCAGCTAGGCATTAGTGAGACAGCTGTTACAAGGCCGCTTAGAATTGGTCTCATTATGGTGATTTACAACACAAATAAAGACATATAAGAAATTACCCTTCTTGATATCTATATTAAAACTTGCCATATCTAATCCAGCCCTTTTATTCTAACTGTAACCAAATAATTAAACTTGAGGGAAAAGACTTTAGACACTCGGGCCAGACAGATGGCTCCTCGGCATGTTGCTGGGTGATGGTGGATCTCAATGGGCAATCTGTTTCTTAGAGAATGTCAAGGTGTCAGCGTCTTTGAGACGACTTGTAGGTGCTCACCCATCTTCCTGTTCAACCGTGCGGCCAGGGTCCAAACTCTGCAGTTCAGAGAGAGGGAAGGACTTGACCACTGAGCCCAGAGTCTTGCCTGGACCGAGAGAACACACTGTGTCTACTCAGGACATGATTCATATGGGCCCCCACATTCCCATCGTCTTCCGGATCATTCTACTAAGTGGAACTCAGGGATACAGATATGATGCTACAACCAATAAGGGTGGGAACTGGGGTTGGTACAACTGGAGAGATTATACTTGCTCTCCGTCCACTTTCAATCAATGAGTATTGAACACATTTCAGACTCTGTACGCAGCTCGTTGGGAATTATTCTGAAAGGGGGGAAGTGCATTTCATTTATTTCTCAAAAGCAGAGGGAGAGGAAGTTGAAACATAAAAGTTAACCGGGACTGGAGGTGCCACTCTACGCTTCCACTCCCTGGAAGTGGACATGTATCAAATTCCACTGCCAGAAACCCCGAGTGACCATCAAAGTGTGCTAGGATGCAGCTCCGTCAAAAATCGATTCCAGTAAACGAGCCATCAGCTGAGGTTACAGAAATCTTTTTTAAATTATGCAGTGAAACATCTCAAAAGAGGCATCTGATCCACAGCAGTGGATGAAGGCAAAACCGCATTCAATGAATAAATATGTTCAGGTAACCTCCACTATTAATGGGCCCTATGAGGTGTGTGGAGCTCTGATGGCTGCACCTTCCAGGGGAGCACAGGGGAGCCAGCAACTGCACAGACACCACCCCCACCACGTGTTCTCCAGCCACGCCTCACTACACCCCACTAACGTGACCAGGTTTCAACTGGTGCTGAAAACAGCAAAGCGCAGTTGGCTGAGGGTGAGTGGGTGGAGGTGGCTACAGCCGGAGGCAAAACTGAGAATCAGGTGTAGAACAGGACACCCACATGGAGATCTCAGAAGTCAGGTTCAGCAGGCACTCCCACCCCATGAGCATCACCTCCTTCCAGCTTCCAGCAAGAACTCTCGGGATCCACAGGGGCGGAGCAAAGCAAGCGCTCAGAACCCAGTCTGGTGGCCCAACCCTTGACTCCCATTGAAGGCAAAGAGTCAGAAATTTAACATTGAAGAGCACAAGGTCAGCCCTCCCCATCCTCCAGACCCGGCCAGCTGCCTGCAGTGGTTTAGTGGGCCAGTAAACCCCTCTCACACCCACAACACAACACCCCATCCGACCCTTACTCCTCACAGGGGTGGCTGGAGCATGCTTGGCTTAAAATTGAAAAGGAACCAAAGGTGCACCAATGAACACATTACTTTGATCTATGCATGCTTATGATCCATTTTGGTTTAGGATTTAAAAAAAATTCATCTTTGTGCCCTAAGGCACAAAAGCAGCCAGAGGCAATTAACTGGGCAGGATGCCATTCTCGGTAACTGTGGTGCTGTCTCCAGAATTCAGGAATGTACTCACAGGCCTTTGGAAAGTTCAAAAATCTTGAGGTCTCCTAAGATTCCCAAAGCAAAAGACTTTTTATCCTACCAACACCTGATACAAATACAAAGATATATAGACAGCTGCTGAAGTCAAGTTCTGGCCAATATTGAGGTGTAGGGAAATATACCATGCCTCCTCACACAACAAAAAGAACAATAAATTAAAAACAAAAAACAACCAGAACTGACAGAAAATTGGACTTGGAAGTCCAACAACCAAGGAGTTAAAGAAGAAACATTCACCAAGACCAGTAGGAAGGGCAGAGATGGGGAGCTGGGTGGAGAGGACTCACAGCAAGGTGGTAGCTGGCGGAGCAGGCAGTCCCGTATTTGCATGCAGATAAATCTGGACGAACAACTGGGGAGGGAGACAGACCAAACAACCCAGGGTTCCAGCACGGGGAAATAAAGCCTCAAAACCTCTGATTGAAAAAACCTGTGGGGGTTTCAGCTGGCGGGGGTGGGGAGAAATTCCCAACCTCACAGGAGAGTTCATTAGAGAGACCTACAAGGTCCTAGAATGTACACAAAACCACTCACCTGGGAATCAGCACCAGAAGGGCCCAATTTGTTTGTGGGTAGCGGCAGAAGTGACTGAAAGCCAGCGGAGAGCTGAGCAAGCAGCACTGTCCGTTCTCGAACCCCTCCCCCACATGCAGCTCCACTACGCAGCAAGGTGAGTTGCCCCACCCTGGAGAATACCTAAGGCTCCTCCCCTTACTACCTAACAGGTGTTCTGAGACAAAAAATATGGCCCAAATGAAAGAACACATCAAAGCTACAGAAAAAATACAACTAAGCGATGACGAGATAGCCAACCTATCAGATGCATAGTTCAAAACACTGGTAATCAGGATGCTCACGGAAATGGCTGAGTATAGTCGCAAAACAGAGGAAGAAGTGAAGGCTATGCAAAATGAAATAAAGGAAAATGTACAGGGAACCAACAGTGAAGGAAAGGAAACCAGGGCTCAAATCAATGGTTTGGACCAGAAGGAAGAAGTAAACATTCAACCAGAACAGAATGAAGAAACGAGAATTCAAAAATATGAGGAGAGGCTTAGGAACCTCCAGGACATCTTTAAATGTTCCAACATACAAATCATAGGGGTGCCAGAAGAAGGAAAGGAAGAGCAAGAAATTGAACACTTATTTGAAAACATAAAGAAGGAGAACTTCCCTAATCTGATGAAGGAAATAGACTTCCAGGAAGTTCAGGAAGCTTAGAGTGTCCAAAAAAGTTTGACCCAAGGATGCACACACCAAGTCACATCATAATTACATTAGCCAACATTAAAGATAAGGAGAGAATCTTAAAAGCAGCAAGAGAAAAGGAGACAGTCACCTAGAAAGGAGTTCCCATTAGACTACCAGCTGATTTCTCAAAAGAAACCTTACAGGCAAGAAGGGGCTAGAAAGAAGGATTCCAAGTCATGAAAGGCAAGGACCTACACCCAAGATTACTGTATCCAGCAAAGCTATCATTTAGAATGGAAGGGCAAATAAAGTGTTTCCCAGATAAGGTCAAGTTAAAGGAGTTCATCATCACCAAGTCCTTAATAAATGAAATGTTAAAGGGACTTATCTAACAAAAAGAAGATCAAAAATATGAACAGTAAAACGACAACAAACTCACAAATATCAACAACAGAACCTAAAAAAACAAAAACAAAAATGAACTAAGCAAACAACTAGAACAGGAACAGATTCACAGAAATAGAGATCACATGGAGGGTTATCAGCAAGGAGGAGGAGGGGGAAGAACTGGGGAAACGGTACAGGGAATAAGAAACCTAAGTGGTAGGTACAAAAGAGACAGGGGGAGGCTAAGAATAGTATGGGAAATGGAGAAGCCAAAGAACTTATATGTGTGACCCATGGACATGAACTGAGGTGGGGGAGTGATGGTGGGAGGGGGGTACAGGGCAGAGGGGAATAAAGGGGAGAAAAAAATAGGACAACTGCAATAGCATAATCAATAAAATATATTTTTTAAATGCAAAAGAAACTCCCATAGGGTGCCCCGTTATTTCAATGCAAATAGATTTTATTAAAGGTCCATGGTAGGTGGTTCTTGAACTTCTACGAACTTAAACAAAATTCTAGGGGGAAAAGGCTACCATCAGGTACATGGTGTAAAGTGAAAAGTATTGGATGTAAAACAATTTTTAATGGAAAATGATAAACCTCTGGACATGGAAGAGTTCATGACGCTGAGATAAAACCTCATAGTCATTGGTCATTTTTTCATGTACGTGGATATTTTTAAGTACTTTGTAACATGTTGATTAAGCACAATTTTCATTGTATGACACTACATTGAGAAGGATGATCGCGAGCTGGTTGAAGCGATGGCTTTCTTCTTTCCAAGGCATTCATCCACAATTAAGTTCCCTGAGGGTACAGCACCTGCGCCCTCGGTGAAGCGTAAGCTGCTGGCGTGGCCATCTGAGAGCCAACCTTTGGCTCGGCCTGAGACCCAAGCCAGCCTTGATGATGAGGAGGGGCTACTCCTCCCTCACGTGCATTAAATGGTGTGAGGAAAGCAGCCCCCGCCCAACTCCTGGTGCCTGACATGTGATTCATAAGAGACCGACACAACCTGTTGTGAGCGAGATTCAAGCGGCACAGTAAGACGTGTCGTTCATTCAGACACTCAGCGCCAACCGTGTTCTTACCGACAGGTCAGTAAGAACTAGAGACTCAGGTTGGATGGATGGCTAGATAAGTAACACCCTAAGAGATCCAACCCGAGCTATAAATGCCCCTTCCTGGGAGGCTTAGGAAACAGACAGAGCAAGAGAACACTGCACCCTTCAGAGGAAAGAGAAACACAAGGGGGAAGCCATTTGAAGAGGGAAGGGAGAAGAAAAGGAAAACACACTTTGCCTACTGACTTTTCTTGTCGCCCTTCTCTTTTATGACCCGTCAGACCTTTGTATACTTGTAATTTTGAAGTGATTCCAGAGCAGAAAATCCATCAGGATTCCATCTCCCTGAGGGCGGTGGGGGTGGGTAGGAGAGCACCCTTTCCTTCATTACCAGGGCTCTGTCACTGGAAGGACATTGCTTTTCAAAAGCTGTAGACCCTGACGGCTCTTCTGCATGTGGGACTTCTCATTTAAGTACACTTTCAAGACTTCACATGCACATTCATGTTATATAGCTGTACATGTACATACATATTTGGATACTATATACATATATACATGCAAATACATACATTTAGACATATCCATGATACATATATTTAATGATATCTTCACAACAATTGAATTATATTAGTTCAATCTATCGGCAAAGACTTCTCCACTCGACCTCTGCCTTGCTCTCTTTGCATCTGACACTGTAGCCAGCACTTCCACCCCGTAATGTCACTGTGCCTATGAAATACCTTTTCCAAAATGGTGACACCGAGAGAAAATACTTACTAAGCAACCAAGTCTGGTTTCCAGCCAATTATCTGCACAGACAGGTCTTATTAATGAGCAATGTCAGGCATCCGTGTGACACCCACATCCTCCTCCCCGCCTGCTTGGCCATTGGAATTCAACATCACAGAGCAGTCCTGGCCAGCATTCAGGAAAAAACGAGCCTGACAGTAGTTCAAGCAGTAAAGGCAGATTTTAATCAGGAACTCTTGCAATACGGGGAAGAGACCTCAGTACCGAGCTGGGCGCAGTTCCAAATGCAGCAGAGGTGAGCCGGGATTCGTAACGCACTTGTTGGTGGGGGGTGCCAGGGAATGAAGAAACACTGAGAGGAAACATCGGGGGTGGGGGTTCTGGCTAAACTGACCTAACAGGACCCTTGCTGAAGGCAGGCCAGGGTCATCAGACGTCACCTGGGGGACAGTGGAGGATGAGGACCCCGGTCATATGCTAGCGGTGATCAGATATTGAGGGTGGGGGATTCTGGCTAAACCGATGTAGCAGGACTTTCAATCAAACTGGGCGATGCAAAGGCACAGAGGGTTCGGAGGGGCCGACCAAAGTTGCTCGGGGAGAGTGTTTGCCACCAGCAATGGATGACAACACCAGCTGATTGGGCTGAAAAAGCACGTGAGGTTCACCAGGCAAAGCCCTGGACTTGTGATCAGAAGACGTGCCCACGTCTTGACCCTGCTGCTCTCAACCTTGGCCAAGACATCTGGTTTACCTGGTCCGCAGTTCCTCTGCCTAAGGGCAAGGGCTGGTACCTGCCCGGCTTGGTTTGGGTGATTTCTGAGTGAAAGGATGTAAAAGAACCTAGCATAGAATCTGTAGTAGACAATCGAGAAAAAAAGTTGCTTCTAAAGTACTGGTACATCTCTAGTGCTCGGAAGTTCTACTCACCTGTAAGATGGCAGATGGTACAAACTTCTAAAAATGTCCTGTTAGAAAAAAACGCTCACCCTCCTTATTAGCTGGCAGTTCTTCCTTACATTGAATCTCAACAAAATGAGCTGGGAATCCCATCTCATATAAATCAAGCATGTCAGAACACTTCGGCTCTAAAATTATCTTTACGAGGGAAAAAACACCTGTCTACCAAGTGCTTACAAATGAATCAGCCACACCAAAGAGTGCTGAGTCCCTGCTTCCCATTCAGGTGTTTTACACCTGAAACTGCTCAGACAGGAGGGACACCTTCCATCTTGGATGGCAGAACTCAGGAACAAAATCATTTTAAGTCATCCAGAATCATTGAATATGCTACAAGAAGAACAAAAAAAAACTTTGTGATCATCTGGCACTTGTTTATCTGGCAACTTGACCCAGATGTGAAGAGAGAAATGTAGCCGTGAAAGACGCCACATGTCCATTCATTTAGCATCATGCATTTCAGCCCAGTAACCACTTACATGAAGATCCGCAGAACCCGCTTCTTTCTCTCCTGATACAAAACCCTAACAAGTTCAGTGGGCCGGGTCCCAAGACCAGGGAAGACTGGAAGCAGCAAATGAAGAGAGGAGATGGGTTTGCGGAAGCAGGCACATCGAAAGCAGTGAGAGCTGCGTCTGGCGCTGAGTGGGTGAAGCCCAGGGCTACAAATTAAAGACAAAGAGCCCGAACGTGTAGCTGTCTGGAACACGTAGCACGTCTGGGAGAAGGCAACGTTCCTATCCACCTTTCAGTCTCCGGAGGTCAGCTTTGCGCTGAAGTACAGAATCATATCTGAGGATTGAGCAGGGCGGCACGAAGACGTGAAAAACACACTTCAGTTACACCGGCATAGTGTGCTTGCAAAGAAAAGGAAGCGTTGGCCACAATTTACAAAGATTTCTGGCCTCGCCTAAGAAGTGTTTGTTTACTTATATTGCAGTCTCAAGGGGGAAATCTTGGTCATCCAGAAAATCCGTCCTGTGGCATATGCTCCCATGTTGCTGAGATATCAGTGGGGCCCCCTCTCAGCCTCCCCACCTCCCAGCAGCCAGTTCTCCCAGCCCAGGCTCTCCCAGATGAAGAGCCTCCTTCTGCTCTAACCCAAGTGTCTCTAAGGGCCTGGGCCATTGTTTTAACCAATGTGAGTGAACCATGCCCTGGGCCCTAAGGTGCCTCCCTGTGTCCTAGAAGGATGTTCCTGGCACCCTGCCTTCTAGGACCCTTGGGTGCAGGCTCCCCAGAGTGAGCGGGCAGTGGCTGCTCTACTGGCCAGCATCCTCCTAGGTTCCTAGGGGCCAGGGCTCAGTGAGAAGACGACACGGCCCGGAGGACAGAGCTCCTGCACTGGCCAGCTATGGCGCCACCCACTTGTCACTAGGGGCCTCGCTCTCCCCAGAAGGGTCGTTTATTGGGCAGAGGATGTCTCGAGAGTTGAGTCCACACGCCTTCAGGAACAGCTCGCACTCTTAGCTGGGCCCAGGCCCCGCCAACGCCCCCCTCTCCTACCTGTCAAGTCTGTGCCCGGGCACCTGGGTGCTCAGGAGTCGGAGGTGTATGTCACATGCCAAGGTCCATGTCTACCCCTGTGTCCTGATTAGCATTTAACAGGAGAGGGGACGTGTGCGGGTCACAAACTAGAAACGCCAGATTCGATGCATATTTTTTAAAATCATAGTCGTTCTTTCCTTCCCAGAGGACAGCACCTAATCCGCCAACTGCGTGGCCAGCTAGACTTAGGTGACGAATCCCCCTTTATTTGCTTCAGTCTAAAGCGATTTAATTTTGCCAGCCACTGACCTCAACTGTTCATTAAGGGAAAGCTTCCCAGAGTAGCCCAGAGCAAAACCTCTTTACTGCCAGAGAAGAATAAACTTCTTGTTCTTCATTTCTCTCATTATAACTTTAATGTTTTCACATTGAAAGTAATACTCTCACGTGGCAGGAAATTCAAATAGTATAAACGAATGTATCATGGAAAACACATCCCCTCCCCTGCTCTGTCCCCAGTCCCACCCCCAGACAATCCATCACTGTACCCCTTCCAAAAACGTCCAAGCACGTGTCCACACACGTGAATACATATGCACACTTATTACACAAATGGGAGCATACATTTTCCCCATGGTTAATGCTGTTTTAATGTAATATATACTATAAATCTTTATTAACCCATCAACATATTCTTTCAAACTGCAAAACAATATTCTACTTTAGGGCTGTGCCTTCATATAATGAGCGCTCCGCGGATGGATATTTAGAGAGCTTCCTACATTTCTTTTCTATAGCCAGCAACACGCCAAGGAATTTGATGTCCATAGGCTAGATTCTCAGAAGTGGCATTCGTGGGATAAACGCGGACGTGCACAGTTTGCTTTCAGAGATACTGCCCCACCGCCCTGTGCAGACGGAGGTGGTTCCCCTCCCCCCTCCCGAGGGGCCGTGCTGCGGAAACTCACTTCCACCCACACTGGACGCAGACAACTCAGAGTGTGCTGGAGCATCTTTTACTATATGGGGTGGTGTTTCTTTTCCTGCCCTGCGCCTGTTTTCGCTAATGGATTTTTAGTTTCTCTTATCGATTTGGAAAGGCTTGTTCTCTAGGAAGGAAATTAGCTCTTTGTCCATTATATGTTTTACAATTTTTTTTCATAGTCTGCCCTTTATCTCATGGCTTTCTTTGTTCCTTGGAGCTATTTTTTTCCCTAATCTTTTGCCTGCAGAATATTTTAACTTGATACAGTGACACGTATCTGTATTTTCCTTTATGAGCTCTCAGCTTTATGTCATTGGAATGTCTCTGTTTCAGGAAGATAGGAATAGCTCGTGCTACAGGAATAGGCCTTCCCTACCCCTATATCATTGAACATAAAATAACTCTGCCACATTTTCCCATAGTCCTTTCACAGCCAAACTTTTAAACTGCGATCTTCGGTCCAGCTGCACTGCGTGGCGAATAACCAACTGACTGTCCCAACACTGTCCACTCGGTAACCCCTTTTCTCTGGCCAGCTTTGCACTGCGACTGTTTTCAGCAAAAGAAAACAAAAGCCGATGCACAGTCCTGACCTTTGGGCCACTGTGACTGTGTCCAGCACTGGTCTCAGCCCCCCTAAGCTGCCTCTGCCAGCACAGCAGCTCACAGTGGCTGCTGTTGAACTGCGCCCCCCGAAAGTCGTAGGGTGAATGCCAAGCCCCCAGCACCTGAGAAGTTTGCATTATCTGCAAATATGATCTTTGCAGACGTGACTAGTTAAGATGAGGTCGTACTGGGATGGGGTGGGCCCTAGTCCACAGTGACAGCTATCCTTACTGTCAGGGGGAATTTGGGGACAGACGCGCGCTCTGGGGGACACCGTGTGAGGAAGAAGGCAGAGGTGGGGGGTGCAGCAGAAACCAAGGGACACTGCAGATTGCCAGCAAACCCTTGGAAGCCAGGGGAGAGGCCTGAACAGCTTCTCTCAGAAGGAACCAACTGCCGGCCCCTTGATCTCAGACCTCCAGCCTCCAGAACGCAAGGCGATGGGTCTCTGTTGTTTAAGTGGTCCAGTCTGCGCACGATGCTATGGCAGCCCTAGCAAACGAACACAGCCATTAGAGGGAAATTTGATGATTTCTCATTCATGACTGGAGACCCGTTTGCTTGTCTGTGGAGAGGGTGCAGTACAGAGGACCTTTCTCTGCCAGTCATCCCCATGGTCATGGTCACAGTGCACCACAGACCATCAGAGAAACGCACACGCACTTGGCCCTGCTTCCAGCCACCACGCAGTGTGGCACCCCAGGGCAGGCCACAGTCCCCGAGCAAGGGGCAGCCCCTTCCCCAACCACACTCAGCTCCCCACACCAGCACTCTGCCCACCTCACTTCCTGGTGGGGGGTGGCTGGGGTTGGTCCAAAGGCTTCAGCTTTAGCTTGTCTTCCTGCAAACAAACAAATGTGCTGAGCTGGGAAAACAAATGTTCTGGCCCTTAAAGAGACAGTGCACCTAGGGACCTCTGCGGGGAAGTGCCACCCACCCCATGCTAACGAAGCATAGAGAAGCCAACCAGGCAGAGAGAAGGGGGAAGTGGGAGAGAGATGACCGTACAGGGAACCATGAAGAAGGACTGAGTCAAAGCTGCTCTCTAAATGCTGTTTTTAAAAGAGCAAGAATCTTGAAAATCCCTCTGGGAACAGAGGCGTCTCAGTACCACCTCACATGGTTGCCTGCAGCCATGTCCATCACCAGGGAAGCCACGCTTGCAGGCTTCGCTTCATCTCTTCCTGCAGATCTGGTTTTTCTGTGGGGCTTGCTGTGCACTTCTGGGTGTGTGTGTGGTGATATTCTGTAGCTGGTTGCCTCCCTCCAGGAATACACAGCTGGAGAAATTAGGATGCCAATCAGGGTGGTGATATGATTCAGCAGACGTACTTCCCCAGGAATGCTTCCCTAGCCAGACGCCAGGGACAGAGAACGGAGGGAGGGAGCTAGGGGGAGGGAGCTAGGGGGAGAACGCTGGAGCCCTGCCTCTGCTCCCCGCCCCACCCCCATCCCTAGAAATGCATCACCTTCCCACAGGCTGCAGGGACAGATGGAGCACTCTGGTCCCCGCCCAGGCACCAGCCCATCTGTAGGTGGTTGATGGGTGACCCCCAGAAAAGATATGTTCATATCCAGTACCTCTGAGTGTGACCTTGTTGGGAAAAGGGTCTTTGCAGGTAATTAAGAGTTTCAAGATGAGACCACCCTGGATTACTCAGGTGGCTTCTACATCTTGTGACAAGTGTCCTTCCAGGAGACAGAAGAGGAGGAGACACAGGAAAACACCACATGAAGATGGAGGAAGAGACTGGAGTGATGCAGCCACCAGCCAAGGAGTGTCGGGAGCCATGGGAAGCTGGAAGGGGCAGAAAGGACCCTCCTCGAAGCCTCTGGAGGGAGCAGGGCCCTGCGCACACCATGGTTTCAGACTTCTGACCCCCAGACAGATGAGAGACTAACTCTCTGCTGTTTGAAGCCACCGGGTCCGTGGTCATTTAGAGACGGTCTAAACAAATAACACTGGTGGAGTGAATGACCCAACGGACAGTAAAGCAGCAGACCCAGGGCAGTCCCCAGCTCGTGGCACCCTGACCTCTGTCTCTTAACGAAGCAATGCAGCGGCAGGTGGCCGTCCCCTACCGAGGTCAGCGGAGACAGGCACCGCACACCCGACCTCAGCCTGCACAGCAGCTCCATGGCGGGGTCTCAGCAGGCCTTGACCTTCAGAAAACTTGGTCTCTGTCACTCCCTCTCTCCCTTCTCTGCTTGGTGTTGCCAAGTGACTTCACCGGTATAATTCACCAGTCACACACACATTCACAGAGAGAAAGGCTTTTCCCTTTGGAATGAAAAGACTTATGGAGAACCTGACTCGGTTCAGACAGCCTAAGCAAGCAGTCTCGGCACCCGTCAGAGTGAAGCCAACAGGCACGTGCGCACCCATCGGGAGCTCCTGATCAAATCACAGGTTTCTATTCAGCTCAGGACAGGCGGGATCCTGTGCAAAATTCACCAACAGGCGCCTGTCACTCTCTTCTCAAGCCAAAGCCCACACAAGAACGATGCACAGAAGATGAACAAAAGGGCCCATCAGGGGAGCGTGGCCAGTTGTCAGAGTACCAGCTGCCGTCCCGGATCACCCTTCATGAGATCACAGCGCCCCCACCTGCACCTTCGGAAATTTCTCCTCTTACAGAAAAGTTTCGAGTTGCTGACAACAAATGAAAACTGCCACGAAAAATGAGGCCCAGGAACTCTTGAGCCCTGGAGAGCTAAAGAGGCAGGAGGCATTTCAGCCCATGGCATGGCTATTCCTGACTGGGACCGTGGGGCCCTCAGCTTTCCTCCTCGATATCTAACATCTAACGGTTGGATTTCATTGGGTTAGTTCAAAATCTTGCCATCAGCTCCTGGGTCATAGCTCCCTCCACAGCCAACGAGGACCTCCGCCCAGAGTCCTCGATAGGACCCCTCGATAGAAGCCCAGGACCTCCAGCCAGCGGTGAGATGCCAGACTTGTGGGTCAGGAGAGCTCCATGAAGGGTCGTGAAGATGGTGGCCACTGGGTCCTCAGCAGTAAGGGTGACAGTCTGGGCTCTTCAGAGGGGCAGAATACGAAGACAGAGATGGCGGTGATAGAAACACAGAGAGAGATTTATCGTAAGGAATTGGCTTACGTGTTTACGGGGCCAAGAAGCTCCAAATCTGCAGTTGGCAAGCCAGAGTCCCAGGAGAGCCGATTGTTTTAAGTTCCCAACTCAGCCCAATCCAAGGGCAAAAGACCAACGTCCCAGCTCAAAGTCAGGCAGAGGAACAAACGCTCTCTTGCCTCACCTTCCTGTTTGAGCCACGCCTTCAGCGGTTGGATGCTGCCCCACACATGGGGAGGGCAATCTTCTCTACTCAGTCCGCCAGTTCAAACATTAACCTTCCCCAGAAACAGCCTCAGACACACCCAGAGTGCTGTTCAACCTCAACCCGCTCAGCCCCCGGATCTGGCCACCTCCACGGACCACATTATGAACCATCACGGTGTGGACACCCCAGGTTTCGACGGCGGCCACATGCCGCCCAGGGTTGGCCGGCCAGCTGTGCTGTGGCTCGGGCATTGCGTACCCTTGGATGTTGGCACAGTCTCAAAACTTCGGTATGGGGGACAGAGGGTGACTCAGCCCAGAGAGTCCCGGGAAGCATGAGTCAGAGAAACAGCCCCCTCCCGAGGACGGAAGTGGGCACGCCCTGCACACAGCAGCTGAACATGTCCGAAGCCGGAACAGTGCTTCGGTCACTCCGGCTGCCCTTCCCGCAGGTGCCCCTGAGACGCCCCGCAGCCAGACAGTGGCTGCCTGGGCCCTGGCTCCTGACCCCGGTCGGTCTCCCAGGCTGCCCTTCTCACACCTCACTCCCTCTTGACCACGTGGCTCCATCCACTAGGCCACGGGATGGATTGCTTCCTTAGGAATTTCTGTGAGTTGGAGGCTAAATAACCTTTTTTCACTCCAAACAGGAAAATATGAGTCAACAACAATGAATGAATCGGCTGTTGTTTACATATAATCCTGACAAGTAGGTAAACCAGGTGAAAAAGAGGGAACAGGATCTACAAATGGAGCTTTTGTCTCAAAGGAAAAACAACCATAACTTACCGTATGCGGTTTGTGTGCTCACACACAAATACCTGCCTACGGTCAAGCAGAAGTGTAACAAAACCAGCGCCGACTCGGGGCTCACGGCTCTCTCGGTAGCTTTCAAAAATGAGTTACGAGTGTTGATAAAACTTTCTAAGGTTAATACAGAGGATTCTTTCTATGTATTAGAAAGAGCGTGACATGGTGAGTCACTACAAAAGGGGCCGTGAGAACTTCCCGAGATGAAGTGGTGCTGGGCTTCAGCCACGCCGGGGACACAGAAGGTCCTCCTCCCCGCCGGGGCAGGTCAGTTCCTCACTCCTGCCCTTGTGAGCCCATGAACACCCACCCCGTGCTGAGTTTGGAGCCTCAGGGCCTGCCACATGGTGATGGCGAGAGCTGATTTCCACCCTCCATTCACTCAGGAAGAGCTCTGCTTCTTTCCCAGTCTTCTATTGCAGCTTCGCCAGATCCGAGCAATTCCCACTAGCAACAGTGCAAACTAACATTTACTGAACACTTACTGCAGCCGGGCCCTGCGCTTAGTACTTCGTAGGCATTAATTCGCACAACCCTTACTGGTCTTCTGAGATGTAGACAACATTCTTATCACCCCAACTGCATGGGTGACAAGAGCCACAGGACATTTAATGACTGGTCCAAGGGCACATGGCTTCTGTATTCGTTCTCCATTGTTACACAACTTAGTGGCCAAGAAGAACAAACATGTGTCTTGTGATAGGTCAGGAATCAGGAGCTGCTGAGCCAGGTGGTTCTGGGTCACAATGTAGACCTAACACACCTGGGCAGCAGCATCCCCTGCCCCCACCTTCACTTCAGCGACCCATGTCTCAGTCCCCATAAACCACCCCACTCACTGCCCCTCGAGAAAAATGCTGGTCCCACAGCCCTGCACTTACCCTCCGAGGCTCTTCTGATAAGGCCCCTCCTCTTTAAGATCTCCCTGACTGCCCCCAAGTTAGCCAGTGGCTTCTCTCTGGTCCCACAGGACTTTTTGTACATACCACTCAAATTGCATTTAATACTTCGTATTGGGGATGTCTAGTCTCCATTAGAAGGATCCCTCTTGTGAGAGTAAGACCTGCGGGCTGGGCAGACAGCAGGCACTCCAAATGGTTGCTGATGAGTGGATGGATGGACAGGTAGATGGATGGACAGGTAGATGGATGGGCTATTGGCTGGATCAATGAATGAGTGTATGGATGGGTGAGTAGGTGAACAGGTTGAGGGTCAGCTGGGTAGATGGGTGGATGGGTGGATGGGTGGATGGATGGATGGATGATGGTTGGATGAATGGTTCAGTGGATGGATAGGTATATGGATGATGGTTGGGTGGATGAATAGTTGGGTTGGGTTGGTATATGGGTAGGTGGGTGGATAGATGGATAGATGAAGAGACATAGCTTCTGATCTCATGGAGCTTTCAACAGTCAAATAAAAAATAAGATTAACTATATAGTCTGGAGAAATTTACTAAGGAAAAGTGTATGGAAAACAGCCTAATCAGGACAAAACCGTATGAAAAACAAAGCATCGATTTTTAATACAACGACAACAAAAGGGGAGGAGGAAGAACGGAAGGGACAGGAGAAAGGAGAAGGCACTGGTATTTTTGCAGCCCCAAGGATTTGGTTCTCTTGAGCAAAGGAGGGCTGTTTGAGAGTGTTTTCATTGATTTTCCCCCAAAGGATTGGAAATGAACTCTCTTGGCCAACTTGCTCTCTGGGTGGGACACGGAAGACTGCACATGCCCAGTGCGCAGCAGGATGGGGTGGGTAGGATCTGCTCTCCCAGCTCTGAGCTGTTGCCATGGAAAAGACATTGTCTCAGAGCTGTGTTAACTGGAGCCCTCTCCCACCCCCGCCCCAGGCTGCCACACTGCCGCAGGTGGGAGCTTGCCTTAGGCCACCAGAGGGACTGGTCCTGCAGTCACAGGCAACAGCCCAAGGCCAGCAGGGCAGTGGGGACTGCCCACATCTTGGTGTCTGGGAGGCGGGACTTGAACCAATTATGGATTTCTGCCACTGGACAGTTGGGGTGTCCTGCAGGTCGGTGCTGGGCAGGCGGCAGAGGGGGGCAGTTGTAGGGTGTTCTGCAGCATCCCTGGCCTCCACACCCACCTACCCCCAACCCCAATCAAAAGTGTCTTCAGACATGGCCACTGTCTCCAGCAGGCAAAGTTGCCCCACCAAGAACCGTTGCTCTGGAGGAACATCCACCTCTCTGCTTTCCCCTTATTTGTTCATTCAGCCCCTTCACCGATGTGCTGGTGACCCAGGCAGACCCCAGCTGCTCTGCACCATTAACACGTGTCCACGGCCCTGGTGCTTCCACTGTGCCTTCCACAGGTCATTCTGTCGGCAGTCACACTTCATTCCACGCAATGCACCCGGTGCCTGCTACGGGCTGGTATGAGGGCACCATGGTGAGCAAACTGTGGGGCCTGCCCTTGGGAGCTGAGTGCCCACCCTGCCTGACCTCCTGCTCCCTGAGGTCACAGCACACACACCTGACCCACGACAGGGCCATCTCCTGGAGGAAGGCCCCTCAGTGGCTCCTCTCAGTGGCTGACCTGACCGTCAGCTCCCCCATCTGTGGCCCCCACCAGCCTTGCTCACTGCCCTCCGACCGCTGGACCCCTGCCAGCACTTGTCCAGTTTTCAGGTGCCCACAGCCCCTGTGAGGATGCAGCCTCCGACTTTGGGGGTCTGGGTTCTGCATACCCAGCCAGCACTAGGGCTGCTGCTCCTGCTGGCCCGGGGGCCACGCTCCAGGTGGAATACCAACAGATGCGCCAGCCTCCCACGGACACGGGGACTTGGCACGTTTGCCCTAAAGATCACTCTAGCAATAGGACTTTGGGGATCGGGGTAACACAGCCACAGACTATTTAGGGGCAAACCTCCAAATTCTTTCCCCAGTGCAAGGATGTCTGCTCACTGGTCCGAAATTGCTTCCAGGAGAAGCAAAGGCCCCTACAGCAGCTCCAGAGCCGGCCCATTGAGATGTCCACTCGTACCACACACCCTCTCCTCGTGGGTGGAGACTGCTCAGGTTGGGGCAGAGTGAAGGCACCCAGGGCCTAAGGCAGCCTCCCCTCCCAAATCCGGGGTCCCAGGAAAGATCGAGATGCTGCCCCTTGCAGAGATACTGGGACCCCAGGACCCGAGAGGCAGCCAGAAGCGCCCAGCTACAGTAGCTTCCCTCCAGGTGCCCCCAGTGACATTCTGCGATGACATCCGGCGGTGACAGCCGGAGCTCCAGCCCAGTGCAGCACAAGCAGCAGTGGCCAGAGAGCAGCCAGGCGGGCGCGAGCGCCACCTCGTGGTGTAGCAGCCACACAGCCCCCGCAAGCAGGCGCACTGGGCCAGACAGCCGCTAAAACCACTGCGGGCACTTGCTGAAAAACAGACCCCAACTTTATTCCTTCCTTTCTGAGGTGTAGTCTGTGTGGTGTTTGTATCCCCGAAGTAGAGCCATTGTCTCTGAAAGTCCAGATAAAAGGAAAGGACTCTGGAGGTTGCCCTGACCATTAGTTCAAACCTTGACTGGGCACCGACTATTATCGGTCCCTCAGGGCTGGAGAGCTCAGTCCAAGGGAGACACTTAGAAAGTGGTGCAAGGGGTGTCAACTGGGCTCGGGGACCACAGCAGCACCAGGCCAGCCTGCCTGAGCCCCCCTGCCCTGAGACCACCTGGCAGGCTGGACTGAGGCTCTTTGGACCTCTCTATGAGCTGGGGGTGGGGGGGTGGGAAGGGGGATGCGGAGGAGGGCGTGGAGGGGTGGAGCAAGGTGTGATGAGAGATGATATGCATTTAAAAGGATCACCTGGCTGACATGTGGGCCAGGATGGCCTATGTCCAGATTTGCCTGGGACAGAGGGGTTCCCCCAGCACAGGGTGACACTCAGTCTGAAACCTGGGACTGAACACAGGTGGCTTAGAGGCGTGGGTCACCCCCCATATGGATAGCAGGTCGGCGCTGGGCAGGTTGGGTCGAAGGCAGGACAGGTGCTGCAAGCTCCACAGCCTGCACCCGGGCACATGCAGGGACCAGTGCTTGTTCCTGGCTCCCACTCCAGAACGGCCTGCTTCTTCACTGTCCCCATGGCCCCTGGCTGAAAGGGCCGTAGCCGTCACGTGGATGGAATGAGCTGCAATCACTGAAGGGAACCGCAGGGCGGAAATCACACTGTGAAAGCAAACAGGGAAACCCCGCTCCCCCCTTTCCACCTTCGTCCTGTACTAGTACCTGCGTTTCTATCGCGCACCCAGCGTTTTAGGTATTTCGGAGTGGACGTTTTTTCGGGTTCCCTGCACAACTCCACTGGCAGAAACAGAAGCGTTTCGGTGGTTTTACAAAAGGCTTGGCATCATTGTCCGGCAGGGAGGCCTGGGAGAAGCCAGGAATGTAAAAGACAGTGTCCTGATGTGACAAATTTGAGGCAGTGTCACCACAACTGTGACAGCGCCCAGGCCTCGAGTATGAGTGTGTCCGGGTGCTGGGTGAGCTGGAGGATGCCGGTGCATTTGAGCCCCACCACAGCGAGGACACTGCAGCTGGGCACCCACCCCCTAGGCAGGTCCCTGAGGCAGTGGTCAGCACAAGGTCCCTGCCCCTCTGAGTGGCTTTACTTCCAGTCCTTCCTCCACTCTTTCCCTCTTTTGTTCCTGCCTTTCTCTTCAAGCTTCCCTCTCTCCATTCCCCTCTTCTCAGCCACATTCAGACCTACCTCTTCACCCAAAATTCTGCGTCACATCGTCAGCACTTGGAGTCACATAGCATGTGTCCCCAGTGCAAGGGGGTGGCCACTGCCCCCCCACCCCACTTGAGACAAGGGCCCCATTGCCAGTGAGATTCCTGAGTCCGGGGCTCACCCTTTAAGATGTTGCATCTGTGACTTATGTGGTGCCTAGGTCACGGTCAGGGAGGCAACCTCACAGTCACACATTCTGCTCGCAGAACTGGGTCCTCCGCTCGTGCTGCCGTCTCCACAGCTGCTGGACAAAAACAACGCCAGGCACTGCACGGAGGAACTCTCCTCTGAGCTCCAGCAGGGTCTCAGAACGGTGGTACAGTCACTTCCGACCAAGTTAAGCCCTTAAGAAGCCATGATGTGTCTGAGACGGGGAACTCCGTGGAAACACATCTCATTTGAAACAGGTTGGGAGCATTCACAGTTCGGCTTCCAGCTAATGCAAATACAGAACACCAATTACTCATCTGGAGAGCGAGAACAAGGCGTTTTGTGTTTGAAGTATGGGTGCCAGCATTTCTGGACAGATACTTAATGCTTTGAGGGCAGAACAAAACCAGGACCAGCCTGGGGACTGGGGGATCTCGATGAACCTTGGGCTCTGTCACCAGCCAGGCGGACAGTCTGGGGCAAGCAGATGCTGCCTCAGTTTGTCCATCTGTTACAGGAGCAGTGGCAGGGGGGCTGGGGGGCCTCCAAAGTCCCTTCCAGCACCGATGAGGCAGGATTCTGTGCCACAGAGAAGTTTTTGACCTCGGCATCACTTCCCTTCCCATCTGCCCTGCCTCTGGGGTCCACACCGCCTGGGGGTCCCTGTGAATGAGCACAGTATTTGGGTGCATATCTCTTCCATCCATTTGGCAGACAAGCAGAGAAGAACTTCTGTCACTGTCACTGCCGCCACCGCCCACTTCTGCAGGGTTTTGTGCACCGTCCGGAGGCCGCACGCCAGCGTCACGTCAGCCTGCCTGCTGCACACTGTAGCAAATGAAGGGCTCTTCTCCGACGCTCGGCACTGCAGATACTTAGGACCGATTTCAAGTGGCCGCGCAGCCGCAGAGACTCAACAGAGACCCGCACGTGTTGAAGGCATTTCCAGGAGCTCTTGGTTTCCTCGTCCAAACTAAATTGCAACGTCACTCTTGTCCTCGGGGACCGCACACTCTGGCTCTCCGTTTAATTCGCTGTGCATTCCTGCCATATGCTGGTGATGCTCTAGTCTCGCTTTCATTTTCCACTTGATCCCTAAAATGAGTGTCTCGGTCCTGCCGAGGCTGGTGTGAAGTCAGTTACCGGGGCCTGTCCCGTAGACGGCTCTGCCCCCCGCCCCACCCATCCATGGCAATTCAGCTCCAGGAGTGATGAAGTAACCTGTAAATATTTGCAGGGACAGAGCCTCCTTTTAAGAGAAAACACCCAAGGTAGAAAAATCAGTCGCAAAACTTGAGTCAGTCCAGTGCCACAGGGCATGGTGAATGTGGATGGCCACCAGATCTGAGTTCAAATCCCCACCCAGCACTTTACCAGCCTGTGGAACAACCACGGGAAAGACTCATCGGACCAGCTCTCACAGGGCTGTGTCCCCAGAAGCTGCTCTCCATGGTGCAGGGGCCTTGCCAACCAGGCAGTGGCCCAGATGGTCACTTAGGAAAAACAGCCACGTCATTTAACTGTCTTTCTACCAGGAATGATGGGGCAAAAGCAGAGGGGAATGATTTTCATCAAATGCAGAAAATCAGGGGTCCCCCAGGTTCATCATAGCCACCCTGATAGACCCCAGCCCTGGGGACAGATCCCTTTAAAGGAAGGGGAGGAGGGCACTGTGTCCCCACCATCTTGGGCAGGCTTCTGTGCTGCTACTCCCCAGGGACAGGAGGCAGGTGTCCCCATCTCAGAGGTGCTTCCCCGCCCACCCCCAGGGTTCGTGGGGCAGAGCAGGAGCTCCCAGGGAGCCCCCAGGACACACAACTCTCTCTCGTCCCATTGCTTACCAGCCAGCGGGGGTCCCTGAGGCATGTGCATTCACCCCAGCAGGTACGCCCAGGTCCCCCCACAGCCCCACACCATCAACTCTGAGACTCGAGGCTGCACAGGCCTTGGGAGCTGCATGAGGGCCATTTGCAGGGGGTGCTTCCAGGTCCCAGACCAGTGGGGACTGGGGGGGCGAGGAGAGCGGGTGAGCAGAGCCCTCAGAGCCCTTGCCCTGTGGAGGAAGGCGGGGTGGGCACCAGGGCAGAAGTACCATCTGCATCCTTAACCACAGAAGTGCCTCTCACCTCCCCTCTGGACCTTCCAGTAGGGCAGGGCAGGGCCATCCCCGGTGCTCCCTGGGACTCTTGTCTGAGGCCTGAAGGGAGCACCAGTACCATGACAACCCCCAGAGAAGGGACCAGAAGAGAGATGACCCCGTGAGGACACTGAGTCAGACCCCCAGTGGTCACAAGGGGTCTGAAGGTGGCAGGTGCAAACCAGTCATGTGTCTTCTGGAAAGGGGCTAGTCAAGACTCCAGAGCCATGCACACACCACAGAGGGACCCCCGGAAGAGTAGAGGCGCTGACCTCCAGGAGTGAGCTTGCTCCCTGAAATGCAGGGGCCAGGCGAAGGGGCAGTGGGCAGGGCCGCATCGTGCAGGGAGGATGCAGCCACACCACACTGAGCCCAGGTGCCACTTGATGCTGTCACAGGTGCAGGATGCACCGTGTGCGTGTGGCTGCCCCATCCACCTGCCAGCCCTGCCACAGTGGTGGTCAGCAAAACCCCGACATCCACGGGGTCCCCAAGGGCTCCCCACGTGCCGCAGGAACACTGAGAGAAACCGGGGCAACAAAGGCGGCTCAGGCCAAAACAGCATGAGCCCTCCCTCTCCTCCCCTCCCCCACCACACACTCAGAAGGCCCCAGGCCCGGGGCTGGATGTCAGTCACCCACCAGGAGCCCTCAGTCATTAGGGGACCTAAACAAGTGTGCCCCCCACCTTCTGGAAGTCCCCGTCAGAATACCCGATTCTAAGCTGCTGCAGGCAGGACCACACGGGGCCTCCTGTGCTGATCCTTCCCCCACAATCCCAGACTTCTGACTCTCTCTTCAACCAGTTCCCCACTGACCTTAAATATCTGCTTAGATTTTAACTTTAATCATTGCATTTTTATTTCTAGTTCTCTGTGGTCACTGACACAGCCAGAAGCAAAAGTCTCGGTGGATTTTATTTGCCCATCTCAATTTTCTAGTCACTCTACCATCAACATGTAGTTCTTTTATGAAAAAAAAAGCCATAAAGTTATTTTATCACCCTTGTGACTTCCTGTTTGCACCTCATTCTGAGCCCAGATGTCCCCGCCATCACGTCGTTCCCCCCACCCCCATGTCACACACACGGACCAGGAGTTGGAAAGGGAGGAGGGGCCTCTGAGCCACGAAGGCGAGCTGAGCGGCCCTGCCAGGCCCATTTCAGGGGGAGGCACTGAGACGGTGGCGTTCAGTCGGGGTCAGGAGTGCGGACCGCGTCCATCACCTTGGTCCCTGGCACCCAGTGTCCTCCTCCAGCCCGAGGAGCCAGTACACTGCTGGGGGGACCCCCTGCAGCTTGAATGCTCCTGGGCATTCACCCACATGGCCCCCTTCTCCCACTTCACCTGAATCCAGCACTAGATGAATGAGCCCAGGCATGAAGGACAACTTCCATGAGTCCAGGGCACCTTTACCTTGATAGGTGGTCTGACCCATCAAAAAATGTGAATTAGCCCTGGCTGGTGTGGCTCAGTGGATCGAGCAACAACCTGAGATCCAAAGGGTCACCAGTTCAATTCCCAGTCAGGGCACATGTCTGGGTTGTAGGCCAGGTCCCCAGTAGGGGGCACACGATAGGCAACCACACATTGATATTTCTTTTCCTCTATTCCTCCTTCCTTTCCCCTCTCTCTAAAAATAAATAAATAAAATCTTTAAAAAAAACATACTGTTTAAAAAATGTGAATTTTATTATATTTAACAACTGTATTAGTATAAAGATGAGTATGTTAACATTTTTCTACCTAAAAGTTTTATTGTTTAGTTCTGAGTTTAAAAGACATTAAAGTTTTTCATGGGTACCTAAAAAGAAGCGTGGGCCCTAGGAACCGAGGGCCCGTGGGGGTGGACAGCCCACTCGTGTACACACTAAAGCCTCCGCTCTTCTCCCTGCAGGGATGACGTGCCAAGCTCGGAGCTCCTACATCACCAGTGAGATCCTGTGGGGCTACCGGTTCACGCCGGTCCTGACGCTGGAGGATGGGTTCTACGAAGTTGACTACAACAGCTTCCACGAGACCTATGAGACCAGCACTCCCTCCCTCAGTGCCAAAGAGCTGGCCGAGCTGGCCAGCAGGGCAGAGCTGCCCCTCAGTTGGTCTGTGTCCAGCAAACTCAACCAACACGCAGAACTGGAGACTGAAGAGGAAGAAAAGAACCTCGAGGAGCAAACGGAAAGGAATGGTGACGTTGCCAACCTAGAGAGCGAGTCCAAAGTGTAGCCCCTGGCCGGGCCACCCCCTCTCCCATCCCCCACAGCCTGTCCTTGTCTCTCATCCTCTTGCTTTTCTGTCCCTCTTACTTCATTCTTTATTTACATTTAATGTTGGCATTATCCGAAAACAAATCTTCAAGGTGTAAAATACCTACCTGCCCTGTCTCAGGTACTCAGATTGACGAGGCAGACACGGAGGCAGACAGGGAGGCGGTGAAGGTGTGAGGTGCCTGGCTCTGCCCGAAACGCCACACGCCCACCTCCTAGAGATTGAAGCCACTCACCTGCATGTGTCGCACCGTAGCAGCTCACTCAGAGGGGAGGGTCAAAGACTGGACCTGGGACACACGTCCGGTCCTCCCCACCCATGCAGCGAGACACAGCACAGACCCCAACACGTCCCATCTCCAGGGCGAGGCGCCGCCCCGGGCGGCCATGGCGGGGCAGGACCCAGGCGAGGCCCAGACAAAACACTGTACATATATCTGCCTTATGTTATCATTTTCTGTTGCAGTCAGTACTAACACCCAGCATGTACAAAAGTACTGTAGAACACAACTTCTAAATACTGTACATAGATATATAACTCACGTAGGTTTAGATATATCACTTTAGGAATAAGATGTAAAAAAAAGAAAAAGAAAAAGAAAAACGACTCTCAATGTGCAGTAGGCATTTCTGTTCCGGTGTCTTTGTTTTCTGAATTTCTTGGGTCCCGTTGACTGCTGGCTCTCTAGTGCATGGCCTTTGTTCTGTGTCCCGGACTGGCCGCCCGTTCGGGCACCTCACTGTTCTCTCTCTGATCCTTTCACTCAATCTAATAAGCCATAGGTCTGGGGGACATCGGGAGGTCCAGTAGATGGCAAAACCCACCACCAATACACTGATATACTGTGAAATGTTTACACACTGAGGTCTCTTTTTTTAACATAACACCGGCCTCGCTGACCAGCCTGGGGAAGAATTCCAGGAGGACGTCCTCTGGCATGTCACCAGATGCTTTTCACAGAGCACTCGCCCTTTGTAGTGCCATAGTTAGGGAAACTCTTCCACAAAACCACTGGTTCTCCAGCTGTTCCACTCTGTAATCAGGAGGAACTGCAGACTATTACAGTAGGACGTGGCAAGCGAGCAGGGGACGGTTGGGTCCAAAGCCACAAATCCATAAAGGCTTGTAGTATCATTGGCCTCACACACTTTTTACCTAGCACGCTCCCTGACCCTGGGGGCTTATCCACCCATTTCTTGCATTATTATTTATTCTTATTCTCATTCTTGTGTGGTTGTGAAATGACCAGAATTCAACATTCAAATATTAGGCCAACAATCTTGGTGACCGTCTAAGAAGGCTGTCAAGACTATGCCACAGGTTAGAAATAGAATCCAAAGTGTCTCTTATCAAAACAAGACAAGACACTGCAGCCTTAATTCATTTCAATCTGCAAATATGAACATAGAAAGAGAGAGAAAGAGAAAGGAGAGAGAAGGAAGGAAAGACGGGAGGGAGGGAAGGAGGAAGGTATTTTGTACTTAAAATCTAAATTTCAGTATTAAAAAATTTTCACGTAAGAAAAAAGACAAGGAAGAGAATCTTAGACAAAAGGGCAGGTGGAGATTTTGCACTGTAACAGATCTTTCCCATTAATTTTACAATTTTAAACTGTTGGTTCCCTAACGCAGTCGTGCATCATAAATATCCATTGACTGGATTCAAGTTCATTTTCAGCCCCTACAGCTGTGCTCAGTTTGAGGCTTTGCTCCATGGAGGTTGAGGGAACTCAAACTAGCTGTCGCTCCCTGTTGACCTGCTGTCCATGACCAGATCGCCCAGGCCTTCGCCACAGTGCGGGGACCCTGTCTACTGAGAAGCGTGTCACGGTGATAAGGAAAGTGGCTACTCGCCTTTGACAGGAGGACCCTCCTCTCCCATTTCCAAGACGTTGCATCAGGACAGCTGCCGCCCGGCTCGGACTTGACGGAACACAGAACTGTGGGCCGTAGCCCTTCCCTGTCTGCTAGCCTTTTGCTTTCTGCATCGAGCATCTGTTGAATCACTTCTTCATTCCACGCTCTAAGGAGGAGGTTGTAGTCAAAGAGGAGGAGGGAGCCCCTTACACTTCCTGCCAGGCTGTGGGGAGGGACTGTGGCCTTACCTCCGTGTAGCCTTACAAAGGGCGCGCTTGGCCCCAGGGTGCGGACCCTGCAGCATCGCCAGTCGCAGGGCTTGGCATGGTAGCACAAAGCAAAATCGAGCAGGGGGTGCAAAAAGTCTGCTACTTTAGCTCTTGAAGACTCACTGGGCCTTTTTCAACCTGTGGCTAAGGCTTCAAGAACAACGCACACACGCTGTTGGCTGGGGGAGCCGCAGTCTGGGCCTGTTAGCACAAACGGCTGAATGAGCCTTGGCAGCCCCTGGTCACGCACACGGGGATTCGGTGTCTGCGACAGGCACCCGGGGCGAGGCCCTCCCCCCTCCCACTGTCTCTGGTGTTGACATAGGTGGAGACAGAACATGAACCAAATCTCGTTTTTGTAATGTGAGCCTCTGAATCTTTAAACGAGGATGTTCCAGAAGAACCTTTTACTAGAATGTCCCGATCAAACGTCTATTTTTCTACAATTATTGGGAACACAGCTTAACGGTGTATTTTGTGTCAACTGTTAACATTTGGAATTGAAAGCAGCTCCTTAAGACTGAATTTTCTAAGCAGCGAGTATTGAATGGTGTTTTTCATTAAGACAGTTTAACGAAGTTGAGCCCCACGACTTCCAGTCCCCATATTCCACTTCCAGTCCCCATTCACTCACTTTGTTAGCAGACCGAGTGCTATGAAAAAGAAATAAGCCTCTTTTAACGCAACAGTACCGGTAACGACTGAGGATCACTCTCATCTCGATACCCTGGTCTGTTTGGTCGGTGCGCTGGAGCTTCTCTCCCATAAATCACGGTGGATTCACACGATACGCACTTTGAACTAAAAGGGTACAATTTGCTTCAGGTGACCGCAACCTGGAGACAAGGGCAGATTCAGCTCGAAGCATGACCCCAAGGGCAGCTGAGACCCTGAGATTCCCACTTCCACCCACCCAACATGCTCTCCAACTGGAACAGCCCCTGTTCACTTATAGTCCACTTTATGTAATTAATACAATCGTTTATGTCTTCTGCTGTCCCCTGGGTGAGTGACACATCTGCAGTCACATGAGGTCATTGCGTTGCTTTCCCTTGGAAACTAGGAGTTCCAGCCCGGCTGCTCCAGCGTGCGGCCAGCTGCTCTGCGTCGGCGGGAAAGAGCTGTGCCCACTCCCTTCCTCCACCGCTCCATCTCTTGCGTTCTTTCCCTCACCCTCCGGTTCCAGATCGATGCACTCAGTGCAGGAACTTATGTTCCCTAGCAGAAGTCTGCTGTCTCTAAAAGTGTCAACCTATTTCTTAAGCACAATTTTCTCTTCCAGGTTTAACCAAACTAGGGCTCTCAAATGTCTATGTTTCATTACATTCTAATTAAAAAATTATTTCTGACCTAACAGAAAGCCTAAATGTTGAAATCTCCAAAGCAATGTCCTTACACTTCCCTCCCTATGTTTCCTTACGTTTCAGGTTTCTTATATTTTCCCCTTTGCTTCTGTATTTACATTTAAGCAGGGATCTTAGGGGTGCTCAGAAACTGTTTATAAGGGTAGGAGCTGTTAGAGAAAAATAATATAAAAATGCTATTAGAAAACTACTTGAACTCACCGATAGAATGTGAAATCATTTGATTAGCTGAGTGGTTTGAGATTTTTTAGAAATTTTAAATATTCGTAGTCCTTTTCAAGACAGCTTGCCATTCGTCTATTTTTCAGTCCTTCTTTCCTTGACTTGGGTGACACTCTGTGTGATTCAGAGCAGCCAAAAGGGGAGTTGAAAGTCAAATGTCCTACATATACAACAAACATTCTCTTCCACCAGTTCCTTTCAGGGGACGGCTATAAGGTCAGAAAGTGTAGGCATCGCACACATCATAGGTGATTCATGGATAATAATATCATCTTATTTCTAGACTTTGTGGCCAACCTGTATTTAAGAAAATGTTATCCTTTAACTGAAAATGGAGTGAAACATACCTCTTCCTAATACTTTTGCCCCTTAGTGTCTTGGAGAGCCTCGGATGTAGCAAGTCACCTGCAAGTCAAAACTCCCTTAGGCTGCTATGAGATGCTGGCGAAGCACAGGAGGTACGATAACAACAAAACAATATCAAGCCCCACTGTGCGCGGCGTCCGAAGCACTCGGAGCACGGGTCTGGATTATTTCATCTAATTCTAATCTGCCAGGAGAGCTTGAGAATTAGAATTTACATTTTATAAATGGAAATTGAGGGTTTGGGCAGATTGGGCAACTTCCTCACAGTTCCCAGGCCAGAAAGCTTACGCTTTGGGCTCCTTTTACTACAAAAGGGTCATCGGCAAACCAAATCCGCTCACAGAACCTGGCCCACTGCCTGCATTCGGAACCCTTGCCAGCTAGAAACGATTTTACATTTTTAAATTTGGGGGGCGGGGGGAGGAATAAAACAAAAGGAGAATATTTTGTGACATGTGAAAATTATATGAAATTCCAAATTCAGTGTCCACAAATAAAGTTTTATTGGAACATGGGCACACCCATTCGTTGTTATTGCTCACACACTACTCAGGAGGGACGGCTATGAGACGGAAGCCGTGAGACCATACAGCCAGAGACTGAAATATTTACCACCTGGAGAGAGGGAAAGCTTGCTGACCCCTGTACTGTACTGTTAAAACCATTAGTACCAGTAAGTACTATTAACTGCTAAGTATCGCGCTTCAGTATTAAGAGATTCCTGGACCACTTAGAGCAATGACGTTCTTTGCCAGTATACATCTACTACAGTCACTCAAAGGGCTGTTCAAAGAAAAAAATGACACATCTCCTGGTAACAGGGACGGCCGCTTCACAGGACCCTGAGTGCCCAGGCACGTAGTCGGGTCTCAGAGACAGACTTCTCCCTTTTCAGAACCATCGCCCCAGAGCGGCAGGGAGAGGAGATAGCCGCCAGGGTCCAGGGCCAGCTCAGAAAGCGATGTGGTGAAAGGACTCATCACTGAGCAATAAAGCAATGGGAGTTCCCAGGCCCGAGGCTGAGCAAGAGCTTTGCTGGCACCCACACGGGAACTTACCCGCACAGTCGGGCCACCACACGCTGCTCAGCAGGGCGAGCGAGACTTGCAGTGGTAAGTCCACCCAGCTCCCCTCCCACGCAAGCCTTCTCTCTTCTGCTCTCTGGCCGGAGGGCCGGTCAGTCCCCTGAGTTGTGCCCACTAGCCTGCAGGCGACTGAGTGCTGAGATGAACCCTGAGTTACTGTGCAGAGTTAATCATACCAGTTCTGGCTCCCTCCGGTAGTCCAGCTAGAAGCTTAACGTGCAAAAAAAGAATCAAATGCTTCTCTCAGAAAACCAGCAGGCTCTTTGAAAAGAACTGAGGGAGAAACAAGAGTAGTAAAGGGTTGCTATTGGGTTGTCTGCTGCTTTCTGAGGCTGGAGCAGAAAGGATTGGTAATTACAGAAGTGTTGGTTGGAAGAAACCCAGACAACGGGGTTCTGAGATAAGTCAAGGTTAAATGGCAATCTTTAGTGTCGTGAAGGTGAGCTCACTCATGTTCTAAGACAGTGTTTCCAAAGCCAGAGAGGTCAACCAAGCTCCGTTTTTCACCTCCAGTTCTACTGAAAAATGCATCAAGTTACTTCTGAGCGCTTTCCTAGAAACTGCTTAAGAGAGAAAAAATTGTAACAAATCAGGGTGATGTCGTGCTGCCCACAGATGCAGATGGAAGTTGAGAAGGGCTTGGTCCTGTGTCTAAAACTAAGTAGGTAATGAGGCCTGCCACACAGGGCACTCGGCAACCCTGCAACAGCACGGAACAGCATCATAACCAAGTGGGAAGGGGACATCTCGAAGTTCAACACCATAAAACTTAAATACAAGTAAACGGAGTCAAACTTCTACTTGGCCCCATTGCCTTGGTAAAAGAAAGTTCCTGCCCCCACCCAATTCACACAGGAGCGCTCTGGGGAAGGGGCGGCAAAACATTTGAAGACACGAAAGATTAATTCGATGCGGTCCTCAACACGACCAGTTGATGGAGATTTATCACCAATGAAAATGGGACTTATACACTAATTTTTAGACACTACTGGCCCCACCCTGTAGGACCCTAATGTGCTCTGTGGTTGGCCGGAGAGTTGTGACCACATAGGCAACAAATCTTGATTTCGGAGAACGAGATGTTCCCACTGACAAATGAAATTGACGTTGACACTGATCATGGGTACTGTGACATCAGCCAGCCGATCTTTGTAAGCATATAAAGGGCAGCATGTTTTTCTCAGGCCATGTAAATGTCAGGCACTAGTGACATAAATGTGTAATTCATCATCATTTCTAAAAACTTGATAGAAATCATAAAACATGCAGCCAAAGGAGAGAGACAGCCCAGAAGCCTAAGGTCAGACCTCGCTGGCTACGAGAACCCCAGGGCAGGCTGACTGTCTATGGAAAATAGCAGCATTGCTGTCTCCCCACCGTGCATGGCTAGCAGAGCTGGATCAGCTGGAACCAGAGAGCTGGGCGCCCCTCAGCCGTGCATGACCAGAACCTCTGGGTCTGGGGCCAGCACTCTTAGAAAAAGGGAAGGAGCCCTGTCCACAGGTCCAGCCACAGTAAGCGCCATTCTGCTGCCATCTCTCAACACTGTTGCCCGTGGGAGGGGGTAGGACCAATACCCTCCCCTGGCTCAGCCCGATGGGTAGTCCAGAAGCCTTGGCCATGCCCCCTTCTGGGGGAGCCTCTCCTTCCAGGTCTGGTTCCTGCCCATTGGGAAAATGACCCCCAGCAATGTCTTCTGGGCACCCTGTGTCTTCCAAGCTTATCTTGGCCAGCACTCTCACCCACACAGAGCACCCACTGGGGTCAGAGATGATGACCCCCTGGAGAAGAAGGAAAGTAGACCTTTTGAAGCCCCTGTGCACCGGGGGCGGGGGGGGGGGTGCGCCCACATGTAAGTTAAAATCAAACAACACTAATGTGTAAACGGAGTAAGTGTAAGGGAGTCCAAACAAGTTATTTTCCCACAGTGATCACTGCTGCGCTTCTTCCCCTTCACACACCTCGTTCTTCAACTTCTGGGAATCGTCACGGTTTGGTCTCACGATGCCGTGAGCACAAACTCAGCCGGTTCATCAGGCAGTCCCAGCCCTCTCCCCAGGTCATCTGACCCTGTTCCCTCTTTGTGAGTACAGGGGCTTGATCTGTGCAAACCCACCCCACAATCAAAACGCATGCCGCCCTGGCCAAGAAACGCTACATCCCCTCCCTTTCCTCTGCCAGGGCCGCCAAATGAGGACAGCAGAGCCGCGTCTTTCCTTTATTTGCCAGAACTCTGCACTTGGAGACACAACTGATTATGTCCCCAGGTGCCACAAGCTTGCAGGTCACCGCAGGTTATCACCCAAGCCTTGTACCCAGCTCCCCTTTCTGAATTTCCTCCCTTGGCTCACCACCAGAGTCATTTTCTAGGCTCCTTCTTCCAACTGTTCGTGCTATCCCTGAGCAGCAGCCAGGAACCTGTTGTTGGGACTAGTCCCGTCTCTCTCCACTTACTTGTCCACCACCAGTCTTACCTGAGCATGCAGTATGTCCCGTCTGGCCGCCTGAGATCAGAAATGTCAAAGAACTTGTTCCTGCCTGCAGGCCCCTGGAGAGCCCACGAGTGATGTTGGGCACTATGACGTCAGCCCATAATTCAGCACAGAGCAGGTGAGGTCTCATGCCAACGGCCAGCTGGACTTCTTTCTCCAGGGGAGCCTTCCCGTCCTCTGCAACGTTGGTCAGGCCAGCCAGCCTGCCAGAGGCGGCCCCAAGTATCTTTCTTCATCCCAGTGGTTCCACATCGAGAATGAGCCACCCAGGGACGATGGGAAGCCCGCACACACTGCAATTCTGAAATGATGACCCAGATACTGCCTGTGCTGGCAAAGGGGTCTTTCCTCCCCCACTGTCTGCACAGAATGTGTTGGGGGGGGACCCAGCACCCATTAATGCCTGGTTACCTAAGACATGCATGGCTGCTGCCGTGGCAACCTGCAGCCCAACAGCTTGGCTCTCTCCATGGGTTCCCCAGGAGAACCGGCAGAGGCCCTGGGGCTAACATCCTGAAGGCAGCTCTGCTGCAGATGTGGAGGAAGCCAAGGTGAGGGGCGGCGACCGCAGACAGTCGTCATTCAGCCGAGCGTAGGGTGTCCCCAGCCTTTCTTCCTGGGACAGCATGTGCTCAGGTGGCCAAATTGCTCCCACAAAAAAAGATCCTTGAAGCCATCATCGCCACACCTTCACATTCACCTTTCAAATAATAGGTTCCAAAACAAAATCCCCATGATCGGATGTAACACACGTCCAAAGAGCAGCCGGCTTATTAGTCATTAAATAGACTCTGCCTAAAAGACTAAGATTGACCCAAAACAGATAGTTAAACAGTGTTCCCATAACAAGCCTAACTACAAACCGGAGTGATTTAAAATTTTTACTTCCAAATTCTTTTTTTAAAAACTTGATTTCAGCCATATCACTCTTTTCCACGAATAATTGAAAGGTAATTTATTGTATTTGCCCTTCCTAATGAAATAGCACGACCCTCGGGCCTGCGATGTTTCCTAGGGCCCAGGAAACACGAGGCTGTTCTGTGAGCCATTTCCTAAGATAGAGAGAACATCACTCTGGAAAGGCAGTGGGTTAACAGTCTTTCTAAATCCTGAGTCGATGCAATGGAGGGTAAACCCTCGTCTGGGTTGCAGGTCGCATGTGTGCAGACGTCCGTGTTTCCTCTGACATGGGACTGTCGGGAACCTTTTGGAGGAAACGAAGCCGGGCCCTCCCTCCAGGACTGGCTCCCCAGGCTGGGCCGCCCCTGGGGCTGTTCCAGTTCCAGATCCCTCCGCAGAAAACACAAGTCTTCTAAAAAGAGGCGAGGCACAGATATCCTTGCTCCTCAACCCTGTCCCCCGAAACTCTTTTGAGGACTTGAGATTTTGATAAAACGCTCGCATCCTACAGAGCAGGAAAATGTTTCGTGTTCGAGGTCCTGGAAGTCCGCCCATGCTGGGAGCCGGGGCGCACTTGCATTTCTGTTCTCAGAGACCCGAGCAGCCAGCTGAAATGAGGCAAGGCTCCACTCAGAGTATTCTAGAAGCTGGCTGATGCCCCGCCTTTCCCTGTTCTCCATCCCCGTTTGCTGGACCAAGTGTTGGCCCCCGGACACTGGCGGTACATTGGGCAATGTCCTAGACAAGTCATTCTGGAGACTCTGAGAAACAGTGTCACCCTGCTCTGCCCTCAACAAGCCTACAGCCTCATGGCCACCAGCTCTCACCATGTGACAACTCCGTGCTGAGGGCACCAACCCCACGAAAGCCCTGTGAGCAAACACCAACTCCCACTTCACCAACCAAGACCCGGAGGCATGAGGAGGGCCGCTGCCTCACCCTGGTTTAGAAACAAGAAAACCTGGTAAGGGGAACTACTGCTCTGAAACGTAAAGGCGGTGGGTCAGCTCAGTGTAAGCAATCACAGATGGTGGCCTGGGGAAGGAAGGGACATTTGTCTGGACATTGCCCAAGATAGGGTGGGATTCGGGAGATGGAGATCCAAGGGGGGGGGGCCTTCTTCTCCATTTGAGGGGCCCGTGTGGGAGAGGGTCCAAAGATAGATGTGCACGAAGCAAGTCTGGGGGTGGTGTGAGGGCCAGCCTGGATGGGGTGGGACGGCTTATCGCAGAATTTGATAAAACGTGCATTTTGAAAACTGGTGTTAAACTGTAGAAGACCGGGGACCCTGGGCTAAGGGACACGGACCAAGGAAGGAGAGGCACAGCAGCATTTATTAACAGACCCGCCTTAGTGCTCAAAAGGCTCTTAGGTCTTTAGGACTGACTTTAAAAAAATAAAAAATAAAAGAACAACTTGCAGTGGGAAAAAAGCAAAACCTCCTTGACAAACTGTCAAACATACTGAAATGATTCGGTGAATCTGTGAAGCACAGTGGAATTTCAACAACCTTTAGCAGTAACCTTCAGGGCCAGCGAGACCATAAAACCAGGGTTACTACAGGGGAGGCTTACGGATATTTGCCGACACAGTGCGCAAAAGCGAGTTTTAGCCGAGCCACACAGCAGTCCCTGAGAGATGAACGGAAAGGACTTGGCCCCGCAACACTCCTCCCACAGTTCCCACTCCTCCCCCTGCCGAGTGTGTCAGGGCTGCTTCTGCAGACAGGGGGCTGACCTCCCGCCTCGCCTTTCGAAAAGGAAAGCCAGGCAGGGTGCCAGCACGGGTTTGGTTCCTGACCCACCTTTCGGTCCTTCTGGAACTCCCTTCGCTCAACTCCAAGTACACCTGTGCACGCTCAGCGAGGCGAACGCACGCTCCATGTGAGAGCACAAACTATGTGTTGAGAGATCACTGCAACGGCAAATCTTTTCAGGCTAACACCTGCATCTTTAAGAGCTCGCTGTGTTGGGGAAACTGTTTACATATTGAGGTGTAGCTTTTTTTTTTTTTTGACTGGAACAATAAAAAAAGGTTTTGACACGGCTTTGGTTTCGTGTGTGTACGAGTGTGTGCGTTCAAAGGGGGCGGCCTTCTCTGTGGGTAGGGACGGGAGTTCTTCCCACATGTGGCGTCTGGCCTCAGGGCCACCGAGGAGTCTGACCTCCCACACGTCATTCAAGGATAGTGCCGTGGGCGTGAAATTCTCTTCTCTCCCTCTCTCTCTCCCTCTGTCCCCCTCCTTCCCTCTCCAGCTCTCTCTCCATCTCTCTCCCTCTCTCTCTCCTTCTCTCTCTCCCTCTCGCTCCCTATCTCTGTCTCTCAGTCCATCCATCTCTCTGTCTCTCTCCCTCCCCCTCTTTCTCTCCTTCCACCTGGGTCTGGGCCCCAAGAAGACACCACCACTGAGCCCTGAACTGGCATGAAGGAGCCATGGCAGTGACCATCCGCCCTTGTCACTGTCCCAGTGACAGGCCCTGTCCCCACGTCCCCAGGGGAATGGGTGGAAGAGCACACACTGTCTCTCAGTCTCACAGCGGCCAGGCAGGGTCCAGCACACGGGTGCCCCGGTGCACGGCAATGACGTGAAAATGTTGAGGGACGAAGTCACCTGCCCACTTAGAGGTTAGTTAGAGGCAGTGCCAGGGTCAGGTCCAAGTTCTTGGTGTCGGGGTGGGGAGCGCTTCTCCCACTGTCCGGGCTGTGTCACCAAATCTGAGGATAGTGGGAGGAAGGGACTGAAATCTGCCTCTGAGGGCCCGTGGCCACCCAGGGAAAAGAGCAGCCCAGGTGGAGGGTCCCATGTGACTCCGGGAGAGGGAAGGAGGTGGGTGGAGGGACAGGGGCCAGGGATTCGGAGTTTGGCACAGTCTGCCAAAGGGGACGGCTGGCATAACTTGGAACTCCATCTAAACATGATCCCCTTCTGTAGCACGTGGCAGCCGCCACCGTGCAGCCAATCAAAGGTGCTGGCTTTGCACCTGCCTCCTCGAAAGAAGACCCTGGGGGATTGGGAAGGCCGGCCGCACACAGAGGGGCAATATGAACACCAGGAACGCGGGAGAGGTATGTGTTCTTCCTGTGTGCCTAAGTATCAGCTACACTTAGTTACATTTTTATAAAAAGAAAAAGATAAACAGCCTTGAGGTCTTTTTGGCTTCTCCTCTGGCTACAACCCGCCCTCTGGGGGCCATGCAGGAAGCCAGAGGTGGGCTTAGGAGAGGCTCTCAGTGGGAAGAACCCACCCCCTTCCCATCCAGACACCCTGGGGCCCCATTAGGGAGAAGGGGCTCTGGGGTCCTTCCGAGCGATCCATTTCGAGGAGGGAGGTGGGCTAGGAGAACGACCCCACCGAGAGGAAGGGGAAGGCGTCCACACGTCTCGACCCTGGCGCCGGAGCCAGGGCACGTTCTATGGATGCTGGACCAACTCTCCCTGTTTAGGTGGCACCAGGACATGACAGGCTTCCAGACGTTCCCCAGGGACAGTGCAGCAGGCAGGGCCAGGGCTCACCTGGGGCAGTGCCTGGGGTCATGGGGCAGAACAAAGCCGGGATCGGTCTGGAGAGCACACCACACAGCCCACAGCTCGGCAGGGGACACTGATGCACACCTGACACCATCTAGTCATAGGCGGCTTCCTTTCTTCCTGAAACTCCACAGCGACCTGGAACTCTAAGGGTTTGCACCAGACTGCATAGCTGAAGGCCAGGAGGAGAGGCAGGTGGCTGACGTCACCTTTCCAGCAGTGACAGTCAGAAGCAGGACCCCCACCTCCTGCCATCTGCCCGCCAACCACACTTGCCTGCACCTCGAGTCACACCCAGGGTGGGCGTTCGATGGTGCCTGTGCACGTCGGCCCCACCAGCTCCTTGAGCACAAGGCCCCAGTGGCTTGTGGTCAGCACGCTGAGTTTACTGGAGCCAGCTGGGCCGGGGGGCTGACAGAGGAGACAGCACAGGGGTTACACACACCGCCCTGGGCATAGAGAGGGGGTGGGCTCACCCCTGCTGGGCTCTGTGCTTCTCCAGGGGAGTCCCTGGACCTCCTCCCTGAGCCACTGCGCCCTCAGCAGGACTGACCTCGAGTGGCGTGGCCAGGGTGCGTAAGAGGCTGTGAGCCAAAACTCAGCTAAGTTCCTGGATCACCCTAGTGTTCACAATGAGACTCAAGAGACACGGTCATCAATGACCATTCACGCTGCTGCGCTTGAAAAATCTAGGTGGCCATGTGCAATTTCCACCCAAGAAAACCCAAGCACAGAACCCAGAGAAGGGATAGGAGAGTGACCCACGACCCCCATCACCCGGGCCTGCCTCCCACAACCCATCCTGGTACCCTCACCATCCCCCTGAGACCAAGGCAGACCGTGCTTGGTGTCACAGCCCTGTCCTCCCTGGGCCTGCCCCAGCATCAGGGGCCAGCTGCTGCCCAGGACAGCATGGAGGACCAGGCTGCCCAACTGCCGAGCCGAAGGCAGCGCCATTGACTTGGGGAAAGTTTGGGACCACAGTGGCAAAACCATCCCTCCTGGGGCGCACAACAGCGGAAAGCGGCCCATCCCACCACGACCTCCCAGCCTTTCCAGGCCCGGCTGGAGCAAGGGATGCCCTCGAAGTCTAGAGCCTTAAGCCCTTTTCTCATCCATCCTTCAAACACCGAAACTTGGACAAAGCCAAGCCACTGCCCACATGCCATCGTAAGCACTGAAACCTCGTTGGTGAGGGGCGGGGGGCAGAGCACACACCGAAGCCCCCACCCCCACCCCACACCTCGGCTATGGGCCAGGTGCTGAGAGCCTCACGTGCGTTCGCTCACGAGACTCCCCACAGCACCTGCGGGGTGGGCATAATTATTCCCATTTCAGAGATGAGGAAACTGAGGCTCAGAAAGCTTCCAGGACCTGCCCCAGGACCTGCCCCAGGCCTGCGGCTAACAGGCGGAGGAGCCACGGTTCCCGTCCACCTTCCGATCGCCCATGGGCACAGGGCAGCCTGGGTGTCCCCCCCCAGCGTGTGCAGACCCTCACACGTCTGAGACTGAGATATCCGTGCGCCCGGTACCCACTGGCTGACAGAAATTTCTGGAAGCTTTGAAAGCCTGAATGGTAATCATTCAACTGTAAAATAATTGTTTCTGGTGGGTCTGGCTGTCACAATGCCTGTCAGTCCCATTTGTCACCCCAAATTAAGAATGTCAGCATTATTAAGACCGAGGACCCTCGGAACGGCTACTTCCAATTATTTCATTAGCAGCATTCTGCTTGTCACCACCCCAAGACGAATATTTTGGGCATGATTGAACGTTATCATTCCTTCCCTAAAGTCACTCTCATGTTAGCTAATTCAGCCCCTAAAATCAGAAGGTTGAAGGGTTACAAAGGACTGAGAATCTTAGGGAAACAAGAACAACCTTCTGCTTTCCGGAAGAGTTGGCAGAGCGGGGCCCCTAGCGCTGCACGAACAGGGGGTGACGGCTCACCTGGAGTCACTGAGTTCAGTCCAGACGCCCCAGACTCCCCAGGCCTTGCTCCGTTGCCACACCTCGGAGAAGGCGGTGGCAGAGCCCCGAGCACCTCGGCGTGACAGCACGCACACACTCACAGAGGGAAGGCCGGAGTGCTCAGACCCCCGCAGCGGCAAGCCGGGGGGCACGCAGGACTGCAGGCCGGCCGCCACAGAGAGGAGCTGGGGAGAGAAAGAGCGCGGCTGCCCGAGGCAGTCCAGGCCCTGTGGTCTCCAGCACCGCCATGGAGTAAGCTGGTGAGCACGTGCGAGCACACGGCTCCCGCCTGGCTGCTGGCGGGATTTTTAGGTACCGTTAAAGGTGGATCTAATTTGAATGAGGGTTACCGGGGGTGGGGGTGGGGGGTGGACAGGGAAGAGAAAGGGATCCTGGGAGGGTAGAGGGAGCTTTGCCGGCATTTGTGTTGTTTTGCTCCTTAAAGAAATAAGAAGCAAGTGTGACCAGGTATTAGAACTCAGGACAGCTGGGCGGTACACCTGCCCATTTGTCAGGAACATCTCTGTATACGTGACGCAGTTTGTATCGTAAGAACACCATTCCAAGGTATGCCTCCTAATAAAGCGAGCCTTCCTTTCTCTCTCAGCCCCTCTGTCACCCCTGCACATGCAAATGCTATGCCCCGCCCCACCCCGCAATGTTTCACACCTTGGCCTTGACCCTGCCCAGGGCCTCTGTCATTCAGGAAAAAGGACGAACGTGTAACAGTTACACGCAGGCTTCTGCCCAGTAGCAGGTAACAGGAAATGTCTTCTCACCCTTTGTGAAGTGGGCTACCTCCCGCTGACCACTAGGGGGGACACCAGCTTGCCGGATGTCGAGTAAACAGGACGCAGCCACATTCCTGAAAGGCGGGTTTCTGCAGATGGGACTGAGCGCAGAGAGCTGCTGGTGGGACAGTCCCCAGGTGTTTCCCAGTTGGAAAGTGGAACCTCTTTGAACTCCCGCTGAGGATATTTATTTGGGGGGGGGGGGCAATGAATGATATATTTCTAATTCACACAAATTTCAACTGGAATTTCCTTCGGTCCATAATTGGTTTTTCTCTGGCTAACTGTGGTTGCAAGAAGCAAGAAGAAAAAGGAAAATAGCATTTATTGAGTATCCACTATGTGCCAGAAAATAAACTACAGCTTTATCTCGTATAACCCTCATGCTCCTCCTTCAAAAAAGGGTGTAATTTCAGTTAAAAGTGGGGAAGCAAAGGCCGAGGTGCTAGGTGTCGCAACAACACCCCACAGTGCGCAGCAGACAACAGGTCTGCACCCACCGCCCTCGGCCCGCAAGGCTTGCTCTCCTTCTACCACACTCCCTCTGCAGAAAGCCTTTGAGAGACAGACAGAGAGAGAGAGAGATTTAGTACAATTTAAACACCTTTAGGTACAGCTATAATAGAAACAGATAATAAGAACATAGATAAAAGGCACTCCCAATCACCTCCTGGTTCTGCCTGAGCCAAGAACACCAAGTAATATAAAAATCATTACAGCTTATTCTTTCTACAAAGTGAGTTTTTAAGGAAAGTGAAGGGTCTAAGGGAGCTATTCCTAGATACCATGAGTGAAAAGAGAGCCCTGGTATAGTCTTTGCCTCG
Source organism: Desmodus rotundus (assembly GCF_022682495.2). Lineage (NCBI taxonomy): Eukaryota > Metazoa > Chordata > Mammalia > Chiroptera > Phyllostomidae > Desmodus > Desmodus rotundus. The sequence goes on along the minus strand of NC_071388.1, from coordinate 5,217,175 downwards.
GGATTTCATGAACTGGGGACAGATTCTGGGGCTCACACGTGGGGTGTGTGTGAGAGAGAGAGATGGAACTCGCTCGCTGGGGCTGCCATGACGACAAAGCCCCACAGTGGGCGGCCTGAGTGACGGAAGAGTGGCTTCTCACAGTCCGGAGGACAGAGGTCTGCGATCGAGGTGTCGGCAGGGTGGGCCGCATCCCGGGGCCACCCTCCTGGGCTGCAGGTGTCCCACTTGTCCCTGTGTCCTCGCGGGGTCGTCCCGCTGTCCCTCTCTGTGTCCTCATGCCCTCTCCTTACAGGGACAGCAGTCAGACTGGACCAGGGCCCACACCAGTACCTACATGGAAGCCTAAGATCCTGTCTCAGATCCGGTCCCATTCTGAGGGTCAGCACCCCAACACGTGAGTCTCGGGAGAACTGACCCAGCGCCTAGCAGAGGAAGCCCTGGCTGGCCGTGAGGGGCAGGTCAGGGCCGTGGTGCTTCATGCCACAGCAGGGGACACAGTGGGAGAAAACCAACTGGGAGAAATGCCAACTGGGAGAAAACCGTCCTCTCTAGAAAGACCCCAAATGCCTGGCATCGGTGGTGAATCATCAGTAAGCTGGGGTTTTGTTAAATAATCCTTTGAAAATAATTATGACAAGGATTCTGGGAAGATTGTGGGACATAATATTTTAATACCCCCCAAACTCCCCCATAAAAACACACCAGGCAGCCCATGTATCAAAATCAAAGACTTCGGAACTTCTCCAGCAAAACCAGTGACAAGGGCTCCCAGTGACTCTCACCAGAGGAGCCTGCAGGTGACAGCCAACGGCTGCGAGACCCGTGTGGCTGAGCGGCAGAGCCTGCGGGGAGCAAGGGGTCCAGAGAGCCCTGCAGACAGGAACCACAACAGCGCTGACCCACGTTCACGGAAAGCTCAAGAGGTCCGGTTTGAGGAGGCGGAGGGTCAGCTCACAGGCAAGGACAGGGGCCCACGAGACAGAATTCTGACCGTGAGGGCGCAGTCTGACCGAAAGACCTCAGAAACAGCACACGGAAGTTACCTGTCCCCCTGACCGGTGCCACAGTGAGGAACCAACTGCGCACAGAAAAGCCGGCACGGGCAGCACGCGGGGGCGGGGATTCAGACTCCAGGTCTCAGAAGGCACAGGCGATTTTTATCACTTTGCAAAAGCGGCAGGAGAGGGAGTGCTAGAGCTGTGGAGCCAAAAGCTGATCTTGGCTTCTCTCTCCCTCTTAAAACACAGAAATACTCATTTTACTTAAAAGAGAGAGAGAGCAACAGAAAGGGATCGTGGTCAATCCTAATATAAAGTTACGCTAAGGGAAGAGAGAATAAGAACATAATATTGTCCCTACAGACAAGGGAAGCAGAACGGAAAGACACGCTACACGAGGCAGATGGAAATGTAACCTGATATTCGCAATGAGGTAAAGAGTATAAGAAAACGGTAGATGTTGTGAAAGCGTAACTTCAATCACAACTGGAAACATTCAGAAAGGTCAGGTTTGAAAGGCCAGGTGGCAGACCTCAGAGCAGAACTAGAAGGCCAAGGGGAAACTTTCAGAAATAAAAGCTAAATGAGAAGGCACATGGAAACCAATAAACAAAACACATAATAGCTGAAAAGAACAAGATGTAAAAGAGCGGATTTGACACACAAAAAAAGAGGTTTCCCTTCCGATTAAAATATAAAAACTCACAAAAGACCACCACCACAGCATAGCAAAGCGCTGGTCAAGCTTTAAATTGTACTTGTCTTTAAAACCATCGATGGGCTGTAGATCAGAGAGGTCCAAATAGACTAAAATTCAGAGGCATGAGCCCTTCTCGGGCGAGCTCAAACAAGTAGGCCCTTCCTTTCCCGGGCCGCAGTGTCAAGCTTGGGGACGTGCACGCACAGAAAAGCAAGTCTAAGGGGGAGAAAGGGACACTGAGCATTTAACAGCTGGTGTGTGGACCTGAACCTGAAGGAGTCCCAGCAGCAAAGCCAGGCACGTCCCTCCGCAGACTCCCTCCTGCAGAAATGCACTGAGTGGACCATGGCCAGGAAGTGCGGCGACGAAAAGCCAAGAGAGATCTGCAGTGTCGTGGTGCTTAGGTCGCCCCGCCCTGATGGAGGGAGGGACCCCGCACCGGAGATATTTAAAACCAGAGGCAAACTAACTAGAGTGGCAACCCCCGCCCCACTTCAGCTCAACTAATGAGGGGACTGAAGAGAGCAGATCCCAGTTCTAGACACTTCACTCACAGAAGGACAGCTACTTCCTGGAAAAAAAAAGAAAATACTGTTTTTTTTTCCAGTCTCCATTGTTCTGTCATACACAACCTGTACCGTTTAACTTAAAAGAAAGCTATAAGACATGTGAATAAGCTAGAAAATATGGCCCATAATTAAGAGGAAAAAATAGTCAATAGAAACAGACCCACAGATAACCCAGAAGCAGCCTGTGCTCATTTAAATACTTCAAATGTATTAAAATATGTGTTAACAGTTTTCGAAGGAAATATAGGGGAAAAGGACAAAAATATAAAGAATTTTAGCAGAGAAATAAAAAACCCAAAAAGAACCAAATGGAAATTATAGAACTGAAATGTACAGTACCGGAGTAAATAATTCAGTGAGTGGGCTTAAGAGCACACTGACGTAAAGAAAGGACTGGTGAACTTGAAAATGCGTCAGTAGAAATTCTCTAAATTGAAGCACAGGGAGAGAGAAGTACAAAAGAAAAGCAGAAGTCGAGAAAACTATGAGACAATATCAAACCGTCCAGCATACCTGCAATCGGAGACCCAGAGAAGAAAAGAGAAAGAATAGGTCCGAATAACTATTTGGAGAGACAGCAGCTGAATTCTGTCCCCCAGAACTGATGAATGACATCAACACAAGGGTCTGAGAATTAGACCACTGTCCCTGAGTCACGCTCCCCCCTCGTGGCGGGAAGACTGAGGGGCTGCACCAGTTTTGGAGAGCTGGCTCGGGGGGAAGTTAAGCTTGGCTTTGGTGTGGCTCTCATTGCTTTAACGTGGGTGGTTCACCATCGCTTCCACGTAAAGTTACTGAGAGCTAGTCTAGGGCCGAAACGATTTCCACGAACCCTCCTCCCATGAATCCTCCTCCTTCCCACTGACTGATTCAAGTCACCTGGCTTGGTGACACAACTATCATAGTCTCTTTGCCTCGTACATCTCATTTCTGTAATCTCATGGGAGAAAAAACTGCCGGCACAAGGCCCAAAGCTGTTAACTTCAGTGAGAGTTGACAACAGTCATGTTTTCTTTTCGGGTTTGTTGATGGACTATTTTAAGCACACGAATCAACTGGATTTTTCTTTGATGAGTCCAACTGCAGAGATGCCATTACAAATCTACCCAAGCCTTGCCATTTGGACATAACGATATTATGTTTCAAAGATTTAAGAAAGGTAGGAATGCAAATAAATTATTTGAAAAGTTGGCAATACTTGAATACGCTAATTTAACTGCAATTTGAAAAGATATTTTGGAATGCTGCAATAAGACAATTGAGGACGTATAGACCCCTTATGTGGAAATGTTTAAGAAGTGCCCTTTTTGACACTTTACAATATGTTACAGGGCTGAGAGAAAACACACTAAAAACTAATAGAATATTTAAAAAGCAATTTATAAGCAATAAAGGTGAAAAATGAACAACAGAAATTATTCCAATATTGAAAAGAATTTTAATAACAAAAAGTTTAGATTAGACCAAAAGTAATAAATCATTAAGACAAAGAAATAAATTTCTAACAGACATAATAAATAGATTCTTGAATGATTTGCTATCCAGTGAATAATGAGAAGTGAGTCCCAGCCACACACGGGACGTTTCCATTTCCCGTTTTGGGGACTGAATGCTGACCCCGAGAGAGACCATGTGAAGCTCCCAGCATGCCACCGTAAGGAGGACACCAGTGACCGTCTGCTTCGTGAGGAACGCCAGTTGAAAGAATACTTCAGAACAGTCACCCCCAGGGAGATTGAAGCGCCTTGACATCTTACAGCTCACGTGGGAAAGAAACTCAGCAGAGATTGTCCTGATTTTCACAACCACCCCGATCACGACGCGACGTGACCCATCATGAGCTGTGTCGGCAGACGCAGCACTTGCTTACCGTGGACAAGCTGGTGACAGAGATCTGCGGGGGGACAGCTCTGTGCCAGACCCTCGGGTGGGAGCTTCGGCAACGTGTTACAGGTCCAACGCTTGCACAAACCTCAGAGGGCGGTGTTATTGTCACCCCCAGTCTGCACATGCAGGTACAAGGCCAGAGACACAAGCCGGAAATGTGAGCTGGACCCGACCCCCCAACCCCACCTGGGGTCGTCTCTCCCATCGAAGCGTTGGGTGGGTTCACTGAGGCAGCTTCTGCAAAACCTTCCACATTCTACACACACACACTCCAATAAGGTGTTAGCTCATTTTATCTGTTGGTCAATTTTAGAAAGGTGAATGGAGAGAACGGACCGGAAGGCTTAGATGCAAAGCTGTGGTGTAAAGCCCAGTCGAGTCTCCCACCAGGGAGCTGCGGAAAGCACGATGATTACATAGTCAGAAAGCAGCCCTTCCTGGGGTCGTGCCCGGCTGAAGACGGACAGCAGGTAAAACGCCTGGACGTGCAGAGGCCTGGGGCGGGGCCAGTGCTCTGGCCAGGCAGGAGTCACCGTGGAGAGGCAACAGCCAGGGAGGGTCTGAGGGTGTGCGGGTGAGCTGGGTGAGAGACGCAACCCAGCGCTCAGTGAGCAAGAGTTTTGCAAATCTGGATGAAAGCCACATAACAGTTTCAAGCAAATGCTGAAGTTAGGTATGGCTGCAAATGACAGAAAATTGTCAAAATCAACTTTTTTTCAGAACTTTGGACGCTAACCCAAGGTTTGCAACAACTTGAAGAGTTTCGGTCAAGAAAAGAGCACTGAATCTCGGTAAGAACTGGCTCGCCCTCGGCCGCACATCCTCTTCCCAGCTGGGGCCGGAGGGGCACGGAGCCCGCCCAAAAGCCCCGACGCCCAGACATTGTCATTATCTGTCCTGCCTGGAAGTTCCCTAGAACCCCCAGTGGCTGCACATGACAAAGAACAGATGTGCCAGTTTTCAACAACAACAACTGATTAGACTGTACAGACACAGGAAATATGGCCCACGGGAGGAAAAAGAAAGCAGTCAGAAAGTGCCCCTGAGGAAGCCCAGAGGGTGAACCCACTAAGCAACGATGTTAAAGCAGCCACTACAAACGCAGTCAAAGAGCTGAAGGAGGCCATGACTGGAGGACAAAGGGAAAGGGTGAGAGCCATGTCGAACAATATACATACTCCATAAGTGCTGGAGGGGAGAAGTCAGAAACCGCAGTGCAGGACGGGCTGGCGGGGCTCACCGGCAGATTCGAAGGTAAATCGGCGGAGGTCACCCCGGCCGAGGAAGGGGAAGAGTCGCCGTCAGCTGAGGCGGCTATAGCAGAACTCCTCAGACTGGGGCTTACACAGCACGCGTTTCTCTCTCACGGTTCAGGGGGCCGGCAGGTAAGGGTGCCGGTGACAGGCCTCTCCCTGCCCACACACAGCTGTCTCCTTGCTGCGTCCTTCGCTGGCAGAGAGAGGTCTCATCCCTTCATCCACTTTTAAGGACGCTAATCCCATCTCGGGGCCCCACCCCCATGACCTCATCTAAACCTAATCACCTCCCAAAGGCCCCCCTCCAAATGCCGTCCCATTAGGAATCAGGGCTTCATCACATTTGGAAAGGACACACACATTCAGTCCACAACAGACAGAAAAAAGAACTTTTCAAAGGATGAGCAGGGCCTCAGGGATTGGTAGGACACTATCGAGTGTACCGCCACGCACGTGATGGAAGCCTGGAAGGTGTTTCTGCCACAGGACATTTGCACCTACTGCTCCTTGGCCCAAGTCCTTCCTCCATTATCTATCAGCACAGCTCTCTGCCTTTCCCAGGTGTCTGCTCAGATATGACCTCAACACTGAGACCTTCCATGACCTCCCATGTAACCCAGCAACTCCCTCCCCTCCCCAGCCCACAGGTTCTGTGAACCCTCCCACCCGGCTTTGCTTCTCTCAATGCCGTCACCTGTTGGACAGTCTGTTGGCTGCTTGTCTATTCGGTTGTAGTCTTCTCCCTCCCCAGGGGGTAAGTTCCAGGAAGTCTGAGAGTTTGCCACTTCATTCGCTGTCCCAGCACCTGACGCCACACAGTCCTAGTGCCCCAACATATGCTCAACAAATGTTTTTGAAGGAGTGAACTCCATCGACCATAAAAATGTCTGTATCCTGTGGTCCAGAGAGCTCACTCCTGGCAAGTACAACAAATAATTCAAGGGAAGAGAACAGTTACACGAATGCAAACGTTTGTTGCCAGGGAGTCGGGTATGTCGAACTTCATTTTACCAAGCACATCGGGAAGGCTAGCGGTGACAAATCAGCCTGTGGAGCCGGGTTGTTAGAAAAGACCCTTCAGAAGAGAGTTTTGAGTAGAATCTTCAAGGAAGGGGCAGGCTTGATTTGGCAGAAGAAAGACTCTGGCCAAAGACCCAGGGGGAGAGATGAGTCCTGGAAAATGAGACCCAAGGTCACCAGTCAGCCATCAGCATCCGGGGTGTCAGGGGAGCGGAGCCTGAGGACCTGAGAGAAGTGGTTGGGTGTGGGGTCTAGGGGATCACAGAACACACCCAAAATCCAGTATAAACACGACAGAGCCCTTCTCTCGATAAGTATCAGGGCACCCCAAGACCGTGTAAATGTGAAGTTTGCATCTTACGAAAACTGTTTTAAAACACCTGCAAATGTGTAGCATATCTGAGATCTGCTCTTCCTAGTCAGGGAGTCAGTCTGCAGCTCCTGGCAGATCCTGTCAAACACCCGCCCACCCGGGCTTCCTGACACAGAACCCGCCATCGGCAGGGCGGGCCTCCGTGGCTGAGCACGCCCCCTCGCCTACTGGGGATCCGTATCAGATCATTCAGGGGTTGTCGGCGTGTTTGCATCTCTGTCAGAAGAGATCTGAGAATAATTTCAACAGAAAGAACGAAAAGTCACTCCTCGAGATGAGAAAGGTCCTCAGGCAGGAAAACTAGTCAGGCACAAGTATCTGAGAACACAAAAACAGCAACAAAATTCTCAGGGTATGGACGAAACAGGTCTAAGGACATTTGGGGGCTCTGTCTTAACTGATGAGCAAACGACTTAGGACACTAAGCAGCTGTGTGAATCTACAACCCCCCCTCATTTACTGGGGACCTATATGGAACCAGGCACAGAGTTGGCCTCAAACCACGTCAGCTCGTGAGCCCACAGGGGCAGTTTCTGGGCTCAGCATGTGCACAGATACGAAAGTGTCACAGTCCCAAATCCCTTACCCAAACTCCCAGGATGCCTTGCAATTCAGAATATTCTGGATTCCAAGAGAGAATAAGACGCACAGACCTTACATTTCATAGCAGCCCCGGTGAAGCCCACAGCAGGACCTGTAATTGAACACACAGGTAAACACGGACTATATGTAGCCTCCGTTCAGGTCACAGATTTGCTCTCAAACAAGTTGGCTGCCTTCTGGATTTTAGGATTGTGGATACAAGATGGTGAATGTGGAAATGAGCTCTAGGTCCAGAAAGGCTGGAAACCACAGAGGAGAGAGAACGCATGGGACTCAGCAGACAGAGTTGGGACCACAGGACTTCCACTGCTCAGCCTCTCAGCCCCAGACCACACATGACCTTCACATACCACGCGTGTGACTGACCAAGGGAAAGAAACATCCATGCCTTGTGATCCCCGAGCCTTTTCAGAAGCAAGGAGCACCAGGGCCTTTGATTTGCTGAGAACCCAGACTGCAGAGAACCAGTGGAGTGGTTGCTCCGGAGACATGGTTTGGACAGAAGGCCCTGCAGGATCTACTCAGGGAAGAGGTGGGCAGCAAGCAGAGAGGAAGACTGGGAGGGGACCTGGAGTGGGACCGGAAGCCAGTTTTTGTGCCATTTTGCTTTACAATTTGTAATTTCTTGTCTCCCCACAAACCATCCCAAACTCCCCACATCTCATTAAGATGTTACAAAGTTAGATTTAATTCAGTGATGTGTGAAACGGCTGAGTCCTGCTTGAAAGTGGATGTACACCTAGAACAAAGTCTACCCTGGGATCGAGCCAGCCCAGAAGACACACACCCCCCAGCTGTACGTTGGGTCAGTTACTGAAATCTGCAAACTGAAATCTACAGCATACATAGCACCAGTAAAAAGCCAGAGCAAACAGGAGTCCCCTAGTGGTTGGGAACCCCTGTTGGTTTCAAGGAGACACTGGTATTGATTAGAAATTGGAGGACACCCCAAATGACTTCAACCATTTAAAACGAAAACTGTAACAGAAACACCTTAGAAGGTGGCTTAGTGGGAGGAAAACTCAACAGGGGGTTGTGCAAGGTCTAAATGCTGCTCCTTGAAACAAGTAGGTGAGGAGAGAGCAGCACCAAGACACTGTCCTGTGCGGAAAGTGCCACAAGGCCATGGAAACGGAAGTTGCTAGAGTTTGGCAAACCAACAGATGTGAGAAGGGGCTTCATAGACAACCTGGTCTTCGAAGCCTGGGCTCCTGCAAGAATGCTGGACAAGAAAGACCCACTCAGAAGGACAGGACAGACGTGGCAGCCTGGGAACTTCTGAGCTCAGGATACACAGGAAGACCAGGTGATGCCAAGCAGTGGCTGGGGATGGAAGAGTCAAGCACAGATAGGACACTGGAACAACCCACATGGGTTTCAATGTCCACTGGAATAAGCCTTGTTCCTCTGTGCTGAGCGCCTTTGCAGACGCTGTTCCCCTCGCCTGAAATTCTTCCTCTCCTCCACACCCACCAAGTCTGCTTTGCCTCAAAGACTAGTTGCAACCGTAGAGCAGTGGCTGGAGTCCTGTAGGCAAAGCACACAGCTTTGGCCCCTAGCATGTTATTGCACTCATTAGGGGTGAGTGGAAAGCCTGGAGTAAGAAAGAGCCCCAATTCTAGGGTCAGATGATCTGGATTCGAATGCCAACTCCGTCACCTACCAGCTGTGTGACTATGAGTCATTCACAACCTCGAGAGTTCCACAGTCTCCTTGGGCGACTTAGAGATAACATCTAAGTTACAGAGTAACTGCTTTTCACACACACATACACACATACGTGTGCACACGCCCAACTGGGGCCTCTTGGCTGGTGGAAGCTGCTGCGCGCTGCACTGTAACAGTTGAAGGGCCAGTTCTTCTCGCCTTCTAGACTGTGGTCCCCAGGGGGCAGGGTTCCGTTTCTACAGGTCTCTTGAGTCCTGCTTACACAGTTGTGGGCGCTGCAAAGAGCTGGAGGAGGTGAGGGATCTATTCAAGCAGAGCTGGTGGGAATCCTGAGCAGGCTCCCCTGTGAATTCACAGGTCAATGAGGCCAGCAGCAGCCTGCCACCTTCCGCCAGGAAGGACGGAAATGTCTGCAACTGCGAGTCACTGTACAGGTTTCACTGCAGATCCGCCTTGTGGAACCCGGGAGTAGAGGCGACTGGTGGAAGGAGGGGTCTGTCCTGAGGTCCGAACTGTTCCCCAGGGGAGCACAGTAAAAAGCAAACTAGGACTGGGCTTGGACGCTGGGGGCAGGGGACGTCGGTCTCTGCACGGATTTTCCTGAAAGGGTGCTCTCAGGGTGGTGAAAGCCTGCCTCAGGCCGCGGGACCGGGACACAGCCAGGAGGTGCCCCTCACGGCGGGCTTGCTTTCCTGGAGCCCAGGATCCCTGCGGCACTCTCTGGAAGGTCCCGTTCCGGGAAGCGGCCCTGGACGTTGCTAAGGACCAAGGGACAGAGTCCTGCAGGACACAAAAGTCGGCACATCGATGGCGCCCGGCCACCTGGAACCGAGCAGCACAAACCGCGACTACGAGCGGGGTGGCAAGATGCCCAAAACCGCTCCACTCAAGGGCGCTTGAGGACACGTCGCCGCGCCAGCAGCACCGCCCCGGGGCGTGGTCCCGGAGCAGGCGGCCAATAGGAATTGCCGGCGCTTGGTCACGTGGCTACCGCCGCGCGGACCGGCTCTCTCGTCTTCCGCCTTGCAGCTCCGCCCGACGCTGCGAAAGGCCTCTGGCACCCCACACCGCCCACCGCCACGGTCTTCTCGCGAGAGCAGCCCCAAGAACTTGTCCTCTTTTTGGTCTGACACCGCGGAGAGCTGCGCCCTGGAAGGGAGGCTGCGAGGTGCAATGGCCCTATCGGGATTAAGGACAAGAGGTTCGGAGGGTTCGTCAGCCCTCCCGCCCCCTCCGTGGCAGGACAGCCGGACCCGCGGGGCTGCACGCCGCCCTGGTTTCATCTCGCATCCAGCCCACGGCCCCGCCCGTGCGCTTCCCCGGCTGGGTTAACGGGCGTCAGTGGGGACTTTGGGTCCCGTGATTTTTCCGGCTTGTCTATATCTTTGTCAACACTCGCCACTCCACCCACTGAAAACCTTGCAGGAGAGAACGTTCCAGCAAGAAACCCGGGTCGACCTTAGTGTATTACACAGAAGCTCCGGCTTTCCCCCAGACTGCCCTACCCTGTAACCACCCCGCAGGGTGGGCTTCATCGACTCAGTTTTAGAGATGAGGACACAGGCACAGATGTATTTGAGGAACTTCCAGGCTTTGCATCTCAGCCACGTCGCCATCTCCAACCAGAGCATGCCACGTGCTCTTTCTGTCCCAGAGGTGCCAGCTGCCAGGCCCAAACCCGGGCTGTGGGAGAAGACAGGCTGTCACCAGTGCCCACAAGAGCAGAGCCCCTCGCATGCCTCTGGCCTTGGAGCCCGGTGCTTCGCTCCAGCCGTAATCAGAACACTCAGGCTTTGAAGGGGCCGCTTAACTTAACAGCCGGCCAGGAGTGAAAAATGGGCTCCCTCAGACAGGCCTCTGTGAGGGAACGCCTACGGGGGTATTAAAATTGTACCAACTCACATTCATTCAGGTCAAATGGACCCGTATCTCAGTCCCAACAGGATACCTTGGTAGAGCCAAACCAGTCACCTTCAGTCACCTACAAGTGACTCAGAGCGCCCCCTACCATCTAAAACACTCTGTGGAAATGCCTGAAACGCCACCGATAGCAATTCTCTGAGATTAAGAACCAAGTCCTCCACATTCATTAACAGATGAAATGGACTAAGCCCCTAAATTCCGGTAGAACAGAAGGTGAACTAAAGTGCTGGGTCCCAGACAAACATGGGGCGAGGGACTCCCCCTCCCAGGAGGGACTCCAGAGAGAATCTGAGAGGGATCTTCCACTTGGTGCCAATCACTCGGGAAGTTCTAACACGTGCTTTGTCCACCTCAGTATTCCCGGAGCCTTGGAAGGGTGCTTTTCCGCCTTTCATGGGGTTCTAAGGCCACACGAACCAGTTGAATGCTCACCGCCAAAGTGGCCATGTATTTAAACAGGAATCCCAATGCTGTCTGCTGGAGAGATGTCCCTCTGAGCAGCCACAATGTCAGAGAGCAAGGTTTCAAAACGAGGCTTCTCTTGATTCATCAGAGCAATTTCTGTTTCCCATTCTAGGAAGCAGAGCAAAGTCATATTCAGAATAATGAAAAAGAGCCATTAAGACAAACCAAAAAGGAAAACAAGTCAGTAAATCAACTGTGTGTGTGGCTGTAAAGAAGAGACCAACAACCCCGAGGTAACACAAGCATTAAACATGATGATGAATGTGGGAAAACTTGCAATGTTTGAACATGCTTTTGACTCATATCTTCATCTGCTCAGACTCCTGCTGACATCAAAGAAAAGCCCCAGCTTGGGAGTGTGGACATCACAGAAGGCGTACTGGTCATTTCCCATCTGATGAACAGATTTGATGCCCCCCACCGTCCTAGAGATAAAGGATACACTTCGACAGCAAGAGCACCTCCATGCACCTCCATAAACTTTGAGAAATGGCATCAACTAAATAGAGCATGTGGCCCAAAGGAAATTAAATCCGTCTTCAGCGCCCGAGCAGCAGCAGCAGCAAATGCTCAGGGAGGAGCCGTGCTCAGCTCTCCGATCAGAATCAGCCTGATGGGACTCGGAGGAAGTGCCCCCTCCCAACAGACAGTAACCTTGTTGGCCCCCCAATAAAGGTGCCATCACTTCCACCCACCCATGTGGGGTCAGTGCACCCAGAAGTCAGGGCCTTTTACATCTTGGTATGGGCCATCCCTCCTCTTCCCTCCTCCTCCACCTCACATCCCACCCCACTGAACCTAACCCACTAAACCTCCACTGAGTAAACATCAGCACACACTGGGCAGCCGGGAGGTGGCCCCACGCCACCGGGAACTGGGAGTCAGCAGAGATCCAGATGGGTCGGTATCATGGCAGAAGGGATTATGTTTCCTGGACAGCTGAGCTGGAGCTGCCCTTGAAAAATTGGAAGTGATGAGTTGGAGGTATGAGGGGACAAAAATTGGCCTTTGATGAGTTGGAGGTATGAGGGGACAAAAGCCTTGAGAGGGAAGTGAGAACCGTGTTTGCTGGGGGACACTGTGGAAACCGCATGGATGGGGTTCACCGCAAGGACGAGGTGTAGAAGTGTACAATCCACAACTGCAGACACACACGCCTGTTGTATCCCACCCGGCGACTGAGGCACTGAGACGTCACTCACACTCATCCAAAGCATTAACTTGGAGATGGCTTGCACCAGTGAGCAGGAGCCCCCTGAAGGAGCGAGAAGGAGCCCATGGCTCTTCCTCTGAGGTATCTGGTCTACCACCAACTCAATATTCTTTGAGCACGCCCCACGTGCCAGCACCGCTCTGGGCCCTGGGATGCTGGGGTGATCAGAACAGCCTGGGAGCTCTCCCTTGGGGCTCACGGTCCTCTAGGTGGAATAGACTCGAGTTTCTGCCAGAGGGTGATAAGTGCTTTAAGGAAAAGTAAAGCAGCGTGTGCCATTCTGGATGGAGGAATAGGAAACGACCGAGAGGATATTTGACTTCCCTCGACTCCCCTGTCTTGGCACCACCAGTACATCTTCCCCCGAACCAACGGAGGTTCTGTGGTTTATCCTTTGCATCTGTCGGTAATACCAACAACAGTCCCTTTGCCACAAGAAACCATTCCAGATGTTTGCTCCCATTTGCAAAAGTTATGGCTCAGCTCTGCTTGCTACAAGCATTTATCAGCTGTTCACCACACTGTTTACACACAGACAGACGCAGACACATGGTGACCTTGCATATCAGGGCCCTGAGAACATGGCACGTTTGGGAGCTCTCTGAACACTCTGTTCCCCCACAGGTCCTTCCTGAGGCTCCCTATATAAGGCTGTGCAGCCACGCTCACAGACAGACAGACAGACCGAGTCATCAGCACCTCGGGCTTGGCGTTACTATCTTTGGACATAGTGCCCATCTTTTGGATCCCACTGAGGGCATGTCCACCTGTGGTTATCTTTTGGCTGGGTGTTAGCCTTATAAAGGCACGCACATGCCCACGCCACTCACGCAGAAGGAATGCAGGCACACGGCTGACGCAACCCTCCCGGTTTAGGGAATGCGGAGAGCTCAGCCCCGAATTCTGAGGCTGCGCAGTCCCAGCTCCTGCACTTCACTGGGCTTAGAAAACAGTCAGGTGTGTGTGACCTGAGACCCAAGGAGTCAGGTTCAGAGGAAGCTGGAATTCGGCAAGTCACAGGCCCCAGGAGCTCTGGCCGCCGGCGGGCCATGGAGCACACTTTGAGAAACTGTTTCATCATTTTACGACCAAAAGGCAGTGTTGGAGGCAGGTGTTTGGAGGGGTCAGTCCAGGGCAGCACGCAGACGCCTGTAAGGAGCACAGAACATCTTCCTTCTCAAACCCAAGTGCAAACCCCACCGAAGTTTAAGGTGAGAAGCAATCTAGAGGAGATTAGGTGGAGGGGGTGTATTTTTTAATGCATCACCAGGGTCCCCACTCTTCCTGCCAAGATTCTCCCTCCCTGTTAAGATTCTTCCTTCCTGTTGGAATTGTCTTTTTTATTTACTCTGATTTCCATTCTGCCCATCAAAATTCCAATCCTAGATCAAAGTCTCTTTCCTCTTCCCCCCTGAGTATAACCAAAATTAGCTGATATTTGCAGAAGAGTGTTCATAAAACTAACACTGCAGCAAACTAAGGGGAATCCTTATTGAAAATACAAATAACAACAAACACACAAGTTTACAAAGGGTAGGTTTCCGGTGCTCAGATGACAGCCCACCAGTGGTGAGTGGGTGCCCCTCACCCCTACACCCCACCTCCTGGACTCCCCAGACATGTAACTGGCCCACACAACCTTCGATTCCTCTGGGAACCGAGGCAGGAAAGTTGGTTTCTTAGCCACATGCATGGGAAGGGGTTCTCCCCTGTCCATAGAGAACTCCCTCCCATGCTGGTCCCACCCCAGGTCACCCTGGTGTCTTTGGCCCCTGGGCTCTGTAGGGATGCCTTTGGGCAAATCCCATTCACCACACACCTGTCTCTTTGCAGGTAAGTGGAACAGGGTGCTGAAATAATCCACACCCACAGCAGCTCACGTGTGTGTTCCCCAGAGCCACCCCGGAACCCCGTGATATACAACATACTGAGTACACCAACACCTTGGTCCAGTTAAACATGTCCGGCTCTCCAACCATGAACTTTAGGTCTAACTCTTCCCTTCACACCTGGCTGCACCTCCAACACATACTTCTGGGAGTTGTCCTTGGTCTTAACCTCAGGAAGAGGCCACGGCCACATAGCGACACAGCGTGGGGCAAAAGGAGGTCTGCTGTGGTGAGCACACGAAACAGACTTCATTCTTGTGTCCTTATTTATTAATTACTGTATGATTTCCCATGTGAACAGCTATAAACCTACTTTCGCCTCACCCTATATTTTCATTTTAAAAAAGAAAAAGGAAAAATGAGTGTTGACATGCCAAAGCACATGTTTGGATTTCTGGATTCATTTATGTGTAATGTCATATAATTTCTAATAAGTAACTTGCAGGTGGACGGTGAACAGGCCACCTTTACTGGAAAGAATCAGATTCCACAGATTCGTCCCGTCCTGACGAATCCGGATGTGTGGTTGCCGTAGTAATCGATGCTTCCTAGAACAAATCCATCCTTGGCTAATTACAACCTTCTATTTTTAAACTCATCTACATTCTTCTCCCCGCTCTCCAACATTTCTCACACTACTTCAGCAATAAAATACTATGACTGTTGTTTGTACAGCCTGTGCTGATCTCAAAATAACATGTCCCGCCAGCCCCCACCGGCCTGCCGTGTGGGGCCACTGGCGCTGGCTCCCGGGCACGGCCACGGGAGACCACACCACCTGCCTCTGGCGGAGACTCACGGGCCAGTGGGGAGGAGGGAAGCTTTCTTATGGATGAGACGGAAGCTTCCAGTGTCCCTGACCAGAGGTGGTTGGCATGGAGCAGGTGGAGGCAGCTACCCAAAAGCTGCCGTCCTCTGTGACTGGTTATGAGCGGTATCCGGTGGGTCTTAAGTTGGAAGTAGGGGCACAGATTAGGGAAGCTGGCAGTCGCTGACCAAGTCCTGCCTGTCTGGGCCTGGTTGCTGCAGAGGATGTGGGTCACAGATCTATTTTTATGTGTACGATCGCTCCACCATCCGTTCGTGTTCAGTTTCTGTGCAAAAGCTGCCTCCCGTGGGGTCCAGGTGCTGCTGGGCCCGTCGCCTGGAAGGGCCTGGGAAGAGGCCCTGAGGCAGGTGGTGTGCACGGCCCCACCCCAGGAAGGCTCAAGGCCCCAGGAGCAGGGCACAGGCAGCCCCACAGCACAGACCCGCTGAGCCCTTGCCCAGAGCAGAGGTGACCCCACCCAGGGGCCCTTCTGCACTCTTCTGTCTTTTTATTCCCACGGGGCCAAGCACAGAGCTTAGCACCACTTTGAGGACAGCGAAAAGCTCTTGTTTCTGTAGGGGAAAGATGTCAATATTTTGCACCTTAGAACTGAGGCATTTTTAAACCATTATATGCATTACATGCTAATGTAACAAACATTTTTATGGGGGGAAAAAAAACTGCCGTTGCTGGTGTGGCTCAGTGGATTGAGTGCCAGACTGCAAACGGAAAGGTCCCCAGCTGGGAGCATTGGAGAGGCAACCGACTGATGTTTCTCTCACACACTGATGTTTCTCCCCCTCTTTCTCCCACCCTTCCCCACTCTCTAAAAATACATAAATAAAATCTTTTTTTTTAAATTCTTTAAAAAAAGAAAAAAAAACACTATATTTTCCAAAATAAAAAATTGCAAGAATGTCATTATTTAAATATTTTTTAAATCTCTTGATTCCTTCTGCTCTGGCTGCATAGAGGCCAGCTGGAGTCTCTCGTCTGCCTCTGCGTTCAACCTGTCCCGATGTTACACGTCACGTAGCCAGCCCCACCCCTCTGGAAACCCCCACGCTACACTCCCAAGTGAACAAAAACTATAACATGGTAGAATTATCATGAAAAACAGTTTTGATCTTGCAGACCCTCTGAAGTGTCTCGGGACCCCCAGAAGTCCCCAGACCCCTGCCGTAGATTCATGCCTCTGTGCTTAAGCAGGGTCAGATCCCCCAACTTAGGCTATGGGGGGTGGGGGTGAAAGGGCACTGTGATCTGGGAGGAGGAGCACAAACCACCTTCACAAGCGAGGAAAATGCCCCGAGCCTGAGCGAAGAGATCAGAAGTTTCAGACTTGCGTCAAAGTCAAAGTCTTAACTTCCCACCTTAACATGAGAAGGTGAAAAGGGCAGAAATGAAAACAATAACCCCTCAGTGTTCCTTAGCTCCATTTTTCCTCCACGAGTTCCAGGTCACGTGGCATAGAAGCGGGTTCCTCTTTTAACTGAAGGGCGCTGCTGGCATTAGCACCCCCACCCCCAGCACGCAGAGCAGAGTCCTCAGTGGCCCGCCCCGGTGGCTGGCAGAGCACAGGGCCCTGAGCAGAGGGTGGCTGGCTGCCCAGGGACCCTGCGGGAGCTTCAGTTACTTCCTGCTCTTCTCCCTTCCCAGCCCCGCCTTCTCCCTTGTCTCCAGCTGCTCTAGGCTTTTTGTCCCTTTTTCTCCCCTGTCCCCCAGCCCAGTCTGCTATACTCACAACATTTAGGATGAACGAGTCCTAACCACTTACTAGGACGCTTTCCTAGATCGAGGAAAAGAGATTGAGACTAATGCCCGTCTTTAAAATGGTTTTCATGTTATATAAATTTCACCTTGTTTGAAAGTAATAATAATGCCCTTATTTTAAGTCGTGTTTTTTAATTTTTAAGTCACTACATAAAGTGTTTCCCCCATTGATTTAATAAGAGCAAACTGGAACTTATGATTTCATAAAATATGATACAGGATATGTGTTAATTTTTAAAGAAACATTGGCAAATCATGTAAAGTTTCCTGAGGTTACTCTCCACGTTACTATCACCCGTAAAGAACAACAGATTTCATATGGGCACAAACCCAGAGAATCAGAGGTACTAAGCTCAGTTCTCAGTGTGTGTCCCCAGAAGCCCCCACTTCACAGACCTGTCACTAGAAAAAACAGGTGCCTAACAACAGTGTGGGGGTTCCTCAGGAAGTTAGACATAGGACCACCCCATGACCCAGCAGCTCCCCTTCTGGGGCTCTGTCTGAAGGAATCCAAAACACAGACCCGAAAAGACACATGCACGCTCTGTCCACTGCGGCATATGTACAATAGCCAAGGTGCGGAAGCAGCCAGGTGTCCCTAGAAAAACATACGGTGCATAAACACCGTGGAATATTACTCAGTCGTTAAAAAGAATAAAATCTTGTTATTTGTAACAACGTGGATGGGCCTAGAGGGTATTATGCTAAGGGAAATACATCAGACAGAGAAAGGCAACCACCATGTGATGTCACATATGTAAAATCCAAAAACAAAACACACACACAAAAGACTGATGGCTGCCAGAGAGGAGGGGTTGGGGGACTGGGCAAACAAGGGGAAGCGACTACAAAGTGCAAGTTGCCAGTTACAGAAATAGTCGCGGGGATGTAAAGTACAGCCCGGGGAATACAGTCAACGATACTGTAATAGCTGCCCACAGTGCCAGGCGGGTACTGGACTTATGGGGAGGTGGCCTTGTAAGCATGAAACTAAGATAATATTTTGTCAACTGTGCTGGAAGAATAGTAAAATTAAATTTAGAAAATAGGTGTCTGGCAGGACACAGAGTCATAGGTGGTGCAGAGCTGCTGGGAAAAGCAAACATGGACAAAGATGAAACGAAACCAGAGGCCTCGATCAACCAGGGCTGCAAACACGCAGCCCCTCGCTGCTGACCGCGGTCGCGGGGTCACAGGGTGGCGGCGCTCTGACCGACCCAGGCTGCGGTGCGGGCTCCAGTCTCTGCTCCCGGTTCTTTCCAGGACAAACAGCGGGGTGAGAGAGGCAGGAAAACCCACACAGGTTCCATGAAGGCCTCTGCTCGCATCTGATTAGCCGACGTCCCGTTGGCTGCAGCCAGCCAACCTGGCCCACGACCCGGCATCCACGGGCACACGAGTCCACAGTGGCAGAGGGTTACTGCTGAACGAGAGCCGGAGCAATCGGCTTGGGGTGCGGCCCGGAGAGCAGCCCAGAGAAAACATGCGGGGCAGCCTCTTGCAGAAAAGTTGCAAAATGTGTGGCTTGGATTTAGTCTGGAATGGAAGAGAGCCTTAGGGAAAAATTTTAATAAGATTCTTCTTAAATCATGGTGTCTTGCAAAAATGAAATGTATGTCTAACTACCCTGGAAAACATTGATTAAATTATGTCAAACAGAAAGAATGTACGTTTAGTAAGAAAAACTCTGAATCCAGTCATGTGACCTGAGGGCGGTGAAGGGAGGGCCGTTGCCACCTCGGTCCTTCGTGTTTCATTCACACTCGCGTGACCGGCGGCGGCCGCGTGCCAGGCGCCCTGCCAAAGACACGCAGAGTCCCACTGGGGAGGACTCGCCCAGCAATGCTCATAAATAACTAGAACTGGACATAAGAAGTGATCAATGTCATTTCTAAACCCAGAGATGCAGCGCTCGGCAGAGGGAGCCCAGCGTTCCTCCCAGATGCGGAATAATCTCGCGGTTGTCAGGGTTGCAAGGAATTCACAGGCCTTGCAAACCCGCGAGGACTGGCCATCATCCAACGTCTTCCCTTTACGGAGGAGGAACCTGAGGTCCAGGGAGAGGACGTCGGTGACAGCCGGGCGGCCCCCCAGCCGCGAGGTGACCTGCACGCGCCCGCCCCGCCAGGCCTCCCTCCGCTCTGTTTTCCACGCCGCGTCCCTGCGCTCAGCTGGCCCCTCTGCTGGCGACGTTTCAGTTCTGTCCGATGAAAAATGGCTCGGCTCACAGGATGGCATTTACGAGGAGGCAGGGGCGTGCAAGGGAGGACGTGGCTAAAGAAATGCCAGGCCCGTCGGAAAACAACGAAGGGGACACCGGCGAGAAATTTACGACCGCAAGTATTCGCCTTACTTTTTCTGCCATGTGCATTCGTCCACACTCTCGTTTTTTTGACCGAAATACCCAGAAACGCGCCGGTCCTTTTTGGCAGGAGGAGCAGGGACGTTTTCAGCGATCCGAGGTGTCTCCTGTTCTAAGAGCTCTTTAAGGATGTGAGTTATGGGGCCTTTCCTTCTGCGTTGCTGCCTTTAAATTATGTTCCGAGCTTGGCAAAGGACTGCTCAGTGCCTGGCCCATTAATCAGGCCAACCCATAAATTTCCTGCCTCATTGCCTCGGGGAGAATCCGGGAAGATTTTCACTCCGGAGCGCTTTGGGAAGCTCCCACAAGATCGATGGCCTTGTCGAGGCAGTGTCCCCCTGCCCGCGGGGACAGCAGGGCAGCCGCAGGTCGCAGGCTTGGGGCCTCCCGCGCTCCGATTTTGTAGCCTAGGCAGGCCGCCGGTCCCCTCGTCCACAGGGTGGGAATAACCCCGTTTACCTCCCCGGATTGTGTTGCAGGCTGTGGACGAAGCGGACCAGAGGCGGAACTGAAAGCACCAGGTCGCCGCGATGGCACGTGTACGTCCTGGAACAGACACGCCAAGGGCTCCCCCGAAGCCTCCGCGGTCTTTCCTCGGGCGCCACAGGAGCAGCCCCTCCCGCCGCTCTGGCCCTCCCTCCATCCGCTGGGGGTGCCGGGCTGGGGGGGGGGGGGGCTCCCGGAGCTGCCTGGACGCGAGCCCCGCGTCACAAGGGCTGAGCGAATGGGGGCCAGGCATTGGCTGTGCAGCAAACTTATTTCATCTCTTCTCTCTCTGGAGATGTGAAGCGCACAGGACACAGCGCCCAGAGCGCCGTGGGAACAGCCAGCCCAGCGTGGGAGGCCGCCCTCCCGGCCTGGCCCACACCTTTCCCTCCGCGATCTTGGGCGGCAGCCCAGGGGGTCCCGGTCGGGGACGCCTGTCAGGGAGCGTCTTGGGTGGCTGCGCGGTTCCATTGTGAAGGAATCACCGCGTGAGCCCGCCCCGGTGTCCGGCGCGTGGCTGAGACTCCAGATCCCAGCCTCAGGCCCAGCCGCAGCCCCGATGGGTCGCACGCAGAGCGGCCTGACCCAGGGAAGGCCAGCGCAGGGATCAGGTCAAACCCCAAGGAACGCAGACTGGCAGACACTTAAAGCTGCAGCCAGACGGGCGGGGACAGCGAGGCCAGAAGGGGCCCTGGTTGTGTCAAAAACCCACAGCTTCGTCGGTTTGACTGAGTGTAAAGCAGCACTTCCCGCTGCCCCGCAGGAGTTCCGCGGCCCCCACTCCGCCCAGGCTGTAGAGATGGTCTTTGGCTGAAAGCTCTGGATCCCTCTCTGGAGACCCAGCCTCCGACAGGACCCACCAACAGCATGGGACCTGACCGGTCATCCTGGACAGACGACCGCCACTGCCATTCCCCGCTCCGGATGCCTATCCCCACCTCAAAGACAAGCGTGTGCAGTGGGGGAAAAAGGAGGGGGGGGGGTGTCAGGGAGGTTCGTCTTACCTTTGTTGTTAGACACCTCAGTAACAAATGGAAGTCACGTGAGGACTTCCACTTTATTACGTGGCCGAAGGCAGCAGAGTGAAGGTAATGGGGTCCCTGGTAGTCCCCCAACTGGCTCAGGTCTTTCTCAGGAACTAGTCGGGGCCCTAATCTCTTCTCAGATGAACTCTGGCTTCCTTCCACCGCCGTGGGGTACCAATCCGTGGTATCGCTTTTTGAAAAGTATTTTGCGTGCGCCTGCATCTGAATGTGAGATTTAAGCCACTTCCCTTATTTTTAATGTTAGATCTGTTCCTTACCTTTCATTTAAGGTAAAATGAACATACAGTGGGATGAACAGACCTTTAGTGTCCCATTCGAACAGCTGTGACAAACAGGTGGCCCTGTATGAGTCCAGCCCCTGTTGCAACGCAGAACATTTCCGTCGCGGAGGAAAGTTTACTTGGGTCCTTGCCGTTCATCTTTCTGTGCAGAGAAAACTACTCGTGGGGTTTCTCTCTGCACAGAGTAGTCTGTCATGTTCTCGAAGTTCATATGTAGAAGGGACCTGTGAGCCGTTTTGCATCCGGCGTGTCCCACTCAACACGCAGCCTTTACGATGCACGCGGTCTCCTGTGTCGGGAGTGTGTCCTTCCCTGTGGCTGAGTAGTATTCCATGGTCTGCACACATCACAGCTGCCTCGCCCACGCTCCCGTGGACGCACGTCTGGGTGGTTTGCAGCGGTTAGCGAGTGGAGACAAAGCTGCTGCGAAGACCCTGGTACCAAAGCTGCTTTAGTGCACGTGTTTTTCTTTCTCGTGGGTAAACAAACATCCAGAAGGGCAACTGCTTGCCCATAGGGGCCGCGAGTGGGTAATAAGAAACTGCCTTTTTCCCCAAGAGCCATCGTAACTTCTCACGCTCCCATGACCACATCTGAGAGCTGTGACTACCCCCTCGTCATTCGGCCTTGTGGATCGGCGCCGTTAGCCGCCCTCCCGGGGCAAAGGATCATCTGGTCCCTGTTTTAATGTGCACGTTACCAAGGAGCTGTAGTCCTGAGCACCTTCTTATGAGCTCATTGGCCATTGTGTCCTTTCCGAAGGGTAGGCTCAAATTTCCTGCCCCCTCTTTAGTTGGGTTCTTCATGTTCTTGAGCTGTAAAGGTTCTTCTAGAAGTTTTTTTCTTCCATAAACTTTAGTTTTCCCCCTTCCGTTCAGGTCAGGGGTCCGCTGCAAGATCACTTCTCTACATGGTGGGAGATAAGGACCAAGGTTCATTTTTTCCTGAATGGATATCCAGTTGTCCCAGCATCACTTGTTGAAAAGACCACCCAGCCCCCCACTGAATTACCTTGGCACCTTTTGTGAAAACCAGTCGACCCCGGGTGTGGACCTATTTCTGGATTCTCTACTCCTGCCAATGCCGTTTCCCTACTCTGTCCAAACACAGTCTCTTACTATATGTGTACAGTACGTCCTGAAATCAAGTAGTATAATCTCTCCAACTCGGTTCTTCTTTTTCAAAATGACTTCAGATATTTTATGACGTTTCTATAAAAATGTTAGAATGACCTTGCCAAATTCTACAGATGAACCTGCTGGGGTTTCGATAGGGATCACATTGAATATATAGATCAATTAAGGCAGAAAAGATGGCCTAACAACTGTGAATATGTCAGTCCACACACATGGACACTTATTAAGGCCTTAAAGGGTATCGGCAATCCTCCTTTCTCCATACCTCTCCATGTACTTAGGTCTTCCTTGATTCCTCTCATGAAAGTCTTCCCATTTTCAGTGTAAAGCCTTGCACGCATTTTCTTGACTTTGTCTCTAATCATTTCAAGATGTTTATGAAACATAAAGCGTAACACCATATAACAGCAATTTCCAATTATCTGTCCCTAGTACATGGGTACTGAAATTTAAGTATGTCCACATAACTTTCAGGACATGAAAAATTATTCATTCGATGTTCTTCAGCCATTTGAAATGTAAAAACCATTCTTAGCTGGCTGGCCCATACAGAACCAGGGGCTGGCTGTAACTGGCCAACACCTAGCCTGTGGCAACGGACAGGAAGCAGGGGCTAAAGCCATCCCTGCTGTTCCTGAAGGGCCCCCCCTCCCCCGGGAGAGGATGTCCCAAGGGCTTACTGCCAGCCACCAACAGGGATGTGCAAGCAACCTCAGCAAAGCAAGCATGCTAAAATGGTTCAGGGACACGCAATCAAGGCTGCACTTCTTCTTCCACTTACCACTGATCATCCCTCTGTCCAGAGTCCCACAGAGCCTCCCTGTTCCTGAACCCAGAGCCACGTTCTGGGGCCCTCTCGCAGGAAAAGGGCCTAACAACAATTCACGTGGATGCAGGGTTATGTGTGGGGCTGCGGTTGGGACGGGTGGGAGAAGCATCGCTGTGAGGGGTCAGGGTCACCCGACTTGGTATCACAACACCCTGGAACACCGCTGGGAGAAGTTGAGGCTGGGGTAGGAATTATGGACCCTGGAAAGAGAAAGGGGCCGAAATTCCGCACGGAGAAGGCAGGGGGCAGAGAAGCTGGTTCAGAGGAGGAGGAAGAAGCCAAAACAGCAGAATCTTTGTCATGATGCTTTGGAGCCCCCCGGAAGCTATTTTAGTTATTTAGTTAAATGAAAAGAAAATCAGAGACAAACCCGTTCAACATTTCCAAGTTCACGGAAGGCCTGCCACAATACAAACGTGTCAGGCAGCACAGGATTCACTAGGACGATGCAGTCCGTAAATGGCTGTGCCGTAAGCCGGGCCCACACTTACTGACGACCGTCTGCCCGTCACCCTGGCTGTAGTGGCACAGCAGGCGGAGGACTCACCTCGTGGTGGGCGGTGGTGTGTGAGCTCAGGGTCAAGGTCACCTCGTGCAGAACTGGAAGGAGGCCTGAGCGAGCAGCAGGAGGCTGTCACCGGGCTGTTGGGCCATCCTGAATAAGTTGCTTAAACTCGTAGCCTTTCTCAAATGTAGATGGAGACTGGTGAGTGCTTCGTGTGAGTTACCCGAAAGCCTTGTTCAAATGCAGGCTCTGAGTAGGTCTGGGCCGGGCCTGAGATTCTGCATCTCTAACACACTCCCAGGTGATGCCCGACTCCATCGGGTGGTGAGGGGCTCCATGACCTCACGCCCCTTCATAGGTCCAGAACGCCACGCCACTCATCTTCACTTGCCTTCACGAGGAAGGACCAAACACTGACCATCACTGGCTTCCCCACCTTCAATCCATTCATTCGTATCCAAGTCCTAAAGTCCTAAAATGTGAACGCTCGGCTGTCAGGCAGACCTACGCTACCACAAACGTCCCTGGGCCCAGTAAACAGCACTGCCACCCGCCAAAACGCTCCAGCCCAGGGCTGGACGAAGCCCGACTCCTCCACCGGGAGCACCTCACGCCATCCCATAGGTTCCTATGACCTATCAACTCTCCCTCCTAAATAGTGGTGGACCCTGTCCACTCACAGACCGCTACGGAAAAGGCCTCTTGATTTGCTCATTATACCAGGCTTTCAACATTGTTTCCTTCTCCTGGATTCTAGAACATTCCCACCACCACATGGATAACTACCCTTCACCCATTAAATACCAACATAAACCTCCGTTCCTCACGGAAACCCTCCCCAGTCGTTGGACCAGAACAGGGTCCCTGCTCACACGGCTCTTAAACACTTGGCTTATTTGGGGTTTTTCACCACCTGTCTGCACCACCCCCGAGAACAGTGACACGCTTGTTGGTGTCATCCCCAGGACATAGCTAAGCCTTGCACAGGACAGGTGTCTGTTATTTGTCATACAGTCCTCATGTCAGCTGCTGAGAACCCCCACCAATAACACCTCTCTCTTCAGGGCAGGTCTTCTCACTTTCAAATTCTTTTCCCCAGGATTAGTACTAATCGCTTTCATTGATTGGGAGTGTCTTCTGCAGGAAGCAGGGAAGATAACCCCACCAGTAAAGCAAGTGACCAGATGGCTTGTGGGACTAGTCACTGCTAGTCATCCACTTGCAGCGGAAGCAGGCAGAATTCTGACCTGCCAAGCGCCCGAGCTGGGAGAAAGCCCACAGTGAGTGACTCCTGCGTGGGAGGCCTCACTGACAGGCTCCTAACTCGGGCCCTTCCAGGCTACTACAGAGGTAAGGGCACTGCCATCACCGATGGGCGGGGTACCGTCAGGAGCACATCTTGGGGAGGAGTGCACCTGGGTGCAGGCCGTGCTCCAGTCCAGGCAGCAGTAAGAACTGAATGAGCGCTGTGTTAGCAGCAAAGCGTCACCCAGGTCTGAAAGCGGTAGTAGCCGCAAGCCAGGACTGTGGGACACTCCACCTGACCCTCCTCTGATCCCAGGGGTGTAGGCACGTCCACAGAGCAGGGATGTGCCCACAGGGCAGGGGGCAGCCAGGGGCTGGAGGCAGCTGACAACCACAAGAGGCCTATGCTGTTGGGACTGAAGGAGCGTGGGGGACTCCACCTCCCCTCAAAATGCTACCTATCTCAGGAGAACACTGAAATCCCATTCATAGGTCCCTTGACTTCCCCTCGATCCAGCCAAAGCCACAGGCCATCATCGGAATGCAAATGTCCCTGTGAGGGACCATCAGTCCCTTACATTACAACGCTAGGAAATCTCAGTCCTTCCTTTTGCTGAAAGGAGGCACCTTAGGAATGAAGAGAAGGGGGTTGCACGGAGGGACCCGGAGCTGATGGATGTACAGAGGCCCCTGACACAGCAACAAATGAAAGACAGAACCCAGCGGCAGGGAGCCCCTTCACTGCTTTTAAAATGTGGGTGACAACACAGGAAGTTGTAGAAGCTCCCCCAACATCACCACTGCTTAAGAACTTGGGAACTGATTTTTTCTCACCCTGCTCCTGCCAGACGGAAGTCAAAGCTCTGAAGGCTGACCTGTAACAGAATGCCGCGGGGCGGGGCGGGGCGAGCGGCCGCTGTGAACACAGGGAGACCAGGTCTAACGGCAGTGCTCATTGGAAAAAGTGCCCTTTTGTAGTTACTCCTCCAAAGAGCCTCCATGAACTTGTAGAGGAAAATTGTACCCCCAAAACCGTCCTTTATGGACCATTTACACACCACAAATCATACCAAAGCGAAGGCAACTACAAAACACACAACGCAGAGTTCTGCGACAGACGTGGGCACTGCGCAGCAGCAGCAGGGCGTAGGAAAGCACGTCAACACCCAGGCAGACCCCAGCAGTAACAGTAAACTGGAAACAGTCCTCACCGCTTCCCCGCACGGCGTCCGTCACATTCCTACAGAGAAAGGAGGCTCGCTCACGCTGCGCGCTCTGGCTCGCTTTTTACAGATTCTATCTGTTGAGCATGCCGTGCCAAGGTCCTGCTGTACGTCCCCTCACTGAAGCCTGTATAAATTCCCAGTGCACGCTGCAGTTACTCCCCTTGAAGAAAAAGCGGAAAGCAGCCCAGAGAAGTAAAGTAACTTGCCCAGGGTAAGAGCGATCACTTGGACCCAACCGTAGAGCTGAAAATGCAGCCACTACACCGTGGGCGCTCCCACCAGGTGGCTAATGCCCTGGAAAACGCCCCACTATTCTCCAGACCGCGTGAGATTTGGGAAATCCACTTAACATGTGCCATTCTCGTGGGACACCCGAGAGCTACTGATAGGATGTCACATCAACCCGCTTTCCAAAGATGACAAAAAGGAACATTGTGAAAGCTTTATATACTCCCCCCGGTAATTCCTGCCTTTCTTGGAGGAGGCCCGTTTCCTAACATTTTGTGATGCCATATACGTCATGAATTTGAGTTACTTGTGTTTAATTACGTACACAGAGACTTCAATAATAAAACACTTAAAAATGCTAACATGCACCACCAGGTGAGCCACCTGCTCCTCCCTGCCGGCTGAGTCGAGCCTGGGTGCAGGTGCGGCATCACCTGTGAGGCTGCTTCATGAACACAGGCGCCCAAGCCCACTCAATTCCGATCACAAGCTCTGGGTGTGATGGGCACATCCATGAGGACAAAGCCTACAGCCGAATCTGGTGTGCAGTGGGGTTGAGAACTCCTGTTTCATCGACGAGCACGGATTCAACAGTCTGACAAGATTACCCGGAGTCCACCAAAACCACCGTGTCTTATTACTACATCTTACTTACAATTGCTGGTCAGCGAAAGCCTTAAGTTCACTATTGACACTTCGCCCTGCTCAGCATGTCCTCCCATCCCCAACAGACTGGGCTTTCCCCTTAGGTCACTATTTCTAGTGTGAGCTAAGATCTTTAAATACATAACCCTGTGAAAGCACCAGGGGCCGTTTTCCTGCCACAGGGAGCAGACAGCTCACTCCCACCCAGCCCACTACTGCATCTCCACGCAGTACTTCCATGCAGATGATCGAGAGCGATTCACCAACCCACCACCCTGGGCTCTCTCTTCCCCAATTCAACGTTTTCTTCTGGGGTAAGCTCTCCCCTTTTGGCAGCTGTCCCCCAGGCGCAGCCCTCTCACATCCTGCCTGGGTGGTAACGTGCTGGCCACTGGCCCTGCCTGGCTTGGGACTGCCACCACCCAGGACCTGCCACTGTATTTCTCCCTTAGCTCTGAACCCCCCCCCCCCCCCACTTTTACTGCAGCTTCAGCGCCAGAACTCGGGGGCAATTACGGTGAGTTGTGAGTAAACATTGGGAACATTTTCAAGAAAAACTCCCAAAATCCCAAAGGTAGCAATTTTCAAAACTTAATTGGTAAGATAACCAAGTAAACTATGGTTGAACAGACAAAACACTTAATGTAGTAAGTACACGGCCTGTCTCTGTGCAGCAACCTGAAAAAACCTTGGGGACCTTTCTAGATTGGAGAGTGCACGGTGAACTGTGCCAACAACGGCACCACCTAGTAGGCACCACCTTCCACCGGGCACAGGGGAGCGCCCCCCTCCTTTGTCCCATTTCCTCCTCTGGCACCAAAAGCTTGGCCACCACCTCTGCAGCTTTTCACTGGCCCATGGGGCTCCCACCCTATCAGTCAGCTCCTCCAGAACCCAGGTGAGGCTGGACAAGGGCACCTGGTGACGATAAAAGGGAGTGAGTCCAAGGCCCCTGTGCCTCCTCAAGGTCTCAGGCAGCACACCTGAGTCCCACTGCAGGCAGCAGGGAAGCCACACGGTGCTAAGACTGACAGGCACACGCCAAACCCACCCCTCCGACTTCCTGATGGGCTTATCCTCAAGACGGGAAATCATGGAAAAACAACTGTGCTCAGGCAAAGACTCTATGTATCAAGACCTGTGGGGTTCTAGATACTCAGTATTCAGTGTTTCCATGTTTTCAATGAAGAAAACCTAAGGTAAGGAATTGGAAAAACTTGCAATGACAAGTACTGTGCTGAGTCAAAGTGAGTATCACCCACAACAGTGGCGATGCCAGAACTCCCTGGCGGTTTATCCCTTCTCACTGCGGGCAGCTGGAACCTGGGTGGGACCTTGAGGGGACACAATGCCGAAGACAGCACGCACGCGCGCACAGACCCTTCCTGACTTCCACACAAAAAAAACCACCTACGGCATTAAACACAGTGACACGTGAGCCTTCCTAGTCCGGGGTGCGAGCCCAGGGGACACCCTCGGCATTCTCAAGGGGCGCTGTGCATTAAGAGGGATGATACAGAATAAAAGGAGCGACTTTCTCAAGGTTTTTCTTCATGTATGTACTAAAAATTATTTGCCCTGTGTTTTCCCCTAGGAAACAATCTAGGGAAGGAGAACCATGGCTGAGAAAACGAGGGCTTCTGTTCTCCCCTTCCGGCGCCCAAGGTTCCTGCCAACCAGGCCCCCAGCCGTCCCAAGTAGGGTTCTACAAAATCTGAGTATGGTTGCACATAACCAGAATCAGTCCTCCCCAACCTTGACCTTCACATTTCACACTTCCTTCGTGCATGGCACGAAGACCACGTTCTGTATCTGAAATGAGCCACTACAAAAAATGGATACAAAAGTGAGTACTGAACTTGTATTCTGAAAGCTAACAGAGAAGGCAGGCCGAAAGCAAACAGGAATGCTAACCTACAAGACAGTTGGCATCTGCTATCCCGTTTGTGTGTGTTGTTGATACATTTCCTTATCGTAAGACTTGTGACAGAAAGTTTACCACCACGGGACCCGGAAAAGAGGGCACAGTGGCAAACACAACGGTCGTTTTGTGGGCCTTATAGAATTATTGCAGCCTTAGTGATATTTTTACATGTAGTTGTATTATTCATTAAATAAAAATAAGCCTCGGTTTTTGAAGTCCAGTATGGTATACAATGTGTAATTACCTAAGAAAAATGCTCACACTCTAAGAAAAACCTGAAGGAAGTTTCTTCTCACAACCAACACTTTTTAAGTATTTTTGCTTTCTGAAAGCCACCTTAATATATACTTATGCAAGTCAATTTATAAAAAGAGAAGACTTTTATGTTAGCAATTCATTCACCGTAGCAGAGTTCTGCACTTTGTACGCAGAGTCCCCGTCCCGCCCCTGGACGGGGACCTGGGGAGGGCATGGCGTTGCTGTGTCCCCTACTGCTTCCCAGCAGGGCAGAGCTCACACGCGCACGGCAACCGCCACGAACTGTGGGCGCTCGGCAGCAGAGACGCGGTGCGAACGTAGTAACCGTTCATGTACAAAATCAATTTTAACAATCAAAACGATCTGTTCCACCTCCAAGTTTTACTTCCCGAGGTTCTGGAGCCTGGGTCGATGTAGATCTGTACTTTCCTTCTTACATGTGCGACTGAACTGTTAGGCTCAGGATCCCTGCCAGACCACCACCGGGCCAGGAGATTGCATAGGAAGATTTTTACTATGTTTACATTGTTCTTAAGTTAACTTTAAAAAAGCATAGTAAAGAGTCTGAGGACAAATTATTCAACTGTTTATCATACATAAGACCGCATGACTATAATACAAAGGGGGTTCTTTTTCATTTAACGTTACAATATACACAGCAAGTCCGGACCAGATCTTACAATCTGCACACAGGTATTTAACCTTTTCCATGCTGTTTATGTTTACAATGCACAGGAGTCCTGTAACCAAACCGTGTAGTAAAGCACACAAAACTGGACTGTAACATAACACAGTATGCAGAAGCATTGGATTTTATGATTTCCTTTATGTAAATAGCGGTTTAAAAACTGCTTTTGATTTTTGGTGCTTTTTAAGATGTGGCAACCAGCACAGAAAAAAATGACCTGACCCATGTAAGTATCTTTACCTTATATTCCTAAACAGCAGTAACTACTGAATTCCTTTTGATATTGCTATACTCAAGATGATATCCTTTTATTCACTGTAAACCTTTATGAACTACCAAGTTCAAAAATCATCCACAGGCTTGACATTTAATTACAAAATAAATATGGATTTCCTGATTGATAACAAAAAAATTTTGTGGTATATAAAAACGAGTATTTCCCAGTTTCCATTCACATTCACATAGTTTTAAGCCTTTCTTTTGTTACTGTTTACATATAAAAACCTGCTTTTGTTCAGAAAAAAATTGACCTAGCCAGCCACATGGAACTGACCAATAGAAAGTAATGTGGTGTTCTGCTGAGTTGTTTTGAACAGGGTTATCGGCAGAGGTAGATTACTGCTTCTTTTCTAGGCTTCTTTTGATCCCGGACAGGTAAATTGCTCATCTTCATTCTCCCAATTCAATCGCTCAAAAGTATAACACCCTAAAATTGGTCAATTTAAAATGGGAACAACGCAAATTTAGCAACTGCCAGACTGTGTTACATTAAGGCAGCATAACCTCGAAACTAGGCACCTGTTCAACACCAGCCTGTTCGCTCCAGGTCACGCAGGAGACTTTCGCTTTACTCGTGCTCTCACTTTGGACCTGTTGGTGCAACCAAGGTCTTGCTTTCACGTTTACAAGTAGGTTAATCAGGAATACAAGAATCGACTGCTGGCTCCACAGCTTCTGGATCCAGTGCCCCTCTCCCTTCAGAAGCCTGAACACATTCAGAATGTAACAGATGTTGTAGTCTTGAATTAGATGTCAATCTATTATGTTCAGTACACAGATTGCTGTAAATGTATTGGCTATGGATTCAACAACAGTTCCAGTTTTGTTTAAGCAATAGTACAGCCATAATTTCAACTGACATTTAAAAATGGTCTAGTTACACCTTGTGTCAAAGTGCAGAACTGCTACATTATTGGTTACAGACATCTATGTGCTATAAAAACAGCTTTGGTACAATAAATTATCAAAAAAGAAAATAAATTTTTGTAAAATTCACAGCATAATTGTGAGGCAAAAAAGCAGTCACATAAAATTCTGCATTTTTTAAAAATGTTCAGGATGAACAGAAGACATCTTTGTGCAGAAGAAATGGTGGAGATACCACGTGCCGAGAAAAAGCAAAAGAAAAAGTAAAAAGCAGGAAGGGACACAGCTGTAGCTATTTCCATCAAAGCAAACCACTACCTCTGTGACCTTCAACCAATAAGGAAGTCAACTTTATGACACACACAAAGTGACCTTGCAATACCTTACAATTAGTGGGTCACAAAAGTCTATTTTAAAAGAAAGGCCTCTTGAATTACCCATTCTCTGTGTTTTCAGCATTAAGGACTGTCTGCAAAAGCATGTCCAGAAGTGATTGCATCGGAAATGGCAGGCTCCTCTAGTGTCGAGTCCAAATCCGTAAGGCCAAAGGCTATCCCCAAGACCGCCGCTCAGACCTCCCCAGGACCGGCCGCGACTGGCCCGTTGGTTGCTGCTCAGTGCGCCTCGTTGGGAGGCCAGTCGCGCTCCGTTCCTATCTTACTGTGGCCTCTCCGACAGGAGACCCACAGGGTCCCACGTAACTGCTGCTTTGCTCCTCAGTAGGTTCAGACAGGAGAGTTCTGATCCCCGCCACTTAGCACGCTTCCTGTGCCTTACAGACTCCAATACAGCCGCCCCTTCCACACAGCTGCAGGGACTTCTGTGTGAGCTGGAGGCCCTCTTCCTTACAGTACTGCGTCTCCGTGCCCGCGCGTATTTAGGACTTAAAAACCCAAATTTCCCACCCCCACCCCAAACAAAACAAAAACGAAAACAAAAAACAGGAAAAAAAAAAAGAAAAAAACAAAAAGGAAAAAACACCCTCATGGGGCCCTTTATGCAAATATGTGCAGTGCCTTTTTATTTTAAAATTAGTTGGCAAATGACCAAGACCAACATCTGAACATTAACTTTTGTGGAATAGAAAGACAAAACCCCACTAGGACGGGGATGTGGCAAGTTAAATGGGGGCGGCAGAAAGAGGACCTCTCTGAGCTATCCATGAAGATGGGTGTGGACATGGCTCTTTAAAAAACTTCATTGTCCCTTTGCAATCTTTTCAAGTTAAAAAAAAAAAACACGTCAGCTTTGCCCTCTTGTAGCGGTTCAGTGTGTTAATCTCCTTCTGATTCAAGCAGCTTTGCACTTTGTTTTTTGGAAAAAAAACACCACTTCTATAAAAACACACAAGAAACAAACTCAAGTTTCAATGTAGTCACGAGCTAGCTACAGGACTCTGTTGCACACAAACTCCTGTCATGGGGGACTCTTCTCTATCGGCCCCTTGCCTCATCGTCAGATGTCCTTCAGTCATGTAATGTGCAGGACCTGTGTTGGCAGAAAATTGGTATGTTGGATGTCCAGCTATGCCAGTCTCTTGGCGGGGATTGGAGTAGACGGTTAAATTAACGTCCATAGCTCCATTCTGTCCAAAGTCCAAGGTGTTAGCAGCCACTGGGCGATTCTGGTAGGCTTGATTGCCTTGATTACCAGTAGAGGAGGAAGATGTAGAGGAAGAAGTAGTTGAGGAAGACAGGGATGTCATGGAGTGGTGACTATGGCCAACCTCCATAGAATCCTGGGTAGAGGAGCTATTCGTTGGAGAATTGTAGACCCTTGGCCTGGTCCGGTTACCCAAGGCTTGTTGTCCATGGTGGTGGTGGTGATGGTGGTGGTGGTGGTGGTGATGGGAACTGTTTCCATGGTGATGATGCAATGCATTCGGTTGGGAGGCTACATGAAAGGTTGTTTCTTGAACAGGATGAGTTTCAACAGTGACTTGTGTAGGAGCTTCAGTGCCTGACCAACCAAGGGGAGCAGGAAATTGCTGACGCACCTGTAAGAACAGATTTAAAAGGATTTATACTGAGTTCTGTTTCAAAGTTTTAATCTTCACTCAAAAGCTACAACACTAGCATTTACATTAACTAGCGGGGGGAAGGTTTTCAAACTGATAATATGTTAGACAGTTCTATAATGCAGCTCCATAACGCAGATTTCCAAACATGTTCAAGAGTGAAAAATATGTTATTATTAAAAGCTATAATTTTTAGCAAGTTATAGGTTCATGTATTTCACAAGCCACTTTCTTTCCCTGGAAGCACTGTTTATGCCAGTGTTTGGTCAGTGAATTTTCTCTGAAATGGGATAGCTCAGTAAGTATTTGACAGGCCCAAAAGGAATTCTTCACTTTCCCCCTAAAGCCCCTATTCTCTCCACCCTTCTGCTTCAACATAAGCACTGCTCATCCATTCAGCTGGTCAACCATTCTTCCACCAAAACCTTCAGCAATACTGCTGATGCTACCGTTGAGCTGGACCCCCAACCTGGACAGTTCCCCGTCCCCACCCCGACGTTCTCTCCCAGGCCACCACCTTCTCTGGCCTACACTGATACAGCAGCCTCCTCATCAACTCCCACCTTTATCTTTGCCTTTTCCCAATCTATTCTCCTAAAAAATCGAAAGAATAACCTTCTCTAAAACAAAAATCCAAATTAGGCAAGGAAAAGAAATAAAAGGCATTCAACTTGGAAAGAAAAATGCAAAACTGTCACTGTTTACAAGTTATATACACAAAAAATCCTAAAGACATCAAAAACTGTTACATGAATTCAGTAGAAGTACAAGATATAAAAATCAATACACAAAAATGTGCATTTCTATAAGCTAATAATAAGCTATCAGAGACATAAAGAAAACAATCGTGCCCTCACTGGTGTGGCTCAGGGGGTTGGGTGTCATCCCGTAAGCCAAAGGATCACAGGTGTGATTCCCCGTTGGGACACAGGCCTGGGTTGTGGGCCAGGCCCCCAGTTGGAGGTGTGTGAGAGGAAACCATTCAGTGTTTCTCTTGCACATCAGTGTTTTTCTCTCCTGTTCTTCCTCCCTTCCCCTCTCTCTAAAAAATAAATAAAATCCTAAAAAAATAGAAAACAATCCCACTTGTAACTGCATCAAAAAGAGTAAAACACCTAGAAATTTTAACCAATGAGGTTAAAGCCTTTTATCCTTTTATACTGAAAACTATAAGACACTAATGAAAGAAAGTGAAGACAAATAAATAGAATGATATTCATGGAAATGGATTGAAAAGATCAACATTGTTAAAATATCAATACTACCTAAGGTAATCCATAGACTCACTGAAATATCAAAATTCCAACAGCATTTTTCAAAGAAATAGAACAAAATAATCCTAAAATTTGTATGGAACCACAAATCACCCTCAACATCCAAAGAAAAACTGAGAAAAGAAGAACAAGGCTAGAAGCATCACACTCCTTGACTTCAAATTATATTACAAAACAACAGTAATTACAACAGTATGATAAAGGCAAAAAAACCAGACTCACAGATCAACTGTACAGAAGAGAGAGCCCAGATATAAACCCATGCATATACAATCCATTAATTTATGACAAAGGAGCCTGGAATATGCAATGGGGAAAGGACAGTGTCTTCAATAAATGGTGCTGGGAGCACTGGACAGCCACACGCACAAAAACAAACAAAAAAACCAAAAACAAACAAACTAAAAAGAACTTCGACCACTATCTGACACCATACAGAAAGATTAAGTCAAAATGGATTGCAGACTTAAACATAAGACCCCAAACCCTAACACTCCTAGAAGAAAACGCAGGCAGAAGCTCCTCAGAAGCTCCTTGACAGAGGTCTTGGTAATGACTTTTTGAATCTGACACCAAAACGCAAAAGGAACAAAAGCAAACATAAACAAGTGGGACTACATCAGATTGCAAAGCTTCTGTGCAGCAAAGGAAACCATCAACAAAACCAACAGGTACATCACATATCAAATGAGTATTTATGCACACAGCAAATAAATGAGTCATATATCAAGTAAGGGGTTAATATCCAACATATATTTTTAAAAACCTCATACAACTCAACAGCAAACAAACAAAATATCCATAATAATACAATGAAAAAAAATGGGCAGATCTGATTCACATTTTTCCAAAGGCATACAAATGGTCAACAGGTACATGAAAAGATGCTCAACAACATTAATCACATTAATCATCAGGGAAATGCAAATCAAAACCACAAAGAGATATCACCTCACACCAGTCAGAATGGCTACTATTAAACAGACAAACAAACAAACAAACCAACAACACAAGAGTTAACAAGGGCCAGGAGGAAAGAGAATCCTCACGCACGGTTGGAGAAGGCAAACTGGTGCAGCCACTACGAAAAACAGTATGGCTCTGCAAGAAACTAGTAAGTAGTCAACCCAGGTGCACTGAAAACCAAAATTCAAAAACCACCACTGAAAAAACAATGCAGTAGAAAAACAGGCAGAAAGTCCTCAGAAAACACTAATAGCCTGTGGAGCTGTGCAAATTCATCCCTAAAAAGAAAGCAGCACAGTAAAACTGTACTCCATCCAATACCACTTTTCATCTCAGGCCGACCCGAAGATAAGCACACTGACCGCCTCTCCACACCGGCAGCGGAGAATGAAAACTGGAGGAGAGGCTACCCACACAGGAGCCAGAGGCCGAGCCAAGTGCAAAGTCCCGGTGAAGGCAGGAGGACAGGGCGGGGCACCCGAGGGGACTGGCCTTCAGGGGGATTCTGCCTCGAGTGAAAAGGGGCAGGAGAGAAGTGGACAAGCTCACACAGAGGCCGAGAGAGTCACTCCTATTGGAAGACTCTTCCTTACACAGCAAGGAGTGAGCAAGGAGAGAGAGGGGGAGTCGGAGGTTTCTGAGAAAAGCGTGCAAGAGAAGGAGTGGGGGAGAGACACGATGACCTGAGAAGCACAGGTGACCACCCAGGAGGCGTGGGTGAATGTTATTTCACAGGGGCAGCAGCCTAGCTGATGTGTGTGGTCTTCCCCCACGGCCTTCAGGAGCCTGAGTCACGAGAATGGGGAATGAAAGTCAGCAGCCTCAGTTTTACTTCCCTCAGATGGCCTTTCACTATAAAGGACCTAAAAACAGTGCTCTGCGGGACTTAATGAGATCCTCTTCTTTTACAGGTTTAAAAAACTAAAAGGGAAAAAACCCTGCAACCCCCCCCCCCAAAAAAAACATTGTGGAGTTAAAAACCAAACCACAAACTGACTCAGAACCTAGGACTATAGGTGCTGAAAGATCACTGGGGGGTGGGCGGTGCAGTCGTTAAGAGGCAGACCCAGGGAAAGTTATTAACCCATGACATCTCGGCTCCCAAAGTAAAGTGAAAATCTGAACAGTGTGAAGCCCAAGATGTTGTTGCAGTCCGTGAGATAAACGTGGGGGTGGGGCGGTGGACAACACACACGGGCAGCGATGGTTGGTCTGCACCCAACACATGTTAACTATCTCTAAACGAGGGGAGAAATCACAAGGCTGTGCTTCTTTGGTTGTAAGTTGTAATTCCTTACAAAGGAGGATGCCATGGACCTTTAGAGTCCACGACAATCATTCTCAAGACACTCAGCCCCCAATACCGCTCACCACGAGCCCGGAGAGGGACGG
The DNA here is from genome assembly GCF_022682495.2 of Desmodus rotundus. NCBI lineage: Eukaryota > Metazoa > Chordata > Mammalia > Chiroptera > Phyllostomidae > Desmodus > Desmodus rotundus. The sequence goes on along the minus strand of NC_071388.1, from coordinate 5,180,373 downwards.
GAGCTGGGCGGTGAAAGCACTCACCTGCGGACTGTGTGTCTCGCAGTCCATGGCCTGGACGGCAGCTGAGAAGTGCCCGCCACTGTGCCGATGCTGGTGCGTCGGATCCGACCGGGCTCTCCCACTGTTGCTCGTTCCCGACGATCCTCCTGAAGTATCACAACACCAAAAAGCTTGTGAGTGTAAAGTCAGTTTTGTGCAAGTTTAATACCCTAAAACCGTTAAGGTTAAAACTGAAAGTGTGACAGCAAAAAACCAATCTGTAGTAACAGAAAGTCACCTGATTCCCTGATTAAGTCTTTTCACATGAACCAGTGATCACTTTGGTTTTGTTAGCGGAAAACTCAAGTATGTGGACAAAGTATTTCCATTTAAAAAAACAATTAAAAAATTGGTTAGTAAAGAGTTTTGGTTCCAGCTACCAAGCAGAATTTATTACATGTGTAACTTCACATTGAAGCTTTGGGGAAGGTGGAATTTTTATTAACTACAAAGACCAGATTCAGGTAAAATAATCCCTCCCCTCCCCATTAACAAATTTTTAAAATCACTTTATAATAACCCCCACTTTGTAAAGCAAACAGCCAACACTGGAAGCCTCGTTTGCGAGCTGAGGACGGACCTGAGCTGGACGAAGTGCTGGAGGTGGTGCCCGAGGACTGGGACTGCTCCATCGCGGGGCTCGTGGACACGCTGTTACTTGTGTTTGTACCTTCATCAGCTGTTTTCTTGAAAAAACTGTGCTGCAGGGCATAGTAAGGTTGAATTCGAGTTTTGGGGTCATAGTCAAGCATCCTTAAAATGAGGTCTTTGAACTTCAAGTAGTCTGCTACGGTATGACCCGATTCCCCTGCACGACGCCCACCAGGTCCTCCTGTCTCCACTCCAAGAATATTATGAAGTTTACGGGTTCCTGGTGGTTTATACTCCTAAAGAGAAGAGAGAGAAAAAGGCTTTCTCTAAATTTGATGGGATATGTAAAAGTCTACGCAACTTCAGATATACCAAAATATATTGCATGTTGAGGCCTTTATAAAAAAGAACACTTTACAGTTAGATCCTCTAATGTATTTTCACACGTTACTGTTCCAAATGCACTGTAGTTAGAAAAATTCAAAATAATCTTGAGACCAAAATTTACTGTAAAGACCACCTAGTCCTGGGGTCAGCAAACTGCCCTGGTACAGGGCCTGTTTCTGTATGGTTTTATAAACACCAGCCTCAGGTATGGTTTTTATACTTCTAAAAGTTGTAAAGACAAACAAGCAAAACCAAATAAGGACACACAATGGAAGCCCACCAAGCCTAAACCTCCACTCTCTGGTCCCTTATAGAGAAGTGAGCTGACTGCTCCAGCCCAGCGGCTCTGAGCCTCTTCTCTACCAGATGCCCTGACAACGTGGGTGTACTTCCTGCAGTGGTGGGGGCCGTAGTGATCACACTATGCATGCTCCAAGTACAGAATCACAGTCTAATCCTGCCTGCTTGCATCTAGACAAAGAAACTAAAAGGAAATTTTACTTATGCCTCCATTTAGAATGTGTTTAACAATAAATTACCTTAACACATGTTGAGATTTTCTGAAAACTCATTTTTAAATAGACAATAGTATAACCCTTAACATCCCCATTAATACTGAATTTATTAAAAATAGAATCACTGAATTTTTGTTTTTAGTTACAATGTACAAATTTGCAAAAGACCACTGCTCTCACTCAAAGTAAGAACAAGCCTGGCAGATAAGCCACAAAAATCATTCCTTTTAAAAAACCCACCAGAGGGTTAAGGAAGCCCGAATTAAGTAAATTCTAGAATACGAAAAGCTTTTCCTTGAGAAGCCTTTCCTTCTTATGGTAGGGGAAGGAGCAACTGCTGTATGTCTGGATAAGGAGAATCCATCCCCGGCTCTGAACTGACTGCTAACAGCTGCTTACGGACAGGCCTGCGGATGCGGAGAGGCAGAGGAGCCCAGCCGGGGCCCCTGGGGCACTGTAAGTCTCGGGCAGGAGCAGCAGGGTGAACACAGATTGCCTGGAGCACAAGGCCCGGGACGGGCTGCTGGCTGGGCGATAGATGATGCAGAGGGACCACTCCCTCTCCTCAAAGAGCGCTCAAAGTCCCTAAGGACAGTGGAGAACACAGTCCAAGTCAAGCACACAAGCAAAGCCCTGACTTCCCCACACTGTGAACAAGACTGAGTCAGTCCCCCACAAGTGGCCCAACGGAGTGAGAGGTGCCTCTTTGTGAAGAGAAATAAGATTTGCTTCTATCCACAAGAAAGTTTGGCAACCCTTAAAAACAAATTAGACACAAGAAACAACAACAAAAAAGGGTCCATAATGAAGTGAAAGTAAGTTGAAGATCCACATAACTGGTGACCCAGGTGTTGAAAATGGCAGACAGGCATTTTAAAACAGGTATGATAAAAAGGTTAAAGAATTTAGTTCAAAGGGTTGACAGCACGTGTGACTAGACAGGGGACTTCAAAAGAGATAGTAAAACTTTTTTTAAAAAGCTTAAATGGAAATGCTAAAGCAAAAAAATAGTAATATCAGAAAAGAAGAATCCATTTAATGGTTTTAATAAATGACTGGACTCAGCAGAAGGGAAAAAAAATCATTGAACTAGACCACAGAGCAAAGAAATAATCCAAACTAAGACCAAAAACAAAAAAACAAAAAAAACCCCAAAAACCCACAGACAAACCCCCAAAACCCAATAAATAAACCAACCAGAGACCTCTGAGATAATATTAAGCACTACAATATACATGTATTTGGGGGGTTAGAAGAGAGAAAGATGCTGAAGCAGAACAAATGTTTGAAAAGATAATGTCTAAGGATTTTAAAAAACTGATAAAAGATATCAACCAACAGATCCAAGAAACTTAACAAACTCCAGTTTTTGTGAAATATCGAAAATCATTGAAGAGAAAGGATATCTGCTTGAACAGGCTTTAAAGGCAGACAAAAGTGCCCTATTCTGAAAAAAAGAGGCCACAAAGGCCATACATTAGTAAGAAAGAGAAGCGATTTTAAGGACGAAGGGCTAGGCTAGTTCTGTTTTGTGGAAATGCAGTTGGGTTTACAACTCGGACTGCCTTTCTCTATAAAGCTCACCACCGGGCCTCGAAGAGAAGATGAACACCAGCTGTGGGGCTTTTGGCTGTACAAGAAGACATAACCAACAAGAAAGAATCCCTTCTCTGGATTGGTTCCACTGATGCTTTGTCCCTGAAGTCTGGAAGTACCTGTACAGTAAGGGGCTGCCTTCTAAAGTTCCTCTGATACTGGACAATGCCCCCAGCCACCCAGAACCCATGAGTTCATCAATTAAAGTGTCAAAGTGGTCTACTTGCTCCCAAACACAATGTCTTAAATTCAGACTCTACACCAGAAAAGTCAAATGGACCTCTAAGGCTCGTTACACACAGTACACTCCATGAAACGGATCATCAAGGCTACCGAAAAGATCCCCAACAGAGAGAACGTCGTGGAAGTATGGAAGGGTCGCACCACTGAAGATGCCATTGTTATTATGGAAAAGGCCGTGAAAACCACCAAGCCCGAAACAATCCATTCATGTCCAGTTATCGTGTATGACTGCACAGGGTTTATGACACAGCCAATCAGGGAAATCATAAAAGAGATTGTGGATATGACAGAAAGAGGAGCGGGATGGTGGTGGAAGGGTTTCAAGATACAGATCTTAGAAAAAGTCAAGAACTAACAGATCGCACCAGAGGAATTAACAGAGGACGGCTTGATGGGGACGAGCACTTCTGAACCAGTGAGCAAGAAGAGGCAGCATCAGGGAAAAACTGAGTTAGACAATGTGGTAGAAGAGCTCTGAATATTCAAGACTGCTTTTGACTACTTTTATGACAGGAACTCCTCTATGATATAGAAAAATTTTTAGAAAAATGAAAAGAAACAAAAAAGTCAACCAGAAATTCCAACGTATTTCTATCAAGTTACACCAAGTGTTCCTGCCCCCGCTCCACCTCCTGCATCTCTGCCACCTGAGACAGCAAGACCAGTCTACCCAGCAAGAAGACCTTCACTGTACTCTATTGCCACCTAAAGAACAGTAAATAATTGTCATGCCATACAGTTAATAAACTAATCTGTTGTGTGCGTGTCTTCATGTGACAATCTAATCAATCTACAGCAAGATCTGCAGACGTTTCCGTGGCAATGCCGTCAGCATCGCCAGGTACCCATCACGGAGAGCATCGCGTGCAAGACCGGCACGGAGGCGGGTGGCCCGTCCTACGCAGGTATAAGGTGAGCGCTATTTCATGTAAGATTAACACTCATGAGGTACCTTCTTACTGTTCTGTAACTCCTCCTTCAAAGAATTACACTACTTTATGGTATGCCTCTCTGTATCTCTCTCTCACTCTCTCTTGTAATTAGAGAAACTACATATCAGCTTATCATCACAGGTGTTTTTTTAAACATAACAATGTTTCCAACACTGTTTTATAAATATGACTGTGATACTGTATGCCATAAACACTTTATGACGATTCATTCATTTGTGTGTAGGCTAGGCTACCGTGAAGCTCTCGTATCACTGTTGCTTCATTACCAATGCATGAAGTGTTACACCTGTAAAGTATGAACCTGTCTTTTCATTTTTGATGTCTACTGTTAATAAAAATGTATAACATCTACTGTGTTCTGTAACATATAAAACTATTGATATAGGTACTAACAGACAATTCATCTTGTAAACAGATGTTAACTTCTAATATTGATAAGTACAGTACTATAAATGTATTTTCCTTATAACCTTAGTAACATTTTCTTTTCTCTAGCTTACTGTATTATAAAACTGTAGTATGTAATCAACTTTCACGCTAACAGTAAGATTTCCAGTAAACAGTAAGCTATTAGTAAAGTTTGGGGAAGTCAAAAGTTATTCCCAGATTTTTGACTGCACGGCAGGGCCAGCACCCCCAACCCCTGTGTTGTTCAAGGCTCAACCGTACTTGAATTTGAGACTTACCACAAAGTTATAATCAGCACTGTAGTAATGGTTTGAGAACAGACAGGCCAATGGAACAGAACAGAATCCAAATACAGACCAGCACGTAAAAAATAGTTTTGTTTGGGACAATCATGCAATGTCAGGCGAAGGCAATAGGGAAAGGCAACTGTTCTCAACAAATGAAATAATGCTGACACTAGGTAAGCATTTGGGGAAAAAATTTCAACTCCTACTCCTCATTACATACTAAAACATTAATTCAAGATGGACCACAGAACTCTAACTGTAAAAGCTGAAGTCAGAAAAAACTTTTAGAAAATATCAGAGAGTATCTTCACAAACTTGAAGAAGGCAAATGTTTCTTAAAATACAAAAAATACTATTCATAAAAACATTGGAAAATTTAATTCCATCAAATTAACATCTCCTGCCGATTAAGAGAGAACAAGTAAAAAAATAGGCAAGCTACAGTCTGGGAAAAAACACTGACAATCTATGACAAAGGACTTATATCCAGTATGTGTAAAGAACTACAACTCAAAAATTAAACAAGCCAATAACAAAAGGGTGAAAGAATAAAAAGATTGCCATGAAAGGAGAGAGACATTAATGGCTAGTAAGCACATGAAAAGGTGGTCAGTATCATCAGCCACGGGGAAATGCACATGGAAACCACTCCATACATACCAGAATAGCTGAAGTAAAAAAGATCAACCATATTAAACAGTGAGGACATCATGCAACTGGAACCCTCACTCATGTGGGATGTAAAATGATAAAACTATGCAGTACTGTTTAGTGTTTTCTTACGAAGGTAAAAAACACACGTACCCTACAACCTGGTAATAATTCCACTTTTAGGTAGTCTTGCCACAGAAATGAAAACATGTAAATACAAGAGTTATATAAGAATGTTTCCAGTAGCCTTATTCGTAATATCCCAAACTAGAAACAAACCAAACATCCATCAACAAATAAATACAGGTAAGTTATGGTATTTTCATTCAATGAAATACAATGAAGCAATAAAATGAAGTAACTCCTGAGACACACAACAATACAAATGGAACCCCAAAAACAATGTTTGCAGAGTCAAAGAAAAAAATAATAAATACTGTAGAGTTCAAAACTAACTTATGATGACAGAAATCATTAAGCGGGTGGGAAGACAGAATCAGGGCGGTAGAAATACAGGGGTGGGCCAAAGTAGGTTTACAGTTGTTCGTATGGAAAAATGCATGCAGGTCATGATTACTACAAGAGCTTTATTAACTCAAAGAATGCCACAATGCAACTGTAAACCTACTTTGGCTCAGTCCTGTGTATCTTGTTATAGTTTTATATGTTGTAAATAAAGATCAAAACTCAACAAACAAAACACTGTAAATACCTATCAAGTTGGGTATAAATTATACTTTAACAAAACAGCATCATTTATAGTCTTAATTCTTCATCCCCCTTTCCCATGGAAGAAAAAATATATATAGTAGATATAGATTTCAATCCTGGGAAGTTAAAATGGGCTCTTGAATCATAAAATGAGAAATTAAAAGTAAAAATAAAACCACTAAGAAAATCAACTGCACCTACGCCTGATGGTAGCACACATACGCATCTAGTTATGCTGATGGTTAGAGCTCCTGGGACACCCTTCACAATGTAACCATTTGGCCGTGGATATGTAGGGTGTTTCTCTTTCCTTTATTTTACAAAATTTATTTCTGTTTAAAGAGAAATATTTTATACTTTTAAAAATTAAGCTTCTTAAATCAGCTGCTAATTGTGGCTATAGGAAATCTCATAAAAATCTAGTTAATTACAGGTTAAGATACTTTTAATTTTAGGAAGGGAACAAGATTTTTATGAAATGCCCCCACCCCCAGAGATAATTAAAAATAATAATGATTATAGCTCAAACTGGGAGAAATGACAGGTTATAACCCATAGTGACTTAAGTATGGTTTTATAAGGTAGAGATTTGGGAAATGGGATGAACATTTTATTTAGAAAAAGAACAAAAATAGCATAAGAAAAAGACCATTTCAAAATGGAAGAAGTAGTAGCAGCCTGTACTGCAGAGAGATAAAACATAAGGTATGTTTCACATCCTCCATGCTAACTCCAATCAACTGGCAGGAGCTACCTTGAATGCTGGTGAAGCTAAGAAGGAGAGTCCCAGGCTGTGTTTTGGTTCAGTGGGAAACACCAAGGGTCACAATCGATTAAGCTATGTGAACAAAGGCAAAAGGGCCCAGGAAGTCTGCTTGATATTTTCCACCCCTTCCTTAGGGGAGGTAGGCATAACTTAGCTGCCAGATACTGCATTGCTTGGAACTTCAGAGAATAAGGCAGAATGCAGTAAGTTACAAATCAACTGTGAAATATATGATTACATCTACACTCTTTTCTGAAGAAAATCACTTGGTATTAAAAGTGAAGAGTCCATGGCTATATGAAGGTGAATTAAAGCAAACAACAGTAATCCCCTGGAAATGAATGACACATGGTGGCAGTACCACTAAAACGCAAGGGCAAAGTAACAAGTGGAGCAAAGATACAATCTCTTAATTAAAAATGCAAAACTACAGTCACAAGGTGCCTGTTATACACATCATATACAATCTCATGCACAAATTATATTCGTTTGATACTAAAACAAGCTAGATTACAAAATGCATATTATTTTCCGATATCTAACACAAAAAGTTAAATCAAGATGCAACACTGCCATCACTTTATTAAACTTACATTTTTTAGGTATCTAAAAATGTTGTCATATGAAAGAAAATCACTAAAATAACCCTAATGTGTTAAAGCCTCACTTCTAAAGATTTCAGAGATGGGCCACGCTTGCTATCCATGTCATCAAGCTAGGAATATAAAATCAAAGACCCACCTAGTCAGTTCATATTCTTGTCACATACTGCTTAAGTCAACATTCTTTTTCTTCTATGTGAACTTAAAAAAAAAGCCATTCACTACAGTTATGACTTCCACTGTTCACAGCGGCAGCGATGTTAACTGTGCGTTCACCACATACCCAAGCTGTGAGAAACGACGGTCGAACTTACCGATCCTGATGCTGCAACAAGGTGCGGCGGCTTGATCAGCTGTCTCCAAAGGCAGAGAGTTGTTACACTGAAGCCTTAGAGAGAACTCTGACCATTAAGCAAACACTGGTCCCTACAGATAGTTCAGGTCAAACTATATCCAGCTTTTGAAAAAAATGTATACCTAAGTTTTTGAAACTGTTAACTCTAATTACCAAGCCTCAAAAAAGAAAAAAGAAAGAAAAAAAAAGTTTCCCTATTTTACCCGTTTTCCATCTTTGGTCTTCTTTAAGTTCCAAGTGCCGTCTGGCAACTTCTCAAAGAACTTTCTTGCTTTTGGTGCTTGGTCAAGAATATGAGCAGGTGGAATACCCAGAACTTCCACTATTTTATTCATCTGATCTACCTGTATTAGAAATAAAAACAAAACAAAAAAACCTGTAATTGCTCGTCAACTCATGCGTGCATTTATCAATGATAAGTAAGTACACGGGCATCTCCTGTGTGCCGGACACCCCTCTGGGCAGTGAGTGTGCCACAACGAACAGAAGAGAGAAAGTCAAGGCCCTCCTGAAAGCCTGCCATGGATGGGGGCGGGGGTGCAGACAATAAAACACACACCTGTGGTATGTCAGGTGGTCATGGATACAAAGAAGAAAAAAAAAACGGAGTTTTAAAAGGTTAAGTTTTTAGAAAGTCTTAAATAACCATCAAAACAAAAGAAACAAACAAACAAAACCCCCACCAAATCCCAGGGGCTTAATAAGGTATGGATCTAATAAACCATTTTTTTAAATGCAGATTCATTCAAATACCAAGTGTCTACTATATGCCAGAAACCATGCTCAGAATATAGCAGTAAACAAAACAGACAAACTCCATAGCAGAAAGTTTACAGGGGAAGAGATCACCAATAAACCACATAAATACATTATGTCAGATGACAACTAAGAACTCCAGAGAAAATGAAAGGGCACCGCCACTCACAGTAAGGTTCTATGGAAGGCGTCCCCAAGAGGGCGACGCGAGGGCAAAGATGAAGGGCAGTGAAGGAAGGAGGAGCCCAGTGCTATCTGGGGGAAAAGCACTTCAGGCACAGGGAAAACAAATGCAAAGGCCCAGGTATGGGACTGCGCCTGCTGTTTCCAAAGGACCAGAGAAGGTTGTGTGCTGGGTCAGAAAAAGTGAGGAGAGACAAGGAGGCCAAGTGGGGGAGAGAGGACAGAAATCAGAGGGAGGAGGGAGTTTTCAATCTACTCAGAGGACTCCGGCGTTTACAGTGAGATGGAGACCACTGAAGTTTCAGGTGATCCCAGTATCATTTAAACCACGAAAAGGCACTAATTTACACTAATATTATTTATAGTAAAACAGAAACGAACACACACTATGGCAGTTATTGCCAAACAGCATCTCTACCTATGAACAGTTGTAGAACCCAGGAGAAGTCACTAAATTTCATTGGTCTTTCTTTTCTCATTTATAAATGAATGGACTGATCAAGATGTGCAGTGGTTAACTTTTCTTTAAAAATGAAAAAAGCACACAAGTGAATAGGTTTTTTTTTTTTTAAGAAGGCAGATTTTAATTTTTCTAACTTTTTTTAGTCCTCACCCAAGGATATATTCACTGACTTTAGAAAGGAAGGGTGGGGGGGAGGGAGAGGGGGAGGGAGAGGGAGAGGGAGAGAGACAGAGACAGAGACAGAAAGAGAGAGTGAGAGGGAGAGAGAGAGAAACGTCAGTTGGCCTGCCTCCTCTTCACGAGTCCCCCGTCCCCAAATCAAACCTGCAACCCTTTGGTATATGGGATGACACTCCAGCCAACTGAGCCACCCAGCCGGAGCCAGATTTTTATTTTTATTTTTACATTAAATTTATTGGTGTGGCACTGGTTAATAAGATTATACAAATTGAGCATACATTTCTATGATACATGATCTGTATATTGCATTGCATACACCCAAAGTCAAATTATCTTCCATATATTTGACCCTCTTTATCCTTTATTACCCCCACCGGTGAATAGTGTTAAAACCAACCACAGCCCAATTCCTCTGACTGTGAGGGAGTGTGGCCTCTCCCTTGCCCCGCCAGGTACTGCCCCCTGACATTCAAAAATCTTCTAAGAACACAGGCAGAAAACCCGGGGACTAGAAGAAATATACGTAGCCTGTAGCTCAAAAATTCTGCAATACCAATTTACCCTAAATTATTCATTGGCCCAACTGGTGAACACTTCTTTAAACCCAAATCACACTCTCAAAATGTATAGTGCGCTCACACCATGGTCAGGATGGCCCTCACTCCTTCATTACCATCTTCTTCTGGTATTATGCTTAAAGTCTGTAAAATGTGCACCCAAGTACTTAACATTTTATCTGTTTTATTGTTCTCCTTTATTAGCAGATTAAAAGACCTCACTTCCCATCTCACCATTACACAGTAATTGAAAAGAATGAGTAACAGAAATTCAAAACTACTGTAACGTGTGAACAGACCGTTTCCTACACACAGCCCTCAGACCATGCTGTCACAGACCAGAGACACAACCATGGCAACTGTGGCAACAGAGACAGAACCTTTAGAGCAGTCCACCACGTACCTCATTGGCGCCACTGAACAGAGGCTCTCCAGTGTGCATTTCAACCAAAATACACCCGAGGGACCACATGTCAATAGCAAGGTCGTAAGGCATTCCCAGTAGCACCTCTGGAGACCGGTAAAAGCGACTCTGAATATACTGGTATATCTGAAATATATTTCAAACTAATATTAATTCCAAAATAAGTTTTGTTTATTGTAGTCCACACTGGATTAAGAACGCTAACCTAATGCTAACAAAATAATAATAATAATAATAATAATAATAATAATAATAATAATAATGTTAACTCCTAAATTAGGGTTCCTTTTACCAATTTCAACAATAGACTACAAATATTGTTTAAAGAACTAGAAATGTCCAAGGAGTGGTTAATCTGCCTGTGAAATGCAAAATGTATAAAACTAAAGTCCTCTCATTTAGTCCAGTCCTAACTAGTAATCAAGATACATCTTAAAACAAGCATGCCTTATTATAAGAAAATATTGAGAATATTTTATTTCTCTTTTAATTATGTCATTGCTATGGCTGGCACTTGGTTTACCATTAACTTAACAGCTAAACTGTATTTATAAAGTTAACCTTCTTTAGGTTAACAGGTTAGACTGTATTTCAGCATTACAAGTCAAACAGAGTACATACAATGTAATGGAAAATCCAGACATCGGTACTACACTAGTACCACAGATTAATTCTAGAAACACTGCCATGTAAAGATGCAATCGGGAGTTGTTTCTGGTTAATCAGTCACTTCTCTGCCCTGTCCCCCTCCCACCTCAATCTAAGACTTCTTACAAAAGAAAATACCAAAATGGGTTATTTTCAATGAAGTAATCTGAAAATGTCTTGAGAGACCACTTCATCTTCACTTAGCCATTGTAAGTTTATATCTAGAAATATTGTCAAAGACTTATTTTTTTTTTTTTTAAAAAACTAAGAAATAAAATCCTCCTAACTAAACTTTCTAAGTGAATACTCAGGCCAGGCAGCCAGTAACGTGGCTCCCACCTCCACCTCCAGCCAAGCCTCCAAGAGTAATCTCATGCTCCATGAGCAAGTAAACCCCACCCTACGGTCTTCTCAGAAAAGAAAGTGTAACTCAAAGGGACCAGGAAGAAGGGCTACATTTCCCAGGCTTTATAAACTAACATCACTGCTGATCCCTCCCTGCTACTCAGATGATCTTATTTCCCACCTAAATGCAAGTCAGTCTGTCACCTTCACACGTTGGTTGTTTGGTTACCATGGTGACGGGGTCACCTAAAAGGCTGTGCACCAGAATCTCCTGAGGAATATTCTCTGAAATTCACCGGCCCTGCCACCTTCTGATGCTGAGCCAAGAGACCTAGGGTACAGCCAGTGCAGGAGTACTTTGGAAATGACTCCCCATGTGATTCTGATACATTCACATGGCTGAAACTCAATGAGCTAAAGGGATAGTTTGTGTCTCTTTAGCTGCAGAGAAAGAGTAGTGTTGGATATTAGGACAGAACATAAGACGTGGTTCAAATAGAGAAAATGTTTTTCCAAGTCTAAAACCTATTCAAGTAACTCTCAGGATGGGTGTGTATTTTCCAGTCAACACACATGCCATCCCACATGAACTATGAGCATCTCTTGATTTTCAAAGGCATCTGAAACAGCAAACTTTCCTTCCCACACCTTCAATTTTGAAAATTATTTCAATGATCTATATAGCACTGCTGCTGTAAAATAACTTGCAAAAAATAAAAAAATAGCAAAAAGCCGGACAATCCTGTTAGCTGGCTACAAACCCCCCAGATTAAATTGACCTGCTGTACTTAAAGCCTAGAGAAGAGCTGGATCGGACAGGAAATCTCACTAATTTGGAAAAATAGAAAATGAGAAGGCAGTATAAGATACTAATATATGTAAGTTACTTGTGTTTTTCTTTAAAAAAAATAGTCTCAATACTTTTGAGCAAAAAGTGTTTAATAACAGTAAAATATTATCAAATAGTGATCCTAGATCTTCCAAGAAGAGAACAACTTATAATTTCTATTTTACACCTAAAACACACTGTTCAGAAAAATGCTAGAAATAACGCTACAATAAATAAATATTAGGAAAAATTTCCTTTCCTAAATCACCTAAATGTAAATTTGTGTTTTGCTATAGCCATGTCTATTTTTAGCAGTCTAAGCCAGTTGGGACAAGCTTCAGAATTTATATAAGAAAAATACTCTAACTTATTTATCAAAACAAGTATGTCTATCAACTGTGTAATTTTTATACTATATTCCCATGTGGAATACCAAGTTACCTGTATTTTTTAACCCATTAGTTTTTTTTTTAGGAAAAATATTTCTCTCCATCTATCATTAGGGAAATATTTTACAGCAGTGACTCAATTTTCTAGCATTAGAATTTCCCCAAATTTACACTAAAACCTCTATTTGAAAATTATAGCTACAAGTCACCTAATATTTAATTCACTCATTGCCTATTGTCTCAGTCTTTTAGCATACAGTAATTTTTTAAAATCCACTTTGAAAAACCAATACCTTTCAATTCAAAGTCTTACTATTGACATTTTAAAAGGCATTTCCACAAAATAGGTATCAACACAAGTTAATTCAAGTGCTACCTTTTAAAGACAGCCATCCCATAGTTACCTCCATACTATATACGCATTAATAACACTTCACATAGCTTCCGACATGATTTTACCTAATTCCAGTTAATTCAGAACTCCTGAAGCTTACTCACCCGCTGCCCCAACTGACAAGAACTGCCAAAGTCAACGATCTTGATCGCACTGCGTTTGGGGTTACAGAGAAGGATATTCTCGGGTTTTAGATCACAGTGAATGATGCTAAGTTCTGGAGTCGCAAGGAAAAGCAGTGCAGTGCACATCTGCTGTGCAAACTTTCGTGTTAGGTTCAAAGAGACACCTCGAAAATTGGTGTTCCTCAACAAGTCATAGAGGTTGTAGGACAGCATTTCAAAAACTAAACAGAGATGGTTTCGAAACATAAAGTGGCGTTTCAAATGCACTGAAAGAGAAAAGAGTTTCATTTAAAATTATACATAAACCAGTAAAACGAAGGTATGTGTGACCTCTCAAACATTCTGTAACATTACAATGTCAAATGCAGAGTGAAAATCATGTTAAAATCTGGAGATCCCCATCCTGCACATTCTTTAATCAGTTAAGAATATCTAAATTGTTCATCTGCTGAGTTAGACAGCTGCAATGTCTGCCAATAAGAAATACACTGTAAGAAGTACCATCAAAATGCCTTGTTTTTAAAAACTTAAGTCAGGTCTAAAAGCCTGAGTAGCAACCTGAAAAACAGTCCTAAGAATACTTGAGTACCTTTACCCTCACATGTGGGACAGAGCACCTTTTACCTGCTGGCAGCCCTGCCCCCGAATCTCACATGCCTGAGCTCCACCCCAGGATCTCAGGTCTGTGACAATGCAGCCCTCTCCAGGGAAGGCTGGGACATATATACACACCCTACTCTGCTGTGCCTAAGATTTCACTAGCAATTTTCAGTAACAACTGTCAGAGAAAGATACAGTTTTTTTCTCTTTTAGGCAAATATAGCAAATGTTTGGAAATCAGGCACTGGAAGGTACAAAGTTCATAATCAAAGCATTAGATCATCAAACCGGTACATGGGACATCTTGCGTAACACTGAAGGTTTGGGAACACTTCAAAATAAAGTTCAATTACAGGAAGAAATTATAAGTACGCTTATGAATAGGGAAAGTGAACACATTACTTGCTATCGCTGTTGACTATAAAGGCTTAATACTTGCTCAACTGCTTCAAAGACTGTGCTTTAAGTATTAACACTAACTGCACACCAAATGCAGTCATTCAATCTAGTGCTGGCCTTCACTACAGAAATCCTTACGTACATCCAAACTGAATACCTGTAACTCAACCATTTGTCAAGGTTACCTTTGTTTTGATCTTTTAGTATCATAAAAACAGGTTTCTCTACAGATCTACCTGAAATAATTATGACAGTATTCAGTATCTGGTCCCTGAGGATGGGGATATATGGATTTATCCTGGTAGCAATACTGTTTTTAGATCATTCCTGACACACGTGATCTAAAAATAGAGTGAACACGACACAAGTACTACATGCCTCTATGGGAAATCTACAGTACAAATCAACTCTGCAAATAAAACCAATCCTAAAAAGGTTACATAAGAGTGCATGACATCTGCTCTCCACCATTGAAATTCATAGGTTTAAAACTAAAAACATGACTCCATGTGACAGTAAAACAGCCCATAGACATGGTCCACGAAAAAGTTTTAATATGATTAAGCAGTTGCTACAGAAGGAATGCATAAGACTGCTTCTGATGGAAGATCAATACACTCAGCCCCTCCTGACCTCCCTACTCAGTACCCACTATCTCCAATGTGCTAATAAGCACTAGAGACATAGTAAAAGAATGCTCAAACGCAAGTATATCTGTTTAGTCTTTTAAACTAAACTTTGGGGAGAAAACATAAAGGGTCATTAACAAGACTTTGTTTTAGACCTAAACTGAATTTTCTTTCAACTAGACTGTAGTAGGTACTAAATAATCCAGATAAGAAATTACGCCAGCCTTGGCAGGATAGCACAGTTGGTTGAAGCATCGTCCTGCTACCCCAAGGTTGCAGGGTCAATCTCTGGTCAGGGCATATACAAGAGCGAACCACTGAATGTAGCAATAAATGGAACAACAAATCAATGTTTCTGTCTCTCGCTCTCTAAAACCAACAAATCCAAATTAAAACAATAAAGAACTGTCTTAAATGAAATTATGCTAGATGGTAAAGATTTTTTAAGAGTTCAAAGACTTAAGACTAAAAATCTCAGATCTGAGTCAACTATATTGAACAATCACTTCAAAATATTTACATCATAAAAGAGCAATAGGACTTTCAGACACCTTACATTTCAGGTATCAGCTCTACTGGTATGGCTGCATCTAATTCTGAAGTTCTTTAGTTATTGTTTTCAAACACAGAACCTCAGTTTCTTCAGGTACTGCATTCACCATCTTCCTAAAAGAACTTCAAAAAAACTCATCCAAAAGATTATCTGTGATGACTTACCTAATTAATACTGATTCATCAGTTTACTAAGAACAAAAATGATAGCCATTATTATATAAGAACTGAGTAGCTAACATTTATTGAGCCCCTACTACATGCCTGACATATTTTCTTTCAAAAATGTAGAATTAAAATGTTATTGTAACGCAACAACACAAAATACAACACATGAGAGTGAGAAGACGACAGAAGGCACATCAGGGACCACTGTTTAAGTCAAGCATCCTCAGAATGACCTTCTTGTGCTTCTATGCCTCTTGAACGGAAATGGGCTCTCCTTATACTAAATTATAATCACAGTGAACAGCAAACGTTCAGTAACTGTGAAGAAAAAAGGCTTTTAGTACTGGTGTTACTACTATGGATTATATAATAGATATCTAAAGAGAAGAAACTAAGGAAGAAAAAGTAATAGTATAAGCTCATTTTATTGTACAGTGGGCAACGAAGGGTGTTCATAAATGAAATCTAATCTTGTGTATCTGAACCTTATAGTTTTAAACATACATTTTTTTGTTTCCACCACTTTGGGGATAACTAAAGAACCATTAACACCACAATGTCCTCCCTTATTTTCTTAAAAAAGAGTTAAATAAAATTTAACCTCATGTTTATCAGGTAAGGCCAGAATTTCTGAATGTAAGTTACTAAGTATGTACCTGCCTATAGAAACTTCTATAATTAATTAATTCTAAGGTCTCTATCATTAAATTGATGGCTTATTCATGCTTGGCAGCAAATTTATCTCTTGGTGGCATATAAAATATTGGTTTCTGACAACCACTGGCACTGAGATTTAATTAAGAATAGTGTTAAAGAATGTATAATTAGATGTTTTGCCCATATACCAACTGGCCCCTAGATTTCACTATTTTCCTCATTTTTCTGTCTCTTTCTTTTCAGGAGAAACACATGAAAATGAAACAAACACAGCCTCTGGCGTCAAGCAGAGGTAGGTTCACATCCGATCTCCAGAGCGGTGAGGCCTTGAGTACTGGTGCTCTTTACACTGGGTTGGCCAAAAAGTCCATTTAGTGTTTTCCACAAAATAAAAGACACATTTTTCATTTTTACCAATACTTCATTGATTTGCACATTTTAAGTATGTCAGCTACCTCCTGCTTTTGGCTTCTAGTGGGTAGAGGCCAGGGGTGCTGCTAAACATCTTCCAATGCATAAGACAGCCCCACAGCAAAGAATTATTTGGCCAAATGTCAGTAATGCCAAGAAACTTCGCAGATCACTTCAACACGTTTGATGAGTCATAGCACCTTCTCCATACACTGCACAATTTTTTTTTTTTTTTTTTTTTTTTTTTTTGCGTTTCGGTTGTGTTTTCACCTTTCTTGAAATAATGCAACTTAATATGCTGAAAATGTTGTACCATTTTCTTCCATCTTCAATATTAAAAGGGCTGCACAAAAATTCACCAATTTTGGCAAGTTTTTTTTTTTTCTTTAAATGCACACTGATGTGACAGCTGTCACAATACAATCTAACAAAATTGTCTTGAATGAAGTTGAAGACAACTAAGCACTACCAGAGCCATTGTATAGAAAAAACGTAACAGACTTTTTGGCCAAACCAATATAAACCGTCTGTACCACCATGTTCCTTATAGGACTGCTATGATTATTACTGATGGTGGAAAAAAAACACAAAGAATATGGCAGAAGTTCAGTAAGTAGTGGCTATTATCTCTTTTCTGTTGTAATAAAGTCCAACAGTTTCTCATGCTGCCAAATTGACAAACAGCCTGAGGAGGAGCCTGAGATCTTGACTCAGAATGGTTCTATAACCATTAAGAACATTATTAGCTTAATTCTCACTTCTGATCTATAATAGAAATGGTTCAAGTCACCAGGAAGAGCACTCTCTGAATAACTGCATGATTAAAGCAAACAAATGCGACTTGTAAGCTGCCACCAACCCCGTAAGACACTACTACTCTCGCTTGTTTCTAAATAGTATGCCACTCGGAGTGCACATTCCCTAAAACTTAAGACTACGACTACCAACCAGATCAGGTCACTCAGACAAATCCATGCCCTCTGACGGAAACAAACAGCTGAGTTTTCAGTCAATCACTTTAAGATAAAATGAACACATTTCCACACAAAAATGACCCTTAACCCAAGCCCCTGCTCCAGGTCAGGGCATGCCGCTTCCCTCACCCACTTGCTCACCTATGTAGTATTTCATCTCAGTGTCATGTTTGTTCATGAGCTCAAGAAGTCGCACTTCTATCTGGGCTTGATTCAGAAAAGCCTTCTTGTTCTTTATGATTTTAATGGCAACCCATTCTTGCTCCACACGATCATAGGCCTTTACAACCTAAAAGAGAAGAAAGAGGAATTAAATCTCTATTTCATTAATGGCAACAATTTCCCAGCAGTTGACAATTCACCTTAATTGTGTATTTACCTAACTCCCCTTTTCTCGTTCTCCAACTCAGAAGAGACCCTTTTCATTTCCACTCAGTATCATCCGTTTACTACTACTTCACAAGCACTCTTAAGTCAATTTTTTCTACTGAATTTCTTTTGCATCCTTATAGTATTTACAAACACCCACAAAATAGACAACTTTCTTAACAGAATTATTTCCCTGCTTAAAAAATTATGAATTTTAACAAGTGCTCCGGTTTCTCCT
Source organism: Desmodus rotundus (assembly GCF_022682495.2). Lineage (NCBI taxonomy): Eukaryota > Metazoa > Chordata > Mammalia > Chiroptera > Phyllostomidae > Desmodus > Desmodus rotundus. The sequence continues at coordinate 5,161,976 of NC_071388.1, read as the reverse complement.
TTCTTACTAAACAATACTGTAAGACAATTCTTCCAACTATTCCTTTAATGAGAGAGAAACCTGGTTAAAATCCCAAGTATTAGTGTAAAATATTTTAAAAGTTCTAAGTCACCTGAAAAATGTAGATAACTTTCTAACTTTAAATTAGATTTTCATAGATAAAAACTAGGTATGTAAAATAAAAATTAATTTACGCTAAAAAAAGTCAAATACAAGTTCCCAGTAAAGTTCCACAATACGGGGGTGGGCAAAAGTAGGTGTACAGTTGTTCATATGGAAAATATATAATAATAATAATTACAATAACAATACAAGAATAAACTGTTTCATGTTCTCATAACTGTACACCTACTTTTGGCCACCCCTGCACACATTAAATGCCATAATTAGAAAATTTTGATTGTTTCAAAATGAGAATCAATATCAAGGAAAGAGGTGTTCACGACCAAAATCACCACACCCCTCTCATTTTAAATTTACTCATTTAAAATGAGTTTAATACTAACAAAGATTTACATAAAAATTAAGAAATATGGATAAAAGAAACTATCTTTACCAATCGCAAATAACCACTGTAACTAATTAAATGAGTAATATTTGTAATATTGGACATAATATGAACAGTTAAGTTTCAGATACATTAATAGCACATTCAGAAAGTCTGGAGATGCAGGTAGAATTCCAAGTGATTCCAACTTGTGGGCTGAGTAACACTGGATTACAGGATGAAAATGGAATGTATGTTCCTTGAATGTATTGTTCAAGGTTAAATACACTGTCAATGACAAAGTATAAACAACTCAGCTGAAATCAAAATTGGAATGAAAAATGCAGTATGTCTAGTTTCACCCAATTCTAAAAATTACTGTCTACTGTCTTTTAAACCAGAGGCTACCAATGGACACAAGTGACCGAGCGCTTCTCACTGTCTATATACACTGGCTGCACCAAGAGCTGCAGTTCAGTGCCCAGGTCCCAATGGTCTCCAGGACAAAGGCCATTAAAGGGGGCCCAACTGTTCACTCAATTAGCAAGTAGTTAACCAGCTAAATGCCAAAGCAGTATTTTTTGACACTGACTCACACATTTAACAGGCAGTTTTTAAAAATACCAATGCTCCCATCTAATTGCAGAGAGCCTGATCTACTTGGTTTGGAGCCTAGCCAATTAAGGTCCCCAGGGAAATGTCCATGAGCAAGAAGGATGACCATTGGCTAAAGGAATGAAGGAGTCCCTTATTCAACAAGGACCTGGCAGAGAATTCGGAGAAAGCCTGACCAAGTCACTATGGAAGACCTTCTCCAGTGAGGGGCGGGTCCTAAACCTGAGCACACCACAGCGTAGGAGAGGGCATCGATCTGACCTGGTAAAGTGAAGTTTGATGTCAAAGAGGCCTACATTTTCACAGGTTCATAGAACTAGAGTATAAAAAAAATTAAAGTAAAACAGGAGGAAAACATCACTCTGAGCTCAGAGACTGAGTATTTAGGGAAAGCAAAGTTCAGAGAGTAGGTTACATGGCCATAATTTTTTTTGGTGGGCATCACAAAAGTAAAAATATCCTGTTGCTAGCAACTGCCTAAGCATTGGAGTAATTTTAAAGGTGAAGACAGCAATCCCTACACTGTGAGTATTCATAAACTTTCTTAAAAGATGAGCTTCAGAAATACCTTTCCTTAAGAAGCTTTGATAGAGAAAACAGCTGCTTCTGACAGAAAGTAGTATTTTCATATAGAGAATCACTGCACACACTGAGAAACCCCAGACTCACAAGAAAAAGCGTTTTACAAATCAAGAAAAAAGTTTCTGAATTATGTGCAGTCTGTAAAAGTCCATGATATCATGAAAAGGGGAACAATAAAAAAAAATTTAAGGTAGTTCAGGACAAGTCACGAGACTCCTATCTTCTTCATTAAAATGTCAAAAGAAGTAGCGATAACTGGATTGCAGGTTAATGACTGACTTGCTACACAATCTTTGCAAAACAAAGGATTCTGGATCAACAGTAAATTGTACCTCAACAAAACAGCTCCGGGCACAGTGACACACACTGACAAGTGTAGAGAGCTGGGGGAGCTACAGCCAGAGAAAGGCCTTTTAAAAGTATAAGGGGGAAGACTGGCTAGCTCTTGGTCCAGCCACAGCTGATGAAAGACTTCTGTATTTAGGTATTTGTGCTTTGTATTGGGCATAAGCAGGCAGGTGAGGAAGGGAGAGTTGTGGGTAAAGGAGAAGGGTAGGAATGAAAAGAAAAAACAGGTCCATTGGAGTTTCAAATTTCTGGGCTTTCCTGGTAGAAGCTGCCCAATTGGTCCTTTCAAAGCATGAGAATTACCCCATCACACTGTTAGCAGTGCTGACCCTGTGAGGACTGGAAGAGAAAACCCGGAAGACCACACTGGTCCATTCAGAGGCCTGAGAGAGTTAGAAGATGAGTTGAGAGAAAATCTCAGGGCACAGCCCCTGTCTTTCCAAGCTTCCAAAAAGTGAGAAGGCACCTGCTGTACCAGCAGAAAATAGTAATTCTTTTCTCTCTGAAAAGGGCCATCACACAGGAAGGTAAGTATCTCCAGCATTCATAATGAAGAATCATCCATAGACTACACAAAGCCCGTATGAAAAGGGTAATATTATATTTGTGATTAAAATCAATCACTTAGTAGCCTTAAGTAGGTACAGAAAGTAAATAAAGGGGGAAAAAGGTCCAATGGGGGTTTTACAGCTGATACAGTTTTACTATCTTTAGAGAACTATGATAATCCAAATACGTACCCACTGTTTAGCTCTATTTACAAGTACTGAAAAGTATACTACTGAGTAAAGAGCTAACAACATGATTCACTTAAAAAGTTCTGATTTATGAAATCCAGCACTTTCCATTAAATTACCTGTCCAAAGGAACCTTTGCCTATCAAGGAATCAATTTCGTAACGATCCATCCACTTTTCTCCGTTTTTTACAATATAATCATAGTTATCATCGTCATAACCATCGTTGTAAACCTTCCGCTCCTTCTTATGACTGGAATCGTCTCCCTGGCCCTGTTGGTGTCTTCGCTTCTTTTTTGCATAGTAAACCTGAAACGAGAACGTGCAGTGTTAGCTGTGTCATTTAAAACAGTACTGGGGACTAGGGGAGCATGTATCAAGAGACAAATCTGCTATCAATAGGAAATTAATGAATTTTTGTTCTTTGTAACAAATACAAAAAATTAAATAAAAAATTTCCTATCGTTGCTATTTGAATTACAGAATGGCACTGATATATAACCAATGAAAAATATCAACACTGAAATTCACTTTAAAATTATACTGCTTATACATTTTATAAAGAGAAGATGTTAAGAAACTGGCCCCAAGTACCCCATGACAGAAGAGTAACAGGACTCGATTTACATTTACTTTTGAAACTAAGATATGACTTCTATACAGTGAGGTGGCATAGATCTTAAGAGTGCAATATGAGGCATTTGAAAAATATACATATGCTGATATAATCAACAAATGACAAACAAAATAAAGAATATTTTCACCTTCCTCACGTTAAAGTTCACTCATGACCCTTTCCCATCAATCTCAATTTTATATTTGGTCATGAGGCAAAGAGATTTTATAAATCCAAGTTTATATGTATATACACGATATATTCTCAGACATGCTCAATTTTTAAGCCTGTAATAATGTAACAATTATGGCCCCAACACTCAAGGCCATAACCCTGGTGGTGCATCACAGATTGGGTTATTTTCCTTCTGTTTTTCTTACAAAATAGTTTCTAAGACCAGTAAAAAAATAATAGGTCAACCAGTCAACAGTCCAAGTAATTGGTAACTAACTTTGACGAAATTATAAATTAGGTTTCACAAAATAACATTAGAAAAACTCTAGTTTACAAGGTAGCAATACAATTAACAACACACTTCAACAAAGTTCCTATTAACAACAGCTTAACAGTAGCTTTTTATAGTTATCAGATCTTAACAAATTGACATTAATAAACTTAACAATTTATCTGAGATTTTCAGATAATCGAAAGCTAGTTTGGCACGTCTTTCACAACTCAGTGCATACAAAGCTCAACTCAGAAATGTTCCTCTCATTGAGTTGATTCTAATTTTATCTTGTCACATCAATATAATATTATTGGCATTAAACCGCTCCAAACTGCTGTAAAATTCACACATACATAAGAACATCTTTTTTGTTGAATGGCTCTAAAAAGCTGGTGGAGGACAAGCCTTTAATGTGAAAGATGTAGGGCTCCCATTGGAAGAGGAAAAAAAGCACAAGTGTGTCCACTCTTCTCCAGAAAAGCTCACTGAATAATGAAGTTACGGAGCTAGAGTTGAGGCTAGAAGCAAATGGCAATCAGCCAAAGGGCTAAGACACTAAAAAATAATTTTTAGTGGCAAAGAGTCAAGTTGGAAGATGAGTGATGAGTAATTCAAAGTGTTGTCTATGTTTTCTCCCTGACCTACTTCCACCCAAAAGGGCTTTCAGATGTCTTACAATGAAAAGATACAGATAAAAGAACACACATAAAATTTTAAAAGACAATTTAAAACCACAGAAATATAGATCAAATAAACTAGGCCAAATGCCTGTTAACTGGTTATTAAATATATCTCAGAGCTCCCCTCACATCCCTGGCAAAAGGAGAAACAGATATATAAAATCTTAAGCAAAATTCTAACATAAACATACTTTTATAGTGTCACTGTGCCCTCACTTTCCTCTTTCTTAGTTTAGAAAAGCTATTATATAAATGATAACTCAGCATAGATTAAAGACAACCCTGAAGAAAGGGGGAAGTTATCTACAATTATAGTAATATTTTTGCAGTCCTTGTTTGTGTATCTTCCTTTTACAGAACTACATTGTCTATGAAATCATTCACTTACCAGTCTTCACAATAATCATCGAACAACAACCCACTGGGGTAAAACAGAAAGTTTAGCATGACTAAAAGGTCACAAAATAACTTTTCCCCTATATTGCAAGAGACATGCTGTTACAACAAATCAACAGTCTTACCTCATTAATATGCTTATATGTTTTGATCAAGTCAACAGAGAGTTTTCTCAGCGGAGCTGTTGCTGGATCACGGAAGGTTTGGGGCATCCGCCTCTGTAACATGACAATATCAGGCATCACCTTAAATAGACAGAAAAGACTAGCACTTTAACTATGCTGTACTGGTACAAATTCCCTCTTCTGTAACCCATGTATATGTTATTTTTTAAAAAGGCATCTACATTAGAGGATTGATTATACGTTGTTATCTCTTTCAACCAGTTCCACTAAAGATAATGGCAAATGAATCAATGAAACTAGCAGATGATAAGCACATCTGCCCAAGGCTTCAATCCTGTTCCCCAAATGAAAAAGGGGGACTGCAGACACGCCCCTGGTCCAGGAGACTCTCACGATGTTGCCCAAGAGGGTTTCTCCATCATACAACTAGCCCAACAAAAAATTTCTCCTGAATTATTCCTAAAGCCTGGCCAGGCTCACAACAGTCAAAGACAAACCCAATGTTACCTCCCTCAGACAGGACTTCAGGACCCAGTTGGCACCACAAGGCAAGCTGGCTGTGGAGCAGGAATGGAGGCAGATTCTGCAGAAGTACAGCTCCCCAACACGCCAGGCTCTGCCCTCTGCTCTCACTTCTTTCCCACACTGAGTCAACAGGCACTGGGCAGACCCTCCCCTGTGTTCTGCTGCTTGGGACCAGCAGACAGACTCACACTTACACACGCACTGGTTTGAGGCTTTTCTCCTCTTTCCTTAAGGGCAAGAATTCTTTTGTTCAATGTTGTATTCCCCTTGCCTGGCACACGGTAGGTGTTTAATAAACATTTGAATAAACAAATGGATCCATACCACCAATCAATACCCCTACTTATGATTACACTAGAAGCACCCCACAAACAAGTTTCACAGGACACCTTAAAGCTAATGAAACTTTCTTTTAAACTCCTTTCACCCATATTCCATTTCCTCCACTCCCCTGCCACGCCCCCGCCCCATGCCAATCCTAAACCACATCTCTTTCGTCACCTAATAGGCAGTCAGGGTTCAACTGGGAGTTTCCTGCTGGGGGGGCGGGGGGAGATGGTGCACAGGGAGGGCACGCAGAGCACAGGGCAGGTGCCTGCCCTTCCCCTATACCAACACCCAGGAATGTCATCACCAGCACTGCTATTGGTGCCCCACTCTTTCACCATGGCTCAGGACGGAAGGGGATCCCAATGGGGCTTTTGCAATCAACACATCCTCAAAACCAAATAATTAGATCGAGGTACCTATAGTCACCACTGGTAGCCATCCTGGGGTTCCCCTCTAGTTCTTATAGACATTTACACCAGTATAATCTACTGAGCCCAAAGCCGCTGATGCAGGCCCTCTCAAAGGACACTCGGGTCAATTTGAGAGACAGGAACCACATCATACTAAGCAAATCTTCACAGAAAAGTCTGGAGTCTTGGGATAATTAACCAAGTTAAGGAAGGGAGGGAAAGAAAGAAAGAGAAAGAAAGAAGGGGAGGAAGGGGAGGAGGGGAAAGAGGGGGGAGGAGGAGGAGGAAGGGGAGAGGGGGGAGAGGGGGGAGAGAGGGAGAGAGAGAGAGAGAGAAAAGAAAGAAAGGAGGGTTCTAAGGTGACAGTGGACATAACCAAAGCAGGGGAAAAATCACCACCCTTGTGGCATGCAGATAGAGTTATCACAGCAGTTACCTAGGCGCACGTTCTCTTTAACCAGTATTAACATTAGTGTCCTGCACACCTATACGACAACTCTAAAAAGTTATCCAGATGGCAGATTCACAGAATTACTGTTAATAATGATCTCTTCTCATGATCCCCTCTGTCTTAAAGTTCCAAATAAGGTTTAAGGGAAAAAAAAACCTCCAGTGATTACAACTATTTTTCTGAAAAGATAGTAAGACTAAGAAAATCTGATTAACTTTTCTAATATACAGTTTTATTTTTCTCAATATAAATAGAAGGTACAGCTAGATTCACAGCATATTTTATTCTCACACTATTCCTTGAAGACTTAATTTAATGAGTAGACAGGACCAGTAATAAGCATGCCAATTATTTTATGTGAATGAATGTTATAAGCATTTAAGGTAGTAAGAGATTTCCCTCAACATACTTCCTTTTTATTTTTGAAGACCCTGGCACTATCGTCATGCAGGTAGCTTACTCGGCAAGTCCCTGCTTGGACTGCTGAGGCACAGCCTCACTGTGAGCTTTCACAAAATCTGAACCACTGAAACATCTCATTACAAATGTAATGAAAGTTGATAGAAGGTATAACTACTGTTAGAAACAAATGTGTTACTTAAGTAGCCAATTATAAAATAACAACAGTGGTAGCAATTATTTGCTACATACCGCATTTTGAGCACGAATATTTTCTACATGTCTCTCACCTAATCTTCTAAACAATCTCATGAGCATAAGTAATGTTCCTATCACCACTTTGCAAATGAGAAGTATGAATCTCTGGTATAAAGTTACTTGATGAAGTCTTAGCGGCAGCAAAGAACACAGGTGAGATGACAAGCACTAAGGCCATCTCACGCCTAATCCCATGCATAACACTAGGCCAGGCACTGCCTATCTGTTTTATGCCTCTGATCTACCCTCCTGGTTGAATCACTTTTAGCCTATTTATTGGGCAAAATAATTGAGTCATATACAATAAATACCAACAAAATAAGCACAGGTATTTATTAAAATTAGTCATATACAAAACTGTGAATGGGTTTAGGTTTTTAACTTGCCCATGTACAATTCCACTGGTATTTCAAACATCTGGAGAAAAAAACCACTGACTGCACTTTCCAGGACTAATCCTGCTCACTCAAAACACCAACATCACACAATTAAAAAAAAAAAAAACCCTTAAATGTATAGTATGTAACATAAAATTGGGTGTGGGTGTAATCTTGACCGAGTAACGGTGTTCTTCTACCTCCAACATGAGTGCACACGATGGGCTTGGCACGCCCCAAAGCACTGCGGACCAGGCCCACAACTGGCCGCACACTGTCTGTGAGGCCAGGCTGAATAGCAAAGTCTAAAATACCTTACTTTTCTTGGATACCTCTGGCAATAGAAGTTACTATTTCAGGGGTAGCTGTATATATGCACACCAGATGCCTTCTGTTCACAAAAAAATTAGCCCTTGAACAAGACTGTTATTTCACTGCTTCAAAAGGGCCTTATTACAGAGTAGGTTCTCAAAATAAATGCAAAGAACAAGTTAATTTCTACAAACTAACACTCCCTTCACTAATTTTCATTGTAATTTCATGTTAGGTAACCAAATTTTCTATTTCTCAATATTGTGCTGCCAATAAGCACAAATCCAGAATTAGAAAATAACTTTTCTAAATACTAAGTTACAAATCTGTATGAGACTCAAGACCAGCCCTATGTATTTGATGCTTTCTCCACTTCCAGCTTCTTATAGTCACCAAGTCAAGAAAATATATAGTAATGTAGCAAGCTCCTTTCTTCCCTTCCACAACTGAGAGAAAGCCCACTGCATTCAGAAGACTCAAAAGCTCACCAAGCTGAAGATGCTAGTCCCCTGCCCCACTCCGAGTCCTCACTGTAGAAAGCAAAGTTGATGAGTTTCTCTCCTGCTGCTTCAGCTATCTGGCTGGGGGACCCAGAAAAAGCCACACCCTCCAGCCTCACATCTCTCGACCTTTCTGTGTGAAGACACAGACCACAAAGCAAAAGAAAAGTAGTAGTTTCTACCTCTTGCTGAGATAAGTATCAAGAGCTAAAACAATCTTTTTTTCCTGAAAAGATTCCACCGTATAAGCTCCAGAACTTTATTTAGAAGTTATTTTCTAGCGTAATATCTACTACATCCATTTTATTTACATTTACCTCATATTTTCACATATAATGAAGAATTAGAAACATTATATTCTACTTTCTTGTTATTTCGAGAGCTGTTAATAAAGCTGAATATCCTACTCTGGATATGAGTACTGGCCAAGTTTAAGAACTATGAACGGTACTATGAAAACTCAGCCCAGAGATTCAGCATTCCAAATATTAATCATACTTTCCTACCCTTGTCTTTACTACATTTCTCTTGTTTCCTAAATTTATCTTTTGAACAAAACTGTGTTTAAACTTGTATGAAACATTACCAAAAATAAAACATTAAAGTTAGCTCGTTTCAATTTATTTGTAAAATAAACCTAGTTTAAAAGATGATAGGATGATTAACAAGAAACAATGGACTCAAATAACAAAACTATAGAATTTTACAGCTGGAAGGTATGGAGTAGGGCGGATTTGGGAGGGGGGTCCCTAGCATAAGGTCACCATCTTACATTCAAGGAACAGAGAGGAGGTCCTACAACCACTCATACAAGACCTTGAACCCACGTTTTATGACTTGCAGCCCATGCCACAGTCGCACCCAGCTGTAGTGTTCTACAAATCAATTATAGGAAACCTCTCTTCTATCTGACTGCCTTATAGGGTTCAGAAAAGTATGGGGTTTAGCAGAAATATTTTGAATACTATTTTATAATATTATAAATATTGAATATGAATATTATACTTACAACAGTCTTTTACATCATATAAATCTTTTTAAATACTTTATAGATTAAAATGAAAATCCTAAGTGAATTATCTCTTATTTTAAAATAATCCATGAATAGCCCTGGCTGATATGGCTCAGTGGATTGAGCACTGGCCTGAGCACCAAAAGGTCACTGGTTCAATTCCCAGTCAGGACACATGCCTGGGTTGCGGGCCAGGTCCCCAGTAGGGATCACACGAGAGGCAACCACACACTGATGTTTCTCTCCCTCTCTTTCTCCCTCCCTTTCCCTCTCTCTAAAAATAAATAATCTTAAAAAAAAAATCCACAAAGATGATGGTCATTGTATCTAAAAACAGGTACTTTGCTAAATTACCTACTACGATAACGATAAAACTAACTTTAAAGGACTGGAATTTCCCCTCCATAGAGGGCAGGTGTCAGAGCTCACAGAACACTGTATCAGAAGAAATAGGCCCAGGCTGGGCCCCAGAGTTGACTGCTTCCACATTTAAAGAAGTCAGTCCCGTCGGCTGTGGAACAGATAAAAACAGGAGTCCTGATAGGCTGGTTCTGAACAAGCGGAAATTTAATCCTAATACACTTTGTTTCTTAAAAATACAATACATACTCTGGTTTCTCTGCAGATTGTACAAGTCTTTTGCCTCTTACTAAAAGCACAATGCAAATCAAGTATTGTGCTATCACTACTTTTTGGATGTCCAGAGAATTTTCTTCTGCTACACAATTTAATACTTTCCAAACCTGAACATTCTGACCAACTCTTTCAATTCCAAAACATACTACTTCTCATTTAAAGTCCTGCCACAATTCATCTTACTGCTTAACTGAATGTTATTCACATGCTACACACATTTATAAAAATAAAGCTAGCTCAACTAGACAAAATCTTATAATACATACGAGGGGGCGCCCTCATAATGACATTATTTAACTGTAGCCAAGCACATTTCCTCCGAATAATCCAATATAAGAAATACTTCGAAATTTTCCACTTTTTTGATCCTCAGTATGTTAAAAGACCTAAATGAAAGAGTGGTGAATTTCCAATTCTAAAGCATGTGGAAAAACAGCCATTTTCAGCACTCCGTGAGCCTCAATCCCAGTAGGGAAGGCAACTACCCTACCCCACTGCAGCTAGTAAAAAATTCTCCCCACCAAAATCAGCGCAGTGAGTACAGGTAACTCAGGAAGGTATTAAAAATACACACACACTCATATGCATGCGTATGTACATGTATATCAAGAGATTTCAGCATTTACTCTCTTTATACAACCTATTTTTTTTGAAAAGTGCTGGCTTTCTAATCTATCAAAATGAACACCATGGTTAATTTGCATTACATTTGGTGCTTTTCAGTTTAAAAAGTTTTATATTCATTTTTACAAATGTATACATGCTAAAGTAGCTTATACAAGCTTAAAATCAACTCCTTACATTTGCCATAATGGACTCTGACTTGTTCTCCTATCATTTACATTTTTCTTCTTAATCACCTTTCCACCACCTCTCCATAAAAATAAGCTTTTAGTTTCTTTAATATCTTTCTTTTTTATTGTATTTTTTCCATTACATTTACCCCCAGTTTAATATTCTTTAAAAATAACTTTCCCCCTTCCCTGTCACAGAATGAGAGGATGGGATTATGTTTTAGTGCATTTTAAGAGAAATACATAAAGAAAAAAACCCACCAAACTCTTTAATGCAACCTTCTTAACATCATATTTTGTCCATCTAGAATTCCACCTGACGTGTAAAACTTAAAACCATTAAAGCATTTTACCTATTTATTACCATTTTAAGGAACAAACTACCATTCCAATAAGTCATTCTGGTATGTCATGAACTTACCTGGTTAGTTAGAGGTTGCTGGATCTGGTCAGAATAAGATAAGGCAGAAACCTGTTGGTCACTTATGGTTGGCTGGCGACGGTCACTGTACTGATGTGAATGGGGCATCTGTCCAGCCATCTGAAGGCCAGCAGCATGGAATGAAAATGACGGTGCAAGCCGAACAGATGAAGGTTTGCATGCTGAAGTCTCTCCTCCTACAAGACAGTAAGGGAGGGTTACGGGATGTACTTAGTGCCTGATGTTTGTATCTTTTCACCTGATGGTTCTTCAACTAAGGACTTTAATATGTTCAATGACATCAGAAACCTCTAAAACTACAAACATTAAGTCACTTAACACAACAGTTCTATGTTAAATGGTATAAAATACAGTAATTAAAATGAGTATCTATAACTCTGTATTAAGAGAAAATCTTAAGTAAATAATTTTGTAAAGCAATAGGAACAATCTATAATACTTGTGTTTTCACACATGAGATTTTCATCAGCTGGGAACCATAAATTACATAAATAATCTTCAAATTCTTGTGAAGGGCCTTTCCGATGGACTGGGCTCCTCAGAAACCAACTGAATGGAACACTGCTAAGATGCTGCTTTGCACCTGTTAGGTGTATGGCAATTAATACCCCCAGCATCCCCAAGCCAGGTGAAAGATCTGTTCTAATGGTGCTCACCACTGAAACAGGTAACCAAAGGCTGAGCACATGATACATGAAAACCAATCCACAGGAATGCTGGATTGCTCTGGACTCTTCCAACAGCCCTAAGAAAACCAAGATCTGGTAAGCCTGCCACAGGTTTACCCCACAGGTAGGCTGGGACCATCCATGACCATGATTTTCATAGTAGAAATGAAAACGTTTTGGGCCCATAAAAGTATTTGGTAGCTAGTAAAAGTTCATTCTTCCTTAAAGAAAAAAATCCTCCTTACAGTCAACCAAACTTGCAGTCACAGATGAAAGCCAAAAGGCAGGCATAAAACCCTGGTCAGCAAATTCGAGACCCGGAATACTTGTGCTCGTCTTCCTGCATAAACCAACTATTTCCCACCCCATCAAAGAACACACTGTTCAGCACCAAGGTCCTTTTTCCAAAGCCTGCTTTCCTCCAGACATACAACAGCACTGGTCCAAGAGTGACCAGCATGGATTCTCAGCCAGGCTGCCGCAGTCTGAAATTTCAGTTCCACACTTACCAGCTGTGTGGCCCTACACACCTAATTTCCTGATAATGATAATATCTACCTCAACAGGCCGTGGAGAAGGTTAAGTGTTTTAACACATGTAAAGTGCTTAGAACAGCTCTGGTAATTAACAAATGGCTCAGTATCAGCGGCAATTACTAGGCTGTACAGTAAAGGATGACAGGGACAGGGCCCATTCTTACAGTCTCTACTTGAATGCTGCACAGATTCTGCCAACTGAGAAGAACCAAGCCCAGTCCCCCCAAATGTAGTTCCCCTTCTATTGCTACCACAGTGGGTAATCTTTCACCCGGTCCACAAGAATCAAAGTTCTGGGAGTCTAGAAGAGTCTTCTCCCCAAGAGACCACCTCAAGCAAACAGCCACCCAATCTTGTGGATTCCACTTCCCACAGAACACTCCAACACTACCTCTTCCTTTCACCCCCATTACTCCACGCCTCACTTAGATGACTAGGTAGATTCCTTGCAGTTTGCTGTCTTTCCTCTGCCCATTGGCAACTTTGCATTTATTCAACAACACGACTTGAGTAACCTTTCTCAAACACAAGTCTCAAGCCTTCCAACCCTACTTATCTTGACTATCATTTGCCTTAGCATAGCTTTTATTTTCTATTTTTTTAACTTTTATTTATTTATTTTTAGAGAGAGGGAAAGGGAGGAAGGGAGGGAGAAAGAGAGGGAGAGAAACATCAATGTAAAGGAGAAACACTTACCAGTTGCCTCTCGTAACTACACCAACCGGGGACTAAGCCTGCAACCCAGGCATGTGCCCTGACTGGGAATCGAACCGGCGACCTTTTTCTCTGCCAAACGACACCCAACCAACTGAGCCACACTGGTCAGGGACTCAGCGTTGATTTTAGACCCTAGCTTCTCTCCCTCCACTACACCATAAGGCCCTTAGCTGACTCACAGTACATGATTAATAAATAATCTGCTGAATATGGGAAATGGCAATGTTCCTATGATGGCAGAAAGGTAACTTTTCTAAATATTTCATTACTCATTATTAAAAAAATACAGTCAATTCAAGCATATTCAGCCAAACAAACAAGCTAGCATGACTGGTGTGGCTCAGCTGAATGGGCATCATTTTGCAAAGTGAAAGGGTGCAGATTCGATTCCCAGTTGGGGAACGTGTATAGGTTGCCAGTTCAGTCTAGGTTGGGGCACATGAGAAGCAACTGATCGATGTTACTCTATCACACCGATGTTTCTTTTCCTCTCTTTCTCCCTCCCTTCCCCACTTAAATAAACAAACATTTTTTTTAAAAAAAACTGTAAAACAAAACAAAACCTAACCCTATCCAGTGTGGCTCAGATGGCTGGAGCATCATCCTGTAACCGAAAGGTTGAGGGTTTGACTCCTGGTCAGGGCACACATCTAGGTTGCAGGTTTGATCCCTGATCCAGGCACTTTTGATCCCTAGTACAGGGCATACACAGGAGGCAACCAACTGATACTTTTCTCTCACATCAATGTTTCTCTCCCTTCCTCTCTTCCTAAAAGCAACAGGGGGGAAAAAGTCCTCGGGTGAGGATAAAAAACACTAGACATTTATCCTAAGGAAATAACTGATGATGTGCACAGTTAAAAACGCAAAAAAACTGGGAAGAAATGTTAACGGCTCCTGTAAGTAAACATTAAGAAGGCTGAGGCCCTGAATGACAAATAACTACTCTGGCTCTTAGTCTCCCTGTCTGTGAAGTGAGGACATTATGACACTAACCCTATTCCCTACGGTCTGCTATGAACTTTAAATGAGGTGCCACAAGTAGGCATGCAGAATGGAGCCTGGCATATAAACAGGACTTTTTAAAATATTCTATTTCTATTATCAATGCCATTATTATATACCATGATTAAATGTATTATTATAGAAAAAAAGTGCAAATCATTATAACTTAAACAATTATCATTTTAACCTATGTGTCAAAAAAGGGCCATCATTCTTGAACCCCCCACCATCCTATGATACTTCCCAATTAATACCAAATCTCCCCTTTCCAAAAAGTTAGTATCTTTATTTCCAAAACCAGATTAGTGTTAACTTTATATAAATGTGTCTCTACACTTAATATTAATGCTTATAAGCTGGTTTATTCATTATCATTACTTTATAGCAAGGGTGTCAAACTCATTTTCACCAGGGGCCACATCAGCCTCGTGGTTGCCTTCGAAGGGCAGAATGTCATCTTAGGACTGTGTACATGTAACTACTCCTTAACCAGGGGCAAGGAGCTCGGCGCTGCCGCCAGATAGAAACAAGGTGCCAGGCCGGATAAAACAAGGTGGAGGGCTGTATTCGGCCAGCAGGCCTTGTGTTTGCCACCTGTGCCTTATAGTATCCTAGTACGTAAACATATGAAAACTTGTTTATGCCTTCTGCTTTTGACTGACATTTGGATTAGTTACAGTTCAGAGCTGGTATGAATACTGCCACCAAGAAAACTGTTAAGTGTCTTTGATATACATAGAGATGCTGTTCTGTTGTTTCTCCAGCTTTTTAATATTAATCCGTTTTTCCGCTAGCAATTTGTAGAAATTCACTCCACTCCTTCACTAACACTTGGATTCATCAGCCTTTCTAATTTCAGTCTTTACAAAGGGGGTGTGAAGTGGCACTCCACTGTGATTTTAACTTTTATTTTCCTGGTGACTATAAGCATCTTTTCACTAAGTATTGGCCATATGGATATCCACTTATGTGAAATGCCTGTTGAGGCCTGCTTTACCATTTTTCTATAAAAAAACTCTTTATCGCACAAAAAAAAATCACAGACAACAGTAATGGTGATTACCAGAGGGAAAGGAGGATGGGGGAAAGTAGAAGATGGTAAAAGAGGATAAATGGTGACAGAAGGAAACTTGATTTGGGTGAATAAACAACACAATATCCAGATGATGTATTACAGAATTGGACACATGAAACCCTATGTAATTTTATTAACCAATGTCACACCAATAAATTCAATAAAAAGGAAAAAGGGAACAGGCAGCTGCACTTTTAGTGGCTGGAAATAAAGGCACACACAATCAAGAGGGTAACTGAATTTAAGTTCACAGGTAAATTCTGCTCATCACAGTACCATTCATGAGTACCAAGAACAGTGGTGGCACATGGCTGGCATTCAATAAATATTTGTTCACTGAAACAAAATGAATCCATCAGTAATATTTAGAATGTGAAGAAACGGTTGAGAAAGGAAGGGAGCTGAAGGGGGGTAAGGATGGAAGAAGTGTTCTAAAAATGAGGCCTCATGAGTCAGAAATAAAGACGTCTTATCACAGCACAGGCTAGAGCTTCTGCATGACAGTCTATTTCTCTTACCCATTTTTATATCCTGAGCACATAGCACAGTGCCTGGCTCCACAGGTGTTAAATATAACTTAAGGCTAAACTATGTCATGACTCTATCAATTAACTAATGATAAGGACAAATAAACTGATTTCTTATTACCCCTTAGTTAGTGGCCAATACATGTCACTGCAGAATGTGTGAGTACACACACACAACAGCGTATTCAACTGTCTACAAACACAATGAAATTGCTCATGTGAGACCTAAATAAATGCCCATATTTTTCAGTCTAAAACATTAATTAAATCTGTGTATTAAATTGTTAAGAATAACAATGGGATAGAAATAAAAACATGTATCTTTAAAGACCTATAATATCAGACTTCCACTTCTGACCATTTTAGAGTACCCGGTACTGAACTCCCTCACTTACAATGAATCCCTGTAAAACTGGTGAAAACACACAAAATAACAGCTTTCAGACATTACATGACAGGCAGTGCAGAACTGTGATCACTGAGAAAAGGGAAAAAAACTGGGCGAACCCCACAATCACCTGTGCTCCCTATCTGGAGGCAATCCCAGAGTAGAGTGTGGAAAGGAGGAGCCCAAGTAGACTGCAGTAACCTCACTGAGCTGAGAAGGTGGAGATGAGAGTTCAAGGCTACTGGGTGGGCAGAAAGGGTCAGGCAGGCGGCAGAAACAAAGGAGCTATGAGAGAAGGAGCGCCATGAATCTATACCCAGGGATTCCCGTGACCCTTTGGTCAAATGCAAAGCTGCACAGGAGCCAGGGCAAGGTCTGTGAGCTGAATGACCACAAGAGCTCACAGGGGACAGGGAGACAGGAAGTGTTCCAATCATCAGGGTGGGAAAACCCAGACTGACCCTACTGACGGTCAACAGAGACAGGAAAAACCCACGCTCTAACAGAGGTGTCCAGCCTGTGGGCCACGTGCAGTCCTGGACGGCTGTGAACGTGGCCCAACACAAAATCGTAAATTTACTGGAAACATTGAGATTTTTTTGTTGTTTCCATTAGTATTTGTGTATTTAATGTTTGGCCCAAGACAACTCTTTCTCCAGTGTGGCACAGAGATGCCAAAAGATTGAACACCCCTGCGAGGACGGCTAAACTGGCCCCCTCAGTACAGCGGGCCTTCTATCTGTCCTAACACAGACTGAAATAAACTGCAAAGGGTTAAGATGACCCACAGGAAAGTGAACAGCCTATTAAGAAAAAATTCAACACCTCTTGTGGAAGCAGGACAACAAAATCCAGATGCTTAAAAACCTAGCATTATTAATGCCCATATCCAATAAAAAATAACTAGGCACACAAAGGAGGAGGAAAACGTGGCCTGTATTTAGTAGGAAAATAAACATCTATAGACCCAGAAACAATACATAAAAACTAGCAGGCAAAAAATAGGTACATGTTAACATAAAACGAAAACATGAACAAAGTAATAGAACAGCAAATCTTAATAAACAGAAACTATAAAATGGAACCACACAGAAAGTTCTAGAAATGAAAAATAATTGAACCAAGTATTCAACTAATGGACTAGACACTAATAGATTAGATACTTTAAAAGATCAATGAATATGAAAACAAAGCAATAAAAATTAATCAAATTGAAAACAAGTATAAGCTATAATAGGAAAAAATATAAACAAAGCATCCAAAACCTACAAAACAAATCAAGCTAACATTCCTGTTTGAAGGAGGTATCAAAAGTAGAAAAAAACTGGGGAAGGAAAATTTATGAAGGAAAAAAGTTTCCAAATTCAATGAAAAGTACAGATCCAAGATCAAAGAACCCCAAGCAGTACACACACGTACAACCCCCACAATGAGGCACTTAACCAAATTTCGGAAAACCTACAATGAAGCATAATGTTGTAAAAGCAGCGAGGGAGGGGGAAATACCCACCGACATACAGGAGAACCCCTGACTTCTCATCAGAAACCACGCAAAGACACAGAAAATAAAGCAGCACCTTTAAAATGATTGAAGAAAAATACTTTTAACCTACAAATTCTGTATCTAGTGAACACATCCTTCAGTTTTTTTTTTTTTGAAAGCAAGCCCCGGCCAGTGAGGCTCAGTTGGTCAGAGCATCATCCTGTGACTGAAAGGTGTGGCTCAAATCCCAGTTAGGGCTCAGTTGTTTGGATCCTCATCCCATAACCAAAAGGTTGTGAGTTCGATTCCTGGTCAGGACACATGCCTAGGCTGAGGGTTTGGGTCCCTGGACAGGCGTGTATGATTCCAGGTCCAGGCATGAACAGAAGGCAACAAATCAATGCTTCTCTTTCGAATCAATGTTTCACTCTCACTGATGTTTCTCTCCCTTCCTCTCTCTTTAAGAAGAAATTTTCTTAAATGCCCTTAAGGTGAGAATTTTAAAAAAAAAAATTTAGGGCAAAACACTTTCAAGACAAATGAAAGTACAAAAATTTGTCAACAGTATACTTATACTCAAAAATGTTTATAGTTCACTGTGGAGAATGAGTCAAGATAAAAAACTGAGATCTACACAAAGAATTAAAGACCACCAGAAATGGTAAATATGTAAATACTGAAGACATTTCTCTTACCATTTTTTTAAAAAATAATTGTTTAAAGCAAAAATAACAATGTATTGTGGAGTTCATAACACATAAAAAGTAAAACATGACCAACATAGCATTAGGGACCCAGAGAGACAGACAGACAAGTACACCAATGAGCCACTAGAGGAGACAAAGTGGAATACTAACTGTATTTAAGAACTAAAAATAATAACCTTGATACTCTGAGACTAGTCTGCATATGCGTGCATTTCATTCACACTAAGTCTGAGGCACTGTACTATCTCCAACAACTAAATTACAGAAAACCTTACTTAACCCTACAGTAAATGGATCCTTAACCCTTTGTTATAAAGAACAAACCAAATTCTTACCACTGAAATAAGAGATCCTTTGCTGGGCGACCTTTTGCTTTGCAGAATGACACCCAGCAAACTGAGTCACACCAGTCAGGGCCACAATGGAAGATTATTAATATGCCACAATAAATTAAACATACAAGCTGATGAATTTTAGGTTATGATTAACTGACAGCTGATTTTAAAAGCAACAAAACTTTTGAATTCAAAACTGGAAACTAATGCTTTACTAAAAAATTACACTATATGCTAAAGAAAGCAACGTATTTATTAGCACAGCAACTGGAATAGTTACTTATACAAAATGCTCACGAACATGCTTTTGAGGCAAATACAATAAAAAATAACTTGTTTATCTTCAATGACTATAGCTGTGTGGTCCTTGCTGGCTTACAACTACTTTAAATTTACCTATTCTCTAACCTGCCGACCTGCCGCACCCCAGTCCTTTGGTGGAACACACTGAAAACTCATTTCTGGCAGAAGTTTAATTTTAGATGCTGGCTCACTGGCCATCCCTGCAGAGGGGCAGAAAAGGATGCCTTTTGGATTAGCAGATTCTACACAGCAGCACCAGAAAAGAACGAATAAGACAGGAGTTGCTGAAGCAGCCTTTTCAGACAATATCAGTGTCTTAATACAGAAATAGGTGCATATAAACACAGGACCTGTATTACATGAATTTCTTTCCAACAGAGTATTGAAGTATCATTATTCATTGAAAAGGTAACTAATCAGGCTAAAGACCAAGTCCCTTAAAAAAAAAACAACAAAAAACAAACTACCACTAGGAGAATGAAAAGTATTGTCAAGAATCTAAAACACCTCCATAGAACAGTGATGGTTGCTCTACTTGGCATCCAGGTTAATCCAAAAGAAAACGAGCAAATAATTGGGGGTCCTGACTAGACTGCTTGTCCAGGGGTGGGCAAAAGGAGGTTTACAGCTGCACTGTGACAGTTTTGAGTTCATAAAGCCATTGTAATACTCATAAGCTGCATGTCTTTTTCCATGTGAACTGTAAACCTACTTTTGCCCACCCTTGTGTAAATGTATAAATGTGTAAATGCGAACCACTTCTTCATTCACTTTCACTGCAGTTATTCAGCCTTCAGTGTTTAATTTTTACAAATACATAAAGATTTCAAGTTTTATAACAATGACATGTCATTCAAATTGACATATTGGTTATAATCAATAAACCAATTTTTTCAAGCTAAGAAATTCTTATTCAAATTAGGTGGTAAACCAGATCCTGAGATGCTAGTGTATCTTCAACAAGAAAAATGACAGTGACCATACAGCTCAAGGCTATGAGACAGTCTTGATTTCCAAGCTGTTCCTCATACAAGTACCCATCAGATGATGCATCCTTGCTGATGGCCAAGCAAATATAATCAGCTGGGACAGAAGTGGTGGTGGTCAACAGCACATGAAACAAGATCAAGTCCAACCTAACTGGAAGTAACGTGACAAGTACACTCAATGAATGCTACTTCCTATATTCAGTCAGAAGTTGGGGTTTTCATTCACTACCTCCCAGATCAGAGTTATCTGTGGGACAGTTAAGGGGCAGCATTGGAACAATCTAGACAGCAAAACTCTTAGTCTCAAGTTGCTCATAATCACACCTGTGAAATCCCCATGGGCCTGGGCCCTGCTTTCTATGCCTTCAGATTCCTCTGTAACATGTAAATTTCACATTTTCATTTACAAAACAGGTAAAAAGAGAAAAACATTTGGAAAGTTCGGCTTGCTATATAGAAATATATTGACAGAGGATTTAAGACCTCCTCTCCCTTGCCTTAGCACCAACATAAATGCAGGGACAAATAAGTCAGTTTCCTCACATATGAAATGAGATGATTCGTCATCTTGTCCAATCACATAAGACCAAAGTATTCCTTCCTTTCTAAAATGCCAGAGACCTGAACAGTTCGTTGCCAGAGGGAAGGAAAGGTTGTGCTCCCAAGTCTGTTTAGAGCTTAGAATACACATTTTAATAAATGGTGTTTGGATTCTAACTTAGTTCCTTTTTTAAAAAAGATCTACAAAACCCAGTAAACTACTACCTAACAGTTTTATTTAAAAAAAAATTAATTGCTTGTCTTTTATTTTAATTTTTTAAGAGAGAGGGGAAAGGAGGGAAAAAGAGAGAGAGAACCATTGATCGGCTGCCTCTTGCACATGCCCTCCTGACCTGGGATCAAACACGCAACCCAGGTATGTGCACTGACCAGGAATAAAACCTCTGACCTTTCACTCTGCAGGATGGAATCCAACCAACTGAGCCACCCCAGCAGGGCTACCAAAAAATTTTCAAAAGTTATACACATACACACACACATAATGTATGTATATGTACATACATACACACACATAAAAAACCTGCATCACCCAAAGATGCCCCCTGACCATGTTCCAGGGTTTAATTTCAGGTCTCTTGACCATGATTTTGCCAGGGCCTACAAGCACACTAAAGCTGAACTTCCAGAAACCTGAAAGTACAAAAAGGAAGAGAAATGACATGTTACAACACATCTAAAGGCTCAAATATTATGAAGCCATTAAAAAGCTGAACTTCACCTGCTCGGCTGCCATCATCTTGAGAATAAAAGGATCAAAACACAGAGAG
Organism: Desmodus rotundus; assembly: GCF_022682495.2. NCBI lineage: Eukaryota > Metazoa > Chordata > Mammalia > Chiroptera > Phyllostomidae > Desmodus > Desmodus rotundus. Next base: position 5,140,436 of record NC_071388.1, on the reverse strand, counting down.
GCAGCTAGGAGCACAACAGAGACAGAAAGGTCACCTAGCACAGGCTGCCACCACCGTCAACTATGCACGACCATGTCATTGTAAGCAGCATCTGAAGATTCTACTAATTTCAGGCACGAGAGGTTTCTTTGGAAAGGAAGCTGCCTCAAGCCTTCCCTGATCTTTACCTCTGCCTTCTCCCAAAGCAGCACAGCCACAGCAGCTAAAAGGGAAAAAACCACCACTTTTAAAAACCGTAGTCCCTCCACCCCAGGCAGAAAAGAGGAGAACCTTACACATACTCCTCACTCATTTTTAGTTCTAGCTGGACAGCTGTTAAACACAAGATATTTTTAAATCCAGTTAAGTACTTGGGTACCTATATTGAATTGCAGCGTAACACTTAAAATTATCCAGTGAGGCAATCATTTGGCTTTGTGATTCCAATTAAAACACTGTATATTTACGGGGATTTTCCATTACGGAATGCCCAAAAGGCAAGATATTCATCTGACCAGACACTTTAAAAGTGAAACATTAAGAAAATTTTTAACTGTTCAAGAAAGGTTATAAAATTTAATATAAAAACAGTAACCCTTCATTGAAAGTACATTTATATACAATAGCAAATAAATACACCATTGTGGAGCTCATAATTAGTCTTACTTCTTCCATAACTACTGTGCAAAAGTGGTTAAAATTTGCATCTCAGTTCTGTATCAAATGAAAATAGTCTGGCCCTGGCAGGGTGGCTCAGCTGGTTGGGGCGTCATCCCACACACATACACCAAGGTTGCAGGTTCAGTCCTGGTCAAGGCACATACCTTGGCTGCAGGTTGAATCTCCCGTTGGGGCACCACGGGAGCCAATTGATTGATTTTTCCCACACTGAAGTTTCTCCCTCCTCAAATCAATAAACATATCCTTGGACGAGGCTTAAAAAAAGGAAAGAGTCTGAAAAATGTCACGGTCCAAAGTGTTACACGCTATCCTGAATCCCCACCAATATAATTAGAAACACTAAGATCTGCTCACTGCAGGGAAAAAATAAGGCAGAAGATACAATTCTCACAAACCAGTAATAAGGATAGTGAAAAACTTCCAAATTCACTAGAGATCAAATAGTAAGTCAATGAATAAATAAAAGGAGTAACATTTTTACTTCTCAAACAAGTGAAGTGTCCCAAACCAGATAGAGTGCCCTCAATAACAACAGTATGGATAAAGCAGATTTCTATGACCCTGTACAGAATGCTCTGAGGAGTTTTCCGCAATTATACAAAAGGTAATAAAAATGAAAATCAGTAAAAACATTCACTGAACTTATTCCATGCTGAACACTGTTCCAATATCCCCATATTTATACCCACAAAAGCAGTATGAATTAGGCAGCATTATTAGGCAGCATCATGTTTTACATAGAAAGGAACTGGAGGTCAGTGGCTCCACAATGGCCCGAAGTGTGGTGTCCCTGCATTCATAAGAGTCCCACCAAAGCTGCTCCGTGGGAACGCCAACCAGGCTAAGTCTCCTCTTCACCACTCTGAGCTGGGCCTCACAGAAAGAGGGGATCCCTGGCTGGTGTGGCACAGTGGACTGAGCGCCGGCCTGTGGGCCAAACTGTTGGCAGTTCAATTCCCAGTCAGGGCACATGGCTGGGCTGCAGGCCAGGTCTCCAGTTGGGGGCATGTGAGAGGCAACCAATAGATGTATCTCTACCACAACTCATCTCTACAAATAAATAAATAAAATCTTTTTTTTAAAAAAAGAGTAGAAAAGTGCGTAAGAGGTGAGAAATGCCTCCACAAGACAAAAGACTGTTGAGTCCCTGTCAAGGAATGAAGGTGAACTGAACTAGTAAGGAGAGGGGCGGGTGCTAGGAAACCCACCTGCCTGAGCATGTCCCTTCTCCAACACAGCCCCCTCAAACTCAGGTACAAACAGGCCAGTGAGTGGCTGTGGCTGGAAGAGAAGGGAATTTAAAAAGGAGTCTAGGGAAAATGAGAAAACTTCACATCAAATTTAACAAAGCATCTTAAAAAAAGAAAAAGCCAGTTTTCTAATACCTATGAATTTTGTAAAAAGCTCACGAAAATGTCCTGTGGAACAAGACAAGACTAGGAAGTGTGCACAACTTGGCCCCAAGCTCCACCTAGGGCAGCTCCCTGTGACTCCCCCCAGCCGCCCAGCCGCCCAGCCGCCCAGCCCGCCCCAAGGCTCCAGTACCGCCCCCACCGCCCGCCCTCCCAAGCTGTTGCCAGCACTCTCTGAGCTGCCCCAAACATTATGGCCTCACTGATCAACTCAACTCCCATTTCTCAAATGTCACCTCAAGTTTGACTGGATAATAGAATACAAACAGACAGAGGAGCAGGTTAAGGACAGAAAGGCAGACTTTACCCAAGAGACTTACTGCCAGGCTAAGGAATCTGGACTTTGTAAAACAGGTAAGAGGGTGTCAGAAAAGCTGTGCCAAGAGTGCCAACTCCAGCTGTGCTGTTAGCTATAGCAATGAACACTCCGGACTGTCTGGGTTCAATTTCGCACTTACTGTCTAGCTACTGTGTGACTTTGGATAATTAAATCCGTGCCTCCCCTCCCACCTGCAGAATGGGTTATTAATAATACATGAACCTCAAGATTATTATAAAAATTAAAGAGTTAATGTTTGAAATACTATCTAGCACATGGTAAGTGCTCAGTAAATGTTCTGTTACTTAAGCTTATCACAATAGGACTGATGTATAAAACGGACTGGGAAAGGGGAAACAACAAGCATAGACTAATTAGGGGCTTATTTCAGCAGTCCAAGCAAAAGATTAAGAGAGCCTTTCGGGGGTAATGTTGAGAATGAAAAGGAAGGAGCCATAAGAACACACCCTGTGAGGAGAATTGAAAGGACTGGAAAACTTGTTTAAATATGGAAGATGAGAGACAACCTGATTCAAAAGTGATTTTGAATCCAGACTCAGAAGTCTGGAGCCTAGGTGACTTAGAAAACTAGTGGTGACAATTAGAAATTCAGAAAAGGCACTAAGTTGAATGATGACATCTCTTAAATGCATTGTGATTTATACTGAAAAGACTGCCTCTGAGTATAGCTCAGCAGTTTTCATTTTATCAAGCACATACTGCAGTTAACATTTTACTGAATAAAGGAAAAAGGTACAAAAACAATAAAAGGAGAAAAAAAGGGTATGGCGGAGAAAAAGAAACCTACCCAGGGAACAGAAGCCCTGGGTTCTGGTCCCTGCTGAGAAGTGAACAACAGGGCATTGGGGAAAACATGCCTCCTGTCCAAATAACCCCACCCCGCCACAGAGAGAGGGAGTCCCACTATACATCTGGGGCCTCCTCTCCCTGTCTCCAAATAATGGGTTTGGGGAGCCTTTGTTTTTTGACAAGTATGACCAAACTGTGCTCTGCATGCTCGAGCAGGGGGAAAAAAAAGTTTAACACACCCAAAAAACCATCTCCAATCACTTTAAGCCTTGACATTATCACTTTTTTTGAAGATCTAATTGGCTTTATTAAGTGATTCATGAATAGGACTACCTATTCATGAAACTACCATCTACCAACTAGAAGGGCGCCCCCTGACGCCCTGCCAGCCCGACAATACCGCAATCAGGTTGACAAGGCAGTCCCAAAGGCAAGGAGGCTGCACATTTCCTCACCAGACCAGTATTACATCTCTCTCTATACGAGAGGCATTCGTCTCAATATGCTCAAAAGTCTGCCACCATCTTTGACACCAGCACCGCTGTCGGCACCAGAATTCCTTGAAAGTCCTCTAGGTTTTCCCAAGCATGCAATCTTTAACGTTGAAGCTGTTTCAGATACAACCCTTTTGAATTCCTGTATGATACTGTAACTGCATACTTCATCCTGAGTAACAATGATATGAAAAATTTTACCACTGGAACAACTGATATTTTCCATTAACACTATGGGTATCTTCACAATTACTTAAAAAGAGAAAACAATCTTCAAAAATTTTATTTACAACATCAACACCTGAAAACATGAAGTCATAACTTCAAAATCTGTGAAACTTCTCTGCCTCACTTTGTACAGATTCATTCCATCAAGTGACCTCCATAAGCTTCCCAAACTGCTATTGTAAAAGGTCCCTCCATGCCAACATACCACCCTCAAACAGAACTTAGTTATTCAGAGTGAAGTACTGGACGGCACATCCCATAACATGAGACACCACCTAAGCCTGTTTAGGGACTCAAATATGTATGTGAGAACTGAGGGATAATTTGGGGAAATAACCTCACTGTATATTGACGTGTACAATACATAATTTTATAAAATTCCAAATATAATCACAAGGCTAAAAATCATACTCAGTTATTTTTAACTCAGAAAATACTTATTTTTCTAGTTGAATGACACCAAAATATGGATACATAACACTTCTCCCTATTTCCCACCTAAAAAGATATTTTACTTTACCTTTCATTAAAAAAAAAAAAAAAAAAAGTGTTTGATTGGGTTTAAGGGCCATGTAACATCACATCAGTCCCAGGCCCCCAACGTGACGCTTTGGCCTGCTCTCTGTTTCATCACTCGAGATCACTGCTGTGCTCCAGACCCCGCGCGTCTGAAACGGCAGCCACGAGTCACAGGAGGTTACCGAGAGCAGGAAATGCAGTCCGCTGGGACTGGGATGTGCTATGAATGTAACACAAGATTTCAAGAATTCGGTACCCAAAAAATGTAAAGGAGTTCATTAACAATTTTTAATTTTGAAATAATATATTTTGGATATACTGAAGTAAAATATATCACTAAAATTAACGTAACTATCTCCTTCCTGGTTTTTTTAACTGTGACTCCTAGAAACTCTAAGTATGAAAGTGGCTTATATTTCTATTGAACAGTGCTGTACAAAAGAAAGTTCTTAGCATTAGGGACATAAATGTGAAGACATTGGCAGGGTCTCTGGCCTCTTAGAGTTTGTATTTTATTGCCAGGGGTGGCAGGAACCCTAAGACAATAAACAAGTAAACTTAGTAAGACTGGAGAATTAGTATTCTGAAGAAAGAAAGACAGGGAGCAGAGAAAGTGGGCGGGGCGGCACGGCAGCTGCCTTCCTCTTCCCACTGCAACAGAGAAGGCAGCCAGGTTCCTCAAGCACAAGCTCACACAGACTGGCAGCAGCTGTCTGGAACAGGCGCTGATAAGAGATTCCAAGGCCAACTTGAACCTCAGTTGGAAGGCACAGCATGCTGTATTAGCTGTGTCGGCCCAGGGCTGGAGAGTGGGCAGGAGTGCCAGGTGTGACCCTGTTCTAACAAGGGCATCTCCCTGTCCATCCACTCATGCTAGAAACCTGAGTCACACATACGCAGACACACTCCCTCTCTCTAACTACATTCTGTGACTTTGGCCTCAGGAATGTCTCATAAATCCATCTGTTTACTTCCATACTCTTTGTCAAGATCTTAATTCAGGAGAAAGTGGTGAGGAGGGATTCTATAGTAACTGCTCCTTATCTCGTCTCTGTGCCTTCAGTTAATTCTCCCAAAATTAACTTCCTTCAAAATTTAAGTTTCAAAATCGCCAACACTCTAAAACATCCAGGGCTTCCAGTTTCAGTGTTCGCACCTCTTGCACCTCTTACACCTCATTGCCCACCATCCTCTCTCCTGTTCCCCGTACAATACATCCTTCCTCTCAGCGCCAGAGCAGAACTGTTCCACCTAGAAAGCTGTCCCTACTCTTTTCTGCACCTAGAAATCTTGAACTCAGCCTTGAAGACCCAGCTGTACCATCACCACCTCTAAGAAACCTCCCCAGAACCTTGGGAGTGAACTGCTGCCCTGCCCTGCCCCCCGCCCATGTCAGTGAGGTGACCCCTCAAGAGCGGCTTTGTCTCACTCATGTCTCCGAAGCCAGCACACCGGCACTCAGTAAATATTTATTCAATGAGTGAGTGGATGACATCAAGTTCCCCATCTCAGTTTACAAAGGGTCAGCTGCAATCCAGAAAGTTTAAATCACTTGTCCAAAAAGGTGAGTGGCGAAATAAAGACTGAAACACTTTCCTATCTTACAGCACAACATGGGATCTTTTGTCCTGGTAAAAAGGTCCTAAAGTAGGTGTGTTTGTCATCTTTTGGTCACCTGGTACCTCTGGACAACCATCACAGTTTGGGGGAATCATGGAAGACCAAAAAAAGCCATGTCCCTACTATAAAAGCCAAATTAACAAAAAGGTCGCTTTTCCTTACTAATTGGCAACTAGGGATTTGCTAGAGACCAAAGTTTGAACAGCCAAATGTTGGTGCTCCGAGGTCAGAATCCTGCCGGTGCAGGAACAGGGGCAGCACACCCGCCATGTGCTGTGCAGCTCACACAGCAATGTGCTACCAAGTGCCAGGAGTGGCATACTACCCAGACTCTGCCCAAGGCTGGCTCGGCCCTGCCTGTACCCTATACCGCCGCCACTTTGGTTCCTACTTCATTTTTGTATCATAATCTCCAGCTTTCCAGTCAATTCTGTGGGCTAACTTAGAGCCTTCCATTAAATTCATTTTCTGCCCAAGTTAGCCAAGCATGAGTTTCTGTTGTCTGCATACAACAACTCTGTCACACATAAATAAACAATGAGTGACCATCATTCCCCCCCAAATACAGGATCATGAGGGAGGGGAATAATTCTGTAGAAGCATGGGGAAATAAGAGAAGAACAGTAAAAGAAGCAATCACGCAGGATACATCAATGTCTGACCGGTATCTAAGATAGCGACACTGGCCACATGGTTGAGACTGCTCACCAATAACCAAAGGCACTTCTCCTTCCTGAATGAGGCAAAGTGTCATTTCCCAGGCTGTCTGGCAACCAGCACAGCCCTCAGACTATGACCCGGCCAGTTTGGTACCAACGTAAGCAGTCAGTGCTATGTGTGCGGTGCTACCAGGCATGACCCGTAAAAATCTCCCATGTGTAAACCTCCACGCTCTTCACCAATCCAATGGCTGAATGCCAAAACCAGGGTGACCTTCAGACACCATATGTTTGTCATCTATGAAAAGGGCCCACAGTGTGGCCCCCGGGTAAGGAATCGGACAGAGCAGAGCAGTCACCCCTGCTCTAACATTCACTGGGCTACTACATGAGCAAGGAAATACTTTGGATTTAAATCACTGAAATGTTGGGTATGTTTATTGTATCAGTTAGCCTACCTTAATGAATACAGAAATTAGTATCAACCTAAAATGGTTGGTAAATACTTACGAGAAATGTTATTTCCCAGTTTGAAAACAATGACTAGATGTATGCCGCTTACCATCAGTAAGGACCTGGACTAATACAAAATTACCTCCCAAATTTCAAGAAGTGTGTTTGCGGCTTTGAAAGATAGACTTTTTCTTAGAGAACAGGTACGTAAGAGTAGAGGCAGGAGTAAGAAAACTGATACGAATTATCAAATTAAATAATCCCTATGTTATATATATTTCCCTCAGTTCAACATATGAATTCAGAGAAACTCAGCATGCAAATTTTTTTCCAGAATAAATCATGACCTATACTGGAAGCATGTTAAACTTTCCTACTATCCTACAAATTTTCATTATAAAAATTGCTACCTACTAGATATTTAGCTCATGTGGGAAGCTTTTATAAATACAGATGGCATACACCTGAAACTAATACAAAATATTTAATATAAATTGTAATTGAAAAATAAAATTTAAAAAAATTAGAATATGATAAAGCCAAAAAAACACATCCCAACTTCTAAAGATTTGGACTCAAATATATTACGTCTGAAATGGGGAACAGACATCAGTATTTTTCAAAGATTTCTGAGGTAACTGGATTATAGGGGTCCCTCCACTAAAACAAGAATTTTGATTAAAAATTTTAAGACTCAGAACAGTTATTATATAGCACAAAGTACTTTAATAAGTGGCATGAAAGTGTAATTTTAAAAATGTACAATGTTAACTCATCAACTGACAGGGAGGCTTTTACTAAAATCCTTTAAAAACTATTTTACATTAATATTATGTGACACAAACACTCAACAGTTGTTCAACCCCTATTTTTAGCATTTTGAGGAGCCAAGTCAAACAAGGGGGTCACAATGTGAAGACGTGATCAGAAACACAGACTGTTAAAAAGTATTGCTAGAAGAGAACATTCAGACAGAAGGAAAAGTCCATCTCTTAACAACTCTTACTAATACTTCTGAAGAAGGGGTCTCGGAAATAGGAACTGCTCTCACTGTCTGATTTACACAGGTGCACGTTTTATTGTGCTTTGCTTTACTGGGGGTCACAGATGGGACATTTTTTGATGATACTTCCTTTATTGAGGTGGTCTGAAACCGAACCTGCAGTTAACTCCGGAGGTATACCTGTATATACCTTTACAATCATTTTAATGTACATTTTTAAAATCACTACACACAATTTGCACTTACTAGAAAACACCAACAATAATACTCCTTTGAAAGCACAATAGGTTTCCCACCTGGAAGCAAAGATACTTACTCACCTCTACCTTTTGATTTACCATGGTGACCCAACACTAGAGGACAGAAACTACCCACTCCAACAATCTGTCATCTCTGTTGCCAGTCCAGTCAAGCTTTATTGTCTAGCTCTGACGTTGAACCATACCTTCAAGTACAATGGTGAGAAGGTCTTGAGAACGGAGCAGCCAACTTTGTCTTAAAGCCAGCGTGTGCATACTTTAGGAGCATACCGTCTATTGTAACTGATCAAGCCTGCCCTTGTAGCACAAAAGCAGCCAGACAATACATACAAACCAAGGAGTGTGGCTGTGTATTTATAAAAAAGACACAGTAAGCTGGATTTAGGGTCTTGAGGCTTCAGAAGCTGCAAGGTTAGTCTGAGGCACCCTGAAATTTATCATTCATATACATATGAAAACATATCTACAGACATATATTTACATATGACATACCTCTATATACAACATTATACATTTATATAATCATTTCTTTAGCACATGTGCTTGTCATTCTCTCTCTCATGCCAGTTTAAGGCCCTTAAGGATAGAACTGCTGCTTCATTCACTGACAAACCGTTAAGTGAATGGGCACGTAATGACCCTCAAGACATACTGCTTGACTCAACTCACTCACGTCAGGAGACTTCAACACAGATTAACAGAGAGGAGGGGAGTACAAAAACAAAACACTTTCTCCTATTAGGAGAGTAGAAAGGCCATGAAGTTATGCTTCTGTAGTCAGGTGCTAAGTGCCCTTCCCTCCCCTCCCCAGCCATGACGGTCCCAGGGAGGAGGACAATTGCTGAGGATAAGGAAGGGGTAACACTAATACCAAGCAGCAGAACATGCAGTCTAGGAAGAACTGCAGACCCCAGAATCACTGAAGGAGCCCTCGAGCTGACCTCCTGCCACTGGTCCTGGAGGCTGTGCTTCCACAGCGGGAAGGAGGGGTGGCAGCCAGGTCTTACCAGTGTGGGTGCCTGCAGCGCCCTGAGCAGACAACAGGCACTGCGTAAGTGTCGCAGCAAAAAGGACTAAGTCCAGCCTCAGCTCCAATTCGCAGTGTGACCCTTCACCTTCTCTCCAAGGCTCAGCTGCCCTTCTTTAAAGCGGAGGAGAGAAATCATTCCAAGACCCAGGGGAGGTTCACCTGAGCTGACGCGTCTGAACACACTTTAGGGACTCTTCGCCACACACACACTCAAAGATGAAGGGTCTGAAAGCTGTTTTCATGCTATGGAATCCCAATGTCAGGGTGACAATACTTCAATAGCTTGAAAGTAGTGCCAATTTTCCCATTAACCACTTTAATGAATAAAAAAAGTCAACTAAAATATTTTTTAAAATTTCCCCCACGGTCCTAAATAGACAACTGTCATTCTCAGTTTTTGAAAAATGCAACTTGTTAGCTTCGTTTTCTCAGTGGCACCCACTGCAGGTATTTAATAGTAATGGCTTTAGTTCAATGTGTTTTAGAAAAAAGGGAATATGGCTACATTTTCAGAAATAATTATAATACATAGGAGATGGTTAAAGTAAGACAATGCGGTGTAATCCACTTTATGCAAAATGAGTGAACTGAGAGACCTAGAGCTCAACTTTTCAAACTTTTTCAAACTTTCAGTTATAAAATGTTCTTCCACATTAACTATTGAGAAGTGTGATGGGTATGTATGGTTCTCTAGCATGGACTTCCATCAACGAAATGTTCCTGCAAATTATCCCACTGTTTTGCCTCCTAAAGCCTCTGGCATTTTGGTAGCAAATTCTACTCACTTTTTTAAAAGTAGGAAAGCCCACCGTGGCCAGGTGGCTCGGTTGGAGCGTCGTCCCATACACCAAAAAGTTGCAGGTTTGATCCCCGTCAGGGCCCAAACCCGGGTTTGGGTTGGAGCCCTGGTCGGGGTGTGTACAGGAGGCAACTAACTGATGTTTCTCACACCAGTGTTTCTCTCTCAATAGACTATATTCATGGATGAGGCTAAAAAAATAATGATGATGTTAAGTAAAAACATAAAAGCAGGAAAACCCTTATCCCCAAATGAGTAACAAGAATGTTGAGAGTGCTAATCCTGAGAAGAACAGGGTTCTAACCTCCCACCTTTCCCTTGGCTCTGTGATGAGGTGACAGAGATTACACATGAATACTCTTTCATACACAGCTTCCTGAATTTTCATATGAACTGCCATTCCTCTCATTCAACCAGAAAAAATACTAAGTTGTTCATGATGTAAGAACAGATCTGCAAGAGCCTGTGCATGACGGTGACTGGCACTAGAAACCAGAATACCCCAGAGATGCATGTGGTCATTTGAAAGAAGTAAAATGTAACTGAAGTAAAGCACTCCCTTGGAGGAAACTCCTTTGACCTTCTAGAAAAAACTGCACTTTTCCCAACAAGGTACTTTTTTAGATATTTATAGTACAGCCGCATGCATTAGAATGTAAGCACCATGAGAGCAAGGATTAGGTCTTACGCAGGAATACACACCCAGCACTCAGAGAAACTGCTCGGCATAATAAATGGCTCAACAAGTATTTGTTGTTTATCTCACATAATAGCTCATCATTACCTTAAACGACCTGACATCTAGCAGAATATCCCTTAGTTACTAACTAAGCATAAATAGCCCCACTGTTTCTAGATATGGATTCTATAAGTTGTATAAATTTAATACATTGCTTTGGTTTCCCTGTATTTAATTTTTCTCCTTCTGCAAGGGACAAGTGAGGCTGATGTTCTAACTTTCTAATAGTATTAGAGTTTCCTTATGAAAGAAACATTAACAAGTGAGCAGATTTAAAGAAGTACATTAGAGGAAGCACAGAGTGACCTAAAAGCACAGACTGTGGAGGCACACTGCCCAGGTTGAGTTTTGGCCCCACCACTTCCCAGGGTCCTGAGGTACCTTTCTTCGCTTTCTGTGCCCCAGTTTCCTCACAAACAAAACAGAAATGACCTGCAGTCTTGCCCTGCAGTTCTCCAGCCCTCTCCAGGGAAGCCCTGGCCTTGCCTCTACTCTCTCTTCCTTTCACGGCAAAGCCAGACCAACACCCATCACTTCACTACTCATTTCTGAATGTTCTGCAATCTGGGATTTCTATTTAGGGGTCCTACTTATTTTATCTAGAGGCAAATTTATCTCTACTCCCCCCAAAAGAATGCCTTTGCCTGACTTCCCTTTTCTACTAACAATACTCTCCCATTCACCCAGACTTGATGCGCCCCACCCTACGTGGCTAACCCCTCTCCAAGTTCTGCCTAGGGTTCCAAGGAAATTCTTTCATATCCCTCTCTTCACTGTTCTTTTACCTCATAACTCTTCACAGACAGGGAGTTCCATAAGAACAAAGGCAGATTCTGATATTTTCATAGGCTTACCTATTCCAAAAAGTTACTGAAGGGTTCTATACTTAGGCTCAACAAGCATTTGTCTAATAAACTACTATGTGCTTGGCATACTATAATCACCTCCGAAACAGCTTCCCTGGCTCCAGATTCCTAAGACTACAGTCTGTCCTAAAGTTATTAATCGTTCTTACAATGCTTCTTTCGTACAACTTGCCTGCTCAGACACACTCTCTCATATATTCAAGTAACCACTAGTTACTGAGTACTACAGATGGTCTTGTGGAAGGAGGAAAGAATTGGGGCACAATTCCAAAAACAAGTCCTCTCCAGCTCTTCAAAATATTATAAAAAGCTATTAGAGGTAATAAGTGATTTTAGCAAGCTTGCAGAATACAAGATCAATATACGAAAATCAGTTGTATTAATTACTATGTACTAGCAACGACCATCAGAAACCGAAATTTAAAAACCAGTATAGCAGTATAAAAATATAAAATAGGTATGAATTTGACAAAAGAGGTGAAAGACTAGTATATAAAAAGTTTTCTTTTTATCCTCACCCGAGGATGTTTACTGATTTTAGAGAGCAGGGAAGGGAGGGAGAGAAACATCCATCGGTGCCTCTTGCATGTGCCCTGACAGGGGCATGTGCCTGACTGAAAATCAAACCTGCAACCTTTCAGTTTACAGGACAACACTCCAACCAACTGAGCCACATCGGCCAGGGCTAAAAAACGTTTAATTAAAAAAATTAAAGAAAAATCTAAATAGAAGAGAGATACTATGTGTACACAATATGCATGACTCTTTTTTTAAAAAAAATCAGTGTTAGCCCTGGCTGGTGTGGCTCAATGGATTGAGTGCAGGCCTGCAAAGCAAGGGGTCACTGGTTCGATTCCCAGTCAGGTCACATGCCTGGGATGCAGGCCAGGTCCTCATGAGGGGGCACACGAGAGGCAACCACACACTGATGTTTCTCTCTCTCTTTTTCTTCCTCTCTCCCCCTCTAAAAATAAATAAATAAAATCTATTTTAAAAAGTTAAAACAATCAATATTAACAAGTCAATTCCTCCCAAAATTATCTATAGATTCAACACAATTCCAATCAACATCCTAGTACATATTGTATAAAAACTGACAAAATGATGGAACTGTGAAGAACCTAAAGTAGACATAATTTTGAAAAAGAAAGTTGTAAAACTAACACTGTCTGATTTCAAAACGTATTACAAGGCGGGACCCCCAAAAACCCAGAATCATCTTCTGAAGGACAGGCCCCTTGTAGTACAGGCTTCCTCCACTAGGGGTGTTCTAGGAACCCATCTGTGCCAGTTGTACCAGATGGCATTGTGGTGAGAGGCTGCATTTGGCTGCAGTGACTTTTTTTAAAGAGTCTTTTGAGGTACTTGCCTTTCATGATGGGTAATTTATGAACACACCTGCCCACAATGTGCTGAGTGGTCAGCAATTTTTGACCAAAAACACCATGACCCCGCCCACCTGTGCCCTAACCTCCCTATTAACTGTATCTCACCAGGTGACTTTTTGTTTCCCTGGATGAAAAAAGTCCTCAAAGGGAAACATTTTGTCAATGTGGGAAAGGTGAAACAAAAAAACAACAGAAACACTAAAAGCCATCAAAATTGATGAGTTCAAAACTGTTTTGAGCACTGGAAAAAATGTCTCAATAGGTGTACTGCATCACATGGAAAGTACTTTGAAGGTGACTGAAGTTTAAACATGTAGAATAAATACACAATTTTTTATAAGTAAATTCTGTTTTTTTCGGTCCCCCCTCAAATAGTGGTATAGTAATAAAGATAATACGGTACTGGAATCGAGACACACCAATAAATTAATGGAACAGAACACAAAGTCCTGAAATGGGTCTGTACACACACGGAAAACTGATTTTCGACAAAGATACAAATTTGTTTTAAGGACTTACTCTTTCTCAGTGGACTTATTGTTTCTCCAAATGGTTCCAGAATAACTCGATAACTAGAATAACTAGATATTTGCCAAAAAATGTGATCTTTTAGTTATATCTCGCAACACCATTTACAAATATTAACTCCAAAAGGATGATGGATTTAAATGTAATATCCAAAGCGATAAAACCTGGAGGCAAAAGTAACTATAGGAAACCTTTTAGACCTTGGGACAACTGGGCAAAAGTTTTCCCAAAAGCATGATCCATAAAGAACATCAATAAACTGGACTTCAAAAAAATCAAACATTTGTTTTTCAAGACACTTTTAGGAGAATAAAAAGATAAGGCATGCACTAAGAGAAAATCTTTGCAAAGCATCTATCTGACAAAAGACTTTTGTATCCAAAACCAGGTATTTCTAAAAGCCTAATAATGAGAAGGAAAAAAATAGTTGGGCAAATATTTGAACACATCCCCAAAGATGACTCTCAGAGGGCAAATAAGCACATGCAAAGATGCTCAATGTCATTACTCACTAGGAAATGCAACGAGGTATCACTGCACATCTACTAGAATGCGTAACGTTAAAAAGGCTGACCACATACACCAGCTATGGGAAGGTGGGGAGAAACTAAATAAAACTTTTCTGTACAGCAGGTAGAAGTCAAAAGTAGCACAACCACTTTGGAAAATAATTCAATAGCTTCTTAAAAAGTGAAGCATACACCTGCCATATGGTCCAGTCATTCCACTATTAGGTGTTTACCCAAGACAAATAAAAATTCATCCACATAAAGACTTGTATGCTAATATTCATAGCAACTCTGTAACAACCAAAACCTGTCAACAACCCCATCCTTTCAACAAATAAGTGAATAAATCTTGGTATACCCACACAATGAAATACTACTCAGTAATAAAAGAAATGAATTATGGTATGTGCTATAACAGGGGTAAATCTCAAAGTGATTATGCTGTATGAAAACAACGAGGAAAAAAAAAAGGGCACATATACAATTCCAATTATATAAAATTCTAGAAAAGGTGAAGTAATGTATACTGACAGAAAGCAGATCAGTAGTCACTGAGTGAGTAGAGAGGAGTAACAGGAAGCGAAATTACAAAGAAGCACAACAAAATTTGGGGAGGGGGTAGATATGTTCATTATTCTGATTGTATGAAAAGCTTCAATGTGCTATGTGCAAAATTCACCAAATAATGCACTTTAAATATGTCAACTTATTGTATGCCAATTATAACACAATAAAGCTGACTGAAAATTTTTAATCAACGAAAACTTGACCTTTTTGAAATATACCCACCCACCCCAAATATCTGCTTCTCCTACAGCATATTTCATCTTATGTGATAGCAACTCAACCCTTCCAGTTGCTTAGACCAAATATCTTGAAATGATTCAATATCTTATTTTCATATTTAAAAAATTGAAAAAATGCCTCTTAAAATTTATAAACAGCCCTGGCTGGTGTGGCTCATGGATTGAGTGCTGGCCTGTGAACCAAAGGGTCACTGATTCAATTCCCAGTTAGGGTACATGCCTGGGTTGCAGGCCAGATCCCCAATAGAGGGCACGCAAGAGGCAACCACACATTGATGTTTCTCTCCCTCTCTTTCTCTTTTCCTTCCCTTCCCCTCTCCAAAACTAAATAAATAAAATCTGTTTTTAAAATAAATAAACAAAACTTATGAACACTCATAGAAAGCATGTTGTTTTAAACATTACAAAACTCTGCTATAAATAATTTTTAAATCCCCCACTTTTTACAAGAAAAACTTCAAAGTCTATGTTCTCTACTGTTCATGGCCCTTAACACCGCAGTCTCCTCTACCACCAATCTCAGTAAACTAAGTTTTCCACAGAGGGCTCCACCTTCACCTGGTACAGCATCTTCCACAACCTTCAGCCTTCCAGAATCCCCTGTTAAAATCCCATTCCCAAAAACCATGTAAAATACCACTCACAGAAGAATCTTTTACTAGACCCAATCCAAACAGGCCCCTCTTCTGAATTTCTATCTCTCCTGTAGCATAGATATTCCAAAATGTGATACAGTTAAGAAATATCTTATCTACCTCCATTGAATTATAAATGTCCTAAGTGTAGGGGTCAATGACCTTTTGACTACGTGGTACAATGAAGTGATTCCATCCATTTGTTTTAGAATATTTCTTAAGTATATATGCCTAGGAAAATAAAATTAATAATCACATGTTAAAGTTTAACTTTTGTTTTCATTATTCACAAGGTTGTAAGACTGTCCAATTAGCTTTTCTGCTAGGCCCTTGAATAAAAGAGAGAACAATTAAACTTTTTAGGAACCTTGATACAGACATCTAAATTTACGTGAATTATGTTGTTGCCATCCTATGTTCCAGTGCTTTAAGGCCAAAAGAAAGGGATGAAGGGAAGTTAAAAAGTCTTCACCAATAGACACAGAAGTGCAGAGAACTGGCAGCCACGAAATCAAGTGAAGAAAACCCAAAGGGAAGGAGAGCTAGAACAGTAACACAGCAGTTCTTGTTTTAAAGGAGTGACGCCAGTCTACATGGAAGGCTGGGCACTGAAACATCTGGAAGACTGGGAGCCTTCATCATTGTGACCACCTGCCGTGCTGGATAACTACATAATACCAGAAATATTACTGTGGTTCAATTATCACCTATTTTTCCCACTAAAACATTATTCCTTCCTATTACTCTCCAGCTATTTGAATCCTAAACCATATTGAAAACCTTCACACAAGTTCTATGGGCTTCCTCTTTAAGCCTTTCCCATGTCCCTATCCACAAAACACTTTGGTAGCTTTTTTCCAGACACTCTTCCAGATAAATCCTTATGGCACTTTCTGTATAGTTGTCTTATAGTTTTATTTAACTTTGCATGTATTTATCGTTCACCTCTTATGCTCCTTGAACAGAAGCACTGAGCTTTGTATTTCCTACAGAATCTCCCACCTAATAATACCCACTACAGATTTACAAAAAAAACAAAGATAAAACAGTACAAGCAATAGTTAAAATATCTGATTAAATCTGAAAAGCAGTAATAGCAGAAGGTGGTGAATAACCACCAAATGAACAGAAGATCATGAACAGGGTTTCAAGTTTATGCTCCTGTTTGCTAGATCACATGAGCAATACGAGATAAATTCTGCCCAAAAGCTTGCACAAATTTGTTAAAAACAAAATGTGCCTTTATAAAAGGTCAAAATCATGAGAAAAATCAAATATGCTACTTTACGCAATGGTACTATCTCTAACCTGGGAAAAAGAGATCAATTTTACTGAACAAAGTTTGTAAAAACATGTACATTGTGCTGCTCAGTTATATTTTAAGAGACAAAGCTAAAGTGTTTCCCTTTTATGTTATAAAGTACTTAATTAGGTAAAGATTTTATACAACTTAACTTCTACAATATAATACATATATTCCGGTTACAGGTATTTAACAGAGCAATTAAATCCTTATTTCCACTTCTGTTCTAAAATCCGCCTGCCCGCAGTGAGTGGGAACTGCTGCAGATCATTAAACACTCATTTATCAATGTCTCTCACCAGGCAACACAATGCAGCAGAACAGCACACGGGAAACCATCCTGAACCCCAGCAACAGCGGCTAATTAGCATAGCCTACCACTAAACCTACACCATATGATTGGAACTGTTAGTCGGAATGCTAGCCAATCAAACTAGGTTATGCAAATAGCCTATTTTAGTTGCCAGGGCAGGGCTACTTCCAATTGTCCAATAGGAAAACAAGCAATAAACAAGAAATGAAATTGAGCTTTGTCACATTTTCAAGTCGCTGTTAACGCTTTCTGGTTTAGAGCAAAAATAACAGCAACTGTAAAGGATTAGAATCATACTCTACTTTCCAATCCAAAAGCAATCCAATGATGATACACACAGAATACAATTAAAGTCATGCATTTGTAATTTTAACTTTTTATTATATAGATATGTTTTACTAACAGAAGCTGCAATCAACATTCAACTTTTCCCCTCAACGACTCAAAAGGAAGCATTCTATAAATGTCTTTCTATACATTCAAATAGATTCTCAAACATTACATTATAGACAAATCCCACAAAGCATTTTTATTCTACTATGAAAAGACTAAATAAAAGGTGGGCATTAAGAGAACACATGTCTCACTGGGAGTCTCAAGCTTTATCAGGCTGAAGAGAAGTAATATTTGTTTTTTTATTATGATATATGTTAACAATTTCAAAAATAATTTTAAAATAATAAACTCAAATTATGTATTAACCTATGTCTTCAAATATATAAATTGAGACCACATAAATAACACTCATCTCTTGGAACCATATTAAAAACTAAGATATAGGCATAATATAAGCATACTGTATTTCTGCAAGATTTCTAATAAAACAAAAAAAAACTGTCAGTACATACTAACAGCTACAAAGATAGTTTTAAAGAACATCAGCGTTCTGACAATTCTTAGTAGTTGAGAGAATTTCCTTAATCTCACATATTCAGAGAAATGCTTTGAAACATGTCAAGGAGACACTGTTCCCATTTGTGCCTTATAATTGTATCTTTATAAAAGATACAATTTAATTTTAAAATAGATCGACTAGTCCCACCTATCCCAGCAATTATCTCCTAAAGGAAGTACAGATTCATCCCACACCAAGAAGTAGTGATTCTTAAATGTTTTCCACAGATGTCTGTAAATATCTCCAGAAGAACATCTAACATTTGTAAAATATACTGAATTAAGATACAGAGCAGATTCTGATCATTACATTAAAAGAAAACACCATGTTGGTCCTATTTCTATCATTACCAATTATCTTCCACCTTAAGAAAACTGAAGCCACTTTTCCACCATCTCCAAGCACCCACCACGGACACTTGTCTCCTAATTTCTTCTCATGTTCTCTCTACTCAGGTATTCTAGATGAAAACCACTTAAAGACCAATGAAACCAAACTGGAGTCAGCTTCTCAGAAGGAAGAAAAGGATCAATAACTGAACTTTAAGCTAAAAGAAACTTTAAATATCATCTAACAGTAACCCCTCATCCTATAAACCAGGGGTGTCAAACTCATTTTCACCAGGGTCCACACATCAGCCTTGTGGTTGCCTTCAAAGGGCCGAATGTAATGTTAGGACTGTGTAATGTAACTACTCCTTAACAGTTAAGCAAGAGCTCGGCACTGTCGCTGGGTAGAAACAAGATACCAGGTCGGATAAAACAAGGTGGAGGGCTGGATTCGGCCCACCGGCCTTGTGTTTGCCACCTGTGCTATAAACCAAAAACTTTACATTTAGAAAAACTTTAAATAAAACTTTAACTAAACTTATCTTTATGTAAGATAAAGATCCCATAGGTGAAAATCAAAGCCCTCCCAAATGATCTTTTTAGAGTACCTATGAATAGTCAATATATCAGTCAGGTATCAGTAAGTCTCTTGGTTTGTTTTCATATGAATATACAAGGTCTGTCCAGTAGGTATCCAGCCATGTAATACAAAAAATGGAGACATTTACTGAAAAAGACACAAGATACAAGAAACATTGTACACAGGACAATGAAGCCTCAGTCCCCTTCAAAACTGGCACCTTGGGACCTCACACAGCTGTCCCAATTGTCATCAGCTGCCCCATAGCGTTTTCCTGATTCTTATTGACTGTCTGAAATCTCTTCCCTTTCAAAGGTGATTTCAGTGTTAGGAAAAGCCAGAAGTTGCAGGCACCAAATCTGGGCTATAGGGGGACTGAGTCACTCTGGTGATTTGATGTTTTACCAAAAGACCCTGCATGAGACAAGGTGCATGAGCGGGCACACTGTCACGATGAACCTGCCAATCACAAGTTGCCCAAAGCTGCGGACTTCTAAATCCTCTGAATAGTTTTCACGGAGGAAGTTCAAGCTTAACTAAGCAAAATTGGATGCAGATTTGTTGCTCTACTTGTTCAGTCATTTTGAATGAGACAGCCACACAGTACACATGCTCACTCAAGAGCATCTGCTGCACCCACGGACTAGTACAGTGATGTCGTCATTGTTCACACATGTGCATTCTAGTCCACTCTCCTTGGCTGCCGGGTTACATCGATGTCGCACCAACTTCTCTCGTTGTATCAACAATGGCTGGACTTTGTCTGGACAGACCCTGAGCATTTAAAAAAGATCTGCTTCAGATCATTCTCCATACCATCGTCCACAGCATCTACTAACCAAGGCTTCAGGAAGGCTTGAAAATCACTCTCTAACCCAAAGCAATTTAATCCATTCCCTAAAAGATTCTACCAATTTATGTCATTTGGTATGTTTCAACTACTTGGGACCCTAACAAGCCTCCTTTAATTCCTAAGGATAAAGGCAAGAAAAAAAATAAAAGGGAATGATTTTTTAAACCAATTTCATTCACACTCTTGCCCATAAATCTTTAATATTTTGGTTAGTGCTCCCAAGTTCAAGCTTCTCTTTCTTATCCCCTCCACATTGACAGAGCAATCCTAACACATCCTGTCTTCCAATCTTCTATAGTAGCAAACAGGGAATTTTCCATGTAATCCAGGACTGAATTCTGGTCTACCTCCTAAACATTCCTCATGTAACAAAATTTTGCCATCCTTGAAAAGGAAAAAAATTAAATCCTTGGCACTCGTATTTTCCTTTGAGACCTGTAAACACAAGGAAACATCTTCTGTCTAGTGACAGATGCTCTGGGATAAAACACCCTAATTTTAAATGTGGTTCAGTTTTTCTTCAATGCTTTTAAAAGCTACTTACTTACATTGTGGAGTTTAGGAAAATACCAATGAGTACTATTTTAGAATCAGAAATTAAACATCTAAAACGTTTAAAAATAGTTAACCCACTAAATCAGAATCATTGTTACATAAAATATGTATTTTAGAATTCCTAGTAAAGAAAATAAGTTTTCTAAGCCAACAATTAGTCATTAACTTTTTAAAAATACAGTATTCCAATTACATTTTCTCTCCGACATTGTAAGAATACATTTAGAATAAATAATTGCTAACTTCTCATCTGCATTAATGATGCTTTAGATAAACAGCCTCTATCCTCTCAATGTATAACAGGCCATTATTATGCAAGTAATAAATCATCCAACATTATCTCAAATGACAACTCATACCATACAATTTTATATTTTAGGAAGAGACACAATGTAGCTTTAAAGTTTTTAAAAATGCTAAGTGGATAAAATGTATTCTCATTTTTTATTTTGAAGCCATCCAATCTTTAAAAAATCTTTTTAAACTCTGAGAAACCACTTTGGTCAAGTTTATAACTCCTTAATCTATAAAGTGAGGCTGCCACCATATTGTTTAGCTGGACATCTTCTACAAAAGATTAAATACGCCCATTAGATATCTATAGTCTCCAATTTAAGAACCATCCTAATGCATTTTTCCCTCCTCAATTATGTCTACTAATAAAATCAGAAGATCGAATGTTAAAAATCTGGATTATAAACAAAGTTTTTTGAACTGTATGTTTGTGGATCAAGTATTTCATGTTTGGGAAATGTTCCTATGCTCATCCCCCTTCCCCTGCCAAACCAAAATTGCACTTAGAACATTATGGCACCCTGGCCAAGTAGCTCAGTTGGTGGTTAGAGTGTCAACCCCATACACAAAGGTTGCAGATTTGATCCCCAGTCAGGGAATATACAAGAATCAAACAATGAATGCATAAATAAATAGCACAACAAACTGATGTCCTCTCTCCCTGCCCCTCTCCTTCTCTCTAAAAATCAATAAATAAAAAATTTTAAGTATATTAAATATACTTCTGCTCCTTCATTCAGATATCATGGAAATACAAAATTGATTGATCAAGCCTTTATTTAGATAATGTTGTAATTAATGCACATTGCTTTAAGAAATTAGTTTTAGAGAATTTTAGAGAATTTTGCTTAAATTAGTTTTAGAGAATTTTAATAACAGAAAAACTTATTTTTATTTTTAAATTTTTTTATTTTTCAATTACAGTTGACATACAACACTATATTAGTTTCAGGTGTACACCCCAGAAATTAGACTTTATATAAAACTAAGTGATCATGCTGATAAGTCTAGAACCCATCTGACACCATACATAGTTACACTGTATTAGTATATTACTGACTGTATTCTCTATGCTGTACTTTACATCCCCATGACTACTCTCAACACAAAAACCTTTAAAAGGTGATAAAAATTGGCAGGGAGAGAGGTAGCATAGAGAGTTATTTGATTTCATCTTTCAGGGAGGACAGTCACTCGTTTTTTAAATAATAAAACAGAGCTATAAACACATTACTGTATTTAAAGCAATGGAAGTAACCAACAGAAAAATTTAAAAGCTAAATCTTAAAAGGGGTTTTACCACTAAGGTGTGAGGAAAAGGAAAACTGATTACTTCATTTTCTACTTTCCAGAATGGATTAAATTTTATTAACATATGTATGAAAATTGAGTAATTAATGTTTAATATAGAAGGAAAGTATAATCTAAATTTAACCTGTCAGTTGAGCATTAGCCTGAAAAATATGACTATTAGCAGGGAGAAAAACGACTAGTTGTACATAACCAGTAGGTTACAGAAATGCAGGCATTCAACTATTTTTTTTTTTTTTTTTTTTGCTTTAGCAAGACAAATACTGACATTTTCAAGAGTCTGCTTTTTGAATACTGGATTCTGTGTAGTGTATTTTGTGCATGGTGTGTAAAAATGAAAGTTAAACCTACTTGTGCTTTTCTCTAATGTAATCTCTAACACAGATCTATTTAAAACATGGATCTCTATACTTTTTAAAAGTTCAGCATTAACGGATATACAAGCCTTAACCGATCTAAGAGGGACCACTAGGCAGGAAAAGGGAGAAAAAACACTAAAAAGTAAACTTTTTGCACTTTTGGAGGAGCTGATGATCCACACTACCCAAACTTCAAGCAGTAACAACTTTTTTACATCAGCTTTCTTAGGTTGGGTTTCCCTTTTAAAGTGCCTTCTTAAAGCAAACAAAAATTCATTCAAAAAGACTTTTAAATAATGACCAAATCTATCCATTTGCTAAAACTACAAAAACCAAACTCCATCAAATTATTCCTAGAACCAAAACAAATACTGTTTCATGTGAATCTACAATTCAAGTCACTGTCGATAATACACATTCTTCACAACTCATAGTTCCTCATTTAAGAACACATGTTCCTTTTCATTCCTTTTAAAAGCAGTAATTACTTCCACAGACTTTCCAGAAAAGCTAATACCGATAAGCTTATCCTATCTTATCAAAACCAAAGGGTAAATTATTTATGAAACCTTTGAGAATCCCTTTAAAAGAAATATAATACCCAAAATAAAAGATCGCCACCATCAACAGATTGTTAATGGGTTTATTTTCATCTGTCCAACAAATATTTGAGAGTCAATTATGTTCCAGGCATTATAGCAGTAAATAAGATCTAGTCCTTCCCCACAAAAACTTAAACCTCCTGTATAAAATGATACTACAAGCAAAATCAAAACACAAGCACATACTGGAAAACATGCTAGCAGTAAGAAACACAGCAGGAACGCAACGGTTTGGGGTCAGGAGTCATACCTGAGTTCCCACACTCGCTCCATCATTACTAGCTGTGGCCTGAGGCAGGCTATCTAACCTGGGTTAATTGTCATACCACCTCAGAGTTATCATCAGGAGAAAACATGTCAATAAATATGAATCATTCAGAATAGTTCTTGGGAGATAGTAAGGGTTCAGTGAGGAACTCTAATAAACCCAAGAGAAATATCGGCAAAAAATATTAAAAGGGAATTCACAGAAAATATGAATACAAACATGGGAACCTTATTCTATCGCACTAATATTCAAATGGAAATTAAAATATTATGTTGTGTCTATCAAATTGGCTAACAATTTTAAGTACCCAGAATTCTAGAGTATGAGAAATTCTGATGTATAGCTAGTAAGGAATCATACATTGTACTTTCAAAAGGTATTTGAAAATATGTACTGAAAGTCTGAAAAATACACACATACCTTCTAACTGAACAACTAACTGCAACTTCTACAAATTGGACTTAAGGCAATAAATCAAAGATGAGCAAAAGACTGCCACAAAGTGTTCACTTAAACGTTATTTATGACCTAATTAGCAATGGGGTTAAATAGCAACTGATTTGCAGAATAGTAATTAAGACATTAAAAATGATGCTGTAAAAGAACATTAATGGTAGAGAAATGTTTACATTTCAAAACACTATAAAAGACTTCCGGCCAAGATGAAGGCATAGGTAGACACACTGCGCCTCTGTGCACAACCAAAAGAACAACAAATTAAAAAAAAGAAAAAAAAGAAAAAACCGCCAGAACTGACAGAAAATCAAACTGTATGGAAGTCCGACAA
This sequence comes from Desmodus rotundus, assembly GCF_022682495.2. Taxonomy (NCBI): domain Eukaryota; kingdom Metazoa; phylum Chordata; class Mammalia; order Chiroptera; family Phyllostomidae; genus Desmodus; species Desmodus rotundus. The sequence continues at coordinate 5,116,250 of NC_071388.1, read as the reverse complement.
CCAAGGAGTTAAAAGAAGAAACATTCATCCAGACCTGTAGGAGGGGTGGAGAGGACACGCGGCAAGGCTGCAGCTGGCGGACCAGGTGGATTGCGGACTGGGTTGTCCCACATTCACGGGCAGATAAACCAGGAGGAACAACTGGGGAGCGAGACAGACTGTGCAACCCAGGGTTCCAATATGGGGAAATAAAGCCTCAAACCTCTGACTGAAAACACCTGTGGGGGTTGAGGCAGCAGCGAGAAAAACTCCCAGGCTCACAGGAGAGTTCACTGGAAAGACCCACAGGGGCCTAGAACGTACACAAACCCACCCACCCAGGAATCGGCACCAGAAGGGCCCAACTTGCTTATGGGTAGGGGGGGAAGTGACTAAAAACCAGCAGAGTGGGGCAAGCAGCTCTGTTTCCTCTCAGACCCCCCCCCACCCCGCCACATACAGCGTCACAACACAGCGACATGTGTTGCCCCACCCTGGTGAACACTTAAGACTCCGCCCCTTCTACGTAACAGATGGGCAGAGACCAAAAAATGGCCCAAATGAAAGAACAGATCAAAGCTCCAGAAAAAAATACAACTAAGAGATGAAGAGACAGCCAACCTACCAGATGCACAGTTCAAAACACTGGTAATCAGGATGCTCACAGAATTGGTTGAATATGGTCGCAAATTAGATGAAAAAATGAAGGTTATGCTAAGTGACATAAAGGAAAATGTACAGGGAACCAACCGTGTCAGAAAGAAAATCAGGACTCAAATCAACGGTGTGGACCAGAAGGAAGAAAAACACATCCAACCAGAACAGAATGAAGAAACAAGAATTTGAAAAAATTAAGAGAGGCTTAGGAACCTCCAGGGTATCTTTAAACATTCCAACATCCGAATCATAGGGGTGCCAGAAGGAGAATAGGAAGACCAAGATATTGAAAACTTATTTGAACAAATAATAAAGGAGAACTTCCCCAACCTGGCAAACGAAATAGAATTCCAGGAGGTCCAGGAAGTTCAGAGAGTCCCAAAGAAGTTGGACCCAAGGAGGAACACACCAAGGCACATCATAATTACATTACCCGAGATTAAAGATAAGGAGAGGATCTTAAAAGCAGCAAGAGAAAAGGAGACAGTTACCTACAAAGGAGTTCCCATAAGACTGTCAGCTGATTTCTCAAAAGAAACCTTATAGGCAAGAAGGAGCTGCAAGGAAGTATTCCAAGTCACAAAAGGCAAGGACCTATATCCAAGATTGCTCTATCCAGCGAAGCTTTCATTTAGAATAGGACAGATAAAGTGCTTCCCAGATAAGGTCAAGTTAAAAGAGTTCATTATCACCAAGCCCTTACTATATGAATTGTTAAAGGGACTTATTTAAGAAAAAGATAAAAAATATGAATAGTAAAATGACAACAAACTCACAATTATTAACAACCAAAACAAAAACAAAAACAAACTAAGCAAACAGCTAGAATAGGAGCAGAATCACAGAAATGGAGATCATATGGAGGGTTATCAGCGAGGGAGTGGGTGGGGAGAGAAGGGAAGAGGTACAAAGAATAAGAAGCATAAATGGTAGGTAGAAGATAGAGAGGGAGAGGTTAAGAATACTATAGGAAATGGAGAAGCCAAAGAACTTATATATTATGACCCATAGACATGAACTAAAGGGGGGAATGCAAGTGGGAGCAGGTGTGCAGGGAGGAAGGGAATAAAGGGGGGAAAACCATAATAGCATAATCACTAAAATGTATTTTAGAAAAGACTGTAAAAAGTCAGTAAAATATGACCCCAATTTTTTTCTTAACTATTGCCTTAAGGAGCCACATGCACATAAATTAGCAGGCAATATATGCACTAAAAAATTACAAAAGTTCTATGTGAATTTGAACTTTTTTCAAGTAAAGTGCTCATTTATTAGCATTAGGACTTCAACATAACAGTTTCTAGTAAATATGCTGAGCTACAATGAAATGACAGAACCAGGTGAGGTTCAGATACATGCATGGCGGGTTCTTATTTCTCCCACTGGTTCTTATCTAATCCCACTTGGCAGAGAAGCCCTGGATCGGCCTGACCTTCATGTCAAGCATCCTCTTGATCTACTTGGCCACCCACTCCTCTTCAAAGGTGTGCGGGATGGGGCTACTTATCTCTTTTCCCAGATCAGAATGAGAGCAGTGAAGCGGATGAAAAACAGGGCAGCACCCATAACTCTCTTCCACTCACTCGTTTGTGCTCCTGTTCATTTCAGCAAAGCTCTCTTGAACTTGATTCGATACAATTCAACTTTTTCACCAATCAACAGACTGCTCCAGAGGCTCTTCTCTTTCAAGGCTTTCTGGCTGGCAGAAAAGTTCTTGAGTGGGCCACATCAGGTAAGCGACAGTCACGTGGATCAACATTAACTCAGGAGGGCAAAGTCCTCACTCTTCACAACACTCCGGTGTGCTCACACACTGAGGTGCAAACTGCCCGCTTGCCAATTAGGCTAAATATTCCGGTAGTCCACATTCTGCTGCGGCTGCCTCCGCCGCCCACCCACAGCCTGCTGTGCCGGCCTGATCGACCTCTACACCCTGGCTGCTCACAACCGGGACAGAGAGAGGCAGTGCTCAACTTATTTATTTTTAACTAAAAATATATAAACTGGACTGTGGTGGTGATAGCTGCACAACTCTAAATTCACTAAAAACTCGAACATTCAAAAAATGCATAAATTTTACGCTGTGTAAATTGTTTTAAATATTCACAAACACAGAGTACTTATTAAAAAGGTGAGGGGTAGGAAAAGGTCCCTGCCCTCAAATTATGGTTATGGTTATAACAAATTATAACCATATTATGTTCTATTTAATGGGCAAGAAGGAGAGCTTAAGTATTTCAGATATCTTTCAACAATAAATTTATACAACTGTAACAAAGTATTTTCCTACTATATTCATTAAATATGGATGTTATGTAATCATGTCAAGCACATCAGTGTGAAAAAAATCAAAATGTTAAGTTTTCGGCTAACTTGTTTCCCAGAAAAACTACTTACTTCTGTCACACTTTTGCGCACCTACCCTGCTCCTGAAATTCTTTTCTGAATAATTCCAGTAAGTAAAAAATCAGCACAATTCCCATGCCTAATAAAAGTCCTTCAACAAAAATTTTAAATCACGTAAGTTAGATATGACTTCGAAACAGTGAGGCAAGCAGAAGAAATAAAAATTGAGTTTAATGTGTAATTTCGGAAGACAAGGAAATTTCTCAGTAAGAAAACGCAAGCCCCAAATATGCATAAATAGTATGGTGACAACTGGGAGGGAAAAATAATAATAAAAATAGAGCACGTCTACTAGGCATGTGCAACGTGCACAGTCCACACGACGTGTACTGAGAGCTGGTGTTGCCATCAGTACACTTCGTACTCCCCGTGTGAAGAGAACGAAGTTTGGAGCTTCGCTGTTTATTCTCATGGTTACCATAAACGCTTTGACTTCCCCTCCTACAGAATATTAATGAAATTTAACTGGTAAATTCTCTCCCTCCCTTTCCTCTTCTCCAAGCATCTGGAGAAATACATCTTTTTACTTCCTGTTAATAACTGTGAATCAGCAATTTTATTCTGCTTTTATTTTTTTATTTATAATGTATATTCATTGCAGAGAACATAACCATTACATACGCCACTCACTTATAACTATCATTTGGTTTAAGTTCTCCAAGTATCTATCTAACGTTCCCCTGTATCAACGCTCCTGCAGTCAGTCCCTGGTTGCCAAAGTTTATTCTCTAGTGGAGTCCTTAAAAAGTGACTCCAAGAAAAAGTAGTCCACAAATTCATACTCATCTTCATAAAATTTTGTCTGTCTTTACACTTTGTTCAACTTAGCTGGTGGATGTAAAACTTTGGCTCTCGTTTGTTTCCGTTGAGTGTATCAGAAGTTACTCCACTGCACCTGGCAGAAAACAATGCTATCAGAATCACATAATCTAATATTCCTTACCTTAAGAATTACTTGGGTTCTTTGCTCAATACCCTAAGTTATCTTCTTTTATTTAAAGTCCAGTAATTTTTAGAGTATGTCTACATGCCAGTCATTTCAGGATCAACTTATCCAAGTACACAGCATGCCTTTTTCAAATGCAGTGCATTTCTTTTAATTTCGAGAAATTTACTTGAGTTGTAATTATTAGTATTTACTAAGTTTTTCATTGCTTTTGTTCTTCTTCAGGGATACATATTATTTGTATGTTAACATTTCTTTGCCTGTTTGTATTAATTGCCACTTTCTCTAGAATGTTTAGTTTTCTTCAATTCTTTTTGTTTTTCTCCTATTCATCTTCTGTTTCACTAAAGAAATTTCCTATTGCTTTTTACTCTCTTGTTCCCTTACTTCAGGTTTCACTTTTTAATGACTGTTTGCCTTTTATTTCCCTTTCTTGAGTTATCACATTTCTAAGATTTCCTCATTTGGATTTATGATGTTTTCGTTGAAATTTTCTAAATTTCTCTGGGTCTGTTTTGAAACATCAGGGTACAGCTTTCATGTGTTTTATAGACATTTCTCTCCTGACGTGCTCTCATGGCCTGCAGGAACATTCTTCTGTCCCTTATTCCTTTCTTCTTACAAAAACTCTATGGGAATTTGACTGTGATCCTTGCTTATTGCTCATTTTTGTGTAAAATTAAAAACTTTTATGGAACTGGCGCAGCTTTTCTGGCTTCAGTAAGAGTCCACTTCTATTTTCATGAAGGGCACTGCAATCCAGTCCCATGAATGCTGCGCTTTCTCACCTTCCCCACTTCACCTGACCTTTTTGCCTCAGCCCTCATTATCTCCAAAAGGCTTAATCTGAATTCTCTTCCCAGCAGTGTCTCGTTAGGGTGGGGCCTTGACAGAGACCGGTGCTTCAACTGGTTAGTTTTGAAAATTCACAAGGACCAGATAAGCTCAACCACACAGAAATCACAGTGAGCTCCTAGTATCCTGGGAACTCAAAACTGATTCTTGGTTTGTGCTGGCTGTTCTCAGACTTCCTTCCCACTTTCCAGGGGTCTTTCTTGGCTATCTTGAGGTCCCCTCCTGTTCTAAGGCCCACCTGAAGACACTCTACTGCTTCTTTTTGTATCCTTCAATACAAATGTTGACACCACAAAGTTACTTGAGATTTGCTTCCACCTACCTGGATTAGGTCTGTGGGAATACCGGTTACCTAATTTTGCAGAAGGTATCAGGAGTTTCTAGTCTTGCTGTCCAGATAGATTACTGTCTGTTTTTAGAGAAAACAGTGGAGATACAAAAAGTATACCCTGCTGTCATCTTCCCCAAACTAAAACATTCTTGGGGGGTACCTTTAGTAGCACCCCTAAAATCTAAACTAATGAATATGAATCTATTTGTTTCCCCTGGGTTTTTGAATAAAGGCGCTAAAGTCTAAGAAATTCAACTTTCTAATGTAGCTCACTTCAGGTTTCCCATGATCTTTTCTGTAAACATCACACGTTCTCTTAAGTGACACATATGATGTAATCATTAACTGCTTCCATTTAGAAATTAGAAATGTAAATAATAAAAATATAAAACATTTAAAAAGCCCAGGCCAATGTGGCTCAGTTGGTAAGGTGTTATCCAGCAAATCCAAAATATAGCCAGTTGATTCATAGTCAGGGCACACGCTTGGGTTGCGGGTTTGGTCCCAGGTCGTGGTGTGTACAAATGGCAGCCAGTCAGTGTTTCTCTTTTCTCCCCCCTTTCCCTCTCTAAAATCAAAAATTAAAATTAAAATCTTAAAAATATATAAAAAAACATTTTAAAAAAGAAAATGAAAAATAATGAGGAACTCTTAAAACTGCCTGAAATAATTTATAAAGCAGACATTGTGATTTTTAGGAATTACTAGGATAGCAAAAACTGTTCTTTTTGCAAGTATTTGTTAAAAACGTTCCACATCGCAAGAACCCTACTACACATACACAGGGCATACAAAAAGGATAGGCCATTAACTCCCTGACCTTGAGACCCCAACTACAGTTGGGACAAAAAACTGGCACGCAACATGTGCAAACTCCACAAAGCATGAACTGAAAATCATTTGCTAGAAAGAAAGAATTCTGGGTGGAGAATATCCACCAGACTATTAGGTTTGTCACTTACTTCATGCATTTGTGAATCACTTAAACATTTTCCTCTACATTGTCATTTTTGTATTTTCGAAAATAGAAGATTCTTTTGAATTAGAGATTTTATTTTTAACTATAATACTCAATGCTCACAAAAATATATTAAAAGACACACATTCATGTAATGTTAGTGAGTATAAACTAGTACTAATTAATTACCAAATAGCTTTCTGAAAAGTTGTATTAAGGACCTTAAAATTTTTTTCAAATCCTGTGACCCAATATGTATACTCCTAGGAATCAATTACAAAAAATAATGTATCATACAACCAAACATTTATGCACAAATGTTAGTACTTTTAAAAAGTGAAGTGTCCTCACAGGTGTGGCTCAGTGGGTTGAGCACCAGCCTGCAAACCGAAAGGTTACCAGGTCGATTCCCAGTCAGGGCACATGCCCGGGTTGTGGGCACTCGAGGGACAGATGGATGGTTCTCTTTCACATCAATGTTTCTCTCCCTCTCTTTTTCCCTCCCTTTCCCCTCTCTCTAAAAAATAATAAATAAAATATTTTAAAAATTAAAAAAAAGAGAATAGTAAAAAAATATCAATGTCTTATAAGAGGTATCTAACTTAGCTAGGAAATTATCATACAATGTAACAGTCTCAATCAGCACACTTTAAAATAAATTTCTAAAGTAATCCACCATCAAAACATTATAGTTCTGAATGCTCTAGATTTGCTCCAAGGTCAAAGTGACAGCAGAACACTACAATTAGTAGGTTTTTGATGACACAGGGAAATGTTTGATATAATGATGGGCAATATAAGAGAAGGTATACACAATATAAAGAAAACTCCATCTAAGTAACACCAACCTGAATAGATATTCAGGATGATCTCAATCATAAATAGCATTAAAGAAAAAAAAAAAAAACTAAAAAAGAACATGCCATAGTATAGTGGGCAGAACTTTAGAAGTACTTCCTTCTAAAGGAAATGGTTATGTAATTTGTGTTTTTATAAATTTCAGATTGTGTATTAATGAACAGAGAGAAAAGTAAAAACCTTAAAGCAAAAATAAATCCATTGAATTTACCATTCATCAAAAATAATAAGTTCACTGAATTGTTAAGAGAATAATCAGACTTGCTTGGGGTTAAAAACAGGAATACGGGCTAGGGAGGAAAAGTACAGAAGGACCGACACCCAGGACCCTGTGATGAACAATGGCGGAAGGGGGCACACCGGCACTGTGTGCCAAAACACAGCAGTGCACTAGCCCTCCGAGTCCTCCAACGCGCCCTGCATGTAAATGGGATTAAAGAAATTGGGTTTTTTTAAATTTATAGATCTGGTTTCTAATTGTTCTGTAATAAAAGGCCATATTCCTGTGATTACTGAAGTATGAAAACTGCACTACAAAATTCACATTCTAAAAAGTTAGAGAATAAAAATTAAAAACTGACACATCAAATGGTTTTAAGCAGTTAAATTCGTATGTACAAGAAATATGACAACATAAACAAATCAACACAATTTAAAATACATTTCTACAGCTATTCTTCCTCAAAGATTACAGTTCTGTATGGGCTAGAACTACTTCAAGTTTTAAAGTGACTAACCTATCACTATTGTTAAAAAACAATTTTAGTTGTTAAAGAAGCCCATATCAACAACAAAAAGAACTGTATCAACTGCTATATCCATCAGCTTTTCTCAAATAATGTTCCATTAAATGTTAGTGGGTATAAATACAAAATAAATGGGAGGGGGCCTTTCATCAAGTACATTTTTAAAATGCAAGAGCCTTTATGTTAATATGCGCAGTAATCTCTGAGGTAGTACATCTTCCAAATTTAATCTCAGAAGTGATTCTATATCCTAAATAAACTGAATTTGGTTACCTCTTAATTCAAAGACGTAAAGAGGGGCTCCCTCAATTCCCAGGATGATGGTGAGTAGAGTGGTGTCACTTATCACTAACAAGTATAAATGGGAGACAGGGAGGTTTGTGCAGGAGAGACATCCAGGGGCAGTTACATGAGTCGGGAGCTCTGGAGAGAAGAGTTGGACACAGGCTTAGATTTTGACAACCTCAGAATACCAATGTTAGGTGAAGCCATTACCGTGATTGCTATTAACCAGAGAGTGTTCTCTGGTTTTCTTAGATACCTTGAATTCAATAGATGTCTTACAATTTTTCCATAAACATCCACTGCACCATTTGTTTACACATGTGCTCCCGCCTCCAACTGAAATGTGTCCCATGGTTCCTAAGCACAGGGATTCTTGTGGGGAGAGTATCTGTTACAGTACCTGGTACAAAGCAAATGTTAGCCAAATAACTGATTTGTCACAAATGATTTTTCTTCTAAAAAAGTTTTTAAATCCAATTTTACCTATTTACATGCCAATTATATATTAAAATATGCTACAAGACTCTCAAATTAAGTACAGGAACACCTATATATACATGTACTAGAGACACATCACAGTTTGGCTTAGTGTTCAGTAAAACTCTGTTATTTAGGTTTGGCTTTTGAAAGATCAGTCAGTGCCAACTTCCACGTCCTTCCTAGCATCCCTGAGCCTGCGCCTAATTGACGAAATGGTAGGAGAATGAGGTATCATCACATCTAACCAACATAAAGTCAGGGCCGTGACGGCCTGTGGGAAACAGCATTCTCTTTCAAGTGTGCATAAGCATTCTACCAGCTGAAGCGTAATAAATGTGCGCATGGTAAAACAAGAGCAAACTACTGCATTCACTAATAATGATTACAAAAGCTGTTAATTTTATGTTCAAAAACAATTATTAACTTTCAAATTGTTAAGAGGGAAATACACCAGAAGCTAATACATATACTAGAAAGAGCCAGACCTTCCTTCTTGAGTTTTTTCCTTTATAAGCCAATAAATGTTGAAAAATTTTAAAGAATACAAAGCCAAGTCAGAGAGACCAGACTGTATCATCAATCAAATCTTTGTGTATTTTTGTGTGTTCTAGCATTCATAAAATTAACTAGATAATCTTTACAAACTGTATTTACTCTTTAGACATTTCATTCATCCATAAGCCATTCATGAGACAGAGTTTTCTGGGAACTCTTCCTATCTTATAAAAACAAACTAAAAATAAAATAGCAAACTTAGCCACCTTAAAATTTCATATGGAAAAATCTCCAAAATTGTTTACACTTATGGGTAAGTCTATGAGACACCCCCAGCGCACTCTGCTCTTCTACTGGCCTCGGTTGGAAGTGAGCGCCTACGTGGTATAGCCAATGCGCAGCACCGTGCCCAAGGGGCACTCTGGGAGCAGACAGTGCAAACTGCTCTCGCACCAAAAGGTCAAACTCACAAAATCTGACAAATTTTCATGAAATTCTAAGTTTTCTCTGTAAAGCCTCCTGGTTATTTCTGTATGATGGTAATAGTCAGCCTCAGTACCCTGTCGATTTAATCAGCCGCTGGTGTTCCTCTAGTGTGTACAGCCAATTGTATTCGTGCACGCCTGAGAGCAGGTACAATTACAGAGATGATTCCTCGATCACCTTTTACTTAAAAAAGGATTAACATCATACTCTTTTGAGTCCCACATGAATGTAAAATATTATATGCTCTATAATTTAATTGCAAATATATTAAACATATTTCTTCATACAAAATGGTACACCTGAGATATTTTTTTAAATCACACACTTAAAAAAAGAAAAGTTAAATTATTTTTCTTTTTTGAAAACAAAGATCACCAAAAACAAAAACCACTGGCAAAAATTTTAATCCTATACCAATAATGTAATTAAATAACTATTCGGGATTTATGTGGCTACTCCTTTTCTAGTTAAAGACCACATTTTCAAACATATCAAATATCTCTGACAAAGTCAACAAATATAAGCCATTTGGTTTAACAAAATGCCTCACAATCAGCCTGATTTAAGAAGATACAAGTTTAAAAGTTAGTAACACTTGATTCATTAGCTATACTACCTTTTCAAGAGTTTGAACAGTCATACATGTATTAGCCTGTATTTTTTCATGTATGATTAAGAGCACCTCAAGCAAAAATAGTCTTTCAAAAATAACTTCATACTGCTTCTCCTGTATAATACAAATGACAAAAGGATGAAAGGTAAGGAGGGAGGGAAGAAATAAAGAGAGGGAGAGAGACAAGGAGGGAACAAGAAAAAGCAAAATCCCAGATCATATTTTTTAAAGGAATCACACATACAGGTGTAATATCCTTAATTTCAGATATACTACTTGTGTCTACTCCCTATGCCTTTCAAAGACTTGCTCTAGTCTTACAGGAATCTGAGGAAACCTGTATTCAACCATAAAGGGAGGTATTTCGTTTATTTTCAACAGAAATATTTCAGTCCTCAAAGTATCAGCCAACCATCCACTTTTAAAAAGGTCAAGTACTTGTAATTACTAAGCTATATTTGTATTATTACCACTATAAGTTATTCCCAAAGTTAAATAAATTTCCCAGCTATCTTTGCATTACTGATCCAAATACGTCTCCCCACTGATGCTGTTTATCAGAAAGCTCTCTCATTCAAAATATACCACATTCTCTCAGACAGCCATAGTTTTACTGTAGTTTAAAACTTGAGTCACCTGTATGCATCGTCTTCTTTCAAGTCTCATATCATCCTGATGGGGTGGGGGAAGGGAGGGAAGAGTCCAGCAGCAAAACTATAACACTGTGTGAAGAAAAACAGATTATGATAAGAGATAAGGATGCAAGACAATTATTCCTAATTGAGGATCATCTAATGTAACTATAATCCCCAAAACATAAAGATAAAATTAACTCAAAGTCATTACTAACATTTATTTAAACTTACTTAAAGATAATTTTCATTAATGAAAATTAATTAGATATAAAATATAAAGTATTCAATTGTATGGGAGAAAAACATTTTGAAATCTGCCTACTACCAATGAAAACTTCACACATTTCTAGGTATGAAATAAAACAGTCAATATTCCACTATTCTGTATAAATTACCGGGGCGGGGGTGGGGGGACAACTTTGTAATCTCCATCAATGCACAAAATCAGTACGAATGTGACTTCACTTTTCACGGGGCTTACTATCAGAGGTAACGAAAGCTACTTTATAGGAAAGATAACATGTCCATCACCCATCTCGCTTGTAAATGAAGTCTAAGACACTGCTCTCCACACTCCCCTAAGCCCACAAACCCTCTTTCGCTCTCTGAATGGCTTCTCTTACTTTTTTATAATTCTTTTACTGTACTTCCTACTTACGGCTTCCACTGATAATTTCAGGACTGACCTGCAAATTCCATAAAGACTGACAGAAAATCAAAAGCAACCCCACTATTGTTACCAATTGAGAACACATGGTAACAGCAGAGGAGACAGAGACAAAGACAAGCACAGGCTAAAAACCTAACTTATAAATTGAGTTCAGTCTAAAAATGTATTTTTAAATGGATGCTATGGAATTCAGTAAGTAATCCTAATTTTAAAATGTTGCTTATGTTGGTCAAGTTCCCTGAGCAGCCCAAAGAAGCCTACTGATCCCCAAAGATACTAATGGTCATGGGCACTGGGGCACAGGTAGAATTCTAACAGAAAGTTAACCAATCCCTCTCTATCTGGAGAAATTCTGAAATTGATTGCTTTCCTCTGTTAGCACTCTCTCAACTCCTCAAATCTACATTATGGCATCCCAATCATCCTACTTAAAAATAATCCTTTCCCCTAAGTGTATTCCTAAATTACCGTCTGACACTCCTATTGCCTCACAGTGTAGTTCATTTTCGGTGTGTGACCCAAATGCACCCCTAACTGGTAGAATTCTAACAGTGTTGTAATATAAAGTAAAAAACTACAAAGGTAGTTTGAAGAAAAACATTTTTAGGGAAGTGGGTCATAATTTAGACTGGAGTCTATATTTATAGCCCCAAAATATTTCTGCTTTTCATTTATTTCTCCTACTTTTGAATGCACAGGTTCTATTAAAGCTCTAAGTCTGTATTACAAGCAACTAAAAAAGGAGCTCAGGGACAGGGTTTAAATGTATAAATTATTTGTAAATTAGTAATTGCTTGTCTAAAATCATTACCTATATCCCATTTTCCATTCCTGTAAAACCACCTTTGCAGTTCAGATGCTGCTGTGGATAGCAAGTAAAACCCTAGACATGGGACCAATTAGTATCCAATTTGGGGGGGTGTATGGATAAATGGATGGATAAACATTAAATTTCTGCATCAAAAGTTTTATTTGCAAAATTAATATTGAAATCATCAAGATTCAAGATTTTTTACTCCAAAGACATAATTTTCTAACACCACATATGTATCTTTTCAATTCTAGAATGAAAACCATGGAGAAAGAAAAAAAATTAAATCTCTAGCTATACACTATATATTATTAAATCCTTTACACTCTGAATATCATATTCTTCACATATAAAATATTACAATGGTACCAACATCCCGAGAAATTCAATGGTTTCAGCAGAAAAAGATATTACTGATACAAAAGCACTTTATAAGAAAGTAGAATCCAATAAGACATTAATCTTTTTATTTTATTAAAAGTTGTGAGAAATTAGATTACTTTATGACTACTTTAAATACCTAAAGACAGTAAGTAGGGGTGAGCCAGTCACACCATGGCTACTGCATCTGACTAAGGTCATCAAAAGTGTCTGTCCCTGCCCTAGCCAGGTAGCTCTGTGGATTAGAACACTGCTGCCTCAAGCGTCAAACTCCTTGGCCTCTCTGACACTACATCTAGGCTCAAATAGACAAAATTGGGCACTATTTGGACACAGCAACAATTACAGGAAAATAGGAGGGAAATACTTCAAACTCATATGCATGTTATCTGTAATAATATATAATGCATTGACAAATACATTTTTTATAACTGGAGGAGGGAGACCAACTTTCTAGGGTTAAAAAGTACAGTGCCCTGTCACCAATTCAAAATATATAAACCACCAATACTCTCCTTTGCTTGCCATCCTTTGTCTTCCTTTAGTTGTGAGAAAACAAAGATTTGTACAAGTTTATCTCGACCTTCAAGTCCTGAATTCTAAGTCCCTCAGGTATGAATCTTAGAACACATCACTTCAGGAGGGGAACCCAACTCCCACTACTGGAGAGTGACTACTATACAGGGACCAGGAAATATCCCTACTGGAAACAGACCTAAGTACCAGAAGGCTCAGTTCTAAGACAGTTGGCTGAAAGTCAGCATTAAGTACTTTTGTAGTTACATGTGGAATTAAGCAGACTTTTACAAGCTGGCTTGCCTCTAGCCAGCTGCTCTCCACAGTTTCAGGTCCACATTTCTGAGAGCCCAGTGAACTGTGCCTGGAGGTCTCGGTGGCTGCCATTCCCCAGTTACTGTTGCAAATAAGGTGTCTTATCTTTACTGACACCTATTTCCTTTAACTCACTGAATCCTCATAAATAACTGCAGAAGGTAAGCAGCACTATTACCCCATTTTAGAGGTGAGACAACTAAAGCCCAGAGAAATAAAGTGAAATCGCCCCAAGTTACACATGCCTACTGGCAGATAGATTAGATTCAAATCCAACCGACCTGACTTCAGACTGCTGCTGCCAGGCTCCGGGAAACACTGACTTTACTGCCCTCTACCCTGCTCAGACGAGGGAGGAAAGACCAGGCAGGACAGGAACTGATCCGCTCCTCCTTCCTATACTGTCAGCCTCAGGTAATGGGTGTCACCATCCCCCCAACCTCCCAAACTGAAACCCTCATCACCTACAACCTCTTTCCTACTGCTAACCCTGCATCCAATCCACAAATTCTTGTGCTGAATTGCGCCTCACAAAAGTCTTTCAAACTGGCCTTATCACACCATTTCTATCGTTTCCATCTGCGTCAGGGCCCGCCTTACTCTGTCTGCACTCCTGATCGAGTCTACCCACTGTGTAGCCCATTCTCATCAGAACTACATGCCTTAAAAACAAATCCTGTTACCATTCCAACCCAATTGGGTGCAATTTTGTTGTTCAGAAACTAGAACTGAACAATGATAGTCTTCTCTCCATTTAAAATTAAAAGCCTCAAGTTTTCTCCCCATCATTTACCTGAAATAAACAAAACTGCTCTGATTATAAAATATTACATGCTGCCCTGGTTGGGTGGCTCAGCTGGTTGGAGCCTCATCCCGGTATATCAAAAGGTTGTGGATTCGATCCTCAGTCAGGGCACATACCTAGGTTGAGGGTTCAATCCCTGGGTGCATACAAGAGGCAACTGATTGATGTTTCTCTCCCATATCAATGTTTCTCTTTCTCTCTCAAATTAATAAACATATCCTTGGGTAAAAATTAAAATATAGCCCTGGCTGGTGTGGCTCAGTGGATTGAGCAGCAACTTCAGATCCAAAGGGTCACCAGTTCAATTCCCAGTCAGAGCACCTGCCTGGGCTGTATGTAGGCCAGGTCCCTAGTGGGGGGTATGTGAGAGGCAACTACACATTGATGTTTCTCTCCCTCTCTTTCTCCCTCTCTTCCCCCCTCTCTAAAAATAAATAAATAAAATCTTTAAATGCATGTACATATATACATATACATATATATATAAATAAATATACACTGAGTTGGCCAAAAAGTTCACTTACTTTTTTCTGTACAATGATTCCAGCAGTGCTTAGTTGTCTTTAACTTCATTTGAAAACTTCTGTTGGATTGTACTGTGACAGCTGTTATATCAGTGTGTATTCAAAAATAAAACTTATCAAAACAGGTGAATTTTTGCGCAGCCATTTTGATAATGAAGATGGAAAAAAATACACATTTCAGCGTATTATGCTTTATTATTTCAATAAAGGTAAAAATGCAACTAAAATGCAAAAAAAGATTTGTGCAGTGTGTAGAGAAGGTGCTGTGACTGACAGAACACATCAAAAGTGGTTTGCAAAGTTTCTTGATATTTTGGCCAAATAATTCTTCGTGAGGCTGTCTTATACATTGGAAGATGTTTAGCAGCACCCCTGGCCTCTACCCACTAGAAGCCAGTAGCAGGACTGAGTGGATATACTCAAAATATTCAAATTAATAAAGTTATTGGTGAAAATGAAAATTGTGCCTGAAAAATGTCTTATATGTTACAGAAAAAATCATACGGACTTTTTGGCCAACCCAACATACTACATGCTCATTGCTTAAAAAAAAAAAAAAGAAACTAGGAATAAAAAACTAACAGTCATACAAAATTTCATCACCCTTAAATAATCTCTGCTTGTTCAGGTTCACATCAACAACTTACATTTGTCTGATTTCACATAGCTGCATAAGTGCTCCATTTCACCAATGAAGGGTTACTTCAAGCAAATACCTATTAGGGGATATTTGGGTTGTCTCCAGTTTTTCACTACCATAAATTCTGAAACTTGGGAGCCTGCTTTTGTCCACTTGCTAAATGGCATCAAGAACAAACTAATTATGAACAAAACATCAACATTTTTTGGTTCTACTGATGTGCTTCCTTAATATATTATTTTATATCACCTACATATAATGTACTCAAACTTTTTGTTATTCAAATCAACCCTAGTTTGTGAGAGAAATTATAAAGGAGTAGCCCAATGCCCTCTAGGTGCTCAGAGAATAATCCAAGGTTGAGATGCAGGGATCAGTGTTACCCCTGGTTACATTTCCCTCCCTGAACTGAACATCTGGGATGATCTCACTCATGTATGTATCTGTAAACAAAGCAGCATCTGTCAGACAAAGACCCAGGAAGAATATATGTTCACTCGAGCACTGGCAAGCCCTTCCCATCACTAGGGTCTAAGAGATGCACTGGAAAACCACGCTGCTCTCTTCCTTCTAACAACACTGATTTTTCTGAGGAGGATGGTCTATACACACGCACACAATTTTATTTGTAAAATATACATTATATAAATTTAATTTACATAAATGTATAAATACATATTCTTAGTTGGTAATATGTACTTCTATACTTACACAATTACATGTAATTTTATAAACCACTGCTTTTAATTACCCTTGCATTTTCAAAACTACATAAAAATAACAAGGCCCAGAATTAATCAAAAACACACCATCATTAACAGCTTCCATTTCCCTCCAACAAGCCTATTACTAAGAGTAAGTAAAGTGAGTTTAATTTACTTCTTTTCCCTGCTACACTTTTGTAGAACTTACAAAAACGCTACCTCCTCAAAAATGCTGAAAATGTGTGGTCTTATATTTCAGAGTACCAGCTATCCTTCAAATAGTCCATGTCTCTTTGCCACTTTCAGCCCCAACCTCAGGTGTAACCTCCAGTTCCTGGACCCTTCACTCATTCTTCTAGACAGCTCTCCCTACAAAAGAAGTACTTCAGTACCCCAGCCCAGTAGCTCAGTTGGTTAAGAGTATCATCCCCATCCACCAAGGTTGCAGTTCAATCCGTGGTCAGGGCACATACAAGTATCAACCAATGAATTCATGGATAAGTGGAACAACAAATCGATGTTTCTCTCTCCCTCCCTCCTCTAAAAATCAATCAATTAAAAAAAAAATTTAAAGGAAGTACATCACAGATTTACTTGAAATTATTCTGGACTCATTTTCTCCACCGTAACTTCTCACACTTAACATCTAGACCAACAAGGTACTGGGCCACTTTCAGTTAACCCATCACTACCACAACTAACCCTGCCCAAAACGCACACGCTCACCGCTTCCTTACACACCTCCCCTCCCACGCTCTACCCTAAGACCATTATTCTTCCAGTGAATTCACAAAAACTGCCAACTTCATCTCACTCAATCCCATAGATTTTCAAAATGCCCGGGGCCCTTCCACTCTTCTCCACGCCCAGGGCAGTCACCTTGATGCAGGTCCTTCCTTCACAGCTGCCTCCTGGAACCACGCATCTCCTGTGCCTGATGGCACATCACCATCAGAAACATCACAGGAGGCTCCCAAAACTAAACTTCTCCAAAAAATCCTGATTGAACAAGAACCCAATAATCTGTTGGGTTTGGGATGTTTTTTCCTCCTCCTTTTTTTAAACAAGAACTTCCAGGTGATTCTTGAGTACTACCAGGTTTGGGAACCACTTACTACACTTAAAGGTAGCTCATCCCTTATCACTTGTCCCAGTTCACCCTGCATACAGCTGCCACACATATCTTCCTAAAGCACGTGACTTTCAACATGCATTTAACCCCTCTGTAATTTAAAAACATTCAATCAAATCTTACTGCCCGGAAGTCAGAGCTCGGCATGACATCCTACTGAATATCATTTAACCTCCTTCTGCACCAATACTCAAACCATTTCCCCTATCTAAAATTTGCCTTTTTTGCTTCTATCTTTCCATCCATCACTGAAGACCACCTCAGTTCCCCTTCATCTAGCTTAAAACCACTTCAGTCTCTGAACTTGAATTACCAAGCAATGCATTTTGTTAATGACTTGTTACATTCCTACTCCAGTGACCCTATCTGCTTGGAGAATCTCCTATTTCTATGGTATCAGAGTAGATGCTAAATAAACACATCAGTATAATGGAATAACAACATGGAAAATATTCTTTTATGTAGAAAAAAGTAAATACTAAAGCAATATGCAAACACCAAATGATTTTTTTTAAACGGAGCAAAAATTAGTTCTATGAAGATAAATAAATATGCTATACACAAAATGTGAATAGTAGTTATCTCCAGAGAGAGGAAGTACAATAAACTGTTATTCTTATTTTCTAAATTTTCTAAAATGAATGTGCATTTTTAACAAAACAAAACCTTAAACACAGAATTGTAAATCTTAAAATCTTGACCTAAACTTTCTTAATGAAAACTCTGAAAATAACTGGCATGGGGTGTCAGCAGTCCCAAAGTCACCATCCTAACATATATGACTTATTTGTTAATGTTCACATTTTCCACCTTATACTTCAAATTCCACGTGGCCTCACCAGAGTGCTGTGTGGCTCTGGGACCTCGCAGAGACCTACACATCAGTGGTATACGTGGGCATGCTACTTCTCTAGCTGTCTGGGTTAAGGTTTTGTTTGTTTTCTTACTGTGGTTTGCCCTTTCATCAAAACCAAAAATCTTACCACAGTATTACTGTTCTCTTATTTCCATAAGACCGGAAGACATACAATAGGTGAGAAAACAGACTATTAAAATACACCTCAGTAATAAAGGTCTGGAAACACCTTTAAAATATTATCCTAAGAAACCTTTGTCCTAAAGCAGAATAAAATCCAGAATATAGTGAAAATCTACCCTCAAAGAATAAGTCTCATGATAAGCTCTATCCTTAGTCACAAATTGTTTGATGAATTCCTCTATACTACTTAAGTTCATGGTGTTTTTTCTGCACTGAAGAACGAAACAGCTATGTATACACAGCCTACGAAACACTTCATATGCACAAAGACTTATTCCTCAGCTTCCTCTGAAACCAAACATCGAGACACCCGCGGGCTCTTCTCAAATCCAACCAGCCAGCCTCCGCCCATTTTCCTTGCTGCAGGCCTGCAGTGTTTCTCAGTTTACTGTCTCCAAACCTGTACACAGCACACTTAAACACGAGCCTCAGCAACAAGAAGTACTGACTGTTCCTGCAGTTTTCTTCACGCAGCACTGACTCATGCTCCATTTGCAGTCTATTTTCCCTCACGTTCAATGTCTACTTATTAATTTTTTTTTTTTTTACATTTTTACTGGTGTTAGAGAGAGGGGAAGAGACAGAGACATCAATTTGTTGTTCCACTCACGTATGCCTTCACTGGTTGACTCCTGTATGTAGTTTGACTGGAGATCGAGCCCCCAGCCTAGGTGTTTCAGGACAATACTCCAATCGACTGAACTACCAGCCAGAGCTCAATTTCTCCTTTTAAAAAGCCACTTCATGTCCTGACCAGTGTGGCTCGGCTGGTTGGTTGGGTGTCATCCTGCAAAGTGAAAGGCTGCCAGTTCGTTATATTCCTGGTCAGAGTACATGCCTAGGTTGTAGGTTCGGTCTCAGGTCAGGGCACATACAAGAGGCAACAGATCAACGTTTCTCTCTCACATCTATTTTTCTCTCCCTCTCTTTCTCTATCTCTAAAATTAAACAAATTAAACCTTTAAAAAATAAATATAAAGAATAAAAAGCCACTTCGTGATAGAAAATACCAAATTTACATACAAAAGTGCATCATTAAAAATGATTTAAAAGTTAGAAACAATAGCCCTCGCTGGTGTGGCTCAGTGGATTGATTGAGTGCCAGCCTGCAAACCAAGAGTCGCTGGTTTGATTCCCAGTCAGGGCACATGCCTGGGTTGTGGGCCCAGTCCGTAGTCGGGGACGTGTGGTTGCAAGAGGCAACCACACATTGGTGTTTCCCTCTCTTCCTCTCTTCCTTCCCCTCTCTCTAAAGAAATAAAACATTTAAAAAATAATAATGTTAAAAAATTGGAAATAATATAAATGTTCAACACAAAAAGGAAAGGTGGAATAGGTTACGGTGAAGTCACATAATAAATATGTTATCATTTAAGTTCTTAAAACAATTGCATTACCTGAGGGGAAAGGTCATATATCAGAAAGAACTCAAAATCTTCCCCAAAGCTCAGTCCCAGGAAAGTAAAATAGATGCATAGAAAAAACTCTGAAAGAAAATACATAAAGTTATTAATGATGAATGTCTTTGGCTGATAAGAATGTAAGTGATTTTTAATTTTCTTCTTTTTACTTTTCAGTGCATCACAATTTTTATAAATAAGCACATCTTATAATCGGGGAAAAAATGGTCCTACAAATCCAGCCTCCTTCTTAACATAAAAATCATCATGAAATCTAGCTAATGACCCCAACTATGAGAACAGCCTCTAAGAAGAGTCAATTTTTAAAACTCCAGTGTAAGGTAAAATCTCACAATAATAAACTACTGAAGATCTTTGTATTTAAAAACCAGTTCATATACTGCTAGGGCACTGTCCAAAGGAGGACTCAGAAAAGCACTTAATGATTCAAGGCCCTGAACAGTCAAGCTCCAGAGTCAGCCTGCCCTCACTTACCTCCAGTCTCCAGGACGTCCTGGGTGGCTTCTAGCAAAGTTCTAAAACTCCTAAGTGACTTGAGTGTCTTCATCTACATTCAGTGAGGACAATCCCATAAAACTGATGTACTCTCAATGGGGTACCACACGTAAAGCACGCACATCCCTGCACACAGTAGGTGCTCGACACACGTGCGTGTCTTTGTGCCGCGGCATTGCATAGTGTCATTACCTCCCCCTTTCCAGGCTTATCCCCTACCTCACACTTTCCCCAGACCTACACTACAGCCACAAAAGACAGAGCCTGTTCCCCAAATACCACTTTTTTGCTCAGGCTACTCCATGAGCCTTCCTTACCCATCTCTGCCTGTCAACACCATTCTGGAAGCCCAACACCAATGCTTTCTCCCCCAGAAAGTATCCCACCAGCAGCCCCTACAGACACTCCCTCCTCAACCCTGCCATGGCAGCATTTATGTGCCCTGATGACAGCCCTTGCCCTACTCTGCCTTGAGCTATAGGTAACTAACTGTACACGTCAGCGTCTACCTCCAGAAAGTGGGAAAAGCCTTGTTCGTCTCACCCTCTAGGAAGGCCAGCTTCCTCAACTATAGCCAACTCTCAGCAGAGAGAACGAAACCCATAATCATCAAACCAGTTCATCTCCTAAAACATGAGACACTAATATTAAGCACATATATGTCATACCTGCAATATAATGATGGAACAAATGAGCTTGCAATGGTTTAGCTCTATAACTCATTTCAACGCAAAAGGCACGAAATCTAGTATATTTGCTACAGAGAATAACTGCTATAAATATTATAAATAATAACTCCATATAAATGGCCACGATCAGATAAAACTTGAGCATAATTTGAGTTGGGGATTTTTCCTGTTAAATACCAACCTCTTTTTCTTAAAAGAAAAAAATTAAATGTGGTATTACTTGTATTAAAAATGTTAGAAAACCAGGTGGGCAAAATATTGGTAACTACCAAAGGACGACAGGAACATGTGGGCTCACCATATTATTCTCTCCACTTTTGAGTATGTTTGACGCTTTCCACAGTAAAGTTTTTTAAAAAGGCTAAACAGTGGTATTTTTAAAGGATCAGAGATATTATTTGAACTACATTTTATTTAAACCCATGATTTTCAACCTAAAATTCTGTGGCATACCAAGAAAATATATATTTTTTGCCAATATAACTATTGTTGCCTATTGTCATTTAATTGGACAATTTAAAGGAAAAGAAACCAGTGCCCCTGACTCAACAGTCAGGTACTGGCATGTTTTAAAAACCCTTGGGGCACACCAGTGTGCTGCAGGACACCAGTTGAAAATCGCTGGTTTGAACTATAAAATAAGTGAGCCACTTGACCAAAAAAGCTAATTACAAGAAACCTAAGGGTTCAATAACATTTTATGACAAGAGAGCTTACAAACATATCATAAAACTGGGCAAAATTTCCATTTTTATTCCTTTGTTTCTCTTTGGGGAGAAGAGAAAGGGGTTAAAAGAGCTTGGAAGTTTTTTCCACAAAAGGCTGTTTTTAGCTAAATCACTAACCAAAATTTACCTATGTAACCTTTGGAATCTATTTTTTAAAAAATCCAGGCAGCCACATGTTAATAAACATACAGTGTGATGTGAAAATTCAGGGAGTTGGGGTGAAGCTCCCTTTAGGAAGTCACCAGCTAACTTTGCAGAATCAATACAGAGCAAGCGTCCTAGTGCTTGCTAGTCCACAAGAGACTGACCCCATTACTAGTTTTAAAAGATTATAATGTAGTTAGTCACTCTTGGAGGGAAAAAAATTGAACATTTTAACAATTTACCCCCAAATTTCCTTTTGCTATCCTAAGTCAATTTTTATTTTAATCTCCCTTTTTCATATTAGGCAGAATACCACATTTTTTCATGTCTAATACAGATGAATTACATAATAACATTGAATTCAGAGCTAAGATATCTTGAATTTCATTTCATTCAAATCAATCCTTTAGCAGATGTGGAAACTAAGGTCTAGAAGTTATGTGCCTTACTTATGACTAATCTGAATGTAAAATAAGCATTGAAAAGCTCTGAAAATCAAACCACTGAAAATAAGCAAAGTAATACTAAACTGCTATTTTAATTGAGCATTCAAACTCCATTGCTACACTGAAGTATGTGAAAGTATATGCGTATAACAAGAACAAAAGCATACTTACTTATAAATGAAAATACATAGAAAAATGTTCAGAAAGATAACTAAAACCCTTTAACAGGACTCTGGCTAAGACAATGGGTGGAGAAGGTGGTGGTGTAGGAGTAGAAACAAAGTTGAAAGAGAGACAACCATACATATTTCTGTGTACACTTCAGAAATGCCATGATTTACACCTATTGAAGCTGAAAAATTAGATTTTAAACACAAATATCCTAAAAATCAGATGATGTCATGACAAGAATAGAATTTTGAATTCACCATTCATTTCTTCAATATGTGCTAAGCACTGAAGATAAGAGAGTAAGACTGTCACTGTGCCTGCCCTCCAGGAACTCACAGTCCAACATAACAGACAAAACCCCACTACTATGACTACATATGAAAGTGCAGACTGCTTAAGAGAATATAACAAGGGGAACAAATTGAGGAAGAGGGAATATCAGAAACAATCTTTCCAACAATTTGACAGGTTAGGCTTGCATTTGTAGTCTTTGTATCTGTAAGGTTTCTTAAGGTCCCAATTCTTTTAATATCTAGATCCACACAAAAGAGGTGGTGAGAAAAACTTCTGAGAAAGTAACAGATGGGTGAGGATCTGGAAGTAGCAAGGGTCGTCAGCCAAGACAATGAAAGACTAAAGGAACAGTGGATAGATTCCTCCAAATTGAGCAAGTCTCACAAAAATAGAATGAATGGACTTGCTCCCTGTAGGTCAATAAGACAAAACTAAAACCACGAATAGGTACAATGTTACAGAAGAACAGGTAGAGAATGAATAAAAGAACAAAGGCATGCAACAGGACAGTTGTTTCATGAATAGCAAACCCCACCACCACCCCACTGCATGTTCCTGCAAATCCTGGGACCTACAGCATCCGCCTTGGCCATGACTCTAACACTAAACAGCCATGATACTGGAACCCAGCCCCCCACCCCCCGCTACTTGACTTTTGCCCAAATGACCACATAATAACAATAGTTTTTAAAAGATTTTATTTATTTATTTTTAGAGAGGGAAAGGGAGGAAGAGAGGGAGAGAAACACCAATGTGTGGTCGCCTCTCGTTCGCCCCCTACTGGGTACCTGGCCTACAACCCAGGCACATACCCTGACTGGGAATCAAACCAGTGGCCCTTTGGTTAGCAGGGTGGCACTTAATCCACTGAGCCACACCAGCCAGGGCACAATATTATTTTAAAATATGAGAAGGAAATCATTTCCTCCACTGAGACTTTTTTATTTTTTGCACCCTGGTTCACTAGGGACAATTCTCCAAGATGGCAGCAGTAACTGAAGTCCCAGCAAAGCATAGCAGTCCTGCTGAGATGTGAAAATAGAGGTTGGAGTTCCAGGTGGCTGGAACCCTCAGGGGACAGGGCAACACAGAGATGGGAGCTGCAGAGAAGTCTATGTAGGGGACCCAAGAGGAACAAAATGCACACAGACAGGGCAAGACTACCCAAAATTTAGCAGAGTGACTTCTATAAGCAGAACAGAAGTGACAGGGAAAGAACAGGACGAGGGGAATGTGGAGTTCCTGCCAGCCACAGCAGAAAAACCGCATTAACAGCACGTCAGCGTGACTGGGCCTTAGGGTGCCCAGCCACTTGGCCAATGAGTATTATTCTGGGTTTGTCTGTGAGGATGTTTCTGGAGAGTAACATTTGAATGGTAGACTGCCCTCCCCAGTGTGGGTGGGCCTCATCCCTCCGCTCAGGACCTGAATAGATAAAAAGGCTGGGGCTTTTTATTACTCCCACAAGTAAAAGAGAACAACTTCTGCCTGATTGCACTGAGCTGGGACAGAGATCTTTTCTCCTGCCTTCGAACTCAAACAGAAACCTCAGCTCTTCCTGAATCTTAAGCCTCCTGGTTTTCAAACTAGAACTCACAGCACTGGCTCTCCTGGGTTTCCAACTCGCCAACTGCAGGTCTTGGGACTTCGTGGCCGCCAGAAGCATGTGAGCAAATGCCTTATAATACATCAGCCATCTCCTATGGGATAGGTTTCTTTGGAGAACCCTGACTAACACATACCTTAGTCAGAGTTCCCTCTTTCAACACAAAGGGACCACACTCTAAAGTACAGCCTACTCCAGACTAATACTAATAATGTCTAAAGCCAAACCCAGACAAGACCCACAGACTCAGTGTTGAAGTCATGTCCCATCATATTAGAAGGGCTAGGAGTCACTCTGACCTGTCCATAGATCTTGCGTAATAAACTATAGAACAAAACCTATATAAATTCAAGGTAACCAACCAGCGTTTCAGAAAAAACATTAACACTCTCAAAAAGAAAAAATCATGGCATTCACATCCTAAAATTGTAACCAACCAAAGAAATAGAAAACTGTGACCCAGAGTCAAGGAGAAGTCAATAGAACACCAACCCCAGAATGGACCAGATGTTTGATTTTAGCGAAGACTTTAAAGCAGCTATTTCATACAAAGAATTAGAAGAATATATGCTCAAAAACTTTAAGCAACATATGCACTTTAATGTGTGAACACAGTGTCTCAGCAGGAAAAAAAACTACCATGAAAGGGACAAAAAGGAAATTCTGAAAGTGAAAAACATAGTAACTAAATGAAAATTTACTGGATGGATTTAACAGCATATATTAAAGATGGAATGGAAAAAAGATCAGTAAACCTAAAAAAGATCAATAGAAATCATCCAACTAAAGGAGAGAAAAGGCTGAAGAAAAATAGAGACCCTCAAAGGTCAGCAGAACAATATCAAATATTCTAACCCACACATAAATCAGAAGATAGTGAGAAAGAGGCAAAAAAAAAAAAAATTGAAGGTATCATGGCTATAGACCTCTTAAATTATAACCATAACCAGGCATATTATAGGCAAACAGCTTAAAAGCAAAGATGAAAAGAAAATCTTGAAAGCAGATAAGAGAGGAAAAAAATACTAGAGTTGTCCCTCGGTGTCAATGGGGGACCCCCACAAATAGCAAAATTCACAGATGCTCACTTCCATTACATGAAATGGTGTGCAGCAATACATACAGTCAGCCCTCGGTATCCACAGTAAATAGTTACATTCTCATAAATGAGACTTTTTCTTTCTTACAATTTAATTAATTGTTAGTTGTTTAAAACAAAAATTAATTGTAAGCTGTAGTTTGTGCTTAGCAAGCAAAAATCATAAAACTGTAAGCTACAGTTTATAACATATATAGCAGGGAAAACCATGGAAACAATTACAGGAAGTCAGAGGCAAGCAAGCAGATTGACTGTGTGTATGATAAGTACATTTGGGAAATGGGGAATGGAAAGTGCAAAGTGTCACTGACTCTAATTATTTGATAATAAATTATGTACTTCCATCAAAATATAAAGTAGTTGCATAAGACCCTTCTCTTCCTCTGTAACTTGTTTCCTGAGCCCACACAGCCCAGCTGGCTCACTTTCTTTACCTCTGTGACTTTCTGAATAAACTTTCACGTGTATTTGGGAAAAAATAATGTATATATAACCTTGAAAAGCTCCTGGAAAGAGTTCATAACAGTAATTACAAACACACAAACCCTCTATTACAAGAGAAATTTAGCAGAAAAAACAAATCCCGTATCAAGGAACTTGAAATAATCTACAAAGAACTTCAAATATGGTTAGAAAAAATAAAGAGTCTTTTTAAAAGAATGACAAAAAATAGGCAGGTTCAAGAAAGAACCACATATTAAAATTAATATGGCACATAACTGCAAAACCCCTCCACTGGCACCTTCCGTTCTAACTATAAACATCTTTTCTTTTTCTTAACCTCACTCTTTAATGTATGCTCATATCTTATTCAAAATGAGCTACCTTAGACCAGTCCAAAATTAACTAGCTGCAATAAAGTAAAGCACAGTAAGAAAAATATAGTCCAACTTGAACACATTTGCTAGTTTGCTACAACCAGGCAACTTTAGAGAAGTAATCACAGTGTATCTTTCACTGCCCTCCTACAATCTAATCTGCACTTTCTCACAGTCATTAAAATCCTAGATTGCTAAAATAAGATTCAATAATTGTATCATTTTCTTAAATTTAGACTCATTTTTAATGCTTCCTAAAAATTACCTCTCTCAGCTGAGCCAGCCCTAACAGAACAACAACCTCCATTATTTAGACAAGTAGCTCAAAAACCATCATTAGCAAGTGGCATATAAGGTGGGAAAATTTGGGGAGATGTCTCCCAACTTGGATCCCAAATTTGGACCATCAAGCTAACACTGAAAAATAACAAAACACATTATGAAGTCTAACTACAATTGCAAATATACTTGTATCTAAAAGTTACTATTTCAAAAAGCAATCTTCCTACTCTTCCAAATAATTTACTGGAGTGTAGGCTGAAAAATGTATACAAAACCCCCACCCTCCAAAACGCACATACTAAACTTTGCAACCTACAGACATTACTGTATTGGAGAGAAAGTTTGCATCATCACATCCCACTTTGCAAGCATGATCATAAATAAATTAAGGATATTGAGATAAGGTCATTATCCAGGTGGGCCCCACATACTATCACAAGTATCCTTTTAAGAGACTGGCAGCGAGAGATTTGACATGGACATAAGAGAAGCAATATGACCATGGAGAGAGAGATCAGAAATATGACCGTGGAAAGAGAGATTAGAGTGACACACAGCCACAAGTCAAGGAATGTCAGCAACCACAAGAAATTAGAAGAGGCAAGAACAGACTGTCTCCTAAAGACTCCTGAGGAAGCCCTTCAAACCTTCACGAGGTGAAAAAGTCTGCTTAATTTATGTCAGCATCTTATTGGGAACGATATAAATTAAAGTCTTACTGGTTTTTTCCTAAGATTTTAATTTATTTTTAGAGAGAGGAGAAGAGAGAGGTGAAAGGAGAGGAGAGAGAGGGAGAGAAACATTGATTGGTTGCCTCTCGCACTCCCCAATCAGGGACCAGGCCAGCAACCCAGGCATGTGCCCCACACCAGGAATCGAACCGGCAACCTTTCGCTTTATCTATTAGACGCCCAACCCACCGAATCACAGCAGTCAGCGTAGTCTTAATGCTTTTTTAGTGCATTCTTTTAATGCTTTTTTAGTGCATTCTTTCAAGCTTTATTTAAAAAGACATAACTGTTCTGAGACATATAGTTTTAAAATCTCCTCCACTCTCATGCCCAGTGAAACCTAATATTGAGCTTTCCTACAATGAAAAGTTCAAGAAAGCTCTTACATAGTCTATCACATTCAATGTTAAAATGCCAAACCTAGATGTCAGTTACTTGAGGGCACAAACTGTTTCTCACTAACTCTTAGGACATTATTTGTTAAATAAATCAACCCTTATATTGCACAGATTCCCATTCCCTACTACCAAACGCTGCAGATTGACATACCACTCTCCCCCACTTCCTGTGGCCAGAAGCTTGATAATAAACCTGCAGGTCTCTATCCATAATCCATGTCACAGTGGGTTAACAGTCGTCATGGCCTTGTCAAAACCAGGCAAACTTAACGTGCTAAAGGAAAAATAGTCTTGTATGTCCTGTGAAAAGCCACTTACTTGAACATCTATGCACAAGCCAGATTTGGCTCCAACTGCTTTCAGGTTTATAAATCCCATGCTCCTTCCCCTAAAGGATACTGCCTCTCTCAGCTCACAGAACTGTTGGAATTAAGGTGACATAAAGTACGTAGCACATAATTTGTGTCATCAAATTTACTTCTGCTTCCCTTTATCTCAGAGCATAGGACATACCCTTAACCTTCAAAAGCTTCTCTATCACCCTCCTTGCCTGTGATAGGTCCTGTGACTGCACTGGCCCCTGACAGAGGCTGGTCCCTCTGGGGTTGAAAGAAAAAGGGAAGTCACTCCTCCAACGTGTGCTCTTCACCTCCCATGATCTCTTCCTTCCCCTGCACTTGGACAATACATCATATTCAGAACCTGCCTTCTTATGATTACAGGACTCATTCATGATCTCAAAGGAAAATGTTACAAATGTTACCATAATCTGTTTTTAAGTCCTCTCTGCTGGTTGTAACATCCTCATGGGCAGAGACTATGTAGTGTTCAGCTTGGCCTGGCCAAAGTGCAAAGCAGAGCAGTTTCCCACATAGATGACACTGCTCATGTATGTAAAGTCATCAAGCTGACATACGGTATCTTACAAATACTATGTAAAAACAAAAGCATATAAATCATTTAGCATGTTCAGTTACTGGTAGTTATGCTGAGCGGCAGATAACCTTTTCTGAATCCCTGTCAATTATGCAAGATTAAGAAGGCTAGATTTCTACTTTATACTTACGTCCAGTTTACTTCTAAATGGGAAAACAGTTCTCACATTTTAAGACTGTTATGCAAATAAATTAGCACAACACCTGGCACAGACCTGACATAATACCACCTAACATTTTCACAGTACTTTTCAATTTATGAAACCATTTCAAATACAATTCATTTTATGCTCTCTGAAGCCTAGAAAGCCAAGTACGTGTAACCTTCCACCTTCATGCGAGGCAACGGAAGTGCGGACTACCTAAAGCGGTAGCTCCCCTACCACTGCCCGCTGCATCAGGATCACCCTCAAGGGCTTGTTAAAAATCCAGATTCAAAATCATATCCATCACAACCTCCAGAGGAGGGGGCTTGACCCCATATTTTGAACAAGGGCACCAGGCGATTTTGAGACCTGTTCAAATTTAGTAACTTACGATAAAAATTGCAAGCCCAAGAGGCCTGATGGTATTTAAGAGGCACCTTCCTTTTATTGAACTAATTTACCTGGTGAACTATGGGCTGCTTCTCTGGAAAACTAGAGATGTAGCCTGTGACTGAAGTGTGCACCTCAGTGTTTCTAAGAACACAGAATCCAGCAAAAATTAAATGTCTGTTACCTGGCTTGTACATTTTGAGGAGACAAATAATCAGTAACCTGATAGAGCTGGTTACTTTTAAATTTCTAATTAATTTCAAAATTTGTCTTTTGAAATACTCTGCTTGGCATTTTAACCCATCACTTGCCAAAATACTTTACTATTTCTTTGTATTAGTTACATTAATTCTTGCTGAAAATGTTAAGTAAAAGGCTTCCCCTAAAAGTACACTAAGAAAATTAAAAAGCCGCATCTATACTCTTAGTGGCAGAGACATCTAATCATCTCTTTCTCCACACTACCTATAGTCAAGCACGTACCTGCCCAGTGAGGTTACAATTCCCAGCCTCCCTTGCAGCTGGGAATAACCAAGTGACTAAGTTGTCATGAAGAGAACATGGGGGGGGGGGAAGCGTGGCATGCCACTTTTGGCCCTTAAAACATGGGGTGAAAAGTTATGTCTCTTTGCCTTCCTGTGAGCCAGGGCAAGGACAACAAAACTGAAGACCATACCGTAGGGGGCGATGAAACCAGCTTTTAAAATGTGTCTCTGAATGGCCAACTGAGGCAGTTGCAGTCACACACATCCCACCAATCTGGCCATTCACCTTGAGACAGTGTTCTTGGTTAGAGTCATCAAACTCCTAGTTCTCAGTTATGGCAGCTTAACTGTGTAGAACACACTACCCACGATAACTGGAACTAATTTCCTCTCGCAACTGCATCAGCCGAGGACATCTCTAATGCATTCACAATATTTGATGATAAAACTTTGGACCCGAAAGGGCTCTTAAAAGATCATCTACAAAATTCCTCAAGTTATAGACACGGAACCTCCCAGTTTCCTTCAACATTATGCTACACACTAGATTCTAAAATTGTAGAAAAGAAAAATACATTTTAAAAAATTAATGTTGGATTAATTTTCCTCATTGACTCAACAAGCCGCTGTCAGTCGCCAGGCAAGGCTGTTTTCAGGTGAATGCAGACTTACAGAGACCTCCAATTCTCTGGCTGTACTCTGCCTTTAGCTCTCCTGAACCTGGACAAATCACACAGAAAACAAGTACAAAGCCCTGGCTGGTGTGACTCAGTGGACTGAGCACCAGCCTGCAAATTAAGGGGTCGCAGGTTGATTCCCAGTCAGGGGACATGCCTGGCTGCAGTCCAGGTCCCTAGTTGTGGGAGTGTGAGAGGCAACCAATCGATGTTTCTCTTGCACATCAATGTTTTTCTCCCTCCCTTCCCCTCTCTCTAAAAAGTAAACAAAATCTTCAAAAAAAGAAAGAAACAAGTGCAAAGAAGGTAACACAACCTTGAAGAATCTAGAAATACTCAAATGAAAATCTGGTAGTTTTATTTATAGAAGGTAATATACTGGAAACTACTACTCCCACTACTGTCTGCCCTCTAAAAACCATCATGGGGGGGGGGAGTGGTAGGGGGAAAATGCAGACAACTGTAATTGAACAACAATAAAATAATTAAAAAAAAAAACCCTCATCCCCCAAAAGCATTTTCATTTGTACCCAGCTCAAAGCAAAGATGGAAGCCAACAAATGCAGGTACAGTATTCCTCCTACACTTCTTCCCAGAGAACAGGGACACCTGGGGCCTCACCCCAGACCTAGGAACAGGCCTCGCCCCCAGGAGAGACAGGAACCTCTTTCCTGCGGCATGTCAAAGATCATGGTGACTTGTATTTTAACATGCTAGAGAACGTGAAGAGTTTTTGCTAATACAGCAGTCAGCCTCATCCATGGTCTCGCTTTCTACGGTTTCAGTTTACCATGGTCAATTGGAACCCAAAAGTATTAAATAGAAAAGTCCAGAAATAAACAATTGCATACCAATCTGAGTGATAAAATCTCATGCCATACCAACATACAGTAACATAAGGTATTTTTAGAGAAAGACCACATTTCACATAACTTTTATTACAGTGTATTGTTATAATTATCCTATTTAATCATTAGTTATTGTTGTTCATTTTACTTTGCCTAATTTATAAATTAAACTTTATCATAGATATATATATGTATATAAAAAAAAAAAAACCATAGCCCTGGCCACTGTGGCTCAGTTGGTTGGAGCATTGCCCCATGGCCAAAAAATTACGGGTTCAATTCTAGGTCAGGGCACATGCCTGGGTTGCGGGTTCAATCCTCTGTCTGGGTGCATATGACTCCCCAGTCCAGGCGTACACAGGAGGCAGCCAGTCAATGTCCCTCTCTCATATCAGTGTTTCTCTCTCCCTCTTCCTCTTTCTGGAAGCAACGAGGAAATGTTCTCAAGTGAGATAAAATAGTAATAATAATAATTTTTTAAAAACCCACAGTATATATAGGGTTTGGTACTACCTGAAGTTTCAGGCATTCACTGGGGGTTGGGAACATGTCCTCCCGCAGATAATGGGGGGATAATGGGGGATGACTGTATAAAGCTGAAAGATTTCCAATCCCCAGGACAGAGTCCATTCTGACCACACTCTGTTCATGAGTGTAAGATCAATCTGCTCGGATGCAAAGCACCACAGAGTAAAATCCTTTCACCCTCTGGGTTTTTTTTTAAAGATTTTATTTATTTTTAGAGTGGGGGGGGGAGGGAGAGAGAAAGAGAGGGAGAGAAACATGAATGTGTGGTTGCCTCTCGCACACCTCCAACTGGGGACCTGCCCACAACCCAGGCATGTGCCCTGAGACTCAAACCAGCGACCCTTTGTTTCACAGGCCAGCACTCAATCCACTGAGCCACACCAGCCAGGTCTAGATTTTGTAAAAGAAAAATCCATTTAGTGTAGGTAAAATCTTAGCATTAAAAAACATTACACAAATTATATCCTAAGGCGAGGGTGTCAAACTCATTTCACTGTGGGCCACATCAGCTCACAGTTGCCTTCAAAGGGTCAAATGTAATTTTAGACTGTTTAAATGTAACTACTCCTCAACTAGGGACAAGGAACTCAGCACTGCTGCTGGGTAGAAACAAGGGCTAGATTCAGCTGGCAGGCCCTGTGTTTGCCACCTGTGTCCTAAGGTTTCCCAGGATGGCAAAGTGGCATAGATCTTACAAGACAAATATTTCTCAACCTTTGTTTCATTATTTCTATCCCCAGGGGAAAGGCAATTTAATTTTTCCTTAACAAAAGAAATTAAAAATCAAGGAATAAGATTTTGTCAGGTAGGGCTGACTTACGGAGGGCCACAACCATTGTATTATCTGGGTTTGTTGGGTTTTTTTTTTCATTTCCCCATGCCAAAGAACAACTTTTGCCCCCTTACAGAGTAACAGCAACCCCCCTGGGCACGTATAGAGCCTGAAAATGTGATCCTCAATTTCACATGGCCAGGACATGACATGGACATGACCCTTCTAAGACATCTGGATATGCTAAGTCTTAGATCAGACCCCAAACTCTACACTTCTTACAGAACTTTCAGATGTACGCCATATACATCAGAGGAGGACTCTGATGTATATGGTACACGGCCCATGTTTCTGACAAACTTCCATTTCACATGCAAGCCTAATAATAGGATGACCTCAAGACAGAATGAAGACAAGAACTATTTAAATGAAATGCAACACTGTCCAGTCCAGGGCATCAAGACAGGAAACATCAGTTCGGGGGGCAAAACAGAGTGTCTCGCACTGCAATTACAGGAGATACAAAGTTGTCTATCTCTTGTTTCTCCTGTATAAAGGACAATTAGAGAATTACTAGAGAAATACTTGAATTTTTTTCCAGTTCTGTGGATATTCTAAGATATTTTATGGATTTAACATGTGACCCAAGGTTTACATCACTTATTTCACAAAGTACATATTCAAGGTTTTTTTCTAGTAATTTAAGTGTAATATATCTTTTACTCCACCCCCAAATCTGTATTTCTGAACCCTCCCCAAATTACCAATCCAAAGTTTAACTGAATTTGACCAATTATATTAGTATACAGGTATCTGAATGTAGCTGTAACAGAAAGTTAGGCATACAATTACATAATCACTTTATAAAATTAATAAGCTAGTAAGATTGGATAATTAAAAAAACAAAAGAGGTCACCATTATTCCTTTTTTTCCTTCAGAAAAATGCCTGGTTCCTGTGGTGTAGTGTTCCTTGGTAGCCCCCAAAAAGCCCTCTTGCCAGTGTCTACACCTGGTACAATTCCCTCTGCTGGAATCCAGGCTGGCCTGTGACTTGCTTTCAGCTGAAGGAATCTAGTGAGATGGCACTGCACCAGTTCCAAGCATAAACCTTAGGCGGCCCTGCAGCTTCTGCTGTTGGCTCCTTCAGAACCCAGTCATCATATATGAAGTCGTACTACCCCAAGACCATGCTGTGAAAAAGCCACGTGGAGGAAGAGGCCAATATAATATCAAGTTTTTGAAAGTGGTTTGTACCCCCACATGGAGGCAGTAATGAGTAATGGAGAATACTGCTAACTGCTATTTGTAAGTAGTTACTGTGGGTAAATATTTATTAGTGAGTCAAACATTGAGAACAGTATATACTATATGCAAGGCATCCTGGATACAAGAGAGACAGGGAGAGACAGAGAAACACACACACACACACACCTAAATACCAATAATGATTTTATAGATGCTATATAGAAGAAACTTGTACACAATGTGAACACAAAATAGAACTAATGAGAACACAGAAGAAAAAGACATCCTTTCTACCCTAATTCCTGCCTCCTTCCACGTGGGTTAAGAAAGACTAAAGGAGATGACATCTGAGATGAGTAACTAAGGTTATTGAAGACTTCTCCCAAAACCCATCCACAAACGGTAAAATTTAACGATTCTAATATTGGTTCCGTTAGGAGCAAATGTGTCTGCTTTGTTCCCCAAGTGTCTCTAGCATGTAAGCCAGTGCCTGTCATAAAATAGGCACACACATGTAAAATTTAACTACTGAAGTTATGACCTTGATAAATTCACACACTATCATTTATAAAAGATGAATAATGGCTTAGAATTGCTTTGAAAATTAAATGAGATATTATGTGATAGTATTTGGAAAATTATAATGGGCAATAAAAAGTTTAGGTGGCATTATTATCTTAGAGGAAAGTAACATCTGTTTGTTGATTTAATGCATCGAGTACCTACTGTACGTAAGACTGTGGCTCTACAGAAAATACAGTTAAAGAGCACAAGGTACTCCAATGGAAATCGAGAGGAAAAGAGCAGAAGATCATAACATGCAGGGACATGTAAGCTACTTAGAACACCTCTGGAGTGGAGCAAGTAGGGTAGGGCTGAAGATAAAGAGCCTGGAGAGGTAAGCTGGGGTCCGACTACAAAGAAAACTTGAATACTTTGATAAAAGTGGTCTTCTTTTCATGGGAACGGATGCCATGGAAGAACACAGCCTGTGGACTGGCATAATCAGGGTGGGAGCAGCAGGTACAGTAGGAAGAATTAGGCTGATGGTGCAAAAAATAGTTAAAGAAAAACTGATTTGTAAGGGCAGTATTAAAGCTCCAACAAATACACATTCGACACTGTGGACAATTCATGCATTTATTGCACCTCTGTTCTCTCACAAAACACTGACAGTAAAACCCACCTAAAATCAGTGAAGAAGTCAATAAACAATAAAACAAGGAAAAAGACAAGTTTTGGGGCAACAGAAAGAAGATGGACAGGGTAGCAGACTTGGGAGAATGAAGGAAGCCACAGAATAAGCATCTAAACATGGAGATAGATACCAAGGAAACTAGCTGATGCAGTCCAAACCCTGGAGAGGCAGTGCACAAAGACACATTCTGGCTCTGTCCACTGCCAGCCTAGCAGCACCCGCACCCGGACACTGACGAGCACGCCTAATGCTCAGGTCTCTCTGTCTAGAGCCCTAGGCCAAAAGTTCTTACACTTGACACCAGATTCACAACCCATAAAAGAAAACTTCAATAAATTAGGCCTCATCAAAGTTCAAAACTTCTATTTTGAAAACGGGTGAAAAGAGGATAAAAAGATAAACTAAAAACTGGGAGAAAGTATCTGCAAACCACATGACCAACAAAGACCTTGTATCTAGAATATATAATATAAAGAACCCTCATAAGTCAACAGTGAAAACAACAAACAATCCAATCAGAAAATGGGCAAAAGACATGAACAGATATTTCACCAAAAAGGAGCTACAGGTGTCAAAGAAGCACGCGAAAAGTATGCTCAACATTATTAGTCATTAGGGAATAGCAAACTAAAACCACAAGAGGGTTACCACTACACCTATCAAAACAGCTAAATAAAAAATTAAGTAAAACAAAAAAGTTAAGGAAGATGCTGAGAACCTGGGTCCCTCATATATTCCTGGTAAGCACATGTAGTATAGTACAGACGACACTTTGGAAAATAGGCAGCTGCGTACAAAATTAAACATGCATTTACCATGTGACACAGCAATCACACTCTTAGGCATATACCCCAAAAAGTGAAAAATTTAATGTTTACACAAAAACCTATACTTAAGTATTCAAAGCAGTTATATTTATAACAGTATAGAAAATATTGGAAACAACCTAAAGTCCTTCAATGGCTGAATGGCTGAACAAATTTGCTACATCCATATAGTGCAATGCTATTCAACAACAACAGGAAATTACTGATACACAAAACATACTGTATGATTCCATTTGTACCACACATTGAAGAGACAAAAATGCAGGTATGGAAAATAAACTAATGATTGCGAGGAAGGGTATTGGGAATACATAGGTTAGCAAAAGAGAGCTCTTTTAAAGGGATGGAAGAGCTCTGTCACCTACCTACCTATCTAAGAGAGAGGGGGACAGGAAAGAGAAAGAGAGGGAGAGAAATAGCAGTGTGAGAGAGAAACAACAATCGACTGCCTCTCATGCGCAGCCTGACCAGCTGGTGATCGAACCCACAACCTAGCATGTGTTCCGATCAGGAATCACACCGGTGACCTTAATGCTTTACAAAACAACACCCAAACAACTAAGCCCCGTGGCTCAGAGCACAGCTCTGTTATCTTGATTGTAGGGGTAGGTACACAAAACTACACAGGGGATAAAGCTACAAAGAGCACCAGCACACACACACACACACAAATGCAGGTTTAAGAAACAGTGACAACTGAGCAAGGTCCGTAGTGTCATTAACAGAAATGTACTAGATATATTGGTTTCTTGATTTTGATATAATACTAGGGCCACAAACATTTCACTATTGGGGTTCCAGTCAAGATAGTGGAATTAGGTAAATGGAGTGATACTGGCATCTTCCAAGACCACATCAAAGTAACAACTAAACTGCAGAATAACCATCACTGAGACCCACCTATAATCTAGCAGAAGTTCTATAATTAAAAATATACAGAAGAAGCCATGTAGAGACTGCTAGGAGAAGTGGAGACACAGGAAAAAATTGGGAGGATGCAAATTAATTAACATGATACACCAGATAAACAAAATGAAGGATAAAAATCACATGAACGTATCAATAGGTCCAGAAAAAGAATTTGACAAAATCCTGTACTCATTCATGATAAAAACTGCCAGCAAAGTGGAAACAAAGAGAACATATCTCAGCACAGTAAAGGCTACATATGACACATCCACAGCTAACATCATACTCAATGGGGAAAAACTAAAGGAGCTTCCCTTAAGATCTAAACAAGACAGGGATGTCCACCTTCGCCACTCTTACTCAACACAGTACTGGAAGTCCTCGCCAGAGCAATCAGACAAGAAGAAATAAAAGGCATCCAAACTGGAAAGGAAGAAGTAAAACTGTTATTGGCAGATTACATCCTAATATATATAGAAAACCCCAAAGATTCCACCAAAAAGCTACTAGAACTGGCAAATGAATTCAGTAAAGTAATGGGATACAAAACAAATATTCAGAAATAGGTTGCATTTTTATATACCAATAATGAACTATCAGAAAGGGAAACAAAACAATCCCACTTACAACTGCCTCATAATAAATAAAATAAAATAAAATACCTAGGACTAAATTTAACCACAGAGGTAGAAGACCTATACTTGGAAAACTGTAAGACACTGAAGAGCGAGCCCTGCACAGCATAGCTCAGCTGGTTGGAGCACCATTCTGAGCACCAACAGGTGGGGGGTTCACGGCTGGGGTGTGTATGGTTTGTATGTTCGGTCAAGATGGCAGCATGGTAAACATGGTACTCGCATCCTCCCACAACCACATCAAAATTACAACTGAACTACACAGAACAATCATCACTCAGAAACCTCGCTGAATGGAAGCCCTACAACTAGGTTATTTAAAGAAGCCACGTCAATACTGGTAGGAGGTGCAAAGATATGAAAGGGGCTGGGCTGGTCCCACACCCACATGTGGCAGGTAAAAATTGGGAGGAATATCTCTGCTGTGGAGGTTCCCCCTAAAGAGCGAGAGGTCCAAGACCCACACCAGGTCCCCCAAACCAGCATTCCAGTGCCAGAAAGCCAAGTCCCCATAACTTCTGGCTGTAAAAACCAGCAGGGATTGAGGCTGTTGTAGTCCCAGGTAACTCCTCTTAAAGGGCCCACGTACAGACTAACTCAGACTGACTCACTCTGAGCTCCAGTGCAGGGGCAGCAGCTTGAACGGCACCAGAGACATACGGGGAGGACCGGAATTGTTTGGCATCAGGGCAAGCGCTGGGAGGGCAGCTTTCTCCCCGACAGCAATGATGGCAAAA
The DNA here is from genome assembly GCF_022682495.2 of Desmodus rotundus. NCBI lineage: Eukaryota > Metazoa > Chordata > Mammalia > Chiroptera > Phyllostomidae > Desmodus > Desmodus rotundus. The sequence continues at coordinate 5,078,328 of NC_071388.1, read as the reverse complement.
GCTATTGTTGCTTTGATGAGTACCAATTCCCCCCACAAAACCTGCAGGCAAGTGCCATATCTGAGATTTTATGTACCTGGCTCACAGTTTCCCCCACCCTGATCATTCCCTGAGGCCCTGACTCACCCAACTTTCAGACCCACCCAAGCTGTTTCTAGTGCTTTTTACTTACAAATGGCCTGTCTTCACTCAGATTATCCTAAAATCTTTCAAACATCTGTCCTGTACCTCTCTCTTAGTGAGAGGTGGGCCTCTCACTAAGTGGCCCCTGGCCCAGCACTAGCAACAACCAGCATTGTTTCACAGGTTGGTCTTGCCTAGGTACCTCCATACTCAGCACAAGTAGCAGCCACCTGCATATCGCTTTATAGCTCATGCCCGATGGCCCCAGGTAGAACACAGGTGGTGGCTGATCTTGGCCTATACCTCCTGGGAGGCCCCAGAGCCACTGCACCCAGTGGACAGCTTCAGACCACATCAAAACTCCACCACCCAACAACCTCCACAAGTGACACATTCAAGGGGCAGACTCAGCTGGCACCAGAGCGCTGCTGAAGTAGGTCCTGCTCTGTGGGGTGGGCCCCTGCACAGCTGATCCTCCACAGCAGTCTCATATTGGTGGTCAGTGGTCACAGCCAGTCCTTGCCACTGACATGCCAACAGCAAATCAAGGCTGAACTACAAGAGAAGGGTGTACACAGCCCACAAGAAGGCTGCACCCCGAGTACCCAGCTTGGGTGATCAGAGAGGCTGTGGCACTGGACCCTCCAGAACACCCACTACATTAGACCATTCTACCAAGCCGGAGAGACACAGCAGCTCTACCTAATACATAGAAACAAACTGTCAAAATGAGAAGGCAAAGAAACAGGGCCCAAATGAAAAAACAGAACACAACTCCAAAAAAGAACTAAACAAAATGGAGACAAGGAATCTATCAGATGCAGAGTTCAAAACACTGGTTATAAGGATGTTCAATGAACTTAGTGAGGAGCCTCAACAGCATAAAAAAGGACCAGTGAGAAAAGAAGGCTACATGAACAGAAATAAAAAATAATTTGTGGAGAATCAACAGTACAGTAGATGAAGCCAAGATTCAAACCAGTGATTTGGAATATAAAGAAACAAAAAACACTTAGAACAACAAAAAAATAAAAGAATCCAAAAAAAATGAGGACAGTGTAAGGAACCTCTGGAACAACTTCAAAGTACCAACATTCACATCACGGAGATGCTGGAAGGAGAAGAGAGAAAGCAAGATATTGCAGACCTATTTGAAAAAATTACAACAGAAAACTTCCCTAACTTGGTGAAGGAAATAGGCACACAAGTCCAGGAAGCGCAGAGTCTCCCAAACAAGATGAACCCAAAGCGGCCCACACCGAGACACATCATAATTAAAAAAGACAAATACCATATAGAACATAATCTACAAAACAAACAAGCAGGCAAAATATAAACAGAGACACTGAAATAAAGAACAAACTGACAGTAACCAGAGGGGAGGGGGGAGAGGGATAATGGGGAAAATAGGGAAGGGCCATCAAGGAACATGTATAAAGGACATATGGACGAAGCCAAAGGGGGTAGGTTTGAAGGTGGGGCAGTGAGGTGGGGTGAAAATGGAGATAACTGTACTTGAACAACAATAAAAAAAAATTTTATTAAAGTAAAATAAAATAAAATAAAATGCAAAACATTAAAGACAGAGAGAACCTTAAAAGCAACAACAAAAAAAGCAGTTAGTTACCTGCAAGGGAGCTCCCATAACACTGTCAGCTGATTTCTCAAAAGAAAGTCTGCAGGCCAGAAGGAATTGGCAAGAAATATTCAAAGTGATAAAAAGCAAAAATCTACAACCAAAGTTATTCTCCCAAGCAAAGGTATCATTTACAATCAAAGGACAGATAAAGAGCTTTCCAGACAATTAAAAGAACAGACGTTTATCACCACCAAACCAGTATTATATGAAATGTTAAAGGCCTTCTTTAAGAAGAAAAACAAAAAAATATGAATACACATCTATAAACAACTGTATCTAAAAAAAATAGATAAATAAATGAACAAGCAGAACAGAAACAGACTAACAGATATATAGAGAACATTTTGACAGTTGCCAGATGGGAGAGCAGGTTGAGGGAATGGCCAAAATAGGTGAAGAAATTAAAAGTATATATTGTTTGCTACAGAATAATCATGGAGATGTAAAGTACAGAACAGGAAATACAGTCAGTAACATTCTAATAACTACGTATGGTGTCAGATCAGTGTGAGATTTACCAGGTTCACTTATTAAGTTATGTAACGTCTAATGTGTGGTGTGTACACCTGAAACTAATATAGTAATGTATGTCAACTGTAATTGAAAATTTTTAACAAATTTTTTGAAGAAAAAAATTGAAGATTCAAATAAATGAAAGCATATACCATGCTCATGGATAGGAAGAATTAAAATCATTAAAATATCCGTATTATCCAAAGCAATCTACAGGTTCAACACAATTCCTATCAAAATACCAGTGGCATATTTCACAGAACTAGAACAAATCATCCCAAAATTTCTATGGAATTACAAAAGACCCCAAAAAGCCACAGTAATCTTGTAAAAGAACAAAGTTGGAGGTATCAAACTACCTGATATCAAACTATACTACAAGTATAGTAATCAAAACAGCATGGAACTAGCATAGAAACAGACATACAGATCATTAGAAGAGAACAGAGGGTCCAGAAGAAACCCACACCTATATGACCAATTAATATTTGACAAAGGAGGCGAGAATATACAATTGAGTGAAGAATATTCAATAAACAGCACTGGGAAAAAATTGGACAGAGACATGTAAAAAGATGAAACTAGACCACCTTCTTACACCATACACAAGAGTAAAACCAAACTAGATTAAAGACTTAAACAGTAGACTCAAAACCATAAAATTCTAAAAGAAAACATAGGCAATAAAATTGCAGACATTTCTCTTAACAATATTTTTCCATCTCCTTGAGCAAGGGAAACAAAAAAATTAATAAATGAAACTATATGAGAAAGTTTTTGCACAGCAAAGGAAACCATCAACAAAATGAAAAGACAGCCTACTAAATAGAAGAAGATATCCACCAGTGATGCATTTGGATAAGGGGTTAATATCTAAAATTTATAAAGAACTCACACAACACCAAAAAGCCAAACAGTCCAATTAAAAAATGGGCAGAGGACCTGAACAGACACTTCTTCGAAGAGGACACATAGGTGGCCAATAAAAAGATGCTCAACATCACTAATCATCAGGCAAATTAAAACCACAATGAGATTCCACCTCACTCCCATCATAATGGCCATCATCTCTAAATCCACAACAAGTGTTGGTAAGGATGTGAATGGAGAAAAGGAAGCCCTCCTGCACTGTTGGTGGGAATGCAGACTGGTGCAGCCACTACGAAAACAGTACAAAGGTTCCTCAAAAAATTAAAAATGGAACTGCCTTATGATCCAGCAATTCTACTTCTGGGTATTTATCCAAAGAAATCCAAAACATTACTTTGAAAGAATATATGCGCCCCTACATTCACTGCAGCATTAGTTTTACAACTGCCAAGATTTGGAAGCAACCCAAGGGCCCATAACAGACAAGTGGATAAAAAAGCTGTGATACATACATACAATGGAATATTACACAGACGTAAAAAAAAGAATGAAATCTTACCATTTGTGACAACATGGATGGACCTAGAGGGTATTATGCTAAGTGAAATAAGTCAGTTAGACAGAGAAAGACAAACACCATATAATTTCACTTACATGTTGAATCTAATGAACAAAATAAACGAACAAGCAGAACAGAAACAGACTCACAGGCACAGAAAACATTTTGACGGTTCCCAGTTGGAAGAATTGGTAAAAAAGGTAAAAGAATTAAGAGGTAAAAATTGGTAGCTACAGCAGTCACAGGATATGAAGTACAGCAAAGGGAATACAGTGTATAATATTGTAATAACAATGTTATCAGATGGATACTAGATTATCAGGGTGATCGCTTCGTAAACTGTACACCTCAAACTAATACAACATTGTACGTCAACTGTAATTGAAAATATAAAATCACTTTAGAAAAACTTCAGCATTGGTAGAAGTCAGGTGAGGCTGGTATATGGGACTTTATGCTACTGTTGCAACTTCCTGTGAGGTATTTCAAATAAAGGATTAAAAAAAAAAGCCAGTGCTCCTTGGAAAAATGGCCAAGTCCAATTCCAAGACTACACAAAAGTAGTTCAAGATAAGTTGGGGAAGTTTAAAAAAAAATAGAGACATGGCAAAAGGACACAGAGGCCAACTTGAAGGGGATTTCACTAGAAAAATCTTGGACAGCTGAAGAATCAAAATAAATATTTACAGTAAAGGGCTATAACCCACTGCATGAAAATAGAAAGTCAGGTACCCACAGTGATATAAGTGACTAAAGTCTGATTAATAATGAGATATTACATAGTCTTAAAACACCTGTACACAAAATACTTATTAATAATCAGGGGTGGGGGAATGGTAACTAAAATGGAAAAGCCTGAAGGCAACAACACAATCATCAAGTGATCAAAGTAAATATTATCAGTAATGAGACAAACTGAAATCAAATACCACCTGTAGTAGGCACAATAATGCCCACCCCCAAAGATGTACACATTCTAATCCTAAGAACTTGTGAACGTGCTACTTTACATGGCAAAGGGGAAATAAGGTTGTAGAAGAAATTAAATTTGCTAATCAGATGACTTTAAAACAGAGAGGTTATCCTAGATTATCCTGGTGGGCCCAATATAATCACAAGGGTCCTTAAAAATGTAAGATGGGCTCTGGCTGGTGTAGCTCAGTAGATTGAGTTGCCAGCCTTGGAACAAAAGGGTTGCCGGTTGGAGTCCCAGTCACAACACATGCCTGGATTGCAGACCAGGCCCCCAATAGGGGGCGCACAAGAGGCAACCAACCACACATTGCTGTTTCTATAAGAGAGACTAGGTCCAAAGTTGTTGGCTTTGAAAATGAAGAAAGGAAGCCATAAGCCAGGCAGCATCTAAGCTGGAAAAGGCACGGAAAGACATTCTCTTGTAGAACCTCCAAAAGGAATGTAACCCTGCTGACACCTTGATCTGAGTCCAGCTGAGAACCACTTTAGACTTCTGAAATGTAAATTAATAAATTTGTGTTTTTAAGACAAAATGTGTAAGTGATCCTAGATGGTATCCTTTTCCTGTAGAGAACACTACTGGGTCAACTGCCGAAATGTGAGTGGAGTCTTAAGGATCCGAGACAGCTGTAATGCATCAATGTTAAATCCCTGCCTTTGACAGTTGTATGGCGGTTGGGCCCATTTACAGGGATTATGCACACCACAATATTCAAGAGAGACATCATTACAGCTTTCTCTCAAATGGTTCAGTAAATAAATTATTTTTGTATCATACTGCAACCTTTCTGAGTACATTTTAATAAAACGGTAAATAAAATAAAGGTAGCAGACCCCAAATTGGAGACCAAACCCCACCCAGGCTGGCAACCATGTCCCCAAATAGCCCAGAGGCACAGTCTCTGGGGAAAGTGAACAGAAGCTCTACACTTGGAGGTAAGAAGCACAGCAGAGAGGACCTGAGGCTCAAGTCTACACAGGTCGTCCCCCAGCTCTGCCTGAGGACCGCAGCAACAGGAAACTGCCCTCCCTTCCCCTTCCCCTGGGTGGGGGATTTGCAGTTTCCAGCAGGAGACACCAAGACCCCCAGAGCAAAATCCCTAGACACAATCACACTCCTGGGCCCCTCGGTCACAGTACTGAACGTCAGAGAGCGAGCCTCGCCTTCGCAATCTTCCAGCAGTTTCACTGGGCCTTACTCTTAAGCCACCAGCCCAGGGGTGGCCAAAGCTCTAGGAAAAAGCTGCTGACATCAAAGACAAATCAAAACAAGCAGAAAACAGAAACCCAGAGGAAGCTGAGACAATGTCATGAAGGGGAAAAAAAAAAGGGGGGGTGATGTTTAAGTATAGTATGAATGTGCTGATGAAGTGAAAGAATATATGTATTCATGAGGTAAAAACAAAAATTCAAGGGCCGGTGGCAACACCTATGGGGGTGGGCATGGGGGAGGGGGGAGAAGCAGTGGAGAACAACAACAAAAAATACCCTGAGGCTAGATAAAAGTTGAAAAATATCTCCCAAGAAGGGTAAAAAAGTAAACAGAAAATAGACGAGATAACAAAATCACATCTTCCTTGAGAAGACCAAAGAGAAGAAATCATCAAGGAAATTACAAAAGAAAATTTCCCAAATCTAGAGGATGTACATCTCTTAAGTAAAAGGACGAGTCCCACACAAGGAAAACACCCATGCCAAATGAAGAACAGAACCTTAAAACTTCCAAGGGGAGAGGGGAAGAGATGTTACATACAAAGGACCAAAATATACTAATATATTGATGGATTTATGCAATGTCACAGAGTCAGAGATTTTGTGCCTCCTGGAGGACACAGCACTCACGCAGTATTCTCATCACTCACCACCAGCACCACCACCCTCCCCAAAGAAACAGAGAAAAAGAAGTAATGGAATTTTACCAAGCCTCTAAGATCTTACTGCCAAGTACCAGGGAATACAAGGGACAGAGGAACATGTCACTGACACCACAGAGGTTCATTCAACAACATCCGGGCTGTAGGAAATGACCAGGCAAATGACACAGTTTCCTCAACAAGTCAAGGAGCGAAAAAGATACAGAGGGATATCTGTCAATCAATGACAATTTATGGATCTTCTGTTGAAAAATATAATTATAAGGCAAGCAAGGTAATTTGAACTCTTTCTGGATATTTAACAAATTATTGTTCATCTTCTAAAGGTATGATAATGGCCCTGGGGTTATAGTTTAGAAACTAACCCTTAGAGATGCATACTCAAATATTCACAAGTGAAGTAATATACCTCGGTTTGAGCGAACTCTAAGGAAAGAGAGGAAAACAGGTATATAGATTTTTTTTTTTTTTTAAGTTTTAGACATAGGGGAAGGGAGAAAGAGAAAGAACTATCAATGTGTGGTTGCCTCTCATGCGCCCCCTACTGGGGACCAGGCCCGCAACCCAGGCATGTGCCCTGATTGGGAATCAAACCAGTGACGCTGTGGTTAGCAGGCCCGTGCTCAGTCCACTGAGTCACGCCAGCCAGAGCAGATTTCTTTTAAGTGGTCATGAGTTAATAAATGTTGAAGTTGGGTGACAAGTACAGAGAGTTCATTATGTTCTCTAACCTTTCCATACTTTTGGGTATTTTTAATAGAATCCAAAATACAAATTATATCTATAACATGAAGCTATAATACCACAAAGCAATAGTTTCAGAGTTCTCAGTAAAAACTATATTTAAACTGCAAATCTGTACCCAGTCAAAACTTTTAATCATGAGGGAAAGCAAACTGAAGATATTTTCAGACACGTCTCAAACCCTTTCTCAGAAAGTACTAAAAGTTGTGCTCCAGGAAAATGAAAGATAAAAACAGGAAATAAAGGTCAGAGAAGCAGGGAACAGGAGATCCAAACCTGTTGGTGATATGCAAAAGACACTGTTTCTAGGCCTAGAAAGCAGGAATTTCATACAGGAGCAGTCTGATACAGGGTCCTCTAAGAAGGTTAAAGGGGGAAGAAAAGGGGGAGGGAACAGGACAACTAATTGTATGATTTGTCTGTGCAGAAAACTATACTGAGAGACTACTGGAAGGTATGAGAAAACTTAGTCACAAGTACCTAAAAAACAAAGCAAACAGAAACCAAGATGACTGTTAATTCCAGGAAAAAAAAAAAATCATACAAGGATGGAAATGTAATCGTAACATACAATTGGCTCTATGATGAACAAGACTCTCACAGTCATAATTAAATACTGAATATGTTCGACCAAAAACCTGTAACTATAGTGAGTAGATGGGAAAAGAAAAGTGTAAGGCAGGCAGTTTAAAGTCAAATATTCATCTACCTTAATAGTAAGTCAGTGATGTCTTAAATGTTAGGTCAAATACAAAAATAGGGTCAGGGATACCTACTGAGCCCCCTTCTTCCTTTGTCACAAAAGCTAACTTTGTTCAGGTCCCATTGGCACATTTACCCATGCAGGCACATGCTCAGGAAGGACCCACATTTATCAGGAGATAAATATGCCAAAGAGTTTCTAGGCAAAGTTTCCATGTTCTTACATAACTGCAAGAAAATAACGTTCTCTTCTTTCTCTGGACATTGTTGTGCCAGATCCGACTCCTGAAACTGCTGCAGCCATCTTATTAATCTGCGGGCGTAGCCAGCCAATGACTGAATAGGGGAGATGACAAACCTGAGGCCCTTTAGACATGGCAGTGCCACCTAATCAATCAGCCCTAGAGCCCATCCTACCCCTGGACTCTGAACTGTGAGTTACGTTCTCTCATTGGAGGCTAGTTTAGGTTAGAGTCTCAATATCCGCATCCAAAAGCAGCCTAACTGGCACAATAAACACTACGTAGGTACAGAGGAAAATGGCAAGACGAAACAGCTAAAACTTGAGGTAAAAGTGATTACTATGGGGCAGGGCTTGCCAAGGAGTGTGCATGGCCCACAGTGCCGTGAGTGTTTCGGATGAGCCAAGATCCTCCCAAGACCGCAGGCCACCAGAGCTCCTTCTATTTCACCCACACAGAACCTGGCCTGAGATAGCTGGGGAAGCTGTGCTCCAGGGAGCAGGCCTAGGAGCAGTGAGGGTGTACCTGGAGACCCCTTCTTTCATTATCAGCCTGTTGGTAGCATTCAATTTTGAGGATACACATGTTTAAATGAAAAATTAATTCTTAAAAAATTACTGCAGCCCTGGCCCAATGGCTCAGCTTGTTGGAGCTTCATCCCAACACACCAGGGTTGTGGTTCAGTCACTGGTCTGTTCAGTCGGTCCCTGGTCCCCTGGTCCCTGGTCCCTGGTCGGCAGGGCACATGAGGGAATCAACCAATGAATGCACAGATGGATGGGGCAGTTAATATGTCTCCGTCTGTTTCTGTCTCTCAAATCAATTAAAAACTTTTTTAATTACTGCAGTAAGCAGGCCCTGGCTGGGTAACTCGGTTAGAGCGTCATCCCCAATACACCAATGTTGTGGGTTCGAGCACCTCGTCAGGGCACATGCAGCAATCAACCAATGAATGCATCAACAAGAGGTACAACAAATTGATATCTCTTTTTCTCTAAAATCAATCAATTTAAAAAAAAATTTTAATTACTGCAGTGAGCAAAAGAGACTAAAAGATCTGCAGCGAGGTCATTAACAATAATATAAAAAAATAAAGACTATTTCAGAAATAAAAAGAGAGCGGGGTAATAGAGTAGGTTTGCAAGTGACAAAAGAGGAACAGTTACAAGGAATCAAAGACTACACAGATGTGTCTTATTTGGGGACATTATTCCATCACAAAGAGAAAACACAAAATTACATTTTGTTGTGCACAACGCTGGTTGGATTATACTACATGCTATCTACCAAATTTCAATTCTCTTCAAGTTTTACAAGAAATTCAACTCAGGAAGCTAAGGTAACAGCATAAATTAACACCAGAAACCCTTCTTTCGACTAGGTTAAGTGCTAAGCAAGATTCTAGTCCTAGACACACAATGCTCAAAATACACATGGTCCTGCTCTCATGAAATTAATCCAGTATTTCCTAAACCATATTCCACAAAAGCAACATAGAATGGTAACTCAGAGAGAGTTGATTCTAGTTTGAATCATATCTTACCAACCACTAGAAAAAAATTACTTCACCTCTAAGCCTAAGTTTTCCATCAGTTAAATGAACACCTTTCTAGGTTCTGGTACATGTATGTTTATAAAGTGTTCAAACTTAAAAAAGACTGCCCTTACCATGTTAACAGGTAAGAGGTGGTTTCCTACAATATGCTAATGTACAATGTGAAGTCTCCAAGAAGGTAATTTTCTTCAAGTTTACTTCCTTCACACCACACCAGCTCAGGGAGTGGTCCGCAGAGCACATGTACAAAGGGAAGCTCGCTATTGGTTATCCTGCTTCTAATCCCTTAGGACTGATTTTTATTGTTGTGTCGTCAAACAGTCAGCCACTTAAATTTTTTTAATCACTGATTAGCGTCCACGCAACAAACCTTTATAACGATAGTTATAAAACTATTATGCCTTGCCCTGGCTGGTATGGCTCAACGGACTGAGTGCTGGCCTGCTAACTAAAGGGTTGCCAGTTCAATTCCCAGTCAGGGCACATGCCTGGGTTGCAGAGCCAGGTCCCCAGTGGTGGGGCGCACAAGAGGCAACCACACATTAATGTTTCTCTCCCTTTCTTTCTCCCTTCCTCTCCTTTCCCTCTAAAAATAAGTAAATAAATAATCTTCAAAAAAAAGTAAAGTGCAGGAGGAGGAACTGAAAAAAAAAGACTATTATATCTTGGTACCCCACTAGACCCTACCATCTCAGAAATGGAGTATCTTTTAGACTGATCGCTCAAGTACCTACAAAAACACAATATGGAAACAAAAAAAAAAATGCCTTCTCAGAGAAGCAATGCACACGTTTTAACTTCACTCTTCCTGTCATTCAGCATTTATGGAGTCTTCTGTGTGCCAGGGCCCTAGGACACAGCAATGAACGAAACAGATGCAACCTCTGCTCTCAAACACCTTCGTCTACACTAAGCACGCTCGCAACCCCAATAACTACCAAAATGCAGGTAGACTGAGTGTGAAGCTATGAGAACAAAAAGCTGAGGGTGTTTGGAAACCTAACCCAGGATGGAAGGAGGGGAAGTCAAAGAGGAGTCAGGGAAGATTTCCCTGAACATACAACAACTAATCTGAGACGAAAAAAAGGTGAGTAGAAATTAGTAGGACAGAGTCCTCAACGTATCACTGACTCTTCCTAACACTATGAATAGTAAGTAGATACTATCCCAGTTATGCAGACAGGGAAACTGAAGCTCAGAAAAGTTTACATACTTAAGAAAAGGCAGGGCTAGGGTTCAAAGTCAAGAGACCTAAATGTGACTCCACACGATGTACTTTTTACATTACACGATATTGTAGGTGACAGACAGACGCTGAGGTGGCTTCCTGGTGTGCCATGCCCTTCCATGAGCCTCTCCCCCAACCCAGGACCTCTGACTTGCTTTTAACCAAGAGAACACAGGGAAGGTGATGGAAAGTCACTTCTGTGGAGACAACACATAGTACCATACACTGCCTTGCGAGGAGACGCTCCTCGTCACTGTCTTTGAGGAAGTAAGTGGCTGCGTTAGGAAGGACCACACAGGAGGACACTGAGGGCAGATGTCTGCCAACAGGCAGCAAGAAACTGCGGCCCTCGGCCCAACAGTGCACAAAGAACTGAATTCCATTGAGTAACTACGAGCCCAGGAGAGGTCCTTCCCCAGCCAAGCCCCACATGAGACAAGAGCCTGGCCGGCGCCCTGATTACAGCCCTCCACCCCCACCCCGAGATCCTAAGCAGAGCACCCAACCAAGCCGTGCCCGGACACGGACACCCAACCCACACAGCCTGCAAGATCAGAAATGCGTGTGTGTTTGTGTTAAACTTCTAACTTTGTGGTAATATGGTTACGTATCAAGAAATAACATGGTTACTTAATAAAGTTCTTCCACCATTGCCTGGTACTCTGCTGAAACACTCATTTCTTACTACTCTTAACTACACATCAGGCCAGCTTCAGGTAGCAGTAACAATCGTTCTTATTAAGCCAAATTCACGTACCCAGATGTCAACATTAACCACAATCTGATCCTACATTTTACAGTAACCATTTTTACAACCTTGTCAGCTAATCGCATTATTTCTCTTATTTCTGTTTCTATTGACTGAGTTTTCTGTTGTCTTCGAATTCACTAACCTTTTCTTCTGTAATGTCTAATCTGCCATTAATGCCATATAGTGTATTTTTTTTTCCCCCTCACACGTTAGTTTTTACCACCAGGAGTTTTATTTGGGTCTCTTTTATACCTTCCAAGTCTCCGCCTACCTTTTTAAACATATGGAATACAGTGATAATTGCTTTAATGTCCCTGCCTGTTAATTCTAACATGTCAGTTCTCAGTTGGTTTTAATGGATAAATATCCTAATTATAAGTCATGTTAACCCTAATTATTGCATATTTAGTGATTTTTAATTGCATGATGAATGTTACACTGTTGAGTGATGGGTTTTGTTATATTTCTTTAAAGAGTGTTGGACTTCGCAATGGTAGGCAATTGTATTACTTCCAGATTAGTCTGCTAAGCTTTTTTGTCAGACAGAGCTACATTAGTCTATTCAGAGATAGTTTATTAGGCCCACTACAAAGACTCCCTTCTGGAGTTTCAACAAGCACAGCATATAACACGATCTTTCTACTCTACACCTATACGATATTCAAGTATTTCCCAGCCCTGTGTGAGAGCTCTGAGATTTTCTCTGCCTTTAGTTTCCCAGTGCATTCCTTCACCCCAAAATTATCCCTTTACGAAACAGTACCCTACATATGCACAGCAGCTTGGTATCCAGTCAAACATTTAATGGGACCACCAAGGTCTAGCCGGGTGGCTCAGTTGCTCAGAGGGCTGTCCCAGTACACCAAGGTTGCAGGTTCAATCTCCCATGTCACAGTACATAAACGCAGCAACCAATGGATGCATAAATAAGAGGAACAATAAATCTCTCCCCCCTCTGCCTCGTTTCTTCTCTCTAAAACCAAGTCTTACAAAATTAAACGGACCACTAAGATGATCTGTGGAACTCTGCAAAGCTCCCTTCTCTCCAGAACTCTGCTTCTCACGTTAGAACCATTCTGGGACTCCCCCAACTCCAATCTTTGTTTCCTTAACTCAGTGAGACCACTCGGCTCTATCCAGGACCCCTCACTGCACTGAGACCTGAAAACTGCCTTCAGGCAGAAAGCTAGAGCATAACAGGGCTCACCTCACTTTTTCCCATCTGTCAGAGATCACACTTCTTCACTGCCTGTTGTTCAGTATTTGAAAATGGTGGTTCCGTGTACTTTGTCCAGTTCCCTAGCTCTTTACAGTGGAGGATAAATTCAGAATGTTACTGCCTTATAATTAAAAGCCAGAGTCATGACTCCGGACACTGATTTTAAAGGAAATGCTTTGTAAGATACAACTCCTAAACACATACATACATCCATCATCTATCACATTATACCATCTTCATTTTTATCGTGGAATATACCACTCTTCTGTCATTGTGTCGTTTCCTCTATTGCTCATTCCACGTTTCACAATAGAATGTAAGCTCTGGGAGTACAGAGATCCTGTCTATCTCGTCACCCCTGCACCCCAACACCCAGAACATATCCTGGCCTAGACCCGGGTACTCAAGTTCCGCAACTTCATTACATCAATAAGCAAACTGTTTTATAAGTATTCCACTTAATATATACTGTGAACTCTTCTCATTAGTAAACTCTGATCCAGATGCAGGTAACACTGACCCTGGAGAGTGTCTTAGAATTGTCTATTATCTTAATTAACATCATCTAAGTAAAGGTTTTTAGTTGCAAACAAAAGAAACTAACTGGCTTTGTTGAAAATGAAAAGGAAGTTATTGAAGTATATGAGACAACTCAGAGAAAACCCCAGGAGGGCCAGGCTGGAAGTCTACGTAATCAGAAACAGCCAGAATTCAAATCACAGATCTGGTCTAGTGGAGCCAACCCAGGATTCAGTCCCTGCAACTTGTACGGACACCAGTGACACCGGGAACTAAATGCTACAGCTGGATCTGTGTCACTGCCGCCTCTGGAAAGCAGATGTAGCTGTGATCCTCCTCACTGCAAATCCCAGGCTTCTGAAGAGTGCAGTGGAGGTCACATGATTGCACTCAAACTCCAAGAGACGCAGACAAAGTGAGCAACTGGCTTCTGTAACGGAATATTTCTATCTCCCACCAAGATTCTTAAGGTAAAGAATTCCCCAAACATTGAAAGCTGTTGAACGTTCTTGTTTATTATCCAAAGTCTAACAAACCAGTAGCACAAGGTATCAACCCCAGCATACCAGAACTTTCTCCTATTTCCTTAATTACTGGGTTTTAGAAGCTGTTTTCCTCTGTTTTCTCTCTAAACATTCAGCTTTAGGACAGTAAACTGTTCACTGGATTTTTATTATCTGGGGGCAGCATATGCAATCTACTATAATTAACCTCAAGCCAATTTACTTCCCTGATTCTCAGTGTTCTAACTTCCAAAACAGAGATACTCGCTGGGTTGCTGAGAAGATTAAAATAACTACAATGAATATGTACATAGCAGGCAATCAATTAATAGTAGCTATTGCAACTATTATTAAAGGGTAGCTTACTTTTTTTAAGAGGAGAAACTAATTTACACACATCTTTCTTTTTATATGCCAACAGGTTTAAGATCCAAGATTCTTTTACTTTGGAATAAATGTTATCCCCCTTAGCTCCCACCTTACCAGAGACAGAGCAACAAGTAGCTCAAAGCAGTCTAACATGTTGCCACCAAAACTAAGTTCAAGACATAGACAGACAGACAGACAGACAGATAGGAGGGAGGGAGGGCTGTTCACCCTGACCACAAGCCATGTTTCCTTCCCATTTCTGGCCAGTGAGCGCTGACTAGACCGAAAAACTTTGTGAGGGCAGGGACCATTTATGTCCGTGTGACTCGCTACCTCACCACTGTGCCCCAAAGTGCAGCCTGGGGCCTGCCAGAGACACCTTCCCTAAAATTTGAATATTTGCTTTGCTAAATATTTACCACAGAAACTAGTCACTGAGAAAGGTTTCAGAAGTATTTTAAAACAAATCACTTGTAAGCTTTAAAAAGTTCACTCTCCTGCCCTGGCCAGGTGGCTCAGTTGGCTGGAGCATCGTCCTGTCCACCAAAAAGGCTGCGAGTTCCACCCCAGTCAGGGCACATGCCTAGGCTGTGGGTTCAAGTCCCCAATCACGGTGCATATGAGGGGCAACTGATCAGTGTTTCTCTCTTCCTCTTTCTCTCCCCCCCCCAGCTCCCCCTCCACCCCCAAACCCCTGCTCTCTCTAAAATCAATAAATGTATCCTCGGGTGAGGAATTTTTTTTTTAAGTTCATTCTCCTGAAAAGAATAGCTTTAATAATTTTCTAACTACAAGATTCGTTCTTTGGAAAACCCATCCAAACAATGAACTTTCCCTCAATCATTCTTCTTCTTGTCATCAAAACTTGAAGAAGTTAAAAGCCAAAAAGTGAAAAAGCATCTAACAAACCACTTTCATTTTTCCGTCACTTTTTAAATAAAGTGAAGCTAGAGCTTTTTTTTTTAATGTGAACCTAACAGCTACTACAAATGCTTGATTGACATTCCAGATACAATTGTTGAATGAACACCAATCACTCTGTTGGCTAGGAATCATGAAGAATATCCACAAGTTAAAGCCACTCCAAATGACCACTGAGGACTGTACCTGTTTCAACAAACTACTAAAATTATGCACTCCTTTAAAAAAAGAAGGCACAATCTTTCCAAATCTAGCCTCTGACATATAGTAGAAATTTCATATGCATTTAAATTATTAACCCAGGAGTAAATAATTGTGTCTTTTTTTCTGGCTATTAAGAGCTTTCCAATCCTCTCTTGTAAATGGTAGGATTCACCTTTTTCTTTTCCTCAAGGCTCCCATATTCCCTGGCCATAGCTATCTCTCTCTCTCTCTCTCTCTCTCTCTCTCTCGTTTAGATTTTACTTAATTTTAGAGAGAGGGGAAGGGAGGGAGAAAGTGAGAGAAGCATCAAAGTGTGAGAGATACATCAGTCAGCTGCCTCTCACACGCCCCCAACTGGGGACCTGGCCCACAACCCAGGCGTGTGTCTGTCTCTCATTCTCTCTCTCTCACACATACACTCACATAGGCTGTTAACCCTCCACTTCCACCACCGCAGGCTGCCCACGTGACCTCCTCCAGGGGACTGTCAATTCCCCAGGTTCCACTGCAACAAGCCTAGCCAATCTTCCGGACCACAATCAAGTCCACCTCCTCCACAAGGCGGGCTCAAGTTCTCAGAACTGGTATACCTCCTATGCTCTTCCAGTCCTTCACATGTCAGTACCTCTCCTTGTCAGCGGCCAAGGTCTTGTTAATTTTGCCTGCATACACACAACCATCTCAACACTAGCAGCAGAGGAAAGCAAATCCTACTCTCATAGTCAAAGCTTATACCATCATTCACATATACAGAGGACAAATGTTTACTCAATTGAAGAGTAATAAGAATCCCCTTTTACAATTATCAAAGCATTTACAATGTATCAAAACACCAATTTTTCATCCAAAAGAGTTCAGAAAAATCAGGAAGTATTTTAACAAAAATGAGTATTTTTATTATTTAAAGTACAAGACTTACAATATTCAAACTCACTCAAATTAAAGAAATAAATACCCAAACGATTAAATATCATTACTCACCTATTACATTGACAAAGATTTAAAACTTTGAAAATACCACTGCTGGAGAAATTTGGGGAACTATGTGCTCTCAGACAAGGTGGACAAAGCACAAATCAATGCTTGTTTTTGTTTGTTGTAATTTATTTCAGGGGGGCGAGGGAAGAAGAAAGGGACAGAGCAACATCAATTTGTTGTTGCACTTACTTATGCCTTCATAGATTGATTCTTTTATGGGCTCTGAGCAGGGATCGAACCTGCAATTTTGGTGTATCAACATGATGCTCTAACCAACTGAGCTACCCAGCCAGGGTTTGGTGCTACTTTTTGGAAGACAATTTGGCAGTACATATTCAAATGTGCATATATGTAGTCAAAGAGCAAATCTCCCTTGTAAATGGGTACTGTATAGCTAATACTAACAGAACAGTTATATGTACAAGGATGTGCACTGCGACACTGCTTAAAATAGCAAAAGTATGAGAACAATGTAGTGCCCTTAGTACATTCCCAAACGGAATATTTCCCAATCATTGAAAAAAACAGGCACCTGAGAATATTTCTAAGATAGATCAAGAAGCTTAAGTTACAAAACTGTGTTTTAGCATGATCCCATTTGCTTTCGACTTTACGTGCAGACATCGTACAAGTACACACACACATACCCCACCCACAATGTCTATGTGTATTACACGTTTAATACGTGTAACTGTAGATATTTGTATGCATAAGACATTCCTGGTAGGAAAAACTGAACAGCTATTAATTACCTATGGAGCATACGGGGAGGGGCAATTTTTGACACCATTCTATAAGGCTTGATCTTTTTTTTAAACCATGAGTATGTATTACTAGTTTAAAAACTGTAATTCCCTACGTGATCAGAGCAATACTGTATATGTTTGATATGTTGTAAGACTGCTCAAACAGGAGCCCTAAACAGATGGTAACACACTAACAACAAAAGGAAACTCTTTCTACTCCAGTAGGTAACAGTAAAGCCAGTGGGTTCTCAGCAAAATTAACCAGTTCCGTTAGCAACACTCTCTACGTGATGGGAGGCCAGCGAGTGCCAGTCTGACGCTACCAAACCCCGGCCCCCAAACCTCCACACACCTTTCCAAGATTATAGCATTGCGACGTTTCTCAAACCCGCCCTTCACCTTCCTTGGTGAGGACACGTGTGCCCTACTCTTCCCTCCCCTTCCAAAATAGCTTTCTCATTAGTGCAGGTGCTAATCTCCAATTTTTAAAAATGACAGCCAGCTAATTGATTAAAATAAAGTTTTAACCTGATAACAGATAAAAGACATTCCTCTGGGAGTGTTTCCATTTTAAATTATGGAATCCAACTCTTACCTTAACCTAAAAGAATAAATTCAACAGTGGGAATTGCAAGCAAACCAGATGAAAAAGAAAGTAATAATTTGGGGACAAGACCTACCTTTGTTCCTTCTAACCATGCTGAGGAAAAACCTCCCTATCACCTACCCCAGTGGTTTGCAACCAGCGTGCCTCAAGAATTCTTTTAACACACAATACCTAACTATTTGGTCAGGGCCACTGACCTTTTTTCCCGTAGACTGTCAAATAAAAATACGACAGCAGTCAATGCAACAACAGCAATCCAGTGTGACTGAATCAAAACTATACCTATTTTTTGTCGGACTGGCAAAAAATACATTTTGGTGTGCCACAGTCTATGTGTGCCATGAGATGAAAAAGGATGAAAATCGCTGATCTACCCTGTAGACACACTACCCCACCGACCACAGCATTAACACTAACAATACTTTATATAAAACCTCAACCTCCCACCTGTAAATACTCATTTGACAAACTTGGACTGTTTTTCTAAAAGGCTCACAAGTGAGCCAACCACTCACTACCAATGAGCTCACACACCAAAAAGCAACATATCTCAGAATGACAGGTATCCCCATAAAACCCCAGTGCAGTTGGTTGTCAGTCCTCCTTCCCTTCTTTTACAAAAAGAACAAAGAACCAGGAGTCAGGAAAGCATGCAGTAGTCCCAGACGTGCTTACTCTGAGGCACTGGTTAGTAATTTAGTTACTTTGCATCCATTTCCTTCTCTAAGAAAGATGAACTATATCAGTGTTTCTCAAAATGTTTCTGCAGTATCAGAATTAATTATGTGAAGCCCTTTTACGAAAGCAGATTCCAGAGGATCACAGTACGACTTGGGAATCCCACTTGGACAAGTCCTCCAGAAGACTGTTTAAAAGCCATTAGTTTCTCGGGTCTCTACCAGATCTAAGAATGCTCTATAGAGTTCAAAGGAATTCTACATCTCACTTTTTTTTCAAACCCACAGAAATTAAAGAGGAAGATATTAGATAGTTAATGCAGTATCACTGCTACCATCACCTTTGCAACTTCAGCGACTTGAACATTTACTGCCGTCCGCTGAGGATATCAGCAGGAACACACAGGGTGTAGTTGAGACTATTAAAATGAAATCCAAAAGCTTGGATTCCAAATAATGTTTACATATAGTACAGTCACAGCAATCAAAATCATATTTGTCAGAAAATACTGTTAGTAAAATAATGTGCTATTAGGCTCAAAATTTCTTCACTATTGTTTTGCTACATTTTTTCTAATCTGACTATATATGTATAAACTGCATATGCTGACTAATGATGAGGTACTGGAACTTGCACACCACAGTTTAAAATATTGATGACTAAATGTGAAAAAAAACATTAATTAGTGCAATGTTGACTTTTCAAAAGTTTATTTCTGCAAGTTTCTCCCCAAACATCCAAAAGTATGACAGGTAACTTCTCATAATCTCCCATTCTCCTCTTCTTCAGTAGAAACAGATTTTCAGCCAGACAACTAGCAAAAACCACATATCCCAGCCTCCTCTGCAGCTAAATGTGGCTACCTGACTAAATTCTGACCAACAGGGGTAAACGAAAGCATAAGCCAGTGTAAATGTCCAGATTGGTCTTTAAAGGGAGGAGGATGTGCCTTCCCAACACCCTATTCCTGGACTGTGGGTGTGCTGGGGAGCCATCTCCTACTACACAGAAAGGGATGTCTCATCAAGATGGGAAAGAAGAAAGACGGAAGAAACCAAGGTCCCTACACCATGGAACCACATCAGCCTTAGACTGCTTACACTTACCTAAGAAATCAACTTCTTGTTTAAGCCACTGTATTTACAACATAGACCCAATCTTGTGTTCTAACTAATGCATACGGGAAGTCTAAATTTGTAATAAATATTAAATTATAGCTACTTAACAACCCAATAAAGCTGAAAATAACTATAGATTCTTGGGTGACTCCACTACTGAAATTATTGCTACTGTATCAGCTTATATTAATATGGTATTTTACACTTCTGCAAAGCACCTCATTACAGTATCTCATTTCACATTCTTGAAATCCTGGGCAAGGCAGCTGGCACTATGCACATTTGGCATATAGGATACTGAAGCCCAGAGAGGCTACTTTGTCCAAGATTGCACAACTAAGGAGAGGTAGTCAAACAGGATTCAGCATATAGGTTCCTCATTCCATCATTCTGTGTGCATACTTTTTATATACCCATGCTGCATGCCAGGCACTAGTTACAGGCGTGATCAAGAAAGAATTACTCCTCTCCAGACGCACCTCACCATCTAACGGAGTAAGGGAATGAATGCTATATAGCTCCTTGTGGTAAGGGCTGTGAAAAAAGCAGACTCCTGTAAGAACACCTGGCCAAGAAACCTTACCTAGACTTGGAGTGTGGGGAAGGCCTTTCTAAAGTAGTAGCCATTTATGCTGAGACCATAAGGATGAGAATGAATGAAGAGGAAGGGCAAGAAAGGGGGAGAAGGCTATTAAGAAATTTATATACAGTACCAACCCTCACAAGAATGCTAAGGTAAGTACCTGTGACCTCATTTTACTTCTGAAGATGCTGAGTGAACTCACTGTGTTAAAGGCCACACTGCCCGTGAGTGGCAGGTCCTGTTGAGATTCCAGACCTGCCTGACTGGAGCCTCTGCCAGGTGCCATCTCAAAGGCCAGTTCTCTCCTCTCTCCACAGCACCACGCTGCCTCAACCGCTATCAACACCTAGTCGTCAAGCAGATTTTAAATAGATGTCACAATTTCATCATGTTTTTACCCAAACACGTGTGCTAAGATGCCAACCTTAACCACAGACATAAAGCAAACAAAATCAATCCTTGTCACTGGGTACTTTATATATATATAAAATATATATATATACACAAAATATATATATATATATACACACACGTATATATACTGTGTATACCTATAAGCATACCTACACACACACATTTGGAAAAATTAGGGGGTTATTTACTGAACAGGGATGTTATCTAAAATAGAGGTGATGCTGAACATCAGTTTCATTCCATGTTAAATCAGCTCACTAATTCCCCCCACACAAAATCAACTTAAACAAGCATTTCAATCATAGGGAGATAAAACTCAAAACAATTCAATTCAAAAGATGCATTTTAAGCTATTATGCACTATACGTTATGCATATACGTGCACATGTCCTTCAAACAAAAATACGCATGTAACTTCTCAAAACTTTAACGGGATACAAACTTTTAAAAATAATCTAGAAGGGAGGGTACATAGTTCTGGTAGGAGAATCAACTGCCAAGAAGCCAAAATGGCTCTATATTAGCAAAAAGTATGCCTACAAGGAACCACATGATTTTAGATGTTTGTTCAATGTACAGTAGGTTATTAACACCAATAAAGAATTTTAACTCATTATACAACTCTTGATATAGAACTTCAAAGCAAAAGCATCACTATTAAAAAACAAATCAGCATTTCCAAAATTTTTGTTTTCATACACCAAAAAGTGAAACTAAGGCTGCCTGTAGCATTTAGGTTAGAAAACAAGACTTGTCTTTATTTACCTAATATGAACCTTAATTATTTCAGTTATGTGAAGTCAACATTTCACATTCATATAACCAATGCTAAACTTTACAGGTCTAGCTTAACATTACAACGTTGACATAAGGCAAGATTTCAAAAGATTTCTTCATTTAGGGGCAAATGAAGAGAAATTTTAGGTATTTTAAATAACCTGATTATTTTTCCATGTAATTAAACACAAATTTTAACCACCCGAAACTTAGACCAAAATTGTGCGAGCCTTGGCCTATGAATTACCAAATTTCCTCTAGCCATCGAAACGTTGCCCAGTGGTCAAAATAATGCACGGTAGTAAGTCTTTTAAAGGGCACAGCCACTGTGTGTAAGGTGCTCTTCTACAAGTCCCACAACTCACTCTGACGGCAAACTGTGTCAGTGTCACGTGGCAGGCAACCCTGTTCGATAGTTCCAAGTAGTATCTGTACTTCTAAAAAGAAAATATACACAAGTTTTTGGAGTCTTTCTGGGAGTTTTTGGGTTGTGCTGGGTTTAGATGGTTAAAGATTTTTCTTGGGGATAAGAGAAATGGCTCAGAGGGAATGTGTATACAGAACATGCGCAAGCTCTTTGAAATAGAGAAGAGTTAATGCTAAATCAAAGTTGACACACACTTTATCACAAATATCAAGTCACAAGTGAAGCCCCCTGTTCTATTAATCTTATATTTAATGTTATGCATAAGGCAACTCCCTTCTCATAATGAAGTTACTTCTATCCAAATTTTCTTCCAATAACTAACTACAGACACTTGCCAGCATTAAACACACATTTGAAAACATCCTGGGAAGACTAGATTTCTAAGCTATTTCTTTTTTTTTTTAATTGTTTTCAAGTAGTACTCAAAATTCAATACAAATTAACCTTTTCTTTGTATAGTTTCAAAACAAAATGCATGCCCAAGGTCATTCTGTATCATGTGTTATAACAAGTTATCTTGAATTTTGCTTTTGCAGATAAACATTTGTACCACTATAAAAACCTATATAAATTCTGTAAATACTAGTTGCTACACTTACCACTCCCCACCCCCACAACTTTAAATCATGAACACAGTAACTCTCCCTAAATAAACTAAAGGGTAGACACTGGACAATATTCTAGATGGGGAAAACATTCTGACCAAGGGCCTTTCTTACTACCCACCTTCCCCAAATAGGACAATGCATTACAACGGAATGTTCTCACTTATTTTTAATGTTAGTGCCCCTAAAAGAATGGACTAACTCATTAAGTTTTTAAAAGTCATTATTAAGTTTTTTATCCCCAACACAGTAATTTTGTGTTTGTTAAGTTTCTAACAGGTCCTACATAAATGTCTCTGAAATACGTTTAAAAAACGATCAGAGACCTAAATTCCAAATCCCTAACGATAAAAACTCACTGTATCACTTAGTGCATCTCCCACTCATACCAACAGTGATCATTCATTCGAATCTATTCTTTCTAATCCACAATCTTTTGTTAGATTTCAGATAAGAGTGCCTTCACTTTACAGACTCGGGGTGGCCCTACCTAAGCGTATGTCTCTCATGAACGTCACCTTACACTGTTTTAAAACAGAACTTGGTGGAGACGCTGACAAGAGTGCTTAACTTCCTGGCAAGGTGTGAAGTCTAATTTGAACAGCCGCCAAAAGCACCGCTGCTGTAGCAAGGCAAACCCTCCAAAAGCACTGGGGTATTTTAAATCAAAGTCCTATGTATCTTAAAAATCTTAACTATCACCAAGTAAACTTTTTCCCAAGAATCTACAATTTCTTTCAAATTATCTTCTTCAGATTAAAATCAGCATCTGAAATTTTAATCCATCTCAAATTTATAGTCTATCTGAAAGTACTCTTAATGTAACTAAACAATTAAAATGAGAAATTTAACAAAAGCTAGAGAAAATTCCACTGAATTATTAAACACCCCAAAATCGAAGTATTAAATATACCCATTCTTAAACACTGTGTTTGAAAAGTATAAGGGGGTCACAGAAAAAAATCTACATATTCAAAGATTTAAAAAAGTGACTGAACATAACTTTACACAAAACTTTTATGACTCAACAATACTTAATTAATGCCTATAATTAAAACTAAGTGTGAAGAACAGAACGCACCAAAGAATATTTTTTAATTCCATTCCCACAGTCTACGTGGTTTTCTGGGAGGGCGGGCCTCAACCACAACGGCGAGGCCGCTGCGTACACGGGCACAATCTCCGGGTTAGAACCCTGAGTCATTCACTACACGCGGATCGCCTCAAAATGTGCCGGGTACTTCTCATACTGAGTTATAACCTAGGGACCAGGAGCCCGGGCAGGCTGGGCCGACACCTGGCTCCGAGGTCCCGCTGCGCGGCCTTGGAAGAGCCCCGGCTCAGTTTCCTCATCTGTGAAATGGGTGGCAGTCTGCACCGCAGGGTGAGCGGCACATGTACCTGAAGTCCCGAGAAGAGTACGTGGCACTTTTCGTCCCCATCGTTAAACCAGTGCGAGAAGTGTTTTAAGGTGTATTTTTCTGATAACTTAATAACTTAAGTGGAATTCAAGAACCAGAAAGTGCTGGCATTCAAGAGCTACACCTCGATTACAGAATTCATCTAATCTACGTTTGAAAGAAAAGCACAGCCAAGTAATCAGAGTCAATCGCTCACTGATTTTGCCATTTTAACCATTTCAGACTAGGGAGGGGCCTTTCGCTAAGCGCTAGCCATTCGGCGGTCTCCGCGGATCTAAGTGAGAGCAGGCTGGGGTCTGTAAATAGACTCGCGAAGTTCTGCTGCAATACCCGGGCACCGATTATAATTCACAAATTCTCCGCCACCAGGTCCTCCCGGCTGCCAGACGGGTCATCGCTCCATCCCGAGTGGCCGGGACAGCGTGCACGCCCCGCACAAGTTCGGGGCACGCCGAGTGTCCCTCGCCCCGGAACACACCCCGAAGGGCCGCGGAGGGACTGAGCTCGCGACCTTCCCCGGCGCGTCGCCCAGCAGCCAGCCCCATTTTCTTAACCCGTGCATTGTCCTTGCGGAGAACCCCGCGGTTCCCACACTGGAGGGGGCCGAGAGGAGGGACGAGGGAGGAGCTGGGGGAAGAGGATGAGGAGGAAGAGGAGGAGGAGGAAGACAACCTCCTCCCCTTAGCTCAGGCGACCAGTGAAGGTCTGGCGCTTTCTCCAGCCCCTAAGGCCCCGGCTCCCGGGAGGCCGCGGCCCCCGCTCCCACCCTCCGCAACTTTCCCTCCGCTCGCACCCGCCTCTCCTCCGGGACCCGGCCAGTCCGCTCCCTCCCCGGCGGCCAGCCCCGAGCCGCGGCGCCTCCTCCTAAAATGGCAGGTCCCTCCCTCCACCCGGCCGGCCTCGGCACGGGCCCGGCTGCAGGCCGCGGGGGGAGCCGGGCGCCTGGCCGGGCGGGGCCGCGGCCGGGCCGGACACTCACCAGGACGATGGCGGGGCGCTCGCGCCGCTCCCTCCGGTGAGTCTCAGCCTCAGGCTCCCGCCGCTGCACTCCCGCCGCGGCCTCCGCAGCCAGCGCCGCCCGGCCGCCTCTCTCCGCCCCCGGCGCTCCCGGCTCCGCGGCCGATCCGCAGCCTTCTCAGTCTCTGTCCGGCTGGCAGTTCCAGAGGCGCCCGGGGCCGGGGAGGCGACAGCCCCCTCCCCGGCAAATACCGCAGTCCCCGGACCCCGGCTCCCGGCGGCGGGGCCGCGCGGCCCGGCCCGCGCTGAGGGCGCGGTGGCGAGGCCGGCCGCCGATGCGCGGCCGCTCCGGCGGCTTCTTCCCGAGGAAGATTTTGTAAATCTCACAAAATGGCGCGCGCTCCAAACCTGCGCAGCCAGAAGCGCCGGGCCGGGCGGTGGCGGCGGCGGCGGTGGTGGCGGCGGCGGCTCCGCCAGGAGAGCCCGAACCGCCCGCCCCCGAGTGCCCGCACAGACAGACAGACACACGCACGCACACTCGCCCGCGCACACGCTCACTCACAGACTCTCACACACACCGGGCCCGCCCGCTCGCCGGCGGCAGCAGCGGCACCAACAGCAGCAGCAGGAACAGCAGCAGCAGCAGAAGCGGCGGCGGCGGCGGCGCCCGCACCCCCCACTCGGGGTGTCCGCTCCCTGAGCCCGACCTGAGCCGCGATCAGCAGCAGCGACGGCAGCAGTCTCCCCGGATCCCCCCGCCGCTCTTGCCGCCGCCACCCCCGCCTCACTCCAATGGGGCTTTTTATTATTATTCGGGCGGGAAGCGAAAGGGTTTAAAAAAAAACCAACCAACAAAATGGCGACGGACCGACCCGGTCGCTATAGCAACTGTCAATCAAAACGCAAAACCCCGGCTGACGTGCTGACGTCCTTCTCCCGCCCCACGGCCCAAGCCGGTGGGCGGGGCCTGTTGCTCGGGCAACGGCAGATTCCGTTCCCTCCTTTACCTCTCCCCCTCCGTCCCCAACCAACCACCCAACCCCCCTCAGGTCACGTGAAGGATAAATTCGGAGCTCGGCCCGCTACGAGTGTCAGAGGAGGGCGCGTGATTCGCTCGGGGGAGGGGAGAGAAGGGGGACGGCTGGGCAGAGGGAGGGAAGGGGAAGGGTAGAGAAAGAGGGGGGGGCAAGGCGGCGGCCGGGCCTGTACGCAAGAGCCCGCCGCCTCCCCGGCAGCCGGGCCGCACCCCGCGCCCGCGCCGACTGCGGCCTGGGAAGCGCGCGCACGGCCTCTGCGCCTCCGCCCCCGGAGCCCCACGCTTCCGCGTCGCGGGCCCGCAGCCCCGCCCGCGCCCGGGGGAGGGGGCTGCGCTCTGCGGCCGCGCGGAGACCCGGGAAGCCCACCCGTGCGCGCCCGGGCCGGGGGCTCTCACCTTCATCCCCAGGGGACGCGCGGGTCGCGGGACGGCATCCTGGGTGCGCACGTCCGTGCGTTTAAACTGCTCTTGGAAGGGCTCGCGTGCCCCCCTCGCCGGAAAATGCCCACGGAGGCCGCGGCGGGGGTGGGGAAGAGGCCGCCTCCGCGTTTCAGACATCTCAGGAATTCCGGACGCTTCGCCGGAATCCGGGATGCCCCTGCGGCTGACACCTTGATTAAATCATGGCACTCGTTTTGTGTAGCAACCAATGCCTATGTTCAGAAATTATGAAGGGAGCCATCATAAAAACTTTTTTAGGTTGTGCACGCTCTCCCAGGCTTTCCACCTTTCTGGGCGAAGCCTTGTATCGGAATGCCCCTTAAATTAATCTTGGAGCTATTGCTGTATCCTTATTGCCCAACACCCTGTTTTTTTCTTTTTCATGAACCATCTGTTTCCAGATTTCTGAATTCGCCCACAATTCTTTATTAGTACTCTAGGTTTCATTTATTTTTGTTCCATCTATCCCTTCTTTCTGCATGAACGTTGCTAGGTGTGCTCCCCAGGCATTAAAATCTAGCTGTACTAGTACTGGCTACTTTGTATTCAGACAGCCACTGGCTAAAAACTATTTTGTACCAAACCTAATAAAATGGCACTTAAATGTTACGCTAATCTCGTAAATATCACCTTACACCAAATCACTAATTTATTGATTGATTTCTAAGCTTGATTTTGCCATCATATGGTAGTGTTCGTACCAATTTTTCCTTAAGCTTGAAACTTCACAAGTACAGTAGCAATAGATACACTCTTACAGGTAAAGGAAAACAACCCGACAAAAAACACTGGTCTCTATCCTAAGCGACTCAAGGAAAGACTTGCTTTAATAAATGGTTTCTAACAAACGTTTACCTCTTTCAGTAGTTAAAACATTGAAACACTAAGGCAACCATTGAAATTAACACAGGCCCTGAAATAAACTAAACCTCAAATAAATTACACAAAAAGTAGTCTAGCAAATAGCTTACTGTAACGACTAATTCTTCATGTTATCAAGGTTCCATGACAGCCCTAGCTCAGTCTGTTAGAGCATCATTGGGACATGCCAAGGTTGCCAGTTCAGTCTCCCACATACAAGAATCAACCGACAAATGCATAAGGAAGTGGAATGACAAACCAATCCCTCTCTCTTCATGTCTCTCTAAAATCAATTAAGCCAAAATTTGTTTTAAAAGTTGCCATGACTCTCAAAAGTTCTTTTGGATTGCCAACTTTTTCAAAATTGTCCCGCTAATGTAATTAAAGTCCACATTCAACTGGACTGTTTTTGAAGGAAATGGCCAAGAGTGTCCTTGTTTAGGTGAGAGATGGCTATCTTAATTCCTCCCAAACTCACATTTCCACCTATACAATGCTCCTGTTTCCCCACTCCCTGCTCTTCATTCCTGTCCCATTCAAGGGTTTTACTTCTGTGGGAACACTTGGACATTGCAACCTTTAACAGTAAGTTAAATTTGAGTCAAATTTGTATTGCTGATAATGAAGGAAACTTGCATCATTAATCATAGGTAACCTGGAAAGAACATGACTGTCTCAAGAAATGTGCCCCTGTCTTCAGTCAAATCAATCTAAAAGATTATAAGGGTGAGGCAAAATCTTGAGCTTTAATCATGCAGGAATAGAAGGTATTGCTGGTCTTCATACCAGAAGGTTTCACCCTTCCCTCTCCACCACACCCAACCTACCCACCCTCCCCCCCGTGTGGCAGCTTTATGCAGCACTGACCAATGAACTGTCACTTTGTGTCCAGGTTGGAATGCTGTAAAATAATTTTATACAAGCTTTACCTAAAGGGTAACCTGGAAATTATGCTGGCTCCAAACAAGTGAACAGTATGTAAGCAGGAAGGCCCCTGGTGCCAGTTTAGTGTTGACCAAGTTCAATGATTAAATTCTTGCTTTCGTCGGAGAATCTCCTCATCACATGCACTGACCAACAATAGCAGCCTTGCCCTGACCAGTGTGGCTCAGTTGGTGGGTGTCGTCCCGCAAAATGAAAGGTTGCTGGTTCGATCCCCAGTCAGGGCACATGCTTGGGTTTAGTGCTCAGTCCCAGGTCAGGGCACACTCAAGAAGCAACAGATGGATATGTTTCTCTCACATCAATGTTTATGTTTCTTTCCCTCTCTTTCTCCCTCCTTTCCGCTCTCTCTAAAAATAAATAAAATCTAAAATAATAATAGTAACAGTTTACACTTGTCCAGTACACTCCAGAGTATCTCTAATCCTCACAGCAACATTACATCCTCATTACACAGAGGAGAAAACAAGTCCTGTGTAAGTAACTTTCTCCATATTACAACCACCAGTAAGTGGTAAAGCCAAGATCCATACCCAGGCATGATTGCAAAGCCCATTTCCACCACACTAAGATGATCCAAGATTATTTGGAGATCAGGTCATTACAGAAGTAATAAAGATGTCATTAGAAGTGAGCCCTGATCCAATATGACTGGTGTCCTTATAAAAAGGGGGAATTTAGACAGAGGCAGACATACACACAGAGAAGACGATGTGAAGACAGGGAGAATGCCATCTATACGCCAAAGAATGCCTGAGTTCAGCAGAAGCTGGGAGAGAAGATGGAATAGATTCACCCTCAAGGTCATCAGAGGGAACCAACAAATCGACACTTTGATCTTGGACTTCTAGACTCGAGAGCTGTGAGACAATACATGTCTGTGGTTGAAGCCACCTGTTTTGTGCTCTTTTGTTATGGCAGCCCTAGCAAAGTAATACACAGATCCAAGCCAAGAAGGCGGGGCTGCTGCTCGGTTCTGCATCTGTTAATGCCCACCCCTAGTGGTGCACGGTACTAAGCCTGAAAGTTCAGGAGTTGAACCCCACTGGGAGTTACAACACAAACATCCCCAGGACAAATAAATAAATAAATAAATAAATAAATAAATAAATCTAACCAATAGGAAAAGAACCAGGTGGAAAAGTGGACAATTTACAATTTGTCACGGGACAGAGGCGTGGCCAGACTCTGACACCCCTGATTTCCTTACAGACTTCTGAGTGAAGCTCCTTGATTGTTCCCCTTTGTGTAAGATTTATTTTTTGTTCTGATTTTAAAAGTAATTTATATATATCAAACAGATTTTAAAAAATAAATCAAAACAAGAGAGAGGCCTTATTTAAACTGACAATGACAGTATGCTATGAATCAAGAAGTTAATACTCAGTTGTCTACATCTGAGGTCAAAACACAAAAACAGGAAAGTCATTGGAAACAGTTTTACAATACGGAAAACAAAGCGCCACCCAGAGATAAAGCTCGATAATATCTTCATATTGGCTTATGTCCCCCCAGACTTTCTTAGGGGCAGGTGAACTCACACGCACGTGCAACACACATAAACAGGCACATTTTACGCCTTCTTTAACTTACAATTAGGAACACATTTTCGTGTTAGTTAACTGAATTTTAGACCCTTATTTTTACACCTTTTAATACTTTTTTCAAGTATTCCATCAGTTGAATGGGCAGGCGATAATTCACACAACTGCTCCAGTATTTTTAAAGGAAGTTCTCTTCACTTTTGTTACTATAAATAAAGCTGCACAAACTTGCACGTATACATTTGCACACTTGTCCAGTCATTTCCTGAGGATAAGAGCATAACTCCTTAAAGAGCTTTGATTCATGTTGCTAAAATATCCCTCAGAAATGATTTCACCGGTTTGCACCCCAAAAGTAGTATGTGAGAAAGACTTTTTTCCACACTCTTGTTTTAATTTGCATGTCTTTGCCCATTTAATGTCATATATATGCACTATTTGTGTCCTGCCTGTATACATTCCGTGCTCATCTGGGGGAGGAGGGAAGAGGTGTCATCTTTTCATTTATTTCTTTTTTAAAAAATTTTACTGAAAAAAAAAGGAAGAAGAAGAAAGAAAACTGGAAGGCTATTGTTTTTAGGCTAGTGTATGATGTAAACACCACACAGCCGTCACCAAAGATTATCTGTGGACATCTGCACTCCTAGCCACCTCCCAGGTGGATCTCGTCCAGACTTCTTCCCTGCTCAGCCTCACTGCCCTCCCCTCCCCAACTCCTCTTACCCGGACCAAGTGCTCTGCCGCCATTCTCCTAGCACCGTAAGGTTGTTTTATGACAACATGTGGTTCTAATGGTGCCATTTTTAAAAAGGAGGACTATATTCATTACTTTCCTACCATGTAAGAAGTTTACCAATTTTATTTTATGAATTATTGTTAACATCTTCTTTTTTGTGACATCAAGATAAAGGTTAAATAGGAAATGTAAAACTGTTAGATAACAGTGTATAATTCACACTGTGTTGGAATATCTTGCAACAGTATTTTGCAACATTTTGGCAAGACTTGAAAGGAAATGCACTTGAATATATTAATTCATGCATATATCGTAACTTTCTTGAAATGAATATGTTTAGGGGAAATGTCCTAATGAAACTGTGAAAAACAATTAAGTACCTGGAATTTAAAATTAGGTGGGAGGCACAGAAATCTACAAAGGTCACTTACTTCAGTGGTTTGTTACCTCAACAGTTCTTGAGAGTTTTGGCTTATTTTCTTGGCTTTTTAATGTAGGTATGTAGTGGGCATCCCTGTAGTATCAATATGCATACTTTACTGCTCCTGCCTTTAGCATATTTCCTATTTTACTTCAGTTCAATTCAAAAGATACTTAGGTGGTCATAGCCGTGATATTACTTTATTATATTGTATTTGCATGTCTGTTTCTCAACTGTAAGTGCTTTTAGGACAAGGACCCTCTATTTTCATCTTTGTATCACTAGCACTGTATCTGGCATACCATAAATACTATTTTGTGTTGTATTTTTTAAGTGAATGATGAGTCCTGCTATTTTCTTCCAGTTTTCCTCCATCACGAAGGGGTTTTTTTTTTAGCAATCATAAGACTTAGGGGGAAGCTGTCCAGTGATTGTATAGAACCTGGAAATGTTCTCTTCTGATCTTTAAATGGATGGAATTTCTCTAACACCAGCGGACAGATCGTTGCAATCTGTCAGCAAAGCTACAAGAAGAAAATTCCACTGAAGAGATACAGAAATGTTAGCGATTGCCAGGTAGCTAGTTAGTTCTGTTACAGCAGTGTTCTTGCACAGTCCGCAGCTCAGTCCAGGCACCTCCAGTCTGAGAAACCACACATCTGGGCATCGTCATTGGACAGAGGTTTAGGCAGGATCTCTGCATGGGCAAGTCTAGTAATGTCTACAGTATTGCCCACTGATGGTTGTTGGCACAAATTCAGCACCAACAGGAATCCCCAGTTTGGGCTACAGTGAAGAAGGAAACTTCATTCAGGGCAAATCGGCGCAATGGTGATACAGCCCAACTATGAAAACAACACGACTATAGAGCAGCTCAGCTGCGACACAGTCTGGCTGTGAAAACATCACAGCTATGAGGCAGCCCTCCAGCCGGGCCCCTCTCCAGCTAGACGGCCGGGCTCCTCCCTGGTCTGCCCTGGCTTCAGCTGGCCTGCTCCTCTCGGCTCTAATGATACATCTTCGGTGTCTCAGCTCAGCCAAGAGAAACACAGCCTCCAGTTTTAGTGGAAAGTGCACCCTCAGAGGCAGCTGTTTTATATAGACAGAAGTCCCTGTCTCTGATACCTGATTTGGTCTGACTGTACACAAATGAGGACTTCAAACCTTCACAGTTTCCAAGAAGTACTATCCTGATTGGCCAGAAATTAGCCGTTTTTGTTGGTCGGTGAAGATGTTGATTGGTCAGGAAGGAGGGCGGTAGGGAAAGAAAGAGAGAGGGAGAGAGAGACAGAGAGAGGGAGAGAGAGAGAGAGGGAGAAAGAGGGAGAGAGGGAGAGAGAAGGAGAGAGAGGGAGAGAGAGAGAGAGGGAGGGAGGGAGAGAGAGGGAGAGAGAGAGATGCTCAGCTCCAATTGGAAGGAAAAACTTCAGTCCTATTGGTTGAAACAGGATTCCAGAAGCTCCTGTACCAGGACCGGCTCACGTGGCAGCAACACAGCGCAGGCGGGGAGCTCAGTGCAGGCTCTTCCCTGAAGTGCAGTTGGCGTGCAGAAAGGCTGCGAGTCTCTGTTTGTTGTTATTTTTTGTTTTGTTTTGTTGTTTATTTGTTTGTTTTAATTTGAGCCCAGTTAGCCACAGCCCTTCTTAGCAGGTATCTTCTTTCTCCGGGTTCACAGGCCCAAATGCAAAAGTAATAATAGCCTTCTCCCTGCATGCGCTGTTAGCAACTTACGAGCAGGGTCCAAGAGCCAGAAGTTCATTTACGAAGGACAGCAAGCATGTCTCTGCAGTCCCATGTCCAAATGTACTTACAGATTTTTAAAAGCAAAAATTGGCTGGGGCTAGGAGGCATTGGATGAAGGTGGGCAAAAGGGACAAACTTCCGTTTAAGACACGGACATACTAGGCATGTAATGCACGACGTGATGACTACAGTCAACACTGCTGTCTGACACGTACAGGGTGGACAAAAGCATACAGCTCTGAGTACCTGAGAGTTTATTCTTGAGTTATTATTTATTAATTATTGTATATTTTCCACATGAACAACTATAAGCCTACCTATTTTTTCCTCACCTTGTATGAAAGTTGTTAGGAGAGTAAATCATAAAGTTTCTTAATACAAGAAAAAAAAAGCCTTTTCTTTTTCTATTATTTTTTTGTATCTTTATGAGGTTATAGATGTTCACTAAACTTATTGTGGTAATCATTTCACAATATATGTAAGTCAAATCATTATGCTGTATACCTTACACTTACATAGTATAAGCATGTCAATTATATCTCCACAGCCTGTAAAAAATAAATAAAAGCAAAAGTTATTTATCACGTTACCTTTTAAAATCTGTAACATAAAGAGTATAAAGAGTAAGACAAAAGGAGTCGCCACTCTCACCGTCCAGATAATCATTGTTTTTCAGAGAGAAACAATTCAAGTACATGGCTTGAACTCCAAACAGAACAAAAAAGAGTAATAGACTGAAAGCCACTCCTGGCCTCCCTGCCTCCTTTCCCTCGCCCCCCCTTGAGGCTGCAGGGGGTCTTTCTCAAATTCAGGATCACATCGTTGCCTGCTGACAACCTAGAGGACTCCTCACTGCTTTGGGGATGACATTTCTACCTGGTAGTTTGTCCTCGGAGCCCTTCAGGACTGGGCCCCTCGAGTCTTTTGC
The DNA here is from genome assembly GCF_022682495.2 of Desmodus rotundus. Taxonomy (NCBI): domain Eukaryota; kingdom Metazoa; phylum Chordata; class Mammalia; order Chiroptera; family Phyllostomidae; genus Desmodus; species Desmodus rotundus. Next base: position 5,044,855 of record NC_071388.1, on the reverse strand, counting down.
ACTGGGACTTCCCCAGTTGAGGTCCCCAGAACAAACGACCTATTGGTTCTTTCCAGGCTGCTGTTTTCTCACAGGTGAGGCCTCATTCCTTCCTCAAAGCAATTACCTCCCTGCATTTTCTTTGCAGACTTCCTCTTCCATCTGCCAGGAGACAAGGAAGCTCTTCAAAGGCAGAGACCTTACTCACTTAGCTTTTTCCCCTCCTAGTGCTTGGCATATACTGGGTAACAAATAAACGTTTTCAAAAGAATGGAGCCAGCAAGACCTAGCTCCAGTAGGCAAGCAACAAAAACAAGGAAATGGTTAAAAGCGAGAGGAATACACTTCACAGGAATGAAAGGGGGTGGCCATCTGCTTCCGGCCTTCCTCTCCCTACCACAGTGGGTTCAGGCTTCCTGAAGATTGGGAGGGATCCTGGCAGGCGGGTTGAAAATCGGCAGGAAGGGCTGCGGGTGGCTTTAGTGGAGCATTGAATGCAGGCACCTTTTGAGGGGGGAGAGGGTCTCCTTCAGATGCCCCTCTGACTTGCTTTAGGGAGAAAAGCCTGATGGAGAGGAGCCCCCAGGAGTGAAGCAGGCAGCTAGTCACCTGCAGATGGTGCTAGGCCCCCCCTTAGCCAGAAGGAGACCTTGACATTTCCTTCTAGATTGTCTAGCCCAAAAGGACTAGGCTAAAGTCAAGGATTCAGGGTGGCTGTTGAAAACAGGAATAAATTCCTAGGCAGTGTGCTTTGCAGCTAGACAGGTAGAGTGGAGGGTCAAAGCCCAGTGTTCCAGAGTTCTGAGTTGACAGACCGGAAAGTACGTGTATGAGGAGACAGTGGGCCAAAATTTGAGGTGTATTAATTCAGACGTCGAAGGAAGGGGACCCTGTCCTGAGCAGAAGGCACCTGAGACATCATAGGATCATAGGATGTCAGAATGGGGAAAAGCTCCACCCTTGCGTGCCAAACTCCTAATCATGAAGTTGCTGCTGTGGGGTGGAGATGACACACAGGAGACCTCACCTGTTAACTGTTCAGTGACATTGTGACATAACGGTCATCAGGGACATCTTCATCCTCTTGCAATGAAGGAGGGCATAAGCGATGTCGTGTGCGTCCGGATGTTCTAGAAGGTATTGGTGACCTGATCGTCACAATAGCAACTGAGCAGAAGGGGTATGAGGACCGAGAACATGGAAATCTAGCTGCAGCAACTTGGGTGGTTTACTTACCATCTCTGAATCTGTTTCCTCACCATGATCGTTGTGAACTGTAGATCATTGTGTAAATATCGGGCCCTGACAGAAATAATAAGGGGACTACAGTCAAATTTTCACTTTTCTAAAAAATCCTCACCCGAGGATATGTTTTTAAATTGATTTTGGAGAGAGGGGAAGAGAGAGAGAGAAACATCGATGTGAGAGATACGTGCGCCCCAACCAAGGTGGAACCTGCAACCTAGGTGTGTGCTCTGATCTGGGGTCAAACCCACAACATTTTGGTTTATGGGACGACACTCCAACCAACTGAGCCACCCAGCCAGGGCTCAAATTTTCACTTTAGAAGACTTCCCTTTCCAAAAGAACAAACAAATTAGTGACTTCCCCCCATTCTCAAACACATCAGCAATTTTAAACCTGTATTTAAGCATCTGTACCAGCAGGACACTCACGGCCCCTGAAACGGCCGGGACCTGCTTTGGCACCCCGAGCGGCAGAGAATCATCTTTACACACCGTGGATTGATCTCCCCAAAGTTTCCATCCACTCTTTCTAAATCTTTTCTTTGATGGTCACACAGACCAAGGCTGACTCCTCTCCTAAATGCCCACCTTGAAATATGGGAAAGAAGCTAGGGTTTTCTCACCTGAATCTAGTCTTTCCCAGGCTAAACACTAGCGCTTCTGATGTTTCCCCCAGGCCATGCCCCACCCTTGGTGTGACTCCCTTCAAGGACATCCTTAAACAACTTAAATGTCCAGCAGGGGAGGCTCGATTTCAAAACAGACCTTATCATGTCAAAATGGAACACATACTAATAGTAAAAATGTATTTCATGGCATGAGAAAAATGATTATAGCCTATTTGATTATAAGTTTTAAAGTAAATTTTGTGTGACTTCAAATTTTGTAAATAAACTCTCTACACATAAATGTTTTAAAGATTTTATTTATTTATTTTAGACAGAGGGAAAGGGAGAAAGAGGGGGAAAGAAACATCAATGTGTGATTGCCTCTCACACACCTGCCACTGGGGACCTGACCTGGCCTGCAACCCAGCAATGTGCCCTTACAGGGAATCGAACCCACACCCCTTTGGTTTACAGACCAGCACTCAAGCCACTGAGCCACACCAGCCAGGGCTATATATATATATGTTAATTAATTTGCATAAGGCTCAGTCCTGGGTGGTACAATTACAGGTAATAATTAGCTTCCTTGTATATTTTCTCAAACTGTCTACAATCAATTATGGATCACTATGGCTACATATACACCCTAAGTCCACATAGTTTTCACCTACTAGTCCGGGTCCTAAATCTTTGAAATATAAAATAGGCTTCCTCTCACTTCCCATTTCACAAATCAGCATGTACAAGTAAGCCTAGAGCACCAGGAGCTGAGTGAGCATCCAACAAGAGCTTCTTTCCTTCTTTCCTTCCCTAAGTGCTTGAGAACCACTCTCTCATCATCCCTTCTCATTTAGCTTTCTCTGCTTGATTCCCATGACTTGATTTCTATCCCATATCTCAACGGACTTTTGGCGTACCTTCAGCTCTGTCCAGAGTATTGATTAGAGATGCTTGAGAGTCCTGAGCACCAATGACAAGAAGGAGACGCATCTCACTAAAAAGAAGAAAAGTATAAAGGGAATGCCAGCTCCATCATTTTGCAGTATTCTTCAACTGGTAGAACTCCAGGATATATTAAAGTGGAATAGCCAGGAGTTCATCTTTTCACTATACCCATGACATTGATAGGGGAACTCAAGAGTTAAAGATTTTAGCTTTGGTTGTAGTTGCTAAGCTTAAGTGATAATGCACATGGAAAGCTGGTATTCCAGAAACTGGAATGCATGACCCAACATGAATTGACAAGCAATTCAACCTTTGTGCGCCAGGGGGTCTGCATGCAGTGGAGATGGCATCTGAGCCATTAGGTTCCAGGAAAGAATCGCTAATCAACAGATAAAGAAGTACTAGGAAAATCACCTGACTGCAACTCTTATCCAATTTACCTTCTCCCCAAATCACTTACCGACCCTTTCTTCCACCTTATAAAAAGGTCTACTTGAAATGAGCTGTTAAGATGGTTTTGGGGGGTACATAACCTGTCATCTTCTGGATGGCCAGCATCTGAATAAAACATCCATAAAGATTCCACCCTTGGCCCTGCTTACTGGTTCTGGTAGTGACAGGCAGCACGAACGCCAGCTTCTCCAGTTTCAACATCATCTTATGGTATAGCCTATTTTCTGACTGGTTCTCCAAAGGGACAGAAGTTATTTGCAGTGGAGAGAAAAAAGCAAGCATGATGCACCACTCACAATTTGGTATATTATACAGGTTTTTTTCAAGAAGGAAATCTAGACAGTGTGTACCAAACATAAGTAAATGGAACAAAAATTCAGAAGTCTCAACTTGTGAGCCCAGAACTCATCTTCTCCCTAAACAGGTTCTCTTACATGACCCGTTCCTGGATGCAGCCCCCGTTTTCTATACACTGAATTATAAACTACCCACAGTGAAGTGCATGACTACTAAACGACCCCACATACATTTGTTAAGTCTGCACTGTGTCAGATGCCTTGATCGGTGCTGGGGCCACAGAGATAAATTAGACTGAACCTCTTCTCCTCCAACGGAGGAGAACAACAAGGAGACAAACTGTAACACAGTCGACGCTGAGTTGCAGAGGAAGGAGCCGGCAGACCCTGCCTGGAAGCTTTTCTCCCCGCAGAACTCGTTTCGGCTCGCCCATCCTCCAGCTTCGGACAGGGTCTGGCAGGCGGGGGAGAGAGTGGAGATGGGAACTGAAAGAGGAGGGGATGGTCTGTATGAAGATTGTTTCTCATGGGAGAGTTCAGGGCATGTCATCTTGAAGTGCTGCTTTGGCATATTGATTATTCTGAGCCGAAGCACTAGGAAAAAACAAGTGCTGTTTACTTAAATAGTCTATTCTCTAATCACTTTCCCTCTTTTAAATGGGTATGAGGAAATATTCCATTTTTCTTTATTTGTTTGGTTCTGGTTTTCGTGATTTTATTTTATACAGTATTACCTTCAACTACAAGTTCTCCCTTTCCAGGAAAGCAACCTTTTTTTCCTTCAGGGTTTCCCTCAAATTCAGTTTTTTCTTTCTTTGCTTCACAGTCATGGCTTCTGGTCCCAGAGCTTTCTGAGCCTGTGAATAATCATCTGACTTAACTACGGATACTATGAAAGTAGTCACGTGAATTGCGCATGATTCAGTTTTGCTTGTACTTCCTGCGGGAAAACTCTTCCCTTCCCAGAATCCCGGGAGGATAATGGTCCAACAACCTGCTTCACGCTGACACAAAACTCCCACCGGAGCGCCTCCCGTGCTTCTCACACCATGGTCCGTGCAGGCTTTCGGGCGGAGGAAGGCGTAGTCTTCAGTCATGTTGGAGGGGCTCTTCAAAAGAGTTTTTCCACTTTTTACATTTCATTTTCCAATTCTTTTTGTAACTAATACACAGAAACAATTAATTGTTGTATACTGACCATATATCCCACAGCTTTGCCTGATCCACTGATTGGTTCTGATACACAGTCTGTAAATTCTTTTGACTATTCTGTACAAAATATTATCTTAGATGTGAACGATACTTTGGCTTCATTTTCAAACTCCATACGCTTTAGTTCTTCTTTTCTTCCAGTATCGCACCTACCTGAACCTCCAGTGTAACGTTGAACATAAGTGGTGATAGCAAACAGTTTCATTTTGTCTGACTTTACAGGGAGTTTTCAGTATTTTTCAGTTCAGAATTTTGTACAGTATCTTGGCCATAGGCTTTTGTAGGTAGTCTTATCAAATTGAGGACATTTCCTCTACACCCACTGAACTTTTTGTCATGAATAGGTATTGAATCTCACTGAGTGACTTTTCTGCATCTATTGAATTTATGATATGGTTTTTCTCCTTTATGTTGCCGGTGACTTTGTTAATAAGTTTTCAAATGTTAAATCTATTGGCCATGATGTATTAGCCTTTTTATAAACTGCAGGATTTAATTCACTAATATTTTGTTTAGGATTTTTGTATTCATCAGGAATATTGGTCTATAACTCTCTTATAATGTTATTGTCAGTTTCTGTTATCAAAGGTATACTGACTTCATAAAGTGAGGAAATAGTCCTTTTTTTCCCTTTTCTGTGAAAGAGTTCCGTAAGATTGGTATTGTTTCCCTTAAATTTTTAAAAGAATTTACCAGTGAGGTCACCTGGGCCTTACATTTTCATAGAGGGACTGTTTTTAATAACAGATTCCATTTCTTTAATAGATATGAGGATATTGATATTATATTCCCTCATATCAGATTTGATAAATCAGTTTTTTTTCAAAGACTTTATCCATTTCATCTAACCTGTCAAATTTGGCATAAAAGTTGTTCTTAATTTCCTATTATCCTTTTGCATCTGTAGGATCTGTAGTGATATCTCAGTTTTCATGACTCATATCAGTAATGTGTTTTTCTTTTTTACTCATCAGTCTTATAAACATATCTTTCATTAATCTTTTAAAAGGACCAGCTCTAGGTCTTTTGATTATTTTTCTGTTTACATCTGTTTCTCCATTTCATTGATTTCTGCTCTTATTTCTTTCACTCTACTTTCTTTGGGTTGAATTTAATGTTGTCTTTCTAGTTTTTCAAATGTAAGGTTAGATAATTGACTTTTAACTTTTTTCCTAGTTTATGCAATAAATTTCCTTGTAACCCCTGCTCTAGCTATACCACACACATTTTGATAAATTATTTTGATTCAAAATATTTATAATTTCCATTGTGCTTTTTTGTTGATTTGTGTTATTTAGAAATGTGTTAGTTATTATTCAGGTATTACTAGTTTTTGTTATTGATTTCACCTTTAATTCCACTGTAATTAGACAGCATTTTCTGTATGATTTTTGATGTTTTGAAATTTGTTAAGACTTGATTTATGGCTCAGTGTATGTACAGTCCATTTTGGTGAATGTTTCATGTGCACTTGAAAACAGAGTGTATTCTGCAGTTGATGGGTGAAGCATTTTTCAAATGTGAATTGGATTAATCTGGCTATTAATGCTGTTCAATCCTTTGTGTCCCTTGCTGATTGTTTTGCTTTGATTGTGATTGTACATTTGTTTCTTCCTCTTTACTTTTGGTCAAATTTTGCTTTGTAGAATATGTGAGTGTTGCCACAACACGATGAAATTAAATCTCATCCTAACTGCTGCACCATGGAGAATGGAGAACGCTCAACGGTCATTTGAGTCAGGAACAAGATAAAGATGACCTGTCCAGTAACCATCACTTCGCAGTTTTCTGAGGGTACTGGTTTATGCAATTTTTATTTGCAGATGATATGATTATTTATATAGGAAGTCCAAGAAGATTGAGTTATAAAAAAACTATGAAAAATAACAGAATTATGTGAGCTGGATATGTGAAAATTAATATAAAGAAAACAGTAGGCTTACTGTCTATAAAAGCTAACTTGTGAGGAAAAAACATGGTAAAATTTAACTTATCAGGGAATGTGCAAGATGGACATAGATAAAAGAAAGTTTAAGTGGCTATGAGAAAGGTTGTAATTTGGAGACATGAAAGCTAAATAACATAAAGATATCCTTCCTCCCCCACATTGTATACATATGTAAAGTGATAAAATATCCAGACTATAACGTTATATTCTATTTGTCAATTCAAGCTTCCTCTGTCCTACCAATTAATGCCCTTGACTGTTTGCCTCCACAATTGGATATTATTGTAATTTGATGCCGAGTCTATTGAACTTAAATGCTTGTTTTAAATGCTTTAGTAATTGAGTAATGAATTTTACAAACATTTGCAAAATACCCCATACTTACACTGGCAAGTGTAAACTGAGGAATAACTTACGCACAGTTGGCGTACACATGGTGATAGGCTTGATGAGTTCTCACACACGCATACACTCAGATCAGCGTCCAGAGTGCTTTCGGTTCTGCACAAGGCTCCCCGCCCCCGCCCCCCCTGCCCTCTCCCAGGCCGCGTCCACCCTGAGCGGAGCTGCACTTCGCCATTGCGTGTCGTGATGGGCTTCGCCTGGTTTTGAGTTTCACGTAAATGAAATCGTACAATCTGTCTTCCTTCGTGTCTGACTTTTTCACTCTGTGTCTGTTGTCTCAATAGTTTGTTTCTTCTCACTGCTGCAAGTCACCTTACCTTTGCTCTGTACATTTTGCTACAACCGATGATCAACTATACATATATTTATTTAATAAATACATATGATATATTATTTTAATAAATTTTTTTGCATTTGTAACATTTATCAAAATTTTATGTATTTCAATGTGTTATACTTGTGGGTTTAATATTTCCTATTTTACTAGCAAATAACATTAACTAATCAAATAGCTCACTCATATCAATTAAGAAAAAATTTGGAAGCATTTAAAAACATTATCAATGGTTTTTACCTTAATGACCTGAGAAGAGATTTAAGAATATTACTAACATGGTCTTTAATGTTTATTTTAGGAAATGTTGGTGAGTTCTTAGGATACATTGTAAACCTTACCTTAATTAATGAGTGAGTAGATCACAGTAGGCAAATTAAAATATATAACTCACCTTCTCCTCTATATTATTTTTGGCCAGGGGAATGTTATATCTCTAGTTCTCTGAGCTTCACAGACAAAGCACCACAAATTCAAGTTGTCATCATATTAGTCAGTTTTCACAAAGTTATGCTGTAATTACAGACCACCCCCAAATCTCAGCGGCTTGCTGCAACTAATCTCTCCTTCATAATACATGTCTGTCATGGGCCGCCTCTGACTCTGCTCCATGTGTTCTTCATCCTGGGGTTCAGGCTGAAAGAAATTCTCTATTGAGACACGCTGCACTCTACGCAGAGGGATAAAAGCTCGTGATGTCTCTTAAACTTCTGCTGGTATGTGGCACACATGCCTTTGGCTGAAGCAAATCATACAGCCAGGCGTGATACAAAAAGGCAAAGAACATGCTCTGTAGGATGAGCCCGCAGAGAGAGGCGACGAATACACTGAGTGGTCATTCAGTCCACCTCCGGCGCTGTCATCATCGTCCTCACCCCTACCACTCACGGTAAGTGCTGGGGCCCATGTCGCGTGAGTTTCCCTCTTAACTTATCCTAAAGTCTGCGGGACTGCTTCATTCACGACATCTCCCACCCACTCTCCACGAGAATGATTAACTTGAAAGTAAAATATGGATACTTTATTTAACACATAAAAGGTGAACTCATTTCCTTAGCATTCTCACTTCCATGCTGGTATACAAATCTTGGGTCAGTAACTCTTTGAGGAGGCTGATCGCTAACCAAATCCACAACTACACAAGTGACTGGTCTTTACAGAGGGTGAAATAGCACATTTAAACTAGCGGAGCTCCTGCTGCTTACATGTTACCTGGCTCTGAGTTAAAAAATAAATGAACCAAGTAAGTCGAAGTGATTGTCAAACAGTCTAGAAGGTGTCCCTGGCCAAACTGACCAATCTATCCCAATGGAGAGATATTTATGATATTAAGGTGTGGATAAATACCTCACCTGTGCAAAGGAACTACAGTCTTATTCGAGATCAGCTGGCTGCTATGGTGAACTGATGGGTAACCTTGCCTGACTTTGTGCTTGTAGGAAACCAAGGCTGATGGGGACGGTGGATGCCCAGTTTCCTTTTAACTCACAGGTCCGTACCATGTCATGGTTTTTCGGCTTGGAATTTATGTTGATTAAAAGGTAGAAAGAGCCAGCCCTGACCAGTGTGGCTCAGTTGGTTGGGTGTCTTCCCACAAAGCGAAAGGTCATCAGTTTGATTCCCAGTCAGGGCACATGCCTGGGTTGTGGGTTCGGTTTCCGGAAGGGGCACGTACAAGAGGCAACTGATCAATGTTTCTCTCTCACATCAATGTTTCTGGTTCATGAGATCTATACTGTTTGAAAATGATTCAAAGAAGGAAACAACTTTCTGTGGCGCTTCAAATTATTTTCTCCACGAGGTGGAATGAAGAGAAAGACCATCCACTTTGTATCGAGATAGAAGGTGGAGGTGCTGGCAACAGGGAAGCCTAGATAAATGGGCTTATTAGAACAGTGAACTAAAGTATCTACCATGATTATCTGTGTAATCTGGTCAGCTAATAAACAGTGACTGCTTTCAAACTGAAAAAAATAAAACTTACGGGAAGAATGAAACAGAAAACTAGAAAAAGATGGAAATCATAAAATGAAGGGACACGCACTAGGAAAATATCCAAACTGGAGCTCACTGAGAAGAAATAACAGAACTTGGTCTAAGAGACCCGGACACAGCAAGAGGCCTCCCAGATGAAGAGAGAGAGACGGGGCAGAAGTCATAGTTGAAGGGGGAGTGGCTGAGAAGGAGACACGTGAAAGTACAGATTCAAGAAGCCTGGAAACTGCAAGCAGAATGAATACGGGGGATTCGTATTCATTTATATTTTACTTAGACTGCCGAAAACCAAAGGCAGAGAGAAAAAAGCAGAGTAAAGAACATATCTTTAAAAAACTACAGTTAGTTAATTTTTCAATGAAACTGTGGAAGACATAAAATAACAGAACAGCATCTGCAGAGAACTAAAAGAAAAAAAACTGACAGCATGGACTTCTATACCTAGTGAAAATATCCCTCAGAAACGAAAGCAAAATAAAAGCATTTACAGGCAAAAAAAAGTGGGAGAGTCTGTTGCCATCAGATCTGTACTCAATGAACTACCACAGGGACTTTTTGAGGCTGAAGGAAAAAGATAACGAAAGGAGACTGGAACTACCGGAAGCATGGAGAAGCACACAAGAGATAAATAATGAAAAACACAAAGGACTACTGAGTGTATAAACCATAATAATAATAACACTGTCCTAGGCGATCTATTACATATAGGAGTGGGAACGAAGGCAGGAAAGCACATTTGAAAGAGTTAAGCTGGTGTAAGATTCTTGCATGTTTTGTAAACGGTAAAATTACTAATGAAAGTGGACTGGTGTAAGTCGAGGGTGCATAAGGTGCTCTTTCTCACTACATTGTACACAAGAGTAGCTACCTTACAAGTTAATACAGGAGAAACATGGACTGTTCTGACTGAGACGGTAACAGTGCTTGTTTCTGTGGGGAAAACTGACCGGAAGGGAAGCACAAGGCAGCCTGAGGGTGTGCTAAAAATGTGTTCTGTTTTGATCTGGGTGGTGTCATGCGTATATATTTAAATTATAAATAGATGTAATATATGATATATTTTACTGGAGTATATGCGACTTATTGTACCTTAATATATATAATTTAGATATAATGAGATAATTCAGTATACTCAATTACATGAATGTTAAAATTCATTATAAATAATATATGAGCATTTAACAATATTTAAATGTAATACTTATATAAATACAATATATATAATGTGTGTAATGTACATATTTACATATAATTTCATTGAGCTATTCTCTTAAGGTTTGTGTACTTCATTATAGGCAAATTAAACCTCAATAAAAAGTAAAAATTATTTCATCAGAAAAATAAGAGAAATATCCTATCTATGAAACAAATATAGGATGCTTCAAATGGGACAGAGTGGAGAAAAAAATGAGTCTTTGAAAACTAAAAAGTGATAGATATAAATACAAATGATAGCAAAAAAATAGTAAAAGAGCTGAAAGATTAAGTCTAAGGCAGCTCTCTAAAAGTAGAACAAAAAATGCATATTCCATGAAAGAAAATAGTAACAAAATTAGAAAATTAATGTGGAAGCTCACTATTTGGCTAACAGGAGTCCCAAAAATGAAAATGAAAAGACCTGCCCTGGCTGGCGTAGCTCCGTAGATTGAGCGCAGCTGCGATCCAAAGGGTTGCCAGTTTGATTCTCAGTCAGGGCACATGTCTGGGTTGAGGGCCAGGTCCCCAGTGGGGGCCACATGAGAGGCAACCACACATTGATGTTTCTCTTCTTCTCTTTCTCCCTCCCTTCCCCTGTCTCTAAAAATAAATAAATAAAATCTTTAAAAAAAAGAAAATGAAAAGAAGGGAAATATTGAATAAATAGCTCAATAAATTTTCCCAGAACTGAAGAACAGAAGTCTCTGAATGAAAAGTTCTAATGAGTGTCCAGCACAATGAATGGAAAACAACCCACATCAAAGAACACCATGGTGCAATGTCAGGACATCAGATAGAAGAAAATATCCCAAGAATTTTTAGAGAGGAAAAGGTCCCACACAAAGTATCAGGAATTAGTATGGAATTCAACTCCTCAACAAAACACAGATAGCTATAAGGATAAGGAAGCAAAGAAGAAAAAATGAGACTCAGGAACCTCGGTTCCAATACGGGAGAGATGCCACAGGAATTCCCAGGGCGGTGGTGGAGGAGAGTCCCAGGTAGTACTTGTGCCGCAAACCTGGGAAGCACGCAGCCCACACCCAAACAGGTGTCCTGTGAAGGAACCTGGGGCTGATGGAGATTACTTGGGAGGGAAGTGGCTGGCATAACAAAGCTGTTATTCTTAGGTGAGAAAACATTTCACAATAGCTCATAAAATCGAAAGCAACTGAAGAAGTAAAGCAATTAAGTCCAATAAAAAAGGTAGTTTTACAATTTAGGAATTGTAATCATTGTATGTGTATACTGTTTCATTAATCAGCGTATGGTCCTGTATTGTTTCGTTATAACAGTGAAAAGGTTGACCGTGAATCTCAACATAAAAGAGCTAAAACTGTCACTCATTACTGGAAAGTTATTGGTTAGATCTAAATTGTAGACTCAACAAATAGCAGTATTTGCCTTTATTTTTCAATTTGGGGTAAATACCAGAACAAACAACGAAATACATCAAAAGCAGATACCCTGGAAAACAGGAAGTGGTTGAAACAGGAGACCACATTTTTTTTTTGTAATGAGATTTTTTCCCACAAGGCATTTGTCTCTGACTTGTATTTTGAAAAATGTTTAAATCTATATAAAGAACAGATGTCCATCTACTCTTCACCTGCATTCTACATTAGCATTACTTCTCCCTCATTTTTTTGTGAACCACTTAAAGGGAGTAGAAAACATCACACTTCACTCATAAATACTCCAGCTGGGGTCTCTTGAGAACAAGGGCACTGTCCCCCATACTCAGAAAATCATCATCACCTCTAAGGGAATTAACAATAATTCCCTGTGATCCCCCATGTGGATTGATATACAATCCACACATTTCCTAAACAGTCCCCCAAATGTAGTTTATGTATCTTTTTTTCCCATTTGGGACTTAATCAGACATCAGTTTGCATTTGGTTGTTCCACCTCTGTGAACTTCTACATTACAGAATAGTCCCCACCCTACCAGGCTTTTTTTTTTTTTTGGTTATCGTGACACTGAGCTTTTTGAAGATGGGGCTCTAGTTGTCCTATAGAATGGCTCACGTGCTAGATGTTACCTCGTGGTCTTGTTAAGGTTCCCATTGATACCGTTTCTATGGGCATGTATTACTTTGTAAACAACAACAAAAAAAATGGAGACAGCATTTATGTGCATTTACTAAAGAGCCGCCACTTTCTCTCTCAGGCGGCCTTGGGCGGAAGTTTGAGGTTTTCTCCGTCGTTAACTGGGTCAGCGTGTGCTTACTAGGTGCCCCGGAACACAAGCCACTCCAGGAAGCAGGTGAAACCTTCTCACGGAGAGGCAGGCCTGTCCACAGCTTTTCATTTACAATGTGTTCCCAGTGGGGACTTTCCCCCTCCTCTGCCCATGAAATCCTGTCGCTGAAAATTCTTGTGTCTGTTGTCAGAGCCACAAGCGGAAGCTGTTGCTGCACAAACGCCCGGCCGCTGGGCAGCGCTGGTTCTCCGGGTGCGAAAGCGACACCCAGCACTGCGGGCGGGGCCTGGGTTCTGGGCCCGGGCCTGCCACGCGCAGCCTGCTCTCACCTGGAGCACGCCCTCGGCCTCTCTAGGCTCCAGGGTTCTTATCGATTAAAAGAGGGCAGTGGGACAAATTGATAATGAAAACAGTCTGAGACACAAGGCTAAACAAGAATCCTCAGAGTATTCTTGTGACATAGAAGTACTCAACAAACTTTTTGATGAATTTAAGGGTGAAGGACTCCAGGACGGGCAATCCTGGTAACATGGACTATTTTGAGCTGCATAAATAGTGAGGGCACTAGAAAAACGGCAAATGTAGGGAGAGGCTTATCTTGAACTCCCCTCATCTGTCTAAAGCCAGATCCTAGAAAAGGAACTCAGCTGTCATAAACGCCGGCCCTGCCCACTGCCCCCGCGAGGAATGTCATCAATCCGGAGAGACTGACTCTTACCACAGGAGACTAGGAGTCAGCATCACAGCCAAACTCAGTCACAAACTGGGATACTTCCCATCTAGTCTTCTAAAGCCCCCTTCATCTCTCCCCAAATTTACTCTCCCGTAAGTCAGTTCCCCTACCCAACCTTCCCCTATTAGGAGGGTACTCGAGCCTCACCAGTTACTAACGTCCTCCTGCTTGTGATGCTCCCCCAGGCCAACAGTAAGCATTAGTAAGTGTGGATGCCGTCGCCGTGCATCTGCCTGTGGTCAGCATATTGCAGTCTCAGCTATGGAACCCAGGAGGGCGGAGGGTGAGTTTTTCTCCTCCGCAGAGGAGTCTCCAGGTCCACCCTGTTGGGTGATAGCAGGTTACCTTTGTTACGGGTGTTATTTCCTTCAAATTGCTGTGAACACTTTGTAAATTGTCTCTCAAACCTGCCAGAAAGAGGCAGAAGAGACAGAGAGCCCTGGAATCAGCCCGGTGGCCTGTGTCTTATGGTGCGCTCCACAGAGAGTGGCTCTTCAACCTGGGGCCAAGTTCACAGCCCCACTGGGCTGCCAATTTCTTGGCTAGGAAATGGATGGGGGGGGGGTGGTAGATGGAGTCATTTCTCAAAAATCTCAATGAGCCAGTTCTTGATACTTTGAGAAAAAGGGACAGTATTTTTTGTGTCATTTGTACTGTCGTCATACTGGATAACTGGTTGGATACCTACTTAATGGTATTTCGCCATCATCCTTTACTTAAATTATCTATTCTCTAATTGCTTTTCCTCTTTTAAATGGGGATTAAGGAAACATCTGACTTTTTCTCTGCTTTACAGCCATGGCTTCTGGTCCCAGAGCTTTCTGAGCCTGTGAATAATTAATTATCTGGTTTAACTTATGGATACGCTGAAGGTAGTCACATAAATTGCTCATGATTCAGTTTTGCTTGTACTTCCTGCGGAAAACTCTCCCCTTCCCAGACATCCCGGGATGATAACATTACCAACACCGTGCTTCACATTCACACAGAAATTTCCACTGACGTGCCTCCCATGTTTTTCATCCCAGTGAGGAATATAAGCTTTAGTGAGGAATAAGGAAGTCATCGTCCTCAGTCGTGTTGGAGGGGCTCCTCAAAAACAGTTTTCTCACCCATTCCTAGATCCTAAAATCTCTTCTAGATCCTCAGAGGCATCAGAGCCTGGAGAGAAAGGAAGAGGGTAAAATGGGGAGTCAACCAGGTCCTAGGTCAGCCCTTGGGGGTGGGAGGTGGAGAGGAGAGAGGAGAGATGCAGGGGGAGAGAGGGGGCGGAGAAAGAGAGAGAGGGAGGGAGGGAGAGAGAGGGAAAGAATATCAATGAATGAGAGAGAGGACTGTCGTGACAATGCTCACAGACTCTAGGAGTCTTAGGAGACACATCAATCAATCACAATGAATGGGCCTTTTCGGGATCCTGATTTTAACAGGTTAAATAAAAGTATAGCACAAGCGAGCCAATGGAACACTGACTGGGATGTTGTTGAAATTAAAGTAGCGTTCTCAATTTAAGAGGCCATAATGATATTCAGGTTCATGTTCTTTTTGAAATATTTTTATTCTTTAGGAATTCTAACTGAAAGGATGGTGACGTGTGGTGTTTGCTTCAGAATAGCATGAGTTGGAGGAGTGGGTGGGGGCGAGATGGAGCAGATTGCCCCAAAGCAAGTGAGTTTTGAAGGGAGGAGTGAGTACATGGTGTTTAACACATTTCTCTCTTTCTTTCTCTCTGAAATTTTTCATAACAATGTTTAAATAATAATCAGGAAAACAAATCTTTTCACAACTGACCCTAGGAGATGGATAGGTCTCATTTTGTGTGTTCCGTTTTACATCGGGTTTAGCAGGTTAAACTCTTGCATTTGAAGGTAAACATAAGGAACAGGAAATGGGAAAAGGGAGAAGAGTTTTATTTTTCCAAATAATGCTATTATCGGCACACATTTAAATAATGGTTTACAGTTTCAAAGTACTTTGTATCTTATTTGCTCTTGGAAAAAGCTTGGTGTGTATGTTTGTTGTCATATGTGACATCTGACAAATGTCTTCATTATGTTGTTTTGCACTTGTTTGTTTTTTGTAATGATTTACTCTAAACCTCTGGAAACATTCCTATTGCTTTATTAGTCGCTTAGATGATTCGTAAGGATTTATTTCCTGTTCTCACTTTGAAGGGAAAACGCAGCCCAAATGTCTACTTACAATATTAGAATTCTTTAGTGTTCCCCTATCATGATTTGGAGAAGCTTTATTTTTCCTCATGGTTTCTATTTGGGGGAATGCACAGGGAAAAAACCCCTTTCTTATTTCCTTTGAGCCCCCTAGCTGTTTTATTTTGTGTTTGCTTATTTCCCATGCTCCCAGTTGGAGTGAGGAGCCATCCTAAGTGTTCTGTTCTTTCTAATACTTTATCAGCATTTCCTTTATTAGCCACATTATCCTTTATCTCTTTCCTGTGAAAGCTTTTAAAGTAGCAACTGATGAAGCCATGTCATTTGTCATTTAAATATTATGCCATCAACGTTTACAAGCACACTGTAAGAAGATTTGAACACAATGTCCCACCTCACGGTCACAAGCCCACACGTGTTTAGTAATCTGACTCTGCTTTTCCCTTTTTCCATGTATGTCAGGTTCCAGGATTCCACCTCTGAGCACAGGAAACCAGCAGAGGCCCTTGTTATTAAAAACTCAGAACTGGTCACAGACCTTTCACGAGGTCAAGAGCAGTAAACGCCTGTCTTTGCAACAGCAACACATTCTGAAGTTAATACGAAAGACCCAGGTGTGTTTTGTCAACGTTGGTCTTTGTGGAATCACAGGAGTGCCATTCAATGGTGCAATGAATTCCTATGCCATACCAAGGCCAGCCTATAAGAAAGGGTCTGTAGGCAGATATCTGGGAGAGAAGGGATCCCCCTGGGCGAAGGCTTCCCTGGACTGAATAGCACTTACTCTATGACACTGCAAATATTAAATATAGCGACATGAATCATACCATAGAGTGCCAGTCCTGAAATCTGGTGTTGGGCATAACAATTTGTTCTCCCTCCTTGCTCATGAGTAACAAAGAATCCATTGAAGAAATTTGGGTCTGCATAAAGAATACTCTGATGCTTTATTCCTCCCTCTGGAAGACACATTCTTCATTTGACATGACATGCTTCTCAAGTGTTATTTTCTGTTTGTTAATCTTTGAACTAAATTGTCACTCTTGGTAAGCAAGAAGACATTTCCCCAGAACCCTCCTGACTCACGCCAAGGGTACAGAACAGCTGATAAACTCCAGTGACCTCTGAGGAGACAGATGGGCTTTGTGGCTCTGGCCCACGGATGACAGCATAGCCCAGGTTAAAGTGGCCGGCAAAATGCTCAGGCCCTTTCCATATTTATCAAGCTGAACATAGGGGTTATGTCACCTGTTCTATGGTTCTGTAAAATCTCTTTATTATAACCATCTTGCCACTATTTTTTGTCATTTGCATATGTTTTTGTGTATATTTCTTTGTATGTATGAAATAATCCTTGCTTATTATAGCAGTAACAAGAGCTAACATTTATTAATTGCTTATAAGGTGCCAGGCACTCTGCTAAAAACTTAAAACTCTTGCCTCACTTAATTGTAAACGACTGTATGAGAAAGGTATCATCTCCATTTTGCGGATAAAAAAGACATAGGCATAAAGGAATCAAATTTATCAGCCATTCGTTCTTCCTGAAAAATTTCAAGGACATGCAAAAGTGACAAAAAAATAAGCTAGTAAATTTATACATAAACATCAACGTTAACACATTTATAAAAGGGTTTTTAAAAAATAAAACAGAAAAATGTAAAAATGAGGCAGGATAGTAAGAAGCTAGGAAAATTCCTTGGCAAGTGGAATAGGGAAACTGAGACAGATGGCTGAACACACTGGCCGAGCAATTTACAGCCAGATAATCAATCCTAAGGTCTTGTCTTACACATTCCAGACTGTGCTGGAGCAGGCCCGCTTGTCCTGGTCCCTCTTTGACATTCTTTCAAGGTGAAACTGACTGGAGAATGACCTATCCACTCACTTTGATGCACTGGCATATTAAAGGACACACCTGGAAAGCTGATGAACATTCTATTGAGGTCATCCCCTGAGATCTTCGGTAAAATTCCCGCCTTTAGAAAAACAGATAAAAACCCTTAAAACAAAGGACCCAGTGTGTACACTCTCTTTCTAGAGCACACCTGCACCTTCTTTCTTTAGGTGTGTATTTTTGTTGTCTTTCTCCTGCAACCAGAGGACTTGCAACCAGAGGGGCACCAGGCAGCAGCAGCTTTTCCTGCGCTAATCCCCTGCACCTGTCTCCAAGGGCTCTTATTTTGCCTCCATAACTTCTTTCCTGAGTCCATGCAGCCCAGCCGGCTCACTATACTTCCTCTGACTGTCTTTCTAAAAGGCTAGGGCAGCTCCCTGAGCAGCCCACTCCAATCTTCTCTTCGAGTGCACTTTCACTTTGCATGCTAAATAAACTTCCTCTTGCACTAGATTTCTTGGCTCTGAATTCTTTCCTGGCTGAACTCAAGAACTAAGAGCCAACATCACCAATAACAAAAAGAATTTTAATGATAAACTGGAACTAAAATTTCAGGTTATTGCAACAAAACATGAGATGCTCTAGCTTGTATCTGGTCCCAGAGAAGAAAATTATATAGTTTTATGCTAAATTCTTGTAGAAAAGCATGTTTAAGGTCAAAATTGTCAAAGTTACCAAAAATAAGGAAAGACTAAGAAACTCTCACAGCCAAGAGGAGCCCAAATGTAATGTGGTCTCCTGGAACAGATGAATGACATTTGATGAAACCTAAATATGAATAAAGTATAAACTTTAGTTAAAAAAGGAATCAATATGGGGTCATTAATTCTGACAAGTGTACCATATTAATGGAAGATGTGAATAATAAGGGAAACTGGGTATGGAGTATATAGGGACTCTCATTGCTGTTTTGCCATTTTTCTATACATCCAAAATTACTCTAAAATAAAATTTTATTTAAAGAAATATAATGAAACTCAAAGAAGTGTTGTAAGGATTAAATGAGATAATCTGTATAAAAAGACCTACATAGGGACTAGAATATAGTAAGTATTCAATAAATAGGAACTTTAACAATGACTAAAAAATTAAGGGCTATCAATAGAATAGAGATACTATCATAACATTCTAAACTACATGTGGGGATAGGGGAGAGGTAAAAAGGGAAAATTCAATCTATCCAATAAAAAAATAGTAAGTAAAAAATAGAAAAGTTAAAAAAGAACAAAAGACATCAGGAATCAGTATCTATTTAAAATGCGAACTGGTTAAACACACAGTGAAAGGAAAAGATTTCACACCCATTAGGATGGCTACTATAAAATTAAAAAGAACCTGGAAATAACAAGTGTTGGTGAAGAAAGTGCTCTTACCCCAATCCCAGTTGGTGGGGAGGAGTTTCCCATACCGATAGTAGGCATTAACTCAATTTTGACAGCATCTACCACTTGGTGACAGCACCAGACCCCACGGGTTAAGGGTTCAGTCTCATAAGACTGTCCCCTTCCCCCACCCCCATTTCAGATGTCAATGGCAAGTCCAGGACTTCTAATTAACTGGCTGTAGATGGGAGGTTCCAACAAGCCCCTTCCCTTGGGTTCCATTAATTTGCTAGAGCAGCGCACAGAACTCAGACAGACATTTCACCAGTTTGTCATAAAAGGATATAAATGAGGAACAGCCAGATGGAAGAGAGGCATAGAAACAGGTATAGGGCAAAGGCTTGAAGCTTTCATGCTCAATCTGAGCATGCCCCTCTCCCCTACCACCCACACATTCACCAGCCTAGAAGTGAAAACATGGTATGTCACTAGGGAAATGGAAATTAAATTAATAATGAGATACCACTACAGGCCTATCGAAATGGCCAAAACCCAGAACACTGACAACATCAAATGCTGTGGAGGATGTGGAGCAACAGGAACTCTCATTCATTGCTGGTGGGAATGTAAAATTTTGCAGACACTTTGGAAGACAGTTTGGCAGTTTCTTGCAAAACTAAACATACTCTTGCCATAGATACAGGAATTGTGCTCCTTGGTACTTAGACAAACTGAAAATAATGTACACACAAAAACCTCGCCACGAAGGTGTACAACAGCTGTTGAATGAACTCAAAAGCAGCCCAGAGGCTTGGGCTAGAAATACATGATGGGTTTATTCAATGGTCTTACGGTCTGCAAACCAGAAACACAACTAGGCAAAAACCCAGAAGCATGCTAACGAAGAAAGAAAAGCTAGGAGTTCTTAGAGTAAAAAGTACCATCTTGAGAATAGTAAGTTCTGCATTCTTAGCCCTAGGATTGGTCCAGGACAGCTATCAGTCCGACATCAGGCAGTTCTGATAGAGTATGTCAGGGGATCTGGAGGGTAGGTGCCAGGAGGATGGGTTGCCAAAACTCAGGAGCAGCCAAGATGTCCTTCAGCAGGCGAACAGATAAACTACAGCACATTCAGACGATAGAATATTAATCCACACGAAAATAAATGAGCTATTAAACCGTGAAGAGACAAGGAGGAAACTTAGATACATAGTACTAATGGGAAAAACCAGTCTGTGAAGTCTAGTAACTGTATGATACCAATTATATGACACCTGGAAGAGGCAAAACCATGGAGACAGTAAAAGATCAGTGATTTCCAGGGGTTAGAAAAGAGGGACCAATAAATACAGAACGGAGGATGTTCAGGGAAGAGACACTATTCTGTCTGACACTGTGAAGAGAGTACATGCCATTATGTGATTGTCAGAACACAGAGGGTACAGGATGACATCAACAGTGAACCCTAAGTAAGCAATGGACTCTGAGCGGTGTCAGCATGTTGATGTAGGTCCATCGAGTGTAAGAAACGTGCCTCTCTGGTGCAGGGTGCTGGTAGTGATGGAGGCTTTGCCCATGTTGGGTCAGGAGGTATATGGGAACTCTGTACTCTCTGATAAATTTTGCTGTGAACCCAGATTTTGCTGTTGTAAAAAAGTAAAGTGTACTAAAAATTTTTTAAATCTAGCAAGAAGACACATAACAACCAAAAAGTTGAAAATAAGGGATCATCAAAGGCAAATAAAACTATACATACACACATATATATATACACATATACCCTCCTCCTTCAAATACCATTACCTGAGGGAATTCGGCTTCAACATATGAATTGGGGGGATACAAACATCCAGTCCACAGTAAGGGAACCTAAATAAGTGTGCCCCTTGCATTGATGGAGACTATGGATCCCCACCTTTTTAGTAATTATATAAAAACAGGCATGAGGACAGTAACGACCAAACTCAGGATAGTTCTTGCCTACTGGAAGGAGGAAGGTGTGCCACACCTAGGACACGTACAAAGGGACCTTTGATTCTAGCTACACTGTTGAAAAAAAATAATCTAAAGCAGATATGGCAAAGTGTCAAGATTTTTCAAAGCCATGTGGTTGGTGGCTACATGGCTGTTTTTATCATTAAATATTCTGTTGTTATTTGTTAACAAAAAAATGTTTTCCAACCTGCACTTTAAAGAAGTAGTTTGTAAAATCAGCTTTGTGGCTCATAACAAAACCTTAAGTAAAAAAAAGGAAAAGAGAATGTAGTAAAAAATAAATATCAGATTATTTAGGTCTAAGAAGTTAAATATTGTTTTGTGTAACTTTTACTGCAGGGCTTACTGTATTGCTATTGAAATATTTTTTTTTCCGGGGGGTTCTGGACAAGAATATTCAAAGCCATTTATCCAATATCTGAAGTTATAGTCTGAACATACTAAATAGCTTCAATAAAATTCTTCTTCTGTCTGACCTTAAGCTATTTTACTGTTAGTCTTAATTATAGTATATTATATATAATTGTATTATACTTTAATAGTCACATCTAAATAAATATAACCCACAGAAGAAATTGTGGTTTGAAAAGTCTTTGCATTTTTCTTTAAAATATTTTAAATTAAATATTATTTTAAGGTCTGAAATTTGCACTTTAGAATTTAGGTTCTGTTGGGGATATTGGGATGAGAGGTCTAATCTAGGTTTTACTTCTTATTAATATCAACTCTTCTGTCACAGAATATGGCCCCATGGAAAATGATGTCAACTCTTCATTGGCTCAGCTCTATTATTTGCTTTATTGTTTTTGTGGTGTAAATATTTCATATCACAAAACATTTTTAAAATCTTGTCCTTGCAGTTCTAAACCTTTGGTCTAACTCAATTCATGAACACCTGGAGATGCAATGAAGGGGGTCGGTGGGCCCTCGAGTGGAGAAACAGGTTTTGTTCTTCTTTTTTGGTCCCAGTGCATTTTGGTGAAAAATATTCTGGCAATGAATTCATGTTTCCATCAGGTAGAGAGTGGATCTTTAGTCCTTGGAACCAAAGGAGCCACAACTTGGACCGTAGGATGTACTGCTTTGAGTAGACATGTGACATAAGAGCACAGAGCTACAGTAGAAACACCGGTCAGGAGTGAAGCATTGTCGCAACGTCCAAGCAAAGTAAACAGGAGCCTCGGTTGTTGGAAGGAAGGGACAAATGGGCCAACAGAGCAAAGGCAGCAATGAAAAGAAATGCACATTTCTTTTCAGACACGGAAGGGGCAGGCAGAGACTCCTGGTCTCAGAGGTGAGCCCCCAAATGAGTCCACAGTGTGAGAGTACCTATAAACTCAGGATAGTGATGGGTCACACCAGCAGCAGAGGGTCCCCTTGGGTCCTCCTACAGAGAACACACTTTGGCCACCTTGAAAAAGAGTAGGCATAGAGGAGAAATGGACAATCACAACTTAAAAGTAAAACTTTTAATATTTCTACCAAAATCCACACTTCCAAAGAAGACCGCCCTTAACTATAAAGAACCTATAAAGAATGAAATCAGATGCTCTTGAATACTCAACAAGCATCCTCTACCTCCTACTCACTCCTCTAAATAAGACGGTCTGCACAGATACAAGCAGCTTTTTAGAGCTACTGGAGAGCTCCCAAGATGCCTTATTTCCTGACACACAGGCTTTCAACCTATTAGGAAAACGTTCTACTGTGAGGGGGTGTTTCTTACTCTTGATTCTACCAAGTAATTTGTTATAAAATAAAACTACTAAGTACCTAGTTTAAATTTTTTTAATTTAAAGAAAGCTATGGATCTTCAAATATTTTATTGGAGATGGCAACAGCAGAGGTGGATTGAACACAACCCCACGGTGCGATTCTCATTCTGGGGCAGGAAGGACACACATACCCGAGTGCTTTGCTCACACACTGGCCACAGGCTGCAAAGACCCAGACCCACCAGGGGTGACTGCATTTGCAGTCACACTCTTCCAACTCTCATTTAAGAACCTTCTTCTCACTTTTTAATGTTCATAGTTTTATGTTATTTCAGAGGAGTTCTCTTGAAAAAATTCCTAATGGTTTTTTTAGAATTTCCTATTATAGAAAGTTTTATACATATAGCAAGGTGGAGAGCCTGGTACAATGAAGCCCAGTCATCCAGGCTCACAACCCTCACCTCAAGGTCAGCCTGGTTTCACCTACGCCTTCACCCACTTCCTACCCACCACGATTGTTTAAAAGCAAATCCTGACGTCACATCATTTCAGGAGTAAATATTTCAATAAACACAGTATTCTTTTTTTTTAAGATTTTATTTATTTATTTTTAGAGAGAGGGGAAGGGAAGGAGAAAAATATCAGTGTGTGGTTGCCTCTCCTGTGCCCCGTTCTGGGGACCTGGCCAGCAACCCACACATGTGCCTTAGACTGGGAATCGAACCGGAGACCCTTTGGTTCACAGGCCAGTGCTCAACCCACTGAGCCACACCAGTCAGGGTACACAGTATTCTTTTAAATATAACGTATCCATAGTTCCATTTTTACACCTAAAAAGTAACAATAATTTCATAATTTCTAATATAGTCATCGTATTATATTCTGGTAATTCAAACCGGATCAGTCTTTAAGCTCATTTTGCACTCAAAGGAAGACAATGTGGTCTGCTTCCTCTCTACAGAAGGACACAATGCAGGTTAAAACCAGGACAGGGATGGCACAGCGAGACGCGGGGGCTGCAGGTCAGAGCTGGATTAAGCAACCAGAAAAGGACCCTTTCCTGGAGTGTCTCTCAGAACCAAAACTCAGGAAGTCAGCCGTGCCTTAGAAGGGGCCTGGTCTGGGAATGGAGCACAGTCACCCCAGGGGTACCACCTCCCTCATCCACATTTCTTGGCTACTCAAGCCTCATGAGTAGAGAAAAGCAATGCCAAAGTCTCTACCTTTATTCCACTTGTCCATATAAAAACCCAGCCCACCCCAGGATGGGAATGTCCTAGTTCTAACTTCATGTCTCCAGAAAAAGGGGGCTCTGATCGGGCCACACTGGATGGTGTCTACTCTTGATCCAATCGAGTGGCTGAGGGGTTGGATCCCATTTTACAAACATGGATGCCAATGGCTCACCCATGGGGCCCCGTGGGTGGTCAGACCCTCCCAGAGAAAGCCAAGGGCCACCGCTCATGGGCTAGGCAGTCATCAAGCAGATGGAAAGCAGAAGCATCTCTGGAGCTAAGGGATCAGCAGCGGCCCACTGTGTGCTGGCCTCTCCGGCAGGAGGACAGTTCTGTCTCCCCAGTGACAAGGGGATGGACGCCCTCCCTAAGGAAAGGGTTCTGTCAAGTCATCCAGCTCTGTGCTTCCTTCCCTCCACCCTCTTCCCCCAGCAGGGTTTTAGAACTGAGAATCCCTTGCAGGTTCCTCTCCGGAGATCCCAAAGTGAGAAGCACCCTACAGGCCTGGGAGCAAAGGCTTCATCTTCCTCCAGTTCAGTTTTGCCCCTACTGGGGGGGGGGGGTGCCAGAGAAAACTCTTTGAAACTGTTTGTCTCCAGGCTACCACAGGTGGAATCCTCTGCATGGAAGCAAGGCTAAGAGGCAGGTAAGGATAAAGGCGGAGTGTGAGATGTGGATAGGAGACAAAGTTAAAGGTTTAGAAGGCGTTTAAACTAAATTCAGCTGAGGTGCCTAAACAACAAGGCCAACTGACTGGTATCTTCACGGGCACTCATTTCCCTCCTTCCCTCTCTCCCTCCCTCCTTCCTTCCTTCCCTTCTCTTTCTCTCAACAACTCCCCTTCTTCTCCTGCCCTCTTCATCCAGAGTTCCTTAAGCCCTCTTTTGAGGACCTTTAGCATAACAGTCACCTCAGTGGCTCCTTAAAAGATTCACACTTTGGCCTTTGTTCCCAGACCTTCAATTCTGCAGCCTGGGCCCAGCCTGGGAACCTGCCCTTTTAACAAGCCAGGAGATTGGGATGCCCACCCAATTTGAGAACCGCTTGCTGTGGACAGAAAACGCTGGTCAAGAGGACCCAGAATGTCCCGTTCATTCTTTTGCCTGTGAACAAAATGGATTTTCCTAATATAATTCCCCACATTTCTGTGGTGACGGAGGTGTGCCCAGCCAACATACCACAGTTGTTAGTGAAGGCATTTGAGTCTACACCCTAAATACCCTTCCTCCCGCTGCGGGCACTGCCCCAAACAGCTGCCCGGGTCAAGACAAGCTCACGAAGCTCTCCTGGGCGGCCCGTCCCACCACCATCTCTCTGAATTAGGGAAGCAGTTTGTCTCCCTCAATTCAATGGACTAATATTCTCGTTAATAACTTTTTTTAATTTATTGATTTTAGAGAGAGGAAGGGAAGACAGAGAGAGAAACATGGATTTGTCGCTCCACTGACTGCATTGTTGTTCATTGGTGGATTCTTGTATGTACCCCGACCGGAGATCAAACCCGCAGCCTTGGTGTATCAAGACGACATTCTAACTGAATTACCTGGCCAGGACTGATGGACTAACAATTTTGAACATGGCATTGGTACTGTAAGTTGACTAATATAATAATAATCAGAAATTGTAAATTTAATTTTTGAGACATCAGCAAGCCGGTTTAATATAACAGTATCTAGATTAGCACATCACACACCCTGCTGGGGAAAGTCTCCACATTCGGGAAGTATAATGGCCACCAAGAGTAAGACAGGTGAGGTACCTGTCTATGCAAAGCAATCTTGGGGTGATCCTGGAAGAACCATTTCTTTCTTTTGTAAAAATAGAGCTTTATTATATCCAAGGAAACCCAAAACACTACTTTGACAGAATATAGGCACCCCTATGTTCATTGCAGCGTTATCTACAATAGCTAAGACATGAAAGCAACCCAAGTACCCATCAACAGACGAGTGGATAAACAGGCTGTGGGACATATATACACAATGAATGGAATGTTACTTGGTTATTTAAAAAAATAAAATCTTACCATATGCAACAGCATGGATGGACCTAGAGGGTATTATGCTAAGTGAAATAAGACAGACACGGAAAGACAAATGCCATATGATTTCATTTATACTGTATGTGGAATCTAAAGAGCAAAATAAATGAACAAACAAAATAGAAACAGGCTCACAGACACAAAGAAAAGACTGAGGGTTGCCAGAGGGGAGGGGTTGGGTGCTGGGTGAAAGAGGTGAAGGGACTGAGAAGTACAAACCGGCAGTGACAGAACAGTCCCGGGGCTGTAAAGTACAGCACAGGGCAGAGTCAATAATAGTGTAATAACTATGTGTGGTGCCAGGTGGGCGCTGGTTCACTTTGTAAAGTGTATGATTGCCTAACACTATGTTGTACACCTGAAACTAACACACGATAATATTGAATGGAAACTGCAGTTGAAAAGTAGAATTAAAAGATAAGAAAAAAGTTAAGACAGAGATACTTGAGCCTGAAAACAAAAACCCAGCTTTATTGAGGTGTAATTTATATACCTCAACACTACAAACTCACTTACTGCAATGGTGTGAGTTTTGGTGAACTTACATATTAATGTAAATATTATGAATGAATTCCGTTTCCCATCACTTCCGTCCACCCAAAAAGCTTCCTTTGTCCATCTGCAGTCACCCCCTGCTCCCACTGGCAGCCCCAGGCAACCACTGATCTCTATAGTTTTGCCTTTTCTAGAAATTTCCTATAAATGGAACCGTTCACTTTGCAGTCTTTGTGTCTGGCTACTTCTTCTTAGTGAGGTGCTCCTGAAGCCCCCCAGGCGTCGTGCAGATCAGTAGTTTGGTCCTTTTTTCTGGCTGAGTAGTAATCCACTGGGTGGATCCTTTTACTGTCTCGGTTTGCTCTCTTAACTCTCCGAAATAAAATGTTTTCCCATTCATTCAGTTGGAACTTTCCTGTGACTAAAACCCCAAACCTCAAGAAGTTCTTGCTGTCTCTGTACAGGTAGTTGAGAGGAAACCTGCCCATCATCCCCACTGTGTGCGCTGGGGGACAAGATGAACGGAACATTTTCTTAGTGTTGGGTTAACATTCAGCTCACATCCTCAGATTTCAACTGCTGATACCTATTTTTGAGTGAAAAAAATCAATGCACATGTTTTTTAAAAGATATTATTGTTTATGAAGGGTTTTTTTTAAGATGCTGGTGTCATTTATTAGATAATAACACTTATAACATGTCTGATCACAATTTTATGTATATTTTACGTAAGATCAATGTACAAAGATGTGACCAACTACAAGCATGCCTGTGGAGCACACATTTTGCAATTACCGTCGTTCTTGGGTTAACAGGCCTGGGCTGTACACCTACGCCTGGGGACAATTGGATATTCCCTGAATGTGCTCCACGCATCTGTTTTGGAGTGCGTATTCTCTGGTTAAAATACCTCTGTGAGTATATTGCTTTGGAAATACTTCCTCAGCTTCCCAGGCATCCTCCAAACACTCTCCAACATAGCCAGCATTCCGGGGTCTTTGCAGATGAGCCCCAGCTCCTCCCCCACCATCCATTTCCGGCTGCACAGCTGAGTGGCTCAAAGAGGAAAGAGCATGTAGTGGTCTGGAGAATTTAATTCAGTGAGCCCTGGAGTTCTTTATTTTTAACAGTATGATTAAACAATATTTCTGACAGTGCAGGAAATTCAACACATGCTTTTTAAGTGCTTCTTTGAAAGGGCCTCATGCCACAGTATAAAACAATTTACATGCCTCATTCATTAAGAAGAAATGTCAGCACCAACTGCATGCTAGGTGTGAGATACAAAGCTGAGTAATTCTTTTCCTCAAGGAATGCACAACCTACGAGGCAACATAAACTGGGTGCGATTCTTTAGGTGGTTTGTCTTTGCTGATGAACTTTGGAGACCTCCATGTTCTTTCTTTGGGTTGCTTTGGCAGAAGAATCATTTGGGCATTATTTTGGAGATGGAAATCCCTTACTTCACCAGAATACAAGTTTCTTTCCAATCAAAAGAGTATGTGTTTTCTGAGCGAGCATTGAACCACATCTGTAGCTTATGAGCTTATTTAACCTTGATGATGTGAAACGTCTGTGCCCATCACAGAGGGGGCATGGGATGTTCCAGAAGAGCCCGGCTCAGGAGCCAGAACTACCTGGTTGCTGATTCTGGCTTTGCTGCTAGTTAGCAGGGTGACATTTAGCATCACTTTGCTTTCCCCAGGCCAGGTTATTCCGTTTGGACAAGGAAGACCCTTGTGTCAATTAAGTTGTTAGGCTGCTTTCAGCGAGAAAATTCCATGAGGACTTTTTCACTGAGAATGCAAATCCCTGGCCAACCCTTGTCTAATAATTACTATTAGGTTACACTCCTAAGCCTTTATGACTTTTCCATTCTTCAGGTGTTACACATCTTTTCTTTCCATGTGTTTGCATAGAACAAAGTAAGAAACACATCACTGATACATATTCAAGTTTTAAACATTGATTTGATGGGGCAGTAAAACAAAAGTTAACTTTCACATTTTTAATTTATATACCTATAAATATAAATTTATTTAATATATATGTATCCTACCAGAATAATGAGAAATCAAGTCATTAAGGTAGGCAAATCAGAAATAAGACTTTTGAGTTTTAGTGTCTGTTCTTCCATTCTCTTCCAACTTCCAACTTCAGCACTGAGAAACCAGGAAGACGGTGACAGAGGTCTGATTCTGTCCCAAAGTCCTGTGTTGTCAAGTGAAGGAAGGACAAAATCCCCATCTTCATAATGTAAAAAGTAGCATTTGCTTATCCTTAGGTTTTAATGATTAGTTTCTTAGGTATTTACAAAAGCTGTGGTCAAGTTTTTATGGAAAAAAAGATGACAAAACATCAAAAACATAAAAATAAAAGATTTAGTGTTTATCCTGCTTTCTGTCTGGCGTAAAGCAATTAGGCACAAGGAATCCTGGTATATTTTGATAAAATGGGGATAAAATTCAAATATCAGGTCTTAGAAAGACCTATAAGTCTTCATTCTGATTAAACAAATAACTCTTTGTCAATTTTAGAAAGGTGAATGGAGAGAACGGACCGGAAGGCTTAGATGCAAAGCTGTGGTGTAAAGCCCAGTCGAGTCTCCCACCAGGGAGCCGCGGAAAGCACGATGATTACATAGTCAGAAAGCAGCCCTTCCTGGGGTCGTGCCCGGCTGAAGACGGACAGCAGGTAAAACGCATGGACGTGCAGAGGCCTGGGGCGGGGCCAGTGCTCTGGCCAGGCAGGAGTCACCGTGGAGAGGCAACAGCCAGGGAGGGTCTGAGGGAGTGCGGGTGAGCTGGGTGAGAGACGCAACCCAGTGCTCAGTGAGCAAAGCGTTTTCCAAATCTGGATGAAAGCCACATAAAAGTAAGTTTCAAGCAAATGTTGACATTAGATCCTGCTACATGGGACAGCAAATCCAAAGTAATAGTGGCTTAAACACAATTTAAATGTTTTCTCTGAACAGCTGTACAATGAGTGCCTCAATCAACAGGCCCCCAGGCTCCTGCTACCTCACTGCTCACCACCCTGAGCGTGAAGCTTCACCTCACAGGCCAAGGCAGCTCCTCAAGCCCCATCTAGACAGCAAGAAGAAACAAGGGCGATCAAGCCCCTTCCATTCAGAAGGACACTGCCCAGAAGTGGCAAATACCATCTCTCCTACCTCCCAGGGCCTAGATGTAGTCACAACAAGGTGTGTGGGAGGTTGGGGCTCTTGAGTCTGAGTGCTTTGTGTGCAGTTAAAAATTGGGGTTCTCTCATGGTAGACGGATGCACTTGTGTGGACGGAATTTAACCTTGCCTGAGGAGAAGTCTGGACCTCGCCTATGGCTTCCGATAAGCTGCCGCGCTGGACAGGCACGTCTTTGTTTAGATTGGGGGTTGGCGTGGCAGGAAGTCTCTGTGATTCAGGGCGATCTAGGTGGGGGCTTTGGGTCACGTGGTATTAGTCCAGCTTCAAGAGGGGCTCATGGCTTCAGCCACATGGGAAATAAGTGCTGCGATGTGACGGAGCCCCAGTAAAATTCTGGACTCCGAGCTGGGCTGGCAGGAGAGTGTGTAATGCTGTCCATGACCCCCAGGGAGGGGACAATGGAAGCTTCACATTTGGTACTTTCCTGGACTCCAGTGGATGTGAAGCTTCCCTCGGCTGATTTTAATCTGTATTCCTTTGCCGTAGTAAATAATAACCTGGGGAACCACAGTCCTCCGTGAATCCTGTGAGACTTTCTAACAAATTATTGTAACAGAGAGGGGTTGGGGAATCCCCCAAACTTATCATTGTTCTCAGCAGTGAGAGTGGTTTTCTGCAGACTGTGCTCACTCTAACTTCCCAGCACCCCACCCATTTCCTGACAATGACACCGTGGAGCAGGAGGACAAGGCTGCTTGTGGCCAGAGGCTCCATGTGCTCCAGGACTTATTTGCCTATCCCGAAACGTAGATGCCAATGTCTGAACAAACATCATGGATTCACGCCATTCCAGCACACTGCAATAAGAGACATTCTGCTACAGGAGAGTGCGGGGCGAGGGGGTAATGCTGGTAGAGAACAGCACCCTCTCCCCAGAGCAGATCTGCCCTTTTGGCCAGGCAGACACCCACCCACCTTTCTTCCCACTGTAATACAGGCATACCTCTCCCAAGAGCAACTCCTTCAAGGTCCCATGTAGACTTATCCTCCGGCTCAGAAACCGGCACCTCGGGTGGGGCACAGAGCACTTCATCGGTCCAGACAGGCTCCTCATGGTCTAGAAATCCCTGAACTAAAAGAAAGGGCATCTGCTTCAAAATGAGCACTAGACCACGGCACAGTAGGAGCAGAGCAGTTAAAATAAAACCCCCCCTTTGGAAAAGAAGGCTCCTGGGAGGGAGCCAGCAGTCCTTGGCCTACAGCAGGGATCAAATCCTACAGGAAGGGTGGGGCCTCCTTCTCCCGCAACACAGTGAATTTCTCGGTCAGCTCCCTGAATACCTCTGACTCGGGAACAGTCTCCTGCTCTCTATCTCCCTCGCACTGCCCTGAACGAGGGCCGCCTTGTCCCTCACCTTTGGAAGCCACATCAGAAGTGAGTGTTAGAGGTTTGCCCTTTTTGGGGACTGAACAGCTGTGGGAGCCCAGGAGCTGCGCTGTGGACTGTGTGCTCACCTGCGTGAGCAGGTCGGTGTGTGGCTTCCTGAACAGTGTAATCAGTGTCCTCACACACTGAGCAGGCTCCTGAAACGTTTGTTCACTTTAGGGTCGCCAGATTTACCAAATTGAGGAACAAAAGCACTGGATTCCCAGTTAAACCTGAACTTCAGATAAACGATGGATAACACAAGAATTAAAATAGCTGAGACATACTTATCCTGAAGAATAACATGTTGTTTCTCTACAATTCAAATTTAACTGGGCATCCTGTGTTTTATTTGGCAACCCTATTCCATTTTCAAGAACCAGAGCCCAGATCCTTGCCTAGACTGTTTTGTTTTTCTTTTTTGGCTGCTGGGTCTCTGGGATCCCTCACCCGCTTCTCCTCAGTGTAATGGCCCCTACCTTCAGGCCTTGTGAACGGAAGGGCTCGCATGGGAAGGTAATGCCCTTACATGAATGTTTGCCTCTGGACAGCCTGGCGGAGCTATTGAAATAGGAAGTCTTTTGTAAAACTTTCAGACGTCAGTAATGCCATCTGTCCAGGCTGCCTTTGCTTGGGGTCGGAAAGCAGCGGGTTATTTAATCCCACCAGACCACAAATGACCAGTTTATCAGTCAAATGACACATTGGCTCCAGGCAGAGAGGGCTTCCTTGGCAGAGCAATATTCCCCACTCTGCTTAAAGACTGGCAGGCTTCTCCCATTTACTTCTGTCTCAGACTTTGTAGGAAGTGGCAGGAAGCTGCTGAAAGTGCCCCAAATTCTGAATTTTCACCACCATTTTTTCCTGAGGCACAGCTTTGGCCAACAGTAGTATGCCTGCTGAAGTACCGTGGGGCACACGCCACCAACGCTCTCATGGCCATGCACTAATGTTGTCATTCTTCCTGGCTGCAATCTGAGTTCCAGCCATCGCATTGCTAAGGCTGTTTCGGTTCTCTGTCAGATGTTTTCCCACTTCTAAATGCTGAATTCTGTACTAGTTAGGCATGGAGCTGGCTGCCAGAGTCAGAGATCACAAAGTAACAGCCACTTTCACAGGTATATTAGTTTCCTATTGCTACTGTCACAGATCACCACAAACTTAGTGGCTTGAAACAACACAGGTTTATTTTCTCTCAGCTGTAGAGGTCAGACGTCTGAAATGAGACTCCTGGAACCAAAGGTCAAGGTTCTACAAAGCTGAGTCCCTGCTGGAGGCCCCAGGGGAGAAGCTGCTTCCTGCCCTGTCCAGGCGCCTTCCTCAGTATGCGGCTCTTCTCTTTGTTTTCCAGGCGCATCACTCCAACCATTGCTACTTCCTCCCTCCCTCTTACAGGAGCCCCTTGATTACCTGTTCCCACCAGGATAGTCTGGGATTACCTTCCCTTCTCAAGACCCTTAACTTGATCACACCTACAAAGTCTCTGTGTCAGGTATCATGTTCACAGTTTCTAGGAGTTAGGATGTGCACATCTTTTCATGGGGGTGGGGTGTTATTCTGTCTACCACAGCAAGAAAGAAATTTATTTCTCTCTCAAATAAATGTAGGCATTCAGGGCCAGAACGGAGGATGCAGGGCAAGTAGTCTCCACCTCCTGGTCCAGGAGGACTCCTCAAACTGTGGCCAACACACCCAAATTCTAGCCAGCAGGGTGGGGGAAGGGAAAAAGGAAGGACTTGCCCCCTCTCTTTACTATTATTATTTTTGTTGTCACTCAAGGAAATTTTTTCATGCTTTTTAGAGAGAAAAGAAGGGAGGGGGAGACAAGGGGGAGAGAGAGAAATATTGATGAGAGAGAAGCATCAATTGGTTGCCTGCTGTACACACCCAGACTGGGGATTGGATGTGCCTGGACCGGGTATCAACCTGCAGCCTGGGTATGTGCCCTGATCAGGAATCAGACTGGCATGGAATGCCAGTGCATGGAATGATATTCCAACTAACTGGAGCCATATAGCCAGGGTGCCCCTCTCTTTAGAGATACATCGCAGAAGCTGCGTACTTAGCTTCCATTAACATCCCATTGGCTAGCACTTAGTCACTTGGCCCTGCCTACCTGCAAGGGTGACTGAAAAATGCAAGAATTATTCTGGGCAGCTACATGCCCAACTAAAAAACTGGGGTTTCTACTACTGCAGAGGAAGGGGAGGGTATCTACTGGGGGACATCTAGCATCCCCCCCCGGCATTCCTGACTAAATCCCTCAGATTATATGAACATTTTCAGAGAATGACTGTGATTCACACGCAAGTGTGCTCAATTCCAGAAAGCAGGCAGTTTTCATCGAACAGCTACTAGTCTGATGCAGATTTTCAGAGTAATGCAGCAAGCATCCTCCATGTAGCATCCAAACCAGTGTTTCCTTAAAAAAAAATCACTTCTGGCCAAGAGGGAGGCGTAGGAAGACACTTTGCCTCCTCACTCAACCAAAAGGAGGACAAGAACAAATTTAAAAACAAAAAACAACCATAACTGACAGAGCATCAAACTGTATGGAAGTTCGACAACCAAGGAATTCAAGAAGAAACATTTCATGCTGGCCGGTAGGAGGGGTGGAGATGGGCAGCCAAGGCAGAGAGGAATGGAGGTAAAGCAGTGGCTGGCAGAGGAGGTGGTCCCACATTTGTGTGCCGATAAACCAGGAGGAACAACTAGGGAGCAAGACAGACTACTCAACCCAGGGTTCTAATCAGGGAAAAGAAAGCCTCAAAACCTCTGGCTGTAAAAACCTGTAGGGGTTGCAGCAGCAGAAGAAACTTCCAGCCTCACAGGAGAATTCATTGGAGAGACCCACAGGGTCCTAGAACATACACAAACCCACCCACCCACCGAAGAATCAGCACCAGAAGGACCCAATTTGCTTGTGGGTACAGTAAGAAGTGACTAAAAGCCAGCTAAGAGCCAAACCAGCAGCACTGTTCCCTCTTATACCCCTCCCCCACAGAGAGTGCCAC
Organism: Desmodus rotundus; assembly: GCF_022682495.2. Lineage (NCBI taxonomy): Eukaryota > Metazoa > Chordata > Mammalia > Chiroptera > Phyllostomidae > Desmodus > Desmodus rotundus. Next base: position 5,010,847 of record NC_071388.1, on the reverse strand, counting down.
AACACAGAGATGTGGTTTGCCCCGCCCTGGCAAATACCTAAGGCTCCACCCCTTACTACGTAACAGGTGTGCTGAGACAAAAAATATGGTCCAAATGAAAGAACAGATCAAAGCTCCAAAAATAGAACTAAATGATGAAGAGATAACCAACCTATCAGACACAAAGTTCAAGACCCTGATAGTCAGGATGATCACAAAAATGGTTGAGTATGGTCGCAAAATAGAGAAAAAAGTGAAGAGCAAAGTGTAATAAAGCAAAATATACAGCAAACCTACAGAGAAGGCAAGGAAACTGGGACTCAAATCAATGATTTGGACCAGACGGAAGATATAAACATTCAACCAGAACAGAATGAAGAAACAAGAATTCAAAAAAATGAGGAGAGGCTTGGGAACCTCCAGGACAACTTCAAATGTTCCAACATCCAAATCATAGGGGAGCCATAAGGAGAATAGGAAGACCAAGAAATTGAAAACTTATTTGAACAAATAATGAAGGACAACTTCTCCAATCTGGCAAAGGAAATAGACTTCCAGGAAGTCCAGGAAGCTCAGAGAGTCCCAAAGAAGTTGGACCCAAGGAAGCACACACCAAGGCACATCATAATTACATTAGCCAAGATTCAACATAAGGACAGAATCTTAAAAGCAGCAAGAGGAAAGGAGACAGTTACCTACAAAGGAGTTCCCATTAGACTATCAGCTGATTTCTCAAAAGAAACCTTGCAGGCAAGAAGGGGCTGGAAAGAAGTATTTGAAGTCATGAAAGGCAAGGACCTAAATCCAAGATTACTTTGTTCAGCCAAGCTATCATTTAAAATGGAAGGGCAGATAAAGTGCTTCCCAGACAAGGTAAAGTTAAAGGAGTTCATCATCACCAAGCCCTTATTATATGAAATATTAAAGGGACTTATCAAAGAAAAAGAAGATAAAAAGTATGAACAGTTAAATGACAACAAACTCAAAACTATCAACAACTGAACCTAAAAAACAAAAATCAAAAAACGAAAACAAACTAAGCAATGAACTAGAACAGGAACAGAATCGCAGAAATGGAGATCACAGGGAGGGTTATCAGTGGGGAGGGGGGGGAGGGAGAATGGGGAAAAGGTACAGGGAATAAGAAGCATAAATGGTAGGTAGAAACTAGACAGGGGAAGGTGGAGAATAGTATAGGAAATGAAGAAGCCAAAGAACTTATATGTATGACCCATGGACATGAACTAAGGCGGGGGGGGGGGGTGCTGCTGGTGGAAGGGGTGGTACAGGGTGGTGGGGAATAAGGGGAGAGAAAATGGGACAACTGTAATAGGATAATCAATAAAATATATTTTTTAAAAATCAAAGAGCTTTACATAAATAACTTCCAAGGAAGAAGAGCATGAAATGGAAGTTTGATGGTTCCAGAAATAAACACAGGAGTTTTTGCTCCAGAAGCTTAGAGTGTACCCAATGACCTACTAATTATCAGTGAATGGGTGGGGGTGTGGCAGGTGGAAGGGGCACATCTCTGAGCAGAAGTGAGGTTCCAGGGCATGGAGAGCCAGGAAGTGGGCACCTCCCCTGTGCTGACCATGAGATCCATGAAGGCCTCAGGGCACACCTGAGAGGGACAGCGGTTTGGGACCCTCCCCCCTCATCTGCAGGCAGAGCCCTTCTCACTCCCCCAGCTCAATAATCAAGTCATAGTGGGATGAGCTCCAAAAATGTTCTCTACTAGCCCACTTCTTTCAATCCTGTATTATCACTGGGATCCACATCCGGTCCAGGTACTATTGTCTCTTGCTAAGTTTACTACAAACGTTTCCTGACTGTAATGTTTAGTGACAGGTTACTCTGCAATATATTCTGCACACTGCAGCCAGAAGGATCTTTCTAGAATGCAAAGCTGATCACCTCCTGTTAGAGACTGAATTGTGTCCCTGCAAAAAAAAGTTAAGAGTCCTCACCCCGCAGCACTTCAGCATGTGACCTTATTTGGAGACAACGTCTTTACAGAGTAATTAAGGTAAAATTAGGTCACACTCTACGGGAGTTACTCGTTTGACCATCTCTCTTCGTTTCTAGTCTATAACCTATGTGTAGGGAAGAAAGACTATGTCTGTTTTGTTCCCTCTGAGTCCTCAGGACTTAGCATAACATATAACTGGCACCCAGTAAATAGATGTAAAAAAACTGACCAAATGAATAATATATTTTCTTTAAAAAATTTCTTTCAATTACAGTTGACATTCAAAATATTAGTTTCATGAGTTATATAGTTTTCCTATAACTTCTGTACATATCCCTATTTTCCTTTTCATTCCCAACTTTTAGTATTTTTAAACTGCCCAACACGGTGAGGAGCTAAAAAGGTTGTACAGTGAACACACACATCTACTATATCGATTTGCTATATTAGCTTCCTCGGATAGCTGTCCACCCACTAACTTCTCTCATTTAACTGAGTTTCAAATCATTGACGCCTTCAAGGTGCCTGGCAAACGCCTGTTCAGTTTAGTAGATTTTCCTGGGACAGCCGACTGTGAACATGCCTGGCAGTGCTAATGCTCTTTACGCTAACCCAGTGATCGTGTGGATTTCTAACTCCGGAACTGGAAGTTTGAAAGTGGACTCTGCCATCACCCAGCATTCCCTTTATTTCAGCCCCTTATCTGTTTCCAGTGTAGGTATATATTCAGCAGAGATTATCTAACACAACATTTTGCCCTCGGTTTAGGATTAATATAGAAGTTGCCCAGATAAATCAAGAGCTCCATGACAGTGGAGAAAATAAAGCAGTGGGGCCCAAACTGAAATGGAACAAAAGACACCACCTCTGGAGGAGGAGCCTGTGGCAGGCAGCCATTCCCCCCGGGTCTGGGTCAGGGTCAGGGTCAGGGAGGGTGAACTAAGACATGGAACTTCCCTACAGACTGTGGTAGCACCTGATGTCTCCTTGCCGCCTGGCCCTCCTGGAACTCCAGGAAAACCTGGTAGTCCCTGAAGGAAAAAGAAGCCCAAGCTAATGAGCTGATGGGAGTGATGGAAAAAAAAGAGATTTGAGGCAGTCCAAATGGATACAGCTCAGGCAGCTGGCCCAGAGCTGGTAGATAAGGAGCCTGGGGCTGCGCCCGCCCCACGCCCTCTGCTGCCTCTCCTTGCTGCAGGCCCAGCGGCCTCTCCATCAGCTGACACAGGAGCTGGAGTGGGGACCTGGCCTGCATCAGCTACACCAGCCGTGACATGTCCTTAGGTGTTCATGAGCAATGGCAGAAAATCAAGGGAATTTTGGTGATTTTCACCGAGATGATGTCTCTTACAAAGGCTTCGCCTGTTCTTTTCAGTTATCAACTTCACCCCACAGCACACATTTTGGGGGCTTGTTTTGCATAGGTTCCTGCTACACTTACTATAAAAATTTCCTCTCAGTGGATTCACACATGAGAATTTTGAGTAACGCCAGCACACAAACTCTCAGGGCACACTGGTCCATAGCGGATTCGCTGCAGGAAATGTTCAGTTGGCACGTCAGCAGTCTCGCCATGGTAAGCCACACTACGGCAGGAAAGCAACCACCACACACAACCAGGCAAAGAGGTGCGTGGCACCAAATGTTAACTTTACACAGGCTGAATTACCAAAAGGCTGTGAGAATGAAATTAATGTAAGAGATAAAGTATATGGTTTTTACAAGTTTTCTTTTCTGAGTTTATGATGAAGTATTAGTTGATTTGTTTGAGAGGTATTTTACATGTCTCTCCTACGAGTGGTAAGGAAGAATGTTCAGAAATGAATAAATTAATTTTATATATGACTTAAAACAACTCTGTCTTGGTCTTCACAAAAGCCAATATATCTGTGTCTGCTTAGGACCATTTAAATTGGTTTCTGGCTCTTGCATTTGAAAGAATTCTGACTCTGTCCATATGGATCCCTCCTCACTCTTTTAAAACGTTTTAATGGTAAATATATTTTTAAACTTTCGTAGTAAATACTTTAAACTTTATGGTAAATATTTTTGAACTAATACATATTCATGAGAAGGGTGAAAAAGCACCAAAGGTACCCACAGCCCCAATCACCCCAGAACAGACACTGTTAATACTTTGGGGCAGTTCTTCTGCTAGGCTTTCTCTGGGGGGTGGAGGGTGGTATATGTTTTGTCTGTTTGCCTGTTTCTCCCAGGTGTCATCACCTCATAAAATTCTGTATTCTTCAATAGCCCTTCTATGGCGCCTCACAGTTCTGTGTGTCTACGGGGCTCAGCTGCGAGGTCCTTCTGCCAGTCTCACTTTGTGTCATTCATCTGGCTGCAGATGGCAGCAGGGTGGAACCTTCAAGGTGGCTTCAGTCACCTGTCAGGTCCTGGGAAGGGATGGCAAGGCAGCCGGTCCTAGAGCCTGGGAGCTCCTCGTAGACCCTCAACGTGGTCTGTCCACCAGGGTTTGGGGCTCTTCATGTAGTTCTCAGAACCCCCGAAGTACAAAAGCAGATGTTTCCAGGCCTTTTTAAAGCTCGGAACCAGAATTCCTACCTCCTGCTAATGGTTAAAGTGAGTCCCATGTGCTGATATTTGTACGAGATGGCCCAGGCCCCTTCCTCTCCATTGGCTCATTTCTTGTTGGGACTTTTTCTGGCTATTCTCACTAATTTATTACTCCAAATAGACTTGACAATCAATCTGTCTGTCTCCAGGAATAATGAGAAGGTGGTACTTTTATTGGCATTGCTTTAAATTTATAAACTGAGTGGGAGAGAATTAATATTTTGATGATGTTGAACCTTCCTATCCAAGCATACCGTGTGCTTTTCCCTCCGTTCAAATCTACTGCTATGTTGTTTACAAGACAATCAATAGTTTTTCTCACACAGAGTTTCCACATTTTCCACTAAGTCTACGACTCTTTAAACCAACTAAGTTTTTTTGAGGAGGAGGTGAGTGACTTATGGTGTGATAGCAAAATCTAAATGAATTTTTCTTTTAAATGTCAAGCCATTTTATCTATTATTTACAGAACAACTCTGTTCTCTACAGACATGATAACTCTTTTATCACATATTAAAATCTATATACTAATATAGTGGCATCTGTTGTGAGCTATCTTGTCCACTGATCTTATGCCAGAATGATGCTATATTAACTCTACAGCTTTACGGTTTCTTGCTTAGTAGGGCTCTTTTCCCTACAATTAACATTTAAAAAAGACGTATCTTTTTAACATTGTATTATTTTTTCAGAAGAATTTTAACATAATTTCATTAATTTCCTCGTTAAAAATTATATTGAAAGGAATTAATTAAGCCTAAAAGTTAATTTGATAAGATTGGGCACTTAAAAGTATCTAGATTTCCATTTTTAAAATATGGTACATATCTCCATTTTCATATTTCATATTTCTTAATTCAGCCTTATAGCTTCATTCATGTATCTCAAACATATATTAAATTCAAATTACTCCAAGTATTTTATATTTTTATTGCTATTGAGAATACAATCCCTATTTTCATTTTATTCTAACTGGTTATTGCTCTTAAATAAAAATGCCTATTGATTTTTGTATTTGTAGCTGTTTTAAAATTTACAGGCACAATACATAAATGGCCAAAGAAGGAGCAGTCTTCACTTCTCTATTAATTAACCCAGTTTTGCTCTCTAGCAACCATTTCTGCCGAGGGAGGTGGGGGGGAAATCAATCTTCCTGTTCAGTTGGAACTCAATTGATAGTGTTTCACATTCCCTGTCACCTCCTCACTCTCCTCTCCCTCTTCCTGAAGTATTCTCCTTGGGCTGGGGAGGGGCATGGAGATCAAAAACACCTTGTACCTGGGCCCATGTCCCAGCTGGAGTCTGTTCCTGCAGTCCCATAGGCAACCTCACCGGAGAGGGAGTCAGCTCCCCATTCCTGACAGCCAGCAACTCGCTCTTCTGGGACCTTCTAACCCTACTGCGTATCTTGTTTCCTATGATGGAATGCAAACATCCATCCACATAAAGCAGAGAGATAGCACAAGAAAGCTCCATGTCCTCATCACCCAGCTTAAACATCTGTTTTGCCTCTCGCCTGGCTCCAACCACAGCTCCCCACCCCCACTTCTTGCTTCTCCTTCTCCTCCTCTTGGAGTTATTTTAAAGCAAATCCCAGATATCATATCATTTCCCTCTGGCCAAATTTTCAAACTCTTTTTCTAATAAGTTTTCAAAGGGTTCTTCCTTTGCTTGTTTCGCATATGTTTTGCACGAAGCATTCACACTGTTATTTTGAATCTGTTATTGTATTTTTATTTGGCCCAGGACCTAATGTATTTGGAAAAGTATGTCTTAATTTACAAGTACTTAAAATTTTTAGTGGTTATGGTGTCCACATTGTACTTAGTTAATTGAATATGAGATTTTCTTTGTGGCCTAGAATGCAATTAATGTTTATAAATACATGATTGGCACTTGAAAAGGTGAAGTTCCTGTGATTCCATTTTGTTAATTGTACCTCTTATTTTGTTAAAATTCTGTCTTTATTTTTTATCCACTCAATCTCTGATAGACTGTGTTCTGTTAAAATTTTCTAACTGTATCTGTCCATTATTTTTAAAAGTTCAAATATTTTTGTGTATATTTTGTTGCTACATATTACCAGTTTAATGTCACTGTCAAAACCACATGTTGAAGTTCTAATCCCAATACCTCAGAAGGTGGCAGTGTTTGGAAACAGTCTTCACAGAGGTAACCGAGTTAAAATGAGGTAACTAGCATGACCCTAACATTGGGTGGGCCAACGCTTGTTTACTTTTTCTGTACGATGGCTCTCATAGTGCTTAGCTGTCTTTAACATCATTCTAAACAATTTTGTTAGACTCTATTGTGACAGCTGTCATATTAGTGTACATTTTTTAAAAACATCAAAATTAGTGAATTTTTGTGTAGCCATTCCAATACTGAAGATGGAAAAAATAAACATTTTTGGTGTATTATGCTTTATTATTTCAAGAAAGGTAAAAACGCAACTGAAATGCAAAAAAAAAAAAATCGTGCAGTGCGTGGAGAATGTGCTATGATTGACTGGAAATGTCCAAAGTGGTTTGCAGTTTCTTGGTACTACTGACACTTTAGCCAAATAATTCTTTGCTATAGGGCTGTCTTATGCATTGGAAGATGTTGAGCAGCACCCCTGGCCTCTACCCACAAGAAGCCAATAGTGGAAAGTAGCCAACACACTCAAAATATCCAAATCAATAGTTATTGGTGAAAGTGAAAGATGTGTCTTTTATTTCATGGAAAAAACTAAAAGGACTTTTTGGCCAACCCAATAAATAGGACTGATGTCTTTACAAAAAGGGAAAATTTGGAGGCAGATACACATGTGGGGAGAGGGCCATACAAAGATGAAGACACGTAAAAAGATGGCGATGTAGCCCTGACCGTTGCGGCTCAGCTGGGTGTGCGTTGTTCCGCACCGGGTTCTATTCCCAGGCAGGGTGCGAGTGCCTGGGTTGTGGGTTTGGTCCCTGATCAGGGTGGGTGTGTACAAGAGGCAACTGATGGATGTTTCTCTCTCACCTCCATGTTTCTCTCCCTCTCTTTCACCCTCCTTCCTTACCCACCCTTCCACAACCTCTAAAACAAAGACAATGTAAAGAGGTGGGGAGAAGATGGTGGCATGGCCGTGAGCAGGCCATGGAGGGCTGCAACAGAACAGAAAGTTCCCTCTCAGCTCTGGAAAAAACCAACCCTGCTGACACCCTGTTCTCAGACTTCATTCTCCAGGACTGTGAGAGAATACTTTGTTGCTTTAAGCTGCCCAGTTTGTGCTACTTTCTTAGGCAGCCCTAGGATACTAACACACTATGCTATTCCGCTATGGTTTTATATACTATGTCTTGGTGATCAATTGATAACATGACCCCGTTCCTGTTTTAAAAATCACCTTTGACTGAAACCTTGCACCCCTGCTTGATTTTCATATCTGATCTGCAGTCCATTGCCCAGTCTTTTCATTAAGACCCTGCGGCCCTCGCAGTAAGCCCAGGTGTTTGTTGGGATGCAGCACAGTGACTGCTGAGCTCTGGGACCACAGTGGGTGGCTGCCACTTGGCCTTGGATGAGTATGTTAATCTTTCTGTGCCTCAGTTTCTTTCCTTTTGTAAGAAAAATAAATAGTAATTTTAAGACTTGGGAGAATAGAATCAATCAAAACATTTCAGGTGCTTAGAATAGGGCCTGGCCCACAGCAAGTAGGTGATAATATGTGAGCTGTGCCCTGGCTGGTGTGGCTCAGTGGACTGAGTACCAGCCTGCGAACCAAAGGGTCACCAGTTCGATTCCCAATCAGGGCCCATGCCTGGGTTGTGGGCCAGGTCCCTGGTGGGGGGCATGTGAGAGGCAACCACACACTGATGTTTGTCTCCCTCTCTTTCTTCCTCCTTTCCCCTCTCTCTAAAAATAAATAAATAAATAAATAAATAAATAAATAAATAAATAAATAAATAAAATCTTTTAAAAAATACATGAGCTGTTATGAATCTCGTCAACTTCCCTGTAATGGAGGTATTAGAAGATCGTTTTACAATGATGGAAACTGAGGCCAAGAGAAGGTAAGTCAGGAAGCTAGTGGACGGGATTGTTGCAGGTTGGGGGTTGCCAGGCTCTGAGAAGTGAGCCATGTGTAGGAAGCACATTAGGGGCGCTCTCTAGATCAACAAGGGTGCAGGGGTGGGGCAAAGGAAGCCGGATGAGGGTGGGCAGAAGGAATGGTGGGACTGTGAGGCAATCACAACAAGGTTCCCCATCCAATGGGAACAGAGTGGGTCTAAAATATGTCCACAAAGTTTCTGATGCTCCCTTCCAAAGGTAAAGCCAAACTCCCTTGCCTTGAGCGTGGGTTGCACTTAGTGACTCCATTCTAATAAAGAGATGAAAAGTAGATGTGAGAAGTCAGAGCCTGGGCCACTCAGGGCACACTCAAGGCACCATAGCCCTTTGCTGCATCCCTCCGGGCTTACCTGGTCTAGAAGTTAGCTGCCAGGCTGTGAGGGCTCGGGAGCAGCCTGTGGAGAGTCCTGCATGGTGAGGAGCTCAGGCGTCCAACCAACAGCTACCTTGGAAGTGGATCTGACAGCCCCATCCACGCCTTCCCGAGCCTGGGGCCCAAACATCTTGACCATAACTACCCGAGTCGGGGAGCCAGGAACCAAGGAAGGCTGCAACTAATTTCCTGACACACAGACACCGTGAGATAATAAACGTTTCTTGTTTTCAACTACTAACTGTTGGGCTGATTTGTTATGTACAACAAATGCTAATATAGGGAGCTTTGGAGCTGGAATTGTCCCTCAGAGTTGTCCTAAACTGGGGTGAGGAGAGGTCTTTAAGCTGACTACTCATTAGAGGTGACCAGCCCCTTTAGAAGGGACCATGACTTGGAGCAAAGCAGTTGTCTTCAACTGAGGACAAGTTGTTAGAGAGAGACTTAGCTGAAAGCCGTTGAGACCAAATTCTGAGCAGCTCAGGAGTATGTTCTTCAGTCCTGAAGTGGAGGTCTGGGGAGAGTATCACACTATCCACCAAAAGAGGTTTAGCGGGGCCTTCCCCACTGTCCCTGAATGAGCAGTAGGCTCACGGCTGAAAACAGCAGATGGAGTGCCCCGTCTTCTAAAGAAAGATGCCCACACTTGACACTTTCCCTGGGGCTTAATAAGATGAAGACCCATCCCTGCCTCCACCCAATATTTCCCCAATCCTCTCCTTTTCAGTCTGTACAAGGAGAGGATTGGCCTTGCGGAGAGAACGGTGTTTCTGATGGGAGGTGGTGGGGGCTGTAAAATAATCTCTCCTTGCTACCGGTAGGACCTACTGGAAGGAGAGGCTGGTGTTCTATTCCCTACTTGCAAAACTGTCTAGTCAGCATTCTTGCTGATTTATTCCTGTCTGTGTTTCAAGGGGGAGAAAGATTAAGGACAGATGGCAGGGTGGAGAGGAGAGGCCACAGGGCATCCTCCAGTCCAGCCCTTTTGTGTGGCAAGGCCGCGAGTTTCTCACGAGTCAGGTGGGCTCTGTGGAAGATACACGGTCCTGCTGGACCTCACGCGCGAGGCTGGGTGAACCACTGCTGGGTGCTAGCGGTGGGCTGATGGAAAAGATCAAGCAGGATATGGATCTCCCTTGAAAACGTATGGAAAGGACAGCAGTCCTTCTTACATGTGCCCCATGAGAGCAGTTTCAAACAAGGGCCAGTGACCTGGAGAAGGTGTCAAGGAGCACTTGCCTCAATCCCGAAGCCAAAGCCAGGCCTTGAAGAAACCACAGAAGTGACTGAGAGCCTTCCCACCCTAAGGATCTCGGGCCCCACCCAAGCCAGCAGACTGACACTTGACCACGTTGATTTTTAGTAACTGCAATCGACCAGAAAGTTACAGTATCACCTAAGGTGTAGTTAAGGGATGGAAAATAGCGGTGATTGGAGAAAAATACTGTTTTGCCTTGGGCAGTCATCACACTGAGATGTCTCTACAAACTGATTACACTGGTATGCTGGCACTAAAGCTCTTTGCACTGCACCAGTATTCCATAAAGAGTATGCACAACCTACAAAGATAAGTAAAATATGGCACACCCGTCCTCAGGGAGCCAGTAACGTTCTGTCGTTCCGTCGTAAAGTAAGCAAAAGGGGGTTTCCCGAAGCAAATGGCTAGGATGTGGATCCCTGAGTTTCTTTTCCTGTTTCCCTGCATTGTCTACTGAGATTGGCATTTTACCGGTAGGAAAAGATGGGCGAGTCTGGTGGAGGGGGATCCACTTACTGAATTGCAAACAGACTAGACTGTGATTATTAAGTCCCTAATGAATTGTTTTAGAATTGCTGAGTTGGGAGTTGCCAGGAAGAGATACAGGACAGAGACGGAAGCCCTAGGGCAGAGGAGAGAAAAACTGACAACTGACTATCGGGAAAGACCACACGTACCAACCTTCAAAAGCAACTGCACCGTCACTGCTGTCCTATAAAATACCTTCCATTCTCGAGAGGGAGGCACTCGTGATACTAATTCATAACATCGCTTTACAGAAAATTTCTTAAGTAATCCTAGAAATAACGCAGTTTAAAAAGCACACAACGGCATCAAGGAATTTAAAGAAATCGAAAGTACTTCTTTAATTTTACCTCTCTGCTTATTGGAGATGTCCTTGTTTAAAACGTTTACAAGGGTTTTCATTTCCATAAACGTAGTATGTTTCCTAATACTGTATTGCTGCCTCGCCCGGAGGCAATTCTCCCCCCAAAACAATATATGACTTGCATCTAGTTCCGTCAGCTCTGGATGGGAAGGAGACTAGGCGGTCCGTTCGACTTTGAGGTTTTCATTTCCGCGCACTGCCGAGACCCAGGGCCTGCAAGCCGCGCCTTCCCGCATTCAGCGCACGAATATGAATATTCAACACCCCGTTCCCAGGGGCTCGCCGAGGAAGTACCCACAAGCCCCCGCGCCCGGTGAACCCCGCACCGGGGCTCCGAGCGGGACGAGGTCACCCACACTCCCCGGAATCTTGGACCCGGCCTCCGATGCGGGGCGAGGCAGCCCAGCACGCCGCCAACCAGCGCTCTGCTGGCCTTGAGTGCGGGGCCGCGGGCCGGACAGGGGCGCGGTTCCTCAGAACCCCTGGGGGAAAGGGGGGGGAGGGCTGGATGTAACGAGAGAAAGAAGAGGAGGGAACGCAGTCCCTAGTCATCACCGCCTTAAAACCAACTCACTAGCGCAGCACCTCAGCGCCGCACAGCCTGCTGGGAGCCTCAGCACCTCCGCGCTGCCGAAGCCGGCGACCCATCTCCGGCACCGCCCCCGCCGCGGCGCACGCCGGGAGAGCCGACTTACCCCTCCCTGTAGCAGACGGGCGTGAAGCGGGGTATTTCCGGCGCTAGGACTGTTTTTACGGAAGGGGTGGGGCTAGATCGGTCCCGCCCCTCACGCCCCGCGGAGCCGTTACGAAGAGTGACAGTGCCTCGGCCCGCCCCTGCGCCGGAAAAAGGATGGCGGGGGAGCCGATCCGGAGTCGGACGCGAGGTCACGTGGTGCAACTGCTGACCGAGAGTCGAAAGGGGCGGGCCCCGTGCTGGAGGGGCGGGTCATCCATCTTTCTCCGCTGGTCACGTGTAGCAGGAAGTGGCGCCTGCAGCGGAGTTCTGGAGATGGGGACCTCCCTGGACATTAAGATTAAAAGAGCCAACAAGGTTTACCATGCCGGGGTAAGTGGGGTGGGCAGGCCTGCAGATTTTGTCATTGCCAGCATCCCACGCACATCTGGTGTCCCTGGGCGGGGCAGGGGCGCGCCGCCAGGTGAGTCCCGGTCAGGTGCGTCTGGTGCGCGGCAGGCTGTGTTACCGAGAGGCCCCCCCCCCCCGAAGGAGTCGCCGACGTGTGTGGGGAGGGTGTGCGGGGCCTAGGGGCCGGCGCCGTGGCTGCAGCGCCAACCGCTAGGCTCCTTGAACATCTGGCTCCGCCTTGGGTCCCGGGCTGAAGCTGTCGCAGTGTGCAGCACTGCGGGCGGAGGAGCTCGATGACCGAGCGACCCGTTCCCCCACTCCTAAGGTGACTGCAAAGATGTAATGACCGAAAGGCAGGATTCACCTTCAAAACGGAAATATGCATTTCAGGCTGTAGTCAGCTCTAACACCATGCAACAATTACTGATTTCTCTGGTTTTATTTTTTTGAATAACATACAGAACGGATGGCATATTAAAATGTAAGTCCAAAAAATCTAAACTATGCCATCAATAATTTTTGTGCCCCTGGTCGTTTAACCGCCTTGAGCCTCATTCCTTATTTGCAAAATGAAACTGTTGCAAGATTCCCTGATTCTAACTCGGGGACTGTCAGCCCTTCCTCTTCCTCAGAAGCAGTCACCCTGGGTAATTTAAAAATGTGCTCGTCCAGGTCCCACCCCAAGGAGACCAGTGATTCCAGTGTGCCGCCAGTGTTGAAATCACAGTTGCTCTCACACTCTGCGGAATAAAACTGAGAGTCGTGATCAGTCACATGAATGCAGCTAGCTCTCAAAAGGGATAGAACACCCGGCAAAGATCATGAATGGACGCTAAAAGCCTTGGGTTCAAGGTTATTGGCAAAACCTGAAATTTACACAGATTCAAATAGTTACCTTAATTGCAGAGGGGAAAGGCTACATTTATAAAGGAAGAATATGGTTGTCCCCACACCCACCAAGACGCACCAGCAGTGAACACCACCTCACCATCACCACTAAGGACTGACACGTATTCTGGTGTAACAACAGAGGGCTCTGGCAGGATGCACCCAGGAGGACACAGCTCACCCGTGCAGTATTCCTGCCCCAAATGTCGGACCTAAACCAGTTCATGAGGAAATAATCTGGTATCTCCAAAATTCGGAACATTCTGTGAAGTAATTGGTCTGGATCCTTCAAAAATGTCAGTGACATGAAAAAAGGAATTTTTCTAGATTAAGAGACTAAAGGGATATGATGACTGAATACAATGCATAATTTCTGATAAATTTGCACATAGGCTATATGATAAATAATAGTTTTGTATTGGTGTTAAATTTCCTGAATATGATGTTCATTTTGGTTCCAGAGGGGAGTACTGAAGTGTATAGAAGTCAAGTATCACGATTACTAAATTTTAAATGGTCCAGCCATAAATTGTGTATGATGGACATGCACGCTCCCAAGTGTGACAAGAAAAGAGACATCAAGTGTAGCAAAATATTAATTAAAATATTAATCGGTGACTCCAATTGAAAGCTATATGGGTCCACTTTGTATTCTTTTTAAAATAACATCTTTATTGAGACCCAATTCAAATACCGTAATAATATTTACCCTTTAAAATAGAGAATTCATACACTGGTTTCTCTTCATATCGTATAAATCTTTCACCTTTTAAAGTAGAGAATTCAGTGGTTTTAGTGTATTTGCAGAGTTGTGCAACCATCATTATCATCTAATTTTAGAACATTTTCATCACCCCAAAAAGAAACCATTAGCAGTCCTCATGGTCCTCCCTCCCCGTCAGCCACTGGCTGTCACAGATGTATTCATTCCTTTCTGTCTCTATGGATTTGCCTCTTCTGGACATTTCATTCAAATGGAATCCCACGATATGTGGCCTTTGTGTCTGGTTTCTTTCACTTAGCATAGTTGTTTTCAGTGTTTATACATGGCTTAGCGTGTATCAGTTCCTCATTCCTGTTTATGGGTGAATAATATTCCATTGTGTGGATATACCCTGTTTTATTTATCCATTCATATGATGATGGACATTCGGGTTGGTTTCACTTTTTGGTCTTGTGGATACTGCTGCTGTGAACATTCTAGTACAAGTTTTTGTGTGGACGTATGTTTTCATTTCTCTAGGATAGATACCAAGGAGGGGAATTTCTGGGCGACACGGCAACTTTACATTTAACGTTCTGAAGACCCACCAACCTTTTCCAAAGCACCTGTACCACTTTACAGTCCACCAGCAGTGTATGCGGCTGACAATTCTCCTGTACTTTGTATTCTCGTAACTTTTCCTGTACCTTGGAAATATCAAAATAAGAGTTGGGGACAGCAGTGACAGGAGACTAGATACATTTCGCTTTAATACTCACTATTTAACAAGTTAGCACATTCCATTCAGAGATGTTACTCCAGCTCAGATGCTGAGATGTTGTCTGTGGTTTAAAATACGGTACAAGTAATAAAAAGCACACTTAGAAAAGATGCAAGAAATGGAACCGTGAAGTTGGTCCAGCCGAAAGCCTTACACAGCTGGGACCACTCCTGGGGGTGGCAGAGTTGAAGGTGGTGTCAGCTGTGTCCACCTAGTGCGCAGTTTTTGGTGCCATTATTAGGACCGGAACCTGCAGTTACTGGCTTTGGCAGTGTTTCTCAATTTTCAGTCAATTATACCAAATGCGTTTTAAAGGAGACCTTACATGACAATTGTAAAAGAAAAACCAGTATAACCTCCTAAGTAGCTGTTGCTATTATGTTAATTAAGCAAGAATCTGTTAACAGTTTTATTTTTTTGTGTTAAATACCACGGGACAGGATTGTAAGGATGAAAAACTCAGTCAACAACTGCCTCACAAGGGATAAGAAAATGAACTCTTAAACCACAAAGAAAGAACAATTCTTTGTGAACTTCATAAAGGACTGAATGTGCAGCTGACATCTGCTAGTGATGATCTGGTGATACAATTTGTCCAGTAGCCAGACAGTTTGTTTTTATTGTGTTTTCTAACCGTAAGAGTTAAAGGCAAACAAAGCCTTATGTGACGCTGTACACACACACAAAATGTGGTCACCGTGGGCCATACTACCAATGCAACAGTAGGTAAACTAATCTTTTTCTGGTCCAGAGAAGATAAAAGAAAGAGCACTCTGCATGCTTCACTCTACAAGCTGAATTTCACCAGAAAAATCCAATGAAAATGGCTGCAATTATGACCCGAAGTGAAAGAAGAGGACTGGTGATACTGCCTCTGAAGGATGCGGTTGAGGTTGAACCAGGTTTCTCTGAGTGTGCTACCTTTCTGAGCCTTAAGCTTTCATCTCTCAGGCGTTGATTTTCTTCTGATGGCTTCATTATTTCTCCCTGAGGTCTGCTACTCTCTTCCATGAGTTTCTTTGTTTCAGTATCATTGAGTGAAACACTGTGGTTTTGGCTTGGATCCATCTTGTTTAGATACATTTAGCGGAACAGCTTTGCTAGGTTCCATATCAATTGATGTATCATTTTCATTGTGCATTTCAAAAACACATCTCAATTTAAAAGATTTTATTTATTTATTTTTAGAGAGGGGAAGGAAGGGAGAAAGAGAGGGAGAGAAACATCAATATGTGGTTGCCTCTTGAGCACCCCCTACTGGGGACCTGGCCCACAACCCAGGCATGTGCCCTGACTAGGAATTGAACCAGTGACCCTTTGGTTCACAGCCTGGTGCTCAATCTACTGAGCCTCACCAGCCATGGCCAAAAGCACATCTCAATTTAGAATCCATTATTCATGAGATTTTGCCTCCTTCCCCACAGCTTTCATATCTGAACTGTTTGGTGGAACAAGAATTGCCTGTACCCTAAACTTGTGTTTACTGTTTTCATTGGGATCATAGTCAAAAGGCTGTAGCATTACTGAAACAGTCACAGTTGACCCTGGGCCAGTGATTCCACTGTTGGGCCTCACATAGTACCAGAGAGGTACTGCGGTCTTCACTTGGAAACATACTGTTCTCTCCAATGGATTTCACAACTAAAGATTCATAGTGACTACATCTGTGAAGGGGCCTTTGTGTTTGAGGTCCGTGGGAGGGTCAAGGACCAGGATCTGCTCGTGCTTGACCATGGCCCCAAAGGTGGATGCCATTGGAGAAACGGAGTAGAGCGGGAGGGGGTGTGCTCGCTGCAGCAGTTTGCTGGCTAGGGACAGGGGATGATGGCGGGGAGGGCTCTGATGAGCTCTATGATAGGGACATTTCACAGCTCCTGCACCCAAATGCCTGCTGCTATGTCACTGGGTTGGTGCCTGCTAGGTCAGCAGCTCCAGGTCTCACAACTGATTCAACCCTACACCACCAGGTGCTATTTTTTTAAAGCCCCCTCTCCAAAGCAAAAGTTGTCAAACTGATAAATCTGATCAGGTGACAAAAATGCACACCTAGACATGTGCCTGTGACTCATGTGTGAGACTCCATGACCTGTGGTTCAGGAGAGGCGGGGTCCGTGGCCACACTGTCATAGCTGCTTCCTAAGCTCCAGGTATCAGGACCTGGGCTGGCTAGTCACTTGATGAGGTCTCAGTGCCTTGGGTAGTGATGTTTCGAGGGTAGTTGGCACCACGGTTGTGCGAGGGGTGGCCTCTCTTTCCCGCCCTCCCTCCTCGTAGCCAGCTGCAGGTGGAACAGGTAACATAGGGGTTTTCACTTACCCCTGGTAGCAATTCACTTTCTAAGTACTTGACTCATGGGTGGCAAGCATAGTACCTGGAATTCTCACGGCTGGCTTGAGGGGGCCACCAACTCTGCTGGCTTGACCCTTAGGCTGTAAGTGATTGTTATTGAAGTGAAATGTGTTTGTGCACATAACCGAACAAAACAGCCGTAGGTCCTGCTGAGGACTTGGCAGACACTAGTGTGGGGCTTTGGCAGCCAAGCAGAGGCATTCTGCTGCTGAGGAAACCGAGGCCTGCGCGGGTTGAGGGATTGGCCTGAGACCATCCAGTGGGGCCCAAGTCTGGGCTTGAGTACTGGTCAGTCAGGTGGCAGAGCGGGGCCATCCAGCACTATTGCACCTCCGTCCTAAGAGTGGCCGTTTTTGTGTGTAATGGAAGAATTGTTAACATAGAAATAGTTGTTATTAATTTCCTGAGAATGCTATAAATAGCACTGTAAAAAACTGCCAAGACTTCTACTCAGAACATGTGATGAATTTGTTGCTGTGCTTTAGAGTCTCCTAGTTAAGGAAGCATTTGAAAATGGCTGTGATTCTGTTTGTCACTGGAGAACCTCAGTTATGCTTGGGTTTAATACTGACATTTGGGTTTCTTCCTAGAAAAAGATGCCCATTGACAAAATGATAGAGTTGTTTGGTTTTTTTTTAATCACAATGGAATGAGTTTTAAAAATACAAACATAATGTGTGCCAAATTAACAACACTTTACAGAAGGCTGGAAGTGAAAAGTTAAGTCTTCCTCTTTCCAACCTTCTTTCCTGTCCCGGGTATATCCACTGAAGTTTGCCTACCATTCTAGACGTTTCTTGTGAGCAGCAGGTGCACCTGTTCGCACACCCTCACACACGCAGCCTGTTCTCTTTGCTTAACAATGTGTCTTTGTCTTAGATACCGTTCCTTGGATGTAATAATCACATCCTCATCCCTGCCATCCTTGTTTAGATTGTAACTTAGAACAAATTCATTCAGCCAGTGTCTTTGGATCTCATGAGGCCTACAGGTCAGTAGATAAAGATAAGTGGGCACAGAAAGCGAGGGGGTAGGGCGCTCGCGTGGTGTGTGAGGGACAGAGCAAGGGATGGTCATTTTGGGGGAAAGGAGCTTCTGGGTCTTTGTTGGCGGCAGCGCTTTAATCGAGGTTCGAGGTCTAAGTTTTCTCTGTGCCTCTCAACAGCATTGGGAGAGACTCAGTCACTAACGATTTAATGCTCACATGTACTGAAGAGGCGGCACTTCCCCCTCACTGTCTGGTTGAGGAGACTGGGGCTCAGAGAATTTGTTAATAAGAGCCAATATTTGAAATTATGTTCTTTTATTCCAAAGCCCAGGACTCTGTGTGCCTTCTCTGGGTCTTAATTCTCGTCTGTAGCTGGAGATGACACCCACTCAGAGGGTCTGTTGTGAGGACTGAATGAGATGGTGTTTTTAGACATTTATTATAAAGAACAAATTGTCAGTTATAAATATAGTCATGGGGATGCAAAGCACAGTGTAGGGAATAAAGTCTTAATAATATTGCAGTAACTACCGTGCCAGCTGGGTACTAGACTTACCTGGGCAATCACTTTGTAAGGTACATAAATGCCTAATCACCATGTTGTACACCTGAAACTAATGTAATATTGCATGTCAACTGTAATTGAAAAATAAATACTATATGATTTTTAAAAGACATTTTTTATAGGTTCTGATTTGAATGGCAGGTGGTAGAGACACCATTAAGCTTTTCCATGATGTCTTTGCACACTTGGAATTGCTCTGCCTGCCCCAGTGCTAATGAAGTTGTTGGTACAGCCTACAAACGGCACAGTCAGGGCTTATCGGACGCTCGGCAGGTTTTTGGATGTCACTTCACGGCGGACTGGGAGCAGGGAGGGCCAGTGACGGAGGTGAGCAGACAGATGACGGCATTTTTGGCACGGAAAGCTGAGAGTGGTTTCGGTGTTGCTGTGGACTGCCTTGCCTGTTGCAGGAGGCGTGTTCTTGACCGAAACGTTTGCCTCACGTGCGTTGTGAGTGCACGTCGTGCTGCCGGCCTGCTAGCGGAGCCGCTTAGTTAAGAGAACTCTATAGTGAGTGTTTTTTATAATGTAAGTATAATTCATTTGCTTTTATACATTCAAAATGTTTTACATTCTGTAATCTGGGCACATGTACTTATGAAAATGACACTTAAATACTGTGGTTGTGAAAAACGTAAATAAGAGATTTGCTACCCAGCATAGCCAGGTTTCAATGATAAGGGAGTTCTATTTGTATTTGTCCTATTTGGCTTACAAGTAATTTCCTGTTAAAAATATAAAAAAGGAAAAATCCCATATCCAACAGTTCATTATTATGAAGAAAACTTGTAAAGCTAGAATGGTATTTTTTAAAAAGCCTATTTTACATTTTATTACTGGATTCTTGGTACATGAATGGTTAATTATAGTGAATGCATGGTAAGGACTTAGGGTATAAAAATACAGGCCTTCAAGCCCTGGCCAGATGGCTCAGCTGGTTAGAGCTTCATCCCGTACACCAGAAAGTTGGGTTCGATTCCCGGTCAGGGCACATACCTAGGCTATAGTTTCAATCCCCAGTGGGGGCACAAGTGGGAGGCACCAATCCATGTCTCTCTCACATCGCTGTATCTCCCTCTCTCTCTCTCTACCTTCCTCTCTATTTAAAATCAATAAACATATTTTTTTTAAAAACACAGATCTTTGCTCTGGGAGGGATCTCATTTTGGGGGAAGACACAGTCATCTAAACTTGAAGTAGGCCTCTCTTCCCACTCATGATTCAGTACTCCCAAAAAGGCTTATGTCTGAAATCACCCCCTAACCATTATATACTGCAGGAGAGGTATTTTCAGAATTCCCCAAGCCTGTGGGAAAACCGGAATGCAATAAAATTATCCAGGCAGGTCTCCATGTGGTGTGCGGTGCCACAGACGGGCCGCCGGCCTCAGCGTCGGTGAAGCCTGCCTGACTGCTGTGGGCAAGTCCCTCCCCAGACGCCGCAGCCTGTGGACAAGTCTCAGCACGTCAGGGCGCTCTGGACACTGCTAGGTGCCAGACTTTGGCAGGGTGGTTGGGTTTTTCTCTGCCTTTCTCTCGATGCTGAATCTCCAGGCTGGGCCTCCTGACCTTGCATCATCCTGGGTTCAGCCCTGTGTGGCTGCCTTCACCTTCTCCAGGTTCCAGTGGTGATTGCCCCCACACCGAGCTCCCAGCTGAGCAGCCCCAGCTGGAGAGCAGCAGCCCAGGCGGTTGTACAGAGACGGCCCCTCTCTCCCTTCCATTGTTCTCCTTGTTGACCCCTTGCCCGCTGCCCCCAGCCTGAGTCAGCAGAGCCCCACTGGTCTCTTCTGTAGCCGGACCCAGCTCCCAGCCTGCCAGGAAGGTCATTGCTGCTGTCACCCGCCTCCCTCTCCTGTCACTCGAACTGCACCTCTGTCACCCTGGCTCGTCTTCCCTCTGCCCTTTAGCAAAAGCACCTTCTGGGAAGGTGTCAGCTGAAAGAGGTCTTCCATCCGCTTTCCATTTGGACTTCAGCTACACTCAGGGAGCTTTCAATGCCCTGCCTCTGGAGGCCTCTTATCATTCAGTCTTTTTAATCAGGTAGTTGTACAGGGTCCGGCACAAATAACGCCCCTTTTTTATTACAACATCATAAGCGTGTCATTCTGTAACGTAACGGTATCACACTCAAGCACACCATGTGACATTTTAGGTGGAATGTTCAAATTAAAACTATTAATTATTACACCCATATTATTACCATGCCAACCACACTCACGCAGGCCTCGCTCCTGCCCGACCCTGAATGTAACTGCAGTTCTTTTACTCAACAAATCCATGACACCACTGCATCCCCAGTCAGTTTTCTCAGCTTCGGTGTCTGTTCAGAAAGCCGACTCACTCCTCAGCCGCTGGCCGGCTGGGCTGCGCTCCCAGTGAGCGCACCGGAGGCCAAACTGTGTCCGAAGAACAATGTTAGCAGGTGAACAGCTGACATTACTATGCCAACAAGAAAAGTGCAACATTCCAAACCTCAGAAATAACTTTGCCCCATTTGGATGGAAGTTTAGGGAGAGGTCAGTTAGTGCAGTAACTTGCTCCAGGCCCATTCAGGGTTCCTGTGTGTGGACTCGGACCCAGCATGTGCCTGGCTCATGGTTCTGTCACAGTCCTTTACAGGCGCACCATAAAAAAATACTGTGTTTTTTTACAAGTTGAAGGTTGGGGCCAACCTGTGTCAGATAAGCCTATCGAGACATTTTTCCAACAGCTTTTGCTCACTTTGTGTCCCTGCGTCACATTTTGGTAATTCTTGCAATATTTCAGACTCATTGTTATATTTGTTATAACAGGGATCTTCGATGTTACTTTCTGTGATCAGGGATCTTCGATGTTACTATTGTAACGGTTTGGGGGCACAAGGAACCACACCCATGTAAGATGGTGAATTTAATGGATAAATGTTGTGTGTATTCTGACCATTTGACCGACCAGCTGTTCCCCGCAACCCTCCCTATTCCCTGAGACACAACAATATTGAAATTAGGCCAATTAATAACCCTACAGTGGCCTCTAAGTGTTCCAGTGATAGGAAAGAGACAGCCTTCTCTCACTTTAAAAGTTAGAAATGATTGCGCTTAGTGAGGAAAGCATGTTGAAAGCCAAGATATGCCAAAAGCTAGGGAGGCCTCTTGCACCAAACAGTTGGCCAAGCTGTGAATGCAAAGGAAATATCCATGAAGGAAATAAAAAGTGCTACTCCTGTAAACACAGGAATAAGAAAGGGAAACAGCCTTACTGCTGATACGGAGAAAGCTATAGTGGACTAAACAGAAGATCAACCCAGCCACACCACTCCCTTACATCAAAGCCTAATCCAGGGGCAGGCCCTACACCTCTCCTCACGTCTATGAAGGCTGAGAGAGTGAGCAAGCTGCAGAAGAAAAGTTTGAAGCTGGCTGAGGTTGGCTCACGAGGTTTAAGGAAAGCAGTCTCCATAAAGCCACATTCGAGGTGAAGCACCGAGTGCTTGCGGAGAAGCTGCAGCAAGTTATCCAGAAGATCAGCCAAGATGATTGGTGAAGGTGGCTATGCTAAACAACAGCTTTTCAAGGTGAAACATCATATTGGAAAAAGATGCCATCTAGAGTTTAAGAGAATTGACTCCAATTTTGAAAGAAGTTCTGTGGGTGAATGCCATCACACAGATGCGCATGCCACAGGGAAAGCACCTGTGGAAAGAAGGATCCCTTGATGTGGGAAATCTCACTGTTGTCCTACTTTAAGAATTGTCACCGCCACCCCTACCTCCCAGCACTGTCCCACCCCCCCATCCATCCGCAGCCATCGACATGAGGCAGGGCCTTCCCTCCGCAAAAAGATGGAGTTGTTGAGGGCTCAGATGATAGTGAACGTTTTTTAGCAATAAAGTAGTTTAAATTAAGGTCTGTACGTTTGTTTTTTTAGACATAATATCATCATACACTTAATAGACTACAGTTTAAACATAGCATATGCACTAGGACACCAAAACCCCTGGGGGACCCACTTTGTTGCCGTGGTCCGGAACCAGCCCCAGCACTGCCTTGGTGAGCCTGCTTTGAGGGACAGTCTGTTCTCTCACTCTCTGGGAGAAGACAGTTGAGGCTCAGAGAAATGGCATCGTTCTCAAGGCGATGGAAAATATACCCTTTCATCTCAAATGAAAGTGTTTCCTCACCAACAGCTCAAGAAAATGAACGATATTGTTTATATAGAATATAGATTTACCCCCAAATTTTTAAGCACTGAAACTCTTTTTATTAAATGAAATCTTATATAGAATCCTAATATGTCAATTTTTATAACTGTAATAGTTCTTAAAATTGTTTCATGAGCAAATAAAAGCAGAGCATTTCCATTTGAAGTGATTCTTTCCCTACCTTTCCAACTCTTCCTCAAATCCCAAAGTGGCTGCTGAGGCGCTTGCAGGGGCCCAGGGCCAATGGTTCACAGCTGGAAAAGTACTGGTTATAGGATGTGATGGGAGGCCAGAGCTAACACGACTGCGGGTTTTGCATACCAACCCATTTGATTTGGTCTACGCCAAAACTGGAGCTCTATTAAATCTCAGATATAATGCAGTGCATGCAACTAGGCTTAAAACATTTTCTTTTATTTACTGGGGGGCTTAAACCAAAACAGGCAGCCTCCTATTTTACGTAGATCCACCACCTGTGGTTGGTCTTCTGCCAGTTCCCTCCCTAACAGACTGCTCACCTGGGGTGCTGGGCCAGCAGACCGCCTTCACTGGTCTCCTTACAGGTGTCAAAAGGCTCCCTGGGAAGGGCACTATGGGGTCCTATGTGGCTTTTGACTGTTAATAGGAAACTGTCCCCAGCGAAGCCATTCTGAGGCTCAGAAAGAGTTTGCCTCCGAGAAACTGAGGGCGTCAGCAGCTGCCCTCCCAGCTGTCAGGCAGGTTCTTGAGGGACATGATGTTGGTGCCGTGCTTTCTGATGGTGGCTGGGTTCCCTGAGTCCTCACTGCCCCTCTCCCCACGCCAGTGTTCTTACGCATGCTTACAGTCTTAGTGCTACACACCAGGCATGATGGCCACCAGATACTGTCCCTTCCTTTGTGTGATCAGAAAAGATCATTTCGGACCATTATGCTAAAGCCCACCCCATCATCTTGGGGAAGGAGAAGTCCCATCCAATGAAAAGTAAGGCGTAGATGAGCAGAAATTCTCTTCCCTAATCAGCAGGACAATGAAACTTTTTTAATTTAAAGAGATAGTGTTAATTTGACCACATATTTCTGGTTTTTCAAAGATTTATATTAGTTTTATAAATTTAAAATTCACTTTCACTGGCTAAGAAAATGCAGGAGTGCGCAGCAGTATCAGCTCAAGTTAAGATTCTCCTGCCCCCTCCTCCCGTGCTCCATCGGCACACCCCAGAATTACACTTGACAGTCCCAGCTCCTGCAGGAAGCTAGTCCAGTGCCCAGTGTCACAGACGGTGTGGCATAGGGCACTGGACTAGCCAGACCCCAAGCGGAGCCCGGTGCAGGCACAGTCCAGGACTGGAGGGTGGAAGCAGGCCCGGCAGCAGAGGAGGCCCTTGGTCCGAAGGGCTGCTGGGGAAAGGCAGGCGCTCGGCATAGGAGTGCTGGCGGACCCCGTGAGGCCAGACGGGGATGTTTTTGATCCTTGTAGTTCTCCAGAATGGCGCACAAATGGCACAAATATGATAATGTGATATGGAGGCTTTTGAATCTGGCTTTGTCACGTAGCCTTTGAGATTCATGCAAATTGCTGTTTCTGTAGTTCTTTTTTCATGCTGAGTCATCTTCCCTGGTATGTATGTACCACAGTTCATCCATGCACACACTGAAGGACATTTGGGTGACTGTGAATGAAGCTACTAGAAATATTTGTGAACAGGTTTTTGGGTGAACATAATCTTTCACTTTACTTGAGTAAAATTTAGATATGGGATTTTCCTTCACACTTTCTATTTTTCTCCTTACCTGCTCCCTCCAGAATTTGGTACTCTAAAGGAATAAATAATGATATAAGGTTTCTTTGCATAAAACCAGTAAGACCAGTTGTTAATGGTGATTTTTTCAGCCAAAATTTTGGCTGGAATGTCACACCTGCAGGAGGTATGTCTGGGCTTGGATGTCACCAGAAAGCCCTGAGGCACTGGGGTCGACTTTTGAAGCTAGAGAAAGCCCATGAGAAAAAGCCTGGTAGCTTGGTTGGTGTGTGGTTCACCGTAGTCTTTCCAGGGAAGGAACAAAGGTTGCTTTCCTGAAAGATGGCAAGGAGGAACCTTAGAACACAGTGGAAGCCTCAAAGACTTGAGCGAAGCAGGTGGTGTAGGTGAGGCCAGATGGCAGGTGTGTGGCTCAGCTTCTGTGCCCTGAAGGGCGGACTAAAGAGTCAATCTAAAGGTTCCCTGTGTGAGTTCCAGCAAAGCCGACTTAAAGATCATATGTGGTCAGTTGTTGCTCTTGCTGTATGCAAGTGAATGGAAATAAGTTAAAACTGGACTTCATGCAATCCCTTTAATGACAATGAGGGTGATCTTAAGTGGAAAAATTATGATTCAGGGAAAATCACTGTGCCTAGTGTTGGACGTTGGCCTAGTACAGCTACTGTCTTCAGAGTGTGTTTTCATTTGGAAGTTGAAACTGGGTTTATAACATCATCAAAGATGCTCAATTTATAGTCAAGAAGGATGTGTCAAATTGTCAGTGTTAAATGTCATGCCAACAAAGGCCTTGCAACTGGATGTCTTCCCAAGACAGTCTTGCAGACTCAGAGACTGGTTTGTGGGTTGCTGTGTGAATTAAGCTGGATGTTCTTCTGTTTTCATAGGGTGTAAGCCTGTAATCTCATCATCTGAGTGGTTGTTACACAGTATAGGCCTCACTTAAGAAGCCAGTCTGTATCACCACCTCTTGAAACTCAATGGTTTGGCTGGACTAAGTGGTTGGGTTGGTGAAGTATGGGGCGTTCTGTGGGCTTCACTTTAAAACTGGTTTCCTTTTCTTCCCTAATGGCTTGGACAGAAAGGGCCCAGAAGTCTAAAAGGGGGGAATTCCTAAAAATACTCCCCTCAGCCCAAGCTAAGTGTAGTGGGCAAAGGGCTTTGGACAGGTGTGACACGCCTTGCACACCTTCCTCCAGAGAAACCACTCGTTTCCTAATGTGGGACATTGAAGAGGATTGGTTCCTGCCTTTGTCATTTAGTGGTTATGGTTTCAATTGTGCCCTCTAAACCTCTTGCCAAATCCGTTGCCTCCAGAATACAAGGATGCCAACTGCCCAGTAGCTTCAGCCTTTGGACATTGCACATGTCACTCCCCAGGGTCAGCCAACTGACCTGGACTCTGCAAGGTCCTTCCTTGCACAGGAAGGCCACCCTCTGCACCACACCCCCACACTGTTAGGGATCCCTGGACCCAGGGGTAGGTAGGACGACGACCATGTCCAGCAGCAAGTAGCGCCAGAAGATCAGGAGATCCTCACTTATTGTCCTTTGTAAGATTATAAAGGGTCCAGAGTCTGAAAGGGGAATTGAAATGGGGTGTAGGTTGAGGAGCCCCCAAGCCTCCACAAACCTTGGTTGGGGGATGGGGGAGAGCCAGTGATAGGATTGAAGACACCTCACCTTACAATGACAGGCTGGTTGCTATGCTAATGGCTGCACTCAGGCCTTAGGGCGAAAGGTGTAAAGTGACTTTCAGGACTGAAACAAAGGGCTGGCAGCCATAAGGGGATTCCGCCGTGTGGGGAGGAGCACTGAGGGAGGAGGCATGCTGCCTGTAGTAAGGGGTTGTGCCACCTGGCCTGAGCTAGTGAGCAGGGAGCTGTGTAGTTTGTAGTCAGGACCCAGCCACGTGGCCTGGTGTAGTGAGGAAGGAGACAGGATGCTGCTCTGTCCGTTCCTGCTCTAGCAACTCCAGAATCTCCAAGGACTTCCTCGCAAGACGTGACCTGCTGCCTTGCAGACCTGAACTTTATATGACTCTTGGGGCTCGTGCCTTTCCTGGACGTCACCATGATCCGGTGTAACATGGCACACACTTTCCTGGACTGTTAACACGGAGGCTGATAACAACACACCCCAGATCCTGAAGGCGAGAGCTGCTGCGTGAGGACGGTGACTTTGGCACCTTCCAGAGAGACTGGACAACTGTTCGCACGGCCAGCTTAAGCTAGGGAAATGGGGAACTTCTACTTTTGGAGGTGTTGGCTTGTAGCCTTTTGGGGAGCAAGGGAAGTACGGGGTCTTGTGAGAAAGGAGGGCTCCCAGACCCCCCAAGGTTGGAAATCCATTTGATTGCCTGTCTGTGAGTGAAAGGGCAGCTCGCTATTGACATACAAGCTCTCCAGACCAAATGGGGAGTAAGAATCCCTTGTGGTTCTCGGTGTTACAGACACGTTAGGGAGGAGGGACTTGTTCAGATACACAGAGTATCCTGGGAACAGCGCAGCCGTCGTGGCTCCTCATGCCGCAAGGATCATCAGAAAGTGAGGACATTGGAGACGGGGTGGCTGAGACAGTGACTAGGGGGCTTTTATATCTCTGGCAGGTGTGTGCAAGTCCAAAGTAAGAGATAATCCAGGGGAATGTGACTTTGTAGCATAAAATTGTGACCTCTTTTCCAAGGGAGACCACTATGCCCTTAGGTTGTCCAAATTTAAGAGACTTAGAATTTTGTACATTTAAGTGTAGAGAGCACTCATTCTGGAGTTGATCTTGTTTAAAAATTGATTTACTGTGTTAATAGTTAACCAATTCAAAATTCATGGTTGCATCTACCCCTCCCCCCGATCAAGGGTCTTGCTTATTGGGGAACCCAAAGCTATCAATTTCTTGTGACTCCTGCCAAAGATATTTTATGCTCATACAAGTAAATATGTACAGTGTTCTTTTTTCTCCCTCTTTTTTCACAAATGGCGTGATATGCAGCCTTAAAAAAAAAAGAATACATGTTTACTAATGTGAATGACCTCTAAGGTACTGTTAAAGGAAGAAACCATTTAGGTTTCTTTTAGGTTGTTTACAATCTTTGTTGTTCCAGCGGAGTTGCAGTAAGTAACTTTGTTCATAGGTCATTTCACATGTGCATGTTCATCTGAGGAAAATTCCTGAAAGTGGAATTGCTGGGCCCACGTGCTTATAAAATGTTTCTGGTGTTGCCAAGTGGCCCTTCCAAGGTTATGGCATTCGAGACGCCCCTCCCGCCCCCCAGCCATGCATGAGGATGCCTGCTGCCCCTGCCCTAGCACACCAGGATCACGGTCTCTGACCTCCGCTAATCTGATAAGTGGAGAGTGGCGTTTGGGTAGTTTTAGTGATCATTTCTCATGTGAAATTCTGTAAGGGAGAATTTCTGTGATGGTTTTTTTTCTTCCACTTATTTCCTGAGCTTTTCTTATATTTTTATCTCTTCCTATTTCCTAAGCATTTCATCATTCCTCAGCTCTTATAGCTCCATTTTGTGTTCATCCTTTATAGAAGCAGTTGCTTCATTACATGAAGAAATCCATGGCGAGCCTTGTCTGCGCGGGTCAGTTGGTAGAGTGTCATCCATACACAGAAAGGCTGTGGGTCCCATTCCCGGTCAGGGCACACACACAGGTTGCCGTTCAGTCCCAGGCTGGAGCGTATATGGGAGGCAACAGATCGATGTTTCTCTCTGACATCAGTGTTTCTCTCTCTCTCTCTCTCTCTCTCTCTCTCTCTCTCCATCTCTCCATCTCTCTTTCCTTCCCTTCCCCTCTCTCCGAAATCAATATGTATATCCTTGGGTGAGGATTAAGAAAACCATTCATGGTGAAGTTCATGGTCACGGTTTTTGTCCTTAGGTGGTACTGTGTTGTCTGTGAAGGGTCAGTCATTCAGTAAACATTTGAGTGCCTGCTATTGTGATCACCTGTGCCCTGGAGTTTACATTCCAGGGGCACAGATAATAAATAAAATATATTTGAACTTATTTTAGAAAGTGGCAAGTGCTGCAGAGCAGAGTCTGAGAAGACTGGTGAGCGAGTGTGGGGAATGGAGGTTCATTTGAAATAGGGATGGTCAGGGAAGCCTCACTACAATGGTGTCATTGGAACAGTGACTTCATGGACATGAGGGACAAAGTGACAAAGAAGAAATTATTCACACTCGTCGAGGTCGGTAAGGCAGGCAGCCTTAATTAAAGGGGGAGCTGCTGTGGCAGGTGTAGGGACCACTGTGTGGGGTCTTGCTGTAAGGAAGAGATTGGCCTCAACGCGGAGTAGAGCATGGCAAGTGAGATTTGATAGCCAAGGAGCAGGGTGGGCATCAGCGGGTGGAAAATCACTGAGAGGAAGAAGCGTTAGGGGTAGAGGGGATTCTGGCCAGACCAACCTAGAAGGACTCTTGCCGAAGGCAGGCCAGGGTGCTGACATCATTTGGGGGAGGGAGTGGAGAATGAGGAACCGGATCGAAGAATATCAGACATGGAGGATGGCTAAACTAACTTAGAATTCTTGCTAAAATTGGGCAAGGCAAAAATGAATACGGGAATCCAAAAATTGAGCCCTAGTTGAAAGAGAGCTCAGGGAAGGCAGAGTAGAGTTTGGCCGAGGAGAGACGCTGTCGTGAGTCACGTGGGTGGCAGGAGGCGGAGCATCCAGGTGGCTGGAAGAGCAGGTGCCCATGCCTCACACTGGACCGTGCAGGCAGGTTAGAGGAACAGCGGGGGCACCAGGGAGCGTGAGCCAGCGCACTGCAGGCCACAGGTCAGGGGGCCCCTTTGTGGGCCGTGGAGAGGACTGGCCTGTGTTTGCCCTGCGTGAGACGGGGCCTCTGCAGCGGTGCGTTAAGCGGGAGAGTGGTGCCGTCTGTCCTGTGCATGTGCGCTCTGGGCTGCCAGGGTTCCTCTCGCTCCTCCATCCTCCTCTCACTTTAAATCCGTTATGTGCCCTGTGCTTCTCCGCGGGTTCTTTTAATGTCGCCTCCTTGTAGGAGATGAATTTATTCCTAGAATAAGCCAAATGAGGTTTGCTGTGTGATTTTCGTTCCTTTTCCCTGGGAGATAAGCAGCTGAGGGAGGTTCTCACAGCACTAAGGGCTCAGTGCCTCCCGCCGCTGCTTCCTGCATCCCCCCTGGGGTACATTTGTGGGACCTCTCACTGGGCTTGCTCTGTTCCTTGGAGCCTGACCGTTCCCCCCAGCCGGGCCCTCACCCTCCAGAAGCACATTTCTACAGCCATGGGGCTGTGTTGCGGCCTTTCCCAGTTCGTGCCCACCCCTCTCCCAGCCCCCACACCCCGTCTCACTATTTTTAGCAGCTCTTCCACCTATTTCTTGGTATTTAACTGTCTCCTTGCTTCGCTGAAAATGGACTTTGTGGTTTTGTCTCTTGTTCTTTTGGGTGACTTCCAGGAAACGAAGGGGGGCATGCTAGAGCCGTCTTCAACCCCCCATGTCCTCATTCTGGGTTTGGTGCTTAATTCCAGAGAAAAGGAAGAGAGGAGTGGTGTGGTTTAAACGGTGGTGGCCTTTCACATTCAGAGGAGACAAAGTTAGAAAACGTCCCTCTTACACCCTACGGTAGTGGTGTCTGCTGAGGAAACCAGCTGGTGGTGAGGCCAGCTGTGGCCAGTGGCCTTCCAGCGCCTGGTTCCAGCCCCACCTTTTGGTGTGCAGCTGAAGACAGCTGCCTGGGGCCTTTCTCCAGACCTGGCTGCTCCAGGGCAGAGATGCACTGATTGGCAACAGGCTCCGTGTGGTGTGGGTCCCTGGAGCAGAGGAGCATGGTTTCGCAGGGCTGGTGGGACCCCAGGTGTCTGTGCTGGTCCAAGCCCTGTTAGGGGTGAGACATGCAGTCGGAAGTACAGGCATCCGATACCTCATGTCTTGCGCACGCACGTGCATGCGCACACACACGTGTGGGACCTGCATGCTGTCATCTGTGCCTCTCAACTGTTCTCAGGTCAAGGGCCTCCTTGGTGATAGGCCAGAAGCTATGGCTCTTCTCCCTAAAAGACAGCACACATGTGCTCAACTTTGAATGTAGTTTCTGGGATTCATTGCCATTATTAAATCTGTGGCTGGCCTCTCAGTGCAGCCATGGCCCTGAGTTGAAGAACTTGCGCTCACTTTGCTGGGGGAAGTGCCGGCCCTCTGCAGGGCCGTAACCTTGTTTCCCCCTTGTTAGAGTGGTAGGTACAAGTGTGCGGGGTAAGGTCCTCACGAAGTCTGGGGTTCTCCTTAACTTCTAATTATTCAAGTTCATTCTTTCCTCTTCTGCCAGGATAATCAAGAATTGCCTGATATATAGGGTGGGCAGGGCAGGGCAAAACAATGGGGGAAAATAGGTACAACTGTAATTGAACAACAATAAAACAAATTTTTTTTAATTGCCTGGTATACCTAAAACTAATGCAATGTTATATATTAATTATATCTTACTTAAAAAACAAGAAAAAAGATTGTTCATTACGGTGGGTCTTAACTTATTGAAACATCTCTGTTTCTAAATTTTGGCTCCCTGGGCTATACCTGGGCTAATTCTATGTCCTCCTTTTGTTGGTAGGAATTAAATAGACCTGTCTATGGTTAGAATACCTAATTTACCTGTGAATATTTTATTAATTTTGTATTCTCTCCACTGTATTCTTTCTTAATTAAAATCAAAGAATGACAGAAAAGTCCCTTGGGTCATAAAATATTTACTCTGCTTAATTCCAAGGCACTTCACTGCTTTTTCCTCCTTATGCATAGAAATCAAGGAAGGGAAGCTTCTGCTCACATCATGAGTGCATGCCAACCAGTGGTCAGCCCAGATCCCGATCCCACAGAGTTAGCTGGAAAATGTTCTGATTAAACAGAAGCAGAACTTTCCTCCATTTCTATTGTGTTGTTTAGTTGATCAATTTTAAAACATTATTTTGTATCATTTTATTTCTGGGACATACCAGTGAAGTATATTTTTAAAAATATACTGGTGGATTTAAATTAAAAAAAAATAGATTTCTGTCTCATTGGGTTATATAAAAGTTAAAATAATTTTAATTAAATATAAAAGTTAAATTATTTCAAAGGAATTTTCACTTATATACACTCATGCACTTTTTTGCGTTAAGAACAAAATGAGTTCTGCCCTGGCTGGTGTGGCTCAGTAGATTGAATGCTGGCCTGTGAACCGAAAGGTCTGCTGTTTGATTCCCAGTCAGGGCACATGTCTGGGTTGTGGGCCAGGTCCCCAGTTGGGGGCGTACAAGAAGCAACCACACATTGATGTGTTTCTCCCTATCTGTCTCCCTCCCTTCCCCTCTCTCTAAAAATAAAAATAAATAAAATCTTTTAAAAAATTAAAAAGACCAAAGTGAGTTCTACTCTTTGAATTCTTCTTGAAATCTGCTTAAAATGGAGATGATCATATATTTTGTTGTTCATTTGCTTTAAAAATTGTTTGTTATTTAGAGAGAGGGGAACGGGGGAGGGGGAGAAAGGGAGAGAAACATCAACATGAGAGAGACATTGATTGGTTGCCTCTCTTACATGCACCAACTGGGAACCAAACCTGCAGCCCAGGCATGTGCCCTGATAGGGTATCGAACCCGTGGCCTTTTGGTTCATGGGATGGTGCCCGACCTGTTACAGAACAGCCAGTGCTCCTGCAGAACAGTCAGTGGGGTTCTGCTGCTCGGCACCTGTCGGCAGAACTCTGGAGTGAGAAGTGTGGTGGACAAGGGAGGGGTTGTTTACTTAAAGGCTATACAGTTTTGGAATAATGGCAGGTTTCTGCCTCAGCCTCACTCCCTTTAAAACACCCGAAGACAGATAATCCTGCCACCCTCTGCCAGGCCAGACCAATTCCAGAATGCACCTGAAATCCTTTTTCCCAGTTAAAGGACTGTCCTTGGGGAACACAGCCGGCTATAGGAGGCTCATCCAGGCTGCTTGGCGAGCTCCAGGTCACAGTTCGGCTCCAGGCACCTCCCATGAGTCTGCCTCTGGCTGGGTAGGGCCCACAGCACAGGCAGTGCTGCCACTGCTTTCTGTGTGGGAGGGTGCCAGTCTGTTCCCAGACCTCGCAGCCCCCAGGTCCCACCAGTCTCAAGAACTCAGCCACTGTGGCCAGCCGAGTGAGGGGAAGAGAAAAGACCACATGTTCCCCGGCATGTTCCATTTCAAAGACTCAGCCCAGAAATCCATGTGCGTGGAGTGCCTGGCATTTCAACCAATGCACATTGATGTCCACCATGGTTGTCAGCCAGTGTCTTTGACCTTTTTCCTGCTGCCATTTTTGCAGAACGCAGCATAGTTTCCCAGCCATACACGGGCACACTGTGTGTGACCGGGGCAGGACATCTTGTTACATACGAGTTTTGTGACCTCTCCAGTCCATGCATGCTCGGTGCAGCCTGTCTCCCTAGCTGTGTTAATTGGTCCCTTTCCCCAGGGACATGGAAGCCTACCCCAGCTCCGATTCCAATGTCAGGCTGCCTTCCGCACTGCCCATCTCCCCATCTTCTCCCTGGGAAGGGGGCTCTTTTGCCTGCTGCTGCTTCAGTCCCTTGCGACAGAGTTTCTCCCCATCCCCCTTCTCCCGTCACAGAGCAGCTTCTCATGCTGGATTGGGGTTCCCCTGCTTCTTCTCCCCAGTGATCTGGTCTGACCCGTCCTGTCACAAATCCACCGAGCCACCCTAGTCAGGCTGTTCGTTTGTTTTAATCTCAGTGCTTGTAGACAGAGAGGAAGGGCAAGAGAAACTTCAGTGCGACAAAGAGAAGCATCGATTGGTTGCCTCCCGCGTGCACCCCAGCCAGGGATTGGACACATCCAGACTGTGCCTGGATGGGGATCAAACCCACAACCTAGTTATGTGCTGTCACCAGAATCGAACCTGCAGCCTTTCTTGGTCATGGAATGATGCTCCAACCAGCTGAGCCACACCAGCCTGGGCTGTTTGTTTTAATTTAGACTTCAGGGCTTTGGGATGGAGAATGGGAAAGAAAAACAAAATACTTAGCACATTTAAGGGACATAGAATATTCCCTGCTCCCAAAATCTCACATAAGGTGAGGACTGGGTGGAAGTTTTTCACCAGATGACTAGGGGAAATAGACGGTACACAGATGTAAACAGCAGTAGGACGAGTGTTTTTTTTAATGCTCTGATCTGCGGGCCATTTTTTTATTTAAAAATTTTTTTCTATCTTTTTATTTATATATTTGAGAGAGAGAGAGAGAGTTAAGGACACAGAGAGAAACATCCATTTGTTCCACTTATTTATGCATTCATTGGTTGATTCATGTATGTGCCCTGACCAGGGATCAAACCTGCAACGTTGGTGTATTGGGACGGTGCTCTAACCAACTGAGCTAACCAGCCAAGGCCATGCAGGCCATTTTTAATTTGTGCTGTTTTTTCTTTATTTTTTTGGTTTAGTTGTCAACAGTTCTCTGTCATATTAGCATCTGGCAACAGTCATGCTGCATTTCTGAAGGTCATTTAAGAAACTCATTGTTTTGTGTTTATTGTAGAATCTCCTTCCGCTCTGGGTGATGCTATTTAATCTCAACTTCCTTTTCCTCTCAACTCCCCCTCTCCCCAGAGCAAACTGAGACTCTCAGATTCTGTGGACAGGAAGAAACTGCCATCCAAGAAAGAATGTAGTTAATGTCCATATTATCTTACTTGGTAATTATCTTCAGATAAATGAATAGAAGATCCATTGTGAAATCTTTCTTAAATGATTTATGAACCAGGGACGTCTGGGCTGGAACATTTGCCAGTGTGAACCAGGATGGGGCTGGACCAGGAGGTCCTGCAGTGGGAAGGCCATGCTGCCCTCATGCGCTGTACCGGTGACCCCGGATCTCTGCACCGGGGCTTGCTGGGCTAACCGTCGTGTTCCATTACCTAAGCACTTGAAAATGTGTAGCCATTTTCGTCAACATACTTGAGAAGCAACCTAAAGAAAAAAGGGCTTTATTTCATTGCATTCCTCCCGAAGAGATCATTACCATTCATATGACTCTGCCATTTGCCCCCAGCCCTTCTCTGCCCTTTTGAAATTGGACGTTGCTGGAGTTCTCCCAGCCAGAATGTGATGTGTCTGGAAGGCCAAGGTGGGATGAGATTCCTTGTCCATAGCATGTGTCCAGCCTGCCCTGTAATTATCAGTGGCCATCCCCACCTCTACCCAGGGCCCTTCTCACCCTGGCCTTCAGGTGTCTGGTCTGTCGTAAGTGCTCAGTGAATGTCTGCATCTTTGAACAGATTGGTTGATTGTGAAGGAGGCTTCCTCTTGCTTCATGGTGCGGGAAGAGGCCTCCTAATTTGGCCGGTGGCTGCCCCTCTCCTAGGAGATGCTGTCGGGTGTGGTGGTCATATGTGGGAAGGACTCTGTCCAGCACCAGGGCATCTCTCTGACCGTGGAAGGAACCGTCAACCTCCAGCTCAGTGCCAAGAGTGTGGGTGTGTTCGAAGCTTTCTACAATTCGGTTAAGGTAAGAATGCTTGGGTTGCACGTTACTGGTTCATTATTCAAATGTTTGTGGTGGTTTTTCCTTGCTATTTGGCTTTGTTTATCATCATTTTGGAAGTATTATAATGATAGTCACACTTTTAATACTTCCTAATCAAACTGAAAAAATAGATAGGTTGATTCTGAATAGATCCTGTTGTTGAAAGCCCACTTGCTTTAATTCCCATTAGCAAGGATTAGGGGAACCAGAAGGAGACTACTTCCAGCCACGAGCAAGGCCAGCGCCGTCCTGAGAAGCAGCACCTGCGGCTTCTGGCACTCACCTCCTCCCAACAGAGCTGCTGCATTAACTGCGGGGATGGCCGCTCTTGGGATGGACATTCAGCTAGGAGCAGTGGCCATTCTTTGTGTCCCTTAGGGTAGAGGTCTGCATTCCAGAACGGAAGCTCTTCTTTATTCATAGCTTCCTTTCCCTGAAGGACATATTAACTCTTCAAGTTCTGAGGGAGAAAGAGTGAGGAGGAAAGAAGGGTTCACTAACAGTATTCCCATCAAGGCCTTCCTGCATTGTCTGCAGCTTTCTGATTTCCCCTCAGTAGCTCGCAGAGACCCCCTTCAAACGCTGTGGATTTTCTCAGCGACGCTAAACCACGGCTTAGAACACCTTCCCTGATGAAGGTGTCACACTGCCTGTAGGCAGGCCCCACGTGTAAGTACTGTTGTCCTTTCTGGAGGCCCGCAAAGGAGCATGGGCTGGTGGTGTTCGGGCCCCTGAGGACTCCGTCTGTCTGGTGGCCCATCGAGCACACGCTGGGCAGGGCAGCCCGGGAGCTTAACCACGGTGCTTGGAGAGAGAGAGGGAAATGGCAGGTCCTTTCCTCCTGCGCACCCCACACCTGAGTGTGCTGGGGCCAGAGACTCGCATGAGCTCAGGATGGTGGCCTCGAGGGCTCTGGCTGTGCCTGTCACATGAACTATGAGACACGTGACTGGAAGGGGCTCTGAACATTCATGACGGTGACCGAGCGGATGTCTCTCTGCAGCCCATCCAGATCATCAACAGCACCATTGAAATGGTGAAGCCGGGGAAGTTCCCCAGTGGCAAGACTGAGATTCCTTTTGAATTTCCTCTGCACGGGAAGGGCAACAAAGTCCTGTATGAGACGTATCACGGCGTGTTCGTCAACATCCAGGTGAGTTTCCCAGTCCCACTTTGCCTTCGTCACTTTCTCCTGAAAAACAGCCTCCCTTCCACTGCAAGTTGCTCGACAACCCCGGGATTATAAGCCAGTACTCACTTGCCGTGACCTCCGTGCATACTCTGTGTGCAGTTCTCATTCAGCCCCGAGGGACACGTGTTACGCCTGACCGTGTTGTGTTGGGAGTCCTGCGGGGCCCACGCTCCAGCTTCTTCAGCAGCCCTTCGTCTCCCCGGGCTCTGAATGCCCAGGACACTGTGAAGGGAGCTCTCACTGTCGGGTAACAGCACGCCCTCGCTGCTCTCTGGCACCCGCACTAACTTTCCTGTTTCTGTCGTATAAATCTCTCTTTGTCTAATGCCCAAAGGCTACTGCTGTAACACAGGCTGCATTCTTTGTTGGACAACCTTGTAAAGGAGGGGGAAGTGAGTTTATGACTTCCGGTCCACCTCTGTGGCTCAGGATGTCTTTCACAGTTGCTGCTGTTGTCTCGGGCACAGTTCGGAGGCATGACTCAGAGGGAGACAGATAGCCTGTCCTTTATCCAGGGCAAAGAAAGGTACTTCTGTGATGTCGCGCTTGCTGCGGTCCCCCTTGCTAGAGGAGATGACACGCGCTATCTTGTCTTACATATGCGAAAGAAGGCTGAAAGTTAGACATTCTTTATATACTAATAAAGTTTTAGCTGATAATCTGATCTTTGTAGAGACTGTTCCCCTGCTTAACATACAGCAGTTTTAGAACAAAAATCCTCCAAACACTTGTGAGTTTAACCAAAGTCCATGAGTTTTATGAATTGCCTAAAGAATCTGCCAAGAAGCACACGCCGTACATAATGTGTCCTGTTGCAAAACTGTCTTTCTGTGAAGAAGCAGCATTTCTCATCCTTCAGTGTAGGTGCACCCGGTGCAGGCAGCATGTGCGCTAAAGGGATAGAGAGCCCCCGCAGTGCCAACAGTGACTGGAGGAGCGTCCGGATTCAGGGAAGCTGCAGGCGTGGGCATCCCGGGAGCTGGTACGCAGACGCGGGTCCTCTGACCAGCATTCTGGGTTGGAAATACTTTCACCGTGAACGAAAGTACATGAGAAAGTGCCTTTTTAGCAAGGCTGAAAGTATCATGAATATTTCATTTTGAAAATTATTTTTATTCTGTTTCCTGAATCGGCATCAACCACACAGCTCTTTAATGCTGTTTATTTAACAACATAAGCATATGTTCATTAGAAACTGAGTAGAATAACATCAAATTTTCATGGCCATAACTTCTTGTTACTTTCTCTTATGTTTATCATGCTTGTTAAAAGGTTAATGTGTTTAAAATAAAGTTGGAAATTTCATTCTTTTCCAAATATTGCCAACAAAGATACACAGATCTACATACAAAACTGTATGCTTGGTTCTGGCATAGCTGTGTGGAAATTGGAAGCTAGTTAAAATGCAAAGACTTCCGGTCAAGACGGAGGCATAGGTAGACACATGTGTCTCCTTGCACAACCAAAAGAAGAACAAACACAAATTTAAAAACAAAAAACAACCAGAACTGCCAGGAAATTGAACTGCATGGAAGTCCAACACCCGAGGAGTTAAAGAAGAAACACTCATCCAGACCGGTAGGAGGGATGGAGATGGGCAGCCAGGGCAGAGAGGACTCAGGGCAAGGCAGTAGCTGGAGGAGCAGATGGGGTGGTGACTGGCGGAGCGGGCGGTCCCACATTTGCATGCAGATAAACCAGGAGGAACAACTGGGGAGAGAGACAGACCCCTCAACCCAGGGTTCCAGCACGGGGAAATAAAGCCTCAGAGCCTCTGACTGAAAACACCTGTGGGGGTTGAGGCAGCGGGAGAAACTCCCAGCCTCACAAGAGAGTTTGTTGGAGAGACCCACAGGGTCTTAGAATGTACACAAACCCACCCACCCATGAATCAGCACCAGAAGGGTCCAATTTGCTTGTGGGTACGGGGGAAGTGACTGAAAGCCAGAAGAGAGCGGAGCAAGCAGCACTGTTCCCTCTCGGACCCTCCCCCATTGACAGTGTCACAATACAGCCATGTGAGTTGCCCTGCCCTGGTGAACACCTGAAGGCTCCGCCCCTCACTACATAACAGGTGCACGGAGACAAAAAAAAAAAAAAAATGGCCCAAATAAAAGAACAGATCAAAGCTCCAGAAACAATACAACTAAGCAATGAAGACATAGTCAACCTATCAGACGCACAGTTTAAAATACTGGTAATTAGGATGCTCACAGAAATGTTTAAGTATGGTCACAAAATAGAGGGAAAAAATGAAGGCTATGAAAAGTGAAATAAAGGAAAATGTACAAGGAACCAATAGTGAAAGGAAGGCAACTAGGACTCAAATCAATGGTTTGGAGCAGAAGAAAGAGAGAAACATTCAACCAGAACAGAATGAAGAAACAAGAATTCAAAAAAATGAGGAGAGGCTTAGGAACCTCTAGGACATCTTTAAACGTTCCAACATACAAATCATAGGGGTGCCAGAAGAAGAGAAACAGCAAGAAATTGAAAACTTATTTGAAAGAATAATGAAGAACTTCCCTAATCTGGCAAAGGAAATAGACTTCCAGGAAGTCCAGGAAGATCAGAGAGTTCCAAAGAAGTTGGACCCAAGGAAGCACACACCAAGGCACATCATAATTAAGTTACCCAAGATTAAAGATAACGAGGGACTCTTATAAGCAGCAGGAGAAAAGGAGACAGTTACCTACAAAGGAGTTCCCATAAGACTGTCAGCTGATTTCTCAAAAGAAACCTTGCAGGCAAGAAGGGGCTGGAAAAGTCATGAAAGGCAAGGACCTACATCCAAGATTACTCTATCCAGCAAAGTTATCATTTATAATGGAAGGGCAAATAAAGTGCTTCCCAGATAAGGTCAAGTTAAAGGAGTTCATCATCACCAAGCCATTATTATGTGAAATGTTAAAGGGACTAATCTAAGGAAAAGAATATGATCAAAACTATGAACAGTAAAATGACAACAAACTCACAGCTATTAACAGCCGAACCTAAAAAAAAACAAAAACAAACTAAGCATACAACTAGAACAGGAACAGAATCACAGAAATGGAGATCATATGGAGGGTTATCAGCGGGGGACTGGGGTGGGGGATAAAGGAGGAAAAGGTACAGGGAATAAGTAGCATAAATGGCAGGTAGAAAATAGACAGGGGGACATTAAGAACAATATAGGAAATGTAGAAGCCAAGGAACTTATATGTATGACCCATGGACATGAACTAAAGGGGGGGAATGTGGGTGGGAGGGGGTGTGCAGGGTGGAGGGGAATAAAGCAGGGGAAATGGGACAACTGTAATAGCATAATCAATAAAATATATTTTTTTAAAAAGTGGAAAAAAATTTAAAAAGTCAAAATGCAAAGGAGAGTTATCTTGTGGTGAATTCCTTAGTAAGGCCAGTAATCACCCTGCTCCCCCTTTATTTGGGTCACCAGCGTTTACCACTTGAAGGTTAACCTTGGAGTGCTACTGCTTCTTAGAATTCTGCGCCTCCCAAACATGTCACAGATTTCTAAAAATGAAGAGATTTCTTCTTACCCTCAGGTTATTGAAAGCTTATCACCCTTATACTTATCACCTACGTTCAACACTTACTAGTATTTTGCCATCTTTACTATATCTGTATTTATTTATTCTTTAAAGATTTTATTTATTTTTAGAAAGAGGGAAAGGGAGAGAGAAAGTGAGGGAGAGAAACATCAATGTGTGGTTACCTCTCACACGTCCCCCCCAATGGGGACCTGGCCCACAACCCAGGCATGTGCCCTGTCAGGGAATCGAACTGGCGACCCTTTGGTTCGCAGGCCAGCAGTCAATCCACTGAGCCACATCGGGCAGTGCTGTATTTATTTTTTGTGAATCATTTCAAAGTTAGTTGACAATTTATCTTAAAATACTTAAATGTCCAAAAAATAGGCTCATTCTTCTATTAAGTACAGTTAACATTTTCATACCTATCAAAGTGAACAAAAATTCTCAAATACCATCTAATTCCCAATTCATATTCAAATTCATCATTGCTCCTTTGGGAAAATATGCTTCTTGACATAAACTAGAATTAAGGGTTTTTGAATCTCTCATTCATTGATTCATTCATTCAGTTTCTAGATGGGTCTTTTTCTAGCCTCCTTGTTTTACAGGAGAGTCAGTGCCACCAGAGAGGACAGGACTACTGGGCACACAGGCCGTCTCCGCCTCGCAGCACAGGGCACCCGCCCTCCCTGTGCCATTGCCCACTCCCACTGCACTTACTCTGGAGGCTGACAGGGCTGTCACTCTGGATAAGACAGTGGTGTTCAACCCTGACAACAACGTCTTTCTCAAATTATGTGGGCGCAGAGAAATTTTACACTTACAATTTGAATTGTGCTAAGTAACATAGTGTAAAAATAGTAAAGATCCTAAGACAGAAAAATGGACTTAACGTATAGCCAGCGTCAACACCCAGCCTGCAGAGGCTGGGTCACTTGCTGCTTCTTGGCGGCGGGGCTTGATGATGTTGGCCCTTACTCTGTCTGTCTGTCACGTGGCGTTCGTGTCTCCCCTTCATGGTTAGGTAGTGTGCTCAAGAATCTCTCGTGGCCAGCCTAGCAAGACTTTACACTATGACACACCACAGACCGGTACCCACGTGTCTGCTGAAACTGTGTGTTCAGAATTAACCCACAGAGATGCCAGTCGCCCTTTCTTACAGTTAAAGTAATGCCCTTTCCAGGGTCTGCTTTTAGTCCGTGGGCAGGCGTCATCTTTCT
Source organism: Desmodus rotundus (assembly GCF_022682495.2). Classification (NCBI taxonomy): domain Eukaryota; kingdom Metazoa; phylum Chordata; class Mammalia; order Chiroptera; family Phyllostomidae; genus Desmodus; species Desmodus rotundus. Next base: position 4,969,943 of record NC_071388.1, on the reverse strand, counting down.
TCACGCCTATTGATGTGTGTTTGCTGATAGTCTGAGAAGATTGCGTCTTGCACCTTGCTTCTTGGTGCCCTGCTCGAGCCTGACCGCCCTGACCCCTCTGGCCTCCTGTAGCTCATACCACCTGGATCACGCCTTAGTAATTGGGAAAGATCCAGGGCTTTGCATCAGGTAAATCTGGGCCCGAAATTCATAAAGAATCAGAGCGTGGGTTTGGGCAACAGACTGGTGTCCATTCAGATCCCCCTCTCTGACCCTAGCAGCCTTCGAGACCTCTCCTCCAGGGGACTTGGTGAGACATGCTTAGTCAGCATCGTGCCTGGCACGAAGAATGGGCCAAGCGTGCGTTTGCTGAGTGACTGAATAAATGAATTGATGGTGACTGTATGCTAACAGTTCTTGTACCGGTCTTGTTACAAGTGAGGCAGCACCAATTCCTAGGACACAACATCAGTGTTTTTCTCCATCTCCCACCACCACTTCCCCAACTTATCACCAGCTGCCTTATCTAAGAGGGAGACCCAAAAAGAAACCCAGAATTATCTTCTGGAGGGCAGGCCCCTTGTAGTCCAGGCTTCCGCAGCTAGGTGAGTGTACTAGGAACCCATCAGAACCAGTGCACCAGCTGGCATTGCTGTGAGAGGCTGAGTTCGGCTTCAGTGAATTTTGTTGAAGACTTTCAACCCTTTTGCCCATTTCACGATGGGTGATTTATGAGTGCACCTGCCCACACCGTTCTGAGTGTTCAGCAGTTTTTGTCCAAAAATGGCATGATCCCCATCCCCCACCTTCCCTATTTACCCAATCTTGCCCCCCAATGACTTTTTTTGTTTCCCCAGATGAAAAAGGCCTCAAAGAGGAACATTTGGCCAATGTGGGAAAGGTGAAACAAAAAACAGCAGAAACGGCACGGGCCGGTGTGGCTCAGTGGATTGAGTGCCACCCTGCAAACCAAGGGGTCGCAGGTTTGATTCCCATCCAGGGTACATGCCTGGGTTATGGGCCAGGTCCCCGGTTGGGGGCATACAAGAGGCAACCACATGTTGATGTTTCTCTCCCTTTCTCGCTCCCTTCCCCTTGCTAAGAAAGAAATAAGTAAAATCTTAAAAAACAAAAAACCCAAAACAGAAACAATAAACAGCATCAAAATCAATGAGTTCAAACACTTCTGAGCAGTGGAAAAGTGTCTCGATAAGGTGTGTTGCATCAAATGGAGAGTACTTTGAAGGTGACTGAAGTTTAAACATGTAAGAATAAATCCATAAGTTTCTATAAATTCCAGTGTTTTTTGGGTCCCCCTTCCTATTACGTATTATTGCTTTCACACTTATAAAACATTGGAGTGACCAAAAGTTGATGCCTGTTATTCACACCCTTTTTATTTGCAGGTTATAGGAATCCAACTCAAGACGACTTAGACACAGCATTGGGTCACAGAACTAGGGAGCATCTAGGCCAGGTTGGGTGCTAGCCGTGCCCCGGGCTCAGCCCCGTTCTCAGGCAGGTCTTCCCTTGTGTTGCGCAGATGGCTGCCAGCAGGCAGCTGCGGGTTCACAGTCTACCCTGTTGGCAACCCCGGCTGCAGTCCTGCCTCACTGGTCACTTCTACACCCAGATGGGGTCAGGGGAGGTCAGCCCCACCCAGACCCTGAGGCTGAAAATGAGGAAGGGGGCGTTCCCATTTGGAAAAGAATTAGGGACACAGGCAAGCCAGAACAAAATACGTATTGCCCACTCTAGACAGTGGGTGGGATATACAGGGGGGGTGACGTACATACACACATGCAGGCATACGTACCTGTGTCCCGTGTACATGCAGGGTCTGTCCAGGATGTATTCAGCCATGTACTATGAAAAAGAGACCTTTATTGAAGAAGATACAAGAAACATTGTACATTGGACAATGACGTCTCAGTTCCTTTCAAAGTAGGCACCTTGGGACCTCACACAGTTCTCCCAATCACTATCAGCTGCCCTGTTGTATCTTCCTGAATTTTATCGATGGTCTGAATCTCTTCCCTTTCAAAGGTGATTTTAGTTTTGGGAAAAGCCAGAAGTCGCAGGGTGCCAAATCTGGGCTGTAGAGGGGCTGAGTCCCCTGGGTGATTTGATGTTTCACCAAAAAACTGCACGAGACGTGATACCTGAGCAGGCACATTGCTGTGATGAAGCTGCCAATCACCAGTTGCCCATAGCTGCAGCCTTCTGAATTATCCAAATAGTTTCTATGGAGGAACGTTCAAACTTAATGGAAAATTGGATGCAGATTTGTTGCTCTACTCGTTCAGTCATTTTGAATGAGACAGCCACACAGTACACATGCTCACTCAACAGTGTCTACCGCCCCCACTGACTAGTACAGTGAAGGCGTCATTGTTCACGCATGCAAATTCCAGTCCACTCTCCTTGGCTGCCAGGTTACATTGATGTTGTGCAAACTGTTCTTGTTATATTAACAATGGCTGGACTTTTTCCAGACAGACAACTGAGGTTGTTGTCTGGGAGGTCAGGTGGAAATCTCGATACAGAATATATATAAACAACCCTTTTTATCATTGTATCCCTAGTACTTAGCACTGTGCCTGGCATTTAGTGGATAATGAAGAACATTTGTTCAATTGCATTAAAAAAAAACTACAAGGTGGTATATTGCCACTTGATCTTGTCTAAATAGATTCTTTTTATTATACATATAAACTATTATAGAACTAAACAAAAGGGAAAATTTTAAAAAGATTAATCTTTTAAAAATATGAAAGTCTTACTTTCCCAGTAGTACCTTAAATGAAAAGTAACTTCCTGTTTCACCTGGATGGCTTGTTCCCAATCCCGTAGCTTCTTGAGTTAACTGCACACACTTCTACAAACTATTTTTAACCGGATTCTAAAGTTTTTCCTGGATGATTAATACAGCAGGTAACATGGAACAGGGGCCATGTGATTTTCTCTGTTTTCAGATGAGCAGTGAGGCAGCTGTCACGCTCTAGCACTTGGTTGCCATCTCTCAGCCAACAGGCAGGTGGAGAGACAGCACCGGGCCCGAGCTGTGCCTTCAGCTCCGGCCAGCTTGCAGCAGGGCTGTCCCTCGGAGGACAGGGCCCATCAACTGCAGGGACAGCACAGTGGCCTGTGCAGGGAAACAGCAGGGGCAGCAGAGGCACTGGACCAGGACAGGAGGAGCCAGGGGGGTCCCCTGTCCTCTCCTGCCCATTAGGAGCAGGGGGTTTCCTCAGATAAGTAAGATCAGCCAGAAGCTGACTGATGCGGAAGCTGAAGGATGTAAGGGGCTTCCTTCTCTTGTCTTTTGAAGGCATTTGAATTTTCCAAAAAAAAAATTTATAAAGACTTTCCCTTTACTCCTCCTCTAGGTTGACATGTATAAGGAGCTAGACTGAAGACACCCTGGAGTCCCAGGGCTTTGCTCATCGTTGCTCCCTAGTCCTTTTAGTCAGCTAACCAGACCGAGCACGGGGCGATACCCATCTTGCGGTGGCAGCCAGTGCGTGCTCTGAGCTCTCGGCGTGGACAGTGACACGGAACAGCCCGAGGTCCGTGCCGTGCTGGGCTGGTCCACCTTCTCGTCCCTGCTGCAGGGTTTCCTGACCTGCAAAACAGCTGCCGTGTGCAGGAACGGCTGCATGGGCCTGCACTCGGGGCTCTACAGGGCTGTCTCCTCACCGCAGGTGGGCAGGCCGCGGGTACCCAGAGCAGCTGTGCTCACTGCGGGTCACACAGAAGGACTGATGACGGGATTCGAACTAGCTTCTGCTTCTAGTGCCCGCACCTTCTCCTCACCTACTCCGGCCCTTCTCTGCCACAGAGGGGGCTCTGCCCTGCGTTCTGGGGGGTCCACCCACAGGAAGAGGCTGAGGTGTGACCCTGACATGTTTTTAAAAACAAACGCCTTTACTATGAACACTAACTCCCCCAACTGTGTGCATCGATTTCATATACATGTTAATTAGACTGTTTTTCTGAAATATTGACTTGTCTCTGACTGTAATTCCAAGATGAGAGCAAATTACCCCAGCATGATATTTCTCTCCCCACTTTCCATCTAGTACACCCTGCGCTGTGACATGAAGCGGTCTCTGTTGGCCAAGGACGTGACGAAGACCTGCGAGTTCATCGTCCACTCTGCTGTAAGCTGCCCTCGGGGCGCCGGGGCTGTGCCGCAGGGCCCTCCTGTGGGGTCCGGGCTTTGACCTGCTCCACGCCAACAAGCTAGCCTGTTACTGCTGTTCCGCTGCTGCTGAGATGCGCAGGCTCCTGGGTCGGTCATGAGGGACCTTACTCTCGGCACGGCCAGCAGCCTGCGCCCCACTGTGGGTGTCTTTACTCTGGGCCAGAGTCCCCTGGGCACAATGACGCCGCGCCACTGGGTGTTTGTGGCCCAGTTGTGGAGTGCCGGCTAGGGCCTCCCCTCCTCCCTCAGGGTTGCAGGGTAAACAGCTCAGCGATGGCCTGGCCTGGTACCGAGCAGCCCGGGCCTTGCGGTCTTGGCATGCTCAGCAAGGACGTATGGGGACACACAGGGCCAGGGTGGGTTGCCCCTCCTAACACCCAGTGCTGGTATTTTGCAGTGACATAATGTCTTAAAAAATTCACACGTCAGCTTAGGGAACTGGATCCTCCCCACCACCACTCTGGTGACTCCAAGTAAGTTCTCGGGAGTCCTCTGTAGCCCTGCTGTGCTTTGCCTCAGTCATGCAGAACCTTGCAGTGACAGGTAGCGCCTGCCCCTGGTGTGACATGTGGTGAGAGATGCTCGCTCGCAGCCCTGGGCCCCCCAGGGGGTCTCAGGCCGCTGCAGGCACACTCGCTGGGGCTCAGCCTCTTGCTTGAGCACGCCATGGCCGAGCTCTCTGCCTCACTGTGCTCACCTGCAGAGTGGGGCCAGTGACAGCTGCCACGCCCCATGGAATCGGTGTGTGGATTTGGTGGCACGTTGTAGATGCTCTGGTGTCAGCTCTAATTCCGAGAGGTTTCAAGTACCTCCCAGAAATACCTCTCTGATTCTTAAGCCTAATTTTCAAACTCTGGATCTTCAAGAGACCCTAGAGATTGAGAAGTCTGTCCTCCCGTTTTACAGATAGGGACACTGAGCCATGAGATGGACATCTTTGATGTAGAACACAAAGGTGTTCTTGGTGGGCCTGCATTCAGAACCTCCTCTTAGTGCCAGGCTCACCCTCGATCACCTTGCTGCCCTTCGTCCCTTTCCAAAGGGGGACAGCTTTGACCGCAGGACTCCTGGCCCTCCAGCAGCTGATTCTGATTTGTCCCCCATTTCAGCCTCAGAAGGGGAGACTGACCCCAAGTCCCGTGGACTTCACTATCACACCTGAGACATTGCAGAACGTCAAAGAGGTACTGTGTTCCCCACGCCCGAGATGCGGGGTGTTTTCTCAGTGACTGGGCACGCACCGACGTGTGCTCAGCTGTTCTTTATCTGGGTATCAAGAGGAAATTCCTGATTGTCTATGCCCAGAATAGTCTGTGTTTTCTGTTTCGACTTTTTTAAACTCAGTAACTACTTAAAAGACCAATGCTTTTGGAAAGTTTCTCGGGGGTATATATTTGTTATTTCTTGTATCTTCTTCCAGTTCTGCACTGTGGTCAGAGACGCTCCCCTGCGCCGCGGTCCCCACCGCTACCTGTGCTGGAAGAAGATACAAGAAATAATAAACTCCTTTATTTCTCATCGTTGGTCACTGCCTACGCTTCGCCACCTGTCTCTTGTCATCCATGGACATGGCTTTTCCTCCTCGCTCTCACCCCACAGCCTGCTCTCTGGACCCTTTTGATTAGTCGGGTTGAAGGCAGGTTTGGGGCTGGGGCACACGAGCAATGCTGGCCTTGTCCCTCGGAGTCACAGCCGAGGCAGGGCCATGCCATAGGTGGCCTTTTGGAGTCCGTTACCCAACCCTGCCTCCTCCAGCTTCTGGGGAGCACAGGGCACCAGTGGGCCAGTCCACCACTCCCCATGCAGGGCCCTGAACCTGAGTGGGGAGCGGGCAGGGCCGGGCCCCAGCTCTGCCCTGCCCCCTGCCCGTCCTGCCGACTCCCCGGCGCGTTCGATTAGCCCCACTGTTTCTTATGTTGGTTAGAATAAGTTTGCATTTCTTACTTCTGAAGAATCTTTGTGATACAAAGCAGAGTGAGAAGAGGTGCTGAACATATAGATACAAACAGTTCCATTGTTTACCTGGTAAACAGCATCTAGCCGGAATTTTTGAAATATGTTGTCTCCAATAGAGGAATGTACCCATTCTTTTCTATTTTGAAACTGCCTCATTTTACTCCTACATCTTGTCCTGCGCTCTGTGATATACTTCATTGTTTCTTTTTTTCTATCTTCGCTCTGATTTATAAGGTTGTGAGGGGTTGGTTTTTTTTTCTGTTCTTATTGTAGTTTGCTCCTTATTTCAACATCTTATTTCTCCGTCCCGAGTAGTTGCCCTTTAATGTTCACACACACAGGGACAGCTTTACCTGTAAATACAGCATTGAGAAGAAGCGCCTTCTGGCAGAAGTTTGTAACATTTTTGCATTTTTCTACCATGCACCACCTTGCTTGTTATGTTTGAAATCTACAGTCCCACTTGTCACCAGTGTTATTTCCCGATGTTAACTCCTTATTGGCTTACGCACCAGTTCTTCATAGTTGTCTAACATACCACAGTCACTTTCTTCAGCCTCAACTGGAGGCTTCCCCACAGTCGTTGCTCACCATTGATTCTACTCACTTACGTTTTCTTCTTTTTTCAGTCTGTTTTTTGTTTAGCTGGAATGCATCCTAGAGTTATCCTTTCAGAAAAGGTGAGGAGTGAACCGAGATCCTTGAGTGTCTAGAAATTATCTCACTTTGCTCCCACACTTGGTTCCTAGACTAGGCAGGAAATTCCAGCTTTAATATCATTTGCCCTTAGGATGTTCAGGAATAGTTCCCTGGTTGTCCAGTGCCCAGGGATACTGATGACAGCCTGGTCCTCAGATCTGTGTGAGCTGATCTGCTGCTTCTCCCTCTCCCCTACCCCTCCTCCTCCACAAATCTTCCAACATCTCCACTCCTTTGGGCTCTAAAATTTCAGAGTGCTTGTCCAAGTTTGTATCTTGCTTTCCTCCGTGTGCCTGGCGTTCGGTGGTCTTTTTCATCCTGAAGCCTAAGCCTGCCTTCAGCCCTGTGAACGGCTCTGTTACCACTTCCTGGACACATTGTACATAGGAGAAGCCCCTGGCTCAGTCCTCCAGCTCAGTGCTTTGCTCTCAGTGAATGTTGAGCCCTGCTGTTGGAGTGTTGATTCAACAACATTGTGATTCCTTTCCAAGCAAGGCTCCTTTTTCACCATAGCCCCTCCTTTTAACGCGGATGCAGTGCTGGTCAGTTGATGCTGTTTCTTAGGGGGTCACTTCCTCTGTTTATTATAGAGTGAGTGCCTCCTTTTTTGCTTTATCTTCCTCAAATGTTTATTGATTCTTGGTTACTAGTTTATATTTATAGATGGTGATCTCATACATATGGCCTCACTAACTGGACTCCCTGTCCTTAGCCCAGACGAGAATCTGCTCCCTTTACAGGCGGGCACTCTGGCCAGAGGAGCTTTGCTGGGAGTGCTGCGCGGGGGGAGGAGGCAGCGGGCCCTGCGGGCCTTCTCTTAGGGTAGGTGTGCAGGTGGTTTATCTGCTCAGTCTTGGGGCTCTCGTGTTATAACTGTACATGACTCGGAACACGTGCCCTGCCTTGCCCAGCCTGCTTTGGGGGTCTCCTGGGTGGAGAGTCCCCCTTGAGGAAAGCTGTGGGCCCCCTGGGGAAGTGCCAACTCCAGAGGCCGCAGCCAGCCAGTGGGCCCCCCCTCCGACGCATGTCCTGTGAGCACCCACTGACTGCTCCTTCTTGGGGTGCCCCTACTTCCCTCGGACCTGGCAGGTACAGTGCCCAGGGCCTGCTGCAGGCACTTGCTCTCAGAGCCCTGCCGACTGCAGGGTGCAGCCCGCAAACCCTTGTGAGCGTCACCGTCCATCGACTTCAGAAACACTGCAGGGGGCAGCCGCGGGTGGCGGGCTGTAGCTCTGCAGGAGCAGGTGTGTTCGTGCATGCTGACCTCATGCTGGTGTGAGGGCAGGTGATGTTTGGGGTGCCTTCAGCTGGGGCTCGAGAGCTTTTCTGTGTTCTTCATGTGCCTAAGAGAATTTTAATAAAGATCGCTACTGCTTATCCTTCTAAACAAAAAGCCGCTTTTACCTTTAGTTATCATTAGAACTTGTCTTGAATGAAGAGTGTTTTAGAGCTCCCTGCTCTCCAGGGTGGCGGCCACCGGCCTGCTGGTCTCACTTGAGGTGAGCCATAAGCGTGAGGTTTGGGAGTCCAAGACTCAGTGTGCGAAAGAGAATGGGAACATCGTAATTTTTAAATAGTGATTCTATGTGGGAGTGACACTATGTGGGAGTGATAATATTTTGGATATATGGGCTAACTTTACCTGTTTCCCTTTACTTTTTAAAACGTGGCTACTAGAAAAGTTTACATTGCGCGTGTAGTCCACCTTCATGGCTTGCAGCATGTTTCTGGGGGACAGTGGTGTCCTGAGCTCTGCGTTGTCCTCAGTTCCTGGGACGCAGCCAGCGGCGAGGGAACAGTTGGCTCACTCTGTGCCCCTGTCCTCCCCACGGGACTGTCATCGCTCCCCCGGGACCAGTTTCCCCTGTTGACAGAGAAAAGGGCCACAGGCTATAGTCAGGGTTTGAAGGACACTCTTCTCTTTAAATTTCCTTGAAGTCAAGTAAGTGTGTTGACTCTTCAAAACTGCATCACTAAGACCACTTTAAAATTGACTATCTTGTAAAAACCTTTCTGCGTGCGTGTGTGTGTGTGTGTAAGGCTAGCCGCCCGCAAACTCTTCCTCGGGCATTTTACACATCGTTCCCTCGGTCCGGAGGGGCTCTCCCATCTGACCTGGGCGGTGCGGGGGTTCTGGGAGGGGCTCTGAGGGGTGGCGGGCCGTGCCCGGTGTCTGTTGGGAGAGGTGGCGGAGTCAGGCCCTTAGTAATGGTGACAGAAGATACAGGAAGTGCTGCCGCACCTTCTACCGCATTTTGTAAAACTGCAACCCCGGGGGTTGTATCCAAACGATCCGACTTTGTTTTCCGCTTTTGTCTGTACCAAAGTGACTGTTGAGTCATCTGCAGTCCTGATGGCTTTGCCTCTGTCTGGTTCCAGAGGGCCTTGCTCCCCAAGTTTCTCATCAGGGGACACCTGAACTCGACCAGCTGCATCATCACACAGCCCCTGACGGGCGAGCTGGTGGTGGAGAGCTCGGAGGCCGCCATCCGGAGCATAGAGCTGCAGCTGGTCCGCGTGGAGACCTGCGGTGAGGCCCGCCCCGCCCACAGTTCCGGGAGATGTTGGGGGGGCGGCAGGGAGAGGTGGAGGGATGGGGGCTTGGGAACCCTGGGAGCCGCGGCGAGAAGCGGTGTGTGCGGGTCCTCACAGTCACAGAGCGCCATCGACCTGCTGGACGTTGGCTAGTTTCTGACCACGTGGTGCTCTCCCTCCTCCAGGGTGCGCAGAAGGCTATGCCCGCGATGCCACTGAGATTCAGAACATTCAGATTGCCGATGGGGATGTCTGTCGGGGCCTCTCGGTTCCCATATACATGGTCTTCCCCCGGCTGTTCACCTGCCCCACGCTGGAGACCACCAACTTCAAAGTGGGTAAGTGCTGCTTCCCAGCACTCGTGGCCACCCGGGGCCCTGGGACAGGTGTGGCCCCCAGAAAGGGCCACCCAGAGCCTGGGACAGACACACCCGTCTGCTTGGGTCAGGTCGGCTCGGAGCACTTGACCTTCAGTCACTGCTTGAAGGCCCACCGGGAAGCACCATGCTGGGGCCGAGGGTCTGCAGCGAGCAGTCCCGGCTCTGAGGACACTTGCGTTGTCACCCAGGGAGGCGCCAGCAGCCTTGTCAGTGTGGGCAGGGGACGGGAAACTGGGCAGGGAACTACCACAGCAGGGACAGGCCAGCTCTGGGCACAGGGAGGTCAGGATGGAGATGCAAAACGTGTGGCAGTCCTGTGAACGTGAGTCACCGTGAAGCCGGGGCTCTGTGGGGACAAGCCGATGCACCGTGGCCAGGGCCCACTGGTAAATAAGTGAGGGGGGTTCGACAGCTGCTCCTGCTCTTGTGCCTGATTCTCTGAGAAATGGGGACGTAGTCCCAAAGGCCAGTGTGTTTTATCAATGTCCCATCCCCCCTACGTCTTATAAGGTGAGTTATTTGTAGTCCAGAGAGAATATTTGTTTTTAAAATTGGACCATGATTTTACTTTAAATAATTCCAAATAATATAACTTAACATTGAAGGAAGAACAGGTTCATCTCCAAAGCCGAGCGTGTGCTGTTAGTTTAAATGGAGGTTATTGCACCTGCTGCTGACCCTGGGCGCTTCTTGGACCTTCGGGCTCGGCCCCTGGGGTCGGGAGCACAGTCTGTTTGTGGGGTCCCTTAAGTGCATCATCGGAAACGTTACACTGAGAGCACGTGGCGTCAGGACTCCTCAAAGGTGATGTTGGTCAAACTTGACCCAAGCCAAGGTGCCACAGTGTCTCTCAGAAACCGTGTATGATTATCATGGAAGCGGCCGTCCCTGCCCACACCACACAGGCCGAAGGCCCAGGGGCCCCGAGAACAGGGGTTGCCTTCAGCTGCCCAGGCTGCCCCCTAGACCACAGCCTCCCAGCCGTGCCCAGGTCCCCGGGCGGGCAGTGTGCCCATAGCCGCCGGCATCGTTGGCGGTGCCCCGCACACGCGGCCTGAGGTGCTGTAGCTTGGCGTCTGAGGCCTTTGATTCTAAGTTGACGCAGAATTTCTCTGTCAATTTCTCCATTTGGTTCCCTCCACAGACTTCAGAAAGGTCCAAAAAATTAGTTTGTCTGCTATGCTGTTCATTAAGCACCTACATTTTTAATGTCATTTCTGTCAGATTTATAAAGTTTCCATACACCATTCATTCAGGGCCTCTGGTCCTTCCACATAAATGATGCCCACAGTCCACCAGCCCACACTCCGGCCAATGCCCTTTCCTAGTGCCTATGCTGCGGAATGACAGACACCCTGGTGGGCGAGTCCCCACACAAAGGAGAGGGTGTGAGACCGCTCTAGGCCTGGAGCGCCCCGTGTGGCCAGCCGGGGTTGGGCTCCGAGTCCCACGGCGGGGTCGGCACCCCCAGCTGGGAGGCTGGGAGGCCCCCGTCCTGAGGTAGGAGCCGTGTCTGGGTGCCAATCACACGGGTGACTTCACATGCCTGGTCAGGCCAGAGTTGGGGGGCTTGCCCGTCCCAATGCCGTGTCCTGTGCCACAAGGACTGCCAGCACTAGCTGCCTGACCTGTCCTCTCTGTGCACGTCGGCCACACTGGCCCTCAGGGTGGAGACAACAGGTGGCTGGAGGAAGGTGGAAGTAATGAGGCTAGAAGCCCAGGGGCCCTTCCTGTGCTGTGACTCTGGTCAAAGGCAGGCGAGCAGGGGAGGCACTGCATGGGGCAGGTGACAGTCACACATGGGGCATTGTCCTCAGGACTCCAGGCACAGGTGGGGCCCCGGACCAGGTGACCCCAAGCCCCTTCCACAGCTGAGCTCCTGCGTGGCGGGGTGGGGCAGGGCTGCCCTTGTCCCTTCGGCCCAGCTGCTTCTCTGCCCGCACAGGCCCTGCCGCCTCCATCTGCCCTCGAGCTGGGGGCCAGGCCAACCCGTGCTCAGGGAACTGCCCCTTCACATCCCCTTTGCCTTGTCGACAAGACTGGCCCACCCGTAGCAGCTAAAGAGCTGGTGGAGAAAGGACCCTGTTTGCTGAAAGGCCAGAGACAGCTGACGGGCGGGTGTTTCAGCTAAGCGCACGGTATCCAGAGGAACAAGTTCAGCCGAACGCTGTTTCCCATCCGGGAGGGAGCCGGTACCCAAGCAGCTTCAGGCCAGCCTTGGGTCTGCTGTTCCACTAAGAACTGTAGGAAACGTAAAAATAAAGCAAAGGAAGGTAAATGAATGGAAAGGGTTCCAGAAGATTCCCTCTAGGAAAGTGTGGTTGGGGAAGCAGATGCCTGCCTGTTCCCAGGTGAGGAGAAATGCACTTGAGCAGGTGCCCAGAGGCATCAGCCAGCAGTGCAGCTGTCTCCCAGGCTCTCCCGGAAGCTCAGGGGACACATGGGGACAGGGCACTGGCACCGGCCCCTCGCTGCTCTGAGCAGAGCAGGCGGGGCCGGTGGAGGGTTTGGCATCCGGTCTCCGGCCCCGACAGGTGAGCTGAAGCTGTCTGTCCTTTGTCTTCTCAGAATTTGAGGTGAACATCGTCGTGCTGCTTCAGGGCGACCACCTCATCACGGAGAACTTCCCACTGAGGCTCTGCAGGATGTAGCCCAGGCGGGAGCGGCCCAGTGGAGATGCAGCCGTGGGGGCCTGCAGGGAGCTGGAGCCCCGGCACACGCCACTGTTCTCCATGATTCTGCCCCAGAAACAGACCTGGCCCCTCACTTCACAGTCGCCTTCTTCCTCATTTCCTCGAGGCTTCTCCCAGCGGGCACCTCTGGTCAGACCTTCTCTTTAGAGTCATCGGGGTTCCCTAGTGTTATCGGCAGGATCATTCAGAAGGCAGAATTTCATGGGCCCCCTGACCTTGCTGCTGCTGTATGGGCAGAGGACAGCGGGGACAGCAGTTTGAGCTCTGCTGGCAGCGAGGTCCTGGGCCGGCAGGGCACCCCCGTGCCTGGCCGACGGATGGGGCTAGGGCTGCAACCGCAGAGCCACGGCAGGCAAGGCAGGGACAGGCATGCCCCGTGCTGGTGGTGTCTGCAGGTGCCCTCCTGGGAGGGTGCCAAATGGCTGCCACTGCCGAGCTCTGTGGTTCTTCAACACTGTCTGTGATGACCTTGAAGCTCTTGGAGAACTGGAAGACAGTCTTCCTTGCTGCCATAGGACTGAGACATTTGATGACCGTGGCTGAAGTATTTCTGAAGTCTCAGGACCTGGTGTAAAATCGCGTGCCCACCAGGCTCCCCGAATGCACTTCAGGGCCAGGTAATATAGGGGCACATGTCCGTGACCCGTGTTGGGTGGGTTCAGAGCAGCAGGAGGCTCGTTTCCGGGGTGGTAGGTGAAGACCTGTCTACACTGGCAGGGGCCAAAAGTGTGCTGGACTCAATGAACTTGGCCTCTCTCTGACCCTGTCTGTGTTCCAACCAGGGGCCTGGGCCTCAAGCCACTTCCTCCCTGGCCCTGCTCTGGTTCACAGTGACAACCCACTTCCTCCCTCCCGTCCTGCCCTTCCTCCCATCGGTCCACCAGTGACCAGCCCTCAGAAGTAAAGCCTGTGCTTGGCATGGCCCTCCCTGCCAGTCCGCCACCTGGGCGCGCTCAGGTGGACGGCCATCGTCCGCAGACGGCGTGTACGATGCTGAGTGTGGATGACCCGCCCCAGGCACGGCTTGGTCGCAGGGCCTCGCCGGGGAGGGAGCCCACACACACACAGCCATCCAAGGCTGGCTCCCGCAGGACACGTGGCTGGCGCACAGGTCTCTCACGCCCACATCTGCCCTTGATGATGTGTTTGAACTAAAGCAGCAGAAGACAAACAGGCTCTACTTTTGGGGACGTTTCACAGGTAGAAACCACTTTTAATAAAAAAAAGCCAAGTGAGAATTTTGAGAAATGCTTCCAGACGTGCGTTGCTATGTCGGGTCTTTACTAAGTCCGTATTACAGATACAAATGGGATGATACTCCTTAGGGAACAGTTGTGGCCTGCGGAGGAGCCGCAGCCCAGCCACCCTCCGCACTTCCTTCAACCCCGCCCCCTCTGTGGCCAGGCCCCTCCACCCGAGGCTGGTAAGGGAAACTCAGATGTCCAGCTGCCCCAGCTGGAGCTGGGTCTGTCCGCTCCTGGAGGCTGGGTTGTCAGATTCTCCCATTTGAGGAAGAGGACGTGGAGGAAAAAATCCGAACTATGAATTTACTGTTTTGGAAATGTCCCTTTAGGCAGGAACACATTTTGGCCATCAAAGTTCCATCAGAAATGGGGCCTGGCTCCAGTTCTCAGCCATGTTGTAGAGTCCCGAGAAGGCCGAGAGGTTAATCAGGAATAAAATGTTAAAAGAGCCCAGCATCATGCCTGAGTTTGTCCAAAGTCCTTGTCCCAAGCCCACCTTTTTGATGGCTGGCAGGGGGTGGAACCCTGGCTTTTCTGCCTTCCCTGGGGGGGTTTCCCAAGTCCTGAACCTGAGTCTGACTCACCCCTTAAGGGCTTTGGGGCTGAGTTACCCCCATGTGCCAATGGTGACTGGGGATGTAGCAGGTCACCAGACCCCCACAATCCCTCTGATTGCCCCTTGTTCAGAAACATGGCTGTATTGCCATGGAACCATGCCCACCTGGCAGGGGACTTGTTTCCGACTCCTTTGCAACCAGGTGTGGTCATGTGATAGAGGATGTGGGCCACTGGAGGCCAGATCCCACTGGCCTTGTCCCACTACTGGACCAAGAACAGGCCTGCATCCCAGCCTAGACCATGCCGGCCACAATGAGTGAGCAGAGCACCTCACCTCCTCGCCCTGTGTCATTGTCATCACCACTGTCATCACAGGAGAGAGAAAGAAAAGGGGCTTGCTCCCCAAGCCTCTGGATTATTGAGCGTCTTGGCTGAAGTTAGTTGCTGAGGAAAATGGGCTGGTTTTCAGTCACTCACTCTCCAGGCAATTAAAACAACTAAGTTACGGTTTTCCCGTAAGAAAGCATCAACTTACTACCAAGAATAACTTCTGTGATGACAGCTGTAACGTACCTATTGCGTCCTCTGTTTTGGGAAGAGAGCTGCAGCGGACTTGATGGTGTGCTGGCTGCCACCCTCTGGTGCCAAACGTCTTTGGAACTTGCCAGGCGGCCTCCCTCCGGGAAAGCCCTGGCTCAGGTGAGGCTGACCCTCCCCCGGAGGGGTGGGATGGATGCTCTCCGGGAGCTCCGTCCTGGCAGGTTAAGTTGCCGGAGTGTTTAACAGACAGCAGCTGTGGGCGTGGGTCTGATGAGAGTACGGGCCAGGTGTGCCTCTGGGTCAGGCCTGCCCCAGGTGCTGCACACCTGCCATCACTGTGCAGACGAGGAGGGGTAGCCTCGTCCCCACACGTCCTCACGCGTCCCTACCAGCCCCGGGGAGCAGTCCAGCTGCCACAGTCCACGTTAACCCGCACCGGCGCCTGTTTCCCCGCACCTTGCCTCATCGGGGCTTCACGTCCCCCGGTCAGTTTCCTCTGGTTTCCCGGTCACATGTCGTCTGTGCCACCGCATGTGTTGAGAGGAGCCAAGGGCTCAGCTATGTTTGCTGATGTCTGATCACGCCAGTTTTGATCAACTGAAGCAAACGAAGATGCAGTTGGAACACGAAGGAAATGTTTGCAGCTGGATCCGGTTTAGGAACAAAGTGGGTGGCGAAAGGCCCCAGCATTCCAGGTAAATCGCATTCTTGTCCTGAATTCCTTCCCATCGAGTGAGGATGTCAGGGAACGTCCTAACCCCGCTCGGAGCACTGGAACATGGCGTAGTGCGTGACCTCACAGCAGCCGTCTGGGGGGTAATCACCCCCAGTCCACAGCGAGCAGAGAGGCCAGGACCCTCCCAGTCCCCGTCACTGCTGAGCTGTGGGCCAGTGTTGCCCCACACCATCCCAACCCCTCACCGAGGTGTGCATGGGACCTTGTTCACGGGGGCTCATGAACCACAGTTCGTCGCAAACCACCCTTCGTGATTCCCACCTGGTTTTCAAAAAGGTCAAAGAAAGTCCGTGAAGGATACCGTTTGCATGGTGAGGCGTATCCCGGGGACTCCGAATGAGAGATGAAAAATTGCACAGCAGAACAACCGCCTGGAAAAATGCTCCCTAAAAGGAAGGCCACCTTTTAAATGTAAGTAATTCTGTAACTGCTAGACTCAGAACAAGCCACTTGAGCAGAAAAAAGCCACGCGTGGGCCGAAGGTGGCGGCGAGAGGAGGTCTCCGGGCCAGTCGGGTCTGCACTCCGACCCCCGAGAGCTGTTTCTGTTTGGAACTCTCCGGTGGTCGGAGCAGCCAGAGGATGTGCCTTTACTCAGAAAGCTAAGGGCAGCTCGTGTGCAAGTGAAGCTGACCCAACTGCCACAAAATACGGCCAAATCACTACAGCATATCATTCAACAGAGGGGCAGGCAAACTGAGGACAGAGAACTCAGCGAGGGTCCCTGGTACCCCACTCTGCTTTTATGTGGGTGTCGCTGGGGAAGTGGGCCCCCGCCCAGCAGGCAGGATTCTGACACTGGGATATTTCACCCCCAAACCCAGCCAGTGCCCCCAGGCTTTCTGTGTAACATACAGAAGCCACGCTGCAGGCTCGAAGTTACCCAGGAGAGGACAAGACGAGACCTGCTGCCTCACGGAAGGAGCGCCTGCCTGACCGAGAACGAGGCTGCGGAAGGCAGCACCGGCTTGCCTGCGCTCCACACCGGTGGGCACTTCCCAGGAAGAGGCCTGCGTCTGGTAGCCCTGGCAGGCCCCGCTGTGGTGTGGGAGCTGTGGGGAAGCAGCTCCAGAAAGGAGGGCTTCTGAGGGGTACAGTTTGTGGAGCAAGGGCCCCCCCGAGAGGGGTGTCACTCCTTTCTCAGGGGTCACTGTTTCCCACCTTCATCAGTGATGAGCACTTCAATGCTACAACCTCTGGGTCTTAAGTGACAGGGATGGGACAAGCTCTCTTGTCTGAGGATGAGCAGCCATGAGGCCACCTGGGGCCACCAAGAAAAGGCAGCACTCAGACTTAGCCATGGGAAGCAGCAGAAAAATAAAGCCTTAAGTATTCATTTAAAAAAATAGTTTCAACATCAGTATGCATTAAGAACACCCAAATTCAAAACCCAATACATGATCAAATTTAAGAAATGAGTGTTTATGTCCTAAAATTTTCACTACCATGTGCCTTTATAGCTTACAGAAAATACATATTTTTAATCCATAGAAAATTTTCCACAATATATTTTTTGCCACAAAGAAATAGAAAAATCTCAATAAAATTTTAAGTAGAAATTGCCCAAGCCATACATTCTCTTGTAGTGCAATAAAATTAGAAATTAATAACAAAAGGAAAATCAAAATTCAATATAAGCACTTGTAAATTATATAACTTTCATCAAAGAAGAATCCAAAACTTCATTTATAGGCCCTTTTATTTTTGAAGATTTTACTTATTCTTTAGAGAGAGAGGAAGGGAGAGAAACATCGATATGAGAGAGAAACATCAATTGGTTGCCTCTCACATGCACCCCAGGGACTGAACCTGCATCCCAGGCACGTGGCCTGACAGGAATTGAACCGGTGACCTTTCACTTTTCGGAATGAAGCCCAACCCACTGAGCCACACCTGTCAGGGCTACCAGCCCTTTGAAACGAATGAGAAGGAGCCCACTAAACAGCAACAGTCAGTGCTGTAATCACAGCATAATTCATAGCCTTAAATGTGCTTATTACACCAGACAGAATGAAAACTAATGAGTTTGGGCATTCAAATTAAATGTCCATCAAACAAAAATTAAGAGGAAAGAATGATAAAAGCAGGAGTTCATTTGAAAGCAAAGACTATCAGAAAATTTATAAATAAGTCCATCAGTTGGTACTTTGAAAAGACTAATTCAAAGTTCAACTGGAAGATCTCAAATACAGCAAAACAAAACACAAAGAAAAAAGAAATGTATAACACTAGGAACAACTTTGGATTAGAAGAAGCCCAATAAGAATTATATTGAGTTGGCCAAAATGTCCATTTAGTTTATTCCATAAAATAAAAGATATTTTTCATTTTCACCAATCCTTTATTGATTTGGATATTTTGAGTATGCCAGCTACCTCGACTTCTGGAGGGGAGGCCAGGGGTGCTGCTAAACATCTTTTAATGTATAAGACATCCCCACAGCAAAGAATGGTTTGGCCAAAATGTTGATAGGACCAAGAAACTCCCCAGACCACTTTGACACATTCGATCAGTCCCAGCACCTTCTCCACACACTGCATAATTTTTTTTGCATTTCAGTTGCGTTTTAATCTTTCTTGAAATAAAACATAATATGCCTCAAATGTGTATTTTCTTCCATCTTCAATATTACAATAGTTTCACAAAAATTCACCAATTTTGGTAAGTTTTTTAAATACTGATACGACTACTGTCACAATACAATCTAACAAAATTGTTTTGAATCAAGTTAAAACAACTAAACACTACTAGAACCATTGCAAGGAAAAAACTAAAAAACGTTTTGGCCAACCTAGTATTAGCAGTGCCCTGGGCGGTCCCCGGGACCCGTCTCCTGCTTCAACAGGTTTGCACCACGCTGACCCAGGACGCCCCTTCTTCCAGCCTCCGACCACCCTCCAACCTCTGGTCCACTCGCCACCACCTTCGGAACCACCTCAGCCACCCTCAGCCTCCGAGAGCAGCCAACCCCATTTTCTGACCTTCACTCCTGAATGCCGACCAACCCGAGCTCCCCGATTTGTCAGAATTATCCCCCGAGGTGGAGGCTCAAGAACAACCTGGTCAGTTGGTGTCTGCAGGCCTCCCAGTCCTACCTCCCTCCGGGCTCTGTCTCCACCACGACGCTGTGGCTCTGCAGGGCGAGGGTGGAAGCCCAGGGCTCCGAGCATCTCTTGAAGATGCAAAACCAGCGCGGTGGCCACACCCTCTTCCAGGAGGCACACAGACTGTCACAGGATGAGTGGGTGACACTCCGGCCACCAGGGAGGCCCCCCTGATCCTGGAGGAGAACCTGACCCAGGCCCTTTGGACCTGCAGGCCCAGGTTCCGCCCACACAGGCCTCAGCTCTGGGACTTCCTGCAGAGCTGCTTCCTGGGAGAGCAGGTGAAACTCACCAAGAAGATGGGTGACACCTGGCTCCCCTCCACAGGCCGGCAGGCTCCAGGCTAGGTGAGTGTCTCTTCAGAGGAGATCAGGCGCGTTCAGGGTGGTATGGCCATACGGTCGAGTAGCTCTTCCAAAGGCTCCTCCTCGAGCATGACCAGGAACCTGTGGAGCCCAGAGGCCTTCCAGGGTTCCCTCTGCACCCCCTGGTGTCTGGCTCCTGCCCAAGCCCCTCCCTGCAGCCACTAGGCAGCCTTTTAAGCCTCCTCCCTGATGAGGCCCAAATGGAAACAATAAAGCTTTTTGCAACAAAAGAAAAAAAAAGATTTATAATATTAAATGATGTACCTTTCCTGCCATGAATTTGCCAACTTCAGTGAAGTGCAGAGTAACTCCAACAGAGGTAGGTGACCTGATAAAATGATGGCCTGTGCACGGAAGTGGGAAGGATGCTGAGGAAACAGCCTAAAAAAGTGGATGGCAGGCCCAGGAGGTTTCACAGCACGTTCCCACCACAGCCTCGGGCCAAATAGCTGCTTTGCTCTTAAACAGTCACCTCGCTGGCCACCGAGAAGAATGAAAAGCCTCCCAGCTGGTTGTATGAAGCCACCTTAGCCACAACCCCCAAATCCGACACAGCCGTTGGCATTAGGATTAGCTGTGAGTGAGGGAGAGCCAAGTTCAAGTGGCCTGAACAGGAAGCACATAAGTGTGCCCAGGTAGACAGTCCAGAGCTGGCACGGCAGCTCAGCCGTGACGTCCTCAGCAATCCAAGCTATTTCCCGCTCACGGTGGCACCTTCTCCCAGGCGTGGCCCTTGTCTTTAGGGTCTGAGAGAGCAGTGCCAGCCATTGCACCGGCCTTCCTGCAGGAGCAGGGAAAGGATGAGCTGGAAAACAGGGCAAAGGCCAGTGGCCAGCTCTGTTCAGGAAGGTGTCTCGAAGTCTAGAAGCTGCCACAGGACACTCCTGCCCACATCGTATCATCAAGAGCTCACACAGCCACAAACAGCTGCAAAGACACAAGAACCACACTGTTCTGCGTGGTCACGTGCCTGAGATCACAGAGGTTTTATAACAAGGGAGCAGCAAACATTGACAAAGCAGGAAAAAAAACCCAACAAACCAAATCAGTTATTACTATGGATGCAAAAGTCCCAGGTAAAATATTCACAAGTTAATTTTTCAGTGTGTTTACAAAAGAAATATATCATGACCAAAAAGGGGGGTTTATTTCCGGCATGGAAAGAGAGTTCCACCCTAGAACATCTATTAATATAATTTGTCACACTGATGGCTTGAAGGAGGCCATCTCTGTGGGTGCCATAAGGTACGCATTCTTTCACTTTTTATTGTGGACATTTCCAATGTATACAAAGGAGAGAATCACCTAGATTATTCACGCTCAAAACATATCTTTCATACACCTTGATTTGTTAACGTCTTTGAGATATAATTCAAGGACTGTAAAATTTTCCCGTTTCAAGTGTACCGTTCAAAAGCTTTTCGTATATTCTGAGTGGTGGAACCTTCGTGGCCTGAATTTGGAACAGGCTATGTTCAGAAGGACGTGGGGTTTTGTCTGTTTGGTTCGCTGACATATCCCACGTGCCTGGGGTAGTTTGTGGCTCATAGAGGAGGCTCAATAATGCTAATTGAATTAACAAAGATAAGCCCGCTCGGGACACATGGGCCATGACACCTGGAGGGAACTGAGCTCAGCACGTCCTTGCTAAGTTGAGGAGGCAGAGACTGGAGTCGGAATAGGACTGAGGTAGCTAGAATTTGGGGATCAGAATACTGGAGAGGCAAGATAATCATAGAGAAAGAGGCCAGAAATCTAAAAGGGGCCCCCTGAATCTGTTGCTAAAAACTTAGTTGTGTAGGCATAGGGCGAAACTCCAAAAGGTGAGGAAATACGAGGTGTCCGTGAACAGAATGGTTCCCAGAGCTGGGCGACGTGTGAGTTCCAACAGCCAGAGTGAAGGTTCCGGCAGGGTCAGGCTTCAGGAGGAGCTTAAACCCATCCCAACGAAGCTTAAAAACAAGTCTTGAACGGGCCAAGATGCTGCAGCCAATGAGTTTGCCGCCACGACGAACTCAACACGAAGCCACAAGCTCCAGACACTCGATGTGTAATACACAACACACTAGCATCCAATGGAAATTGCTGGATGCTCCAAGAAGCAGAAGAATGTAGTCCATAAATGGGGCAAAAGTCAGTCAAAAGAAATAGATCTAGAAGGGGCAGACATGGTCAAATCAACAGACGACAAATTTAAAACACCTATGAAAAATACACTCAAGGAGTACACCTTTGGCATCATCGGTCTGAGCAATGTCCTTTTGGATAGGTCTCATTGGGCAGCAGAAGCAAAAGCCGTAAAAAAAAAATGGGACCATGTCAGACTAAAAAGCTTTTGTACCGCAAAGAAAGCCATCAACAAAACAAAAAGATAACCTACTGAATGGGAGAAGATAATTGCAAATGATATATTGAGTAAGGACTTAATATCCAAAATGTGTAAGAAACTCACGCAACTTAACACCCAAAACCCAAACAATCCAACTTTAAATGGGCAGAAGACCTGAACAGACACTTCTCCAAAGAGGACACAGGGAGGCCAAGGGACATGGGAAACGAAGCTCAACCTCACTAATCATCAGGGAAATGTAAATCAAAGCCGCAACGGGATACCACCTGTGAGAATGGTATTTTTAAGTAAATATTTGGTTTAGTATGAAAAGTGGCATTTAAAAAGTCATTTTATATGATAGGACTTATTTTCTGGGAAGAGCTCTTTACCTTGTAAAATAATCATCGAGTTTTCTACAATCAGATAACTTTTGCTGTGACTTTCCTATGAAAAGATAATAAAGCAAATGGTCTGTGCCTTTTCCCCATCCCTGCAATTGAGACCAGTTTTGGTTTCTGTTCTGATTTCCAGACGGGGAGAGACCAAAGACCTAATCGAGGGCCCCTTCTCTACTGTGGGGACCCACCATTCCTTTTTATAACTAATATTTTTTAAAGATTTTACTTATTTTTAGAGAGAGGGGAAGGGAGGGAGAAAGAGATGGAGAGAACCATCAATGCGTGGTTGCCTCTCATATGCCCCCTACTGGGGACCTGGCCTGCAACCCAGGCATGTGCTCTGACTGGGAATTGAACCAGTAACCCTTTGGTTCACAGGCCGGCACTCAGTCCACTGAGCCACACCATCCAGGGCTTTATAACTAGTATTTTTAAATATTTTAATTTATAACCACTATTTTCACGATTGGCAACAGTTTAATATTAGATGAATGTTTCAATATCTTCTATAAGAAAACCTGATAAGAAATATATACCTATATAAGCTACCTACACTTATAATTTTTAGAAAGCCAATGTAATGCTCAGCTACAATGCAAAGAAGAAATAAAAGCAACGTATTATGCAGTGATATGCTTAGTGATATGCAAATAAGAGAGGGAACAGTGAGGTGCCAGGGCCCACACGCAGGGGCACCATGAATGTGACAGCTACAAATGTAGCTGATGAGGGCATCTGGGGCGCGGGGGCCTCAAATGGCAGGAAGGGGGTGCTGTTGGATGACATCACTCCCCAAAATGGTGAACAACTCGGTAAAGTGCCAGAAAAAACAATGTACAGTCAAACCTCAATCCTCTGTTTGCACAGTAACGCATTCCTGGGAGATTCAAGTACCTACAATTCAAAAGATGCTTGGTGCTTACGCAGCAAGCGGGTCCAGGGGTCAGCCCGTACTGTTCGGTACTCGCCAGAAGCCACTTGCCATGCGCAATGTGGCTGCTCTGGAGGTCGTGGACTAGATTTAGGATTATTAAAGAATTAGTAATGTATCTCATTAATAATGTTTATATTGATTATACATTGAAATACCATTTTGATTATACTGGGTTAAATAAAATATATTGCCCACATAACGTTACTTGTTTCTTTGTTACTTTTTTAATGTCGCTACTAGGAAATTCGAAATGTGATGAGTGACTTGCACAGCAGCGCTGACGTGCTGCAGACTGAGTTCGGTGGGACTTCGGGGAGTCTTACTGGGGGTGGGGCCGGTCCTCGCGCTGGAATTATCTGCCTCACGGTACAGCGTCTCACACCCCGAGCCTTCGCCACCTGAATCCCAGTCCTTGTAACAGCCCAAACCATCTTCATCTGTCTCAAAAACACCCATTCTGGGAAGGGGCCCCACCCTTTCTGCGATGGGGTGAAGCTCCCACCTACTTTCCCCAGGGTCCTGCCACCTCCATGCTTCAGCCGTCCAGAGCTGCGTGGGCTCCGCAGAACACCTGCGTCCCCAGTGCGCCCCCTAGCGCCCCCTAGCTTCCTCTTTGACGATGTTTGCAATCCCCTCTGGTCGCCCAGGTTCAAGCCCACCGAGATGTCCACCAAGCTAATTGGTAAGCTGGGCAGTGAAACAAATCTCAGTACATTTAAGTGGGTTCAGATCATATGAAGTATGTTCTCGGATCACAGTGGGATTACATTAGATCACAATAATTCAATATAATCGACTAATATATCACACGATATTTAGAAAAGCTCCAAATATTGGAAATTCAACACTAAATAATAGTAGTAAGATCAGCTTAAACACACTTTAGAGGGAAATGTGTAATTTAAATGCATATATAGAAAAGATAGCAAGTTTAAAGCCAGTGTTTTAGCTAAGAAGTTAGAAAAGGAATAGCAATAAACAGAAAAAAATAACAAAGCCAAAAGTTGGTTCTTTGAAAAGATTAGTAAAATTGTTAAACTGATAATACTAATGAAGAAGAAAATACAAATAACTGATAGTAGAAATGAACAACTATCTAGAGGTTCTTTCGATAATAAAAGGATAATAAGAAAATATTTAAACAACTTTATTCCAACAAATTCAATAATTTAGATGAACTGCAAAAATTCCTTTAAAGATACAAATTACCATAACTGACTCAAAAAGAAGTGGAAGATTGGAATGGTCCTATGCGTATTAAATATATTCATTATAAAAAGCTGTTCCAAGGAGAAAAATCGAAATGATCAAGCCTAATGAAGAAATAGTACCAACCCTACACAAACTCCTTCAGGAGAGGGAACATTTTTACAACTCACTTATGCAGTGAACAAAACCTAAGACCATCCTGGCCAAGACCCCCTCAGAGAAACTGCGTATCTCCCATGAACGTAGCTGGAAACTCTTCAAGAGAATGCTATCAAACATAGTTCAGCAAGATATGAATACACAGCATGAACAAACAGAGTCTGTTGAAAGTTCAGCATCTGAACATGAATGTGACTTTCCACATTCACAGAATCAAATTGAAAAATCATACGATCCCTAAAAAATAAATTCAACCTTTATTAATAATTTGAAAAACTCTCAACAAAGCAGGAATATGAAGGAAACACCTATGGAAAACCCATAGTTAATGTCATACCTAATGGTGAAAGGCTAAATTCTTTCCCCCAAAACTGCGAACGAGGTGAGACTGTCTTGTACGGCAGGTCCTAGCTAATGTATTAAGACAAAAAAAAAAAAGGCGTAAGATTGCAAGGGAAAAAGTACAAATGTCTCTATTTGCAGCATGATCGTCTACATAGCAGATTCTAAGGAATGATGAAATACTACTAGGAATGAACAACATTTATCAAGATTGCTGGATACAAGGTCAATTGTGTACAGCAAAAACACTTGGAGAATAAAGTTTAAAAATAGCATTTTCTGCCCTGGCTGGTGTGGCTCAGTGAATTGAGTGCTGGCCTGTGCACTGAAAAGTGGCTGGTTTGATTCCCAGTCAGGACACATGCCTGGGTTGCGGCCAGGTCCCCAGTTGGGGGGCACGTGAGAGGCAGTCGATGAATGTATCTCTCGCTCATTGATGTTTCTCCCCTCTCTCTAAAAAAAAAAAAAAAAAAGTAAATAAAATCTTTAAAAATATAGCATTTTCAGTAGTATCAAAACACATTGAATACTTAGGATTACCTTTAATGAAAGACCAAATGAAAACGATAGAACATTGATGAGGGAAATTAAAAATGATTTAAACGAATGGATATATCATGCTCAGAAATTAGAATAATCAACACTGTTGTTTATTTTTCCAAAATCGATCCATTGATTCAATGCAATCCCAAGAGCCCCAGCAGGCCCTGTGTAGAAAACGACAGTCTGCTCCTAAATTGTATTTGGAGATGCAAAAAACCTAGAATAGCCAAAGTTATTTTTAAAAAGGAAAAATGCTGACGCTGGCTTGTACGAGTTTGCTCGGGTGGCCTTAACGAAACACCGCGGACTGGCTGGCTTCCGCAGACGCCGTTTCCGTCCCCGCAGGTCGGGAAGCTGGACGCCAGGGTCCCGCGCGGGCCTTTCCTCTGCGTGCGAGCCCCGCATCCCCTCTGCTCAGAAGGACACCAGCTCTGTTGGACGAGGGCCCCACTCTCGAGGCCCCTTTACCCTCCGTCACCTCCCCACAGGCCCTGCCGCCTAATCCCGTCACATTGGGGTTTAGGCTTCACCGTCTGAACTTCGGGGAAGGCGGGTCTCAGCCCTGGGGAGTCTGGCCCGGTTGGCCTGCGGACCCTGCTCGCCGGCTGCCTAAAGGCTCCCGGAGATTCTAACGAGCAGTCACGGTTGAGGACACTGGGCCCGGACGAAAGTCCCAGCCTGTGTGACAGCGGAAGCAACTAGCCCAAGGCCACCTGGGCCCTGCAGCCCCCACTGACCGAGGGCATCAGCGGGACACCCTGCAGGGCCCTCCTGAGCAGTGCGCGGGAGGGGGCGGGGAAGGGCTCTGCCGCAGACACTCGCCCCACCGCGGTGGTCCCGGACCAGCCGCCGTCGGGCCGGCGCGACGCCCACCACACGGGAGCCACCGGGCGGGCGCTCAGCTCCGGCTCCGCCCCTCCGCCGCCCGTCCTCGCGGGGGCTGCGGGGAGACGCCGCCGGAGAAGCGGGCACGTGGCCCTCCCACGTCTCTGAGCCAGGAGCCCGCGAGTGGGTGTGGGCTCGTTCACCCCCACGGTCCTGTTCGTGTGCGGCCCCGGCCCCGGCCGTCTGGGGATGTTCTCGCTTCCTCCCGCACCCCCGAGGTCAGACGGGACCCCCGGGCGTCCGACAGCCAGGGCGCTTCCACCAGGTCCGCCGCCGTCGGTCTCCTCGGTGGCCTCCTCAGGGGCCGAGGGCCTCGTTAGGGTTGCCGAGTGGCCGCATGGCCGCGTCTGAGCCCCGGGCTCCCCGCCCGTGGCCCCTCCCCCCCACGCCGTGGCTCCGCTCCCCGCACGAGCGGACCCAGGCTGCTCCCCAGGCCCCAGCAGGGCCCACAGCTCAGCTCCCGCCCCCCCCCCCCGGGGCGGGGCCGAGGGGACAGAGGAACCGGAGAGCTCCAGGGCCAGCTAACGCCCCCGGCCGAGGCCTCTATCCTCCCACCCAGCCGGGTCTCCGCGGCGCACGCCCCAGCGGTGGGAACGCCTTATTAGGCGCTCTCAGGGCTCCACTGGACGGGGCTCGGTCCCCAGGCTGGCAGAGCCTGAAAGGCTTTGGGCCGGAGCAGCAGAAACTTGGAGACAAACGGTGGATTCCATTCTGCACAGTCATTTTCCGCTCCTCCCTTCTCCCGCGCCCGCTCCGAGGCCCGGTCGGCAGACGCCAGGCGCCCAGCACCGGCTCAGACATCTCTGTGCTGGGGGCGGGGGCAGCGGCTCCGGTGACCGCCTCTGGGCAGCCGGGCTGACCAGACACACAGAAGCTTCTGGAGACAGAAGCAAGTGACCTCTCTGGAAATGTGGCAGGGGGGACACGTGTTAGGATATCAGGGAGTCGGGCATCAGAAGTTCAAACAAATCTAAAATCTTTGACTGCTTGAGGGAAAACCCAGCAGAAACATCTATGAAACTATTCCTTGGCCTTTGCAGTGAAGACGCACACGTACTTCATTCATTTATTTCATTGGGTTTGGATGATAAGTTCTTGTCATTTTCCAAGTAGGGGGCCCTCTAAGGCGCCACGGGGAACACACCTGTAACACAGGTGCCGGCTGGATTCCCTGGGAGTCTGACTCAGGCAAGGTTAGGGCGGCTCCACCTCTGTGCCCTGCTGTGTGAAAGTACAACGCCCTCCTTCCCCCTCTGAACACGCGAGCAGGTTCCAGGGAGGGCCTGTCCTTCGGATCAGCACCTGCTCCAGGTTTCTGCTGCTGCATTCCACACCTCGAGGGGCTGCAAAACCCCTCTTCTGTCCGTTCACCCCTCCCGCGAAAACTCCACTGCCTGCAGAGGTGGGAGGGTGAGGAGGAATTCCTGTGGCAGAGATGCCATCGACTCCACGGGGCGCAGCAGGCATCCTGGTTTTTAAAGAGCTTCTATGGCACAGGGGGCAGACACAAGGCCCGCGGGCCGAGTCCGGCCCTCCACCTGGTCTTACCCGGCCCGGCACCTTGTTTCCACCCAGTGGCAGCACTGAGCTCTCACTTAACTGTTAAGGAGTAGTTACATTTATCCAGTCCTAAAATTACATTTGGCCCTTTGAAGGCAACTGCAAGGCTGATGGGGCCCCCGGTGAAAATGCGTTTGACACCCCTGTTCTAGGACTGAAGACCAGGTATCAAACTTACACAATTAAAAAAAATATTTAAACAAACGTTTCAACAAAGAAGATATATGGATTGCACCTTAGATCCTAAGGAAAGGCAAACCCAAATCCTGAAGTCACACTGCTACATGGTCACTAAACTGGCCACAGCTTTGGAAGCCTGGCCCTGGACCCGACCCTACGCGCATTGCGAGTGCCCCGTGCCGCGTCAGTCGGCTGCCGGTTTGGACCTCAGTACTCTTTCCCGGTGCCGGCCTTCCCTGAGTCTGTTTGGCCCATCCTGCGGGAAACTCGGGCTGTGAACCCAGCAGGAGAGGAGCCTGCCCGGAGGGAGGCGTGGGTCCAGTCCGGATCAGCGGTGGAGGTAGTTCTAGGATGGAAGCTGGACGGGAGTCTGGCTGAGAAAACGGGCCAAAGACCCGTGGTGGAAGAAGAGAGAGGCAAAGAGAAAGGCAACCAAAAACCTCAGGAAAAAATAACTAATTGCAACCGGAGTCAGCGGGCCCCCGGAACAACGGAGTGGGCTCCCACCCACAGAGGAGAGTGGAGCGGGCAGACGTGAGGGGTCCGTGAGGAAGGCGTGTTTCTCCTCCCGACAAAGCCTTGAGTGGCACGAGGATTGTCACCGTGGGGTGCCACTGGTGTGGCCTCATGAGGAAGCGTGCAGGGGATGTCCACTGCCGCTGAAGTGTGGGTGCAGGCAGCAGGCCGGCTGGGAGTCCCGGGGCGTCGCGGCCCACGTGGGTGGATCTGGCTCTGCCGTGGCGTGAGAACTGGTGCTGTCTGGCTGGAAGCAGGAGTGGCCAGCAGGCCCATGGCTTCAGCTAGGACTTGGCCGAGCAGGTGCACGTCCTGACTCAGACATTCTCTAGCTATGTGACCTTGGAGAAGTCATTTAACCTTTTCGATCTGTTTCCTCATGTGCAAAACGAGGGTGAAAGTTAATCTGTGTCTGTGGAGCAGCTACTGTGTGCAAGGCACACTCATTTACTCCTTATTATGTGACTATGGAAACCGAGGCTCTAACATTAAGTGATTTGCCAAGGCCACACTGCTGAAGGGACACAGGGCGCAGGGACATGTCAAGATGAGAGGGGAGGTGGGGGTATCTTGGCCTCCAGTAGCAATGCCAGGAGGGGCAGCTTCTGCAGGCCAGGGCTGGGCTGGGCTCCGGGAGGGCCAGATGTGAAGAGGCGAAGTAAGACTGAAGCTGCTGACCTGGGCTGGGGGCAGTAGGGGTGCCAGGGCCCAGTGGTGGCCCCGCAGCCCTGAAGGGCAGACCCCCCACTGAAAGTAGGGGTGCGGGTCCTGAGTGGGTCCAGGGTTTCAGACGACTACAGAGAAGGGCAGGGGTCGTTGAGTGTGGAAGCAAAGGTCGGTGAGAAGGCTCATAGAGTACAGCTGAAACTGCATCAGAAATGCCGCTGCCTGGCCCCCAGACCAGTCCCTGTGAGTCCAAGCCCACAGGCAGAACTAAGATTTACAAGTGCTCACCAGCCAGCTGTACTGCTGGCCAGGTGTTGACCGGCCTTCTCTTCGGCTGGTCTCAGGCCCAAGGCCCAAGCACGCGCCCCCTGCTGGTCCCAGAGTGCCCTGCCCAGGAACCTCCACCTTGGCCCAGTTCACCTGATGAAGGGTAACCCTGGCCTCCTTGCTCTCGTCCCCATCATGCTCCTCTCCAGAATCCACTCAGCCTGGGCTGCCAGCCCCTGCTCCTTACCTCCGCAGGCCCCTCCCAACCCCTCCAGGGCTGCACCCCCATGTTGCCTTCCCTGGCCTCTCTAAAGTTGTGGCCCCTCTACTCCCCCACTCTCCTCATCCCTTTCCCGGCTTCATTTTCCTCCCCTCCACCCACACCCCCCGCACCCACATACCATGTACCTGGCCATCGTAGTTGATGGCTGTTTCCCCCACGGAAGGCTGAAGACTTGAGAGGGGCCTTCCATCTCTCCTGTCCCGCATGTACCTCCAGACCCCAGGACTAGGCCCGCACAGGCGGGATGTTAATGAAGACTTGACGGATGGCTGAATGAACCAATGAGCAGGGGACATGCTGGAGTTTAGCAGCCCATCCAATGACCAGGGCCACGTGACTCATTCCCAGAGAGCACAGCTCAGGTCAACGAGGCTCCCTGGGGGGTGTGAAGGTGGAGGGGACAAGGTCCCTCTGCCCCAGGGGGCACAAGGAGGGCAGGGAAGCCACGTAGGTTTGGCAGCCTTGGAAAGGCCCAGGGAACTGGGACTGATGGCAACGTCTGTCACAGGGAAGGGCTGGTGCAAGTGCTGAGCCGCAGCTCACAAAGGTCTGGCCTTTGCAACGGGAGGCAGAAGCAATGTGGCCTCTAGCGAGGCCCCAGTGAAAGCGGAGCCACGCTGGCGCTGGGGCAGCGGCCAGCGTCTGGAAGCACAATGTCTGTCTGTTCCTTCGCTTTCTTTTTTCGGAGGCTGCTGGCTCACCCCGCTGGAATGCGGTGGCACTTCAGGACACAGAGCTTGGACCTGGTGGCAGATTTCTTGGAACTGGAAGCAGGGAGAGCTAAATTAAGACCTTTCGATCACACCAAATAAATAGAAGCTGAAAGAGAGGTCTGGAGCAATTAGGCAACATGCCTTTACACATAACTTCTGAAACATGGAGGGGAAGAAAGTCTGAAAACAGAATGGTATTTATTCTCTCAAGTCCCAAGGTATCTGCTGAAAACAACGGCACCTCTGTTTGACACAAAGGCACATGTTAGAGGGAGCAAGCCTTCTCTTTGAAGTGCCGGCCTCAGAAGTGGAGCAATAGCTACCACCCTGTGCTGTGAAGGCACCTGGCAAGGTCAGGCTGGCCCAGCCTCCAGCCCCGTCCTCCCCCAGGGAGGCAAGAAAAGGGGCCTCCGGCGTGGTGGTGCCCTCACGGCTGCGTCTGGCTTGGCACTGCTGCAGCTCACCTGCGCTGGGCTCACCTGCCCGCTGCTGGGGCAGGGTCTCCACAGGGGCGGGAAGTGTGCCTTCCAGGGCTTTCAGCACCTGCAGCTGCTCCAAGTGGGATGGGGGACAAGGCTGCTGCTGGGAGGGGCTGAGCAGGAACTACTACGAGGCAGGTGCCCCAGGCAGTACAGTGTCTTCCTTCCAGGGGGCAGAGAAAGGGAAACCCACCAAGATGGGGCCCAGACCCAGCGGGGCAGAGGGCACCCATGGCAGTGAGAGTAGGACCCTCACCAAACAGAGCAGTGGGAAGAGGCTCCTGCAGCAGAAGTCATCTCAGAGGTCCCCTAACCACCATGTCACATGTGGAATGAGAAAGGCATAAAGGCTCCTTCAGTGCCATCCGGCAAGCTGTTTCTCTGGGGGGCGAGGGAGAGCCGTGACATGTAGCATCTGCCCATTTCCATGGTGTAAAGACTCACCATTGATCAGAGGCTGGAAGAGATGCAGGGAGTCCTGTTATACGGTATTTCCACAATACAGGTAATCCCCAATGCACAGACAATAATAAACTGTAACAGGGAACAACTGCCTTTGCTTTTTTATGTAATTTAAATGTAAGCTTATATAATTCATTTTTCAATAGTTGTGTTGAGCCGGGAAAATCCCTAAAAGTTGAATAATGGGCCTTTACTCCTGGGGCAGTGGAGCTCCTCCAGCACCACAGACCCCGCCTGGCCAAGGGCGACCACCAACTGGTCCTTGCAGAGTAGAGGGTCCCACTTCCCAGGACCAGGCAACTCTGAAACAACCTGCCCTCCCCCTGGGATCTTTGGCTTTTTCTCTGGGTTTGGCAGCACTGGCATTTGGCACCAGGCTCACATTCTTCACTGCCCTACGGAGCAGCTTCCTGAAGAAGCGCTGCCTGGCTGAGGTCACCGCCGGGAGGTGCGAGATGAGCCTTCCAGATCCGCCCGGGGACCACGGGGACCCTACATCTCCTGGACCCAGATTTCTCATTGTTTCCTGTTTTCTGCTTGTTGTTTAATGAAAACAGTTAAGTACAAAAAGTGCACACACTTTAAATGCACAGCTAGCTCTGTGACTTTTCCGAATGGTACATTCAGCGGAGCATCACTCTGCTGAAGATACAGAACATTTCCAGAGCCCCGGCGGGCAACCCTGAGCTCCCTCCTCGTCTGCAGCATCAGCCCAGAGGCAACCACGGCCCTGACCTCCCCCACCAGCTTCCTGTCTTGACAGTCACGTAGATGGGGGTTTCTATGTCGTCTGGCTGCTTTTGCTCACTTTCACGTTTGAGGGCCAGCGGTGCTGTGTGTGGAAGTACCCGCTGTACAGACTGCACGGCCACAACCTGTCCCCTCCACTGTGGACGGGCGTTTGGCTTGTTTCTGGCCGGAGCTGGCATGGAGATACCCGCACTACTGCGCACACATCTGTTAAGCCCACGTGTGGCGGTAAGGCCACGTCACAGGTGCGCTGCAGGAGCAGCTTCAGTAAATGCTCTTTGCGAGGTTGTGCCGGTTCCCACTGCCACCAGCAGTGCAGGAGCGTCCCAGTCACTCCACATCCCAACACCGGTACTGACAGCCTGTCACCGTTTTACCGGCCCAGGTGGACACCTAGTGGCATCTCATGCGGTTTGAGGTTACATTTCCCTGATGACGGGAACTGAACGAACTTGGCTGTGAAATGCCAATTAACCAGCTGGATCCCCGTGAGGTGCCTATGCAAATCTTTTGCTCATTTCTAAATATATTACCTTTTTCTTATTGATAACTAACAGTCATTTCTAGAATCCTTTGCTAGATTTCTTCTACTTCATGGCTTGACGTGGCACTCTCTCAACAGTAACTTGATTTAGTTTTTAATTATAATAATCAATTTGTTAGATTTTTACCCTTATGGTTAGTGTGCTTCGCACTCTAACAAGCCTTCGCCTAGTCCAAGGCCAGGACTGTCTGTTCCCTTTCCACGCTCAGACCACGATCCAATGCAGTTCTTGTTTATGTGGGACGTGAGGTCACGGTTCATTTTCTTTCCATTCGTATACCCCAAACTACTATTCTCAGTGTGGTTAAAAACTTCTTTTCCAGACGATCGATGGCCGTCTCATTGGGATTTCATAGTTTACTACTGCTATTTAATTTCTGCATTTTCGCCAACATTTTCCCCCCTTTTCTGTCACTTTTAAAGGGGAGATAGGCAGAAACAGCACAGCTGGGAGGCAATGACGGGATGTTTGAGAACAGGCCTCACCCCAAACTGGAGAGCCGGCCTCACGCACCTTCCCCACGAGGTGCTGAGTACAGATCTCCCGGGAGCCAACCACCCTCACGGGTTGGAAAGGCTGCCTCCAATGGCTCGTCCAGGTCACCTGCGAAAGCCACAGATGACCTTTCCCCTTGTCCCCCCGTCAAATTTCAGAAACCAACTGAAGTGCGATTCTGCACAATGAGGCGATTTGATTTCTTCTTGCTCTTTCCTCCACGTAATCACATTCTGGTCTGGGCTACACTGAAGAGACCTACTTCTTAATCTAATCCCACCTTAGTCTTCAGGGCCACCAAACCCTCTCCCTATGCCACTCCCGGGGCTCGATCTTGACACCTATCATTAGCTCCCCCCTATCAAGGGTTTGGGTGCCAGGTACTGGGCTAGACACAGAGTGAGAATTTTATTATTACTCCCCCTCCCTCCCTTGCTGCTGCTTCAAAGCCCTTCTCACTCCCCAAAGCTATGCGTGTGTTTATTGTCTGTTCAACAGGAAGACGAGTTTCCCGGGTCCTTGTCTCTCACTCACTGCTACTGAAACACCCAGCGAGCACACAGAGTAGGTGCTCCACACACGTTGGTTTTCACTGGTTTCCAGGCCTCGCCCGTCATTCTGAGCAAGGCACCTAAGACATTCGGCATCACCAGGGCGGACCCCTCCCCCTAGCAGATCGAGTCAGTGTGAAGAGAAGAAAAGAAAGGGACCCCTGGAGACACTTCCGGTCCTGCCTCCGACAAGCCACTCACTTCGCTGTCTTTGCTCTTCATTAGCCTCGTCAGCAAGCGCCTTCTGTGGATGAGAGACATTTCCGTCTCTGCTACTGTCCCTTCTGCTCCCGCCAATCCGCTTCTCCAGAGAGGGTGCTCTGATGCAAAGGCTACCCAGGCCAGTTTCCCCACTTTGCTGCTGTGGGGAGTTGCTCACTTCGCCCGCCTGCCCCCATTCTGCGGGCCTTGAAATGGCCTTACACGTGCGGCAACACTCTGCATCACTGGGGCACAGCGTCACTTCACGTCGGACTGTCCGTTACTTACAGCACAGGTTAAGCTGTCTGGCAGGGAAAATAATCTCAACTCTCTGGGACAGGCATTGCTTTACGTCATACATTATTTTGAATTGCAAGCTCTCAGATTAAGAACATACAGCAATACCGGTTTTCTCTTATCATCCTAAGTGCTCGGCACATGCAGGAGGTCCTCCAAATGGGAAACCTCACTGATCGCCCCCTGTGTTCCATGCACCCACAAGTGCCTCAAAAAAAAAATCAATAATGTAATTAATTTCAGTATTGTGTGTATTCATACAAAAAACCTGTTCCTTCTGCCTAAAACAGTTAACTGTCTCTCTGTGTAAACTGCCCATTCATGAATGGGAAGAGCCGATCTTGGGGACACAGAGGAATGTTCCGACCCAGACTCTGAAACGTCCTGAGACCTGTGGTCGGACTCCCCGGACGCAACACGGCTCTTCCCGCCTGGTGAAGTCTGTTAAAAACCTGAGCACAACACGAGCGTCGCGAATTTCCAGGAGAATCCTTTTCAATGTTATTTCAGAAAGAACGGACAAGCACACCAGTGGAGTGATGCCATTTAAAAATACTCTTTATTTTGACACACACAGGACATGTGTAAGGCATGTTCACAGGCCTGAAGTTACGTGCAACACGCGTCCCCCAGCTGCTCTGCGTTCCCTCTGCACGCGCTGCTGTGAGCTGGTCCTGCGGCCCTCATCCCTCCAGTTCTCCGTCCGCAGGAACGCGCAGACGATGCTCCGGACCCGCGTGGGGAGTCTGCTGCAAAGCGGGGACTAAGTGGCTACAGACTAGGTCACCAGGACACCAAAACTCACAGGAACAAGGCAGAGGAGGGCGGCAAGATTGGCTCCCAAACTTGGGGCTGGCTGGGAGCGTCCAGGGGCACAAAGCACAATGGAGAACGTTTACTGATCCTTCCTGTGCGAGAGGAATGGAATGCGTCCAGAGTTTGTGTGTCTGCACTTACCACTGTGTGTAAGTCACTACAGAGAACGATTTGTGTTAAGTTTCTAACGTTGTTAGAAGGCCACAGCACAAGTGCATGCGTCACCGCACACGAACGTCAAACACGAAGCGTGTGGGACAGGGACCCCAGGGCCTGCCGGTCCCGCGAGAGTCCGTTTCTGGTGGTGGGAGAAGGGAGGGGCTTGGTGGCGACCACTCCCACGGTGCCCGCTGTGAGCTACTGACGCGCAAACACTGTTGTCGAATCACGAGGCAGCACTAATGCCACTCGGGAGAACAGTGACGGGGTTAAAAAATAGGCTTTAAATGTGAGGCTGGGAAACACATACGGAGCCTGGACTTCAGGGGTGAAAAGTCCGGGCGGACACGAGAGAGTGGCCTGTAATCAAGTTTCAGAATCAGATTCTACCTTTACAAGACGACAGACGAATAAGCACTTTACAAGTACACTTCCAGGAAATAAAACGGACGATCAAAATCATACAATGTTTCACATGAAGGGATCTGAATCGTGGTCTAATTCGGCCAATATTTTAACGTCAACTACAAATGATTAAAATGTGGTTTGCTTAAGCCCATTTTTAAAATGCAGAATCTTTGAGGAAGCATGTTGGCGTCTTTTCAGGAACACCGACTCTTGTGAAATTTGTACCCGGGCCCTTTGGCAGGTCCGGAATCCCAGTGAGGCTGGGAGGCGTGCCGGGGCTTCCCAGAAGGAGCCCGCTGTCAGCCCGGTGCGAGAAGGCAGTTACATCGATTCTGGTAGCACCGGGCTGTCATTGACGCGTCTGATCAGAGAGCAGAAGTCACTGTCGACCATGTACAAATCTCCACCTATGAGCGCTGTGACTTGGGGCAAAGAGATGCTTGCCTTTGATACCAAAGGTTGTGTCATGTCAGTCTTCCCAGTCGACAATCAGCAAATCACCCTGGGGGAGCCGTGACCGCCTAGGACAGCAGGCGGTCTTCCCCAGAGGGTGCAGGCTGCTCCCCTGACGAGAGGTCCTGGGGGCGGCAGGCTGGGCAGGCGCCCTGGCCTCTCACACTCTTCTGTAAGCACTGGAAGGAGAAAAGGAAACCAGTCAGCGCCTCCGGGAGCACGTGGGGCCTGGGGCTGCCGGACACTCAGGGACACAGGCCTGTTCAGGCCAGGAGTGTGGACCAGGCCACAGGAAAGGGTCCCGCCTTGAACCTGCCTGAGAACTCTGGGCCTCTGACCTAAACGGGCCGGGAGGGTCTCCAGCCTCCCGCTGCCCCCACCACCTGAGCCCAGCTCCGCATCATGCCCTGACTTCTACAGGCTGGCATTTCCTTGGTCCTCAGACTCACTCGCCCAGCTCATCCCCGGTCTGCCTGACCTTGGTCGCCGCACACCCCAGCAGCCCGCAGGTGCAGCCCGTCTGCGCACCGTGGCCCCCAGTTGCTGGCCTGCTGCCGCCACAGAGCTGGGCGTGTGTGAGGTCTGCGGGGCCTCGGCAGACACCACACACCTGGTGCGTGCGGACAGGCCAGCGGCCTCGACACCCCCGGCGAGTGCGCTGTATTCATCCCTGTTCTCGGGGACTCCCGTGCCGACATGGCAGAGACCTGGTCTCTTCTAGCCCAGCATCAGGGTGCAGGACAAACGCCGGAACAGCGACCCCCAATCCCGGAATTGTCGGGATCAGGCACAATGGACTAGTGAAGCGAGTGTCTCTCCTCCAAAACGCTAAGCTCACCTCGCACACCGCACTGAACGGACCGGCGTTGCGTCTGGCTCCACGAGTGTAAGAAACCACCTGTTGAGGGCCCAGCGCTGCTCTGAAGGTCAGCGCCCGCCTCGCCGGTGGAGCTCACGGTGCCCAACACGAGGTGGGGGCGAGAGCGGCGCAGGGCCCAGGGCCCAGGGCTCGTCCCCTCTCAGGGCACCGGTACCCGGAAACAGTGACACTCCACAGGGGACTAGAGGGGAAGTGCTTTGAAAACACAGTCGGTGCCGGGGAAAAAGCCCCTTTTGTTTTCAAAACCCGTCACAGTCTGCATGCACGACATGAGGACCGCCGACGAGGACACTTACCCCTTTGTGACACTTGTGCCCACAGTGCAGCACACGCAAGCTTCTGGGTTTCATCACCTCGCCGCACACCTCACAGCGAGGTGCGCCCGGGGCCTGCGGGAACAAAGGTAGGCGCGTGACGCATTCCGCGTAAACTCCTCTTCACTGCACAGAACCTTCCTACAGGTGGCCTTCCAACACCTGCACCACTGAAGTGACAAATTACTCCCCATTACAGCTAAGCAGACTCATGAAACAACTTATTTTTAAATAGCGCTTCTTAAGAGAGAATATAAAAGTACAAAAAGAAAAGTATACTTCTAAAATTCTAACATCCTCAGAGAGGGATGTTTTATACAGTTAATAGATTTCCTGGTAAAATATACAAATGCCTATTTTAATCGCATCCCATACTTAAGTACAGAACTGAGTATCACAAGTTAATCATTCACCTAATTCTCCAACAGCTGGGGACGGTCGAGTGGATTACGACCCATCTACACTACCGACCCCTGCGTGGCCGACTGAAATCTGAAGGACGCCGTAGTCCCTGATGGGGAAAAGCTGCTCACGCAGCCCCCGGAATAAAAGCAGGCGGCAAAGCAGCACGCCTCCCACGCCCGTGGAACTCAGACTGTGAACAGCGAGAGAAAGGCTGCGAGAGCTGCCGAGGAGGAGTCTGGACAGGTAACAGGGTGAATGGTTGCTTTCGCTTGGGAGAGATCTGACTTTTCTCTGTTTCCTGATGTCCCTGTGAAGGTGGGTCACTACTGCAAATCAAACCAAACAATCCAGCAGGTCCCGGCCAGCTGACTTCCTGACCAGGGCCGGTGTGGGGCCCGGGACAGGACGGCCGCAGGGGTGTGCTGCACAGAGGCGGCTCCGGGCGAAGGCAGAGCCCCAGGGCGACACCCAAGGACACCGAAGACACCGCACCAAGTTCTCCCTGCAGCTCACGGCACCCACAGGGCGCCATCCACTTCGGCCCTCGCTCACTCCCCTCTGCCCCCTGAGCACCCTGAAGGCAGGAAATGAGCCTTGCTTATCTGTGTCCTTAGCGGCTGACAAGACACGGTGGCCCTGAACCAAAGCCCAGAAACTGTCTGGTGGGGCGGGGGGCACTGCACGCAGCCCTGGCAGTGGGGCTGAGGTCAGAAGTGGGGCTGCGGCGGGGCCTGGGGTCTGGGGTCTGAAGACCTGGGCTGCTGCCAGGCTTCCCAGTAAGTGGGCAGCAGCTTCATCGCAATGACAACTGCACAGCAGATAGGGACCAAGCTCAGTGCTTTTAAGGGACAGAACCGAGTCTGTGTGATCCCTGGTCTCACAGAAGAAAGTTACCCCCAATCATTATTCCCAGCCATTCAAAATACCCCACTTGACGTGAGCATGATGTATGTGACCGCCTGCAGACCCAGCTCCTGCAGCATGCCGGGGGCAGCCCTTCCTGTCACGTGCCAGGGGCTCCTCTCCGTGGGGCCCCAACGCACCCGGAGAAGCAGAGACGATGACCCCGCTGTTCACTGACTGCGCTAAGGGACAGTGAATTCAGTCTAGAAATGAGCAGAATGGAGCTAAATCATGGATTTCCTTCTTGTTCTCAAAAACACACAAAGCAGCCCCTGACTCTACAGTCA
The DNA here is from genome assembly GCF_022682495.2 of Desmodus rotundus. Lineage (NCBI taxonomy): Eukaryota > Metazoa > Chordata > Mammalia > Chiroptera > Phyllostomidae > Desmodus > Desmodus rotundus. The sequence goes on along the minus strand of NC_071388.1, from coordinate 4,931,559 downwards.
CACACACAACACTCACGGGGACGCCTGCTGTCCTTTGCCCCTGGGTCCCGGGCAGTGGTCCCGTCACAGAAGCAGCGGAGTGGGGCTCCCCTGGCCTCCCGTCCTGTCCTGGACTTGGCTGCAGAGAGAATGCGGGTGAGGAAGAACATTCAGCTATGCACAAGCTTGACCGTCTTCTGTCTTTAGAAAACGGCTCTCCACACTTTGGCGGCAAGCTGGTTTCCGTTTTTCACGGTGCTCACGTTTGGTAGCCCGACGATGGTGAAGCAGAACCACCCCTGCATCTGTGGGAGACACTGACCTTCTGGGCTCTCACTCCGTCCAGAATGAGCTTCGTCACCCTCTGGACAACGTCGTCAACGCTCAGGCCTGCGAGCGAGTTCTTGCTTTTGCTTCGCACTTTTTTAACAAAACCAGCAAGCTCGGTGCTGACAGGGAAAGTGGGGAGAAATGACAGCAGAAAGTCAAAGTTTTCTACTGCTGAGAAGTGTTATGCGCAAAAAAAAGACATATTATGTGCCAGTATCAACCCAACAACTAAAAGAAACAAATATACACACAAAAAATTAATTTGCAGATGACAGTAACTATATATAAAATAGCAGAATCCCTCTTCCCACCTAGTTATGAAAATTTCTATATTGTTGCTAAGTTCTTACCCAAATAGAATTTCATTTTCATACATGTATGTGTACATACAGGTGTGTGTGTGCGTACATATGTGTACACACACACACACACACACACACATCTCCGGTGTATCCTCTGGACCCATTTGCGACAGCAGACGCCTGCCCTTGCACAGCCATTTATCCAACATCACCAACGGCCACACACCATTGGTGCTGACTTGAAACCAGTAACATCTCTAAGAGGAACCTCTTGTTGACCTCCTCCCTTAAAAATCTAACCCACAGCAAGGTCTTCACAGCCCGAACGGTTCACAAGCTCCAGTGGACGAGGATTAGTGGTGCGGAACCGTCCCGGGATGTGGAACCCTCTCTTCCTAGCTGCCGTCGGACACACTCCCTCCGCCTCACCGCAGGCCAGGAGCGCCTCTGCCCTCACCACAACCCGGAGAGCGAGGCCTAGGTTGAGGAGCGGCCCTGCTGATGTGCGGATTGAGAACTCAGGCTGACCGGTAAACGCAGCATCGCCCCTCCACCCCCTACACAACGATTCCCCTTGTAACCTGCCCACACGCCTGATTCTCCACCCTTACACCCAGACTTTTCAACCTCCCTCCTCTGAAAGTCGGAGGGGCTGGCCTGCACGGCGTGAGGGGCTGCTGCCTCCTCACACCCTGCATAAGGCATGTGGTTTCCAGAATGATATAAAGCCGGTGTCTTGCAGCTCACTCAGTGGCTCTGTAACTAGTGTTGGAGCACATTACTGATCTCATCAATGTCTTAGGAAACAGTCATAGGTTCTGATGCGTGTTCGAAGTTCTCAATCTAGACAGGCATATTAAAAAACAGATTTCAAGATGCTCACCTTTATTGCTTACAAAAAGGAAATGTAGCACTCATCTTTCTCAATAAAACAACCGTGCAATCCTTTCCGCCTCAGCCCCTAACTGGCCTTATGTACCTCTGATGGGGAAACCCTGGGTCACTGAAAGCCTGTAACAGAGCCACCCTGTCTCACCCTCGTACCTGCTGTAACCGGGGAACACCGCCGACAGATGCTCGATGATAGTATTGAACGGCTTTTTTGGAGAGTGGCTTGACCGGGCGGCGCGTGCTGCAGGGACAGGCAGCTTCTGGTCAGCCACATGCCTGTGCTTTGACTGAGCTGCCTGGACAGCGCCCGTGCACGCTGGCGGCCGGGCAGCTTCCGGCTGACCGGAGGGCGAGGCTGGCTGTGGTGGAGAGGGAGCCCCCTCGGGGTGGTCACTGGCAGAGACCAGACTTGAGACTTTGGGAACCGCTGTTCCGTCGCCGGCCCCGTGGCTTGCAGAGGTCGAGGGACCCGGATCATCACAACCTGGAGACTCCGGAGGCGACTCAAAGAGCACCTGTGAGGAGGCACCACGGCAGTGCTCAGAGAAACACGCACGGACAGAGACCCACAGCTGTGCAGGGCTACAACAAAACCAGGTGCTCGGGAGCACGGGAATACAATTAATTCTTAGTTTTTGCTAAAAAAAATTACTGATCGCAACATAACCTGTGCACTGTTAGAAAAGGGTTGGACTCCGACTCCTAAATACCTCTCTTTAAAGTTCCTTATTTTCTCTGTGAAATTTGAAACACCGCCTCACTTTTACCTCTTCCAGCACCCGACTCCCTTCCCAGCCACACTTTGTGGCTGTCGAATCAAGAGCTGTCCCAACACTCCTAAAACTGCCCTTGCCAAGGCCACCAACAGTCCCCCCATCACCAGCCCCCGGGACACCTACACGTGGCTGGTCATGTTCTTGTCCTGCACGTGGCTGGCCTCCACCTCTCCCCGGCTCTGGCACCCCTTCTCAGCTCCCCGCAGGCCTGGCCAGGCCTTAAGTGCTGAAGCTCCTTAGGGTGCTATCACCCAGGGCCTGGGTCTCTGCCTCATGCCACCCCCGCCCCCGGGGCCATTTCATAGTCTCTCATGCCTCAGTGACCGAGGGCTTGCTGCCAATAACACCCCCCTTTCAAAAACTATTTTCCTGAGCCCCAACTCTGCACGTCCGAACTTCTTAGTGGGCAGACCCACTTGGGTGGTTGCTGGTGGCTCCGACTCAACATCTTCAACACTAGACCCCGCAGAGTGACCCCACTGGAGCGCTCCCCCTCTAGGGCCTGTGTCACCCCTGACGGCAGTGGGGGCCGTCCTCCCCCTCCAAGGCGCATACCCTGAGCCCCAATCTCACCGGTGGCACAGCTTTCTCGACTGCACCTCCACCATACCTCTCAGGCCTGTTCTCTGCCCCACCCCACTGCCCCTGACCCCATCCGGGGCCTGGCGGTGCTGGTGACCAGTCACCTGGAAACTCCTCCAGCCCCTCCCACTTCCTCACACCATGGTCAAACTGATCACCACAGAGCACAAAGCTGATGTTGTCCCCTTACTTAAAACCTCTATTGGCTCCCTAGTGACCTGAGGTCAAGTCCAAACTGCTGACCCTGGGTGTACTTGGTAATCTTTCTCACTCTCGCCCCTTCTGTGTGTTCTTTTTCCCAGCCTCCAAATATGGGGCTTCTTCCAGTAGGGTCCGCCTGGCCCTCCAGACACAACGCCACCCAGCCTTCCCCACCACCCTGCCTTCCCTGGGTAATTCCTGTTCCAGGTCTCTGGCTCACTAAGATGCCCAAAGGGCAGCTTCTGCCGAGGCCCAGGCCTCTGGCGTGGGTCAGTGACCCTGGTTTACGCTGTTACAGCATCCTGCACACCTATGAAAACCCTTGGCGTACTCCAGTTGTAACTGTGGGTTTAACGCCTCGGTCCCCAAACCCTATGCGCTCTGCGGGCACAGACCACATCCAATCTTCATCATCGCTCAATGCCCATGGTGAGCAGGGAGAAATAGCACAGAGGATTTTTCAGGGTGCTCATTATTCAAGCTGCTGGCACACTGACAGTTCCCAGGAGTTTGGACATTACAGTTCTTTTCAGCATTTATAAAGTTCATAAGCCAGAATTAAAATTTAATAGTAAAATATTCTACTGAGATCTATCATTCCCCCCACCCTCCATATCGTCTGTAAGAACTTGGAAAAACTGTAAATGGTAAGTGATCTTTAATTTACTTCTAAATAAAACTCTGCTTCTTACTCATTTCAATGGAGAGAAAACTCTTCCGTGGAGAAAATACTTTGGACCTTGATAGAATATTTTACTCATATATTTCACAGTGGCTAAACTTTTTAACGTTTTAACATTTTTTGTGGTTGAATATGTAAGTCTGAACGCTTAATGTGCAATGTTCAGATAAGAAAAAGACATTCAGGATCAGCCTCCTGACTGCAGGGAACTTGTCACCTAAGCCTCCAGGCTTCGGGGAGGGAGGAGGCAGGGAGTGAGGACAGTGTGCACCTCAGGCTGGGGAACGACCGGGCCCAGGCACGAATGGAGCCCTGGGGAGAGTCACCTTACAGGCTACTGCAGAACCGGAAGAGTTCTACATTGTGCGGAAACACTCTGAAACCTATCTCAACTTGTAAATAGAGTCCCCCTCTTTCAGTCCTTTTTTATCCCCTACCTGAGGACATGCTTATTGATTGTAGGGAGAGAAGGGAAGAAAGGGAGAAAGACAGGGAGAGAAACAGCGATGTGAGAGAGAAAACAGCGATCGGGCGGTTGCCTCTCGTGCACATCAGATCAGGATTGAGCACACAGCCCAGGCATGAGCCCTCACCAGGAATTGAGCCCACGACCTTTTGGTTTGTGAGACAACGCCCAACCAACTGAGCCCACTGGCCAGGGCCCTTCTTTAAATTTTTACGATCTGATCTCCCTTAGAAGTAATTCCTTTCAATCTAGCATTTACTGAACATCTGCTGTGTTCAAATAATATGTATGCTGGAATAAAGCAAAGTCATACTAGGTTAAGCCACAGTTTAAAGTCCACAAAGTAAAATCAATGCTTTTCTTTACTATGTTGCATATTTTAAAATGAAAAAAAAAAAAACCCGGCTTGTCAATCACTGTTGTTCAGAAGATGAAGCATACACCTCAAACCAGCAGTAAAACATAACATGCCAGACCAACAAAACCCCTGTATGTCTCACGTATAGCATATTTAATGAGAAAACAAATCTCAACTTCCAGATTGTGGTCTTATGCCTCTAAGCATTGAGGAATAAACCGTATCTGAAGCATTGGTACCTGCTACACCTGGAGTATTTTCTCAAATGCAGGAAAACACACACACACAACCCCAGCATCCAGACAGGAAAGGGGGGCTGTATCAGCACTGTGTTCACCCCAGTCCTCTCCTCAGACCCCGATGGAGAAAGAATGTCTTCCATTTATGTAAGAATGCTTATTGTAATGCTTAAAAGGTTAACCAGTAGCACCAACAATGAAAACACGAAGGCAAGTACTAATTCATCCCATCCCATCCATCCCATCCCAATCCACAACAACCGACCACGTGGGCCAGTGAAGAAAGAACCGGCGGCTCGCCCTGCATCTTCTTCCCTTCGAAAGAAGATGACAGACTCACTGTGCTATAGGCAGGAAACGAGAGCTCCACAATCTGCACTTTGGGAAGTTCGCTGAGCCAACAACCATCTTTAACTGCCTCAATGCGCTCTTCAAACTGAGACTGCAGGTAGAAGGAAAGGTGTTCAGTTTTTCTAAAAAATTCCAAGGGAAAAACCACAATCTATTTTTCTTACTATACATTGAAAACAGCAATTTTCCAAGAAACACAACTGAAACAAAAGGTATTGAAGTTATTATTTCTTGTAAGGCAAGAATTCAGAATAAGACCTCATTAATTAGGGTGCTCTGCAGTCTGACCAGACGTTACTGCTCTTACCCGCATCAGTGAGGGCAGAGTCTGCCACAGTTGGGAAAATATCATCACTTTCATGAAAAATTCTTCTTAAAACTTAAACAAAAAACACACATCGCCTTCACCAGCTCAAAAAACGAATTATAACCATCATACGGATTTTGACAGATTTCCAGACTATTTTATAACTTACCTTTGCGCTCTCCATTTCTCTTCTTACATCAGAAACAAATGATTCCCACGTACGCATGTAAGATTCCAGATTAATATACACTGCAGCATTACTGAAAAAGTAGAAAAACATGAAAATGCTTAATGTCCACTTTAAAATAGTTTTTAAAATTGAAAGCGCTGGCCCTGGCTGGTGTGGCCCAGTGGACTGAGGGCCAGTCTGTAAACTAAAGGGTCATGGGTTCGATTCCCAGTCAGGGCACATGCCTAGGTTGCGGGCCAGGTCAGGTCCCCAGTAGGGGGAGTGCAAGAGGCAACCACACATTGATGTTTCTCTCCCTCTTTCCCCCTCCCTTCCCATTTAAAATTAATAAATAAAATCTTTAAAACAAAAATAAAAAAAATAAATTGAAAGCACTAAAGTACAAATGAAATAAACCTTTAAACATGAAAGATACATTTCACACATTCACACACACAAAACAAACAACTATTTTTAAAGAATTGCTTATCTTAAAAACACCACTAGAGACACTCCAGGAAATTTTAATAACTGATCTAACCCCAACCCCAACACTGATGGGCAGAGAGCAAATATACTCCTGAATTTTAATTTCTTTACCCAAATTTGAATATTTGGCCATACTTCATTTTGACATCCATTTTTTTCTTAAGATTTTATTTATTTATTTTTAGAGAGGGGAAGGGAGGGAGAAGGAGAGGGAGAGGAACATCAGTGTGTGATTGCCTCTCATGCGCCCCCTACTGGGCGCATGAGAGGCATGTGCTCTAACTGGGAATCAAACCAGTGTCCCTTTGGTTCATAGGCTGGCGCTCAATGCACTGAGCCACACCAGCCACGGCAGACATCCATGTTTAATATTAAAGGCTGTCATCTGTGAATTTTAGAAAAAGGCATCCTAGAACATTTAAAACTTTGCTAGAAACCCTAATTCCTATCTTACTGTAAAATAAAGGGTGGGGCCTGATGTCCACAACAGGTTGATGATCTCAGTGCCTCCCACACCCGGTCTACTGGAAGTTTCTGCTCCTCCACTTCACCGAGAAAATCAGAAACACTATCGATCCGTGACTGTGCCGGTTCCCATGGTACACCTTAAGGAAAACCTGGAACAACCCTTTGATGCCTTTCGTCTTTTCCTGTTCTTCGGCGGAGTGGGCAGAGTTAGCGTAGACTCCTAAGGATAAGCTAGTACGCCATGAGGTTTACTAAGGAAGTGGACACTGTCCGAGAGAACGAGGTACAGTCCTGAACACCACGGGGCGTCCGCTACAGCTGTGCGAGTCCTGCTATCTGAACCAGCATATTAGTTCATCTTTAATCAGGAAGGTCTGCGCATGTGAAAAAAACTAAATCTTAAAAATGAAGAAACGGCCCTGGCTGGTGGTGCTCGGGATTGAGCGCCCGCCTGCAAACCAAAGGATCGCCAGTTCAATTCCCCGTCAGGGCACATGCCTGGGCTGCAGGCCAGGTCCCCTGTAGGGGGCGCTTGAGAGGCAACCACACATTGATGTTTCTCTCCCTCTCTTTCTCCCTCCCTTCCCCTCTCTCTAACAAAATAAATAAAATCTTCTAAAGAAATGAAGAAATAAAGAACTAGACGTATTTTCCAGGACTCAAAGAAACTCTGGGTTAGCGTGGAGGGTTTGTGATCAAATCCAAAAGCGTTGGGAAGGATGAAACACCTGGGATTAAAAAGTTAAAACCTGTGTGCGGAATACAGTAGTAAAAACAACAACAACGACGGGAAAAGTAACCCGTGTTTGAAAATCCACACGGCAAAGTGCTAAACGCAGACTGCAGGAAACCCTTAAGGGGTCTCAGGTAAACCTTATTCTAAAAACAAAGCGAAACGAACAAAAACAGGTAAAGATCGTGGAGAGCTGAAAAAGTGCGCACGCTGGACCTCCTCTGAAGTGTCATTCCCATACTCTGCCCTTGGGATTGTTAGATGACTGTGCTTAGGGGAAGTCAATTTGGCAAAATGTTCGAAAAGCCTTGAGAAGTTTGATCTCCATTCCAGAAACTTATTGCATGGAAATGACTGCTAATGTGCATAAAAATTTAGCCGCAAGGGTGGCTGCTGCAGTGCAGCTTTTAACAGCCGCCCCCATGCCAGTGGCGCCGGGCCCCTCGGGACGCGGCTGTATGCTGGAGTCCGACTTAACCTTTCCACGTCAGGTTGGAGCACTATCATTGATGAGAAAGGAGGAAGTCTCCTATTCTTAGTGGAAAAAATACACATTTTCACTTTTTAAAAATAGTAGTGAATTTATTCCAAAATATTAACTATACCTCAATTTAGAATTATGGACAGTTCTAATCATTTTTGTTTTAACATTCTGATTTTTCTACAACTGAACATGTATTAATTGTATAACTATTAAAAATAAAATGGCCCTGCCTACAGTTTTTTTTTCTCAAATCACCTGTAACTTTTACCAACTAAATGACCCACTGGGAAATATACCCACAGTGCCGCACAGTACCTGTCCAACTGCTTCAGGCTCTGCAGGTACCGAACTGCTTGTGATTCCAGGATCCATAACTTGCGCATTTCCGTCTCCTTCACATTTTCAAGCACAGACACCTACAATTAGATTAGAACGCTTAAGTACTTTAAAACTGAAAAACAAACTTATTTATGTATTTTTTAAGGATTTTATTTATTTATTTTTGGAGAGAGGGGAAAGGAGGGAGACAGAGAGGGAAACATCTATGTGTGGTTGCCTCTTGCACACTCCCAACTGGGGACCTGGCCCGCAACCCCGGCATGTGCCCTGACTGGGAATCGAACCAGTGACACTTTGGTTGGCAGGCCAGCACTCAATCCACTGAGCCACACCAGCCAGGGCCAAAACTATTTTAAAGTTTCTTCCTAAATAATACACAATGACAAAATCACCAGAACTTGATTATGTTGTCATTTCACTCAGGTGAACATGAATTAGAACTTTTGGATTTGAAACTAGAGTAACAAAATGACAGTAAAATATATACTGTATTTTGCTATGTATATTGCACACTTTTCTGCCCACATTTTTGAGGGAAAAATAAGGATGCACCTTATACATGGATACAGTGATTACATAATCCTGTGTATAAGCGCACAAAAATGTGGGTGCACATTATACAAAGGAGTGTATTTACACACGGCAGAACACAGTGCCTTAGTGATGCTTTTCTCAGATGTGAAACTTCCCGCGTGGCTTCTTGCTTGAGCCCGGACTGAGGTTATCCGTGTGTATGTACGCCCCTGGTGGGTGTGACCTGTGGTCCTGTCCAAGGTGAGCAGAGGGCCGGGGCCTGCAGAACAACCCAAGGCTGCACCCCACTGGCTCCAGAGGCCACAGAGCAGCTGCTCTCAGCACGGGCATCAGCAACTGTGCACTCTTGCTTCCCCACAAGCCCACTGGCCATGTCTGTGGGACCCTCTGCAGGAAGTGCAGGACTGCCCGTTTCAGTCCAGGTGTCAGGGACCCTGACGGGACCCACCAGCAAAACTGCTTGCCAGGTGGCGGTACATGAGCACCGAACAAGCTCTGGGACACAGACGTGAGTGCGGGACCCACAAACTGCAGGCACTTTGCTGTTCCTTTCCTTCCCGTAGAAATAGCTGCACAGTCGGTATTTAACTGAAGGCTTATGTTTGCAGACTGTAAAGCTAAGCCTTTTTTTATTTTCCCGGAATAACCATGGACATATATACCAATAAATAACATTTACTTAATTAGACAAATGACAAGCATGTTTCAGGAACTAAACAATATATAGCCAGGGGTCATTGTCTTGATTTTTGTCTCACTTTCTCACACAGTACACTGATACTGCTACGCACTCTTCTGGGGCGAGGAGAAAGTATGTTCGTAACAAGTGGGTGATTTTCAAGTTCCTTTTCCAGCATCAGCAAATATGGTTTTATGGTTGACCACTTCATGGTATAGCCCTTCTTCATTAAATAGCATGAAGCCATCCACTCGAAGTGGAGAGCATAAAAAATGCCTGAATTCTAACGCTCCACAAGGGAGGCAATCTGGTTACGCAATCCGGTGCGCACCGAGCACAGCTACGCTACACAACGTAAGCACAAGGGCAAACAATGAAAGAGCTACAGGCGAGGAAGAGCGGCTGCTCCCGGAGGCAGCGTCGAGGGTGGCACGCTTTCTGGCAGTGTTGTGCCTCACTCGTGACTCAGCACAGAGCAGTGACCTCCTGCCACACCTGGCAGGCAGTCACGCCAGGGCCTGGGCTCACCTCTGCAGCCACAGCTCTTCGCAGAACCTTTTCATAATGCTTCTTCCCGTTCTTTACGTTCTCTTCCAGTTTCATCTTCTCATTTGTAAATGCATTACTGCAAAGAGTAAAGAAAAAACAGTTTATGGAAAAAGTTTAACCAGTGAGATCACAAAGGCTACAGCCAGGTTAACTTGAAATCATGCCACCAGAAGACACAACGTCTTCTAGAGCAACTTCTTGCTAAATACCGTACCACACACTCCAGACTCACAGGGGCTGTTTGTGCTTTCCCATCGATCAAAGGCAGGAGGCAACGCAAAGCAAGGAACCGGTGTGAGAGCGGAGAACCAGGCTCGCCATTCCCACCAGCATGCGTGGGGGTCAACCTCCCAGATTAATAAACTTTACAGAACACCCCTCACCCTTGGAGTCAGAAATGCCATCCTGACACCTATCACGAGGAAATGACCCAGAGGAAAAAATGATCTACACGAAGTTGTTCATGGCAATGCGTTTGTAACAGCCAGAACAGAGGCGGCCACGCGCCATACTGTGAATGGAAATGTGTGTATGAAACGATCTGAGAAAAGCAGAATACAGCGGCTTCCTACCGAACAGACTGGTTACCAGTATGTGAAAACATTGTTTCCATTAAGAAAGGTTAAAAAGAAAACTTTTTATAGGTTCATAATAAAAATTCTTTAAGGAACCTATAATCACAGAGCAACAAACTACTATAATATAGTTGAGTCTGACACTTCACGTAACACCAAAGTTTTTTAAGACACATTTATTTAGTTTCAAATTAATTCAATAAATATAAAATATTTAATATAATTCAACAATATAAAATAAAACATCATAACATAAAAATATTTAAAGAATAAACCTATTGGATATTAAAGAATAAAACAGAAAATAAAGGAAAGAGAAACATAATTATTTAAAACACAGACAAGTAACAATATATTTAGAAATGTAGTGTGCCTGTGTCTCTGGTATTAAAAGTATAATAAGACAGAAAAAACAAATTTAAGCTTAATTTGCCTGATTTCAGAGGGCTGATGCAGAAGGAATTCCAGTTCCTTATCCTTTCCATCATTTTTCTGAGTGTACCTATGAAAGCATAATCATCAAATTTTAATTAATTTTCCAAGATTAAAAAAAACCCCCCCAATCCCAGGGTAAATTCTACCCACATCCATGCAAAAATTCTTGAGTTCTTTACAAGTTTTTGCATTTTGTGTCATTTCTAGTATCTTCTAAATAGGCACAGAATTGGGGTTTTCTTTCGGGGAAGTTTCCTTACACTTGGAGGGCAGACCACTGACTTCAGCCAATTCACATGGTCACTACCAGGTCACATGCTTGGCGTGTGGGTCACCCTGCCTCAGTCCACTTCAAGGGGCACCTCTGGCTGGTTCAGCACGAGACAGGGAGGAGCACAGTAGGACCAGTGGCTGTCATTCGAAGTGCAAACAGCCTCTGCTCTCTAAAACAGAACTTAAAGTCCAACACACTCCCATAAATAAAATAATCATCACACAGTCTTAGTGCTGAGGAGAAGCTTAAGATCCAGACTGGCCCCTCATTTCACAGATACAGAGAAAGGCCAAACGTCATGTTCACAGGAGAGGTGGGCTTCAGACTGGAAGGAAGTGCCTGTTTGTTAATTCAGTCCCGCTTTATTCACCTGCAAACCCGGCAGGTTTGGGAGAAGTTTCAGGTGACATAATTCCCCAACAGATACTCTTTTTTTAAAATATTTTATTTATTTATTTTTTTTAGAGAGAGGGGAAGGGAGGGGGAAGGAAGGAAGGAAAGATCAATGTGTGGTTGCCTCTCACGTGCCCCCTACTGGGGACCTGGCCCACAACCCAGGCATGTGCCCTGACTGGGAATCGAACTAGCGACGCCCCCAGCTCATAGCCCGCGCCCAATCCACTGAGCCACGCCAGCCAGGGCCCAACAGATATTCTTTAAAATGCAATGAAACAGCATCTAAAACTTTCACTTTACTTGACAGAGTTTGAAGTTGAATATCAAAAGTATTAAAATAACCAAAAAACCCCACCCCAGTAATAAAAAACACACCTTTCAGCTGTTACTTACAGTTCAATGGCATGTGAAATCCTTTTCATTCTCTTCTTCAGTACTTTTACTCTTTCTTGCATTTCTTTTTTCTCCTCTTGCCATTTTTTAATTTCCTTTTCCAAGTCTTCGAGGAACCAATCTAATTCCGTGTTTGAGATCTAAAAACATTTTAGAAAGCAAGTAATAAATTGGAAGATGTACTTGAAAAACCAAAGGAGCCCTGCCTGGGTAGCTCAGTTGGTTAGAGAGTCGTCCCGACGCACCAAGTATGTGGGTTTGATCCCCAGCTGGACAGATACAAAAATCAACCAATGAATGCATAAATAAGTGGAACAGAAATCGATGCTTGTCTCTCCCCCCTGCAGCTCTCTCTTTAAAATCAATTTAAAAATTTTAAATTAATTACGAAAAAAAAAACAAACAAAAAAACAAGACGAAGGAGCCTGACACATCAGAACTATGGTGGTGTCCCAGCCTAACCACCGACTCCAGTCCCACAGAGCATGTCATAGCTGGCTGTGCTGCCCGGCTCAGGGGACGCCACGTTGCCGGACATGTGGCCTTGGCCCCCACCTGCCCTCACTGAACCAGGCAGGAGGGGAGGCCATCAGGTAAACAAACCAAGAGTAGATAATGGCATGGCCGGATGTCTGGTGTTTGGGAAGGACTTCTCAAAATCCATGATATTCTGACCCCAGTCTTCAGAGATGAGCCCGCCACCCCCAGAATGGACTGAAGCAGCGGGAAGGGACAGCAGTAAGGGACAGCAATAAGTTATCTGCACAAAAGCAAGAGGTGCAAGAGGTGGACAGACGTATGGAAGGTGGAGCAGGGAGGAAAGGCACCCAAGGCACCCTGAGTCCGAATCACAGAGGGCCCTGTGAGCCACGTTACAGAGCGCGGGCCTCACCCTGCAGAGAGCAGGTGGAAGCGAACGAAGGCTCTTAGGCAGGGCAGTGAGATGGCGGGATACTTGCTTTGGAAAGTTACTCTGAAGGACACAGAGACGGATAGGGGTGGGTGAAAGGGTACACTAATGTGTCAGATGGGCCACTGGCTTCCACATGTTCTTGACCGTGACTTATAGTCAAATACATTTTAATAATGACCCATAGCACGCACACAATCCTAAAAAATAGCCCTTTTCTGAGATTTCTAGTATTTCTATTCTATTTCATGGTATTGTTAAAAATAATTCCAGTCACCATCACTAAAGTGACTCCATAGCCCATTATGCGTTATAACCCTTACTGTTAAAAACTCTAGATAGAAAAAGGGAAAATCTCTTAAAATCTCACTTGCGACAGCCCAGGCAAGAGACAGTAGGATGACGGTGGTAATAGCAAAACTGATAAAAAGACACAAGGGCACTTCAGAAGATGGGAATGGATGGGCCTATGAGTCCGGGTGCATATAAGATGTAAAGCAGAAGATCAATGGATTAGCATACATTTCTCCCTTGGGACGAATAACTAAATAAAACACATTAACAAAGAAGAAAAACACAAATGATGTACTAGACTAGAAGACATGGGAAAAAGGAAAATTAACCTGGATATGGATGTTTAAATAAATCTATGAATAAACAATAAAATAAATATATAAACTCAATAATTTTGACCCCGCAATTATTTTGATGGAGTAGAAATTTACAAGTGTTTGACAAAGACTACAAAGCAAAGGAATAAAAATACTGAATTCATATAGTCTTTCTTTTCTTCCTTTTAAGTCATCACCCGAGGATATGTCCATTGATTTTAGAGAGGAAGGAAGGGGGAGAGTGGGTGAGAGGAAAGAAGGGGGAGAAGGAGACAGACAGAAAGAAACATCGAATGGTTGTCTGCCGTATGTGCCCCGACCGGGGACTGAACCTGCAGCCCAGGTATTGCCCTGACCTGGAACTGAACCTTTTGGTGTAAGGGACAGTGCTCAAACCAACCGCGCCACCCTGCCAGGGCTTGAGTAGTCTTTCAGCATAACCACTTAGAAAGCTTCTATCTACACACTACAGACACTTCAAGTTACCAGGCTATTCTAGCACAGACCAGCACGCCTCAAGTCCACTGTGCTTTGTTCCCCAAAACAACTCTTCCCAATGTGGGCAGCTCTCACTCTATTAATACACTACAACCCAGAAGTCCATATACATGTTTGTTGGCTGCGACTTGGACTGTATTTCCCCATAAAAAGCCTTGTTAGAAATATCAGCAGAATGTCCAACATTTCTCTTTCAAGAAACTCATGGCTTCAGCGGCAAGCTGATTAAGGTGAGGTCTCGAGTATCAGGGGGACAAGTTCCAGGCCAGGAGTCGTGCTGTAGAGGGAATAGGCTTAGCAGGGCTTCTGGGAGCAGCGACCTGTGGTGTCAGAAGACGAGGAGGAAATTTAAGAACTTCCTCTGAGACATAGTTTTGAAAAGACTCGTGTCTGTCATCACCAGCCTCTGTCTTCCTGGCAGCACTTGCTGGCCAGGCCAGGTCCTCAAGGACTTCTGAGTCCTACTGCAGCCGGAGGGTTGATCTCAACGGCCCTGAGACTAACAGGCCAATGACAGCCCAGTGACACGCCCTCTAGAACGGGAAGGCTCTACTCACACGGCTCCAACCTAGCTGAACCTGCGTTCATTGAGTCATTGCAATGACTGATGTGACCACCATGCCCACTCTACTCACAAGATGCTTATTCTACCCGGATCGCTCCCACCACTGTGAGCAAGGTCCACAGGCATGCCTCGCGGCTGGCAGACACACCAACCTTGTTTCTCGCCTGTCCTGGGCTTCTATTCTTAGCCAATGATTTCACCTCGGATCCAACCCCCTGGCCGGGAGACAATGTGCTACTAAGGTCATACTGGGGCATGAGAAATGACCCGGCGACAACTGCCTGTCACAGCTCACCCACAGAAAGTGCTGCTCTTTGGGCCACTGCCCTTTGATGGCACTGCTGCCCCAGAATGCTGGCCAGGCCAGCTGCCATGCACTCGCTCCGACTCCGTGAACGAGGATGAGCCGATTTCTCTCCCAAACATTAGAACAGAAGAAGAAACAGCCTGCATGCAACTGCATCCTCTATGCACGCCAGGTTATGGTACAGTTACAAACACTTTCTGGTGATCCCTTTCTCCTTTAGAGAAAATTTGGTTTTATACTTCTATTTCTAAAAGCTCAACTTTGTTCCAAAATAAATACTTGAGGTATCTTCAATAATATATACATATGTAAAATTTTAAAAGAAAAAATAAAACAATGCTAAGTAGGCTAAGAAAACAGAATAAAAAGAATGCTAAAATAAAACCAGATGTGAGAGTAATATAAAAATAAATGGCATGAAGAGATAACCACACTTTAGAAACAGTGTTAAAACTTCCTGGCAGACAAAGCCAAAGAGGACATACAGTGAGCTATACCTCAGCATCCACAAAATAAAAGAAGCCCACTGCACAGAGCAGCCCAGGCAGCGAAAAGGGTGCTGCCCGCAGGCCCTGGGCAGCCGGCGCAGAGCCTGGCACTCGGAGCAGTGTGCCATGAACACCTGTCAAGTGAAAGAAGGGGTGACACCCTCAGCTCCATACCAGCAACCAGACAGAGCAGTAAGTAAAGCCGCAGCTCTCACGGAATGTGGAGGGCTGATGCCCCTTGGTGCAGGCTGACCGAGAACATAAAGCCACGTTCACTAGTTAGTTCTTCAGGAGCTCAAGGCCACACGGTTTGACACTATCAGCAGAGCTCCTTGTGTAAACACTGGGGTTCAAGGGTGACTAAGAAGAGTCTTCCCCTTCAGAGAGATCACAGTTTGGTGGGGTTATATGCATAGAAGAATTACCACCCCATGTGTAAAAATTACCTCAAAATGGATCATACATCTAAATGGAGATGCTAAAACTATAAAACTCTCAGAAAAAAGTATCGAAGTAAATCTTGGTAACCTCGGATTAGACAATGGTTCCTTAGATAATACCGAAAGCATAAGCAACAAATGAAAAAAATAGAGAAGATGAACCACATGGAAACAGAAAACTTTTGTGCTGTAAATGATCCCATCGAGAAAGGGATTGATTAGACAACCCACAAAATAAAGATGGGAGACAGGTACCGCAAATACGGAAGGTGGGAGAAAATACTTATAAATTGTATATTTGATAAGCAACTTGGACGCAGAATATATTTAAAAAACTCTTAGAATTCAACAAAAAGATAATTCAATTAATAAAGGGGCAAAGGACTGGAATAGACATTTCTCCATAGAAGTATACAAATAACCAGTAAGTATATGACAGGGTGCTCAACACCGTTAGCCTTTAGGGAAATGCAAATCAAAACCACAATGAATAAGACACCACTTCCCACCCATCAGGATGGCTTTACGCAGGAAAAGGGTGACAAGTGTCAGCGAGCCTGTGGAGGGGCTGCAGCCCCTGCCCGTGCTGGTGGGAGTGCAAGGTGCTGCAGTCGTTTTGGAAGATTCTGGCAATTTCGTGAACGGTAAGATACGGAGCGAGCATATGACCCAGTAACCCCACTCCCAGGGATACACCCAAAGGAAACGACAGCACACGTCCACAGAAAAACTTGTACCCAGAGGCTCACAGCAGTTATTATTTGTAATAGTCAGAAAGGGGAAGGCACTCAAATGTCCGTCAACGATGAGTGGACAAATGGAATGTGATGTACTGTAGCCACACAATGGAATATTAATCAGCGTTTAAAGGGAACGAAGTAGTGATACATGTTACATGGACTGATGGATGAACCTTGAAAACATTATGCTAAGTAAAACAAGGCACCCACAAAAGACCATAGATCCCATTTATATAAAATGCCCATAAACCTGCAAGGTAAACGCGTGGCTGCCCAGCGCTGGGGGGAGAGTGGAGAATGGGGAGTGCCCGGCAGTGGGTATGAGACTTCTCTCCGGGGCAGTGGAAGCTCTCAACGTCAGGCTGTGCTCTCGGCTGTACCCTTCCGTGCGCGTACTGAAAACACTGACCTACGTACCTTAAATGGGTGAACTGTACGGCACGTGGACCGTTTCTCAACAGATGTGAATGAAAGGGTAATTACTGCACAACACAGTGAGGTGCTTACGCCCGCCACTGCATCAGCCAGGGCCTCTGCCCAAGCCCGAGGCTGCCAGCAGCGCCTGCTTCCTCAGGAACGTGACCCCTGAGCGGACCCAGAGGGCGAGCAGGAGTGGCTGGGCTTGGGAAGGAAGAAGGCCACCAGAGGCACAAGGGTCAGTGCTGGGGGAGGCTCAGGAGGGAGAAGTCACAGGACAAACATTTTCCACTAAGTGCAGGGGACACACAGAGACCTGGTGGGGGGAAGACAGAAGACGGAGGCGGGCAGCAGTCACGCAAGGGTTTTCACGCTCTTGGCCGCTCCCAAGTGTGTGTGCGTCAGTGGTGCCAAGCTACTGTGAGAGAGGGACGATGTTCCCAGCCTCGTCCTCTGTCCCTCGCCCTGGTCCTTGCAGTCCCCTCCCCGACACAGGCAGTCTCTTTCCCCCACCCCTTGGATCTGGGCTACATGACCTGCTTTACCTAATGGGGCAGCAGCAGGCCAGATATCGGCAGAGGCTTGCACAGAGCTAGCAGGGGCCCTACTTGCTTGCCCTGGCGCTTTCTGGAAGATGGAACTGAGCTCAGTGCCCCAGTCATCCCAGCCGAGGCCATTTTAACCAGCACAGGCAGGCGACCCCAGACATGTGCACAAGTGCACCCCAGAACAGCAGAGCCCGTGCTGACCCAATCACATCAGTGAACCCACAGACCCACACTTACTGTTTATTGTTACATGTCTGCCACTGAGGTTTTGCGGCCACTGTTACTCAGCATTACTATGGCAGCAGGGACCCGATACACCAAGCTGCTCCTGACATGCTGAAGGATGTCTTCTGCGGGAGGGGAGACTGACACCCTCCTACAGGAGGGCGCGGCAGGGTCCCCGACCCTGACATGGACCACTCTGCTCCTGAGCGCTGGTGGGGCTCTGAGCAAGTTCATTAGCTGCTTCCGCCTCCACTTCCTGGCCGGTAAAATGGAGACGACACCAAGGTGCCAGGATGGCTTTGAGATGGAATCAATAAAACATGCACAAAATCTGCCACCGAGTACAGCACATAATATGTCAGGTCAGCAAAAGGCGTAACTCGGCCACGACTGACCAAAGAGCAGAACCCACCTCCACAGGGATGCGGGCCGGGAAGTTCTGGTGGGGCCCGGATTCCGCTCTAAAGCACACAAGGACAAAGTCCCAAAATTCCCCTCCATAAATGATTCGGGGCCAAACTTACTTTGACTGTGTTTCAAAAGCCAACGTCAACGAAATGCCCATCCTGGCTTTAAGAATTAAAGTCTCGTGAAAGCACCTTAGAACCTAAGTCCTGAGGCAGGTGACAAGTGACTGCTCAGTGGGCACAGGGCTTCTCTTCCAGATGGTGACAATGGCTCTGGAATCATGTGACACTGTGGCTAGGGACACCAATGAACTGCACACGTTCTAACGGGGAATCGATTAAAATGGTGAATCTTACATTATGTGAATTTTATCTTAACAAAACAAAAAGAGGGTGCCCTTGAGCACACCGCAACCAGCTGCGACCTGCCAGCTGCCGGCCAGGGGCACACTGAGGAAAATGGGACGCTAACTGCCGGACGGCTGTTTTTCTCTGGTGGACAACAGGTAACCGGCCTCAGGACATGTTATGGGCCTTCCTAGCTCAGATTTTTATTAATGCTTAATACGTGCTAAGCACTCTCAAAGTGCTTTGTAGGTGATCGATTTGTCTCAACAGGGGCGTGACTGGCATTTCGGATGGGACAATTCTCCCTGCTACTATGCTCATGACCTCTGGCCATTCACCGCCCTTTTTCAACAACCCCTGAATCCTCACAGACCTATGAAATAAGAGATACTATTGAGAAACTGGGGGTCACAGAGGTCAAGTAAACTGTCCGAGGTCACGAAGTTGTGACGTGTGTGGGGTGCAGCCCAGAGTGCCTGACTGCACTGCCTGGGTCCCTGAGTGTGACCTGCTGCTACAGCCTCTCTCGTCTCCATGACGATGGAGGAAGGTGCTGCCTCCAGCACATGCAAACGTACCTCAAGCCACTTGAAAGTAGAAGTTACAAGTAGTTAGCTCGTAACCTCAGTAATCTAGAGAGTCAAAAGCCAAGAGAAAGATCAGTAAAACCACAAAATCCGCCCTGAGCAGTGTGGCTCACAGTTGGACGTTGTCCTGCAAACCGAAAGGTCGCCAGTTCAATTCCTGGTCAGGGCACAGGCCTGGGTTGCAGGCTCAGTCCTTGGTTGGGGTGCATGAGAGAGGAAACAGATGGATGTTTCTCTCTCACACTGATGTTCTCTCCCTCTCTTTCTCTCTCTCTTCCCTTCCAAATAAAATCTTAAAAGAAAAGAACCCTCAAATTTCTTTTTATGTCTATAAAAGAATTCTCCACAAGCTAATTACGAGCATAATCATGGTTAATAAAGAAATGGCCATGGCTAAATCTCAGCCTCTCACGTACAGACACCAACCTAAGAACTCAGGCGAGCCACTGATGCTGACGGGCATACCTTTTACATGGGAAGTCTGACAACCTAACAGGCCTGTGATTTGGGGGACGAACACGGCTCTCTGAGAAGACGGACTGACTGCATGCTCACATACAACCACGTGACACAGGACCCGGAGCCTTGGCCGAGTGAGAAAGCGTGCCACGTGCCCGAGCCCGCCAGTTAGGGTGGCCACTCGCCCAGCCCTGCTCCCAGGCCTGGTCTGCGATCTGCTCCACCTGATTAGGGTCTCACTAAGCTAATTTATTCTATTTGATCATGTCTCCCCAGCTGTGGATCCACACTTCCGCAACAAACCCTTCCTTTCGGGAATGGACCATCATCCATCCCTCTGTTACCTCTGTGCAGGGGACCTCAGCGTTTAAAAAGAAATGCACTGTGATTTCCTCACACCTGTAATTCCACTTTCCCCCGATTCAGTCTGGCTTTGCCACTAATCAGCGTTACTCTAACTGCAGTCACATGTAACTGAGGGTCGATCTTAGTCAAGGAAATGCAAAGTCAATATACTCAAACAAGACACTCTGGGGGAGTTCACCGTTCTGGTGTGAGTAAGACGACAGGGTGACAACAACAGTAAGGAGAGCGGCAGCCAACACTTACAGAGCCCTTTCCACGCACCAGGCAGTTTCAGGTACTTTACAAGGATTAATCCAATCCCACAAAATGAGAGCTATTATCACCCACACTTTCCAGATAAAGAACTAAAGCACAGAGGAGTAAGGTCAGAACTGGGGTAGAACCCAGGGTGGATCTGAACCCAGCCAGTCTGGCTCCAGGCCCCACACCCCTAACCACTAATGCTACACTGCCTCTCAACATAAACAACAATCTAACTTGGAACTTGTTCACCAGAAAATAGTTTTGGTTAATCAAGCAAACTGAGTTGGAGGTAAATGAAAACCGCATTTACAGCCCTTTTCTTATACGTAACTTGCAGAGGTTCTAAAATGCTGCAAAAAACACGGTCACTTCAGTATGTCAGAGAAATTGGAAACAAGCGATCTTGAGAAAGAATCTTTTGTTTAACCAACGATGCAACAGCTCAGCTAGTTGAGCCACATAAGCACAATTCTCCTAGTTAGGCCCCATGCTAGCACAGAGAGGTGTCGGACAGAATTACCTCGTTTTCTTCTACGCTCCTTCTCAGCTTTTCTTCCAGGTCCCTGGTCTCTTCTGAGCCCTGGAGCATCCTCTGCTCAAAATTTTCACACGCTTCCTTCAGCTGTCCTTGCAAAGCATGGTACTCCTTTTCAATCTGGGAAATGTCCCCCTGCAAGTGAATCAAAAAATTATCTGTCAAAGTAGTTAAAAATGCCTATATCTGCTCTTAAAATAAACAAAGGAGAATAAAAGGCAGATAAAAATTTAGAGGAAATGTCACAATGATTCAAGAAGTACAAACCCCTGAACAGTGTTTAGCAAAGCCACCTCTTTTTAAAAAAAAATTCCTGTATTGCTGGAATTGATAACAATCTGTTCTATAATTAGTTCTGAATATTTATCCATTTTAGAAGGGTTCAGTGCTATATCAACAGTTTTATGTAAATGCCATTCTCCACAATTAACATCAAGAACTATTTTTAGGTTTAAAAACTATGGATGATATGCATATTTTAGATATGAACAGAACTTATTAACTTTGATCTTACTTTTAAGTGTCTTAAGTGGACATTTGCTGACTAAAAAGCAAGTTAAGAGTATTATCAATTAATTGTTTTCAGTTATATAACCATCTCTTGGACCAACTTGAAACAAAAACAGAAGCCACACTATAATGTGACATAGTGAACAACCAACACCATTTACGTCGGAAACACCCTTCCTACGGCTAAGACCGCCAGCAACCACACCCCTGTGTCTGGAAGGGGCGTCTGTGTGACCCTGCCAATCCCTTCGGTGGCAGGGGACTGCTCCGCCCAGAAGGAGGGTCCAAGGTAGCCAGGCTATGGAAATCAATCCCAGTGGTGCAAACCTGGTCCAGCTCCCCCATCTCCTGCACCTCTCCCAGCATCTTGGCACCCCCCAAGTGCCAAAAGGCAGGAGATCAAGGCTTTGAAATTCTGTGAACCATCAGTTAGAGAGCTGTGGACTATGGCCCGGTGACCCCACGCCAGTGTGCCTGGGGTGTCCGAGTTTTTGTCTGTCCGGCCTGAACATTCAGCACAATGGCTAGAGACCATGTTTAAATAACAAGGTAAATGGTCAAGCTTACTATAACCCATTAGCAAGACTTTATGGGTTAAGACTCTATTTTTATTCTCAATTCAGCAAAAGGTTCACAATGACAGCAACATGGTATTAATTTATATGCCCGAAATCACCAACACAGACAGGGAGAAAGGCCCATGCCCTCTCTGTTACTACATCTGAACTTCACCACACTCCTATAAGAAATATATTATTTTCACCTTTTACAGATAAGAAAACCAAAGCTTAGAAAAATTAGGCAACGTCTCCCAGTCCCAGACGAGAGCAGCAGCCGTGGGGTTAAATCGTAAGTCTCACCGGCTGAGAAGCACAAGCAGCTCTGCTAATGTCAAGTTCCTGAAACTAAGAGTTAATTTAAGGAAGTGTTTGTGAATTTTCCCAACACTGATGAGAATATTTGAGAGTCAAAGACGCAAACTCATTCAACAACAGAGCATCCCTGATTCAGAGGTAAGTGTGGTGTAAGAACTCAACACCAGTCATTCTACTTGCAACATGTTTACATCAGCAAATGTGTTCACGATAGCACTGTTTGGAAGTGTGAAAAGTTGACACAACCTAAATGTTCAGTAATAAGACAGCAGTCAAATGATCACACATCCATACAGTGAAATACCAAGTATGCATTAAAAATGATGGTAAGAGGCTGATGCACACAAAAAAAGAGATGGTAAAAATCCTGTTTGTTGATATGGGAAAAAAAAGTCCAAAATAAAATAACACTGAAAATTTGAAATACAACACGCATGGTACGATCCCATTTTTTAAAAAGCATTGCTTGCTTAAATGTTAAAATAAGGCCCGGAAGGCTGCATATGAGAATATTAACATGGATGGGGGGGATAGAGATCATTTTCACTTTCTATTTCATAATTTTCGTTATTGTTCATTAAAAAAATGTAAGGACCCTATATTATTTTTGTAATTGGCCAAAACTATAAAGCTCCCTGTACCAACAGTAGCAACACAAACTTCTAACCTTACTTCGTCCTACTTAATTTCACAGCTGATCTTGTAAATCAATGCCTGTGAGTAATGATAGAATTGCTTCGTTTTTAAATGACACTGTAGTATTTCATTATATGGATATACTGTAACTTATTTAAATAGTCTGAAACTGACAGATATGTAGACAGGTATTCAGTGTTTTGCTGACACATATACAAAGGAAACAAATACAAAAATAGCCTCGTTCACTGGCCTCTGCATACATGTTATGACTGCATACAAATTCCAAACTGCCTTCCCCAGAAATGAATGGTTCTTTTAAAAAAAGGTTTTATATATTTATTTTTAGAGAGAGGGGAAGGGAGAGAGAAGAGAGGGAGAGAAACGTCAATGTGTGGTTGCCTCTCATGTGCCCCCTGCTGGGGACCCGACTGGCAACCCAGGCATGTGCCCTGACTGGGAATCAAACCAGCGACCTTTTGGTTCACAGGCTGGAACTCAATCCATTGAGCCGCACCAGCTAAGGCCAGAAATGTATGTTTTTACATTATTTCAATAATATACAAGTAACTGTTTTAAATTTCAAGTGGGGGCTCTGGCTAGTGAGGCTCATTCTCTCTTTCTCTCTCCTTTCCCTTCTCTCTAAAAAAGTAAATATTAAAAAAAAATCATTTTTCTTTTATTGTGCAATCCTAGTCACATCCATGCACATTTCTGTGTTAGGTTATTCTCTTTTCCTTATTGATTTATAGAAACTTTATATGCTAAGCAAGTAAACCAGTACTCTATCTGTCCTACGCTGCAAATAATACTCCTAGATTGTTGAGTTTTCATGTCACGTGTATCCGTTCATTTACACATATGTGCTATACACATGTGTATATATATATAGTATGTATGTATATATACATAAACATATACTTTTTGTCATGCTGTTTAGTAATCTTATGAAAAACTTTCCCTTTTTTCTAGATGTTTTATGGCTCCATTTTAAAACATTTAAATCTTTGATCCACCTGGAATTAATTTGGGTATACAGAAAGGAGGTAGAGACCCAAATTAATTTTCTACATAGCAATGCATTTCTCCTAACACCATATATTTAATCACCTATTTTTTGTTTACCAATAGTTACCATTTTTATATTTTAAATTTCTGTATTCTTCTGTTCTATTGGATTCTTACTTCGTTGTTTTTGTTTTTATTTTTAGAGAGAGGGGAAGGGAGGAAGAAAGAGTAGGAAAGAAACATCAACGCATGGTTGCCTCTCACGTGCCTCCCACTGGGGACCTGGCCTGCAACCCAGGCATGTGCCCTGACCGGGAATTGAACCAGCAACCCTTTGGTTCAGAGACTGGCACTCAATCCACTGAGCCACATCAGCCAGGGCTGGATTCTTAGTCTAACAGCCAATCTATATACTAACATAGATTTATGTTGTGTTTTGATATTTGGTTGTACAACTTCCTTCCCTATAATTTCTTTTCCACGGTCACTATTGATGGTTATCTTTTCATATGAAATGAAGCATCAACTTCTCCAGTTTCCAATAAATCCTGTGCAGCAGCCAGCCACTAACACGGGCCCCAATATCCTCACCTCCTGGTACCCATGCTCTCGCAGTAGACTCTTCTCCTACAGTGTATTAGGGTGGTGGGTTTGTTTGTGCGGCCAAGAGAACACAGGAGAACAGAAAAGAGTGTGCCTTCCTAAAGTAGACTGTTACAGCCATTGCTACTCCTGCCTCGCATCACCCAGTCTGGGTAATGCCAGACCCCACGAGGGCACCCAAGCAGCCCCACATGGAGGTAGGGCCACCGGCAAGGAACAGAAGCCTCCTGCCAACAGCCAGCACCAGCTTGCCAGGCACGTGAGCGAGGCAGCCTGCAGGCAGCACCCCCAGCCCTAGTTGCTCCTTGCAGGTAACCGAGCCCTGCTCCGTATGTTGCCTGCAGCTCCGAACAGACCGCCAGGACACCCAGCTCCACTGCCCCTCTTTCCCTGCCTCAGAAGCTGTGAGATAACAAATGCTTATTATTGCTTTAAACCATTAGGTTTTAAGGTAATTTCTTACACAGCAACATATAACTAATACATGCTATTCATGTTTGTACTGGGATTGTGTTAAATTCAAAGCTTAGGGAGAACCAATCTCTACAATATTAAGTCCTCCTGTTCAACACCTTTTGATTTATTTAAGGTTTTTGTGTGTTTCTCAGTAGCATTTTCAAGTTTTCTTTTATAGATTTAGGTATTGTAACTTTTTGTTGTTATTGAAAATGGAGTTTTCTCTTCCAGTATACTTTGCAACAGGTTATTTGTATACCTAGAAATACTGTATCCAATCAAGAATTCTCTTACATTTTAATATTGGGTTTTCAGGTGATCGTTAGAACTTTCCAGGTAAACAACCCGAGTCTCTGTAAATAATAATACACTCACCTCCTCTTTTATAACCTTATTTCTTCCTCTTACCTAATTTTGTCAGCTGCTATCTCCAGGACAATAGTAAATACTAATGGTGATGTTTCACCTTCAAAGTGAGATAACGGCTCTGACTTAAAAGAGAAAGACACTGGCATGTTGAGACAAGCTCATCCATTCCCATTTTATCAGGAGCTTTAGTCAAGAAAGAAATAATCAATTTTATCCAGTACCTTTTCAGCAACTATGGAGTTACCAAGTAACTTTTCTCTTAAGATGTCAGCAGAGTAAATTATATCAATAGATTTTATAATTCAATCACTCTTTAGGAAGTGAAGGTCTTTATAATAATTTCTGCATCAGTCCTGGGAGTACGCTCTTATTTGTAAGTTTACGCGGGCTCATCACACCAGTTAGACAGCAAAGCCACTATACTGTGAAATGAACACGCTAGGAAAAAACTCACCTTTTTCTCTGTCTCTCCTTCCCAAATTCCAATAACAAAAATGAAACAGTAATTTTTTTGGTTATAATCTAAAGCTTATTCCATAATAACATTTTACATGGAATTAGATGGCTCCAAAATTGTTCTAGTCATTTCCATCTATTCCCATTTAGTTAAATTAATGAAATTTAAACCTTTAAACAGTCTAATACAGTGTGACTCACCTGTTGTGCCTCAAAAGGATCGTACGGCTCAGTATTGACTTCTTGATGTGTGACATTCCCAGACACCTTTGGGCAAAACAAACACTCAAATTCAATCTATCTCAATTGCTCTGTTAAAATAAGTCCATTACGTAATAGAATTTAAAGACATGCTTACAATTTTCACAAGGTTTTGGGGTTTTTTTTGACAATTTAGATAACAGTCTATGCTTCCTACTCTGAACATATTTTTTCAAAGCTTTCTAGAAAATAGAAAACTTAATGAGTAGGGGCATAATCCTATAAGGACTTAATGAACCCTAATGAGCCCTACAGAGGAACCTAAATTTATTCTCACGCCTGGCAGGAAGGAACTTCTGTTCCCCTGCCTCCTGTCTCTCTCCCTCTGGCTGTCCCTTGACTCCCTTACCCCTCCCCGTCTGGCAGGGGAGACTGGGCATGGGTAGCCCAGACCCTTCCTTCTTCTTGGGAGCTGCCTGTGCAGAAAGCACACTGTCCCTCCTTCTCCACCCAGTACGTCTCGTAGGCAGGCGCCCCACGCTGGGAGGCCGCCTGGTCCAGCACTGCTGTACCCGGGCGCATAGCTGGGGTGTAGCGGCTTCCTGTTACAACATGCACTCTCCACCCACTGTGCCTGTGGTAATTACTAAGGTGATCTTCTGGCTCCATCTGCTGATTCTTCTATCTTATTTTTCAACTGATGCAAAACTGGGGTAGAAAACAAAGGTATTATTTACTAGGCCCCCAAAATTCTTTCTTGACAAGGTTCCCTGTCATGCTGTACAACAAGGATCATCTTTTAAAAACATTTTTAGGTGCAAGCTTTAGTAACCATTATCTGATCAATAACTTTAAAGAACTCCAGTGAACACAATGGCAATGGGAAGGGGCAAAGTGTTAGGACGACTCCCTCCCACGCAAGTCTCACCTGGACGGCAACCGCCCGTGTGTGCGCGCTGTCTGTCGCTGTGCTGTCTGTCACATCGTCGGTCCTTTCTGGGCTTGCCTCCCTGTGGGCTGACTCCCCACTGTGACCATCGTCTCTGCTGGGCTCACTACGGGCGCGGTCAGTACCATCTGTGTTGCATGGTGACTTTCCTGATGTCTCCAGAGAGTCATAACGCATCTGTGTTTCCCACGCAGCCTGGCTACTGGGGGCAGGCACGGCATCCCAACGAGGACCCTCGAAGTACACAGCAGCACTCATGTCTGGTCTGCCGCTGGCTCCATAAGGTGGCACCCATGGCGCTGATCTTTGCAGCAGACACTCGGAAGAAAAAACGGTGGCCACAGGTGGGTACATGTTAGTGTACGCGGGCAGTGTGGGTAACACGTTTATGTACGCTGGCGGTGTCTGGGTAATGTCAAACCCCCTGAAGGGAAGGAATGAGCAGTACCCTGTGACCAAGTGTGCTGGAGCCCAGTAGGTTTCTTTCACGGCGTTAGGAGCTGGTCTGGGGGAGTGAGAGGAGGCTTGCAGGGGAGCCGCATCCTCAGGGGCTGGTTTGGGAGCATCAGGAAGGACCTCTTCGGGCTTCTCATCCTCAGGAGCTGATCCGTGAGAATTCTCAGACACGGGCTCTGGCTCCTCAACTTCACAGGCTGGCTGGGGAGAAGCAGCAGGCTCTGGTTCGGGCTGTGCATCCTCAGAAGCTGGCACTGAAGATACATCGGACACCGGTTCGGACGTGACATCTGGTTTAAATTCTCTGAACATTGAACTCAGAGGCAGTGTGATTCGCAGAAACTCTCCTGTTATTGATATTTCTTCTATCTTTGCCTTGTTGTTCTTCTTCTTTCTCTTTTTCTTGAGCCGTGATGCATATTTCCTCAAGGCGATGCAGTTGTCGATCACAACAAAACGAGGACATTGCAGGAGGAAAGTTTTCAAACCTCCAGCATTTGCTACTATCTTTCGAGTTTCCTCTGGGAAGAATTCATATTTTTCACAGAACACCCTGTTACTCATATCCAAAGGACCATGTTCCTCCAAAAACTGGGAGAAATAACTTGGAAAAAATGTATATTTACGTAAGTTATAAGAAAGTACTTTCATATGTTCATTTAAAAAAATAAATTTCTCCAAAATTCTCCCAAAGCAAATACCACCACTTCAGCTGATCTCAACTCCTCCCCAACAAACATTATACTCATATTAAATCACTTTACTCATATTACATCTGAGGAAGGCTAACTGCAATCAATAATACTACAAATAAAACTTTGTTTACCCCTCAGAAAATAACCCATTTTCAGAAAAAAAACAAAGGGGATTAAAAGTTACTTTATAAGTTTATAATTATACAACCTATTTAAAAAGCAATAAAAAGAAAGTTTATTCAAGAAAAAAATAACCAGAATAACAAGAATGTCAAATAAGAAAAAGAAATAAAATTTCAAAAAAAAACCCTCCTGGAATTTGCATTTGGTACATCTATTATAATTTTCCTGTTTAGGGATATGCAATGACTCAGAGGCACTGCAATCAATCATGTCTGATCAATACAGCCACAGAGTACAGGATCTGATCCACAGATACAGGGCCAATCCCGCCTCTGCCTCCAGCTCTGGGGTATTTTCTTTCCTCATTCTTGTCTCTGGCTCGAGGAGGCTTCCTCCTCCATTTGGATTTGGTTTTCAGTTTGTAACAGTGAGTAGAACTAGCAAGAAAGACACACACTAGGTACACTAAGAAGGCTTTTTAAGAAGGCTTTTCAAGAGTGAAACTTTCTTGTAAATGAATGCTAACCAGGAAGACAAGCTACTTAAGAGGAGGTAAAATCGACACTTGTTGAAGCACAAGAAAGCAACTTTCTGTGCAGAAGCTGCGGCAGATAACTGCACAGCAGGGAC
Organism: Desmodus rotundus; assembly: GCF_022682495.2. Lineage (NCBI taxonomy): Eukaryota > Metazoa > Chordata > Mammalia > Chiroptera > Phyllostomidae > Desmodus > Desmodus rotundus. The sequence goes on along the minus strand of NC_071388.1, from coordinate 4,902,917 downwards.
AATCACAGACGACGGCTCTCTGTGGCGGAAAGACCAAATGCCACATCTCCGTCAGCACTGCTGCCTCAACACTTAAAAGTCACCGAACTCTCTCTTTCAAAGTGTCTTTTGATGACTGTTTCCCCTGAGAGTAATTTCTCCACAGCAGAAATTCCTTACACACATGATGTTTTGCGAGGCAACAGGCTAAACCACACTTCGGTTTTAATGAGAAAGCTCTAAAAGCAGAAGGGGTCGAGGAGAGTGAAGCACAACGAAATAAACCACTGTAGTCCCAAGAACCGTAATCTATGTTGAGAGTTTTGGCTGATCGGTATAAATAAATAACACCGACCCTGCGATCTGTCTGAAGAGACGCCTTTCGGCTGGTGTTTAGTGCCATCGAGCAAGAGGAGATCAATTCACCAGCAGTGGCTATGTGGTTACTTCTTCTCTCCATGGCGAATACTCAAGCGGACCACTGACAAGTAAAGCTATCCTACCTGGACTAAACACTTACATCCAAATGGGATAACTAAAGAACGGAGACCACATGGAAGGACATCACTCTCTAAGTCAGCAACAAGCTTTTCAACAGCCAGCAGCGCAAATGATGCTGCCGGCCTGGTGGCGACCACCGAGCCGCTGGAAGTCGTGTTCCTGAAGAATAGTTAGGGAGACGACACAGCGCTCACCACGCCGTCCTGGGTGAGACAGGCAAATGACAAAGCCCAGTGTACAGCGCAGAGTCTGTAAGCTTTAACACTTTTCTACACACACAGGCTTAAAAAGCCTGAGAGGATGTGCAGCAAAACCCAGCTGCGCTTACAGCTGGACGACAGAATTCACAGTAATTTTTTCCTTTAACCTTTATTTTATTACTATTATTAATCCTCACCAGAGAATATGTTTATTGATTTTAGAGAGACAGGAATGGGGGAGAGAGGAGAAACACCGATGTGAGAAACACCAATCTGCTGCCTCCCGCACAGGCCCCGACCAGGGTTTGAACCTGCAACCTAGGCATGTGCCCAGACTGGGAACTGAACTGCAACCTTTGTTTTGGGTACAGGATGAAGCTCCCACCAACCAAACCACCCGGCCAGGGCTAAACTTTTCTTTACTTAAAAAAATCCATAGTAATTTGTATTATCGCTTTTATAATCAGAAAAAAAAAATTTCAAAGAAATAGAGCCTTCACATTTGTTCACTGGTCTAGCAATGAGTTTTTCACATGTCCAGTGCAGAACAAAACAGGACTCAACAGGGGTTCCAGCCCAAAGAGAAACAGTATTATAACTATATTGCGAATCAAATTTTTATAGTACTATTATTTGAAATTAAATCCAAAATAAAGTTCAACTCTATCACTTTTCTGGCCTTGAAAAATAGTCTCTTTAAGGTAAACACTGGGTCCAAGATAACACAAATACGATTTCTTCACAATCCACTGTGGTGCAGGGATTAGAACCCATCGGCCATGAACACCTGACCGGGGCGCTGGCGTGGCTGCTGAGCAGACGGGAGGGAGGGAGGCTGAAGCTCCCACGAGAGACGCTGGGTGCGACCGAGGTGAGAGGGCCAACGGGGCCGGTTCAGCTCCGCCAGGTTATACGCTCCCCTCCTGCCACAGTGTGCGCCCCTTTTCAAAGTCTTGGACTGTAATAGGTGCAGTGTGCCTATATTTCAGAACCAGAGCGAACACTTGCAGGCACGCTGGGCTTGACAGGGGGGTCAAAAACAAGCAAACCACAAAAAAAGTAACTACACCAGCGATAGTGACAGATGTTATGTCTGTAGGTCTGTATGCGCACACACATCTTCACAACGGACGAAGCCATTAGCATCTTAAATAGTCACTGACGGACTTTCAGAGGACCAGTCATGCCACTGGCAACACAGGGGAAAGGGACAAGGATGGAAAGACATTTCAGAAAGTGTTCCCAGCCTAGTGTTCTGGTCGTGCCCCCTTGAAAAATCATCGTTTTCTACAAGCTCGTGACATCTCACACAGCCGCTTCCATCTGCGACACACTGTCATCCGACCAGTGATCAGTTTCTGTCTCTGGCTGTTTGCAGGCTATGCGGTAAGACTGTATTTCCTACTTTCTCTCCAGTCTTGCAGAGTCTAACCTTATTCTTGGTTGACTAATTAAATTTAGTTTCTCCTAAAGAGGTGTTAGGAGAAACTAAATGCAGAATACTGCCTACTGAAATTTAATTTGCTTCAACTATCTAAATGATCAAATATTAGAACTAGAAGGGAGTCATTAAAAATAAATCAGTTCAATCCCCTACTCGAACGTGAAATACTTAAGAAAAAGTTAATTAGTAGCAGCTATCCTAGTATTCTTCACTCCCCAACAGTTTTTCTACTCTACACTCTTCATACACCGACGTTTAGTTTCATTTTTTTTTTCTTTTATCCATTGGCCAGTAAAAGAAATCATTCTTAAGGTGATCATCAGGTTTATTTAAAAAAATTTTTTTATCCTTACTTGAGGACATTTTTTTTCATTGCTTTTTAGAGAAAGAGGAAGAGAAAGAGAAAAATCTATGCAAGAAAGAAGCATCAATTGGTTGACTCCAGCACACTCCCAGACGGGGAGCCAAACCTGCAACTTAGGTATGTGCTCTGACCAGGAATTGAACTCACAACCTTTCATTTACGGGACAATGTTCCAACCAACTAAGCCACGCTGGCCAGGGCATCACATGTTTACTCTTGAAAATTCAAAGAAAGAATTATGTTTTGAGGTGACTCTATAACTTAGTGACTTAGTCCTATTAAAAGATATCAATTTTGTCTCAAAATACAAATAAATCAGCCTATAATTTTTCCTCTTAAAGTTGTCTAATCTCTTCCCACTAATAACGGTAATAGATTCTTTAAGAAACAAGGTCCTGAAAACTATACAGTTTATCTTCAGGTCTGGATGCCTCAAGCAAAGTCTAACATATTTTTAAAAATATTTTGTAGCTGTTTTCACGCTGTCATCCAGGAGCTGTCTAGCAGTATGTCTCCTTCAGCACTTCAAGTTCAAAGGAAACCACCAAGAGGAACCAAGAGCATATAGGCAGACTGGACAGGAATGGTGCAACTGAGGAAAGCAGAAGAAACGACCAGACTGTGGTGGGTGACAGTTTTCCAGAGAACAGTTAGCTGCTGAAGTAGTTTCCTACTGCAGATCTCATCCCTCCGTCTTAAGGAAAGCATCACGCACTGCTTATTAATGCGAAGCTCAACATGGTAATTTCCAGATTGTTCTGAACTCGTCACTCCATTGTTTTATACACCCTGCTCAGACCAGTCAGTTTCTCTTTTATTAGACCAAGGCAGGAAGTCAGTCTCCAACGCAGCACAGAGGCACAGGGCTCTGCGTGTGCACCGCCGTCCCGGCTGAACCACTACCATCCGGCACAAGCAGCAACAAGATCGGGTATCTTTTCCCCAGCAAAAGGCGAACACTCCACCAAGCTACTCGAGTGGACTGACGTGATGCCCAAGGATGCACCCGTCGCCACAAGGACAATGAAAGCAAACAGTCACACCGATCCCTGTCAAACGCACACCTTGAAATTCACAAGGAAACAATGACGGCTGAAACTTTATCAGTCCATTCAGGGCACAGGACAGCGTTGGCAGCAGGAAGTATCTACACTAGCAGCTCAAACTGACAAAAATAATAATCATTAGGATTGTAAGTTTAATAATTAAAAATTCTCAATTATATCTGTATAGTACTGAATAGAAGTTGTAAAAATACTTTTCTTCCCCAGAGTTTACAAGCCTATAAAATGGTTCTTTTCAGAAACGTAAGGGACACCAATTTAAAAACTCAAGGTCTTTAGATGGCCGCCTTGATATAAAACTGTAGTGGTGGAAATGTCCTACTTACTCGTACAGAGTTGAACTCTTCTGTTTTGGGTTCATGGGCCACACCTGCTTCTCACGGACAACATATTCACCGTTCTGCTGCTCATAGAGAGCTTCGAATTCCTCCACATCCTGCCGAAGATGCTCAGGCACTACAAATGGGCCTGCGGGATCGGTACTGCTTCTGATGAAAAAATAAATTTTGTAAATAATGAGCTTCAGGTGACCCAGAATAATACTGTATGTGAAGCTCTTAAGACTATTGCCTGGTATGCAAGTGTTACAATTTCCCCGTTTATAGAATCCATGAAAATGACTGTAAAACAACTGTTACTACAACTCCTCTCAGAAATGTTGGAAAAAAAACCCCAGACATTTTTTGCGGTTTTTTGGCCCATAAATAATATGACATGAAAAGGTCACTGCTACCCACTAGTTTTATTTCTTCTTACATCTGTGTGTTTCTTGAAAACTCAGCTTCCACACCCAGATGCTATTAAAAATCACTAGAAATCTAAGGTTAAACTACTATATCATATATAGCTTCCCAAACATGTCTCTCCTATTATAGCAAATATGCTAGTAATTATCAATAGAACATTCTCCTCCATGAACATTTTGAAGAACATTTTCTAGGACTGTCCCTCAATGTATTTTGCACATAGTAGGTTCTCAAATTTATCAAATGAATGTCATCAGCCCTGTGATTTTAAAGCAGTTTATATGAATTCTTAATGTTGACAAGCTATGCTATGCATATCTTTAGACAGGGAATTAGGGAAAGCACAAATTTAAAGTACGTTCAATTAACGTCACTTATTAAGTTAAAACACCTGAGTTAAAATAAGGCATAAACTACAAATTGTACTTACTTGTGGTCTCCGCCTAAAGCGACGGTCTCATTATTTGGTGTTATAGAACTTGTTCCAGACCCGACTAACATAGGCTGGTTTAAAAGACAGAAACACGACAATAATTTTCTACCTTAAAAATACCATTAAAACCGATGAATGCTTAGATAAATATGCATGAGACTGACAACATGTGAGACTTATCTAAATTGTCTTGTGAGTAGAAACACACAATAGTAAAAGTTTCAACAACCACAAATAGGTCCGAATTAACATTTAGGTAGCTTCCCACCACTCTAAAAAAATTTAAGTGGCACTCCATTTAAACTCCCTTCTTAGATAAACTGAAGACACATAGTCAAAGACAAAAAAGTTTTATTGGCTGCTCTCATCTTCCCCTAAAATTTGTCCACTTTTTCGACCCGTGTCCCCTACCTGACAGCCATGAAGAGCCCACCACAGACTTAAATTCTGAGTCTATCAATTCTGAGGTTCTGTTATAATGATTAATATGCACCATTTTTATTTTCAATATTTTAAAAAAGATTTTATTTATTTAGTTTTAGAGGGGAAGGGAGGGAGAAAGTGGGCGAGAACAACAATGTGTGGTTGCCTCTTGGGCGCCCCCTACTGGGGACCTGGCCTGCAACCCAGCAATGTGCCTTATACTGAGAATCAAACCAGCTACTCTTTGGTTCATAGGCCAGCACTCGATCCACTGAGCCACACCGGCCAGGGCTATTTTAAATATTTTAGATAACAGCTCTACTAGTTATTACTAACAGGAATCATGTCTTACACAGATGGTAACACTAGGGCACAGGGAAGTCAAATAACTTGCTGAAGGTCACACAAGTAATAAAAACAGCAATAATAAAAACAATAGTAATTGGTAGAGAGCCAAGATATAAACTCAAAAGCTGCCTTGGGCACCTACTCTATGACAACCCTACAGAGTCCTACATTGTGACAATTGTTTTTACTCAGAAGTATTCAGAAAATATAAAAGAAATAAAAGTTTCTTTTAAGAGTTACTTATATACAATATGAACTTTAAACTTCCTCAAAATGTAGACTGTCAAAATATCTTTAAAGCCTAGAAAGTCATCTCAACAAAATGCTTCAAAGTATCCCAAGAACTGGTTACTTCCAATTTACACATTCAATTATTTTAGATAAGAATTAATACAGAAAATACTCCATACCTTTGAATCTTTTGGCTTCTTTTTCTTGCCTTTGTTTTTTGTCTTGGTAGAATGAACCTAAAAAATGGGGGAAAAGTCAATGAACCCTCAAATACATCATTATGAAGCTACCATATATTATAAACATACTGATTTTCATAGACTGCTCACAAGTTGAATTACGTAACATTTTTAACAAAAAGAGCACAACCATGTGTCAGCTCCAATATTATGATTTATAATCGAAATTATGAGAAAGTTTAATGGTGCCTAATGTTACAACTAAAATTACATTTGTTCCAATATTTTGAACTCATTTTCAACAAGGTTTATATCATTTCAAGTAATTAATCAGACTAAAGTAATTCCAGGAGTATGCTAATAGTATTTTAATGACCTTCCTTTTCCTCAGGCAAACTAGACCCTCCGCACCTGGCCTGACACGGGGGCACAAACGGTGAATGTAGGAGAAGCATGCAACCTCTCCCGGGGCACTAGCTGTGTTCCCATTCTTAGCTGGGCCACATTTGATAGAATAGATTAAGACAAAATTTCAAGTATAGATGGTCTGATCCTAAAAATCACTAAGCAAGCAATTTTCTGTTTGAAATATGCCAAAACTACGTAAGGAACACAACTCTGGAAATAATTTTAAGTTCAACTCAATTTGGAGCTACTCAAAACAAAGTCTGTTTTCCTTAAAGAGCAAAACATTAAAATTTTCACCATACAGATGACTTTTCAGTTTTTTAAAAAATCCTCACCTGAGGATATGTTTATTGATTTGAGAGAGAGAAGAAAGCAGAGAGAGAGAGAGAGGCAGAGATATCGATCAGTTGCCTCCCATACATGCCCTGACTGAGGGCTGGACCCACAGCCTATGTATGCGCCCTGACTGGGGATAGAACCCACAACCTTTTGGTGTACAGGACAATGCTCCAATCAACCGAGCCACCTGGCCAGGGCGATAACTTTTCATTTTTATGCCAGTAAATGATCCAAGATTTAGTTGTGAAACGTTTAAGGCCCGTGTCTAACATAAGCCTCAGAGTTTGCTGACTGCTGTTCCAATTCCAGGAGGAAGAGAGGGATCAACTTTCTAATGAAATAGTTCTGTTACCTGAAGTGCTCCAGATTTGGTCCCACCTACGAGGTAAGTGAACACTGTCCTGGGCCCTCCTATTCTCCTTTGGCGAGTACAAATCAGAACGTAACATTTAAAGTGATCGAGTAACTTACTGGCACATCGCAACTGTCTTGTTTCCTTAACACGGTGCAGCGGCTGTCTGTGGGAAGATAAAGATGGTTTTGTGAGGAGACGGAACATTAACATCGCCACACAATACACCAAAGCCTTAAAGAAAACCACCCCGGATCCACTAACACGACTATGTTCTATGCCTTATCTGGCTTTGACACAGATCTAGTTTAGAAACCAAGAGTGAAATGACTGACTAAATGGGACAACAACTACAAAGCATGACAAATTTCAATCCATTTCAGCGTAATCTGAATGCCTTCTAGATGCCAAACTCCATGCCAGGTACTGGGAATACAGAGATGCATAAAACAGTCCCTGCCATCCACACGCCTGTGTTCCAAAAGACAACAAGCAGACCAACTCCTGTCACCCAGTGCGCTAACTGCCACAAAACATATAATGGGGACAAAGCAGGGGAAGTAATAAAGTCTTCAAGGGGAGAGGCCCAAGGAGGGATCAGGAAGGGCTTTGGGGAGGAAGGGACTTGAAATGACAAGCCACGGGGTGGGAAGTGGCTGGAGGAACTGCACGCACAAAGACTGGAGGCAGGAAAGTAAAGGTCAGGTTGGAGCACAGCAACTGGTGTTTATTCAGAGGGCAGACGGGCAGAGTGATGAACTCAGACACACGATGCGAATTTAACTGTAGACAAAACCAAGCAAGTGTTTCCCACACAGAACAGTGACGGGATCAGACAGATGTGCCTTGAGAGTCACAGGAGGTAAAGTAAGAGGAAGAAGATCTGGAGAGGGAGGGTCTGGAGGCATGGAGACCGGTTTGGAGGCTCCTGCCCTCAATTGGACACGGAGGGATCGCTACAGTCCTGGCCTAGGAAGTGGAGCTGGACAGGGAAGGACAGAGACCAGATGAAGCTTATTGGACTGCTGACAAACTGGATATGGGATGACAGAAAAAAGGAAGTTCCCTGTTTGAAGACAAGCTACACAACAATGTTGTTAAATGAGATAAATTCAGGACGGAAGTGGGATATAAATGGGTTCAGGCACATTGCTCTTCGGAGGCCTCTTGCCTTTCTACACAGAAATTCCAACAGGGAAACACGCAACCAATAGCTCAGGGGGGCAGCTGGTAACGTTGTTGAATATCCTTTTTTACAAGATCAGTGGACTCTTTAACTTTTAAGAAATATAACCACTTCTCATAGGAGATAAAACTGGAAATGTCTGAGGCAAAGGTGCAAGGCAGAGCTGTGGGATCCAAAACCTGTTGGCCTGTCGATCGGCTGGGGCTCCTGCCCGCGTGACAGAGCAGAGGAGGAGTCACAGCCAGATGGGCTGCATATTTAGGTATGGAACACAAGAATCAGGAAAAGTGCAGAAAGGGCATTATTTTGCGCTTTTTAGTTGTCTCGCTGTGTGACCCAAATGTGCCTCGGGATTCAGAAGCTCAGCCCCAGGGCAGCATGTTATTCCAGCAGCACAAACTGATGGCGGTAAACGCAGACTGCCCAGCAGCACGCAGTCAGGACGCAGAGTCCGGGAAAGTGAAGCCATCTGTAACCGAGTGTGCCGTCCTAAGAACCGCAACGGCAGTAAGCTTCAGCGTTCCTTGTGCTGCGTGTGAACTACGAAACTTTTGTACAGGGCCAGACCTTTGACGGTACACTTTAAAACAAGCAGCCTGGAATTTACAAGTCTAATGCCTAACGATAAAGTAGACTTCTGATGCTGGGGGGAGGGGGAGGGGCATTATCATAAGACATACATGTAGTAGAAAAAATAAGATACTCAAATTAATTTAGAATCTAAAACGTTAGGAATTTTGAAGCGAGAGAGGACCAACCACACAGATGAAGAAACGAAGAATCAAGAACAGCTAAGAAATTAACTACTAGCTGTCCTATCCTGCCAAACTGGACCCCAGGCACGCACCCAAACTAACAGGTGCCCCGACTGTCCCCCCACTGCCCCCCCAAGGCTGGAGGTCATCCTGTCCCTGCCCACCTCAGACCCCACCCCACATCAGGCCTTCCTCTTCCCAGGAGAACGCATGTGTTTGGCCCTTGTCTGAGCCCGCTGCATGGTCTCCGTCACTGGCCTCACTCCCACAGGGCACCTGTGTTCCTCTCGCCCTTTCTGTGGAGCACAGGGCCCTCGAGGGCAGGAAGCAGCGTGAGCATTTCTGAATTCCTTGTTAACACCTAGCGGGGCCTTGAAGCAGCAGTGAAGCCAAGCTTTTTAATAAAATGAACTGGGGAACAGCTGAGCCAGAGTCCCCTTTGCCCAGCTTGCAGTTCCAGGCTCCTCCCCCTGCAGCTGATGTGCTGTCTGTTCTAGATTCTGCAAACCTGCTCTTACAGGCCAGTGTTTCCCTGACTGCTACAGATCAAAACCCTTCTGAATAAATCCTGTCAAATGAACACGCAATCTTTGCCGTGACACCGTCAGAACATCTAAGTGAGGACAGTCAGTGCAACGTGCCCCTCTGGGCATCTCCACGCCACTCCGCTCAGCAGAGTAAAAAGGTTGTATGCCATGAAGAGAAATTACTATTCTTGATCGCTAGCCTCCCCAAATAAGCTGGCTTTACCAGAACGATGTTCAGTGTTTCTTAAAAGTATTTAAGTAAATTAGGTCCTCCCCACAATTAGGTATAATACGAACTCAGCCCACACACCCATGATATCGAAGAACTCGTCTAAAGCGGCGTGCAGTGCTGGGAACTTGTCTCTGTGCTCCTCCAGCAGCCAGATCAGGAACCGGGCGTCCTCCAGCGATGTCGGCTCACAGAAATAGTCCAGCTGCTTCCCTTCTATCGACTTCAGTTTGTGGCCGTACTTCTCAGTCCAGAGAAAAGTCATGATGCTAAAATCAAGCTCCTTAAGAGATGCTCCGTAACGAGAAAAGAAAGACCCTGCTGCATCTAAGCCTGTAATGAAAGCACAGCCCAAGTCAGAAGGGAAAATCACTTACTGTAAAAGCACATTCACCACATTTTTGAAAACGGTTCCATTACGATGTGCTTCACTACAATGAAAACATGTAAATACTTGAGAACAAAGTTGTTTGTGCTATTATGCATTTCAGAAGCACCATTTAACACTGACATGCCAATTATAATAAGTATTATCTATTAGTTGAATAAGGTGGGCTGAAGGCTTCTATTATTAGTTACTTTTATTAAGACTTAGGAAAAGAAAGGCATTGAATTCCTTTAAATATAAAGCAATAACCCTTCACTAATTCATAACGAATTCACTCCAATTAGTAGAAACTAGCAAGATTTTACAATGCTTTTCTACATATACTCCATAGTAACAAAACATCAGTAATATGCAAAAGCTTCCCAAATGTCTTTAACACAGGAAATGGGTAAACTCCTCCCTCAACATCTCCAAGAATTGCTCCATATGCCTCCAAATATCATGGCTCCTAACATTCCTCCCAAAAGTCGAGGCATTCACCATTCCTGGTTTATTCCTCCTTTCCGAATCAGAAAAAGGGTGGCTACAACCCCACACACTGCCACTGAAAGTATGGTGAACCCTGGCTATACACTAACTCAGCCACGGAGAGAAAGGCAAAGGTTAGCTCTGACCCTCTCCCAGGAGCCTCTCCTCCGGCACAGTCACCTCTTACAGGGGCTGTAGGTTCTCAGACAGCAAATGAGGCCAACTACTGAGTTCCCAGTTACCCGGCACAGCTGTTTCTTCCAGAGGAAACAGCTGGCAGGCAGAGGTCATGTTGCATGAAAGACTGTGATCGTTAAACACCGGAATCAAGGACATATAAAATACTCACACAATACAAGGTTTAAGGGAATCACCTCTGAAGAAATACCACATTCCCACTCCCCGTCTAAGGCTCACATCACAGCACCTGCTCAGGGAGGGGGAGGCAGAACACACCCAGTACTGAGATGTTCATATCCTCCCTCTCCACCCCTTACCCCTCCCCCTCCCTCCCTCTACCTGCATATAAATGGACCTCTCATGTTAAACATGCAAATAATGTGACTGACTTTCTGGGAGAAGAAAGTAAAATTCCAGAAAGTGAAAATTACTGGCTTTTAATAAATGTGAGCTTTACATCAGGGCTACAGTACAGCCTGACTAATTAACTTGTTTGAATCATTTTACAGCTTTGAGTAGAACCTGCACCTTTAAATAGTATGCGTATACTCATTAAAACGATACCTTGAATCTTCAGAATAAACGTGAACTACATCCGAAGCACACATTCCTGTTCTCCGTCTATGAGCTGTAAGTCAAAGGCTGCTGCCTACCTCGATGGGCAGTGGCGGGCACTCTTGCCCGGGTCAGCAGGGGCAGACAAGCCTACTTCTCCAGTCTGTCTTACAGAGCAGATTAAAGTAAGAAGTAACTTTATAACTGATGCGCTGGGTTGTCAATAGATGCCAAGGACAACTGTCCCTTCAGGGGAATTTTCTGGGAGCAGAAACTCACAAAACCCAGTGCCAAGCTTGCTGCCCTCTTCAATGTCTCAACCCAGAAATTTGCAACGTCTCCTCTGCCACCCTAGAGCCCCACCAGCTCATGCATCTGAGAACTCCGGCAGGTCGGTGGCTCACGGAGGCCTGGCAGGCTGACTCTGGACCACAGGCCGCTGCAAGGCCCTGCTCTGCCACTGCCCTTTTATCTAACAGCTGCCAACTGAACCATCTACTGTGCAGGTCAGCTGCCATCAGTCACGCGGATAAACAGGGCCCGGGCGAGTACCCAAGAAGTCACCATCGGGTGCTAGACAATGCGGCCTGCTCGAGGGCCTTGGGCAAAGAGCCTGCATTGGGGGTCTTCCTCAACCACATTAGGAAAATCAGGACAGAGTAACAGTTTTACGACCCTGTGGTTTACAACCCAGGTATTTTTCTCCTAATCGTTACATAGGGATTACTCCTACACAGGTGTGCCTTAGGTGATGCAATCCTCAGCAATTAGTCCCATCCACACTTCCCTCTCAATTTTTCAGTAAGGACTCAGACTGCGGAACCACACAGTCCCAGAGGGCCCAGACACCTGGCTCCTGGGGTGCCTTGCACTCCTGGCTGGGCCTGGTATTTATAGTTCACACACTTACACAAATACTTTAGCATAACACAGGAGTGGATTTTGTAACTGACTGAACTTTGCTGTGTGTATACCTTTAAAAAATGTATACTGTAACCCCTCCATAAAATAATCTAAAAATGGTGAGTTGGGGAAATAGTATTTTTAACCATACCAACTGGCAGTCCTACATTTTAAGAAGTCTTAAATGACGACAGGAAAACGAAACAGGACTCTGAGGCCCCACATCGGCCCTTCCTACCGAACTGCATCTCTAGAAGTAAATGACATACCAAAGCTATTAAGCTTCTGGATCCAGGTGGCCAATTTTGGCTCCATGTCATTGAGCTTGCTCAAAACGTGCAGAAATATCCTTGTTTTGACTCTGTTCTTTTCTTGAATCAAGTGACGAATGACATAGTCCACTGCTTCGTTCAGAAAATTCCTGCTGGAAAAACAGGTTGTGTAGTCTTCTGTGCTCAGAACCTTCCAGGAGAGCAGCTCCTTGAGCAGCTTGGACGCGTCCCGCACGCTGGCCTGGATCTTGTCGGCAGACAGCTGGATGCACTGCAGGATCCTATCGTCCAGGAGCTCGCAGTGCTGCACCCGGGCTGCGGTTTCTAGGGACAAGCAACAGTGGTCAGTCCCAGCAGGAAGCAGGGCCAACCGGCAAAGACAGACACTCAGAAAGAAATGATGGAACACTGTGTGACATAAACATGACTCAGATTCTTCATGTTGTTTGAAATAAACAACTCAAGAAATTTTAAATTAGGACTCTGAATACAGCGTGGGGCAAAAGTAAGTCGACAGTGGTTTATACAGAAAGTACAGTAATTAATGAATAATAAAAACATAAGCTCTGTTTCACATACTTACAACTGTAAACCTACTTTTGCCCCACACCAATACCTTTGAAAAAATAAGAACGTTCACGTTAAGTAAAATGTATCAAAAATACCTTTTCTTCTTCACTCTGTACCACTCATGTAACATCTAAAATTTTAGTTCCTCTAAAATAAGGTTACTTCCCTCAACCATCCTAACCCAGCCTCATCAGTTATTCAGAATTTATATTCAATAAACATATTTACTCATTAAGAATGCAAAGGGGTTTTTTTTTGGAGTTGAAGTGATCATTTATTCAGTCACAGATTCAATTTATATTTGGTAGTTCTTATTACATTATTCATGTAACTGCTGGATCCTAATTTGCAGACCTGTGAACTCAATGGCGATGAGCTGGAAAATATCTCAGGAATTCATCTTCCCACCCACTCATCTCCCTAAAGGATGGCTGTTTAGCCTCTGGAAGTGCCCAAAGTTAAAATACCAACATTCACTGAAAACTCCTTCAGTAGGAAAGATCATTTTGATTGATTTGTAAAACATCAATGGAATACGAGATGAAGAATAAAGACAGCAGGAGGAAGTACTTCACTTTAAGGATACCCACTGCTGTAGAAAATGACAGTAACCCACTGCAGCTCATCTGGAAGTCGCACACGCACAGCGTGCCCACAGAAACAGTGCCATCACCAGAGGCGCGTTCCCACCCTGACCACAGAGTGGGGACACACGGGCCTAAAACAAAAAGCTGGACTAGCGATCCCTACGGCACCTTTTACGAACGGCATCTTTACTTGAAGTCAGCTTTATTTCAGACGGTTGGTAGTGAGTTTACGGTGCACTGTTTTAGCACTTAAATCCACAGAGCGAAGTCTACAGACCACTGGCAAACACACAACACTCGTGCTGGATGTTATTTCTGCCTCCAGTTCAGGGATGAGAAATTAAGAGTCTGCCCCCGGTTAGTGGCAGGGTAGTGTTTTGAATCCCCACGTACTGCTTCCAAAATCAGTGCCATTTATACCACCCCCATCCGTGAGAGCATTAAAATATTCACTGAAATCTGAATTTCAATTCAATAACAACATAAGGCTCAGGAAGATGAGTATTTGCATTCACAGTTTACATGACAATATACTCTTTGCATCATGCCTGGGACCCCAGCGTACCTTTCTGCTCTTCAGTTTTGGGTGGGTTACTTTCCCTTAAGTCCTCTTCCATTCTTTCTTGTGCTAATTTTTTTGCTTCCTGTTTCTGGATCTTCCTCTTTACTTTTTTGTCTTCTTTCAGTTTTTGCTTCTCTAGGCTGATAAACATTTACAATTAATGATACTTCACCTTTGTTATAAACTCAATTAACTATTTTCCTTTGCCTACTATACAAACCATTCTCTAAGCAATAAGCTAGACGTTTTCCTTTTTAATTAGAACTTAGCCTGCATCTTCTGTTTAATATCAAAAGCTGTTGACATGTGGTCAATTCAGTCAATCTAAAGGGACACGTTTCATGAAAACAGGAACTCAGTGATTAAGTGATGTTTACTTAAGGACGGCATGTATAGACTGTACAGATGTTATTTCCATGTTTTTAAGTCACTGCTTAGGGTAAATAGGAATAGTAAACATTACTCTGCAAGATAATACACGTAAACACTCACTTCAAAGACAGACCCCACAGTATAGTATTATCCTTGCATCCCAATAATGGCCCACAACACCGGAATCTGGTTGATATGGTTACAATGAATGCTCTTCAACAAACAATTCTTTTCGTCATTTCTTTTGCTTTTTCTTGGTCACCAAGGAATTACTTATTAGAATGGAAAACAACAGGCAGGACCAAAAATAAAAGCAAAGTGGATTGTATTTGATGTTTACAAGAAGATACAATAAAGGGAATAATTTTGACAGTACACTGAGTATTTCAGTGTGAGAAAGAAGTGATTGGTTCAAAATGTTTGCTGAAGAAAGAGAAAAAATATACACTTTTGGAATTAAAGTTTAAACAACTGACAGCTAAGCATACAATTTTTATGTAACTGCCAAACCTACTAATCAAATGTCATTTCACAGCATCAAATGCCATAATTTTTCTTACAAATTCAACAATTAAATAAAACTTCTGATTCAAGTTTTCAGTATTTAATCATTCCAGGCTAGTTCTCTTTAAGTTTTAAATACCCATAAAAATCATTTTAAAACCACTTATTTGGACATGTGTTCACAGCCAATTTAAAAAACAACATAATTTAGAAATCTGCATTTAATAGAATTATATTGTAAAATACATCATTAAGCTACTGATTTAGTTAAAAATCTTACCTAGAACATTTCTGTTTCAGAATAGGTCTTGGAGGAGCCTTTTCTTTTACGACCTTGTGTTCAAACTTTAAATAAAACAAAGACATCCAAAATTGGTCTCATACTTCCATGACACAAAGCACACAGCCACACGTAACACGTATTCCAGAAGCACATCATCAATGCTCAGTTTGACAGAGAACAGTGAGGATGCTCTGACCCAGACACAAGCCCAGAAAGCTCCAGCAAAACAATTTGCTGAGAAGAGAGTAGATGCACTTTAGCAAGAAACTTTTTTTAATGAAAAGTAAACTGACATCAAATAAACTACAAATATCATAACCACCAACTCCCGTGAAGACCTCCATGAGGACTGGTTAAAGGTAATCCCTCAAGGCACTCTCCCCCTCCCACAGGACCCCCACTCCCCAAATCCCCAAAAGTTTACCTGGGCTTAAGAGAACCAGATTATAAAAAGAGCAACAACAGTAAACCTAAAATGAAAAGGCCTCATTTTCCTGTTAGGAAATTAAAGAATGTGAGACCCCTTCACTGCAAGGAGGAAGCAGCCTCACATCCTAGTCGTCTCCTATATTTTCTGAAATTAAGTAACTGTTTCTGGAAAAGACAAGGTCCAAATTGTACAACTTTCATAAATTTAAACCATGTTTTGAAAGGTGTAAGCACTCTGGTTATCAATGTAATAAGGCTTTCCTTTAAGAGATACTCACTTCACATTTAACTTGACCACGACTGCTGAAGATGATAATCTTCGAAATGATGCCTTTACAGTCAGGGGTAAGACAAACTCCTTGCAGAAAATCCTATTTGATTAAAAAAAAAAGTGCTATGTATCAGAATAAATCTGTGCATGTATACCATTTTAACCACCAAGAACAGTCAAAATATGGTCAAAACCCCCTTTAGGGAGGCAGTGAATGACCCTGCTCATTGACTTTCAGAGCCTCCCAGTAGGAGGAACGTCGCTATTAGGTTAACCACGCGACTTGCTTTCCCAACAGAAGGACCGCTGACATGACCTACACCACGTCCCAGCAAAAGCTCGAAGAAACACTGAATGGACTCGCCATTGACCTTTACCCTCTGCCACAAGAACACCTTCCAGGCAACCTTGATTCAGACAGCAAGAACACAGCCAACGGACTAGAGCTGCCGCACCCCAGCCCTGGCCAGCAGCCGCAGAACCTCAGGACTAGTCACGTACACAAGATGAGCCTTTCTTGTTGTGCATTGTGAGACATTCGGGTTGTGTATTACTTCAGTATATCCTCCTGACAGCTAACTTACACGGGGTGTATTTCAACCCAGAGGCGTGGTGAAGCCACTAAGGGAGCTTTATAGTTAGAGAAACTCAGTTAAGATAAGACATAGACATAGCAGAAGTGACTCAACGGCAACAGTTAACTATGTGAAAATGTATAAAACGTGAGACTGTATCTCTAGCAAACTTACAGACATTGCTAACAGACATTGAGCATAACCACCTTATTTTTTCCACCGGAATTGACAGGGGTTTACATGAGTCTATGCAATATAGAAAAAGGTTTTCTTTTTTCTTTTTTAAGTCTCTAGCTTATATAAATCACAAATTCTATGAAGAGAAGTAAGATTTTAAAACTGTGCCTTCTCGGAAACTATATCTAGCTAACGGTAATTAACATCATTATTTTGCTAATTAAAGAGAAGCCACAACAAGAAGTGGAAGTATAAAATTTAAGTTGATTCTTTAGTAAAAATTATCTCATCAAATTTTGGTAGAAAATAAAGAATTTGAGACCCCCAATTCTATATCATAATTTTAAAGTACTTATATGAAAGATCCCTGAAGGGCTAAAACTGTCAGTGCATACTTTAAGACCTATATTTTAAAATTAGACATCAAAATTTTGATTTTTTGATCACAACATTCCCACTGTAAAAGCTGGTGAAGCCCTTTATTGAAGATCTTTATGGTTATTGCCTTTATATTTTTACTAAATAAAAATAAAAGCTGATTTTCCACTTTATCATTAAAGTTTTAATTTAAAACTTTCTGATATGTCTAGTATGTACAGGAAGGAATTTATACTCAGCTAAGACATTCTCCTAAGATTCCTGGTGGGGGTGGAATATCAACATACAATAAGCATAGTAGAAAATCCAGACAATCTTATTAGCCTTACCTTGTCAATTTTATCATTGTAGGTGGTTGCTTTTAACTTCTTCCAACAGTTTATGTGAAATTCTATTTTGCAGTACTGGCAACAGCTGATTCGTATAAAACCCTGGGGGTTTAAACATTTTTAAATTCATCACATTTAATTAATTCTCTCTCTTTCTGACACACACACACACTCTGATTCACTCACATGCATACTGAGATACAGAGCAAGCTGTTCACATTCATCTGGCAGACGTCACTAGACATCACATTTCTTTGTGGGGAATACAATACTTCCATACCCTGGTGTCAGAGATACAGAGCTTGACCAACAGATTCATTTTAAGTTTACAGCTGCATTATCCTCTCCAATGTATAAAATATTTTATAAACATTATTTCTTCTGCTCGAACCAGGGACAGTGCCAAAATGGGCAGCTATTATCTTCTTCTTTTGGTTAAAGATTTTATTGATTCATTTTCAGAAAAGGGGAGGGAAACATTGATTGGTTGCCTCTCACACACCCCCACCTGGGGACCTGGCCCGCAACCCAGGCATGTGCCCTTACTGGGAATCAAACCAGTGACCCTTCGGTTCACAGGCCAGCAATCAATCCACTGAGCCACGCCAGCTGGGGTGGGCAGCTATTATCTTCTTGAATATACTAAGGCCCAATAACTCATTCACACAATTAAGTGCCAGACTTGGTCTCAAAATTGGTTTATGAGAGATCACAACGGCCTTTAGATTCTTAGAGTCAAATTTTACAAGAGATTAGAATTTCGGCAAATCAGAGGTAACAACCTCATTTTATTTCCAGTGCTCCTGGGAACAGGCAGTTTATGGCACAGTTAGCCAGCCTGCCTTCGCAGGTCACACCATGCCCTCGGAGTGGATTTCAGTGGCTCTGGGTTTCCATGTGAGTTGACGTGGACCTACAGAAGGCCAGGGGGAGGGGTGGGCCACAGGACATAAGACTGCGGGCAAGCCAGAGAACATGGTGCCTCCAGTTACAGGATTTGCTCCCAATTCATTTTGCGGCACAACTGTGCCTTGTTAATGTCCTACTGTGCACTATTTACCTTGAAGTCTGGATCTGTTATGTATATCTGGATCTTGGAAGACCCCCGGCAATTCTGATAGGAACAAACAGCGTCTGGCACTGGAGGGAATCTGCATTCTTCGATGAACTTCTCTAACAGCGTCTAGAACAAAAATACACACAAAAACCCTGCTACCACACTAATTCGTCAACCAAAATGCTTGAGATTTCAATAATAAATTGCCATGAAAATATTTTCTGCATAGGAGTAACAATGTTTTTAGCCAGGAAAAAACTCCATACCACTTTTTAACTTTTTCCTTGTAGAAGGAGGCTGACGCAAACACATCAAGAGAGAGTAATGAGGGGGTGGGCAAGGACTAAAAAAATTTTTTCAGGATTTCAAAGTCAGAATCAAAACCTCACCCTACTGTAACCACCAAACCTCATTTTACAACATAGAGCTCTCAGAGATCTCCTTACAGCATTCAGAGGGAGGCAAGTAAGTAGAATAATCCTTGGACTCCACTCTCCCCTCCTTCCCAGTGGCACCTCACCTAGGGTCCGACCACTCTCAGTCGCCTGCCCCCTCGAACCCCTGCCACCTGGGCTGTTTCCCTGAAGAACTAGCCCACTGCTCCAGGTGCCTCTACGAAACGCGTGCCATGCTCCCGGAGCTGGCTTTTGTCATAAATAGTCCTACGGCTCCCTCCCAGCCTGGCATAAAGAGAGGAAAACCCAACGATCCTTGTGTTTCGTGTTTCATTTCTGTTAACACCAGCTTCATGTGAGATGTCCTTCACATTCCATGCAATTCAGTGTATTCACAGGGCTGGCGACCACTGCCACACTCTAAGTTTACAACATTTTCATCACCAAACAAGAATTCCCATTAGCGGTCCCTCTCCATTTCCCCCAACCCCTAGTTCCTCACAACCACTAATCTACTTTCTGTCTCTAAGCAGATGTGTCTATTCTGGAAATTTCCCATAATGGAATCATAGAACATGTGGCCTTGTCTCTGGCTTCTTTCACTTAGTGTAATGTTTTCGAGGTTCATTCACGTTGTAGCATACATCAGCACTCCATTCCTCTCTGTGGCTGAATAATGTTCAATTGTATAAACAGACCACATTTTAGTATTCATCAGTTGATGGACACTTTAAAAAAAGATTTTATTTATTTATTTTTAGACAGAGGGGAAAGGAGAATGAAAAAGAGGGAGAGAAACATCAGTTGCCTCTTGCACGCCCCCAACTGGGGACTTGGCCAGCAAACCAGGCATGTGCCCTGACCAGGAATCCAACTGGTGACCTTTCCACCTTGCAGGTGGTCGTCCAAGTCACTGAGCCACACCAGTCAGGGCTGATGGGCACTTTTTGACTATTACGAGCAATGCTGCTATGAACATTCATGTACAAGTTTTTCTGAAAACATGTGTTTTCTCTGTATGTATCTAGGAGTGGAATTGCTGGGTTACATGGTAACTCAGGTTTTATTTACTCATTTCTAGAGAGAGGGGAAGGGAGGAATAAAGAGAGGGAGAGAAACATTGATGTGTGAGAGAAACATTCATCGGTTGCCTCTCGAATGCCCCCAGCTGGGCACCTGGCCCACAGCCCAGGCATGTGCCCCAACCAGGAATCAAACCGGCAACCTTTCAGTTCGCAGGCTGGCGTTCAAACCGCTGACCCACACCAGCCAGGGCTATTCGTGTAACTTCTTGAAAGATCACATCCTGTGGCTACTTTTTAATTATATTAGTTGTCTTTTTATTATTGAGCTGTAAGAGTTGACCCCTGTGCTTTTAAAAGCTTTAGTCAAAAGCAAGTTCTGAGTCAATGCCGGGGTTTACAACCAAAGGTCTATCCTAGTCAACTCACACACAATTTAGTCTCTCGATACCTAGCAAAGCATCCTAAGTTTCTGGGTATAAGACTACTATTTTCTGAGTCTTCAAGTACCATCTCAATATGTACAGCAAATATAATGCAACAGCGATGGTATACCTTTCCCTAAGGATAGCATACCTTTCTGCTTAATAATGCACGGAGGTCAGAATGCCTAGACTCAAGTGCCAGCTCCACCATTTCCTCCTATCTGTTTACCCTTGAGCTTGTTTAACCTCTCTGAACTTAATCTGCCTCCTCTCTAAAATGGGAACAATCACAGTACTCACCTGGTAGGACTGCTGTAAGGATTAAAGGTAATAAAACATGGCATGTATGTGAGCAGCACATAGAAACTGTGTAGTAAATGTCAGTGAGTCTGACTAGTCTTTAAAGGGGAAATGCCAGCGGGGGGCTGAGGAGAGAGAGGGCTCTGACCTCTTTGTCATCTGATACCTGGTTCAATGAGGGCAGATGGGTTTTAACAGTTAGTAAGAAGCTTTCTGCAGAAATAAACAGTTACCTTTATTTTCCCTGGCTGAGACTCTTCAATAACCACATTACTTGTGGGCCAAGTTAACACTCCAGGAAGTCGATAAATCAAGGCTTTTGCCTTTTCAAAGTGATTAAGAGCTTCACCAAACCTAGTCATAATTATGAAGAAAAAAGGTATTAAAACATGTTACATGAATTTTCATTCCCCACAACAAAAGTCAGAGATTTCAAGCTAACTAGTAAGAGTACTTCTGGTAAATCACTGCATAGAAATAGTCAATGTAACCCGTATTTTCTTTAGTATTGTCTGCTTATTAAATCAAACACAAATACAAATCTGCCCGGAGACTGGCTTTATTATGGAAGGTGCACACTAGTCCTTTAAAGTTGTAACTCTTTTAAAGTTTCCAACAACTAAAACAAAAAAATTAAGCAATTTGTTTGTTCCCTTTTTATGTTTATCTAGTAAACAAATTAAAGTAGATTCTTGCTGAAAAATTTTTTAAAGAGAGTGTATTCTGGACATCTTTCTTCAACCGTAAAGCAGTGAATTATTTTAACAGAACAAATGTGTATGTGAACTTTTAACTATAAATATGAAATGTTTTAATCTAATCTGACTTATGGTTTTAAAAGAATGTCAATGGATTCTCATAGCCCATTCAACAAAAAACACTAAAATATTGTATTATAAAGTTGACCAAGTCTTTATTCTTTTCTTCAGACTGGAGAAGAAATAGGATTTTTCCTTCTTTCTCCAATCTTCATATGATTGCCCACTTAAAAACTTCAGTTTGCCCGTAGTGCTACATCGCCACCGAGACAGTTAGGAACAGCAGGACTTCGCACAGGAACCTGCACATCCCAATGGCCGAAACAGCACATTACACATCGAACCCCACACATGATTTTGAAATGAAAGTTTAAATTCCTTCGACATGCAGAACTTTTTGTTTGCCACAATCCCAGTGATTTTACACATGTATGTTATTTTTCTAGACCTTAAGATCATCTGCACGTGGCCATGGCATTAAATGGGCTTACCCTAGACTGTTTACATGAAACTTGGAAATTAACTTCATTTGCCATTGTTACACAGACCACTGAACCCTCACTTCTCCTGTCTCCACCACTTAATACAGTTTAGCCTGTCGAGACAGTAACTTCAGGAAACACAACTTTCCTTAATCTTTAAAAATCTGCAAAGGAGGTTTTAGGCACACTCTAAGATTGGGTTCCCAAGAATACCAACGGTCTGATAAAATTTCCCTTAAAAACTCAGATGAAAACTGAAGATAGCTAAAAGTTATACATGGTATTCAATCATTAACACTTCTTTACAAAGTAACCTAACACACCTACCTCACACTGGGTACAAGCGGCAGGATTGGGGAAATATGTTTTAAAGCTCAAGGAGCAATCCTGCCCTCTGAGGTTCATATGGCAATTTGGGGAGGTAAGACATGGAAAACTTAGGTGACAGCTACATACTAAACCTTGAGTAAGGATTCCAACTGTAATATAAATTCAGAGAAGAGATTTCTATTCCTAACTCATGATATCTTTGACCATATATGGACCTCGTATTAAGACAATCTTCATACAAGCTTTTTGAGCAAACAGATATTTAACTAAAGAATTAAACAATCAGACTTGTAAAGCATTAATGTACATCAATTCAGTCACCAATTAATATGACACACACCAAAAGATTATATTTTATCTTAGCCTTTTGTGTCAAATTAGTCTCTTATTGAATTTTTTTTTAAAGATTTATTTATTTATTTATTTACAATGTGTGGTTGCCTCTCACATGCCCCCTACTGGGGACCTGGCCTGCAACCCAGGCTCGTGCCCTGACTAGGATTGAACCAGAGACCCTTTGGTTCACAGGCCAGTGCTCAATGTACTGAGCCACACCAGCCAGGGCTGAATTTCTTATTAGATTCAAAATCAGGAAGCATTAGGAAGTGATATGACTCCCCTTACTTCAATGTCATTAAATGCCAGTCCTCAAAGTAAACATAATTGTAATAGCGTACCACAGACATAGAAATAATTCCCGGAAAGGGCTCGTCCCACATTAGACTCTGAATGAATTACCAGCCTGGGGCATAAACTAGAATGGCTTCTACCAACCTGTTTTTTTTCAGGTACACTTTTCCAATCCCACAGTAGGCCAAGCAATCAAGGCCCTCATTGGGGTAGAATGCAATCATCCTCTTAAATTGGCCCTCAGCTTCAGATAATTCCTTCAATGGGAATAAGAACACAATGATCACTGACACAAAAAAAGAAACACTGCAAGCCATTTTATCTGAAGGTTGATTGTGTGTGTGTGTGTGTGTGTGTGTAACACAAAAAACAAGCTGCCCAAAACTTCTGTGGCAAAACTGTACTGTCTGCATTTCATTTTCTTAGCAATTGTACAAATGTCGACCATATGAATGCTCACAACTGAAGTGATCCAGCTCCAGAATGAGAAGCCAACCACTGAACACAGTGACCACCCAACAAATGAGCATGTACTAACACACCGCGAGCTGATGACCAGCACTCGGTGACCAGCACCCGGTGCGACTTCAGGGTAAAAAGACTGATTCGGAGGCCAAGACCCCGTCACATCCACCCCGGTGCTGCTGCCTTACGTGCGCAGGCATTCCAGTGACGTCTCCGTGTTTTGTGGCGTAAGACAGACAAATGCTCAGCCTTAAAGACAGCTCTTTAATAACAGCTTCACAGGGCTCAGAGTAGATGTCTTGGAATATTGTCAGCTGTGGAAACCTCTGTGCTTTCCATGAATTTTGTTTTGAAAAACTCCAAAGACACTTAGCTCTCAACCACACGGCTATAACCCCGTCGTGGGTGGAAACGGAAACGTCACTACAAATGGAGCCCACCAGCAGCGCTGCGGCCAGCTCCAAAGGAGGCATTCCAAAAACGTTTCCGGCAAGGGCTGTACCGGAGTAAATACATTGCTTCCTTCTGGGGCTACTCTGAATGATAAAATTCTTTTCAAGGTTCAAGTTCTATCATACCCATTCTTTTCTTTAACTAATCTCACTATTTCAGAATAAATCATAAATATAATAAACTACCTCCTCAATTCTAATAAACAAAATATAATATATTTATTATTACTCTGCCATGAATAAAAGAATTGAGATTATGAACTTTTGTCTGTAACAATCTAAAAAACAGACAGGCCTTAATGAAAGACATCCAGACTAAGGAAACAAGCAAGTCACAAGGAAAATGAACCTCAGGCAACACGGACCACTGGGAGGATGAACATAAACCAATGACTTGATCCTCGTTAGGTATCCTTATGCCTTCATCTAGCCAAGGAAACTTGGAGCCCAAGTTGGTAGCAAGAATATATTATACACGAGGTAATTCTAGAGCCATTTCGACCTTCATCAAAAACTCAAAACCATGGAAACAAAATGTAGCTACGTGGTTACGGAAAGACTGCAGCCTGCGGAATAAGAAAACATCCAGGAACTCACCACCCAGAGCAAATTGTATCATCACTTTTACTTTAATTTTTTTTTTAATAAAATAAGGTCAAACTCCCTTTCCTAACCTCCCCAGGCCCACATTTCTTCCATCACTAAGTGGAACCATTACCTTAAATTTGATGCAGGGCTGGTCCATGTTTTCAGTTTTTACAAAATGCCCACAGATAGCCATTAATAATATACACTGTCATGAAGTACGTTTTCCAAACAGTTCTCCAACTCAACTTTCCCCCCTCGACATGTTTCTGAAATGTACCCTGATACATTAGGTCCTTTACTTTTCATACAAATAAAAAGTAGATTCCTACTGGTTGTCAGACATCACTTTTTCTAATGGAAACACAAACTGAATTTTCTTTCCAAGAAAAAAAAACACACACACACAACACAAACTAAATAAAATGTAGGAATTTCCGAAAAAATTATCAGGGAAGTATGCAGGGGGAGGTAAGTCAAAACAGGAAAGCTAATTTATACATCTCCTAAAATCAATGGCTAGTTAAGATGTTTATTATCTCTGTTACAAATCTTACCTGAGGCTGTCCTATCCCAAGGAGAGAAATTGCAAATCCGTAGACCACTAAGACATAGTTGATCATGGCCAGGTTCAACTGCTGTAAATAGAAATGGTCCAGTTAAAAGCCGGAAGATAATTCTACCCAGTTTGCATCATACCAACCTGTTAGCCACAACAGAAAAAGGGTAGTAAAATCTCACTAATCATGATGATTGAAATGAAGGCCAAACAGCTTTAGAAAATATGTTCGCAAAGATATATGCTATCAAGTATTTAATAAAAACACAGACACACTGTCTCAGAGCTCCTTAAAGGCATGGTTCATAACAGATTAGAGTAACTGAAGTTGTTCTCTTTTGCATGTAAGTGGTTACTAGTGACAGGTGAAAACATTCGCTCTCCTACAACCTTGCATAAACTGTTTATTTACCTAGCTAACACTTTCTGAATGAAAAGATGTGACTAAAATGAGTCCAAATCCTTACTCCAAAAAGAGAGAAGGCCAGCAGTTCTAGAGAGCAAGGAGAGGATCGGAACCTGGGTCACACTGACGGTGGGCATGAAGGCCAAAGGGGAGTGTGGCCACAGCCCGGGGATTCGGGCCATCGGGGCAAGGCCCAAAGTGTGCTGGTAACAGCGAAGTTACAAAGCCCTGGTCCCCCTCCACATGGGGAGCGCATCAGCACGGAGGACAGTTACAGCGAGGTGCCTCGGCACCGACGGACGCGGCAGGAGGCGGCAACCCCACCTTTATTTTCTGAGGGTCTAAGTTGCCGAGCAGCTCTGAGAAGGCCTGGGCGGCGCTCCGGCACCGCTGCTCCAGCAGAGCCGTGTAACCGTCCTGAATCAAGCTCCGCAGCATTTTCATTATATTAGCGAAGTCCTGCAACAAACAAACAAACAAACCAACCCTTCCTGTTACACAAACAATCCTGCAGTGTTCACTGTCAGTTAAATCTCCGGTTAACGTAATTTAAAATATCTAAGTAAGTGATCGTTTGGTTTGATGGTAGTATGGATGTATATTCATAAATTATACGCCCATAACTAAAGTTATACAAAAAGGTAAAAGATGCACACGACTAGACTTAATTCTAGTGAAAACGTGTTGTTCAGAGTCTGGCTTTTCCATCAGAAAAGCCCTTCCCGTACCTGGTGCGCAGCTCTGGAAGATTTAGAAAACTCTCTCTCCAGAAGGGTTTTCAAATCTGCTGGTAAACTCCCTTGTGAACTGGAGCTAAAAGGGGAAAGTGCTGTTCTGATTATTTTAAAACAAACCAGTCTGCTTATACGAGAAAAAGTATATGTACTGAAGGTCATTTTAAACACTGAGTAAGTGCAGAGTCACAAGCTCCTGAACTAAAATATTACTATGATGCCATTTCTCCCCCAATTAATTTTTAAATCCAATGAAATCTCAATAAAAATCCCTTAAAATTAGAGATGGGGGAGCCAAGAGAATTCATTATAAAGATGACATGGAAGAACAGCTTTTGAAAAAGAAATAAACTAAGGGGAATTTGCACTGACCACCCAAAGTTACTACACAACTGCAGTCATCAATAATGACAGAGTCCCGAAGCAAGAAATGGGGCCACCAAACACTGCAATGCTCCACTGCAGGGGAAAACCTAAGATTAAGACATAACCGCTTCTGAAAGTCTGATTCCAACGCTGGTGAGGGTAAGAAAGTCAGGTGCCCTAGCTGTTTTCTGAGACCAAATACGTGGGTGTTTTGACACCGAATACATCTCATTGTCCACACTGATTCTCCACCAGCTGTGTCTACAGCGCAGTTCAATTCAATTTTGACAGGAGGGACCCACGCAGGTCCCTCAGGTTAAAGGCTCAGCCTGACAACACTGCCTTCACTGCAGACCAGCCATACCAGGGTGCCCAGGTCACCCACACTCCTGCCCAGCTGACTACAAACTCTGGGGTTTCCATGACCCCAGCTCAGGTTTAACAATTTCCTAGAGTGACTCAGAACTCATGAAAGCATTATACTTACTATTACCGGTTTGTTATAAAGGATGTAACTCATAAAAGTCTGAAGAACGTGACATGTTGGAAGGTATGGGGGGAGTGGGGTGACGCACAGCTCTTACTCTGGGCCACCTCCCCTGCACCTCAATGTGCTCACCCACCCAGAAGCTCCCCAAGCCCCAGTGTCTAGAGATTTTTAATGGGGTTTCATTACACAGGCATGAAGGATTAAATTACTGGGCACTGGTGAATGGAATAATTTCCAGCCCGGTTCCTGAATTTCTCAGGGACCAGGGGTGGGGCTGAAAGATCCAACCCTCCAATCGCATACTTGGTCTTTCTGGTGACCAGCCCCAATCCTGAAGGCAGGGCCCCAGCCTTGAGTTACCTCATTGGTGTAAACTCAAACAGGGTGGAAAGGGGCTTGCTATGAAAAATAAGACACTCTTATCACTCAGGAAACTCCAAAGGTTTTAAGAGGTCTGTGCCAGGGACTAGGGACAGAGAACAAATACATATTTCATTACACCACACCCTTTCACAGCTTAGTAAAAGTGTCCAACAGTGATAGTCTTCTGGGAGGACAATTCGACAACATCTATCAAAATTAAAAATTACACATCCCCTTTGACAGGGCAATTCCACTCCAGAAATTTCTCCAAATACACGTCTATACTGTAAAACGTCCTACAGCCATGAAAACGAAGGCTGTCTTCCCCGGTGGCCTGGTGTGGGAAGATTCGCAAGGCGCGGGGGAGGAGACGAAAGCAGGCGGTCCACCAAAATGGTTCAGCCAGCAGTGGAAGTGACGGCGACACCAGTTACCACAGTTCCTGTGCATCCCGCGCTCGCCGTGCTCCGCGTGGTCACCCGTTAATCATTAAACAACCCCGTGAGACAGACGTGACCAAATAGGAAGCCTTCAGTTTGAAAACAGAAACACCGTATCGGGAAAATCAATCTATCTTTAACAAAACAGGTTAAGATTGTAACTACACATTCAAAGTACGACCATGTATTTGGTTTTGGTTTCTCCTGGGGAGCACCAGGTGAAGAGGAAGACTCAGGACTTTTCTATGAAATAACAGAATCACACAATATTCCATGTCCTTGCTTTGCATTTACTTTGTACCATGCTCACGATATTGCTTCCTTTGTCCATTAAAAACTGGTCATTTTGTTAAAACATGGGGCTTTACTTGTTTCTCTGACGGCACTATGACAGTCATGTCATTCTCCTCCAGGACCCCATCAGGGGGCCAGCCTTCAGGAGCGACGAGAACACCGACGCCGGCACAACTGGCCCAGCTGGCTTGGCACTCCAGCCTCCCTTTTCACTAACCTCACAAACTCCTGGGTCCCCGGTGAGACGGACAAGTCCATTCCGCAATCAATCCACATCTCTGTAGGTTCTGGGGGAGAACTATAAAGACAGGTGGCAAGGGTTCCCACCGTTAATTTTAGGGGGATGTTTGGTAGAACTAATTTTACAGATGCAGGCTGGTTCATCAGTAAATACCTTCCTCCGACTATACACATGCCTGTGCCTGTGTAGGCAGAGAAGGTTCCTCATGGCCAAGAAACTGTGAACAGTGAAATGCGCTGAGCAGGAAGGAGACTAATTTCCACTTTGTATTTCTTTGAATATTTTTTCCTCTTATGAACACGTATTTTTAAAAAACTTTATTTATTTATTTTTAGAGAGAGGGAAGGGAGGGACAAGGAGAGGGAGAGATACATCAGTGTGCGAGAAAACATCGATCGGCTGCTTCTCGTATGCACCCTGACCGGGACCGAGCCAGCAACCCAGGCATGTGCTTTGACCAGGAATTGAACCAGCGACCTTTAGCTTTGTGGTGGACAACGCCCAACCAACAAGCCACACTGGTCAGGGCATGAACACATAGTTTGGAATTTAAAAAATTAATACTAATGAATATATGTATGACTTTCAGAAATCAGTATTAACAAGCGAGATTCATAATTCTCTGCTCACAAATGACTCTCTCTAAAAAACAGGCCTTTGCTATTTGAAAGGGATTTTACTACTTAACATAATACACATATGTAAAGGTATCCAGTACTTCAAAGATATTTTTTTTCTTTTTCTTTTTTTCTTG
The DNA here is from genome assembly GCF_022682495.2 of Desmodus rotundus. Lineage (NCBI taxonomy): Eukaryota > Metazoa > Chordata > Mammalia > Chiroptera > Phyllostomidae > Desmodus > Desmodus rotundus. The sequence continues at coordinate 4,873,858 of NC_071388.1, read as the reverse complement.
GAAGGAGAACATTAGGGGAAAAAACAAAAAACCTTAGATAAAAAACATACCTGAACTCTGATTCATTGTTTCGGGATTTTTTTCCTTTATGCCTTGGAGGTTGACCTGTGAATACAAAAGTATTTGTTCCTGAAATCTGGACATGAAAATCTATGAGCCTGAAAGTAAAATAATTTTTAAAATATGTAAATTGTATAAGATAGCAAAGGAAGCAATATCGTGAGCACAGTACAAACAGACAAGCCAAAAAAGAAGCTACTGGTGACGTTTGCCTATGCAGACAATAAAATTACTAGTATTATTATGTAGGCCTAGAGGAGATTAGTATCATTACTAGTATTATCACAGAGACAGCCTACAGTTTCTCTTCTCAGGTAGTTTACAATCAGATGGGAGGAAAAGATAGTCACTGCAGAAATTAAACAGCAATCACACTTGAGAAGAAAAGAAGACACCCTGCTGTTACTGACAAATTAATTTCACAGTAACTGCTGTCAGAACTCACAGGAGGGAGAAGTCAGAGGGGCAGGAGGGGTCGGGAAAAGCATTTGTGAGGAGGCAGCATTTGTGTTGAGTTTTAAGGAACAAGCAGGATTCGGACAAAGTGGGCCAGACCCCAAGGGTGGAGTTCCTTTTAAGAAACGCTAAGTAGACCCATGTGGCTCGGCGAGCTTGGTCAGGACCCAGGTTGGAGTGGCTGCGGCTGAGGCAGGTTGGGGGGGTTCGACAGCCCCAGTGCTTCCACTTCCCCAGCTCGGTGAGCTCAGCCTTAGGGGCTGGCAGCAGGAGCGAGCCCATGCGCACTGTGGGGGGAGACAGGCCTGCAGAGACGGGCAGAGGAGAGCACAGCAGCAGGGGCCAGTGTATCGAGGGGAGCTTTGGGGACAGACTGCGCAGGCAAGTCAGAGCCACACACTGAGGACGGGATGAGAGCCTGAGCTGGTTTTGGTGGCCTCAGAAAACAAAAGAGGCTTCTAGAAAGGCAGAAGAGTTCCAGTTTGATTTCTGCTGTGTGACCTAAGGCAGAACTACTTAACCCTAACTTTGGGACCTCAATTTCTTTGAATGTAGATGCTGAAGTATGGGCAGTATTTATTTATTTAAATGTACTGTCGGGTGATAACAGCCTGAGAAATACTGATACATTAAAAGCTGTTTTCAAAAAGAAGTTTTATCCTCAAAGCCTTTTCAGGTGCTATTAGAGCTGCAATCCCCTGAGTGTCCCCTCTTTGTAATTTCTGCCGAAGTATTGCCCAGTACTACATAGTTGGATATGGGCACGGGAGCCTAAGAAAACAGAGAAATGGCTCCCAGAAGCAAAAACACGGAAGAGAAAACAAAAAAACCAACAAACGAGAAAGGAGAAGAGGGCAACAGAGTCACTAACTAGACGGTCACAGGTCCCTGTTAGAACCCCAGAAAGAACACATGAAAAGTGGAGACAAATAACTTGTAACAACGACAACCTTTAGTCATTAAGAAAATGTGACTTCTCTTAAACTCTGTTTTAAAAGGCGGGGAAGCATGCAATTCACTTTAGAATGATTTCCATCAAACCTGGCTGTATCCACTGGGCCCCTGCACTTGTCAGTGAGGCGGAGTCAGGGAGGTCCTGCCCCGTCTGCCTGCGGACTAGATGCGTAAACAAACACAGGCACCAGGCACAGTTTAAAATAAACAAGAGCTGGCCTAAAGCATCCATTCTCAACAGAGGGGACGCCCCTCACCCCCAGCAGGGTTAGTAAGGGCTACTAGGAGATGAAAAGAAAATCCACCTTTTCATCCAGAGTGGGGCAAAAGTAGGTTTGCAGTTGTTCACACGAAAAATAATACACCAATTAACAAATAGTAACCCAAGAACAAATTGTTTCTCGTGCTCACAACTGTAAACCTACTTTTGCCCTCCCACCCCACGCATAAAGCGGAGACGTACGTACCGTCATAAACAGATCAACGGTGAGCGTCACAGTGAGGCACTGAGGGGGGTAGAACGGCTAAACCCGCTCTTTGGTTGGGGCAGATAATGATATGAAAGCCGAAGAGCACTGGCCTAATGGAAATCAGAGAGCAAACCAGAAAGGGCTTCATCCTTCCTTTCCATTACTTTAATTTGGAGTTCCAAAATTAGATTTATTAAATAATATGAAAGGACTCAGTACCGATTTCAAATAAATACTCCATGTTTTAACAGAGAAGCAGTGCAAAGTAAAAGAACAGGAGCGGATATAAGTGAGGCTTGTTTGTGCAAATTCTGGGGCACAGAAGTTTGGACAACACTACATTAACTTAGGCAATTTGCATAAGGCAAAAACTCACTTGGTGACATCAAATATTCAGGAGGACAGTCGCAATCATCTGCGTTCGAAGCGTCATCTACGTCCTACCCATGAAAATAAAATTAATGAGATTTTGAAAAAAAAAAGAAAAGCCCTTAAGAATTCAATAGATAAAAAATAAAATAGATTAGAATTTATTCAAGCACCTAAAACATGTAGCTGGTTAAGCCTAAATGAATAAACACACACAATCATAACTAATGATAAGAGAGTATGATATGACAAATTCTCAAATGACAATCCTATTCCTGACACCTAGCATGAGGCCAGACAGGGCAGTCGCTCAGGAAGCGTCTGGACGGACTCACTACCGGCACATCTTTCCCTCTGCTCCTCTCCCTAACTGAGCACAGCCTCTTTGAGGTCTTCATTGTTAACAACAAAAGAATTCGGTTCCCCTCATTGCCTAGTACCCATCTAACCCAAAACACCATATTCCGTCCCCCTCCCCCCAGCCCTGGAGAGAAATATAAATGTGGACTCAGTGACATCTGCTGAGTTCTGAGTACACTGCAATTCGGAGCAAAACTCAGGTGCAGGTCCTCGGGGACACGGAGCCCGGGGCCAGGCCCGGGGCCAGGCCAGAGGCCTCAGGTTCCCTGAGAGGCCACCAGACCCAGGTTCAGCTGAGCACAGCCATGAGCCAAGAGCTCAGGCCACCAGCAGGAGCAGCAGAGGCTGAGGAAACACCCTGGGCACAGATGGAGGTGGGGTGCCTCCCAGGCCCAGCATAGCACACACTGGGTGGGTGGGCAGGCAGCCACGCAGATCGCAAAAAAGAAGAGAGAAAAGGAAAAGAAAAACCTGAAAGCATTGTAAGGGGTGGGGTGATTTGGCCACCAGACCCCAGTCACTCATTCCCAAGTGACTGACTGAGACACATGTACAGGGAAGGCAAAGAGAACCACCCAAGAGTAAAATGAAATTTAGAAAAAAACATTTAAAAAACATACACATGACTGCAAAAAAAATTCTGTGACAATAAAATACTATTTTTATGTAGTTACAAAAGGTAGCTCAATTATTTATTATAAACAATCATTCTGCCCTGGCTGGATGGCTCAATGGATTGAGCGCCAGCCAGAGAACCTACAGGTGGCTGGTTCGATTTCCAGTCAGGGCACATGCCTGGGTTGCCGCCAGGTCCCCAGTAAGGGGTGCACGAGAGGCAACCACACACTGATGTTTCTCTCCCCCTCTTTCTCCCTCCCATCCCTTCTCTAAAAATAAATAAATAAATAAATAAAATCTCAAAAAAAAAAAAAAAAGGAATCATTCTCTCCCTGACTGGCACACCTCAGTCACACTGGCACACTGGGTTGGGCATTGTTCTGCAAAGTGAAAGGTCACCAGTTCGATTCCTAGTCAGGGCACATGCCAGTGTTGTGGGCTAGGCACCTCCCGCCCCCCACTAGGGGCATGTGATAGGCAACTGATGAAAGTTTCTCTCGCACAACAATGTTTCTCTCCCTCCCCTTCTCTCTAAAAATAAATAAATGAAATTTTAAAAAGAATCATTCTCTTGATATCAATAGGCAAAAAAAAAGGTTTATATCAACAAAATACTTAGTTTACATTATCACCAAAATATTATTGTAAAAATATGAGACTATCTATGCTGGAAATAATTTTATTTTTAGTTTTTCACTGAGCTTACCTTTGAATTTGGATGACCACCGCTTGCCATTTCGCGGTTGGTTTTCCTGGAATCTCCTTCGGTTTCCACAAAGTTAAGTGAAGTACTAAACGCAGGTGTTGATGAACTAGGTGTGTCGGCCCTGAATGGAGAGAAAGGGAATAATCTTTTTATTTCTATGAAGTAGTATGCATTTTAAAAAGTCAACCTTCAAAGAAACAGGTTTCAGCAATTAGAGCCCTTTTTCCTTGAAAGCAAGATAAGATTGTTTTAAAAAGGATCTCTACCTCTGAGAGTAGGCTTTATGCATAAATATTATTTTACATTTGGTATTAAAAACTCAGATTAAAAACAACTCAAAAAATGTAGTCTGGTTTCTAATATTAAAATAAGTGACTCTCCTTTTAAGTTTATCAGCTTCATTATCTCAGGAATGTGGGGAAAAGCTTAATCTTATATAACCGCCAAGTAACACGGGCAGAGCACTGGACGCTACTGGCTGTACCGCAGGCGCACTCCAGTCTACCTGCCGCCCATCTCCAGCAGGAAGAGTCTCAGCCTTTGAAAGAGCGTGGGGAGTCCAGAGGCAGATGTTTCCAGGGCAGAGGTGAAGGGTTACAAGGCACAGACTGTGCCCCTGCTCTCTGCTGCCAAGACCCCAATGGCCCAAACCGGTCCCATTCAAACACAGTAACATTCCATTAACATTTCACCCCTTTTTCCACAGACTTAGGCTACTGATTCCCAATATATACATATACAAATAGCTGAGCAAAACAGTCAGCAAAACAAATTTGGCAATTCATAGGTCACCTGATCTTACACAGGGACACTTTAAAAACCACCTTTCACCTCTGACTTAACTGTGGTTGCTACTAGATACTAAAGCATCAACCGTAACGATTCTTAAACTTGCAGGGCAAAGTCTTTCCAAGTGAGCAGCTACTGATCGAACGGATAGAACTCACCTGCTTTCACAACAGGCTTTAAGTGGATTCCTAATTGATGTTCCACCTATAAAAATCAATCACACACACACTTAGTAATCAGTGCACTGGCAACACAAACACCTACGTTGAAAGACTTGCACATGCAGAGAACTGAGAAGTAAACCTAAGCAATTTTACATTTTGCAATGCTTTCGGTTTGACAATCATGTCAACGCACTAGCACACAGACCTCAGCTGACACCCTGTTGGAGAGGATCACTGACTACATGAGGCGATAAATACCGTATTTTGCCGTGTACAGCGCACACCCACGTTTTTGGCCCAAACTTTCAGGAAAACGATCTTTCATTTTAATTTTTAATTAATTAATTACTTTATTTATATTTAGATACTTGTTTTTTGTATTCTAATGGAAATTTAGCATTTATTTTTGAATATATTATAGTACAAGAAATTTTATGTTAACAAACAATTACAAAACACAAGAACAGGTACAAGGTATTCCAGGTACAACCCATGTATAATGTGCAGCTTTATTTTCCCCTCAAAAATTTGGGCATAAAGGTGTGCGTTATACACAGCAAAATACGGTAAATGTGAGTCAGACACAGCACCTGTCTTCGAGGAGCTCACAGTCCTACAATCGTTGGTGGATGACATCTGCTAGTGAAGCAGAACCACTCAACTCAGCTTCATAAGACATTCAACACCCAAAAGAAGAAACAGCAGACACCTACACAGAGAGTGTAGAGCAGGAACTACGGCGTTCCTACGCCGCCCAGCAAATTCCTGAGATACACGTAAAATCAGCCATGAACTTGGTGCAAATACATCAAATAGCTCTCATGGAGGGAATTTTCTTCAGGAAATAACCATAACAGTGAAGGGGAGAATTTTATAGCATTTTTGTTTCAAAAAGGATTTATTTTATTTTCAAATTTCAAGAACGCTATTTTTCTACACAAGAGCATATAATTTGTTGCTAAATGTTCAAATAAAAATGCAAATCATTTATAATTACCTAATGGAACATAATGCTGATATAGTTCTATACAGATGGAAATGAAAAGCCAAAGGGACTCGACCAAGATAACAAAGTAAGTACAAATCATCTGAAAATTGATTCATGGTCCACCATTCACCCAAGAAACCCACCTTCAAGAGTTTTAAAGGGAATTACGTGAAACCGAAAGAATCTGAGGTGAAATACCTTGCAGGTCTTCTATCTGTTTTTGTAACTTTACGTGCTGCTGAATTAGATCCTTGATTCCCTCAGGGTCATTTCTACAGAGTTTTTGAGCTTTAATGTTTGCTTGTAGGGCCCAGTCATACTCCCCCAGCATAGAAAGAGCAGCACAATAACGATAATGACCCTGTTCCAAAGAGATAAATTTAATTTTCTCAAAAATATGCTTAGGTTAAAGGAAATAGATAAGAAAAAATATTTTGCTTGAAATCTGATTAGTTACTTAAAATGTTAGATTAGAACCCTATCAATGAAATATAAATAAAAGTATTAATACCTCTCAGGATATAAAATTACCTAAATGATCTAAGTGAATAGTTATAACAGTATTCATAATAATTTTCAACAGCTGACTAGAGATCAGTATTTTTGCTTAAGAGAGATTGGTGTACCCTCTCCAAATGAAAAAATTCAACCTTCATTATATTTTACTAGGAAAGAATGAAATAACTTTATGCCCAATAAAGTATAAAAATCATTCATATAAATAACTTAAATTTGTTCACAATATTTCAAGGCAGTGACAGTCACCAAGTCCTCACATTCCCTCCACTTCGGAAACCAACAGAACCTTAGAGCTGGAAGCACAGTTGGCTTACGTAGCAGTTTTCCAACCCCTCTGAAGAGGAGCACGGGCTCAGGTAAATCTCGGCTACATCTTCTATCCATCACTCTCTTATTCAGCTTTTTTTTTTTTTTGGATTGATTTTTTAGAAAGAGAGAGGGCGAGGGGGAGAGAGATTTGTTCTCCACGTATTTATGCATCCTTTGGGTGATTCTCGCGTGTGCCCTGACCAGGGATCGAACCTGTAACTTTGGACTTATCAGCAACGCTCTGATCAACTGAGCTACCTGGCCAGGGCTCTCTTAATCACTAGATTTCTCTAGTGATCACTAGTGTTCTCTTTCCACTAGAATTAACAGCTACTGAGGATATCACTGTGGCCCTCCCACTACATGATAATTCTTTTACCTCTAAGAACAGGTCTTGGCTTTAAGAAAGAAAAGGTCCAAAACCACTGATTTACTCTTAATTCAATGATCAAGTTTTGTTTTTTAATCAAGTTTTCTTTTTTAAATTGAGATTTTTGTTCTTTTTTGTTTTTTTGCTACAGAACTACAGGCCTGGCTGGCCAGCCACATTTACACATTTTGAGAAATCTTGTATATCAAGCATGAATCTTTTAGCCTAGAAAGCTAACACTGCCAAACCTGGGCCAACTCAACTGCCTCCCCTCCAGCTCGCTACTCACAAACCGAACTCCCATTTTAGACACAGTACCTCCACTTGAAGAGTGACTTCTAAGTGTGAGAGGCTGGGAACTGGACCGATGTCACTTACTGAGGGGCAAACCACAGAACCCTGATCTTATTTATGACTTCAGGCCCAGGGCTCTTTCCTCTTTACTGCACTTTTTACACAGAACATTCTGATTCTATGAGAAAATATGAAATCGGGAATAAGTGACCTTTTTAAGGAAGACAAGCTTTCCACTAAGAAAAGCCAGAAACCACCACAAGGACCTCTGTTTATGCAGACTCCGTGCGCGTGTAACCCTGCTCTGGGGCAGCAACCCAACCAGTGAGTTCTGTAGCCAGACTATTGAGGCTCAGATCAAAGAGTCAGTTCAGGTTGCAGTTGGTTAAACTTTGCTCTTTCTCAAAAGGCGTAAGATAACAAAGAGCTCTCAGGTATGCTGTGAGACCAAAATCCTGCCCTGACTAGTGTTGCTCAGTGGACTGAGTGCTGGCCTGTGAATCAAAAGGTTGTTGGTTCTCGCAGGCCAGGTCCCCAGTTGTGGGCCTGTGAGAGGCAACCGATCGATGTATCTCTCGCACATTGATGTTCTTCTCCCTCCCTTCCTCTCTCTAAAAATAAATAAAATTAAAAAAAAAAAAAACGACCAAAATCCTATCCCCCAGGCATATGTCAACTTGAAAGCTTACATAACTGCATTTTTTAAAGTTTTATTTATTTTTTAGAGAGAGGGGAAGGGAGGGAGAAAGAAAGGGAGAGACATATCAATGTGTGGTTGCCTCTTGCGCATCCCCTACTGGGGACCTGGCCTGCAACCCAGACGTGTGCCCTAACTGGGAATCGAACTGACCACCCTTGGTTCGCAGGCCAGTACTCAATCCACTGAGCGATGCCAGGCAGGACCATAACTGCGTTTAAAAAAAAAAAATCACAGCACAGGAAATTATGATAGATTATAAACCATATCTGCTTAAATTTGTAAAAAACACTTTATCTCATTCTCATTTCCCTCCACCTTACTCATCCTTTACTGAGTCCTTTTCTTTAAACTTATAACCAGTGTAATTGGTGCCAGTTGAGAAATTTTATTCGGATCTCTTTGCTAAAGTTTTATTTTAGAGAGTTACTTGAATCCCATTACAATAGAAAGTCTTGCTCTTCTTTGACACTACCTCATTCTCTATCACATACATAAAAATTCTCTATTGTTCATCAGCCCAGCACCTCCTCTGGAGTGCCACCATGTCCCTTCTCTACACAGTAATGGCAGGACTGGCAACCTCATGCCCCACCCCGACAATGATGGTGGAGTACAAGCATAGCTGTGACCCAGGAAACAGGCCAATCCAAATGCACCACTTCCCAGGTTATAGTGATGGATCCACAGGTGGGCTCAAGGAGAGTAAGTCTGAGGCATCCCTCGGGTACACAGTATAGATGCTGAAGATGTTCTCTTTCCACTAGAATTAACAGCTATTGAGGATATCACTTTGGTCCTCCCACTACATGGTAAGTCTTTTTCAAAATGAAGCCAAGAGAGCCCACACACTACCACTTCTGCTCCAGATGGAGGAACAGGGATTGGATTTACCCTCCTGCCTAAAATAAACAACATATATGAGCAACATATGTGAAACAAAGGGTTGTGAGACACTGGATATCAGGCAACAACAGAGAGCGATCCCTGACAGCAGAGAAACACACCGAGTAAGCTCTGGGCCTGCTCCTGCTTGCTCAGTGGGGTTGCTCAGCCATGGCCCAGTGAGCAGGAACCCAGGCAGAGACTGCAGTCTCAGTTAAGGAAACGGAGCCGGGAGTCCAGGCAAGTCACGCAGCTCAAGTTCTCAGGGCAGGGGGGCAGGGAGGGGAGAGCTGCACTGAGAACTCCAGATTGTCACAGGGCCCCCTTGAGTCTGGCTGAGTACTAATCAGCACCTGCATGTGGGGCAACTACCCTAGCCAGAGAAAGATGACCTGAAAAGCTAAGAGGAAACAATAGTCACACCCACACAGAGCCAGGAACATTTCCTGTTCCCCTCAACCAGGGTGGAAAACACCAGTAATTCATGGAGTATCAAGTAGAGTACTCAGAAGCTTTGCTTCAGTTATGCAGGAAAAATTAGCCCTAGACCAAATACCACTATGGTCCCACCTAACAAAGCTTAAAACAAGAATCCAAGAAAGCAAACTATTTCCGAGTGACTACTACATCCCAAAACAAAGCTGAAAAATATTTACAGAAATACAAAAAATATCAAGGAAAATTACAATGCCTGGCATCCAATCAAAACTTATTAGGTATGTGCCTGGCTGGTGTGGCTCAGCAGATTGAGTGCCAGCCTATGAACCAAAGGGTCACCAGTTGGATTCCCAGTCAGGGCACATGCCTGGGTTGTGGTCCAGGTCCCCGGTAGGGGCTGTGCAAGAGCAAACCACACATTGGTGTTTCTCTCCCTCGGTTCCTCCCTCCTTTCCCCTCTCTCTAAAAATAAACAAAATCTTTAAAAAACTTATGAGGTATTCAGAAAAGGAAAATGTGATCTATAGTAAGGAGAAAAATGAGTCAATTGAAACAACCTAGAAATGACCCACATGAGAGAATTAGTAGACAAGGACATTAAAAGTTATTATAAAAATATTCCATACATTCAAGAAGCTAAAAGAAAGACTGAACATGTAAGTAAAGACATGCAGCATGTAAGAACTACTCAAATTGAAATCTAGAGGTGAAAGCTGCAGCGTTTAAGATGAGAACCACACTGGGTGACAACACAGACATTGCAGAACCTGAGCACACAGCAGCGGGACCGAGGTAGAATGAAACGGAAGAGAGACTGAGAGTGACGCCGACAACCAGGGCAGCACAGCTAAGAAACACAAAGAGAAGCACGTAGGGATCCGCATCCCATCACGCCCGAAGCTGACCCCTGGGATTTTCAGATTATGTGAGCTGATGCATCCTCTTTTCTACTGAGGCCAAATCTGGGTTAGGTTTTGTCTCTCACAAACAAGAGAGTCCAAATACACCCCTAAAAATTAAAAGGTTCTTGAGAACATTTGTGAAACTATTGGTTTGTGTCCTATAAAACAACATCAAAAGGTAACTCACACAGAAATGTCGACAATTACCTGTTGACTCCACCATAAAAATGCTCACTCTTTATGATACAGTGACTAAGCCTCTCTGAAGCCTGAATGCATGTTTAGGGGAGTTGACAATGTACCAGTCTTCTCTAACTAGAAAGAAGGAAGGAAAAATGGCCCAACCTCACACAGAAATCGACAGAGTACCTTCCCATATAGGCTTATATCCTGGAGACATGACTGAGTAAGCTCAGGCTCACAATGAATTCTTAAATAGAAGGATTCTTATAAAAGTAAAGACTGCACCTTGGACAGTCTACTTTTGCTTTTTTAAACCCATCCTTCCATGAGCATTCCCTTCCAGTAAAATAAAAGTGACAAATGACCTAGATATACAGTTACCGAACTTCCTGAATACTTACTAGGAGTTGTGTTGGGTTAGCAAAAAGCCTGTGTGGTTTTTTCCTTAAAATAAAAGACACGTGTTTCATTTTCACCAGTAACTTTATTGATTTTGGATATTTTGAGTATGTCTGCTATCACCCGCATGATAGAATGTTGATTGTTCTCAATTAATGTCTTGATTTGACCACTATCAACTTCAACTGATCTGCCCAACCATGCAGCATCGTCCAGGGAGAAATCTCCAGCACGAAACTTCACAAACCACTTTTGACCTGTTCAGTCAGTCATAGCACCTTCTCCATACACTACACAAATCTTTTTCTTTTTTGCATTTCAGTTGCATTTTTACCTTTCTTGAAATAATAAAGTATAAATATGCCAAAAATGTTGTGTATTTTTCCATATTCAACATTAAAATGACCACACAAAAATTCACCAATTTTGATTAGTTTGTTTAAATGCATGCTGATATGACAGCTGTCACAATGCAATTTAACAAAATTGTTTCAAATGAAGTTAAAGACAACTAAGCTCTACTAGAGCCGTTATAAGGAAAAAAAATCAAACGAACTTTCTGACCAACCCAATATTTTTAGGCTACAGAGTATTTTTGCAATCAGCACAAAACATCTCAATTAAAAGAAGAGTGAACCACATAAATATAGTTCACTTATCTTTGACAAAGAAGCAAAGGCAATACAATGGAGGAAAGATAGTCTTTTCGACAATGATGCTGGAACAAATAAATATCTACATGCAAAAAAAAAAAAAAGAATCCAGACTTTCCACCCTCCACAAAAAATGAACATAAAATGGATCACAGCCCTAAATGGAAAATGCAAACCCATAAAACTCCTACTCAAGAACATAGGGGAAAACCTAGGTGACCTTAGGTGTTTTGATGACTTTTTAGATGTGACACCAAAGGCATGACCCACAAAACAAATAACTGACAAGGTGGACTTGGTGAAAATTAAAAACTTCTGCCCTGGCTGACGTGTCTCAGTGTGGATTGGCTTCAGCCTGTGAACCAAAGAGTCGCTGGTTCAATTCCCAGTCAGGGCCAGTAGGGGGCGCATGACAGGCAACCACACATTGATGTTTCTGTCTCATCCCCTCCCTTCCCAGTCTCTAAAAATAAATAAATAAATAAATAAAGTCTTTAAGGAAAAAGACAGAGACAGATCAGACAGATCATAGTAATGACCTGGATCAAGTCTAAAAGCCACGTCCATCCCTGCTCTGTTAATGAATATTCAGATGTGCCATTAAAACACTGTCACAGTGGCCGCCCTTGTGCACCCCACCATGGGCGCACGTGCGACTGTTTGTGGGGAGCACACACTTAGAACCTAGGAGTCGCTGCACATGCACATCACCGTACTCTCCTAGGTGGTTGTAACCAATTCGACACCACTGGGTTATGAGGCGTTCCCGCTGGTACACGCACTCACCCACACTCAGGGCTGTTCATCTCGCTAACTAGCGCCAATCTGAAGAGCCCAAATGGTATCACTTTGTTTTATTTACTCATGTACACGTGGGTCTGTTTAGAGGCTCTCCAATGTGCTCTCTTGGTTTCGTTCTTCTGCCTCTGTACAGTTTTAATTACTGGGAAACAGAGCTTAGTTTACTTCTTTTACCCATTCAGAACTCCTCTTCTGTGAAATGCCTGTGTATTGGCCCATTTCTACAGGGTTTTTAATTTTAGGTCTTTGCACATTCCAGATATAAACACTATCAGTTATATATGCCATATATAAGACAAATTATCTCCTCCCAGACTATTTCATTCATGGGGTCTTTTGACATACAGAAGATTTTTAAGTTTGATATAGTCAAATTTATGTTTCTTCACTAATTTGTGTATAAGAATTTATGAACAATACCATCTCCTACAGTTCCTTCTGAGCTTTAAGTTTTGTTTTTCAGGTCTTTAACCCAGCCGCAGTGTGCAGATGCTGGTATCTCAGTGGGTGAGGTGCCCCCAAGGTCAAGATCCCTACAGGCACCCTACTCCCCTCAGACGCACGCAACCTCACTGCTGTGCTCCGTCTCCTTTCTGACTGTGGAACTGAAGAGTCCCTGTCACGTTCTTGAACCCTGCACATCCTATCCAGCGTTTTTACATACAAACGTACGACCTGTGACCTGAACACATTTCCCATCAAGCTGTATGGCATTATTTGCCAACGTAAAATGTAAGAGTAACCTACCTTTGTCCAGTTGTTCTTTAGAATAATGGCTCTCTTTCCATCACCAAGTGCATTTCTAAAAAGGAAAACAGGAAATAAAATATTCACACTTTTATTTTAATAACGGTATTATATTGCATTTCTATTTGTACTTTTTGCATTTTCCATATATAATCTAGTTACAAACTAACTTTCTAATTTTTAAAAGTCTATATACATCCATTATAGGAAATTTGGAAAACACAGAAAATTAAAACACGGGGAAAAGTCATCCAGAGTCATGATCACAACTACCCAGGAATAACTACTTTCCCTATTTCTGGAGTATTTCCTGCACATATCCTACCTACATTTTAATCTGTGCCCAACTTCTTGTTATTAGTTGTATAGTTTTTTGCACAGCAGCAAGACCTCCAATCTGCAGAAATCTAACTCCCAGATCGCTCACATAACACTTCTGCTAGGGTATAGGGGGCAGAGCATGAAGGCTGGGACGTAAAACAGTGAAGTCCAATCAGTCACTAACTCTCACTGGGGCTGTTAGGAAGTTCTTCACCTCTTAGGACCTGCTTCCTCATCTAAAACAGGGGTAACAGTTCTTGAGGAAGGTACTAAATCAGTGCTTGTAAACTGTCAAGTACTAAGTTTCCTGGGTTACCTTCTAAGACCTCCTCCTCCACCCCTGCTCAGATATCTACCACTGCCCCCTCCGTCCCCCAAAACTTATCACTCAAAACTATTCCAACCTCAAAAATCACTGATTCAGGCATCCCACTCTCCCCTATAACCTAGTTCCTTCCATCTTGTTCAACTATTCCTACTATCTCCTCAGGGTGCCCAATGCACTGACTTAACCACTTTGCTTTTTTACTCCCTTACTTAGCTAGCCTGAGTCACTTCACGGTCACACGCTTAGTCATTCTTTATACTCCTACGTCCCTTTGTGCACATCTGGCTCTGCGGCAAAGCCCCAACTCTGGGATCAATCCCACTTTCTGCTTTCTCCATGCCTTTATCTAGGGAGCTAAGTATTGCTGGAGAAAATCACACAGCAGAGTAGACAGGTAGAGCTATTATACATGATTAAAACAATCTGAAGGAGCCTTCAACAATGTTAAAACATCCTACTAGATGAAATCATTTTCTAATTTTGAGATGATCTTTTCAAATCTTATGTCCTGTCCTCAAACTTCCAATAAACTCCCTTCACTCTCAGCAGATGACCTCTGGTCTGAGCTCAAAGAGCAAACTGGAGACATCAAAGAAAGCCCTCAATTTCCTACTGCCAAGGACAAACCCCCACCTAGCCCTACCTTTTCTCCTGTACTGTTGCAGTAAAGGTGTTCATGCTCTACCTTATGCGCCCGCTTTCTCCACCCGGTCCATTCTCACAGTATCAATTCTCCCTTTTCTCCCCTGTATATTAACAATTCCTCCTCAGGAATCCATTCCATATTATGGTGAATTTACATAGCACACAATGTGTCATTTGAACCATTTTGAATGTATAGTTCAAGTGGTATTCAGTACAGTCACACTGTTGTACAACCTCCCATCAACTTTTAATATGCTCACATCTCTCCCATCTTTAAAAAACAAAAATAAATATATCTTAAACCATGAGAAAACACTGTTAGTAGCCTACCCAACAACTATTCCCCCCACCACCTGATTACTAGCCTTTCCTTGTGTCTACCTTACCACTACAAGATCCAGAGATAATTCCTAACTAGTTTAATCCAATCATGGCAACAGCCACTCTCCCTTGCACTGATTGGCTTAGGTGTAGACATGTGACCTAGTGCTGGCCAATGATACCTGAGAGGGCTCATCACTCTTTTTTTTTTTTAATTTTTATTGTTATTCAATTACAGTTGTCTGCCTTTTCTCCCCATCCCTCCACCCCACCCCAGCCGAACCCACCTCCACCCTCCCCCTCGATTCTGTCCATGTGTCCTTTATAGTAGTTCCTGTAATCCCCTCTCTCCACTAGCTCATCACTGTTAAAAATAGATTACAAGAACAAAATTAGGTAACTTATACTACAACGAAATAACACCCAGTAAAAAGGTGTATATGCAATTTCAAACAAGAAAAAGCTAAAGATAGATGAGCTGACCAACAGGAGCAGATACAGAAATCAGGAACAGGTCCTCACCTCCAGTCACCTGATCTACACGACAAAGGAAACTCTGCAGTACAGAGAAAACCACTCTCAAATGGCGCTGAGTCCACGGGACAGGCACCCACCCCACACGAAGTACAGACATCACCTCCAGATGGACTACAGACCTAAACCCCAAAGTTAAACAATCCAGATGGCAGAACAAACACAACGCTGCGGTGCCGTTTGAGTTGGCGGAGACTAGAGACACAGAAAATGCCTACCATAAAGGAAACGGCTGGCACACTGCACTACATTGAAAGTAGTAGCTTGCTGTGTGAACATCCAGAGTAGAAAAGCTAGCCAGAGTGTGAGAAGATGTGTGTGACTCATGTGTGACAATGACTCATACCCATAATTTAAAAAAAATAACTAATAAATAAAGACATTCAACTCAAAATCCTAACAGGCACTTAACGGTAAAAGAAAACCCACGTAGTCAATAAGCAGATGAAAAGATGCTCAACTTAAGGGAATACAAATTAAAATCACAGCACTACATCACTACACAACCACCAGAGAGGCTCAATGAAGTAACTCAGAAGAGTCAAGTGTTAGTGAGGATGTGGAACTGACACTCTCGTAGGCTGCTGGCAGGGGCATAAAATCATACAAACACATTGGGACTTGAGTACTACAGCTGAACATAAGCATATCCTGTCCCTGATTATACACTCAACAAAAGTGAGTATATAGGTTCACAATGACGCCACCTATAAAAGCCAAATATTAGAAACCCAAATGTCCATCAACAGGAGAATGGATAAAACCTGGTATATTCATGCAATTGATGAACACTTTATGTAACTTTACATACAACAATACGGATCTCAAAAACAATGCTGAAAGCCAAACATAAAAGAGCACATACTGTATGACTGTTTATATTGCGCAAAAATCACCGATGGCATTGGCAGTCACTACCGGAGACATCCTGGGGGAGGAGGTGGGTACTGACTTCAGGGGGGACTGCGGCTGTGATCTGGACGCTAGTGACTGTTGTTTGGTTTCCGAAAATTCAACCTATAGGCTTATGAATGGTCATTTTCAGCATATATTTTTTGAAGACTGCAGACAAGTCATGTTTCCGCTGGAGACTGTAATGCATCCCATCACCCATAGGTGGCAGCAGGACACCCGGGTCACGCAGCCGCCTGGAAAAATACCAGGTCTTCAATGACGTCGTCAGCCACCATCTTCTGGAACTCTTCAACACGGTCAGTTTTCGTCACCATTTAAACCAGTTCAATCCGTCTTCTGTTTTTTGCAGCCAAAACACCCTAATACTGGCCAGCTGCCTGTAAGGAGACGGGCCGCAAGCGGGTACCAGCCCACAATCTGTCGGGCATGGGGTCCTCGAACGGGTACTGACCCGCAGCCTGTCCGAAACGGGCCGCAAATGGGTACTGATCCGTCGCCTCTCTGGCATGGGGTCCATGAACGGGTACCGATCCGCAGCCTGTCGGAAACGGGTCCGCAAACGGGTACCGATCTGCGGCCTGTCGGAAACGGGGTCTGCGAATGGGTACTGGCCCGTGGCCTGAATTTACATTTCCAGTATATATTTTTTGAAGATTACAGACAAGTCATGTTTCCGCTGGAGACTGTAATGCATCCCGACACCCATAGGTGGCAGCAGGACACCCGGGTCACGCAGCTGCCTGGAAAAATACCAGGTCTTCGACGACACTGTCAGCCACCATCTTCTGGAACTCCTGAATACGGTCAGTTTATGTCACCATTTAAACCAGTTCAATCCGTCTTCTGTTTTTTGTAGCCAAAACACCCTAATACCGGCCAGCTGCCTGTCAGGAGACGGGCCGCAAACAGATAGTGATCCGCGGCCCGTCCGAAACGAGTTGCAAATGGGTACCAATCCGCGGCCAGTCGCGGACTGGTCCACCAATGGGTACTGATCCGCAGCCTGTTGGAATCGAGGTCCGCGAACGGGTATCAGTCCGCGGGATGTCGGAAACGGGGTCCGCGAACGGGTACCAGTCCGTGGACTGTCGGAAACGGAATTGAGAGCGGGTATCGATCCGCGGCCTGTTGGAATCGAGGTCCGCGAACGGGTATCAGTCCGCGGCCTGTCGGAAACGGGGTCCGCGAACGGGTACCAGTCCGTGGACTGTCGGAAACGGGGTCTGCACACAGGTACCAGTCCACAGCCTGTTGGAAATGGGATTGAGAACGGGTATCGATCTGCGGGCAGTGGGGACGGGTCCGCCAATGGGCACCAATCTGCGGCCTGTCGGAAACGGGGGTCCACGCACGGGTACCACTCCGCCGCCAGTCGGAACCCGGGTAGTGAGCTCATCAGGCCCGAGCTCCGCCTTCCGTCTCCCCCTCATCCAACCACAGCGGGCGAGCTAGCAAAGCGCATCTTAGCTCCATCTCCACCCCCTCACCCCGCACCCCATCTTCCATGAAACTGCGTCGTCCCTGCTGCCAAAATGGTTGGGGATCGCTGCAGATAAAATTGCATACCTTTTCTGTTCTTCACTGCCTTGCTCTCCCCAGACACCTCTAACAGCTGCCTATACTAGCTGTCTCCATGTCCTCCATCCCATATTTCAACCTGTTCTACCCAGCTTCGCTTCCAAGCTTCTCACTAGCACGGGTCCCCTCTGGTACCTGAATTGCGTCCACGACACTAAGTCCGAAGTCCATTCGGCTTCTCAGCAGTGGCAGGTACTGCGGCCCACCCTTGCCGCCATGAGGCCGCACTGAGCTTTCTTGGGAGCCCAGAGGCTGCCCATGGGCAGCCTCTCAACGCGAGCTCATCCTTTCCCAACTGCGCAACCCTAGTCTCAGCGCGCTTGCTCTAGCCCAGCAGGTCCCACCCCTGGCTACACGTCAGCACTGTCCGGGGGTCTGCTCGAAGCCCCACCTCCGATTACATCATACCAGGCCTTGCGGGCAGGCTGTCATTCCTGCAACACTCCAGCGATTCCGGAGCCGTGAAGGCCCACCGCCCTTTCCGTGCGCATCTCCCCTCTCCTACAGCTTCACCTAGGTTGTGTCCCCACCATGCGTCTTGTCCACAGCTATCCGGGGAGGCCCTAGCCACGCACCTCGCGGCCTGCACAACATCCCCATTTGGACGGTCCTGCAGCACAGAACGTCCAAGAGTGAGGGCAAGGCCTACTGCCTGCCAACCTCCCTCCCAGGGCCCCGTGTCGGGAGTGGGCCCCCGAGCCGGTGAGGCTGTGGAGGACGGGAGCCTCAGAATAGGTCCAAAAACCAGACGGTACGCAACCTGCTCATTCTACCTCCAAAATATTTTCTCCATTCCCACTGACTCCACCCTCCGAGCCACCATCCTCTCTGGCCTGGAGGGCCGCATCAGCCTCCTAACCCGCCCCCACAACCCCGTCCCGCTGCGCCCCCGCACACTCTCCTACCGCAGCCAGACTGACTTCAGGGCACTGACCACGCCGTCCCCCTTCGGCTTTAAATCTTTCTCTTCCCCTAAGGCTGACAGCTTTCGGGCAGACTACACGACCCTCCCTCATCCTCTGTACTCGGGCCACCCGGTGTACCACTAATCCCCCCGCATGGGCCGTCACACTGGGGTCCCGCTGTCTGGAAGGGCTTGTGTTCATTTCTGACCTGACCATAAACAGAACCCCAGTAATATCTATTGAATGTATATTATACTATAGTTTATTGTAATATGTATACTACATCTGACCATCAGTGATTACCAATTGTAATTATCACATAAATACCACAGTATTTAATGAAGAAATGTATAATACTAACATATTCTCACACTGATTACCATATGACCACATTCTGCTCCTTTTAAAGCAGTGGGTGGACTCCCTTGCATGGTGTGAACGCCACTATAGCCCGGGACCTGCGGGGTAATGACATCCCTGAACACAGGGCAACTCCCAAGACTACGTGACCTTGTGGTGAGAGGGCTGGGCACAGGGTCAGAAGAGAACTGTAGCACCGATGCTCCAATTCACTACACACCATGGGAAAGCGTCCTCTTCAGCCCCAGCACCTATTTCCTCGTAAGCAATATGATACATATTGCCCTAAAATGTTAGTAGATAACTTATCGCTCCTCCAAGCTTCCATGTGGATTTGCTACAATAATCTCTCCCCCCATCCCTAACTTTCCGCAGGCGGTTAGATGGCCGGGGAGGGGCACTAATCACAGGTGGCGTAGCCTCTTCGTCTCACTTTGGGATGTCATCTTAAGCCCCGACCTAACTAACACCAGATTTCCTCTTCCTCCAAGCTGCAAAGTTCACAAGGGTCCCTGGTGCCCGGTTCTGTGTGCAACCGCGGGTGAGTAAGGAGTCGTCCGGCTGTCCGACTTCAGGCCCGGTTCTCCAGCAACTGTTGCAGTAGTGGGGTGAGGCTGGATCACCACCGGCCTGTCTTCAGCTCCCATCTCCTGACTGGCTCTGGACTTGGGAGGGGAAATAAATGCTACTGCCCCCCTCAAACCACAATATGTAAGAACTCTGCAAGTCATAAGACTTATTATTTCAGGGCCTGCCCTGACCAACAAAGAAGTAACAGTACTACTCCCCAAGGTTCTAGCTCTTACAACACAACAAAAACGGGAGTCAGATGTAATAATGGTCGGTCACTGCCAAATGTGCAGTGACCGATACCATTGCCTAAATAAATAGTTTTTAAATCGTTAGTTTCTGGAATTAAAATTACAGATGTTCTTTCATCCGAGTCAGATTACATCTAACTCCCGTTTTTGTTTTGTTGTATTATCCTACAGGTATACTTGCACCTGAGTACAGAACACAAAGGGATAATCATTAGAGTGATACGTAACATTTTGAAGCTGGAAGAATACGTAATCCACGGAATAAAGGGTTATGCAGCCATGAAGGAGAACAAGGGTCGATCTTTATGTATACTGACATGGAACAAGCTCCAAGACTTAAATATGAAGAAAGGTGTACAGTGCACACAGTACGCTCCTGTCCATGTTAAAAAAAAAAAAGACATACATACTTTTTACACTGAACCGAGTGCAATCAACCTATATTCAATCAGCCATAAAAATGGCAACTTCATTTGGTTCAACTTAATACTACTTATATGTGCATAAAGTGTGGAAATATACACAGGTCTGAGCTGGGCGAGTTTGCAGTTTGTCCTTCTGTGCTCTTAACGTTCTTCAATCTGCATTTGTCACCTGCTTTTTTAAAAAGTGGGTGCACTCCAAAGAAGACTGAAAAAACAACTTCAACAGCTTGTAAATGAAAATAAAAAGACCATGCAGGTAAGAAAGCAGGGTGAGAAATAATTCACCAAACCAACTAGGATTTAAAAAAACTCACAGATCATTCAATGGAGTTGATTTATACCTTTGGCCTTGAAGAAATTCAGGAGAGGGGAAGCAGGGAGAGATGCTATCCTTTAAACTATCTGCCTGCTATCAATCACAACTTGGGATCTAATAGAAGCAATATTATATGATGGGTAATTAAATATGAAAAGGTCAAAGTAAATACCAAGTTTAAAAACTCCATAATTTTCCAAAGTAATTCAAATTCATCCAGGGCTAAGCTTCCCCTTTCTCACTACAGTTCCCTGTATAGTTTATCATATTCCCTCCGAAGAATTTGACTTTCTACATCTGATTCCCACAAGAATGAATTAAACATTAACTAGGCAAAGCCTAACCTTACACCTTGCATAGCTACTGTAACTACGAAAGCTATAGATGTGCCTAATTCCTTTTTCCATATTTTCCTCTAAACTGAAAATTTTGAATTACTTCAGTCACAACTACCATTCTAAAATGCCCTTTAACTTCCAAACTGTATTTGAAAAGTGAGCTTCCAGAACACCAAGCCACAGGTTCTAGGATACACAGCACTCGTCCCTCAGGCTGCAGGATTCTGCAGGGACAAGCTGTGAGAGGGGACAGCATACTGCCACCATCCCCCCTTCACTCCAACCCCATTCCCCACATTCCCAAGTGGTCCGCAGACCTGGACGAGTGAGTGAGAAGGGTTCTGACCAGCTCACCTACATTCACCAACAGGTGGTCTGATTTACAAACTGTGTGCCTGGCTGGCATTTAACACCGCCACCGCAACTCTGACCCTTTCTGAAGGGAGTGTTTTCCTCACACATCCCTCACTACGGGCTCCTTGTTGTTGATCTTCCTTTGATTTCTCTCAAGATTATGTTTCACTTGTTTCGTCCTTGATATTTCGTGATCTGTTTTTGTTTTCCTTTTTTCTTCTTACCATGTGCATTTTTAATTACAGTGTTGCTTTTTATCAAATATTTCAAGTGTACATGAAAGTATAGATATTAACATTAACATAATGAACACCCATGTACCGGCTTAGCCGGATCTTAACATTTTGCCACGTTTGCTTCGGATCTTTTGGCAGAAGTCTACTACAGTTCGCATCCACTGTGTACCATTCTTCCATCTCTGGCCCTGTTCCCTTCCACCTGAGATAGCCACTCCCCTGGTGTTTCAAGTGCCCATGTGTTTTAAAACATTAATACATACTGAGATGCTAAGATGCTTATAAAGATGCTTATCATTTGGCATTTTTTAAAATTATATAAATGGCATCAAACCATAGAAATCATTCTGCAACGTGCGTTTTCACTCAACATTGCATTCATTTCAACAACCGCATAGGTTTCCATTGTATGAATATACCATACACCGTAACTGATGTATCTACTCCTTTACGGATGGACATTCAGGTTGTTTCCACTCTTTACTCTTACAAACAACGGCACAGTGAAGCCTCGCACAGCTCTTCTCAGCTACGCGTCTGACGGTCTGGCGGGAGCTGCAGAGGACGGGCATCTTCACCTTGCCACACTGCTCTCCGACGTGAGGGCACCGGCCTGCACTTCCTCCGGCCGATAACGCGAGCTCCCTGTGTTCCACATCCTCTCAAACACTTGGTGTAATGAGTTTTTAAAACTTTTGCCAATCTGACGGGTATGAAAGAGAGACGCAAGTTTTTCACCTGCGTATCCTGCAAGGATAATCATATTTATTGACTATTTGGACCATTTAATTTTTTTTCACCTTTCACATTGCCCTTGGATTCTATCACTACCTTCCTGTGGGAATTAATAAAGACTCTAAGTCCAAGCTGCCTGGGTCTAACACTGGCTCCATCACATTCACCTAGTGTCCACGGACACTTGCTCGACCTCCCCTGGCCCCTCACTTACAAAGAGACAGAAGCACCTGTCTCACGTAGGGCTGTCAGGGTTTTGTGAATCAGAATGTGCAAAGTGCTCCAAACAGCCCCACCTGTCCCTGGGGCTCAGCCAGACTCCCATGACAGGTCTGCCAAACCCTGGATGTGAGAGCTTCAAAGCATCACAATCTTGGTAACTAAGCTGACAGACACTTGTCCTCCTATGTCAGTGGCACTTCTGGCAACATGTTCTTTTCTGAAGTCACACTGTCTGCTCTCTTGATCAGGAGTTCTATGTAACATGGGACTCAGAAAAAATTATGCCTACATTACTAGCAAGCCGTGTAAACAACATGCGAGAAGGTGGGAAACACCAGCAAAACCAGTGCAGCATAAGGATTCTGACATTGAAGAGGCATCCGATACATGCTGGTTATTGCCTAAGAAGATGCTGCGGACCTGCTTCTAATGAAAACCTGAGTGGTACAGAACCACAAGCCAGACTGTTGGGAAGGCAGCACAAGGATGGATGCACAACCCTGCTCTAGACCTTGACCTCACCAGGATATTTGGCTTCTGTACTTTTACTTTGATGCACCTCCTTTGCAGCAGAGTTTGAGGAGGCTCCCCTTGAGTTGTCTAGCATTCAGTGCTCAGCAAAGAGGGCAGAAACACCCTGGTCTGTCTCTCAGTTCTCGAAGCTCCTTTATGCAGAGTGAATGACCTTGTGCCCACTCACAGTTTCAGATTAGACACCTTGATTTTCACAAGAAGCTAGCCAAGTTGCCGACCTATTCATGGTCAAAGCACACAGATGCACCTTCAAATAGCACAGGACATCTGCGATTCTGCACCTAACCAGAGGCAGTAACCTAAAGCCAGCTACAGCCCCTTCCTCATCAGCACAGTGGAAGGTGGGGGCAGTGACAAAGACCGCACCAAGCCTGTCCCCTTCCTCCACTCTAGACAGCCTCGCTTACACTTTTCTTCTTTTTACACTCTTGTATTTTCCACATTTTCTACCATGAGAATGTTTTCTGTTTATGGTAAAAGAAAAACATGATAAATGTTATTTTTAAAAGCTACAAACTTGGAACATTCTATCTTTCCCACTCCCCATCACGTCTCAACATAAGCAGTTGCACTGAAATACAACCAACACTAACTGCTTTCACGAGAAAATGTCACAAATTATGAAACCCCAGAGAGCACTTTCAGGGAGTTTTTTTTCTTTTATGAACAAGATATTGCTGAGGTTCTTCTCTACCCCATCACTCAATTTGTATTACTTGTAAACCATGTAAGAAGTTTCTTCCAGACGCAAACACCAGAAAAACACTGTTTCACCTAAGCAACTGGTGTCCTTTTTCTCCATGGATAGAGGGAATTAGATAACTTGTCAAATTTTCTTTTTATTTTGACCTCTCTGTGGAAAGGTCAGACACCAATATGGGTTATAATTAGTAACTAAGCAGGACCTCATGCCTATTATGAGGATCTCAGGCTCTAACCTGGTTTTTTGGTTTGTTTTGTTTTTAATACTCTTCTACTGAGTGGATGTATTCTTGAAGCCACCCTAACCTTACAGCAAGGCAGGACATAATTAAACCAAACCACCTACTCTGCTCAGTATTAATGCTTAATCATTTATGTCCTAAGGTTTTTAAACTGAGGGAAAACAAACTCATGGCATAGTGTTAACAGTATTTCTCAACTAATAAATAAAAGCTTGGTTTGACATTAGGAACTAAGGATGAATTATGATTTCACTTCCATTCTTAAACCATTAAATTTCTTTTTCACTTATGAAAGACATTTACTTAATTATTTCATACTAGGATGGAGGAAACAAACACAACAAAAATTCTTCCAGAACTATAGAACTAATAGAGCAAAAAAAGGTAATATATCACAGATGGTGTAAACACAGACTTCGCCATCATCAGGTGAGATCTGTGTGCAAACCCTGACATCAGTACTTACTAATGGGAAGAGTCTGTCCAAATACAAGTGTGGAGAACAACATTCCCTATCTGCTAAGGGTACTGTGAGAATTAAGTGACACATGTAAAGTACTTAAAATAATTCATAACGTGTTACCCATACCATCAAAATAGCTACTGCTGTCACTGCCATTACCATATACAGCTTACAGAGTTCTTTTTTAAACCATTGAACTATTTCTGCCAAAAAGCTATTGGAGGATTTTCTTGCATACCTGCAAAAGAGAAATATTTTTCCGACACGGGCATTCAACCTAACAGCTCAGTGACCGGGACACTGCAACGACTTACCTGAACTGTCTAGTGCGGAGGAAACAAAGAGCTCGGTTACCGTAAAAAAGGTGGTTGTCGGGACTTTAAAAGAAATAACATTTAATCAGTAATGCAAATTACATATGAAACAAACAAAAATCATACAGAAAACACAAGGCATGGAAAAATTTTCAAAAACTTTACATCTGTATGGCAGAGCAGAAAGAACACAGGACTGGGAACCCTAACCGGTTAAGTCCTGGTTCCTTCACTTTCGACCTGAGCAGCTGCTCAAATCATCTTTGACTTCCCTGTGTGCAACATATAGACTGCCGCTATCTTCGCCCAGCTCACAGAGCGGTGGCCAGAGTCAGATGGGGCAGGCTGAAAAGCTAGCACTGCAAGTATGCATACTTGTAGAGGACAGAATTACATATGTAAGTCAGGACTACACCACCTTGACGAAGAACTCGCAGGAAGTCTGTAAACTGGAAGGGTCACTGAACAGCTTCACTTCAAATTCTCCCCTCTTCAGTCTTATCTGGCCGTGGGTGGTAGAACCTACTGTTCTTTTCCTCCACCCTCTCCTCAGAAGAACCAAGCAGCAGCCTTTCAGGTGTATGCCGTGCTGCCTTGCTTGGCTCATTCCCCGAGGAGACTGGCAAGGGAGGAACAAGGGACGCTGTCTACAGCACACCCTCCCGTGGCTGCCACAGTATTAGGTGGCCCGGTGAAGGTGTCCCAGGAGCCAAGCAGCGCTTGCAGAAACACTACCAAATTCTACCCGCTGAGCAAATAAAAGGCGAGACAGAGAGAACACTGGCATTCTCTCAACAAGTCCAATTCTTATCTTTTAAAAGTTCCCTCTTAGAAAGCAAAAATCTCTGAAGGGGTGACATCTTAAGTATTAGTAACTATCAGTTAATAATTTGGACGAAATTAGTTGAAGGCAAAATGAAAACAAGAAAGAACGTAAGTCTTTATTGACAGCTTGAAAGAAAACGAAGGCAGGCAGAACCAAATTCACAATTGTACCCGACTTCCTTCAGTTTTACTGTCTGACTGAGTTCGTACACTCAGACCATCTCTTACGCTTCTAATGCCTACAGGTGGGAAACTCATCTGCAGAGCAAGTTAAAGATGCTCCTCAATGCCTCATCCTTTTTTTCCCTGACCAGAATTCTAACTTATCTGCCACATAAAAAGGATTTCATTGTTCCGTTTACCTCTTACCTATATTCAATGGCTCTGCTGTAATAGACAATAGCTACGTCAAATCTTTCTTTGGAAAACTCTTCATTTCCTTTCATTTTCATGACTTCTCCTTGCTGAGAAACCAAGGTGAAAGAAGACCCGTCAATCAAATGCAAAGACAATCAGGAGCCCCCGTACCTAGCAAAAGTGGACCTGGGTTTCTACCCTTGGTATCAGAAACAACCTGGGCAATTATTCATGCAGAAAATGAGAAATCAATACTCAATATTTTGGTGTGTACATTTAAAGAAACTTGTACCTAATGACTCAGTGCTAGCTTTGTTACAGGAATTTTAAAGAGAAAACAAAGCCATCACATTATAAGTGATTGCTCCCAACTGACTCCCTTCCGCACACTGCTTGGCAGGCCCGCTTTATGTAAACCTTACTGAGCGCCTGCCGTATGGAGGGGAAAACATAGATACAAGGTAAAAATTTAATTTTAGGTTAGAAAATGTGATAATGTGATATTGTTCAATGAACCTGAGTGCTTATAAAACAATATATAAATCAATAACACATGCAGGCCACATTGATTAGACTCATTGACAAAATAAAGAGGCAACTAAGTAAGCAAGAATGAAATCAAAAGAAAATCAAAGATCCTCCAGATACAACTAAAACTTCATTTCAAACACTCAAATATTCAAAATAAACAAATTAACTAAAATAAATTGGGTCACATCAATGGCTTTAGAGAATTCAAGAGCATTACTCTCTTAAATCCTTTTTTAAATTTTTAGTTAAATTCAT
Organism: Desmodus rotundus; assembly: GCF_022682495.2. NCBI lineage: Eukaryota > Metazoa > Chordata > Mammalia > Chiroptera > Phyllostomidae > Desmodus > Desmodus rotundus. Next base: position 4,847,150 of record NC_071388.1, on the reverse strand, counting down.
CTAACTGAGTCAATTGTATGGCATGTGAATTACATCTCAATAAGGCTGTTACCAAAGAAATCATATTTACTCAACTAATTACACGCCTTTTAATTTAAAAAAATAAAATTTCAGTTTTTGATTAACTCTTTTTAAAATTTTTTTTTTATTTTTAGAGGAGGGGAAGGGAGGGAGAAAGAAAGGGAAAGAAACATCCATGTGTGGTTGCCTCTCACATGGCCCTCACTGGGGCCCTGGCCTGCAACCCTGGCATGTGCCCTGACTGGGAATCAAACTGGCAACCCTTTGGTTCGCAGCCTGTGCTCAGTCCACTGAGCCCCACCAGCCAGAGGATGATTAAGTCTTTTAAAGTCTGTAACATCAGAAAATTCTGATCAAGATGTTATTTTCCTCCTCCAAAAAAATAAATATTCTAATCAAAACTTAATAAAATTTCCCTCAAACATGTTATTGAATTTTATAGTAGTTCCTTATATATTGCCAGATAGCAGTAGTACTGAACTTTCTGAATGTTAATAAAAGTTCTAATAAGCAAATCTTAAAATATACTTACAAGTAAATATTTATTCTTACCTCTAAACACTCTGTACAATTTTGCCTTTTAAATTCTTCAAGAATATTGCAGTTTTCTGTCACAACTTTAGTTATGTGATACTTGTCTAAATTTTATTTTAGGAGAGAGTTAGAGAACATTTGTTTAAAAAACACAGTATTGTTAATGTTCTAATTCTCAGGTGAGTTCATAAAGTCCATTATTTTATTATACTTTCTAAATAACAAATTTCTTGTCCTCTTTTTACATGTATCAAATAATATATTTGAAAATAAACAACTGATAATATCAGGTTCATTGCTTGCTATGGATCTAATCAGTTTTATTTCAAGCATTAAAAAAACACTTGTTTATTACTACACTGGTTCTAATTGTAGTTATAGCAAATGTTCTATCATAACATACTCCCAATGAGCTTCATAATTACTCAAGTCATTTCGACAAATATATTTGAGTACCTATGGTGTACCTGGCACCATGTTCAATAAAATGTCTGAAAAAAAATCCTGTAAAACAACTTTCTAAGAAGTATTTAATATAACAAATGAAGAATTTAAATGTCTTAATTCAACATTTGACTCTCATGAATAAAATGTTAAAATGAGTCACTATTTGAAAAACTATTCTTATATAAATATAATAAACTAATTAAAATGCTGAAGCAATAACCAAAACTTACCAGACCTCATTTACTGTATTTTAACCTATTCTATACAATATAACAGGTTTTTCTAAAGTGGTAAATAACAATAATAATTTTAATAATAGTAATAATTTTATTGCAACAAAAATGTAGTTATACCTGTACACAAACACATTCACCTAAAACTTAAGATTCAAGAAGCATTTGGGCAGTAAAATAACACTAAGGGACAGAGTAAGATTATAGTATGAAAATCGGGGCTTTAAGATCAAAAAGAGGCGACTTCTCATCTGGCTTCTCCTAGTTACTAGACTGCAGAAGTATCACTTCACCTCTCAAAGTCTTACTAGTTTGTTCATTCCTAAAATTGGGATAACAACTGCTATCTTGCAGGGATATTACAAAGAAGAGAGAACAGCAGTGAGTCAAGGGCGAGCCCACATGGTGAGCTACTAGATGATACTGGTCCTCTACTTCTACCATTAAATCTAGCCTGTAACTACAGTAAAGCTTTCTAGAACAGGGAGACCCATGTTAATACAGCCCAGTGTCTAGAAAACCCATCAGAAGAGCCTGTCTTCATGTTTAATTGTAATTTCTCTCTAATAATTAGATGGTACAAAATTTGCCTTCTTCTCACTGGAAATGACAAATCCTTACCAACATCTACTAAAGAACCAAATATTCCCTGTTTCAAGATTCTTACAACTATAGTATAAAAACACTGCTAACACTCAAATACTTTAGGGAAAAGTATTCCACAAAGTGAAATATATATAAGCAGTTTCATCATACATAAGAATAACAGATTCATCAGGGAAATGAAAATTATAATCTTTGCTGCATTACTTATTTCTCTTACTAGTAAGAATACACAAGGCCCCAGGTGTAGTCCCTTTCTCTGGGTATTATATATAATAACTTATGACATCTATTAGGTAAAATGTTAAAATATATAATGTCAGAGAAATCATTAAGATAGGGAATGAAGAAAAGTAACTACAAACTTAAAGTTCTCTTCTGCAGGCTTTTCTCTTACTCAGCGAAAAACATTTTTTAAAATCCTAAGATAAGTAATAAATTACAACTACACGTTCCATTTCCCAATAATACCTTTAAAAACTGAGTCAAGTAACAATTTAAAGTATTTATACTTACATTCAGTAAAGAAAATACTTAACATAGGCCAACAATTGTCAACTGCTCCTAATTTGTGTAGAACTGTTTCATCGCCTATGTATTTCACCCAATTCAAAGCTTCTTCAATTGCCAACATTTTCTGTTTCAAAAACAGGGACAGAGAATGTGATTATGGTATTAATTCTAAATTCACATGTAGCATTATAAATGTATCTAATATTTCGGATTCTCAAGAGAAAACTTGGAACCTCACTTTTTATTACTCTTGTGCAGAACCTAGAATGGCTGGACCCCAACATACAAGTTAACAGATGCCCTGGACTCAAGTGTGTTACATGGCAGGCAGCCCCGGGTCACCCTCAGAGCTCCAGACGCTTCTGCAATGACTCCAGGCCTGACCGTTAAGGCCTCACACCCAGCCAGGGGCAACCTTGGGCCGCAGAAGAGTACAGTAATACAAGATAAACGTGGGGTCTCAGGTCTCATCTAAACTGGGACTTGCATCCCGACCTCAAGGTTTAAGGTATACATTAAGGTTCACCCAGGGAATTATGTATTTTAAATGGTCTGTGGCAAATAGAAGAACAGGAGGTAAACATGTGCCTGTGCAAATGAGCACTCAGTGAAATGATCTTCACAGAATCATCATTCATACTTTTAGGGTCTGAAATGACTTCAGAAATTAAATAGTAGAGTTATCAGTTATCAATGCTGATGGCAGGCTTAAAGGAAATATGTAGGTGCTTATGTTACTGACAGCACTAAAAATTGGTTTATCATTGTATGAAGGTTTTCTAGTAATTATAGAGCAAAACATGTTCATATTGGGGACCTAATAATTTCATTCGTGAGGACATGTCAGATAAATAATCTAAAAGAGAAAAAAAGAATCAACTTGTAAAAGAGGCTCAGAATTATACTAGGTGCTACACATAAAACACTGAGCCCTGACTAGTGTGGCTCAGTGGATTGAGTACCAGTCTGTGAACTAAAGGGTCACAGGTTCGATTCCCAGTCAGGGCACATGCCAGGGTTGCAGGCCAGGTCCCCAATTGGGGGCATGCGAGAGCCAGCCAATCACTGTATGTCTCACACATTGATGTTTCTCTCCGTCTCTTTAAAAATAAATATATTTTTTAAATCTTTAAAAAAAAATTGACTCTGTGGACCCAGACATGGGCAATGAGCAGTGAGGCAACTGCCATTTACTAAGAGACTATGGTGGATTCCTGGGTTTAACACTTACGTTTTCTATTTTATAACCAATTTGCAGTAAGTCTCCAATAAAGAATGAATCGTTCTGTAAAGAAAAAGTACAAAGCACATTTTTTCCTTATTCAGTCAATTATACGTGAATTTCTCAATGCACAACAAAATACTACATTTTAGAAATATATATGTATATAGTAATCCACTTCTCACATACAGTATCATGCTTAATTTACCTCTTAGGACCCTAAAACAAGAATTCAGAAATAGTCTTACATTGAGTTCTAATGATAAAATGATTTAGTATAACTTCTAAATGTATGAATTTTAATGTTAATTACACCTAAATTTTTAAATAAAAATATACTGCTGATGTAAGTTACTGCAAAGGATTACCAGCAGGAAATAAACATTAAGTGCCCTTTCTAAATTTTAAGTTTACACCCTAGCTGGTGTGGCGAAGTGGGTTGAGTACCAGCCTGCAAATCAAAGGGTCGCTGGTTTGATGCCAAGCAAGGGCACATGCCTGGGTTGCAAGCAGGGTTCCCCAGTGCAGGACACATGGGAGGCAACCACACATTGATGTTTCTCTCCCTCTCTTTCTCCCTCCTTCCCCTCTGTCTAAAAATAAATAAATAAAATCTTAAAAAATAATAATAATAAATTTTAAGTTTACAATCAGAGTAATACCAAGAAAAACTCTTGGCTCCATAATCAACTGAAGTAAGAGAAATTATCAAATGGTTCTCAATGAAGAAATGTCTACCTGATCTCTCAAATAAGTAATACAAACTCATGAACAGCAGAATCATCGTAGGTTAACCAAAATTAAAACCTGTTAATCATTGTAAATTAGTAACATGGGCCTGACACCATATAAATACTTGTATTCTTTAAATAGAGGAGGAAAAAGCCACATTCTACCACTTACCACAACTTTCTTTGCCAAATCCACAATATCTTCCATCAATTCAAGATGTTGTAATTGCTTCAAACTTATCCCAGAAGCACGAAAATTGCTTAAAGACAAATTTACTTTTTTAAAGATTAGGTACCCATACGTAAAAATTCATTGAACTTTACACTTAACTGCATGTTACACCCCTATGTTCTCTTTCTTCATTCCAGGTAACAATAAGTTGTTTATTAAGTGGGTAAAATACTATACCTTTTCCTCTCATATACAGTGCTGATATTTATAAACATGCATATTAATTTTTCCTTACTCAGTTCCAAATTTACCATCTAATGCTCTTCGGAATTTTATTCATTAAATATAATGCTATCATGATTATTCATTCATCTCCAAATCCCAAGTATACTAACTTTTTCCACTCTATCAGATGCGCGTCAGACTGAGTAGTATTCCAGCACAAGACACAGCCTTCCACTGCACGGGGCGCCCCTCAGTGCCGGGCGCCACGCTTACCATTGTTCACACACTAGTAACACGGTGACTCACCTCGTGCCCACGCAGGGATACAGCCGTGAAATGACAGAAGTCTGCTGGTGTTGAAACAGAAGTGGCCAGAAGATGTGTATTTTAATGGTATCACAGTAACCGTACAGGACAGGAGTTGGTTTACTACACCACATATTGCAGATGTCTAATTCTTAATTAAAAAAAATTTTTTTGATTAATATTTTGTGCCTCATTTTGGAATGAATCAATAGTGTTAATAGGGAAAAAGCAAAAATAGTTATGGAAAGATAAGAAATGAATGGATAAAATATTTTAACCTGTTAGATGTGAAGAATATTTAAATGTTAGCTAAAACTCTATTTTAACAAAGAAAGGTTTTGATTTCTAATGAAAAACAACAGTAAGAAGAAATTTTAAGAGCTACATTAAATCTGCTAAATTGATGTGAAAGGATGAACTTCCCTTGATAGTCTTTCAACAAACTAAAGTTAAAATACCAGCGTACTCACCTAAGTTTCTCTCACTTTTGGCATAATCTTTATATTGCCTATCCTAAAAAACAAAAAAGAAATCTTTTGAGTTGTATCTGATAAGATGCAAAACATAGTTCTTGATTTTTGATGTAAGAATTATTGGCACTAAATAAAAATTTCAGTGCACATTTATTTACACTCTAAATACAGCATCTTCAACCAGCGAGGGTCCCGGCCTCCTCCCCCGTCTTTCCAAGAGCTGCCCTCTCCTCAGGCAGAGACACCCTGGGGTCAGTCTGCCTGTGGACGCGGCACTTGCTGACATGCTGCTTTCCTTTCCCTTCTGAAATCACCTCAAGAGCACATACACCTCCCTTTAAAACCTCACGTAGCACAAAACACCTAAACTCAATAGCTCTAAATCAAAAATCTTTAAGAGGTAAATCTAAAATTCTCATCACAAGAACAAAAACAACAGTAACTCTGTGTGATGATGGATGTTCACTAGACTCAGTGTGGTGATTTCACATATACACCCAGCGAGTCACATTGTACACCTGAAACCATGTAACATTGTATGCCAATTATATCTCAATGTTTAAAATACTTTAAGACAGAATGTTAAAAACAAAAGGTGAACTAATCTACTTACCACCGCACCACAGTAAAGTTGAGTCACACGAACATAATCATTGGACATAAATTCAGGAGCAAAGGCACAATCATCAGGAGCAAAGGCACAATCATCTGCCAAAGGGCAATCTTCCACCCAGGCGCCATCTGCTGCAGTGAAGTCCCCCAGGGCAAAACTGTCCATGGTGCACCGACTTAAGGGAACAACAGAAACCCGAATCACTGATCAAATCATCAGAGGTATGAGAAGCAGTTTTTCTGGTTTCTACAGCATTTTAGAAAAACACTTGGAACTTATGCCCCAAGGTTCCAATAAGAACACTGAACTCTCCGAAAGATTCTTGTTTTTGCTCTACAATTCTTCAGCCCTGACTCTCTTCAAATGTCAGTTTAATCTATTTCTTCTTTTCCTCCAATTCAAAGAGTCACCATCTCTACTCTGAATTTATCTGTTTACACGTCTCCTTTACATGGAAGATAATTAAGGGCATCTTATTCATCTTTGTACGTGCCCACACATGATAAACCCTCAAATAAGTGCTGAATGAACAACATATCTTTCCACTGCTGTCCTTTGTACGCCATCTGCTTTTACTGCATCCTATGAAACATTTTACATGCAGACGGCTACATTCTCAACCTCCTGGCTGGAACTGAATCCTGACTCCACTGAAAAAAGTTTCCTATCAGCTGCTCCTATTCTCCTCTCCACCCTTCAATGTGTTTACGCCTTGGGCGAAGGAGCACAGCGGATGTGGTACAGGGTGAGTCTGTCCAGCTCTCAATTCCCCATAACCGCATTCAGGCCTTCCCTCTCCTCCTTAATGAACAGTGGCTGCTCCAACACTCTCCCAACTACCACAGCCAGCAATGCGAGATTGCAAAGGTGAGCAAAACCCCTCATGTTACCAACAGCCACGTTTTAAAAATAATTCTTTCAATGGGGGAAAAGGGGACTTAGGGCAGGAGTTTCACATTAAGGTGTGTTTTTTCCCCCTAAAGAAAGTTCAGTGAGATTTATAGCTATCAAAGCAAAGCTACACAACCTAAACATCCCTGGAAAATGCAGCATTTTATCAGTCTCTTGCCCAAGTAATGGATTTCTTTTCCTATTATTATCAGTACCATCATTAACACTATTTTTAAATACCTTTTTGCTTCACCACTAGTATCTCACTATTGTTAGGACAAACCAGCTGTTTTTCTAAGCAAAACCACTATCAGTTCTTGAAACAGAAATCAGTTTCTTTAATTAATCTGTATTATTATATCCAATTTGCTGCATGAAGCCCTTAAAATAGTAGAGTGAAGAATAACACTCTTCCTAGCAAACTATCTGTACTATTTGTCACATGTTGTTCCAAGTGTTTCAATTGTATCACTTCTATCCTCACAGCAAGTTTTCTCAGGTTCATTTACCATCATCTCCACTGGGCAGATAAGAAACATGCTTGGTAAAATTAAGTAATTTGCTCAAGGTCAGCAAGCTAGGAAGGATCCAAACTCAGGTCCTCTGATTCCATAGCCTCTCCTCGCAAACACGTGTTTCACTACTCCTGCTTTTCCTTCCCATTGCCACCTCATCACCTCTTGGTGGTTGTCGTGTTTAAGAACACTGATGATGGAAAATAAAATAAAATGTTAAAAAAAAAAAAAAAGAACACTGACAACTAATTCAGAGTGTTCCCCTCACCCCCAAATTCCATCATCAGCCCAGACACATGAAGGCCCATGGAGGCCGCCCCTTCAGGACCCTAGCTTTGCAGTTTTAATGCACCTCCTCAACCAAAATGAACTTCACCACCCACCTTTCCTCTGCTCTTCCTTCCCAAGGCCGTGCCTCAGGTCACTGCCCACAAATGGAACTCCGATGAGCTCCTCCGACCACAACCAAGAGTCATTAGAGCTCCAGCCTGCCCGCCTACCACAGGCACTCTTCAACCTCAGCAAGAACTCTTCTTCCCCCTTCCCCCATTCAACCCCCCTTCTCATCTGCTGTTTCCTACAACCTGGTTTCCACTTCCAATAAAGTGACTAGTGACCTCCTACAGCAGACTGGTTGCATATAATGTCTGCAACCTGACCTACTCTAGATGAACAACATTTCCAGAGTTCAGAATGTAACCGCAAAGGTGAACAATGACTAGAAAAAATAAAAAGCCTTTTTTGCCCCCAAAGTATGGCACATAACATGGGACATATGCTATTCTGGGAAATACATACACTTTTAAACTCCTGTCTTCCAAACGTTTTTTGTGTGTAAATACAGAAAGAGCCAAGAACTGTCTGTCACAGCCCACATACCACATCACGGCATCGACTGCAATGTAGTTACGGGCTCGCACTGGCAGACTCAGCCAGCGTGACCACCTGGCAGCAAGACCACAGCCCACACCAACTACACTGTCATGAAACGCCGGTGTAATTTCTATTTTCTATTTTGCTTTCACCAGAGAGGTGGTGGGCCACAGTAGCTAGGAGCATGGACTCGGGAACCTGACTGTCCGGGCGTGGACCCTGGCTCTCCCGTTTCCTGAGCGTGTGATCTTGGCCAAGTCACTTAACATCTCCGCACTTCAGTTTCCTCACGTGCCAGGTGAAGACAGCAGCACTGCCTACCTGATGAACCAGTCAACAAATTTCAAGTGCTTAGAGTACTGCATGGCATATAGGAACTGCTATAAATGTCAACTAGATTTTTGAAAATCCATTGTCTGGATGCTTCCAGCTAAATGGTCTAGTCTACCTCAGCTACTAAGTCCAAAGAGCACTTTTCAGCTTACAACTTACTTGACACCTTTGACCACTTCCTCCTTTTCAGAACTCTTCATGTGGACTCCAGAGACCATCTTCTGGTTCTCTGCCTGTTCTTCTGGCTGTGCTTCCTCAGTCTCCATGGGCCCTTCTTGTCCATTCCCTGCCACCCCAGTGTCAACTCTCTGCTTTCACGCTTACTCTCCCCTAGGGTGACCTTGTTATTACCCACCACCCCATGGCTGAAAACAGCACTTCCCGAACTTCCATCATTTCATAGCTTCACCATGATTTTTGCCATTTCACATATCACACGTACTTTTATTTACCTGATATTTATTTGATATTTTTTTTATTAGTCTCACTTGACCTAAGTGATTAATGTCCATGATGTCATAGGTTGGATATACAATTTATGTTTTTCATACGTTAAATTCCTAACTATTCAAAACATCGTGTTTATCCGTAAGCCACTTTAGATTACATCATACTACACGACAGCACCCAATGGCTGAGATGACCAAGTGCCCACCCTTCCAAATCTCTCCAGACTGGGTTGCATCTCCTGACTTCTAAACCTTGTCAGCTGCTACTGGGCTTAACCAACATGTCTCACTAGCCTCTCAGACTCGGCAGGTGCAAAAACAAACTTAAGAAATGTCAACATTTCTACCCAAATGACCATGAAGTCTTGTCATTTCTACTCCTCTAAGAAATCTAAAATTAGCATACGTACACCTCTTCAGGCCCAGGGCCACCACCTCAGTTGGAGCACCATCTTCCTTCTCTGAACTAAGTTAACAAATGAGACTCTTAACTGGTGACTTGCCTTAACCTTGGCATCCTCTAAAACTGATATAACATTTTACTCCTTAAAATCATTCAATAGCTTCTCTGTGTCTTCAGAATAAAGTCTAAACTCCTTCCTACAGCACAGAAGGTCTTCTGAGATCTTGGTCCTGCTTCTGCTTCCAGTCACTCCACGACAGTCACCGTACAAACCAATCACACTCAACTGCCTGCATTCCCGAACAAACCTTATCCTGCAGCCACCAATGTCTACTGCCCTCAGTACTGGATTCTGGGACGCATTTCCTGATCTCCTTGCTAACCAGGTTTATTTCTGCAGAAACCTCTTCTCCGTAAGCCCGCAGCACCCCGCCTGTATCTTCTGCCAGTGGTTTTCACGTTGTTTACTCATCTGGTCCAGAGGGTACACTGTGCCCCCTACCTACCTTGATTCCCTAGCTCAGTGTTTCCCAAATTTTGTACTCACATTTCCTGAAGAAAACTTTGCCAAATTCACTTGCTGACTGTAATGCTATTTATATTTTTCTTTAGAATAACTCAACTTTTAACTTAGATGTAAACTTGTTTTAAGAGAAAATTTGATATCACCAAGAAATCTTATGTATGGTAGGACAGCATTTTTTTCTAATACAAACTAAAATATACTAATAAAATTAAATATTAAAGTAAATGACTTCTAATCCCATCAGTTATGATGAACTAATGGGGGGACTCTACCAATGCAAAAAAAAAGTGGGTCCAGATTTAAAATTTTTTCAATTTTGCTGAGTTCATAGAAATAGGGAATAGTCAAAGCCACCCTTTTCCCACAAAAGCAGCAAACCTCTTGCTAGAACAAAACCTAAAAGCCAAGAGCTACGAGCTGTGGTTGGATCAGGACCCTGAGCCCTGGGCCAGAAACAAAGCGAGGGAACGGAAAGTGGTCCCACGAAAACTCCTCTATCCAGCCAGAGCTGATACTACTCCCTGACCTCAGCCAGAACTGATACAAACCCTATCAGAAGAAATGCACCCCCCAGCAGACTCTCAGGGCTCCTAGAGAAAGATCAGATAGGAGTTCATAATCAAAGATCACCAAGCACAGGAGTTAATAATCCACCGTGAGGGAGACACAACAGAAGACAAACGAGCAATAAATTTAGACTCCTAAGTACATTAGACATTGGGATTACCAGATGCAGTCTACAGAATACTAATGCATTCAAAAAACTGAACACAACATTAGACTATAAAAAATGATTGGGCAGATATACCTTAAAAAGAACTTTAAGCGAAACTTTTTGAAATGTAAAATATAGTTGTTAAAAATAAAAGAAAAAATAGATATGTTAAAGAAAAAATTAGTCACAGCTGAAGACATATTTAAGAGCTAGATGACGTGCATAATGTAATTACCCAGCATTGTAAATTCTGGTAAAAAAAAAAACCAAGGAAATAAAAGTATGAAAGATAAAAAGTGACCCGCCAACAGTCTAATACATATATGTCACTATATATCCAGTTAAACTTCCAGAAGGAGAGAATAGGTAAAATCAAAAGAGAAAATATTTAAAGAGCACAGGGCTCAGTGTCTTCTATATATCAATAAAGATAAAATTCAGAATCAGGAAACATGGGTACCCAAAAGAGGATAAAGAAAAAGTAATCGCCACCTGGTCCTACAGGTGAAAGATAGAAGCCAAAAGAAAAAGAATATTATCTTCAAAGAAGTGTAAGTAAAATGGCAGCAGACTTCATATGTAAAATATCTTCACTATGCAGACAGAAAATAAACTCTCAACCTAGAATTATATACCCCTCAAAATTATGTCTCAGGAACAAGAATAAAAGTAATTTTAGATAAAAACTGAGCTGACCACCAAGAGACCTGAACTGACTTCTTAAAAATACCAAATAACCCTGGCCAGGTGGCTCAGTTGGTTGGAGCATTGTCCCTGAACACGAAAAGGTTTGTGGGTTCGATCCCCAGTCAGGGCACATACCTAGATTGCGGGTTCAATACCTGGTCAGGGTGCCTATGCCTACAGGAAGCATTGATGTTTCTCCTCTTTCTCTCGCTCATCACTCTCACTCTCCTCCTTTCTCTCTCTCTAAAATCAATGAAACATATCCTTGAATGAGGATTAAAAAAATAAAAATAAAAGGCATAAATTGTCTGAGTCAATTGAAAGAAAAATCCAGTAAAATGTTCTCTATAAGAGTACATGAAAACATAAAGATACATTTTTTAAAGTGACAGTAAAATGAAGGAAAAGGCTATTCCTTGCAAATTATCACCAAGAGAAAGGTGAGTTCGACAAAACAGACCCTAAGGACAAAAATCAAAATTAGGCATGGAAAGGATCACAGTATAATAGAGAAAGTTCAATTCAATAGGAAAATAATAGGCTTACATGTATCTAATCAAATAACCTCAAAATACATAAAAATAAAAACGTGTTAGAACTACAGGAAGTTTGATGTACTGCAACACGTCTCTCTCAATTCATCACAGGTCAAACAAACGAAAAGTAATAAAGACAGTCCGAACAGCACAACCTACAAGCCCGACCTATCGGACATGCAGCAATCAGGGAAGCACGCACAAAACAGTTACACTCACTATGTACAAGACCATAAAGCAAGGGCAGACAAAAAATTATTTACAGACAAAATACGCATCACATTCTCTTACAACAATTAAGAGATGAGTAAAAAAAGTTAATATAGGTAAATTTAAAAATGTAAATACACTTTAAAACATTAAAAAACATGTAAGTTACAGAACAAATCAAAATGGAAATTTTAAAACTACTTGGATTTGAAAGTTAATGAAAACACTATAAACTAAATCATGAGATAAAGCAAAAATAAACTTTGAAGAACTTCATAGCTTTACATGCTTATACTGGGAAAAGGAATGGCTAAAAATTAATAAGCATGCGATTTAAGTTAGAAAAATAATATAAGAATAAACCCAAGAAAAAGGATGAAAATAAATCTTAAAAAAAATCAATGAACTCAAAAAAGGCAAAAATATAATACAAAGGCCAAAAATCAATCCCTTGCCAAAATTAATAGAACAGAGAAACTTTTGGTAAGACTAACAAAGAAAAAAGAGAAGTCGCATAGAAATAATAATCAAAATGAGAGAAGGGAATGTAACGCCAGATAAAACAGACTTAAAGGGAACTAAGACAATAACATAAACTTGATGCCAATAAACTTGACATTTTTGTTAAAAAAACAAATTTCTAAGACTTACCAAATTGACTAAAAGAAACAGAAAATCATAAGTCCTATTACTATTCAACTGCCAATTTCCAGTAAATTATTAACAATTCACAATCCTTCCACAAAGAAAACATCAGCTCTTACAGGTAAATTCCACCAGACTTTCAAGAAACTATCACTCTAATTCGAACTGGCCCAGGAAGCACAAAAGGAGGACCTACCTACTCTCTAGCTGGTGTAAGGCACGTGCACCCTTAATACCAAAACAAGACAAGATAGTCAATAAAGAAAAATGACAGGTGATTTCATTCATAAACAGATACAAAAATCCTAAGTAAAATATTAGCAACCTCAATCCAGCAGTTTGCAAAAAGACAATTTAGCAAGATCAATTTGTTTTTATCCCAGGAAAGAATGTAAGAATTAAGAATTTTAAAATGTGTTAGTTGATTTCCATCACACTTAACAGATTAAAGGAGAAAAAAACTCAAGATATTCCTAACAGATGCAAGAAACCATATGACAAAATCACAAAGAGCTCCCTAACTTAATAAAGAGTATGTACAAAAAATTATAACAAATATTCATTTTAATGGAGAAGCATCCCCTCTAAAATTAGGCACAAGACATGTGTGTCCACCATCATCACCTCGGATGAACCACACTGTAATCACTTCCACTGAACATAGCTCTACAAGCGTGCCAGAACATTAAGACAAGGAAATAAAGGGAAAATTTTAAGAACCAAAGGTGTCACCATTTGCAAATAATATAATTATACATGTAGAAACCCAAAGGAATTACAGAAAATATATTAGAAATAATAAGTTTATCAAATGAATGATTAAAGATCAATATTTAAAAATCCATTAAATATCTAGTTACTAACGATAGTCAGAAAATAGAATCTTAAAAAACATCATTTATAATAGCAACAAAACTACTAGAAACATTAGTATGCACATTTAAAAAGTGTTAGATATATATGGAGAAAATTACAACACTCTATTAAATGAAGACATTTAAAAAAACCCCTAAATAAATAGAAATAAATACATACCACGTTCTCAAACAGGAAGGTTCAAAATCTTAAAGATTTCAGTTCTCCCCAAATTGATTCCATCAATTCCAATTCATTCCCAAAGAGTGTTTCACGTTGTGTGACAAGTTGATTCTTAAAACAAAAACAAAGATCCAAGAACAGCTGAGATTCAAATCGGCTGCCCCCCCCACACCCCCAGATATCAAGATGTCCAGTAAAGCTGTAGCATTAATAATTATGGCAGTGGTATCAACACAGAGACAGACAAGTGGACGCGTGGCGCGGAAAGGTGAGCCAGAAAGAAACCCATGCGTAGAGAGGGTGAACACGGCAAAGAGGTGGTCAGCAGATCACTGGTGAACAGAGGGTCATTTCGCAGGTGATATGAGGACAACCGTAGCCATTTGGAGGCGGGGGACGAATGTGCACCACTGCCTCACACCATACACAAAAATCAGTACCAGATGGATTATGAACTTAAATGTGAAAGGCATCATTTTAAAACTTCCAAAAAGAAAGCAATCCCAGGGCTAGAGAAAGTTTCCAATTAGATTACATTAAAATTAAGAACTTCTGTTCACCAGGATACTCAGTGACATAATAGGCCACAGAAGTACTTACAGTGCATATCAACAAAGGATCGGTGCTACAGTTTTGGTTTTAAAAGTCGACCCACTGGCGAAATGGGTAAAAGATATGCCAAGTGTTTCGCAAAATGAAAGCAAGGTTCATAAAAAGACGAAAAGACCCTCAAACTCATTGACAATCAGAGAAACGCACATTAGAACCACGGTGACCCGTCACTTCACACTGTCTGATAGGCAGACAGTGGGAAGTCTGGCCGGAACAAGTGCTGGAGAGGACGCAGACCAGCTCGAACTCATCAACACCGCTAGTCGAAGTATATAATTTGACAAAACTGCTGGCCAAACTATAAGCTGGTACAACCACTTCAGAAAACAATTTGGTACATTTTGTAAAGTTGAACATTCATAACCCATAACTCAGCAATTCCACTTCTGGCAAATATATCACCACAGTGCTATTACAAACCACAAAAATGTTTTTAAAAATTACATACTCTTCACACTTTAAGATGACATTCAAAAATCTTAGCCTACATTTTAATAATTGCACAGGATGAATTTCTGGAGTACCACAGTGACATTTTAAATTAAAAGTGACATACCATTGGTTTAAATTATTATAATTATTATAACAGTGATAAAATAACTACACCCGCTGTTAATTAAACATAAAACAGTGTTGTTTTGGAATGCAGCTCTTGAGATGGAAAATGCCTGGGCTGATAAAGGCTCTCCCTAACCCTAAACGCTGTATTTTGACTCATCCCTTTGTTTTCTGTGGAGTCTTCCCACTTGGGGCAAAGCCCTCGCAAGAGTCCGTGTGGGTGCACAGTGTGCCTCATCTAAGGTAGAGTGCTACTGTCAAAGGGGAGGTGGGGAGCTGACACCAGAGGGAGGGAAGGCTCTATGATGGGCCTCAGGCAATACCAATTTCAGGAGAGTGCACATGAAACTCATCTATAAATTGATTCATTAATGTCACGTGTGCCCAAGTACCCCCTAGAAAAATCATCATCGTTGCCCTGGGGGTCATACACCCAGTGCGAAAATTAGAGAAATTCTTGCAACTGCATACCAGAAGATGTGTACGAGAATCTTCATAAACAGCAGAACCTTAAAAAAAATGCCTGTCAACAGAAGAATGCATACACTGTGTTATATTCACCCATGGAATATTACACAGCAAAGAAAATTAACTCCAAATCTATTCTTAGTATGAATGACCCTTAGATATGTAACATTGAGTGAGGTAAGTCTCAGAAAATTGTATGCAGTATTCCTTTTTTTTAAAACTCAAAAACAGCAGAAACCATACACTGTTGAGGGATGTGTACATATCTGATAACATTTTCAAAAAGCACTGAATGACACACAATTCAGTTAAGTAGTCGCCCTGGGGGTTAGCACATTCAATACTGGTCATTTTGTTTCTTGGAATGAGTGATGGATTGATAGGTGTCCCTTTTATTGTTTTGCTTCACAACTTAACATAGGCTACATATATTTTGAATGTATCATGTATTACATTAAAGAGAAAAAATATTTTTAAAAACAACTCATCAGATGAAAAAATTAAATCACACCACCTGTCACTATAGAGGTATTTATACCATGGAAATTACTACCTTTCCATCAACCACAGGAACTGACATACATTAGGTCAAAATAAATGTTTATTGGGATTAATCTCACGAGGACCAAATGAGTTAAAGACTGAGCCAGTTAGATGTGAGAGATAAACCCACAGACTGACACTTGGCTAACGCAGAAGCCACATTTAGCCACAAGCTGAAGTTATAAGGAAGCTGGTCAGTAAAGAGAAGGCAAAAATGTTCAAGTCTGATAACATAAACCGTTAGCAGAAAGGTGAGAAAACGTGTCCTCACTCGATAACCAATGAGTCAAAAATCAGTACAACCATTCTGAGAGTTCCAGCGATATTTGGTAAAGTTGAAGGTGCACATATCATACCACCCAGCAAGTCTACTACTAGGTGCATTTCCTAGAGAAACTTCCAAATTTGGGTACAAACACAAACATGTTTATTGCGGGTTTGTTTTTAGAGTCAGAAACCAGAACCAACCTCAGAGTCCATCAATAGGTAAATGGGTAAGTAAATATGGGTAAGTAAGTATGAATGGTATATTCATACAATGGTATTCCATACCAGCAATTAGAATGAATGAACCAAAGACAACACAATTTTCCAATTTATTTGTTTATAAATCTCAAAATGTAATGATTGAAAAAAAGCAAGTTGCAAAAAGATGTATCTTTTTCATATCACTAAGGTTTAAAAACAACACCGTATTATTGTTTATGGATGCAAAGGAATGATATACAGAACCCTAAACACCGTGGCTGTCTGTCTCTAGGGAAAGAGGGGAGGAACTGAGAGCACCTCCAACGCCTACAATTTTATTTCTCTAAAGAAAAGAAAAATGGATCTGAAGTAAATGTGGCAGAATTACTACAACTGTAAATCTGAGCCATGGGTTGGTCAGATCCCCCTCTGTACATTTAATAAGCCAGAAATTAAAAAGAAAAAAAGGAAAATTAGGCAAGAGTAAGAAAATTGAGCAAATGAACAGAGAGAGATAACACACCAAAACGCAGCCCTCGAGCGCAGAGCACGACCCTTTGCACAGGCGTAGTTGGGTGCCTAAAGGTTTGAAGTTTCCTTCCTGTGTATCCTTGTAACAGATCCCTTTTCCCTTAAGATCAAATGCAAACTTCTTTAAGTAATAAACGTCCTAGCTAGAGCTGTAACTATGATGAAACTGCTCCCAGGGCAGGAGTAAAATCTGTGAAGCGTCTGCTTTGTTTCCCTCGCCAGGCTGTTGGGCAGAATCAAGAGAGAGAGTATTTGTGAACGCCGTAAAGCACTGTATGAGTCGCTAAGTATTACCAAGAACGCCAGGGTGGGCTAGAGTGTATTGATGGTGCAAATTTTGGAAGGAGTCTGCAATTGAAGAGCTTTGGGGGTTTAGGGCGCCCCTGGAAAAGGCACGCACTGGTACCAGCCCAAATCCTCCACCAACGCCTCGGCTCGTGTTTTGGTGCCTGGCCCCCCCTTAGGAACAGGCTGGCCAACAGGCCAACACCGGATGTCTTCAACACTAAGCAGCAGCTGCCTAGACCCGCTGTTGTGCCCCCTCCCCGCCATGAGCTTCGGGAGTGGGGGATGGGGAGTGGAGGATGCTCCGAAGAGGCGTTAGGGAGCGGGGAACACAGGGTTGATTTCCGCTCCCCGGTTTCCCCTCCTTGGGGATGGGAGGCACCGGCCAGGACTCCGCTGCTTTTCACAAAAACAGGTGGCGCAGTCGCAGGAAACACAAAACACAGAGGACAGGACGTGCACGAACGTTCACGAGCACCCACAAATACGAATCACGCACTCAACAGGACCCAGGCGCGGCACCCACAAGGGGACACGCGAGAACGTACACCCGGGCCGGCGATGCTGCAGGCGGGGGTCACGACTGCAGGAGTTGCGATCAAGCGCGCGGGGGACGCGCACGCCCTGGAGAGGTGCAGTGACACAGAGGGCAGACCACCCACATCCGCCGGGGGCGCCCACGCCCTCACTGGGGAGAGCCCGCGCGGACACGAATGGGCCGGGAGGCGACACATGGGCGCGTGGCAGCGCGCTGGGGCCGGAGGACCCCTCGCCGAGCAGCGGTGTCACCCACAGGACAAGGGTGCGCGGGCGGCCAGGGGATGCGCCCACAAAGAGACTACTCACTCTCGCGCAGGCACCAGGAGGGGACGAGGCTTGCAGAAGGAGGACACAAGACAGAAGGGACACACCCACTCGGGCGGGCGGACAAAAGCGGCCACACACACCCCCCCCCAGGGCACCGGCAACCCATCCCATGCGGGCACACCGCAGGCACCACAGCCAGCGACGCGCATACAACCACACTCACCACACGCCCACGGAGGGGGTGTGGAGGGCCCCTCTCCCCGATCATCTCGGATGCAGTGCGACCAGGTGACACATCTAGGAGCCCTGCCGCGCACCAGGTGCGCACTCACCCGGGCCCGCAGCCCGCGAGCCTCGGACGCGAGCGGCCTTAGCCGCCACCTGACGCCCTCCACGTCAGCCCGCGCTAGCGGGAGCGAGCGGCGGTGCAGGCTGCGGCGTGTCACGTGAGCCGCAGCGCACATGCGCTGTCGCGCTGCCCCGCCCCCTCCTGCGTGCAGCTGACTGGGGGACCCTCGAGCACCGGCCGGATGAGGGTAGCAGCGCGCCTGCGCCCGACAGAGGGACGCCGTTGCCCAGGGGCTTCTTAGGTTTTGTTTTCTCTCCTCCCCGCGGCTTCCGGGGATCGGCGCTTGCCTAGGGGACTCCGCTGAGGTGGCCGAGTGTTGGGAGGGGCCCGATGGGGTGCTTGAAGGACTCAAGGTTGAGGGCCACCTTGAACTTGAATGAGAAACAGAAGTCCCCTTTCCCCCGGCCTCCTCCAAAGGGCAGGGCTGGGTCCTAGCCGCCCGCGGGAGCCTTGTTCCCGCACCGCCCACCGCTTCCTTTCCCGCAGGAAGGCGAAGCCTGCAGATATGAAGGGGCGTCCCCTCCCCTTCCTGCAGGGTGTGCGCGCTCCGGCGTGTGTGCACGCCCGCGTGCACGCGCGTTTCGGCCGCTGGTGTGCGCGTGCAGGTTAGGCGTGGGTGCTGGTGTGCGCGAGTGCAAGCGTGCGTGTGTTGGAGGTGTGTGCGCAGGATGACCGTTCGCAGTGGGGTAGGCTGGAAAAACACTGCAGAGACTGCCCGCAGCAAAACGATGAGGTTATAACAAGCCAATCAGGGAAGTACATCACTGACAGCGACTGTGCTTCTTTCCCACAGGTTGTCTCAAAGCCACAGGGAAGATGGTGGAAAATTCCCCGTCGCCATTGCCAGAAAGAGCGATTTATGGCTTTGTTCTTTTCTTAAGCTCCCAATTTGGCTTCAGTAAGTACTTTCCTGATGGATGGCCGTGTGGCCTTTTTCTGGTGTTCAAGGACAATGAAGTTACTGCGTTTGTTATCATGCACACATGAATTGTGATTCTTTGTACCTACGTCTCTTTTTAAGAAAGCCTGAAGGGACTCATGTTTGTTCAGAGCGTTCCATATGCCAGGTACTAGTCTAAAAAGATGTCATCTTAACAAGTATTTATACTGTACCAGACAGGATTGCAAAGTGACTAAAACTTGTTGCCGGTAGCCATGGTTTTATTGGCAAGACACAGGAGTGAATCTGCAGTTACCACTCAGTGTGATCAGGGCCGTGGGAGCCCAGTGGAAAGACGCGAAATCAGGTGACCTTTCTTCCCCACCCTGAGGAGGGAGAAGTGGGAAGGCCCTCAGCGAAGGCTCTGGAAGAGGCTCCAGCACTGCAGGTGGGAGCTAGTGAGTGAAGGGAATTAGGCTGGAGAAGTCAGGTGTGCTTTGCATCCTGGGTCTCACTCAACCCCTGTCAGATCCCATTTTACAGATAAGGAAACTGATGTTTGCCAAGACATGAATGGCCAGAGTCACACAGCAGGCCCCACATATCTCCCCCAAAGGATTTGAGTGTTATGAAGGGTTAAGAGGGAGAAAGTTGGGTACCCACTATCCAACTCTTTGGAATTTGCTGGAAACTAGGAAGGTGGGGGTATGAACCTTCGCTGCATCAGTATAGCCAGCCAAGCGGTTGGGTGGGGAGGCCTTGGGGTGAAGTTACAACTTGAGATCGGAGGTTGGTTCTTCCACCGATGAGCTGTGTGACCTGGGACCATTTAAGTAACCTCTTTGAGACTCCAGGTTCTTCATGTGGAAGAAGCTGGTGATGATGTTTATTCCGTGTTCATCAGTCACAAGACTGCCCCCTGAGGTAGATGTTGTTATCAGTGTCCTCATTTAACGGATGAGAATACTGAGGCAGGTGAGGATTAAACAATGTGCCCAAGGTCTTGCAGCCAGCAAATGACAGAGCTGGAACTTGAGCCCAGACACTGGGTTGTCTTCAGTTGACTGGCTTTGATGGCTGTTGTGAGGATTAGTTGCCATAATTTATGCAGAACACTTAGAACAATGCATGGGAACACTAAGCACTAAAAAGTATTAGCTGCTGTTGTTATTATCATCAACCTGATTTTGTAAATTCCTGTTCTATAGTGTATTTGAAGGATTAGAAACTATATAAATAAATAAAATCAATGACTTTAAGACTTAAATCCAATAATGCCCCCAACAAAAATTAACTCAACAGTTTTTAGAGAGCACTGCTATAGGCAGAGGAGGAGCAAACAGCCAAAATTTCCTTCTTTCACAGAGTTTTCGTTCTAGTGGAGCAAGAAAGCCAGTGGACAAAATAACTAAATCAAACATACACAATGTGAGATGATAATGTACTATGGAGAGAAATGAAGCCAGAAAGGAGGATATAGAAGTGGGAGGAGGTTGCTGTTTTAAGTGCAGCAGTCTGGAAGTGCCCTGCTGAGCCATGAGATTTAAGCACAGACATAAATGTGTGGCCCTGGCTGGTGTGGCTCAGTGGATTGAATGCTGGCCTGTGAACCAGAGGGGTGCTGGTTCAGTTCCCAGTCAGGGCACATGCCTGGGTTGCAGACCAGGTCCTGGGTTGGGGGCAAGTGAGAGGCAACTGATTGATGTTTCTCTCCCTCTCTTTCTCCCTCCCTTCCCCTCTCTCTATAAATAAATAAAATATTTTTTAATAAAAAAAAAAAAGTGTGAGTCAGCCCTGTGGCCATGTGGGGAAAGAGCCTCCTAGGCAGAGAATAACCAGTATAGAGACCCTCAGGAAGAAGCATGCCTATGGGTTCAGGGGACAAATGGAGGTTAGTAAGATTAAAACCTGAGACATTGAGGCAGAAAGTAGATTGAGGACGTCAGAGGTCAGTACCCAGCAGTTATGAGAAAACTAGGTGGGGGGGAGGGGGAGGCAGGAGGATTACATAATTCTCTCTGTGGAAATATTCCCTGATTTAAAAACAAAATAATTTCCTTAGCCTGCTCAGGCAGCTGTAACAAAATACCACAGACTGTTGGGTGGCTTGAACTATAGACTTTTTTCTCACAGTTCTGGAAGATGGGAAGTGCAAGATGGGAGGGGGTAGTATTGGGGAGAAAGAGAACAGGAAAGCAAAGCTCTGGTCTTTTTTCTTAAGAGGACCCCAATCCCATCATGGGGGCCCCAACCTCATGAAGTCGTCTCCTCCCTCCCTTCTAATACCACCATGTTAGGGGTTAGGGCTTCACCGTATGAATTTGAGAGGGAGGCAAACATTCTGTCCATAACAGTAATTACAAAAAATGTTAATAGCTTTGAAGGAAATAAGGGGAAATGGTAGGGAGTAATGAGAACATGATGGAATAGCTGGAATAGCAAGTGAGCCAGGACAGCTTCTCTTAAGAAAGTGGGATTTGAGCTAAGACGTGAGGGAAGGGAAGGAACCATCCATTCAAAGAGCCAAGCGAAGAACATTCCAGGCAGACGGTACTCATTACAAGTGTAGCGGCCCTGAGACACTGGGGAGCTGGCGCGGAGTGCACCGGGACTAGACCCTGGAGAGGTGGGCAGCAGCCAGATCACTGAAGTCCTTGCACGCCCTGGTAATGAGCTTGGATTACACTGTAAGGGCACTGAAGGATTTGAGCAGGCAAGTGATATGGTCGGACGTATATTTCTGCAAGGTCACTCCTTGCCATGTGGGAAATGACTATTCAAGTATTTGTTTGGAGCTGAAGTTAGTAGACACTTATTCTGGAAAACTGGGAGTCGTTCTTCACTTACACTTTTCCTTCTCCCCTCACCCATTCATCCATTCATCCGCTCCTGCCACTGATCTGATGGGGCCTCTCACCACTTCCACTCTAACACAGATGCATCCTCCCTACACCGATCAGTGGCTCACTTGAGCTGCAGACCTGAACTCCTCTGCCTAAAACCTCTGGCTGGAGTGTACCTGGTTATTTCTCCTTGCTATCTCTTTAAAACTAAAAACATGTTATCTAGTTGTCCCTATTGCCTGCAGCATAAATTCCATGCTCCTGGTACAAGATTCTTTTTCATTATCTATGACCTGTTTTTTCCAGCTTTATTTCTCAACACTCACAGCCTGTATTTTATGTCCCAGCCATTCTAAACTGCTGAGAGTTTCGCCCCAACTCCTCGCCTCCATGTTTTTAGTAATGTTCTTGCTGTGGCCTGAAAGCGTAGTGGAACACACTGCTTGGATTTCACATTCCAGCGCAGTCACTTTTAGCTGTGACATCTTGGGCAACTCAGATGCCCCGAGGCTCGATTTTTTCATCTGTGAATTAGCGGTAATAGCACACACCTCAGAAGGGTTTGGAGAGGGTCTAATAAGATAATGCATGTGAAGCTCCTGCCACTACACTTGACTCATATCTGTCTCCTGCACTAGTTTGTGAGAATAGGGACCATATGTTATTTTTCTGTATAGCCTTGACCTTTATATAATGCCAGGCATGTAGTAGATGCTCAATAAATGCTTATTCATTTAATTAAGTAAATTCTACTTATGAATTTATATTATGTTTCCCCACTATTTGTATTTTATTAACCTTAAAAACTATCTCAAACTTTAAGCCAGTTTCTTACCCTTTTTTCCCTCTGCCATCTAGCCACACCAGACCTCTCTTGCTATCTCTGGGGATCATGGCAGAGAATGCCATTTTCTCTTATGTCCTTCCTTCCTTTCATCTACAAGCCCAACCATAAACATTTTTAATCTAGCTAACCCTGTATTCATCCTTCAGGCCCCAATTTGGTTACTTCCTCCACGAAATCTTTCCCGACCATTAACATCAATTGCATCACCACCAGTGTGGCCTGAGGTCCTTCTTTCTCTATTTTTTAAATCGATTTGAGCAGGAGAGAGAGAAACCTTGATTTCTTGTTCCAGTTACATATGTGCATTCATTGGTTGAATCTTGTCTGTGCCCTGACCAGGGGCTGAACCTGCAACCGTGGCGTATAAGGACGATGCTCTAACCAACTGACCTACCCCACCAGTGCTAAGGTCCTTCTTAGGTACTCCTTTATCATTTTGTATTTCTTGCCCATTAGCACTTACCATTTTAATTGGTAAATTAAAAATACCCATTTACTCGTCTCCTTTCCCACTAGGTTTTAAGCTCAGGGAGGACAGAGGCCATCTCTTCTGGATTCACCTTTGTATCCCATGTTCCTGACACACAGAACTGTGTATTACATATTTGTTGAGGAAAATGTTACTCCTTCTTCGTCACTGGTATAGTTAGCTTGAAATTTGTCTCTGCTGTTTACCTTGGGCAGATTATGTAACATTTCTCAGATCCCATTTCCTCTCTGTAAAAATGGCAAAGTACTTCCTGGGATTGTCCTGAGGACTGAATGAAATAATGCAAGTAAAGTGCTAGCGGTGTGCCTACCCCGCAGTGACACCCACAGGTTCGCTGTCACATTACAGGACAACAGTAAACATTGCCACAGAGACTTGGATGGAGGGGAATAAGAGTGTGTTCTGGGAGATAAGGCAGAAGCCCAACATGCAGGGGTCAGAGCAAGGGGGTAGAGTGATTCACTCGTGAGCAACTAAATGTCTCTAATCATTTCAGCCCTCTGGGGATGAAGTGTCGAACACCTGCTATGCGTAAAGGACACATCACTAGGTGCTGTAACAAATACAAAAACTGCTGACTTAAAGTGCTTAAAATAGGGTGTGAGAGTTAAAGACATGTTAAAAGATTGGCTAGTGGAGAAAAGGGGAGCTGTTGTTTAATGGGCATTTCTGAGCTGAAACGCTCTGGAAATTTGCTTCACAGCAAGGTGAATATACTTGAACACTGCTGACTGTGCTTAAAACTGGTTGAATTTTATAAGTTTTCTGTTATTTTTTTTTTACCACAATAAAAAGATAGAAAGTAATTGTGCTAAGGGTACAAAGAAGGAGCTGGCAGGACTGGAAGGAGGGTAGTCATTTCTGTGTGCACCAGGGAAGCCTCACGGGAGCTTTTTTGCTTGATCTGAACCTTAGTACGCGAGGTGTGTGCCTCACTGACCTTTCTTCCCTCTCTTTACAGTACTGTATCTCGTGTGGGCTTTTATTCCTGAGTCGTGGCTAAACGCATTAAGCTTAACCTATTGGCCTCAAAAGTAAGTTGAATATATTGCTTAAATAAAATAAAAGTATATTAATGCTGTTTTGAGGGATCAGGTTTTTTCTTAAGAATACTCATATCTTGGATATTTATTCTTTAAGATCCATAAATAGCCATATAGAAATTTAAAGCTTTCTAAAGGTTATTACTGATACACTTGCAATGAAAAATGATGCATTCAATGTGTACATTGTCCCCATTTCCTCCCAACATCTTGTTAAAGTAACTCTGTAGAAAAAAAAAATTTGTTAAGGTGTAAACCCATAGGAACAAATAATAGGATAGCAAGTAAAAAGTACCAACCCCATATTTGGGTTGTAGAAAGGTAAGAAGTAACTAATTTAATTTCCACTTCTTCACATTGCTGAAGTAGGGAAGCCAGCAAGAATATTTGTGCCCCAGAACTAGAGAAAGGCTCAGAAATTGGACATACCAGGTACCTCTTTAAAATGTTGATTCTGGATTGGGCTGAAAACTGTGTTTACATAGCATTAGACCCTCAAATCTCCCTCCTTGGCCCTCAGAGCAGGGAGATCAACCCTCCTTGCCTGCAGAAGACAGGAGTTTTACTCTGGAAAGTTGAATGAGAGTCTGCAGACACTAGGTCTAACTGAGCGTGGGACTGGGGCACCTTACTGACAACAGGGAAACCAGTGGAAACCAATGCATTGCTGAACAATAAGGTTCCCCCTCAGCGCCTTTCCTCATGCTGCTCCCAGGCTTGCAATTGCCAGGCTCACAGCGCCCTGCTCCTCCTAGCAAAACCGGAGGTGAGGCTTGTCCCCAAGTGAGCTCTGGAGAAAGGATCTGCCATCTCTGACCCTTGGAGGCCCCCCAGTGAAGTGGCCAGGGTTCCCGTAGTGAGACTTGCCAGGTGGCCACCCTGGCCCACATATACACAGTGCCTCCAGTTACCTTGTTAGTGCCTCACTTTTAAATATGAGCGGGCAACCATAACTTACCAGACATTTTCTGAAAGCCTTTAGAATGAAACCCAAGAGAAAAAAAAAAAGAAGGAAAAGGAGCTAATAGAAGGAACAGAAGAAAATAACTATGAAACAAGAACAGAATGCTATAACTTCCGGCCAAGATGGAGGTATAGGTAGATACACTTTGTCTCCTCGTACAACCAGAAGGAGGACAACAACAAATTTAAAAACAAAAAATAACCAGAACTGCCAGAAAATCAAACTGTATGGAAGTCTAACAACCAAGGAGTTCAAGAAGAAACATTCACCCAGACTGGTGGGAGGGGTGGAAATAGGCACCTGGGGTAGAGAGGACTTGCATTAAGGCGGCAGCTGGGGGGCCCAGTGGTCCCACATTTGCATGCAGGTAAGCCGGAAGAACAACTGGGGAGTGAGACAGACCACATACCTCAGGGTTCCAGTGTGGGAAAATAAAGCCTCAAAACCTCTGGCTGTAAAATCTGTGGGAGTTAAGGTGGCAGGAAAAACTCCCAGCCTTACAGAAGAATTTGTTGGAGAGACCCACAGGGTCCTAGAATGTATACAAACCCACCCACCTGGGAATCAGCACCAGAAGGGCCCAATTTGCTTGTGGGCAGTAAGGGAAGTGACTGAAAGCCAGCCAAGAGCCGAGAAAGCAGCATTGTTCCCTCTTGGACCCCTCCCCCAGGGACAGCACCACAACACAGCAGTGTGGGTTGCCCCACCCTGGCGAATACCTAAGGCTCTGCCTCTTAAAACATAACAAGCGTGCCAAGACAAAAAAAATATGGCCCAAACAAAAGAACAGATCAAAGCTCCAGAAAAAATACAACTAAGCAATGAAGAGATAGCCAACTTACAAGATGCAGAGTTCAAAACACTGGTAATCAGGATGCTCACAGAAATGGTTGAGTATGCTCACAAAATAGAGGAAAGAGTGAAGGCTATGAAAAGTGAAATAAAGGAAAATGTACAGGGAAACAACAGTGAAGGGAAGGAAACTGGGACTCAAATCAACAGTCTGGAGCAGAAGGAAGAAATAAACATTCAATCAGAACAGAATGAAGAAATGAGAATTCAAAAAAATGAAAGGCTTAAGAACCTCTGGGACAACTTTAAACATTCCAACATCCAAATCATAGGGGTGTTAAAAGAGGAAAAGCAAGAAATTGAAAACATAATGAAGGAGGTCTATTTCCTTTCCCCAATCTGGCAAAGGAAATAGACTTCCAGGAAGCCCAGAGAGTCCCAAAAAGTTGGACCCAAGGAAACACCAAGGCACATCATAATTACATTACCCAAGATTAAAGATAAGGAGAGGATCTTAAAAGCAGCAGGAAGAAAGGAGACAGTTGCCTACAAAGGAGTTCCCATAAGACTATCAGCTGATTTCTCAAATGAAACCTTGCAGGCAAGAAGGGGCTGGAAAGAGGTATTCAAAGTCATGAAAGGCAAGAAACTACATTTAAGATTACTCTATCCAGCAAAGCTATCGTTTAGAATGGAAGGGCAGGTAAAGTGCTTCTCACATAAGGTCAAGTTAAAGGAGTTCATCATCACCAAGCCCTAATTATATGAAATGTTAAAGAGACTTTATAAGAAAAAGAAGAGAAAAAATACAAACAGTAAAATGATGATAATCTCACAGCTATCAATAATGGAACCTAAAAACAATGAACTAAGCAAATAACTAGAACAGGAACAGATTCACAGAAATAGAGATCACATGGAGGGTTATCAGCAGGGAGGGGAAGGAGGGAGAATGGGGAAAAAGGTACAGGGAATAAGAAGCATAAATGGTAGGTACAAAACAGATTGGCGGGGGTGTTGAGAATAGTATGGGAAATGGAGAAGCCAAAGAACTTATATGTATGACCCATGGACATGAACTAAGATCGGGGAATAATGGTGGGGGGGCGGGTACAGGGTAGAGGGGAATAAAGGGGAGAAAAAATAGGACAACTGTAATAGCATAATCAGTAAAATATATTTAAAAAAACAATGCTATAGAAAAGTCTGATCTTCAAGGAATTACTGCTGTTTTTGACAATTATAAATATGATAGCCAAAATTGAAATTTTAATTGATGGGTTAAAAGATAAACCAAAGGTAATCTCCAGGAAGTAGAAGACAGAAAAATGGAAAACAGAAAAGATGAGGAAAGAATAACATTGAAAAAATCTTAACCCTTAGAAGACCCAGGGAGAGAACAGCAGGGAGAATATGACCAAAGAAACGATGCCCCAACCCAAACGTGCAGTCGCTTGCTGTGCTCCGCTGCCTTGATAGGCACATTGCAGTCCTGTGGGAGACTGCAGGGGGTCAGCGGCTGATAGGTACATGGAAAATAAGCAAACACACACAGAGATGGAGTTGCTAATTCCAGAAAAAGCAAAAACAAATTGTATAAGAAAGCATATAATACTACCAAGGTGCTCGGTTGCAAGCATTGTTTATAGTCACAGTAGTTTTTAAAAACTGGGTACGTGCAGAAAGTGTGATGTAAGTATAGTAAGAAGACAGGAGGCAGGTGAGGGAGTGTGAAAGAGCTAGGTTCCTCATCTCCGCCTTAGGAGGTGCAGAGCAAGTGTCTGCCATTGAGAAAACCATTACAGCATGCGTATGAGGTCGGTACTGGAAAAAACCGCCCAGGTGCTCAAGTACCTTTTTGGGGGGTGAGACTCCAGGGTTGGGACAGGTGGGATACAGGTTGCAACTTCTCATTACTGGCCTTGTAGAACTGTTTCACTGTCTTTTATGTACATGTATTTAATGAAATTAAATTTTTAAAGTGATGTTAACTTAGTGACGGACTTGTAAGAATTACAACTTTTGGGGAAGTCTGTTGCCTACTTCACTTTCTCTTCTGCAGGTACTGGGCAGTTGCACTGCCCGTCTACCTCCTCATTACCGTAGTCATCGGGTATGTACTCTTATTTGGAGTAAACATGATGGATACCTCACCACTCAACTCCATTCATACAGTCACAGGTAAATTGGTGCCGATGGGAAGTGCGGGGGGATGGACGAGTGGGCTCTCAGCGCTTCTATCAAGAAGAGCAACCGAGAATAGGGTGCAGTATGCGACACAGCAGCACGGTGAAAAGAACTTGGGAGAAACACTGCAGAAGTATCCCAGAGAAATGTTTCCTCTGGAAACAAGTCTGGTGAATTTGCCATTCACTGCAGTAATTAACAGGTGTATTTGCACATAAAAACCGCAAGTAGACAGTATGCTCCTCGGCAGCTCTGCCTGACGGAAATAACTTCTACCCTAAACAGGTGGTGTTGGTGAAGGGACGCGGGCCTTGCAGTCCTTGTCCGGGAAGAGGCTTTGGGGTGTGTACCCTCAGGGTCACGTGTGTGCCTGATCCCAGTAGGGGGTAGACGAGCCACAGCGTGTTTTTGCAGTTTTTTTTTATTTAAAGTTCTCATTTTGAAGTTTAAAGATTAAAATAAATTAGGCAGATTTCTAAACTTGTTTAGATTCTAGGAAGTGAAATATTTTTTAAGTTCCCAGGTCCCAGGTATGATTTTTTTAACTTTTCAAAGTCTTTTTTTTTTTCTTTTTTTTTTTTTTTTTTTTGGTGAGCCTGTACAATGTATTTTGAAAATCAGTTATAGTACTTCTGTTTTCTTTCTGATAACCTACTGTATCCCCAGCATTCTTGACCGGAATTATGGCAAATAGACAATTTGTGCAGAGAGGGGAAAGCGCTAGGTTTGTATGAGTGATTGTACCAAATGGCTTAACAGTTTTTGGGTGTTGACTTAAATATATTTTCTAAGCCTGATTGGAATTCTGCTCCTATGGAGAATGTACAAATGGGACTTTAGTCATCATAGTACAGATGAGTGAAATAGTAACTTCTCTCCAAGCGAGAAAGTGCTCTGCTAATTTCTATTCTAACTGGGACATTTCTTCTCAAGAGAGAATTTAAGTAATCTTTTAATTACACTTATACGTGGCATCTGCCATTACCCAAACATTAGCTAGAAAACTGTGTCATAGGTCTCCGCAAACCGCAGAGACTAGGAGAAACCGTTGGGCAGTCAGTGCCTTTGTCCTCTCCTTGCAGATAACTACGCTAAAAACCAGCAGCAGAAGGAGTACCAGGAGGAGGCCATCCCGGCACTGAGAGATATCCCTATTAGTGAAGTGAACCAAATGTTCTTTCTTAGAACCAAAGAATTCCACGCCCAAAGCTGATTGTATGTATTAGAGACTACCTTCAAACATGTATTATAAGTTTTTACAAAATAATTTCAACCACAATTCTCTCTTATTAACACCCAGTATTGAAATTTTTTGAAAAATGTTAAGTTGAACTTCTCCTAGATTTAAGTTCTATTAATGTTGTTAATGTGTCAAATATTAGTTACGAATGGACAGAATAAATAAAATACTGCATTACCACATATATAGCAGACGTTTTAAAAAATAAGTATCAGTAGAAGCAAGAAGTTCCTCAAGAGAGTCCTTGGTATTGTCACTTTCAAAGAGCAACCGTGTCTTTCCTGCTGTTTATTCTTCGAGACCCAGAACACAGTCTCGGATTTGGGGAAGGGTACATCTGATGGGTGTGTCCTTCCCATCAGATTCATGTCTATGACACAAATGTTACACTGAGTACTCACCACGGACCAGGTATTTTTCTGGGCACTGAGGATGTTGCAATGATAAGATTCTCAAAGAGCCTACATTTTAGAGGCAGATGGAAATAGACTAAGGAAATATTCTTTGCGATGGGTGCTATGCAGAGAATTAACGTAGTGTAATGTTCTAAAGAGTAAAGAGATGACTGCTTTAGATTGAGTGGTCAGGTAGGCTGCTCAGTGAGAGGCAGCTGAGCCTGAGATTTGATTAGCAAAAACGGGAGCCAATCATGGAAAGACAGGTGGGGCAGAGTGAGCCTCTAAGCAGCTAGGACACAGACTTCCAGGTGGGAAGGAGCTGGGTGTGTCCTAAGGACCAAGGCAAGCAGGGGGGCCTAGAGCTTACTCCGGGAGGTCAGTGGTCTGGGGTGAGCCTGGAGAGTTGCAGCCCTGAGAGAGAAGTCTAGACGAAAGTGTGATGAGTTCGAAGCACTTCAGATACTGAGCTACTGAGAGGCTTTAAGGAAAGGAGTGATGTAGCCTGACTTACAGTTTTAAAAGCCACTGGCTGGTGGAGATAGGATGGATTTGGAAGGGGGAGTTAGGGATGGGGCAAGAGTGGAAGAAACACGGCCAGTCAGTAGGCTGTTGTACTAGTCCAGGCAGGACCTGCCCTTTAGAGCAGAGGGTCGCACGGGGCTGGGAGGGGCAGCCAGCTCCTCAGCCTTCATGGGAAACCTGGCCGACTGGGCAGATGGATCTAGTGGTGTAAGGTGGACAGGCTACTGAGAGAAGGTGGGATCACGGGTCATTCCTAGGTTTGGGGATTGAGGAACTGAGTAGATGGTTGTGCCTTTACTGAATGAGACAGTCTTTGGAGAAGTACATGGAGGGGTTGGAGATTGGTTACATAAGTCAGAGTGACACCACTTCGTTAATACCCGGATGTATCTAGTGCAACCGTAAGGAGCTCAGATAGAAGTAAGTTGTACAAAAGCAACCACGTATAACTTTGCAACAGTATTCTCACCGTTGGTCCTCAGGACCAAATCTAAACTCACCTAGCAGCAAGGGCTTCTACCTTTGACTCCCTAAATGAGTGGAGTCACACATTTTAACTTAGGCAAATTTAACTACACCTTCTGTAAGACAAAGAAATTAATAATTTTAAGTAGTTGGGAATACTGGGACTTCCATTTCAGTGATCATGTACCTGCTCAGGAAGCATGCAGTAGGCGACATGAGTCTGCTGTTCCTGTTCCCTAGTGTGTCCCAGGTCCTGTATTCCTCGAACAAGTGTGTTTATGAGCAAGATTATACCTGTTTCACATGATGCAGAGGGGGACCCTCTCCAGTAATAAAATGTCTGTCTCAGGCTATTTCTGCAAATCCAGAGAGCCGAAGCTCTGCTGGTAGAGATCCTAGTCACGGGGGTCACATGGCCAGGGCTAGATGACGTGAGCCCAAGCATCACAGTGACTCAGACATCCCACTGCTCACACCGTAGTCAGCCAGGGTGGCCCACTTGAGTTATAAAGCGTGTTTACATGGCTCCCGAATGTTAGAAGCAGCTGTGAGTTGGCCTGCATCAGCTGCCAAGGCCGCCTCAGGAGGCCCACCAGCCCTCTGACACTGGTTTCCAGCACCACCTCCTTGCTCTCAGCTAATGCACTGTGGGCTAGCGTGTTCTGCAAGCCAACACCAGGCCCTCTTCCCTAAATCTGATGTGAGACGGTGGGCCTGCAGTCTAGAAACGTGGCCTGACCAGCTGCCCACACAGGAGCCTTTGCTGGCTGCCACCTGGGAGGTCCCGGCAAAGCGCAGACAGTGCAGTGCGTCTCCCACACCCACTTTCACCCATCCGAGAGGCCACACGCTCCCCTGAGGATGAAGAGTAAGGGGGAGAGAATGGTTGAAGTGTCTCTCAGTCCTTCCCCAGGAAGGCAGAAGATTTCCATCACTGAGGCAGAAACAGGCAGAGAAAGACGATGGTTCCCTTACACTGTCTGCCTTCCCCTGTTTTCAATGATGAGTAGAGCGAGCATCTTTGTGGATAAAATCATCTTTGTGAAATGGTGTCCCTGGGCTAGGTCCCTTACATTGGAATTATTACAGCGTCAAAGGGCTTGAACGTTTTTAAGACACTTAATATATGATTCCAGACGGATCTCTAAAAAGGTTATATAAATTTACACACTCCCTATAACTCACTAACATTGGGCACTATGCCTGTACTGGTGTGGTAGCTAATTTTATGTGTCGTCTTGCCTGGGCTCGGGGATGCCCAGGTAGCTGTTAATGCGTGATTTCTGGGTATGTCTGTCAGAGTGCTGGCATTTGAATCAGTGACTAAGTAAGGAAGGAAGGTCTGCCCTCCCAGGTGGGGGGCATCACTGGATCCCTTGAGGCCCAAATAGAACAAAAAGGCAGAAGAAGGGCAAATTCACTCTTCCTGAGCTGGGACATCCACCTTCTCCTGCCCGTGGACATCGAGGCTTCACTCTCAGACCTTCGGACTCCGAGTGCTTTCCTGGGTCTCCAGCTCACAGATGGCAGATGGTGGCACTTCTCTGCCTCCACAGTCACCATCCTGTGCGTTGTGTCTCCCTGGAGGGCCCTGTTCCCAGCACAGAGGAGCTAAGTATGCCCTCGTACAGTTGGGGAATGGAGAAAAGCTCAGAGGCTTCCATCTTAAATCATCAGAACAGTTACAATTAAATTGTTTTGAAGATGGAATGAGAGAGGTGTAAACTTTTTTCCATATTTTAAGGAGTCAAATCGTTGAAGGACCTAAATAATCAGAATTATCACTGTGGAGACCTTTGAACAACCTTAAATTATTAGGAAGCCATCACTGTTTGCTTTCTACTTTCAAACTTTGATGAGTCTTAACTTTTTTTTTCTGAAGTTACTAAAATTTGTGGAACTAGTGCAATAGCTTCTACAGACCAAATGCCCCATCAGCATCTAATGTGAAGGTTAAATTTATTGTTGTAAAAGACAGATGACCGGCTGCAGGATCAGAAGTCAGTTAGAAATAATGGCCCTGGCCACAAAGGCACCAAATGAAAGAATTGTCAACCCAGGACAGAGATTCTATCAGTGATGAATCTGCGTTTCACTTGACTACTGATCTAGTACAATTATGGGAAAACTAATAGAAATGACCTCAGTGAACAGACAGACTGGGGCCATTTGTTTCTTAAGTGAAATTTCCAGGCACCCAACCTCAGCCTTTGCATTTCCATCACCACTGAGTGGCAGTTGGCAGAGAGAGATGACCTTTACTTAACCTTGAGAATAGCTCTACCTCTTCCTGGTCAAAATAAGGAGTGTATGTCGATGCCTATTGACCATCCATTTGCGGGAGTTATTGGGTGTTTGGTGTAAGTCAATGATATCTTTGCCTTTTTGAACTTTATTTTACAAAATAAATATCTTAGGTCATCTTGGAAGTCAGGGCCACACACCAGGTACAGATGTATGACAGATTTAAAAGGTGACTTTGATCTGTTTTGTTTTGTTTGGGGCTTTTTGTGTGTTTTTTTTTTTTTTAACTCAAACATTCATCTGATTGAAGATAAAGAAATAACCAGGTTTCATCTGCCACATTCTTACTGGGAGAAAACCTACTTTCATTCCTTGAGGTATTTAAGAAATGTTTATGGCTGTCAGCAACCCAAGAGGTAAGTGATTTTACAACAAATCCAAAATCTAGACTTAACCCCTTCCCTCCCAAACATACCTGTTTAGTGATTTGCTCAAATTCTGACATAAATGAAATCAGATCAGGTAACCAAGCCTCAAAGAAAACAGTTTCAGTGAAGGTAGATCCCCAGCTTGCCCTCATTTTCACCTCTCCAATCCATCCTGATCAGGAGCTGCTTGTCACCAATGAGATCAGTGCTTTGGGCTAAATCCGGTTTTTCCCATTGGATTAATCATGAAAATGCCATGAGCCAAATAACTTACGTGATTGAAGGATATTGATGAATCCACCAACCACACAGCCAATGGAGCAATGAAAGACTACCTTTGATCGAAAGTCTGTAAGATTGCGGCTAAGATTATTTCATGATTATAGAATCTTAAATCTACACTAATAATGAATATGAAGTGGTATCTAATGACTGATGTTTTAAATAGTTTCATTGTTTTAATGAATATTACTTATTTTTGAAAGTAATACAAATGCATTGTAGGAAATTTTAAAACTATAGGAAACAAAAAATTACTTATAATCCATCACTCAAAGGTAATCTTAATAGTTTTGTATGAGCCCTTCTGCGGATGTGTACATGTTTAACACCAAAACCACACTGTAAATACAATTTTGCCTCATTTTCCAAATAACATTATATTGTGAACATTTAACAACGGGGTAATATTATTATATCATAGAGATGCACTGTAATTTATTTCACAGATTTCCTGTTACTGGGTTGTAGGATGATTCTAAGTTTTCATCTTTATAAATATGATTATAGCAAATATCCCTGTACAGAAATATTTGTCCTTATCTCTGATTATTTCCTAATGTGTCGTTAAGAAATATTTCCAGAAGGGTCAGGGACATAAAATTTCTAAAAGCGCTTATTACCTATTGCCAAATTGCCTGGGAAGGCAGACTCAATTTTACACTTTCAACAGGAAAGCATGACTGTTTGCTGATCAACATCATGTATTGATAACCTATTTACTTAATATGCATATTAACTTTTAATATTTCAAGAGAGTGATAGTGGGTCTTCCATGATCATTTTCAGAGAAGTAAAATAAGTTCAAAGAAGTTAGAAAGTATGGTTTAAATAGCTGACAGGAATTTACTGAGACTTATTTAATATGCAACCTTGCATTAAGAGTTTGCTGGCAGCCCCAGGAGGCAGAAATCACTTATTTGTATGGAATGACTTAAACTTTCAAACTCATTTAGAAAATTTTTTTCATTGATTTAAATTGATTTGAGAGAGAGAGAGAAACATGGGTTTGTTCTTCCACTTATTTATGCATTCACGGGTTGCCCCTTGTATGTTCCCTGACCCAAGATCCAACACACAACCTCAGTATATTGGGACGATGCTCTAACCAACTGAGCTACACAGCCAGGGCTGCAAAGTAATTTTGTGAGAATAAAAATAAATACAGGGCTGGTTCAAAAAGCAAACCTTCGGAAGGCATCTTCAGTAAACAATTTGCAGCAACTTTCTATGATACCTAGAGACTTCCCGTCTCAGTGAAGGCGGGCAGCGAACTCTTCCGCCGGAAGCAGCAGAGTTCAAAGAGAAGATGTGTAGTGACCTGATTTTGGGCATACGCCAGTTATTGAAGACGTACAGACCACCCTATTGAATAGGTCTCAGTTACCGCTCAGCACAGTATGGAAAAGAGAATACCGGAAACACACTTGTAAAATGATGCATAAACCACGTAATTGCCCTTTCAAGGATTCGCATGGCCCTTCGGAGACTCCTGAGCCTCGCTAGCGTTTTCAAGGACACCCATCAACTCACTTTTGAAGCACAAACATCAGTTGATAAACGGCCAGATCAACCAGCTTTATTACCCAGTCCCTACTTTTCTCAGAAATATTGTGAAATCTCTTTGCCAGCCTTGAGCATTTTTCCATAGTTATAAAATACACTATCTTTGAGCAAATCTTACTTTCAGCCAAATTCCACATTGGTGACATCTTGTCTGAATCAGTAAGCCCCCGAGCCACAAAGGTTTCCTTTTTTTTTAATCCTCCGAGGATATATTTCTTGATTTGAAAGAGAGAGAAATACTGATGTTAGAAGCAGCGATCTGTTGCCTCCCATACACACCCCATCCAGGGATTGAACCAGCAACTTTTGGTGTTCAAGATGACATTCCAACCAACTGAGTCACCACGCTGGGGCACAGAGCTTTCTTGAAAAGGGTTTGCATGCTGGTCCTTTACAAGAAAGCCCATCTGAAAACACCTGTCTCAGGATTGGACTTCAGCCGTCACCGTTTCCTTCTGGATCTGACAAGTGAGCCCTCCCAGGAGTGCAGGATGAGGTTGCCTTTGGCATGTGTTAACCAGAAAGGGGCAGGTGGGAAGTGCCAATGCCACACGTGTCCCTGTAGAGCACTCCAGTGTCTTACCCCTGCCCTCAGGACTCCCCACAGGATCAAGCCCTGCCTGCCCTCCCAACCTCCCGCCATGCCCTTGCTCCTTCCGCTCCAGCTCTGCTGGCTTCCTTTCTGTCAGCCCCTCAGCTTCTCGCTCACCTTAGGGCCTTTGCACACGGGCTGTTCCCTTGCCTGAGAAGCTCCTTTTCCAGCTGTTTGCCAGGCTGGTTCCTCCTCACTCTCCAGATCGCATCAGACACCACCCCTTTGGACCAGGTTTGTCCTGGTTATTCTCCATCATGTTTTTCGTGGCACACATGGCAATTTGTAGGGCAGAACGATGCTTCTCAATGTTTCTTAGGTGTAGAATGGATTTTTCTTAATTTCCAGTCCATGGTAGCTCTATACTGTTGCAAATACCATAAATAAGGATTATTAGAAAAATGAGGTGGAGCCCCAGCCCGGCAGCTCATCTGTTTAGAGCATCATCCCAATACACTGAGGTTGCGGGTTCGATCCCCAGTTAGGGAGCATATTAGAATCAACCAATGAATGTATAAATAAGTGGAACAACAGATCAATGTTTTTCTCTTTTTCTCCCTTTCTCTCACAAAAAAAGATGAGATGGAAAGAAAGACAACAGAAACGTGATTTTTCTTTTCTCTTTCTTTCTTTTACTAAACCCCACACAGTCTGTCACATTGCTACGGAAGTTTAGAACCACTTCTCTCAACTCCTGCACTCCCTCGACTCAGCCTGCTGACACACAGGCTGTGGCCCAGCCCTAGTCCACGGACCCCACTGTGACCACCATGGGCTTGTCCCCACTAGACCCGGAGCTCCAGGGGGAGGACCTCATCTGCCTTCTTCACCACATGTCCCTGAGGCCTAGAATGGTACCTGGAAAGTAGTAGGTGTTACATACATTTTTACTGAAGGACGTGAGCAGGTGAGTGAACAACCAGCCACTAATAAAGGAAGATCGTGTGGCAAAGTGGGATCCACAGGGTGGTTTGGCTGAGTGGCTGGATGCCAGGTGAAGTGTGCAAACATCATGGGGACCACAGGGGCCTGGGGGTGACTGCCCAGGCCCATGGAGGTCAGGGGAGGCCTGGACAGGGCCCCTGCAGTGCAGCAGCCTGGTTTACCCTGCACTGGCTCTGCTCAGCAGGCTCGCACTCTCTCTCACGGGTGGCCCCTCTGACCTCTGATCTCTGACCAGATTCCCCATGAGGACCCGGGGTGGGAATTTCATTTGAGGTTCGCTGACATGACCTGGGTCAGGTTGGGGAGCTACCTGAGGAAGGATGCAGAGAGACTGGGGAGTCAGGTTTAGGTGGGATCGGCTGGGGTCATCAGGTCTCTGCCTGAACCTGGTACCTCAACCTGGAGGCGTGAGGGGGTGGGACTCAGGCCTGAAGTAGAGACAGGATCGGGTGGGGCTGGGGGTGTGGGGCACAAGGTAGAGGGGGTACTGGGAGCAGCTGAGTCAAGCCTGGTGGGCTTCCAAAAGCTGGCCCCTGCTGTTTTAGGGACACTTGACTTCAAGAGAGAGCAGGCTCGGATATAAACCACAATGGAGATAAGGGAACTGAACTTTCCTGGGCTTATCATACTGGCCAGAAGTGTTGTGGGCAAAACACACGGGACAGAGAGAAATGGGCAGAGGGAGGGGGCTGGACCCAGGGGCCTCCGGGACGGGAGGTGACAGCAGGGTCAGACAGGAAGGCTGCTCAGGGAGGACTCTTTCTCATGGGGGAAGGGGCCAGGGCAGGACCAACAGGCACCTGCAGAATGAAAAGACAGTAGGACGGAGAGAGGAGGGCAAGCAGCGGTGTGAGGAGGCAGCATGGTGAGTCCATGAGGCGGGGCCTGGCCCACGACCCTCCGAGCAGAGCTGTCTGGTCCTGGACTCCCTGGGAGAGGTTCTCAAACTCACCAGGAACTGAGGCCCAGGAAGGGCAGAGCTGGCCAGAAAGCCAATCCTGTACAATACTCTAGGGAGTCTATTATGTGCCCAGTGTTTTCTCTTGTCTCTTTTCCTACCACAGTTAGCTATAAGGTGTTTAAAATGTAGAAGGCTTATATTTAGGTCGACCTAGTGAAAGTGCCATTTTGGGTGCAAAGGTCAAGTACGGGCCACTTCACATGCTTCTACCAATGGCAATTGGTCCTGGACAGAAAGCAGTGGGGGAGCCAGGGAGAGGGACTGGACTTCTTCCTCCCCAGTTCTGGGTGTGGAGTGGAGCAACCCTCCCACCCCCTCAGGACCAGAAATGGGGTGGAGCTTCCAAGAGGGCTAGTGGCTGCATCCCCCAAGCAGAGGGAAAGGGATGGGGACAGGGGAGCTGGCCTGCAAGAGCAAAGGACGAGGTTTTCTCTGGCTCCCGTGGTCTGCACTTTCCAGGACCTTCCAGGCTCAGCCTCCAGGTGCCCTGGCTCCGTCTCAGGCAGGTGCCAGGGCAAGCTGGCCATGCCACTTTGCTGTGATCATACCCGTGCAACCTTAGCCACCAGTGTCTATGGCTGCAATGTGTGACATTTAAGTCTGTGCCACTAATTGATGAGTGAGTCATTTTTTCCTACCCTGATGTCCCTGGGCAGCCGAACACTCAATGTTCAATCACCCCTGGTGTGACGAGGCTGCCCACTCCTGCCACTGTGCAAAGTGGAATCACCCCCACTCAACACAGCCGGGTGAAGGAATGCCCCGTGTCTCCATCCCAGAGCCGCCTGAGGCAACAGGACACCAGCCCAACCCTTGGCTGCTGCTCTGCCTTCAGAGCCTGCCACTGGAAGTACCCGGTAGGAAGGGGCCAGCTTTCCAAGGGACTGCACCCCTGGTCCCCTTCTTCGTGCCAGTAGGCACTGGCTCTGCCTGATGTGGGAGAAGCTGTAACCTACATCCCTCTCTGGTTCCAGATGCTCCCTGTCCTCCCCACTGATGTCAGGCTGGGGTAAGGGGTGGGGTGGCAGTGGGAGAGAAGAGGGACGCTAAAGCTTCCCTGGGGAAATGCTTTTTTGAAAGCCCAAATAAATTGAACCTCCAGACCACAGGGGGAAATGGAACAAACTGAATGCTTTCTTTTGGATCCGACTTAGCCCTGCTCATCCAGACTTGCCCCCGGCAGCTTGCAGGGTTGAGCGCCAGGAAGTCCCCATCGAAACCCACGGGACACGTGTCTGCAGAGGTTAGTCTGTGAGACATCACACTCCAGCAGCTCCTTGACTGATACTCAGCTGTCCTGCCTGTGACCGTGTTTGCACAGGTCAGCTCTGAAGAAGAATGCACATGTGTTTAGATTTGGGGAATTTCTGCATTTAGGTACGTTTGCTGTTCAGTCACTGCAAGCGGCTTTCTAGGTTTCAGCAAAATAGAATGAGTGACGCCAAAGCTAACTGCACACGGACCCTGTGGCCCAGCCACCACTCCGAGTTACCTCCCCAACAGCAATGCGCATACAGGCGCACACAGGCGTGTTCAAAACCATTCGGAGCAGCGTTCTTCATAAGAGCCAGGAACCCGTAAGCAGTCCAGATGTCCGCCCACATATGTGGAAAAATAAACAGGAGTATGTTCCTACCATAGCATACCATAGAACCGTCCGTGACTCTTAGGTACACAGTGTTGACGAAAAGAAACCAGACACAAATGAACACATTCTGTATGAGTCCATTTATATGAAGTTCAAACTTGGGTGAAATGCATCTATGGTATTAGAAGTCAAAATAACGGTTATCCTCGGGCAAGAGAGCAAGTATGGTAGCTGGGGGGGGGCGTAAGAGGGGCTTTGGGCTGTACAAGAGAATGTCAGCTTTTAAACTTCAAGCACTGAGGATTTGCTCGCTTTTCTGTATCTGCTGTATGTCTATAACAAATACACTTTGTAAAGATTTTATTTTTTAGAGAGGGGGAAGGGAGGGAGAGAGAGAGGGAGAGAAACATCATTGTATAGTTGCCTCTCATCTCTCTTGCACCCCACCCCTGGGGATGTGGCCTGCAACCCAGGCAAGTGCTTTGACTGGGAATCAAACCGGCAACCCTTTGGTTCGCAGGCCATCACTCAATCCCCTAAGCCACACCAGCCAAGGCTATTTCTTAATAAATTTGTTTAAAATGGCCTTTAATGGTCCATATGGTGACTGTAACTATTGTCAGGAACCAGTACGTTGTGGAAAGCTATGTCAAACTTCAGAATTTGCATTGCTGGGTTTGATGTATCTGGAGAGAACCCCAATTGTGACAGCTGGTGGCCATTGTTTTTTTTGGTACTGCGGATAACTGAAGCCCCAAGCCTTATACCTGACTCAAACATGGGTATTGTCCCTACCACATTGTTTAACACCATAATCCTGGAAGGGAGAGTAATTTAAAATAACTCACAAAAATATCAAGCCTGACGATGACTCAGATCACAGAAATTGGTCTTCCCTTCCTGTCTTACCGTGGAACTGAAGTCATCATCCTAAAAACACACCTGGGACCTCTTAATGTGACGGACAGCTCAGAGGTCATTGCAAGTGTGCAGAAGACAGAACCCTGCTAGACCCAGGAGTGTCCAAAAGTAAGGAAGAAACCAAAAGATTTCTTTAGAACTTTTTTCCTTCGGTTACTTTTTAAATTTAAATTTTTTGTCATGCCACAGAAAGATTGTATTATTCCTGTAGTGACTCAGAGGCTAAAGGCAAAAAAAAAAAAAAAATATATATATATATATATATATATATATATATATATATATATATATATAGTTTGGGGGATTTTTTGCCATATTTTAGGGGGAGAGAGAGAGAAACACTGATTTGTTGTGCCACTTCTTTATGCATTCATTGTTTGATTCTTGACTATGTCCTGACTGGGGATTGAACTGGCAACCTTGGTGTATTAAGAAAACACGCTAACAAACTGAGCTACATGGTTTTAATAGAAGAGTATAAGCTATTAAAACAGCTTCACTGTGGTGCAATTTATATACTGTACATATATTCACCCATGGCACGGTACAAGTCAGTGGTTTAGTAAATCTACAGGATTGTGCAGCAGTTGCCACCATCCAGTTTTAGAACATGTCCAACACCCCAGAAAGTCGCCTCAGGCCCATTTACGTTAATCCCTGCCGCCACTTCCAGCACGAAGCAGCCCCTCTCCTGCTTTCTGTCGCTACTTGTCTTTTCTTGACACTTCACACAAATTGAATCATATGATGTAGTCTGTTGCTCCTGGCTTCTTTCACTTAGCTTGTTTTCATGTTTTAGTATGCAACAATACTTCATTTCATCCCGCCTTTATTGCTGAATAAGATCCCACAGCATGGATAGACCTCATTTTATTTATCTATTCACTAGTTGATGTCCACATAGATTGTTTCCAGTGTGGGGTTATTATGAATCCAGCTGCTGTGAACATTTGCACGTATGTATTTTTGTGAACAAATGTTTTCATTTCTCCTGGGTAGATTCCTAGGAGTGGAATTGCTGGGTTGTATGGTAAATTTATATTTAATTTTTTAATATAACTGCCCAAGTCTTTTCCAAATGATTTACCATTTTACATTCACACCAGTGATGTTCCAGTTTCTTTACACCCCTACCAGTCCTTGGTATTATCTATCTTTTAAAACTGTAACCATTCTGGTAGGTGCGTGACCGTATCTCACCAATTTTAATTTGCATTTCCATAATGACTAACGATGTTGAGCATCTTTTTGAAATATCTGAAACTATAAAATGAAATCTGCCTTAAGGATGACTATGCAATGATAAAGTGGAGTATTAAGATAATACTGTATTTTACATTTGCCCAGCAACTTCTAAGGCACTCCAGTTATTTTTATAAGCATCCACCATTTTCATGATCGTCATAAAAGAGTACCTATTTCTGCCTTTGTCTGCCTATTTCCGCAGTTTTTTAAAAAATGAGTCATGCAGGCATGATTCACACTCTGCAGGGAAGGAGAAAATTCACCCTCTGGTGTTTGGTGAGGGCAATTTTTCTCTTGCTTAGAGGTACTGTCCTCCTAGCATGGGGGCAGGGGCACAGTGCAGGGGGGAGGTGCTAAGAACAAATTGTTCACAAACACAAACCAAAAAGCCTCTGTGAGTTCAGTTGACTGTTCAAGGCCCAAAAACGAAGTGATGGAAAAATTTCAATGGAGTCTGTGTAATCAGCAAGGCAGCGGCATGCACGAGAAACTGGTAAGAGCAGGGGCGTGTAGGCCATGGTTGGTGTGCTTCCCAGGGAGCGAATCTGCTGATCCACAGGCAGGGAGGGTAGGGAGAGTCCTGGGCTCATTGCTGGGAGGGGACACTGTGTGCGGTTTGGGTTTCATTCTCAGACGTGACTCTTTCTGCAATATTTTCTCTGTGTGTAAACGGATGAAAGGAGTTCAAGAGCTTGATTGAAACCTTATTAAGTTTCTGGAAACTTCTTGGAACCTGTAGAAGAGTTCTTAGACTTTCTTCTCCAGGATCTCAGGGGACGGGATATCCCAGGTCTCATTCCACATCCCAATCCCTAGTAAAAGAAGCTCCTAGATCCCATCATGAAATCCCAATTTGGGAAGAATGGAGATTCCAGTGACTGAGGCCGCTCACAGCACCTCTGAGTCTGGCCCATTTTTAAAGACCTCAAAGATGAGAATGGCCTTGGCAGTAACCTCATTCTCTCCCTCTACAATGTCTTGGTCTATGACCCCCTCTCTCCAGTTCTGAAATCATTTCTGGCTGGAGGAGGCCAGACTCAGGGTATGAAAGGCTCAGGCCAGTTCCCAGCCCACCAAGCTGCTCATGAGCCAGTCAGACCAGTTTCCAAACCAATCCACTGTCTACAACTCAGTTATCCCAACTCAATTGATAGCCCACGGCTTAACTGAAACACTCTCATACCTGGCACCAGCCACAATGGCCCATGGGCAGACTGACCCTCCCATACCTGGGAACAGTCC
The DNA here is from genome assembly GCF_022682495.2 of Desmodus rotundus. NCBI lineage: Eukaryota > Metazoa > Chordata > Mammalia > Chiroptera > Phyllostomidae > Desmodus > Desmodus rotundus. The sequence continues at coordinate 4,803,933 of NC_071388.1, read as the reverse complement.
GGCCCTTTACCTAACCCACTTCCCCCGACTCCCATCCTGAAACCCTGAGGCACTCGGCCAGAAGAACAGGAGACTAACCCCTCCCCTATTCCCCTACAAACCCCATGCTTTTTCTTCTAAAAACCCCATTCTTGCCTCCCCCTCCACAGCTCCCATCAGTCCAGACTCAGCCCACCTGTGAGCACAGCATCAAATAAAGGCACTTGGATCAGATCATCTGGCTCCTCCTGCCTTAATCTCTCACGCATTTCTAACAGGGCGGACTCATAAAATATGTGCTTTTGCGTCACTCCTAGGCATATGTGCAGTGGAAATGGGCTCATATGTCCACCAATAGCCATATGCAGAAAAGGTCAAAGCTATTATTCCCAACAGCCTCAAACTGGAAACTAACCAAATACTCATCAATGGAAGGGGTGAAGGAACGATGGGGCTTTCACACAATGGGGTCCTACTCCGCCATGAGAATGAGCCCTCTACACCTGCACACAGTATGAATGAGTATAGGGAACTATTCCACATGTGGGAAATGTAGCCCAGCTCCCACTCGGAAAAGCCAGTGGGTGCAAGGTCCAGCACGCAGGACCCACGCCCACATACAGGTTCTCCCGTGGGGAATCAGGCCTGCCTTGTACCTAGGCTGCTATGAGAATTGCTTTTGCTAAAACTCCCTCACCCTGGAATGAGACAGCAAATGTTAAATGAGTATCTTTAACTTCCTAAAGTCTGCTAAACCTCCCAAGTATGGAGTATAACCAATTCAACCACTTTTCCCCTTGATCTGTAACATCCTTCTCTTTGAAGTAATTAGCAGCATTCTTTCCTCTGTTGTCTGTAAAAGATAATCACCTACAATAAACCTGTGCATAGTAAATGAGGACCATCCTCGATGTAATGTACCCAGAAAGGCAATAAAAGCCTGTCTGGGCAGGGGTCTGGCTTTCTTGGGGGCTCTCTCTGGCCCTCACGCCCTCTCTCTTAGAGAGTGGCCATGCTGTCCCTTTTTCTCCACAGGATTTCTGTAGTCCGTGTGAATTTGTCCATTGCTGCCACAACACACAGATCCCGAGGGCCAGGATCTGCATCAAAAGAGTCTCGCAAGCAAACGTTAGGGAGAGAAGCCAGACGGAAAAGGGCACATGCCCTGTGATCCCATTGGTATCAAGTGCAAAACCAGACAAATGGAATCTGTAGTGCAGGATGGCGGTGACCGGAAGGGAGCGCAAGGGATATCCTAGGGCACTGGTTGTGTTGTTTTTGATCTGGGTGCTGTTTTCATACCATGTGCCCTCTCCATGCAGCGGAATATTACATTGATACATGATACAACGTGGATGAACCTGGAGACGTTATGCCAGGCAAAGGAAGCTAGACACCAAAGGCTCCATGTTGTGTAATTCTATTTGTATGAAATATCCAGGACAGGAAATTGCAGGTAGACAGAAAGTAGATGATACAATTTCTAAAATTTATAAAAGTTCACCAAACTTAATGTTGAATGTTTAGTGGATTTTGTTTGTTTGTTTGTTTGCAGTTTCTTGTTTAATACAGAAGTTCAAAAAGAAGCACACCACTGGGAAAACACATTTTCTTCCCACAGAAGTAAAACCAGTTAAAATAGCGAACAGGAAACAATATGAAAACAGATGGAAATGCATCCAGTTGCACACAAATCCGTTGGAAGACAGTGGCAATAGGAGATCTGAAGAAACAAACATTACAACAAATTCACCCTGTGGGAGGTTTGCTGTACAGCTGGCTTAAAGTGCCCGTGTTCCTGACATGTTTCAGCTTGTGGCGTTTGCGAGATTCTGTTTCAACAATCAAAGTCACTAGGAGCTCCTTTCTGTGAGCCACTAAAAGAAGAAGTCAGCTTCAACAATAAAAGATTTATTCAAAGTAATACATGTTATGAAAACCTGACTAAGTGTAACCCTTGCAGGAGTAGCTGCTTTAATCAGAAGCTTAGAAAGACTCCAGAGAAAAGGTATAAAGATGGCACCTCCTGTGAAATCCATTTACTTCATCATTAATAGGCAAGCTACTGTAGCAAATAAATTGAAGGAGAAATGCAGGTTTTAGAAGATACTATCGAAGCCCTGGTTGGTGTAGCTCAGTGGATGGAGCATGGGCCTGTGAACCCCAGGGTCACCAGTTCGATTCCCAGTCAGGGCACATGCCTGGGTTGCAGGCCAGGTCCCCTGTTGGAGGTGTGCAAGAGACAACTGACTGATTTCTCTCTCCCTGTCTTTCTCCCTCCCTTCCCCTCTTTCTGAAAGTAAATAAATAACATCTTTTAAAACATAAACTGGTTATGTGGTATTTGTGTTATCTTTGAAAGTCTGTGGTGTGTGGTATATTTTATTATGAGCATAACATGTTAGGTTGGCCATATGAAACTGCCGCCTTTTTAGGTCAGAACAGCCGAGAACCGGCAGCTTCAAAGGGTTCAGTGTGACGCGTAGCTTGTAAGAGCGTCTGCGAGGATGCCACCTCGGACTCTGGTGACGACGAGGGCACATGATGAAAGGTGTGGAGCTTGTGCAGGCCTGCGCCTGTCTGCCCGCAGCCCGGCTGCCACCAAAACCAGGGGGTGGAGTCCCCGCTTGCCATCCCCCTCCCTAACACCACGTGGTCTCTCCATACCCTGGAGGACCTGTGATTCTGTCTGGGGTCATTCCAAAGTGTCCCGTGTTCCTCCTTTGCACCAAACTGGCCAAATTCCAAGTAATGCAAGGAAAGCGTGCACGTGGCACATTGAAAATTCTGGTGCCATCGGCACGCAGACTCGGTTTGGTGTCTTAATGGGGAGCTGGGGACCCGGCCAGATCTTTTTTCTCTGAAACTCATCTATTAAGACAGCCAGGCAAAGGCAAATGTAATGACTTCGACTTCATCCCACACATCACACGAGAGTAAGACTAAGCTTCTAGAATTTTTCTGTTAAAACCCAATAAAATACGAGGCCATTTTTAATCTTTTTTTGAAATACGCTCAGGTGCAATTGCTTTTAAGTTTGAAAAAGGTACCTTAAACAAGTAAAAGATACAATAAAATAAAATACCTACTTTAAAAAGTTAAAAGAAACCAAAAATAACAAAAAATGTTTAAAAACATCCCAAAAAGTAATTCTTTAAAAAGGTAGAGCAATAAAGATAATTGACATTAGCTACTTTTGGACAAGAAGGGGTGACATTTACTTTGCAATGTAGATTTTTCTATGCTGTTTGGATTGCTAAAATATCTGTATGTATTCCTCCTATTTTTTAAAACATTGTTTATTTATTTATTTTTACAGAGATAGGGGAAGGGAGAAAGAGAGAGAAACATCAATGTGTGGTTGCCTCTCATGCACCCAGGGACCTGGCCTGCAACCCAGGCATGTGCCCAGACTGGGAATCAGACCAGCAACCCTTTGCTTTGCAGTCCGGGGCTCAATCCATGGAGCCACACCAGCCAGGGCCCTCCTATTTTTTAAATATTAATGGATTATTTGAGCATTGATATAATAGACCATTTTGTTTTATTTTTAAACTTTTTTCTACATTCTTAAAAACAATAAATATCATTTAAGAGTTAAATATAAAAAGTCCTGATAAACTGTTAAAAACTTTAATGTAGGAACTAATATAGAAATGTCTTAAACAAAAAAGATGATTATCAAACTTTATTTTTTCTTTCAAAATATTTATTTCAAGTAAAAACATATGATGTACTGTGTATAAGAAGACAACTACATCTAAGAAAGTTAAGTGAAATACTTTGAGGAAAATACTCATTTGGTCATTCAAATATAAAACTGAAAATAATTTTACAATCAATACTTGATTGAAAACAATGTTATTCTATTCAAGTAACAAGCCCAAAGTCATCCCTAACTCAGAATTAAAACTCTTCTCTCTATTCATACCCATTGGCCTTACACAACAGTCATGAAAACTTTTATCCAGAACTGTCTCCCCAAAATCCATCATTTTACTTGTTATTCTTACAGGAATTATTGTTTTGTTTGTTTTTCATAAATAATTTTTTTCAGAATGCCACTACCCAACCACATCAACCTTTGCACAATATCTTTCTTACAAAAGCAGAAATAGCTAAATAATGCGCCTCAGGTTAGGTGAGAGGCAGTGGCCGCGCTGACCGCGCTGACCGCGCTGTGGAAGTCCACCCAGCCCGCTAAGAACCCGTGTTGACACAAACGTCCCCTCGGTGCTGGAACCCTCTCCCAGCGGTGCGCAGGGGTGCCCCGAGGAAGAGGGAAACCTGTGAGTCCTCGCCGTACGTGGAGTGCTGGACAGAGACGGCCAAAGCCAAGGCCTCCCTGACCCCACGCACACCCAAGGCAAATGCAAAGTGTCCGGGCACAGCTGTCCCCAAGAGGGCGTGTGAGGCAGGTCTGGCCCGGGAGACCCCATCTATTTGGAGGAGGAGCACGCAGCACCCCCTGGAGCGTCACTGTGTCCTCCAGATCTCTGTCCTGGGCGCGTCGACTGGTCTCCGCCCGGTCCTCCGGGGCCGTCCTCCGCCCGGCCTGGTCCCTCCCGGGGAGGCGGCTGGGGGTCTTCCTCGAGCTCTGCGTCCTCTGAGTCCGACGCGTCGTCGTAGAAGTGGATCGTGGCTTGCACCGGGAAACTGGCCAGCACTTTCTCCCCAGAACTCTGCAGGTATTCTTGGCGCTTGGAAATGGGTAAATAAAGTCTAATATTTAAGAAACAAATCTAGCATTAGTCAACTTGAAACGGTCCTTTTCCCTCGAAGCAGCTAACTGCCAAACTTCCTCTCTGATTTTGCCTTCGCTGCACGCAGCGTTTTGTATCAAGTCAGGGGGACGCAACCGCGAGCAAAGGCTGAGGCCTGGTGAGGGGTCCCACGCTAGTCCAGCAATGAGCTGTGATCTGAGTGAGCAAATCAATGGAGGAAAAAGGGCGAGCTTCCGTGAGGGTAAGAGGAAACGGAAACACTGAGCTCCAAGATGAGGAGTAGCAGGCCCCCAAGCACGGGGAATGCTGCGGCCCTTTGGGCTCTAGGGCAAACTTCGCTCTGAAACCCTGGGCTAGAAGAGAAGCAGCTAATCTTTCTGGACGTTGCCCTAGAGAAGCTATAGGGGTGGGTGGCTGGCTTGTCTGGATAAGTAGAGAAAATGGCAGCCCTGGCTACTTATCCAGTAGGAAGAGAGAGGGAGAAAGTGAAAGGGGAAGGGAAAAGGAGAAAGACCCCACTTTGGGGACCTTTTGATAGTATAAATATATCTGTATATTTTAAAAAAAGAAGCTGTGGCTGGTGTGGCTCAGTGGACTGAGTGCCGGCCTGCAAACCAAGGGGTCACTGGGTCCATTCTCAGTCAGGGCACACGCCTGGGTTGGGGGACAGGTCCCCAGTTGGGGGCGTGTAAAGGCAACCACACATTGATGTTTCTCTCCTTCTCTCTCCTTCCCTTCCCCTCTGTCTGAAAATAAACAAATAAAATCTTTTAAAAAAGAAAAGAAATATATAAATTTGGAACCTCTAAAGCCAGGTTTTGTAAATTTAGGACTCTAGTCAGAGTCTGTAAAATACTCCCACTCTCTCCAAGCTCTCTCGTCCTTCAACAGTTTATGAATTTGTTTGCATTTCCCCCTGTGGTCTCCTGAGGAACCGAGAGGATTACCCATTGATCATTACCCATTGATCGCTGCTTATTTGCAAAGCTGATCTCAAGTCCCCCTTTTTGGATTTCAAGACCCCTGTCAAGGAAAAGTGAGAAAACACCTTGCTAGAAATAACGCACCACAATTTCAAACTTGTGAAGCTTTCCGACAGACCAGTGATTCTTGACCTCGACCTCCAGGAGACTGTTGGCAGGCAATGTCTGGAGACAATTTTTGTTGTTGCCACAACTGAGGAGAAGCTACTGGCCCAGAGTGGGTAGAGGCCAGGGACGCTGTTCTGCATTCTACAATGCCCAGGACAACCTCCCACCTCCAGCAACAGAGTATGATCCAGTCCCAGCCAAGTGTCCATAGTTGAGGAACTCTGCAACAGGCAGAAAAGACTACACACCTATGAGTGTGATATAAGCACAGCACGGAGTTTGGCCATGCTAAACTTAGTGTTATGCCGGAGTCCTGTGGTCTGCCTTTATCCTTGGTGGACATGTTCCAAGACCTCCCCCTGCCCCCCCACCAGCGGATAAGTGAAACCACAGATAATACCGAACTCTACACATACTGTATTTTTTCCTATGTATACATACATACCTATGGTAAAGTTTAATTTATAAATTAGGCACGGTAAGAGATTAAAAATAACTAATAATAAAATAGAATAATGATAACAATATATCAGCCCTAGCAGGGTAGCTCAGTTGGTTAGAGCGTCATCCCAATGTGCCAAGGTTGTGGGTTTGATCCTAGGTTAGGGCACCTACAAGAACCAACCAATGACCCCTGACTGGTGTGGCTTAGCGGATTGAGTGCCAGCCTGTGAACCAAAGGGTTGCTGATTTGATTCCCAGCTGGGGCACATGCCTGGGTTGCAGGCCAGGTCCCCAGTAGGGGGCACATGAGAGGCAACCACACACTGATGTTCCTCTCCCTTTCTTTCTCGCTCCCTTCCCCTCTTTAAAAATAAATAAATAAAATCTTAAAACAAAAAAAAAGAATCAACCAATGAATGCATAAATAAGTGGAACAACACATGGCTATTCTTTTCTTCCTTTCTCTCTCTAAAATCAACACATAAAAATTAAAGAAACAAAAAACAACAATATACTGTAATCAAATGTATGGCTTTGGGCCCACTGTTAGATGAAATAAGGGCTGCTTGAACACAAGCACTGGGACACCCTGGCAGTTGATCTGACAGCCGAGAGGGCTACCAAGTGACTAACGGTTGGGCAGTGTCTGTCTACCGCGTGGAGCCACTGGACGAAGGGCTGATTCACGTCCCAGACGGAGGAGGGGGAAAGGGCGAGATTTCATCATGATGTGTGGAAGGAGGTGCACTTTAAAAGTTGTAAGTTGTGTATTTCTGCGTAGACTGAAACCTCAGAAAGTGAAGCCACAGGTAAGGGGAGGCTATTGTATTTACAGGTGAATTTGAATTTGTAGGATGTCTGGAATTTGCTTGAAAATATTCTACCAAAAAGTTTTTTTTAAAAGACTTGGGAGAGGGTGAAATGTGGTCAGGTTGGAAGAGCGCTGATGATTATTAAGGCTGGTTGGTGCTGGGCACACGGGAGCCCGCTCTCCTATTCTCTGCACTTTGGTGTATGTTTGAAAGTTTCTGTGATAAAGCAGGTCTTTAGTTTGCAACGCACACCTCACCAGTCACTGCATTTTCACCGAATCTAAAATTGGGGAGCAGGAGCAAGGTGTCTGCGGGAGGCAGGCCCTGGCAGGAGGTGCAGGTGTACACACAGTGTACAAGAGGGTGAGGGTCTCACCCCAAATCGTGCCCCGGATCACCTGCAGAGCCTATAAAACACAGGCCCCGAGGCCTTGCCCCAGAACAGGTGCTTCAGAACCTCCTGGGGGAGCCGCTCAGGGTCTGTATTTTTAAAGTTTCCCAGGTGATCCCAGGAGGACTGAAGACCACTGACAGAAAGGACCCTAGGAAAGCTTCTCTTCTCCAAAAGTCACTCTGTGACCAGTCTGAGGGCTCTAGATTTCACTTTTAACAATTAGTGTCCATGGGTTTGATGAAAGTGTCCAATCTGCCAGGATCAGCAGGGTAAAAATACTCTGGTGAAAAGTTGGGGCACAGGCTAGGTTTATTCTGGTGAAGAAAGTGGCGGACAGAGATGGAGACAGAGAAACAGATAAAAAAAAAAAAAACTGAGCATGAGCCACCTGCTTCTAAGGCTTGAAGTGAGAGGGAAACAGCAGTGGGGGGCTTGCTCCCGCCAAGACCGCAGAAGACCCCCCAAGAAAGAGTGGAGGACATCTGGGGGAGTACCCATCCATCCCTGTTCAGGCAGCACTTTTGCTTCGAAGGTCTACTTTGCTCTCAGGGGTGTGCAACCTGTGGCCCAGCATGGCTATGAATGCGGCCCAACACAAAATCATAAATTTACTTAAAACATTATGAGATTTTTTTTGTGTGTGATTACATGTTGCAATGTATTTAATGTGTGGCCCAAGACAACCCTTCTTCCAGTGCGGCCCAGAGACGCCAAAGCGTTGGCCAGCCCTGCTAGATAACACACAAACTATCCTGGGAGGGACAGAGAAATGTACCTGAATAGCTAAGTCAATGAATAGGTATGTTCAGACAACTCATATTCCACTGCATTTAACACAAGACATAATATGTAATAAGAGGTATTAAACAAAAGGTATGAAGGACAGACAGGCCAATTCCAACTTGCAACTGAAACAAAGCCTGAAGGAATAAATGAACGGATTCCAGAAATCCCACAAAGGCATGACCCGTGGACACAGATGTGGGGACCGACTGGGGGAGGGGACAAGATAGGGCTAAGTGGAGGTGGGGAAAGGGAGAAAAACGGGAAGAACTGTAATGCCATTTAAAAAAAAAGATATTTGCTAGTATCATCTTTAAAAAAAAAAGTCCCATTAAATATCCCTGAAGTTCCTTGGGATAATAGTAACTAAATAATATTGGGGATACTGAATTATTTTGCACCTTGTTGACCATGTATGCGGGAGAAGGCGCTGAGGTGTATTAATGCTTACAGTAAGAGTGTTTCCCACTGCGAAGTCGTGTTACCTTACAGGGTGCTGAAACCCAAAGGCCCCCTTCGATCCAGAAGCTTGTTGGTCGCCCTCAGGTTCCAGCTGTAAAGACAGACAGACACACACACACACACACAGTCAGGGAGCCTCTGGAGTGGCATCCTGAAATTCATAAAAACAAAATCTAAGTGGCCTGCGCTTGTTCGCGTCCGCAGCGACCTTAGAGACCGTTTAAACACCCTAGCAGAAGTCCGTACGCCCGGCTTCCTCTTACTGTTGCCGGGGATCTCCAGGGTGCTGTGCGGGATTCAGAGATGGGCAGGTGGGTCTGCCACAGGCCGCCCCCCACCCCCGTCCACGCGTTTTAAATCCAATGGGAAGGGACTCACGCCTCGGGCTCAGCCCCAGCCAAGGGGTGGGCGGCCCGGAGGACGGGAGGGTGGGGCCAGGAGAACGCAGGCCTTGACATCGCCTTCCAGGAAATCGCCTCCCTGGCAGGGCCAGCAAGTAGCCAGGAGGGAAATGGAACAGAGGTCAGCAAAAGTTTAGGCTGTCGTTCGCTGTCCCCACGCTGGGGAGGGTGAGAGCTCCCAAGGGGATTTAGGGGCACCAGTGGGTGAGGAGGGCCCCACTCAGGGCAAGGCCTTGAAGCCTTCCCTAAAATTTCTCGGGAAACGTCCAACAGGGCTCCGGAGCCAAGGAATTCTCCTCTTTGTCGGGAGAGGGCGCTGTTGAGCAAGTGTTCCCTTCCCGCGGGGGGATGCGCTCTCCCAGCAGTGTTTCCAAGGGACCGCGCGCGCGGTACCCCGCAGGGGGTCGCTCGCCGCTGGCCTCTCCATCCAGCCACCTGGGCTCGGTAAAGACCAGACCCGGGGGAAGTGGGGCAGCGAGCGCTACAGGTCCATGAGACACCCACGCTCCACCCTCCCCCCAAAAATCCAAGGACACAACTGCTTCAACCAGTGCGCCGTGTTGACAATCAACTAGAAAGTTGCTACAGTTTAACATTTTTTCTGCAATCTCCACTTTTCTCACAAATGGCCTTCTCATCACAATAGGGATAAAAAACCCACCCTCTTGCCTTACATAGGGAAGTATGGTACAGTATTTTTATTCTTGCAACTGATAGACTCTGTACACATTTCATGCAAAAGAAAATAGGATAATTGTATATTTCTATATACTCTCTCTTCCAAAGACCTTCTAAGTCTTATGTTTAAGCTGGATGGAGGTGGGCAAAGAGAAAAAGCGGGGACAACTGTAATACCATGAACAATAAAATTAAAATTATAAAAGGTATTATGGCCCTGGCTGGTGTGGCTCAGTGGATTGAGCACCAGACTACAAACCAAAGGGTCAAGGGTTTGATTCCCAGTCAGGGCATGTGCCTGGGTTGTGGGACAGGTCCCCAGCAGGGGGAGCGGGAGAGGCAATCTCACATTGATGGTTGTCTCCCTCCCTTCCCCTCTCTAAGAATAAATAAAATCTTTTTTTTAAATCTTATGTTTAAGAACTTAAGTTTGAATGCAAAAGAAGCAATTATTTTTATTTATTTAGACATTGCATGAATTTAATAATAATTTGGGCTACAAAATCGTATTTCTTGTTAATTTGATATTTACTTGCTTCATTCTTTAAATAATAGTAACTGAATTAAAACTTTAAATCACTGTGAATAACTTTTAAATGTAATTTAAATGCAAAATGTAATTTTTAAAATTATTCACACTACTTTTAAAAAGTACCTAAATCTGCTTTCTTGCACTTGAATTTACCATATCACAAATAACTGCCACAAGCCCCATGTGTTAGGCAAATTAAATACATGGTCCTTACTAGTCTAATTAACTTCAGCATTTTTAAAAAGAGCCATCCATTTATATTTTAAAATTTACCAAGGAAAGGTAAATTCCATGAAAGCAAGTCATTACTTCAATAAGTATAAAGCAATTTAGTTACCACCGCAGGAAACAAAAGAATAGTGGTGGCCATTGATCTTCCCCCACAAAGCCCTCCACTAGAGTGTATTTGCTCAGCCAATATGAGTTATCCCAGCAGTGCTTGCAGACAGGGTCGAAAGTGCTTCAGAAAGGGCCAGACAGCGGGAGCGGCCTTTTCACCACATCTTCTGGGCACCCCAGACTGGCCTCTGCCCTTATTTACACTGTGGCACCTGCCCAGTGCTAATGACACCAGCGTCGTGCTTCTGAGGCGAGGGGAGAGAGGCAGCCTTCTCCTGGCCTCTCTCTACTGATTTGCAATGGGTGAGGAAAAAAAACAAAGCCCCAATATAGAAGAAATCGCTTGTAATGCCTGTGAAACCAGCTATGCTGGAGTGGTTTTGCTTTGCTAGAAGGGAGAAGCAAGCAGGAGCCCAATCTCCTGTGCCTTGGGCCTGACCAACACTGCTCACCAGGCTCTTGGTGCAGACCACTTCTGCATTAGATGACCAAGGCCGGTCCAGGCGGGGGGCTTTTCACGGTCCCTTCATTTCAGAGATGGTGCTATTTTCTTACTGAACTGGCGGATACCTGCGACGCCCACACTTCACCTTACCTGGCCTCCAGTTCTGGTCCGCTCAGCATCTCGGGGTGTCAGGATCCAAGGTCTCCATGGTGTAGGGCTGGAATGGCAGGGACCAGGAGTGAACCCCAGCATCCTCTGCTGTCTTTCAAAATTATGCCATAAGAGTTATCATTCTTATCATTTCTACTGTGTGCCTGAAAAAGGACACACTGGGGCCCTGGCTGGTGTGGCTCGATGGATTGAGTGCCGGCCTGTGAACCAAAGGGTGGCAGGTTCAATTCCCAGTCAGGGCACATGCCTGGGTTGCTGGCCAGGTCCCCAGTGGGGGGTGTGTCAGAGGAAACCATACTTTGATGTTTCTTTCTCTCTCTTCCTTCCCCCCTCCCTTCTCCTCTCTGAAAATAATTAAATAAAATATTGTTTTAAAAAACAAAGAGTCACTGCACATCCCACAGCGTCCCCTCAAGTCCCCAGTCTCTGAATACACAATGCCGTGTGTTTTTCCAGCCTGCAACCTTCCCAGGTCTCTGCGGTCACTGGGCTTTGAGAAGTCCCAAGTTTGATACAGTTATCAGGGGACACAGTTGAGGAATTTCTCTCCCTGTCTGGCTGGACTCTTCAATTCAGATTCCCTCCCATGGCTGGCTACTTTGTAGCTCATTAATTCCAAGGACACCTCCTCGGTTATGAAGGGTCTTGACTCCAGAGATGATTCTACAGAGTTCTGTTGGATACAATGCACAAAGGGGACTCCGTTTCTCCTCTCTGGCTGCCTGGCCACCCAGCCCCTCCCACACTTCCCGGCCTATATGACTTCCTTAAACTTGACTACCTTGAAAAGGGCTGGCGCACGGGGCACGGGGCAGCGATAGCTGAGCCTCAAACAGCGCAAAGACTGTCACTAAGACCGTGACAGTCAACGTGAAGGGACGCCCCTGCAAGGCTCGTTGAGAGGCCCGGAGACAGCAACGTTCCCAGCCGGGTGAATTTCAGATCTATTAACGGAAGCGTTGACCCATTTCCTTGCGGAAACCTCCGGGACCTCCGCCGCTGTGCGCTGGAACCCAGACGACCCTGCGTCCCCGGCTCTGGCTAAGGAACTTGCCCTGCGTCGCGGTGAGATTCGGGGACTCAGCGCCCCGGCATCCCGCTCTCAGCACCACGCGCCACTCGCCTCTCGACGCGCCCACCCGGGCCGCAGGGACACCCTCACCTCTCGGGCTCGCGCGGCGGCGGTGGCCTCCGGGCACGGTCCGCGGGGCATAGACAGGCGCGACCCCGCGCCTCCCGGGATCCAGCCGCCGTCTCTGGTCTCATGGTGCCCGCGGAGCCCGCGCCCCTCCAGCTGCGCCAGGGACTCAGCGGCGCCTGTAACCGCTCGAGCGAGGGCGCTCACCTACCAGCGCGCTCGGCGCCAGGTTTAAAAACGGGGGCGAGGAGGGGAGGGGACACGGGAAACCGGAGGGGGCGGGAAGGGCGCGGGACATGCTCCGGGAGGGGACAGGGGAGGCCGTAGAGGGGGAGGGGACAAGAAAAGCTCCAGGAGGGTGCGCCGCGGCGAGACGGTGGTAGAGTGGTGGATGTCAAGGAGGGGGCCAGGGAAGCCGGGGAGCATGGGTGGGGAGGGGACAAAGGAAACCCAGGGAGGGTCGGCAGGGGCGGTGACAGGGAAGCTAGTGGAAGGAACGGTGGGAAGTGACTCGCGAAGCCCGAGGAGGAGAAACAGTGAGGGGCGGGGCCGTGGGCGTTTCCATCGAGGGCCCTCCTTGGAGGGTTGTGGGTGGTGGGTGCTCGCGGAGGGGCCTCCCTGGCCGGGTGTGGGATAGGAGGGTCCGTGGATCCTGTGGGGTTCCCCACAGTCCTCGGGATTCTGGTTCCTGTGTGAGCATCTTAGTCCCCAGATTTAGGGGAATCCCACGTCCACCACTTTAAAGCGGTCTCGGGGTTTTGAGAGCGGTTGCAGAAGTCTCGGGACCGCGTGGACCCTCCCTGCCTCCGGTGTGAACGGCGGGCGCCCGGGACGTCCCAACGGTGATGCTCGAACCGGGTGGAGGGTCGTGGAGAGGAGAGCGAGATGAACAGAGCACCCTTCCCACCCATGGGCGCCTTAGGAAAGAATGTGGCTTTTCACGGGAGTGGATTTTCCTCGGGTTGAGGGCAGCCAGGAACACTTTCCAGTCCCTGCAGGATTCGCCGGCCGCGCGGGCGCAGCGCTGGTGGATCGGCAGTGCGGCGCCGAGGATGCTCAAGGCTGCGGTCCCGGCCTCGCTGCTTAGCTCCCGGGTCTCCGCGTCCCACCGACCCTGCGGGCTCTAAATCAAAGAACTTCAAAAATTAAAAGGTTTCCACTGTTTCCTTGAAGAGCAACAGATTTCGACAATAATTAAAACTAATTTAAAGGCAATGGGGGGGATTAACAAATAACCTAATTTTTATGTAAAATTTTATGCAATGATTTAAAAACACACTAAATATAACTGAGGGGTAGGGACAGGCAAGGGACACTAAGAGGCAACGCTGGGACAATGAGATACCGTATTCACCAAGGCAGAGAAGATTTTATAAAGCAAGTGTGGGCGACCGGGTCTGCGTGCCTAAAACCGAGCATCTTCCAGGTCGCCGGTGACGTTGTAATCAGCGCACCTTGCTGAGAAGGTGTGACGACTTCTATCATTTGCCTGGCAAATGGTCACCTCTTGACCCAGTAATTCTACTTCCCTGTTACACTAAAAATTGTGACCCAAAAGATATATTTTCAAACACGAACAAGATGCATGTCATCACGGAGAGGTGTCCATTGTAGTGTTGTTTATAATGTTGAAAGATTTGTCTAATGGGATGGCAATGATTAAAGAAGCAATGGCGGAGTATTATGCAGCTAATAAAAATGTCGGCTGAGTTTTGCACAGCACGGGAAAATGTACATGGCAGGGTGTTAAAAAGGACAAAATAGTGTGCTAGGGTCCAAACCGTGTGCAGAGGGCACATGGGTGAAAACAGTGCCACCAAGTACTGGGATTACAAAGGATTTAAAGCAAAAAAAAAATGGTTTCTAAATTGTCGACAATAAGCAAATATTTCTTTTTTACTGTGGTGAAATACCTGCATTGTTTCGCCACTGACACCACCATCCAGGACTTTTGAAACCATGGACCCATCAAGCTCTAACTCCCCATCCCCTTTCCCTCCCGCCCTGGCAGCCAGTGCCCTGCTCTCTGTCTCTCCCTGCGGGGCTGTTCCGGGCACTTCATATACCTGGACTCATCTGGCCCTTTGTGGAGCATATGTGAATATTATAAATTATCCACATTATCCTCACTTCAGCCCTGCGGAACAGACATTATCTTCATTTCACAGGTTAAGAAAGTGGGGTTCAGAGAAGTTAAATAAAGCCCCCATCTGGTTGGAGAGTCAGCACTGATATCCCCTTGGGGTCCATGGGCTTTGCAAACTGGATGCCACTCAAATTTAAAGGGAAAGAACCCAACACAGCACCTGCACACTTGGTTTGTCTTTTTTTGGTTTTGCTTTGTTTTCTTCTGCCAAGAACATGTTAAGGCCCCAATGGCCAAAGCTGGGACAATTTGAGCAACAAATTGTAGTATGGAATTATAACCCAAAGTGTAAAATAAATATCAATGATCTCATACTAATATCAACAAATATTGAAGAAGTGAATAAATGAGAGAAGAGGCAAGTTTTCTTAAGAGTTCCAAATAATTTATGTAGCTACTCTAGCTCCATCATTATAATTAACTATGCATGGTTTTGATGAACATGAACTTAATGAAAAATAAATTCATTGGTAATATAGAATAAAGGGATTGTGGGGGGTTGGGTTTGTTTTTTTTTTTTTTCTCAGAGTTGTTGCAGCAGTTAGAATAATTGAAATACAGTCAAAGAAATACACTGCTAATGAGATAATTGGGAATTCACTGGACTTTTGTGTTATAATTACTTCTCAAACTTGAACTTTTGGGGGTCCAAGGAAGATCTTTAGGAGAGGAAGTCATTTGGAAAAGGGTGTAGAAATCTTAGGGAACTTTTAACTCGGCCCATGCTTTACAAACTGGGAAAAACTACGTAACTTCAAGTGTGTGCATTCTTGCTTGGGAGGTGATGTGGGAAACAGATAAAATTGAGGTTCTATTTCTTGCAGTGCTCTCTTTAATTAAAAATTCTTTTTCTCATGCTGACTTTCATTTGTTGCTTAGAAACAAAGAGTAAAGATGTTAACTCTCAGGGTTTCCGGCTTGCCTAGGAGGAGGATACCAAAAGTCAAAACATCTCAGAGGGCAGAATATTTTTACATAAACAGTGTTGAAGACAAGCTAGGAAGACCATTTCCTTTTCTTCTGTTTCAGCAGACCCTGCTTCCTGTTATCCGCTCCGCAAAGTCCTCTGCGACTCTGGAAGCTGATTCAGAAGCTGTGAGATGTTTTCATTGCTGTTGATATTGTTGTGTGTTAAAACATTTTTTAGAGACAAAAAAAAAGTGTCCTTGATCCATAGCAATAAGATGTATTTGGTATTTTGATTTTTAAGAGTTTGTGTTTATTTTTTTTAATTGTGGTAAGATACAAACAACATAAAATGTCCATTTTAACCATTTTTAAGTATTTCGAAGTATACAGGTCAGTGGCATTAAGTACATTCAAGTCGTACTCCAGAACTTTTTGTCTTACTAAACTGCACCTGTACCCATCAAACAATAACTCCCATTTCTCCCTCTCTCTGCCCCTGGTCACCTTTTGTTCTGCTCTCTGCTGTATGAATTTCATTATTCTGGGGACCTCATATAAGTGGAATTATACAGTATTCATCTTTTTGTGACTGGTTAATTTCACTTCCCGTGAAGGCCTCAAGGTTCATCCACAATGTAACACGTGTCAGAATGTCCTTCCTTTTCAAAACTGAGTAACGTTCCACTGTGTGTATGGACCACATTCTGTTTATCCATCCCTCTGAGGAGGGACGCTGGGACTGCTTCCGCCTTTCGGCTACTGTGAATAGTGCTGTTATGGAGAGCACCCGTAGGAGTCTCTGCTTCCAATTCTTTGGGGTATGTACTCAGAAGTCAAACTGCTAGATTAAATGTATTTGGTTTTGAACAATTATTTTAAGGCTTGAGTTTGCTTTTGAAAGAAAAAACATTCAACATGAAATTGTATTCAAGGTGTGAAAGAGGGGGAAAGTGTTTCTAACCAGGTTTCAGCGCACGGTAGCTGGGTCTGGTCACCGGAACCATGCCCCGTCCTCCCTCTGCCAAGTCAGGGCCACAACAGTCGCTGCCAGGCCCCCCCTGATCTCCCCCTCTGCCTCCCCGACTGATCTCATCCACTGCTTGCTCTCCTGTCCACCCTCCCCTAGCATTCCCGGCCTCTGGACTCTTTGTGGACCAGGAACAGCCAGACACACTCGCCTTTCAGGGCCTCTGCCTGAAACCCAGTCCTTCCAGATATCTCCATGGGTCTCCCCTCACCTCCTTCAAGTCTGTACTCAAGTGTCCCCTGAGGATGACGCCTTCCCTGGACACCTGTTTAAAGTCTCTCTGACACACACACACACACACACACACACCACCTCCTTCCTTTCCTATTTTATTTTTCTCCGCAGTACCTATCACAGAAAACATACTCTATGTGTGTCTACTTATTATATGTATTATTGCCCCTCCCACTAGGATGTCCGCTGCATGGGGCAGGGCTTCTGTCTCTTTTGTTCGCTGCTGTATCCAGGCACCTAGGCACCACCTGACACAAGGTAGGACCGGTAGGTGTCGGAGGGTGTGTAGCTGGGCCCATGAGGCACTTCAGAAGAGAAGAAAGTACTTTGCGGTTGTCTGGTTTCATTAGGCACTCGGGCTTGCCACCCCGCATAGGAGAATGTGGAAGCAGGATGTTGCACCTGCATACGGCACAAGCAGGACCTCACTGCAGCTGTCCCCACAGCCAGCAGGACAGTGTTCCCCGTGTTTGGCTGAATAATGGCCCCCCAAAAGGTATGTCCAAGCCCTAACTGCCAGAACCCGTGGATGCGACCTTACTCAGAAAAGGGGGCTTTGCTGATGTCACTAGGGAGCCTGAGAGGAGGTCATTCTGGACTGAGAGCAGACCGTAAGTCCAATGACAGGTGTCCTTTATTTTTTCCCTATGAGGAGTACCATTGATCCCCAAAGTTGCCAAAATCAAAGACAGGTGTCTTTGTAAGAGAAAAGCAGAGGGCGGTCTGAGACACAGACCCGTGAGAAGAAGGGGATGTGGAGACTGAGGCAGGGATGGTAGTCATGTGTCCACGAGCCAGGGAACCGGTGGGCCCGGCTGCCAGCAGCAGCTGGGAGACAGGCCGCAGAGTCTCCAGGAGGAAAGAGCCCTTTAGACCCTTGACTTCAGACTTCTGGGCTCCAGGGCTGTGAGAGGCTGACTTTCCATTATTTTAAGCCACTCTGTTGTGGTAATTGGTCACAGCAGTCCCAGGAAACTAATATCCTCCCCCCGCCAGTCCATTGTCATATTCAAACTGGTCCCTGAGTTTACTGCTGTGATGAGACTCACTCTTCCAGCTGCCTGTACAGAACAGCAAAGCAACACCTATTGGTTTCAGATTGCCTGGCCATTGCAGGGCGGGGGGTGGGAGGCCAGGCCACGTCTGAGGAGTCAGAACCCCAGATCCAGAGCTGACTCTTCTTTTTTTTTTTTTTTTAAAGATTTATATTTAGACAGAAGGGAAGGGAGGGAGAAAGAGGGAAAGAAACATCAATGGTTGCTTCTCACTTGGCCCTCACATGGACCTGGCCTGCAACCCAGGCATGTGCCCCGACCAGGAATCGAACCGGCGACCCTTTGGTTCACAACCTGCGCTTGATCCACTGAGCTACACCAGCTAGGGCCAGAGCTGGCTCCTCTTTACATCACAGACCAGATAACAAGAGCTCACTGATGTTTGCCTATAGCAGTAATAATGGCTGCTGATGCAACAACAATACCATGGCTACGATTCGCTATACGCCAGGCACTAAGGTCTGTAGACATTAATTCACTGAGTCCTCACAACGTATAAGGGAGAGAGTAGTATTATGCAGTATCCATATTTTGCAGGTGGGGAAATCAAGTCACAAGGAAGTTAAATCATTTCTTCCAGGTCACCCAGAAAGTCAGGCAGGCTCACTGCAGGATCTGGGGCTTAGCAAATATGCAGCGGTGGGGGTTCAGAACAAGCGCCCCCATGGTGTGCCTCAGCGGTATGCAGATTACTCTGAGCTAAAGGCGACTGGAGCCACAGGCTCAAGAGAACTTGCTGCCCTTCTTTAACTACCTAGGAGACTTGAATTAGGGGTCTCATCCTTAAGAGATTACCAGAGATAACTTCTTCTTACCTGCCTATAGAGCAGGGCGAGCTTTTATTCACTAAACGTCTGTTCTTCTCATCATCCTGCCGTGACCCTCTGTAGCCCCCAAGTCAGCAGCTGACCTCGGCCGTAGCTCTCAGTGACTTAGACACCCGTGTTCCTTTTCTGTCTCGGAACCTCTCGGGCATGCAGAGTCTCTGAGTCTGTGATGTATGTGGGGCTCCCATCCATGTATGTGACTCCATTGGGTTACTTTCTCTTGCCAACCTGTCTTGTGCCTACTTGCTGATCAGACCAGCGGGAAGAGCCTTGAGGGAAGAGCAAAGTTTCTTCCTCTCCCACACTAGGCAGAAGACAGAGCTCTGGTCACCTGTCAGTCACCCGTTAGACTCAATCTCACCTTACAGTCGCGCTGGCTGTCTAGGGCACCACCCTTAGGAATGTCGTTGTGAGAGGAAGGTGACCATGTCAATGGTGGCAGGTCCTGTATGTAGCATTCTGATTGGTGTCAAATGAGGTCGCCAGGCTCCGGGCCGCACTGTCGTTCTGCTTTCACTCTGGCAGGCTGAGACCCAGGCCTTTGCTGTCTGGTCAGCCTCTCGGCATTTTTATGGTATTGAGAGTGAAAACACTTTTTTGGTGTTTATGTATTTTAATGGAGTGAGGAAAAGAATGGAGAACATGAGAAGAAAGAGCAGGACAATCCTAGGCTTCTGCAGCGCCAGGAAATGTTCAATAATTTTTTTTCCTGACCTTTGAAATAAAAATGGGTAAACTTGCCCAATTCACTGCCCAGTCTCTGTGATGAAGAGAGAGGGGACATGGGTGGCGGGCACACAGTGCGATGTACATAAGATCATGTACCATGGAAATGTGCACCTGAAACCTGTATGACCCAATGTCACCCCAATAAAATTAATTTTAAAAAGAGCGAGAGGACATCCAGAGACTGGGCGTGGCTTTTAACTCAGGGCTCAAAACCTTCCGAGTGGCCTCCACTAGTCAGCTCAGACCGCGGGGACGAGATGCATGCCTGGAACAGGCATCAGGCCATTACTGTCCCCAGTCGGCAAAATCTCAGGCACGTGGTTGGGAGATTGTCTCCTCAAGGACTGGCATGGGGCGCCTATAGGTGCACGTGAAGACGGGGCTCTGTCCCCAAGGACGTGGCCTGAGGCCTGAGGTCATTGTATAACACCTTGAGATGAGCTGATTGCACCTGGATGCTTATTTTTCTGCTGGCATGAACGCAACCTGGATGAACCCTCTGACCCCTGGCCCCAGTCCTTTCTGACGTCCCTGTCACCTGCCCTGGCCCTGCTGCTGCCTGGACTTCAGTCCCGCTCCCTGACCTCACTAGCTCGGTGCCTCTGCTTTGTTCTTCCCCACAGACGCTGTCATACATTGTGATATTGGGATTAACTATAGATTTGGTCTCTGTCCCTGTTTCTGACACAGAGCTTCTGAAATTCTCAGAATTTCCTAAGCGAGGAGTGATAAAGGTATCTAAATATTTGTAACAAACCCCTTTCAACCACACCTGAGTTTATACTAATGAGGTGACTTTTGGGAAGCCCCAAAGGTTGGGGACTGGTTGCCAGGGGAACCAACCATATGGTGGGTCACACGGCAGTTGGTCACACTGACCAGGGAGAGGAGAGGGATTGAAGGTTGAGTCAGATGCCAATGGCCAGTGATTTAATCAGTCATGGCTGTGTAACAACATAAGAACTTATGTGACCGGGGTTCAGAGAGCTTTGAGGTTGGGTGGAGATTTGGGGAGAGTGGCGCGCCCAGAGAGTCATGGCAGCTCTGCACCCTTTCCCCGTACCTTGTCCGCGTCTCTTCCATCGGGCTGTTCTTGACTCACAGCGTTTTGTGGTAACCCAGCGGGACAGTAACTAAAGGTTTCTCTGAGTTCTGTGAGCCACTCTAGCAAAGTAACTGAAAGCAAGGGGAGGCCCGGGAACCTCTAATGTATGGCTGGTCCGTCAGAGGCACAGGTCTCGTGTGTGGTTTGATGTGATTTCAAATCCACTTGTTTATGCCCCAAATAAAATTGTTTTTATAAGTAAAGTCATTCTGAAGTAAGAGTGCAGTGAGGGGCATTGCTGGGGCTTGTGGATTAGAGCCCATGGAAGTGGCTCTGGTGAGGGGTAACTGCGGATACCAGGAATCTGTGAGGACTGTCCCAGAATGACCGGTCTGGACAAGGCCACTCTGCTGATCTGAAGAGCTCCCTGAAGACCCTGGGGTGTCATCTCCTGCCGTGGCACAGTGACCGGTCACAAGCCGTGGTGAGAACTGTGCTGTGGTCCCGGGAAGGACAGCGTCTTGCTCGCTGGCACTAGCAACAAGGCACTTTGTTCCCCGATGGCTCCTGGGCATCAGCTCTTGGCTGGCCAGGCTGGCTGTCCTGAGAACCAGCTCGTAAAAAGGTCCACCTCGAACTACAGTTGGGCTGTCTTTCTTTCATCTTGCCTGGGACAATAGTGTACTTAATCTATCATTGGTTTGGAGTATTTCTTTATTGGCTTCTTAAGAGACATTATCCTGTATTTTATTGGCTTGTGAAATTATTATAATTCCTCCAGTGAATTTGTGTTAAGTAAATTATTGGCAAAGACAATTTCAGTCTCTGAACATGATTTTTTGCTATTTCTAGGTCGGACACTCAGCTGGTGTCTGAGGACTGCTTGGTGCTAGGGGAACAACCTCACACGTTGGAAATGGAACTAGAATAATTTCCAGGGGTGTTCAACCTTTTGGCATCTCTGGGCCACACTAGAAGAAGAAGAGTTGTCTTGGGCCACACATTAAATACATTGCAATGTGTAATCACAAAAAAATTTCATAATGTTTTAAGTAAATTTACGATTTTGTGTTGGGCCTCATTCATAGCCACCCTGGGCCACATGTGGCCCGAGGGCCACGGGTTGGACACCCCTGATTACACATTCATCCCTGGGCTCAGTCTCCATCTAGGGTCTCCAGGGACCTGCCCACCTCACCAGTCTCCAGTCCCCAGGATTCCACGGGGAAATCAGCTCCACGCCAGCTGCACCTGGCCTATCTTTCCAGGAGGGGGCCCTACCCTTGACACCTGAGAGCCTCGCAGCTCCACTGAGCCCAGCTTGACCGGCTCTTCTTGTCTGGTCTGCAGCGGGTGGCAGGGATGGCCCTGTGCTGTGCAGCCAGCTCCCCATAAAAAGGAGCTTGTTAAGCCCTGGCCAGGTAGCCCAGCTGGTTAAAGTGTCATCCCAGTACGCCAAGGTTGTGATTCAATCCCTGGTCACAGCACATACAAGAATCAACCAATGAATGCATAAATAAGCAGAACAGCAAGTTACTGTTTCTCTCTCAAATCAGTAAACAAAAAACATTTTTTAAAAAGGGGGCTTGTTATGGGCTCAGTTGGGTCCCCTTCAAATTCATATGTTCAGGTCCTGATCCCCAATACCTCAAAATGTAACTATATTTGGATGCAGGATTTTTAAAGAAGTCAGATGAGATCATTAGGGTGGACGGTAATCCGATATGACTGTGCCCTTGGAAGAAGAGACTAGGACACTGGCACACCCGGAGGGAGAAATTGGCCACCTCTGAGTCAAGGAAGATAGGCCCTCAGAAGCAACCAGACCTGCCTCCAAATCCTGAGGAAGTAAACTCCTGTTGCTGAAGTCACTCAGTTTGTGGTGCTTTAGTGTGGCAGCCCCAGTGAATGAATACGGGGCTTCTGTTATCGCTCCTGGCCCAAGTCTCCTCTGGGGCCATTTGTCCTGAACCATGTGAGTCTGTCTCCCCTTCGGTTCCTGGAAAATGACCTTGACTGCTTCTAGTCCAAGGCCTTATTTCACCCTTGGCTATCCAGAACAGGTGTCTGGTACATAATGAGACTCAACAAATTCCTTTTATTTTCTAACTTATTAAAATTTATTTTTATTGATTTTAGAGAGGGAAGAGAGACATCAATTTTTGTTGTTCCACTTACTCACGCATTCATTGGTTGATTCTCTCATGTGCCCTGACCAGGGATCAAACCACAGCCTTCATGTATAGGGATGATGCTCTAACCAACTGCTTGGGCCAGGGCCAGGAATTCTTTTTAGCTCTTTCTTGAAAACCTCTGTCTCCAGTTTCATTGCCACTACTGGCCCCAGCCCTCACCATGTCACACCTGCATAGTGCCACCACACCTTTCTCTGATCCAGACTAACACTGCTGCAGGATGCTACTCCTGGTTCAAAACATCTGAAAGTTCTCTGATCAATTCCTCACCATTTAGCCAAGCACTCCAGGGCTTCCATACTCACTTGCTATTCAGTATATCCAATCACCTCCTCACTCTGGAAAACCCAGTATTGGGATGTTCTCCTTACTCATTTTTTATTTCACTTTATTAGTAGATGATCATGTATTCACATAGCTCAAAAACAACACAGCATAAAAAGTGACAGAGTGAGACCCGGCCGGTGTGGCTCAGTTGGTTGGAGCGTCGTCCCATTACCAAAAGGTTGCAGGTTTGATTCCTGGTCAGAGCACATACCTAGGCTGCAGGTTCAGTTCCAGGCGGGGACACATGCAGGAGGCAACCAATCGATATTTCTCTCTCTCCCCCTTCCTCTCCTCTAAAAGCAAGGACAAAAATGTCCTTTGGTGAGGATAAAAAAAAATTGACAGGGTGAGAAGTTCCCTTCTCACCCCTGTTTGCGCCCAAAGTTTTCTGTGCTCGCTTAAGGATTTTTCATGCAAATATGAACAGGTACAGTTATGTTTTCTTATCAGACCCCTGCCTTTTACACAAAAGGTAGATTACTACAGTCCAGATATTTCTATTTCTACATTAAGATAGAGAGAGCATCTTTATCCTTTTATTTTCAATAACCGTGAAGTGTTCAGTGTGCAGAATACCCACATGTCTACAACTGTCCCTCCCTAATGGACATTCAGGTGGCTTCCTCTGACAGCAGTCCCCATTATCCACCAGGGATTCATTCCAAGACCCCCAAAGGCTGCCTGAAAGCGTAGCTAGCAATGAACCCTAAATAAATTATGTTTTTCCTTTACCTATTATGTTCTTTACCTTTTCACTCAAGGGAAGCTCTTGGCAGCTTCTCTTTGGCATATCCAAATTGCCCACATCACCACTCTTTCACTTTGGGGCCATTATTAAGTAAAATAAAGGTTATTTGAACAGAAGCTCTATGATCCCTAGACAGTGGATCTGATAAGCCAGACAGCTCCTAAGGGACTCATGGGTGGGGGGCAGCTACATCGCGGAGACGCTGGACGAGGGCATGAGTCACATCCTGGACCTGATGGAGCAGGAGGGTGAAAGATTTCATCACGCCACCCAATAGAGTATATGATTTGAAACATATGACTTGTTTCTTTCTGTAATTTTCCATTTAATATTTTTGGACAGAGATTGACCACAGGTAACTGGAACTGTGAAAAGCAAAACTGCAGGTGGGGTGGGAGGCACGATACTGTATTACAAACAGTGCTCAGTGAAAAACCTTGTATGGGCACACACCATTTTGCACACATGTGACTGTCTGCAGGGTGAGTTCCTAGAAGAGATGCCTGAGTTTTTCACTACGCCAGTTCCCCTTCCTTTGGTTCCACCTACAGGCCTGGGCCTCTGTGCCAGGGGCCTGTCAAACTCCCTCCGTCCCTTAGAGAGGTTTGCTCACAGCACAGGTGGAGTAACTGACATGTGTCTGTATGGCTCATGAGCTGTGACAAACACAACTTCATTTTCCACCATCTCTCTAACATATGTTTAGCGGGAATTACCGTCATCTGTATTCATGTCCCAGGGCTTCTGTAACAAAGTACCACATACTGGATAACTTAAAACAGAATTTGACTACCTCACAGTTTTGGGGGTTAGAAGTGCAAAATTCAGGTGTGGGCAGGGTCACGCTGCCTCTGAAGCCTGCAGGGGAGCCCTTCCCTGCCTCTTCCCAGCTTGGGTGATTTGCTGCACCCCTCAGTCTCTGCCCTCGTCACCACATGGGCTCTCCCTCTGTGTCTGTCTTCACATGGCTTCTTCTTATGATGACAGCAGTCATAGTATGTCAGGGCCTACCCTTCTCCCGGGTGACCTCATCTCAACTAATTACATCTGCAGTGACCCCGTTTCCAAGTAAGGTCACATTGTAAGGTGCTGGTGGTTAAGATTTCAAAATATCCTTTTGGAGGGCGCCATAATTCAACCCATAACATCCATCCAAAACTTCTCTGCTCACTTTACATAACAGACAATGTTAGGGTCCTTTTAATTCCATAGGTCATTCTCAGTTCGGAAACTAGTATGGTCAGTCGTAATTATGAATCAGTCCTCAAGCTCCATTCCAAGGCCATGCCTACAGGAAGGGGGTTTGGTCGGAGGTTTCTGCCCCCTGCGAACCTCCTTGGTGCTCTACCCATTGGCTTCTATCCGCCCTTCCCCACCCCACCTCTCCGCCAGCTCTGTGTCCAATCTGAGTGGGAGAGGTAGGAGGAAGGGACAGGTCTGACCTGCTCTCAGGGCTGGCTATTGCTGTCCTCTTTACATGGATAACTTGGGGGGGGTTGGAGATTTCCACCTTGAACACTTCTTGTCTGCAGATTTCCTGATTCTGGCAAATGCAACTAGACTGGGGGGATTAACTTGCCACTTCTTCAGCCCTAGAAAGCCAGCATTCCTCCCTCTGTGCCAGGCAGGCCTTTTGGACAGGACCCTTGATGATCCAAGACCTCTTCCAAGGGCCACAGCTGATTCAAGGACTTGCCTGGCCACCAATGCAGGTGGTCAGCCTGTCTCTTCTCTGGATCTCCTAGGTGGTGTCAGACACACATTCACAGGGCCCCCAACTGCACAAGCTCCCTGGGCTTCTTCTGAGAAACAGGGACCAGGAGATGAAACCTCACAGCAAGAGCAGGGCTCTGGTCTCCCAGAAGAAATCTCACCCTTATTTTTAGACAGAGAGGAAGGGAGGGAGAAAGAGAGGGAGAGAAACATCAATGTGTGGTTGCTTCTCGTGCACCCCCTACTGGGGACCTGACCCTCATCCCAGGCATGGGCCCTGACTGGGAATTGAACTCCCAACCCTTTGGTTTGCAGGTCAATGCTCAATCCACTGAGCCACACCAGCCAGGACTCACCACCCCCACTTCTTCTCTCCTCATTCTGAGCCCTGTGTGTCTTCAGTCTGGTTGAGGTTAGCATCACTTCATTTACATCTTAGCGGGGCGGGGGCGGGGGGAGCCTTCCTCAGGCTCCTGTTGTATCTGTCGTGTGTATCATACGGAAGGAACATCAGTGCTCCCGTTCTAGGGTTTTTCTTCCCACCTGCCAGCCCACGGACCATAAATAGAACAACAAGGTAGTCATTCACAAACTCTCTCTGCCTTCTAGAGAAGGTGGGTACTAAACATTGAAGGGCCTTTATTAAAATATTTTAATATAAAGTAAAGTTTAATAAAATAAACTTTAGAATAGTTTTAGATTTACAGACAATTTGCAAGATAAGTTTCTATAAATCCATTTCCTGTTAGTATCTTACATCAGTATGGTATAATTGTGGCAACTAATAAAGTCATACTGGTGCATTATTATTAACTGCAGTCCATACTTTATTCAGATTTCTTATATTCTTCCCTAATGTCCTTCTCCAGTCCCAGGATCCCGCCCACACACCAGGTTCCATTCCACCATCTCCTTAAGCTCCTCTTGGCTGTGACAGTTCTCAGATTCCCCTTGTTTTGAATGACCTTGACAGTTTTGAGGTCAGGTATTTTGTAGAACGTTCTTGTATTGGAATTTGTCTGATGTTTTCCCAGGATTATATCATGGGGTTTGGGATTTGGAGAAGTGTGGTATTATAAAAAATACATATTCAGCCTTTGTCCCGTTCCTGGCACAAAGCTCCTAAAACCCTGGGAATTTTCTGAGTGATAAGAGGTCTTTGTTATTCATAACGAGTCCCTTTCAATCATATCTGAGTTTAATTAAGCTAATGAGGTGATAATTGTGCTCCCATTTCGCTACAGGATGTGGGCAGGTAGCCAGGAGAACCAACTAAGCGATTAGAAGGTTGGAACTTTCAGCTCCCTCTCTCCACGCGTGAAAACCTTGTAATCAAAGGGTCAGAGTTTGGTGCTGTCGGGGTGGGCCCCTCGCAGAGGACAAGGTGGCTCTGCTCCCGCCGCCCCCCACCCCGCCCGGCCCCTTCCACGCGTTTCTTCCATTTGGCTGTTCCTGAGTTGTGTCGGTCACAGCAAACCGCTGGTAGTAAGTGAAGCGCTGTCCGGAATCCGGCGAGCGTCCTAGGGAGTTCTTAAACTTGAGGGGTGGGGGTGGACACCCATGAGTTGCTGGGCAGAAAAGTGGGGGGCCTGGGCAACCCGTTTGCGGCTGGCGTCTGAAGTGGAGGCAGAGAACTGGGGGATTGGTTGTGGCTGTTGGAAAAGACACCACGTGTTTGGTGTCAGGAGGAAAAACCCGAGAGGGAAAGCGGAGCGCCCCTATTTTTACTGAGCGTCTGGAGACACGGATCTGTAAGGTTGGAGGAAAGGGGTCAGAGACTGGGGGGCTGCATGAGGGAGGGTTAAAAAAACAGGTCTACAGGGGCGCGTGGGGGAGGGAAGGCTGGTAGAGGGGAAGGATCGAATGGCTCTGAGAGTGGGGTCTAGCGTCTAAAGCTGTTGACGAGCGCTCCCCGGCGGCCCTGCGGTCCCAGCCCCGCGGAGGCCCAGCCGGCCGCGAGGGGGCGCAGTGCGCGGCGGGGACACCAGCGCCCCTAGCAACCCTCCCCGCCATCCTGGCGTTGGAGTAAGTAGGTCAGGGCCCCAGGGAACAAGGTGGAGGTCGGGATCGCCACCAGAGGAAGGACCGTGTTGTTGATCAGGGCCGCCGGGTTGCCCCGGGAAAGGCCCGGGGACCCATTCCGGCGGGCCAGAAGGGGGCGGGGTTTCCGGATGGGCCGCGAAGGGGACTCCGGGACACCGCAGCGCCCCAGCCCTTGCTCCTCCCCACGGGTCGCCGGGTGGCTCGGCAGGCCTGTCAGTGCGCACGCGCGGCCCGGAGCCGCGGGACGGCCTGGGTTCGCGCTCCAAGGCCTTGTCCGGGGCCGCGCCAAACACCACCGCAGGCCACCAGTCCGAAGATAAGGTGCTAGCGGCAGATAGCAGCACTGGCCCACCCGCGGCCGGAAAACGCGGCTGAATTCCATAACCTGGGTGTGGGAAAAGGCTTTATAATAACCCAAAATCCAGATGCAAAGGAAAAATAAATATTGCTACGTTTGAGCACATTGAAAAACAAAAAAGCCCTATAGCAAAGCAAACAAAAGCCTGCGTAAATAAAGGACTGGCAAATTGAGGGAACCAAAGACTGAAAATTCAATTAAAAAAAGGCAAAAGACATGAATGGATAATCTGCAGAAAATGGTATAAAACTAGCCCTTAAACAAGTATTCGTTTACTTTCATGATAGAGAAATGCACATAACTGAGCTATCACTTTTAACCTCTACAGCTTGCAGAAAGTCAAAGCCATAGGACACTCTGATACATTGCTGGTGGGAATGCAGCATGGTGCAACTGTGGAGGGGACTTGGCAATATCTAACAAAATTTAGTATGTATTTACCCTTTGACTTAGCAACTTACAGCTAGGAACTCACCCTCAAGAAACACCTACACCAACATGAAAGTATAGATATATGTACAAGGTTACTTATTGCAGCATTGTTTGCAATGACACAATTTTGGAAACGACCTCAGTGCCAATACACAGGCAACGGGTTGAAAAAACCGGTACAGCCACACTATGGAGTACCATGCAACTGTAAAAAAAGTAAGGAAGACCTTTATGAGTTGGTATGGAGTGATTTCTAGGATATATTGATAACTGAAAAAGCTAAATACATGAGCACATATATTATGCTATTTTTTTGTGTAACAGTGGAATATTTGTGTCCTGCTTAATTTTTCAAAACAAAAACCTCGGGAAGAATAAACTAAAAACTAATAAGTTGGTTACTTACAGTGGGTGGCTGGGAATAGGCTGAAAGTCTAGGAGGTGAAGACACTTATTCAAACCAGACCATTTATGGTAGTTTTGAGTTTAAGAAGCATGTAAATGTTTTAATATTCAAAAAATAAAATTGAGTCAACAAAGATTGGGAAGAGAAACCTAAAATCGCATACAAAGAGAACAAAACAAATGGACTAAACTGTATAGTAAATTACCCACAGGAAAAGAAAATTAAACCCAAGTTACTTTTGAACACAGCTCTTTTGTATACCTTGTGTGTATAAACAAGCAAAAAAAAAACCTACAAAGAAATTTTGAACTTCATTTAATTGGTAGTGATCTGGAGTAGCAATTCTGAGAATATTTTCCGTGTGCTGTGGGATTAAGCAAATGAGCAATTCTAAGGATATTGTGGGGAGGTAGGGCACTCTCTGTGGGAGAGGGTGATATGAATGTGGACACAGAGAAGGCAAGAACTCTTCCGTATCCTGGGTCTGTCTGCTGAGGGCCTCAGGGCAAGGCACCCCAAATGGCCATGAGCATTCTTCGTGTCCATGTTTTGGTTTCTAAATATCATTCTCCAGAGCTCCTGGGAGAAACGGCTCATTCAGAGAGGGACAGGGAAAGTAAAAGAAGAGCCAGGAACAGGTTGTGTCGCCTGAACGCAAGGTGGTGGTCAAAGAAGGATGGGGACAGGTCGAGAGGACACGGGGCAGCTTGACAGGGCTTCCAATGGCCAAATGTGGAACAATTTGAGCATTGAAATGAATGTTGCATTAATGAATCATTACACTGAATACAAAAGAATCCATGCATCCAGAGTGATACTAAAAGACAAATAATCTTACAAATACATAAAAGAGGTAAAAGGACAGGTCTTCTTTGTGCTGGAATGCCAACTAATGAATGCTGAAGGAACAACAGAGTTCGAAAAGTGGCCATACTGAATGGATGCTAAAACCACTGGGTGCAAGTTTGTTGGGGAATAAGCTATTCCACAGTCTCAGAGTATCACTCCTCCACAGATTATTAACTGCAAAGGTAAAAAAGAAGCTATCTAGTGGAAACACCAGTGGATTCCACCTTAACCATATAACAATCAAAGTCAGCGCACCAATGGGGATGAACTGACATCGTGGTCCCAAAAGGCATAACCTAAATTGGATCACTTGGCAATCGAGCTCAAGTTGAGGGACAAGCTAAAAAATAATGGGCCTGACTCTTAACAACTTTCAAGGTCATGAAAGACAAAGATAGAGACAAGGGGAATAAATAGATATGACACCTCATGACATGTGACTTTGAACTGGGAAAAATAATGTTGCTCTGAACGATGATATTGGGACAATTGGCCAAATGTGAACCTGGACTGAAGAGTAGATACTATTAGCATTGATTGCATCCATGCTAAATTGTCTGAGTTTGGTCATTGCAATGTGGTTACGTAAGAGGACGTTCTGTTCTTAGGAAATACACCCTGACGTAGTTAGGGGTGAACAGTCATGATATCTGAAACTCATTCTCGCATGGCTCAGGAGAGAAACGAAAAGTCTGTTATACCTGCACCACTGAGTGGGTATACCACAATTTGCATACTGTGTTCCCTATTGTTCCAGACTTTAAATTTTTGAATTAAAAAATCCCCCGTGTAAACAATGTTGATAGCCACATCTTCACAAATATAATTTTTCTTCCCGTGTTACCATTTTGGGATACATGCCCAGAATTATGAACACCCAATCAAAGAGTGTAAGTGTTTTTGTGGACTGTAGAAGAGGGGATTAATTCAGCAGGGCCGACAGTGGTTGATTTTAATAGAAGGTTGTATGGGACGTGGGAGCACAGGCCTAGAAATAGCAGGAGGTCCTGAGAAAAGCTGCACAAGCTGTTGTGAAAAGCACTGTCTCGTGTTACCAGGCCAACGCCCCCACCCGGCTCAAAGCAGCCTTTTCCCGATAGTCCCAACCCGGTGTTGTTGTAGGACCTAAATTTAGACATTGGACAGTAAGGGATTGGGTTTAGCTGGCTTGTTGACTCTGGAGGATTTTCCTGATGAACAACCACAAGGTGATATTTTGGATTCCAGAGCTTCATCATTCTCTGAGGCAGTTGTGAAAATAAGTGTAAATCTAAAATTTAAAAGGAAAAGTGGCCTGTAAGACATTGAATTGAAACCAAATGGGGGAAAAAAAAAATCCCAGTGGTAATGGGTGTGTAAATTGGTATAACTATTCTGGAAAATGGTTTAGCATTATCTTGTAAACCTGAACTTGGCTCAGTAATTCCTCCATACGTCCACACTCAGGGCCCTGGAGACAAGAAGGGGATGTTCAGAGCAGCATTGTTGGTCAGAGAAAAACGGAAATTAGCCAGTGTCACCAGGAGAACAATGGCTAAACAAATTCTGGTAGAGCCACATCGCAGGACACTATGTAGCAGTGAGGGGCATAAAGAGCAGCTTCACACAGTTCTGTGTGAACTTCAGACTAAACACTGTTGGAAAAAATGCAAGGCTCAGAAGTGTACTTACTCTTTTTGTTCATTTGTTTTGTTCTTTATATTCCACATATAAGTTAAATCACATGGTATTTGTCTTTCCCTGTCTTATTTCACTTAAGCATAATACCCTCTAGCTCCATCCATGCTGTCACAAATGGTAAGAGTTCATTGTTTTTTGTGGCCAAGTAATACTCCATTGTATGTATGTGCCACAACTTTTTTATCCACTCATCTATCAATCAGCAAACTAACAGGTTTACTTATTGAATAATGTTATTTTTATAAGGCTCAAAAATCATCTTAAATAACGTTTAAAAACAAATGATAAACTAGAAAAAAATATGCCACAATTATCACAGCCTTGGGACTAATAGCCTAAGCTAATACCTTTAGATATTTACCTTTAATATATAAAGGGCCCATAAATTCATTAAGGGAAATACTAACACCAAAATTGAAAAATGACAATGGATATGAATAAATAATTCACAGATGAAGAAACACAAATGACCAGTAAAACAATCTTTAAAAATATGTTTTTAGTAATTTGAAAAAACAGGAAACTAATCTTTTAAAGGTAGATACCATTTTTTATTAATCAAAATAGCAAAGATTTTTAAAAACTTGTAGCACTTGATATTGACAAGGGCATGCTAAAATAAGCCCTCCTTCCTCTATTAGAAGGTAAAATTATGCAGCATTTAAGGTATGGAGTTTGATCTTATGTTTCAATGGTCTTAGAAGGGTTCACATCCTTGGGCCCAGTAACCTCACTTACAGGAGCTCAGGAATGCGTTTTAGTCGGTTACCAGGAGTGCGGATGATGCGTTTTGTGTAGCACCGCCCACTTCAGCGTTATGAGAGTGAACACCGGGGAAAAAAGAGCCCAACTACACACAGAAGGAGGGCTAAACAGGTCACGGCACACTCAAACGGGAACATTTTGTGCCCCTCAGAAACCGTGTTATTAAACATGGGGTTTATGCTCACCCCTGAATTTCTCCTCCCCGAGTCAAGAAACCTCAACAGTGATGGGCCACCTCAGCTTGAGGTTTTCTGTGACCTAGTTATTCCGTAGACCATCCATAAGCTCTTACCCCAGGTCAGCATTTCCTTCCCGCAAATGCTTGGGGTCTTCATTCCCCCCCCCTAGTCTTTGGGGGAGTGTTCTAAGGGACACCATGGGTCAGCCTGGGCCCCAGCAGAGGGTCATGAATTCCCTGTCCCCCCAAACAGGCGCGGAAGCCTCGAGTCCTTGCTTGAAAGTGTTGTGGGCACGGGAAGGCCTCAGAGCTCAGAGGGCAAGGTGAAGACTTCTTGGGGTGCTTTGGGGAGCTCGTGGCGATCTCAGCGGAGGAAGGCCCCAGTTAGTCTCGTCGTGAAAGGGGTAATCGGGAAAATAAATCCACCGAGTGAACAGTTTACGCCCGTGCCCTGCCCCTCCTTCGGCAAGCAGCCCTCGGGAGCAGCCCGGTTTGGCTGCTTTCCTCTCTCATTGAGCAAAATCTTCGGCCACTTTCACTACGCGCCTGGAACAGACAGATGCAGCTTCTGCCCCGTGTGTGTGTGTGTGTGTGTGTGTGTGTGTGTGTGTCACTAGGAAAGGCAGGCACGTGGTACAGATACCAACAATGACGAGCTGGGGGGGTTGCTGCAGAGGACTTGGAAAGGGGGCTTCATCAAGCCTGCGGTCAGGCGAGGCCTCCCGAGGAGGTGACAGTTTGGCGGTTCAGGCAAGAGGTACAAAGAGGTACAGGACAGGGCGGAGGATGCCAGGGCCGGCGGAGGCGGGGTTCTGGGCAGCAGAAGGGGTGCTCAGCGGAGCCAGGCGCCCCCGCCGGTGTGGCCGGCGGCACAGCCGGGTGGGGCGGGGTCAGAATTTGGGGTGTTACCCCGCAGGGGGCCCCACCGACGGGTGTCCAGACCTGGCCATTCCCGTGGCCTGTTTCCCACGCCCTCGCAGCCACCTGATCAGTCCGCGACAACGCCCCCTCACCCTTCGGGTGCATTCAGCGGCGGCCGCCCACTCGGTCCCGGCGCAGCTGCGGTGCTGGGAGGCCCGGAGGCCTGGAGCGCGGCCGTGGGGTCCGGGGCTCGAGGCTCGGCCCACAGGTACGTGCAGCGCCGATCGACCGTCTCGCCAGGTACAAGCGCGGTGGTGCCGGGGCCGAGCCGCCACGGTAGCGCAGGCGCACGCTGGTCGGTGGGTTTCCCAAGAGAAAGTCCGATTCTCGGGCTCGGGTGGCCTGCCTTTGAGCCCGCCATTTATCCCCCCTCCCCCTCCCCCTCCCCCAGGGGAGTTGTTTATAGAAAGGAATAGTTTTATCGTGGCATGCTCATCTGGGGGGGTCCCCCCCCCCCTTATTTAAGATGTCCGAGTCGGGGCTGGGCGCACGCATCTCTCCAGGGCTGGAATCTCACAGAAAGCCGGCCGCCCCAAGCAGTGCCAGTTCGGCCGCATCCTCTCGGCGTCGCCAGGAGAGCGCTCTTTCTCTACTCACGGCTTGACCGTTTGGTAAACACCGAACACACTTAGCCCTGTGGTTACTCAGTTGCTTCTTCTTAATTTCTCGTCCTATTCCACCAGATTTACTGTCAATTGTGAACTGCCTGCAGTGCTGTTGGGGCTAAGCCGGGGGGTTGCATAAGCGTTTTAAAAATCACGGTTTGACCTGCAAAGCAAAGAACATCAACAGGGGGCACTGGCGCTTCGCTGGACACGTTCCTGGAGACTGTACAGGTGCCTGCAGGGAAAGAGACAAGTAGCGTGACCGCCAGGAGGCAAAGCCGTGAGCTGGGGACGCGGCGGGCTGAACTACCGCCTCGGTTCCCCCCCCCCCCCCCCCCCGCCGATTCTTTGCACCAGACTTCTTTCCCGACCCATGGAATTTCCAGTAGCAAAGGTTTATAATAATAGGGTTGACTTTTTGTTTTCCTTAAGCTGTACGTGGCTTTTCCTAAGCATGGAAAGTGTCAGTTCCTGAGAGAGAAAAATGATCAGGTAGGTGGAGGGGGAAGAGAAAAATTCAGTTGCCACGTGACTCCTCTGCCCCGTTTCACGGAACTTTCAGCCGCAGGGAGAGAAAGCCACTGCGCTGGGCGTGCCCGCAGGGCTGGTAACTTCGGGCTGAGTCTGCTCTTCCAGTTATCCTCCTGTGTGCTTTGGGTCACACGCGCTGCTTTTGACTCTTTCAGTCCCTTCTTTTTTCCAGTTGTCCCTCGAGAGTCCTCTGTGTGTCCCTGTGGTCTTTCTTGCCCCAGATAAGCTCTGTCCAGGATTCTACCCAGCAGCTCTTGGGGCTGCAAGTTGATACACAGCTGACTGTTTCTATCCTCTGTCCTTCGCACGGGATCCTACTCTGAATTTTCTAATTAATGTGAGAGACATCGTTAAAAGCAGGAGCCCCGGACTTGACACACTGACTTCAATTTAAATCTCCTTCCTTTGGGAGATGACTTGACCTGAAGGAGTATTTCAAGTGGTAGAGACTTCAGGCACCAGGACTGACCAGTGGAGGGAAATTTCTACCGGAAAGGACCCCGACTCACTGTGGGCCTCAGAGCTGGAGCTTCCCCTGCTGCTGAGAGGAGCTAACACTTTATCCTTTGTGAGGATGAAATGGCCTTGCCCTTCTATTCCGTCGACTCGGTGCCGGCGGGCTGTTGCTCTACCCGCACATAGTGATGGTTCGTCGAGGATGGAGCGCCCGCGTGACGGTGGCCCCATAAAATTACAATGGAGCTGAAACGATGAAAAGTGTAATCTACTTACTCTATTACAGTAAGTAGATTACACTTTTCATCGTTACTTTATGTTCTTTACCTGCGTATACAGATGTCGGCTGTAGACAGTATGCCGTGTTGTGCCGGCAGCAGCCTCCTCCATCTCGTGTTTACTGCATCTCTTGGTTGCATCATTTTCTTGTGTTTGATTTAATCTTGTGTTGTCTTGGACAGGACTGTGCTGTGCAGGCCTGGAGCAATGGGCTGCACCCTGTTAGCCATGTGGTTGGCCTTGCGTCTAGTGTGTGCAAGGGCATGCGTGCTGTGATGTTTGCATGACTGTGGAATCACCTAGACATTTCCCAGAACGTACGCTGTCGTTAATCGGGGATACCCAGCGCTGTATGCTCTCCCTCCACGGGCACCCTGGGGATGCTCTAAATCCCAGCCTGCCCACAGTCACTGAATGCGTTCATGTGTGTAGGGGTGGGGTGGGGGGCAGGAGTTGGGGTGTGTGCAGCTGCTGATGTTTTTATCTCATTTTGGTTGTAAAGGTTGTAGTCACTTTCCACCTTCATTCATTTGACCTCCATTATTGGCCCTTTAAAAGTGAGGCCTGAGTTCAGAAAATGGGGCAGGGTCATCAGGAAGACAACGGTGTCCTTCAAGCGAGCAGGGCTCACCTGCTTACAGTTAAGTTCGGTCTCCTTGAGTGACTGAGGCTGAGTGCTGTGTGTGTGTGTGTGTGTGTGTGTGTGTGTGTGTGTGTGTGGTGGTCCGGTAGGTACTGCGGGCCCCAGCTGGCGGTCCTGTTGGAGGGGCAGGATGCTGCGCACAGAGGGTGACTCCTCTCCCTGCACCAGGAACAGATTCTGCCTGGGATCTACGGGACCACGCCCCACTGCTGGGTGAAGATAAATTTGCTCTCAATGAAGAACGTTTTGTGAGCACTTCTCTCTCTAGTGGCCAACTGAGTAGAACAGATGTGTTACCCTACTTTACAAATGGATGGATGAGCCAATTTCTGCAACTTTTATTAGGTACCTACAATGCGCTTAATATGCCAGGGGCTTGAAGGAGAATAAGACATTACTGCAAATGAAATCCTTGTAAAGCGACTCACACTGGAGTGTACCGGGATCTCAGGATTTCAGAGCTTGAAGGCGCAGTTGGAGATGACCTGGTTGGCGCCTCTCCTTTTTTAAACAGTTGAAGAACTGGGACCCAGAGCGAGGAAGGGATATGCTTAGACCGCATGGCCAGTTAAGGACAGGGGAGGGAGGGATGCCGATGAAATTCGGTAGAAGTTCACCCATAAGGACCATCCATCTATTCATTTATTAATTCCACATGTTTGCATGCCAAGCACTGTGCTAATCACTTGTGTACATTATTCCATGTAACCCTCTCATCAACAGCAGGGTGGCTAATTTGTATAACTTGTATAACTTTTTATTTTGAAATCATTTTAGACTTACAAAAAAGCTGCAAAAATAGTAGAGTTCCTTCACCCAGCTCCCTCTGGTGTTCACACAGCCGTGGATAGATGGAAAGAATACGCGAACACCAGCGCAAGTGTTAACTGAGCTGCAGCCCTCAGATTCCAGCAGTTTTTCCATTCAGGTCTCTTTCCTGTCCCAGGATCCAATCCAGGATACCACGTTGCAATTTTTAAAAAGTTTTTACTGAATTTATTGGGGTGATTGTTGATAAAATCATAGGTTTCAAGTGTACAAGTCTAAATTGTCTGTATATTGTATGGTGTGCTCCCACATTGCATTTTGACTCTGTAATTTTTTATTTTTTAAAGATTTTATTTATTTATTTTCAGAGAGAGGGGAAGGGAGGGAGAGATAGATAGATAGAGAGAGAGAGACAGAGACAAACATTGATTGGTTGCCTGTCGCAGCCTCCCAGCGGGGGACCTGGCCTGCAACTCAGGCCTGGGCCCTGACCGGAAACCTTTGGTTTGCAGGCTGGTGCTCAATCCACTAAGCCACACCATCCAGGGCTTGACTATAATTTTTAACTTTGGATTTTTCCTATACTTGAGGGTCCTTAAAAACAGTAATAGATCAGTGACATTCAGTTGTACAGAAAGTGGATCATAGCCCTTTTTGTGTGTTTTCAGAGCCAGCTGTTTGTTCTGGCGTTCTCCGTGAAATCCCGGCTGCGGCTTTCTGGGTGTGTCCAACTCCTGGGCAATCCCAGCCTGTCTGATCTGGACACAGAAGGCTGTCTTCAAGGCTAGCAATGGCACACCCGAACCTTCTGCCACCATCCCCCCTTGGATCCCGAGTTTCATTTCAATGTATTTTTCTTGTTCACAGGGCATTCTTTGTTCTCAGGTGCCTAGCTTATATAGTGAAGGACTTTGGAAACAAAAAGATATCAATTCAGCTCCCAGCTTTCCCGACCTAGTTGTGGGATCTTGAGCAAGTCACTCAATTGCTCTGAATTCAATTTTCTCCTGTGCCACATGGGGACAGTAGCCACCTTGCTGCTAATGAGAGGGTTACATGAAATAATGTATGTGATTAGCACAGTGCCTGGCGTGCAGACATGTGGAATTAGTAAATGAATAGATGGATGGTCCTTGTGGGTGACTAGGCTAGGTGGGTGCGATGGAAGGTCTTGAATGCCAGGGAAGACCCCCTGAGCTTTGTGGTGGGCGGGGGCAGGCACTGAAGGCTTTGAGAAAGGGGGTGATGGATCACAGCTGAACTTCGGAGAGCCAAGTGCAGAAGGTGTGGGAGTAAGCAGAGCAGTGGTAAATGGGAGGCCTGCAGGGAATTGGTAGCTACCACAATGGTTCCCATGACAGGAGAGAGGGGTGATGAGAAGGTGAGACTTGAGAGACTGTGCGGAGGTACCATCAACGGAAATGAACAGGATGCGGGGTGGAGAGAAGCTGGTGCTCCAAGGAGACTGCGTTCTAGGTCCGGGCGGAAAGGGGAATGTGATGTTCGTAACAGAGAGAAATCAGGGTAAAGAGGTAATTTGTGGGAGAAAAATACATTCAGTCTTATTCATGTTGCTTCTGAGATACCAACAGAATATCCAAATAAATAGACACAGAAGGGATGGCGGTGGCATTGGAGGCTGGGAAAGGCCGGAGCTGGCAGTGAGGACCAGAGCTTTGTGCCCAGAGCGGTGGCCACTGACACCTGGGAGGCAAATGGAGCCTCCGGGAGAAGAGGTGAGGGCAGACGCGGGGTGGAGGCTCCCGCATGCCCAATAGTTGAAAGGAGGGTGAGAGAGGCTGAGAAGGCAGCATGGAGAACCAGGGTGGGTTAGTTTGCTTGGGCTACCCAGCTAGGCTCCACAGATGAGGGGGCTCATTTCCTCAGTCTGGAGGCTGGAGGTCCAACATGGAAGTGTCGGCAGGGCTGGTTTCTTCTGAGCCCTCCCTCCCTGCCTTGTAGACGGCCGTTTTCCCCCTGCGTCTTCCCCCCAGTCCTGATCTCTTACAAGGACCCCAGTCCCACTGGGCTGGGGTCTGCCCATAGGACCTCATTTTATCCTCACCACCACCGTGAAGGCCTCACCTCCATGTAGTCACATACTGAGGTATTGGGGATTAGGATTTCAGCATTAGAATATCTCTGGGGAGACACAATTCAGCCCATACGGTAGGAATAGAAACAGAGAATGGATTTGGAAAGAACTTTTCCAGGGAAGCATTTCAGGAAGGGTGGGGGCTGGCCACTGGCCTGTTCTTCCTCAGATGCAGACATCCCCTGCCGCTTCCCTCCTCTGCAGGGGTGGGTGAGGAAGGAGGCTCTTTGAGGCTCCTCTCCTGTTTAACTTCAACGAAGTTCAGCCCAGGGGACAGAAGGAGGCCAAGGGAAAGGAGAAACCCAGGGAATCCCCCCTTCTTGTGGGTCTGGCCGGGTCTCCATCTCCCACAGGACAGATCTAGGAGGTTCCAGCTCCCGCCAGGTGACCCCGGCTCCGCGGGGCTCAGGCCCCTGGGAGAGAGCAGCAGTTTTCCATTATTTCTGTTCTGTGGGTTGCCTGACTGCCCCGTTTGGCGTGTTTGCACTTTCTTCGTGTCTCTAGCCACATCTCAATATGAAATCCCCCGTCTCCGTATTTAGAGTGGTTTCTTTCTTCTTTTTTTTGAGACTTTTTTCTAAGAGTTTATTGGAGCCAAACTGATGCCATAGGCTGGGGAGCAAGACCTCAAATGCTGTCTATTTAGATGGGTTTCTGTTTCCCAGACTGGTAGAGACACCAGGAAATGCCGGAAAAGCAAATGCTGCAGAAGGATGGGAGGGATGAAAACTGGAAATGGTTAGATTTTTGAGCGATGAGGCTAGAAGCTATACTCCTAGGGGTTTAGGTGGGAACCTTTGTGCATCCGATGGGTTTATACCAATTCCCATGAAGGTTTTAATTTCTATATATTCCTCTATTTTGATGAACAATATAAAATTCCGTTTTGCCTGATCTGACAATATGACTGTTCCAGAACAGTATGGTATTAATACGAGCACTAAAGCGACTGGACGGGTCAAGGTGTTCTGCACAGGTCCTTTGCTTCTTAGCGTCCCAGCGAGGACGTGAAGCATGTGACTCCTGTCTGCCGTTCTGCCTGGCTCTTCAGATGTGCACGTGGTGGAGGGCTTGGCTCCACGATTTCCTTTTGCTTTCAACCGGAGGGTACTGTATTCTAAAAGCTGATAGTTTTACCTGGCTGGGGTGGCTCAGTGGACTGAGCACCGGCCTGCGAACGAAAGGGTTACTGGTTGGACTCAGTCAGGGCACGTGCCTGGGTTGTGGTCTGGGTCCCCAGGCGTGAGAGGCAACTATACACTGATGTTTCTCTCTCTTCCTCCATCCCCCTCTCTCTAAAAATAAATAAATAAAACCTTTAAAAGAAATAAAAGCTGATAGTTTTAAGTTCTGAGAAGATGGTATAATTTAGTAAGCAGTCCCCTGCTCCCTCCAGATACTGACTTTCTGGAGGAGGTGGGAGGAAGGCCCAGCTTGCCAACCCATTTTGAAATCAGTGCACAGCATTCTGTGTAAGTTTCATTTCATCGGAGTCCCTCTACTGTCACCAAAAAGACTCCTATATGTGTGCTGTCCAGCGCCACTAACTGGTTCTTCCTATTCTTTCTGATAATATTAGAATGTACACATTTTACACAGTTAGTACATACATTTTAATTAGACTCAACCCTATCTTAAAACTTAGATCTTCTTTTTAAACTCGGTAACATTTTCTTACCAATTTAACATCATATATGATTACACCAAGATTTACAGTGAATAAATTCACATGGTTCTTCCAGTTAGCATTATCTTGACGTATTACCAGCCAGTACCTTTATTTTTTTACTGCCAGGAGATCAGGGAGGTAGCCATTATCTTGTCATTGCATGTAATTAAGAAATAATGACACATTACATATAGGCTCCTAAGGTTTTATGTAGAAGCATCTTTTAATTATTGGGTCAAAATTCACATCTTGTCTTTATTATTATTCGTATTTTTTGGTAAAGATTTTATTTATTATTTTTAGAGACAGGGAAAGGGAGGGAGAAAGAGAGGGAGAGAAACACCAATGTGTGGTTGCCTCTCGCACGCCCCCAATTGGGGACCTGGCCCACAACCCAGGCATGTGTCCTGAGTGGGAACTGAACAGATGACCCTTTGGTTTGCAGGCCACCACTCAATCCACTGGGCCACACCAGCCAGTGCTACTATCTGCATTTTATTTTTTTAATCATGAATCTGAAAATTGAGGAGTGCTTATTTAACTTGAACCAGGTCTACACCTTTCCCAGGATTTAAAAAAATATTTTATTGATTATGCTATTACAGTTGTCCCATTTTCCTCCTGTTATTCCCCTCTGCCCTGCACACCCCCTCCCGCCCACATTCCCCTCCTTTAGTTCATGTTTATGGGTCATACATATAAGTTCTTTGGCTTCTACATTTCCTATACTATTCTTAACCTCCCCCTGTCTATTTTCTACCTACCATTTATGCTACTTATCCTCTGTAACTTTTTCTCTTCTCTCCCCCTCCCACTCCCCTGCTGATAAGCCTCCATGTGATCTCCATTTCTGTGGTTCTGTTCCTGTTCTAGTTGTTTGCTTAGTTTGTTTTTGTTGTTGTTTTAGGTGCGGTTGTTAATAACTGTGAGTGTGTTGTCATTTTACTGTTCATACTTTTTTATCTTCTTTTTCTTAAATAAATCCCTTTAACATTTCATATAGTAAGGGCTTGGTAGTGATGAACTCCTTGAACTTGACCTTATCTGAGAAGCACTTTATCTGCCTTTCCATTCCAAATGAAAGCTTTACTGGATAGAGTAATCTTGGATTAGGTCCTTGCCTTTCATGACTTGGAATACTTCTTTCCAGCCCCTTCTTGCTTGCAGTGTCTCTTTTGAGAAATCAGCTGAAAGTCTTATGGGCACTCCTTTGTAGGTAACTGTCTCCTTTTCTCTTGTTGCTTGTAAGAGTCTCTCCTTATCTTTAATCTTGGCTAATGTAATTATGATGTGCCTTGGTGTGTTCCTCCTTGGGTCCAACTTCTTTGGGACTCTCTGAGCTTCCTGGATTTCCTGGAAGTCTATTTCTTTCGCCAAATTGGGGAATTTTTCCTTCATTATTTGTTCAAATAAGTTTTCAATTTGTTGCTCTTCCTCTTCTCCTTCTGGCACCCCTATAATTCGGTTGTTGGAACGTTTAAAGATGTCCTGGAGGTTCCCAAGCCTCTCCTCATTTTTTTGAATTCTTGTTTCTTCATTCTTTTCTGGTTGAACGTCTCTTTCTTCCTTCTGGTCCACACCGTTGATTTGAGTCCTGGTTTCCTTCCCATCACTATTGGTTCCCTGTACATTTTCCTTTTTTTCACTTTTCATAGCCTTCATTTTTTCATCTAATTTGTGACCGTATTCAACCATTTCTGTGAGCATCCTGATTACTAGTGTTTTGAACTGTGCATCTGATAGGTTGGCTATCTGTTCATCACTTAGTTGTATTTTTTTCTGTAGCTTTGATCTGTTCTTTCATTTGGGCCATTTTTTGGTCTCTGCCCACCTGTTATGTAGTAAGGGGCGGAGTCTTAGGTGTTCACCAGGGCGGAGCAACACATGTTGCTGTCTTGTGACGCTGTATGTGGCAGGGGGGTTGGGGAGGTCTGAGAGGAAACAGAGCTACTTGCCCCACTCTCTGCCGGTTTTCAGTCACTTCACCCGCTACCCACAAGCAAGTTGGGCCCTTCTGGTGCCAATTCCTGGGTGGGTGGGTTTGTGTACATTCTAGGACCCTGTGGGTCTCTCCAATGAACTCTCCTGAAAGGCTGGGAGTCTCTCCCACTGCCTCCCCCACCCCCCTGGTGTTTTCCGTCAGGGGTTTTGAGGCTTTATTTCCCTGCACTGGAACCCTGGGTTGCGGGTCTGTCTCGCTCACCAGTTGTTCCTCCTGGTTTATCCACATGTGAATGTGGGACTGCCCGCTCCACCAGCCACTGCCTCGAAAGGTCAGCCAGCTGCTGCTGTGAGTCCTCTCTGCCCAGCAGCCCATCTCCACCCCTCCTACCGGTCTGGGTGAGTGTTTCTTCTTTATCTCCTTGGTTGTCGGACTTCCATACAGTTTGATTTTCTGTCAGTTCTTGTTGTTTTTGTTTTTAAATTGTTGTTGTCCTTCTTCTGGTTGTGCGAGGAGGTGCAGTGTGTCTACCTATGCCTCCATCTTGGCCGGCAGTTCTGTATTTTTAATTACAGACAGCTCTGGCATAGAACTCTGGGTCCTTTTGATAAATATAAAACTTCTAAAAGAAATAATATTAGGACAATAATCAAAGTTTATAGAAATAAAATGCAATTAAAATAATAAGATTTGAAGCTACATTATATAATTATAAGAAATTATTTATGAAAATTTAAAAGATGTTTAATACAAAATTTTCCTATGTGGAAAAAATGTTTTTAAACATTGGGATTCCCAAGTCCATCTTCGACCCAGGGTAGTGGTCGCTGGTTTGACCCCTGCCTTTACAAGGGCCCTGGCATTTGTTAATCAGCAAGATTTAAAGTGACAACTTTCTTTTCCCTTTTGAGGCCCCGATCACAGCCCAAGCTGGTGGCTTATTTCTCTGTCAAAAACTGCATTTTTTTTTTTTTAGTTTAAACCAATAAGAAAAAGGATTATTGTTTTAAAGTAGTTTAATTCGCTTAACTTTTAACCACACACACAGAGGGTTACACGGACATTTTCTGACTAGGAAATGTGTAGCAGGGATTAGCAAGTATTCAAAGCTCTTCACATTTTACAGTCTTTGCCAACACAAACCTCCTGATTCCAATTACATATGTATTTCAATTACTTTTTTTCAGAGAGCACCTTTTTAAACAGATGGTCTTTCTTGAGACACTAGAATGTCTGAACATTTAAATTTGTGAACTGGTTTAGAAGTCTAACACTTGTGGAGGGAACAGACTCTTATTTATAAAACAAAGACTATGTATTATGACTGCTAAAAATGGACTGTTTACAGTTATAGTTACTTAAATTTTAGCACCCACTCATCATTTCCTACAAAATTGGGATTTTATTTCAAAAACAAACTATGCTTCTCAGCTCTGGCCACTGAACCATCAGCATGCTGAATGCTCCCCAAGTTCAGACAGAGCTAATGTCACTCTGACAGACTTCCTCTGGGGACGAGCTGTCACCTGTCTAACGTGGGACAGAACAGCTTCCTCTAGGGGACTGACATTCTTTTGGTTTAGACTCTGCCCTGCCCCCAAACCATCACTTCCATCACAGGCCTCCTAAGGGTGGGGGACTAGAGATTTTGAGTTTGGGAAGGCTTTTCTCAGTCATTGATGGGTAACTGAGGTGGTCTGCAGTTGCTGGCTAGTAAGAGCACCATCCTTCCTACAGTGATGGTCTTATAAATGGTGGAGTCTTGTTTTTAAACTCCTTGTCTGTGGTTTTATTCTCCACAACAATTTGGAAGTCTTAAGAGTCTAGAGCAACTCAGAGGCAGGGGCTAATAGATGGAGACTTCGGCAGCCCTTTTCAAACTTGAATGTGTTTGTGAATCACCTGGGGTTTTTTGTTAAAAAGTGCAGATATTGACTCATTGGGTCCAGGACGGGGCCTGGGACTCTGCATTTCTAATGATCTCCTAGGTGATGCTGCTGCTGCTTGATGCCAAGGACCCCTCCTTGAGTAGCAAGGGACAGGGTGAGCATCAGGTACACAGAGTAAGATCCCTGATGTCTTATTTTTGCCTCTGTCCCCATTTCCATTGCTCTCTGGGGTGACGAAGCTAAGCTCCATCATTTCAGGTGGGATCATAAACAGAGCCTTCTGTGTGACCGTTGAACTTCTCCTACCCTCCTCGTCCACCTGCACTCCTCTTCTTCCTGGCTGTGAGCGGTGTCAGTGCTCCTCAGTCAAAGGGGCAGGA
The DNA here is from genome assembly GCF_022682495.2 of Desmodus rotundus. NCBI lineage: Eukaryota > Metazoa > Chordata > Mammalia > Chiroptera > Phyllostomidae > Desmodus > Desmodus rotundus. The sequence goes on along the minus strand of NC_071388.1, from coordinate 4,759,696 downwards.
GGGACCTCAGCCATTTCTCTGTTCAGGTTGACCCAATACGATCCCCATTCTTTGTAGGCCAGAGCTGGTGGACAGTTTTGACCTCCACATCTTCCCATGATGTCTTCCGAGACCATGACATCGTGAAACATCTAAGGGTCACCTTGGAAAGCTCCCATTCTGGTCAGATGGAGTCATGTTGTCTGTGGAAGGTGAGGGTGCAGAGCTCTTAAGGAATCTGGGGAAACTAGAGATGCTTGTGACCTTCGGGGAGAAGAGATGACCTCTCCATACCTGGCACGGGTGGGGAGACTGATCATTAGAGCCTAAATTCAGTGAACTCCAAGAAGGCTATCTGAAATGTTTGCCTAGGAAAACATTAGGGTTTATCATTTATTAAGCCTTTTCATGTTCTAATTCCTGACTCGTAGCCCTGTGTCCTCATGGAGGGGCTGAGTCCCCCCTCAGAGGGGCTCACTCATTATGCTTCATTCTGCAGTAACACAGTTTTAGGTCTTGTTCCCATGCAGGGACCCACTTCCCAGCTGCCACAGTAGAGTATGTATGGCTTCAGCCCTGCTCGCTGGTGTCTTTCTTCTGTTTCCGGTCCACTGTGATGCTTACCTTGTCTTTGAGCCCAGTTATTTCTTCTTGGCATCTGTCTCCTTTTAAATCTATCACTGCTATGTACAATGGGAGAATTTCCTATGTCATCTGCCTGGAAGTCTGAGGTTCTGACAGTGGGTATTCTATACTGCTATTTTAAATGTATTTATTGATTTTTAAACAGAGAGTGGAAGGGAGAGAGAGACACATTGATTTGTTGTTCCCCTTACTGATGCATGCATTGGTTGATTCTTATATGTGCCCTGACCGAATATCGAACCCGCAACCTTGGCTTTTTGGAACGATGCTCTAACGAACTGAACTACCTGGCCAGAGCCCTATACTGCTTTTTAAAGAAGGTGAATAAAGGACCAGGGCACTTTAAAACCTGTCCGTGTATGAAGTAAGACTTGGGAGTGGTGTACCGGACTGCTTTGACTGTATTTCGCCATCCACTCACAGCAGGGGTGTCAGAGTCATTTTCACCGAGGGCCACATCAGCCTCGCAGTTGCCTTCAAAGGGCCGAATGTCATTTTAGGGCTGTATAAATGTAACTACTCCTTAACTAGGGGCAAGGAGCTTGGTGCTGCTGCCAGGTAGAAGCAAGGTGCCGGGCCTGATAAAACAAGGTGGAGGGCTGTATTCGGCCCGCAGGCCTTGTGTTTGCCTCCTGTGACTTACAGCAAAGGCCAGAGTAGGAGGTGATTCAGGGACCATCTTGGATGTGCTTCAGAGTGGTGAGGGAACTGTCCATCACTTGTGGTGGATTTGCTCCACCTCTGGCGATCCTATGAGTAAGTGATGTCCATAGTGTCCTGTCCTCAGTGCTTCTTTACATACCGCCTCTGAAAAAAATGAGGCTCCATGGGAGAAGTCTCATCCGTCCATGCCAGGAATAATTATGCTTCTCTTAAGGGACAAGAATACTGAATAGCTGATATTTTCCTTTTTCTACTGGTTTTAGGTGCTCACAGTCAAAGTGGCGATTCACACATACAAGAACACCAGGCAGCTTTTTACTCCTGATCTGTCTTCAACTTCTTTCCTGCCCTTGCTTTAAACTGCACAGAGTCCAGAAGAAATACTGGGTTGGCCACAAAGCCCATATGGTTTTCTCCCATAAAATAAAAGACACATTTTTCACTTTCACCAATAACTTTATTGATTTGGATATTTTGAGTATGTCGGCTTTCTCGTGTGTGGTAGAACTCTGATTGTTCTGAGTTAGTGTCTCAATTTGATCTCTATCAACTTTAACTGGTCTACCTGACTGTGGGGCATGGTCCAGTGAGAAATCTGCAGCATGAAACCTCCTAAACCACTTTTGACACGTTTATCAGTCACAGCACCTTCTCCACACACTGCACCAATCTTTTTTTGTGTTTCAGTTGCGTTTTTATCTTTCTTGGAACAACTTAAAAAATGCGGAAAATGTTGCATATTTTCTTACATCTTCACTATTAAAATGGCTACACAAAAACTCACCAATTTTGTTAAGTTTTTTAATGCACACTGATATGACAGCTGTCACAGTACAATCTAACAAAATTGTTTCAAATGAAGAGAACTAACTACGCGCTACTAGAGCCATGTTACAGGAAAATCCCAAAGGAACTTTTTGGCCAACCCAATATTTTATTGCATTGTATGAATTTATGTAAGGCCTCACCTTCTTTTCCCAACTGTACTGGGTGGAGGCTACCAGCACATTTTGGTGCCCTGTATGGCGCTGGTTAATTCATGTTATAAACATGCACAGCCCCTTCCTCAATCAGCCTCCCACTGGTCCAGGAGGGGAGGCGGGACTCTGGCTTCGACAGGCTGGGCAGCCGTTGGGCCTACTCCCCTAGGGCTCAACCTATTTATCATCCTCCCCCACGGCCTTCCATTGCACCCATCACAACACACCCGTGCAGAGCAGCACACACTGCTCTCCCCCTCCTCCTCATCGCACCCCACTTCCCCGCGTGGCCTCTCCCTCGCGGCTCCGCCCCTTCCGGCAAGGGGGAGTGGAGGGGAGGGGCTGGTCTGCCGGGGAGCGTGAGCGTCCCCGCGACGGCCGGCCATGCTCATCACGCTCTGCTACCTGTACCTGTGGGCGCGCTGGGGACGCCGGCCGGCCGCGCTCGTGCGCACCACAGTGCGGCGACTGCTCGCCACACGCTGTTCCTTCACGTTCTGCGGCGCGGCCGCGCAGCCCCGGGATGCCCGCGTGTGCCTGAGCCACGGCGGCCGCGTCTTCTGTGTCTGTGAGAGCCAGGTGGGCGGGCAGCGGCGGGGCTGGGGGCGGGGCCGAGGGGAGGGCAGAACGGGGCGTGATGGGGGTGGAGCCTGTGGGGGGCGGGGCGGCAGGGCGGGGGTCGTGACCTCCGGGCCCCACACCCTGCAAGCCAATCCGGAAGCGCCCGCCCACCCTAGGCGGTGCGAAACGGAGGAGCACTTTCTGCGCTGGCAAGGGCCCGCGGCCTGGGGTCCTTCTGCGCGAGATGCCCAAGGGAACCCTGATAAGGGTACCAGATATCCGAAACTGAAAGGCGACGAGGTCACCTCCCCATGGCACGCGAGGTCGAATGTCTGGACTCCAGGCTCTTGGCATTACAAAATAGGCGTGTACCCCTGTGACCCTGCCGTGGCCATTACCTCTGAACCCCCGAGCACTGCCCGCTTAGTCTGTCATTCTCTCGGCTCTGGGCTGGAGTTTGGTTGAAAGTGAATTTAGAGAAAGGCAGCAGATCCCCAGCTTTCGGTCAGATGTCTCCGAAGGGACGCAAACTGCCGGTCTTCCTGTCCTGTCAGTTGCATCATTTGCCAGCCGGGGCACTCCACCGATTGTCTTGGCAGGTTTCATTTCGGTTTGCACAGTCTTTGTTTTTTGGCCCAGTACTTAGCCTGGTGTCTACAAGTTCAGTAGGCGCTGTGGTTTAATCTCTGCAAAAAACCTCTGCGCTCTGTAAAAGGAACTATAGTTCTTTCCGATCTTTCCATTGGCGAAGGACTTGATTCACAGTGCGGTTCTGCGCAAATTTCCATGGAGGTCCCTGACGTTATTTTCATGAACATTTCCAAGTGTTTTGCTTTTCATCAGTTTCTTGCCCTTTCCTTCTGGAAAGTGGACTCATTTTTAGCATTAAAATGAGATTTTGTATCTGTGCACCCTACCACCGGGTGGGAATTAAAATTTTAGGTTTGAGTACTTTTTTGAGGTTATGCTTAGGTATGGGATTATACTGTGCTGCTAGCAAATCAAAACGATCCTTCCTTGTTAGTCTGCTCTAACACATGGAATATAAGTAACTGTCTCAGATCTAAGAGAGTGCATATCTGGCACCGCCTAGATGCAAAGGGGTGAAATTCACTTATTATATACAGTGGATGCCTGAAGGCAAGAGAACCTAATTCTCTCAAGGAACCCTAGTTGAGGAAGATAAGTGAGGACAAATGGAGGGGTGGATTTTTCTATCGTACCGCTTTCCAAACTGGATCATTTACTTAAAAAAAAAAAAACAACAAACCCAAAACTGTAAGGATTAGAGTGGAAATTTTGAATTTTCAAAAATACTGAGAGGTAAATGTCTTTACTTTTCTTGGAAGACGGTTTCACTTTAGAACATCTCCATGACTTTGTTGGTCTTCTGCTAACTTCAGCAACTAACTAATGCTGTTCATCCCGTGCCCACTGCTCCACCCAAACCTGCCTTGGGCTTTCAAGGGGTTCTGTAACTTGCTGTGCCCCCAGCTCTTGGCATAGTTAGGCTGACCCCAGAGCTTTGCTCAGATATCACTGTCTCACCCACCCAGACTGGATGGGACTGCCCTGCTTGTGCCCTCAGTTTAAATCACAGTTCATCTTTCCAGCTTTTATTTTTTTCTCCCTAAGGTCTGGGTCAGTTTAGCTTTGCCACTTGACCTGTAACATCACTCGGTATCCCAGTGAATGAAGGCATGTTTAGTGGTTGTTGGGTTTCAGCCCTGATGGTTAAGGCCTCCAACTAGAAAGCCTGACAATTTATTTGTGATTAGCTACTGATATCTTCCCCCAAGGATGTGCTTATTGATTTTAGAGAGAGGGGAAGGGATGGAGAAAGAGGGAAAGAAACATCAATGTGAGAGAGAAACATCGATCAGTTGCTTTTATGCCCTGCACCAGGGACCAAACCCGCAACCCAGGCATGTGCACTGGAATCGAACCCGTGACCTTTCAGCTTACAGGACAATGCTCCAACCCACTGAACCACACTGGCCAGGGCTAGCTACTGTTATTTTAAGATTTAAAATATCATGGGGCTGATGATTTGGTTCAGTGGATGCCTTACTGTCCATCTGCCTGGACTGAAATAACTGTAGAACTGACTCTCATGCTTCTGTTGCCTTTATATTTTACATATGCAAAACTAGATGCACACATGCAGAAGGTATGTAATTGAAGGTCCCATGAGAACTGAGAACTATAATCAAAGATAGTTTATACAAACTGGGAAATTTCAGGGTTTTGTTTGATGTGCCCATTTTCCATGTCGGAGTAAAGTGGACAGTCTGTTTTTTGTTTTTAATTCTTATTTTGATAATTATATTTACTCACACAGAGGAGTTTTTTTCTCCTCCAAATTTTCATTCTTTTATTAGTTCAACAGATAGTAAGCGCGCACTAGGCACCAGGTTACTGGGCTTGGTGGAAGCACCTCCTGATCTTCCCAGCAAGGGCTGAGCTGACCTGTAGCACTGGGCAGCCTGACCCAAGTGCCTTTTTTCTTTCTTTCTTTTTTTTTTTTTTTTTGGTGGTGATGCTAAGGCTTGCCCCCTGCAGCCTTAGCTTTCAGCTTTTTCTGTTCTGGTTCTGCTCGGGGTGTGTCTTGTTTTTCATAGGTTAAAGACTTAAAATTGATTTGCTGTCTTTTTAGAGAGATTTCAGGAAGGAGAGCAGATATTAGTGGATTTATCAATCTTGGAGGAAATGGAGGAACAGCTCTTCAGGCATCTGTTAGTAACAGGCTTCTGGCTACCAGGATGTACATGTCCCTCCAAGTTGTCAACTGGAAAGCTCCTACGTGCTCTAGTGTAAATAGTAAGGAACGGCAGGAATAAGCCCAGATTCAGAATCAGTGGCTTGTTAACAAATATCTACAGATGTTAAAGTTGTCATGAGTTGTAGAGGGCATTTTTCGGCTGTTTGGAGAGCCACGGTTCAACAAGAAGCAAGAAATGCAGGGTGAGTGTGGCCTATGGGAGGGAACCGGAGAACCTTATTTAGATCCCACCTGGAATTGTAGAGGAGGGATGTCCCAGATGTTGAGGTGAGTGGCAATTGTGGTTTGAAGTGATATTAAATCCTTTTTTGTGTATGTTTCCTTTCTCTCTATCCAGCTTATTGATGACTTGAACAAATGGGCCCTGTTTCTTGTTTCTCCTCTTATACTTGAAACCGAACACATAGCATTTGTGACAGAGAGCATTTGGGTGCAAGGTGAGAATTCACAGAGACCATCTTCTTCAGACCCTGTGAGTAACATGATTTTCGCTTATGTATTGTAAGGAAACAGTATATCTTAATGAAAACTCAATTTGTCTTTCTATGAGCGCTTTTGCCTGGACTTTGTGACTCCCTTTTTTTTTTTTTTGGATATTTTGGGTTAAATTAAAATATGTCAGTGAAGTTACTTTGACCTGTTTTTCTTTTTTAATGTGGCACCCGTGTGGCTTGTGTCCGTGGCCCACACTGTGTTATTATCGGGCAGCACGGCTCCAGTCCCCCAGGTCATTTAGTCCATCCCTATCCTGAACAAAAACCGTTGAGGCTGAAAGGTGTCCTGAAAGAACGGGTCTATGGAGCCACAGGGTACTAGAAGAAGGACCAGGTCCTAGGACATCCAGTCTAACCCACCAGCATCAGGGCCGCATGGAGAAGACAAACATGCCCCCTGCCCTAGAGCTGCTGGGGCTCTTTTATCTCATGGGTTTGGGGAGAAACAATGTACGTCATTCTGGAAGAGTTTACATTGGCTGCCGATAGGAAAGGGGGAAAGGTGAAGGAGCAGTTCCTGGACAGGTATTTCCCACTGCACATCGCTTGTGGCAACAGCCCGGAAAGTTCGTGCAAAAGCAGGATGTGGTGGTGTCTGGTGGCTGGCATTTTTTTTATATACATATTTTTAATCCTCACCCGAGAATATTTTTTAGTGTTGATTTTAGAGACAGAGGAAGGGAGAGAAGAAGGGAGAGAGAAAGGGAGAGGGAGAGAAACATCGATGTGAGAGAGAAACATTGGTTGCCTCCTGTGTATGGCCTGACTGGGGATCAAACCTGCAACGTTGTAGGACATGGGCTGGTGCTCCAACCAACTGAGCCAACTGGCCTGGGCTTTTTTTTTTTTTTTTTTTTTTCTTTTTTGATGGCTGCCTGGAAGTTGATTCAAAAAATTTTTTTTAATTTCATTTATTTATTTTTAGAGAGAGGAGAAGGGAGGGAGAAATGGAGAGAGAGAAACATCAATGCGTGGTTGCCTCTCGCATGCCCCCTACTGGGGACCTGGCCTGCAATCCAGCCATGGGCCCTGACTGGGAATCAAACTGGCAACTCTTTGGTTTGCAGGCAGGCACTCAATCTACTGAGCCATACCAGCCACGGCAAATCAAAGTTTTTTGAAAAAAGTTTTTATTGAATTTATTGGGGTGACATTGGTGAATAAAATTATGTAGGTTTCAGGTGTACAGTTCTATAATACATCACCTGTATATTGTGCTGTGTGTTCACCACCCAAAATCAAGTCTCCTTCCGTCAATTTATCCCACTTTACCCTCTTATTCCTCCTCTCAATCCCCTTTCCCTCTGGTAATCACTATACTGTTGTCCGTGTCTATGAATTTTGTTTTTGTTTTTTTCTTAAGTCCTTCGCCTTTTTTACCCAGTCCCCCAACCCACCTTCCCTCTGACAGCTATCAGTCTATTCTGTATATCCATGAGTCTGTTTTTATTTTGTTTGGTAGTTTATTTTGTTCATTAGACTACACATATAAGTAAGATAATATGATATTTGTCTTTCTCTGACTGGCTTATTTCATTTAGCACAATACTCTCCAGGTCCATCCATGCTTTTGCAAAAGGTAAGATTTCCTTTTTTATGGCTGAGTAGTATTCCACTGTGTAAATGTACCACAGCTTTTTATCCACACATCTACTAATGGGCACTGTGGCTGCTTCCACCCCTGCTACTACCACAGCAGTCAGCCTCATCCGCATGCCAGTCCTCAGAATGGGGGAACAGTGAAGGTGGGCAATAGCCAGTTTCCTTTTTAAAATTGAGATCCAGCCCTGGGTGGTGTGGTCCAGTGGGTTGGGCTCTGTCCCGCAGAATGAAAGGTCACTGGTTGGATTCCCCGTCAGGGCACATGCCTAGGTTGTGGGTCTGGTCTCCGGTCAGGGCGTGTATGAAAGGCAGTCGATTGGTGTTTCTCACATCGATGCTTCTCTCCCTTTCCCCCCCCTCCTTTCCCCTTTCTCTAAAGGAAAAAAATTAAAATTGAGACCCAGAAGTTTCAGACTTCACTTGTCCTCTCATCAGTTCAGCTGCAGGGGAGACTGAGAAATACCTTCCGTAACTGCACAGCCATGGGTTCAGAGAAAACTGGAGCTGTATTACTACGAGGGAGGAAGACAGACTAGATATGGGGAGATAATGAGCTTCTCTGCCACAGTTATCCCATTTAACCCACCTTTGAAGGAGGATTTCATTAGACTCTTGCTAATGGCGGTTGCGTAATTCTTAATTTTCTGGGAGTCTAAAGATGCCTGTCCACCAAGGGTTGTCTGTCCAGTTAGCTCATTTTGCCTGTGACCCAGTTTGTGGGTCTTGCAGCCAGGAGCTGGAGAAGTCCAGAGCTGTTTCCCGACCGCCCTGGCTATTACACCGAGCTCTGGTTGGTAAGTTGGGCTTCGGAACTAGAAAGGAGTGGACATCATAGCTCACTGTCTTCTCACGGAGTCTGCAGTCCATACAGGTTGACTGCTTGATGGGATTTTGCCTTCTGGGGGCCTCTTACGAATCTGTGTGTATTTTTCACCTGACTCTAAAGTCAGGTGAATTTGACAGGATCCTAAGATATTCAGTAGAAAATATCTTAGGGAAGAGAGATTGTTGAGCTTGATGAGCTCTTCCATTCTTTTACATTGTTAAGACTACACAACTCTCACAGGTATTTAAAGTACCTTTTTGAACTTGGGATATCTCAGATGACTTTCGTTTGTGCTGTTTGGTCCTGGGCATCCCTCGTGGACACGGACGGGGTGAAGGTGAGGGAGCGGACAGGACACTGCTGGCTGTAATCAGTGCAGCTTCAGTCACTGGTTACAGATGGCATTTCTGCCCTGCTTCTGTGAGAAATCCCTCCGTTTAGGGCCGCCCAGGGCTTCCTTGGCTTTGATCTTTGGGATCAGCCTTTTGCTTGACTTCCCCTGTCTTTTCTCTACCCCTTTGTTTCTCCCTCTCGAAGTGCATATTGCAGGGGCCCTGTTTGCTTTTAGCCCCCGGAAGGCAGACACCCCTGGGCCCCGGAGGAGATGGGTGACAGCGAGGCTGTGCTTTGATCAGAGCACCCAGTGCGACTTGCTGGAGTTTGCACGGTCTGTGCTCCTGGACCGCATTCCTAGGGAAAGGAAATGCACTTCAGAGAGGAAACGGCTGGCGGAGCTGAGAAACTTGATCAGTGATGTGTGTACATTGTTCTCAGGATGCTTCCTGTCCCTCCCCAGCTTTATCTCCCACTTCTCTGCCCCTTCAGAGGTGTGTGAGAAGTTAACGATCGATCGGCTCCTCTTACACTAAGTGCTGACTGTGGGGCGTAGCTCGCCCAGCGCTTGCCCCAGCAGGGTGCTAAATCAATGTCTGAACACCCAAAGGCAGGGCCGGCTGTCCGCCGGCTGAGCGCTCCTCCTCTTTGATTGCCAGCGATAGCAGCAGAGAACAAAGATGCTTTTAGCTTCGTGCGGGAGGTTGCCCTGGTCCTTTCAAGTTCCCCATTCACCCTCTGCAGAACAGTCAGCTCTTGCCAAGGTGAGAGTTTATCTTATCCTCATGGACGCACATCCCTTCTCTATTCTCAAAGCTGGGCCTTGTCTAAATTGTAAGCTTCACCTCTCATTTGACCGAAGGTGCCCTCTTTGAAATGCAGAGTTCGACTGAAACCTAGGTCAGGGGACCCTCCGGAGGAATCCCACTCCCTAGAGCTGTGTCTGGGAGCAAGTGGGAGGAGCAGGTGACCACCTGGAGGGAAGGCTGCAGGTGGAGCCACAGGGAAGCAAGGAGGCTTCTCTTCTGCTAAATGTGCCAGGCTGGTGAATGGGTTTAATCTTTTGACCTTAAAGACTTGTCTTTATTATGTTTCCCTCTAAGACAGTGTTCATCAACTTTTAAAATTATTTCCCTTAGGAGAAAAATTAAGTTCCACTGAATGCTCTCTGAGAGAGAAGTGAAATACTATGGAATAAGATTTTGTGGGATACGGCTGAGCGTTGGAGGGCCAAACCCATTGTGATATCTGGGATTTTTTCTCTCCACACCACATTCTGCCAACCCACGTGGGGGTGATATGGTCCCTGCTGTGAACACTTGCTCTAAAGACTCCATGTTTTGGCATCAGAGCGCCCCCTCAGGGCCAGATGCTGTATGTGTTACCCCCTTTAGGTCCTCAGTACCCTTCCCAGGTAGATGCTCTTGGCACCAACCCCCTACAGACAGGACACCAAAGCGCAGAGAGTTCACTGACTTGCTTGGGTCACACAGCTGTTAGCCAGAGGAGCCAGGATTCAACTTGGGGAAGTGAGACTCGGGAGTCCTGTGTCGGCCAGGCTATCCTGGAACGGTGGGGAAACAAACTGCCTCGACCTTCCTTTTCTTTTTAAAATTGGGGTGTAATTCACACATTCAAGTGTGCACTTACAGTTCAGCAGGTGTGCGATCATCACGACTGTCTGATTCCAGAACACTTTCATCAGCCCAGAGAGAAACTACGCACCCGTCAGCTTTGAGTGTTCTGGATATTTCATATGAATAGAGTCATGTAATGTGTGACCTTCAGTTATCGGCTTCCTTCACTTAGCATAGTGTATTCAGGACTCATCTGTGTCGCGACAGGTATCAATACTTCATTCCGTTCCCGGCTGAGTCCATTGTATGACTGTACACATTTTATTTCTCCACTCATCTGCTGATGGGTGTTTGGGTTGTTTCCACTCTTCGGCTATTACGAGGAGCTCTGCTGTGAATACTCATATACGGGATTTTTGGCGTGTGTATGGGTTTTGTGTGCGGACATATGTTTTCGGTTCTCTTAGGTACATACCTGGAGTGGGATTGCTGGGTCATTTGTAACTTTGTTTGACCTTTTTTTCCCAACTTAAAAAAAATTGATTTTAAAGAGAGAAAGGGAGGGGGAGAGAGAGAGAGAGAGAGAGAGAGAGAGACAAACATCGATTTATTGTTCCCCTTATTTATGCATTCATCGGTTGCTTCTTGTACAGTATATGCCCTGACAGGGGATCGAACCCGCAACCTCGGTGCATTGGGATGACACTCCATCCACCTGAGCTACCCAGCCAGGGCTTTATGTTTAACTTTTTGAGGAACTGTCAAATTCTTTTCCAGAAACTTGGACCGTTTTACATTTCTACCAGCCATGTATCTGGGTTCGGATTTTTCAACATCCTCTGCAACACTTGTTTTGTCTTTTTGACGATAACTAGCTGAGTAGAAGTGACGTATTTCATTGTAGTTTTGATCTGAGTTTCCCTAGTGACTAATGATTTTGAGTATCTTTTCAAGTGCTTACTACCACTTGTATATCTGCTTTGGAGAAATGTCTTTCAGATCCTTCGCCTATTTTTAAATTGGATATTTGTCTTTTTATTGTTGAGCTGTCAGAGTTCTTTATATGCTGTGGATACAAGTATTTTAACAGATACATGATCTGCAAGTATTTTCTCCCACTTTGTGGATTACCTTCTCATTTTCTTGAAAATGTTTTCTGAAACACAAAACATTTCGGTGAAGTCCAATTTAGCTGTTTTTTCTTTTGTTACCTGTACTTTTGGAGTCCTATCCGAGAATCCACTGCTTGAGCCAAGGCCATGACCGTTTGCGTGTATGTTTTCTTCTAAGAGTTTTGTAGTTTTAGCTCTCATATTGATGATTGGATGCAGTTGGAGCTAACGTTCGTCCCTTGTGTACATAGACTGGGGTAGGGGTCCATTTGCGTGCAGAGGTTCGGTTGTACCAGCATGTTCTTCTTTCCCCATGGAACTGTCTCGGCAACCTTGTCAGATTCAGTGTCTATAAATGTGTATGTTTATTTCCATACTTTCAGTTCTACTCCATTGATGTATATGTCTATCCTTCTGCCCAGTGGCCCTTGACTTTTGAGCCCAAATTGCTTGGACAGGAAGTCAGGGCAGAAGTGGTTTGGCTTCTGGGACTTCCCCTTAGCTCTGAGGGTTCAGGATTTACCCCAGCATTTGGTCTGGCAGATCTTCATTGTCTAGCCCATTCCTCAGTGCTTTTAAGATGATGTTTTATTTAATTTATCCAGCATTTGTTCATTATTTTCAGTAAGTTATTTCTAAAAATGTAGCCTAACAATATAAAAAAAAGAATTCAAAATTGTATATCTCTGACTATGAGATTTGGGACATTATAATCCTGAGAAAATGAATTCATGGCCTCTTAGAAAACGATCACTGTGTTTGCTATTGGTTTTAAAGCCGGACTCCTAACAGCTAATCATAGCAGTGTTCGTGAACTGAGCCCCTTTCCTGTCCTGAGCTCTCTACTGGGGGGCATTATACTCTTTAACCTCATTAACGCAACAAACCTGTAAGATAATGGGCATTAATATTATCATTTTTCCTGGTTTACGAGTGACTCTGAGACTTGCCTAGGGATGTACAGTGACAGTTAGCTGAGTTTGACCCAGACTCAGGTCCTCAGACTGCAGAGCCAGGCTCTGGACCCCAGGGTGCTCCCCCTCTCCTTGTCCCAGTTTCCCGCATGTTTAGTATTTCTCATTTATTCCTGGGCTGCAACTCTGGAGTCTGAAGCCCCAGACAGAGAGTCACGCTCAGGAACCAGAAGCTTTCCCATGCTCCTGGGGAGTTTCTTGGCAGTGGGTGTGGTCCGCACTCTGAGGAAAGCTGGTCTACAGGTTACATTTTGAACCGTTGGATATTGTGCACTTGTTGTTTACTCCTATTTCTCTTACCGAAGGGCAAGTTTATGTTTTTCCAGGGTCTGGGGAATGGCCCTTTCCTCCTTTAGTTCCTTGCAAAGCAGCTGAGATGTCATTTACTTTGAAAGGAGAGGCTTATACTTAATGCTTTGTAAGCCCTGCTGTTGGGTAGAAATGAGAGCATTTAAATCAGAACACCGTTGATGGTAATCATGTAGCAATGGGGAGCTGAAGGGAAAAATGAAATATCTATTATTTTAAAGAAGAAAAATCTCAACCTCTCTTTTTCTCTCTCCTCCCTAATTCATTTTTTCTCAGGTTGTGAAGTGGTCAGACTGTTGCTTGCCGTTAGCTTGCAGACCTGGGGACCCTTATCAATTAATCGCCAAAGCAAGTGTGGATGACTTCAGCAAGCTGGGGGTGGCATTCATGGAAGACAGACTCCAGATGGCTAATGGACTGATACCCCAAAAGATTGTTTGTAAGTGACTGTTTTCCTCATAGCAGGTGCCATAGATTATTGGCTTAAGGACTGTTGCGCACACCTATTTGGTATGACTTAGGGGAATGCTTATTTTCAGTTTAATTCAGTCAACAGGTCAGATTTCCATAATAGTTTAAAATTCATACATTTGTCATGTTTTTCGAGGTGCTTGACCCCGAATATATCATTGGTGTTTTAAAAATTCTTAAACAAGGATATCCATAATTGCATTGTCTTTGAGCTAGCATGCAAATTCAGAACCCAGGTAATATTTATTACTCCCGATCTAATGCGGTATAACTGGTTTCTAGACTATAGTTGGATTGAATGGCAAGCGTGGTCAGTGTTATTGTGAAGTTCTAAACCTTAGCCGTTTTTTTACTTGAAATATACATACCACAATATTTGGGAGCGCATCTTTTTTGTAGGGAATACACAAAATGTTCTTCCTTAATTAAGCTCTGAAGCTGGCCTTTTACGTCCACAGAAGTCCCGCAGGTGCAGGGCTAAAGCAGGAGCAGTGAGCCAGTGAGTGCCACTCACTAGCTCGGAAATTTGTGTAAATCACTCACTTTCCCCATTTGCCCCGTGCATGTGCCTCATACCTGGTCAGACGTGTGGCAGGTGCTCAGCAAATGGTTTCTGGGTCGGTGATTGTAAATTACATTTCAGTCCTAAGACGAGATACTGGAAAGCCCTTTCTACGCAGTTGATCCGGTACGTGTCCCGGGAGTGGCTTTTTCCCGGGTGAGCTTGATGAGTTTGTTTTGTAGTCTCATTATCATATAAGAGATTGACACCCAAGAAATCAAACCTAGAAGTAAGCAGGCAAAGCTCACTTTCTTTTTTTTTTTTTTTTTTAAGATTTTATTTATTTATTTTTAGAAAGGAGAAGGGAGGGGGAGAGGGAGAGAAACATCAATGTGTGGTTGCCTCTCGTGTGATCCCTACTGTGGACCTGGCCTGCAACCCAGGCATGTGTCCTGACTGGGAATTGAACTGGCGACCCTTTGGTTCACAGGCTGGCACTCAATCCACTGAGCCACACCAGCCAGGGCAAGCTCACTTTCTTTACTAGTCAATGAGGGAATCTGAAGTTTTCCTGTTCTTGTATAGCAGGGTGTTGTGGAGGCTCGGATTTCACTTGGGATCCTCAGAGGCCCCTTCCTAGCAGGCGGGAGCAATGATGTGGTTCCAAAGGATGCCACTGAGTTGAGGCAGGGATGCAGGGAGAGCTGTGCAGTGGCTGCCCGGGAGTGTGAGTAAGGGAGCGCAGGGAGTGCCGTGAGCTTTTGAACTGAGCTCCGTGACAAACCTCAAGAGTTGATTGTCTTTTCTGCTCATGCTTTAGCAGTGCACCTGCTGGACTCTGCGCTGAAGAAACTTAAGGACCAGGCCACAAACCAGCCAGCCCACGTCCTGTCGCTGAGCCCTGACCCTGCTGCTGAGGCTGAGCCTGATATGGGCGGGATGGAGCGTGCTGGAGATGGCGCCTCTGGGAGCGAGCCTGCCCAGGAGAGTGACAGAGGGGAGGGCTGCTTCGAGCTCTGTCATCTCCATCTCTCTAGTTGCCATGAGTGTTTGGAGCTGGAGAACAGCACCATTGAATCTGTCAAGTTTGCATCTGCAGAGGACATTCCAGATCTTCCCTACGACCCCAGTGGCAGTTTGGAGGGTGTTGCTGACGCCACCCGCCCTGAGAGAGAAGGGAGGAGGGCCAACATCACAGGGAAGGCACCCAACATCCTCATCTATGTGGGCTCTGACTCCCAGGAAGCCCTAGACAGGTTCCAGCAGGTGCGGTCGGTCCTGGCCGACTGTGTGGACCCGGACAACTACACCCTCTACCTCCTGTCAGGGGAGAGCGCACGCAGAGACCCGTGGTCAGACAACTGTCTGCTGTTGGTCATCACCACCAGGGAGGCTGTTCCCAAAGACCTGCACCACAAGTTCATGGCCTACCTTTCTCAGGGAGGGAAGGTGTTGGGCTTGTCTTCGTCCTTCACATTTGCTGGCTTCCAGGTGACCAAGAAGGACGCACTGCGGGAGACAGTCCAGGACTTGATTTTCTCCAAGGCTGACCAGAGCCAGGTGAAGCTCAGCGTCCTGAGTAGTGGCTGTGTTTACGAGGAGGGTCCCGGGGAGCGGCTCCGCCTGGGCAAGCTCCAGGGCCACCTGGACAACGAGGACAAGGACAGGCTGATTGTGCAAGTGCCTTTTGGAACACGTGGAGGAGAGGCTGTTCTTTGCCAGGTAAGGAGGTGGTGCCCCTGTTGTGATCTTGGGTACCTCGAGGGGACTATGCCCCTGTGGCTGTGCACTGGGAGGCTCGAGAGTCTGCACTGTGGGGCGCTTGGGCTGGCGGCTGGGAGTTCCTGCTGATGTGAGGAGATGGTGTAGGTCAGCGTTTTCCTGTTGCGCGAGTATCTCATCTAACCAAAATACTCGTAATGGAGCAGCGTGGCGACGGCGTCACGGCTAATTTAAGATTGCTGGTTAACCACAGATTAGCTGGAAAAGTCTTTCTTGTTTTGTTCGGTACTGGTAATAATCTTTCTAAAATACAGTCCGCTCCCTTCCTCAAAGCACCTCTCTGGTTAATGTAGTCATATCTATATTGAGTATAGCGAGTTGAACATCTTGGGGTGGTGATTCCGAAGGGGGTTTCAGGATTGCTCCCCAACCGGCAGGGCCGTGAGTGATGGAAAATATCTTCACACCCTCTGTTTCTTTCTTGTGATTTGTCATTCTTAAAATCTGAGTGCCGAGAAAAATTTTAAGTGAGAGAATATTGACATGATTTAGATACAGGGCATATGAATATGTAGGTAAGAAAAGAATGGAGAGGGAGATGAAAGGAAAGGCTGCTTTCTGCCCATCCCATGCCGTCCTGCGGCTCAGCTGCTGGTTTTTTTTCCCCTACCCCTTTCCTTTTAGCTGTTTGTTTGTTTGTTTGTTTAAGCAAATAGTAGCAGGACAGACTATTTCAGAATTCCTGATCACTTACTGCAAATCTTTTAATGACTTTAGGCAAAAGTTTTTGTTCCAGTTAGATGAACGTTCTTAAGGTTTTGGTGAAGTAATGAGACAACTAAAGAGATGTAGATATTTTGCCCAGAATAGTTCCCAGGATGAGTGTAACCGACCTTGTTTCATTACAGGAATCTTTTTATTGAATTAGAGAACTGTTTCGTTTTTTTGTTGTTGTTTTCATTTCCTATACTGTCTGTCTTCCTGGCCCGCCTGAGTCTCTTTGGTTTCTGACCAAACATTTTTCAAGGGTAACGTTAGTTTCTTTATCATTCCCCCATCATTTGTTCCTAAGATAATACGCAGCCGAAGATGCTCGTAAGTAAGGAACCTGGACCTCAGGACAGATGGACATGGACTACCCGATCAGGTTTTCTCTGGCTTGCCCACTACGTGAATTTGTGTTTGGAGGCCTAATAAATGTTCCTCTTATCTTTTTCTCTGCAAATACAGTAACTTTGGCAAATACAGATTCTCAGAAAATTCACTTAAAAAACCCAGCCTCTGAGGTCCGTATTTTGGTTTTGAGCAGCGAGTGTTCCGCCCTGGTGCCCAGACTCGCACTCGGAAGGTGAGTCGGCACCACTGCGACCCGGCTCTCTGTGTGGCGCAGCGGATCTGCCGGCTGCGCCGTTTCAGTTGGCCCCATTGCTGCCATAAAATTTGATACTCTAGAAAAAAGGGCAATGTGTTGCAGCTTCAGAAATCGGATTCAGAGGATTAGTGTCATTTTTGATTGTAAATGATTCCCGGTCTCTGTGACAGGGTCGTTTTCTCCTCAGGCCTGAGTCACCACGATACCTCGCTGCTGCGACCAGCCAGTGACCGTCATCCCGGGCTGGTTAGTTTCCTCCGTCCCTGTTCAGTTTCATCGCCTTCGGCTTTGTAATGAATCGAGTAATGAGGTCACCCAGTAAGAGGAGGCGACGCACTTCAAGGGCAGCCACAGCTGCACCGTAGGTGGTTGTCTGGTGGCCTTTGCCATCCGTCACCACAAAGGAAAAGGGGATTTTGTGGTCCCGACGGTACTGCTCGGGTTTGCAGGGAGAATTTAAGGCTGTGGATTACTGCTGACATTGGACTCTCAAAGGGGCCAGGAGTTTGGCATGAAATCCAGAAAAAACCTCTAAAAGGGATTAAGAATATGTATATACAGGATTGGCAAAAGTAGATTTACAGTTGTAAGTACTCCAGACACAGACTTTATTCTTGTTTTATTATTTATTAATTATTGTATTATTTTCCATACAAACGACTGTAAACATCCTTTTGCCCCACCCTGCGTATTTTGTATGTACAAGGTCTATCTGGAAAAAGTCCAGTCATTCTTAATATAAGAACAGTTTGCGTGACACTGATTAACCTGCCAGCCTAGGAGAGTGGACTGGAATGCACATGCGTGAACAATGACGACGTCACTGTACTAGTCAGTGGGGGCGGTAGACACTGTTGAGTGAGCGTGTGTACTGTGTGGCCGTCACATTCAAAATGACTGAGCGAGTAGAGCAACGAATCTGTATCTAATTTTGCGGTAAGCTTGAACATTCCTGTGCGGATTCAGAACTCCGCAGCCATGGGCAACTGGTGATTGGCAGCTTCATCACAGCAACATGCCCACTCATGCATCACATCTCGTACAGAGTTTTTTGGCAAAACATCAAATCACCCGAGTGACTCAGCCCCCTACAACTCAGATTTGGTGCCCTGTGACTTCTGGCTTTTCCCAAAACTAAAACCAGCTTTGAAGGGGAAGAGATTTCAGACCGTCAGTGAGATTTAGGAAAATATGAATGGCGATTGGGAGAACTTTGTGAGGTCCCGAGGTGCCTTCTTTGAAGGGGATTGAGGCATCATTGTCCTGTGTACAATGTTTCTTGTATCTGTGTCTTCAAAAAATAAAAATCTCTCTTTTTCATAGTACATGGCTGGATACCTTCTAGACAGACCTAAAATACAAATTGGATATTAACTTTATTTATTTAAATTTTTAAATTTTCAATTATAGGTGACATACAGTATTATATTAGTTCCAAGTGTACAACGTCGTGACCAGACATTTATATAACACTGAGTGATCACCCTGATTAGTCTGGCATCCACCTGACACCATACAAAAACATATCTTTTTCTTATTTAACTTAGCGTGTGGCAGAAGTACTTACTTCTGCTTTCACGGAAGTTTCTCACCCGTGGCACCGTGGGCATTCTGGACAGTTCCTCCTTTGTTGTGGGGTCATTCTGTGCCTTGTCAGGTGTTAGCTGTTCCACCCACCAAATGCTGGTAGCACCCCCTCCCTCTAAAAACCTTCGTTTTAGAAGAAGCCAAGTTTCAGAAGTGGGCCCACATTTCAGAAGTTTCAGTTGTGGTAACAGAGTCCCAGCCAGAGGAGGGGACACTGGTTGGGTCGCACAGAGGACCACAGGGCCCATCCCGCGCACACGCTCTGCCTTCGGGGCTATGAATGGAGGTGCAGAGCAGACGTGGCCTCTCTTCTTGCTTCCACTTTGGAAACGTCTAATCTGGTGAACGACTGAAGTGCTCCTCACAGTCTCAGCGGCTCTCCTTGCCCTTCCCCGTGGAAGCCGGACACCTGATGCGGGAGCTGCCCTCGCCTCCTCTGCATCTTCCGCACGTGACAGCACGTGCCACGCCCCTCCTTGGTGCTGCTTAGATGTGTTCACAGCCTGGGGAGCACGTGTGCCAGTTAGCCCCCCACCCTCCCTGGGGCCCAGGTAGGGGTAGAGCCTCACTTATTTTATCTGTGCTGCCTGTAAGGGGCAGTCTCCATGTTGACACTTGCTCGTGCGAGTTCACTGTGGCCCGCCACTGTGCTCAGCAGCCACCGCAGCCCTGGCTTCGTCCTCCAGGGAGGAGAGGACACAGTTAGACTGCAACTGTGGCCCAGGAGACACAGTACGATTCGGATCCCTTAGAGGACTCCCTCTTCTGCCTGCACCCGCCCTGGGCTGTTTAGAGGACAGACCTCCTACTGCTGCCGTCCAGCCAGCTTGCTTGTGGGTGAAGCAGGGATCAGCGGTCCTGGGGGCGGGCGGACACTGCTCTATGAGCCTCATCAGACTGGCCTCCACTTGCAACAGTGGGACCATTTGGACAGTATCTGGGGACAGGGTTTCTGGCTTGGTTAATGCTTGGGTGGGAATTAGAGACTTCAGTTGCCGGAATACTGGTGCCAGGCTTTTTACTTTTATGATGCTCCCATACCGTCAGCTCAGGTCGGGAGCTCTGACCGCTGGCCAAAGCACACAAAAAGCAGACGTGCTCAGGTTGCTGCCCTGGGTACTCAGTACTCTGGCTCCCCCCAGGCTCTGAGGCCCAGTTAGAATCTGATCTCAAAGGAGCTACACATTCTGGTACGTTCCTCTGCGGCAAGACTCATACCTTTCATTGATAGGTGATACTGTTTCAATTTTAACTGCACAAAGCAAAGTCTGGACTAAATACATGAAGTTCCTAATTTTAAAACTCAGGCAGGTGAAGGAGGGAGATGGGGCAGACCTTTCCAGGGTTCCCCCAAACCCACTCATCTGTTTGAATTCCTGCAAACACTCTTAAATGGGGGATGAGACTCCCATCCTCCCAGGGTTACTTCCCCGTAGTTATAACGAGTAGATAGAGGGGCATTTCAAGCCCGACCCCAGGGTACCTCCTCGAGTTCAGGAGTGACGTGATGTGGGTTCTCAGCACAACCATAGTTCTAAGTGTTTTGGTCAAATAACCAAGTTAAGTGACTTGCCCAAGGTCCCAAGACTGGTTAGTGATAGTCGGGACCTGGGAAGAATTTGTTTACTCTCCTGGGTTGTTTCCAGCACAGCCTCCCAGCCTGACATCCGTGATTTCAATAGGCTCTTCTGCATCTTTTTTGTCTTGGCATTACTTTCTGATTATTCAGGTTAAAAGTTTACATTGTGTTGATCATTAGAAGGATTTCTGCTCACGTTTTCAGAAGCACTGGGAAAGACTGTTTTTGTTAATGTCTCTTAAGGGGCCCCCGTTGATGAAGTGGTGTTTCCTTCTCTTAGGCGCACTTAGAACTACCTCCCACCTCTTCGATAGTGCAAGCCGGAGACTTTAACCTGCTCAAATCTAGCAATGCTCGAAGATACGAAGTCCTTAAGGAGATCCTGACCACCCTTGGCCTAAGCTGTGACACCAGACAAGTTCCTGCCTTAACACCCCTTCACTTACTGTTGGCGGCAGAGGTGAGTGTGCATGCTCCGGGGGAGCCCAGGGTGCCCCTCCTCGAAACAGCCGTCCAGTGCCAACTCGTCCATTGCAGGGGGCTTCGGCTTTGATTTCCATGTTGAGTTTCTATTTTGGCTTCAGAGCATCCTTAAAGATGTCCAAGTGTAACTCATATTTTTGGTGTTTGCATGACAGGGAGAGGGAGGCAATTAGAACTTAGAGAAGGTGTTAGGTGTCAAGGTTCTGGCCCTCCCCACTTTACGGGGGAAAGGGTGATTGTTTTATGTGTCAGGAGTGTGTTTGGAAAGCACAGTGTTCACATTCGGGGTTGACAACCTTTGTTCTGATGTGGACCTTTGTCAGTGAATCTTGGGAAGGGAAAACTCAATCACAAGTTTGTTTTGTTTTTGTGCTGACGTCTGCCATCTTGTGGCCACGGGGGCTCAGGATTTCCGTTTATATCTTGGTCGGGCCTGGGAGGAAAATGGCCCTGGGGTTGGCAGTGTGTGCAGCGATTTTCCTGGCCTTGTGTCTGCAGTGCTGCCTGTGGTTGGTAACCGGAGCCGGTTGCCAGATTCTCCAGGTGTGTCTTCTTGCTAATCCCTTTGCTTTGCCAAGCTGTCAGTTTCTCACTAATTACGGCAGATTATTTTGTGGGACTCTTTTCTGTTGTCTCTGCTAAAGAGGGAAATTGGTGAGTTTAGTGACATAACCATGCAGATTCAGCAAGTATCTAGTAGTCCAGGTGACTCCAAACGACAAACTGACCTGCTTTCCCTTGGAAAAAGCACGTTAAATCTCCTACCCCAACATTTTTGAAAGAGGAGGAGCTCCCGGCCCCTTGGCTGACTGGCTCTGCAGAGCAGGGCTGAGCTGTGAGCCCTCACTGGGGAAGAGAGGTGCCAACTCTGGCGCATGCAGGATCAGGGTATTTTACAGGAGTGTTTGAGGACTAGATGAAATAACACATGTAATGGTTGTGTATAGACTGTGTTATTTAAAAGATGCTACAATTAATAATATTAACATTAGATTGTTGGGAGTTACAAGTGTCCATGTTTCTAACAAGTGCCTGGTACTAGAGGTAGTGATTCTTAATTTTAAAAACTAATAATAAAGCAGTGGGTGCTTTTTTTTTTCCATCTAAGGAACAGTTTTTTTAATTGCATTTTCATTACATACTGTTTAGCCAGTTTGCTTTCCTTTTACTGGGTGCTCTTGAGAATTAATGGCGTGACTTTTGTTTGTACGCTCTTCCCAGGAAATCAAAGCTGCACGTCACTTACCTGTTTAACGTGTTCTGTTCACAGAAGGAAAAGCACCACCTCCATTTGTCTGGGACTTTTATTAAAAAGTATCAAAATAAAGCTGGTCCTCAGAGCTTCAGCTCTTGTAGACAACCCATCTACAGACCTGCCACCGGACCTTGTGGGTGAGGGGAGGTGTGACTGTCACTCTCATAGGCCTTCCCCCTCCCTCCTCTCCTGAGCATGGAGGGCTGGGGCTGGACAGGTGAGGCCGGGCCTCCCTGCCCTGGAGGAGGCTCACAGCCTGGGAGGTCAGGGAACAAGGTAGATCCGGGCTTGCCCTTGACCATGCTCCGTGACCTTTCCTGGAAGTTCTTTTGACTATACTGGTCTTGGGACTTGCACCTCTTGACTCCTCGACAGAGCAATGGAGACGAAAAGGTGCCCCCAGGTTTCTCTCCTGTGAGCAGAAGCTTGGAACTCGAGGCTTTTCCTGAGTCTCCTTTAGGATGGGCATCCCCTGAAATACCGAAGGCTTTGAATTGGCGTCTGCTTGTGTTACAATACACAGCAGGTGCTTCACCCTTTTGTCCTTCAGGTTCTTTAAACTGCCTGGGGTTGGGGGATACATTTCCCCTCTTAGTTGGTAACCCCATGCACTAACCGTGAAAATGAAATGCTTGAACATGGTTAAAGCAAATACTTGTTCTGTATATACGCACACAAATATTTCCCCGAGGCTCCAAGCCTGCAAAACCCCTATTCTAACTTTGGAAAAGAATAATTCAGCAATGTTCACTTCTCATTTCGAGTCTCCATTTGGTCTGGTTGATCTTGGATTGTCTCTGCTGTGGGCCACTTTTCTTGTCCCAATCACTGCCCTCCAGGTTCTGTTTCACTTTGGGAGCCCGAGGAGCTGAGTGAGTGAATGAGTGTATGAAGGGGTGTCCATCCCCACTCCTTAGTGTTTATCAACTCCTCTGAGCAGACCTGGATTCTGTTGTAGAAGGAAATGTAGGAATTTAGAGCTTTAGAGTGTGTTTTCCTGGAATACAAATTCTCTAAGGGATTGTCACTCAAAGAAATGTGAGGGTGGCCCCTTGCCCACTGTGATGGCCTTTCTGGTGGCAGCGAGGTGATTCTGCTCTTCTCCTGATGCCGAGACAGAGACACTTCGGAGCACCTCGTGGTCGTCGTGCTGGTGGTTCAGTATGTGTAGCTGGGGATGGCAGATTGGGACCCGAATACTTTCTGTTTGCTTTGCTTTCCTGCAGCCTTCTTAGTAGATCTCATTGGTCCCCATGGAATTAAGTGACGTGGAGAGGCTCCCGGCATCCTGGCACCCCGTTATGTTAGACACGGCCCACCCTTAAGTCCATCACCTGCCCTCCGTATTAGATGCCTGCTCTGGCTCTGCTTCCTGTAAAATGCTCCCAGCTGTTGGGAATCAAAGCTCTCCCACCACACGGTGTCGCTGCTGAGCTATGCTGCCAAGTGAACAGACACCCTGGAAGCTTTAAAGTAGTTCAGAGGTTTATTTTCTCTCCACATCAATTTCACTTAGTATAATTCAGTAGTTTTCCATGGTACTGGTGGCCCTTTCTTTTGGGTTTGTTGAGATTGTTTCAGTGTTACAGTTAATAGTATTCAGCTTTCATTAAACATTTACTGTGTACTAGGTACCATTACAGGATGGAATATGAAAGAACAAAATATACACACTAGTTACCTAAATACTTTTACTGCATACCAGCTGTGTTTATACAGTTCGGTGCCTAGACACTCGCTCTTTATAGCAAATAGCACAGGAGATTTATGAGGTACCTCTGCGCCTCCATATTCCTGCAACATGAACGAAAGTGACTAGCACAGTAATCCAAGTAGAAAAGGCACCCCACGTACAGTGACCCTTGGTGTTTTCTGGGGGTGTGTTCTGAGACCTTCATCGACACCAAACCCCCCAGTAACATGTGATTTCCGTTGTCACATCCAGTCACTAGGATTTCATAGTGTCAACGTGCACAACGAGACTAGGAAGCTAGGCTCGCGGAAGTGCAGAATCCCGCTGGCCAAGCCGGACTTCCTCTCTGACCCAGCTCTTCCTGTTTAATCGAAACTCCCAGGATTAAAATTCAGGCCTCAGCAAATATATGATATGTCAAAGTAAACTAATAAAACACATGAGCTCATGCATACCACAGGCCTAAGTCCATAGAAAAAAGGCTGGAAGGAAATATAGTATGAGTGTTTATATACGGTATATTTATGGGGGGGGGGCTAAGGGTGATTTTAATAAGCTTTTAAAACTTTCTCTGTACTTTCTGAATTTTCTGTAATGTACATGTATTTTTATAAAGAGCAAAGTCCATTATTAAAAATGAAAAAACAAATCACTGTATGCTGGTAGACTTTGAAGGCATTCCAGAAGTGGTCAAAACCTGAGTGAGAGGCAGGGGCCCACGTAGATGTTAACACTGTATTTCACGTTCGCCATCGATACAAATTAGTTAAAAAACATTAGCTTTGTCAGTGAGTGACTTTACGCTGGTGAATGGCCACTAGGCTTACTTGTGGCTCTCATGGCCTTAGCTGTCCTTGGCTCCCATGGGTGGAAGGCCCTTTGGTTCATAATTTGAGTGCCCCACCCCTGCTGGGGTGTCGCAGTTTCTCGATGGAAACCCCGTGCACTATTTCTCAGAGAGGACCACACGCGTGCTGACACCACACAGTGAGTCCTTTCAGGCAAGTGACCTTCATTCTGGAGGTGTGGGTGGAGTGCGAGACCCGCGAGCTGCACCCTGGGCCACTGGGCTCTGTGGAGCCAGGTTACAGGGCGGCCAGCTCCCCGACCTGCCCTTGATGGTGATGGGAAGTTAGCAGGAGCACGCTTCCCTGGGGGGGACGGGAGTGTGTAAGCGACACCGATTTCATAGAAAAAGTAATTCTTCCTTTGCAGAATCTGAAGTCCAACTGAGGAACTCGTGCTCTTGCTTCTTCCATTTTTATCTCTGCCAGGGAAAGGGCATGAGCAGTGGTGGCCAGGGCTGTGCCCCAAGACGGATGTTGCAACCTGCATGCAGGATGGAGCCTCAGCCTCCCTGTGCCCTGCAGAGCCACTGCCGCCTGGGGCCCCTTGCCACTCCCCAGCCCAGCAGAGGAAGAGGAGGAGGAGAAGGAGGAAGAGGAAGAGGGTGGGACAGTGCACAACCTGCCGTGCCCCTTCTCCGGGACATCCCTGCTCTGGTCCCGGAGCACGAGGCTCTTCCTGGAACTACAGAGCTGGGACTCTTTGGGGAGTTCCTCGCAGCTGGTCGCTAACGACGTGGAGGGACCTGAGAGAGGAGCAGACGGGATGTTGGCCGCAGTCCTGCGCCAACTGGTCCCTTTGCCTTGGGGTGAAGGTGTGACTATAATAAGAAGTGACAACTGGGTTTGTTATTAAAGCAACTGGCGGAAAATCACCCTGTTGTGCACGAGTGACGGGGAGTGTGGGGCTTGTGGGGTGGATCAGACAGGCCCGACGATGTCACATTTCAGTTTGATTCAACCCCGGGTCATTTGCCATGAACCCTCCCTCCAAACAGGTATTGTCGATAACGAGTTTTGATATCTCCGCACGTGTCAGAAAATTCCTGTGTGGTCCCTTCCACCAGGGAATTAGCGTCTTGGTGTTGGTTGCTTTATGAGGAGTCTTGGCCTAAATCACACCATGTGATTCTTACTCTCCCTTCTCCTGCTGACCGCTTCATGTAGCAAGCACTGCTAAGTGGGAGACCTTGCTGCAGAAGTTTCTGGAAAATAAGAGATAATTTCTCATTTCTTTCTAATCTCACCCGAGGATATTGATTCTAGATTCAATTGATTTATTGATTCTAGAGAGAGAGGAAGGGAGGGAGAGAAACATTGCTGGGAGAGAGAACCATGCATCGGTTACTTCCTGTACATGCCCTGATCCCTGACTGGGGATCGAACCCGCAACCTAAGTATGTGTCCTGACCAGGAATCAAACCCACGACTTTTTGGTGTACAGGATGACTCTCCAACCAACTGAGCCACCCGCCAGGGCCGTTCCTTCCTAGCATGTTTTATAGTTAACCAAGTGCCTTCATGTGTGTCCCGGTCTCATCTGGTCTCATGGTGGCCCTGGGGTAAGGAGCAGGGAGGGGTCCTTTCCCCACAGAAGAGCAAAAAACTGAAGAGTCTCACGGGTTGTTCTGAGTTCGTTAGAATTCTCCGTTTTTTTTCAAGCACGGTGTTTTGTACAGAATGCTTCCTCCCTTCACCTTTAATCCTGGTTCTGAATCTTGAATGTACGGTGAGGGAAACTTCTGGTGTTACTTTAAAATACAGCTTAAAAACTAATTTTTGGAGATCAAAATTAGAGAGAAAGTCAGAATTCCAGGTGCGCCCTGAATAGCTTTTGACATGCGGCTGACGTGGGGCCGTGGCAGCTTTTACGATCGGTTCTAGCGAAAGAGCAGCTGGCAGATTAAAGCAAACATTTCAAAGCTTTTATAGCTGTGAATGTTTTTAAGGCTCTTTCATATACCTCTTTCTCTCCTTTCTTTCTTCCTTCGCCCTTCCCCTAAACTGGACGTTTTTTGTTCATTTTAATGGGCTTCCTGTTATCAAACACAATACCCGCGGCAAAGGTGACATGATGGGTTTTGACGTTGAAACGCAAAAGAAGTGGCAGGTGGGTGTTTTCCTTAGCTGCCTTTATTTCATTCTGTGATTTGGGGACAGAGGCTTTCAGCTACTGTGTATACTGTGTTCTTACTGGAATCTTGTTGCCACAAGAATGTGTCAAAGCAGCTCCTTGGGAGCGAAACTGCTTCTGGGCTGAAATCAAGGCAGAGGCTGGTGACACGCGGTGGGAAACACAAGCTCACCTTGGGTTGTCGTCCACTCCAGTGGCATTCAAGTTTCAGTTTTGTCTACCTTGCACTCCTGCCGGCTGGCCTGGGGAAGGGCAGGCGGGCCGCTGAGTGACAGGGACCTCTCTCCAGTGGCGGCTTCCCGGGGCGAGCAGCCTGTCTGGGCAGGGCAGTTTTATTTCCTTAGACTATTAATATCCTCCGTTATGCAGTCATAGACTTGTGGATGGGAAACAGGCTCTTTGGAATAAAAAACCCTCCAGGACCAAATGTTTTTTGTCTTCTCCATCAGCGCCCTAATAGCTGCCATGTGTGAGCGGAATGGCTTGTGGCGGTAGCTCCTGGGGAAGGCGATTGAAGCTGTCTCTGGGAAGGCTTGCAGCGGTCCTCAGAGCAGGTTTCGGGCTCCCAAGCCGAAAAAAGACATCCCGGGGAGCGAGCCCCCGCTGGTCCGGGTGAGAGGGCAGGATCAAAGGGCCCGCACCTTGTGATCGTGGGCAGGTGTGGAGCCGGGGGCCACGTGGCGGCGAGGTGCCTGTTGTGACAGCATTGTCGGCGGTGTGTCCTTCTCAGGTCGGGGCCCCTGGGGTCTAAGACCCGACTTCCAGCTGATAAATGTGAATGGCAGTTGGGGGCACATTGTGTTTCTGTTCATGCTACATTGAGAATGTTGCTGCAGGAATTGTGCTGTCTTGAAGAAAAATGTTTACGGTGTTTCTGCACTTTAAGACTGACAGGCGATCTGTGGACCAGAATGGTGTCTAACCCTCCATCTGCCCGGCCTGAGTGGGGAAGGCAGGTGGTGGGGGGCGGTTTCCTGTGCGGGATGTCAGCGGTGAGCTGGGCCGCTGCAGGGGAAGGTGGCCCTGGCTTCCCCGTGAGAGCAGTCAGCGTGGCAGCGGGACCGCTCAGCCCAGGTTGGTCTGTCTGTCCATCAGTCTCTTTCTCTCGGAGACCAGAGAGCGTGAGTCACTTTCTTAGCTTCTTTCTGTTTCGGCCCCATAGCTCCTTCCGAGGAGAGGCCTCTGCCCCGGCTCTGCTGGGCCTGGGGCGGCCGTGCAGCCTGCAGGGCCCTGAGCACCCCTGCCTCACTCCTGCTCGGCCCTCTGCTTGTGTTGTGTTTGCCTTTCTGAGAATGTCTTCAGGCTTCAGTGTAAGGGTATAGTCAGCGGAAGAAATGTGGATGCTGGAGACTGTACTTTGGGTTCTAGAGCTAAAACTGCATTTGGTCAATCGAGCAACGTGGCTTTACATGATAACAGCTTAGTCCTTAGAACATTTGTTTTGATAGCCTTTAGTGGTATGTGAGTGTTTATAATTTTAACACGAATTAAAAATATATATTCATATGTTTGTTTTAACTAAAGCTTCAAGAAGATGCCGTAAGACTGCTGAACTAGAGCCTTCCTCTGTGGAGAGGGCTTTTCCCCCCTCCCCTCTGAGGACAAGGGACTCTGGTTATACTGTCTAGAGATTTCTGCTGAGAGAAATCACTCTTCCACTGACACAGGTTGAAATGTAGTTTTGTTGTGTGGGTGTAAGTTCCGTGTGTCTCCCGTGCATGTGTCCAAGTATTGGGGGAGAGGGCTCAGGGGTGCAGACATGGATGGTGTTAGCGCTCACACCCCGAGATTTAAATTCAAATTCTAAACAGAATCCCTTGCGAAGACGGACTGGCATCGACTGTAGTCAGTCAGCAGCAGGACCGGGAAGGGGCATGTCGCTGGGCTCCTTGTTAGCCTCACAAACCACGAGTCTTTCCTGAGCCCCGAGCTGTCAAAACTTCTAGTTTGCACCTGCTTGCCTCCTGCAGGCAAAGTGAAAGCTTGAAAAATTAAAGTTAAAGTGAAGTATTCTTCTTAGAAACCGTGTAAAGCTTTGCACTTCTGTGCCGTAGGGAAGTATTTGACGGGTTGTTTTCTTGGCTTTGAGCGAAAATGAGTCCTCCGTAGAGCACACAGTACAATGATTGGGTGATGGCACAGGTGATCCCCTGCCTGGTTTTAAGCTCCGTAAATAAGGAAATACGTCTTTTAAAAGAAAACAGTAAGTCGTGGCTTCATAAATTAAAACACGATGGTTCGTTTTTGGGGGGAGGAATGGGGTGGGAGACTCTTTTAGCCTAGAGTTGCCTAGATTACCCTAGTGTTGCTTTCCATGGGCAACGTTAATATGCCTGATGGCTGACATTTTTCGTTGGCCGTTTAGTCCATAAAGTGCTTTAAAGGTAAAGGGCTATAATTTTGAAGAATCTCCTCTTTGCGAGTATTTTTCCTTCGGTGATGGTGGGATTAGGTGTGGTGTCTCAGGTTGGCTAAATGGGTGTGTCACAGAAGATGGCTTTTTAAAGGACAGCCCACTGCCTCTGAATTCTCAGGACCAAACCCTCTCAGTTCTACGGGAGAGGGTGGATGAGATGACCTTTCACATCCTATCTAGGATTCTGCACCATCACGCTGGTCCCAGGAAAGCAATGAGGCGCAAAAAAAAAAATTTTTTTTTAAACTTTTTAAGTTGTTCCTTTGGATGCATTCTTTTCTAAGATTTTTGCAATTATAACCCTTTTCATCTTTATACTGGAAAAATTTGACAACTTCCACAGTTAATTTAAGCACAATGAAAGAAAGTTATGCTTCTGCTTAATTTTATTTTAGGCTCTTTCTCAAATTAATTTCCCTGTTAATTTAAGAATTACCCATGCAGTATAGTATAGCAGCCTCAAATTTACAAACACGTTTTTAAAGTTCGCATGCTACATGGGCTGTTTTAAAACCACAGCGCCTGGTTTCTGTAGGAGTGAGGCTTTCTTCCCAGTGCACAGATGTTCTCCTGCTCCTTATTAAACCCGGGACACCTCCCTGTGGCACCATTTCGGACAGCTTCGGGCTGGGCGGACCCCTGAATATCTCTTTCTGTTTCTCCAGCTTTTGACTTGGAATTTAACAGCTCTGTTTCAG
Organism: Desmodus rotundus; assembly: GCF_022682495.2. Lineage (NCBI taxonomy): Eukaryota > Metazoa > Chordata > Mammalia > Chiroptera > Phyllostomidae > Desmodus > Desmodus rotundus. Next base: position 4,730,102 of record NC_071388.1, on the reverse strand, counting down.
GCGTTGCTCAAAAACAGTCTTGTTGAGCACCTAGCAATACCGTGGTACCTGTGTCCCCAAGGAGAAGTTCCCTTTGGTAGGTTAATACTGTTCTTAGAGTTGACAAAAAAAAATTTTATTCTCTCTTGTAACTGTTGAACTGTGCGTACACGTAAAAGAAAATGCGGGGTGGGGAAAACAGTAGGTTTGTAATTGTGAGTGTGCGAAAGAGACACAGTGTGCTCTGGAATTATTTATTAATTATCATGTGACCTTCCTTACGAGCAATGGTAGACCTGTTTTCTCCGCACCCTGCATTGCACAGAAAGTTGCAAATACACGAAAGGAAACAGAATGACGTGCTGAGCCCGGCGCGCTGAGTGCTCCGCCTCACCGTCTTCTGTTCCGGCCAGTGTTGTCTCATCGAGTTCTACCCTCTTCTCCTCCATGTTATTCTGAGGCACATCTCATCTCTCTTCTGTAAATATTTAGTGAATGAATGAATGAATTTTTAATCTTCGCACGAGGATACATTTATTGATTTTATTTTTTTTGAGAGAGGAAGGGAGTGAGAGAGGAGCATTGATGAGAGAGAAACATGGATCGGTTGCCTGCCATACTCGCCCTGACCAGGGGCCCGAACCTGCAACCTGAGTGTGAGTCCTGACTGGAAATTGAACCTGCGGCCTCTCAGAGCATGGGGTGACACTCCAGCCCACCGACAACACCGGCCAGGGTTCATCTGTGAATATGTTTAGCGTATGTTTTTAAAAACATAGCCAAAATACTACTGCCATACAAAAAACAATGCCTTCATAGACTCCTGTATGCAGTCAGCATTCCGGGTTCTAGGGAGACCGACACCTTTATAGATGGCTACATGGTATTCCTTTATAAAGCAAACATAAGGAGAAACCAGAGGGGTAAAACCATTGTAACTTTTTTGGCAGAAGTGCTGGAAAGTTGATTTCTGTGCCTCTTTTGAATGTCATATTTCAGCCCCATTATCAGGCCATTCTGAAAATAGCAGCAAATAACCATTTGTAATAGCGTGCAGAACAACCATGCACACTGAAACGGGAGTTTTGTCTGACTCTCCCCTTTCATGACTCGGCAGGAGTCCCTCGCCCTCTCTTTTCTGCCTGAGAAGTCCTGAGTTTCTTTAGCATAGGGGTGGGATTGATTTTTGCTCCGTATGCTTTCGGTTCAGGTTGATGTTTAGCCTTTGACCCAGCCACTTTCTTACAATAAACAGTTTGTTGATGAGAGCAGCTGCCCAGCAGATTGTTTCCAGATTGTTCTCCCAGTGGAGGACAGACTGCACCTTACGAAGAAGTTGGCCCGCCGCTGCGGCTTCCCTGAGCGGCTGCCCGCCTGTGAAGCCCACGGTCAGCCTCGGAGCGCGGTGCCGTGCACCTCCGTGAAGTGGTGTGAATCCGGGTCAGAAGTCGGGCCTCACCGTCTTGACTGTCTTATTCTCCTAGTGAATGATAGCAGCACTTTCTAGAAGTTTCTGCCATATTCCTTACATTACAATAAGAGTTCCCAGCATGTCGTATGTGGAAATGAGTGTGCCGGTGATGTTGTGTGGGGGTGTAGACAGAACATAATTTATTTCGTGTAGGAATCTGGGCTCCTTGAATATTAAAAGGTGTTCTACACAATTACAGAACAAGATAACTAAGGGAAGTATTATCTGCCTTGTATTACTCTCTTGCCCTCTTAAAATGAATTCTATTCTTTTCTACTTTTGAAAGACAGTACCCCTTTTTTTTAATGCAAAAGACAGGCACCCTAATGACTTGGTAATTTATGTGACTCAACGGTGTCCTTAGTTTGGATTTTTGCTGCCTCCCTAGTCACCCCCAGCTGTTAACCTAGAACGGCCAGTCGGCCTGCGAGCAACCTTCATTACTGGGAGGTCAGCACTTTCAGCATGGGAGCCAACACTTTTTACTGAACTGGCCACCAGGGGCTGCTGTCAGAATGGTGAGGCTGAGCTCACCTCCCGAGAGGCAAGTTTACTTTTTCTACAACCAGTAAATTTTGTTCAGCTACCAACCCTGGTTTCGAAACTCAGGTCTCACTGCACAGCCTCCCGTCACCAGACATGCGCACGGCTGCATCCCTTCCAGCCAGGTATTACGCAGGGCCTGGGCGCGATTCAAGATCTAAGATTAAGACTGCTGTGTTTTTCGTTCAGTGCCAAGCTGTTATTAATGCGCTGATTCCACACACACTGCAGAGCTTCGTGAAGCCCACCGGGGTTTGTGCTCGGGGAGAGCACTTCCTGCACTTGGACTTCAGGGACCCGGCCTGCGGGGAACAGCCCTTGGTGATCAGAAGGTGTTCTTGAGTGGAGTGGCCTTCGCGACCCTGTCCCAATGCAGACGGCACGAAGGGCCCTGCTGGGTCAGCTGAGGCATGGGACACTGAAAGGTCTTCTTAGTGGCTGTTTCGTTTTGTTTTTTTGTTTTTACAAAAACTGCATCTTTGATGATTCCAGAATTAACAGCAGAGCAAAAATGACCTGCAAATGCCAGAGATGGCAGGTTTCTTAGGATTTCTGGAGCCAATCCCTTCATTTCCCCCAACTTATTTAATAACAATTAAAAGTTAAGAAAGGGTGAAAGAATAGGTCAAAACCCCCATGTAACCTTCACCTGGATTTACCCCTGGTTGACACTGTGCCTCATTTTGATAAAGAGGGTTCGGGTTTTTTTACAAAAAAAAAAATGCATATGTTACTGCTTTTAGGTAAACCACAAGGTACAGGACTTACCGTTAAGTTGTTTACCAGAGCGTGGGCTTCACCTTCTGTGCTTCCAGGAGTTGGCGGGTGAGTGGGACAGATTGTTTAATTTCTTTGATTGAAGCAAAACCGATAGCCTACTGATTTGCAGCGAGCCTGGGTGGCTGGTTGTCACCCTATCGGACTATGGGCATATCCCGTCTTCACACGGGCCAACGTGTATCAACTTCTTACCATAGAATATCTTGAAAGTGCTATTATAGAACATAAAACATCTTAGAGCCATATGCTGTGAGGATAACTCATTGATCTTTTATGCTCAACAAAGGGATTCCACCCCATGACTGAGGAAAATTCCACCCGTGATCACGTCATGAGTTACAGGATTTACAATTTTTCTTTCAACTCTCTAACGCAAGTCTTGTGACGTGGACCTTAGATCTGGTTGCTTGCTTCTGAAGAATTTGTGTGTGTGTGTGAAGTGTAAATACTGTACAAATGCTCTTGTTTTATTTATGTGAGTATCTGTCTGCCCCATCAAACTGTAATTCAAGATCATTTGAAGGCAAGTACCATATGTTGTCAATTTTTGTATCCCTTTTCCGGTATTTTGCCCATAGTAGGCATTTAGTAAGTGTGTTTTGTTTGAATACTTAAAAAGTGTTTTGGCTTTTCCCACTAGTGTGTTGTGAAATGCTCCTCTGCTCCTGTGTGTGGGAGACCCGAGGGGCCTCAGGGGACAGGCCAGCTGCCTAGCCCGCTGGGACTGGCTGCCGGGTCCAGTCCTGCTCACTCACCCTTTATTCAGCTCTAGTGGGAATTTCGTAAACAACCATGTTAAACAGTGAAAAGAATCAGCTATCGATGTGCCTGAGGATAACTGACAAAATAGTTTTAGGAGAAAGTGGGAAGAGGTGGTTTAGTTTTTAGATTTTTTAAAAAATTTATTTACTTCTAGAGAGTAGGGAAGGGAGAGAGAAAGAGAGGGAGAGAAACATCAGTCGTGGTGGCCTCTCATGTCCCCCCACTGGGGACTTGGCTTGTAACCCAGGCATGTGCCCTGACTGGGAATCAAACCTTCAACCCTTTGGTTCACAGGCCAGCACTCAATCCCCTGAGCCACACCAACCAGGGCAAGAGTTTTATCTTATATTAATGTGCTTTCCAGTTTAGAAACAGCACCAAGGACCTGCTGGTGTGTCGGCTGCTCCTTCCCGTGAACTGGCGGCACTTTCTGAAACGCAGACCTTTCAAACCAAGTCCCCTGAGTGCTCTCCTGCCTCTCTGCCCTCCTTCTGCTCACTGAGGGTGTGTTGTAAGCCCCGCCCCCCCCATGCGGTATTCTCTGGGATTCTCTGAATTTTCCAGAGTGTCGCGGTGACAGCCAGTTGAACAAACGACACTTTGTTAACATAAGTGGACTAGGTAGAAAGCTCTCGGCTTTCTCTGAGTCCTCTTCAAACTGGCCAGTTCTCTCTTTTCAGGCACCATGTGTATTTTAATACTGGACTCTTATAGTCATTGTTCTAGTTTTTATTGAAAAGTAAACATTTGGGACTATTCACTGCATCTTGAAGCCATCTTAAAAATAAAGAAACTGAGGCCCTGAAGAGGCAGTGCCTCCCAGCTGGTTGGTGGCAGAGCTGTTGACCGTGTTCTGAGCTGGGGTCCCCTGCACCATGTGGGCACAGCTCTCCAGAGGGTCAAGGCCAGGCCAACAGATGATGGGCAAATAGGATAGGATGGTGGGGCCCTGTGACCTCCTCAAAATCAGGGCTGTGCCGGCTGGTCCAGGCCTGCTCCAGCTCAGTGTTGTGGAGGTGTGGGCAGTCACATCTGTGCAAGTGTACATGTCACCCAGGACATGCCGCCTCTGGGCACACCGGGCAGGGCACCCATAGGTGTCCCTCTTGCACCCCGGCTCACAGCTCAGAGCCTTCCTGGCTCCCCAGGTGAGGTTTCCAGCTCTGTCAGAAGCCTGTTTGTGTTGGATGGGGACAAATGGCGGGCATTGCAGGCAGGCAGGCGGGCAGGCGGGCAGGTGGGCAGGCAGGCTTAATGAAGGCCCTGGAGACGGCTCGGCTGTTGAGCCCACACCCCCCGAGCCTGCGGGTGGAAGGTAGCGCCTCTCCTGCGGGGGCGATGGCTCATTCCCGACCCGTAAAGCGTCCCTTTCTTTTAGCGACTGCTGTGGCTTTCTTTGGTCCCACACTTGCAGAATAGGTTTCACCTCTCAAACGAGCCCATTCGGCCCAGCAGAGGTGTGATGCCCATAAAACCAGCCTTGTTAGAAACGACTTATTCATTACCCCTGTTTTACGGGTCCACCCAGCCTTTGTGCTCTTTCGCGAGTTGGCAGGTAACAGAAAATGCAGTAAATGCGCAGCCTTGCGCAGAGAGCCTCAGCCCGAGTGATACCTTACACAGCAACGGGAGCATGGGGAGCAGACATGATGCAGCGCCTGCTGTGTCCCAGGCAGTGGGGACCTAGAAACGACTGTGACCAGTGCAGATTTAGCTACCTGATCCCATCCGTCCTGAATCCAGGGTCTTCCTCTCAGGTCCACTCTGGTCACCAGTGAAGGACCAGGGTGTGTAGAAATTCATCTCACTGCTGGGCCCACGCAGGGTCAGGGCCGGCCTGGGAGAGGCAGTCCCTTCAGAGTGAGGCCCCTCCGCCAGCTCCAGCCGCTTTGGGCTCTCCCCTAGCAGGTGTGTTGGCCACTGTCCTGGTGACCCTGTCCCCTGTTCCTGGGCTCTGGCTGCTCTTGGCCCCAGGGTAGCACAGGCAGGAGGTGCAGGAGGTGAGAGGGGTGGCTGGATTTCCTCTTTCCTCTCTGCCCTCTCGGCTCACAGCCCCTGCGGGGCTCTGGCTTGCCTGGTTCCGTTAAGTGTCCCTTCAGTTGAATCCTTTTGGATATGCTGCCTGCGGCTGAAATCGGAGAGTGGTGAGCAGTAACTCACTTAAGTGGTAGCACCTTGTTTCCCTGTGCCGATGTCCTCTTACAGGCTTGCCTGACCATGCACTCCCTCCCATGCCCACTCCCCTCTGCCTCCCTCCGCCGCATCCCTGCTCCTCCCCAAACACACCTACTTTGTCACTCTTTCATAGTTGCCTATCACATGGAGTTTGTGTTTTCCTTTGGGAGGCTTTTGGCGTTTTGATTACAGTAAGTAGGCATTTGCTGCGTTCCTCTATTTTGGGTCAGGTCTTGTGAGGGCTGTGGGGCAGGGGTCAGAGTAGGGACTTGGGAGGCAGGCAGTTTTGGCTTCATGGGGTCAGGCCCCAGCTCTGTGACTTATGTGTGGTGTGGCCACCACCGTGCCACCTGAGGCACCCTGTTCTCTTCTGGGGATAGCACTCCGGTGCAGAGGCATCGCTTGCTGAGGATTGGGGTCCAGAGTCTGAAGCTCCCAGCGTGGGGCTTCTCGTGGGGTGGGTGCACAGCGAATGGTCGCTTTCCTACCATAGCTGCAGTCTAGCGTCACACAACTTAAAAGCTTGTAGCAAGAGGCAGTGCCCGTCACTTCTCCATCTCGGTGGGGAGTCTTGTTCTGAGAGTTCCCTGGAGTGGCCTTGCTCGGTGCTCTGCAGGTTGGGCGGGGAGGAGCCCTGAGGCAGGCTCAGTGAGGGCTCTGGGCATTGCCCAGGCTGCCCCTCTGTGTCCTCCCTATGGAGGACATTCAGTGGCGGGCGGTGGACTGATTGCAGACAGGACAGGGAGCTTCGGGGAGAAAAGTGGTCGAGACCTTGACCCCTCCTCTTGCTCTTTTTAAAAAAATGATGGTAAAATGTGGGTAACGTAAGGTTGTCCACCGTGACCATCTTTTGGGGTACAATTCAGTGACACTAATTTCATTTACAGTGTTGTGTGGCCATCCCCACTATTCTGTTTCCAGTGTTCTTTTATCCCCCCAAACAGAGACTCTGTACCCATTAATCAATAACTCCCCAATTTCCTTTCCCCTCAGCTCCTGGTAGCCTCTATTCTACTTCCTGTTGCTATGGATTTGCCTATGTTAGGTATTTCATAGAGAATTGTACGGTATTTGTCCTTTTGTGTCTGCGTTACTTCACTTGGCACAGTGTTTTCAGGGCCCATTCATGTTGTAGCATCTATCAGAAGCCCCTTCCTTTTCGTGGCCGAACAGTGCTCCGCGTGCGTGTATTTCCCATTTTGTCTGTCCACTTCTCCGTTGACCCCTGTCGACACCTGGGTTATTTCTGCCTTTTGGCTACGGTGAAAATGTTGGTGTTCAAGTGTCTGTTTGAGTCCCTGCTTTTATTTCTTTTGGGTACGAACTTGGGAATTGCTGGGTCCTGTGTTCATTGTCTTCAACCTTTTGGAGAACTGCCAAATTCTTCCCCCTCTGTTTTGACAGTCAGTGTCACTAGAGTCACTCTGGCGAATCAGGTGGACCTAGCTGGACAGAAGCATTCCCCGGGCCCCACGGCAGACCTTGCTGGCTCGCTGCCGGGCTTGGTTCCAGGCCAAGAATGGTCTCAAATCCCGATGCCTACAGGCAGCAGAGGTGGCACTCAAGAGTCCAGCTGTGTCCCCAAGTAAGGACAGTGCTGCGTGGCTCCAGCCAGTTATTGGCATATGGCAAAGAGTTTTCATTTCTTTCAAAGCACCAGGAAATTTGATAAGTGACTTTTTAAGTGACAGTAAGCAGTTCAAAATGGGTGAGCCAAATAAAACGTGTCCCTGGGTTCAAATGTCTGTTGGTGATGGTTGGCCTGCACATTTGTGGGGGTGGACTGGTTTCAGCAGTGTGTCACTGAAGCTAGAAGCCCCTCCAGGTCCAGTCATCCTGGGGTGGCAGTGCTTGGGATCAGTGGTTGCTCACATTGGGGAAACAGGAAGGCAGGGACAGGGGGAACCCAGGTCACCCATGGAAGAATCTGTCAGGCAGGGGTCAGGGCTGGGACAGAAGCCTCTTCACAGGGGCCCCGTTGGGTCAGGAGGAGCACACTCATCTGAGACCCCGCCCGCCGCTGCACTCTGCTTGGCAGTTCAGAACAGAAGTCCACCATGGGGTTGCCGCTGCCACATGAGCAGTCCTCGCCTTCAAGGAGGGCGGTCCTGCTCTTTGAGGAGGGGAGTCCTCCCCTTTCCATGACGAAGATCTGCGGTGCCGGGTGTCCTCATCATGTGTGCAAAGACTCTGAGTCGGCGCGCAGCGGGTGGGAAGGACAGTCTCATTGGAGCGGATTACCTGCTCCTGCTTCGTTGAGTGCATCGCACCGGGAAGGAGACACCCGTGAAAGGGCTTGTGCCCATGGTTCTGTGGGTTCATCTTCTGGGTCACACGCTTCTGGTCACCTAGCAGCTCACAGTGTTAAGACCGAAGCCGGACTAATCTGATTAGTTACACGAGGCCAGTGTGTCTCGGAGGTGGAAAACCTTCGTGGGTTTGGATGAGTTGCTTGGTGTTTCTTGGGAAGAGGACAACCAAAACACACACAGAAATGTAACATATTTCCAGTCCAGCGCTGAATCAGATGTATGGCTTGTGTTTCACTGACTGAATCGTCCTAGATGCATGCACGTGGCTGATGGACAAGTGATGGGCGAAGTGGCTCTCGTGGGACATAACGCAGCGTGCGTGTATCTCTGACCTTGGCTGCGCTCCCTGTAGCAGGTGTTGCAGTACGTTAACTAACGACAGAGCAGCCCCTTCTGTGTGTTTGCACTCAGCATAAGTCAGAGCGCTGATTTCTTTGGAAGTTGGGGTACTGGTGTTCTTTCGGACATGAGTGAATATAGGGTCTCATGAACTTAATTATTTTTCAGTGTTGCACAAGCTTGTTGCTACTTGCACTTAAAAAATCGCCTGTAGGTGTGATTTGCATTCAAGAAAATGCACCCACTCGGTGTAGTTTGATGCACGTCTTCGCCCCGAGTAGTCACCTGTGCCATCCGAGAATACCTCCACATCGTCTCCAGTGTCCGGCTGTGCCGGCCTCGGCGTACGGCGTACGTACGTTGGTCTTTTCCGGAATCCCGTTTAAGTTGAATCGTACGGTACACGCTGTTCTGTGTTTTGCACTTCTCTGTCTTTTTTGTTTTGATCAGCATCCTGTGTCTGAGCCTCACCCGTGAAGCTGCTGTGCCTCCGAGTGCTTCACTCCTTGTTGTTCATGAGCCGTGCTCGCTGTGTGGCCGAGCTGTGACTGACTTACCCGTTCACCTGTTGGGGGCGTGGGGGCTGCTTGGGTTTCTTGGCTATTGTGGGTAACATTGCCCCAGCCATTCATGCACAAGTCTGTGTGTGGACATGTGTTTTCATTTTTCTCGGGTAAATGCCTAAGAATAGAATTTCTGGGTCATATGGTAAGTGTATGTTTAATTTGACAAGAAACTGCCAAGCTGTTTTCCAAACTCGTTGTACCATTTTATATTCCCACCACGAGTTCCAGTCACCTCACATCTTTGCCAGCACTAGATACTGTCAGAATTCAAAATTTTAATTGTTCCAGTGGGTGTCTAGTGGTATCTCATTGTGGTTTTCATTTGTATTTCCCCGGTGACAAGTGATACTGGGTCTTTTTCACGTGCTCATTGGCCATCTGAGGTTTCTTTCGGGAGTCTCCGGTCAAACCTTTTCGCTGATGTCTCAGTGGGGTTGTGTGTGTTCTCCTAGTTCTGTTTTCAGGATATAAGACTGTTTTCTGGATGTAAGTCCTTTGTCAGACACATGTATTGAGAGTTGTTTCTCCCAGTCCATTGTTTGTCTTTTAGTTTTCCTAACGTCGTCTCTGGAAGAGCAGCAGTTCTTAATGCGCTTGGTTTTTATGAAGGCCAGTTGATGTGTTTGCTTTTCTGGCCGACCTCCCTGGCACAGCGTAGGCCCACCTTCACCTGTTCACCTGTGAGACATCGGCTTGTCGAAGATTCCTGTTCTGCGAAATGTCTCACCTTTCGGTTTTCCTCTGATTGCTTCCTTCTGAAGCCATTTAACTCGCTCCTCTGCCTTCTGTATTTTCTGCAAGATGCAAGTGAGTTTTAAAGTTTCCTTCATTGAATTTAGTTGAATGCAGTTTTATCTTTGGAGCTGCTTCTCTGTAGCCATGGGGAGCTTGGGACACACCCCTGATGTTAACAGAGGGGCATGCTTTCTCTTTCGAGAGGCCTGGCCCTTGCACAAAGAAGATGGCCCAGGAACTTGGATCTGCACTCATGGTGTGTGACTGACAGACTGTGGTACAGTCCCCATCCCACAGCTAGTTCCCTGATCCTACACCCCAGAAGGCAGTCTCTGAGCCCTCCGTGGTCTGAGAGGAAGTTTCAGCCTCTGGGGCGGCTCTAAGACTCCTTGTGGCTTCAGGGGTAGGATCGAGGCTCTTTTCTAGGTTACATAGGTTTGGCTTTCCCCTACCTGGACCCGGATTTGGGACAAGGAGAACGTAACCTGTGGGCACCCCGTTATTTTCCCGGTATGAAAACGTGCTGCTCTGTTGTCCGTGGCCCGTCGGTGGCTTGGTGACAGAGGGGCTGGAGGGTCCGTGGAGGCTGAGAACCAGTGCTCTGTGGGCCTTAGTGCTTTGTCCTCCGTGACAGCTGTCAGCTCGGTTTTATATCTTCTCCCAGACGGGGTAGTGAATTTCCTAGTGGGCAAAGTATAAAGATTCAAGTTTTCTGTAAAATGCACAGAGGAACTTTGGAGAATAGGATAAAAAGTTTAATAATGAACTTTACTTATTTCCTTGGATCCTGGTTTCTGAACAGTTGTGTTAATAGTACAAGCATGCTTAGCATACTTATTGTCTATCATGTAACAGTTTAAATGTTCAGAACACACAAATCTAGATTTTTTTTTAATTTTTAGAGAGAGGGGAAGGGAGGGAGAAAGAGAGGGAGAGAGACAATGATGTGCAAGAGAAACATCCATCAGTTGCCTCCTGTATGTGCCCGACTGGGGACTGAACCTATAACCTAGGCACTTGCCCTGACCTGAAATTGAACCTGTGACCTTTCACTTTGCAGGACGATGCCCAACGAAGGGAGCCACGCAGGTCAGGGTGAATCTAGCTTTTATTACTCACGAATTGGGAAGTACTTACATTACCTAAACGACATCTTCAGGAAAAGTTCCCATCATCAACATAATGCTGAGTTATAACCTTTCTGTTTCTTTCTTTATGACCCAGGAAATCCAGGATCCTCTCATGCGGTGGCTGGGGAAACAGGTGGGTCCTGGAGGAGTCATAAAATCCAGCAAGCTGTCCCTCAAGTTCGTCCCCTCCTGCACGCCTGAAGTAGAAGTCACGCCAGCCGCTCTACCTGTGGTGACCGACACGACGTCCTTCTCGTCGGAACACTTCAACTTGGAGATCTACAGGCAAACCCTGCAGACAAAGCAGCTTGGGAAAGTGGTCCTCTTTGCTGAAGTGGCATCCACCACCATGGATCTTCTGGACGGGTGAGTTGTGGGCCTGCGCGGTGAGTCCAGTTGTGCAGAAGGGTCTCTCTGACCAGTGCTGGGGACAAGGGACAGACACATGGAACAGCAACTCTTCATAAACCAGCAGCAAGGGAGGTGCACCCGGTCCCAGAAGGGTTCAAATGTAGGAAGAGAACTTCAGCAAAGTTCTTTGATCACAGGTTTGTGTTTTAAAGAACGGGCGGTTCCCGTGGCCCTTTGTAAAAACCAGGCCTTTCAGAGTGTCCTGGGGAAAAGAACGTTGCGAAAAGAGACGATGAACAGGCAGCGTTGTTGTCCAAGTTAGTGTTTTACTTTTGCGTCGTCACAACCAGCGTCAGACACTTAGTGTAAATTGTTTTGCAGGGGTGTCAGGATAGCACATTGAATGATGTGGATGGAGGCTGTGTTCAGTTGGAATCGAGTGGAGCTTTGTACTTGAAAACCCGTTTTGGTCTGTTCCCATCCAAGACATTTTTTGAGCACTCTGTAATCCCATGTGGATGTTCGAAGTGTACTCTTATTGAAAAACTTCCTTTTTATTCCTTCTGTTTCCTGGACTTTGATTAAAGGTTAAAAAATGGAAAGCAGATGAAAGGCATTTTTTAACTCCCAAATTAGTCAGTGTTAATTAATACTCTTACTCTGAGGTAGTTTAAAAAGTGGGATTTCAGAGGGAATGAATAAGAAAAGCATCTTCCAATGTGAGGAATGTAGGGTTCTCCCCCCAGAGCCCAGATTCACAGTTTCTGGGCACTTTCCCCTGTGAGGTTGCACAGTTAGACGCATAATCCAACCTACGGGACATATGGAAATATTTTGGCCTTTCTTCTTAATAATAATTTCTGGAATTTGATGGCATGTTGATATCAAACGGGAACTTTAGGATTTCTTGACACTCCCACTCCAAGTCACGGAACAAGTCACGGAACAAGTCATGGAACGGGCAGCTGCGGTGTGTGTGCAGGGTGGAGGGAAGGCATGCCTGTAGGGGAACTGGCAGAGTGAGGGGAGGGGCAGCTGGAAGGGGGATAGGAGCCCTGGTAAGTGCAGTTCTTGTCCACCGAGTTGTTCTGCCTTGTCACCGGTACTCTTCTCCCCGGTGCTCCCAGCCTCTCCTGCCTCCACTCCCTGCCCACCGACCCCCAGCCCCTCAGTAGAGAGGGAGCCTGTTCTTATAGATGAAACAGTCATTACCTGCTGGTGCAAACCCGTGATAATCTTGTGTAACTCAACCGAACATTCTGTTATATCAAGAGGGTGACCCATTATAATTACATTTACATAAAATTAAAAAAAATCAAGACATGACATTTAACACAAGATTTGGGGAGGTGAAATGCAGAGAGAAAAACGTGGGCACTTCCTGTCCATTTTTGCTATTTCCGTGGGCATAAGTAAAGACTGTTGTATGTTGGATGATCTTGAAACATCGGATAATGGTCTCTGAGCTTGAGCCTGTGTAGTGGGCATGGGTTACCAAGAAGCCCGTGAGCGCCCTGCTAGAGCGGGTGGCCCGGGGCTCCCGTGGGATCAGGTGCTTGCGTTTCCTTACACCGCGGGGAGCCTGGATTTGGGGTGCAGAAAGGTGCCATGTAAATACACTGCTCTGGTGCCCTTGACTATGGGTAAGCTCCTTTTTGATATTGGTCTTTCTATAAAAAAATACAAATTCTCTCTTCAGCAGTGTGGGACTGTAAAAGTGTATAGCTGAGCTTGATGATAGTAGCCTCGGAAACTTCTGTAAGATCCAGAGTTTCTGTTTTTACAAAAGAAAACCATTTTAACTTTTCTGAGGGCATTTGTTTCTCTTCCTGCCTGGTCTCTGGAGAGTGCAGAGTAAGGTGGCTTTGATGGGTGGCGATCGGCCCTCTGCCGGGCACAGGGCAGACATTGAGCTGTTCACTGTAACTTATCCTTAAGAGAAGGAACTTGAAGAGGTCGCCTTAGTACCAAAATGATCTAAAATTGTCCATAAAGGGACTGTGAGATAAAGGAAACGTATGGCTTGTTACTTTCTAAGCGTCAGACCAAAAGCATTTCTGTAGCTAACATTATATTAGATCCCACGTAAGCTGTCCTTTTGGAAACACAGTGTTGCAGTAATGGTAACAGCAATCGTAGCCAACGTGTATTGAAAGCTTTTATCTTCCAGACACTGCTTTTATGTACCTCGCATGTATCAACTAATTTCGTACGTCATCTTTCGGTGCCTGGGGTCATTCGTCACTGGAACAGAGTCAGACCCGATTATCATAGCAGCGTGTGGAATCGTTCCTATTGCTGAACGTTGATAGTGATTGTATGGTGCATTGCATCAGTGGGTCAACTGGGCAGGGCAAGGAGGACTTTCCAAACCATGGACTGGATTTGCTCCATGCCCACGCTGTAGGGGAAATGGGGACCCTCGAATCTCCCTGGGCAGGGAGAGGAAAGGAGAAACTCCCCGCACTGGTGGTGGGTACGTTCCTGCTGGTCTGTCCATCTGTAGCCTGGGTTCTACTCGCTGTGGTTTCTTGCCCAGTGTCCTTGGGGGTCTTGGCTTTGCCTTTTTGGGGGGAGGGGAGTTTTAACCTTACCACCTCTGAGACGAGCATTGGAAGGGAGGGACTTTTCACGTCCTTATCCTGAGAGGTTGAGGGTGAATAGTCATGGCTGTTTCCGGGAGTCGGAAGTGTTTGCAGCTTTCGTAGGCCTCTAGCTGGCTTGCTGCAGTGGTGCCCTGTGAGTAACCGTCAGGGATCTGGTCTGGACAGAGTGCTCTGCCTCCCCCACCTGCGCCAGTCTGGTGGCGGCTGCCTGGGGCCGAATAAAGTGCTGGGCTTGGGTGGAGGGCCGGCCCAGCCTCCGTCTTTGGCACGAGGCTCCTGGGTGTCTGTGGTGAAGCATCTGTCTCGTCACTTGCTGAGGCTGCAGGGACAGCCCCAGAAGCTCCAACTTAGATGCTGACAGACTGCCCCTCTCTTATCAAATCTGTGTTCTTTTCCACCTTCTTAAGACTGGTTAGCGCCAGGGAGGTTGTCCCTCTTTCATTGAACTTTGCTTAGAGGACCCGGGACTGACAAACACTGCCCTTTGAATTTTCAGAGCGATTTCCTGTAACACAGCTTCTACCAGACACCTGCTGAGCTGCAGATCCTCCCACGTGACAGAGGCCCAGCTGCATGACAGCAGCGGTAGTCAGTGGTGGACCTCTGACACCTGTGTGCTCGCCCCTGTCCCGCCCAGATGCTCTCTTCAGGGGGCGGTTCCAGGCCTTGTTGCTCTGGCTTACCGATTCTGTGCACAGGGTGCAGACCCCACTCAGCTGCCTGTTGCCAGGCCCATTCGGATCAGGCTCAGCTGTGTGAGAGAGGGCCCCAAACGCAAGTGACTTCAGCAGAGTGGACTGAACTGGGTGGTCCTGGGCCAGTATGTGGCCCACAGTGCCAGGGACCCAGTTGGTTTGCCGTGTCACCCTCAGCAGGTCCAAGGGGTGACCGGAGCATGCATGCTGTCATTTTAGCCAGTAAGCAGGCGGAGGGGCAGGGAGGGACGTGGCTCTGTTCTTTGCGGACTCTCTCTGATTGTTGGTTCCGTGTGAATAGCCTGGACAGAGTTCCCCGAGGTGGCTCGTGATGTTTGTGTCCGGGGCCTGTGTCCCAGATGTGACCACATCTACCCGCAGAGAAGGCTAGGAAATGAGAGTGGTCTTCACACGCAGCGCCCATGAATCCACGAACCCCAGGGCCCTTGTCCTGAGGAGGAGAAGGGGTGGATGCTGGAGGACATTAGAGGTCTGCGTCACAGACATGTGCTTTGTAGCTGCCCGATGACAGACAGCGTGGCTGTAGCCTTTGCGGGAGCCCCAGGCCTGCAGGACTAGAAGTCACGGGTGGAGATAGCTTGTTGAGTGGAGACACGAGCTTTGTTTTACTGCTCCCTCAGTGTCATTGGAGCTGTTTTTCTTACGTTTATGTAAATCTGGGAGGATTTGGAAACTTCTCTTCGGACAAATGTTTTGGAGGACATTGTATTTTCTTCAATGACTGCAAGCCCAGCCAGGCTGCTGTGGCCTGGAGGTGGACCCTGAACGCTTGCACTTGCTGCGTGGGTGTGAGCGTAGGGTGGGTGTGCACCCAGCGTGAGGCTGGGGACCGACCACCTTCACCCCCACCCCACCCTGCGGATGTGAACGCTGCCTTAGTGCCTCAGCAGAGGGGACAGAGTTCTGGGCGGAGCCAGGAGCACAGGGAAATGCAGGAGTCATCTGCTGAAAACTAAATCAAGGCAATTGGACGGCCTGAACCCCCTGCCCCAAATAAAAACAAAAGCGAAAACCCTGTGAGTGACGTTCCCCAGGGCTGTGCCCTCCTACCCAGCCTGGTGAGAGGAGGCAACTGCACCCTGTGTCCCGTCTCCACTCACTTCCTCTGACATCTGTTGCTGACCCTGGACTCTGCCTTGTCTACTCTGTTGTCCGGGAACAGCTTTTGGGTGCAACGCTGGTTTTGGTTGACTTGAGACGCCTATCTTTTCCTTTCCATGCTGTATCCTGGTAGGTTTCCCTGTGACCTTTTTGCTCAGCTGGTTGGATGGGATCCCACAGGTGTGGGTTCAGACTAGACTGTGGTCCATGGTCACATCCTCCAGCTGCAGACCCAGACAGCCACCCACTCACGTGAGCCATCGAGCACCTGTTAAATCTCCGGTGAGCGCCGATCAGCCCTCCGCTGTGAGGAAGGCGTGAGGATGGGCCACGGAGTGCAGGAGCTTGGGGGACCTGAGCCACCGTGGTCATTTGGAAACGTCTTTTACTTGACTTACTGTGCCTTTTTGATGACTTGTACCATGTCTGTGTCAGATGCCGCAAGCACTCAGTGTGCATGGCGGAGCATGTGCTGAGCTCAAGGTCCACACACTTGTTTACATCAGTCTCCTCCACATTCTGTCACGTCCTCAGTCAGCTGGCCACGGGTGTGGTGGTTTTCATTTGTAAAGAATAGTTCATATTTCTTGATCAAGTAAGTTTATTTCCTTAACATTGAATAAGTCCCTGATTTTTCAGGCTTATGCCTGCCTTTATCATTCCTGGAATAAGCGTGATGGAGTGTGTCCTGGGTGCTGGGTGCTGTGCCGGGCACGGGAGGAGACTGTTGGGGAAGGTGCCCTCCCTCGCTTCACTGTGCATAGGAAGAGGCAGTTAGTTCGTGTGCTTCTGTGCACCTTCTCGGTGTGCAGGGAGTTGGGGCAGAGAGAGCTGGGCCCCGCGGGTAACGTGACTCAGGGAGAGAGCTGGACTGGCCAGTGAGTGTTTTGGCAGTTCCTACGTGTGCCAGGCTCTGCTCCCGATGCCATAAAGCTCAGTCTGGCAGGGAAAATGCTGGAACCGAAGGTGTTATCACCAACCCGCTCTGTAACCTCAGCAGTGTCGCTCCCAGTCTTTGCTTTCCTCAGCTGAGAGACCGGGGGCTGTGGGCGCTCCCCGGTCCTTTGTCCACGTGACACTCCCAGGCCAGCATCTGCCACCGAGCCAGCCTTTGTCTCCCGTAAGCTGCAGTGGGCGTGTTTCGAAGGCTGCCGTGGGTTTCCGGTGAGCGTCGAGGTAGTTGAGGAAACCTTGTATGAAAGACAGTTCAACTCTCCGACCAAAGGCAAAGAGAAAACACACCCATACAACCGTGTTAAATAACATTTGGGGGCAGTTGCATCCAGGAGAACAGCCACCATCATGTAAGAAAGGGAGTATTTTTGTTTCAGAATTCGGGGCCGATCCCAGGTTTTCACCTCCCTGCATGTGTGTCTGGTCAGCCCCCAACAGCTCTTCCCCCTTCTCTTCTCTTTGGACGCGGCCCCCTCCCCGCCGCTCAGCACCCTCCTCCCCAGTCCAGGCCTGCGAGGACAGAAATTGGGCTGGAACTAATTTAATGGCTGAGTGACCTCACAGTAGAGGAACAGCCGGATCCTAATAGGGGTCTTTGTCTACATTTTCACCCTGGCTGGTAGCATGCCAGTCAAGAGTCAAGCTAGAGACACAGGTGGAAGCGATTAGACCTGTCATAAAGTTTGAAAAATTGATTCTGGAGGCGAAGTGAATAGATTGAACTTGACAGTGTTGTCCTAAAGATTCTAAGGGAAAATTCTGTAGTTTAATTTGAAATCCCTTGATTATTCATTAGCTTTCCAGATGGCTTTTGTTGATGTGTTACATATTAATGCCTGTATTGTGTTATTGGTGTTCCCTCAGTGCGCACGAAGGTAATGAACAAAGAATAAATACACGGGTGAGTGTCCCAAATTAATGGGATGTTAGCGTAATTAGGGAATAAAGGGTTTTTAAGAAGTTGATTGCTTTGGAATAATTAGCATGAGCTTTTTTATGGGTCAATTTGGTACTTTTAAAGTGAAAATTATTGGAGAATTTTAAAGAAAGCTTCATTTTAATGTTTATTTCTAAGTTAAGGTTTAGAGCATAACTTCAGCCTTTGACTCTGGTGGTCACGACTACGGGGTTGTTCTGGCAAGTTCTCCATCAAGCACTTTTCTTTGGTCCCAATTCAACGCCTGATGAAGTTAACCTTTCCCACGCCAGACCCCTGGAGTTGAACTGTAAAGCGGCCTGTGGTTTTCCAGAGGTCTCCACATCAGTTTTTTGTGTTCTAGGATGTTTTTACATTTTGTCACTGATTTTTAGATGCAGGGTAAACTTATTGTGACATTTCACCATTTTATGATGGTCACAGTGTGTCTATTCAGATGGCATTTTCATGAGACCTGGGCCGCCTTCTCTGTCTCTCTTTCAACATTGGACGACGTTGAACTCTTGGTCAACCCGAGAGGTCCCACGTTTCCCTGCGCAGGAGAGAGAGAGAGTGAAGGCGCGTGCCAAGCTGTTGCCGTTTGAGTAACAGGTACCACCTGCGGAGAGGCACGCAGCCGTGGCGGGGCTCGGTCGGGCTCCGGGCAGTGGGCACCCTTCCTCTGGGGCCGTCCTCCAAACCCCCCAGTTCCGGCTCGCGCATGTTCTCGGTGGTGGCGGGCTCACTCTTCTGGGGGTTTACCAGACTTTTAGGAAAAAACTAGATCCACGGTGGGATGTCCATTGTGGAAGGTATTTGCGGAAACTGCTGTTTCTCCACGTTCGCTCATTTCACATCACTGAGGACCTAATATCTCTAAAAAAGTCCTCGCCCAAGGTTATGTTCATTGACTTTAGAAATAGAAGAGGGGGCGGGAGGAGAGAGAGAGAAAGAGAAACACTGATGTGAGAGAGAAACATCTATGAGTTGCCTCCCATATGTGCCCTGACTGGGGATTGAACCCGCAAACTTTTGGTTCACAAGACAACACCCTGACCAACTGAGCCAACCGGCCAGGACGGGACCTAATATCTTGGTTTGACCTAGGGGTTTAGGTCTTGGGGTGGTTCTGCCTTTTTCTGCAGGAATAACGTCAGGCAAACCAGTAACGTTCAGGCCTCCATTTCTTTGTCTATATGATGTAGCTGGTAATAGTCTCTGCTTTTTGCTTTTCTTTTCCCTTTTAAGGTCAATCACTCAGCTAAAGTCTCTTCAGCACCAGCTGTGTGCCCAGAAGGGAGGGCCCCAGCCCAGCCTCACCCCCAGGAGCCTGCACTCCACCCAGGGCCTGGGGGTAGGCAGCGCACTGTCTGCAAGGCTCTTAGCTCACATTTATTGAACTCTGGTCATTATTTGCACTTCGGATGTGATTCTTTCTCTTTTGCTTTCTCAACACGCTCTTTCCCAGCAGTGCTGGAGTGTCTGGGAAGCCTCTGGGCGTTGTCTTGGCACAGTGGTTGTTGGGAGGTGAAGTTTTTGTTGAAGGTTATGATAGCTATTTGTTGACATACTAGAGGCGTGATGGCTCATCACTGGTTACTATTTTGCCAAAAATGTGTTGTTTTAGTCCAGCTTTTCCTGAAAGAGGAGAAAACATAGTCAGTGGTCCATGGGTGTGTGTTTCCCTTAAAATATATGGAACCAGTTCTCTCTTCATCAGACTTTCTCTTTATAAATCGTAACACTGTATTGTTTTCGTAGGTAACACAGTCTATTTGAAAGAGCCAAACCCTCAGCTGTTTGAAGGGTTTGGTCTGTCCTGGGGGTATGCCTCGCGCGCCGCCTGCGTCGTCCTCCATGCGGGGTGGAGTGAATACACAGGGTTCATATTGCTTTGGTCTCTTGAATTTCCCTAAACACCTCAGATATTTGCTGCTCTGTGGAATTGCTTGGTTATATACATATAATTGATAGTCGTTTTGTCAAATGTCTCTGTCATATTTAAACAAGTAATAAAAGACCACAAAAGTAATAAAGCAAGAAAAGGTAAAGATGAGACGGGGAATGCTCAAAAAGTGTTTTCCCCCAGTTCACATTTATTTCAGAGAGAAAGCCAAGGGTGTCAGCTGTGGTTGAGAAGTAAGCTGAGTCTCCTGCGGTTCTTGGTCTCGTTCTGGAGTGAAAAGGAGTTATTTCTTAGCAGCAGGCCCATTTAAACGACCTTGGAGCGCCCAGAGGATGCTTCTTAGGAGTCTGGCCAACATTGGGCAAGGCGGCATGGGATGCTGCCAGCAGCCCCGGCCTTGCAGCTTTGGCAGCTGCCGGCCTGGGGCAAATGCTGTGGCTTTGCATCTCAGGGTGTGCGGACGGTAGTGATGCCCACTCGTAGGATGGCCACTTGTGTCATGGAGCAGGTGGCTGGTAGGTGCTGGCTTCATCTCCTTTTGGCCCACCAACTAAACCACCGTTGTGTTTTCCCCAAGTAGGGACTGCCGAGAGCCATGTGCTTGGGAACGGCAAGGTTCTAACGTAGTATGAAATGTGCGATGAGGGGATGGGGTTCCTAAAGCGTGGTCCTGCCGCAGCGTGGACGGGCCGGAGGACACCATGCTAAGTGAGAAAAGTCCCACGGAGAAGAGGGAGTGCTCTGTGATGTTACTTACATGTGGAATCTAAAACAATTCGTGAGAACAGAATGAAATGGAGGCTACCGGCGGATGGGGGCGGGGGAGAAGAGATAGTGCCAAAGGGCACAAACTTACGAGGAGGATGGCGGGCACCTTGTACCACTCCGAGCCCCTGAGAGGGTCGTGGGTTCAGTTCCAGACCACTGCAGTGAGGTGGATGTTACAATAAAGAGCCAAGGATGTTTTCATTTCTCATTGCATATAGAGTTATGCTTACACTATGCTGTCGTCTATTAAGTATGCAATAGCATCGTGTCTAATAAAACAATATATATACTTCAACTAAAAACACTTCATTGCTAATAACTGCTAACCATCATCTGAGCCCTCAGCAAGTCACAGTCTTTCTGCTGGTGGAGGGTCTTCCCTTGGAGCTGATGAAAATGCAGTATCTGCAAAGCGCTATAAAGCAAAGCTCAGTAAAATGAGGTCTGCCCCGTAAATAGTTGCCAAGTATAATGAATAGAGGCAACAGTATTGTACTGTGACCATCAAGCTTGCTAAGAGACTAGAGCCTAATTATTCCACTCAAAAGAACCGATACTTTTGTAACACAATAGATGAGCTAGTTATTGCTACAGTGGCAATCCTAACATTTAAATGTATCACATTAACCTCTGCACCTTCCATTTATTACATATCAAATATATTTCAATTAAAAAACTAAGCACGCCTCTAAATGCAGAGAAAATCCACTTCGTGTATGAACTAATATCAGTTTCCAAGTGGAAAAATGTTAAATATTCTTAGAATTTAGTGTTCACGGTAACTCAAGTATGCTCGCTCACCTGCGTGCATATGGTGACTGAAGAGCGAGAGGCTCTGTTTTGGTAACAATCTGTAAATGTGCCGGATGATCGAGCAGATGTTTTTCCTTTGCCCCACTCTGCATCCCTCTCCCCCTTTTCCATTTCTCTTCTGACTCTGCTTTGTGACTCACTTAGAAAAACTTCTGTTTTCCTTTCCAATAAAACACTTACCTGCTTCGGAGGTGAGGGTTGATTTGCTTTCATCTGCCCCTTTAAAATCTTTTACACACCTACCATTTGGCCAAACACACTCAGAGCTCTGAAAAACCCTTGTTTCTGCTTTTTGTTTGGAGAGAAGCATGTTCTGTTTCTGCATGAGGGGCATTCCGTCACTGTGAGATCCCAAACGCCACATTTTTTCTGCGTTGCACAAGGAGTCATTCATCATTCTCATTCTCTGCTTGGCTCTCCCACAAGAGCATTCAAATTAGCGAGAAGGAAAAGGATGAAGTCATTGCCTGGCAGAGGAGTATTTTCTTGGGATGCGGGAAGGGGCGCGGAGACAAGAGGAGGGGAAGGACTATGGTGAGGTCTATATCTACCTCCCTTTCTGTCCTTTGGCTCCAGAGGGCACGCGGATGCTGATGGAGTCCTCACAGTTTAGGGTCAGTACAGAATTTACCTAAAACCCAAACCGCTCGGTGGGGTGGCCGTGTCGAGGACCCTGGAAACAGGCTGCAACTCTGTCTTTCTGCTGCTGACATACAGCTGTGCGAAGCTGGGTGACTCACCGGACCTCTCAGCCTGTTTCCTCAAGAAGGTCGTGCTAGATCCATGGCCTAATTACTTTTTTAAATCAATGAGCCCCTTTTCAAATGAAGCACCTCGCTGTACAAATGGGGCCAGGGGCCCTTCTCAGAGCTCAGGTCCCTCCCTCAGGGCGCCAGTGTCGAGACCACTGGCCAAGGAGTGCCCAAGGTCCTTCCACCTAGGACACTCAGGCCTGGCTGACTGGGGGCAGGCTGACTGGTTGGCTGGACTGTTTTTTTTTGTTTTTTATACCCTGCCTTGTTCCAAGGATTTAAGGCAGTGGGGAGTTAAGTTTCTCTCTTATAAGTTCTTTCTGTTTTCTGTACAATGAAAATGGAATTCACTGTGCTTCTTGGTGGCTACTGCTCATGTGTAAGCTATTGAGGAGTGCATGTTATTTGTAAAACTCAGCACCATTCAGAGTTTTGTGACTTCCCCAGACCAACAGTAGTGAGCACCCCATACGTGTGGTTCCTTCTGGAACCCAGGGAAACCTGGGTTGTGAATCTCTGACGTGGAGCTTGTCTTCCAAGAAGTCGGTTTTGTTTTTGTGTAGACGCTCAATTTAAATACCTCCTGTAGCTTTTGGTTTCAGGTTCCTTCCTTCCGTACTCATCTTCCCTCTCCTTCTCTTCTTTTTGGTGCAGAGTCTAAGTGTCTCCCATCTGCTGAAGGTCATCAGAGGCCTTTTTGGAGCCTTCTTCCAAGTCCATGGAGATAGAGCACCATTAAAATATTATAGGCAGCCCTGACCGGTGTGGCTCAGTTGGTTGGACTTCATTCCCCAAAGCAAAAGGTTGCTGGTTCGATTCCCAGTCAGGGCACATGCCTTGGTTGTGGGTTTGGTTTCTGTTCCGGGCATGTGCGGGTCAGCAGCCGATTGATGTTTCTCTCCCCTCTTTCTCCCTCCCTTCCCCGGTCTCTCTAGAATCTTTAATAAATATGTAAAATCTTTAAAAAATATTATAGGCAGTTTTACTTTTTTATTTCCCTGTGGCATCTAGAAAACTATCATGAAATAGACCAAAATTTCCCAGCACGATGTTGTCATCATTGGCATAGAACAGAGGATTTGACATCTGCTAAACCAGAAACAGTGGGTACCAAAACTTGGAAAGCCTCTTAGGTCTGCGAGGTGCCTGCAAGGCCAGGCACCCCAGCTTGCTGGTCGATGCCCTCTGTGCTGCTGTGGGCATCTGAGCACCCAGTGTTGAGCAGCTTCCTGAGGTTTGTTCGGTTGACAAATATTTACTGAGCCCTTGTAAGTTGAGGCAGCTCCTTCCAGGTATCTTACAACAGCTCTCTCTCCCAAGGCGGGTCCTCATAAACCCATCCCATTCTACAAAGCCGACCATGGATCCAGGTGGGGAAAATTTCACTTTCTCTCAAATGAGAGCAAAGGCATTTGTTAATTAGTTCAGATAGATACTAGTTCAGTCAGTTACGGTTAGCTAATTAGTTACAATAGATACTTGAAGATAACCACTGTGGCCTCCTTAATCCCCGAGCTGTCTTCTCCAGGCATCTCCAGGTATGTGCGTTTCTTCATACCCCCTGCAGGAAGTCCACACTTGGGGTCTGAAGAACCATACGCCTTCACAGAAAGCCAGCCAGGGTACATGAAACTGCTTAAATTTATTTTTTTCAAACTACTACTCAATTATAAGAAGATTCTTGTTCATTACAGAAAGACTTGGAAATATACTAATAAATAACAAGGAGAAGAAAACCATGTGTAACTCCACCATCTATAAAAGATCACGTTAATCTTCTGGTGTATTTTCTTCCAGTCTTTTTCCCTGCTACACAACATGTGTAAATTGTGGTTCCGTGACATGCGAAAGAAGCATCTCCCACGCGATCAAATGGGCTGCTGAAAAGATACCTTTTGTCGGGTGCGAATAGTTGGACCGTAATTTGTTAAGCAGTTTCCTATAGATACATTCCCGGCGCTTCCAGCATCCAGACCTGTTACAAATGATACACATACTTCTTTTGGAGCTAACAGTTCCGTATAATTCTTTAGTGACCTCGTTACAGTATTTCTTTTGCTGAAGATAATTGGAAAATTATAAAGCGAAAGCAGACATTGATAGAAGCTGAACTGGATGAGGCTAATATATGTAATTTGCGACATTTCCGATTGTTCTATCACTGCTACGCAGCTGTCTCACACCATGTCATCATGTCTCCAGAGAGGTGTCACACCTCAATAACACCATCACACTAATCAGGCATCAGGGGCCTGTGTGGCAGGCCCCGTGGGCTGGGTGTGTTGCATTTTTCCCGCTCAGTCTTTATCAAGACCCCACAAGAAGGTACTATTATAGTTGCCGCTTTAGGACATGGGAGAGCTGTCGCTTAGAGGGTTGAAGTGACGTGACCAGAGCTACATAAAGAGTTCAAAGGTAGAAGCATCATCTCGGGGGCCTTAATTCTTTGCTCCTAATCTATATTACACCAACAGATGCTTTGCTGAAATCCTCAAACACCTTCCAACGTCCATTTACATATTAATCTTGTTACAAAAGGAAATCAGGTTAGCTGACATGCCTAATTCTTGGTTTTCTTAATTTTTTAAATGGATGGGTGCTGGAAAGGACTATAAGGGGAGTTGTAAGTTAGTCCCTATTGTTCAGTCTACTAGTGGGCGAGTTACTTAGCTTGTTTGTTCCTCTGCGCTAATGCCTGTAAAATGTGGACAGTAGCACCTACATTAATGAGTTGTGATCTGGATTAAATATATGTGTGTGTGTTCCCTGTAGTAGTACTTTCCTTATTTCCTTGAATTTCAACTGGGATAGGACATCTCTAGTTAGTAAAATTTCCTTTGAAAATTAGAATAGCATATTTTCTTTAGCTTGTATAGTTCACAGTAACCCTTCAAAGATCAGCTATAATGAATTTATTTATATTTCCTCATGTTCCCAAGTTCTGTGAACTTGAAAATAGATCAATAATAATTATCCAATTTGAAGAAGAGAGAAAAAGGTGGAAAAACCCCCTGAGGCTCAGGAACCTGTGGGATGATACTAAAATGTCCAATGTATGTACAGTTGGACTCCCAGAAGGAGTAGAGAGAATGGGGTGGGAAAAAACGATTTGAGGAAATAGTGGCCAAATGGTTCCCCAATACGATAAAAGACACACACTCACAGGTTTAAGAAGTTTAACAAGCTCCAAGCAGGATAAATAAATGTGATGAAAACAGATGTTGGCACATCCATAGTCAAACTGCTAAAGACCAAAGATAAGGGGAAAACGCTGAAAACAGCCCGAGGAAAACAGCACTTCACACACAGGAACTGTGAACTGAATGAGCACAGATTCCTCATCAGAAATTACGGAGGCCAGAAGAGAGTAAACAATATCTTCAAAAGGCTCAAAGGAAAAAAAACAACTTGTCAACTCAGAATTCTATACCCAAAAAAATATGCTTCAACAATGAAGGTAAAATACATTTTCAGATAAAAGAATACTAAGACAATTTGTCATAGTGCAGATCTGACGTAATACACTTGACAACTAGCTTTGAGGACAGTGGAGGGGTGATAAATGGACCTCTATGACGGCAGTAGTTCTACATCTAATGTGAAATGGTGTAATTATGCTCCATAGATGTATAAATTAAGCATGTATGATTTAATCCATAGAATAGCCACTAAAAGCGTAAGGCAAAGAGGTACAGCCAAAAAGCCAACAGATAATTAAACTAAAATATCCAAATAGTCCAAAAGAAGACAGGAAAAGAAAGGAACAGAGAAACAAAAGATGGAAGAAAACAAACAAAAATGATCAGATTGTAGACTTAACAATTATATTAACTGACAATGGGGCCAAGCCTTGCGGTGAAAAGGCAGAGGATGTCAAAAAAGATTAAAAAAAAAAAAAAAGAGGAAAACCTGAGTGTGTGTTCTCTTTAAAATACATTTTAATTATAAAGACACACGTAGATTAAAAGTAAACGGAGAAAAAAGGATACAGCACACAAACAGTAAACTTAAGGCTGGAGTGATTTTATGAACGTCCAATAAAACAGACTTCAAGACAAAGAATTGCAAAAGGTAAAGAGGGATGTTTCATAATGATAAAAGGGTAAAGTCATTGAAAAGACATACAATCCTAGGTATATATTCACCTAATAACAGAGTCTCAAAATACGTGAAGCAAAAATTGACAAAAATAAAGAGAAAAATAGACAAGTCCGGAATCATAATTGGGGATTTTCATACCACTGTCTTAACAGGTGATAGAACAACTAAGCAAACCATGGAGGATATGAATAACACTTGCCAATCACTTTTTAAAAAAAATTTAAAAGATTTTATGTATTTTTAGAAAGAGGTGAGGGGATGGAGAGAGAGAGGAAAAGAAACATTGATATGCAAGAGAAACATCGATCATCTGCCTTCAACTGGGGACCTGGCCCACAACCCAGGCATGTGTCCTGACCAGGAATTGAACCGGCGACCTTTCTGTTTGCAGGGTGGCACTCAATCCACTGAACTACAGCAGTCAGGGCTCAATCACTTTTTAAAAAGTGATGTTTATAGAACACCGCCTCCAGGTGAATGTACATTCGTTTCAAGCGCACCTGGTATGTTCATCAAGGTAGAGTATACGCTGGGCGGTAAAACAAGTCTCCACAAACCAAAGTCCCTGAGGTCACATAGAATGTACTCTGTCCATGACGGAAGCCAGTTAGAAATCAGTAAAAAAAAATGTGTCTAGGAAAATCACAGATATTTCAAAATTAAACAATAGACATCTAAATGATCCATGGGTCAGGGAAGAAATAAAAACAAAATTATAAAATATTTTGAAATTAAGGAGATACCTTAATCTCTACATAGAGACACCGTATCAGAAGACTTGATATTATTAAGATGCCATTTTCCTTTAAATTAATTTATGAGTTTAGTGCCAGTTTAGTCAGAATCTCAGCAGGAGGTTTTATAAACTGAATGTAAAATGTACCTAGAATTTATATAAGATTGCAAGGGTCCTACAGTAGAGAAAATTATTTTGAACAAGAACAAAATTTGGGAAGTTATTACCTGACTTGAAGACTTACTGTAATACTGCGCTAAGCAAAGCTGTGTGGTATTGGCATTAACAAAAAAACAGAAAGTAGAACAGAAATTGACCTGCCCTTCCTTGGCCATTTGGTTTGGACACGAGTGGCAAAGCACTCCAACGGAGGGAGGAAAGTCTTTCTAAGAATAGCTAGATATGTGCTCCATGTAGGAAAACAAATAAGTCTTGACCCCTACCTCACATCATACACTAAGATTGATTTGAAATGGATCGTAGACCTAGGTACAAAAGCTAAAATTAGGAAGCTTCAGAGGAAAATGGAGTATCTTCATGACTTACTTAGGAGTAGGCAGAAGGTTCAAGTGGGCATGGTATATTCATCAAGGTAGAATGTACTGGTTAGGAAAGCAATAATCACAGGAGAAATTAATAAATTGACTTTATAAGAATTAAAATGGTCTGCTTATCAAAAGATACTGATTTTTAAAAATGAGACAAGCCAGACACTGGGAGAGAAATGTTTGCAAAACGTGTATCAGACAAACAGTGTTACCTATGATGTCTAAAGAAGCTGTACAACTGAGTAATAAAATGACAGACGGCCCAATTAAAGCATCTGAACGACACTGCAGTGTGACGCCAGCAGCCAAGTAAGTATATGAAAAGATTTGTAACGTTTTCTGCCTTTCAGGAAAATGCAAATTAAAACCAGAATGAGATACCTCTACACACCCAGCGGTTTAGCTAAAAATGAAAAGACTGACCACACGGAATATTAGGGAGGATGTGGAACCAACCACAATTCCCAAACAGCACGTCGTTGGTGGGAATATAATATGCTGCAACTGCTTTGAAAGAAGCCGTGTGGCAGTTTCTTGTGAAAGTAAACACGTCCCTCCCTTCCGACCCAACAGCCCTTATTTGCCCAGGATAAATGAAAATATGTGTCTACACAAAGACTTGTACATCATTGTTCGTAGCAGCTTTATTTGCTATAGCCGGATCCTGGAAACAACCCAGATGTCCATCAGCAGGTGAATGGAAACATTGTAGCGTATTCACACAGGTGAACACCACTCAGCAAGAAAAAGGAATGGACTACTGATACATGCATCAGCTTGCATGAATATTAGAAACTTCGCGAACAGTGAAAAAAGCCTTCCACAAAAGTACATACCGTATGATTCCATTGTACAGTTTTAGAGCAGGCACATCTAATCCACAGCAGGAGGGAATCTGGAGAGTGTTGTCTCTGGGGGAAAGGGGTGGAGATCAACTGGGAGGGGCCGTAAAGAACCTCCCGAGTGACAATGTTATTTATTTGATAGGGGTTTTGCTAACACAGGTGAGTACATGTGTCAAAACCCAGCAGATCTTAGGATATCACCACCCGTATATTTTACGTGAAAGCTGAACTCTAGTTAACGGGTATTCAAGCTTTGGTAATGAGGGGGCTGTCTGTGCCTTACACTGATTTGCATGAAACAGTACTTGGGTGGGTAGATGGCTCAATAGTTGCATATTAAAGTAAGTGTAATAGAGTATTAGTGTGGGCATGAGTGTTCTCTCTAAAATTCACCCTTGCTGTAATGTGTCAATATTTCTATAAGTAAATCACTGGAAAAAAATTTTAAAATAGCTATGGTCATATGTTTAAAATCAATTTAAATTTATAAAAACTGGCTCCATGGGAAGTCTTGATAGCCCCAATTGTATGCGGATGTGAAGGCCACACCATGAAAGGTCATTCATTTTCCTCTCTTGTCTTCTTCCTTGTACTTACTTAACCGCAGTTTTTTCCCCTCCTTGAACAAAATAGTTTGGAGTATATGAGAAGTATTAAGTTCAAACTGAAGTATTAACTTTTGGTGAATTGCTGGGTTATTTACTCCTTAGGTACTGGGTATTCTGAGTACTAAAATTTAAAACAAAAATCACAGTCTGTATTCTCGTTTTCTGAAGTCCCAGCGGTCCAATTTCTCTTTATTTATGCCCCTAGTGAAAATATGTTAAAAATCTAAATTTGTCTGCACATAAAGTTTTCATTTCTCACACCTCGTATCGTCCGGCCTGCTGTCGGGCCTTTACAAGTGTGTGAGGATTGGGAGGCTCCCCGCTGGGCATGAGCTCAGGTTGCCGGAAAGTGTTCAACCTCCTGTTAAAAAGGGAAGATATAATTAGCATTCTCATTATTTAAAGTATTTTCGCTGCGGTGTATTCTAATGTAATTTCACTCCGTAATTGCTTCGGAGAACCTCTCTGAGGTTATAGCCTGGGTGGGCGAGGGGGTGGGCGCGGAAATCTCTTCCCTCTGAGACGCCGTTTTCCAGACGCCCTGCCCAGCCCTTGGACACAGCCATGGTGGACTGTGGGGAGTGTCCTTTTTTCTCTTAGAGTCTGGATTTTAGTTTCTGATGTCCCTAACTCATCATTTTATTGATAATCTTCTTGTTAACTTGTCCTTAAGTTATGTTTCTGAATATGATGTTTTGTCCTAATCTGCCCCCCACCCCACAAGACTGTCTGTGTATTTGAAGGGACACTTTCAACTATGATTCCTTAACCATGACCTCTAGTAGGAAGACTGAGATGAAAACCCTCATGGCTCCAAATTTAGCCAGTTTACCGATAACTGACGGGATGATGCCACGGTTGGTAATGCAGCTTCTTTGTATTTATTGATAATCCAATTTTTAAATTATTAAGGAACTATTATCTGGGGGGCTATTTTAAGAAATGGAAAGGAGAACTGTGTTCATATAGGTGAAACTCTTTCCAAGTGATAACGAACAAAACGAGTGAGCTCATTGCTGATAACCAGGAGAGCGGCTGTTAAGACTGTCTGAAGCCTGTGGGAAAGGGCTGCAGATGTTCCCCTTCATGCCGCCCCACGTTCCTCTCGGTGGGAAGGAGCCTGAAGTGCCTGTGGGGACGCAGTGGTCCAGGTGCGTGGTCCTGGGGGAACTGCCAGCTCGAGGGCAGGCCGGTCGTGGCCAGGGGCTGTGATCCTCACTGCAACGCTGGGGCCAGAAACAAAAGCAGCCAAACCTGGCCTCTGACAGTCACTCCATGTCAGCTTCTGAGGTCCCTTCAGTGAGACACACGCATGCTTCGGTGTGGGATTCATTACTAAGCCGTGGCTGTTACTGTGGCACTTCGGACTCTGCCGTTGGAGGAGGCTAGTCAGGGGTCGCAGGCTTCATTGTAAAGGCGGCTCTCTGCTGTGCCCATCCCCATCCCCTGTACCACTCCTAGGAGACTGATTCCACGGCAACAACCCAGGCTTGCCCCAGAAATGAAGTGCCCTTGTGTTCATAAAATGACCCCAAGTGCAAAGGCCTCCATTCCTTTTTTATTTTTTAAATAAGGACATTAAAAATGACCCCTGAGGTAGTGTCGAAGTTCTGGCTGTGGTTTTAACTCAGCTGATAGCAACACAAGATTAAGGGCACCAGCTATTGGAAGTAACGCTGCAGCGGACACAGGGGTGCATATATTCCTCTGAGTCGGTGTTTTAGGTTTCTTTGGATATATACCCAGAAGCAGAAGTGCTGGGTCTATAAGGCAGTTTCATTTGTAACTTTTTGAGCAGCCTCCATTCTGTTTCCTTAGTACCCATCAGTAGATGAGTGGATAAAGATGAGGTATAACATATACAATGGAATATTACTTGACCATAAGAAAATGAAATTTTACCATTTGTGACAGTGTGGGTGGACCTGCAGGGTAGTATGCTAAGTGAAATAAGTCAGACAGGGAAAGACAGATACCATATGATTTCACTTGTATGTGGAATCTAAAGAGTAAAATAAATGAACGAATAAAATAGAAACTGACTCACAGATGCAGAGAACAGACTGAGGGTTGCCAGAGAGAAGAGGGCGTTGGGGGCTGGGTGAAAAAGGTGAAGGGTTAGAGAAATACAAATTGGTAGTTACAAAGTAGTCACGGGGATGTAAAGTACAGGGAATGTAGTCAGTAATGCTGTAATAACTACATGTGGTGCCGGTGGGTACGGGAAATATCAGGGGGACACTTTGTAAAGTGTGTGACTGTCTAACCACTATGCTGTGCACCTGAAACTAATACAACATGATATTGAATGCAAATGGTAACTGAAAAAAATTTTAAAAAAAGATTAACAATGTCAGCAAATTTAAAGGGAAATGTTCACAAAATAAGGTTATGGCATCAGAAAGAAACTTTCTTCGTCGGTGGAGAATTTAATAGAACTAAATGAATCCGGTGAAGATGAGGACTGTCAAAGGTGGACTTTCTCTTCTCTGAGTATCAGGAAACTTCTCGAGCATGTCTGGTGTTCTCACGTGACTTTTGTAAAGCAAAGGACATGTTGAAAACACAAAACGCAGTTCCATGGGTCATCTGTAGGAAAGACATGAGACTTGAAAAAATGAAAATCTTTTTTCTGGCACATCAGGAGATGGCTGAAAGAAACTCATGTAAAATTAAACGTGTTTTTCTCTCTCTCTTTTTTTAACAGAATGATTATATTTCAATACACACCTTGTTTACAACCAAAAAATAAAACGGCACAGTAAAATAACAAAAACATGATTAAACATGTTTTCCTTAATAAACTGACTCAGATCATAAAAAAAAAGTTATAATTTTCCCCTAGACCATTCCAGCTGAGGCTTGAATCTGAGGAGTTAGAGCTCAGACACAGCCTATCGAGTCTCTCAATTTTTCAGGGGA
Organism: Desmodus rotundus; assembly: GCF_022682495.2. Classification (NCBI taxonomy): domain Eukaryota; kingdom Metazoa; phylum Chordata; class Mammalia; order Chiroptera; family Phyllostomidae; genus Desmodus; species Desmodus rotundus. Next base: position 4,698,667 of record NC_071388.1, on the reverse strand, counting down.
AGAAAGTGCAGCTCAGCCCTGGCTGGCATGGCTCAGTTGGTTGGGTGTCATCCTGCAAACCGAAAGGTCACGGGTTTGATTCCCGGTCAGGACACATGCCTGGGTTGCCGGTTTGGTCCTCAGTCGGGGCTTGTGCAAGAGGCAACCCATCGACGTTTCTCTCTCCCATCAATGTTTCTCTCCTCTTTCTCTCTCCCTTCCCCTCTTTCTGGAATCAATAAAAAGAAAAAAAAAAACAAAGAAAAGAAAATTCAGCTCAGAGAGAGGAAGGGCTGCTCTAAACCTCACCACTGTCCGCAGACCAAGGGGAGGCGCCTGGGGGTATGGGCTGATGTGGAGGTGCACTGTCAGGGGTTCCTGGAGACCAGGTTCTCTGGTTGTGGAGGCCCTTGTTTGGTGGCCTTTGGGGGGCAGGTACACAGCATTCTTGGGGTGCTTTTTTCCCTTACCATTTTTATTTTGGTCGTCCTTTTCTTTCTCCATTGTGGAAGGATATATTTACTGGGATTGCATTAGAATAAAAATACAAGCTCACTGCAGAATTTAGAGGAACAATGGAATTAGTCCTCAAAACCTTAAACATCCTCTAGTCTGTTATCAGCTTTCTGTTGAACAAGTAACGTATGGATATTTTTGTCGTAAAATGAAAAATTACAGCTCCTGTTAGCGTTCGTCTGATCCCGTGTTTCTCCTCTCCCCCACCCTTCCCGTCCCTCCTCCTACCCCTGTAATCACCACTGGGAGGCTGAGTTTTCTTTCTCAAGGACTTTTTGTGCAGTACAACATAAAAGTCGTCGTACTGCACGTTTCTGTACTGGGATAAAAGGCTGAGGGGCTAAATAGTAGGAGACCCAGCAATAATTTGGCTTTAGAAGAACGGCCTTTAGTTCTACCTCACATGGTAGTCCAGGGTATGTCAGTTAGGTCACTGGGCTGCCGTGTTCCGTGCAGTCACTCAGGGTCCCAGGCTCACGGTGGCTTTGTGTCTTTAACGGGTGCCTTCCTGGGGCGGTCTGGTCATTGCTCTTCCACTCAGCAAGAGGGGCTGAAGGGCGGACGTGGGGGGCCAGGGATCTTCTCTCAGACAGGCGAGGCTGCCGTGGAGCCTGGCCCCAGCCGGCCCAGCTGAGAGAGGGGTGAGGGGTGCAGCCAGGCGGAGGGGAGGAAGGTTGGCAGTGCCAGCTGTACTGCCTTATTCTGCCGCTCAGCCGTGCATCTTGAAGACTTACCTGTTACAGCATACCAGGCTGGCTCGCTCCTTTTAATTGCTGCGTGACATCCACAGCGAGGACATACCACTCTTCGTTTAGCACGTCCCCCTCAACGCTTGCTCTCGGAGTCCGTGTGCAATGCCCATTCTGCACATGCGTGACGCTTTTCTCTTGTGGGTGTTAGAGGTGTGTCTTCAGTTTGACAGCCTTGTGTTAAATTAAACTGCCCACCAAACAGAGTGGACGCACCAGTTTCACTTGGGGTTCCAGGTGAATCCCCAAGTGACCTGTTTCTCCACAGTGGCCTGTGGTCTGATTGTTGCATTTTATTTCTGACGACAAGGGAAACTAGCCACTCCTCTAACATCCCCACCCCCCCTAAAAAAGAAAAATGAAACACTTGTATGAAAGTTCTTTGGAGAAATACTTATTATTGAATATGTTCATCAGAGCAGAACTTTTTTTAAAAAATTGATTTTTGAGAGAGAGGAAGGGGGAGGGAGAGAGAGAAACACCAACTTGTTCCACTTACTTATGCATTCATGGTAGCTTCTTGTGTGCGCCCTGACCAGGGGTTGAACCCGTGACTTTGGTATATTGGCCCAATGCTCTGACCAACTGAGCCACCCGACCAAGGCAGTGCAGAATACTATTTAAAAAACAACTCAAGTTCTTGGCTTTATTTTACAGTCAACAGCTAATACTAGTTTATTTCTACTTACTCAATTTAGTATCAATTTAAAAAATCGGTGGCTGAAGATGATCATTAAAGATGAAACCAACTTATTTAAAGGAGATGAAATTTGCCTTCTGATTTAGCACCAGTGGCCTTGGAGCAAGATTGCTTGTGAGGAATTTGTGATCGAAGGAATGTGATCCTTGAGTTTCTGCTATGGATTTGCCCAGATCATGAAAGTAGTCCCCTAAATTAGAGGGCCTCTGCCCCTCACAGAGCGGAGGGGATGGGCTGAAGCGACAGCTCGTACTCTAGTCAGGTGACGCGGTTCTGAGCTTGAACTTGCAGGAACCTGTACCATTTTTGTAGACACAGTGTTGCACCAGCCTCACAGAAACGTACTAACGTGGCCCAAATGGTTATTTTTTTTTATTCTAAGATAATGTGTATCATTATCTATGTATCTGTTGATATATGTATTTCCTCATGTACCTTAACTTTCATTTTCGAAAGAAAAGATGAATTTCTTCAAGGCTGAGGTTATTAATTTAATTTAATTTTCAACATTGCTGCCCTTTACCATTCCCTCTCCCCAACCGCCGTCCAGAGACTTAAATGTATTATTACTTTGTACTGCTAACCAAACTAATTTTGTCCAGATTGAAAGGTTATAAAATTTATGCAATTCAGGCTCACAAAAGTAAGACAGCACATGTGAATTCAAGAAGCTGTTAGTTATGAAGCTCTTTTCCTTTCTGAAAGGAAAGTAGTTTTAAGCTTCATTGAATGGATCTATGAAAAAGGTTGAGTATTATTTTACAATAATTTTAGACTTTCATGACTGGAAATTAAATACAGCAGTTTTAGAGGTATATTTTACTTGAACTTTTACAAGCTCAGGCCATGTTTTTATTAAAAAATCGGACTCAGCACCTTATATGGAGTACAATACCAGATGTGAGATATAAGAGAAATTGCTGGGGCCACCTGCTTACTGTGTATTAAAAACTTGTGTGGTAGCTGATGTCATATAAAGTGCGTATGATAGGGAATAATTTTGAGTTGTTAGACCACATCAGAATAGTAAGGGTGACTGGTGGTGGAACGTTCAGAATTTTCTATCACATTTTACTGTTTGTTTGGAAAAAGTTGGGTCGGAATGATGACCCCTTGCTTTCAGAACAACAGCAAAAACCCAGTGCAAAGACTGGAGAGACCCGGTGGGTGCATTTAGGAGAAGCAGGAGCCGGACAGGTACCGTTGGAAAAGTAGGTTTAATCTGATGGGCTTGGTGGCAGGCAGCAGCATTCTGATTTGTGGAGCTTTTCTCTATTTTAAAAAAGGCTTTTCTTTTTTTTTCTTTCCTTTTCTAATACATTTCACCTTTTTCCTCTTCCCTTCTTTCCTTCTTCTCAATCCTTCCGCAGTGTCCTTAGGAACAAAGCCCCCTTACGAGGTTTCAGCAGGGTGGTGACCAGGGCTTCTGCCAGCGTGCCTTGGGGCAGTGGACTTTAAGCCGGGGCGCATTCTGGGAGATGTGTGTGGGGAGCAGTTTCGTTTCCAGATCCTCCGCCTGCAAGCGGGCTCTTTCCTGAAACTGATCGCTTGAGCAAATGGCTGTGATGGGGCACCAGGCCTGTTTTACTCCCTGACACCCCCTTCATAATCGCCCCTTTCCACCCATCCCTAATCTTATCATGGATGGAGCCCTGTCTGAGACGGAGCGGAGCGGCCTCCAGGGTGGCAAACAAAGGGACAGTGTGAAATACTGGTGTGAGACAGCGAATGACACCAGCCGTTCCTTTGGCACTCCAGGTAGTTTCCAATTCTTCAGATGAAATTGAAGAAAGGCCCCACCAATCTGTCAGCTGACAGGTCATTAAAAAGGCCGCTGATGATAGATAAGGGTGTGATTTTTGGCAGATCCGTTGGAAGGAGTTTAAAGCATTGAGTGACACTGCTGTAATAAAAGTCCCGTTTCCCTCTAGTTGTGTGTGAACAAGGCCTCTCAGTGTTTACATCTGTGGGAATGGAAATAGGACCAGAATCCATACTGACCGCTGTCTCGTTCTAGCAATAGTGATAGCCAACCATGGACCCAGTAAAGAGAGACCCGTTCATCTCATTAAGAGATGGATTTCCAATGGATTTCAACTTTGTATGTGTGATATTTTTATCAAAAGTTGGAACATATTTTACCAATTCTGTACTATTGATCATTGTAACTATAAGTCAACCCAGTAAATGGATTTTAATACTTAAAACTTTATGGTTATAGGGAATGAAACAATTAAAAATGTCAACTTGTATATTTTTATTGTAGACAGGTAAAACAGGGAAGTTAAGACTTTGAAGTATAAAATTATTAGGTTGGGATGGAATTGTGGGCATGAAGTAGAATTTTACTGAAGGAGAAAAAGGAATGAAAATTTCTGACTAAAGAAGTTTGTTTATGTACTTTTAAAGTAAGTGGTGGTGGGAAACACATTTCTATGGGACTTTGATTCCTTTGGATACATTTAAAAGAGTGATGTAATGGTTTTATTTAAAATGTCAGTGTCCATTGTAAGTCAGAAATCCCATCCTTTGCCGCCATCCAGACTTACACTGAAAACCTTTATGTGTCAGCTTGAAAGTATGTGAGTCTTTCATGGATTTGTGCAGTTCTCTTAGGGGACATGCAGGCCAGAGGTCTGAGGGCTGCTGCTCTGGGGCACCTGGAGTCCTGTCCCCCGCCCACTCCCCAGGCATGGTGGCGGTTTCCTTACCCCATGGTAGGGGCTGGGAAGGAACCATTGGTTCTCGAGACACGAAACGTTTCCAAGAAGACAGACAGAGAATCTTGAACAAGTTTAGGTGTCATTTTACAGTAATCTTCAGTTTTCATAACTGTGCTGGGGAAAAAATGAGTGATGTTCAGGGACCTTGTTGCTTGGGAGAATGCTGAGTGCACGTGTGACCCCGGCCCGCCCTTCCTCCAAACCTTAGGCTTGGCATGGGCATGCCCTAGTCTGTAAAACTCCGACCCTCGGCCTGCCGGGGAACGCTTCCGCCCCGGGCTGCAGCCCCAGGTCTGCTCCTGGCCCTGCCCGGGGCCCTGGTACTCTCTCTGTGTTTCCGTTTCACCCAACACCTGCGATTGGCTGGCTGCGCTGTCCCCACTGTCTGGCCAGTTTCACTGCCGTGTCCCATCTCATTCACTCCCACTGCATACGCTTGGCCGCTGCTGTATGCTGACGCCTCATCCCCATGCATCTCTGCGTCACACTGGCCCGTGTGCCTCCCCTCCCCTAGTGGCAGGACCGGGGCTCCACGTGTGCCCTGTCAAGCATGATGAGCCCTCACACTCATGAGTCTGTGTACACGTGGCTCCAGGATTGGGGGCACGCGTGGCAGCTGAGAAAAGGCAAGTGTTACATTAGGGGCATGACATGGGTTGCTGGAAGGAACAGTGTGGAGACCTTGGGGTCCGTGTCAGCTGCCACTGAACTGCTTTTCCTTTGGCAAGTGGGCGGGCCTTTGCGTCCTTCTCTGGTCTGTCAAACATATGAATGCTTGATTAGAGGCCCTTTCTTCCCCTTCCCAGTCTGAAAGCTGAGATTATAGGCTCCGCGAGGCTCTGTGTGAGTGGTCAACCAGGGCTGGCGAGGAGGCAGACGAAGGCAGCACGGAGAGCAGGGGCGTGAGGGGCGGATGCTGGCCCTGGAGGAACGTGTGGAATTTGAAAGAATATGTAAACTTTTAGAAAAATTTGTGAGGGAAAACGGACCTGTTCATAAACACATGAAAAAATGCCCAGCATCATTAGCCTTAAGGGAAATACAAGTCAGAAGCCAATGAGAGAGCAGCTCACGCCCATCAGACGGCTACAGTAGAGAAGGCACCAATGACAAGTGTCGCTGAGGATGTGGAGAAGTTGGAGCACTGCTGATGGGAATGTAGAATCATGCAGTGACTTTCAAAACCAATCTGGTGGTGTCTCAAAAGGTTAAATATGGAGTGACCATGTGACCCCGCAGTTCCACTCCTAGATATCTATCCAAGAGAAGTGAGACATAAGTCCGCCCATGAACTTGTACATAGAAACATAGACATTTGTAGCATCACTGTCCATGATAACCAAACAACAGATGTGCATTATGGGTACGTAAATGTGGTCTAGCCACACAGGGGACTATTAATGAGCCATGAAGAGTAAGAAGTACTGATCCACGACACAGCGTGGGTGAGCTGTGAAAACATTATGCTGCGTGGAAGAGGCCAGACAGAAAAGACCACCCCTTATGTGGTTTCACTTGTGTGAAATGCCCAGACCAGACAAATCCACAGAGACCCGTAGATTAGTGGTTGCCAGGGGCTGGGGGAGAGGGGTGGAGAGCGACGCTAATAGGTAGGTGATTTCTCTTTGGGATGATGAAAATGGTCTCAAATCAGAGTGGTGCTGGTTGTCCAACTCTGGGAATGTACTAGGACCATTGAATCCCCCACTTCAAAAGAGTGTATTTATGATATTTGAATTCTATCTCAATAAATCTGTTATTTAAAAGCCAGTAGTAGGTGGTGTAGAAATTCAGAAGCACATGTCAGATGTGATAGAACTCTAAAAATAAAATGCAGTAACCATCTTTTGGTGAACAAGTATTCCCACATCTGGAAGCGGCTTAGCGCAGCTTGACAACTCACTGCTCGCAGGTAAATTGTCCCGACAAAGTGCAGGGCTGGGGGTGGGAGGAGAGAGGGGAGGGCCGTAGAGCTTGTTGGGCCCAGAGCATGCTCATAGGTGCCTTCATTTGGCCGGTGGAGACGGGGCCCGTGTTGCATGTGGTCCTTAGTGACAGGGGACCACATTTCATTCCTCTTTGTCACATCCTGTCTCCCAGCCCTTAGCACGGAACCTGGTCAACATTCCATAAATGTCTGTGGAAATAAAATGAAGTAATTTTTCTGTCAACGTATCCACCATTGGGAGAGGTGAAAAATTGAGAAAATGAATAGAATGTGTTTAACTTATTTTCACACTCGTTTTATTGAAGCTCTCTGTAAAAATAAACCCGTGTGGAAGGTAATTGATTGAGTGAGAATTTCTAAGTAGCAAAGTGTTAAAGTAGATAAGTGCCTCCTACTGTGGGGAGATTGCCCGGCCAAAATCTCAACTGCTGAGGTGTTTATTTTAACACTGGGGAACATTTATTGCTCTAAACTTGTCTCTCTCCACGCACGGCATCTGTCACACCAGATGCGCAGTGTCTAAACTAGGCGCGCTTCAGAAAATGCAGGAATCCCCGTATCAGGTGAATGTCTGAGAGAAGTAGTTTTCCCTTTTTATTTATTGCCTCTTTCTTCAGCCTCTGTTTCTTTTAAAGGAAAGCTAAAGCTGTCATTTGGCTTAGTTGATATGACGTACACCAAGTGAGTATGAGCATCATAGTATATTTTACTCATTTAAGTATAGTTTAAAATTAAAATTTGAATATCTCCAGATAAAGCTTGGACTTGGGGACTTATTAGCAATAAAATAGCAGCAGCTTTCCCTGACCAGCCCTCCTACTGCATTAATTTAAACCTGTTGTAAGTGGCCAGTTTGAGGAAGGAGCAGCATGACTTCTGGGAAAGGTGTGGCTTCCCAGAGGGTGTGGCTTCCCAGAGGGCGTGGCTTTGGAGTCTGGTTTGAGTCCTGCTCCACTGCTTACCTCCTGGGTGGTGGTGGGGAGGTTATATACCTCTCTGTTTATTTCCTCTTCTGACAAATCAGGAATAATACTGCCTACTCAGAGAGAATGAGAAGAAATCAAACCCTAGATTTGATATCAGGGACAGAGCAGGTGCTTAGTGAAAATTAACCCCTCCCCCAATATGTGCTTCATACGAGGGTGCAGGTGTACAAGGGTACCTGTGCATTCTCGTCCTGCTAAATTTACCTGAAACCTGCCATGTACTGGGCTCTGGGTGAACACTGGTTGACTAAATGTGTGACCTGCAGGGAACAATTCTAGGATTGTGTCCGGGTCAGCCTTGTCCTCAGGCAGCCACTAGCCTCCCTGGTGTGACTGAGGGCCGCTAGCCCATCTTCCCCACCTCCCACAACACCGGCATCTGAGTGGGGCTGGGGCTGGCAGCATGTCTGGGAAAGGTGTTTCATGAAGCTCACCTGGGGACCACTCACATCCTTATGTAAAACCCTTACAGTTTCAGTCTCAACTTCATTCCAGAGGTGGAGGGATAATGCTGAGTCTGTGCCTGTGTCAAAGGCAGCTGATAGAATGCGAAGGAGGTGAGGCTGTGACACAGGGACACTGGGGCACCGTGTGGGCAGTCCCCTCCTGCCGCCAGTTTGAGGCCACTCAGTCTTTCTCTTCCGTGAAGAGTGGAATGGCAGCTGTCACCCCGATCTCCCTCCCTTTGTAGACTGTGTGGGTGTCTCTGGGGTGTGCAGGGAGAGAGGCATGTGTGGGAAGTCAGATCCAGCAACCATTTGGGAAAAGCTAGGAAGTTTCCGGGGCATTTTGCTGAGATGTCAGAAAACCAAGTCAGATAAGGGAGAAGGTGAGAATAGAGACAATACAGGTCAACCACACAATATGTTAGTTAGTGACCCGGGAAGGTCACAGTGCCCTTGGGAAGCCAGCAGATCATACCCTGACACCTGCAGAGGGTGATGGAAAGGAGGGGTCGCAAGTTGCTGGGAGGCCCTGCCCCGCTCCTCCGCAGAGCCTCTGTCCGCACCTCTGAGTCTCTGCTCAGGTGTCCCAGTGGCCAGGGTGGCTCCTGACATCCCAGGTACCCTCGATCTGCTCCTCCTTCCCGCCCTCCTGTCCTCCTGCCCTTGTTCACTGTCTCCCCCTCCCTCTGAAAGGCAGACTTCACAAGGTCAGGAAGTTGTTTACTGCTGATCCCTGGAGCAGGCAAGGCAGGGGCTCGGTAAATGTTTGTTAAACGAGTGGATGCATTCAGAAACACATTCAGGGCTGTTTTGATTGTTTCCCCCTCAATCCTCTGTTGTTGTTTTTTACATGAGATTGATCTTTCCAACCTTAATGTTACCGATCATGGTTCCTCTTAGAAATGAGGGTTTGGTGGTTAGGGAGGGAGTCCCAGCTTGACATTTCAGGTAATCCTTAGCACGTAGCTACTTTGGGAACTTTGTATCTTTTGGAGATGTATCAAAATAGATTGTGGATGAATTAAATAAGGAATTAACTATAAAAACATGATGAGAAGTAAGGAGATAATGAAGTATATATTTATTCATGCTCATGATGAGGTAAGCCTTCTTCAATTTAAGAGCAATGAATGAAATTTTTATAGAAACTTTAAATAACTGTAAATGTTTAATGAAAATGTTTAGAATATAATGACAATAATAAAAAACCCAGGGCCCCACACTAAACAGCAGCCAGTCAAGAACCTGGCTTTTGTGGGGTGCGCAGGGCCATACGGCTTTGTTGGGGGGACTTGTGTGAGGCACAGAACACGGGTCCCTGAGACGCCTACATGGCGAGGGGCTCTGAGAAGCCAGGCAGCACCCTGGGGGTTTGGGGTGGGCGAGCAGAGCAGGGTCAGTCCAGGGCCTTGACTCGCAGCTCAGTGCGCAGACCTGCTGGCCTCATGATAACTGGGCTAGATGCCCTCAGGTGTACTCACAGGTAAGAAGTCAATGGCCCGAGCCCGTGTGGGTGTCTGCGTGATGCGAGGGCAGACAACACTAGGAGCTGAGGTTCTCTGTGTTTCTCCTCTGTGTCCCTGCCTCCGCCTTCCCAGCTCCAGCTCGGGGATGGGGTCGGGCAGAAAGGAAGGGAAAAGAAAGGCAGGCGGAAAGATGGAGCAGCTGGCATCGCCCAGTACAGCTCCACAGACCTAGGCTCCCTGGCAGACCTCGGGCAGGACGGCAACCGCAGGGGACCCATCGTGGGATGGGGTTTAAATGAATTCCTGTGTCTGTGAAGACTTTTAGAAACATTGGTTGACCCATTTGCAGTGCAGGCATCCCTTGCTGTGCGTGGCACCACGTTCCCTGAATCCCGTGCGTGTCAGACCGGTGACCTCACTGTGCACGGTTTTGGAGGACATGGCTCCCCGATGGGTGAGTGTCAGTCACCGTGGTGCCACACGAGGTGAGAACTGCCTGTGCTAATAAACTAATAAATTTAAGTTCATCAAAGTATGGCGCCACATGGGGGAAAGTACGCGGTGTGTGTGTGTGTGTGTGTGTGTGTGTGGTTTCACGTGCTAGTAAACCCGAGTTCCTTTGCGCTGGTTTTCTGATTTCAAAATCCATTAGCCATTTCATGCTCTGGCTCATACCCACCTCATAACTGGAGGTGCGGGAACATGATCCCTAGATGTGGTTTTCTCTTAACAAGGTGATTATTGGTGGTGGGTGCTATTTGGGCACTCACGTGGTTTTTTTTCCTTCTCTTTTTCTTTTTGTTGCTGAGGGGACTGTATGACGTATGTTGCCTGATGATGTACCTCCTAGAACGGGTTGCACTTTAATGCTTTTCCCCGTGTATTAATTGGGTCTGGGGGGCTTTGAAGGGCTACTGTGGGTATGCTACGTGTTCTTGATGTCTCGCTAGAAGCCACTGAGACAGATTCCATCTTAAAGAGCCTCACCTCCGATTACTGCTGTGCGTTCGTCCTTTAAAACCTCAGCCATCCCGGCCTGAACAGCAGGCACTCTCCCTCCCGAGCGCAGCTTCACGACGCAGGACGCCCTCAGAGCGGTGAGGGCCGCCTGGGCCTCTGCTCAGCCACTGCGAATAACGCAGGCCTGGTTTCCAGGCACATTATACCCATACTTTTTTTTAATAGCTTTTTTGAGATATAATTCACATCTGATACATACAACACTTGAAGTGTGTAATTGATTCAATGGTTTTAATATATTCACACTTGGAAATACATCATCACCGCGTCAAATTCAGAACATTTTTGTCACCCCCAAAGAGAAACCCTGGACCCGTTAGCTGTCACTCCCCTCCCTCCCCGCCGCCCCAGCCCTAGGCAGCCACTCTCTGCTTTTTGTCTCCATAGATTCGCCCAGTCTGGACCTTCCGTGTAAATGGGGCCACATAATGGGGCCCTTTGCATCTGGCTTCTTGCCTGTAGCATAGAGGTTCAGTCATGTTGCAGCTTGTCCATACCTCTTTTTACAATAAATATTTTATATTATCATCTTTAACCTCTTGAAGTTAAATTCATAGATTATATAAGCCGTCTGCACGTAACTTAAAATTCACTATAATATTCCAAGCACACTACAACAGAAGTAAAAAGAAGCTGCTGAAGTAAAATAGTGTGTCTCTCAGTGTGTGCTCACATTCGACTGTTCACAGAGCCGTCGGGTGACGTGGTAGACGCTTGCCCCACTGTGAGGTGTGGATGTGACGGCCTCCGGGCAGACTCACCGGGCTGTGCTGCCTTGGGCCATACAGGCACCTGAATGGTGTCACCTCAGATGACATGATTTACATAACGGGAAACAACTCTGTCCTTTGGACATTGCCCGTTTTCCCTTCATTTATGTGTTGGTAACATCCTTGGAAAGTTGAGTGTAATGAAACTGTACAGAAAGTACTTCTTGTTTGTAAGTAAAAATAAAATCAGGTTCTCACGTCACATTCTTACAAACAGGTTTTACACCTATGTGAGTGACCGGTGGGCCATTAAAAATGGGCTTCGGTGTGGGGGGAGAGTCTGGTTGTCCAGGGCTGGCCTTGTGTGTTGCAGGACAGCAGGAATCTCTGGGGCCCTGTGAGCACTAAATTCTAGTCACTGTGACTGCCAAAAAAAAAAAAAAAAAAGGAGTTCTGAAATGTCCCCTAGGGGGCAGTCATGCACCCATACAAGACCTCTGCTGGGGTCTGCCTTGTGACATCCGCTTTATCAATGCACTATCTGTTATTACTTAAGCTTTCTTTTTCCTCCTGGAATGGTTCAAATTATTGGCGATACTCCCATAAACCAGAGGAAAGCCGGTACCTTCTTCAGGCATGGTGGAAAGGAAATACTCTTTGTCTGATTCTCCTGCTCTCCCAGCCCAAGATTTTAAGTTCCCCTTCTGTTCTGAAATGTTCTTTAGCAGACCCATCCCAAGAAGTCACTCCCGCACAGCGACAGCTCTGAGGATTGTCCAGTATGTGCATCTCCCTTTGATGCTCGCTGCAGCTGTGCGTGTTATAAAGGATCTGTGGGGGGGGCGCCCTCCCAAAACCGCCCTTGCCACACCCAGGACACGCCAGCCTTTGATGGACACCCAGTGAGTGTTTGTCCGGGACTGACGGGGCCTTGTTACGGCAGTGTTTTTTATTTTAATTTTTTCGTAGTTGACATACAATATCATATTAGTTTCAGGTGTACAACATAGTGGCTGGACATTTATATACCTTACAGAGTGGGTACCACAGAATTCTAGTAACCATCTGTCACCGCACACAGTTATTACAGGATCATCGACTGTATTCCCTATGCTGTGTGTTACACCCCTGTGACTTAGTTATAACTAGAAGTTTGTATGTAGCACTGGTTTTTAAACTTTCGCACTGTGTACCCCTAAAATAATTTTGAAAATCTACAAATCCCCTTACATGTGTTTATGCTAACATCTAACAATTTTCATCAAAAGTTTAAATAAAATTGCAAAGGATGTAATTTTCAACATATGGCGAGTATTGACGTTCAAAAGAGCAGCGTCTCTTTCTGCAGTTTATCTGGTGGCTCTAAGTGCATCCCTATTTGAGGCCTACCGCCATCCGTTAGCAACCAGATGAAGCGCTTTCTTGGTCAGACTTTTATCTTATCTCCTTGAACTTGTTCTGTTCCAGGGCTCCCACAGAATTTTATGCTAATGTAATACATCTTTATTCCTGACAGCCTTTTATCAGGCATCGTAGGATGCTTCTCTGCACCAGGACCATGCCATTTTCTGTGGACGGAAAGCTCTAAGAATAAAAAGCATTCTTCCAGGTCGAGTTCTCCTTATAATGATCATTGGCTTACAGTATACCCAAAACAGATGCATTGTGTATTTTGATAACTGCGTATTGAATGTAACTAAAATTTTATTGGAAATATACCACTGACTGATACGGACAGAATCTTTCGTGTCCGTCAGGTCATTGGCCTGTGGATGAACTTGATAGCATGAGATAGTTCAGCACTTACTCTCTTCTTCCTTTTTCTATTCGGAACAATGAGAAGTTTCTTCACATAAAAAAGTAGATGGAATGGAAGCAGTGTTTTGTTTTTTTTTAAATATAGCATCATCACTTAATTTGGGGGAAATGTTTTCATGTTTTCAAGTTATATGCCAAAAATTACATTGCTTGTCAATCAGTAATTTTTTTTTTTTTTTTTTTTGCTGATCGATCCATCAGTTAGTAACTCAGTGAGGTCCTTCTGCAGTTTTCCTGAGCACGGGGAGCTGGGAACCACCTGGACTGACGAGAGGATTTGTTAATACTCGTGAGAGTTGTCCACCTATGGATATCCGAAGTTTACCTAAGAGACTTTATTATGACTTATCAAATTATTGTAATTATACTTAGTAATGCTTTTTTAGGCTCCTGGTTTAATTTACTTAAAAATAGTTGAGAAAACTGAAATAGTTAAGTTTAATACAACCCCATCAATACATTTTTAAACAAAATGCTTTTATTTTATCCTATTTTTTAAAAAATTATTAATTTTAGAGAGAGGGGGGAGGGAGAGACAGAGAGCGAAACATTGATTTGTTGTTCTACTTATTCACGTATTCATCGGTTGATTCTGGGACTGGGGATCTAACCTGCAACCTTGGTGTATTGAGACAATGCTCTAACCAACTGAGTTATCTGGCCAGGGCTATATCATGTTTTAAATATACTTTCCTATAAACCTCAGAGCTTCAGATTTAACTCTCCTGATTTTTGGAAAGTACCTGCCATATAACCTCACTAGCATAGCCAGTCCTCATTGCAAACCAAGTAGCTAAATCAAACTTTGTGTTAGAAAGTCCACTTTTTAAAATTTTTTAATTTTTGTTTTTGCAATTTAAACATATTACTATTTTGGTCCCAAAGGTATATCTCACTTCTTTATTCCACTCTGAGCATGCAGTTAGTCCCTAGGATGAAATAAGGTGCCCCCATCTTAAATAGATCTCTTTGGTGTTTTCCTGGGAGTAAAGCATTCTTAAATAGCAGCTGGGTCATGAGGAGGTGAGCTTGTTAAGTGGAAGTCGTCTGCAGTCCTTTGGCCCGCCCTAGAAGGCATCTCAAGCAGGGGCGACGCAGCATGAACTGGCACAGCTGCAGTGAAGAACAGTCTGAGGGCTGCTCAACAAATTGAGAGCAGGGTTTTGTTCTCTGCAACCCTTGTTCTGGAATCTACCCCAAAATTAGAAAGCCCTGTTTGCAAAGATATATGCACCCTGCGTTTGTTGCAGCATTATCCACGGTGGCCAAGGCATGGGGACCACCGAAGTGTCCCTCGATAGGCAGTTGGATGAGGACGACGAGGTGCATTGTACTATGGGATCCTACTCAGCCTTGAGGAAAGTTAAAACTCTGCTAGCCGTGACTTGGATGGGTCTTGAGAATACCATGCTAAGTGACATAAGTCAGACAGAAAACTTAAGAGCCATGTGATTTCATTCATATGTGGGATATAAAAGTGAAAGCAACAAATGAATACATAAGAAAAACAAGCGACCAAACACTCATAGACACAGAGGGCAGTATGGCGGCAACCGGAGGGAAGGCAGGCAGGAGGTAGGAAAGGGTAAAGTGGGTCAAATGTATGGTGATGGATGATTATTTGACCTTGGGCGGTGGGCCTACAGTGCAATGCACAGATGCTGTATTGTAGAATTCTGCACTTGAAACCTACATAATCTCATTAACCAACGTCACCCCAATAAATTTAATTAAAAAAAGCGTGATGCAGCATGGATCAGAATGCCTAAATGCACTCTTTGCACTTGCTAAAATGTGTCTGAGATGGGGAGCGATCTCTGGTGTATGGTGCTTGGTGGAAGGATGTTTTTACCGTCGTCAGAGGGTGGGGGGCATTCCTTTCCTCAGCGCCGAGGTGAGGAAAGAGGCTGGGGTTAGGAAGGGTGCCCGTGGAAAGTTGAGGCTCTGGGATTCTTTTTCTTAAAGCCATCCGTGCCCGAATGCCCTCTTGAAAGGTGTGCTGCCCCAGTTTGAAGATGGCTGTACGTTAGGGTGTTTGCCACGCTCAGTAACCGTGAGCATCTGTAGTGATGGTGCGCGTGGAGTCCCGGAAAGCTGAGGACCATGTAAAAAAGTCGTGCTTGTGTTTGGAAGTTAGAGACTTCATGTTTTTCCTCCCCCTTCCCTTCTCTCCCTCCCTTCTGCCCTGCTCTGTCCCAGAAATGATTTAAGGCAATTTATGAGGATGTTAAACTCTATCAGGCCGTGAATTTAAACCGGGAGGCATGAAATTGGTAGAGACATATAAGGGTGGGGAAAATACCTAAAACAATGGTAGGAATGGGTAAAAACGCTGTGCAAAATAAGAACTTCGCTCTCTGGGCCCGAGGCTTGTTGCACCAGGACGTGGGTGGGGTCTTAAGGCCACAGTGCTTGGCTTAAGAAATAGACTGTCTAGGGAAACTTACCAGCCGAAGATCAGGTCCCCGGGTCCTCCTGGTACCCCTGGGAGAGGTCTGCCTGGCCCCGTGCTACAGTAAAGTGGGTACACCTTCTGGGGAAGGACCCTGTTCCCCTCTGTCTCTCACTTCCTATGGGACAAGTGTGAACCCTGTCCATGTAACAGTGCCTCGGCTGGCATCCAGCAGCGGGACTCAGGTGTCAGCCCTTTGCCGGAGTCGCCTGGGAAACCCAGCTGCCTCTCACTCGAGGGACCACGGCAGCTCAGGGTGGCCCTTGTCTGCCCGTGGGGAAACCTCTGGTCTCAGAGGAAGCTAAGAGCAGGGGAACCCTAGTCAGTCCCATGAATGAGGCTTGTGGTCCAGGAAACGCAGCGGGCACTCATGGGTGGTTTTCCGATAGTCCACTTACCTCCCCACGGTTATGTATTTTTTTGTTTACATTTTATATAAGAGCTTATATAAAGAGTAAAATCTGTTTTGCTAACAAGTTACAAATTAAACAATAGAGAGACACTTAGGAAAAATAGAATTATTCTGAGAGGTGAGATTAGACAGGCATTTCTTCTGGATCTTCGTAAAAGAATGCCGGGTGAGAGAGAAGAGCATCCTCAGAAACCTCTTTAAGGTGTGGCACTCCCGAGTGTCACCGGGTGGCATTATCACATGTAATGTTAACTTAAAAACTCCCTTTAAAATCTACTTAGGAATCACCATAAAAGATGTGTGAATTAGTTCTACTTTTTCTAATTTAAAAATTTCAAATATAGGTTTCTGAAACGTACAAGGCGCTTAGCCTAACTGTTGAAGTATTGTGCTTTATCCCAGAGCCTTTGGTTTGAGGGGGTTGAGGATGGGGCTGGGTACAAGAAAGCTATGGCTGAGAGGAAGAGCAACCAGTTTGGGGAAGCCTGGTGCCCAGCCCACACATTGGCCCAGGGACATAAGACTGCACCCTCAGCTCTGTCACCATGTCCCCACTGGGGCAGGGGAGCTGTCAACACTCTAATGTGCAGGGAGGGGGATCCTGGGGAGTCACTGCTCCCCCTTTCCTGCTTTCTGGCTGCCTCGGAGAGCTGGCCACCCTGGGATGGGGTCTTCACATTGGAATTGGAAGGGGTGGTAAAGGGATGCCAAAAATGCAGCGAGAACATTTGAGGATGAGAGTTCAACCACAACTTTCATTCTTGTTGACCAGTGTCACCCAATTGTCCCCTGCTCCCAAAACCTCCAGAGGTGGCCACAGACAAAAGCTACCCTGAGGGCATCTCTCCCTTCCCTTGCCCACTCCATTTGGAAGGGAGACCAGAGGTGCCCATCCTAAAGGCTCTGGGCACTGAGAGGTGTACATGTGTGTCCCCTCTCGTGCGGCACGTGGCAGCACCTTGCCGAGCCCGTGCTCTGTACCTGTACTGATTTGGGGCTAGCCTCTGATAGAGGGCTTCTCTGTAGCTCCAAGGTGCAGGATAAGAGGGGTCCCTCTATTTCCCCAACCCCCCAACCTGACCGGGGGTCCCACAGTCACTTGTGCTGTAGCCCCACAGGGGTGGGGAGGCCCCCGGGGGTTGTGCCATGTGTCCCTTTCAGCCCCCACCCCAACCCCAAGGCCCTTCGCTGCAGTGAGAGAGAATGCATAGGTATCAAAACATCAACAATAATGTCAAGGTTCAAATTCACATCTGACTCACTTTTTAATATCTTTATAGGGAAAACGTTAAGTGTCCATCAGTGACAGCCACAGGCGCGCTGTGGCCAGCCGCCATACAGGTATTTTCTGAAAAATGGTAGGAAAGTGACCAACTTTCCCACTTCTCCTCACCTCTGTGGGCTCTCCTCCCCTCTCCCACCAGGCCATTTTAGGGAGGGGAGTAAGGTGAAGGGGAGACGGCAAAGGGAACAAGGTCAAGTGTAAAACGCTGTGAGATGCACAGGAAAAGGAAGAGGAAACAAGGTGGCTTTCGAATAGAAGATGCATACTTCAGGGTGTGGGCCATCTTGCGCACACGTGAGCACTCACAAGTTGAAGCTAAGAGTTTGTCCGAGTCAAGGTTCACGATTGCCAATAACAGCTTGACCTGGTAACTTGAGCAGAAAGGGAATGTACTGGAGGCTGGGTGTTGGATGGCTCACAAAACTGAGGGGAAGGCTGGAGGATGAGGCTGAGGAAGCGAGTTAGAAAGCGAGGGTGCGCAGAGGCAGGGTGCCAGCAGCCCTGGGCAGCTCTGGTCTGAGGAGGAAGCGGCCCGGCACCCCCGCCCCAGCAGAAATTCTAGACTGTCTGGGCTCTCTAGACAGAGTCTCCTTGAGCTTCTCCACCCACAGGAAGGCGGTGCAAGGCTTGGCCAGAGGCTGCCGAAGTCATTCTTTTCTATTGGACCCTAAAGAGATTGTGACTACATTCAGTGACAATAAAATGAATGAGATTTAATAGGTTTTTTTAAACTTCTGGAAATACATATAATTTACATGTGTGTGCACACATGTTTGTTATAGGCTCTTTATAAACAGCATACAAGTTAGCCAATCGACACACAATTATTGATTAGTTGATTGAAGACAAAAAGGCCTTTTCCAGGTATGTTACTGTTCTCTAAGTGCTCCCCAAACTGGGCATGTAACAAACTACTTTAGTTCAACATTTTCTGGGTCATTGTTAAAATAACACAGTTTAAATGGAATTTATTCGCAGTGCTGCTATATCAATATATTCTTTATTATTTTAGGATTAGATTTCCGTGTATAACAAGAATGTCGTTACTGTCTTCAGAGGGGATTTTATTATTCCCATTCTAGAATGGACCTTTTCTTCCTTCACCAGCTCTATTTTTCTCCTTCATTAACTAAGAAGCAAATTAGACTTGTGTTTAGCCGCTGTCTGCCAAATGTTATTTTTAGAAGCCTTCTCACCTCTTTCTCACTCCTTCGGGATTCCTTCTTTCTTTCCTTAACTCTGTTCTGCTCTCTCAATCACTGCAATCAAAATTGGTGCCCTTCCGATATTAGTTCAATATGTAAAACAGATTGTTTATTTACTCTTGGGATAGGAAAGGCCTGTCTCAGCTTAAAAATCCAAAAAAAAAAAATGATAGGAGAAAAAGGTAGGTTTCTCTATAATACATTTCTGTATGTCAAGCAACACTATGAAACAGGTGACCACTGGAGGAAAAAAATTTAGGACATAAATTATAATCAAAGGGTTAATATTTTCAGTACACAATTTTTTACAATTGGAAAAAAAATGGGTGAGGGAAAGAGCAGTCAGTTCCCAAAGGAAGGGAAAACATCTGAATATCATTAGTAATAAAAATGGAAAAAATACATAACTTTTTGCATGATACATTGGGAAGATTAAAAAATTATTTGGGCAAAGGCACAGGGAAAAGGGTATTCCGACACGGGCAGTACAGAATTGGTACAGCCTCTCTGGTCGTCCTGTGTAACACACGCCTTAAAATGGGCGTGTGTTTGGACCTGACAGTTCACGTTGTGGGAGTGCAGCCCAAGACGATGGCGTGGGCACAAGGATACCTGTGTCTGCGTGTCCGCTGCAGCCCCATTTATAATACAAACAGTCCCAGCGCCTACTCACAGGATCTAGTGAACGATTGTATAGGCAGTTAAAACCATGAAAACGTTAAAAAATACCTATAGTATGATCCAGTTTTTGTTCTAAAAAGGTGAAGAAGTGAAAAGGTTTGTGTATACCCTGAAAGCCGACGAACAAAGCCCACCAGATGTATTAAAGGGTTAGTTCTCTTCGGGGGATGGAATTGTGGGAGACTTTTCCCCCTTCTTTGTGGTTTTCTGAATTTTCTTCTGTGACTGAGAGTTGCTGCTGTAACACAGGAAGAGAAAAACAATAAATCCTGCGGAAAGGAAGAGAGGGGCGATGTTTTGGGCGCATAGAATATTAGGAAGAAGATTCTCCTTATGCTAGCCTTTTCTTTTTAGTTCATGGGTGGCCCAGTTCTTTGGAGTTTTGACCCATGTGTTATTTTGATTTTACAATTTACCATAAGCAAAAGTTAAAATAAAAATTACTTTTGAGAGTGTTTCAGTAAAATACCTTGGATATCAGTTACTTAGCTTACCTGCAGTTCCAACAAACTGAGACCAATTAGTAGGATAGTAAATAAGATGCTGACGTATCAGCTACATAACATATAAACACTGTAGATATTTGTGTCTACTGTCAATGCTTACTATAACTTTCTGTGCGATGCCGCTGTTAGCACTACAAAGCACTAGAAACTTCTTTCAAATGATTCATAGAAATGAGCCTCTACCAGACGAGAGTTCAGCTCGTCTTGAGGCTAGCATGCTCCCCCAACCACCAGCTCTTGTTTATTGTCACTTTTTACACCAGGTCCTGTGCTAACCACTGCATTTTCAACAGAAGGATACTTTGCCCTCCAAACTTTCGTGTCCACGCAAAGAAGATTCCCGGCGTCTGGTGCCATTGTGTATCCTGATCCCCGGATAGTTTTGCCATTTCCTGCAGTTTCTGCCCAAAGCCTTTCAGTGATAAAACTATGACAATTTGTTGCAAAAGAGAAAAATACAATCGTGTTACATCATGGCAGAGTGCTGGGTGTCCTCAACTTCACTCTGTACAAAAGCCGAGGTTTTGAAATGAGTTTAAGCTGGATCGAGGAAACAGTGAGCCCAGTGAATTGGATTTTTGTGTTTCTGAAAAGGCTCCAAAGATCGCGAGGGCTGTTCTGGGAATGGCCTTTTGAAAATCCCCTTGCGCGCTGGGTGGAGGGTGAGGGTCCGGCTGTGAGTCTGGCATTGTTGGACCGATGGAGCAGGGACCGGCTGTATTGACAGAAATGTGGCAGAAGAACTGCGCGCAGAGAGCTGTTTGCTTTCAGATTTAGCAGCTGTTTGGACAGGCGGGACTCTTTATTCTCGCTCAGACCCGAGTGAGCAGAGCCTCAAGGTTGAAAAGTAAAAAGGGAACATAAGAAGGCAAAGTTCTTTCTCAACTTCGATTTCTCCGCATCATACTGACTTTCCTTCAGAATTGCCTTTGTTCTGGATGCACTTCTTTCTATCCCGCCGACCGAAGGAGTCTTTAGGACGCTGTGTGCTTTCGTTATCCACCCTCTTTTTTGTTTCACCAGAAAACCCCAAAACAAAACAAAAAACCCAAAGCAAATAACACCACCACCACCACCACCACAAAAACTGAACAGACCTTCCCCCAAATAAACAAATAGAAACTGCAGAGAACTGTCCCCCTCTGTTTGGGACCACAGGGTCAGGCCCCGTAGAAGTGGGGGTTTCGGAAGTCTCAGGAGGACAGAAACCCAACATTTATTGAGTGTCTACTGTGTACAACTTTGAGAAATCAACATTCATTGAGTGCCTGCTGTGTGTCCACATTTAAAGCTCTCAGAGGGGGCAGTATTCCCATTTTAGAGATGAAAACGGAAATGTTGAGGTCTCTCAGCCAGGAAGTGCAGATCTGAATTTGAATCTAGGTCTTTGTATCCTAGCTCCCCCACCCTACCCCACCTACAAAGAGAATAATTCAGTGGCCTGGGCCACCAAAAAAGGGTCCTGAAATATTCCTCTGTGGCCATCTGTCTGAGCTCGTGGGGAAGAAGGCGGGTTAGGCTTGTTTCTTATTTCCATTGAAGCAGGCCATTTTGGTCCCTGGGATACGTGGACATTTATACCTACGTGGTGACCCTAGAAAACAAACTGTTAAACCTTCAGCTTTCACACAATGCAGTACACAGATGATGTATTATAGAATTGTACACCTGAAACCTATATAATTTTATTAACCAATGTCACCCCAATAAATTCAATAAAATAAAATAAAAAAAACTTCAGCTTTAACAAAACTTACCTAGTAATGTTCAGGGTGGACACCCTGCCTCTTTGCTGTCCTTAGCCTCTCTCCGAGCCCCGCGCCCCCCAGCCCTGGCAGCCCTGGCAGCCCCCTGCACTGAGCAGCAGGAGAGCCTTGGTCTTTCGATGCTGCTGCGCAGGCGTTTCCAGCGTCATCTCCGTTGTGCACGAGCCCTTCATGCTGTGGACGTTTGTAGTTTTCGCACACTTAGATCGGGGCGAGGCACATTTACCACTGTTTCACTGGTCGGGAACGTCACGGTTCCCCAATTAAAGCTGGTGAAGAAGCCCTTGGTGGGAACAGCCCCCATTTCTGGCCACACTGTCAGCACAGCTAAGGACAGTTAGCGCGTCACGGTAGTGACGTCCCTGAAGGTGACACTTGCCCTCGTTCCTTCTGGTTATCCCTCACCTCCCTGGGCACTTGTGGCCGCAGACCCCCTTGCCGGGAGCTGAGCAGCAGGCCGTGAGGGCGCCAGGAGGAAGGGCAGGCAAAGGTGTGCAATGAATGCCTCGAACAGAAAGTTTGTTGCCATTTAAAAAAATCGCAGTCAAAATGTACAAAAGTTATTAAACTTGCTTCCCATGTTTAAAAAATTGTGGTGGAAGAAAGTAGAAGTAAAAAAAAAAAAAATCAAGTCCATGTACGCTAGAGAAGGAACCTGCGGAGGTGGATTTGCACATCGGCCTTAATTGGCCCAATTGACCTTCTCTGCTGTATTTACAATTGCCTTAAAATTGTAAGCAGATGTTCGAAACCCCTTCTTTAATAGGTCTGCAACATCTGTTTCACCAGCGCTGCTGCCCACCAAAGCAGCCGTAATTAGGGAGCACCTAACGCATACATCTTTCCTTGTGGACACAATCGATCGGGTTTCTCCCCGAGGTATTCAAGTCGACCCTTATTCTCGCGTTTATTTGAATACATTTTGCATCATATTTTCTAACACAGAAGAACAGTATGCCAGTCCAGTAGAAAACAAAAACAAAAACAAACACCCCATGATAGTTGTTCTCCATAATGCACTTCGAAAATTGTGTCTGTATAATAGTAACAATGGGTGAAAAACGTTTGCATAATCAATTGCAAATAAACCCTTGAAAACGTGCAAAAGCTTTTGTTCTTTCGTGTTGCTTTTGTGTTCTAGGTGAGGTGTTTCTTGCAAAACCAGCAATGTAAAATGTGCAAATCTTCAAATCTGGGAGGGAGCATTATTTATTTTATTTTTTAATTAATAGACTTCATTTCTAAGAGCAGTTTAGGCTTATAGCAAAACTGAACAGAAAGTAGAGTGCCCATACATTCCCTCCTCCCCCCTTCCCTACCCTAGTTTCCCCATTACTAACTTCTTGTGCAACAGTTTATAACATCTTGTGTAAAAACTGATAAACCTACATTGATACACATTCATCATAAGTCCCTGTCATGCCTGCAGTTCACTGTTTGTGGTGCACAGCTCCGTGGATTTGGCCAAATGTCCTATGTCATGTATCCACCACTGTGGTGTCATTCAGAATAGTTTTCTTGCCCCCAAAATCCCCTGGGGCCCGCCTGTGGGTCGGAGCACTGCAGACTGAAAGATTCTTATGTGAGGATGTGTTTACTTTCAGGAGAAATTATTTCTCCTGTGTGGTGGTCCAAAGAAATAGTCATTTGGATGTTTTAGAAGTGACTATACAAAATGTCGGAGAACTTTATTTTTTTACATGCTTTATATTTTAAATCAACATTGCGTATACCTTATAAATTTTACCAAGGTCAATATGGTATGAGGTATGCCTGATAATTAAAAAATTCTGTAAATTGCTAGCATTCATGTCAGTTGCTTACAAATAAATTATTCTTTCAAGGATTAACTTCTTTAAAATCGAATCTTTAAAGTGGATCAGTGTTTTAAATGACTTGCCTGGGGTAAGATGTGTTTAATGGGGAGAGTGTGGTGTCAGCAGGCTCATTTCAGCTCTGCGTCCCGAGTTCCTTCCCGAAGGATGATAGCCAGCGCCTCGCAGTGAGGAAACACAGCAGGGGAAAGCGCCCAGTCTGAAACACGTGAAAAGCAACGGCAAGCTTCCAGGTTTGGACACGAGTGCAGAAATCCTGGGTGGGAGCAGGTGTTGCATCTGGCCTGTGTCCCCTCCAGCAGGTGGCTGATGGAGGCCTGTGGCACCTGGGGCTGGGGAGTAGAGTGGTAGGCACTGTCCTTGGCACACGACCCTGAGCGAGGCTCAGATTTTTAAATCAGTGGTAGGGGTTGATTTAAAAAGAAAAAGTCTTGTGCAAGTATAAAATGCGTACCAAAAAAGTACACATACCAAAGGGGGCATCGTTTTAATTTTTACAAACTAAACTCATGCCTGTAGCCAGTTCAAGACAGAACGGTCTGGCGTCCCAGAGGCACCTGTCACGGTCCATTCTGGTCCCTGTCCCCCTCCGGGGGGCACTGTGCGGACACCATCCTACGTTTTTCCTGGTTTGGTAGTTGATACAGATGGAAACGTGCACCTCAGACTCTTGTGTTCACCCACGTGGTTGCATCTACTTGGTTTGTCCGTCTTCATCGCCGGGAGATACCCTGTCGGAGAAACATGCCCCAGTTAGTTTGTCCGTCCTACTTTTGAGGGGCACCTGGATCATTTTCGGTTGGGGGCTAACAGGAAGAGAGCTGTGGTGGGCAGTCTGGTTCTTTTGGTGGACGTTTCTGGGGCATCCCTACCTAGGAGCGCTGGGTGGTTGTATGCATGCGTCAGCCTCCGTAGTTTCCGCTCTGCCTGTGGAGCTGCCTTCCAGCCGGTCACGGTCACGTCGGAGAGTGTGGGGTCAGATGCACTCTAGCATTCTAACTTGATGACCTCGCGCTACCAACAGCAAGGACTTCTGGGTGCCTGGCCTGACCTGTGGCCGAGGAACAGAGCAAGGCAACGCGGGGCCCACAGCTCCCATCTGTCGGTGCCTCCTGGGGGCTGGGCGCCTAGAGCTTTCGAATGCTCTGGTTTACCCGAGTCATCAATCGCATTGCCCCCATTCCACTGAGGAGGAGACTGTAACGAAGACGATGTAATTTGTCCAAGTTGCCTGTTGCTAAGGGCAGACCGGTTTCCCAGCCTGGGCTCCTGCCTCCTGTGCTCTTAGCATGCCGTGCGGCCCCTGACTTGGCCTACGCAAGGCCTGATTAAATCCTCATGCCTTTACAGGAGTTGCACCATCTGACTTCTGGACAGCACGGGGAGGCCATGGTCTGTGTCCTTTATCCAGGCCTCAGATGCACGCCGTGTTTTGCTATTGCCGTTGTAAGAGTACATAATGTGCTAATGGTTCAGGGTTATTTATTAGCAAATTTTATTCAGTCTAGCTCTTTACACACCTTGTAAGTTTTTCCTAATATTTGAACAATGATTTGTTTATTTTGTTTGTCTGTTTTGTTTGCAGTTACCTCAAAGCCAACAGAATAACCTTGGTTGACACTTTCAATCCATTAAAACTTAATTATAAGCCAACTGAATTAAAATGTTTTTGACAAATTAAGAAACAACTTCACTTTCTGGCAGTGAGATGGAAATAAATAAATGCCTCCCAAATATTTTTGTGTGTGTGCCTAAGCCATTCTGAATTTTATTGAAATATAATTCACATACTACAAAATTCACCCTCCCCAAAGTTTTTTCTTCATATTGCTTCCCCATCCCTTTGTGAAAAATAAGAAATCTTTGTGAATCTTAAAATGAAGTTTATAAATTTAGTCTGAAATCAGCATTGTAGTATAGCCTGTATGTCATCATTTAGGAATATTATTTTATAATCTCCTCCTATATTTACCATGATGACAAGTCACTTTAAAATTTGGGAGACAGGCCCTGGCTGGTGTGGCTGAGTGGGTTGAGTGCCGGCTTGTGAACCGAAAAGTCGCCAGTTTGATTCCTGGTCAGGGCACATGCCTGGGTTTCGGGTTCAGTCCCTAGTCGGGGCACGTACAGGAGGCAACCAATTGCCATTTGTCTCTCACATGGATGTGTCTCTCCCTTCTCCTCTCTCCAAAAAAATAAATAAAATTTTTTAAAAAATAAAAATTGGAGACAGTTATAATTTTTGTATATCATAACTTCACTGTAAGCAATCTAAACATTCTTCAAAGGTAATCATTAACATCAATATTAATTAATAATATCTTGATATATTAAGATTCAGGTGAATTTTTTTAGATATTTGGATATTTTTGCATGGACGTGTTTTTCAAGTTTTTATCAATAGTTATGGAAGCTATACTGCTTCAGTAGTAAAGGCAGACCAGATTTAAAACAAAACAAAACAAAAATATCTATTCACTTTTGTAGAGATAGGTTATTTTTGTGTTTAGGACTAGTCAGTTTGTCCTCAAACCAAATTTAATTGTTGAGGAATGTGCCTATCTCTGTTCTGTGATTCTGTAAAAATTAGTGATGAAATAAGTAAATCTATAAGATGTTACAGGTTTCTTAAGTCAATCCATGTGTACTTTTTCTGCTTATGAGCTATTTCAGAGCCATCACTAACCTTTATTATGACTCATGGAGTTTTATTGAAGATTAGAGTTTGTTTATATGTTGAATTTTTTCCGCGTTGGGAATCACTTTTAAAGTTGTACTAACAAATTAACAGTGGACCGTTTACAAGCTAAGTAACAGTTTTGCTATTCAGTGCTCTTGGCATCCAGTGAAATAAATGTAAACTTTAGAATTTATCATTCAAGTTAGTAAGCAGTATTGTGCTACCACCTTCAGTTTTACTTGTGTTAATGTATTGGGTTGGAAAACACACATATAACATCATTACAGATCTGTATTTGGGTTTGAGGGCTCTCCTTCTTAAAACACTGTGAAATTTTCAGAAATACGCATATAAGATGTTACCAGTGAGTTGGACCATCCGCCCATGACTGTTTCGACCGTATGGGTCTCTTCTGTGATGTGCCTGCTGATTTCCTTGGCCCGTACTTTTAGCGTTGATCTGAAGTGCCTCTCTCTCGTACATCTTATCCTCGCAGGCGCTCAGTGGTCCTCTGCTGACCCCTGTTCCTCCATAGTCCTTTCCTCTCGGCTGCCACCTGTGTCTTCTCCCTCCTTTCAAGAATTAATTACACCCCATAATCGAGCTGAGGTGTGATTGTGTTAGTATATAGAAAGAAAAGCAAGTTCTCACAAAATAACGAGTTATTAAAATAGTGTGAAAGCCCTGGCTGGTGTGACTCTGTTGGTTGGAGAGTCATCTTGTAGCCAGAAGGTTGCAGGTTTGATTCCTGGTCAGGGCATATGCCTGGATCTTGGGTTTGGTCTCTGGTTCGGGGCAGATGGGGGCAACCAATTGATGTGTTTCTCTTGCATCTGTCTCTCTTGTCTCCCTTCCTTTCTCTTTTTCTCTCTCTCCAAAAAGCAATGAAACAATGTCCTTGGATAAGGATAAAAACAAAAAATGTGTGTGAGAGAGATTTTAGAGCCAGGCATCTTCCTTGCCTACCTCTGAACATGTAAGTCTAACGAAGATGGTCAACAATTTCATTTCTGAAAGATAGCTACCCACGTTTCACTGAAACAAGCTCTCTATGCCTTTTGATGCAATATTTACTAAAGTGACCCTAAAATGTGTCATTTTTTATGGAGTGGACATGCTAATGCTGTGCATCGGCCCCTTGTGGCTTTTCAACCATGGCTGCTTGCACAGCAACTGAAACGGGAAGCAGTGCCCGCGAGCCGTCCCGTTTAATCTAACTGTAGAGGCCAAATGCTTAGATTGCTCTGGAGACGAGAAGTGGTCCTTTTCACTGTTTGTGATGTTACTCTGCTGCTTAGAAATGAGAAGAGTCCATCTGTGTATCTGGGATGTATTAGTTTCTTGGCACTGCTCAAATAAATGGCCACAAACTGGGTGGCTTACAACACCAGAAAACTGTCCTGGAGGCCAGAGTCAAGATCAGGGTGTCCGCAGGGCCACACTCCCTCTGCAGGCTCCTGGGAGGATCTGTTCTCTGCCTCCTCCAGCCCCTGGAGTTCCGTGGCTTGTAGATTCATCATTCCAGTCTCTGCCTCTGTCTTTACGTGGCCTCCGTCTTCTCTTCTGTCTCTTACAAGGATGTGTGTCTTTGGAGCCCACCCCCCAACAGGGATTCAGAATGATCTCCCCTCAGCCTCTTTAGTTACATTGCAAAGACCCTTTCTCCAAATAAGGAGATATTCTCAGGGTCTGGATATTTGGATGGGGGCATGTGTTTGGAGGAAAGGGGGTGCCACCATGGAACCCACTACAGGAGGACAGAAGACTCACATTACTAAGAGGCTGGTGGTGGGAAGGGTGATGAAGTATCACTGGCCAGTTTCCTGGGAGGGTGGAGGCTTGCGTCCTGGCTCTGGGCATAGAGCGCCCACGCATGCTTTCCTCGGCACTTTGAAATGAAACTGCCGCCTAGGTTACACTAGTCAACTAAAAATGGGATGAAATGACCTAAAAATAAGTTCCTAAGTATCCTCTGGCTTTTAAATTGGCCCAAATTACCATGTTACTTAAGAAGTGAGAAAGAAAAACTTGGGAAGCTATCAACTGCATAAATGGTCATTACCCAAGGATTATTCAGATTTTGGCTTTGTTTCAGGAAACATACTCATTTTGTTTTCAATTTATATTTTCTTGCCATCCCTGCTCTCCACCCCCAGTGTAGGAACATGGTTAGCTGTTCAACACACCAGGGTTTCGCCGGGGCTGGGCTGTAATGAGCCCGCCGAGACAAGAGTGGCTTTCATTATGGAGCTTGATACAAGGTTCATGATTACAGCTGACTGACGCATTTCTCTAAAATTACACTTTATGAAAAACCACCTCTTCCAATGTGTAAAAATTACCACTCATTTCTTGCTGTTTGACTGCTGTGGATCTTACTGACATTTGTTCTTCTGTTGACCAGCCTTACTGGTAAAAGAAAGGGTCTTCATTTTAAACAAGAATCATTCTATCCCTTCTAGTAAGTTTGTGAATTTGAGGTGGAGCTGTGATAATAGCCGCCGCTGGATAAGTTAAACATTAATGACCTCTTGAGCAGCAAGGTTTTCTCCCCTGAGATTTGCCACTCAGCCACTTCCGTTGTGTGTGGACATGGCCTGTGTTTAAATGTGCAAATCTTGTTCCAGTGTGTATGGGGGGGGTTCAGGTTGCCCATCAGTCAAAGTTTCTACTTAAAAAGGGATCTTCAGGTTATAAAACTGATATAACATAGTGCACAGTTTTTGTAATGCTTTAGGGCTTCATAAAACCTTTATAAATAGCTCTCTGACCATATAAATGAATATGGTCAGATCCCAGCTCTAGGAATATCAAGGGCCATCCAGTTTGTGTACATTTTCCATCTGCAGCAGACAGTTCCTACTACATGAGAAAGAAGCTTAGAGCTTTCCTTGACCCTCACCGCCTTCGTTTTTCTTGTTTTTTAACTCATCAGGATTTTCACTGTGCTGATAACCAAACTTGTAGTCCTGCCCCAGCCTCAGGGTGAGCCTGCTTCTCGTTCCTCTTTTACAATGAAAGGAAGAGATCTGCTTGCTTGGATGGAAGGGCCGACTGTGGAGGACCATCAGCCTTTCTGAGTATGGAGACAGGGCTGTGTTCCAGAACAGTCTTGTCACAGTGGCTGGGAGGAGTGGTGAACTCGATTTCTTGGAGACGATCTCACTAATCAAGCAAACCATAACAAGGATGAGAATGCAGACCGCGCAGCCTTGAGGATAGGAGTTGGGGAGAGGCCATGAGCATATCTGCACGACATTATTGAGTAAGGAGATTAAGTTAGATGTGGGCACAGTTGGCCGGAGGATGAATATAAGCCAGGTGACTCCTGGTTGGATTAAAAAAATGGGAATCAGCACCTTGTGGCAGTGACCGAGGCTCAAAAAGGCCCATAAAAAGAGGGCATTACCTCCGACATGGCTGAAGGGGTGTTTGCATGTCTAAAAATGGCCTGGTACTGATTATTGCTGGCAAAACTTGACATCTTCATAGTGGCTAATTAGACCACTCAAGTGGCACGTCTGCTGGGGGACAGCTGATCCGGGGCGTGCAGGAGAACTGTGATCCCATGACACCTGATCCCAATCCTGGCCTGGGAGACACGCCCAAGTCCATCAACGCGGGGGACCAGGGAGCCCTGGTGTGGCCTTACTGGGGTAGTGAGGCCGGGAGACAGGAGCAACCCCCCCCCAGGGCTTTGCACAAAGCAGGGTATCACCCTGGAGTCCAGAGCGGCTGTCTGAACTATATTTAGATTAATGGGCTAGGGAGGGGCCAAGTTATAAAATTACTGCTTCCAACTGTCATCTAGAGAATTGTGACTTCATATTACAGCTTTGACATATGTTCTGGATTTAATCTTACTGCTGATAAAATAAGTTTGGGTTGTCAGTTGGTTTTAATCAAAATTTTGACCCGAAAGGTGATAGTTACGATTGCTGCTTTTTCTGCCTAATTTCTGTGATTCATATAGAAGTATTCAGCACTGGGAATTGGCTCCATAAAATTCTTGACATAATATGAAATTAACTGGTTACAATATTTAGAAAAGACAAAACTGCAAGTTGCTTTACTGGTAGCCAAGGGAGGAATATCTTGGGAGCAGCTGCCTACCATGTGGGAAAGGGCCCCTCCCAAGCCTTGGGCTGCGTGGGGTTCCGCGGGTTCCGCGGGGACGCGGCACTGGAATGGGAGACGAGGCAGAAGACCTTCTTCAGCCAGGCATGCAGCACTCTCTGTGTCCCTGGCGCAGCACAATTCCAGACGGATCAGTGCTCCTCTCTTAAGAACCTGTCCTCTTTTTCAACCCGAAAATTTATTTTTGAACTCAGGATATGAAGCTTTAGAGGGATTTTCTGGAAGAGTCTCTCCATATAGAGCCTCAACCTGCTGCACAAGGACCACCCAGTGCACAAGGGCACACTCACACTTGCCCTTGGTCTTGGACACAGTATTCTCGCGGTTTTGGTCATTTTCACGATAGTGCACTCGCGCTCGGTTTTTCTCGCGATAGGCCACGCTCGCGGAGGTTGCTGTCGCGCTCAGTCTCTGTGGCGATGAGCCACTCGCTGGCCCTCGGCTTCTGTCGGTCACGCTGGTGGTGGGTTACAGTCCTTTCCCTTTCCTCCGCATTGGAGAACATCATTCACTTCCTCACTTGGAGTCTTGGGCGTAGAGAAACTAGGCGACTAAGTGACAACCGAGGGTATTAACGAAGAGCCACATCTGCATACGAATCAGTGTCTGAAGCAAACCTTCTTCTGCCCCTCTGTTTCGAAAGGCCTCCTTCGTGGGGGTTCTGTGTCCGCTGTGTCTCTGGCACGTGAGCTGTGTTGACTGCTAAGATCCCAGTCAGAAGACATGAAAGGCCCCAGGCCCCATGTAGGAGCAAACAGATTAGATATTCATTTTTTTAGAGGGGAAGGGAGGGAGAGAAACATCAGTCAGTTGTCTCTTTGCACACTCCCTACTAGAGACCTGGCCTGCACCCCAGGCCCGTGCCCTGACTGGGAATCGAACCCAAGACCCTTTGGTTCACAGGCTGGTGCTCAGTCCACTGAACCATACCAGCCAGGGTCCAAATGGAGTGGGTGTTTACCAACGTCTGGCCAAGATGGAGACGTTGGTAGATACACTGTGCCTCCTCGCACAATGAAAAGAAGGACACCAAGTTTAAAAACAAAAAATGACCAGAAATGCCAGAAAATTGATATATGGAAGTCCAACCACCAAGGAGTTAAAGAAGCAGCATTCATCCAGACTGGTAGGAGGAGCAGAGATGGGCAGCTGGGGTAGAGAGGATTTGCTGCAAGGCGGTGGCTGACGGACCAGGTGGTACCATAGTCACGTGCGGATAAACCGGGAAGAACAACTGGGGAGCCAGACAGACCCACAACCCAGGGTCCCAGTTCAGGGAAATGAAGTCTCAAATCTCTGAGTGAAAACACCTGTGGGGGTTGAGGCGGCAGCGGGAGAAACTCCCAGCCTCATAGGAGAACTGGATGGAGAGACCCACAGGTCCTAGAATGTACACAAACCATGCACCCAGGAATCAGCACCAGAAGGGCCCAATTTGCTTGTGGGTAGCAGGGGAAATGACTGAAAACCAGCAGAGAGCTGAGCAAGTGGCATTGTTGCCTCTCAGACACAATTATGACACATACAGCAATGGAGTGAGTGGGTTGCCCTGCCCTTGCAAACACCTAAGGCTTCCCCTCTTATTACGTAAGAGGTGTGCTGAGATAAAAAAAAATATGGCCTAACTGAAGGAACAGATCAAAGCTCCAAAAGTAGAACTAAGCGATGCGGAGATACCCAGCTTATCAGATGCAGAGTTCAAAACACTGGTAATCAGGATGCTCACAGAAATGGTTGAGTATGGTCACAAAATAGAGGAAGGAGTGAAGGCTATGCAAAATGAAATAAAGGAAAATGTACAGGAAACAACAGTGAAGGGAAGGAAACCAGGACTCAAATCAACAGTCTGGAGCAGAAGGAAGAGATAAACATCCAACCAGAACAGAATGAAGAAACAAGAATTCAAAAAAATGAGGAGAGGCTTAGGAAACTCTGGGACAACTTTAGATGTTCCAACATCAGAATCGTAGGGGAGCCAGAAGGAGAAGAGAAAGAGCAAGAAATTGAACACTTATTTGAACAAATAATGAAGGAGAACTTCCCCAATCTGGCAAAGGAATAGACTTCCAGGAAGTCCAGGAAGCTCAGAGTCCCAAAAAAGTTGGATCCAAGGAAGCACATACCAAGGCACATCATATTTACATTACCCAAGGTTAAGGATCAGGAGAGAAAGCTCTGCTTATCTGCTTGCTTTTAAGAAAGCAGCAAGAGAAAAGGAAATAGTTATGTACAAAGGAGTTCCCCTTAGTCTATCAGCTGATTTCTCAAAAGAAACCTTGTAGGCAAGAAGGGGCTGGAAAGAAGAATTCGAAGTCATGAAAGGCAAGAAACTACATTTAAGATTACTCTGTCCAGCAAAACTATCATTTAGAATGGAAGGGCAGATAAAGTGCTTCCCAGACAAGGTAAAGTTAAAGGAGTTGATAGTCACCAAGCCCTTATTATATGAAATGTTAAAGGGACTTATCTAAGAAAAAGAAGATGATTGAAAATGTGAACAATAAAATGACAACAAGCTCACAATCAACAACTGAGCCTAAAAAACAAAAACGAACTAAGCAAACAACTGTAACATGAACAGAATGACAGAAATGGAGATCACATGAAGGGTTATCAGCTGGGGTGGGGGGAAGAATGAGGGAAAAGGTACAGGGAATAAGGAGCATAAATGGTAGGTACAAAATAGAGAGGGGGAGGCTAAGAATAGTGTGAGAAGTGGGGAAGCCAAAGAACTTAGATGTATGATCCATGGACATGAACTAGGGTGGGAGAATGCTGGTGGGAGGGGGCGTACAGGGTGGAGGGGAATAAAAGGGGGAGAAGGAACAACTGTAATAGCATAATCAATAAAATATATTAAAAATAAATAACCTTAACACTTCACTATGAAATTTCAGGGGACCAAGGAAAAAGAATATTCTAAAACTTCTAGAGAGGGATAAATACAGGTATCTACAAGGAAATGAGAATTAGGAGCGCTAAAGTTTGGAGGAATAATAATTTTAGGTCTAGAATGATGTTTCCACTTAAACCATCAATTAAATTTGAACATAGGTAAAGAGGTCTGGGGACACTCAAAAACTCAGAGAATCAACTTCATGCATAGCCCTGGTTAGGAAGTTGCTTATGGCTATGCGCTAGCAAAATGAGAAGGAGAATCAGGAACTATGGAAACATGAGATTCAGAAAACAGTGGGTCCAAGTGTCCAACCCTTAACAACAACGGAGGAAGTCTTTGGAATATGATTATAGAGGAGCCCTAGGTTGACCCCTCCAGAGGGGAAGGGGACAGAGCACTCCAGGGGGAACCTCCGGAAGAAAGTGGAAACTGCTTGTGTCAGTACTGTGACCGAGAGCTCAGGAAACCTGGATGTGTGTGTCAGTTTTCCAGGGCTGCTGTGACAAATGACCACAGGCTGGTACCTTAAAACAGCAGAAACTCATTCTTGAAGTTCTGGAAGCCAGAAGTCCAAAATCAAGGTGTTATCCGGGCTGTGCTCCCTCTGGGACTTCCAGGGGAGTATCTGATCCTTGCCTCTTCCAGCTTCTGGCCTTGGTTCCCGCCACCTCTCTCCAGTCTCTGCTCCATCTTCTGTGTATCTGTGTCTTTTCTGCTTCTGTCCTGTGTAAGGACAGTTGTCATTGGATCTAGGGCCCACCTGGGTCATGCAGGGTGACCTCATCACAAGACCCTTACCTTAATTAAATCTGCATGGAACCTCTTTTCAAATAAGGTAATATTCACAGATTTCAGGGAGTAGGGCATGGGCATGTGTTATTTTTGGAAGGGGCACCATTCAACCCACTACGTAACAGTATCTGTTAGAATAGAAAGAGAGTGTCTTTTATTTTGACTCTAGAAACACTCTTCATTGAACTGCACAGTGAACTCACTGAGAAGGAAGTATCCTAGGGTGCTGTTTGGCTTCTAATGAATAAAATCTATATAGTTAATAGTGTAAATTATGTGTCATAACATATGTACCAACTTTTAGAGTGACCCTATAGGCCAGGGGTCCCCAATCCCCAGGCCTCAGACTGGTACCTGTCCGGGCTTGTTAGAAACCAGGCCACAGAGCAGGAGGTGAGCTTGAATGTAATGTGCTTGAATTGTCCCAAAAGCATCCCCCCAACCCGGTCCATGAAAAAATTGTCTTCTGCGAAACCGGTCCCCAGTGCCAAAAAGATTGGGGACCGCTGCTACAGACAAATACCACGAGATAACTTGTTACTGGACCGAGTGTAAGTGTCCTCAGAGTCGTTAATGCGGTGGGTGACAGAGGTGGGAGGAGGGACCGATGAGAGGAGGATTGAAGAGTAACAGGATGAGCTTCTCCAGGTACGTCTTCAGCAAGACAGCCCGGCTGGCAGGTAAAACAGTAAGTAGGGTTTTTGGTTTGTCACCTGAAGTTTCACAGGAGTTCGGTGGAAATGGCAATTACAGTAAGTGAGGAGGGGATGGGTGATGGGTGAGTTAGTTAACCCCCCATAGCAGGAAGCTGAGGACAATGCATGAGGTTGCCAAACTGAAAGCCAGTAAGGGGCTATTGAAACCAGTTAAACAAAGCACACTGCACTTTTTTCTGGAGCATTTTTTAATATACTAGTTTAGGAGTTTGGCTAGATCTCAAGGGTCTTTTTAATTACACATTTTCCATGATTAGCAGCAGTCTGGTCTGATAATCACACATCTGTCTTCCATGAGTGGTTCAAAATTTTAAAATAGGTGTATTGTCATTTGCTGAACACTAAGGTCTGCAGCAATATTTTTATTACATTTCCTTTTCCAGTAAGTGAGATCAAAGGAGTGATCCCGAAAAGTATGCTTCTGGTGGACTTAAGCAAAAAGGATTTATGCAATCAAATTTACAGATTGTTTTTTATTGATTGCAACTTTTATGCTAGGGATCAATTTTAATCTACTTGGCATCTTTAATTGCTTATCCACTTAAAAAATTAACTCTGGTAGATGGAAGAACACCTTCTAATGTGAATTATTTTGCTGTTAGTGAAAATATGGTATTGTATATGTTATAGTCAGGAAAAAAAAAGAATTGCTGAATAGGCCATTATCCCCTATAAAAAGGAACAGTGGAGTAAAGAGGAGGCCCCCCCGGAGCAGAGCTGTGTCCAGCACACCCTCTAACGTTCCAGTGAAACGAAACCCTTCGTTCATTCCACGCACTGAGGCCACCCGTGTGCCAAGCACTGAACTCTTGGGAGATGCAAGTGTGAATATTCTTTCAAGAAATTCAGGCCTAGTAGCAATGTTTTATCTCCTTGTTGACATGCTCTATCCTGATACCTGCTGTTGTTCAGTTCCCTCTGAATCTCCTGAATCAGACCTTGACCAGCTGATGCAGTAAATTTAGTATCCTTTCCTCAGTTCTCAAAACATGGAAAAACTAGAAAAATACTCATCACTGAGTTTCTTCCTGCCATGGGAATTATTTAACCCTTGAAACAGACTTCCTGTACCGGCTCCTCCTGGATTCTACAGGCGTCTCTGTCTCCCAGCCTGCCCCCAGCCACCTGTATTCTCCTGCATCTCTGGGTCCCCTGAGTGCACTGCCCTTCTGTCCATCACCCTGCCTCCCGCTGGTCTAGCCCGTCCCACCTACTGTTCGCACTCTTTTCCTCCACACATTCGACTGTCATTTCCTGCTCTTCTTTATTCCTTTTGCCTGTAAACATGCCCAGATCATATTTATACTTACTAAGCCAACACTGGGCCCTGTATCACTCCCATTTCCTCCCCTTTTTTCACTTAAATATTCTATAATCACTTTCTTAACTTTTACAGGGAGGCAGTAGAGCACGTCATTCCAGTTCCATTGCTGACTGTGTGAAGCTTCCTCATTTGTGAAATGGGAGTAACGAGGTTACGTATTTCACTCACAGCATTATGAAAAGTTCACAGCACGTGGCATGATATGCAACTTGATGTAGCTCTTCTAGAAATCGCCACACAGTCGACCTTTGCAGTTTGCCTGGTGTGAGTTGGAGGGGAAGGAGGGCTCGGTTCCAGGTGTTTTGAGGGGAAAGGGTTTGACTGCAGCAGGGTGGTTGGGTACTTCAGAGATCAGTGAGGCACTCCTCTAGGTGAGCTCCAAGAATGGCCTAGAAAGCAGCCTCTGAAGTAGCCCGCTGCTGAGGAAGGGGAGGCACGTGTTCTGCTGGAACTAGGAGCACACCCTGAAGCTGAGACCAGGGGTCAGGCTCCCACCGCCGCTGCGCCTGCTCACAACTCGTAGGAAGCTTGTGGCCTTGGGACACTTGATGGGGCTGGGGACTAGAGCCACACAGCCAAAGCAGCAGGAGGGGGTGTTTGCCTCTCTTCTTCCTCCCAAGTCTCATGTGAGTGCATCTCATTGGGAAACCGTGTCAGTTGTCTGCCAAGCCTCACATGTATGGAGTTTGGGAGTTTTTAATTTTTTCACCTCTACAGGGTACGAAGGCACCCCAGAAAGAGGTTGGAAGGACTTGGGTGTCAGTCCTCCTTAACTACCCCTGGGGGTCTGCGCAGTCTTTGTAGAGGAAGAGGGCTTTGGCTTGGTCTTCGAGGAAAACAGGTGCAAGGTTTAGGCCAGCGGGGAGTACTCTAAGTTGGCATATATTTAGTCCCTCCCGCTTGCTTGCTTGTCACCGAGTGATCACGTCCTTCCTCCCTTCTAGCTTCCCATCTTGGCCCCGAAGTTCATCTTCAGAAAAGGCCCTCCCTGTGGGCCTCTTACCTCTGGAACCTTTACTTTCCTCCCCAGCTCCTCTGCTGAGGCCGTTCCTCTGCAGAGTGCCGCAGAGGCCTTCCCTCAGCCTCTGGACCACATCCAAGCTTCTCTTTTCTGTTTAAAAGAGCCTTCACTTAGGCGCCGGAGATCGATCACTTCCTGTGTTTCTTCTCCCGCAAACGTGGCCCAGCGCCTCCTTTCATCTCCGGCCCCCGAGGACTCTTTCATGTGCGTGCTTGCTGTGGCCCTTGCGGCCTCATCGGAACAGGGTCCTCACACGCCCGGAATGCTGCTTCCTCCCGAGGCCTCTCCGTGCACCCACGTTCCCTTTGTATCACAGTCAGTAAGCACTAGACTCGATGATGTGTGCGTTCTTCAGTCACATTTTATGAATATCTTCATGCCAACTTACAAATAAACTCGATGGGATTGGCTTGTCACTGGAAAAGTTAACATCGGTGTTTGGCACGTACCTTTAATGTATTTGCATTTGGAAGAAACTAACCCACTAGCAACATAAAAGAATGGAAAATAGAGGAATTAAGAGCAAAAGCAGATGCCAAGTGTTAGAGACTGACAAGTAGGAAGCTCTCTGTCACGTGGCCAGCCCCTCGGACGGGGACTGGCGCTCCTGGAGCTCTCAGCACTAGGAAAGGGAAGACCGGGCCAGCGGTAGGGGTGGGGATTAAAAGGCTCATTCCTTGGAAAAAATACTTAAATCAGTAGTAATACAAGGTGAGTATGTGTTTTAAATATTGGCTTAAAAGAACTGAAGTTCATCTAGGCTTGACCAGTCATTGCATGAGGTGTGCGGTGTGATGCAAAATCATGGTTTTTTGATCCATTTTCCATCATCACTATTATGTTAAAATCATACTCCACAGAATGGAAGTTGAGGGGAGTCTTACATTTTTCCTATTACTTTTTTATCATGTTATATTCGAACTCCTTGTACCAGGTGAAAAACACTCCCTCCCCCTGCTGGGTATTTCCAGCCCTCAGTTTTTTGGAGAGGATGCCCTCAATTTACCACCCCTGTCCTTGTCCTCACTGCCCTCTGAGGTAGGGGTTGGCAGAACACCAGATTTCTCCTTCTGCCTTCATTGTTTAAGGCCATGTTTCATCAGCAGGCATCTGTTGTCCTTGAAATAGTTCTGATTCCCAGGTTGCCACTTGTTCCCTGGTAGCCACATCCCCAGAGCTGTGCTCTGGCATTGCAGATGTTAGATGTGCGGTCTGTGCATGTCAGGACCACCGCTCTGTGCTGTCGGTCACACTGGTTCTCCCCTAGAATGATGGAGTCCTGGGGCTGGAGGCATCTGGGGACGCCACGAGATCCCAGCAGCACTGGTAGAGCCAGACCACCTCCTGCATCTTAACTGAATTAAGAAGTCTGGTTGCTTTAGGGAGCAAGTGAAGCGCATGTTTAAAACCACTTAGAGCAATATATAGGCAGATGTGCATGTGTGCGCACCAGGCAGAGCCAAACCAGTTCTAGAAAACTGGTTGACACAGTTTATAACTTATTTTTTCATTCAAATCTAAAGGTATTTGAAATCTAGGCAGTACAATTTTAAGAGTTTATAATGGCTAATTAATGTGGAGGTTTTTTGGTTTTAAAACAACAGAAATGTATTTTCTCAGTTCTGGAGACCAGACGAGTGAAATCAGGGTATCAGCTCAGCCACACACCTTCTGAAGGCTCTAGGGAAAAACCCTTCCTTGCCTCCTGCAGCTTCTGGTGCTGCTGGCAGTCCTCGGCGTTCCTTGGCTTGTAGCTGCATCACTCCAGTCACGTGACCCTCTCCTCCCTGTCTTCCCTCTGTGTGTGTCCGACTCTGTGCCAAATGTCTCCTTCTAATAAGGACACCAGTGGTCTTGGATTCAATCTACTCCACTGGCCTCATTTTAACTTAACCTCTGTCAAATCCCGACTTCCAAGTAAGGTCGCATTTCTGAGGTGCTGGGATTAGGACTCTAACAGGTTTTTTGAGGTGGAGGACACCACTCCTCACATGCCCACCCCGGAGAATCAGTCAGCACAAGCCCAGACTCTGTGACTGGGGGCTCCTACCTCCCTGTGCCAAGCTCCTTCTGCGGCATGTGGAACGTCTCCACTCTGACTTCAGGTGGGTTCTTGTGGTCTTTGTCAGTGGGGCTTTGAAAGGCCTGTCATGAAAATGCCCTGCACACTGCCACGTGTGCACCCCACGCCGTGCTGAACTCGGCTGTAGCCAAGGAGGCCAGTCAAAGCGCAGCCTCACCCAGATGCCCTCCCCGGACTGCGGACGGCGTGGTGCGATGGCTAAGAGCTTTCAGCCACGCCACAAAACCAGCGTTCAACTGGAAGTGCCTGCCTTTATTAGCTGTAAGTTACTGATTCTTTCTAAATCCGAGCCGTAGTCATCTTACCTGTAGAATAAAGGTGTGGTAGTACTTCACCGTACTTGAAATCAGGCCTAAAGGTAATAATGCATACAAAACGCTCACCCAGCCGAGCCTGGGCCTAATTACTCAATAAATTTTGGCAGTAATGATGATTGACAGTGATATTAGTTACTAAATTAATATTGTTGGGAAACATCCATTTTGGAGAGTGTCTGGGACTCATATAATTTCAGAAGCATTGAGCTAGACCAGTCCTTAGAGACCCTGGCTGATTAAATTTGTACTGCTTCATATTTATTGCACAAACTATGTTGTAATGAAAATACATAAAAGAAAAAAATTCCATTATCACACGAAGTCAATATATCAGTTATTCTCGTTTTTCCAAAAGCTGTTCCAGGCCAACACTAGAAGCAAAAACCATTTCATGGATTTATAATTTTAGTGTGGACAGAATTTTGTGTTTCTTATTTTTCACCAAATTTTATACAAGAAACATGTTCCAGTGTTGGCATGCTGCCTTCTAGCTAAAAATTACAGCAGAGGTGTACTGGACTCGCCTGTGTCCGACTTCCCCCTGGCCGTTGCTGCAGCGGCCAGCCGCACAGTTGGACAGCCCTGGCAGGACGCCATACTCATCTGTTCACGTGGGGTGACTTGCATTTTGCTGACACACCATCCTCTCTCCCCTTTGCACCTGCCTGTGCCCGGGACCCTCTACCACCTCCTGCCTCGTAAGGAGCAATTGTTGCGGATGCTGTTCACCTACCCATCACTTCCACGTGAACACGAAACACTAATTTGTTAACTTCCTTCAAGGACTCAGAAGACACTGACTGCTCCCACGCGCCCCAGACTTTCAGCATGTTTGTATGTGAGGACTCGGTCTTGACAGGACTAACAACAGTCGTCCCCTTTCCAGCTTCGGGTGCACAGGGTGTGTGCATGCTCACTGCTTTCTCTGTCTCTGCAGGGGGCAGGGAGGCGGCACCTGTGCATGGGCGTGCGCACGACTATGCTGCAGGGCAGGCCAGGGCGGCTGTGAGTGTGGCCCAACACAAAACCGAAACTTAATACCTATTTTTTGCTTATCAGTTTTTGTTAGTATTTGTGTATTTAATATGTGGTCTAAGACAAATGTTGTTCCCTGTGGCCCAGAGATGCCAAAAGGCTGGACACCCCTCGACCAGCCATCGATTCTGTAAATATTTACCTAGTTGCCACTCTCTGCCTGGCACTGCACGTCATTATCCAAACAAACAGGGAACGTAGTTTTGGTTGGATTGGACTTAATTTGACTACGATTTTCATGTGTCCTAAAACACATTTTTACACTTCTGAAATTGGCAATGTACTGCGGTCAGCGGGGTCTTAGATGAGATGAAAGAGCTATGATTGGCCATTGTTGTATATGGCAAGGTTTAAAAAAGAAATGGCAGAGAAGTCCAGGATCGCAGGTCAAGAAACCTGTGGTTATGCCCTGACCTCCATTGCACGAGTAAGCCCAGTGAGATGTGTTAACCTTCACCTGGCCGTTCTCCCTTCTCTTAGCCATACTCCGAGCTAAGTGTTACTTTTGCCGGTGGTTTATATTTTTAGCTATCTCCAGTTCTAAAGATACTGCTGCGACTGAACCTGAACAGGTCTTGTCCTCTTCCTGCCCTTCCGTTTCTGAGCACTGTCTGGGCAAGGGTGCTCGGCCTGCGAAACCGTACTTCGGAAGTACACGAGAAGTGGTATTCATGCACGGGCTTTGTGGGTACCACATCTGCACCCACATCTGTGTTTGGATGTCCCGACAAGTGGCGATGATAGACTTGGGAGGGCACGTGTGTGTGTGGTGGCCACCGCCGGCGCTAAGCCCATTGCAAAGAAACACTGCGGTTGCCATAGCATCAAAACAGTGTAAAGGTAAAATTAATTCCAAAATCAAAATGTTATTTTTAAAAACCCAATAGGTCGGATGGATAGGCTTTGTGCAGTGTGCTTCACCCATTCGATGAGGACTGGCCCTTCATCACCCCACAGCGCTCACAAGAAAGGCCCTGACGGAGCGGCTCAGGGAGCATTGTCCCGATACACCAAGGTTGTTTTGGCTCGGTCCCCGGGTTGGGGCACAGGCAAGAATTAGCCAACGAATGTAGAAATAAGTGGAACAGCAAATTGATGTTTCTCTCTCCCTCCCTTCCCCTCTCTCTCTAAAGTCAATAAATACAAATTTAGAAGAGGTTGTGTCAGCAGTCATTTCAGTTACTTGTACAGGGCCTGCCAGGTGCACGTGGAAAGGTGAGACAGTGGGCTTCAGCTCCCGGTTCCAACAGGGAGGCTGCCCGCTGTTCTTGTGCTTTCACCTGGGGGACCCTGCTCCCCCTGTCAGTTTCTCCTCTTCGTCCCCTCCTGCCTGTGTCTCACTCTGCCCCTCTTCTCCTCCTCTATCTCCCTTTGCTTCTCTTCCCTTCATTTTGGCCACAGCTCTCATTCCAAAGAATGCATTTTCATTCTTCTCTCTTCTGCTTCTCATAGTCCAGACTTTCTATCTTAAAACTAATGTCAGTTTTAGGATAATCACTGACTCTTGTACTAAAAGCTTAGCA
Organism: Desmodus rotundus; assembly: GCF_022682495.2. Lineage (NCBI taxonomy): Eukaryota > Metazoa > Chordata > Mammalia > Chiroptera > Phyllostomidae > Desmodus > Desmodus rotundus. The sequence continues at coordinate 4,656,937 of NC_071388.1, read as the reverse complement.
GCAAGCGCCCTGGCTGGTGTGGCTCAGTGGACTGAGTGCCACCCTGCGATCCGAAAGGTCGCCAGTTCGATTCCTAGTCAGGGCACATGCCTGGGTTGCAGGTCGAGTCCCCAGTTGGGGGCATGTGAAAGGCAATCCATGTTTCTCTCACACGTTGACCTTTCTCTCCCTCTCTTTCTTCTTCCCTTCCCTTCTCTCGAAAAATAAACAAAAAACTTTTTAAAAATCCAACAACTTAGCAGCATGTCTGCAATCTATTCAGGTGAAATACTAAGGTTTTTTTTCTTTAACCAAATGCTTACATACCATATGGGACATTACTGAGATACCCAGGAGGTGAGAGTGTGAACACCTGGGCAGGGGACTTACTGACACCCCATTTTAAACTGTGACATTGAAGTCACTGTCACAGCAAAATACAGAATGTGAGATTTGGGGAGCAGGGTCCTGCAGAGTGGCAAAGGCCAAACCTCCCAGCTGTTACTTCCTGATGCGTATGAGGCAAGGGCGGTGCCAAGGATGCCAGTTAACCGAATAAATGAATGAATGAGCGAATGAATGTCTTAGCACTTTAAGTCAACTCACTTTTATGTCTTCTCAGCAGTGGTTCGACAAAACCGCTGAAACACCGTTCTCTCTGTTCTTCCTAATCCTCACGGGCTCGTACTGGGCACAGAAGGCAGACAGGTGGAGGGAGCGTGGGAATTATGGCACATCTGCTGAAGGAACAGTTCTACTGGGTGTAGTGTCCAGCCGCCCCTCACATGCCCACCTTCCCAAGGTGAAGTAAGAGCTGAAGGAAATGAAACGGCCGCCCCCCAGGTGGGCTGTGTCTCCTTTCATAGCCCTCTGTGCTGTGAAGTGAGTGTTTTACCCTTTCTCATGCGGGGGTCATGCCTCCCCAAGTTATCATGGGTTTATCCTTTGACACACTTGCTAGAGCACCCTCATGTCCAGGACACCAGGGCTGGTGCCAGTCTGGCCACTGTGTCCCTCCCAGTCTTCACTCATCATGCCACACTTCCTGGGTCATATCTGCCCCGCCCCTCCTCCTGCCTCACTGGGCAGCGCTACAGGACTGCTTCTGGTTCCTGGGCCTTTGGCTGCCTCTCTCTAAAAGACAAAAGCCGCTCAGACCCAGAAGTAGCAGTCTAGGAGTGCAATGTAAGGCGTGATGGCAGGTACACACGAGAGGGTGGGATTACGTGTGACTTTCAAAAGTTCTGCTGCTCCACTTAATGCTTCTACAATGGTCAGGGGTTTTTTTAGAAGTGGAATGAGCTTGGATTTTGGTCTGACAGGTCCCAGTTCTGTCTGTCTCTGGTGCCTGCTTGCTGTGTGAGGTTTAACAGCCAGCTTGCCGTCTCCGAGTATCAGGGGTTGTACCTGGAAAACGGAGATGCCCCCTCCCTGAAGGACTGTGTGAATTAGCGATCCTGTGTGTTAAGTGGGTGCTGTGTTAGAAGCTCTCCGTAAGGGTCCGATTAGTGTCTTTACCACGATCATTACGTTAAGATGCAACGTAGTTTGGACTGATAAACCGTTATAGTGGGTTTGATTGAATCACAAAGAAGTGATAGATGCTGATGTGAAAATGAGAGGCCAGAGGGAGTGACTGTCATTTCCAAATTTGTGCAGCGTGGCATTTGATTCAGACCAAACAGCAAATGCAGTACATAAGTGAGTTAGGAAGTGCGGAAGGTTACAAAGTAGACACGACCACACCTCCGCTCCGCTTCTCCCCCTGCTCCTCCCTCTCCGAAGGCACTCTCTGCTGACCCTGCATCTTCCACTAAGGGCGAACTTTTGTAAAACGTGAGCCCACTGAGTTGGTATAAATGTCCTGAGCCCAGCGGCCAAGTCTGACTTGGTCCTTTGTTTGTTCATTCATTCAGCAAATACTCCGTGGAGTCCCTCCCATTTTGAGCTTGCTTCCCTCCTCTGTGTTTTTTGTCTTCTGGAGCTTCCTTACCTGCTGCTTCCTGTTGGTTCTTCCGTCTCTCAGTGTTTTGTCCTTGGGATTTCTGGTGTCAGAATTGACATTGCTATCTAATGCGTCACAGTCATTCTTGTGCGTAGCCTGGCTTTCCCCCAGGCCTGTGACAAGAATTAAAAACTGACTCATCCAGATGTGATTTCCAGTCAGTATTAGGCCTGCCACTATTAATTATCTTGTAGAGATAGTTACAGATTTCTGCCTGTAAGAAAAGTTGTACCAAATGCCTGTACAAATGCTCAGCCCTGACTCCATCTTGATGAACGGCTGAATTATCTCTTAATTGAGTACAAGCGAAGTACAATGGGAGCGAAAGCGAAGTGTCCAAACAGGGCTGCATCTTCAAGGGAAACCACGTGCTCTTTCCCGTCTGGTTTTTTAAAAGTGGGTTTGATGACTGGTGTGTGTGGCCCCTGCCGAGGGGACCGTCCCCGTCGCTGAGTGCGGGCGCACAGTAAAGGTGTTTAAGCTTGCTCGTGCAAAGGGGCTCCCGTGCCGTGTCAGGCGGGGTCTCTCGTGCGATCACTCGGACGACCCAGCATAAAAATATTTTGGATGCAGGTGTCACTAGTGACACACTGGACCCCTCCCCCCAGTGAGCAGGGACAAAAGCGGATCCCTTCAGAACCACACTTTTAATGAACCGTCTTACTGTAGACACTCGGAATCTAATAGTGAGCCTTTCGGTGAAGTTGTTGAGAATTTTAATGCATTTTAGTTCTCATTCATCACGGCCTGTGCGCTCCTAGCGGGAAGGTCTTTAGAAATAGGATTAACTTCTAGAGGAATGCATTAGCCATGCCTCTGAAGAAGGCAATGCGCTAACCAGCCTGATAGATTGCTCCAGCCCTCAAATCCTCCCGGCCCCCCCTCCCCGACTTTTTTTTTCTTTATTGACAGCTTCTCATTGAATGGCTGGAAGCATTAGTGTATTTAGGAGTTAGATGTTTTGTATGATCCTCGGCTGATCTCATATTCCCTTTCTGAAATTAATTCGACACTGCTTTACATGTTAATCCGCAAAGGATTGATTTGGAGAAGGTCAGAACGGTGCAGCCTCAGAAAATGGAAGAAAAGCTCCACTTAGAACAGCTCATTTCAGTTCCCAGACCTAAGCCTAGCTGCCTTTTCATTGTGGCACTTGGACAGCTGTAGGCGGCTTGGGCACCTCACAGAACACATCAAACACTGGGGTTTGATGTGGGCCGGAGGGTCGTCGGACTAATTAAGTTTAGCTTGGTTAACCAATTGCAGTTTGCAAATTGAACAATTGCACTTTGAAAGCTTCTGACACAATGGAACACAGAATCTTCTTTTTAGGCATAAACATTCCTAATAACGGAGTAGTACTTTTTGAAAGAAGCTTATACCAAATCCACACAATTTGGATGTCTCTAATGTAAAGTTCGTTTCGCTGGTAACAGAACTCCAGTCCCCTTTATTCAGGGAATTGCGTGCTGTCAAAGATAAGAAGCTCCAGTGCGGTGGGTGGGGAAGGAGGGGGACGCAGTGGGGTACGGGCCAGAAATACCCTGTGCGTACAGAATAGGTGCGTGTTTGAGAATGGAGAGATTTGAATTCCTCTTTTTGAAAATGTTAAATCTCGAGCCACCGTCAAACAAACGGTGGAGCTCCAGCTACAACTGTGGCACAAGATAGGTGATGGTGTTTAGAAGATCCCAGACAATCAAACGAAAGCAAATGCAGGGTCTTTTGGTGAAAAGTTTCACAGGGAAGGGCCCAGGAACCAGTTAGTCCAGACTGAGCAAAGGCACAAATGGTAAAACCACAGTCAATCCAAAGGCTAGTGAAAAGGAAATTATCGGTGTTTATAACTTTACCTCTCTGTTGAAGAATTCCACGTTAGTCGTTTTTTTGTGTTGAAAATAACATGGTATGTGATACATCCTGTTATCGAACACTTAATCTTTTATTTTAATCCAACCTTAATCTTTATCGAGTGATAGCTCTTTGCTCTGGGAAGTTTCTGGGACAGCCGCGGTGCGCAGCAGCCACGGCCGCTTTGAATGGCTGCCAAGAAGGAGGGAAGCCGACTTTAATTTTTGCTAATGGAAGTCTTACTGGGAACTGAGCGGTGGTGACAGCTGACTTCTTTGATCCTTTGTTTAAGTAATTAGTGTCATTGTTAAGCTTTTTTAAAAAGGTTACTAGTCTCGGAAAAGGAAATCTTACCACCTACTTCCTTCACACCTGTGGGTGTAAAGCGCAGAATGGGCAGTGCCTGGCTCACCGGGCTGTGGCCTTGGCAGCGTTGTCGTGGCACCTCAGAATGCAGTGACCTCTGACCCTCACCTTGGGCAGCCAAGGTCCTGGTGCCTCGCACTAGTGCCAGGCCCTCCCTGCATCCAGACCCTCTCGGAAAAGGGACTCTGGCAGGCATTTCTGGCTACTCTTATTTGGGGGTGCAGCTAATGGTAAAGCAAGTTGAACTGTGCTTCTCCCCTTTTCTTCTTATGTGCTAGTGAGGCAGTCATCTGTCATCTGGATAAAATAATACCTGTTTCTGAAGTTTGTTAGGTGGATCATCAGTTGCTGCTGGAGTGTTGGATTCTAGTGAGTAGGGAAACAGACTGTTTATAATAAAATAAGTATTTGGGATTTATTGGACGAGGCCGTTGATGTACCAATCAGAGCTGCGTATCTCCCTGCCACTGACAGGGCTCATTATCTGTGTCTGTGGACACGTCTCACTGGCCACACTGGCTCACACCCAAAACTGTGCGTCCTGGGACCCCAGCTAGAGACTGGCTTCATCGCCAGAGGCTAAGAGGGACTCTAGGGATCCATGGCTTTCGGCTAGTACTTAGCAATTCAGATGCAGAGTAGCAAGATAACAGTAGCCACTGCTGTGGCTCTGACAGAGTACTTGCGGGGGAGGGTCCGCGCAGAAGGGAATGACAGAGAATAGTACTGACGGAGTGTTAGCAGGGGAGGTTATTCAACTCTTCCTAGATGCGCATTTGACAGTTTTCCCCGATTTACCCCTCACAGACACCCATGACAGGCGTGCAGACGCCCTTTCATTTGCTCCTTTCTTACAGCGTGGAGACTGAGGTGATGTGTGTTTGTATAACCCGGGGTATATGTAGGTGGTGCGCACGGGAGCCAGGACTTGGCACAGCAGTTTGACTCGACTCTGGGACTCTTTTTAAAAAGATTTTATTCATTTGTTTTTGAGAGAGAGGGGAAGGGAGGGGGAAGGAGAGGGAGAGAAACATCAGTGTGTGGTTGCCTCTTGTGTGCCACCTACTGGAGGCCTGGCCTGCAACCCAGGCATGTGCCCTGACTGGGAATCAAACCCATAACCCTTTGGTGCACAGGCCAGCACTCAATCCACTGAGCCACACCAGCCAGGGATGACTCTGGTGCTCTTGGCCAACACACTTAATTACAAAGTTTTTTTAAATTAATATTTTTAATTTGTTAATTAAAATTTTTTTTTGCTTAAAACTCATTTTTAGCATGTATGATGATAATGCTGGCCCCCCTGCCAGTTGGGAATTAGAAGGGAATTTGAAAGAGACCAGATGCTTTGCATTTCATCCTCACGGCTAGGAAAGCCTCATTGGTTGGGGTCCCTGTCCCTTCTTCCCGACCACATCTCCGCACCCTGTCCCGCAGGGCTACAGGGAGCGTGGTCTTTGTGCCAGCAGCCTTGGCACCACCTGGGACAGGGCTAGAAAGGAGGCGCCCAGGCCCCTGGCCCTGCCACTATAGGCTCCACGTGTTAAATTAACAAGATCCCCAGGTGATGAGTGTGCACGGTCAAGTTTGAGAAGCACGGCGTGGAATTCTCCTAGAGCCCATGTTTTCTCCTTACACTTACCTTCCCCTCCCCTCCCCGCCCTCCTCCTCATAGCTGCCTTTTCTCTGCTTCCTGTCAGAGGAAAAGACATTCATTTCTCCTTGGCAATATTGTGAATGCGCTGCATAGATTTGCCAGAGGAAATGCAGGACACCCTGTTAAATTTGAGTTTTAGATAAACAAGATAAATTTTTTTAGTGTAAGTACCTCCCATGCAATACTTGGGACATACTTATACCAATACATTTTCTGTTGTTTATCTGAAGTTCGCATGTAACTAGGCATTCTATATTTTTATTTATAAAATCTAGCAACCGTTGTTGGAAGAAAATGAAAGGGTACTCCTTTAGGGAAGAAAGAGTGTAAAACAGGGGTGTCCAACCTGTGGCCTACAGGCCACCGCATGCGGCTCAGGAGGGGCTCTGAATGCAGCCCAACACAGAACCGTAAATTTACTTAAAACATTATGAGATTCTTTGTGATTACATGTCACAGTGAATTTAACGTGTTGCCCAAGACAACTCTTCTTCCTCCATTGTGGCCCAGAGACACCAAAAGGCTGGATACCACAGGCAGTTTTAGCGGGGTTGCCTGGAGTCATCTGTTTACCTGCCGCCTCTTCACCTGGCGAGGACTTTGAAAGGGATGGGATTTGGGGTTTTGAACGAGATATCCGTGGCATCTTCCTCCTGACCCAGGTTGTAGGTGTGGGGTATCTGTGGGGGGAAGGTGACGACAGGGGACGTCAAAAGAAAACTATTCCTTACTCTTTCTGAGCCCCCAAAGACTCCCCACCGATGAATGAAGCCATGCTCTGGAGAGACCCGCACTGACCCAGGACTGGGCACGGTTTTCCACCGCGTGGCTTTAGGGGGGAGAGCTGGCAGAGTGGAACAGCACAATTTGGAAGAGAAAATGCCCTCCACGTGCATATTTTTAGGTCTACAAAGTTCGAGTTTGGGCTTATTATGTCAGACTTAACTATTCGGTTTTCCTGTTGGATGAGGAACTCGAAGCTCTCACTTACTCCCCTCATTAGGCGAAGGTATTGCAGGTGTTTCTCAAGCAGCTCGTGCCCTCGTATTTCTTATTGTTAGCTGCTTCCAGATGATGGAGTTGGACTCAAATGCCCCACAGCAGTGAAACTCAGATTTAAGGTTTCAACATTTGCCATGACTCCTTGCTTTTTATGCCACTTAATAAGTTGTACGTACATATTCGAAGGGAAATTATGAGCTGCCTTATTCATTACACATTTTTCCAACTTGTAATTGTGTTGGCGTCAAATGTTGGCAGCATTTGAAAGAATTTGGCATATTACTTGATCATTGTAAATCTCCCAGTGCTTTTAACAGCAAATGGCATTAGAGCCATTTTCTTAAAATTTTACTTTCTTACGTTATTCCTGTTCGGGAAATATGCGGTGTTGGTAGAATTCTTTCAGGACTTGTTTGAAAGGTGCAGCCTTTCCAGAATGGGTCTTCTTGCTATTGGCACACCAACCTGAAAAACATAAATAACAATGTCTTTGGACCTCGGGCATGAATGAGATTATTACAGGAAATTATGTGGCAGAAGAAATGGAAGTTAGAATATTAAAACGTTGGTTGTTTGGCAGTGTATCTGCGTTGCTTGGTATCATGAAGTGGGTTGTACAGAGGAACGCTGACTAAATTTATAATCTGGGAAAGAGATATTTCTAGTTGAGCAAAATTACCCATGTAGTTTATGTATTTGCAAATATGTGTAGCATAATATTGCCAGAAAACAGGAGTTCGAGACTCCTTGAGTATCTGATTTTTTTTTTTTTTTTTTTGAGAAGAAAAGTCAGAGATGAAGGAATTTTTTCTCCATCTCTGCTGTATCTGGTCTCTGGCATGTGCTTTCACATACAATTTCTTATTTTCCCTTTTCAGTTCACTAAGTTGATGAATATTACTGGTTTGTTGAGAAAATAATTTTCTTAACAACTTCAACAATGAAAGTCCAAGTAATGAGAGCTACGTGTGGGGGCTTGTGAAGCCTCACGTAATGTTTTCTAACTCCTCACCTGAGAATTTGTGTATTGATTTGAGAGAGACGGGAAGGGGTAAGGGAGACACAGACAGACAGAGGGAAAGACAGTAGGCGGGAGAGAGAAACATCAATGTGAGAAACATCAGTTCCTTTCCTCCCATACGCACCCCAACTAGGGATCAAACCTGCAACCTAGGCGTGTGCCCTGGCTGGGCTTCGAATCCGCAGCCTTTTGGTTTACAGGACAGTGCTCCAACCAGCTGAGCCACCCGGCCAGGGCACCTCACATACGTATTTTTAAACATTTTAAAAATTAAAATTCTAAGACACAATTTACTAGATTTCAGTATGAGGCAGTCTCATTCTACAACTAACAAGTTACTCAGAAACCAAAGGGTTAAGTGTGGCATGAGTGACACAAAGGACATGGGACTTCAAAACCTTGTTCACATGCTCTGAGTTACAAAAAATTATAAATAACACCATAGAAGGTAGATATTTGTCCCCCTCTCCATGGACTCCATTGGAAATTCATTACCTCCCAATTCGAGCAGACTCTGAGAAGCTTCGAGGGAGGAGCCATCTACCGAACGGATTTTGGGTACAGCGTTGATTCCGTAAGACCCCAGTAGTTCTCACTGTCACCTGGCTACACACCTTCTGCAAAGGACGGCAGCTGGGCTCGGGAGGCTAGTTGGTGTCGCCTGTAATTTCCTGCTTCGTAGTTCTAGAGTCCGCAGTGAGTCCTGGCTGGATAAAGACTCAGAGAACGTCAGAGAAGGAAGGGGCTTGGCCAGCTCTCCCCACCCTCTGGTTTCGCAGGGAGGTGCAGCCACCTGTCTGTGGTCACTCGCCGGCTGATGGTCAGTGCACGCTAGCTGCGGGCGCTCCCAACTCCCAGTCCGGGCCCTTTCTCCCGCCTCCCGCCACCCCACACTGCTGGCCTTCCCCAGGAGTTGTGCTCCAGAGTGTGTGGGAGCACTGGAAGCTGGCGTTTGGAAAGTTTAGAGATTAATTATTTGTAAAATATCGACTGGTGTCATAAGTGGGAAAGAGGTCTCTGTGGTTTAGTTAACTTTGAACACATTTCTCTGAGGACCACTACTCTATGAATCCTGTTTGCACACCTATTTGTGTAAGAGGCAAATGACGGCATTTCCCAGTTCCTGGACTGTAAAGTTGATTGTCGTTCTCTTAAAAGTCTAAGTGACGGGTTCATTTTCCCAGCAGCAGGAAGAGTATTCTGGCTAACTGGCCGCCGGTGGCGGATGCCGATGTGTAAGTGGGGGTGAGTGTGTGTGCTCTGATGTGAACGAAAATAAGAGACTGCGGTTAGGACTGATCCTTCCCTGGGTAGGTAGGCTCCAGGCCCCGCTCCTCGAGTCTGGATGGGCTCTGTGGCTGCTTTGACTAATGGAACATGGTAGCAGTGACACTGTGCTGGTTCCTGGGCCTGGTCCTTAACAGAACAGTGACTTACTCTTCCTGTCTTGGAGCCCTTGCTCTTGAACCCAGTAGCCATGCTGCAAGGAAGCCCGTGCAGCTCAGTAGAGAAGAACTAGCCCTGGTCCAGCTTCAGCTGGACTCCCAGCAGGCAGCAGCCTGCTGGCCATGTGCACGCACCATCTTGGAAGTAGATCCTCTACGCCCAGTGGAGCTGCCACGGCTGCTCAGACTGGCCCAAATCGTTGCAGATTTGTCAGCAAAAGAAATGACAGGGTTACTGATGCACTAACTTTTGGCGTGCTTTGTCAGGGAGCACCGGGTAACCGGGACCGAGACACATGCAAGCATCTCAGTTACCTGACGTGTTGGGGGGACCAAGGGGAACATGGACAAAGAAGATTCCTTCATTTGCACACTAACCACCGACCGGGCACTGTATCCTGGCAGCGACTAGAGGCTGCTGGTCAACTAGGTTCCCCCAAAGGCCACCACAGGGCACCTTTTTCCCATGCTCCTTCTGTCTTGTACTCCAGAACACGCCACTTGACTCATCGTCCTGTTCTTTGGACGGATGTGTGAGGGCCTGTTTTTCTTCTCTCCCTCCGAGGAGACTGTAGCTCCCTGAGGGCTGGGGTGTCTCCTCGATGCCTAGCCCGGGCTCTGCACTGCAGGCCAGTGTGCGTGCACTGGGAATGTGTGAATGGATAAAGAGCATGGAAACCTCGCTTTTCTCCACGTTCCCAGCCAGCCTTGCCCTCAGAGGCCCTGTGTCTTATATTCCCAGGGTCTTAGGGTTGATCTTGGGGTAGAACCTGCCAGTCGCTCCTCTCTTCTAAGCCACTTTCAGAACAGAGGGGGTCGTGGTAACTCTGGCACCCTGCATAGTTATTACAGTGTTGTTGCCTGTGCTCCCCGTGCTGTGCTTCACATCCCTGTGACCGTTTTCATAACCGGCGATTTGTACTTATTAATCCCTTCACCTTTTTACCCAGCTTCCCAACCCCCCTCCCATCTGGTGACCATCAGTTTGTTCTCATTGTCTGTGAGTTTGTTTCTGTTTCATTTGCTAATTTTGTTTTTTTAGATTCCACATTTAAGTCAAGTCATATGGTATTGTCTCTCTCTGACTTATTTCACTTAGCATTATGTTGTCACAAATGGCAATAATTCATTCTTTTTATGGCCAGGTAATATCCATTGTATATGCAAGGCCTGTCCAGAAGGCATCCAGCCATGTGGTATGAAAATAGAGACATTTACTGAAGAAGATACAAAATACAAGAAACATTGGACATAGGACAGTGATGCCTCAGTCCCCTTCAAAGCAGGCACCTCAGGACCTCACACAGCTCTCCCAGTCACCATCAGCTGCCCTGTTGTATTTTCTTGAATCTCATTGACTGTCTGAAACCTCTTCCCTTTCAAAGGTGATTTTAGTTTTGGGAAAAGCCAGAAGTCGCAGGGAGCCAAATCTGGGCTGTAGCGGGGCTGAGTCACCTGGGTGATTTGATGTTTCACCAAAAAACTCTGGACGAGACGTGATGCACGAGTGGGTGTATTGTCGTGATGAAGCTGCCAATCACCAGTTGCCCATAGCTGCAGACTTCTGAATCATCTGAATAGTTTCCGCAGAGGAATATTCAAGCTTAATGCAAAATCTGATGCAGATTCGCTGCTCTACTCACTCAGTCATTTTGAATGCGACGGCCACACAGTACACATGCTCACTCAACAGTGTCTACCGCCCCCACTGACTGGCACAGTGAAGTCATCACTGTTCATGCATGTGCATTCCAGTCCACTGTCCTTGGCTGCCAGGTTACATGGCAATGCAAACCATTCTCGTTACATTAACAATGGCTGGACTTTTTCTGGACAGACCTTGTATGTACTGCATCTTCTTTATCCCCTCATCTACCAATGGACCCTTAGGTTGCTTCCCTGTCTTGGCTACTGTAAATAATGCTACAGCGAACATAGGGGTGCACACCTCTTTTCAAATTAGTGTTTTGGATTTCTTTGAATAAGTACCTAGAAATGGAATTGCTGGATCATATGATAGTTCTATTTTCAATTTTTTGAGGAACCTCCCTACTGTTTTCCATAGTGGCTGCTCCAATTCCACCACAGTGCACAGAGTTCTCTTTTTTCCCTCATCCTCACCAACACTTGTTGTTTGTGGATTTATTGATATAGAATCTGTACAATTTAGCATTCGCTGTGTCTGGCATACAAAACTAAAGTAACCAATACTTGGGGAACCAAGAAAATAGAACCCTCTCAGGAGAAAGGGAAATCAAGCGAGTCCAACCCCCACATGAAGCAGGTGTGAGAAGGAACAGAAGACTCTTCAGCCTCAGGAACTGTAACAACCCTAAACAAAGTAAAACAGCATATTCTCTCAGTGAAGTAAAATGTGGGCTATCTCAGCAGAGAAACAGAAACCAAATGGGAATTCTGGAACTGAAAATGCATTACAAAAAATTCACTGGGTGGACCTCACAGTCGAATGGAAATGGCAGAGGAGAGAGAGGACATGGGCAGAAACAATGTTAGAAGCTGAACATTTTCCAAATTTTGTGAACAACAGATTTACAGATACAAGGTGATTGAGGACCATCAAGCAGAGTAAAACACAAGGAAGCCCACGCTGAGTCTTTCAAAGTGTTGAAACCAAAGGCAGAGAGCGAGCCTCAAAGGCAAGGAGAGAGAAGCCACACAGGAACCATGATGCAGTTAATGGCTCCGTTCAGAAGCCGTGGTGGCCAGATGAGAGAGAAGCATCTTCAAAGTACTGAAAGAAAATACCTTTCAACTAGAATTCTGTATCCAGTAAAAATACCCTTCAAGAATGAGCACAACAGTGTAAAGGTACTTAATGCCGCTGGGTTGTACTTAAATCAGTAAAATGGTAAATGTTATGTTATGTGTATTTTCCCACAAAATATTGTTTTTAAAGGATGAAGGCCAAATTAAGAGCATTATCACCAGTAGGCTTGTACTTCAAGAAATGCTAAAGGGACTTCTTAAAACTGGCGGGAAATGACACAGACAGGAACACAGGTGCTTGGAAAGGAAGGAAGAACATTGGAAATGAAATTTTGGGGAAAATACAAGACTCCCTTTTTCTTTGTGTTTTTCATTCTCAATTTCTTTATTAACTGTATAACTACTTCAAGCAAAATTATAACACAGTTCGTGGGGCTTACACCACGCGTACCAGCTATGGCGCCTGTAGCAGCTGTGGGCGGAGATGTGGGCGGCTGGTGTTGCGGGATCGCTGTTCTGCAGGAGGGGGCACAGCGCTGCTCTAAGTGGCCCGTGGAAGCGGCGACATACATGGTAATCCCTGGTGCACCACTTGACGACACAAGAAATCTGGCTAGAAAACCAACAGAAGAATTGAAATGGATATTCAAATGATTTTTTTAAAGGCAGGAAATGAGGAACAGAGGAACAAAGTTTTGATTTTTTTTGGATCCACTAAATGAGTAAAAGGAAATTGTTTTTGTGTTTTATTTAAATTTGGGTTATAATAATATGATGGTAGCTGTTTAAAATTGACCTTTTTGAAAGACATTTATTAACATGGGAAAACCACTCCCAATGTTTCGTGAAGTGTCATACTACAGTATCCAGGATCCTCTGCCACCCAGTGTGACAGTTTTTTAAAAAATACCCAAATAGCCGCACTCCATAGGAAAAATGGTTAAAGGAAGTCTACCAAAGTGCCTTTTGGTAGTAGACTCATAGGTGACTTGTTTTTCTACATTTCCCAAATTTTCTACAAAGAGCATGAATTGTCACAAAATTTATGTTTTAGCTATTGCTAGTATATAGTCATACAATAACACTTCGTTTTTTTATATTCTCACTTTGTATACGTTACTAAATTAATTTTTATTCTAATGCCTTCCCCTGATTCCTTAGGTTTCCTCAGCATATAGTCACGTGGCACAACCATTTAGTCGTGAGCTCTCTTAGCGTCTAACTGCCTCCCAGTGCACCAAGCGTCGCTGCGAGGTAGCGTAATCACACTGACTGGAGATTCCTCCTCCTGGACACCCCCCCGTGCCTCCTTGTCTGTAGTGCAGGCTCATTGTCAGGATCAAATGTGACGATGGGTGTAAAGTCCCAACTCAGGACTTGGCCATCACATGCTCTCAACAAAGGACAGTGTTGTTGTGAGGATGTATCTCTAGGTACCCCCCGGGGGTGTGGGGCGCAAAAGTAGTTTTTCAGTTCTGAGCCCATGAAACAGTCTATTTTTGTATTACTATTTATTATCGCACTATTTTCCATACACACAACTGTGAACCTACGTTTGTCCCACCCTGTACTTGCCTCCAGGAAGGGTGCAGGACTGAGCCCTGGGCAGCAGCTACCCCCACCTGTGGGCAGATTACACGAAAGGAGCCACTAACAGCCCTGGGGTGGGTGAGGGCGCAGGTCTCTGCAGCCGTGCTTAAACAACGACAGCAGTCTGGCGTGCGTGTTACATGTGTCCCTTATACCTGAACCCACACCTGACATGAAGATGCTTTTCCTTCTCTGAGGATAAAGGGTAAATGTGAAGAGGATAATGCTGATGTGTAGCCCAGTCATATGGTCTGGAGAGGCTCACCGTGGAAGAATCAGCCTCGAGGTTTAGCCAGGGTGTAAGGCTGAATCTCGCTGGATAGCAGCCTTTGGGGCGGCCCAGTGACCTCTGGCTTCGGGTGTTCATGTTCTTCCACAAGCCTCCCCCCTTGAGTGTGGGCTGGACCTAGCGGCTCACTCCTAACAAACAGAACACGTCAATAGTAATGGGGTGTCACCTCTGAGGTTAGGTTACAAAACAGACTGTGACTTCTGTCTTGCATGCCTTCTCTCCCCCAGCTCTTGCTGTGGGGGAAGCAGGCTGACATGCTAGGAGTAGCTCTGTGGTGAGGACCATGTGACAAGGAGCTGAGGTCTCTGACTAATGGCCATGCAGAGCTAGCTGAGCCCTGCTGGTAGTCATGTGACTGAGTCTGCCTGTGGACCTTCTCCCAGTCACGTCTTGAGGTGAGCGCAGGCCCCCACCTGTCCCAGACTCTTGACCCCCAGAAACGATGAGATAATACACAGGTGTTATCTTAATCCACTAAGTTTGGGGTTAGTTTGTCAAGTACCAGTAGGTAACTAATACCTTCTCTTAAGCAGTTAAGTATCTCACTGCCTTCCTCCCCCTCACTCATCCCTGCCACCCTGAGTCCTCGGGGGATTGTTCCAGTTTCTTCACGGTGCCCTTTTATTTTTCGAATGCTCCACCAGGCAGCCAGTGTCTTTTCTCCCCTCTTCTCCGTCTCTCCGCCTTTCTTGTAGCCCAGTCACCACTCCTCGCTGTGTTAACAGAGATAACCAGCCGACCACTGCAGTCATTTAGTCTGTGTGTTTGGAGGCCTCGCCTGCTCCTTTCAGAAGCCAGAAAAAGAGGCGGCTTCGTAGAGATCTAGAGCCAAGAGCAGAGGTCTGCAGCCTGTGTTTTGTCCCTTTGTCACATCCCTAGGAGGATGTCACCTATAGGAGTCACACTCTGAGTCGCTCACTTTGGGCCACTGCCAGGAGAGAGCCCGTGACTGCGCGCGGTTCCCAGGCTCCTCGCTCCACACCGCCCCGTCACGCTGCGTGTTGGTTGACTCACTGAGGTCAGCGGTGGGAGATTCTCGGACCCAGAGTGTGAGAGGCCCAGGCTGCAGTCCCATCACAGTACAGCTGTGCCGCGTCTTTCTTCCACGTCTCTGTACCTGGAAGGCCTGCACAAAAATCATCATCTTTCGTAGAGCGTCAGGGAAGGAGTCCCTCTCTAAGTGGTAGGAAATGAGTGTTGACTGTTTTAAAGCTGAGCGGAATTTGTGAACTGTAATAGAACCACCATTGTCCCTAGCCCCGTGAAGAGTTAGAGGGGGGAAATAGCACATCTCACCTAATGAAAATATCTGCCAATTGAAAATTAGTTTCTCATAAATTGCCTCCTTATTCTTTTAGCCCATACTTAACACGGCGGACATTTGGTGATGGACTTCTCAGCGCCGTCCCTGCGCCGTGGGCCTATTCACACCATTCCTGGCCACATTAAGTGTCCCCAGTGCAGAGGATTAAGTCACAGTAAAAGCATACTCTGGATTTTACCCAGAGGTCACGAAGCGCCCCTCTTCCCTTGGCAGCCAGCAGTATTCTTATTACACTTCATTTATCTACTTGGGAGGACTCGGGAGGACCAGCTGGGCCCCTGTCTGCACTCATCAAGAGTTAATTTCTGAGCGAGGTGCTGTGGTCATGTACCAGTGCAGAAGGTACCCTGGTGGTCCTGCCAGACAGGAGGGGCCCTTAATTAGCAGCAACGCTCAATCAGGCTGCTTAACCTGTCCCGGGGCTGAGGTGGTCATGTCCTTCCTGCCGCCCTCCTGTAAACACAGCCAGGGCCAGGCTGGGACATCCGACCATGTGGCCCGATGAGGAAGACGGCACAGACCCTGGCCCGACTCACGTCCGAGGGGTGCCCGAACGTTGCTTTCATTTTTGACAGAGGAGCGAAGGCTAACTGAGAGATTTCCCCCACTTTAAGATTTGGAAGCAACTTTTGTCTTTGCCAGTTTATATTTCCCAAACTGTACATCCCACTGGCTTGCTTTCTTTGCTGTTAAAAACAGCCTCGTGTCATCTGCCTGGGGCACCGCTTGCAGTGCCTGGGCTCTGAGCCAGCTCCGTGTGCGGGACACGAGAAGACCTCTAAGCCCGAGGTCTCACTCCATCTCCAAATCGCGGACTGTTCAGCTGCAGAGTGGAGGTGGTTGTACCTGGCAGAGCCGTTAGGGAGATCAAACATAGCAACAGCTGTGAACTGTCAAACACTGTACAATTCTGAGGTGAAAGTGTCGAATGCCAGGGTTGGGTCACTTTTAGTGGGCTGCAGCCAAAGTAGGTATTTACTATAAGGGCCGCATAGAGAACACCAAAACTTGGTGTTTTTGCTAGATGTTTGCACTTTACTAGAAATGCTATCTAATATTGTAGCATTTAATAAATAGCAAACAGATATCAGCACTTCTGCCCGTCCTGGGAATAGGACAACGATGCTAGCTTGGTGCGGCCTCTCACTCAGCCCCAAGACCCGCCAGGCACCATTGACAGGGAGAACTGGAGGGGGCTGTGTCATTCGGTAAGTCCCCAGCCCACAGCAGGTGATTTCAGGGTGGTCCACCGTAAGTCCATGAGCACACCCCTCAGTTACCTCCCAGCAAGGTCAGTCTCTGATGGCACAAGCCGAACCTAGCATCTCCCTGTGTCAGAGTGAATAGCTGGCTCAGTTCTTCCTGGAGATCAGACAGTCCACAAAACAAAAGTGGAGGCAGCTGCCCGTTGCCGGTGGCGCAGAGTCACTGGAGGGTTAACTGAGGGGCAGTTACAGCACCTGCTGAGAGCGTCCGCCAAGCCAGCCACCGGCCAGGAGGAACTAATGGGCCTCATGGACAGCCACAGGGGCCTCAGCCACAGGAAGGGTCACATGCAGGCTGGGGAGTGATTGGTAGAACACATTCATTTAAGGTGGAAATGCTTAGTATTTTAAAGGTTACTGTGACTTTGAAGCTTCGTTCTTTATTTACCTGGAAGATTGGAGGCGCTATGCTGTGGTGTAATGAAGCTTTACATTGGTATAGCAAAAGGAAGCTGCCCTCCTGATGGAATTCAGTCCCACCAGAGGCTCCTGGTCTGGTGCCAGGGCCGCCTGGGAAGGCGTGTGTGTTTGTGGGTGTGTGCAGGCGTTGCTCCTGATGGGGAAGTCAGACCGAGTCGTCCATTACATTGCTTGCTAATTCCAGCTGACAGTTTCCTGAAATGGGCGGTGGATAGCAAATCCATCCCTGTTTTCAGGCTTTTTTTTTTAACCTAGGAAATTTCTTTTTACCTGTGGTTTTCGTTTTGTACTTATGCTTTGGAAGCATGGAAATGATTTGTGTAGAATTATTTTGATGGAGGGAAAGGAATTGAAATTGAGGGAAAATCAGCCACTGGATAGTTCTTACAGCCAAAACCTGCCGGAGCCAAAACTCCCGCCGTGTCTGGAACCTTGCTCTGGGCCTTGTGGGCATAAACTGGAACCTTGGCAATAAACTTCTGGACACAAGGTCTCCCTATGCCAGGGTTTCTGGAATCCAGATTTAATATTGCACATTCCTCCTTGTTTTGAAAGGAGGAAATCATTACTTTAAATGTTAGGTAAATCTGTTCCATCCTGAACATGGAAATATTGAGGCTAGATGGAGAACCTGGAGAAGGAAGCGGTGGGCAGGTCATCTGCTGGCTCTGAGATTCGTCCCGTCAAGAAGCAGGACGAGAACCTCCACCTGGTCGATGGGGGACAGTGGGCCGAGCCAGCTCGAGCCTTGAGTTCCTAGCAGTGTGCTCCGACCTGTCTTCCAGCTCCGTCTGTCTCGCTATCTCCGGGACGGTGGTGGTGGGTGTAGGGTTCGCTCTCCGTGAAGGGTGTAGGGTCGGGAACTTGACCCTGCAGAGGTGTCTCTGCACAGCACTGAGTTGTAGTTTAACCATACTCACCCGTATCTGCACCTCTGCCTTTGACCTCCAAAATAAGAAGTAGAGGTCATGTTTTGGGATTGTTGCCATATTAATTCCTGTTTCATTCTTTGAACACTCCCTGAAATGGCTAACACAGGACTGCGTGCTAGGAAAAGGTGGCTTGCTGCTCAGACTGTTCTGTGCACCCTGCCCCGGTGACCTGTAGAGGGGGTGCCTTTTCTGTGGACTTGCGTCACCGTGAATTACACGAGATGAGAGGTAGCCCCAGCTCCACTGGACTCTGTCCCATCACAGGAGCCCCGTTGTGCCTGAAGCTTAGTGCGGTGCCAAGAATCGCGGCACAGGCTCCACACGTGGACCCGCAGGGCAGGGTGTCTGTCTCCGCTGCGCCGCTCATCTGCTCGGGCACTAACTGACCTCTCTAAGCCTCGGTTTCTTCGTCTGGAAAACGGCAACAACAACAGCACCTTTTCAGGTTGTTCTGTGACAAGTAAATCAGACGTAGTTGAAAAGTGCCCCGTGAACGTGTGTAAGACACAAGTCAGACATTCGCTGCGTGTGCAGATGCTGTCTGCGGCAGAGGAAACGGATGTGAAGCCCAGCCTGCTTCACCCCCCCACCCTCCCAGGCACCCAGCCTCCCCATCGGCTCAGCGGACGCTACGTGGGTGCTCAGTGGTCAGGGTGGATGTGCCGTATGTGTCCATGCGTCCTCCAGGCCCAGCCCGTGGGGTTCTCCCACACTCCCTTTTCCCTTCCACCGCGATCTTAGAGGTCACGTGGGCACATGGCTGTGTCACAAGTGGAAGAGGCCTGCCTCTGAGTCACTACTTGGAGCAGAGAGCCCTCCAACAAGCCTGGACTTGGGTCACTGCCCTTGGGGTTGTCTCAGGTGGCATTAGCCTGCCCCGATTAATCACCAACTTGGGAAAGTATATTATTTGCTATTCTTAGTGTAGGAAGTAATTGTATTTTTATATAACTTACATTATGTACATCATAAACATAATGCATTCTTTAAAGCTATTTATAATCATGCTATATATATAAAATTATTACTAAAAGTGCAAAGGAAAATCACCCTACATGCAGTTTTTATAAATAGCACAGCTTAAGTTTCACTGAATTTTTATATGTATCTTGACCAACACGGGAGATAGTGAGTAGACTCACTGAGAGGTGAGGCCCCTCCAGACACATTATCGCTGAAAGGATGGACCGCCACTGACTACACAGGGACCATGTGCCAGACGGGCCATGCTAAGAGCTTCGCAGACAAGATGGGCGTTCGCTGCAAACGAGACATTTGTTCTTTCCCTTCTATTTTTGTTATGCCTGTTAAAATTTAATTGGGAGACCAAGTTGGTTTTTTCCTGTTCTAGATTGTCCTACCCCTCCCCCATTGTTGTGGCGGAGCGTGGCACAGAGGAGTCGAGCAGGGGCGCCGGTTATGTAGGAGAACCTGATTTCTAAAGTGTCGTAGGGCGGGCAGCTCCTGAAGTCACCTGCTGGCAGACTGCTGCGGGTTGAAAAATTGCACGGTCTCTCGTGAACTGGGTGTGTTTCGGCCGGCGTGATTCACAGGAATAATTCAGGAGGCCCTGGCTTACTAGTGACCTATCAATCTGTTGTTTAACTTTCTTACATAAAACACGCCCCACCAAACATGGTTTCCTGCGTGTTTCTTCTGGCTGCTCCGCATACCCAAGACCGCATCCGCAGTGTAGTTTCCGGTGCGACAAACGCTGATGTGGATGCCTACGCCCCCCGCGGCCCCACCGCTCGCAAACGCACTCCCTAGGTTTCGGGCCTGCGGTCGGTCTCGCTCCTTTGACGCCCCTCCCCACTCCCCACTCCCGGTGTCAAGGGGCCAAAATTCCCAGCTGAAGTACGGAAACGGCAGCCAACTCCGAGCTTCCTGTTCTTGGTGGGTCCCCTAGTAACGGAGTTGCGTTCTGAAGTTGTGCCAGGTAGGTTGTTTGAAGATAACAAATGATGGAAAAGGAATCTTCAGATACTGCCTTATGCTTGAGGCGAACAGGACACTAACCCCACAGCCAGATCCCCCGGGTTCAGGTCGCAGCGCGGCCACTTACGTGGGTCCTTACCTATAGAAAGTGGGGATAATTATACTTTTCTGCCGCTGCTCCTCACAAGTAAAATGGAGTTAATATTGTATTTTCTGCCAATCTAACAAAAAATAGGTATAATTTTGATTAACATACACCAGGCAGCTATTGTTGTGTTGGCTGTTGTCATTTTTTCATCTGACAACCTGAGAGAAAGGAGGTCCGTGCCCGACTGAACAGTCGGGCGCTGCGTGTTTTAGAGGTTTCGTGGCGTGCCTGTGGGAAGTCGGGCGCTGCGTGTTTTAGAGGTTTCATGGCGTGCCTGTGGGAAGTCGCTGCCCTAGACAGTGTCACACACAAGTGCTCAGTACATACCCATGAAGTAAATTACGTGAACGTGCAGATGAGGGAGGCAGGTGGCAGGACCGGGTGAGACCTCCGGTTCAGTGCTCCCACCCAGGACGCACGCCACCGCGTCGGCGCCGGCGGCTCCCCTTTGCTCCTCGTCCCCTCAGGCCCGGCAGGCTCTGGCTCCACGCGGCTTCGAGACACCGTGGAAGTGCACTCCAGGAATGTGTGCGGGCACTGAGTATGCCAGACAGGAAGTCCTCAACATTTTTGCATCGGCATTAAAGTAGAGATTTACACTCAGGAAGCTCTTCAAATGATGGGCAGCACAGTGATTATTAGTCTTCCTCACCCCCTCCCCTCCCAGTTTCTGAAAACAAAATTCTAATCCCTGGCTGGCGTGGCCCAGGTGGGTGGAGTATCGCCCCATACACCGAAAGGCTGCAAGTTCGATTCCCGGTCAGGGCACATGCCTAGGTTGCAGGTTCGGTCCCTGGTCAGGGTGTGTATGGGAGGCAACTGATCCATGTTTCCCTCTCTCTTTCTCTCTCTCTCCCCCCAACTCCACCCCTCTCTCTCTAAAAGTGATGAAAAAATGTCCTCAGGTGGGGATAAAAAATAAAAAACAGAAATATAAGGCAGAACTAGGAGAAAATGATTCTAATAATATTTATAAAACGTTGGACTTAAATGCTATTAAAACAACCATGGACATGGGACCGATACTGTTTTCTGACCTATTGTTCTGTTCTGTTGTTGAAGATGTTTGTTTTAATGCCAGAATGGAAGGTTAGAGACATGACATGAAATAGCACCTCTGGATGTCACAGCCATAAATTGTGGAGGGACAGTGTTAAGAGAGACTGTGACTGAAAGTCACCTTTCTGCAGCAGACTTGCCGACGGAGCTCTGATGACCTTTCTGGTGCGTCCCTGCACACTGCCCGTTACTCCTTCCCCATCCCCAAATTCTTCCTCCTGGAAGTCGCCACTGGTCAGCTGGGCCCAGCATGAACCCTCCCGAGGAGCAGTCCCGGGACACTGGTGCTTGAAGCAGTGGCTTTGCTTCCCTCCCTCCCTGCGTGTGGCCCCGGTCTGTGCGAGGGGCTCTGTGGGGGCACTGAGGGGTCCTGTGGTGCTTGGGGGATATTTGCCGGGTTTGGAGGGTGGTGGGCATTTCCTTTTCCTGTGTCCTGGGTTCTCTGAGGCCTGGGCCCTGCCGCTCTCACGGCCACCCGTGTACAAATTGCTACAGTATTTTAAGTCGTAGAAGGAAACGTGCTTTTGGGAGTCAGTGAATTCGGTACATCCAGAAATTGATCATCTGACTCACGGGTCGTCTGGAGAACCTGGGTCCGCTGACAGTTACCAAATGCCTTTTCTACGCCCGCTGAGACATCGCCTGATTTTCCTCGCCTTCCCCCACTTGTGTGAGGCATTCCGCTGATACGTTTCTCTGGCGGTGAACCCGTCCTTGCGTTTCTAGCGTAAACACGACCTGATTAACACGCGTTCTGTACGTGGCGCCCAGCTCACTCAGTCAGCTAGCCCTTGGTGTAGGGTTTTCACATCTGTGTCTGCAGGTGAAGGGACTGTTGTCTTCTTGCTTACGTGCTTGCCTGGAACTGAGATTATACCAGGGCCAGGAACCGAGTCGGGCAGCTTTTCCTCTTTTTCTAATTGGTGGGACGCGATGGAATGTTTTCAGAGTTGAAAACCACAGCTGTTTTGAACCCCAGTTGTGTTTGGTTTACTTAAGCCACCAAAATATTTTTTTAAAGCCTTGTCCTTAATTAACCTTTTAAATTAAAAAAGATACTTTTCTAGTTTCACTGTTTTTCTTTTTTCCAGTGAGTGACCTAAATTAACTGTCCAGTTAATTTTTAACGAATATTTAGTCACCCATTCATTTGACGTTCATTTAGATTTATTGGGCATTTGCTCTGCACGGGGCATTACCCCAGGCCCTGGGGGAGGCGTGAGTGGCAAGCGGCCTTCCCCCCTTTCTCCAGAAGGGAAGCAGGTCTCCTTCACCTGAGACAACATGTCTCATTCTCTGAGAGGAAGGGGCTGGGCCTCTTGCGGTCCTCAGACATTTGTATGCCACGGGATACTAATTTTGTATATTTTTTGAGCTCTAAAGTCATCAAGGTCTCCAGTTTTGTAATTTCCATGAGATATGTAGGCAGTCATTCACTTGTGAAGTATTTTTAAAGCACCTACTGTGTGCCAGGCAATGTGTGTGACATAGAAACTGTGCACTTTATTTCAGTAGCTTGTTCCAAGGGAGGTCGTCAGATTTTAGAAAGTGCATATGTCATCATTCATTCCCATTTTGGACATCCTTAAAGAGCGTGTGCAGGCCTGAGCATCTCAGGAGGGGACCCTGTGCTCCTTCACCCCCCCGCCCTGCTCTGCACACACGAGCGTGCACTCACGAGCAAGCACCATCGCTGGCACTTAGCAGGGAACAGGGTGCTTGTCTCAGCATTTGCAGCTCAGGTGGGAGGGCATGGTGTTGTCCCAATGCTTGGTGTCTCTGAGAAAGAACTCAGTGCTGCGGGCTTCTGAGTTCTCAACCTGCGCCTTAGCCGGAGGACAGTGTCAGGTAGTCAGATGTGTCACCTCTGCAGTCCGACGCTTTCCGTAGCTGACTGTACCTGGTCCCAGGGCCCTCAGTTACGTCTCCACGGTAACGGTTCCCGGGGGAGCAGCCATGTATAGAACTCTCTACAGAGGTGGTCTCTCCCTCCAACTCCAGACCACTGCTTGGGTCCGTTGGGCTGTCTGGCAGGTATCGGGCACACTTTCCACACCCAAACCCAGCACCTGGGTTCACCCTCCCCCTGCTCAGCCCCAGGCTCCCTCCTCTCAGCAAGCAGCACCGCCCTTTTGTTCCATTTGTGCCACAATTCTTGGACCCGTCCTCGATGCCTGCCTTTCTTTCAGGAACCCAGCACATCGTCAATTCCCGTGGGCTCCACATTCAAAATATCTAGAATGCATCATCTCCTCCAGGTGCCGGCACCCCCGCCCAGCCCTGCAGCCTGACCTCTAGCTGGTTAAAATTCCGTCAGACTGTATCACCCCTCTGCTTAGACTGGCTCCGCCTGGCTTCTTCCTTGATCCACTCTCAAATCCAGAATCCAGACTTTCATAGCCCTGGATCCGGCCCGTCCCCCCAGATGCATGCGATGCACTCAGCCACGCCGGTCACCTTATTCTTCCCACACCCACTGAGAGCCTTGGTCTGCACTGTGCCCACTGCCTGGAACGCCCTTCTCCCAGATGCCCCGCGGCATGCTCTCTCACTGCCTGTACTTTCTGAGTAGGGTCTTGCCAGAGGGGCCTTGCCTGACCATTCCACCCACCGCGTCCCTCTCTGTCCCCCTTCCTCTGCCGATGTGTTCACCTGTGTATCTCCACCTCACCCCCATACACTAGAGTGCAGCTCCCTGGGGGCAAAAACAGAGCATCTTCCCTCTAACAACCCCAGATCCTGGCCAAAGACCTGGCACATAGCACGAGTTCACTGAACCGTCTGTTTCCTGCTGATGTGCTCCAAGGGACTTAGAGGTTGCCCCGCGGGAGAGCAGCTCCAGGGAG
Organism: Desmodus rotundus; assembly: GCF_022682495.2. Taxonomy (NCBI): domain Eukaryota; kingdom Metazoa; phylum Chordata; class Mammalia; order Chiroptera; family Phyllostomidae; genus Desmodus; species Desmodus rotundus. Next base: position 4,633,070 of record NC_071388.1, on the reverse strand, counting down.
CCCGGGCCACCCGGCCCAGTTCACATCCCTGGCTTGTCCTCAGCAGAAACGAGTGTCCAGGGTGAGTCTGCACTCTGTCTGTGGAGCAGTGCGCTGCCTTTCCCAGGAGTGTAAAGGGGCTTCTAACTCAGGAGACTTCCTAGCAACCTGGTGCAGGAGGCAGCAGCGGCCCCCAGCTGGTAGATGGGGAGCCTGAGGCTCAGAGAGGTTAAGTAACCTGCTGCGGCTCCTGGCTGGATAATACTGGGAACAGAGAAGCAACCCATCTTGTTCTAGCTGTCGCTCCGGGCTGCAGACAAATAGCTTTGAAGTCTGATTTATCTTTAACATTCCCACAAATGTTGCATGATTTCTACTCCATCATCCTGGTGTGTATTTGTTTTAATGTAAAAGCCATATTTTAACCTATCAGCTTCCTTGGCTTTCTTCTCAGAGCAAGACTGACACACTAGGGAGAGGCCCCCATGTCCTGCGTTTGGGTGTCCTGTGTCCTGTGTCCTTCACAGCCTCGGGGCGTTCTGGAGCTCCCTTGAGAAGCAGGAGTGCTAGAGAAACGCAGTTGTACCTGAGGAGATGTCCAGAAGTGAACGGGACATTAGCAAGCGTAACTGTTAGACCTGAACTTGAGGTCTCATGGTCTTTGTAAAGATAAGGCTTCTCCTCCTCGTAGAAACCGACAGAGCCTGCGAACAGTCACTTAGTCAGAGAGAAAAATGCATTTGGGGTTGAAGTCGGACCGAGCATTTCTGCAAGGGCAGGGAAGTGAGCAGCGAGCCCGGTAACGGTGGAGTGAGGACCGGGCGCCCCTTCCCACCAAGGCTGTGCCAGGAAGCAGACCACGTGCTGCACCTGTCATCGAGGCTCAGCCACTGCAGAGGACGATTAGCGTGTGCCTTCACAAGGAAGTAAGGGGGCAGGAGGCCAAGTGGGGAGGACCACTGGCATGGTTAGGATGCAGCGAGCAGTTTCTGTCCTGGTCATTCTGAAGGGCCGGCTCTGGCAGGGCTGAGCCTTGTCCCCACAGGCCCAGCTCCAGGTTGCGCCTCCAGAGGCACTCGAGGAGCCATGCGGCTCCGAGATGACACCTTGGCTGTGGGTGTCCTATTTGGGAGCAGTTATTTGTCATGGGTTCTAGCGTGCCTCTTACTAGGTGACTCTGGGTAGTAACTCCAGTTGCCTCATCGACACATGGGGTTGTCACGGTCCCCATCTTGGAGCACTGTCCTGGGATTAAACGGAATCACAAGCAGCAGCTTACACTGGGGTGATGGAGTAAAATCAGCCGGTGATGACTCTGCTTAGTGTGGGTCCCACAGAACTGCCCTTCCTGCAGGTCTAACGTGGTAGCAGGTCAGCAGCGACTTCACGTGGCCCCACCCACTCAGTCTGCCCTGACACGAGCACAATGAATGGTCTGTGAGCAGGTGGCTGCTGTCCCTGGTCACACAGATGCCACAGTGAGCTTGTCCTCCTGCCATGTGACAGAGGAAAAGGCTGCCTGTCCCCAGGGACCAGCGCTGCGAGCCTGCTGAGTGCCGCCAGGTGATTTAACCGGGTCCTTTTATAGGTTTCACTATTGGCACCTGGTTAATGGGTTGGGGATTTAGGGACCCAGCACCAGGTTTGTCTTTTCCTGTTCTGTGCAGCAGGGTCCCAGCGCCTTGATGGCAGGTAGTGCATCCTCCCCCAGTTTCTCAGGCGCGAGTGCGCCTGTCTGTGGCTGCCACTGCCCCAGACCCCTGGCTTTATCCGCTGCTGCTCCCCTGGGGCTCATGGTGTGGACCTGCTCAGCCATCCTCACCTGCTCTTTCTTTCTAAGTGGTGAGGACGCCCCATTGTAACCTGTTTCTCCTCCTTTTTTCTTTTCGTTTTTTCCTCTTTCCTTTCGCTTTCCTTCTTCCTTTTGCAAAGGGTGTGTTTTGTGGGCCCCCCAGCAAGGTTTGCGAAGCCTTGGAAACTTAATCCTTGTGGTATCGCAGCCAGGCCCCTTTGAAACAGCCACATTCCACACGGCCCTGGCTCACATGGCTTGGGAGGGCCCCCTCGCAGGGCGCTCTGCGCGCTCACGGCCCCAGCCTGCCCATCGCATGTTCCCATCACTCTCTATTTCTCACAGACGGTGCAGACCCACCTAGAGTGGGTTACATTTAATGGGGTGAGAAAAATCCACATGGTAAGAGAAAAGTCTCAGGTGAGGTCAAGCGGCTTCCTCCCGGGAGGCAGAATGATTTTCTTCTCTCTGGCTCTCACACTGAAAATTCATACAAAAGAGCTCTTTTTATTTTTGATGTATTGCTTTTAAAAACCAAATCCTTCATGTTTTTTTCATTTTTGGTTCATACCTCTTGGCCGACCCAGCAGGACTTTGGCAGTTGGCTGTGCTGCTTCTCGCAAATGCTAAAGGCTGCGCTGTGGAGAGTCCCTGGCTTCTGGGAAGACGGGCTGGGTGGGCTGGGGAGCCGTGGGGGCGCCCCACTCCAGTTGGGGTGTATTCAGGGGCTTACCACTTGTAGACACTGATAGTGAGCACACATGGGCGTCCTCACATGATTCTTGCTGCTAGCTGCACATTTTAACTTTTGTATAAGCAAGAGTGTTTTTTAGGGTTACCCAAAGCACAGTGAGGTGTAGATTTTGTTTTGGCCAAGTGTATACATTGCTATTTTTTCCCTCATGTGAAACATTTTCTATTATGAATCATGTTCTAGAAGATCCTCAGTAAGGCGTATGTAACCCAATGTAGACACAGCAAGCTCAGACTAAGGCACACCTTAATTTGTCATTTCATTTTACTCTTGACCAAGCACACTCTCCAACCCGAATTCTTCACTAGGAAAAGAATCAGAAGCTGCACTCGTGCCAGATCAACCCAGATAGGCAGCAATGGCGAACAGAATGACTTGAGAAAATTCTGCCAACTTTATAATTTTTTTAAATGGAGAGAAGACCAAAATTCTGCCATCTGCTGCTTCCTGAAACTCAGGTGCTGTTCAGGCTGACTGAAGTGACGCTTTGCCAGACAGGTCACATAATGTCCTGTCCTGCCTTCCGGCGCAGAGAGGCCCTTGATGCGTCTTAACTGACCACATTGGAGCCTTCTCTCTGCCTCTGGACCTTTCTCTGTGGATGAGCTGAAACTGAAGACCCTGCAAAGGGCAGCTAAACACAGAATCTGTCTTTGTGATTATTTTCATGTCTTTAACTCTTGAATGTAGGAGCCAAGATAACATCGTAGGGCCCTACTTCGTAATCCTTCACAACTCTTTGGACTCTCTTCACCCGCTACATTAGCAAAACCCAAACGAACAAATGACATGTTTCGTTTTTTGATACTATTGAAGACAGGCAAGGATCGAATGAAACAGGCACTCTTCTTAAACCTTGGGGGGAATGCAAATGGGAACAACCGCTTGAAGAGCTACTCAAGAGTAGGTGTTAGGAATTGTAAGAAGTTTATAGCCTTTGACCCAGCGATCCTCCTTCTAAGTAATCAGCCCTTAAAATAATCAGACATATGGGAAAACCCATACTCATGAAGATTTATAATTAAATACTTTGTATACAGTAATTCGTTGGAATATTATCCATCAACAAAAAGACTAACAATGTGGAGAAATGATCAGATTAATTAAAAAGCAGGTTAAAGTAAGTTGAAAGTTCATAGATTAAAATATTAAAACATGTACTGAAAAAGAATTAGAAAACATGGAAAAAAGATAATAGTTGTGTTAGGGTAAATGATTACATCTTTCATATCTATTTTCCAAACTATCCGTAGTACGATTACTTTCGTAAGTTAAATATCCTACAGACTTCTGACCGTGGTGAGGGGAATGTTCCTTTGGCCTTCTCTAGTGTAGAATTTATGACTGTGTGGACAGAGTAAATTGAAATTTTCTTTGTTTGTGGATACAAAAAACTATAGGGAAAATGTTTAAATTACTTGGGTAGTTCAAGGCTGAAGTCATACTTCAGCACAATTTTAATTAATTGAAGGCTTTTGAAAGAAGTAGAACTGCATTAGGTAATTTTTCACAGCAGGCAAGAGTTGCCCAGCTCCGTGGTTCTGTTCGCTCTGTGGCATCGGATGGCCGAGGCGGAAGGCAGCCTTTAAGAAGTCAGAGCACTCACATCAGCTGGCCCGCGAGGCTGCAGATGGCCACTCCGTTGCCTTTTTCTAATAGGATAATGAAGGTACTCATTTGCTAACTGGAGGTACTCTCTAGTACCTACTAGAACTTTCTTAATCAAAACGTGTGTTCCTGATCATACAAAAGAGAAAAGATGTCCTACAAAAACAAAACGCAAGCACTGGCAGCTACAGAGCTCTGGCGTGTGACTGCACCCCAGTTGGTGGGAAGTGGGGTGACGGCACTCGGGGTGACAATAAGGAGTTATTCCTCTTTACCAAAGAGGCTATTCATCCTCACTGACAGTCCTTTGAGTTTTTATAGCTTCAGGATCCCTTTAATAACACACTCATTTTCTGTAATAACCTCCAACTGGAAGGCAGCGCATGAGCCTCTCGCGGACCCCGCCCACGAGCCCTCCTCGCCCCTCATTATGACCTGGTCTGTGGCAGGAACTTGCGTGTTCCTCCCTGCGTTTTACTGCGTGTCGTAAAAAGCGTTATGAGGAGTTCCAGGCAGTTTCATTTTGTGAAAGCACACCCGGCAATCTCGGTTTCATTAGAACGTTAAGCTCCGTTTACTATTCTTGGCTTTACGAGGGTCGTTTGCCGGGACAGTGTTTAGCAGGGGGTCTCGAGGTGTGTCACCCCCCGTGCTGCTGGAGAGTCCACTCGGGGCCCCTCTATTGACAAACGGTGGCCGAGCTGTGCCGTTTTGCTCCGGGCATGCCGCGCCCAGCCCAGCTGCACCGTGAACCCAGCACCCCACGTGTGGCAGTGGGCTCTGCCCCTCGCTTTCTCCAGATGTGTGCATTCCTCAGGGCTGCCTCGGATGCTTGTCCGGGCAGTCAGCCTGGACACACGAGGGACGCGTGCCACAGTGTTATCTTTTCCTGGGGGCAGCCACTGAACGGTTTCCTGGGGGCTTGAGGGAGTTGTCCGAGTCAAACGAGACAGAAACAGCAGAAACATGTAAGGGGACCAGCCAGTGGGAGACCAGCAGAGAGGCCCAGGCCAGGGCCGGGCAGCTCCCGGCCGGGCTGTCGGCGCAGGCGAGTGTGGCGCTTACCCTCCAGGAGACAACCCCCACCTTCATCCTGTGCTTTCACAGGTCCTTTCTCTTCATCTTCCTCACGGTCACGTGAGGTGGGAGGGTCAAGGAGATGGTTCCACTGGTTCCGGAATCTGCTGTGACAGAGGACCTCCGTGCAGGGGCCCTGTTGTAAAGCGGCCTGATCTGGAATGTAGGGGCCGCCTCCTGTCCTGGGACAGATACTGCATGGAGCCCCAGTCCCAGGCGTGCAGTGGGAAGGAGAGTTGGTGCTAACTGGATGCATGCCCGTAGCGTGCCGGCTGCTGTGCTCAGGGGACACGAACGTGGGGACACGTTGGTTTCTCATGAGGCCCGGTGAGGTTAAGGGCTGGGTCCGGTTTCATATACAAGAAGACCGGGGCTCAGCATAAGCAGGTGACCCTCAGGGGACCCCCAGCAAAGCGCCTGTGCTGGGTTTTATGTGGGCCCCCTGCTATGACAAGGGACGCCAGAGCCGGCCGCCCCTCACCTGGGACGGTGCCAGTACCTGCGGAACGTGGTTGTGCTGGAGCTGGAGGGCCCAGCACTCCCCCAGGGAGAGGCGCTGAGCAGCCGGTTTCCTGGTGAGATTAGAGTCGCTCCTCCTGCCCCCATGGCCCTGGGGGACGCATCCAAAATGAGTTACACGGGACCCACAGCAGAAGAGAAGTGACATTGTCCTGGGAGAACCAGTGTGTTCGCGCACGCACACACACGCGTGCCTGTGCACACGTAGGCATGCACACCGCCAACCAAAAAATCGGAGCAGTCCCTACTCTCGGGGTTTGTTCTTGGCCCTGGTGAGGTCCAGTGCGGAAACGCGGCGGAACGCAACGCTGTATGTGGCTGAGTTACTGTATTAACAAAGGGAGCTCACTTCCACATGTGTTCACGCCTTTAAACGCAGGTTAGGGTTCGCTGTGCTGTAACCAGCCCTCACACGAGGGAAGCTGCTCCCCTAAACTCGGGCCCGTCTTGTTGTCGCTGCGTCTAAAGTGGCCGCTTGGCTTTGTGTTGCTGCGCCTCCTTCTCGTCCCTGTCTTCCCCCAGTGTGAGTGAGTGTCCGTGAGAACTCGACTTTCCTTAAGGTTTGTTGGCACTCTCCCGAATAGCTGACGTGGCATTTTTATTGATAGGAATCGAGTGTATACGTGTTTGTCATTAAAGACTCCTCCTCCCCCCACGGCTTATTCTGTCTTGCTTGTGATGATTCAGGCTATCTTTAAAAAAATTCTTTTAAAGAAAAATGAAACAAAGAAAACCCATGGAAAAGATTTATGTATTTGGTTGGGGGTAGGGGGAAATTAAACTTCTCATAATAGTTTTTAAATTAAATTTTGTACTCGTCCAAATCCTTTCCTTCTCCACCCCTTCCTCTGATATTCCCTCCCTCATTAAAGCAGGATTTTGATGGCATTCGCAGGGAAGCTGATTTACTGGAATAAAGAAGTTCTTTAAGTTTTAAGTTTTGGACCATTCCCAGTGTGTCTGAACCGGGTTTCAGGTTTTCCTGGCATTTTGTTGGCAGAGCAGCCTTGGAGCCTGCCCTGATGTGAGCGTGTTTCCTGACACCTTTGGCGGTATGGCACCATGTTTTTTAGATTTAAAAAAAGTTTAAATAGAAAAGCATATATAAACATATACAGAACATTGATTATAAAATGTCAAGCAAAATAAAAGGGCAATAAAAACTCTAAAAAATTAACAAATGGGAAGCACTTTCTTTTTAAAGGGGCAGGAGGAGGCAGGATGAAGACAGAGATCCCAGGAGAGAAATGTTCCAGGAACCCCAGGAAAAGCTGACCTTGTATCTTTGCTCATTGTCACCTCCGTGCACAAGTGTCCCTTTGAAACAGGGGTGAGGGTACTGCGCCGGGCGCGAGGTCGGTACCTGCAGTCATCGGGGCACAAACAGCACCCACCTGCAAGGACGGGACAGCTTACGGAGGTGAGGGCGGGGTGACAGGACCCTGCACGGGTTGGAGGAGTCTCCAGGACCAGCCACAGAGGGAATCCTTTGCCCTGCCCCTCATCCTGCGCCTAAAGGAACAAGAGAAGAAATAGTACGTATTTCCCAGAGCCCTTCAGAGAATCAGTGAGTGTAGAGGCCGAGGCCCCACGTTTGAAGAGCCCCTGAATCCTAAAGCTGTGTCCTTGTCAATGGGGACACCCATCGAGCATTTGCACAAAGACCAGGAACAAGGCCAGGTGCCCACTCCGCATATCTTTAATGTCATCCTAGAGATATCAGCCACTTCAAATAGACAGGAGAAGGCAATCAGAGGCATCCACATTGAAATGGAAGGAGAACTGTCTCTGTCTACAGTTGACGGGATCATATGGCCGGGAGACCTCTGGAATCAGTGGCGAAACTAACTGCAACAAAAGGATTTGGTCAGGGAGCAAGATACAAAGTGTCCTGCCAACGGGAAGCCCATCTGGGGGCCAGCCTCGAGGGGCCGCAGAGCAGGGTGGAAAACAACTGGGGAGGGGGACTGGAAGATGAACAAGAATCCAACCATTTGAACGAGAATCCGTTGCATAACTGGACTGGGAACCAGGTTTAGTGCGTGGGGCCATAAACCCAGCGCATCGTGGAGCAAAGTCCTGCGTGAAAGAAAGGAGCCCTGTCCCAGTGAGCGGAGAGTTAGGCTGGTGCTAAGCTTTCTGGTCCAGCCGGCTCTGGAAGGCTGCTTGACCTCTAGTGGGGTGGGGTCCGAGGAAGGCTCTGGAGAGGTCTGAGCCGTCCGGGGGAGGGAGGCAGGGTGATATCCAGGGCAGCAAGCTGGTGAAAGAAGCAATGGTTTTGAGGCCAGCTGGCAGGGGCAGGAAGCTCTTCGTCATAATTACCCTTGAGCAGCAAGGGTGCTGGGGTGGAAACGGCCCGTGAGGGCCTGAGTGGTAGGGCGGAGCTGCCCCTTCCAGAGGAAGGAATTCATTACCTTTGTGTTCTTTGTCTTCCGGGATGTTTCAGCAGCCCCTAGCTCTGTAGGTAAGGAAACTGCCTGTGGTGGTATTTCATATCCATCCGGGGAGGAACGCTGGGCAGATTTGCCACAAAAACATGTAGAGCAGGGGACACCTACTGAGACACAAAAGGCAGGCAGCACTAATGAACTCTGGCACAAATGTGGTGTCTAGTTTTTAAAAAATTTAAGATAACTCTGTTTCAGTTCTTTAAAAAAAATGCAAGAACCCCATTTTGATTTTACTCTTTGGGTCTGCATTTTCATAACTTCCCGAAAATGTCTAACCCCCAGGACTATCCAACTCACACAACTGGAGGATGCATTGGGAGAGACTGGCAGCGTGTCTACCTTCAGACTCTGTTTGGTAAAGGGGGGGATTCTTTGACAGTGACTCGGGGAGTGGGCCTCAGCCGGGCGACCCTGGGTAACTGTCTGGGACCTCGCCAGGCTCTTCAGCCCTCGCAGCCCCCACTTCCTCGTCAGTGAAAGGAGGCCACGTGGCAATGACCATCACAGGAGTCGCTGGTGTGTTCGAATGAGAACATCGCTCATACCAACATACCAACGGCCCTGCACGTGTTGGGGGCTCAGCACATGGAACCACTGGGTTACATGCAGCCTAGAACCTTGTGGTACTTCCTGAGTACCCGAAGATCCCATTCTTTACCTGTAGTTGAAGATCCTTGGCTTATCGGTTAATTAATTAGTTCACAAGGCCTCGGAGAAATCTTAAAGTGGGTGGAAGGAGAACAGTGCTGTGTTGGCTGGTGTACTGCTGCTGGGAGCGAGCCTGTCGTGTTGGGGTGGTAGTCGGGTGGGGGGGGGGAGTGTGAGACAGGGGGAGGGACAGGACCTGGCCCAGCCCTCACTGTGTTTTACGGGGCTGCAAACTACTCAGGCCTGACATCTGGGGACCGTGAGCGAAGCCACCCTAGGGGAACAGAACACTGATGGGGGCAGGTGCCTTGACCCAGCCTTGACCTTATACCAGAGGCACTGTCTGGTGTCCACTTTCCCTCCCACTGCCAACCCCTGACCCCCTGCTCTCTGTTCCCCTTTCGCTCCACCACCAGCTCCCACCTTAGCTATAGAAAGTGACCCCTCGTCCTGCGCGGGCTATTTCTGTGTTACCCTGGGGGACGTGGAAAGAACGCGGTGCTTCCTTTCAGCAGTTGCGGTGCCCACAGGAGGGTTGTTGGCACCTTGCTGTTGCAGCTCTGGGGACTTTTCAAGAAAGACAAGTTTTGTTTTTTTAAGTCATTGGGAAATACCTTTTGGTGCAATGGTTTAACGGTTTCAGAACATCGGACTTCGGACCAGCTGTGTTCTAATCACCTAGGACACTCCCACGCTCTGGCCCCGGAGATTGGGATGCAGCAGGACTAAGAGGGGCCGTAGCCTCTGTTTGCTTTGTTTTGTTCTCTAAAGCTCCACGTGTGGTGCTGGTGTGCAGCTTTGTTAGAGGACTCTGTGGTCGAGACCCTACATTTGTGGAGCTTAGTAGTTCCGAGTAAGACTGAGTCAGCTGGCAAAATTGAGTGAAAAGTACAGTGCAAAACATCTAAGTATGTTCTCACTTGTTTCTGAAGTTTTAATGGAGACGATTGAGAGTCCTAAAACAGGTGCCTCTGTGACTCCGGCGTTGTTGGTGAACACGAGCAGTGTTGGGAGACCTGGGCGTTCCGGTGGATCTGTGCCAGACATGGTCCAAACCTCTGGAGGCCATCTGATGGTCTGTCTGGGGTGAAGGAGATGCCTCAGGCAGGTTCTTCAGCATCAGTTCCTGACCCCAGGCCACATGAGTGGTACTCACTGCCTCGTTCCCCAGGAGTTGCAAATTCCCTTGGAATTGTCCTGTAGGATCGCTGGCTGAATCTTTTGTTCAGTCTTGTTGGAGGGCAGCACCTCAGGAGGAAGAGCATGGACCCACAGAAAATGAAGGGAAGACACTCGTATTCTTTTCAGTGAAGTAAATTATGTTGATATTTAAATATATGTTAAAGACAGACAAAAAATTACAGTTAAATATTCCTTGTGAGCACCAGAAATAATAGATATTAATAAGCAGATTTCAACACCACATTAAGAAAATAATATACCATGGTCAGATTTTTCTAAGAGTGCAAGGTTGGTTCAATATTAGAAAAATCAATATATTTATAGATACATTAATTCATTAACATATTAACAGACCGAAGGATTAAGAGCATATGGTTATCACCATAGATGCTAAAAGAGCATTTTATAAAATTCAACATCTTGATAAATACATTAAAAAAATAGTAGTTAATGGGTATTTTTAAAAATATGATTGCTTAGATGTCCTAAATATAACATCTTAGTGGGAAAACCATCAGAAACAAGGCAAGATGCCCACTGTCTCCACTCGTCCTCAGCGTCACACCGAAGGTCTTACCCAGTCCAAGTGGACGGGGAAGTCAGCTAGGGGCGTGACTGAAAAGGGAGAGAAACTGCGTCTGCCGGCATGTGCTGTGATGATTCACCTGGGAGACCTTAGAATCAGTGATCCTCTAATTCACCCAATAAAGGGACTTGTTGGGGAGGATGATAGAAAATTAACATACAGAAAGAGCCCTCGTACACACACCGTAACCAGTGAAAGCTATTATGGTATGCATTTACGATAGCAACAGATAAGATAAAACACCTAAGAGTGAATTTAACAAAAAGTGTGCAGAATTTACGTGAGCTAACTTTAAAACACATCGGAAAGACACAAAAGTAGCCCTGAACAAATGTAAGACACGCCTTGCTCGCAGATGAGAAAACTCAGTATCACAAGGATGTCAGTTCTCCCCAAGCTCACTCATAAATGTAATGCATTTGTTTTACTATTAAGCTAGACAAGTAGATGCCAAAGGTTATTTGAAAAGTATGCAAGAATAGCCAGGAAACCGGGGGGAATGAAAGCCACACGGTGGCGCTACCCTTGCTAGATTCTAAAACACGGGAGAAAGCGTCTGTAATAAACCAGCGCCGTACTGGCACATGAGGAAGCGGAGGGACCAGCAGAAAGGACCACGAAGTCCAGGCATAGACCCGGTTACATGTAGAACTTTAGTAGATGACAGAAGTGGCATTTCAAATTCCTGCACCAAAGGTAGGCTTTTCAGCAAACGGCCCTGGGACGGTTTGGTAGAGGTTCGCTAAAAAAGATAAATCAGCTCCCCTCCTTTCACCGTATGGGAGAATAAGCACCAAATGGATCAAGGATCTAAATTTAAGAAGGTGAGCCCATTAAGTACTAGACTCAAGTGGACGAATCCCTGAGTAACATGGGTATAGGGACAGGCCATGAGGACAGGACAATTACAGGCAGTTAAAAAAAGAGTGATACATTTGACAACATAGAAATCAAAAATCAAAAACATTTTCGCATAGTAAAAAATGCCATGAACATCAAAAGGCAACAAACTGGGAGAAAACATTGGCAAGATAACACAGATAAAGCACTAATATTCCCTAGCATAGAAGGGACTATTAAAAACATGAATAGGTAATTCTCACTAAATATATATACATACACATATATATATACATCTATACACACACACGTATACATATACACATACATAAAAATAGTAAGTCCGGAAAAAGTCCAGCCCGTGTTACTAAAATGAGAACAGTTTGCATGACATCGATGTAACCTGGCAGACAAGGAGAGCGGACTGGGATGTGCATGCGTGAACAATGATGACTTCATTGTCCTAGTCAGTGGGGGTGGTAGATGCCACTGAGTGAGCATGCGTACTGTGTGGTCATCACATTCAAAGTGACCGAGTGAGCAGAGCAATGAATCTGCATCAGCATTCCTCGGGGGAAACCATCCGGATGATTCAGAAGGCCGAAGCTCTGGGCAACTGGTGACTGGCAGCTTCACCACACGTAACGCAGCCGCTCATGCATCACGTCTGGTGCAGAGTTTTTTTTGGCAAAACATCAAATCACCCAGGTGACTCAGCCCCCTACAGCCCAGATTTGGCACCCTGCCACTTCTGGCTTTTCCCAAAATTAAAATCACCTTTGAAAGGGAAAAGATTTCAGACCGTAGATGAGATTCAGGAAAATACAACAGGGCAGCTGATGGTGACTGGGAGAACTGTGTGAGGTCCCGAGATGCCCACTTTGAAGGGGACTGAGACATCATTGTCCTGTGTACATTGTTTCTCGTATCTTGTATCTTCTTCCATCAGTGTCTCTGTTTTTCATATTACATGGCTGGATACCTTCCGGACAGGCCATATAGATATAAAAAACACTGTGTGTGTGCTTAAACGTTTGGAAACGGCACACACAAGAGGAAGGCAGAATGCAAGCACATTGAAATGCCTTCTCTCCCTATCGGGTTGGCCCAAGCTAAGAAGCGTGGCACCACGTGGTGGTGGAGAGGCTGTGTGGAAACACATGTCCCATACTCGCTGGTTCATTGGCAATGGAGGGGACTCTGGCAGTATCTCGCCCAGCTCTGTATGTGTCTGGCTCAGCATCCCACTTCTGGAGTTTACACCTCGAACAACACAAAAATACATGCAAACAAGGGGTTCATTGTCATTTTGGTGCCTACCCGTCAGAGAGTGGTTGAATAAACTATGCTGCATTCACACAATGGATTATTCCTCAGCTGTAGAAAAGAATGAGGAAGAGCTCTGTGAACTCATAGAGAATGTTTCCAGGTTAGAATAAGTGGGGTGGGGTGGGGGGAGCAAAAAAATATCTATAAAATGGTAACTTTCTCTAAGGGAGAAAGGGAAATAAGCAAATACGCATGAATCTGTTTGTGCAGAAAGAAACAGCAGGAAGAATAAACCAGGAGCTAGCGGCATTAGTTGAATTGTTATTTACAGAGAGGAGAGAGGCCGGGAGCTCTAGGTGGACGGGGTGCGTGGGGAAGTGTGGCACTTCCCAGAGTGTGCTTCTCCATACAGTTCTGACCCTTGGAACCAAGTTTAAAATAACAAAGAAACAAGGACTGGAGCGGGGGCCCTGTAATGGAATACAGAAGTACAATGAAGCCTAACCTTAATTCACACAAATGGTGTGGCCACACTACAGTGAAAGAAAAAGGAACAAGCCCAAGGAACTTTTAAACATAATATTTACTATATCCCCTCAGGCTGAGGACAAAAAAGAACTGTACGTAAATATTGAACCCTAGTTAGTAAGTTTGTTTTTCACGGTAGCATGGGTCAGCAATTCTGAAACCACTCTCTGTGTGTTACAGTGTTGAGCAAATAAGTAAATACATTCGAGGTAATGCGAGCCAGATTTCTTATTACTGGAGAAGGAAGTTACAAATTTAGAAAGGGGGACTAGAGCGAACCTTGTGTTGGATTGGAATTGGAGTTCTCAGTGAATTCATGGCTTTTAAGGTAGATGGATTGATGTATGGATGGGAGGGAGAGAGGAAGGAAGGGAGGGCGGGGGGAGGGAAGGAGGGAGAGAGGGAAGAAGGGAAACTCTCACTTTCTAGCTATTTTTCCAGCCCCAAGATTTGTTTTATAAATACCGTTCTCCACTAAAAGGAGCCAAATCTCCTTGCATGAATGGCTGATTCCAGGGCTGGGGCTGAGAAAGTTCAAAAGGATCCTGGAGCCTCTTCTTAAGCCAGAAAGTGGGGAAGTGCTGAGAGATGACCCGCACGTCTCAATAGGACACAGTCACCAGCTCAAGGAGCGTCTACTTGCCCAATTCAGGGAAGCTGAGCTTCAAAATAAATAATGGTAGGCAAGCATATGCCCTATCAAGTAAGAATCCCTAAGTCCAATCTGATATGAATAAATAGGTAAAAAGATAAATGAGGGGGGAGAAGAAAAGGCTCTCACAGTAGTGTCCCAACAAGTAAATATGAAAGAAGTGATAGAATCAGGAAATCACTACCGAGCAGTCCCCAAGAAAATACAATTGCTCCTCCACAGATGCAAAACTCGTAGATTGAATTTCTTGAGAAACCTAGTTATCTTTCCACAAACATTTATTAGTTATAGTGGAAACACAGTAACTTCACAGGGGGAAAACCTGGCACATTCCACCTTACCCAGGTGGATCACAGGTAAGTCACCACTGTCCGTGTGTTAGTATCGAGCAAATACTGGTCCACCTATTGTAACAAAGGTACTCGGTAACATGAGCTGCTGGTAGTAGGGATACAGGGGAGAGACTGGCGAGGTGTATGGGAAGGGAACTCTGTACATTCTGCTCAGTTTTTGTATAAACCTAAAGCTCAAAACTAAAGTCTAGTAATTTAAAAAATACTGCGTCGTGACATGCAAACACGCATGCAGTGGCAATTTGTGCCATGCGGCTTTGCCGAAACACAGCCACACTTGCCCACACCTACTCCCTGTGGCTGCTTTTGGGCTGGTGCCTCCGGGTTGGTGTTTGCAGCGGAGGCCCTGTGGCTCACAGACTAACGTGGGACGGTGGCAGCCGGTCCGCGCTGTCACCCAGCCCAGAGGCAGGCAGCAGGAGGACCCCAGGGCGAGGGGCAGGCAAGGCCTGTCGGGTGAGTTTCAGGTGGCCTTTGTGTTGTAAAGCTGCCATCTCTTGGAAAGCGAGGAGATGATTCACTACTGAGCAGGCGGGCACGTCTGTAACCTACTTGAAGAGAAGCTGGGTTTTGAAAACTTTTCATGAACAGTATAGTCCCTGGTTATAAAATGAACGTACTCCAAGTTTGGGGATATTGGAAAATCCAGGAAAGTGTGAAGAAAATAAAAACCACTTGAAATGTTACCACCCGGAGATTACATAGAACGACGTAAAAGGTGTTGAAAGCATCACATAATCGTGCCTCCACCTCCCGGAGGTAAGCCCTGCCGGGCACTTCCCGGAGTCTTCTGTCCGTGCTGGCACGGAGAAGTGCCAGCCCGCGTGCACGGGCCCGCGGAGCTGTGGGCAGGCCCTTCTGTTCAGGTGTCAACGTAACGAGACTGTCCGTGACTGTGTGTCGACAACCTTGTCTTAATACCGCAAGGAAGGAATTTCTCCCATTGTCAGAAACTTCTTCTGTAATATACATCCGTGTGTGTGTGTGTGTGTGTGTATGTTTTAATGGGGGAAAGTCTAAAAGAATATATACGTTTAGTGAGAAGATACAGCAGCAGTATCTCCTGACAGTGAACCCAGAATTGTATGACGATTTCGATGTCTTCCTTACGTTCTGTGTAGTCTCTGGAAGGTAAATTTTCCAGGAAGACTTTCTATGAATGGCTCATTTTCTGCTTTGTACTTATCTGTATATTGAAAATAATTGTGCTCCTTAAAATAACCACAGCTAATATTTTGTAGCTGCGTGTGGGCTTTTGCATCCCAGTCAAGTCCCCCTATAGCGTCCAGCAGGCGTGTGCCCACATCACCAGGGTCAAGTGACACCCGCTCTCTCATGCGGGGCTGCTGCGAGTTTTTCCACTCCTCTGCGCCGTCCATGTTCCTGACCCCTCCCAGCGCAGGGCTGCGGCGGATCGTGTGCCCGAGTTCTCTCCTCTCCCTCGGGCTTTAATCTTAGAGGTGCAGTCACCACGTCAGGAGGCGTAAAATTTACAAGGCTCTCATTCCACGCAAAAAGCCTGGTTTTAAGAATTTCTGCTCATTAATTACTATCAAATAAGCTCTTTATAATAAAATCAGGCTACAGGTAACTGTTATTGTCTTATTTATTTTTAAAGTGATTTTTACTACTATTCTTAGAAGTATTTATGAATTATTAATGACAGATATTATATCTGAACATAAAAAACATGCTTTGCCCCCAAATTTTTCAAAATAACTTTAAAGGTAACTCATCATGTTAAACAAAAGTTTGAAAATGCAGAAGAGATTTTGTCAAATCTCACTCACCCTCTTTCCTGTGAATTTTACATAGTTGGAATGAAAGCGCGTGCGGTTTTGCATCCTGCCTGTTTAACACTCCATTGCAAGCAGTTCTTCTGTGTTGCTCTGGAGCCCTCATAACTGTGATTTCTAATGACTACAAATTGTTCCATTGACTTCGTGTACCATAACTAACACAACCACCCCCCTGCCGAACACTTAGGGTGTTCATCCATTTTTACTTGTGTAGCCCTGTGGTGAGTGTGGCCTATTTCCTTAGGTTCAAGTCCCCAAAGAGGATTGACTGGGTCTAAGTTTAAGTTTTTATTCCTTCCTGATTTTCACTAATTCATACTGGCCTGTCTTCTAGGTCAGTCTTAATTATTGAAACTGTATTCCAACGACCACATGATATTCAGTGTGTCCCCATGGGCAGAGCACCCAGTAGGTGCTGTGATGTCCTTAGGACCTGAAGGGGCCAGGTCACTGTCCTGTCTGCAAAGGGACTGTGTTGGGTGTGCGGGTGTTTCAGACAGAAACGACGCTTTCCTTGCGTGCCCGGCTGGTCCTACAGTGAATGCGCTCGGCTGCCACTCACAGGAAACTTTTACTCCACAGCCTTTGCCAGCGAGGAAAGAAAATACACAGAGGCAGGGAGGTAATCATGCTACCCCTCCTTTTTTTCCTTTTTCTGTTTCCTTTTGTGAGAATATCAAGTCGGGATGGAAATGCATTTACGGTGCCTCCTTGCAGCCGAAGCGAACTCCAGCAACTTCCCTGGGAGATGCACGGTGGACAAAGTCCACAAATGCTTCTTTGTTGGCCGTGGCCGTGCGGTTTGGCCCCCAGAGTTATCTCAGATGCACGAATAAATCTGGCGGCCCCCAGTTGTCTCCGGCTCGGCCTTGCCCCCTTCCCCGTTCGCCGCCTCCTCGCAGTTTCCTCTTGGCCTTCAGCGGCACCGACCCAGTCTTCTCATCAATATGCCCTGTTAACTGCTGCCAAACCTCCAGCAGTTTCGTGCATATGTTCGCTTAATCATTTCTCTTTGTTCTGGAAGCCTGTGTTTAGTTTCTGAACGTCCCCCGCCCCCTGCCCCCGTTCGGCCCTCACCATCGCTGCCTGTAGCACACGACTGTCTGCTTGCTGCTTGTGCAGTGAACATCCTAGATGGCCTGCCACAGCGGGAGCCTCCGCAGCCTGCTCTCAGCACGCTAAGTCTCCTCCCTGCCCCAGACATCTCTGAGCCCCTCCCGGAGAGCCCACGGCCTTGCCCAGGTGAAGGGCTGCAGGACCCTCCTGGCATGGACAAAGCTTCCTTCTTAGGCCTCTCTGCCGGTGCAACACAAGAGAAGGAAGCTTTCTTCTTGGAACTGGAGGGTGTCTAGGCCTGTCGGTCTCAATGGGTCATTCATGGTGTCCAAGAGAAATACCTCCGGAGCTGTATTTCATGGGCGATGGAAGGGGGCCTGGCCTGCGGGCGTGGGCGGCCTGCTTGCTGGGAGTGCCCTATGCCCGGGGCCTGGCCAGCCCCCTGCCCAACAGGCCAGCTCATCTTAGCAAGAAAAGGGGTCTCCAGGCACCTCCTCCCTAGGCCTGCACACACCGTGCACAGCTCTGCGAGCCAGGGCACACAGAGACGCTGTGGCTTTTCTCTGCTCTGAAGTGTTTTTCTTCTCTCGCCATTTGTGAAGTCCCACCCCATTCCCTGAGCCCCGTTCCCAGAGGAGAGGATAAAGAGCTACTCAGGGTGTGGACTTTCTGTAGAGCCCTTTCTCCTCAGCACGGGGGTGCTGGGGGTCCCTGGGGGTCCCTGGACACTGTGATAGGGACCTGCGCTTATGCAGAACACCAGCTCTCCCTCATCCGCGCCCTTGCCTCTCCCCGCCCCCGGAAAGTGTTTCAAAAAGGCCCACGCAGCCGCCCTGGCAGTGGGCAAACCTCAGTTTCGCCTTAATAAATCCCACAGTGTACTCTGCCACTCGGTGTCTGGTCGGCAGCTCCCAGGAGTGCAGCGGAGAAAGTGTCTGCACAGGGAGCTAACTATGTAGAGTGTGGCCGGGAGGCGGTTCCGAGCGAGGGTTTCCCCCCCTTTCCTTTTCAGAAAACAAGTTGCCGGTCCTCATTTGGTGGGGATGCAGTGCACTTTTCTGCCTATCCCCCGAAGGGAAGTTTGCATTCTCTTAAATGAAACCATTTTAAAAGCAGAACTCAAGCCTAAAATGACCCAGCGTTCTCCCAAGTTCTCAGAAGGTGTAGATTTATTTACTATAGTTAAAACATAATTAGTTCTCAGGGGACAGTGTATCTTTTAAACGGCTTTATTGCCACCATATTGGTTTTCTGAATAATCAGAAACTTCTGTTATGATTATGTTCTGGGGTTCGAACAGAAATGCACTGTAAGTAGAAACAAATGTCAGGAATTGTTAGTTGTCACTCGAAGGAGGGACACCACATCAGAAAGGCCTTGATGGGACATTCCGAAGAAACAGGGTCTCGCAACGTCTTAGATAAACTGGGCAGCAGCTCACACGGCAGGTACACGCGCCTCCCCTGCCTCAGTCTCCCCGGGCTGGGGTGGGGCCGGTCCCTGGAAAGCCGGGAGGTGGCCTTTTCCCCGCAGACGCACAGAGGAGTGTAAGCAATGTCGCCCACTTTGTCTGCACTGAAGGACCTCCCGCCCGAGCCCCCGTTCTGGCTGACCAGTCTTTCCCACCGTTTGCAGGTTGATGTTTGAGATGCCGCAGGAAATGGGCTTAATCGCCATCGCAGTCCGCCAGACACAGGGCAAAGGTCAGTCATCTTTTGTTATCGTTTGGGTTGCGTCTGTTTTCTGAAACCTGACTCTGGGGCCAGAGAGCTGATCGACAGAGTGTGCCCGTCCTCCGATGACTCCATTTGTGTTCACGCCCCACCAGCCCCGCCCACCCCACAGGCGGAATGGGGGTAGAGGGATGGAATTGATCAGAGATTGAGCCTTTATAGAATTAAAGCATTCTCTGAAACTGAGATGTCGCTTATCACCTGACATCTGCTTGTGGCGGTTTTCACACTTGGTTACCTACATCTTGTAGATTCTTCTCTCTGACACAGTATATAGGCTTTGCAGTTGGTGACTCATAACTATGCTATAGAGACGCTTATTGTCCCAGGGGTTCCCTGTGAGGGGCTGTCTGTGTCACTCCTGAGGGTCACACAGATGGGCCTCTCATCTGCCAGTCCCTAGCCCAGCTGGCACCGCAGTTTGCGTGCCGTGGGACTTGAGCGGCGCCCATCCACACAGTGCCCCAGAGAAGCAGAGGGCTGCTCAGAGCTTCCGCCACCTGCCGACCCTCCCAGAAGTCACAGTGCCGAGAGCAGATTCCGGGGTCCCTGGTCATGCGGGAGGCACTTGGCCCCTGGCCTTCCCCACCCCCAGCCGGCGCCGGGCTGACCCCCAAGTGCTTTAACTGACGGGCTCTTCTGCCTTTCTCAGAAGGAGTGAAGAGTCCAGTTCTCTGCTTCTTTCTCTTAAACATTCCTTTTGAACATAAAGAGAAAAAATTTTTTCATTTTACCAAAAGCTGTGGGACTCAGTATGGTGGTTAAAAAAAGAAAAATTTTGATTAGCTGTGTCTCCTGTTTCGATCACTTCATTGTCCTGACTTCTGTTTTAAGAGAGTAGCAATTCAGTTAATATCAGGGGTCACCGTTTAAGTTCAGCTTCCTTTGTTTAAGCGACAGTGAGGTGCGGTTCACATACCACACCGTCCTCCCACTCACAGTGCACAGGTGTGTGGTTTTTAGCCATCAGCCCAGTGAGAACCCCTTCTAAAAGGGGCTTCCAGGAGCTCTCGTGGACTAGCGCAGATGCAGTCCGGTTCCCCATCTCCGTTCCGCCTGCGTTAAATTACCGTGTGGTGAGAACTCGTTTGAGAGTAACATCCTGATGCTTGAGACTTCCAGCCGCCCCGGCGTAAACCAGGCGCCCCCAGAGTCAGAGACTCGTTTAGCGGCAGAGCTTCAAATTTTAAAAAGCTGCTCTGTTACTGAGTGAACCCCAGGACATCCACTCGGCTTCACCGGCCCGGTTTATTCCGGGGGGGACATGTCTTCAGCCTGTGGCTCTGAGTCACTTCCTGGCACAGTGTGCATCTGAGTCCGTTCACGTGGCCGTGGGGCCTGTCTTCCAGGGCGAGGAAGGAATGCGTGGCTGAGCCCCATGGGATGCGCTCTTTCCACACTGCTGGTCTGCATCCCGCTGAGGTCCCTGCTGGGGCAGAGGATCCCATTCGTCCAGCACCTGATGTCCCTGGCTGTGGTGGAGGCGGTCAGGTCCATCCCTGGGTACCAGGTACGTGCCGTTCCCTCCTGTTGCGTCCCGCTCTGCATGCAGACGCTGGCTCGGGGTGCCTGTCGCAGGTGTCTGCCAAGCCCTGGCCTGCTCTCCGCACAGCTGGCGGCAGCACCCCCGAGTTGTAACAGCACCGCTGGTTCTGTGGCTGCCCCAGGCTTGCCAGGGCGCATTTGTCCCTGGGGTTCCCGCTCTATGCTGTTGTCAAACAGCCTGGTGAGGCTGAGACTTTTTCTTTTAATCGAAACACATTGGATTGGATGGGGCTATTTCTCTGTGTTTTCTGGTAAAAAGGTTTATTTTATAGACCCCTGAAATGTTTCTCATTTCCTGCCCTCATGACCACAGCCTGTACTCAGCAGGGCTCTGCTTGGTCTGCGGTGGTTCACGTTTAGCATGCAGGTTTGTTCGGGGCTCTCTGCCCCCAGCTGCAGGGACAGACGTGCCTGCTTCGTCAGCACTGTTGGGCCTTTGGTGTCGGTCATTGAGACAAGGAAAAGGGAGCGATTAACACTGTGACTGGAAACCTTTTCTCTGGTGCCCGGCCTCCACCTACCGTATCCCCCTTTCCGTTTTTCCATGAGGAGTCTCCTATGGCCATGAGGGCAGTGGGTGGTGTCCCCTACCTTCTTCCCACCTGTAGCTCTTCTTTACGTCAGGCTAGAGACATGCATCTGGTTGGTTCTGAGGCAAGATGCTGAGCTCAGGACTCAGAGGAGGCCTCTTGTCCGAGTCTGACACAGGAGCAGCACCCTCCGCGGGCCCTCAAGTCCCCTCCACAATAGCCACGTCCTCACAGTTACTGTGCAGAGGGTGTGGTCCGGGCCAAGCCCCCAGCATGCATGCGGAAACCGGACACTTGTCACCAGCACTCGGCATCCTTGCCATCTGATGGGCTCGGGTGCCCCAGACGGTCACACACCTGCGTGGGCCCAGCCTGCAGCCCCTGAACGGGCATCGTGTCTGGAAGGAAGCAGTTGAAGAGATGACGTTCTGTCGTGGGGAGAAAAGATGTTTTAACCCCGGTGACAGGTTAATTAGTCTTAGGAAAAGAAGTGAAATGCTGAGCCTAAATCTCTTTAGCTTTTTCATGGTTTTGATTTTGACCTTGTAGCCTCACTCGTTAACTTGGCGAGCATTCCTTGCCTGCCGAGTGAGAAGGCAGTGCCAGGCGCTGGAGGCCACGGGATGGGTGCTGGCCAGCTTGCCCTCAGTCACTCATGGTTGGGGAGGGGGTCCCCGTTGTCCTTAAGACACTGCCATCCAAGTCCACATACTGTTTCCATGGTTGTCCAGCCCCGCCGGATGATGGGCCTTCTGTTTGGATTTGCATTTAGTTTTGGCAAGACCCATTATTCAAGTGCACAGTACAGCTACAGGGCAGCTCAGACTCCTCCGAGTCATTAGTTTGCCTTTCCTGTGTCCTCCACTGCGACCCCAATGTGTCCCTAGCCAGATGTCACTGTCAGCACACAAACCGTGCCCAGTCTGCCTGGACAGGAGGCGGCGTTACTGTGATGCTCACCATTCCTTCCAAAACCCCCCATGCTGCTGCTCTTGGACCGTCTGCGAGGTCCCTGCAGGCTCCTGCAGCTCTGCCCCCAGCCCCACTCATGCTCCCGCTCTGGGGGTGCCGATCATCTACACTCTACACTGTCCCTCCCCTAACACCTGTGGCACTTCCTGTACCTGAGCCTCTTGTACGGTGTCTACGTGGATCACTCCGAAGAAGAGTTATTCGGGCTCCTGGTCCATCTCCCACAAAGCAACCAGTCCTCTGAAGGCAGGATCGGAGCCTGGCTGTTTGCTTTACACTCGAGGCCCGCGACAGCCGTTTGAATGGATGGTCGAGACCACAAATGATAAGCATGCGCGGCCTCCTCTGCATCATGGAGTGGATGTTACTGTGTATCTGTGTGACTGCCCAACACTTCATAAGCCAGTCTGAACTTGAGGAGTCACACAGGCGCCTGAGAGCAGCGCCTGTGCAGAAGCGGGTGCCCCCCCCGGGGGGCAGGGCTGTTCTGCACTTCCTCAGGGGCTGTGCTCTGCACCGTGGTCACGGGAGGCAAGTGAGGGAGAGGAGGGAATTGCCAGTGACCAAGACCACTCTCCACATGGCGCATTTTCTAGACTAGCATTTCTGCACCTTGTCACCATGGACATTTGGGCCCCGCATCTTGGCTGGGGACCGTCCTGTGCGCTGTAGGACGTGGAGCAGCGTGTCTGGCCCCTGCACATGACAGTAGGACCCCTTCAGGCTGTGGCAGAAGTGTCTCCCCATAGTGGCCAACGTGCCCTGGGGCAGAATGCCTCTCGTCCCCTCCCCCGCGAACCCTATTCTAGACAGAAAAGAACCAGCAAGCTCCTTCTCCGTTATGGGGGGTGGTGAACACCCCGTGTTTTATTTATACTTTTGTTCTTTTGTGCTCCTGCCTTTCTTCTCTCAGCCTAGAATGTTCTACCAGGACAGGTGAGCTTGGAGAGAAGCAGAACAGAACCGTATTCTAGGTGCCAGGTGAAAAGAAGGCCTGGTGTGGGGAGACAAGGGGTTTGAAGCAATGGGCTCTGTAGGGTGTTGGGGTGGCCAAGAAGTCTGTATGGTTTTCTCTGTAAAGTAAAAGACACGTTTTTCATTTTCACCAGTAACTTTATTGATTTGGATATTTTGAGTATGCAGCTGTCTTCCACATGGTATAATGTCGATTGTTATCAATTCATGTCTTGATTGGATCGCTATCAACTTCATCCAACTGGTCTGCCCAACCGTGGAGCATCATCCAGCGAGAAATCTCCAGCACAGAACTTCACAAACCACTTTTGACATGTTTGATATACATTGTACAAATCTTTTTTTTTTGCATTTCAGTTGCATTTTTACCTTTCTTGAAATAATAAAGCATCATATGCTGAAAATGTTGCGTATTTTTTCCATCTTCAGTATTAAAATGGCTGCACAAAAAATTCACCAGTTTTGATAAGCTTTCTTAAATGCACACTGATATGACAGCTGTCACAATACCATCTAACACAATTACCTTGAATGAAGTTAAAGACAACGAAGTGCTACTAGAGCCATCGTACGGGAAAAACCAAGCAAACCTTTTGGCCAGCCCATGGTATCGGGCACCCAGGCTTGGTGTCAGCAAGCCCTGGGTTTGAAGCCCAGCCCTGCCGCATCCTCATGACGGGACCTCAGGAAGCCCTGCAGTCCCTCTGTGCTTCGGTGTCCTCCTCTGTTCAGCAGGGTGACACTACAGCCAGCATAGGGGTTTGGGAGAGGTGACATGTGACGGGTGCTACGAAGGGGCTCGGTGCTGGGTCTACCCCCAGGGCACTGGGAGACTGTCAGCTACTCTTGGGTCTCTGCCACCCTGGGGGCACAGGCAGGGTTGCCCAGGGCACACCCTTCAGGCCAGTCCGATTCTGTCTCCCGAGCCGACTGCTGGCGTTCTTCAGGGCCTTCTCTGGTGCTTGGTGAAGCAAGCTCCTCGGAGCCCTCGGAGCGTTCTGCCCGCCTTTTATGACCCGGGTTAGTTGAGGGCCAGCATGGGCCCCTCGAGCCCGAGTATTATTTTTCTCCTGGCCCTGCCCCTGATAGGTGCTCCATGGTGGTGGGTGCCCCTGAGATAATGGACTTAGTCCAGCAGACAGGCATCTTCAGAAAGTTGCTGATGACGATGAACGGCAATGGGGGTGGGGAGCATGATGGGATCGGTGCCAGAGAGACTTTAGGTCGCTCCCCTTCCAGCCCCAAGGGGTGCTGTAACACTGGTCATCCCAAAGAAGTGGCCGTCATTCTGAAAAAGAAGAGGGGATGAGCCCCTGTGTTCGAGGGTATTCTGTTCATCCTCTTTTAGCTGGATGACCTCAGCCGGTCCCTTTGGGTCCTTGATTGCTTGATTGATTAACATGCAGGTTCTCCTTTAGGACATCAACTTACGGGTGAAGTGGCCCAATGATATTTATTACAGCGGCCTCATGAAGCTTGGTGGAGTTCTGGTCAACTCTACACTCATGGGAGAAACATTTTATATACTTATTGGTAAGTTTTTAAAGCCTTTTCCCTGGCACTTTCAGACTAATAAAAATGAACATGTTTATATATGGCTCTGTTGGGGGAGTGGGTTATCCTACTGACCACTTTTGCTCAGAGTCTTGCTGTTGTAGAGTACAGTACATGCACAGAACAGGCGGCTGCGTTGGGGGTGCGTCCGGGGGTGAGCGTTCCTGGCTGTGGCCATGACCACCGAATGGGCGTTGCGTCAGATGTATTTTCTTACACCTTTCCACACCGCTGCTTCTGTGGAATTGGAAAACAAACCACGGAGAGACATCACCTCACACCTGTCAGAAGGGCTACTCTCGAAAAGACGAGAAACAACAAGTGCTGGCGAGGACGTGGAGAAAAGGGAGCCCTGCGCGCTGCTGCTGGGAAGTCAGGCCGGTGCAGCCACCGCGGGAGACAGGGTGGACGCCTCAAAGCGCTAAACGTGGGATTACCATGTGACCCAGCAGCTCCACTTCAGGGTATTCATCCAAAGAAAACAAGAACTGTCACCTGGGAAAAACATGGGCAACCCCATTTCACTGCAGCGTGATTTACAGCAGGGCACCTGGGCACAAGGGAGAGGCCGACAGCTGGATGACAGGAAACACGTGCTCGTGTGCGGAAGTGCCGACCAAAGGCCGCCAGGCTCACGCCACCCACAGGTGGCTCTGCCACCCACGGGCACACGGCACCCACCCTCAAAGCTCCGAATAACAGAGATTGGTATTCACTTATTTTTTTGTGGGTGCAGAGATTCTTAAGCAGGGTCCACAGATGCCAAGGAGGCCCGGGGGGGCCAGGGAATGCATTTAGTATGGGGGACACGCAGCATTTTCTGTGGGGAGAATCCATAGCTTTTAGTAAACCTGTAAGGCCATGGGTGGGGGTGCAGGGCGTGCCTTTGACCGGGAAAGATTCAGAGTCCCCAGGAGGGCCGCTCTCGGGTCCTGGGGAGGACCCAGCCTACGCTGACAATAGTCACTGTTGCTCTTGCCCCAGCGCTTTCCGTTAGTGACTACGGAAGGCAGTGGCCGTGAGAGAGTGTTTTCAGTGCTGTGCGGCTCAGCTCCACACTCCGTCTTACTGCGGGTGTGCGTGGTCCGGGTGCCGGACCCAGCAACCCCCTGCGGATTCTGCCCTGTTGCTGGAGTTGTTTTTTCCAGGTGTAACCTACATTGCTTTATATTTTAATAGGCGGTATATATATATATTTTTTAAACCCCAAAACATGCTGAGGCCAATCAGTGCTTCCCTTCGCACTGAAAATGGATCGGAAGAATACCGTTATTATAAACAGCACTGTTCCGCGTGAGGAGAGTTTGGGGGGATCTTTTTCTCAGAGGCCCCGAGAACACGATCGTCCTGCTGCCTGGTTCTCGCAGTGTTTCACTGCTGATTGATGACCCCTTTGAGGTTGATTCAGGGCCCTGCTCAAAACGCAGGTTTGGCTTCTCAGCAGACTGACTGCCCCCGGAGAGGGTAGTGGTGTTGAGTAACAGGAGAGATAAGCCTATTCAGGCCCTGCCTCGGGCAACGCACTTCCCGGAAGCCTCCATTCAAGAGCCTGTGAAGAGCCAGTGAATGTGGGTTGGCCCCTCGCCAGCAGCGTAAGCCCAGCACCGTCCCAGGATAAAGTATTAAAAGATGTGTTCTAGCGCTGTGCCATAACCAGAGTTTGCTCCTCAAGACCTGAATAAAATTCTTTATTTTCAAGCGTGTGCCCTGTTATTCAAGCAGGAAAGAAGCGGGAGGCTGTGGGTGCTGAGCCATAGTTCTGGGCTAGACCACACGGGGCATGGTGTCAGAAGCAAGAGGTTCTGCCCCGTTCTTGGCTTCTGCTTCACTGCGGCAGAAGTGGCTTCTTTGTTCCAGCCCATGGCAGTGAGGTCGGGGTGGCCCTGGCTTGCTGAGGGTGACTGATAAAGGAGGGCGAAAAGGAAGATGGGCTTGAATCTACATGTCATTCTCTTTTGTTTGTTTTTTTATTTTGTATTAATTTTTATTGCTCAATTACGGTTGTCCCCCTTTTCCCCCATTACTCTCCCCTGCCCACCCCCTCCCCCACATTCAGTCTGCCACCCCCTGTTGCCCTTGTTCATGGGTCGTTTATACTTGTTTCTGGACTTGACTCGCCCTCTCCCCTCTGGTCACTGTCTGTCTGTTCCTTTTTTCCGTGTCTCTGGTTCTGTTTTGCTGGCTTGTTCATTTTGAACATCCTTCTCCAAGAGGGCGGGGACAGCCCAACACCGCCTGAGGACGGGGAGCGGAAGTTGGCAGTAAGAGCCATGCCGTTCTCCAGGCGGTTGAAGGAACGCGTGCTGTCACCCACAGTCACGCTGCTCCTGTGCTCCAGTTGTCTGTCTGTTTGTTTTGGACCAGGCTGTGGGTTCAACGTGACGAACAGCAACCCCACCATATGCATCAACGACCTCATCACAGCGTACAATAGGGAGCACGGGGCGGGGCTGGAGCCCTTAAGGCCCGACTACCTCATCGCCAGGGCTGTGACCGCACTGGAGCAGCTGATCGACAGGTTTCAGGATGGAGGGCCCCATGCCGTTCTTCCGCTTTACTACAAATACTGGGCGCACAGGTCAGTGCTGGCTGGGCTGCGCGCTGTCAGAGCTTCTCCGGCAGGTCTGTAGTCCGGTGTCCTCTGGCGAGAAACTCAGCGCGGGTCTAGGCAGTGATCTTTCGCCTTTCTGATGGAGAGACCCGGGGATACCACCTTGAGCAAGTCAGCTCCGCCCATAGGTGCCAGGACCAGCTGGTCTCTCGTGCCTCCTGATGGGATGCACCAGGGAAGACCTCCTCCTGCCAGCGCGTTTAAGTGACTGTAAGTGTGAGGCCACAGACAGTCTAGATTGTAGAATAGTCTAGATAACAATGGTTTTCCAAGTGGGGTTCCCCAGGTGGTGGCGGTGGCCTCTCCTGGGAACTTGTTGGGAGTACAGATTCCTGAGTCCCACCCTGGACCTCCTGGATCAGAGACCCGAGGCCGGGGGCTCTAACAAATGCTCCAGGGGGCGCTCACGCAGCCTCGAGCCTCAGAAGCACCTGCGTGTGCACCAGCAGCCTGCTCCCCTTCGAAAATGACAGTGTCAAAGGAGAAGGTGGGAGCTTTTTGAGATTAGAGAGGCGTGACGGCTAAGTGCAGTATGTGGTTCACACTCAGCTCCTGGATGGGAGGAAGCAGCCACGAAGAACATTAGTGGGATGGCGGGGGAGTCTGCACTGTGTGTTAGGGGATGTTAGTGCATCAGGGTTGGGCTTTTACGGGTGACAGTGGTATTACGGTTTTGCAGGAGGTTGTTCTTGGGAGATACAGGTAAAGGGTTTAAGTATGAAGTGTCATCACGTCTACACCTTGTAAATGTGTGTGTGTGTGTGTGTGTGTGTGTGTGTGTGTGAGATCAGTTGCTGTGAATTTAAGTAAAGGGGGAATATGAGGTTCATTGTATTATTTTTTCAGCTTTTCTATGGGTTTGAAATTCTTCAAAATAAAAATGTTGGGGGAGGGAAATTCTGTACTTATAAACTGTTAAAGGTGTAACTCAATAGGCACATTTGAAAAATATTCAAAAGGAGAAGGAGTTTAACTTGTAGCTGATGCTACCCAACTTTGTTTCATAAGATGAAACTTTTCAGCTCAGCTTCCTTTCTCCCTGTCTCGGCCAAACTCCTCGAGCGTTGCAGGATTTCTTGAAAGTGCGAGGGGAGAGGAAGTGGTGCCGATGGCCAAAGACCTGTTTCTGAGAAAAGCAGTTCCTCTCCCTGTTAGCCTGGCCAACCCCTGGCTGTGCTAGTCGTCACCCAGATGGCTCACTCGGATGTGAGCATCAGAGCTCAGGCCGGACGCCCCTGACCTTACCTGGCCCCGGCCTGCAACAGCCCAATCCCTTCCTGTCCCGGATAACAATGTGATTGTCCCAACCAGCTGCATTACATTCCCGGCAACCTTTCCCTGTGACCTCTCCCTATGCTTCATTTTCAGTGCCCAGCAAGTCTGCCTGGGAAGCACTGAGGGGCCGAAGGCGTGGATCGTGGGTCTGGACGATTCTGGGTTCCTGCAGGTTCATCAGGAGGATGGCCGGGTGGTGACTGTGCATCCAGACGGCAACTCCTTCGACATGCTCAGAAACCTCATCGTCCCCAAATCGCAGTAGTGCCCACACAGGAAGACCGCCTGGGGCTGGGGTGCTCATGGCGAGCCTGGCGCTGGGGCAGTGGGGCGGGGCAGCAGCTGCGATGACTCCGGACCGGCCCCCGGACATGACACTGCAGCAGTTATTCCAATCGGTCCCTGCCCACACCTCACCCAGGGATCTAGAAAACTAATTTAGCGGGGTAGGCCAATTTTCTCTCCCTCCAGTTAACCTGTCAGTTCTTTACTTTCGTGCTGCCGGTTGTCATTGCACTGGCGCTGGAAGATGATGTGGGTCGGGGGTTGGCAAGTGGAAAAGATTTCGTTCAGGGGAAGCCCTGCAGTAGGTGTGACATTTTTCTCCCCTCTTGGGCCTGGAGGTGTGTTTATTGCTCCCCCACCCCAAACTTCTTTTTACATGGAAACCGCAATGGAATAATTCAGAAATTTCCCAGTAGTGGAGACCTCTACCCCTAGACTATTAAAAAGCAAATCAAAGAAAGCTCTGGGGCTGGGGAGGGCGGGAGAGGTGCGGCAGCTGTTTATAAGCCCCTGGGGAGGTGGTTTCCTACAGGAACAGACTTCGGCACTTAGTCCTTGTTTTATTTTTGTGTTAATGAAGAAGAGGGAAGGTCAGCTTCTGAGGGTTCCTCTTGGCCTGGTGGTTTGTGGTCCAATGACAATGGCTGCTGGCCACAGAGATGCGTCCAGCTGGGACAGTTGCAGTGACCTGGCGGAGGAAATCGGTTAATTACTTTGACACTAATTTATGAGCTCTCCTTTCATAAATTTAATTTTACTGTATACTCTAAAGTGTTGGGATCAAGTTCAAGATCCTTAGCGGGCTGAGGAGTCTTGCTTGGATGCGGGGCTGGGTGTGGGGCTGGACGAGTGGACTCTGACAGCTGGAGGCAAGGGCGTGCTCGCTCACCACCCACCAGGGAGGGTTTGGAGCTTTTCAGCCGGTGCAGGTGTGCTGTGACACGTGGAGGGCCCCTGGGAGGCTGGCACACCCGGAAGACGGGAGCACAGGGCATCACACTTACGAGTCTTCACTTTGCGGCCCCTGCTTCTGACAGCGACGAGAAGGAAAATGCTATTGATGTGGAATACCGTAATTTCAGAGGCAGGGAGTGAGTGTGTGTGTGTGTGTGTGAGAGAGAGACAGAGAGACAGAGCAGTCTTTAAAAGATCTTCAAAATCTGATATCCTAAAAGTCTCCATGGAAGAACAAAAGAAAGGAAGCCTTTTGATACACATTTGCTGTTTCCAGATGTACGCCATGCTGTTTCCATGTAACTCCTATCTCCATTGAACTGGGGAATTATACACACTACTTTTCAGCCTTAAAAGGCCAATTTTTGCCCACTTTTCTCTCTTCCTGCCAGTCCAAACTGAAATTAGTGGAAAGAAAACTTGATGGAGCTCTCAGCTTTGAACAAAATCGCCTTATTGTGCAAGCAGCACCATCTTTATCCAGCTCTTAGCCACTCGGGCTAAGTCCAGAGACTTGTGGTTTCCAGTGTAAAATCGGCCTACCTTCAGCCGGCACAGGCAGCCCCGTAGGAAGGGGGAAGCAGGAACGTTTAGTTAAGTACACCAACCCAATTTGTGTTTTTTGGAAACTCAACTTTTTAAAAGGAACTTCAAAAGTAGTTTTTGTAACTAAGGCTTCCATTAGAATTATTACCCCCTGGCCCCCCAAAAGATCACTCTCTCCTACATGCCCAAGTCTTCTCTTAGAGTTAGTCGCAAATTTAAATAAAAGCCCACACCGCCCTAAAATTACAAAATAGACTCACCCTTGAGAGGGCGTCTGCAAAACATCACCAGGAAGAAAGATCTCCGGCGCACGCTGCGAGATTCATCTGTCCACCGTGGTAACGAGGCGAGCGGTCCCTCAGCCGCCATCATCATTCCTCTGTGCATTTCTTCGGGGGGTTACTTAATGAGAAACACGCTGTGTTTTGTTTTAAGCTGAAGTCCTGTTCTAGACAGCTCTGCTTTGGGAAAAAGTGTTATCATCTCATTTCCTTTCTGCAAATTAAAACTAATGAAGTGCGGCCCTGTCGGAGCAGATAGAGCTGTTGCGGCCCGCGCCCTCCTGCCTCCCTGCTGGTGAGGCTGCTCTTGCGGCGACGCCCAGGTGTCTTCAGGGAGACGCAGTGCACTCGAAGCAGATGCTGCGTCTTACATGCACCCGACTTGGCCTCGGATGAACCAAAGACTTGAAATCCTGCTCCTGTAGAGCAGTTAGTAAGGGCCTTCCACCCGGAGCTGTCAGTGGTGGGGGCCCCACCCCCGCACGTGCGCGCCTCGGTTTGGAGCTGTTCCGCACCACAAGTCTTAAGTCAAGGACCTTTTAAAGTCCCGACAGACACTGCAGGGTCTTCGCGATCTTTGAACCATGATGGCTGAACTCAGGATTGGTGTGTGCTTTCAGGGCGCAGAACGGCCCCCCAGTGTAGAGGCCTTGAGCACCTAGCAGGTTGTGTAAAAGGCGGGACGGCTCTCCCTGAAAGCGGGCCGCAGGAAACTCCTGGGGAAGTGCCACTGAAATAGGACACAGCCACAGCGAGGCTTCCTGTGGCCCCCATGGGGTAGTGAGTGGTAGAAATTCTCAAATCCCATGGGATTCCAGGAAACTGGCCCAGGGCAGGCACTGGCTGAGTTCACGGGGCGTGAGCAGCGTGCAAAGGGTTGTGTCATGTAAAACAGTGGGGCACGCACTGTGGCCGGACAGGCGAGGGGTAGGAGCACAGGCCCAGGACGGGGAGCGGGGAGCACTCTCTGCCCGCTGCATACACCCCAGAGGCCGAGAACTGGGGGAGAACCAGCCTCACCCAACAGATTCAGAATGCAAAAGGACACACTGTAGGCATCGGTTCTATCCATCATCTGTTTGCTGCTAATGGGCAGAAGACGAGAAGCTGTACTCCTGGGCAATTACTATGCATATTTGAAATAAAGTGGCAACCTTTGCATTTTTAACTTTTCACAGAATTATGTCAGAGAAGTAATTAAGCCAATGCCTATAAAAAGCAAGTCTACCAAAATAAACTTTGAGGCTTTCTATACAATATGGGCTCATTGTTATTTTTACCATGTTTCATTTTTAAAAATAGGCAGCTACTTTTGGTTACAGTATTTTTATTCATATTTAAACATATTTTTACAAAATAAATAGTTTTACAAGGTAAGGAATATGAGTGTATTTCTAAGTATTAAGGAGCTGGTGTTCTTTTTATGTATTTTTCACAAATGTATTATGCATCACACAAAAGAGAAATTTTCTTATTCCAAAGAATGAAAGTTAGCAAAACCCAAAGGTAAAAAAAAAAAAGCAAAAACATTTGAGGTGAGAAATAAATTTAATATAACAACGTAATGTGTTTTTAAGTTTAAAAATAAATTTAACAAATTAAGGAACGGATTTTATTTTTGTAGAATTTTTTTCTTCCTCTTTTGCGAAGCTTGATTTTTTGTCTTGACAGTTGTAAGGTTTTAACCTCATACACCGTACTTGAGTTGAGGAACAGCTTGACTAACGCATTTTAGAGCGAGGCTGTGACTCACTAACATTTTAAGCGACTGTAATTTTCCGGCATTTATTTGAAAATGTTTTCATTCCATCTACCCGTGGCAGCCCCCAGTCTGCCCTAAGTGTCTTACAGTTACAGTGAATTACAACTCTGATAGACTTGACACAGGAGGCACTGAGCACACGAACCCCTCCTACCCCAGGCCCAGGGTAGGAAAACACGGCCTGTTGGACTTTAAGAGGAGGTGGGGGGGGGGGCGGTCTCGGGGCAGAAAGTACGGGCTCATGCGGACCTCCTCGGAGCAGCCCTGCTCACACCCTGCTCGCTTCTCTGCAAAGGTATGAATGGAATGGCCTTTCTAGAAAGGGCTTCCACGAACATAAAGGCATTCCTTTCCCTGGGAGGCCCTGCTAGCCTTAAACTGGGCTTCTTTCTCAAGTCTATTCGATCTGGCATTTTTGTGAACATGTTGGGGCACACTGTGATTTTTTTCTTTTCTTACGAGAGGCATATTTATTAAAACGCTTCCGCTTGCCCTGCCAGACCCGTATGGAAGTCAAGATGTGATATCCCCGGCGTAAACAAGCAGACTCTTCAAGATGGACGCTACAATATGAGGTTGCCATAGTAACCCGTTAACTTTGCCTGGCGTTGCTGACCACCTCAAAGCCAACTTGCCTAGGAATCTTCATGTTCTAGGCTACGAAAACTGATGTTTGTTTAGACAGAAAGTCTTCTAGCACACACACACACACTCTTTGTTAAGACTGTTTTTGTTACCATTTGTAAACCTGACAATCTTCGTTCTTCACAGTACCCTCTGATCTTAAACTGCTCCGAACGCCTTTTTTGGTTTGTGTTCATTAAAGGTGGCCCCCCAATGGTTAATAACAAGGTAGACACAAAAACATTTTGCTGTACTTTATTGAAATACGTCAGCTGATATACCTCCTGCCCATCACACCTGCCCCTTCCGGGAATTGTAGTTCAATCACGAGACTCATGAGCATAAACGAAATCCCTCAGGCTCATTGTATGTGCACACCGCCCACCCCCGCCAAGGGCTGCTAATGAGGGGCAGCTAAGTGCAGTGAGAAGTGAACGGTCTGTTCCTACGACCCAGCCTCCTGGCTGCACCGAAGGTGCTCCTGAATCTGCGGATTTCATCTGGTACTGTAAGGCAGCGGACACCCTGCTAGGGAAGGACGCGGGTGCTCACAGTGATGTGGGGCTGGCGACAGATGGTCACGTTGTTGCAGACAGTCCGTGAAGGGGCACTTGGATTGCAGAACAATGAGTTAAAGACATTTCACTCAGAGAGCTGGTGTTGCCTAAAAGTAAACCGTTTTTGAAAAATCAGCAAAGGGGACTGTTTATAGTGTGGAGGAAACTGAAAGCTAGGGGATCAAAGACTCGGTCCCCTTGACAGTCAAGATATGACTTTTAAATGGTCAAATCTTGGGGTAGAAACATGAAAATAAAACAAAAATTTGTAAAACACTGCTGGTGCTTTGTCAAAGATTTGTTTCCCTGTTACAACACGTTCGCATGGAGTTTTGCTGAAGACCATGTACACGTCACTTATCATGACATCCCTTGGTCACGCTTTCTTCCACGCAGCGCGGTCCACGGATAATATTCCATATTGCACACGCACTTTAGCTGTATTAGCACTACCGGTAGCGACCACGAGCCTGGGGAACTGCAGGTCTGTGGGCCAGAGGGATTTTGACTTGTACTCAGATTTGACATAAGTAGCCAATCGCATTGGGCACCTAAATCATCCACATGTCCATCTCATAAAATACCTGGCTATACACACACACACACACATATATATACTTTTGGCATTTAATGCTTACTCAGTATTCTGAAGGTGCTATTCTTGGTTAGGAGGAAGGAAGAGCTTTTGAATGTACTTGAGAAGCATGCTTGCCCCGTTGGTCTCAGCTTGTTGATTTGTGTATTAAAGAGTTAAGTTAAAACGATTTTTAATGAGACTCACGCATGACTTTTAAAGACAGAAGATTTGTCTATTCATGGGACTTGGAATAATCACCTTCTGCCTGAACCTAAGACTTGGCAAGAGCTCTGAATACAGAAAGTGTTCCCCCCAGCTCACCCCGCATATCTGCCCGTCTCAGGGTGCTTTCCTCCTTAAAAGTGGAGACTGTTTGCCGAGCCCAGACTCCTTCAATCCTCCACGGGGACCGGTGAGCATCCAAGACAAGGCGGGGCCCCTCCCCCCAGCCTGACATCCAGGTGAGGACACCAAATGCCCCCAAGCACGGGGTCACACGAGGGTCGGTGGGGACGCCCAGCTCCGCCCTTTAGGAAAGCCTGCTTCTTGGAGAACAAAGCTCTGGCAGCCACCTCTCGGGCGGGTCTCAGTCCTCTACACCGGCCTTTATGGCATCTATGGTAAAAATCTAAAAGTCGGCTGCGGAGTTCTATTAAAATAGTCGTCTCTGTATAAATTAATTTAAATCGTGCCTATACAGCTCGCCCCTCTGAACGTCATGAAACCGGAGACCAAGAGGCTTGGCCTATGGCTTCTCGCTGCGGGCGGCCCCAGGACGCCGCGGTCCGGCCAGGCCGGGTCACCTGCCGTGCGTGATGATGACCGAGGCGCCCAGGTAGTGCGGCAGGGGCGCGCCGGGCGGCGAGGAGGCGGCGGGGCCCGGGGGCCGCGGCCGCAGCGCACCGGGCGCCGCCTCGGGGACACCGGCGAGGGCTGGCGGGGCGGGCGCCGCGCCCCCCAGCGGCCCGCGCCGGGCCAGCACGCGGTGGTAGTTGAGCAGCACGAAGGGCAGCTGCGCCGGCGCGCCCGGGGGCTCTGGGACCGGCGGCGCGCAGCACTCCGGCGCCGCGCGGGCCAGCGCCAGCCGCGCCCCTTCCCGGGGGGCCTGGCGGGCGGCCTTGGCTGGGGCCAGCGCGGGCTCCTCGCGGTAGTGGCCGCAGCTCGGGAAGCTCGGCGGCGCGGTGTCCTCGCCGAACCTGCGCGCGGCGGCCGCGGCGGGCGCTGCGGGAACAGGCAACACGTTAGACGTCCGCGCGGGGGAGGAAGGGGACATGCCTAAAGCCAAAGCAACCTAGGGTGCCCGGGCGCCGACCCCAGCCTCCCTTCGGCCACCCGTCACCCGCGCGCTGAGCCCCCAGAGCTGCCACTGTCCCTGCCCCTCATGCGTCCCAGGCCCGCGTTGTCCAATCACAAGATGCAATTTGAAATGTTCCAGTCGCTGCATTAAGGAGTGAGCAGCAGGTAAAATGAATGTTAATAATATACTTAATACAACATATCCAAAGTGTTATTTCAGGGTGGGATCAGTGTTTTTAAAGTATTCCGTGATTCCGTCTGTGAACGCAGTGCGGACACACCACTTCTCCCTGCACTGGCCACACCGCGCTGCTCAGTAGCCACACGTGGCTGGCGGCGGCCAAACTGGTCTGAGCCTCCCGGGCCCTGGAAGGTGGCGCCCCGCGCAGCCCCGATATTTCTGGCTCACCCCGCTGTGGGGAGGGTGGAGTGGTACCACCGGCTCCCTGTGGGGTTCTCATAATTAAAATGACCGCCTTCACTAAGGAGATTCCTGCCATCCCTTAGCTCCCTGTGTTTCTTACCTGATGACAAACTGTCCTTTTGTAATACCCAAAACACCAGGAAATTGATCACAAATTGCCCCCAATTAGCACCTTCGGTCCATTTTTTACCAAATGGGTGATAAATGAGGTGGCTATTAACCTCTCACTTTCAAAATAGCAATTAAAAAAAATCAAATGCTGTGTTGTTTCCCTGGCCAATTTCCACACACAAAGAAAAAAAAGGCCTCGACAGCCACACCACCCTGAACAACCGACTGCTCAGGTCTGCGGTCGGAAGCTGAGAAAAACAATTCTCTCAAGCCGCTCTCAAGTGGTAACATTTTCAGCTGTGATCAAAACCCTTTGCTTTGCCTTTCCTTCCTGAGAGGCCGGGGAACCCTTCCTTGGTTATTCGAGGGACCCAATGCATGGGCGGGTGCTGGGGCTCTGACCTGAAGGTCAGTGGCTCCAGGGACAGGCCCAGGCCAAAAGGCAGGGCTGGGCTGCCCCGGTGGCTGGCACATTCTCTTCTTAAATGGGCTACTTTTGAAAAACCCGCCCTGGCAATCTCTGAGGTTAGACTTCTCCCACGTCCTCCACAGCCGTGTAAAGATGGTCAGAGCACAGAGCAGGAGCTTCCCAAAGCAGCCATAGGGTGAACAGACACCCATCTGCCTCCAAAAGAGAAAGGTGGGGCGGGGGAGACCCCGGGGAGTGCGCTCTCTCTAAGCGGGTGGCTCTTTGCTGGGGCAGGCGGCATTTGGCGGCCCCCACAGGACGTCTGTGCTGCCTTGGACTACATGTTGAGCAGTGGCTGGGTCAGGGTGAAGCAGGGTGCACCTCTTGCAGCCAGCCAGTCCTCATTTCCACCTCCGCCCTCTGCCTGGAGTTGGCCCAGTGGGCAAACACGAGTCTGCTGGGCCTGGGACAGCTGGTGGCACCTCCACAGAGGACCTCTGCTTGTCTGCCACCAGGAGGAGCTGGCAGAGGGGCCATCCCTGTCTCTGCTGTGGAACCGGCACACACGTGCTAACCAGGCACTGCAGCGTGCTGAGCCCTCAGGGAGGCATCTCCCATGGCTTACAATCCCATTTACAAATGAAGAAACTGAGTCTAGGGTGGGGTGGGGTGGCAGGGAAGGCAGGGGTATGTTATCTGCCCCGGGTTGGTGAGTGGCATTTCGGCCCCTGAGCCCATGGATTCCCACCACTGTTTTCTGCAGAGCACGGGAATAAAACCAGTAGCGTCCTGTATGCATGTCTGGGTGGACAGAGCGTGAGCTTGTAAAACAGGGGCAGCTGGGCCATTCTCAGGACACGGAGGCTGGTTTTGAAAATCACTTTGCCCCCCTTTGAGGGAGGAGCAAACGAGGCCAGGATTTTGTGGAGGGTGCTGACCGCTCTGCCCTTTGTCCTGTGACTTGTGCCTATGGGCACACGGACTCAGTCACCCAGCCTTACCCACTCTCGTGAGGTGCTCGCCCCAAGAGCAGGGGAAGGCAGCAACCCCTACTAAGAAGCAGAAAAAGGAAAAGCCCGCCCAGACCACCAGGGTCCTGGTCCACATCGTAGCCCTGTCCCCACCCCGCACGCAAACGCGACCCACCTTCATAGTTCGGTGCGAGGCTGTGCCGAGCGGAGCTCACTGGTGGCTCGGAGAGGTTTTTCGCAGGAGATGGGCTGCTAGGCACTAGGGGGTTGGCATAATGCCACTGGCACTCACCGCCGGTTGGCAGCGTGCTCAGGAAGAAGCGTGCCACCTCGCACGGGGACGCTTGGGGCTGCCCGAATTTGGCCGGCAACATTGGCTTTTTGCTGCTGAAGACGTGAGAGTCTAGAGGGAAGTGTCCGTAATGGTAGGAGAAGGGCAGGCTGTAGGACGGGGCGTACAGCAGGTCGCCGCCTTCTGCATGGAGCTGCTGCTCCGGGGGGGCCGCTGCGTCCGCCGGGGGGCTGGCTCTCCAGTTGCCGAGCTGGCCGCATTCCAGTTTGTCCGTCGGGAACGGGCTGTAGTGCTGCGTGCGTGGCACACGAGACGGGTGAGGGACACCTGACTTCTGGCCTCACGAGGTCTGAGCCCATGGTTCCTGGCCCCATCCCAGGGCTGGACCTCCCCCGCCGGCCACCCTGCGAGGTC
The DNA here is from genome assembly GCF_022682495.2 of Desmodus rotundus. Taxonomy (NCBI): domain Eukaryota; kingdom Metazoa; phylum Chordata; class Mammalia; order Chiroptera; family Phyllostomidae; genus Desmodus; species Desmodus rotundus. The sequence continues at coordinate 4,595,280 of NC_071388.1, read as the reverse complement.
CCACTGGGGACCCCCACTGACCTGTCCCCCGCCCCAAGCTGACAACACACCACATATGCGCAGGCACCTGCTGTTTCCAAGGGCTCACAAACTCAGAAAGGAAGAGGGGAGGTTTTCACTTTTTAAAAATGCTGTGGGGAAAAAACGGGGCCCCAGTGCTCAGACCACGGCTGCGGGGGCTCAGCAGACCCACGAGCCTTCCCGGGAGACCTGACTGGGCCCCCCAGATGGCAGGCCTGCACGTCCAAGCCCAGAGGGACCTTGCTTCATTCCGCAGGGAACGTTCCGGGCCACGACCCCCGCTGGCAACCGGGTGTCCTGAGCCCCTGGGACAGAGGTCAGCTCACCCCACCCCTGCAGGACGGGATGTGCGTTACCTGTGGGGGGTAAGGGTTTGTTCTCAGCTTTGTCTTCATCTTCGTACTTTTGGGCTTCGCTAACTTCCTAGCTTCTTGTGAGGTAGACAAGGCAGTCCTCCAGGAGTCCTGGGACTTGGACGTGGACACCTGGTCCAGGGACAGCTGCAGCTCCTTGTATTCGATGTCCCTGAGAGGCAAGAGTGGGGCAGGCCGTGTCCAGCGGGCTGCCGAGGCAGAGCAGCCCTCCGGGCACTTCCCCCGAGCAAGACCCTTCTCAAAGCTCCAGTGTGTCATTTCAGTGAGGCCAGGTGTGGGTGGGGTTTGAGAAGAGGACAGGTCACCCTCATCATGACAGCCACCTGCAGCCCCGGGCTGGGCTGAGTCCCCAAAGTGCTGAGTGAAGGCACTGTTATTCAGCAGAAGCAGAGAGGGGTGGGTGTGGCTCTCTGCAATCCCGCAGGGCCCCGAAGGCATTTCCTGGGGACCCCATGGGCCACTAGGAAAGGGGTCCAGGCCCACAGGAAATACCACTTGTCAGAGTGCCCATGGCCCCCCTGTTTCTCTGGTAGCACCAGGGAGGCTTGAGTCGGGGCACATTGACGGTCCAGGAGCCCATTTTCGCCCTAAAGAGCCACCTCAATGCCGTCCTGTACTTGGGAGGGAGGTCACCCTAAGTATGGTTTGCTCATAAAGTGTTTAGGAGGCTAAAATGCTTTCTTCCCTGCAGTGTTGCTAAAATTATTCTAATTTTAATACAAATACACACACAAAAATAACAGTGGCCTGGCCTTCTGTGAAAGAAGGCGGAGCCGGCGTGCCAATGCCGCAGAACACCCATGAGGGCCTGCTCAGAGTGGGCCGGGTGACTGCAAGGCTCTCAAGTTCAGGGTTAGAGCCAGGCACCAAGCGATGGAACACACCATGGCGTGGTGGGTGGAGAGTAATGTATGATCCCAGCTAGATCTGGGTCCTGTTGCTTCTCATGGTCTTACAAGTATTTGCCGCTGAACTTGACATTCTGGGGTTTTAAAAGGAGCAAACATTCCCCATCATTTGCAGTAGGCTACACAGGAAGACAGGCTGAAAATGGGGCTGTCCCCTCTCCCAAGGCTGGAGCATGCACGTGACCCGGCCACTTGTGGGCATGTACAGCTGAGGTTTGCATTCCTGGTCTGGGACTTGCATCCCTTTTCCACCCTGTTCAGGATGGGGAGCACCCCCCACCCTCCCTCTGTCCACCCCACCCTCACATGGGCCCTGACCCCCTCCTAATCCACGCCCTCCCAGCCGAGTGCTAAAAGAGCTTGGACCTTCCCGATCAACCAGAGCATTCAAATGAAAACAAAACAGGAGACAAATGAACAGTTCCAGAGAGTGAGGGGGAGAGAGGAAGAGAGAGATGTGCTTGTTGGAGCACCTGATGAGGGGCGGGGGCAGAGAGAGCAAGGAGAGAAACAATACGTCTGACTTACGTGAGCACATAATTGACACTCACGATGCAGTGGGGCCGGGAGGAGCGGCTGTTGTGCACGACGGTGGCGTAGCTCTGCACCCACACCCAGCCGCCCAGCTTGGACAGCAGCCGGTAGTACTTGGTGGTCACCTGGCCCTTCACCAGCACTGCAAGCACAAGGCAACATGAATCCCGAGGGACAGTTAGGCCCTGCCTGGGGGGACGCTGCCCGCGGATGACCTACAGCCCTGGTTCTGAACCTGTCTGGGGTCAAGGACACCTTGGACAACTTGACAAAGAGGGCAGGCTTCCTCTGCGGAAGCCGTGTGCTTACACACACACACACGCATGCACACACACATGCACACACGACTTTTTGCCTATGATTCCCAGGGACGGAGGAGCGGTCTCTCCCTCCCTGCGAAGGACTCTCAGGTGACAGGCGCCGTTTTCACTGGGAAAAACAATCATCCCCTAGACCACGTTTGCTCCTGCCAGAGTGATGAAATTGGATTTGCTTTTGGGTCTCCAAAATGCCACAGTTACGTGATAATCCCCAAACCCTTAATAGGTTGGGGGTGAGGTGGGGAGGGGGCGATGCAGCTATTTAAACAAAGTCGTGAGTCAAGTGCATTCAACGAAGTGCTGATGGCTGCTCTTTGCGGCCCTCCGGAGCGGTGCGTGCTTGCCAGGAAGCTGCTCCTCCGAGGCCACGTGTACTTCCTTCCCGTGAGCCCCAGTTTTCCTCAGTCCCATTGACTTCCTGTGCTGCTCGCACGAAAGACCTCGGCTTGGCTGCGTGGCTCCTGGCGCTGTGGACCCAGCTTCCACCTACGCACAGCCGCGCACTCCACGCTGCTGAGAGCCTGGGGGTGCGTGTCACCACGCTGCTGCTCCTCGGGGCCTGTGGGACAGCAGGTAGCAGAGGGCTGGGCGGAGGGGAAAGTGCCAGAAACTTGGGATGGTGGAAAGGAGAAAACCTGACTTAATCTTCTCCAGGGAGGGAGAGACCAGCGCAGGTCTGAATAGGCACCCCTGGAGGCTCTGGTCCCTTGTGGCCATGGGACATTCCTGCTTCGGAAGGCAGGGCTGGCCCCAGGGCTATGGCTAGCAGCCACACCACCAGGGACATGGGGAGGTAACCAAATTCTGTCACTGCGGTAGCTGGTACCGAAGGAAACCCCCCAGAGACTCCAGACACAGAAGGTCAACCCTCCTCTGTGCCCCTCGGTTGAGCGCCCCCCCCCTCCACCCAGGCCCTCTCTGAACTCTCCATGGCCTTCTGTGACTTGCTTTTGACATCAAGGTGGCTCTTTCTCATCCACTTAACACCTGCAGCAAGATATTCTGGTGCCAACATGGTAGTCAAAGAGTTATTAGCCTTAATTTAGGAAGAGTTCAAACGGATCGATGAGAACACTGAGAAAAGCAATATGGGTGAAGGACATGAACAAGCAGCTCGCCGAAGACCACCTGTAAATGGCAAACACATCTCAACTCATTGGCTTAACTCAGTGCTGAACACCACCCCTCCAATCATCAGGCACTTAAAAAAAAACGTCCAGAACAGGGACATCGTAGAGACCAGAAGCAGGTTAGCGGTCGCTGGGGCTGGAGGACGAGAGGGGCTGGGTGTGACGGCTAATGGCCAGGCTTCCTCTCGGGATGAAGGAGATGTTCTGCCCCGGCTGGTGTGTTGAGCACCGGCCTGTGAACCGAAAGGTCGCCAGTTAATTCCCGGTCAGGGCACATGCCTGGGTTTCGGGCCAGCTCCCCAGTTGGGGGCGTGTGAGAGGCAACCAGTCAATGTTTCTCTCCCTCTCTTTCTCCCTCGCTTCCCCTTTCTCTTAAATTAAATAAATAAAATCTTTTTAGAATGTTCTGGAGTTACATAAAGGTGATAGCTGCCCACCACTGTCAATACACTAAAACCACAGACAGCCATTAAAACGGCGAATTTCATATTATGTGAACTTTACCTAAAAAAAAAAGAAATGACCACGGCGACGCTGGCTGACCTGCGGCGAGGCGCACCGTCCTGTGCTGGCGGAGGCGTGAGTCGGTGCGGTCCCCATGTCACCCCCCTGACACTGGCCCCATGGGGCTGATGAGGGATGCAGAGACCCGAGTCCAGAGGGATCCACAGCGCCCTGCTGATGGCCCAGGAGACAGGGAGGGGAGACTTCACTGTCCGGCAGCCGGGAAGGGATACGTGAACTCTGGAGCACTCTGCAGCCACCACGCGATGGGCAGTGAGAACAGGCAATATTCGGGGCAGGTGTGTCACCCGGCGCTAAACGGGACAAGCTCGGAAACCGCACAGAGTGACAGGCCAGTGAGGTGCGAGTGTGTGCATGCCCCGCCCCCACCAGGCTGTGCGAGCCCTGCCGGGCGCTCTGACTCCCGTCTCTTGGAGTGGCCACCCTGGGAGGAGGGAAAAGCTTCTTCCGGAAGGTTCTGTGCAGCTACATACGGGGGTGGGCCAATTAGGGGAGACTTAATCAACCAATTTGCTCTCGGCCCCCGAACAGTCGGACATGATCACACTGAGGTCCCATCTGTGGATTTCCTGGGAGGTCACACTTTCTTTAAGAGAAATGCTAATCCCTTCAACTTTGAAATCTGACCCTGGCAGCCTTTTTAAAGCCCCTACAACAACATGTTCAGTAAATTTTTTTAAAAAAATTTTAGTAATAAATGGTATCACTTTTTTTTAAGCCCCAAGGAATAGGACTGTGCACTTTCCCTGTTCCTCATCTTGTACTTTTTTCCTTCCAGGCATTTCATACAACATGCCCAAAATCTATCGGCAGTCATCATAGAGCTGGACATAATGAAGCCAGTTTATCCGAGTATTTTCTATGAGGACTCAAGTGGCAGCAGTTGCACGGATTTTATCTTCTCTGACCCTTCCCGACTCTGCCAGGATGAGGCTGAGACACAGAGGACAGACACAGACACAGAATCTTTTCCGCAGCTTTTCTATGACCCACGGCGAGAGTCAGCACATCAGCCCGAGTGGAAATCCCAGACGCTGAGTCACAGCATTCTTCAGTCCGCTCCCGCTGCCCACACAGCCGGTCGCCCCTGCTGAGCTGCCTGCCATGGTCCCGGGCTAGCGCCGTCTACAGGTTCCCGCTTCTGGCAGTGGTGGCCGGGCAGAGAGGCCACATCCCCGCGCCGTGAGCTCCTGAGGGCAAAGGCCCGGACTTGGAACCTCTATGTTCCATCTCCAATGTCATGGTCAACCTTGGCTCTGAAATCAGGGTGGCCCTGCCTAGAGGAAAGCCGGCGGTCCCAGTTTTCCGAGGCTGCTTTGGGATGGACATTCTAGTTCCACAAATAGGCTCTCCAGAAAAGGAGGAGTCTGCTTCCTCCAGATTCTTCCTGGAGGTACAGCCATGACAAGGAGCCAGCTGCTGGGAGGAAAGCGAGGTTGGCCTGAAGCATCATTTTTACTTCAAATTTGAACTTTAGGAGCCAAGAAGGACACCAAAAATGCCCGTCGTGGGATGAATAGTGTCCCCCACAAAAGACACGTTCTACGTCCCAACCCCCAGAACCCATGAATGTGACCCTATGTGGGCAAAGGGGCTTTAAAGAGGTGATTCAGTTAAGAGTCCAAGAAGACAGGCAGAGATTGGAGTATGTGGCCAAGTATTGGAGCCAAGGGGGGCTCGCAGCCCCAGCGGTTGGAGGAGATAATGCCGTCACAGTCCCCAGAGTGGGGGCCGCCCTGCCGACCCCTCGATTTTGGACCTTTGGCCTCCAGAACTGGGAGACAAATTTCTGTTGTTTTAGGCCGTAAAGTTGATTTCATTTTGTCACAGCAGCTCCAGGAAACTGAACCGCCTGCCACAGAAAAAGTAGCAAGGGATTCAGGCCCTATGCTCCCCCTAACTCTTGGCTGGTCTGTGGGTCTCAGGGAGCACACAGTCGGTGAAGCTGTAGACAAGTCCCATGCTCCTTTGGGGAGTGGGCCTCAGGGTGCTTCGTGGCTCCCCCACAACCCTCCTGCTCTGCCTGCTGCCGGAGGCAGTCTGCTTGATAAGAAGACATGGAAAGCCCCAGGGAGGAGAGAAGCACCCTGGGGAGACCTTTCCACAGGGCTCCGTCGTGGGATGTCTGCCAGGTAACACTGGCCATGGAGGACGAGCTGAACTGAGCCACTGAGTCCCCTTTGGCATCGAGCTGGAGGGACCCTCTACGGCCACAAACGTCCGCCCAGCAGTCCGGGTGACGTGTAGATCGCACTGTGCTTTCTGGGATTAGCTCCTGTTCACTGCTCACAGTTCCAGTGGTGCAGGTTCCCTGTCCCTCGTCTGCAAGACGAAGCCGCTGCCACCTGCAGATAGCTTGGAGGGAGGGGATCTTCAGGGGAGTCAAACTACACTGTCCACTTCCAGTCAGAGGCCAGCAAGGCCACGGTGGAGGCCAGCATCCCGGGATGTCAAGCGAAACTCCTCACGGTAATGGGAAACTCCTTTTGTCAGGTTTACCTTCCAGTTCAAGGCCTCTGTCCCTGAGTGGTAGCAAATGGATGGCCCATTTGCCATCTGTGTCCACGGACGGGCTCTGTCCGTGGCAGGGTGTTGATGGGTCGTGTGGCCCCGGTGAGCTCCTAGCTCTATCCCTATGGCCCCGCCTCGCCCATTCACACACTCATAGGACAGGCCTGGCCCCGTCAGTCCTTCAGTCTGCGACTCCTGCCTGTCATTTAGAATGCGTTTCCCCTGGGCCTCTCCCCGCCCGCCGCCCTGTGGTTTGTTCTAACAGTTGCTGCTTGAGACTTGGAGACCACACATTCAGGCTCCGAAGCCTCTCTGTGCCGTTAAAGTGCCCTGACGTTGGGCCCGGCCTGTGCGCTCTTCGGGGTTTGGGCGTGGCCCACTCTGCCAGGGGCCAGCCCACAGAGCACGGTGAAACTCTCCACTGCGTGGACGGGGTGCAGGCCAGACGTCACGGTTCTTCCAAGCCCTCGTGTCCACGGGGGCGTCTGCCCAGGGCCCCTTGACACGAATCGTTGAGTTGACTGTCCCGAGCCCTCCCACACCTGTGTACCTGGCTGCCCTTGCCCACCCCCAGGACCTGCCAGTCAGCAGAACACAGAGCCCCACCGGCTCCCCCTAGACAGGAAAGGGTCTCCCAAACACTTTCTCAAGAGAGCAGAGACACTGGAGGCAGGCCTCCTATGGCAGGATGTCCATCTCCCTCAGGCCACGTGGCTGTATCCTTCCTGCCCCGGGGCCCACACTCAGCAGGGCTGCTGGGAGGACCTGTGTTCACTGCTTCTGATGGAAGGTTCTGGAGAAGCCCAGCACAGTCTGATTGGACAGCCCACGTGGGAACGCCCAGGCCCACACGGCCCCACCCAGAGGCCCGGGTGCCAGCACCCGTCTCGGGGACCCAGCTCTGGCTGCCTGTGCTTCCCTGCAAGCACGAGGCAGGTGCCTCCCTGGGAAGGCTGGTGTCGCAAACGACCGGGTTGTGGGCGTGAGATCACGATCTGGTGATTTAAAAATGGAAACAGAAAGGCTGTCCCCAACTCTGCGTCTCTCCTGCGCAGAGGCCTTCCCACGCTGCTGTGAACCTCAAGAGGCAGGAAGAGGCCGTCCCGTCTGTGCAGGCCTGGCTGTAACAGGTCTCTGCCCACAGTGCCTCGGAAGGAAGGGACAGGGCCACCCTAGTAACAGCCACGCTCACTGGGTCCCCGGCCACACAGATCGGTGGGCAGAGCAGCCCCTGGCCCTGCCGTCCACCTGCAACAGCAGCGACTTGTCCTCTAAGGCTTCGCGGTCGACACAGAGCAAAGTGAGAATGGAAAGCAAGCCACTCGGCGCCTTGTGCAGATCTGGGTCCACCGCACCTCTGCAGCCCCTTAACAAGCCCCCCAGGACCAGCCACGGGCGTAGTGGGCTACACGGAGAGGGGGAGGTGCCCTGCTCCCCCGCAGTGACTTGCTGCCTCAGCTTGGGTTCCAGAAGTCTCACTTCCTTAGGCATTCCAGTGTAGTGGTCCCCACACTTCCTCTGTTGGCAAATCGAGCACGGTCTGCTCACTCTTTCCACGTGGATTCTCCCATCCTGGATGCCTGCAGTCTGCCCTGAGCTTCCCCAGCCCACTGCCCCGGCTCGGCTCCCAGCTCTGCCACCGCCCTGCTGTGTGACTGTGGGCAACTGGCTTAACATCTCTGAGCCTCAGCGTCCTCGACAGTAAAAGGAGGGTCACGAACCCGAGCCTTTCCCTGAGCCTGGGCTGAGCAGTTACTCACTCACTTCAACTGCTGCCCCACCGGAGTAACGGCCCCGTGTTGGTGCTCCGACTAAATGCTGCGGCTGTTACTCGCAACTGGCGTCCAGATGTCCCAGAGGCATTTGGGTTCCAAACCCACGATCTGGAATCCAGCAGCTTCTGCCCCATCCCCCACACGGGCCGGGGTTTCACTGGGTGTTTGAGAACTCAGCTGTGCTCACACCTGGGGGGCAAGGACTCAGGCCTGAGGTTCAAGGTTGGTGTGTGCACAGTGGACAATTACTGCACCACACAAGCGACGCCCACCCCCCCAACCCCCGCTCTATCCTTGGCACCTGCCCCCTGGCTCGGCCGCCCCACACCTGCCTGCCCGCGGCGGGGGCGCGGCACTCACGGAGATGGTGCGCGTAGCGGAGGTGGAAGGCGTCGCAGCCGTGCACGTGGTGGTACAGGGTCTTCTCGATCAGGTCCTGCGGCTCATACCCGGTCAGCTCCGTCACCCTGCGGGGGCAGGGGGCTGTGTGAGTAGCCCTGCTCTGCAGACAGCCTTTCATTTCGACGGAACTGGTTTTGCCCACAAACGGGGGGCTAAAAGGCGGGGGGCAGGAGGTGGGAAGGTTGATTCTAGGAACTAAGAATGATCTATTTTGCAAGAATAAAGGCTTTGAGCTCCAGCCCAGGGCAGGGTGCAGCCCCAGGCATGAAGGGGATGCTCTTCTGAGACACCGGCCAGTGGAGTGCTGGGGATGGCCTTGGGTCGCGCCCCTTCTCCAGGTGAAGCTTATCTGAGGAGCGTGAGGGTGGACTTTGGTGCAGACACTGGGAGAAAGCTGCCAAGGTGGGAAATAGCCCGATCTCTGGGGACTCTTGTGGGACCTATTTTAAAAATGGCTGTGGTAAAATAAGCATAACATAAACTTTACCATTTTAACCATTTTTAAGTGTGCAGTTCACTGGCCATGGTTCCATTCACAATGTTATCAGACCGCCCCCCTTCTATTTCCAGAACTTTTCATCCCTCCAAACAGAAACTGTCCCCATTAAATAAGTGCCCCTTCCCCGTCCCGCCATTCCTGGCAACCGCTATTCTACTGTCTGGCTCTCTGACTTTGTCCACTCCGGCTGTCTCGTCTAAGCGCAACGATACAATACTGGTCCTTTTGGGTCTGGCCTCTTTCACGCAGCGTAATGTTTTCACGGTTCGCCCACGCTGAAGCACGTCAGGATGCCGTTCCTTTTTACGGCTGAGGACTATTCCACTGTACGCAGACGCCCCCTTTGGTTCACCTGGTCCTCTGACGCTGGGCACTCGGGTGGTTTCCACACCTCGGCCACTGTGAGTGATCTCATCCACCCCAGACACTGCTCCCCCCACAGCTGGGCTGGTGGTGCTCACCGACGGGGGCGAGGGGCTGACCGGAGACGGCTGGGCCTCGCCTCAGGGGACGGTTGTTGTAAGACCCCCCGGAAACAGTGCAACACGGAAAATATGGTGACTAGAAGGTCAACCTTAAGCTCACCAGAGCAAAGGAAGCACGTTCACAGGGCTTACGTGACGTGAGCCCGGGCGTATTAATTCCCCGGTTCTGCTCTTTGAAGGGAAGTGGCTGTCCCCTTCCAAGACAGCATCGCCAGTGCCCTTTGGGTCGCTCCCTCTGTAGGTGAAAACTGCATGTGGCAAATGCAGTGGGAGCTGTGCCCTCGGAGGAGGTGGCCCAAAGGTCTTGGTGACAGATATTTAAGAACAGATGAAAGAGGGACGAGAAGGGATTGCAAAGGAGGTGAGGCCACAGGGACAAGTCAGCGGGGACCGAGGACGGCTGGGACCGGCGGCCCTGCCGGCCCAGACCTGAAACATTAGCTGTAAATTAAACGGGGAAACTTGACCTCACTTTCATTCCTTCACTCACTCCCCTTTCTGCTGAGTTCTGCGCGGGCTCAGGTCGTAAATCTCTGGGAGCCTCATATTGCCCTGGACTCACTCGCTGTTTGGTTACGCACTTCCATGGTGCCCCTCCGGGGCATGAAGGAGCCGGGCTCGAGCTGGGCAGGAGGGGAACACGCATAGGCCAGAGCCTTTCAGGGCTCCGGGGACGTGTCCAAGGGCCACCTAGAACTTCAGGCCCCGCCGGAGTTCAGCTCTGTGTGGCAGGAAAACTGAGACGTCTGCTTCCCCCAAAGAGAGCCAGGCATCTCTCCGGTGTGGAGATGAAAGAAGCTTCCCAGACCCTTTGGACGAAAAGTTTCAGAACAACAGCCCCGAACGTGTAAATGAATCAGAAACACATGTATTAAGTTTCTCATCAAAGTACACATGGCTTTAAAAAATTAAAGGGGAGGGGAAGGGCCTGGCAGCGTGCCCCCCTGGTTTTTTCCAACCCTCTAGTGTCTGAAGACCTGTCAGAGGGATTTGCCAAACCCCAAACATCTCTCGGCTCCCCCATCCTCAGCAAAAGCACCAGCTACAGTTTCAAAGTGAAATACCACAAACCCCCACGAACTGAATTTCAGGTTATGCCGAGTTCAGCTGTGTCTGGGGTTGTGCTGAGGGGGGTGCCGCTGCCCTAGTGACTGGGGGCTGAGGGGCTTCCAGCCGGGCCCTCGCCCGGGCTCCTGGGTTTGGATGGCAGAGCTGCCATCTCCTGCCCTGCCCGGAGGTTGCGCTGACCACCCCCACACCCCAGGGCTGGCCCAGTCCCTCAGTCCCTGGCCTCTTGGCCTTTCAAAGCCCATTGGGTTGCCACACACCAAAGACCGGAGTGGGTGTGAAGAATTCTCCAGTGCATTTCTGGCCCCTCCATAAGCACCTTCTACATGACTGGGAGTTTGGAAAAAGCCTCAAGCCTCCTCGGGAAGCTTGCTGGCGCTGAGCAGGAGGAACCGCCTCTCCCATGGAGACAGAAAGTCTTCCTCAGGATCACCACCTTCTTCCCCTACACCCTGCGGGGCATGGCCCTCACACCCTGGCGCACAGGGACACTGGTGTCGGGGACCCTCTTCTGTGAGGCCTCCCTCCCTCTGCCCCCGGACTGCAGAGCTGGGTGGGCTGAACAACTGAGAAGACCTGAAAGCTCCCCTCGGGGAGACCTTCTCTTCCCTGTTCTGAGAATTCACAGGTCGGTGGGGCGGGGTGACATAATGGTCAAAGGAAAACTAAGGGACAAACAAGAGGGGGGGGCAGTTGTTCCTACGATACTTCTAGAACAGAGAACTTGGACAGCTGGGAGCTCCCTCCGTCCACCCTGAGAAGTGACTCCGGGATTGGGAAGGACCTCCTCTTTACGACCTGCCCCAGGGTGCCGGCTGGTCCCCACTGCAGCAGAGCAGCGCTTGCCAGCGTCTGGCCATCACCCCGAGGTGCCGGGCCCTCCCTCAGAGCCGCCTTCACCGCCTGCCTGGAGTTCCCGGGGCACGACGACACCCTGTCACGCCCGCCCTCGACCCTCGTCATTTCTGTACCTCCGAAGGGTCCGAGGTGCCTTGGTGATGAACCAAACTGACTTGTGTCTTCCCCTTCCACCTCTAACAGGGGGACTTGCTTTTCTTCAATAAATGGTTAAAATGACCAGTTTTACATTATGTATATTTTACCACAGAAAAGTGAATAAAATCAATAAATCCTAGCTTGGATAGTATATACAGAAAACAGAGAGAGATGGATATAGATGAAGGTAAATATAGATGTAGATATGGGTACGGACATGGATTAGACCTCGACACAGGTACAGATCTCTTCTCTGGGAAAACTCAGCCACGCCCTCCGGAGCTGGGGCTCTGGGCACTCGCTCTCGTCTGTGCAGCGGGGGAGCCTTCCAGGAGGCCAGGAGGCAAAGGCACTCACGTTGCCGGTATAGGCGGCCTTTTGCTTTTACAAATGCTTCACATCTGTTACCTAACTGCATCTTCCCGAACTGCCCTGGGTAGTAGGGCGGGTGGGGCAGGGCTGGGGGGGGGGGTGGTGTGTGTGTGTGTGTGTGTGTGTGTGTGTGTGTGTGTGTGTGTGTGTGTGTGTGTGTGGCTCGGCCTGGAGACTCCTCAGCCCATCCTGGGGAAGGGGCGTCCCCTCCGGAGCAGGCTGGCAGGGGCCTGGGTCCCATATGTCAGTGGTCCTTCCTCCCTCACGCTCCCTGCTGTCTCTGAAGACAGGGGCAAGTTGGCAGGAACCCCCACATAGGAGAGGAGAGGAGAGGACAGCTGGGAGAGACAGTTCTGGGGACGTTGCAGCCTCAGCCTTCCAGCCAGACCCAGACAGGGCACCTGGCACACTTGCAGTCCAGCTCCCCGCTCCCTGCCCCCCCGGCCCTGGGGAAGGCCACCTGTCGCCTCCCCCTTCAGCCCTGCGGTGGCTGCCAGGGCCCAAACGGCTCCCCGCAACACACACGACTCAGTGCAGAAACATGTTTGCTTCAAAGCTCTCCCGACCCAACAGCAACACGAGATGGGACCCTCACACCGTGAGCCGTCGCAGGGGGGGCTGCCTGACGCCCACACGCGCGTCTCCAGCTGACACCCCAGGGAGACAGTGAAAATGCAAACACGAGCTTGAAAGCACCTGTACGCTGAAGAGGCTGGCTACACCTGAGGACACGGCTGACGTCCTTTCAAGTCCTGACTGGACTTCACTAAACCCCTTCTTAACTCGCCTGCCCAGCGTGACTTACTCCTTGTTCACCAGGGTCCCACAGAGCGTCCTCGAGGGGCCCCTCTCCACCAGCGGTGCCTTCCGGAGCTCCGTAGCAGCAGGTGCCCGACTCACCTGGAATCCAGGAATATCAGCTTCAGGTCAAGGCTGGCCCTGAACATGAACATGTTGCTGTGCAGCTTGATCTCCGTGATGGCGCTGGGCGGCAGCGACTGGCCCACGGCCACCAGCCCCACGATCTGGTAGCACGAGTCGTAGAGGGACATGTCCAGCATGTACTGCCTGATCTTCAAGTAGCCGCTGCAGTGGATGACCTGGGAGGACAGAGAGCGGGGTCAGCCGGCGGCAGCGGGGTAGACGGCACCCACTCCTCCCGGCTGGGGGCCTGCTGGGTTCCTCCAACATGCTGGACTGCCCCCCAGCGCGGCTCAGGAGAAACGAAGCTGTTCTTTCTGAAGACGGAACATCAAGGCTGATAAAATACAAGGGTCGTCCTCTCTAACTGACTATGATCACGTAACTCCATACGTGAGGTCTCTCTAACGTATGACGGATTTATACATAATTAACTCATCGCCTCGTTTCCGTCAGATGGCACCACAAAGGCATTCTGGGGAGGCTGACGTTTGTCCCATGACGCTCCCTTCAGCCACTCTCATGCTTCTCTCCCATTGGGACGGAACTTGGTATCTGTTAACTTGACATTGATATCACCTGGTGAGCTTCATCACCCTGTAAATTTGGAATTCTTTCAGTAGAATTAAAAAAGCTTTATTTCAAATATGTCTTTATTTTATTTATAATTCAAGATGGTCTCCCCTTGTAACCAGGAAAAGCCAGAGTGACCACGTGGAAACACCTGGAAGAGTCACAGCCAAAAGCCACACACGAGACACCGTCGAGTGCTCCAAGCCGCACACAGAGACGTCGGGGCGGCCGTAAGCCTCCGTTCTGCAGGCGTCTGCACCAGTGACAGTCAGTAAAGTGCGGAAGGCTCGCTGTCACCTGTGACAGCAGCCAGGACTCCTGCACGGAGGCGCACCCTCCCGGTGGGGACAGACCTGAAAGTCCTTCTCGTCTACTCTCCCAGTCTGCCGACGAGGAAACTGAGGGCAGCATGCGGCATGTGTTTTGCTTAAGATTCGACAGTTAACAAGCGGCAGAAACAATTTGAGACTCAGGTGTCCAGCAGAACGTCTGTGGGTGTGGGACGGCGCTGGGGTCCCCCCCTCGCCCCGGCCCAAGCAGGCTGAGAGTCTGAGGCAGCAAACAAGAAGCATGCCCTCCAGACTGGGAAACAGAGTGAGGTAAAGTCAGCCCAAGTGCTCGGAGTGGGGCTCCAAGGAGGGGCCTGAGGAGCCGCAGAGGGGAGGGGACAGCAGATCCTGGGATGGGGAGGAGGTGGGGCGGGGTGTTCCAGAAAGAGCACACAGTCGCCAGGCGCCAGACTGTCCCCTTCTCTCATCCCGCCCCACCCCGCCCTCCTTTTCTGACACTTAAAAACTTGCAGAAATGCCGCCCTCCGCCTCCAGCTCCACAGAAGGGCTGGGAGGGTCAAAGGGGGGTGGATCAGCTTGGACACCCCCCCCAACCTGCCCTTCTCTCCAGGAGCAGCCGACTCCGATGCGGAGGCTCAGTATGGCCCACGGGCTCTTTGGTTGAGCAACTCCTGGATGCTGGAGTCAGCCAGGGCCAGGGGCCGTGTTTGGCAGAGAAGCTGGCCAGGCGGGAGCGGGGGCGGGGCTCGGAGGCCCCAGCGCTGCCCCTGTGCTTGTCAGCCGGTGCCCTTGACCGTGGACCGGGGCCGGTCGTACTCCCTGGGAGGCTGCTCCGACTGTCAGACCGTCCCATCAGACTGCGACGCTGCAGACAAAAGTGCCGCATGGCTCTCAGAATGGGCTGTGTTATCACTGTCGTGCACAGTGCCGTCCCTATGTCTGCCCGTGGCCAAAAATTCCGATACGAGTGACGTGTCAGCGCTCTGGACACCCACTGTGGACCCTGCCCTGAAACACGGGTTCCCGGTTAACTTGAGGGCAGCTGCTCCTGTCAGATGGGGCTGTGTGCAGAGCGGGACCTGCAAGGTGCCAAGGTCACATGCCCCCCTGAGCCGCCCGTACTCCGGGTCTCATAGGACGAATGTTCTCCCAAGACACCGGCAGCCCTCACACCTGCCTGGTGAGCCTCATCACCAGAAAGTTCCACGTTAGGCGGTAGGAAGGGTTCGAGCCCCCGTGCCTTCCTGTCTGCAGGTGTTCGTGGGTGTGAAGCAAAATATGCAACAGGGAAGGCCCCTGCCTCTCCCCTACACCACCCACCCACCTGCCCGCCTGCCCACCTCGGCTCCTGTACCTTGTATCCGCTGCAGGTCAGGCCCGCGTTTCTCTTTGCCAGGACACACTTCATTCGGAGGAAGAATGACCTCTCAATCTCGTACTCTGAAAGCAGGGGTCAGGTTAGACGGGCCGATGTCCCACCATGGTGCCCAGCTTCATCCCAGCAGCCCCAACTGACCCTCAGGACCAGAATGGGCAGCCGGGCCTCCCCTGCCCTGGCCCAGAGGGCCTCGCCTGTGGCCCCATCCAGGCAAGACTCCCACGGGCCACTGAGGACGGCAGCCCGAAACAAGGCCGGAGCAAGAATTTGGGGAACACCAGCCTGGGTCACAGTGCGGACTGAGTGTGCAGTGGCCCCCACGTGGCAGCCACAGAGGGGCCTGGTGTCAGGAGAACCACTGTGAGCACCCGAGTCTGCGAGGGACGACCTGAGCAGCTGACTTCCCTCGGGGTGGCAGAGAGTAAGGACTGGTCCTGAGGGCGGAGGGAGCCAGCTCCTGTAACTCCTGCCAGCTGTGCCCGTGGGCACCAAGGCTGCCCAGCACCGTGGAGTGAGGAACAGAACCCAATGGACCCGCTGGGCCAGATCGAAGCTTCTGCCCTTGAGAAGAGCCCTGGACGGACCGCCCTCCCTGTCACTGAGTGACGCTCTGTCTGCACTGACACAGGGCTCACCACAGCTGGGACCTGATCTGTCAGGAGGCGGGCTGCGCCCCCAGGGGGAGCCGGGCCAGAGAGAGGGACCTGCCTGCGTCCGGACCGTGGCTCCTGGACGGCTCCGGGCCACGCAGAGACCTACCCGTGCCCTCGCAGGCAAACATTTCTAGCGTATGATACAAAGTGTACGAGATGACAGTCGGACGTATTCCAAACGTGCTGGAAACTGCTGTCACAACAGTGACACGGGTGGCATGTGCTCGTGAGTGTGCTGCTTCATTCGCACATTAACCAGTGAGACCCAGGAGCAGGGTCTCAGATCTCCCGGGATTTCAGAGCACCCAAGTATCGGTGGCGGGGCACGGCTTTCCCTCTTCAGTCTAGAACCTCCGGAAATGCTAAATTCCAACTAGAGGAACGGCACATAGCTTTCCCCCGCCAACTTCTCAACTCCAGTTCTACCCTCGGGCCCTTTGGGGAGGAAGCCCAGGCCTGAACCCGTGTGGCCCAAACTCTGAACCAAGAGCACGTCAGGGGGAAGCCTTTGGCCACTTTCTCTGTCTCCTCCCCAGCCCCTGTCACAGTCTCAAGCACCTGATGGGCGCTCAGCGGTGGCGTTTTGAAGGACAGAGGCACAAACCCCAACCCCCCCCCCCCACCGGGTGGGTGCAGCGTGTTTGCCGGAGGCCCAGGGGGGGCAGCGTGGGAAGCAAAACCCTCGGGTCACATCCAAGAGCATCGCCTGGCTTCACACTGGCTTCTTTCCTCTGGAGGAAATACGCACCTTGGAGCAGGTGGTGGTGAAGAGGCTGGTGGGCCGCGAGGACAGCTGTCATCTCGTCGTGGTCCGAAGGATGGATGTACTCATAAATGCTGTTGCCCGTGAGCTCCACCTGCCGCAGGAGGAAGGGCAGGGTCAGAGTCCTCGCCAGGACTGCAGGGGCAGGGCCGGGGGGACACTGTGTATATCACAGGTATGTGCCCACCAGGGACAGGACTTTGATCTCTGCTGACAGCCCACACCTTCTCCAAGCACAGACACTTGTCTTTCCCGAAACGTCTGCCACGCTTGCCAACAAGGCCAGCGAGGGCTGAGCTGAAAGCGGAGCGGGTCCCCAGCAGGAGGAACTGGAAAGTGAAGGATGACAAAGGTGTGCCCTGGGGCGGGTGACCCTAATGGTCTGGTCAGCGTCTTTCAGAAAGGAGACAACTTAAAACAGGCTGGAGCCTGTGCTCCATGCTCCCTGAGGGGACTGGTCAGCTGTGGACAAGCCCCCTGTCCTGAGTGAGGTCCCCGGAGAGCTCTGTCCACTCAGAGGCTGAGAGGCAGGAGCCATGGGCCCCCCTGCACTGGAGGAGGATATGAACCCCAAAAGGCCCTTTCTCTGAGCAGCTCTGCCCCTCAGGCTCTGCCAGAGAGACCTGTCTTGGTGACTGTGCTGACCCCATGGCTCCCGCCCATGGGTGCGGCTGGTGGCCCTCCCCGGGGAGCTACATGACCCTGGGGTCAACACCACCTACTTCCAGACGCACCCCACAGAGGACAGGCACCTAGAGGCCAGGTCCACACTGGACGGGCCCCTGCTCTGCAGGGGCGGGGGCTCCAGGGAAACTCCATTGTTGGGATCTTCACACCACGGTCCCCGAGATTCAACTCCTGACCTTGAGGGGTCTTCTGTGTCCTCCCAAACACACGTGCCATGATGGCCTGACAGGGAGCCTCCAGGCCTGGTCCCCTCACCCGCCACGAGGTGGGCAGTGGCAACAACATTCCAGAAGCCACCACCCTCGGAGCAGCCCTCCGAGCACAGGTGGGCAGGCCCTATTGTGGAGGTGAGTCCGGACACCCAGTGTTGATTGGGGGACCCCAGGGTAGTGATGGTACCTCCGGCGGAGCCAGGAGGAGCCCCCAGAGTCCAGCGTGGAGGAAACTCAAAGCCAGGGACTCTGCCTTAGGGTGGCAGAGACCCCCGAGTGCGTCTGCTGTCAGTGTGAGCAGAGGGGACGTCACCTCCTGCCACACGGCAGCCCTGACTGTGCCGCCTCACGCCAACAGACCGCCTGGCCCACGGGGCGGATGGAGAATGTCCCCACCTCCCCGAATCTGCATGGAGGCCGGCGCTGCTCCACTGGGGCCCAGCCACCCCACCCCTCGGAGCCAGGTCTTCCAAGTTGTTAAGAAGTGTGAGTTGCCCTTTTACTCAGAAGAAATCACGTGTCTGGCCCGCTAAGTAAGCTGGTCCCCAAAATGCTGATCTGCCACACCACCCCCCAAGCCTGGCACTTCCCGACTGACCCAGTGGACATGTGCCTGGGTAGAACATTGTACGTGATGTCCCTGAAAATGTGAGTGAGGAAAACGAAACATTCTTCAGTCAAGTCATTCTCTTAGTCCTCACATTTAAGTAACCCGGCTCCACTTCCGCCAGCCCTTCTGGACGGACAGTGCCTTTTCTCCTGGGGGCAGTCACACAGATGGCAGGGGACAGGGGCCAAGGCTGGTAAATAAGGGAGTGATTTTGTAAATCCTCAACTTCCATGACTTATTTTAAAAATGAAAAAATATATGTAACCAAATTGAATTTGGGGGAATTGGCCTATCATTTCTCCCCTACCTTCGTTTTTTTGGGGGGTGGGGTAGGGGGTGATGATTGTTCTGGTTTGCTCCAAGGTCTTGTTCGGAAAAAAGTAACTGATGTCTCTTTAGAGAAACAGCTTCAAATACTTGCAGAAAAGGCCTGTGTCTGTGCTCACGGGGATTTCATGACCGTTTAACCCCAAAGGAGCTTCATCTGTTTTCAGAGATCCCTTCTTCTCCTGGCCGTTGGGGGAACAAGAACAGCGAAGACCCAGGAGTTAAAGGCTTGATTTTCTGAATACTCGGGTCAGTTATGAAACTTGAAGGCCGTCGAGGAGGTAAAGCAGTCTTCAAATAACGGAAATGTTTTTAAAGAACAAATTAGGGAATGATAAAGGAGTGCTGGCCTTGACTCCAGATCAGGCCGACATGCTGTTTCCTGTATTTACATATCCATCCCTGCTGGGGAATGCTGGGAGAAACGTGACTACCTCAAAAAAAAAAAAAAATTATGGTCGTCGCTATAAAACTCTCCAGGTCTCATACATCAGCCTTATTAAAACAGACCCTCCATGTGATATTTTAGCATTGGTAAAACCCTGGTAACTACAAAATGAATTGCTTTCCTACTAAGAGCTTTTTTATGTTTTGCTGAATAGCTTTCCTTCCTGCCAAGAAAACTACACAGGATAAATACAGCCCTAAATGGATATATTCTGGGTGGGAAGGGAAAGCTGCCCCGCACTCTGAAAACGCACACTACTCCGTGCCGGGTGTTTTGCTGCCTATGGCAAATTAAGCATTTCCAAATAAGATGGTTTGGGTTTCAGGGTTCGAGTTATGTCAACAAACTTAAAACGCTGTCCTTTCCCTTTATTTCAAAAGTGAAAGGATTAGGTCTTGTGGCCCCAGACGATGCCGTGGCTATTTTTACGGCTGTGCTTCCGGCTGCAATCTCAAACAGTCCATTTCCTTTCCGTGTCTCACGAACAGCTATTTCCTACGTATCGATATTTATTTGAAAGTGTATATGAGTTACCTAGATGCCTCATACTACGTGCAACTTGGGAAAGGAAATTTAAACCACATGGACACTTAAAAATGATTGAGGTCACACACAGCAGGGAAACGAAGCTTTTTTTCCCCTTCTTCAAATATAAGTTAATTATATTAACCCCCCCAAAACATGGAATTAAACCATTTACCAAACCTGCGTGAATAAAGAGTGTGTCCCTAAATCCACCTCTTCCGAACAGGCACGTCCGTCTGTGTGAATTACTATGTATTACCTAAGCGTGTCCACAAAACAAGGCCTTCAAGCCACAAGCCCGGCTCCGTCTCCTGATGCTCGGACCACGGGCTGAGGAAGAAACCTGCATTTTGTGTTGTCTCTGTCATTTTTGGTGTGAAAATTTGACAGCAAAGATTGCTGTGTTCACTCATTTAAAAGTAAACACAAACTTTAAAAATTCTCCAGATAAAGTAGATTTCTTATTCCAAACTTTTTAAAAAGTTTAATAAAATGCTTTGAATTGAGATCGGCTTGTAACACAATCATTTTTACACCCTCAAATAGATTATTCTGATGGTTATTTAGGTAATTCAGGTAAAAAAAAAAAGAACACCCCTTTGCTATGAATTTTCACACAATTATGGCAAACCAAAGAAGGGGTTTATGTTCCCTGAGGCCGCTAATGAAGAGTTTAACCCTGAATTAATGTGAAAGATGTCGCTATTTAACGAGATAATGTCATTTAGAGTAACTGGAAGTTGCTGGAACATAGAAGGTCACTGTGTAAATGGCAGGGATTACTGTTACTGCTATTCGTCAGGAACCCTGTTCAAAGGTTATTCTTAGACTACTGGGTAAAATGTTACTAACATTTTGTATCTCTGGTGATTTAAAAAAATCTTCAAGCCTATTGTAATAAAGTTGTCGTGTCTGATACATTTGCCTGACTTCTTTCCTCCTAACAAAATAATCTAAGAGCAAAATTTTCTTTAACAAGAGAACTTGGGTGTTTGACATCCTCTTCAAAACTTTATTTTACTACTTAAGTGAAGAAGACAGAAAAAAACACACAATTGTGATTCTGCCTAGCTTTCCTTCTGCAGGGCTAATCTTGAACAGGAGGCAGATTTGAGGGGAAATGTTTGTTGTTGCTTATTTAAACAGTTCGCCACGAAACACTCCCCAGACGCTAGGCTTACTTCTGCATGGAAGTGTTTTTGTAACTGCAGACTAATGCTAAGAGGGTCCTGCCAAGAGATCAGGAAAAAAGCGATCAGTTGTCCTGCACAGTTTGATGTATCTTTTTTCTTTTTTAATTGACACTTCTCCTGAAACATAGAGACAAAAGGCATCTCTGTAACTTTCTGGGAGAATGGTAGTGGCTAACACCCTCCCCTTTCACAATTATATAGTACGAAATCTTATTTCTGCATTTTGACCAAAAGTGTGTGCAATTTTAATTGCGATTCTGCTTGGATGTCCTTTTGTGGGGGTAACCATGAACAGGAGGCATACCTGCCACCTCTCCAATACTTTGGTCATTTTTAATGAAAGAGAAAAATGACAGAGAGAGAGAGAGAGAGAGAGAGAGAGAGAGAGATGTGGGTGTGAGGGGTAGCAGCCTGCCGGGACAGGAACGTGCTACCCTGTGCACAGGGCCTCCCGCGAGCCGGGACGTTTCCCGAGTGACTAGCACCCCGGGCGTGGCGTGCCCCGAAATGGGTGCGCTCGGAAGCAAGTTGTGTGCTATTTGAAGTGTTACTGATGAAGCAGTGACGCTGCCTGGCTTTTGTGTGCCTCCCGATAGTTCGTGAGTCACATACAATGGGCACTGTGATTTGTTTTTTACCACAATCCTGAAAGACAGGTGTACTGGGATGTTCTTAAGTTATCGTTCAGGGCGGTTAAATACCTGCTCTACCAGACAACAAAAACCACGTAACTAAATGCATTTCACTCTTTGCTTTGACTGCTAGGAAGCTCAGATCTAAATTTAATATTCCATAACAGTAACTTTGCCTATTCTAATATATGTTTGACGAGCTGTTTTCTTTTTTCTAAAAGATATTGTTTATTTTTAGAGAGAGGAGAGGGGAGGGAAAGAAACATCGATCGGCTGCATCTGTCCTGACCGGGAATCGAACCGGTGACCCTTCACCTTGAGGGGTGACCTTCCACCCACTCAGTCACACTGGTCAGGGCTTGACCAGTCATTTAAAAAACATGTGATATGTTTGTCTTGTTTGTGACATAATTATAGAACTAAGCAAAGGTTTTATAAATCATGATTGAAAACAGTAATCTGATTCAGGCTTATCAGCCACAAACCAAGCCAGGAGTAGAAACCAGGATGGGCACAACTAACGGGTCTTAAATAATTCTAAAGGGGGAAAGGTAAAAATTCAGAGAAAAATAACTTTGCAAAATACAAAAACAAGTCAACGTCATGTTCCCAACCGTATTTTCAATGTTACGAGCACATTACTGCTGTAAGTCACAGAGGCGTAGGAGCTGAGCCTTAGTGAATCTTACCTGGGAGACCTGGTTGCATAAAGAAGAGAACACCCAACAATTTAAATATGAGATCCCCCC
The DNA here is from genome assembly GCF_022682495.2 of Desmodus rotundus. Classification (NCBI taxonomy): domain Eukaryota; kingdom Metazoa; phylum Chordata; class Mammalia; order Chiroptera; family Phyllostomidae; genus Desmodus; species Desmodus rotundus. The sequence continues at coordinate 4,573,399 of NC_071388.1, read as the reverse complement.
TAAAGGACTTTGCATAAGTGACCCCTAGGCACGTGGGGTAAGGACCTGCACGTCCTGGGAGAGAAGGTTGTGAGCAAATGACAAGTTTAACACACACACAGGCAGAAAAAGGGAAGGGACGTGCCAGATGCTCATTTCCAAACTGGTGATTTTGTTTTTCAATGAGAAAACCCAAGCCACTTCAGTGGGCATGTTTTATTTTGGCTTAACTACACAAAGAGACTGGTGCATACAGACTATTCACGGGCCTCCTGGGAGCCCATTTCCTGTGTCTAATTAATTCTAGTGTGATGAAAAAAAGCACTGTGATAATTCACAACGTAAAGACACATTTAGTCCCTATACGTACAGAAAAGTGCCTTTCAGACCCATGTTGCACACCTGTTAAATCAGAAATATGAGTGGCAGCAATCAGATTCCCCCCACCCGGAGACCCACCGGCCCCCGGCCCCGGCTGCAGCCAAATTCTCCACCGAACCCCTGGCTGGACGGGGATACATAAAGCTGAGTGCAATTCTTTCCTCCAGGGGATGAGCTCCCTTTTAGAAAGTGGTTCCAGAAAAATCAGTAATATTTATGTGTTCTAAAGAAACCAGGACCTCGCTGTGCAAAACAGTAGTAAACTGAGTTTTATGAGTTTCTATCACAAGCGTATAAAATGCTTTACTGAAACGACCACTGAACTGGAAAAACTCAGGAAAAATTACCCTGAATTCCATGTGAACACTCATAAATCTGCCCCCCCTTTCTCTCCCCAAAGCACATTCTGCATCAAACCCACATTTGCACCAGCTTCCCTCTCGCTTTCATGGACACAACACCACGTGCAGGGCCGTCCAGTGGGGACGGAAAAGTCCGCCTTTGTGAAGCTCTTGTTGGGGACAGAGTGTCTTACTGCAGAAGCCGCGCTATTGAAGGAACCTCAGAACAAGGCCGGCTGCTGCAAAGATACGCTGGTCATTAACCCCAAAGGAAAAAGAAAGTAAAGAAGTGAAACGTGACCCGGGGAAGCACAGCCCCCCGCGGGACGGCCTTAGAGGAGGATTTTGCAATTTTCGATTCTGCTCCCACACGAGAGCAGATGCGTGCACACACTCACATTCGAGTTGGGCGAGTCTGCCCAGACCCGCCAACACTTCATATCTGAGTCGCACAGGGAAGTGCTAGGTGCTACCTACCTGGGACAAGCCTAAATGGACAGAGGCCGTTTCCGATATGTACATGATTTTGCCATCAGATGCTACCACAAACACAAATCCGTCCAAAGTCTGGAAAAGAAAACGTGCCAGGGTAAGAGGTGACAGGTACACATTCGAGTCAACTCGAATAACTGTGCTCTTGCTGGGATGGAGGGTTGCGTAAAATATTATCACCAACACGTATTTGTCAAATGCAAAAAAAAAAAAAAAAAACATACAAAAAAACCAGAGCCGGGGGCCGTAAGGACTGTAAGTTACACCACTCGCCAGACTTTCTAATGCTTTTAAAGCGCTGTAAAAACAGTCTTACATGCACATCACGAAAATCATGCAAAACATTGGAGAATTCCTATCATACCCAGTTTAAATGTAGTGGCTTTATTGTTTGGGGTTATTTTAGCACTTAGCACAAATCCGGAGTTCTATGGTACTTAGGGGACAATGCACCGCCGTACAGACCGCTTTATGTCAAATTGGCACTGTTTATGCCATGAGGACATACGCTTTATTTGCCACAATTTTCTAGTTACCCCTAAGTACCGTTTGAATAGTAAATTCCAAACACTACCACTCCCCAGAAAAGAAAATACCGGGTTATTTGAACAGGCTATGTCTACAGAATTAATTATTTCAAATAACCTTTGCAAAATTCAAAAAGAAAGAGTATCAATTTCTGAAAAATTAAAACCACCTACACGATACTCTGATTTGCCAAACTTGGCTAGCCCTCAAAAAAGGAAAGTAAAATTATGAGAGGTAATTAAAACAAATAAAAAGGTACTGAATGTATTTATGTGTGGCAAGGATAAAAAGGCTAAATTATTTTTGAAAAAGGAAACTGCATTTTATTTACCCATTCATATTTTAGATCCAGAACCAATGAAAAGCAATAAAATTGGTGAAAGATCTATACAACCCGCAATGCTGCCCCCATAAAAAATATTCCAAATTAATTTCTGGCCACAAATTCTATTTTTACAGCATGTAATTGAAACCAGATTACCTTTGGTTTCTCTACATCCACCCCCTCTTTGGAGGGGGGCCTAAAAAGAATGTAGCAGAAACGAAACATAAAAGATGCCCTTACATTCTGCTCTCTCAAATGGAGTTTTGCTGCAAAAATTCTTTGCCAACTCAACTATCATCACCTGTCCTTCCCCTGAGGTTGAAATCAACATCTTGATCAGGAGCCTTACTTCCACGTTTCTAACTCAGCTCCGAAATATTTTCCCAGTTCAACTCCATTTCAAAAATATAAACTACCCAGCAATTTCTAAAGCCATCAATGTTTTAGCACATTCTGCATCCTTGCTTAACTCCAAAATCCTTAGAGAGATACATTGAATGACATTGTCTCTGCTGATGAGCCATATGAGTAAAGGGAAAAATGTATCATAATCAAATTCTGAGAGTTGCCAGCAGTAGCTAAAAATAATATCCTTAATGGAAAATGTTCGGTAAGGGTTCATAGCCTCGTACTTCGCTCGCCTGTGTCCCAACTGCAAAGGCATTCACCCACACCACTGCGGAATTAATTAAAGAAACGTCGGGCAGAGGAACCTGAGGATGTTGACTTTGCTGCCAGGTTTGAAGCGGCACTTAGTTGTCCCGACATTAGTGTCACTTATAATACGCAGGAGTATCGAATGTGCAAATCCTGCGCTCCGAGCCCGGAGGTGAGCCTGGGCGGGGGTGGCTCCGGGCGCCCCGCGGGAGGGACTCCAGGAGCACCGTTCCCCGCCGGGGCCGCCACACTGTGCGCTTTATGTTGTAAAAGCTTCAGGTTTCAAATATTCCCCGGATCTGCTCTTCCCCAGAGCGTGCATTTTTAAAAAATAAATCACACGGGGACATTGGAGGCGAAAGGGTTTGAAAAGATCTGCTTTTTCAAAACGCGGAGATCGGGGCTGCCTCTGACCCAAGTCTCTGCGACCCGCCGCCAACTTTTTTTTTCTTTTAAAGAAAACACAAAATAGAAGAAGGAAATGCAAAGTAGCCCTCGGTAGGCATTTTTCCGTGGCAGAGACAAATGACGGGAGGGGGGAATGAATCGGGTCGTTGATAAGGCTCTGTGAAGGGCATTTGAAAGACTCTAAGACATGAGGCATTGCTGTCCCCACCTAGCGCCAGCCACCAACTTGGAACTGGCCCTGGAACTGGTGGGCCGAGGGCACAGCTACTGCCCGTGCCCCAGAGCCTGCGGGGGAAATCCGAGGTCAGAGGCGGTTTAACAGCAGAGGACTGAGTGGCTCCCGGCTGGGGGCGCTAAGCGGTTGACCACAAACCAAGCAAGGGCTGCCTCGGTGAGCCTGGCGACTCTGGGGGCCACACGGGGTCCTGAGCCCCAGGTTCAAGAGCTGGGCCATTTGGATTAAACAAGGCTCTGCCACTTGCTGTGTGACCTCAGGCATGTTGCTTAACCTCTCTGTGCCTCAACTTTCTCCTCAAGAAAAGAAAAATGGAGTTAAGAATAGAATGCCTTCTGAGTGGGTGGTTGAAGCCAAATGATATAGTAAGATTTAGAACAGAATCTGGCCTGCAGTAAACTCTCAATAAATGCCAGCTGCTACTATTTTATTAGTGATGCTGTCTCTCCTTTGTTGCAACTCTTCCAAACACACACAATGATCAGACGCCAGGGGCTGCCCCACTCTCTCTCCGAGCGCCCTGCGATCATTCCTCCTCTGGCTCCAGCGCCTGGCACAGTGAATGGCACGGAGCTCGCACTGCATAAGAAGTCTGCCGGTGGAAGTTAGGGTTGGAAAGGACTTAACCACGCCCAGGGCTGCCTTCCTGGCCTAGGTCTGGTGGGCTAAAGTCCCAGGGGGACCGCGAGGGGCAGAGTAGGTGTGGGGCTAAACGGGATGGCTCTGGTCGAGCTGAGTCCATATGGGTTCAGACCTGGGAGGGGGCGGGGGCTGGCGGGTAAGGAAACCGCTTGCCCCAGGTCCGGGCACTGTCTCAGGGAGAATGCTGCAGCCTACGAATCCACCCTGCACTGTCTGGGGAGGGAAACCTCAAGACCCAGGTGTCGGGGTTACCAGGGAACACCACCCAGGCACGGCCCAGGGCTGCTGGCCTCCTACCTGCAGCAGGTGTGACCCTAGCTCCTTGGCAACACTGTCCAGAGGCCCGGCGCGGCTCGGCTGTCCCCACGCGTCTCCTAGACCTGGGCAGGGGAATAAAGCAAATCAGTCGATGACAACATCCAGCCAGAGCCCGGGCACCAACGACGAGAGGGCGCGTGAACCCCCCCTGCACCCAGCACCCAGGCTGCCCCCACCAAGCCCCAGCGACCCCCTTGCCCTCAGTTAAAAAGAAAAAGGCCAGAGGCAGAGTTCCCGCTGCGTCTAGGTTTCCCCGCGCTGCAGGGCGCGCTGAGCCCGCCAGGCCCAAAGCTCGAGTGGGTCGCCCTCGTGCTCATCACTCTGAAACTCCCGTTTTATCGTTTGCAATGCCACAGAGTAATCTAATCTGCTTCGCTGAAAAATCAGCCATCCTTGTAGCCACACGGGGATGCTGATTTGGCCCATAAATATTCCCCCAAGAACGCCCCCTCCCTTCCCCAAGTCGTCGGCAACTGTGCATTTCCCGAAGACAGAGAGGCCCAGACCAAAAATCCTCGCATCCGGGAGGCAGCTTTCCTGCATTAAAAAATAAAATAAAATAAAATAATCTTTTCAACCTCAGTAACCCCGGGCTCCTCAGCTCTCACGGGCACCGGGGGGCAGGCACCATCCCCTTCTAAACCAAGAACTGCAGCCTGGGATGGGTTTACCTGGGGGCTCCCGGAGAGGGAACTCCAAACTCGGGAACTGCGGGACAGGGCTGCCTCAAAGGCGGCAAGAGCCTGTCTGTGCTCCTCGGTAATGGACAGGTGTGGCTGTCACATAATTAGGGTCCCCCAAGCCCCACCATTTCCTGACTGCCCCCACCCCCAGGCCTCCTCCTCTTCCCCATCACCTCCCCGAAGGCCAGCAGTACTGTAGAAAGCGCACCCAAGGAAAGACCGCCCTTCCCAGCACAGCCTGCCTCTCCTGCACCCTCAGCTCAGCAGCTGTGACCCGGGAGATTCCAGGCTTTCCTATGCGGACTCCGGAGGAAGCAGCAAAGCCAGCTGAGGTTGCAGGGTTAAGCACCACCAGGCAGAACACTCAGTCAGTCCCTACGGTCCTTCTTTGGGGGGCCTGGCCAGCCCTCCAGTTCTCGCTGCAGCCCCCAACAGGAGGTGCCGAAGGCAGGGACCGCTGTGTCAGCCTGAGCCCCATTTCCCTGCAACGGTGAATGCGCCCCCAGGCTCCAGGCTCACTCGCGTGCTGCCCACCCCAGCTGCTGACCCGTTCCAGATGGGTTGTGGGTCCCACTAGGAGTCCACCGTCCCCCCTACGGTGAACTGCAGGCTGCAGGGTCCCTGCCTGCTGTGTGTGTGTGGAGTGTGGGACCATGCATGGGGGCGGGGCAGGGAGCCTCGTCCAGTCCCCTCGAATTCGAGGGCCGTTCCTGGATGGATGGCAATCACAAAGCCCCTCTAAAGGCAGAGGCAAGTGAATGGACAGAGACGAGGGCCGCACGCAGGAACCTGAGGTCTCCTCACTGTCCCTGCAGGAACCGTGGCAACGTGACTTCTGGTGGCTTTGATCCCAGGAGGTGGAAAATGCCTCCCCAGGGAGAGGAAGCTGGGGGCCTAGAGCACCTGCAGAGGAGGGGTGCAGCCCTGAGGCCCCACCAAAGCTTTGGGGACCCTTCCTGGGGAACTCCGCTCAGTGAACATAAAGGGGATGACCTTTTATTTCTCCTCCTGGGCTCTTATCCTGGCCTCCCCAGGAGGAAGTGGCTAATTTCCACATATCCCAATCCCCCAAATGTGACGGTGGCCCGTCAGCCTCCTCCCGGTGGACAGAGCTGTCTCTCCAACCTCAGGAACTGACTGCAGCCACCGAGGCCCAGTCCCAGGGAGGGCCACCGGTCGCCCTGACCAGAGTAACTCCTCTGCCTCTCACCCGCAGGCCCTCACTCCTGCTGCCGCTGGGGACTGTCTGCGTTCACTCCATCTAACCAGAGCTGGAAAGAACCAGAATGTAAAAGCCCCAAGGCTTGAAGGAAGAATTTAATAAAGACCCAGGAATTCTGATTTCTGAAAATGGACAGGTCCACCCTGGTAACGGCCCTTTGCCCTATTCTGGGTGCTTTCCCAGGTTTGGGCCAAAGCACCCTTCCCGGCTCAGTGGGGAAAGTGAGCGTGGCCTCCTGGCCTTGGCTTCTGGAAGGGTCCCTGCTGAGGGACCTGGGAAAACCTACCCTGTGGGGAATGACCCCCAGACCACACTCCCCAGCCCAGCTCTCCTAACAGCCCAGGTGAACGAAGGCTCTGGTCTCACGTGCAGAAATGCACTGGGTACTCCGACAATTTTCCGTGTAACTCAGACGCCGAGATACTTCTAGGGAGCTTGTTCTCCTGCATCACTGTAAGTTTTCCTACAATTTCCCCAAGCCTCTGTTTTGCAGGAGGAGGTTTGGTCCCAACGCTCCTTCCCCACTGCATGGGGGGATGGGGATGGGGGTGGCCAAAAATCCCCCTCAAGAATCCCACCTTGTGTCACCTCACCCTGGGCAACCGGGCTGCCAGCTCTTCCATTAGAAACTGCAGTGGGTGAGGCCTTTTCACTTGGCCTGTAAAAGCTTGGACAGAAGGCAGAGGCTAAATAAATTAAGGTTTGTAAACTACATGCTCCCCCCAAAAGCGAGGGGCTGTGTGTGCACGGCCCTCATCTGGATCTAACAAAGGGCTTTGTTCGGCGGAAGTTCGGAGTGTAAGAGAAGAGCAGGCCAAGCCCCTCCAGGGGCATCAGCTCTTGGCCGGCTGTCCTGCCGGAACTGGGAGCCCTTCCACTCAGTGACTTCGGGGCAGCCGCCGGCCGGCCGAGTCCCAAGCCTCCCCAGCCACCAGGGTTCGGGTCCTACTTGCCCTACAGGTTTTGGCAGTGGGATCTGCTGGGGACTCCCTGCCACTGGAATCCAGATGGCCAGGTCAGGGGGGGAGGGTCAGCCACTGCGTCATCCCCTTTCCCCGCTGCCTTCGAGGGTGTGGGGGTGCCTGCACCTTGGTACTCACACTTGGCTGACTGTTCAGTTTAAACTCACCAGGCCCTCCTGCCACAGAAGCTGCCTAAATATGGTCCCTCCTCCCTCCAGGGTGCTCAGTCAGTCAGCACCCAGCTCAGGGGCCCCCACCCTCCAGGCCCGGGTCACAGACCATTGACAGGGGGCCGCATGAATAAGATGACTTCCCGGGGAAGGGAGGGGTTCTCTCAGTGTGAGCACAGTCACACCCCCCAGGTGCCGGGGCACAGATGGTTTGCTCCTTCCTCTGGACTCAGGCGCGGAGCTCGCTGTGGCTGCTGTGGCTGGTGACCACTGGGTGCAGCCCGGAGAAATGGGCTGGCCTCTGGTCAGAACTCCCGGGATGGACAGGGACTCTCTGGCTTCCCCAAGGCAACCTTGGGTGTCTGAACCGGTGGCAGAAACGCTGCTCACAGGGGCCATGTGGTCATTAAAAGGGGTCAATAGCAGGGACTTTACCTGCCCCTACCCCTCCATGGAGAACTGGGCCTGGGATAGTGAGAAGCCGGGCAGACCTCTGGGAGCACCTACCCAGCAAAGAGGCCCGCTGGGCCAGTCTGGGCGGTCAGATCTCAGGCGAGCGCCCTGACCACCAACCCTAACTTCTCATCCCTGGAATGGGGGTGTTGGGGGGTTAAGTGAGCTAAACCCGCAGGCCCGGGGTGAGAGCAGGGTCCAGAGAAGGCCGCCACCGCCTGGGTCCAGGCTTCTCCCGATCTCCCACTCCTTCCCTGCCTCCAGCCTTCTCCTCTGCCTCCCCTCCCCCAAACACTACCTACCCTCTTTCCCTGAAAGGGGGTGTGATATTGGGGAGCTTGGCCTCTCCGTGGCTGTGGGCCTTCTGAGGACACAAGATCACACTCCCCAATTATAAACCACTCCAAAGTCAAGAAGTGTGTGTGGGGGAGGGGGGGAAGGACCAGCTGGCTGGCTGCTGGGCCCTCTTTCCTGCAGCTCTCTCTCCTCTCCCCAAGCTGGTAGCCAGCTTCTAATGCCTGCCACCCCACCCCCACATTCAGGGTCTGAGCAACCTCAGGGCGGCAGCCTCAGGGGTCCCCTCCAGGGCTGGGCCCCCTCTACGGCTAGGCTATCGTGGCACCAAGCCTGGGTGAAGCTGTAAGATGGAGAGCTCGGGGCTGGCCTTCCTCGATGCTCCAGGAGAGCCCAGAGCTAGTGACTCAGGACCCCAGGAAACAGTCATGGTTCTGGCTTCTTCTACGCACTCAGTCCTTCTCCCACCTTGGGATGCTGCCTCTCTCTGGGCTCCCTGAAAAAGTCCGGTCTTGCTCCAAACCATCAGCCGGAGAGTGAAGCGAGCCAGGGACAGGGTATGAAGGGGTGGTAGGTAGGGGTGCCCCAAGAAAGCCATGCAGGGGGACAGGGGAGGGGAGGAAAGGGGCTTCCAGAGCTGGCCAGTGTTGCCCGTGCTCAGAGGACAGACTGCAAGGCTCACCCCCTCCCAACGCCTTTGGCTCAGACCTTGCAGCTCCCTACACAGCGCCTTCCTGTGCCCCAGAGACCGGGGAATGGAATATGCAACCCCCTCGCTGCAGTTCTGGACTCCAGCTGCCAGCGCCCCGCGCCCCCGGATCTCCCTTCGCCCCGCTCACTGGCGAGTGTGAGCTTTCCCTCCAGAACCCAGGCGCACAGCCTGGCAGGCTTCCACATGGAGATGGGAGAAGGTTGCAAAAAGCCACATTTAAAAAAGTAAGTCTATTTTTTAAACGTCCACATTATTTCGAGCTGCAGTGTAGAAAGGCCTTGGCTCTGTAACCCCAGGTCTGTCTAGGGGTGTCCCCACCAAACTCTCAATCAAAGGGCTTAGATCCCGGTAACAATTTCTAGGACCGCCGTCGTCCTCCCCACGGGGCGCAGGTGCTGGGTGTGCGAGTGCGCTGGGGGAGGGGGAGGGGAGGCCCCGCCTGAATCCAAACGCAGACAAATCCCGCCACTCAGGCCTGCAGACAAATCCCGCCACTCAGGCCTCCAGACCTGCTTCCGCTGCATGTGAACGATGCTTTCACTTCTTTCAAGTAAAAGGCTGTGCTAGATGTTCCGGTCCCTTCCCCATCTGTCACCCACACCTGTCTTGGGTCTTCAGGTCTGGGGATGGGGAGGAGGGGCTCTGTTCTCCTTTCCAAGGTCAGCCTCAGTTTCCAGCTCCATGCCTGACCTGGGGCCTCTGCGAGTTCCTCCAGCGGGGGCTGCACGCTCTGCCCCATTGAGGGGGCTCCAACCTCTGCTCCTGGGAAAGGGCCTGACCCTCGACATTGGCCATGGACTCCCTGCAGCTCTGACGCTGCCTGACCTCCTGAGACCCACTGCAGACCGCCCGACGGTGGCACTAGCCCTGAGTCAGCTGTAGACAGACAACAGCGGAGTTTGCCCACCCTGGGTGCTTCTGTGGGCAAACTCCAGTGCTTTCCAAAGTGCCCCGTCCCCTGAGAGAAAGGCCACACTGTGAAGAGGGGGCACCCAGTGCCCCAGAGCCCTGGGTATCCCCTGCCTTCCCAGCCTCCCATTAACTTGTCCAGTTTTTACCTCCGGGTCCACATCCAGGGCCAGCCCTGACCTTCTGCCCCCCTTCCTGCCCATCTACCTCCCACTTCCACATTTGCTGTTGAAGGGGGAAATGAGGGGGCCCAGCAAACAGAGGGTCTTGCCAGTCCAAGCACAGAGTCCTGGAGGGCCACCGAGGGAGCGCTGTGGAAGCCACATGTGACTGGGGACAAGTGGTGAGCGTACAGGAGGCAGCCGCTGGAGTGAGAGCAGCTTAGATTTCCACCCGTGAGGCCTGGTTTCTCACACTGACCCCAGGAATCCTAGGCAGCCAAGGGGCTGCTAATGGGCCCATTTCACAGCCCAGGACACCGAGGTCTCGTGGGGCAGCTTGACAGAGTGGAGGCTTGAAAGGCTGTAAAAATTGCCACCAGTCCCAAGCTTAGGACTGGGCAAGCCAGGAATGTCCACCTTGGCTCCTTTCGCCTCCCTCCGGACCACTCTGGGCTCCTGGTTCCCTCCTCCTGCCCGGCAGACTCGGGAAGAAAGGAGCTGAAGCGGAAGGCCCCTCCAGCGGGAAAGCCCGGGCTCTCAGGCTCATTCTTGTCCTCACTGTGGGACCTTGGGGGAAACCCAAGTATGAAGGGTGGTCTGGTGAGTCTGGTGCTTCCTTGGGATTCTGCTTTTCTTCTTCTGACTCCCAAAGTCCTAGATCCTTCTTTACCCAGGGATCCGCCTGCTCCGCTCCGGGGCTACAAACAGCGAACAGCCAGGCCGCGCTTGGCGCATTGGTTCCACTGGGCATCTTTTCATTCGAAGACAAGAGCTGGGCAGATCCGGAGCTCTGGCCGCCGCCCAGGATGGCTTTGGCCCTAAAACCTGCCTAACGCCCTCGCCCTGACCCTGGCAGCACCCTGAGCTCCCTCCCAATCCTGCACCACATCCCCAGCACAGACCCAGTCCCCAGAACAGGTCAAATCAGTTAAGGCGCCTCTTCCTCACCCCACCCTTGGGAGCTACTGGAGAGGGGAGCAGGTAATTTCACCTCATTGAGCTCTTTCTAAACACACCTTTCTCTCTTCACCTGGCACCCAGCATCACAACCCCCTGCCCCAACACTGACTGGAGGGAAAATGGAGCAGCTGCCCAGAGCCATAGGCCAGAGCCCCTCTGTGCAAAGACTAGTCCAGAGGCTGCCCGTCCACCCTCCTGGCCAGCACCCTCTCTCCAATGCTGAAGGAGAGCCCCGTCAGAACCCCTGCCTCCTCCAGTCCCCTATCCCTTGGGGACTGGGTTCAGCGCTGGTGCAAAACCCCAGCGTCAAACAGCTCCCTCCCAGAGGCTCCTGGAGTTCCAACCTCGTGCTCACCGCCGTAGACACACAGGCCTCCCCGGAACCAGGCCGCCACTGAAAGGCACACAGGCCAGTGCCCCAGGCCCGGCCCGGGGCCTGCAGAACACGCGGGGTCAAGCAATTCTGGGCCCAAACGCCTAGAGACTCACTTTCCGGGGCTAGAACGCACAGACCTGGAATGCAGACACCTGTATACTCACAACTTCCTATTTTTTAGCAGGTTTTCCTGGAAATCCCCCAAATGACAATGGCTTACAATTAGCTTAGACCTTCCTTTCTAAGCAATTTCTGGCTTATTTTCAATCATTGGTAACTAATCATTCAACCTTCGGATCCTTTCTTTGCATGTTTTTATTTCCAGTGGGGGCAGGGGAGGTGGGTGTCCCGTTTGGGTTCACACCTGCCTTGTAGCACTCCGATAAAGAAACAGCTCAGGGGAGCAAACCAGTTACCTCCCTCCAGTCCTTCCCAGGTAGGAAGGATCCAGCCAATGCAAAATCTAATTCTCTTTTAATTTTCACTGAAACTTAAGCTGCAGAGGAATCATCTTTGCTTCTAGGGTGGTGGAGTCACCCTTGGTTGGACAAACAGTCACCACTGGCCCTCAATTCCTCGCTTGGTCAGGGTTGGGAAGGGAAAGAACTCCAGTGCTGGGCTCTGCCGGGCTGGGCTCTGGCGGGCCAGTCACAGGCTTCTGCCACCAGCAGGAAATCGCCCAGTGGCCACAACAGCCCAGCTGGGGGACACCGGCGAGGCCCCTGCACGGGCCACTGCTTTCCGCCCCCCAAAACTCCCCCGCCAGCCACGCTATGGGGAAGCTGGAGGTCGCAGTGGCAGACAGCACTCACTGCTCCACCGGGGAGGCAGCCCGTAGTGCGGCTCCAGACCCAAGACCTTCATAACAGGCTCGGCACTGCAGACCAAAAAGCACTGGGCTTACAGAGTGCCTGCAAGGCAGCCTCTGTGGGGGAGCCACCGGTGAGCCCAGGGACAACTGTCCTGTCTCTCCACTCTCACACCAGCTTCTGGGGCTCCAGAGGATCCTTCGCTAGCACCCCCCCATGGGGAGTTCTTGGGGCACCCATCAAGCCTGGTGTCAGGCTCTCTGGCGATAGGCCTCAGGGATCCCCGCAGAGGACAGAGCCGCTGCAGGGGGATTGGTTCAGAGCCACCCAGACACTGAAAGCAAATGCTAGGGAGACCCGGCGTCCCCCAGTCCTTCGGTGCCCCGTCTGGCTGCAGGGTCACCCGTGGGCCCCAGCACCCCACCATTTCTTACCACTGTGAGTCTGCTGGACCCAAGGGTTCTGGAGACCCCTCCCTACCATGGCACCTGCCCCTCTGGGTTTTTTAATTCCAATATGGGGTGGGGGAGACTGTGCTGAGGCCCGTGGCCTGCCATTTTCAAACTAATCACCTCCCTCTCGCTCCTTCCGGGTCTGCGCTCAAAACTGGCCCTCTCTCCCCGGCTGACCTCCCGAGTCCAGCCACAGGGAAGGGGAGCGGAGGATAGGCGGCCTGAGAGCCCGAGTCTGAACCCCGGCCCCTCAAGCGCTCTGCTGGGCGCTGGGGCCTGCAGGCCAGGCCTCGGCGGGAGCCGCGAGCGCCCTTCCCTCCCCTCCCCTCCGGGGCGCACATGCCCCGTCCCCCGCCACGGGAGAAATGGAAGAAGGAGAAAGTAGGAAAGAGACAGTTAAACGAAGAAAGAAAAGAAGGAAGGAAAGTTGGCGGGAATGAAATAACACGTTCGTAGATCAATTCTTGGTGCGCCCCAGCCCAGCCTTGGCCCAGGAGAAGGTTCGGTCTCTGGGGCTCCCGGGCTCCGGCCCCTCTCTCCAGCGGGAGCCAAAGCCTCCGGAGCGGCCTCCCCAAGACGCCCTGGGCGGTGGGGCGGCCCCTCCGCACTGGCCTGGGCCAAGGCCGCCGGGCTTCCCAGCGTCCCCACTACCCACTGCGGCCTCACCTTCGGGAAAGACCGCGCGCATCTTCAGGTAGCTGGTGGTGAGTCGGATGATGGACGCCTTGTCCAGCTGCGAGGTGATGGCCGACGGCAGCGGCAGCAGCTTGGCCAGCTCATAAAACTCGCCATTTTCCTTCTCCCTCCTGGTCTTGGCCGCATTCTTGGACTTCTCCTTCATCGCGCCTCGGCTCCGGGCATATTAGCCCCGGCCGTGCTCCAGGCCCGTGGAGCCCCGCTCCGGCTGCAGCGGCGGCGCTGGGGAAGGAGGCGCGGGGGCCCCGGTGAGTCTGGGCCGCCGACCGCGGGCAGGTGCGCGGGGCCGCCCTGGGCACCGAGGCGCGTCTCCACCGCCGGGACCCGAGAGTCCGGTGCAACCCAGCCGCGCCGCCCCGGGCGCAGCCTCCTCGGAGCTCGACAGTCGCGCGGCGACGGGAGCCTCGACTTCCCACTGGCCTCTTGTTCTTCCTTCCCTGTTTTCTCCCGCGCCTCGGGCTTTCCGTAGGGGATGGAGAGGGGCCGGCAAGGAGGCGGTGGTGCGATTTAGTCCTTCACCGAGTGCTCGTATCCGCTGCCCCGAGGCCCCTCCGGGCTGGAGGGCGGCAAAGGCGGCGGCGGCCGCGGAGCCATGGAGCGGGAGGCGAGCAGAGGGGAGCCGGGGCGTGGGCGGCTGGGGCCGGGCCCAGGCGCGCTCTCCTGCCCTCCCTGGCGGTTTCCTGCGCCTGGAGACACTGTGCCCGGAGCCCGCGATCTGTCGCGGGGCGCAGCAGCTCCGCGGTCCACGTGCGACCGAGCTGCGTTTGTTTATGGCGGACCCGCCTTCGGGCGGAGCACTCGGCCGCCGCGGCCTGGGGAGGGGGAGTCCGGGGGGAGGGACCGCGGCGGGGGCGGGGGCGGGGGCGGCGAACCTAGCCTCCCGACTCCGCCGCGGCCCGGGAGTCACGGGCGCGCCTCCGCGTCACGGCCTCCAGGGACCCACCCGGGGGAGACCGGCGCGCGCCCGGGCTGGAGGAAGTCCCGGTGAGTGCACCAGGCGCGCCGCGGGCACTGCCGAGAGGGCGGCGGAACCCCGGCGCTGGGAAGGGCGGCGGGGAGGAGCGAAGGAAGGAGGGAAGGAGGGATGCCACGACCTCCTCGGAGGCTGGGGAGGCGGCACGACCCTCCGGGCGAGTGCCCGGCTGGGGAAGACCGAATCCTCCGAGCCCGCGCTGGCTCCGCGCCCTCTCCCCTTGCACTTCGCGGGTGCCAGAGCCTCATGGGGGTGGGGGACGGAAACGAAGAACCCCCCCCACACACACACCCACCTCGGAAAGGGCGCGTGAAAGGCTCGGAAGTGACCTTTCTGCCCTTTCTCTCCTCGAAACACGGGAGCGAAAGGAGACTGGCGTCTTACCCAGGGAGGCCGGAGGCCGCGGGCACGCGCGGGCCGCACGAAGGGGGTAGGTCGGGGAGCCGAGCCTGGTGTTCACGCCTCGCCTAGGGCGGCTGAGGGAACAGGACCCGCAGCCCGACCCAGGGCAGCCGGGATTTGGGGGAATCGTGGCTGCGGGGCAAGCTTCAGGTCTCGGAGCGACGATCACCGGTCGAGCACCGGTCGGGGCCAAGGTGATGGGGCAGGAGGCGGTCGGAATAGGGAGGCGCAGTTGGAGACGCGGCCATAGGTGTCCCGGCACTCGCCCTCACGGTCGCGCTGGACCGAGAGAATCCAGTCCGCCCATCCCCGCTCCCCCCACCCACGCTCCGGTGCCTGCAGCCCGGGGTGGGATCCTCCTGACATCCCGGTTGCACAAACCCCCACTTCTTCTAGGGATCTGAACTCTTCGGCTGCCGCGCAGACCTGCACTCCAGGAGGACCGCGGTTTCCCGCGCGCGCAGGGTCAGGGGGCAGCCTCAGCTTGACGCAGGGCACGGCCCACGGGGAATCCCTTGTCGAATAGGGCTGTGGAACTGTGGGGCGCCTGATTTGGGGGGGCAGAGCGAGGAGGTGAGACGCCCGTGGCCGCCCGCCCGGCGCTAAGATCTCGGTCTCCGGTGCCACCTCACTCGCCTGTCCCGGGAGTAGCCTGCGGCTCGGCGAGCTCCCCACCGGGCACTGACTCGGACCCCTCCTCCCTCCCCGGCGCCTGCAAGGCACAGACGGCGACCCCTCTTCTGTTGCAGGCGCTCCTGACCTTTTTCAAGGACCCCTTTGAAGGTCACAAGTTCTTCGTCGGCGGGGTGCGTCGTAGCTCCTTGGGTGGGCGGGACGGTGCAGAGACCCGGACTCGGTCCCCATCTGGCCCTCACCCTGTAGCCTTGGCCTTGGCTCTCGGGGCCGGTGTTCGGCAAACAGGAAGCCGAGCGAGTTTCGGAGTTGGTGGCTCCCCACCAAACGCCGGGCGCACCGAGGAGCTCGGACTTTCCCTTGGGGTTTCGGATTCAGGAACGCTTTCCTGTTTCCAGCACTGGGCCTGAGCCGCGCGCGAGCGTCGCGGGTAGGTCGTGTCCAAACGCAGCGCTCCAGGCCCGCTTCCCCGCCCCGAATCCCGCGCGGGGCTGCTTGAACAGCTGTCGGCTCGGGGCCGCGGGGAGAAGGGACTCCGAGAGGGAAGGGACCGCTGGCTGGGCCCCGCCGCACCTGGCACAGGCCGCCGAGAGCGCGCTCCTGCACCAACCTCGCGACGGGAGGACTTAACGCTCCCTCGCCCCCGCGATTTCCGATCCTCAATTATGGACCCGGGAGAATTCCTCCCGGGCTTGAAAGGGATTACCCAGATCGCAGAAACATGGCTAAGTGGAAGTGGGAGAAGCCCGACAAGTAACAGGAACAGAAACTTTTCTCAAACCAAATTTCCCGGATTTTACGGGAAAGCGTACTTGAGAGCTCGCTACCGGGTTTTCACGGTGGCAGCCGCTGTGGTCGCACCGGCGAGACGGTCGCGAATCGCGTGGTTTGGGAGCGGCACAAGGTGTGTTTGGAGGCTCGCAGAGGTGTGTGTAGAACACTTTCAGGCCCAAAGCTGCCCCGGCAGATGCCCACGCGGGCATGGTGTACCTCCCACCCCGACGCATTCGTTCAGGGCAGCACACGGCGGCGGCCTGGTCCCCCACTGCCCCACCTTTCGTACCCAGCGTCCTTGGGCGCAGACCTGGAAGTTTCCCAGCTGGGAAGGGTCGTGCTGTCTGCGTGGAGTGGTGAAGAACCCCGCCCCCACCCGCACCCCGGCGCCTGGCTGGGGCTTTATCCGGGCTCTCTCTACCTGGGACCAAGACACTTAGGACAAACACCACAGGCTGGAAGCTCGGTATAAACTGGGAAGAGCACTAAACACGGGCTATTCGGAGTGATCGGGAAGATTGTAGGTGGCCTCGGACTGGGACACCTGCTGCGTGTCCCTCCCTCCTGGGCTCTTTGTGCAGAGCGTACCTCACTCTTGGTCTGTGCTTGTGGCCTAAAGCCGGGTACTGCCCAGCGCAAGCAGACCTCCTTTGGAGACTCAGTGGAGAGGCTTAGAGGCAAAGACTGATCCCCCGAATCTGGGACATCGCCCAGGACAGGCGAGAACCCGCAGAATCTGGAATGATGGGACCTTGGGGGGCAGGAGGAGGATGGGTGGGAAGAGGGCTCCGACCCTCTGACGTCCAGAGCTTCCAGCACCCAGCACCCGGCCTGCTTGCAGGGCACCCTCACCCCGGCAGGTCTTGCTTCCCGCGTTTGGGAGCACCCAGAGGCACACCAGCGGGCCTCTTCGCGATTTTCCATCAGGAAACTGATCTGGAAGAAATTGAGGCCCCAAGAGGAAAGGGGAGGCCCAGGCTGCCCCACATCTGCTTGGACTTTCTGCTTCAGATGCTCCGCAACTGTTCTTCCCCAGGCCGGGCCGGCGCCTACCTGAGGCCCATCCCCCGCGGAAACCGGCTTTCCCGTCAGAATACGGGGAAAACGCGCAGATGTTCCGCGGGGAAGGGCTCCTGGAGAGGCTGCTGAAGTGGCAGAAGGGGATCAGAGACTCGGCCACTAAGGAGGTGGGAGTGGGGGAGGGCTTCTTCCATTCCTAGCACGAGCTGGGGGTGGGGGCTGGGGTCGAACCTCAGAAGCGGTGTTTAAGGAGAAATTCAGCGGCTGGAGCAAGTCCAGGCAACAGAAAATCCGGGCTGCTGAGATTCGAACCTATTCGATTCCCAAGCCCTGGGCTACACAGGTATGGTCCCTGCAGGAATCCCGCTTGCGTTCAGCACCACGTCTGCGACTATTCCGTGGTGCAGAGCCTTTTTTCAATCTGACCTTGACCTATCTGAGAGTGCCTCGGCTTCTCACATCTTTCCTCGGGTAAGCCCCGGGGAGATGTCACCGACTTTTCCTTTTCTGTTACTCCCAGGAGAGATCAGACAAGCACAGTATTGCTATTCTTTGTGGGAAGTAATGACGGGTATCCAGAGTAATTTCCTAATGATTCATTCCTCCAGAGGTCAGGACGGTAACTGCTGCTGAAAACCGGATCCCAAGGCGTAGAGGGAGCGAAGTTATCTTGTTGTTGCTTTGTTTTAAATAAACTCTCTCACTGGATGTCACTCCATTGGAGGTGTTTGCTTTAAGGTTGTAGGTGGCTCTCTGATGATATGGTTCCGTGGCAGTAACTAGAGTAGACCCCCCTTCCTCCCCTGGGCCCCGGGACCCTTAGTACCCGCAGCATTTGGCCTTGGCGGGGGTGTCCCGGCCTGGCTGGGGGTGGGGGTGGCAGGCAAGGGAAGGAGGCACCCCAGGGTGTCTGCTTGAGGCCAGTTTTGCTCTCTGGGATTCCAAAAAGAGTGTCGTCCTTCTCTCAGACTCAACTCCAGCACCTTTCCGAGTCTGGGATTGGGGGCCTGCCTGGCTGCACCTCCTGTTGGAAGGCCCCGGGTAGCTGCCGCCTAATTCTCTCCCTCCCTCCCTCATGGCGATGTATTTAGGGAAACAAAAACAGTTAGTGCCACTGGTAATTAATTACAGTGATTTGCAAAGTCCCTGAGCGAGGGCCACCAAAGCTGAGTTGGTTTTGGGTAAAAGGTGGCCCCAAGTTTTTTCTAATTTTACCTGGGGGTGAGGATGTAGTCCTTTCCTCTGCATTTTCCTTCCCCACCTCCTAAGCCTGGCCCAGCTTTCTCCCCCAACTCTGAGAAGATGCCCAGGGGCTTCGGAGCTCCCCTCCCCAAGTACAAACACAGCCACTGGCCTCCGGGGAGGGCGGAATCCCGCTGGAGCGAAGGCAGAGCCCAGCGCCTAGGATCAGCGCTCAGGGACCTGCCAGGGATCCGCTGCCGCGGGACAGGGGAGCGCCAGCGTCCCGCGCTGACCTCCTCCCACCCTCCCCCGACCAGGCCGCGTGGAGCTGCGAGGGCTCGCGGAGGGTTCTCTGCCCGGCTTAACAGAAACGTCGCCTCAAAATCCCGATTCCGGGAGATGCCCCGCATCCCTTCCCAGCGAAGTCACGCTTTTCGCCTCCAGCGAGCCCGGGGTGGGGAGCGGTGGGGAGCGTCTGGTGTGCGCTGACGTTCCTCAGCGGTGTTATCCATTACACACGGCCCTGAAATCTGAAAACCAACTAGTTCATTAACGATGGCGCTAAAACCGCCTTTCCAAAGCCTCAACCCCAAAAAGCTCCTTTAAAAAACAAAACCTACCCGCCAGAGACAAATAGTTTTGCACATGAAAGAAGGCACAAACGCGATGGACTCAAGGTTTTTCTTTTTCTAGCAGGTGATAATAGTATGAGCCAACCCTTAGGGCTGATTACAATATGGGGCTGTTACAGTACTTCACGGACACAAGCTCGTTTCATTAACGTCAGGGGGCTATTTGCAAAGCAAAGCGAACGTTGGGGAGCTTTCTCCCTAATGTAAACAAATCTGTAGGAAGAGGGATGCTAATTCATTCGCGGTTTAGTAGAGAAAGTTACCGAAATGCCGGCGGGCGGGCGGCTGGATGGGCCCCCTCCAGCGCGGCCTGGGCGCGCGCTGCCGCCCAACCCCCCGCGCGAGCATCTTCCCGCTTCGTGCGGATTCTTTCTTTTCTTCTCTCCTTTTCTTTAAAATGTGGGCGTAGAAAGCGGGTTTCCCGAGAGCTGCTCTCGGGCCGCACGCTCTCCCACCGGGGAGGAGAAGGGAGCGACGCCCACAGAAGAGGGTCATCCTGCGTCAGAGGTTCCGGGCGCGCCAAAGCCGGACTTTAGAGCGGCGGCGGGACCTCACCAGTTGCCAGGCACCCAGGCGGTGGGGGCCGCCCCTCGCCTGCCCTTCGCTCCCGGGGCCGAAGCGCGGCTTTGGGAGTTTCGGGGCACACTCGGGGGACCAGGGTGCCCGGAGGACGGCCGGAAGGGGCCGAGCGTCAGGCGTCCCCAACGCTGGAGGTCTTCATTCCACAGAAGGGACAGGGGACCCCTGCTCCTGGCGTTGGGTGCAGGCGCTGAAGAGGATTATTTCCAGCGTGCTTGGCGGCGCGGTTCCCGCCTTGGGGACGCAGTCTCCGACCGCCCGCAGAGTTAGCAGCGCGCCCCGGGCAAGTTGGCGGAAGGGGGCGCAACGTGCACGGCCGCACCAGGAGCTGGGTGAGCAGGGAGGGCGGAGGGCTCAGAGCGCCCGGGAGGGGGGTGTCAGCACACGCGGGCGTGCGGGGAGCCAGTGGACAGGGAGTGGGAGGCTCCAGAGCACGCGCGCTCAGTGCCCACGGCGGGGGCGCAGGGCACACTGAGGGGTCTCACTGCGCCCTTGGGGGGGGGGGGCAGTGAGCTTGGCGCCCATACGTGGGTGGGGCCGCGTGGACGTTGTGTCCAACTCCCACCTTCTCCCCACTCGAGTCGCTCGGCCTCTGCTTTTCTCTGCTCCGCATGCCCCCACCCCCAATTCCTTCCAGTTGGAAAGTAGGGATCAGAGGGAGCTGGGCCGCGTGGAGCGGGCGGGAGAGAGCGGGACCCGGTGTGTGCAGGTGCGCGGGTGGGGGGATGTCTGGTGGGCATTGGAGGCTGGAACTTTCATCTGGGCTTCGCTAGAGCCGCTTGAGCCAACCCGCAGTTGGCGCGCAAAGAAGACCACCCGAGGGAGTTGAAGTTTCAGAATTTTCGCGCTGGCGACTCAGCCCTCAGAGGTGGGGATGGGAGTGTGACCTGGAGTGGTCCCCGACTGGGGGTCCCGCTCCCCTCTACCTTCTCTCTCCCCCTTTGAACTGCCGGGGAACAGAATTCCCTTCGGCGGGCCGAGCGAACGCCGCGGCACAGGAGGCACGCGGTAGAACACATCTTCTTACAAAATGAAGAGGCTGAGACTTGGCACTTTTCCTCAATTCCAGAGTATCTTCCCTTGAAGAGAACGAGTAGCCGATGAGCCACGGGGTCAATTCAAACTGCGCGGTTTGTGAGTATTTTTGACCCCAACTCCAGAACCGTCTTCACTTTTTAGAAAGCAGGGAAAAAAAAAATACCGTCCTGCGGTGCAGACAAGGACGATGTTTAATCTGACTGCGCAATTCTCTGGGCTTCGCTCCCAGAAGCTTTTGAACCAGGCGGGTGAGCCCTCGGGCGCCTTCTTAGCCGGACTCACAGATGTGCGCATTCGGGGAAGCGTTCGCTTCGCCTTCTTCCCGACCAGAGGGGTGGCCGGGGTGCGGGTGTGAGCGGGGCTCCAGGGAGCCGTGCGAGAAGTGCTCCTGCGATCCCACGGCCGACGCCAGTTAAACAGCTTTCTTGCGGAGGGACGACAGACCGAGTCTCAATCTTGCATTTCATTTTGGAGGCCCAGAGCTGGGCGTGGGGAGGGGGTGGGGGACACGCGAGGTGGATACGGGGAAGAGGTTATTGAGAAATACAACTTCTGAGTAATGACAAGCAGGCGTGCGGGAAAGGAACAGGGCGAGGTGAATGTGAACGCTGTTGGGTGTCCTGGCGGGGCAAGAGGCTCCGTGTTCCACTGTGTCTGAGCACGCTCAACCCTGTGTCCACCGAAGGTGACCACCTCAAACAACTTTTAAGCACTTGAAACAAGGTAAAAAGCTCATCTGTGAATTTGCTTTACTTCCTGAAGAGTTGGGTCCTCGGAGGAAAAAAAAGATTATCGCCATCTTTACCCATCACTAATAATTTTAGTGTTTATTGAAGTCCACTTAAAGTAATTGACCAGAAAATACCTGCCTCTTTAAGCAGCATTCGGGGTGCTCCCTTGAAAGCTAATTGACTTAGTTACATTTCTGTTTAGTCTGATGCCAATACCATCATATTTGGAGAAGCTGTCAGCTCTGACAAATGAAGGAAAGTGGAAGCCAGGAGAGCTGCACCTGCGAAGTGCTGGCATTCCAGGGCCAGCGCCGGCCATCTGTTCTTCAGGAGCCCTGGACGTGGACCCTACTGGATTGTTCGACATCCAGCAGTCGGATTTTCTGAAAGTCAACCCCAGAAATGGAAATTCACTCTCAGTGTCTTGCACAAGCATTTTAATAACCAAGTGACCTGGGCTGAGCTGAGAGACAAGGGTCTTTCCTGCTGTAGACAGAGCAGCTCTGGTGAAGGCTGAAGACCTTCTGCTGAGGGTAGAAAGGCAATAATTTAGCTGCTCAGAAAAATTCCTAGCTAGAAGAAAAGAAGTTACAAAATTCACATATTACAAACTCCTTTGAACAGTGTTTGACAGTAAATGTATTTTTCTAGTTCCGTGTGTTGGTCTGAATGCCTCAGTGACCCTCGGCACGTGTGAATCACAGAGTGGGTCTCTGCAAGGATGACTGATGGATCTTTTAGGAATCCATGCTTTAAAGGTAATTTTCTGTGTTGGCCGTGGAAGCTGCTTCACTTTAGATATTTTATGGGGATGGTTGTCAAGGGAACCTTGGGTGAAATTTTTCAGGAGTGTCTCTAAAAACATTATTCATAATTAAAAAGTGATTCACAGATATCACCCGAAAAATTATGGCAAGTTATGTTCCAGCATGTTCTTAGGCCATGTGGAATAAATAAAATCATTAAGGTCTGGTTGGGCAGCACTGCCTCCCAACTGTGCCAGCAGGACCTGCTAGGGCTTCATAGATGTGACAGCTGGTGGGGAGGGGAAGGGGACGGGAGCCGAAGGACACTGACATTTCTCCAGGTACTTTCTCTATTGGTAAGTCAAGTTATAATTGCATCCCTTTAAAGAGCCCTGATAGTGTGTATTCCAAGAGATGGGCTAGGTAGCATGAAAAGGAGTATCTTTACTACCCTTAGGATTTTTTAAAGGGGAGATACACTGTGGAAACTCCATGTAATAGAGTCTGATCCACGGAAGAGCCCATGGGAACTCAGACCCACCTGGCCATAGGTGAGCCGAAGTTCAACAGTTTTTTGGCAACTTGGTGAGATTTCCCAAGACTGCCCTAAACTTTGCTTTGCAGGGGGAAGCATTACATTGAGGTCCCTGGGTTTTAGCCATACAAAGGCCCTCAGCTGGTAGCTGTGCATTTCACTGACCACTGCCTCCTGTCCCTGTAGGGAGGCAGGGCAGGGCTTGTCAAGGCTGTTTGGTGGCCTGCACTGGTTAGGGCAACGTCCTAAGGCATAGGGTTGACAGTCTAACTCTCCTTGGTGAGCTCTGACAATATGTGTCAGCTGTTAATATTGATATGGAGAATTGTCATTTAATAGGGCAGGTAACTGAGTAAATAATCCAACCCTAAGCCATAGCACTTACTAAAAAATATTCCCAATTTCCATCCCCGTGCGTGGTCACTCTGAGGTGCCATGGTGTGACTTATCAGGTCACTTGAGTCCTCTTCACAGTCAACTGGTTCTCAGGCCTGGGTGGTGAGTCACTTGGCGTGTGACGGTGCCCAGAACATGCAGACTGAGGGTTGAATGTTCCAGGCCCTCATTATTTATGTGCAGTTAGAGCTGGAGTCACTTTTGGAGCAGCTTGAGTTTTACCCGTGAAAAGGGATGCAGGTCTTTGAATTGGGGAGACTTCACACACCCCTATGTGCATGCCCACTGGAGAAACATTCATGGGGAGCCACGGCGTGCCGGGAAAGCCACCAGGCATTCATGTGATAAAAAGAGTTCCTGCCACGGAGGTGGCTCAGTTCTGATAATGACTTTGAGAGTCTGGCCTGCTAATGCGTTTCAAGGGCCTTAGAAATGTTCACAGCTTTGGACACCTAATTCCATTTCTGATCATTTGTCCTATGGAAATCATTTCTAATATGAAAAAGCGCTCCCCCCCAGTACTTCTGTAATAATTAAATGTACAAGCTGTGGTGTCAAGTTTAGGTTTGACTTCTCTTTTACCCTCAGTTTTGCTGTCTGTACAATGGAGATAACAGCTACTTCCTAAGCAGGTTATGAGTGTTAACTAAGAAATGAATGACATTATAAATAGAAAGGGCCTGGGAGAAGGAAGTATTCAACAAACTGTACCTGTTATTATTGGCAGTGCCCTCACAGCATTATTTATAATAGTAAGTTTTGGAATATTTATTAATAATATCAAAATAAATGGGCAGGAGTTGATAAATTAAGTGTTGATATATGTATATAGTGATGGTCAAAAGCAGATTTACAGTTGTGAATAAACAACACATAGTGTTTATTCTTGTATTATTACTTATTAATTATTGTATCATTTCCCTACAAGTAACTGTAAGCTTACTTTTGCCTACCCCTGTACTTAATGAAAAGTTATATAGCTATATTGTTTATTTATTTCTTAAAGTTTTTAAAGATTTTATTTATTTACTTATTTTTAGAGAGAAGGGGAAGGAGAAAGAGAGGGAGAGAAACATTGATTGGTTGCCTCTCATGCGCCCCCACCCAGGGACCTGACCCACAACCCAGGCATGTGCCCTGACTGGGATTCGAACAGGTGTCCTTTTGGTTCACAGGCTAATGCTCAACCCCCTGAGCGACACCAGCCAGGGAGGCTATTTTAAAAGACTGTGAAAGTTTATAACAACATGGTACAGACAAATACCTTCCTAGAGTACAGAGCCTGGAGAACCGGCAATCATATTTTCCAGACTCCCTTGCAGCTAGAGTTCCCGAAATGACTTAAGTGTAACCAAATTAAATGCACTTATTTGAGAAGTAAAGTGAAAGTCACCTTTCTGTGGCCTTTGTGGTTCCTGCTGGTAGGCACGATGAGTGTGTGTGGGGGCGGGGGGTGAGGGCAGTATTAGCAGAGGTCCCAGTGGCATTGCTCTCAAGCCCACAGTCCCAGTGGTAGTTTTCCAATCCCTGGATCACTGCTAACAACGGCACTGCTGGACTCATCAGTCACAGTGGCAGCTTCCTGACCCCCCACCTTCCTGACCAGCTATGCCCCCAGCTTCCTTGCCTGTCCATCCTGCAGAGCCTCCTCTCCAGTCCTTCCAACAGTCTTGTAAGCACCAAAGTCCTTCTGTTAAATCTCTTTCTGCTTAAACTAGCACGAGCAACTTCTCTTACTGGCTGCTAAGTCCTGACTGGTATACACTGAAAATCACGCCAGTACAATAAAACTCTGCGTGTTGTATGATCGCCCTTAAGTAAAACAACAAAGCTATACAGACAGAAGTGCCAGAAGGACATTGTTCCGAGTGTCGATAGTGAGTATCTTTGCATAGTAAAACTACGAATGATGGTTCAATTCACTTTTCATTGCCTCCATTTTTTTGTTTTTTAAAAAATAGCTTTATCGAGATATAATCATTTACCATATAGTTTGCCCATTTAAAGTGTATGATTCAATGGTTTTTACTGTATTCACAGATATGGGGAATCATCATTACAGTCAGTTTTAGAACATTTTCATCGCCTCAAAAGGAAACCCTACTAGCTATTGGCTCCCTCTACCCGAGCCCACCACCAACCCTAAGCGACCACTCGTCTATTTTGTGGAATTCATATGAATACAATCATATGGCACGTGGTCTGATGTATGGCGTATTTCACTTAGCCTAATGTTTTCACGGTTCATCTATGTTGCAACATGTATCAGCACTTCACTCCTTTTTATGGCTGAGTAATATTCCGCCATGTGGGTTAGGCCACATGTTTATCCATTCATCTGGTAATGAACATCTGAGTTTTGTCCAATTTTTGGCTACAGGGATTAATGCTGCTATATCCCTCCAACTTCTATTTTGCAATGTAGCAATTTTATGATAAATACTTAGTAAATTTCATAACAAGGAAAATCTGGCCTGAGTAACTACTACTTTGAGTCTGGTGTTAAGAAGAGGCAAACTTATAGAAGTCACCCTTGGATTGGCCCACTAGCTTTGCGCACATTAAAACTCTGTTCCAAGGCAGGTTGCAGGCTCCGTCTGGACCCCAGGACCAGTGTACAGTGGTGCTCTCGGTCACCAGAAGGCTGGGGAGACGGCCTGTAGCTCGCCTCCTCTGCCCAGGGAATGGCGCTGTTTGGGGGCAATCCTGGGTGTGGTGACCCCAGCAGAAGTCCTGAGATTTTTGTGTTTCAGTGTTTCCACTTTAAAAAATAAATCTCCTGGGGTGCTGGAAATATTCTACATCTTGATCTAGGTGGTGGTTTCGTGGGATGCACGTGAAAAACTCGTCAAACGGTACACTTCAGGCTTGTGAATGTTATTACATTTAACTCTGTGAAGGTCACACCCCAATCAAAGAAAAGAAGAAGCCGTAAGCACGTGGTTTTCCTCAGATCCCCCTCTGAGTCCCCCATTCCAGCTGCTGCTGCTTCCTCCCTGGTCATTTCTCAATGACCACAGGTTCACGCGCCACAGCTGGGAAGGGACACAGCTGGGATTTAATGCAGCCCTCACCAACTTAGTGTGGAGTGCTGCTTTTGCTAGGAACTCTTCCAGTGCCTAGAATGTACGTGACTTTGGAGACCTGACCCAAAACCACATGGCGGGCGAACATAAGGGCTGGTCCAGGGGCCAGATCTCCTGGCTGCAGGGCACATGCTCTGTTTGCCCCATGCACCCGTTCGCCCCCAGCACCTGACATTGTTCGTACCAGGCACATAGCAGGTGACCAACAAATATGAGTGGGGTCAATGTGACCATACTGGGGCTGTCACATGGCAGTCGTTGGGAATCATCGCCATCTTCCCCCATGGCAGCGCCAGAGTTGGTCTGCCGCAAGAGCACGGCCACTTCCCACCGGAGAGATCAGGACTCTCTGGCAAGACCCACGGAGTGCTAATGTTAGCTTTCAATGACTGATTCCCTCGACAATTTAACGGGTCAGGAGGAGCATGAGACAAAGCCAAGGTTACTCATGCCGAGAGGTTCCTTTCCTGCAGCGTCCTTGGCGAGTTACTCAGTTTGCAGAGTCGCCGCTGACAGCCTGACTTGGAGAGAGTTCTTGGGTCCAGTCTGAGGATTGTGAGCTCCTAAAAATACTCACAATCTGTCCTGTCAATCGAATTTTCCTGCTCTAGACACGACTTGCAATGTCAACGGCTAAAACTGTAGAAATAGCCTTACAACACACAAAATACTTACATGCCCCTAGATATGCAGAGTTAGAAGAGACGTGGTTTGAATATCCATCCATCACTTGGGCTAAGGAAGCGTACACTGTGGAGGCTTGCGTGTGTGACAGTCTTCCTCTTCATCCTGGGAGGGAATGTGCCCGTG
Organism: Desmodus rotundus; assembly: GCF_022682495.2. NCBI lineage: Eukaryota > Metazoa > Chordata > Mammalia > Chiroptera > Phyllostomidae > Desmodus > Desmodus rotundus. The sequence goes on along the minus strand of NC_071388.1, from coordinate 4,546,697 downwards.
TCACCTGCAGGGGAGGAGCCTGTGCTTATGAAGTATAATAGCTCAGCTTCTCCTTGCAGCAGCCCTGGGGTCCAGGGAAGTGGACTGTGCACAGAGCCCAGATTCAGGATTCATAGGAGGATCCGTGCACCTCTGCGGAGGGTCTGTGCATGTTATATTTTAATTTGAGGGATTCCTGCAAATTAACTTTGGGAAGCTTTCCTCCAAAGGGGGTAATACATCTGCTTTTGCCAGGCCAAGATCATCTCAGAATTCTCCAAAGATTCTCCCTCCCCCCAACCCTCCCCACCCCCACCTAGAGTAACAATCTCAGACTCGGGGACCCCTGTGGGATTCCTACCCCTTTCCCAATCAGAATTCCAGTTACTCCAGCCCAGTCTCCCTGCCTACAGTCACGGAGCATCCCGCCTTAATCCTTGGTGGTTCCTGCTCAGCTTCTGATGGCAAAAGCCTAGGAAACTCCACTTTCCTCCTCGCCCAGCTTTTAGACTCAGCTTTCTGTCGTCTGTCTGTGTCTGTCTGTCCATTTTGTGGCATCCACGGAGACCTCCACCTCCAGGAAGATGTCATGTCTGAGACCTCGTGGCTGTGGAGCACGGCAGTCCCGAGGCAACTACTTCCTCACCATCTGGAGACAGTAGTTTCGTGAAACTTCACAGGGTCAGAGGCACTTTGGTCATGTTTGGTGTCACTTTGGACTGGGATGAATGGACATATAGATTCCACCCTGCTCATGGTGCCTCCCTGACAGGCTGGGGTGAGGATTCAACGAGAGGATTTTTGTGGAAGAACGTATGCCTGGGCAACGGTAGGCACTTAGCACATTTCAGCTCACTTACAAAACTGGAGTCCCGAGGGGCCTTCTCCAGCCTGTGCCCAGATGCAGGCTTGCCTTTGATGCCTCACGTGCAGCCTCAGGAGTGTCTGTCTGTCCTGTCCAATGGATTATCCCACACTCCCACTGTTCACACTTGCTAGGACCCCTCCCAGCTATATCAGTGTGTTGACCAGGAGCAAGTCCAAAGGAAGGCGGCTCCAATTGTACAATTGGGGTTATTGACCTAGCGTTCTGCAGGGTCAAGAAGGGAGGGGTACTGGGGTTCTGAGCCTTTTTGGCTCTCCTGCAATCACCCCAAGTGGTCAGCAGCCACTTGCTTCGTCTGACAATAGAGATGGTTATACTTGGAGAAATGCCTACAGTTATTTCTGGCTTCCCTGACACACATAGCTGAAAGAATATGATGCCAAATCCCCTTCCAAAGGACCCCTGGCTGAGAAAACAAACAGCCTACTACACACTCGCATTAATTTAAATCGTTGAGCAGAGTTGTTCTCTGCTGAGGTATAATGAGGGCTGGGTTTTCCAAGGAGGTGATTTATGAGCCCTTCACAAATGGGTTTTAAATGGGGCCACTGACAGTTTCACTCCAGCCTTGGCTGGCTTGGGGGCCCTGTGGGGAGAGGCTGGGTGGGCAGACCCCACCGCCACCTGCGGGGGACACAGCAAGCCCAGCCCCTCTACTTGCAAGCAGTTCTGCTCAGCATTACTGGGCACTTCAACATGAAGATGGAAGGCGGGGTCCCTCGGAGGCTGCAGGCAGCACCAGAAATGGAAATGTTAGCTTTTTTTTTTTTTCCTGTTTGTGCTTCTCTCACCATAAAACTTTGGGGGTGAAGTTAGAATTTCATTCTCCCTCCTTTCTCTCTCTGCTCCACATTCCAACCAGGAGAGTGAGGATACTCTAGTTGGTTGAAAAATGGTCTCCCAAAGAGAGGACCTTGTCCCGATCCCTGGAACTTGTGAAGGGCCTTGTTTGGGAGAAGGACTTTGCAGATATGGTGAAATTAAGGATCTTGAGGCTAAGAGATCATCCTGGATTGTCCGGGAGGGCCCTAAATGCCTTGGCAGTCCTGTAAGAGGGAGGCAGAGGGAGATTAGGCAGCTGCGCGAAGAAGAAGGGGCCATGAAGATGGAGACAGGGATTGGAGTGATGTGGCCACAAGCCAAGGAATGTGTAGGATTGCCAGGAGCTTCCAGAAGCTAGAAGAAGCAGAAAGGATTCTTCACCCGAGGTTGGGGAGGGAACGCAGCCCTGCCAACACCTTGGCCTCCGACTCCCGGCCTCCAGAACCAGGAGAGAATAGTTCCTGTTGTTCTACACCACGCAGTGTGCAGCCATCTGTTACAGCAGCCCTAGCAAGCTGTAGCAGCTGGCTGTGTCTCCCACACCCACCCCAGGAAACGGAGGAGACTGTGATCTCTCTTCCGGCGCCCAGTTCCTCAGGGCTCTGCTGCCGGGCACCTTGCTTCGGGGCCAGGCTTGTGCAGGTGGCTTAGAAAATGGCCCCGCAGCACAGCTCATGTGCTCATGCTTTTGGGGTGCTGCAACCCCAGGGAAGCCAGCTTGAGGGAGAAAGAGCAGTGAAGCTGGAAAGGGGGGAGGAGACACAAGACGCTGCCCGACCCAGCGGACATGGCCTCTCAGGGAAGCAGCAGCATGGCCCCGTGAGACGTCTCAGGAGAGACCGCATCCCATGAGATGTCTCAGGAGAGACCACGTTTAAGCACTGCTGCCGGCACAGGCCGGCGGGCGCGGGGCTGGCGGGGCAAACCGTTTACCTGCTGGCTCCTTCCTGGGCAAAGATGGCACCATCCTTCTCCAATAGTTCCCAGGAGTTGCTAGGGCTTCCATGGGTCAGGGCAGGCCAGACCTAGGAGCCACAGGAGGGCAGAGAGGGCTTTGCCCGCCTCCCGGGGGAGGTAGAGAGGAGATTTGTGGTGGTAATGGTTTGCCTCCTTCCCGGGGCCATTTTAGCTGGGACGGAGGCCAGGAGGCTGGACAGAGGGGGGGGGGGAGCATGTAAACTGAGTCAGGCATCACCAAGGCTCTGGGCTGGTGGCCAGTGTCAACTTCCTCTCGCTTTATGGACTTCCAGAAATCGGGGGACCTGAAGGTTTATTTGGCCCAAGCACATCAGGGTCAGGGTTAGAGTGCCTGTGACTTTGCTTAAGTGTCTGTCATCAGCTCTACTAATTTCACTCTTAGTCCAGCTACTCTGACTGCTTGTGATCCCTGACTGCTTGGCCTTTTCTGTTTTCCTTTGTCCTTTCTTCTGCGTGTATATCCTCTTCCATCTTACTTAATTGCATACCCAACCTTGCTCTCCCTTGGGCTCAAAATTTCTCTCCTAATAGTTCTGCATTTGATTAGGTATCATGAGAGAGACTCCCTTTAGTTTTACAGCCCAGACAGAGAATTGCAAAGAAGGAGAAACAGATTCTTTCCCAGACAAAATATGCACCAGGGACTCTTCTCTTTGACGTGACAAGCAGGAGAAAAGACTTCTCAGGAAGGATTTTGTTGGATGACAGATGGATGCTGGTCAAACCTCTGTGGCCCCTGTGTAGACAGTCCAGCTTGGGACTTCTGCCGGGGTCTTGTGTCTCGTCCCCAAAGTCAGATGGGAGGGAATGGTCTCTTTGTTAAGGCAGCAAGCACACTGAAGCCCCCAGGATGTGTGGGGCAGGGGTGGGGGGCAAGAGAGAAAGTGGGCTCAGCCCTAAATGGGACCCTGGATGTCCGCTCTCTAGCCCAATGGGGTATGAGTGAGGAATGGGGTGTTACCCGCTGTGTGGGAGAGAGGGTTCACAAGGCCAGCCATGGGGTCCCTGTAGTAAGGGACCCTGTGGACATGGGCTGTGGGATGGATTAGAGGCCAGACTCAGTGGAACAGGGGTGGGTAGTTGAGGGGTCATCACCAATGCCAGGAAAGAGGGGTGGCCAGAAGGGCAGACAGGGAGTGGAAGCCCCCGGAATTGCCAGTGGCTGAAGCCGGGAATTAGTCTGAGAACCCTGAATTATCCGAGGCCTCATTTCAAAGCAGCTGTGTTGTAAACTGTGAGCAGCTAGAATGTGCCTTGACGTGGCCAGTGTGGTATATGTCACCACCAGAAGAGACAGGCTCTTGAGAGTAATTGAGGTTATAGAAAAAAGATCATCTGCTATCCCCTGAATGCCCCCGGCAAACCTGAAGTCTCAGCAGGGACTTACCCTGACTGCACAAGCCTCCTTTACTGCCCTTCAGAACAGCCCCACTGTAGCTCAGAGCACGTCCCAGGCTGCCTCTGAGACTGGGGGTGGGGGTGGGGGCCCCACCCTGGAGACTCAGGTTTCACAGTGCTCCAGAGATAGCATGGGGGCAGGGGCATAGGGTGTCCACTTGGCCCCACAAAAAGTCCTGCATGGCAGCCGCTGAGGGTCAGAGGGTGACCACGGCCTTTGCTGTCATCCTCTGTCACGGCCAGTGGGGGCAACCCCGTGCTGATGGGGGCGACAGTGAGTGTATCATGAGTGCCTTTTTACTCCTCCATCTAGCACAGGTCGCATTGGGCGACCCCTCTAATTAGACTTGGGTGGGGCCAGAATGTGCGCTTACCTTCAGGATTAAGCTGGTTTTAGGGTGAACGAACTGTCACCATGGGCCCCCACCACTCAGCCCTGACTGCTGTGCCCTGGGTTTTGGAGCGGGGGCAGCTGGCCTGTTTGACACCTGAAAGGGAACGAGTGGTTAATACACTGAATCCGGGGGGCCTGAGGGCTCCCCGAAGTCCTGGGGTCATCGCCAGGGCCCTGTGAGTCTGCGCACCTGACATTTCTCACAAAGCAGCGCTACCTCTGGTTCTCAAATGTGCGCAGATGAATACACATTTGCTTCAAGACCACTTGGGAATTCAGAGTTAACTTTTGGTCGCAGTAAGTTTTCTTAGCCAATGGGCACTACTTGGGTGCCTTGTATCATAGGAATGAGGTGGACGCTGTCTGGGCCCCGCCCCTGGCCGTGCTGCGGGTTCTGGCTGAGTTCCTAATGCTTGAGAGCTCCCTGGCCCACAGCCTCCCAGCTGCCCTTGACGTCTGACCCGCCGGAGGAGGCACACAATGCCCCAGCTCCCTGTCCCTTGCAGGAGACCATTCTGAGGTGTGCGTTTGGCAAGTTTCCCCCAGTTTCCCCGTGGAATCAACCCCAGTTACCAACCACGAGAGCTGGCTTCCCAGCACAGCATTTATCTTCGCCTTGTGGCCTCTCCGCTTCTACAAGCCTTTCTGTACCCCTGAAATAATAACCATGTGCCTCCAATTGCAGTCTTGGAACCTGCCCCCCGGGAGAGCCCAAACCAGACCTGGGATGTTTCAGCAATTTCTTTTTTTATTGGGATATAATTACATACACCAAAGTACACAAACATTAACCAAACAACTGTATAAACATCTCTGTTTGCAGGTCCCTCTGTAACTTCGGGTCATCTCTGACACCCCAGCAGGCTCGCTCACCGCTCCCCCACCCCTGGTGATAATGGACCACTGGCCGACTGCTACCCTCACCTGGCTCACCACAGACCTGTTTGGCCTGTTTTGAACTTGCTGCGGGTGGAATCACACAGTACATACTCCGTAGGGTCTGGCTTCTTTTGTTCAACATCATGTCTGTGAAATGTTATTGCCTGTAGAAATAGTTTGTTTTATTTTTTACGGCTATGTTACATTCCATTGTACAACGGTCGGATAATTTAAAAAATTCTTTCAACTACTCATGGGCATCAGGGGCGTTTCCTGCTGCAGGCTGCTGTGAGTGAAGCTGCTCTGAAGCGTCTTGTACGTGGATTTGGGCGCACACAAGCACTCACGTCCCGTGGAGTGCCACCCCCGGGGCGCCGACGATTTGTAGGTTTAGCTTGAGTAGACTTGGCCACACTTTAAAAAAGGGTTTTTTTATTTATTGATTTTATAGAGAGAGGAAGAGAGGGGGAAAGAGAGAGAAGGAGAAACATCCATTTGTTGTTCCACTTATTTACGCATTCAGTAATTGATTCTTGTATGTGCCCTGACAGGGGATGGAACCTGAAACCTTGGTGCATCAGGACAACACTCTAACTAGCTGAGCGACCTGGCCAGAGCCTCAGCCACATGTTTTGCAACACAGCTGTAACACTGTGTATCCCCCACCAGCAAGGGGATTGTTCTAGTTGCTCCAGCCTTTGGCAGCACCTGATGCCCTGAGTCCTTTAAGCTTTAGCCATTCACCCTCATGGGGTCTCTGGAAGCCCTGCTCTGCAGTGCGCTCTCTGGTGGGCAGTTTAAACGTTGTGTGTCATGCACAACAGCAAGCATGACGGGGCACATACAACTCCTCACTGGGTCAGTTCCTGGCTCCTGAACTTAGGAGAGAAGGCTCCCCTTCAGAGGCGGTTATGCTCGCTCCTCAGCATGCCCCAGTGAGCCTGCAGGTGGAGTTGGGATTACTGCACCCGGCCAGGCCAGCGAGGACAACAGGACAGCGAGAGCGTATCCGAATACGCTTGCAGGAGGGACGGTGGATTAGGGGCTCAGAGCCCTGAAGAGGGGTCCTTGTGTGCTGTGCTGTCCCTCTGAGTGGGTACAGTGAGGCTGGTCCTGGGGACAGGAAGAGTCAGGACCCTACCACCGCTGCTGTCAGGGTGAAGGCACATCTTGAGTCTTGATGCAATGCTGCTAGAAACAGCGAACAGGAAGGAGAGAGTCCCCAGCCCCTCTCCTAGTGTGGCAGTCCCCTGTTGGCAGAGCCCGACAGAGCCACCTGGCAAAGAAGCAGTGGAGTCCGCAGGGCCCTGTCCCCTCACAGCGCACAGAGAAGAGCTCAGAGAGAAAAGCTGACTAGTGGGCACCAGGAGAGACCTAGTTTCTGTGGCCTCCCACCTCCCTACACTGGACCCCCAGGCCCTGCAGGGTCCTTCCAAGGGTGCTTTGGAATTCCCCAAGGAAGGTGCCCCTATATCCTTCCCCCCTGGTTCCTGTGCCCCCAGCAGGGAGGGCTCATCTTTCTCCCTCCTGCTGAGTTTGGACACCATCTGCCTGTTCAGTTTCTGCTTTCACGACATTGATTTCTCTTCTGAAGCCTCTCCTCCTGACCTCTTTGTCCTTGGGGACATCGTTGGGTTTCTCTGCCATTCCTGTCCCTTTAGTGGGATTTGAAGAGTGCAGAGATAAGTGCGTGTGGGTGCCAGAGCTAGGCTCACCCCAAAACCCTCCAATGTATACCTCCTTGGTATAGCAAGGTCCAGGCTAGCCTGGGGACTGTGGAGGGGTCCTTCCTCCTCAGAGGGCTCACAGGTAAGGGAGGGAGCAGCAGGAGTGGGGGGGGGGCCCTGTTCTCCCTGGAGGCCACTCGAAGTGCCAAGGTGCATGTTACCTAAGTCACAACTCCCTTCTGTACCAGGGAGCCTGAGGCCCAGAGGACCGAAGCTCTCCCCTGCATGTCACAGCCAGTCAGAGGCACCTGCAAAATGACAGCATTGTGGGCGTGGTCAGGGAGTAATGAGGTGTGGGCGTGGTCAGAGAGAAGTCAAATTTTGTGGAACCCAGTTGCCTTCCAGCTTTGGAATATGTCCATTCATTCGGGCATTGCTGCAAGATTTTGTTAATTCACTAAATGCAATTTGTGAAATACAAAATGCATTGTAATTTTCCTTGCTTTCCTCCAAAAATACATCAAAATTGTAGCCTCATTCCTCTTTTGAATTCTAATATGCTAGTGCTGCGCCCACCTGTGTGTGTGTGTGTGTGTGTATGTGTGTGAAGGAAGAGAAAGGTTCTGGAAGAGCTGTAACTAGACTCTGAAACAGAAGTCCAAGCTCCCTACTGCAGAACACTGGGAGATGGCAGTTCTCCTCTGGGTCCGCGCTTGCACATTGTCCTTCCAAAGGCCCTCCCCTCCCTGAGCCCTGCCTGGCCCCCTTCTCTCTCACCCCACCCCACCCCACCCCACCCCAGGATCTTCCACTTTCTGTCTGCCCTCCTGCCTTTGCCCATGTTGGCCTCTCCTGAGGCCCTCTTTTCTCCCTTCCTCCCTCCCTGGGTAACTCCTGCTCCTGCTTGAGTAAGCTCCGGGGGCCTCCAGGGTCTGCGGACAGGGAGGCAGGTCACTGCCACCTCTCCCGGACCCGCAGTGCTCTTTCTCCTGGCACCGACCCCACACAACAGCAAGACTCACCCCGAGTCCTGAGCTCGGGAGAGTGGGGACCTCACGGCTTGAATCCGCGCACTGCGCCTGGGCCGCGCGAGCACTGCGCGAGCCCTCGGGGGACGAGCGGAAGAAAATAAGGAGAAGGTGTAATTCATCACATTAATTCTGCACTTCCTCCGTTGGAGCCCGCCTTTCAGATCATATTTAATTTCTCATCTGTTTTTTCAAAAATTAAAAGTGTTATTACAAAAATTTACTTGGGCCTTTGTTATTTCCTCTAGGTGGACTATTTGGGTATGTTAGCACAAAAATAACTCTTCCAGTGAGAGATAAACAGAGCCATTAGGTAAAATTAATTGGAGTAATTAAGAGCAAATTGTTTTCCTGGGAAAACCACATCGTCAGAGCTGGTGCAGCCGGGGGCTGCTGGGAGCCGGCTCCGGGGCTTCCTGCCCTCGGTCTCCGCTGCGTTCCGCGGCTGCTGGTGGTTCTCACTGGTAGCTGCGGCGAGTGGCGGTGACACGTTAATTGAACCTCACTACTTCCAGGTGTGTGGCACACTCCGGGGTCACCGGAGCAGGGGGGCGCCATGTGTATTCAATTACTGCTGCGATAGGAAGGAATGCGACCTGTCACACGTTCAAGTGTCAATTACCACCCCGGACGGCTGCCCGCAAACTAAACCCACGGGCCCCTTCCCTGCGGAGCACGTGGCGGTAAACCGCGTGTGCGGGGCAGGCAGAAGCGGGGAGGGAACTGGACTGGGAGGGGAGGGGCCTATCAGGGGGTTGATAAATCCTTCTGGAAAATGCAGGCAACGTGTTCCCATTCGTCTCGGGATCGCGCTGTGGGGTGTGATAGGACGTGGAGCGGCATCGGGAAGCCCCGTGATCCGCAGAACCTGGTTCCAGGATCCCGCGGCTGCGGGGGGCCAGGGATGCGGAGTTACTGTATGGGGCTAGCGGGCGCCCAGTACATGTTAAATGTTTGTACTTAGCCTTTATATGCATAAAGCGAAGAAACGGCCACTTTCCCGAAAGTTTTGGCTCTACGGCCTATTAATCTAAAACTGTGATACTTTGACAATCGAAACATGCAATCAATTTATGGAAGAAAAGTTTTTTAAAAACAAGGTTTTCTGCCTGCTCTGCCTGTCATAACTGTAACTGAGCCTTTTCAAAACCCTCTGGGCTCGATCAGACGAATATGAGGCCATGACACCCCGTGGCCGCCCCATGAGGCCTTTAGAGGAATTTTTCTTTCCTTCCTTCCTTTTAAAAGAAGGCATTTTTCTTAGAAGCCAGGAATGGTTGTTATAATTAGTATTTATTATACCGTCTTCCTTCCCCAAACTCACAGTGATCAATCATGGCCGCCCGCCTCCAGCCCTGCCCTGCATGGAATAAGTATTACCCCCTCTCTCACAGCGCGGACAGGGGGTGAACAGTCCCCTTCGAGGCCCCCGACACATGATTCCATATTAGAAACCACAATTGCTGAAGTCCCACTGTTGTGTAGACAAGTAAGCCATGTTTCCACTCCCTGCTCCCCGGTGGGGTGCTGTAGCCCCGTCCCCTAGGCTGACATTTGCCTCCATTCACCAGCCAGCAAATGCTTGTTAAATACCTGCTTTTAAGTGTGTTAATTGTAGGGATACGATTCTTGGGCTGACAGAAGACAGATGGAATTCCAAACCTCAAAACCCCACTGAACTCTTATTACTCAGAAAAGTCCACGCTGTTGGTACAAGTTAATTTCCTGCCCATTTCTCTTCCTTTCCTCTCTTTCTGCGTCTCTTCTAGCTCCTACTTTCCCAAGGCCTCTTGCTTACACAGGTTGCTCTCTCCTCCAGAATGTGGGCCTCGGCGACTGAATACGTTGAACTGGATGAAACCACCAATATGCAGCCATTTCTGACTTCCATCCCAGGCGATTTCCTGCGGTTCGGCCTAATAAAGGGCTGCTGCATAGGCCTGGGGTTTCTGCAGCTGTAATCAGACTGTACGGCATGGTACCTGGAAAGAATTCTGAAGACAGCATTTGTTGTTCCTGTTTTTGTTATTACAGTACTGATCTACTTGCTTCTGGACTTAATTGATGACTTACTTATGAAAGCCCTCCGTTGGGACCTTTTAACAGGAGCTAATGTCTTCTCCATTTTTCTGGGATGGTGAGCAGGGCCTGGTCTAGAAGGTAGGAGTGTAGCTGGGCTTGGGATTTTTTCCATGGGCAAAATAAGATTGGATCCCTGTTGTGAATCAGCCTACCTCAAAGACGGGGGGAGGGGGGGGAGGGAGAGCAGGTGTGCCCAGAGCGGCCCTTGTGCCTGTTCAACTCACATTAGTCTGACCATATTTTCATCACTACACACGAGTGACACTTTTCTGTGTGACCACATCTGTAACAATTAATTAATTTTTATTTAATTATTTTCAGGGAGGGGAGGGAGAAAGAGAGGGAAACATTGATGAGTGAGAGAAACATTGATCGGCTGCCTCTCACACGCCCCCAACCAGGGACCTGGCCTGTAACCCCAGCATGGGCCCTGACTGGGAATCGAACCGGCAACCTTTTGGTCCTCAGGCCAGCGCTCAGTCCACTGAGCAACAGCAGCCAGGGCAGTATTAATTGCTTTGAAATAACACAAGGCAAAGAAGAGACAGTGTTCTGATGTTCCGCCCTCGATTGGGTTTCCTTGCTGAGTTTGCTGCTAAACGTGACTCAGTCACAGTCACAAAGGGGCTGGGGGGCGGGTCTTTCTGGACTGTCCTGCTGGAGCCACACAGAGCCCAGTGAGGTGAGCTGGTCTGGAGCCAGCTGCCTGCTGGCTGTGTCCCCCCGTGGTACAGGGGGAGAGAGAGCAAGCTCTCCTGTGACTCTTCTTGGAAGGGCACTAATCCCATTCATGGGGCTCCACCTTCATGACCTCCTGATCTCCCAGAGGGCCCGCCTCCAAATCCCATCACCTTGGGGATAAGGACTTCAACGTTGGGATTTTATGAGGACACAGATATCAGTCTGCAGCATCATGTTAACCAGGCAGTTCAAAGAACCCCCCTGAGTGGACTTACTAACAATGCTGGCCTCTGTCTCTTACCTGGGCTCAATTCAGAAGCATCCTCCCTTTTATTCTTTGGCTTGTGCATCTTTCAAGTGACCTGTCTTGGTCCAGGTTCTCTGGGAAGCAGAGCCTGAAGCAGGTATTCAGGGTGCAGCATGAGCTCAGGAAAGTGGGCCGAGGCAAGCAAGACAGAACTAGCTGCTCGGCAGATGTCCTCACCTGCTTCAGGGATGTTGCTTTGTCTAAGACTGTCTGTTGGCAGATAAAAGAGAAGACATTTATCTCCCTGGCTTCCCCCAGGGTCCTGTCTCCCCCTGATCACCCTGTGGGGAGATAACTCCCCTGGACAATTGATTGCTTTATCCAGCTTCTTCCCCGCCAGCCAGAAGTCAGCCCCATGCCCTGTGGTGTGGATTTCATCCTTCTTCGGTGAGTCCATAGTTGGCAGGAGGAGCTGGAGCCCCTGGGCGCGGAGTGGGCTGGGCCCCATGAAGTCAGTCCGCCCCCGAGGCTGAGGCCGCAGCCCAGGGCCCAGGAGGAGGGTGAGGCCGAGAGCATCTGAGGGACACATTAGGCATGACCAGTGCACAAGTCCCTTCACATGGTAATTAATAAATGTTATTAACGCCTCCTTGGCTTTGGGCCTGCAAGGATGACCTGGAGTAGGGATGTTAAGGACACATGTCGCCAGGGGAGTCCAGCCTGGTGCAAGACAAGACACCTGAGATCACAAAGAGGCTCAGCGGGGCCCAGACGAGGGGAACGTGTGTTTACAGAAACGCTGGTGGCATTCACCTCTACGAATGCTCGTTAGCTTTACATGTTTGAAGGCTCAGCTGCGGGAGCCATCAGCGTGTTATTTGGCTTGAGTTCCAGTCTCCAACATGAGGGCAGTTCTAGATTTGACGTCCTCAGCCACTGAGTCCACAGACATCGGCTGAGAACCTCCCTTGGCTGGGCCACGGGCTGGGACATTCTGAACCGCCTCATTCAGAACTCACTGTGGCCCTGTGGGTGTTTTGAAGACCCCACGTTGTGGCTGAAGATACTGTGGTGAGGCAGCTTAGGTGACTTGCTCAAGGTCGTATAGCTTTCAGGGAGAATGGCTGGGGTTTCTCCTCCAGGTTCTGACTCCCGGTTCACTGTGTTTTCCTGGCAGCAGGGTACGAGACAGTGAGCACAGGGACTGTGACTGCCCGCTGGGACGCCGAGCCCCTTGCAAAGGTGCCGTGAGCAAGGCATCTGCAACTCAACACCATTAGCAGGGAGTTCCAAGGGCTGATGAGCCTCTGTTGCCCACAGGTGACCTGGAGAATAAATGGTTTAATACCAGAACTTGACTTCTTTTAAAAAAGAGTTTTATTTATTTATTTCTTAGAGCAAAAGGAAGAAGGGAGAAATAGAGGGAGAGAAACATCAATATGTGAGGAATAATCAATCAGTTGCCTCTCCCATGCCCCCAACCAGGGATTAAACCCGGAACCCAGGCATATGCCCTGACTGGGAATTGAACTAGCGACCTTTCAGTTTGCAGCCCGATGAGCCAGGGCTCCTGACTTTTTTCTAGTAGATTCACTGTCCTCCTTAGGTGTTTCAGAGTCAGTGTTCAATGGAACCGGCACGTTGGGGTTGGGCCACCAGGTTTGCTTGGTGGAGGTGACAGAAGGTGAAGGCGAGTGTAGGGTGAAGGGCAGTACGGGATGGGAAAGCATGCTGGACCCCCAGAGCTGGATAGGGACAAGCCCGGAGGTGATGAGGCAGGTTGAGCTCAGAGTGGTCTGCTCTGCGACCTGGGAGGCTGCCTGGCGATGGAGAGCAGGGTCCGGCTGACAGGATTGCTAAGACCCCAAGAGCCACCGCAGGGCAGAGGGAGGCACCTGCAAATCTGAGGCAAGGCCGAGTCCCAGACGGGCAGAGAAGGGACAAGTGAGGGCTTCTGGGAATTTACAAAGAGTTTGAAGACCTCTTTTTGAAACATCATCCTGGCTTAGATGCCTTCCAGCTTCACAGGTGAGAAGATGAGTCTGAATATGGGTCAAAATGTGCAGGACGGGAGGTCCTTGTCAGAATCAGGAGGGAGATGAGCTTCACAAAGAGGGCTTTGTGGCCTGGCAGTTTGGGAAGCCAACCCAATCCAAGAAGTCAAAGCGCCTCACTCACGCACGCCATCGCCTTTTTAAAGACCAGTTCACCCAATTCTTACCAGATCCAGTACTTGCTTTGCCCTGACAATGAGCGCAACAGCTCTCACATCAACCACCGCAAGGAGAGCAAGGGCTCCGGCCCAGTCCATCCATGGACTTTTGAATGTCTCTCCCGAATCCTTGGGGTCTCCCGGGGGCTTGGGCAGAAGAGGGGAACGGGATCTCAAAAGGAGGTGGTTACCCTGATTTATCCCCTGCCCAGGGGATGACCTGTGTCCCAAACTCCGGATTTCACGTGCGACTTGCTTCTTCTCTTTCTTCCTTCCCCAAAGGTGCTGGCGGCACGTCTCCATCACCCCAGTCTGGCTTGAGATCAAGCCTGGGGTTGGAAACCCCCTGCTTTCTGAGCCACAGAGGCCTTTCCTTGGAGCCCCCTCCCCCTTGACAAATAAAACCAGGGCATGGAGATCATTACGCCGCACGTTATTAGGCAAAATTGGATTAATTAACCTCGTCTGGCCTCTCAGCTTGAGAGACAGAAAAAACGGGGTCGACTTCAAATGCAGCATGTTGAAAATGTCAGCCATGACTAGGTGATAAATATTTATAAATATATACGCCTCATATCAACAGGGTGGCCAGTGTATTTTTACATGTAAGTACACAAAGGCACTCTGTTGTTAACACGCATTCAAAGCAGCAGCCTTGAAAGGGCCATTATGGCTTGGACTATGAATGTTTATTAAGAATAATATGCAAAACGGGGCTCCGTCTGAATGGGCCCATTGATGGGGTATCACAGCAGCCAGGGCTGGGATGGCGGATGGTCAGGAATGATAATAATGTTCCTATAACTGGCCCAGGCCGAGGCCCAGTGCAGTGGTGGGATGTGTCACCGGCCCTGGCTGCTCCTGGTTTCGGGTGTTTGTTTTGGAAACGTTGACTTAGGACTTGAGCTTGTCCTTAGACCATGGCACTTAAGGCCAGAGTCACAGAGCCATGTTCAGGATTTTCCCCTGGAACCGAGTGCCAAGTAGTAATTGGAGTTTCAGATGTGTGCTCTTACTACGTCCTTTCGGTGCCCCACCCAAAGCAAGACACATTTCCTGGGGATTTTCCCACAGCGGTCCCTTCCCAGGCTCTCCCCTGCTTTTCTCAGTAGAGACTCTTCAGCTTAATTTCTTCTGGGCATCTCAGGATCCCTTCCTTGTCTTAGAGTACTTTTCATTCATTTATTCAACCAACATTTATTGAATACCTACTATGTGCCCGACACACCAAATGCTGGGGCCATAGTGAGGGGTCAGTTAGACTTGGCTCTTACTAACTCTCCTGGGAACAGACATTAAAAAAAAGCTAGGGTGACAAAAAACAAGGGTGACTTCAGAGAGGGATATGTCACTAAAAGTCAAGCAGGTCCACATTGTTGGGGATGGTTTGGCAGGGTGTCCGGGGGAGTGTTTCTGGAGGGAAAGTCCAGGAAGTGTCTCCAGGACGACCAGTGGGTTGAGAGCTGATGGTGTGAAGGACCTAGTAGATGACTGGGGCTGGAAGAAACTTCCAGGCAGAAGGAAGAGTGAGGGCAGAAGGCTCATGAACTATGAACTTGGCGTGTTTGAGGATCAGAAAGGTAGGGAGGTTGGTGTGGCAGGAGCCAGACAGCAAGGAGCCAACTGCCAGGGTGCCAGAGGGTGCCCACTCTGGGTGTTCGTCTTGGGAAATGGGAAGCGGCTCCCAGAAGGCTGGATCCTCACAGCCTGGACTCATTCGCCCACCATTGCCGAGAGCACCTGGGGAAGCCAGGAGATACTTTTCAGGTTGTTGATGCAACCTCCTCCCCGCCGCCCCCCCCCCCCCCGGTTGATTGGTTTACTTAGAAACATCTGGGAGAAAACCATGGTCCGAGGATTTGGGGTGTTTCCGCCTACTCTGTACTTGAGTCTGAGCTTAACTCTGTCCTGACATTTTTCATCACAGAGCTTGACAGATCCCTCTTAGTTTGATCCCAGTTCACCTGGAGATCCCCAGGGTGACTTAATTCCCCGCAGACTCTCCTTGGCTCCCTTATCACTCAGCATGGTTGGAAGAGAAAATTTAAAGACTCAACTATGTTGATCATTCCAAGAATAGTTGACATCACGATCAATACATCCAGACAGAAGCTATTAACATTTTAATGAGTTACTCAGTCATATTCCCGCAATGTGTCAATGAGTCATGGCCCCTTTGATTAAGGATGTACTTGGGAAACAACTGTAAATATATATAAGAAAGGCCCTGAACGGGGAGCTGTCACACATCAATCTTTGGGAGAAGAGGGAGCATTCATGAATAAGGAAGCTCACAAGGTGACTGTCCCTGGGCTATGCAGTTTACCGAAAGAGAAGTAACCTTTTCAAATGCCACTGGTCTCCACTAAGTGACGAGCCGAGACATCTACCTTTGTCGATGGTCAGGTGCGTGCGTTGGGGGTGGAGCGCCATTGCTGAGGATAAGGCGAAGCAGGAGAGTGCACATCTTCCTTCCATGTTCAGACCCGGGAGAGCACCACAGGGGCGGGAGGAAGCTTTGCAGGGGACAACACATCCAGAAGGGGGATGTTACTGGAAGAGAAGAGTGGGCATCTCTGAAGACAGGGGGCTGGGAGAGGGGCCAACAGACAGATGAGTATTCATGTGGTCCCAGTCCAGTGTGCTCAGTGCTTTGCCACAGAGACCCTTAGGTGTCCTGTCTGCCCCCTTTGAACTCCCTAAAATTCCCTGAGGTCTCTCTTGGTCCGATTGAGCTCTAGACTGCTGTCGTATGACAGTACCTTCCCCCCAGCAGGATCTGATGCTGACGCTGGCCCATCCCTGGGACTTTGGTGCCTGGAAGGCAAACTCCATTCTATGTTTGTGCCAAGGGGAAGGGAACCCCTTACTTGTAAACTTGGACCGAGGGGGTACCACAGACCCAGCTTACCTTGTGGTGAGACGTAGGGCCCGTGGTTTGCTCTTGGGCTCCACTTGGGCTTGGGGGCAGGCGGGGGAGACTGGGGAGAGGACAAGGCATCAATGCGTGTAATCACTGTGTAAAGCTCTTAATGATGAGCTGTTTGGCTCATGGACTAGAGCTTGGGAGATTGTGGCCTTCAGCAGCTTGAATCTATGGCAGGAAAAGAAATTGGCAAATGGGGTGCAGTAGGGATGAGGTAGAGCCAAGGAAAGCATCCCAAAACATGAATGCAGGTGCTGTAGAGGTGGGAGGAGCGGGGAGCGGGGTGGGGAGGACTGAAGTCAATGACCCGGACTACTGTGTCCTCTCACCATGGAGCCTGTGGATGCCAGGGAAATACATGTCAGAATGGATCCAGGGTTTTCCATCCACTTGGCCATTTCACTCTCATTTTTCTTCACTAGAAATAGGCCGACTTTGAAGTCTGAATGGCTGAGTGCAATCTCAGCACACCTGTTGACGAACTATGGCTTTACCTGCCTGCATCACACAGGGTCAGCCCTGGGAGAGTGTGACTGATAATGCTGTTGCTACTCTACAGAATAATAATGAAAATCAAATGAGAGAATGTGTACAAGGCTCTCACCACAGTCTGCTATGAGGTGAAAAATGCCATCTGGGGTGGCTGTCTGCGCTGGACTGCTTCTTTCTCTTAGCTGATGGGAGTGAACACAAATTATTACTCATGGGAACAGAGGAGATGGCTGCCCCGTGAGAGCCGTTGGGTTGTCACTCAGGCGCTTGGAGAACAACAGGGCTGGCAGGCAGGCAGCCCGACCTCTGCACCTCCTTCTCTGAAACAACGGGTCATTGGTGCGTTTCTCTGTTATTGGAATTTTGACAACGTTTTGCTGTGTCTAAAATGTACATCTGGGGGGAATTCCGACCAAGATGAAGGCATAGAGATACACTTTGCCTCCTTGCACAACCAAAAGAAGGACAACAACAAACTTAAAAGCGAAAAATAACCATAACTGCCAGAAAATCAAACTGTATGGAAGTCTAACAGCCAAGGAGTTAAAGAAGAAACATTCATCAATACCAGTAGGAGGGACTGAGATGGGCAGCTGGGAAGGAGAGGATACAGGGCAAGGTGGCAGCTTGAGGACTGGATGAACGAGGTGGTAGCTGGTGGACCAGGTGGCCCCACATTCGCACGTGGAGAAACTGGGAGGAACAACTGGGGAAGCGAGACAGATCGCACAACCCAGGGCTCCAGCACAGGGAAATAAAGCCTCAAAACCTCTGGCTATAAAAACCTGTGGGGGTTGAGGTGGTGGGAGAAACTCCTAGCCTCACAAGAGAGTTTGTTGGAGAGAACCACAGGGTCCTAGCACGTACACAAACCCACCCAGCCGGGAATCAGCACCAGAAAGGCCCAATATGTTTGTGAGTAGTGGGGGAAGTGACTTAAAGCTGGCCAAGAGCTGAGCAAGAGGCATTGTTCCCTCTTGGACCCCTCCCCCACATACAGAGCCACAATGCAGTGAGTGGGTTGCCCCGCCCTCAAGAATACCTAAGGCTCCGTCCCTTACTACATAACAGGTATGCCAAGACAAAGAAATATGGCCCAAATGAAAGAACAGATCAAAGCTCTAGAAAAAATACAACTAAGTGATGAAGAGATAGCCAACCTATCAGATGCATAGTTCAAAACACTGGTAATCAGGATACTCACAGAAATGGTTGAGTATGGTCACAAAATAGAAGAAGAAGTGAAGGCTATGCAAAGTGACATAAAGGAAAATGTACAGGGAACTAACAGTAAAGGGAAGGAAACTAGGACTCAAATCAATGATTTGGACCAGAAGGAAGAAGTAAACATTCAACCAGAACAGAATGAAGAAACGAGAATTCAAAAATATGAGGAGAGGCTTAGGAACCTCTGGGACAACTTTAAACGTTCCAACATCCAAATCGTAGGTAGGGGTGCCAGAAGGAGAAGAGGAAGAGCAACAAATTGAAAACTTATTTGAACAAATAATGAAGGAGAACTTCCCTCATCTGGCAAAGGAAACAGACTTTCAGAAAGTCCAGGAAGCTCAGAGAGTCCTGAAGAATTTGGATCCAAGGAAGCACACACCAAGGCACATCATAATTACATTACCCAAGATGAAAGATAAGGAGAGGATCTTAAAAGCAGCAAGAGAAAAGGAGACAGTTACCTACAAAGGAGTTCCCATAAGACTATTAGCTGATTTCTCAAAAGAATCCTTACAGGCAAGAAAGGCCTGGAAAAAAGTATTCCAAGTCATGAAAGGCAAGGACCTACATCTGGATCAGCAAGATGACTCTATCCAGCAAAGCTATCATTTAGAATGGGAGGGCAGCTAAAGTGCTTCACAGATAAGGCCAAGTTAAAGGAGTTCATCATCACCAAGCCCTTATTGTATGAAATGTTAAAGGGACTTATCTAAGAAAAAGAAGATGATCAAAAATATGAACAGTAAAATGACAACAAACTCATAACTATCAACAATGGAACCTAAAAGAAACAAAAACAAACCAAGCAAACAGCTAGAACAGGAACAGATTCACAAAAATGGAGATCACATGGAGGGTTATCAGCAGGGAGCGGGAGGGGGAGGATGGGGAAAAGGAACAGGGAATAAGAAGCGTAAATGGTAGGTACAACATAGACAGGGGGAGATTAAGAATAGTGTAGGAAGTAGAGAAGCCAAAGAACTTGTATGCACAACCCATGGAAATGAACTAATTGGGGGGGGGGGAAGAATGTTAGTGGGAGGGGCTGCAGGGCAGAGGGGGGATAAAGGGGAGAAAATATGGGATAACTGTAATAGCATAATCAATAAAATATATTAAAAAATAAGTAAAATAACATGGATATCCGTTTTTGGCAACATGGTGGACAGAGATGCTGTGGAACGGCGCTGGGTACAAAGGCAGCAGAAGCTGGAAACCAGACCAGTTAGAAAGTCGTAGCTGGAAGGACGGGGAAGCCCCAGTGTCAGAAACGCAGAGGGGACTGGAGACCAAAAGGCAGGGAACCATTTGTCACTGAAGTGGGCGCTTCTGGCCTGGAGTCTCACCTGACTTAGGTGTCAGTGCTCGGCCTCAATGGCCTCTTAAGGACAGGCGACCTGGAACTCAGACCTTCTGCTCGAAGACGAGACCCTCCAGGGGCAACACTCTCTTGTCAACCAGGCCTGGGAGCCAAGGAAGCTGTTTTTCCACCTAAGGCCCCAAGTGGCAGGGGCCCGCCTTCCAGGGCGAAGCTGACACTGTAAGTCCAAGCCAGATGCCACTTAGCCTGTGAATTTGCCTCGATTGTGTAGTGACTAATTCTTAGCCACTAAGTTTACATGAGTTTATATGAATTAGGTGTCTGGCTAGTTTTCACAGGAGAGAGGCGAAGATGCTTAGCAGGCCATTTCCACAAACCGGGCAGCAGAGCCCCCTCAGGAGCAGCCGTCTTCCCTGTGCTCACAACTGCGAGCCAGGGCCGGGGTGGTCAGCAAGCAGAAGGCCCGTCAGGTGTGTCCACTGTGCCAGGGGCTGGGAGGAGGCCCTGGAGCCTGGAAGGGCTTCCTGGTGGAAGGGTCTAGAAGGATGGCTCACCACAGTCCACCCTGCAGCTATTCACGGATTTTCTTTCTGACCAAAAAGGATGATAGTCCTACAGAACTCTTTCAAGACACCACTTTGCCAGAGGTGCTGAAGTCCCTGCCAAAGGTGTCCCTGTGTAGAGACACTTAGGGCTTTTGTCTATACAGCAATCTTTCTCCCTGCCTCCTGGGAGCAGCCACCCCCTTGTTCAGTTCTGGCGAGACTGCTCATCACACACCCTACCCCCTGGGCACAGTTATGGACACATGAAGCCTGTTTGGTCAGTCCCAGCACCCCCCGCCCCGGCCACAAGGAGTGAGCCAGAGGTGGGCGTATGATCCTGGGAAGAGTGAGCTCTCTGTCCCTCAGGTTTGCTGAGAAGGAACAGCACGGGGCTGGAGCTGCCTGTGGCTATTCCTCACCCCCCACTGCCCCCTTCCACCCATCACATGGGAAGAGCCCGTCTGCTATAAAGACATTTAAGGAGCAATTACTAGGTGCCACACGCTGTTCTGAGTGCTTCACAAGAATGTGTCAGTAATTCACACATCAGTCTTATGAGACAGGTTATTACCCCCATTTTACAGATGAAGAAACTGAGGCAGAGAGAGTTTGTCAATTGCCCTAAGGCCACACGGATGTAAACTGTGGAATCTGGACTTGACCCCGAAGTTTGGCTTCAGAGCCTTGTGCTTTAACCATGCGCAAAGAGACACAAGGCAGAGAGATGGATGGACAGATGGACAGATGACTAGTTAGCCAGAGAGCCAGGTAGGAGACCTGATGCTAACACGTAGGTCCCTGTAATCCCTGAAGCTAGCTCTGCTCTGGGAATTCACAGTGTTTGGTGCAGGTGAGTCTCCTGAGTTGTGCAATTCAGCTTGAGTTGCAGCTGGCTTTGCTTGCTCTATTTTTTGTGTCCCACACACACTCTACTGCCCTCTAGTAGCGACACCCACGTTGCCTTTGGGAACCAGCCCCTGTTCCCTGTGGTTTCTGATAGAGTTGTCCATCAAGGTACCTAACCCTGTCCTGGCAACGTGGAGGCAACATAGGACCCAGACCTGGCCAGAGTCCCCTGGTCCCTGGCCACAGGGATTGGCTCAGGGATGGGCAGGCGACTGAAGTTGGGTCCATCAGTAACCCCGGGGAATTTTATCCCATGGGGACGGGAGAGGTGATCTCTCTGCTGGACCGGCTCTGCCAGGAGCGTGGGCACTGCGGCTGCCGGACGCCTCCGGGTCGCGGGTCATTCCGAGGCCCCCGCCTCCTTCTCGCTGGCCTGTCCTGCAGTCACCCTGTGCTCAGTACACTCCACTGTCAGCTCAGCAGCTCCTTTTGTCACCACCTGGAGGGTGGCAGTCTGGGCTTAGGATGCAGAATGCTCATCTATCTATTTTAGGTGCTGTCCCCAAACCTTGGGACCCTTTAGCGCCAGCGGGTGCTTGGCTGACTGAGGTGTCTTTTATACCAACCTGCCCGCAACCCCCACCGCCTCTCCAGCCTTGGGGGCCCCAGACCTGCAAGGTCCCCCAGGCCCTCTGCTTGGAAGGACCCTCGCAGGGTTTAAAGCTCTTCTGTTGTCAGCTCAAAATTCTTAATCATTTCTGAACGAGGGTCTCTGCATTTTCACTCTGTGCAGGGCTCCGTGAATTATGTAGCCTCGCTGCTCCTTCAGTTGCCTGCTGTCCTGGGGGAACGGCTTCTCTTGGTTCTCTCTTCCTTTCTTGGGCTTGCCCATGCCTTCTGGCACGGTGTTATCCAGGCAAAAGGAAGGAGAGGGCGGGGGAGCCCTGAATTCATCACAAACTGGGGGAGCCTGCTCTGGAATCCACCTCCGAGTATGAGCAATGAGCTTCTTTGGGGTGAGTTAGGGCAGCAGCCTATGGGGCAGGACCTGTCATTTAACTCCTCACCCAAATGCCACCAGCCCCAAGCCTGACTGGGGAGCGATGCCAGCCTCAGGGGAGAGGCCTTGGGACTTGAGGCTCCCTGAGAAATGGCAGAAATAAAACCTGACTGACAAAAACAATTTCCAGCCAAGAGCTCACTTTTACAAATTGCAATTAAGTAGCCACTGCACTTCCAAAGCAACACGGTACCAAAGTCCATCTCTGCGTGACTTTATTTAATGTCTCATGACATTTGAGACCCGTATCATCCCTCCAGCGCTGAAGCAAGAAATAGCATGTCATCCAACCCCTAACACGTATGTGGAAGTGAGCGGGCAGAGCGTGGCTTCCCGGGGAGGCTGCCAGGGTGGTCGCATGCTATTAAAGGGACATCAGATATGTAATGGGGGCACAGGCAGTGTGGGAACACCTGAAATATAAAACGTTCTGCCCTAAACACCCCCATTTCTGAGTTGGCAGCTTTTCTCCTCCAGGGGATGGATCCAAATGTTCTGGAATCGTGTCCCCTTTCTCCCCCTCCAGCCAATTATTCTCATCAAGATTTTTAATGTGCAACTTTCCTGCAGATAGAAAATTGGGAACTGGGCCCTACATCACATGCCACTCTCCTTTAAAAAAATAACAGTATAAAAATGCAGGAATGTGTCTTCTGGGTTGTTACTGGAAAGGAGTTTTATTGATAAGACAGTTTTATTGGTACAACTTGCAAGAGACATCCAGGGAAATCAAAAGGTTAAAATCATGGCTTCTTTTCAAACAAGGAGGTTGCAAATAGTGAGTGTGTGTGTTTTCAACTGAAATGCACAAACATGAAATTAACCATTTTTAAAATGGAACATGCTGTTGCACAACCACACCTCTATCTAGTTCCAAAACATTTTCGTCACCCCTGCAAAACATCCATGATGCAGGTGCTCCCCATTCCTCTCTCCTTCCAGCCCCTGGAAACCATCGATTTCTTTTCTGTCTCTATAGATTTGCTTATTCTGCATGTTCACATAAATGCAAACATACAATACGTATGGCTTCTCCCACTCAGTATAACATCATCAAGGTTCATCCACATTATAGCAGGTGCCAGAGCGCCATTCCTTTTTGATGGCTGAATAATATTCCGCCATATGCATTGAGTGTGTGTGGTTTCTTTTTAAAGAAAGTGACTTTGACTCTGTAACCTTGCCTTCTGGGGCCAGGAAGTCTTTTTGCTCCCTTCTACCTACAGTCTGGAACCCCAACCGGCCGAGTAAGATTGGCACGTGACATCTGCAGCACTTGAAGAGTGAGGCAGGGGCTGCTGAGGCCTCTGATGAGGGCATCTTGAACTTGGGGGTCATCCGTCTCTATGAATGGAGTTTTGACCCCACCGAGTTAAGCCAATAGTAGTAAGTAGAGAAATACATTTGGGGCTCGGATTCTGGCAGATGAGGGGAAAGGCAATTCAGTTGGTGTTCTTGGGCATGCCCCTAAAATAAACTATTTGGCAAACTCTCTCACCGGTATGGAATTACGTAAACAAACAGCCCCCGACTTTGGACTACGTGTGAGAATGTTATGAAGCCTATTTCACTTTGACGATGGAGGATTTTACTCGACTCTTCAATGTGCCACTCAACATTTCCTTCCTGACCCTCCTCCTTCCCCAGCTGCCTTCCCTCCTGTGGTCCCCAGCGGACCTTGGACAGCACTTCCTGTGGCCTGTAAAAGCTATCAGGTGACACCCAGGCGTGGGGCTGCCGACACTGACAGAGGCCCAAGGCTGACCCCCAGCCCCCGTCCTGCCAGGTTTGGTGAAATGGTCACCAAAGTCTGTGTAGTGGGGTTTTTTTTTTTTAAAGAGGCATAACTGTGTGCTTGAGATGAAGACAGAGGATTCTTGAGCAAAATGGGGTTTTAGAAACGGGAGTGTTTGTTCACGGGTTTGAAACATTGCAAACAGCACGGCGCTGACTCTTGGGAAGAAGATTCAATTTTCTCTCCCTGATGAAGTGTTGGAGACGGCTGCTGGGGAAGCAGTGATGCGGCTCATCTCCAAAGGCCCCGCCTGAGCACGTCAGGAGGAGCTCCCTCCACTCCGTCTCTGCTCTCTGCCCCTCATTCACACACACACACACACACACACACACACACACACACACACACACAGGTGAAAATCTTTCCTGAGCCTTTGCTCTGTGACCAGGATGCTCATTAAAAAACCCACAAATAGGATTCATGCCTGTGTCCTGCTGGGAGTACATGTGTTCAGTTTTCTCGGCACCTAGTGCAGGTCCGGGCGAGTAGTAGGTGCTTAGTGAGGGCTGATAGTGGGGAGGGACGCTCCTCCCCGCTTGGCCGCATCAGTGTCTTCCTGGTTTTGGCTGGAGTCTCGACGGAAGGGTTAGAACAGCGATGGCTGGTGTGCTGCTCAGGACCTTTTCATCGATATATTAACTTACTGATTTATTCAATCGTTTACTTTTTGTTATTTATTTATTTTTCCCATTTTCCGCCACTCCCCTTGGGCAACCATGGGTTTGCTGTCTGCATCTGTGGGTCTGTTTCTGTTTCCTTTTGTGTATGCATTCATTCTGATTTTTTAGATTCGTATGGTAAGAGCAGAATAATTCTTTAGTTCGTTGGTGGCCAACTCACTGTGATAAGAAAAAAATGAAGATTTTTTTAAAAATGTACAGAACAAGATTACATTTATCAAGGAGTAACAATGATTTTCCATCAAAACTCTGTGTTAAATGTCCCTTTAATTTGGAAGAAAGTTTTGAAATAGAAGTGACGCCTGCATTAGTCTTCTCCAGAGAATCAGAACCAATAGAGAGAGAGATAGGAGACAGGCAGACAGACAGGCAGAGAGATAAATGACAGATAGATAGACAGATACCGGGCACCATTCGCGTCCAATCTCTTTTAATCCCTAACAGTCCCTGAAGCCATTAGGTGACATTATCCTACTTCATCATTTAGGTGAGTAAACTGAGGCTTAATGACACTCTCCTTAGGTCAACCAGTGTGATGGTTAGTGTTATGTGCCTACTCAACGTGCTTTATACACATATGAACACCCACCCTATGGGTTCCGATTCTCTGGGGAGCCCCGGCTCAGACTCCGTGGTAGTTAGGGAACTTTGTGGGCTTGGGTCCCAACTGGATGCCCTTTTTGCCCCACCCTGTGGCCCCAGCAGAAGCCAGAAGCCTGGAACGCTTTTCCAGATGGAGCAATGTGGCCTGCTGGCTCTGGTTTAGGGGCCCTCATTGGTCCTCAGCCAAGGCTCTGTCGCTGTCCACGTCTGGCAGAAGCGTCCTCTCCAGAGAGCCCAGGGAGTCTCAGGCAGGGGGATGGGTAGTCCCCAGGCCCAGGACCCGAGGCGTCTGCCTCCTCGTGGACATGGCGGCCAGTCTACAAGGGATGGGAAGAGCCTTGGGGATAAGCATGTGGATTAACCCCAGGTTTTAGACCCTGTCTCTCCCAGCATTGGGGCCAGAGGGTTTCAGCAAGGTGCACACTGGAAACAGCAGGAAAGTGAGCCTCTCATGTCCTCTGACACCCTGTGCTAGAGAAGCTGGACTCCACAAGAAGGAGGAGTTGGTCCATCCACCCAACAAAGGCAGTGATCTGAGTACCCACCAGGGACCAGGCTCTGGGGGCGCTGTGGGCACTATGAGAACAGGGCAGTGATGAGGCCAAGAGGCATCAGAAACCTGGCCACAGACAGAGGGGCTTCCGTATTGACTTAATGAAGTGGCAGAGGGGACTGGGCCTTTGAGGGTGCTTTCAGGGACACCCAAAGAATTATTTTATCCTTGTGTATTTACCCACTAATCTGATGTTTGGCCATTAGAGATTAATTCCTTTGGCTATGAAAGAGCTTTAATTCTTTGAGGCGCCCAGGAAAGTCCTAATGTCCTCGGGGAAAGGTAGCACCATGATCTGTTTCTACTTCAGGGTTGCGGCTAATGACTACTGATGCCCCAGTCCTGTGGAGGAGTACACAGGATAGACACTAAGATGAAAGGCAGACAGAAGAGGCAGGACCCAGGCTGGGGTAGTCTGTCGGTCACATGGCCTGCACAGGCACCGATCGCTTCTGTCCCCTCATTCCTGGAACCGGACTGCATCTGGTGACTCCCTCTGTAACTTTCCTATTGCCTCATCTGTGCTTTTGTTCAGGTCTCCATGCTTTGGGGAAAGTATCCATCAGCAGCTGAGGAGTAAAACTGTGGTCGTTTCATTCCCCTTGCAGACAATTGATTTAAGGATGAACTTGGGACTCAGTTTTGGCCAATGAGATGTATGCATAGGGGGCGGGGAAACCTGTCCTGGAGGGGGGGATATGGAAAGGCTTCCTTGCTTTTGAAAAGAGAAAGGGAGGAGACCACGCCTCCTCCCACACTGGGCTTTGACGCATTTGGGTGAGAAGCAGAACAGGGGACAAGACCCCAGAGCCTGTGGTGGTGGCCCGGCTCAGTCAGCACCCTGGTTACGTGGAGGATGCTTCTCTTCACTGTCTGCTCCATGTGGAATTTAGTCCTCACCCATTTATTTCTCAAACAAATGTTTTTAAGCACCCACTGTGTGCCTGGAATTGCACCTATTCTAGCAGGGGGGACAGAATATTAAACAATAAACCTGATGAATAAGTAACAGAAATCGTGGGTGAGTGGACTACAGTGGCCAGGGGAGGCCTTCTGGAGAAGGTGACATTCAAGCCACTAACCCTCTCCGTGGAGGTGAATGAAATGATGCTGCAGTGCATGACTTGAGCTCTTTCTAGCAAAGTTTGCTTCAAAAGAAGTGGTTCTCAGGTGCAGGCCACTTTTGTTCCCTCCCAGGGATGGTGGGCATGTCTGGAGAATTTTAAAAATATATAAAATATTAACTATGCTATTACAGTTGCCCCAATTTTCCCCCTATGTCCCCCTCCATCTAGTACCCCCCATTCCCTCTGGCAGTCCCCACCTTAGTTCACGTCCATGGGTTGTGCTTATAAGTTCTTTGGCTTCTCCATTTCCTATACTGTTCTTAACTCCCCCCTGTCTATTCCGTACCTAACAGTTATGCTTCTTATTCCCTGTGCCTTTTCCCCCATTCTCCCCCTTCCCCCTCCCAGCTGATAACCCTCCAAATGATCTCCATATCCATGATTCTGTTTCTGTTCTGCTTGTTTGCTTAGTTTGCTTTTTAGATTCAATTGTTGGTGGTTGCAAATTTATTGCCAATTTTCATAGTTTTGATCTTCTTCTTTTTCTTAAGTAAGTCCCTTTAACATTTCATGTAATAATGGCCTGGTGATGATGAGCTCTTTTAACTTGACCTTATTTGGGAAGTTCTTTTTCTGCCTTTCCATTCTAAATGATAGCTTTGCTGGATACAGTAATCTAGGTTGTAGGTCCTTACTTATTATCACTTTGAATACTTCTTGCCAGTCCCTTCTAGCCTGCAGTTTCTTTTGAGAAATCAGCTGACAGTCTTATGGGAACTCCCCTGTAGGTAACTAACTGCTTTTCTCTTCCTGCTTTTAAGCTTCTCTCTTAATCTTTAGCCTTTGGCATTTTAGTTACGATGTGTCTTGGAGTGGGCCTCTTTGCATCCATCTTGTCTGGGACTCTGTGCTTCCTGGACTTGTATGTCTATTTCCTTCACCAAAATAGAGAAGTTTTCTTTCGTTATTTTTTCAGAGATTTTCAATTTCTTGCTCTTTGTCTTTGCCTTTCAGCACCCCTGTGATTTGGATGTAATTTGACGCTGTCCCAGAGGCTCTTTATCCTATCCTCTCTTTTCTTCATTTTCCATCATAACCACTGAAGTGGGTGGTCCTGGCATCTAGTGGGTAGAGGCCAGGGGCACAGCTAAACATCCTTCAAGGCACAGGGCAGCCCCCCACCACGGCAAAGAGTGATGGCCAAAGTGTGAATGCACCTGGTCTAGACAGACAGACTGGCCTTTGCAGCAGACAGGAAACCAAGGTGGATCCATCTGCCCTTTCCCCGGGCAGCTTAGGCTCAAGGAGGGACCACACAGACTTCGCCGGGAGCAGATGGGAGCGCCTGGTGCTCGGATCCTGCAGCCCCAGCAGTTTGCCAACATAGGAGTCACAGAGAGAGGGATGCTGACTTGCACCAACTGGTCCAGCCCCCTGGCAAAGCTGGAGGGAAGTGAGAGGAGACACATCCCGAGAAATTCTGTTCGTGGTGCAGGAAGGGGTTAGTGACTTTGCTGCTCAGATTACATTCCGATATCAGTTTCCTCATCATCACCCTCCAACTTCCTGTTTTCCTTATCTTAGAATTACTCCTTTAAATGTTTGCACAGCCCATATGGCTTTGGCTTCAAGTTGATTAGATATGGAGCTGGTTTATAATGGGTTAGAATGCAGAAATTGTTTGCTTTGTAATAGTTCGAGACAGAAATTCTAAAAAGCGGCAGTGATGGAGAGAGATAGCGTGTATTTGCAGTCTCACTCTGCTTTCGTTACCGGAAAGACAACTTATTTAGGAATGCAGATTATGGTCTTGGTCCCTTTTTGATTTGTGTTTCACTCCAGGGTTTTCCTGAGTTACAAATCCCTACAGATTTGTGGGACTTAAGAGGTGGACTTGTACATTTATTTTTGCTTTTAGCCTTTTTGCTCCCCTCCGCCGGGGATGGTTTTTTCTTTCCCCTTCATTTATGTTCCCCCGTGAGCCATTCCCTGGACCACTTTTTCCTACTGTCTGCACGGCCAGGGGCATTATTCAAATGAGCCCCGTGAAGCCCAGCCCTGGTTATTAAATGCTGATCTGATCCCCTGTGCACGGGCACTCCGCTTCCGGACATCCTATTTCAGCTCATATTTTGGTAAATATATATTTTCTTGATCATTTCAAACTACCGTGCAATGCCACATCCTGTCCTCTGTTGGATGCTCAGACAGCTCATATGCCACGAAGGCTTTGCGGGCAGGTGGAGAAAGGCTGCGGCACGGGCTCTGCGGCAGGGCGGCCTCCAGGGCAGGTCCCCGCACAGCTCAGGGACCGAGACGATGGCCAGCTAGCTGGGACCAGGGCTGAGGGCTTAGACTCCTGGGCTCTGTGCATCTCAGGGTGAGAGGGCGTCTTGGGCACCGTTCAGCATAACCAGCCTTTCAGATCCTTGGATGCCGCTTTTAGAATGACGTCAGTATGTGTGGTTGTGGGCTAAGGATGTGGGATCAGGGTCTAGGATTCTTCCCCTGATGGCCCTGGATCCCCACTCTCCTACAATGTAACCCACGCAATGTTAGCAGGACTTGGTGGTCAGTTGGTTATGGCGCCCATAAGGAGAGGTCCAAGTCTGAACCCTGGGTGCCTGTGGATGTGACCTTTTTTGGAAATAGGGTCTTTGCAGATGCAGTGAAGAGGTAAATTATAAGAAGAGGAGAACAGACCCAGAGACACACACAGAGGAGACCGCCAGGTGCAGGCACAGGCACCTGGGGGAGTGGGGGGGAGACAGCCATGTGACAACAGAGGCAGAGACGGGAGTCCATGACTGCAAGCCAAGACACTCCACAGGTCACAGCAGCCACCAGGAATCAGGAGAGAGGATGGAGCCATTCTCTCTCTGAGCCCCCAAGAAGGAACCAACGTCACCAACACCTTCATTTGGAACCTCTGGCTTCTGAAACTGCAGGAAAATAATGTCTGTTGTTTTAAGCCCCTGTTTGTGGGACTTTGTTATGGAAGCCCCAGAAAACGCATACAGTTGTGCTGAAAGAGCGGCAAAGGGATTCTTCAACTTCCACTTTCTAGGAGACACCAAGAACCAAATGTATTGATATTTAACACAGAAAAATTAAATCAAAATTATTTTTAAAAAATTAGTGGGGAAAGATATTAATAGTGGTCCAAAGGGTCCCATGAGTTAGTCAATAAAGGGCTTGGGTGAGAAATAAGTATTTGTACTTTTAATCAGAACAAGCTAGGCGAGCACACATAAGCTCACGTTCTCATAGCCATCTCTGGGGTATACGAGTTTGCCGGGGAACTAATCGACCCGCTAAATGTTGAATTGCTTGGCTGCACAGTTTAAAGTATTCTTGCTTCACCACTGCTATCGAAGCCAATCAATTTTTTTGGTCCTGTACTCAGTCCCCACTGCAGCCTCTCCAAGTGGAAAACAAATCCACCTATCTTTCATGTCAATTACAGGGACATGCCGGCTGCTGGAAGTCCCCATCTCCAGCCCTCGGTCTGTTGAGATCCCACTTTGTTGAAAGGGTATGACCCAGAATCTAGGGCTTCAGGCACGAATCTAGGGCTCTGGACTGGTGTTCATTTCATGCCCGTGGCGGCAGTCTCAACAGCCAGGAGTTGCTCTGATGGCTGGGACCCCTGAGCAATCCGACAGTGCCACCTGGACTCGCCGGCCTGGCAAGTGAGGTTGCAGCCCACGCATGGATTATACGTGTGGACTCCAGCAGACTGTGCAGGGTTCTCTGGGCTGCGTGGGTGCACCAACTTCAGGGCCTTTCCACCCTGTTCACAAAATGATGCTCTGCACTCTGACCGGCAACAAATGTCTGCTAGGTACCCGGGAAAGGCGGTAACCCGGCACCAGGGAGGTGCCCCTGGGGACTCACCTCAGCGCCGCTGTAGCCCTTGCAGAGCTGGTGTTGGCTCGTGCACACTGGAGGCGTGGACTTGTTGGGATTGTTGGGTGGGCTGACTGCCTGGGAAAAGTCCAGTGCGGGGGAAGAGTGAGGGGTCTGTGCGGGGAGAAGCAGAGATGATCGAGAACAAATGCTCCCCAATTTCCAATGAGCTCATCCAGGCAGTTGGCCAGACCTACGCCATAACAGAAACTAGCTACTGGTAGTAACGAAGTCTGTCTTCTGGCATATGGGTGTGAATGGCGACCAAGGATCACCACAGAGATATATAAAAGCCCCAAATAGGAGGACCGAGATGACAAACTGAATAGTCGATGTCAGAGAAAGCATAGATAACAGGCAACAGGTGAGAACTCAGAACAAAACTTCTTCCTAAACCTTTAATGAGAATTTTAGAAAAATTTTAGAAGATACTGTGCCCACAAAATGAGAACAGTTCCTCTAAAAAAGGAGCACAAAGAAGAAGTGTTCTTGAAAATTAAAAATATAATTTTCAAGGTAAAACCTCTGGTAAAAGGCCTGGAAGATAAAATACAGGAGGCGAATCTTCCAGAATAAGAATATGGAAAATAAGAAAGAAAACATAGGTGAATGGAGAATCGACTCAGTATGTCTCGCATTTATCAGATGGCAGCTTCCACAGATACAAAAGGGAAAAACTGAAAGAAGAAATTATTCAAAAAATAACAATAATAGAATGAAATTATTAGAACTTAAAAAAATCTCTTAGAGCTGAAGAGAAACACAGGCTCAGCTAAAAAGTATTCAGCAAATGTTTGGCAACTTGAATAGGTCAAGCTTCGCACTTAGACGCTTCCTTGTGAAATTTAAGGACCAAACATAAAAACCCTAGAACCCCCTCTCTACAAAGAACAGATCCCTGCAAGCAGACAGGGATCAGATCTGTACTGGAGTTCTCAACAGCCACACTGGCTGTTAGAAAACAGCAGGACAATATTTTGAAGGAAAGTAATTTTAAACAGAGAACTTTATATCCAGCAACCTACCAGTCAAACAAGAAGGCAAATGAAAGACACTTCACGCATAAAAAGACGCAGACGCTTTGGCCATCCATCTACTCTGTCTGAAAAAAATGACTTAAGGATGCACTCCGGTAAAATAATGACAATAATAATGAACACTTATTGAGGGCTTACTAAATCCCAGGCGTAGTTTTCAACACTTCATATGCATTCACTGATTTCACCCGCATACCGGCCCTGAGTTAGGTTACTACATGTATCATCATAACCTCCATTTTACACACAAGGAAAGAGAGGCATAGTCAGATCGTCCAGGGTCCTGTGGCTACTCTGTGGGGGCCCTGGTGAGTTGTCCCCAGCATGGCACTTAAGCACTGGGAGGTACCACCTCTCCGAGCTACTAAGAATCCAAGGGAGGGCAGACAAGTGACCCCATCCCAGGAGAAAATGGAAAAGACGTTTCCAGATGAGAACCACTAGGCCGGTCTGGGAAGTAAGCATTGCAAATTAGAACAAGCACAGGCTTCAGGAAGGACGGCTTTGAGGTGATATCGGATTGTCCCCAAAAACAGTGTGAATAGAAAACCCGGGTGATCTGGTGGTGGGGACAAGGGACATGCTTCTTTTGTGAACAAACGTTTAAAAACACAGTTCTACCTCCACCAGAATCTAGAAACTGTACAAGGATGTTATGGTTCAAACATGTAGCAAACTAAAGTGGGTGCATGCTGGGAGCTTCCGATGAGGGGTAGGGAGAGAAAATCCGGTTGACCCCGACGCCTGGCCCCGTCTCCTTGGAGGCGCCCAAGGTGGTGGCAAAGGATCACATGTCTTCCTCCATGAACTGAGCCACATCATGTGACTCAGAGATGAACATTAACACAACCACAGTGTGGTAAACAGTATGCTTTGGGGTTTGGATGTTAGAACCAACCTTCAGAGCAAACTCTCAGGTTATTGTTCTAAATACAATGTAGATGAACAGACCGTGACTTGGCTGAAAGGAAAGAGAGGGAAAGGCTGGAGTGAAGTAAAAAGGCACACGGCTTCATCAGGTGATGCAAAGTCCAACAGTGTGTAAAGGGGACGGACCAAGAGATTTCCATGCGCTGAATCGACAGGGTTTGTCAGCTTTGGCCTGCGGTGGTCTGGGCCGTGTAGTTCTCTGTGGTGGGGCTGTCCTGGGTGTCGCAGGGCATCTGGCCACACTGCTGAACTCACCAGACGTCAACAGCACCCCTCCCCCAAGTTGTCACAACCAAAAACTGTCTCCAGGCATTGCCAAACGTCACCTCCCCACACGCACGCCCAGGAGGGCTGCCCCTGGTTGAGAACCAAAAATAAAATGAAACTAACAAAAACTGAGAGAAGGTGGAGGGGTTGGGAGTTATTATAAATACGCTACATCGCCCCCCATTCATAGCTGTAAGTTCCAAGATTTCGGTCTAACATCAATAAATCAAGAAAAGGCGCTCTGATTTTAACGTGGCAACCTGTTGGGAGTGATGTGTGATAAAGTAAAAATTGCCCATTAGCTTCCGCCCTTCTTGGGGAAAGAAGAAGTTAAAACAACCAGGACGCCGATGTGGTTGTTATCCCGATAATTCCCAGCAGAACAGGCTCATTGGTTCTGTCTCCATCTCTCCCATCACGTGTGCCTGAAGCGGATGCACTCGGGCTCCTTTCCCTGTCGAAGCTGATGGAGGAGGGTGCGCCCAGCTGTCTCCGATCCTCCACGTGTTTGTCATCATGGAGGGCCAGCCTCTGTGTCCCGGGGAAAGGTGTGGCGTGACTGCTGTCGGCCAAGCTGCCCAATTCCTTGAACGATCAGTTCCAGAAGCAGAAGGGGCCATTTTTCTTGTAAGTTTCTGGCATGCAGACTTAATGAGTGTCAGCCATTCATCCACTCGCCTGTATCAGCGTTGTCTGCTGAGCCTCGGGAGCCGTGAGTCTGTGGGATCTCTAATCCAGAGACGTCACCCAGTGGGCAGAGAGCAGGGGAAGGGAGACAATGCAGAGATGCAGGCCGTGTCTGGCGACGATCTTCCTCTACGGCAGTAGAGTGTGGCTTTTTTCTTAAATTTAAGGATTACAGGGAAAGATGAACTGTTTGCAGGTTGAGCCAACTCACTGAAGGATAAAACCCCAAATCTGTCTGTCCACAGATGGAGACAAAGAAGCTTTTCACAGTCCAGGTCAGGAAATGGTAAACGGAGCAGCTTTCCTAAGCTCCCTGGACTTATCAATGGCAGCAGAAAGCTAAACATTAGCCTTCTCCTTAATGGGTTTCTGCAACTCAAACATGAACGTAGGTCAGTTTTCAGCGTCAGCTGCTCAGCCACCCCCTTCTTTCCGTCTCTCTGAAGAACCCAGATGGAGACCAAATACGAACCCCCTGCCTGCCCCCTTATCGCTGCTCACTCTGCAGGTGGACCCTGGCTTGGCAGGGGGCTGACTGCCGCCCAGTTCTCCAACCTGAGGTTTATAGGCACCAAAGGTGTGCTTTTTTTTTTTTTAGCCCAGGCCAGTGTGGCTCAGTTGGCTTGAATGTTGTCCCATAAACCGAAAGGTCAGAGGTTCGATTCCCAGCCAAGGCACATGGAGGGTTCAGCCCCCAGTGGGGGCAGCTAGTCGATGCTTCTCTCTCCCTCCCTTCCCCTCACTCTGAGATCAATGAGTATGTCCTCAGGTGAGGATAAAAAAATTTTTAAGTGTGTTTTCTAAATCCCGCAGCTCTCCAAAGACTGTGCTACAGGTGGGCTCGGCAGCCTGAGGGCTGTGGTGTGAATGGTCTGCGGCACTTGGACAGCTCTGGGGACAAACAAAAGACCAACGGAACACTTGGTTCCCGAAAGCCTGGCCCTCCCACCTGCCATACCCAGGCTTGGCCTCAGGCCTTGTTCCAGCCCCGCCTCCTCTTCAGCTCCCAATACCTGCTCAAAGTACCCCTTACCTCTCCTCTGCCCCCCTGCCCCCCCCCCCAGCCCTTCCTGGTTGGGTCCTGACTTCAGCCAGGAGCGCTTGCCATGCATGAGAGAGCTCAGCTCCTGCTGTTGCTCCTTCCGCCAGGCCACTTCAGACAACCTAGGCTTCTCTTTCTCTCAGAGACGTGGCTCTTCTCGGTACCTTCTTGGGGGGCCTTGCTCCCAGGGCAGCTGCCTCTCTGCTGGTAGCCCCTCAGTGTGTCCTCAGCAGACCCGGCTCCCCTTCACCCCTCTGCCCAGGTCGCACATCGGCTTCCAGCTCTGCGGCCGGTTGGCCGGAAGCCTGCTGCCTGCCCGGGCCTCCTCTGAGTCCAGCTGCCTGCCTCACTGCATCCCAGACTCCCTGCTCCTCCTGAAGCTCAGGCCAGGACTCCCAGTACCACAGAGCAGTGGGCCAGACCCTCCTACCCCTGGCTCGGTGCTCAGTACAGACTGCGGGCAGGGTGGCCTGTCTCCAGCCCTGGGCCCTCTGTGCCTTGTCATTTACCCCGCCTGCGGCACAGGGCTCAGGCTTCCTGACCTGCCCCGCCCAGCAGCATGCCGTGTCTGGTCTCAAGACGTACAGCCAGAGCTGCCGACGGCCACTGTGGCTGAAGGCGGGTCTTAGGATGAAAACCCAGCCCACTCTTTGGGAAAATGATGCTCCCTCTTTGCCACAGTGGGTTGGAATTTCCCAGGAGGAGGGGTCTCACCTTTTCCTGTTCACAGGTGACTGGTCCCCCAGGGCTGACCTCAGGGTTCCCAGCCAGACCCGTGGATGCCATGTGAGGTTCAGAAGGTGCCCTGACGTCCTTTCCAAGTCCGGGTGGGACACCTGGGCCCACGGCCAACATGGTGTCTGCACGTGGCAGGCCTTCCCTACGCATTGGCTGATCGGAGAAGTGACTCTGGGATGGAAGATGAACAGCAGGAGAGTGAGCAAGGGAGGAGAGGGGTGGGGCTCTTCCACACCCACTTCCCCCAACTGCCTGCCTCAACCCGAACCACCTAAGAGAAGCGGAGCAAGCTGCCTTCACCGCAGCCGAGTAACTGCTCTTTGGGGAGTAAGCACGTCTCTGACTGAGGGTACTGGGGACAAATGCAGTCCCTCCGGGCAGAGGACTGGGACATTTCTGAAGGCATCGGTCAGCATCCCTCCACAACTCCTTCCCAACGTTTTCTCTCGCCCCTTTTCAGGACCCTTTTGCTCCTTCCAAATGGTGCCTCTTAATCCCCAAAGCCCACCTGTGCTCACCGCCTGGCCTCTCGCCAGCCCATCTCCACCTCCCTCCCCAGCCTGTCCTCTGGCTCCCAGGAGCAGGGGTGGGTGGGGAGAGGAGTCTTCCGCAAAGGGGGTACCTGAATTTGCCAAGGTTGTGGGACACGGCACCCTGAGTTGAGCGGCTTCTATAGCACAGATGCATTGTGTTGCTGTTCTGGAGGCCGGAGGCCTGAGATCAGGGTGTCAGCAGCGGTTTTCCTCTGAGACCCCTCCCCCTCGCTTGTAGATGGCCGTCTTCCAGCTCTGCATGCCTGGGTCCCATTTCCCTGATTATAAGGAGTGTAGACATGTGGGATGAGGGGTCTGCCCTACTCCAGGGTGACTTTATCTTAACTAATTACATCTACATGGATTTTATGTTCAAATAAGGTCACCTTTGGAGTTCCTGGGGGTTAGGGCTTCAACATACGGATTTGGGGGAGGGACACACTTCAACCCATAGTGGGGGCGCTTAGGAGTCTTTGACAGTAGAGGTCACAGGGGAGGTCATGAGAAACCACCCATCACCACCTGGAGTTTGTCACCTGAGTTCCTTCTTTTTCTTGAAGAGATTCACATTTAACAAGAAGGAGGATAAAATCTTCCCCAAGAGCTGAAATCTCCTACACTGAGTTCATGTGTTCGATGGGACTCTGGGCCCAGGCCTGTAATGGCGGCCAGTAGGGGGTGGGCAGGTGGTACTGCCATGACACCCCGGGGTGGCTCCCACAACGGATTCTCAGAATAGGGAGACGGGAGGCAGGTACGGCACAGATGGCAGGTGAGAGCCTGCTCCAGACCCCGTGAGCATTCCAGGGAAGGAGAGAACACGTCTCTGGGGGCGGGGGTGGGGGGGAGCGAGACTGACGCTGGGCCAACAGCAGGAAGGACTGGGTGAGGGCGCTCGGGGTATTGGGGTGGGAGGAGACAGGGAGGGGGGCTGGGTGTGTCAGGAGGGTTAGCGGCCCAGATGTGCAGGGGCAGAGGGTGCCTGCAGGGGCGCGTGGTGCTGGGATCCCATTAAGGAGAGCCGGGTTGGGCCTGCTAGGGAAGCCAGAGTCACGCTGGAGCCAGTGCGGGGCCATCAGGAGTGTCTGATGTGAGGCGAGCGTGTGAAAGTGAGTTTTCAGATGACTAACCCACGTCAGAGTGGCACAGGCAGACCAGGGCGATGAGAGACAGGCCGGAGCGGCCAGGACGGGCAGGGAGTGTGCTAAGAGGAGGCCCGGGGCTGGGTCAGGGCTCCACCCAGGAAGGCGGCCCCAGGGAGAGTCTCGGAGCAGCGACTGAGGGTGGGCCCGAGGAGAGGAGACCAAGGGACAGGGTGGAGGTGTAGATGTGGGGGTTGTTCTTGTGACAGACACTTCAAGGGGCAGAGGGGCAGTGACAGAACGCAGGAGACCCCACTTTTAGTGGGAGGGGCCAGGAAGGAAGAAGCAGAGAGGAGTTAGCAGAAGGTCACAGCTTCCTGGGGCAGCAACCATGTCTGCCACGGTGGCCATGGGCCTGACCTGGCACATGGTAGGAACTTAGTAAATACTTGCTCCATGACTGAAGGAGATCTGGGGCAGAGCCTCAGCGGCCAAGTGTGAAGAGGGTTTTAGGCAGGGGTGGGGACTGACCTTGGAGCAGAATGTGTAGACCATGCATGAGGTTCCTGGGGCCACTGCACCAACTGCCACACACTAGGGGGCTTAGAACTCCAGAAACGCTCGTTGTCCTGGGAACCGGTGTCGGGAATCAAGGTGTCAGCACCTGCAACCATAGGAGAGACGCCTTCCTCGCCTTCCTGGCTTCCAGAGCGGCCGTGGTCCTTGGTGTTCCTTGGCTTGTCACTCCAGTCTCTGCCTCTGTCCTCACATGGTGTCTTCCCTGGGTATCTGCATCTCTGTCCTAATCCCCTCTTCTCAGAAAGACACCAGTCCTATTGGATTAGGGGCCCACCCTAATTACCTCACCGTGATAATTGCCTCTGCAAGGACCTTTTTTTCAAATGAGGTCACATTCACAGGTGCCGATGGGTAACATTTCAGTATGTCTTTGTAGGGACACGCAGTCCGTCAGAAACATGTTCTACAGAATTCAGGAAGTTCTTCAAAAGCCTCAGATGTAGCATCGCAAAGAATCCAAGAAGCTGCCCTGGAGGCCAGAGGAACCCCCTGAGTTTAGTCGCAGCCAGAGAGTTCCCATTTGGCGTGAGGCCCCAACGGCAAACAGCAATGGCCAAAACACATGTTTTATGCGTGGTTGACTACAGCTTCCCTCCTCCTCCCTGCCTCTGCCCCTGCCCCTCCCACCCCCACCCCTCCAAATCACAGCAGTCCTGCCGGTTAGGAGCTCCGTTCTCAGCCGCCAGGGATCAAGGGCAAGAGATGGAGGCTTTTTTTCCAGCTTGAACCAGCTCCCAGATTCTTGGCTTTCCCAGAAAGATGTTTATCACATAGGCAGCTGGCCCCAAACTACCAAATGCCAGACATTTCGGGAACACAGAGGTGTCCACACAGCTGATCAGAGGTATGGACAGATTACAAAACAGGCTGGTGGACGTGGTGCATCTCTAGCCTCGCCCCTGGGAGGCCCTCGTGTCCTTGGATGTCTAGAATTGTTCCAGGAGTGAGCAGGAAACCTGGGGTCACCGGAGTGTCCCAGTTGTCCTGTCCCCGGGCCAGTGTTTGCAGTGAATCAGGCGCCTCCTGGTGGACACTTGTGAATACTCCCCTTAGGAAGGTGTGCCAGCCTGTTCTAGGAGTGGTTGGTTTCGCCCGGAGGCTGCAGACTCAGAATAAGAGGAGATGTTAAGATAATCTAAGACACCTCTCTGATTTCAAAGATAAGAAAACAAGTCCAAGAAGAAAAATGGCATCCCTGCTGTCTCAGAGCTACTAAGGACAGAGCCGGAACTCGAATCCTCAGCTAGCAGAATGTCAAGGATAGTTTACATCGCACAGAACTTGGTCCTTTGCACCCCCTCCCCCATGTTTAACTGGAAAAATCTTATGTTGAGCTGGGATTCATCTTCAGCTCCTCCCCAGCTCCTCTGGGCGGTTGGCAATAGGTTGGTTATTAGGTGACGTTGTGGAAAACAGGGGAAACCATAACACCGAATCCCCCTTTTTGAGAAGCTCCTGCTTTAGTGTGGTAATTATCTTCTAGAAACTCCTCTGCGTTTAATCAGTGACAACAGTTTCTAACTAGGTTTTTAAAAAATGAATATTCTGGGGAGGCGTGGGTGCGGTCTTACAGAAAAGATTTCTCACAGAGAGCACTTCAGCACAGCCCTGCTTCCCCCGGGTGGGTGGGGAGATGGCCATTTTTGAGAGACTTGTGTCTGCCTCCAGTCACAGAACCGGAGGGTGTCTGCGCTCAGATTTCTCATTTGCAAATGCCTTAGAGACTCTTCTTAGTGGGTGTCACCCACTGGGGCCGTGGGGGTGACTCCGGACCTGAGGATGCAGGTGATTCTGGCAGGGGTATGGAACAAAGCATGTTGAGGGAGTTGGCAATGGGGGGTTGGCAATTGCTGGCATTATTTCTTTATCCATCATATCTTTCCTGCAAGGCTTGGAAGCTGCTACCAACAAACCAAATGGCAAGTATGCCAATGCCCAGGCAACAAAGACACCAAGACCATGCCAATGAGGAGGAAGCAGAGAGAGCAAGCAGAGGCCAGGTCATCACTGAGACTGAGACTTATTCTTGAACTTGGCTCTAAACTTCTGAGCAGCCACTGGGTTGCCTAGTAGTCATTACTAGGAAGAGGGAGCCAGCTCTCCCTCACCCCCCATGGCCCTATATTCTTTTTTTAAACAATCTTTCCTTGGACCTTCTATTGGGCTTGCCCCTGACGATGATTTCAGCCTGAATGCAGAAGCAATCCCCATCCAGCTGCTGTGTGCAATGACCTCAGTTAAACCTAAGGGCCTCGCCATAAACACAGCACACCGCAGCTTGACTTCCAGGGCCAAGCTAGCAGGGTCCAGACGGGCGCTTCCCCGGGAGCCAGCTCCGTTGAAGACACGACATTAAGTTATTGAGGGTTGCAGGCTGCCGCCAGGCCAGGCCCAGCAGACGGTGGGGCTGCAGAAAGCACCTTCGGGAGCTGCAGAACCTCCCACAGGTGTGTCAGTGCTTCCAGGGCTCTGTCACAGGCCGGCCCCAGTGAGTGCTTGCAGGACGCTCACCTCCCTGAGCTGACCTTCCGGGTCACTTGCAGGGACATAGGAACCGGGCAATGAGGGCACTCAGGTGCTTACATCTTTATTGCCTGTAAGCGCCAGTGAAAGCTGCATTTTATTAAGCCCACCCTCCTGCTGCTGCCTGGTTAGGGTGTGTTAGACAGCCAGGCTCAGCTCTGAGGGTGATGTACCACACGGAGAGCTGCTTGCTTCACTGATGTACAGAAATCTCGCAGGTGGCGAGTATCTCCTTCCCGCCCTGGCAGGAAAATACACGCCCAGCACGCACGGGGTGCTCTGTGTGCCTTTGCCCTCACCAGCAGAGGGGGGCGCTGCTGGGTGATGCACCCTGGGCATCAACCAGGTGGGTTCAGGGGTCTCCTGACTAGTGGCCCTGGCCATGCCAATCATCCAGAAGGTACTTTAGCCCCTGGCGAGTCCCAGTGGCTGACTGACTCCGTGGCTGCCTTCCCGCAGCAGTGGAAGCAGGTGGCATGGGCCGCGGCTTTCCACATGCCCTGCAGTCCCATCCCCAGAGTCCAGTTTCAGCAGGACAGTGCATCTGGGGATTCGAGGATGTCACCTGCAGGTGTGCAGATAGTGGGAGAGGTGTGGCCTGAGATGGCATCGTTCCCAGGAGCGTGGCCTCTGGGAGGAAACTGTGGGCATGGGAGGCTGAGGGTGTGTGCTCATTAAAATGTTACTTTCTCCTTCACAAAACAATGGCTTGCTGTTCCCCAATGGGACCACAAGGTGGACGGGCCCCAGCAATGGGCAGAGGCCCTGGCTCACTCAGGTGTGAATGTGGGGATGCCAGGCCTCTGGGCTCACAGGACAAAACTCAGCCAGACCCCCTGAGCAGCCCCACCCAGAGACAGAGGACTGACCACACGCTCTTCTCCAGCCTATTTGTGTTCTCTCTCGGCCCTGCATAAAAGCAGGATTGGGGGGGTTCGATAGGGACTTCCAGGAGGGAAGAAGCCCCTGCGTCGTGTGAAGGTCTGTGACCTGGTAGAACAGGAACTGGGTTACACTTTTCCTTTGACACCAAGTTCTTAAAGATTTATAGTATTTCATATGTATTCTCAGTGCTGTCCTGAAAACAAGCTGAAATCTTTTTTTAATATTGATTTTTTTTAAAAAATTGAGATATAGCCCTGGCTGGTGTGGCTCAGTGGATTGAGTGCCAGCCTGCAAACCAAAGGGTTGCCAGTTTGATTCCCAGTCAGGGCACATGCCTGGGTTGTGGGCTGAGTTCCCGGTGGGGGCACCTATGAGAAGCAACCGAGCATAACTGCATTCATTTTAGGTGTATAGCATAATAATTTAATATTTGTGTACATTACAAAATGATCACCACAATTAAGTCCAGTTAACATCTGTCTCAACACACAGCTACACGTTTTTCTTCCTGTGACAAGACCTTGGAAGTCTACTCTCTCAGCAACTTTTGAACATACACCACCGTACTGTGGACCACAGCCACTGTGCTGTACCCGACATCCCCAGGACCCACGTGCCTCGTAACTGGAAGTTTGCGCCTTTTGACCGCTTTCTCCCAAGGTGAAATCTCGGATTCAGGGCAGGTCGCTAATGAAAATGACAAACCACCTCACCCTGGATGGTGATAGAAATATTGTGCAAATCTATGACTGTGATCTCAATGGCCTGTGTGTACCACACACACACACACACACACATCTGGAGGGGACTGTAGCTGGTATGCTAGTGAGCACTATCGCAGAAATAAGCAGCCCCAAATTCCCAGCAGTTGCAACGACAAACACGAATCTCTCATTATGTTGCTGGGTTGTATACAATTTATAACTCGGAAAGTGTCCAAGGGACGCTAACCACCCACATGTTTAAATGCATCAGCTCGTCTGGCCCGGGGTGAAAGGCTACATAGTGGCCGGGTCTCGTTCTGCCACCACAGCACTGTAGGGTACAGTCACAGTGACATCATGCAATGAAGAAGGTGAGCCCTCCAGTCCCACAAGGCACTGACACCACCCGCCCTCCACTTGTCCCCACTTGCTGGGGTGCAGACGTAGTATCCCGGGCCCATGGGGCTCCTTCCCACCAATGTCTGTCGCCAACAGCTGAAGGGCCCCGGAAATATTCACGCCAGGGGCCGCCCAGGCACTGCAGGCGTTCGACTGCAGAGGAGAAGATGGGGAAGAAGATGGCAGGCTTGAAGTGTGTGAAGGGACACTCCTGGGACAGAGGAATTAGACACGTTTTCTTTCTTCCTGAGAGATGGAAACCACAGGATACGTGGCAAGGACAATTCTGTGCCACCTGGTCTGTTCTGAGGAAGCATTCTGTCCCTGGGGCCCATGCAGGGTCCTCCAGGGGCTCATCTGAGCGCACTCCGGCCTGGGGTGAGCCTCCTCCGGCCCAGGAGCTTGTGATCTGTGGGCCGCCAGCCCCCGAGCGCTGGCTGAGGGGCGGGCGGTCCCGCATCGGTTGTCTGCCCCGGCAGGCAGAAAACTCTTTTTAAAGGGAGACCAGAGTGCAGTTCGGTTTCATTTTTGAGCCATTCGAATAGGATTTTACTTTTTGAAGCATTTGGGGAAATCCAAAGCCGTATAAAGTTTATTTTAATTTCACATATGTTACAGATGAAAAGAAACATCATCCTGGAAAAAAACACCCTAATGATCTGAGATGATCCAATTCCCGTAGCCTTTTTTCCGAACGGTTCCGCAGCTGCCACCAGGGGCTCTTACAGCCCGTTAAGCTGTCCGGAGGCCGCCATGATGTGCTGCCATCATCACACCAAAGCACAGGTCTTTTGTTCTGTTAGAACATATTTTTATTACCGAGAAATGATATGTAATGTTTGTTGTTTTTATCAAAGAAAAAAAGGAAAGACGTCTTCGAGAGGCAAACACATTTTCCAGATACCCATGATTCATCCACCAAAGACTTTATGAATATCTGTTTCATTACATTTATTACATTTTTTGGCCGCAACTGAAAAAGAAACGAAAAGTGGAAAAAAATAATCAAAACTAATGATGGCCTTACAAAGTGACGTGAACTTTCTAAAAAGGAAAGCTCTGTCTATTTCTAAGCTGTGAAGAATTTATGGGAAGGTTATGTTATTTTAAAACATTCCTTATAGCAACATAAAACTTTTATGTTCCTGAGGGTGAAGGAGAGTCAATTGGATTAGCTGGCCTGGTGCTGCTGTTTCCCAAAGAGTGTGCCTGGGAACACCAGCCTCAGCTGGGCGTGTGGGGTTTGCGGTCAAACAAGTCAGGAAGAGCCAGAGCCCACGTCCCTGATTTGCAAATCCCGTTGGCATTCAAGGCTCTGAGACGTCTCATAACAGAGACTCTCGTCAAGATCTCTTGTGACAGTTCTGGAAACGCCCGGAGCAGGACGAAGAGCGTTGGGCGGATTGCTGGGAGATGGGATGCTAGCCTGGGTTTGCTCCTGACTGAATGGGGACCGTGGGCCAGCACCCCTCTTCTGCTGTGCCTCAGTTTCTCCAGGTGTTTCACAGAGGTATGGACGTGCCATCGGCAGAAGTTAGAGCTGGTGTCACAATTACTCACACCCCTTCCCCACTAAAGGGTTACACATCCCTGCCCCGGGGAACGTGGGCCTCTCCCTGGGGTGTGCTTCAGCCACGAAACGTGTGTGCTTCAGGACGCCAGGAACAACC
Organism: Desmodus rotundus; assembly: GCF_022682495.2. Classification (NCBI taxonomy): domain Eukaryota; kingdom Metazoa; phylum Chordata; class Mammalia; order Chiroptera; family Phyllostomidae; genus Desmodus; species Desmodus rotundus. Next base: position 4,503,341 of record NC_071388.1, on the reverse strand, counting down.
CCCGTGCAAGTCAAAGGGAAATTGGTACATTGTCCCTCTGTGGATGGAACACTCTACAGCCCTAAAAAAGGACATGCTGCCCAGAAGGTGTTGTCACGGAAACACATGTGGGAGACCGTGCACACTGATTTTTCACAGTGGCTCCTATTACAGGGACTCCCGTCATTCTAATTATACAAAACCATCTATAGTGATTCTTGTAGAGTAGGAACAATTTCAGGGTCTTTCTATGCTTTTGGACATTGTATAATGAACATGCGCTTCTTTTAAAAAATGAAACAATAAAGATATTTCCACTCTGAATTAAAAAATCCTGTCTCCCAAAGAAGTGACTGCAGTTGCCCGTGAGTGAGGCCCGACCTCCTGGCCTCGCGGTCCGATGAGAAAGTTGTCCTGCCTGAGGCTTCCCGGCAAGCCCGGGATGAGAACCACATGGAGCACGTTATGGGGGGTCCATGGTACCTCACTCAAATCTCCCCAGCAGAACCCTTTGCACCTCAGAGCAGACAGAATCGATCCCCACGGGGCCTCAGTTTCCTCAGACGGCAGAGACGGTCGTGCAAACGTTTTTGGGGTGACGCACGCCAGAGCTCGCACAGCGACCAAAGCACCGAACAGGGCGTTTCTGGGCTTTATTTCTCCTCCTGCTGTTCTTTTGTCCCCTTTCACACGTTTTGCCCGAGGTCTCCTTTTTGTGCTAATGCTCCACCTCTGCCCAGCCGTCTTCCATGAATTCCTTCTGTCCACACGGACGGCAGTCCCTCCCTCTTTCCACCCCAGAAACCAAGAGAACAGACGGCCTAGCGTTAATCTATACGGGGTGGGCAAAAGTAGGTTTGCAGTTGTGAGTACCCGAAACACCGTTTATTCCCGTGTTATTGTTCATGAATTCTTGTGTTATTTTCCCATAGGAACAGCCGTAAACCCGCTTTTGTCCCGCCCTGTGTCTGCGCTGCCTGGCACAGTAGTCACCGGCCACAGGAAACGTGACATGCGAGCCCCTGACTGTGACCAGGGAGAGCGGAGGCATGCTCTAAGTATAAAACATACACTGGGTCCAAAGTCACACACATCTCATTAATGATTTCTGCATCACTTCCAGGATGAAGTGGCGGCATTTTGGATATATCGGGTTAAAGAGAAGAGATTCCTAAAGCTTCTTTTGCCTGTGTCATCTTTTTCATGGGGCTACTGGAGTTTAGAATCATGCCTATGATGTGGGTGTATTTCCACTGGGCAGCGCTGGTCTGGATTATCCGCACTCCAGTGTTTTTCTCAGCACATCTCATGGGTCCCTTGCTTGCCCCAGGTCCTCCGTGCCCCTGTGTGGCAGTGGTGGGGGACAGTGGGCCTGCATGTGGATGATGGCTCTGAGGAGACAGGGGCGATGGTTCTGCAGTGTGCAGGAGAACTTTCCGGAACCTCACGCTCTGACAGCCACTTCTCCTGCCTCAGAAATCTCTTAGGTGTGCACCGAAACACTGGCTAAATAAATGTGTTCTTCTTTGTAAATGCGACTCCTCAGCCCCGCCGTGAGCACGCAACCCAGCTCTGCCCGGAGATACGGCGGATAGTCCATTTAGAAACTCGAAATAAAGGTGAGACGTTTGGATATTTTAATACACCTCCACACATGGGATCTGAAGGGGCCCCAGAAAGCACCGCGCCCCAGTGATGAAGGAAATAAAGTGAAATAACACGTGGGGTGTGCTGGTGGTTGAAGCAGGGGAGCCCCGCGTGGGCCCGGGCCCTGACGTCACAGCGGTCCGATCTCGCGATTGTCCGGCTGGGCCCCGCGGAGCACCCCTTCTGCGTAATTTACATGATGACAACAGATTTCCTGGTGGTTCAGAAGAAACAAAAGCCGTGCACATTCGCTATAATTTATAAGGCCAGGGGAAATTTTTGGACAGATACTGAGCTGTATTCCATCACTAGGAACGTCTGTTTGTTGTAAAATAAGGTAATGACCCTGAATGACCCCCTCTATAATGAGAAAGAGGATTTCAGAACTTCCCCCAACCCGCCTTGCAGCGGGCCGTCTTTAACCAAAGAGGTGGAATCCGCTTCTCACGACTATATATTTCAGCGAGCTGCCTCCAGCCCATTCCGGAAGAAGGCAGCGTTCAATAAATAATGCACGTTTTAAAGTGAAATCTGGAAAATATCACAGCAAGCCCGATAGTTAGGGCCTAGCCTCCATAGGTCTTCAACAGAGAACCCAGCAATGGGTGTGCGGGGGTTAGGGGGCAAAGGATGGTTACAAATTCTAAAAAAGAGGAAAACGCAGGGTGAAGACCTCAACCGATGCGTTTGCTTTTAGCCTTTAGGGAGGCGCTTCTAACTCTCCGGCCTCCACTTAGATCAGGTGGTGTCTAGAACCCCCAAAGGGAGTTCGCGGGTGATTTTTGCCCCGTGTACGGCCTCTGAGGCCAGGTTGGTCAAACTCGTTCTCTGGTAAATGAGGGACACTCCTCTCCCGCCACCACCTTCCCCTCCACCTGACTGTCACCCTCTCTGTGCTGTTGTCCTGTAAGGCGAGTAAGGCAGCTCTCCACCCGCCATTGCCTGAAGGGTGAAATTCTGTTGGGAAGTCACTGAGACTAACCCAACTCGAAAGATGGGGTTAGAGTACTAGAGGGAGGAGCACGCACAGGAGAAGCGAGACCCAGGGCAGAAGGCAGTCATCTCTGCGGGGTTCAGCCAAGGCCGAAGGCTGGAACACCCGCCCACTGGTAAGGGGTGATAAGCCAAGGTCAATGGCGGAAAGGGGACAGTTCCATCCTGGTCCATCTGCGTAGCTCACAAGGCAGCAATGCGCACGAGTGCGTGGGATTTTGCACGGATAAAATCTGATGAATGTTCATCCACTTACCCCTGCTTCCTGCTGCAGAGCTGTGCCCTGTGCAGATCAGAAAAACTAAAACACAAAAAAACCCCACACACCAAAAAGCAAAAATCCACCTCTGAGAACACGCCAGGCACCTTGCACACCGACAAAGGAAACGAGAACGGTGCGACGTTAAGGCTGAAAATAAATGTTAGTCTGTGGAACCACTAATAAAAAACAAACTGCGTTTGGTGTGACTCTGCCCCACTGTCTTATTCTGAGTTAAAACCCTGATAAAAAAAGTAACGCAGCCCTGAATGTAAAAACCACCTGACCCCCGTCTCAGAGATTCCTCCTGTCAGGAAACCTTGGGGAGTTGTCAAAAACGCGTAACGTGGAAGAGAAGGTTATTGAGAAGGTGGGGCAGACCGAGCACTCACTGCGGGGCAGTCGGGAACCCCAGGCTGACAGATGCAGCCAGTGCGGAAAGAACAGCTTCCTATTTGAATCACAAGTAAAAGGTGTTTAAAGGGAGAAAGGTTACATTTTACTTGAGCAAGTACAGCTTTTGGTGAGTGTTAGGTAAATAGCGATTAACATCCTTCACTTTGACAGGTAGGAAGAGTAGCTGGTCTTCGGAGCCTTTCCTCCTCGGCTGGCACATTCCGGAGGTCGGACCGGCGGGGCTCCTCTGCCGTATTCAGGGGACACCGGGATTTTCGACTTCCTGCTATTGTAATTCCAAAAGTGGGAAGGCGCCTGGTTTGGCTACTGGTTTGGCTTTGAGTTTTGCGGTGTTTTTAGCCATGGCTGCAGTGTAGTGGTGGTTACTATCTACGGAGCTGATGTGTTCTTTGGGGCCAGATCACGTGAAATGAGTCATTCTCCTGGGGGTGAGCCCTGGGAAATTGTTGGCAAAAACACTCCAGCCACTTCCCAAAGGGCAGTTTACCGGCCAGAAATGGTTAGTGCAGGACTCAATGGGGAGAGGCTGTGCCAGACAGTGGGAAGGAAGTCCAACCTGGAGGCCAGGTGTGTTCGTAGCTCACCGGTCAAACCCTCTTCCCTCCTGTCCTTTCGTTCCTGCTCTGTCTGAAGGCATGGGGTTACCTGCTTTCCTGATCTTTTAATCTGATGCTGGCAACGGCAGTGGCACTACGAATGGTAATAAGAGTAACTGCGCTAGTAGCTTTCCAGTTCCTCTCTGCTGTGCAACAAAGTGCCCCAGTGCGGTGTGGCCCAGACCAGTCATTACTCTATTATAGCAGGCTGCACTTTGGGAGTCCTGAATTCAGGCAGGGAACCCTGGGCGACTCTTCTGCTGCACGTGGTGTTGATGGGTGGAAGCCGCTGGTAGTACTCAGCAGGCAGATGGGCTGGTCTATAGGGACCCCGCTGTCTGGCACATGGGCAGGGGCAGCTGGAAGGCCGGGCTCAGTGGCGCTGTGGGCCCCACATGGGGTGTCTCAGGGTTACCTGTCCTACCTGTGGCACAGGCTCCAATATCAGGTGGCCCTGTGAACAAGGAAGAAGGGCCATGGTCTCTCAGGACTCAGCCACGGGAGGCACAGTCTTTCTGTACCCTAGCGGTCAAGGCGGTCACAGGGCCCTCCCGGGTTCAAGCAGAGGGGCCTCAGAGCTACTCTCCTCTCCCCACCTCCGTCCCCACCCCCTCCCCGCAAAGGGAGGAAGAAAAAAGTGTGCAGCCCTGGTTTAGAACTACCACAAGCAGGACATTCACTGAGTACATGTGCCAGAGAGCCTCCCCGAGCGGCATTTGCATTAAGTTATTTAACCCTTACAACACTCCGATGAAACAACTCTACAATCCCCACCCTCCTGATGGAAACACAGAAGGACAGACAAGTCATTTGCCAAAGTCACTCTTCTAGCAAGCGATAGTACAAGGATTTGCACACTTACAAGTTTGTTTTGAAGTTCAAATAAGATAATGTGTGAAAGCCCCTTTTTTTCAAGATTTTATTTATTTTTAGAGAAAGGAGAAGGGAGGGAGAATGACGGAGAGAAACATCAGTGTGTGGTTGCCTCTCGTGTGATCCCTACTGGGGACCTGGCCCCGCAACCCAGGCATGTGCCCTGACTGGGAATCGAACCAGCGACCCTTTGGTTTGCAGGCAGGCACTCAATCCACTGAGCCGCACCAGCCAGGGCTAAAATCCTTTTTTAAAACGTGGTATTTTATAGTCACCTTGTTCTGAAAAGGATTTCCGGTGGCTTTGACAAGGGCATGAAGTGGGAAATGAAAGCAAGATGCTACTGTCTCCCCACTGAGGCAGGAATGGCTTTAAGACATATCTGACTCCCCTTCTCCCCGGCTTAACACCCCTCAGCCACTTCCGGTCACCTTAGAGAAAGCCCATAATCCTTTGCAACCAAGCGGAGGCAACTGCCTTTTCCAGGGTCCCAGGGACACGGAGCATGGCTGACCTGCCCCTGGGGGACAGGCAGATGGCCCAGCTGTGCCTCCCTGGGGACCACATTTGGCAGGGACAGACTCTGGGATTTCAGAGGCCACGAAGGGTGTTTGTGCCCTGTGACACGGGAGACAAAGCCTCCTGCTTCCACGCGAATTTGCAGGAAAAGTGACGGCACTTGCCGAGCCTTCCCCAGCTGCCTTATGTACAGAGAATTTCAGCCTCCCATCTTCACGTTTTTTCTGAGCACACAGCAGCCCATTCTCCTGTTGGACTGTCTCCTTCAACAGAAAGTAAGCTCCACGAGGGGAGATATTTTTTGTCCCGGCTCCTGGGAGAGCCCCCAGAATACAGTGAGGACTCAATAATCAGGGGCATTCAGCCTGCGGCCCAACGCAAAATCATAAATGTACTTAAAACATAATGAGTTTTCTTTGTGATTATGTGTCATCATGCATTTAATGGGGCACAGAGAAGCCGAAGGGTGGGACAGCCCTGAATTAGATGGGTTACTTCACTGTCCGTTGAGTCGTTCATGGCCCACCACTCAATGGCTAGAGGACGGGCTCACTAGTTAAAGGAATGAATACTTTCCTGTAAGTGGATTTCATGTGGTGGTCGGGGTTCAAGGAGAGTCCCATCCTAAATTTTTAAACAGTGGAGGGGATGGACAGTGAGATGAGAGAGAGAGGACACAGAGGTGGGGAGATGCCTGCTCGTGGTCCAGGTTGGGCAGGCGGGCTTCCAGAATCAGACCAAGGCCATGCCGTCACAAGCACAGCCCCTGGACTGGCAGCACCAGCACCAATGAACCAATGAGCACCGGGCGCTTGTTAGGAATGCCTGAGCCCCGGGGGACTCACTGGCACAGCAGAGCCTGGGGAGCCCTGGGTGAGGGTGTCGCCAGCAGGCAGCCCAGCAGACCTCAGCTCGCAGGACGCAGGTTTTCCAGTGGATGAGAGAGAGGCAGCCACCTGCTCTGACAACTCACTCCCTCTCCAGGGAGCTGGGGAAGGGGCTAGGGCAGGAGCCCAGGAGACCTAAGGGTGGGGGACAAAGGCCTGTTCTGCAGGAGGCTGGGAGTGAGAGGAAGCAGTGGAGCGCTGCAGGCTGGGGCAGGCAGAGACCACGCCCAGGGCCCGAGGTCGCAGCCACCTAACTGGGCCCCTGTGTAGGATCCTCCAGGCCCCCCTCTGGGTGCCATCCAGGTGCCTCCAGCACAATTGCACCACTTCCCACCCTCGAGTGCAGAGCAGTGGATGCTCTCATCCCCTTGGTTCTTCCTCTTCTGCTCATCCTCCAGGAAACCCCATCCACCCTGAGGTCTCTACTCCATGGTCACCTCCACCAGGAAGGCACCCCTGACTCATTAGCCCCTGTACATGTCCCTGGAACTCTGCCTCTTGGAACTACTCATCACACTTGAAATAACACGTTTAGTTCCCCCTGCTTGGCTGGAAGCTGCAGGAAAGCAGACACTATATTCCTAGCCCCCAAGTGAGGGCTTGTGCACACTAGGCATTCAACACATATTCGTTCAGTGAGTGAATTCACAAGTGAATAGACGGTCTGGAAAAGTTTGCTCCACTGGTAAGATTGGTTCATTGGAAACTGACACTTTTTTCTCCAGTGCTCCGGCGGAGGTTTGGTGCCTCACTGTCTTCCTGGCTGATGGCACACCGACTCCGCTCACACGGTGGGCATGCAGGAGGCCCTTCCCCAGCACCCCCTGGCCGAATCGTGATGGGGATCCCAGGCCTCTTCCAATCACGGTCCAGAGGAAAGTGTGTGACGAAGTTCTGTCCAAAAGACACAAGAGAATGTGCTGCACCTTCTGGGGGACATGGCCTTCCCTAACAAAAGGGGCCCCTGGGTGGCCAACTTGTCCCAGTCTGCCTGGACTTTCCAGGGATGCCCACCCCCTTCGGTCTTGGGCAGAGGGGGATGGTTGTCACCGTGGGTGGTGACTGCTTTTTCTTTCTGGTTGAGACGTTGCTGTGTCTGCAGCTGCAGAGACATCTTGTGCCCACAAGGTGATGCGGGTGAGGATGAAGCTCTGACTTATGGAGAAGACCCGAGCAGAGAAAGAGTCCTCGGTGACATCCCTGAGCCATGTGACCACAGCCCTGGACTGTTCTACCTCTCACTTCTTGTTACCCAACATAACTGGTCACCTTTATGGCCTAAGTCACTTTTAGATGGGTTTGCCATTACTTGCAGCTGAAAGCAATCCTAACTGATACAGTTAAGAAATTGCAGGGGAAAAGCGTCGGCAAACAGAAGACCAGTGGAGTCCAAGGAAGGCAGAAGGCAGCTCTTGGAGAGTCCCAGGCTCTGTGAGCATCCTGAACAACCATGGCAGACCTTCGGATCCGGGGCTCAGGCTGGAAACCACTCGGGCGTCTTGCTGTCATAGGCAAGGCACACACACCATCTGTTCAAATATTGTCAGACAGAGAAATCCTGTGTTGAAAACTCTAGTTCACTGACACTACATGTTTTACCTGCCGCAACAGGCAGAGCCAGTCTGCAAGGATTCCCACGAAACAAAGGCGCCTCCGCGTTGCATTTGCTAAGGGACCCAGAGGAGCAGAGTCACATGCACTCTTTGTCTGGTTGACGGGCACGTTTTTCACGGCCCAGCAGAGGTGTGTGGAGCTTGGCTCTGCGGAAGGTGGCTCCACCCTTCCCTGTAAGCTTAGAAACAAAGTGCTCTCTTGACGTGTTTCTCATCAACCTTTCACCAGCAGCCTCCCTGCAGCTGGGAGGACCCAGGGCTCTGCATTTCACAGGGAGGCTCCCGGAACGCAGCCTCCCCCCACCCAGACCTGCCCTTCCCTTGTGTTGACTGGGGGCATCCTACGCCTTTTGGCTCCTCTCCAAGTCAGAAGTCTCCTCCCCTCCTCCGTCCCTCATTCTTCTGCATGGTGTTGGCAGCTTCCCTGGACAAGGAAGAGCCGCAGAAGATGTGAACCCGCTGTTGAGATCCAATGGCTAGATCGCCCAGAAGACCCTGTGTGGGGATTCCTGAACACGCCGCAGCACCCTGGCAGGGCGCTTGTCCTCGGTGCTGACGACTTTGGGGCCGGGTCACTCTCTGTGGGGAGTTGCCCTGAGCATTGCAGGGTGTGTGGCAGTACCTCTGGCCTCTGCCCCCTGGGGTGACGGCCAAAAATGTTTCCAGACATTTCCAAATGCCCCCCAGGGAGGGGGCAAAGTCACCTTGGCAAGAATCACAGATTTAGGGGAACACAGAAATTATACCACAGAGGTTCTGAGGTTCACCAAAGCTCACCAACTTCTCTACAAGTTGGGGGAGGAGGGAGATGTCCAATCAGCTCAAGTTTTGGTGACACAGGGAAATGGAAGAGAAAAGGAGGAGCTGGTTTGCGAGTCCTCTAGACTGTTTGATGACAGCGTCCCCATAGGTCCCAACCCATTGGGTTTGCCTTTGGGAGCCCCACGTGTTAGAGGCTCAGCAGCATTGGAGACACGTGCTCCCTGAGCGTGAGAGAGGCAGGCCCAGCCCCGCTCTTCCAGGGAGTAGGTTCCAGTGGGGTTAGCGCCACTGGGGTGCAGCTGTGCCCCGACTGCCTTACCAACCAGCAGGTGTTTGGGTTGGGCTCGGGAGGAGTGTGATGTGCCTGCAGGCACTGGGACCTGGACAGACACAGGGAGTTCAGAGGCTGGCTGGGGAGCCAGGACGAAGGAAGGAGGGAGAGCCACTGAACAGCACACGGTCAGTGGCAGAGATGGTGGCTGCCGCTGGAGTTTGGGAGGAAGGCTCTGGAATCAGGCAAGGGTCCCCAAAGGGGCCAAGAGCTGCAATGAGCCCTGGAGGCTGCAGGGGGCTGGCAAGAGCACGTGTGGACTGAGGACAGTGGGAAGGCCGGGGCTGGAGGCAGGTGCTGGCCCAGGCGGAGGAGACGAGGGGGCAGTTCACAGTGTCCTTCCCAGAAACCGTGACTGAGCTTGAACAGAGTGGCAGGAGAAGAAGTGGGGTTCTGCACGGGATTAGGGTTCGTGTGATGGAGTGACTGGGGTTCAGGCCACAGGCCGGGGGTCCCACAGGCCGGGCCAAGCTCAGCTCACACCAGCCAGGCCCTCCCTGAGGGGCCGGCCTCCTGCCTCCCCACCTGCCCCACCTGCTCCCTGGCTGAGCTCCCTCCACTTTAATGGCAGTAAACAAAACATTCCTCCACAAAGGCCCAGTGTGTGGCGAGTGAGGGCCTGCCTCATTCTCAGCGTCACACCCCATTTACCCTGAGTGAGCGTGCGAGAAGTGCACCCCCGCCTGGAAGTGGGGAGTCCGGCAATTACCAAGAGAATGTGGTCAATGAAAATGACCAGTTGGGAATAATTAGGTCAAAAGCCCCTCTGTTTCCTCAAGCACCAATCGTCTGTGGTTGGGTGTCTGCCGGAATCATGTGGAGATGGGCCTGGGCTGGGCAGCTCCCTGGTGTGGGGGTACAGGAGGGTCTGGGAGCCCCTGAGCACTGGGGGCAGCTGAGAAGGCCGCTCCTGTGTCCACGAGGCCACATTTGGAAGGTGCCTCCTCGGGGCCCCTCCTCTGGGTCCCTGGGTCCTCATGGTGTTAGGGTGGCGGGAGCCTGGCTGGGTCCCTCATGGGACTGTTGGTGCCACCTGGCAGCTGTGTGGGTTTTCTGACAGCCCCTCCCTGTAGGACTCAGTGCGAGAGACAGCAGGACGGGTGGGAGCCCAGAGCACCTTCAACGCCTGGATCTATGGCCCAGATCAGGAACAGTGGTCCCCAACTGTCATACCAAGTAACACTTCTTTCTAGGGGGGATGTTGGGTCCCTGGTGCTCACCCCACAAGCTCTGCAGAGGTGACCCGAGCAGGGCAGGCTCCTGCTGGAACCGACAACCTTGCCCAACTCTGTCTCCGCTCCCAGGACCAGCTGTCCCGTCATAACCATACAGAGAGGTTCCGTCCCCCAGGCGATGCCACACTTGCCAGGCGGTGGGATCTTGGTGGCATTTGCTCTTTAATGCCCTCCTGTGAGCAAATGGGCCACCTCAATAAATCCTCCTCATTCCAAGCCCAGTTCTAGGGCCCATGGGCCAGAAGACCCCTAGAGGCTGGGGTACAGAGTCATGGAAACACCTCCCAGAGGGTGGAATGACTGGCAGACAGACGTGCACCCTAGTGAGAGGATGCAGGCTGGTGATGCTTCACTGGGAGCCAGAGCCGGCGCCTCCAGCAGGCTGCATGAGGACAGAGGACAGACAGAGAAGGAGCGTCCTCAGAGGAAGGTCCTGGACTTGCACGTAGGTGGGAGGGAGCTGGGGAGTGCCCAGAACCATGTGGGGCGGGTCGAAGGGAAGGGGGCCATTTTCCAACTTGGAGCTCCACTGCTCAAAATTCAGGTTTCCACCGCTGGGCCCGGCTCTTGGTCTGGGGAGGGCACACTGAGCAGCAGTCAAGGTCACATGCACAGGCAGAAGCTGGTTTGCCAGGGTGCCATTGGCAGGGCTGGGCGTGAGTGCTGGTCAGGGGGTAGCTGAGGGGGAAGGGGACTGTCCCCAGGCTGGGATGGCCCGGGACCCCATGACAGGAGGTGGTGAGTAGGCAGCTCTTTGGCCACGGGAGCAAGAGAGCGAGGAACTAAGGGAGAGAGAGACCCTGGCCCCCATGGCAATGGTCTGGCCTCTCCCCCAGGTACTTGTTCTGTTGGCTCTTTTCCTGGGAATGAGCCCCTTCACTAAGGGACTTTAATACACGGCTCGTGACTCTTCACGATGCCAGGCCTCCTTGTTTCACAGATGAGGGGCCAGGGACTCCAGATGCCTGGTCTAAGCCCACATGGCTCTCGGACCCCCTTGATGCCCGGGAGTGCCTGTTGGAACTGCTGGCGGCTCCTCTGAAGTGCCTTTTAGCTCATTTACCAAACAAGTCAGCCAACTCAGATGTTTCTGGAAATTTCAGGCTGTCTCCTACAGTAACTGCGGTGAGACAAGGGAGAGTCTTAACCCCAGAGCTGGGCCCCGCCTCGTGGGCCAGCGGGCGCTGCTTTCCTCCCGACGCCCCGCAAACCCTGCGGCCATTACAGGACCTGAGTCGCCCTGCAGCCGGAGCAGAGTAGGAAAATCCAGTCCCTGGCCAGGTAACCCACCGGGTTGGGGACGCAATGACCAGCACTGTTCTGATTCTGGTTTTAAATTAATTTTTTTGGTCTCACTACATCATTTACATGGTTCAAAAGTCAGAAGAATATGAGAAGGTAGGGAGTGAGAACAGCCGCCCCACTCTGGCCCACCTTCCCCTCCCCCCCACCCCTTCCTTCCTTGGCATCTCTTTCGAGCTCCTTCGGAAAGTGACCTTCATGGACTTCCCACATCGCCTTCAGGGCTGCCCACCTGCTCGGGAGGGCCTGCCTGTTGAGTGCACATCTACCACACTCTTCACTCACAGGAAAACCTCTCTCTAACCCACCTGATGGAGTCTGGAAAGCCTGTTCTGAGGACGAAAACATTAACTGCACACCTTGGGGGGCGGGGTCCATGGCGATGGAAGGAGACGTGACTTGGGGTGGTGAGCACACAATACAATACACAGATCATGTGTGATAGAATTTCACAACTGAATCCTATATAATTTAATCAACCACTGTCACTCCAATAAATTTGATAAAAAAAGAAGAAAAAACTGCATACTTTTGGTCATCAGATAAATTAAAGTGAGACCAGCACTGTCAGTCCTGAAATCGTAATCTATCATCACCTAGGAGGGGCCCACGATTCCTTGGCTTGAAACAGTGTTTTGTCTAGGGTTCAGAAAGCCCAAGAATAAAGCCTGAGGGAGCTTTTGCACTTGGAATGGCTTCTGTCGTAAACAAGGCCCCAGATGGCCTATGTCCTTCCCAGCCAGACCTCTGTCCCTGGGCGTAGCCATTGCAGCTGGTCCTACTGGGGACTCACCAGGAGGGAGCAGGGCACCAGAGCTCACAGGCAAGAGATTGTCCTTTTCCATGAAGAAAAAGGAGCAGCCTCTCCCCACTCTTCATCTTCACAGCCGTGGCATGTGCTCAGCAAGAGGTAGTAATAAAACATCGCAGAGCCCGGGACGCGCTCCTGAGAGTTAATAAAGGACACATCGGAGAGCAGCACGCGCCTTGGAGAGACTCTGGATCTTTAACATGCAGCAGCGAGCTCTGAGGGACTCGCAGGCTGCGAGGGCCAGCAGTCCTGCCAGCGTCCAAGGCCTGGGGACCACGGTGACCGGCAGGGCAGTGTCCACACTGGATGCCTTCCCTGGGGTGTAGAAGTTAGGAAGAAGCCAGGACACCCTGCTGGAAGCCCATGTTGTTTTTCAGGGACTTCCACAGAAAAGCTCCTGTCCTTTTAGATTTTTAAAAAATCCTCACCAAGGGTACGTTTATTAATTTGAAAGAGAGAGAGAGAGAGAGAGAGAGAGACATTGATGTGAGAAACATCTATTGGTTGCCTCCCATACTCACCCCAACAGGGGATTGAACCCACAGCTTGGGTATGTGCTGGGACCAGGGGTCAAACCTGCAACTTTCTGGTGGACAAGACAACTCTCCTACCAACAGAGCCACTCGGCCAGGGCTGTCCTTTTGGATTTCTTAACGTCCTGGGCCAAGGGTCTACAAACTCTGACCTGGTGCATATTTTTCTCAATGAACTGTTATCGAAACACAGCCATGCCCACTCACTTACATGTTAAGCAGTTGCAGCAGAGACCCCAGAGCGGCCCGCAGAGCTGAGAACATTCTGGCTCTCTACAGAAAGGTCTGCACGGGTGTGTGATACTGGATGCGATGATCCCTGACACAAGGAGATCTCTTAGTTTCCAGCAAAACAAAATACTGCCTTCCCCCCCTTCACGCAGCCGCCACGTTCCTGGAGGAGAGTGTGCAAGAGTCACTTTGCGTGGCTAAGGAGTTAGTTTCTAGGCGCCGACACTCATAAGCAGGTTTTCACTTGCATGAATGGTGTGTGGGGCGAGGGACAATTTTCTGTCCACAGCTACTGTTCTGCGTGCCTGCTAGGTCCCTGGCTCCTTTCCCCTGGATGCCAGGACCCGCCCCACTCTGTCTCTCTCCACCTAATGGTTCCTGCCCGTCAAAAATGCCTCTACCAATCTCCAAAACAACCCCTAGGGGGCAGCATACTGTGTTGAGAACCACATGTCTACCAGATACAGCCTGGTTGGCCCGGCCTGGGGCCTCGCAGCAGGCCAGGCTGAGGATGGGGAGGGGGCTGAAGCGCATGAAGGCATCAGACTTGCTGTCCAGTCCCATGAAACACACACGGTTGTCAATTAGGACTACCGGGGTTAGCAAATAAAAGTGTTGCATGGAACGCTGGTATACTAAAAATTATTGGTCGTCTCCTTGAAATTCAAATTTAATGGGGGGAGGGGGGATCCTGTGTTCTACTTGGCAACCCCACTGACAATACGAAGACCATGGGGACACGATGGCCATGGCAGAACAGGGTCCCGGGGGCCCGAGGGAGGGCCTGGGGGAAGGAGACCCTGGCATGGGCTCTGCATGGGCGGAGCTCCACAGTCGCAGTAGCTCCTTGGACACTCTTGCTAATCCGTGCGGTGGGCATCCACGCCCAGCTGGCCAGTAAGGCGGTCGAGGGGCTAAGAGGTCGTGTATGGGGCCACACACCTCCCGCAGGGGCAGGAGAGGACACTCGGGCACAACCCTCCCCATGATTCGACAGCAGAGCCCGCACCCCAGGGCTGGGTGACGAGTGTCGGTTGGGACGGGCAGGCGTGGAGAGTCGTGGCGGGAGCCTCGCTGGTGGATGCCCTACCGGTGGACTTGGTCTTCTCACTGGAAGAAGCGGGTGTCAGAGGGCCCCGTCTAGAATCGGGGTTTAGTGGGAGTGGCACAGAAGGGGGTGACCTTCTGTGTGGCCGTCGAAACCAGAAGCCGCGGGAGAGTGAGAAGAGAGTGGTTTCTAAGTGTTCTTGCACCGCGGAGCCAGGGCCCCTGGAAGAGAAGTGGATAAGAGGTGTGTGCCCTACCTCCCCAAGCCCCATGGCAGGTGCCTCTAGCCCAGCCCCCCACCCGCAGCCCTGCACACTCAGCTTCGCCCTGCCCACCACCTCCCCTGAGTCGGAGCTCCAGGACAGTTCAGGAGCCACAGACCTGGTGCAAAGGTTGTACCCCTCAGGACTTCAGTCTCCCGGGTCCTCGCAGACAGGGGAGTTCTACCCACAGTGGGGTGAATGGTGGCACTCCAGGATGCCCCCAGGGGCCCATCTTTCTTCCTGAGCTCAGGCGTGTCCTTGTTTGTATTCAGCTTAACTGGACCGCTTCTACTGAAACTCTGACTCCACACCTTTGGGGGTTGAGCTCGCTGTCAATTGTGGGGTGTCCTTCCAACTAAAGTAGGAGAGAAGCTGGCCTGGGGCCAGCTTCCCAGTGGGGGCTGTGTTCTCCCCCTCAGTCCTGTCTGGTGGGGACCCCGCAGCCCAGAGACGGGCAGGGAGTTCAGAGGCGTTTACCCTCAACTCCCCGGGAAGAGGAAAAATAAATCTAACAAGAAGTCTTAAGGGAGCCGGAGCTGGGGGAGGAGGGGGACAGACTGGACCTGTGGAAAGCCTGGGTGCAGAAAGAAATTGAATTTTTTTATCATGTCAACTTTTCCCCAATTATAAAAATATTTTTAAAGTCTATGTTGCCATTACAACATCATGCTTGCTGAAGAAAATTTAGAAAAAATACAGAAGAGTGAATCACGGTAAATGAAAACCATGCATGATCTTGCTGCCCAGAGAAACTGTATTTTTTTTAAGCCAAAAGAATAATTTAGATGAACCACCGCTAAGCACTGCCAGTTCAGTCAGCTTCTCTTTGTGAGTGGTGAGAATCATTTGTTTCTCCCATACAAAGTATTTGTGTAAAAACAGATACAAAGTGGGTTTTAAACAGTTCCCGAGAGCCTTGCTGTGATCTCTCCTTGTGGGCTCACCTGTGAATTTCCTTGTTAAGCCCTTGTTTTCATAGCCAGTCTGAAGGTGAACTTCAGTTCAGCTCTTGCTAAAATAATTAAAAAGGAATGAGGCCTTGCTACATGGACCCTAATACAAGGCACAATCTTTCAAAAGTAGACCCGAGGTGGCCTGTCCCTGGTGTGGGGGGAAGACCCAGAACCTAACAGTTATGCCCCAGCTCGGTCAGATGTCAGCCACGCGGGACAATGAAACCTCTGGACCTCAGTTTCCCTTTCTGCAGAGGGGAGTGGGTAGCAGTGCCTCCCACCTGAGGATGAACATTAGAAACCCCTGGTGAGCTTCTAGAAACATGCCCGTGTGGTCCCCACCCTGAGGAATTCTGGCTCAGTGGGCCTCAGGCCATTGTGGGCGATGGAGAGATGCAGAGGGAGCTTCTGTAATTTTTAGAAGCACCCCCAGGCGGTGTGTGCAGGAGTGGCTTGTTCCAACTACCGATGATTTTTAAATTTTCAAGAATTTTGTGAGCTGATTGTTCAACAATTATGATTAAAGTGTGAAATATATAAACTTACAGTTAAATAAATTGCACTTAAAATGAAGGTAATAAATCCTCAAAACTCCCCACTTTCTAATTATTTTAGGACGTTGCCCTATTACTAATGCTGTACGTGTTTGCATCTATTGTATGTGTAGAGTAGAAATACTGTATCGATATAACCGGTGACACGACCCCCTCCAGCCACCTCCCGTGGATAGTTTGCAATCAGCTACCGGGGCAGTATTTACACCACAGAAATTGGCAGATGCTACTTAATCAGGGTTTTTCTCCCTGGTGATCCAGTAGTTAACACTGCCCAGCACCCCACTGTCCCTCGTGTGGTGTGGGGTTAATTTAGGACCCTGTTAATACAGGGATCAACAGCTCATTTAAAAATGGTTTTGGTCTGAAGATGAGGCTTCTAAGCTTTGGCTCGCTGAGGGGCAAGCAGCTCCTGGGGTCCCTGGCTCCTTCTCCAGACATTTCTTTTAAAGGAGAGACATGTTTGCTCTGCTCCCCTCGCCTCCCCGCCCTGAAAAAGCAGGTGTGTTTGTGCAGGTCTTTAAAGTATCTTTAAAGTAAATAGGCTTGATAAAATCTTTCCTTTTCTCTTTTCTTCATCCTCCTGCTGCTCATATTGATCCAGGTCTTTCCAGAGGCAGGGAGTGTGCTGGCTGTGTTTGCACGTTTCTGCAAATAGATAATCGTGGAAGCCAACAGTATAGAAACTGGCTCTGTTTTGGGGAACCAGAGCCGAGGGGGCAGCCAGCTACTTCCTCTCCTTCTGAGAGTTTGCTGTTTGGAAGATTTTCACTTGAACTCCGTTCTATGGCCGGGCCCCTTTGTAAAATACCTGAGGGGAAATCGATTCCCTCTCTGGCCTTTCAGGGAAAGTTCAAGCTTGCCTTGGGTTGGGCACTTTCCTTTCAGCCGCAGGGATATTTTTTTGGCATAGTAAGGGAATGAGGCTGACATGAATGGACATGTCAAGTTCTAGGAGGTAATCGGTGTGAAAAGTGGGCCCTGCGTGTCTCCCTGTAGGTGCCCAGGACACTTCCCTGCCCCCATTCTGAAGCAACTGCCAAGTGAAATGAAGGAGGACGGTGTCTCAAAGACCCCCAGTCACTGGTAAAGTCTAGGCTGGAGCCACGGCTTGTGCCCATGCGCAAACAAACTCCCTAATACTGAAGCCCAGATTTAGGCTCCTGCTCAGACCCCACAGGGAGAGAGATCCCATGGTTGAGGTCAGCTCCCTCCTGAGAATGAATCAAAAGCTGCTGATGACCTGTTTCTCTTTTCAAATGTGCCAACCAGGGAGGAGCAGAGAGGGCCAGGACCCAAGCTAGCGCCCATCCCTCACCTGGAATGGCTCCGAAGGGCTTCCCCCAGCCAGCACAGCCTGGCCCAGCCAGCCACCACTGCTCACACAAGTCCTTGCCTCTCGTAGCTCTGGAAAACAGCATTATTTGAAAGCAGACCCTCGAGTCAGATCAGACTTACGGAATGGAAAAGGGGGCGCTGTGGTCATTTCAGAGGGCCTCGGGGAGGAAAATGGGGTGCGGTAATTAAAGTTGGCTCTACCTATGAAGTCAGAAGTTCTTTACCCTTAAGTTTCTGTACTGGGTTGAATAGTTTCCCCCAAAACTCATGTCCACCTGGAGCCTCAGAATGTGGCCTGACTTAGAAATAGGGTGTTTGCAGAGGTAACCAAGTTAGGAGAAGCTCATCCTGGAGGAGGGTGGGCTCTATATCCGCTATGACCAACGTCCTTTTGGATGAGGGCAATTAGCACACAGAGACGTGGACACAGGGACAGTCCTGTGACGATGAGGGCAGAGATGGAGTTACGCTGTCACGAGCCAAGCAAACCGCTGGGCTTGGGGGAGGCGAGTAAGGCTTCCTACTGGAGCCCCCAGATGGACCAGGTCCAGCACACGGCCGGCCACCCACGTGGAGGAGGGAGGCTTTCTTTGGTGGAGAGACTGGCAAGTGTCAGGGGTCGTTGGCCCTATGCCAGGGGCTGGTAAAAGGATGGGATGCCCAATGGCCTCACCTCTAGGGAGGCCCACAGCTGCTGGACGAGTGTGGCCTCCCCAGTCTGTCAGTCACATCCCCCATTGGGACGTTTGTCTGTGAAAATGCCTGCATTCCCCTTGGGCTGCTGTGAAGAGTGGCCAGGCAGGCCCCCAACGGTTGTTCAGGACCCTCAAAGCTGTCCTCCCTGCTTTCTCACCCCTCCGTCAAGCCCAGCACCCTCCTCTCCCTTCGCAGGTGAAGCCTCGGGCAGGAAGAAACACCTGGCTGAGGCTCTGTTAATTCAACCTCACATCCCAGGAGGGCAGAGGGGCCTGTGGGGGACAGCCCGCGTGGACCGAGCAGGCCTGGGATCACTGAACAGCCAACCTAAGGTGCTCCCTTATCCTTCCAGATGCTGCTGAGGACCAGACAGCCCACTCAAGCTCTCTGCCAGGTGCTCCACTGTCACTGGCCATCACGGGGGGCTAGGGACAGGAGACCTGAGCTGTGGTTCCTTCTCTGTCATGACCAAGTTGAATTTCCAAGGCAATGGAATGTGCTGTAAAGAGACGCTTCCCTTTCTGGAGATTTAAGACCCTCTCCTGGTGGCGTCTGCTGGAGGTAGGACTTATGTCAACTTCCTGGTCTGGGGGAAAGCGGTGCATGTTGGGTCCACGATAGAGGGCTGGCCGGCGGCCTCAGGGAGCCTGTCCTTGCTCGGAGGCCAGGCAGGGACTAGCAGACCACAGTTGACCATGGATGTTCCAGGTCTCAGCCCCTGGCGCTGGCTGGATGCTTGTCTGGGCCTTACCCTTTCTCCTCTGGGATCAGCGCCTGCCTTTGGAGTCTGTTCTTCATTTGACCACTGAGGTGGAGGCCATTTATTAGCCGCCCCCCCAAAAAAACTGTCTGGCTGTATTGCTGAAAAGCTGCCCTGATCACGCTCGAGCGCGATATATTTCCTCGGTGAGTCCTTGCTTCTCTTGGTTAAGGGGGAAAAGTTGCATTTTTCTACCTAATCCTGTTGTGAAAATGTTTCTTTCATTCAATCCATTCATTCAGATAACACCTCTCAGCCTTCCCATTTCTCACTGCTAATCTTTTATTTACCTCTCCTGAGATTTATACCTTACATATGCATCTGTCGCTCTGTTTCAATTTATTGCACTGCCTCACCTTCCTTTCTACAACTTCTCCACAGCCATCCAGCGGCCCGTTGTGGGTCCTGCATGGAGCCCTGGCTCCAGGCGCACCCCACCTTCCTTTGCCCGGGGACATTCCTGTGTTCTCGTCAAAATGTGTCACCTTCTAAAATGTCTTCACTCTGCTCAGAGGCGATGTTCACTTTTTCATTCACAACTTCTGCTGTGGATGGAAAACAAGTATCTCTTTAAGTCCCTGCTTTCAGTTTCTCAGGGTCGTTCACACTGAGCCGTGGCATTGCGGGGTCACCTGGCAACCCAGTGGCTAATTTTCTAGGGCCCACCAGGCTGTTTTCCACAGTGGCTACACCATTTTACATTCCCTCCCGCAATGCAAGACGATTCTGGCTCCTCCACCTCCTCTCCAACACTTGTTGTTTTCTGTTCTTTTCATATGTTTTCCTCCCCCTTGGGTGTGAAGTGCATGCTGTTATTTTTAAAGCCTCAGGGCTTCCTCTGTTTCCTCGCAGTTTCTGCTACCCCTTCGTTTCAGGCTGTGCGTGAACCCTTGGGGGCTCGGTACCGCTTTGCCACGCCCACCTTTGAGCTTTGTGTGGCTCATTTCCTCTGAGGGACTGATCTGGCTGTGCCAGGCCATAGGTCGCAGCTTTACTGACCAACACAGGAGTTGACATCCCCCGGGGCCAGTCACCCATCAGCTAAGACCAGGGAAGGAGGGTTACGGTGGACATGGGCGTGGCTGTCAGAACCTCTCCGAGGTTCTGTTCCCTGCAGAGGGGCCGTGGGAGCCAGTCACCATAGACGTGTCCACGGTACAAGAGGAAAGACACTGGGAGGTGAAGGTGTGGGCCCCCTAAAGTGTGAAATAGAGGAAAGTGGCCCTGGGCACCTGTCAGCTCTGGACTAGAAGCTAGAGGGGAGGGGGGTTGAGGGACCGGGTGAAAAGTGCGAACTGGCAGTTACAGAGCAGCCACGGGGATGCAGAGTACAGTGCAGGGAACAGTCAGTGATATTGTAATAACTGTGGACGGTGCCAGGGGGGTGCTGGACTTACTGGGGGACACTTGGTAAATTACATAAATGTCCAACCGCTACGCTGTACACCTGACACCAATGCAAAATAATATCGAAGGTCAACTATAGTAGAAAATTTTTTAAAAAGGGGAAAATAAATGTAAATACCACTATGGCTAATATAATTTATGCAAAATCCAACCCCATCAAAAAAGACTCTGTCTTGGGGGACAGTGAGATCCAGCACAGGGAAGTGGGGTGTGCTTGGCAGAATGCCTGGTGTTACGTTCTCGATCCATATTGGATCTTTCACTTAACCCTGCAAGTATCTCTAACCCCATGTTAGAAATGAAAACAGACATTCAGAGAGCATAGGACACTCATCTAAGGCCACCAGTTCATGAGTAGCAGAGTTGGGATGGGACCCAGGCCTGCCCACCTCCAACACCAGTGCACGTCCCAGTCCGCCACGCCAAGCCGCACTGGGGCCCAGCACAGGCCGACCCACCCAGCGGAGGTGACGTGATGCTGCTGGCCAGACTTGGACTGGAGGACAGACTCCGTAAGGCAGGAGCGAATAACGGACAAGAATGAGCACACCAAGCTTTACGTCAAGCTCTAGAACAGGTGAGATTCCCACACTTTCCAGACGCCGGGTGTCAGCGGCACAGCCAAGCCCAGGAGGCCTGCCTCGTTTCCGTCACAGGACGAGGCCCAAGTGGGAGAATGGACGTGGCTGTGCCGAGAAAAGTTACCTGGACAGAATCCGCAGGGAGAAAAGAAATTTCTTTTTTCCTTCACCTTTCCCAGGCAACCAAGCAGTTTTAACCCTAAACTTCACGGTCCTTTTTTTTTTTTTTTTTTGATGGTTTTGTTATCTCTTACTGGCCTTCACCTGTCTTTAAAGAGCCACTTCCTATGTGTAGTTCTCCTTGCCTCTTGGGTGGGCTTTGCCCCCAGCCTCATCCCCAGCCACTGCCTCCCCATCCCTTCCCACCTCTCCGGGCCTCCATGCTGGGTGTTCTGCCCAATTTCTCCCAGGATTTCTCCTTCACACCCTTGCTTTTCCTCCGGGCATTTTCCTGCTTCCCCAGGCCACTCTCAGTCTGGGCTTTCTTCTGAACTTGGACACCAAGAGGCACCCGCGGTGACCAGCAACAATGAGGCCTAAGAAAACAGGTCATTTGAGCTGGGAGAGACGTCAGTGAAACCATCTTAGTATTTGATTGGCCTTTTGTTAAGAGAATAGTGACTCTCTCAGCGGGGCCGAGAGACACACTGGCCCCTTTTTAGAGTGGACAGAGTTGGGATGGCCGGGACCAAAGGGGCAGCTTGGAGAGCTGAAGTGAGGTGTGCCACCCGCCTGGACGGTCCAGAAGCCTGAAGGGCCTCCTCACAGCAGGAGCTGGGCGCCAGCCCCGAGCACAGCAGCCTCAGGAAGGACGAGGCCCACCGGGGGCCAGGTGAGTCTGACCGGTGGTGAGGTCCAGCTGGGGGAATCGACCGAGAGGGCAGGAGAGCCGGCCAGGTGAGTCAGGAGCCAAGGGGCCCCTGGGCCAGAGGCTGAGTGAGATGCTCTGAGGAACTCGGCAGGGCGTTCAGATGCAGCAGCGGTTGGGGCCGGGGCACACCAACATGGTGAGTTGCATTTATGGTTTGCAAATTACATCTCTGCTCAGTTTTACCTTGAGGATGGAGTCCCTGCCGACCCGGGAGGTTAAATAATTAGAGCAGGCAGGTGCATTGGGAGTAGGACAGGCAAGAAGGCAAAGAGGTAAAGGAAGGAAAGGATGAGAAACCTCCATGCTGAGCAGATTGTGTGGGCAATGATGAATTCACTGGCTTGTTTTATTAAATCGCTCCAATTTCTAGACTCTAGAAAGATGTATGTTCTGGACTCTAGAAGACGTGACCGAAACACCTCCGTAAACTTACTTTGGTTAGAAGGGATGGTTTGCGTGCCCTTCAACCACTGAGTACGTGGAACAGGATGGTAATTTGGGGATGCACAGGCTTTGCGTTCCTGTAGATCAATGGCAAGGTCAGTTTCCAAAGGAAAGGCGAGCTTCAGCACGTTTCTGGACTGTGCAGAGTGTCCGGGAGAGCCACCCAGGAACCCAGAGAGGCTTGTTCTCAGGGTCCAGGAGCTCACCTCACCAGAAGGGCAGGTGACGTTCTTCATGCTCCCAAAGCCAGACAGCTCCTTCTTCCAGGGAGTAAGCGAGCGCAGGCCTAAGTCTAGAGGCGCTTCATCAACAGCTGCAGCGTTATCTACCTCGGGACCATAAGCCCCTGTGAAATCAGGGGCAATGTGTTTGGGAGAGTCTGCCTATGCCCACTGAGAGTGTCTGTGCTTCCTGTGAGCCTCATGCCCACCCCCAAGTGCATGTCCACGATCAGATGCCCCATGCAGCAGCATCTTGGCTAGGGTTTCATTTGCTCCCTTTGGCTAAAACGTTAGCGAGGTTGTGCGAGGTGGTGACGGAGAACATAGATTCCGGGGACAAACCGCCTGGATTCAGACCCAGCTCTGCCACTTACTAGCTGTACCTTGTACAGCTTTTCTATGTCTAGGTTTGCTCATCTGTAAAGTGGGGGCGATGGCAGTCCTACCTCGTGGGGCAGTTGTGGCAATAAATACTAGTATAAGTAAGCGCCTGGCGTATGTAGTAAGGGCTTCGCTCATGTGGCCGGCCATTCTTGGCTGATTATCGCAGTGTGACATCACTAAGTCTCAGGGTCGGTTAGAGCTGATAGACCCAAGGGAGCAGCCAGGGGTAAACGGAGGGGCACCTGCCCATTCCCCGATGGCAAACAAGCCACCAAACACACAGCGTGACTGACTGAGTAATCGGGAGCCGTCGCAAAAGTGGAGACTTCTGTCAAACGCCAACATGGTGTACAAAATTCTGTAAGGTAATGTGGTGGCATGCTCAGCCATGCATACCCTTCGGAAGAGACGGGGCGTCTGCTTTTCAGTTTGATTCTTCTGGCTGAATAGGACTTCATTTCTTAAACCTGCCTCCACCAACGACTAAAGGTGAAGCAGTGGGGGAGGGGATACAGGAGACGGCAGCAAAGTGTTGGGAACTAGCCTGAAAGATTTTTATTCCCGGTGCCCTCTGATGTTTAACAGAACATAAAAAATTCAGTCAAAGCCTTGTGATTTCAAAAAAAAAAAAAAACACAAAAAACCTAGTGATCTAGCTTAAGTGGAAGAGCTAGTTTCTCTGTGTGAAAAACTATTCCACCACAAAGTGCATAAAGAATCCCATTGTGTTTTCGCTACTCAAAACAATTCCACGTGGAAAGAATTCTGAAGGTTTAAGTGGGACTACGATGTAAGAGGCCACGCGGAATGAGCCCTCCCACCCACATGCACGTGCTCTTGTGGAAAGCCTGTAGAGAAAGTGGGACAGGTGTGATCGGAGAGCGCTTCACTAACTAAATAGTCCTCCCCTATAAATGTTCGTTTCTCATTTTAAAAATTTTACTTAGGTAGAATTAACCTAAATAAGATGTGTAGATGTTAGGTGTTTGAGTCAACAAGCTTTGAGAATTGCGTGTATTTTGGTAATCATCATTCAAAAGATCATACAGGACTTTTATTATCACACCAGAAATTTCCCTCCAGCTCTCTGCAGTCAGGCTCCTCTCTCCCATCACTTCCTGCCTCGCGTACAGATGCGCACACGCAGATGAGCTTTGCCTTTGGATTTCCTAGGAATGGAATCAAAGTGTATGTATTCTTTTGAGTTTGGCTGCCTTTGCTCGGCCTATTGCATTTGAGAATGTTGTGGAGTGTTTCGATAGTTCATTCTTTTTTATTGTTGTATAGCATTCCCTTGTGTAAATATTTAGCTCTAGCAACATTTATTACATAGGTTTTTTTCTTTCTCCCTTGAATCACTTTGGCATCTCTGTGGAAAATCAATCAGCTATCCGTGTGCCGGTCTACAGCTACTTTTTCGGTTGATGTATTTGTGTATCTTTATGCCACCCCATCTTGGCCACTGCAGCTTTACACTGTACCCTGAAGTCGCACAGTATAAGCCCCCCAAGTTTCTATTTCTTTATCAAAATCATTTTGAATATTGTAGATTCTTTTGGAATCAGCTTGTTTATTTCTTCAAAAAAAAAAAAAAGCCTGCTGGAATTTTTTAAAGAGATTGTGTTGAACCAATACATAAGTTTAGAAAAAATAGAAGTCTTAATGAAACCAAGTTTTCCAACTGATGAACGTGGAAACATTCCATGTCTTTAGGTCTCTTTTATTTTCCTCAGAAACGTCTTGCTGTTTGTATGCAGACGTCTTGTACAACTTCCCGTAGATTTATTTCTAGGTATTAAAGTTTGCAGTGCCATTGTAAACGGTGCCTTTTCTTAAAGGTTCATTTCAAGCATTTGTCACAAGCATATAGAAATATAACATATTTTTACACTGACATTGTATATCATGTCCTTGCTAAATTCATGTAATTCTAGTGATTCTTTTTTTGGTGATCCTTAGGGTTTTCTTGATATAAAATAAATAATCTAAGGCTAATTGGATAGTAAGTAAATTTTAAAAACTTAGATGTTACTGTTTTAACCACCTATTAATATGTCTTTGCTCCTAAAGACTTAATTGCTAGGGATGATTTGTACAGAGGAAAGTTCATAACACAAATCCTTCATATCAATCGCAGAATTTCCAAACCTTGTGCTTAAGCTTCTAAATAACACCCGGACGTAGCTGGGCCCCAAGACGTGGCGCCTACTGATACTTCGCAGCTGCATCTGTGTACCTTTTCAACTGCAGTAACTAAGTGTTAATATCCAGTGCCGTGTTTCCTCTGCTTCCTATGGTGCATTTCCTCTGTGTGCATAGTAGGCATTTCCTCTGTGTGTGTAGGAGGCAGGTTTTGAAATATGCTCCAGCTGTCACTTCGTGAGTCCTGTCCTCAGTCTGGGTGCGGAGCAGGGAGGAGCAAGCTCAGAAATGAGCCAGCCCTCAGTCAGGGAGCCCAACTGGGCACCAGACACAAAGCTCCACGGTTTGCACGCACCACTTCACCCATTCTTCCCAAAGAGCTTATGAAATTAGAATCATCCCTAAACCTATTTCACAGATGAGGAAACTGAGGCTGAAGTTCAGCTGTTTGCCAAGTCCAGATTTGAATCAAAATTCCCTACTTTGGAGCCTAAAGTTTGACCAGTCTCTTCCAAAGCATCTGTTTAAAAAAAAGAAAAAATCACATTTCCCTGCACTCGCTGGGTATAGGAAAGGGAATTTGGCCAGGTTTGAAATGTTGTAGGCAGATAAGAAACGATGCCAACTTTCATTAATTACCATGTGATGTCGGAGGGGTGGTAATGCATCTCGTATGTCAGCTCAGTGAAGTGCTGAGAAGACCAGGTTCTCCCCAGTCCCTGGTCACGGAGGGGGCTGGTGTGAGGGGTGTGGGGCTCTGTGGAGGCTGGAGAAACAGCTCCGAGCCCAGTTTCTGCAGAGGGCAGGTCGCCCACGGTGCCAGAGACAATGGGCCACATCCAGCCGAGTTTGAAGGGTGCATGGTGCCCCCATGGGGTGCTACCCTGGTGTTCAGTGCATGGCCAGTTCCCATGCACACGACCCTCACAGGCCCTCTGCACGGATGCCGATGATGCTGGGGCTGGAGTTACACAGTGACCCCCAAACAAAACAGCACAAACCAGCCGCGCTCAGTAAAAGCCTGGCTAACGAGCCCGGGGAGCATCGGCACCAGAACTGGAAAAGGTCCCCTGTCTGTGGCAGATTACAGCATCGTAAAGACGCTCGTGAAACAAAGCCGTTGTGCTTCAGAGCAGGCTCTCCACAACTCGGTGCTATATCTGCTTTCACTGAGGGAGGAGGGGCCCCCTAAGAGCAGGGTGTGAGACTGCCCGGTCAGACGCCATCCCTGGCAGGTTCTCCCCCGTTAAGTCCGTACTGATGTTTTTATGATCACTTAAACTTTCTCTATGTTGACCTTTACCCTTCATACCGTAGATGCGTAGGGGTGGGGAGAGTACTTAATAATGCCTGGTGGCATTCCAAGAAAGTGTCACTCAGCGGTACCAGCACCATCCTGGAATTTCCAGTCTGGAGGACAGAATTTGGCAAGGCCCTCTGACGTCAGTCAGGGCACCTGGAGGCAGCTCTAAACAGCATTCCAGCCAGGCACCTCCATCCTCCCAGCCTGCACTGGGGTTTGAAGTTCACTCCATCACAGGCATCTCCCCCTCCGACTGCTGGAGACCTTCCAACCCCAGGGCCCGCTCGGGACCCCGGGGTCTGCCAGCTCAGAAACAGAGCGAGCAGGGATGCCGCTTGTCTCTGAACACAGAAGGACACTTTCTTGGGCTCTTTTATGCCGCTCTGGACACCACTGACCCTACTGTGGACAGAGAACCTTCAAATTACCTTGAACAAGCTCTGCATCACGAGAGGGTTGGGAGACTGTAAAAACACTTCAACTGCACTGCCTTGCATAGCTTTAACTGCCCGACACAATTGGTTTTATTTCTGTGCGGCAGGGAGGGCGTGGCAGGAAGCAGCCTGTGGGTCTCTGCTCTCCGCAAGGCCTGGTTTTCCAACTCGCATTGTCTCTGACGTGGGCCAGTGATGCTTTCATTTTTATGACGCCCCTGAGCATGTGCAGCTTCCTACACAGAGCCATCAGAATACTTAATGAAAAGTGGGGGTACTCTCTAGAAGCTTTCATTTTAAAATATTTTGCCTCACTCCGGCCAGTGTGACTCAGTGAGTTGGGCATTGTCCCACAGACCAAAAGGTCACTGGTTCAGTTCCTGCGCAGGGCATATACCTGGGTTGCGGGTTTGGTCCCTGGTCGGGACACATACAGAAGGCAGCCAATTGATGTCTCTCTCTCTCCTTCACCTCACTTTCCCTCTCTAAAATAAAAATAAATAAATAAATAAAATATTTTTCTCCTAACATCTCCTTTTCTTACTTCATATTATGAAAACTCTCAAACACACAGAAGAAAATGTAGTAATACAATGGCCAACCATATCTCACCATCCAGATTTAACAGTTCTTCGCATTATGTTGTCATCAATGCAATCTCTCTTTTGTTGTTGTTGCAACTTTAATTATCGACATCACTACAGTAATGACACTATGTTACCATGCCTGTCGATAAGCATCTCTAAAACTAGGAATGTATTCACCCACAGCCGGCATTGTGCTTGTTTTCTTGACTGGCAGCCCGCTCTCCCGTTACTTCCCATGCACCGGCCACTGCCTTTCCTCAGGGCCTCTCACTCCATCACAATTCCTGATGTCCTTGTCCGTCTCCCCCGCCAGACAGCACTCACGTGGAAAGGGGAAAACCTTCTTTCTCCCGAATCTCTCTTGCTTGGCATTGAGCTGCGGCCTAGTAGGTGCTGAGGAAATGTCCTCCAAGTGCAGCACATGAATGGGGAAAAAGTGACTTTGGCTAATCCTGGGGAATACGTCGACCTCCCTCCTTCCTCCTCCGTGAACCAAATGGCTGAGCCAACTTTGCTCAAACCACCCTGAGTAAAACACACCCGGGACTGAGGTGCATGAAGCCTGCTCAGGCTCCAAGGAAGAAAACGTCTCGCCTGTTAAGAACCACCAAGGAGCCTCCGTGTGGGACGAGAGGGGGAGGCACTGGGTGGAAGCTGCTCTCAGTCCACAAAGAGGCTTCCACTCCGAGCTGTGGCCTGAAGAGCGAAGTCGGCCTCTCTCGACCTCTCTCATCTCAGGGCACACCGAAACTAACTACTAAAATTCTGTGGCACCCCCCAAAACTATATTATACTTTTTGCTGATCTGACAAAAAATAGGTATAATTTTAACTCAGTCGCACCGGATGGCTACTGTTGCAGTGACTGGTGTCATGTTTTTACTTGACACGAGTGGGAAAGGAGGTCGGTGCCCCTGACTCTTTGGTCAGGAATTGCAAGATTTGAAAATTTTCGGTTGAAAATCACTGAGCTAACTTACCAAAACTGAACAACTAAACAGACCCTCTTGCCCCATCCCCCCAGTGAAAGTGGTCGTGTAATCGGGCTGCGATTAGGGAAGGCCATGAGTTAAATGCTTCGGAATATGTGAAGAGCCATAAATCAGCAAGTCCCAGCTTCAAGCGCAGCATTCTTGAGCATCCATTAATCTGCGGTTGGCTCCTCCTGAAGTTCTCGGCCCCTCTGGGTTTCTCTGCCTCTTAATTGAAATGGTGTGCCTTGGAGAATTATTGCTTTCCTTCACCGGCTTGCCCTTCCAAGGGTGGGTCGCAAAGCAAACACAGGAAAAAGAAACTGGATTCAATTTCTAGGCCAGGGCTTCTCATGAGTGCGTCGGTGCGGACACTCGCACTCCGAGCTCCCTCCCGAAGCCTGGCGGCCTCCCATTGCTGGTGAGCACGGGCATCGGCTGTTGCTCCCAGCTGACTGTGAGGCGTGACACAGCTGATGAAACCCAGGGCTTCATATCCACTCACAGTGGGATGAAGACAGGCCCTGGAAAATGCAGCCCAGCATCTCTAACGTTCACCTTTTCTTTTCATCCCAACCTTCCCACCCCCGGGAGCTTAAGAGTGTGTAGTCAGCCCAGTGCCTGCAAGGCCCTCCTTCTTCCTGCTGCCAGACAGATGTCTTCCGGTCTCCGGCCCATCCACGTGAGGCCCCTGATTTATAATCCTGAGCCCAAAGAGCGAGGCCTGCAGAGGCCCGACCATCACCTGGCCTTTGCAATTAATCTGGAGGGAAATACGGATCCCAGGGTGAATGGGCCACCTCGTGCAGGTCCGTGTGGTACAGGTGTGCAGGTGGAAGGCTCTGGTGCCCGCGCTTGGGAGGGATGAAGCCCAGGCCCTGTCGATCTCGCAGAGGGAGCCCGAAGCAGGTCCCACTCCATGGCGGTGAGCACTTGTGCAGATGGGCTGCGGTGGCCATGCGGCCCCTGGTGCCCAAGTCAGAGGACAGAGTCACTGCGAGTGTCCAGTTTCACTGAACTTTTTTTAAAAAGCCTCAGTAAAAAAAAAAACCACAAGGGAGAAATTGTTTGGTTATGCTGTGGTTTTCATGTATAGCATAGGGTGACATGTGACTACTTCTCTCAGGTCAAAGAGCTCTTCAGTTCTCAATTTTAAAAAGTCATATTTGTCTGTTTATATTGGTTTAACAAATAATTCTAAAGCACCGACTGTGAGCCTAAGTGACAAATATTAACTCCCTTCCTCTTCCTAACAACCCCACATGGGGGGTGCTATTGCCTTTCTCATACACCTGATTGCAAGTCAGCAGCCACATCGTGGTGTCTCCTACGTGCGTGTCAGAGCTCCTCCAGCACCCTGGCCGGAGCACTCCTGGGCATCACTAATAGATCCTGGAGCAGCCCGAGGTAGGGATGGGACTCGCTCGTCTGCTCAGGTATGATGGATATAAAATGAGACGTGCTTCGATCATCAAAGCTCTCCTAACAATTTCCCAGAGACTCTTGGTTTCCGGTTTCAGTGCTTTCAAATAACCTGGTGGGATCACGCTAGGCTGAAACATAGCTGTAAAAAGGAGGAAAGCACCAGAGAACGCACACTCCAGAGTCGAGACTGGTCTTACCCACTGGCGACCAGTGGCTTCAATCAGCTCGTGGCTACGGTGACTCTCTTCCCATCGGTCCGCGGCAGCCACAGCCGGGGACCAACTGTAGAACAAAGCACCACCGCTTGCAAAGACTCCTCAGCACTCTTTGTTAAGGGCCGAACTGTTGCCAGCAGGCTATGCTTTCTCAAACCGCCCTCATGGGGGTTCCGACAGTCTTCGGGGTGTGCTGGAGACTGCCCGATCTGGACTGTGGGAACTCTTCCCACCTTTGCATTCAGTGACATTGAGCTGGTAGCTTGACATCAACCAAGGTGAAAGCATTTATGCCATGGAAATCGGCAAAATAGCAAGTCTGCTTGGCCACCCCCAGAACTAGCTGACCCAGTGCACTACCAGGAAAGGACAAGTCTGAAACTTTATGGGACTTTCCAACAAGGCAGGGCTACCTATTAAAAGAATTTAAAAAGAAAAAAAGAAGCAGCAGCAGCAGCAGCAGCCCTGGCTGGTGCGGCTCAGTTGGTTGGGGCGCCATCCTGTAAATCAAAAGCCTGCGGGATCGATTCCTGGTCAGGGCACATATCCAGGTTCCAAGTTCGATCCCAGGTTGGGGCAAGTACAAGAAGGCAATCAATTGATGTTTCTCTTTCACACTGATGTTTATCTCTTTCTCTCTCCCTTCTGCTCTCTCTAAAAAACAACCAAAAGATGTCCTCAGGTGAGGATAAAAAAAAAAAAATTTTAAGAAGCATTGAGAAAAAATGGAAACCAAAACGCAGCTGACCCTGGAACAGCATGGGTTTGAGTGGTGTGGGTCCACTGATGTGCAGATTGTCTCAATAAGTGCAGTAAATATACTTTCTTCTCCTCATGATTTTCTTAGTAACAACTTCTTTTCTCTAGCTTCCTTTATTATAAGAATACAGTATATAGCACATACAAACTATGTGCTAATTGACTGTATGTGTTATCACAAGGCTACTGGTTGATAGTAGGCTGTTAGTTCAGCTTTGAGGGAGTCCAAAGTCATGTGCTGATTTTTGACTGCGCGGGGGCTTGGTGCCCCAACCCAGGCATCGCTCAAGGGCCAGCTGTACTCTGAGAAGAGCTCAGGGCTGCTTCCGAAGACCCAGTGGCTCTGGTGTTGAAGATGGCCGTCTTCCAAGTGAACTGGGGAGGGAACGAGGTGACCTCCTGCCCATCCTCACAAACCTCAGGAAGAAGAAGACACCTATCTGTTGTCTCAAACCCTCCCCATGTCTGCTTTTGTGCTCCTGCTGGGCGTGGCCAACGTCTGCTTTAAACCTCTGTTCCCACCTGACTTGCCAAGATTCAGAGGGAGACAACAATGTTAGAGTACTTTTGTAACTTGTGTCAATCAGAGGAAACCGTTAAGGTAACTGTATTCGTTTTCTACTACTCCTGTAACATGTTATAAGCTGAGTGGCTTAAAGCAGCACAAATTTACTGTTACAGTTCTGGAGGTCAGAAGTGGCGCTCGCCGGGCTAAAACCCGTGTGCTGACAGGGCTGCGTTCCTTTCTGCAGGCTCTGGGGGAGAACCCATGTCCTTGCCGTTTCTAGCTTCTAGAAGCTGCCTACTTCCCTTGGCCTGCGGCCTCTTCTTCCGTCATCAAAGCCAGCAATGGCTGGTCCAGTCTTTCTCACATCACATCACTCTGACATGACTCTTTGCCTCTGTCTTCCACGAGTAAGGGCCCACCCAGATAATCCAGGATAATCTTACTGTAAAGTCAGCTGGTTAGCAAGTTTAATTCCTTCAGCCGCCTTAACTCACCCTTGCCATGTAACAACATAACAGTTACAGGTTCCGGAGATTAGGATGTGGACATCTTTGGTGGGGAATCATTTTGCCTATCACAGCCACATGTGGCAAGCAAGGTCTTCAGTGAAACTCCCTGGGAAGGACTTTAGAATTTTATCTTTTTTGTGTGTATGTTGGGGAGTGGGGGACTTAATAAAATGACTCTACTCCAGTCTCTCTTCTCAGTGACGGCCAAAGAAATATGTGTGTGTAGGGGGGGAGTAACCACATGTGTCCTAGCCACTGGAGATGAGTTTTTCTGGCAGTCCTGTATTCTTCAGGACTCAAATCAGAAGTGCTAGTGTCTCCTCCCCCAAATGGCTACTCTACCCAAACTGCTTAACCCCGTGCTCTCAGTTTCTAGCTCTGTGTGGCCTACACGGAGCTGAAGTTCTCTGGCGCCAGCCCCCTACCCCATGTGTGAGCCGATGCCCAGCACACAGCGATCACGCCTAACTGAGAGAATAAGGCGCCCGTTTCACTCACACCGTGGAACGTGCGATGGGAAATACATGGACTGTGAAGGCAAAGAAGGTGATTGTGCCGACGTGGGGAACGTGAACCCTGACTGGACTCCCCTTTGAGGTCAGGCTGAGCTCTCGCGGTGGCATGTTCCCAACCTGCCTCACCCTCGGCACTTCCCAGGACTCCGCGGGACCAGGCAGAGTCGGCTGGGAAGCAGGGAGGCCAGACCTAAGAAACATGGGCTTGTAAGTCATCAAATGTGCTTTCCCACCAGGGATGGAGAACATTTCCTTAGCGTTTGGGGGACCCGAACTAAGGCAATGCCTGTCTGTTGATAACATAATTCCAATACTGTGTAAATAGTGCCCGGGGAAGAGAGGGTGAATAGGAGGATTATTCATCTCACTTCCCTGAAATAGGTCCCAGAGGAGACCACGGGGAGGGAGACCCAGCCCAACAAATTGCTGGACCTCTTTGGGTCTGCAGAGCCCCCTCAAAGGGCTCTGTGTATCACCCACGTCTCCGCCGCCCCCAACAGGAGGCCTCCCCCCAACCCTTTAAGCCACCCTGTGAGCCAACATTTTCTAATAATCATTTCCTACATAAAATCAACAAGGGGAAAAATTCCTCCTCAAGCACATGTCTAGATGATTACATTTCCCTTCGACAGAGAATTATCAGTGACGGCCGCAGGGCTGCTAGGACTGCAGAGACTGCAAACCTCTGATTAATGGGGGAAGACAGATTGTTGATATCCATGGAATTCAATCTTCTAACCTCGGACCCATGTTTACAGCACATTGACTCGCAACTTTGAAAAAAAGCCCGGCTTTTTTATGTCTGGTTATTAGGAGAGAGCTCTGGAGAAAGGGAACCAGGCCAACACGTCTAGTTGGGTCGCCGGAACCAGACCATGCATTTGATGTGGTGATGTAGGATTTAAAGCCCAAGTAATGTATGCAGGTACTCTGGCCGCAGTACCTGCAACAGGGCCTCGGAGAAACCCTTCAAAGTCCTCTGTGATTAGCTTCTCAAAACAATACGACACTTTTCTTATTCTAAGAAGGAGCAGAGAATGCAACCTATGTATCCCAGGCTGCTATCATTTTTTTTCTTTACTTCTTTTATTAAAAAAAAAAAGTGAGTAAAACACGGAGCTGTTCATGAAACGCGACTCCCCTGAAGAATGATAACATTTCATTGCGCACTTGTGTGGCACCCAAGTTCATGGTTAGATGAGGTGACCGCTTTCATTGCTATCATCTTGTTATGGCTTCAAAATCATACTGTGCTATTATTTGCTCCATTTTGCAGAGGAGCTAAATGAAGAACAGAATGAATAACTTACCCCAAATTACCCACAAAGCCAAGGTTATTAGAATCCCAGGCCAATGGACTCACCGCAGAACTATAGGGCCTGACAAATAGTGCGGAGAACGAGCCAAGTCCCCTTCCCACAGGCTCACTGTCCACTCCCCAGGCAGGAAAGGGGCCAGATGTAATTTGTTCAAGGAAAACGAGCACAGAATGGGCAGGGGGTCATTTGAATATTTTAGAGATAAGAGCACAAGTATTTCCTCAGAGGTTACTGAAAATTATTTTTCTGAGCAAAGCTGATGAGTAAATCAGAAACACAAGGTGACGTGTGGTTGGAAGCCGTCCACGAGGCAGAACTGGTGCGGCCTCCCCTCAGGGAGGAAGGCGGGTCCTTCTCCTCCGGAATGCTCCAGAAGAAGTGTTGTTATGCCCTGCGAGCCAGACAGAGGGAAGGGAACGAGCTCAGTATTTAGCTGAAGGATGACCCCGAGCAGAGTCAGGAAGCGGGCCAAGTTTATCTGCGTGCTTTTTCTCTTTCCCCTGGGGCCCCACCTCTGTGCCGCAGCCCGCTTCCTGTCCTTGGGTCGTCCTGATGACTCCTGTCTGCTAAACGGGCCCAGGATGCAGCCCCACGGAGAGCCCCTTGCTCCAGGTGCCCCGCCCCCATCAAGCCATGTGCGTCCCAGTCCTGCCCCTTCAGTTTCTGTTTCCCTACACGGAAAAGCGTGCGGGTGGGTTAATCGGAGAAATTAGCCTCATGAATACCTTAGCAGAGGGTGTGCCACCTCTCACAGATGCTAATGATGGTGACAATCATGAAAATGGCATCCTTCACTGCATTTTCACCAGCAAGACATTGAAGAGTATCACGGAAAGAATGCAAAGAAAATGGAAAAAAGTAATATTTAGCTTCTGCCGTTCAAAATAAGGTTTTGCAGCACAACAATAAACTTGAAAATCAGGTGTTTTTGAGAGGATTTCCTCAATTCTTTTCTATCCATTGGCATACCAAGAGCCAGGCGTGGAGGACTAAACCATAGAGTTTTCTATTCAGAAGGAAGGAGGGAGTGGCACCCTGGAGGATTGTGGGACACAGGCGGCCGGCAGAAGGAGGAGTTAGTGGTGAGATGTGTGGGTCCCAAGTCACCTCTCCTGGAAGAGACCCAGAGAGAGGCAAGTGCTTTCGCCAGGTCGAAGGGGATGCAGAAGGCCGAGGGTCCCTGTCATGCTCTCAGTGTGGGGGACATCACTCTGCTGGGGGGTCCCTCACCAGCACGAGGGCCCTGAGAAACCAAGGGGGTGGAGGGGCACTGTCTGGCCGAGTCTAGTGCCACTAGACTGAGGTCACTAGATCACTCAGCTGAGTGGTGGAGGGTCTGCCACATGGCCCACTAGGGTGGGTGCCGAGCGACCTGCATCAGAGGCTGTCCAGAGGTAGATGGAGGCCAAGGCAAAATCCCAGAATGTCCCCTGCCACACCTGTGCTGCGGGACAGGGCCACCTGGTCCTGGCTGGTGAAGAAGGAAGAGCCCTTGGTTTCATCAGCCAGGAACACCAGCCACCCAGCCCCACCCAGTCAACCAGCCCCACCCACAGACCCGTTTGCTTTTTCCATCACCATTTATCCCCCACACCCCCTCCACCTCCACCCCTGCCTTCCCCCCACAACCCCCAGCACTTAAGCCCCACTCCTTCCTCCATTTGCCCTGATGCCACCTTGGAGGGGACAGTGAGGTGAGGATGGAACCAGACAGGTCAAGATAAACCTTGGAGACTGTTTAGATCTGAGGCACCCTGGTGGGTGAGAGGGCTGGGCCGGATCCTCAAACTGCCTGTCCCCCGCGGGAGGGGAGTCCGAACACTGAGGGTAGACGTTCAGAAGCTCTGGCAGCAATTTGACAGAATATTATGCCGATTGAAACCAATCGTTACAAAATTGGCTGATGTCTTTTAAATTTTTATTTTCTAGTAATTCACTTCTATTAGATTTCATGAAAGTATCTGCAACCAGCCGGAAATTTAGAAAAGGTCGGGGGGGTGGGGGGCCTTACCACACAGATTGGTGGGTCATGGGTGGGACTAGGTTTTAAACCAGACTAAACATATTTTGTCCCTTCGACCCAGTGAATATGGACTTGAAGAGGAAAATCAGATTCATTTTAGAAAAGAATAAAGAAGCAATAATGTCAGGTTTCCGGCACTTGGAATCGGAATGAGAATGACTCTTTCCCATCTCCCCTGACTGCCTCTCTCAGGTCTTCTCCTGCCACCGCCCCCCCCCCCCCCCCCCCCCCCCGCCGCCCCGAAACCCAGGCTACACTAACCTGCTGAGGGACGTGTCTGAGGGGTAACTAGAACGGGCGCCAAGACAGACAGGCTGCAAAGTCTGACCTTGAAAATGCAAGAGCTGGCTGGGCAGGAGGAGAACGTTCGAGGGCATGAGGCCGGGGCCCCAGCCCAGTCCGACTTCACCAAGCAGAGAGACCAGGGTCAGAGTTCAGGAAGCTTATGTGCTGGGGCTCCGTGACCATGGCCTTGGCCTTGTCCATGATGATCATCATAAAGACAAATACCTGTACACAGATCCCACTTGGAAAAATCCACATTTGCCAGACCAGTGCATGACAGCAGAATCTGTTACATGAGGATCTTCCTGAATATTCACGTTCATAGAGATCTGTCACCTCAGATTCCCCTGAACAGTGACCTCCCCAAATGCATGTCAGTGGTGTCTTGGGGACCGTTAACTTAATCATCCCGGATGTGGGGGGAAGACTCTCACATAAACGTTCTCTTTAGGAGCCTCTTCAGCCGAACATCCATCCATTCAGCTGATTCATCTTCAACTGAATCAGTGTGAGTCGATGGGGGGCTGCAGTTTTGTTTTCTGGGACTTTTTTTCAGGTGGGCCACCGTGGGCAAAGGGAGAACTCACAGGAACTGCTACCCCGTTCACACGAGGCTGTTCCGAGAGCCTTTCTGTCATTCATCCCATTCACAGTAACCACTGCGGCCGAGGTCAACAGCATTCTCTGCACAGCATCCAGCTGGGGAACTGGCCAAAAGTCACACGCTTGGAAGGGGCAGAACTGGGCTTCGAATCACATCTGTTGGACTCAGAAGCTGTGGTTCACTGACCACCCCTGACCCCTGTTAGTCATGAGACCCAAGAAAAGGGATTACAGGGAGTGGACCACAGGGTCCCCAGCCACGCAGGCCCCTCCCTCCCTTGCTTTTCCATCACTGTGTAGATTCTGACCTAGGCCACCTCCGACCCCGCCGAGTCTCACACAAATGGAAGGTTTTCCTGCCTGTGGTGTAGGCCTGTCTAACTGGAAAGTGCCGAAGGCCACACGGCCTCGTTGAGGACTCCAGAAGCACATGACAAGCCCATCTGCTCTGAGAACTGGGAGCTGGAAGACAAAAGGGTCCCAGAGGCTGAGCTGTAGCTGCCCCTCTCATCCGCCAGCCCATAAATAAGCCTCCAGAAGTGAGGTTTCAGTTACCTGCGGTCAGCTGAGGTCTGAGGATATTAAATGGAAAATTCCAGACATAAACAATTCATAAGTTTTAAACTGCATGATGAAATCGCATGCTGTCCCCCCCGCCCCCACCCAGAACCCTGCTGCACCGCTCGCCGCCTGTTCGTCACCGGTAGCCATCGTGGGGTGAGACCCACCGTTGGGGCGTCACAGGGCTGTGTGTGCCCCAGTGCCCCTTGCTTCACCGAGGGACGGTCCGCACCATTCATACCACTTCCATTAAGACGTATGGTTATAATCACTCTAGTTCGTTATTACTCACTGTTAATCCCTTCCTCTGCCTAATTTGTAAATTAAACTTTATCGTAAGTATGTACGTAGAGGAAAAAAAAAAACAGTATACAGGATGGGGCAAAAGTAGGTTTAGTTGCTCGGGTGGAAAATAACACAATACTTAATAACACAAGGGTAAACTGTGTTTTGAGTACTCACAGATGTAAACGTACTTTTGCCCACCCCGTATATAGGGCTTGGGGCCGTCTGTGGTTCCAGGCGGCACTGGGGGCCTGGGACAGTGTCCCCTGCAGATAAGGGGGGACGACCATAAGGAAATTTCTCGCTGTCGCCCACACAGCTCAGCCCCCTGCCAAGTGTCCTTGGAGGAACTCTGCTCTCCAGGGCTGATGCTTGCGAAGCAACTTCTCTGTGGGGGATAAAACTGGAGATGCAGCAATGGGAAATGATCAAAGAGAAACTTGTTGAAATTTTTTCTGGGCATGTGCAGCCTAGATCAGATTTACTGCGCTGGGCGACTGCCGGGGGCGTGCACGCCCGAGTAGACCTGCACTCGCGCATGCGCGCACGCACAGACACGGACTCGCAACGAAAGCCGGAGAGTAAGAGCTGTGTGCATTCTCCTTTGCAGCCCTTGAAGCTTCTGTTAAATCTAAAGGTGCTAGGTGGGACCTACCTGTCTTTGGAGATCGTCACAGACACCAAAGGACCAGTCTTCACTCGGGAAGGCCTGCAGCCGCGGGGGTGTAATGAGCTCGTTTCCACAAAGCCTGGAACAGTCCCCAACCAAACGTGCCCGCCTGCTTGTACCCCCGTCACACCCCGAAGCCCCAGTGGGCTCCTGCATGCCGTTGGTTTTAC
The DNA here is from genome assembly GCF_022682495.2 of Desmodus rotundus. NCBI lineage: Eukaryota > Metazoa > Chordata > Mammalia > Chiroptera > Phyllostomidae > Desmodus > Desmodus rotundus. The sequence goes on along the minus strand of NC_071388.1, from coordinate 4,465,551 downwards.
AAACCACTGGAAGCATTTGAGAAAAATTACGGCCTTGGAGCACATTGCCTGTTTTGTTACGACTTAATGAGACTACGTCGTTGATAAGTCTGTCTCGGGCTCTCCCAGAGCACCCCCGGGCGGGCGCAGCAGCCCCGTCCCACTTTCCAGGGGCCTGACTCCCACCTGCACTGAGCAGCCCGACGGGCCTGGGCCTCTCCTCTGGCTGGTACTCTCCAGTGACTTCCACCAGAGCCAGGGCGGATTTAGCCTCCCATTGTTTGGCCATTTGTTTAAAACCCTTCCTAATATATTCCAAACACTGAAAAAGCCATGCTCTACAAGGTAGGTCCGTTGTGCATGTTCTAGAAAAGCACACTGCTTAAACTCTCCGATGGGCAGAGTTAGAGGTATTCCATCATTCATTTGACAGATGTCCACCGTGGCTGGGGCCCAGCAGGCCCCCGGCTGGCCCAAGGGTCCCCAGAGATGTTGGACAGGCTGACCCTCCATCCTGGGCACCTGCAGTGTGTGGGGTGCAAATGGGACCCAAGTCTGTAAACGTGGAGGAGTTTGGGGAAGGGCAGCTGTGGCTGTGCTTTGGGGGAGGCTTAGCATTGGAGGGGGTACTGGGGGGCCCCAGATTCTGGGGACCCCTCCCAGGCTGCTGGGAGAGTGAGCGCAGAACGTACTCAGGATTTATGAACTGCCTTCTTGTGAAGGGACATCCTGCGGGGAACATGGGTCCCCTGCCCTGAAGGAACTTAAAACACAGTCGGGATGTCAGGCACATGTAGCCTGTCCTGTGGGAACAACACCATGTCGTGGTTAAAACTCCACACACGGGTTCTGACCCCCGATCTCAGGCTCCTCCTCCCAGCTGCATGACCCAAGGCAAGTGTCCTAACCTCTCTGTGCCCACTTTGTGAAGTGGCAAGTGTCACCGTAGCTACCTGCCAGGCACGTTGTGAGGAATGAATGAGTGCCACCCTCGGGACAAGGCAGGCCTGACCCACCACGCGCTTGTCTCGTGTATGGCCACCTCATTACTCTGCTGGCCTCTGTCCGCCCCACTCAGCCCCACGGGGCACTCCTAACCCTGCACTGCGGTGCCGCATGCACCAGTCCGCCTTGGGGGCAGGGTCTGTGTGGTCGGTGTGCCAGGGGCCAGGCCAGCGCGGGGAGGCAGTCCATGTCCCCTGGAGGAGGAGGGAGCAGATGAGGGGCTGCGAGGCTGGGAGTGAAGGGAGCAGGGTCCCGGGTTCGGAGCCAGGAGGGCTCCCACGGAAGGGTGCTCAGTCTGGCCACGTTATCCCGTCTCTCTGCACTGCAGGTGCCATGACTGCGATGGGGCTGAGACTGTCTCCCTCCGGGGGCTGTTGATGGAACAAGGGGCCTGCTAGTGGCTGCCCAGGGAGATCAGTGTCTCATCCATGTCCGGGGGGATGGGGGAAATGGACCATGAAGGGCAGGGATGTCCACTGGTCAGCACAGGCAGGCCTGGCCCTTCCTAAGGAGTCCCCAGGGCGGGCCAAGAGTGGGCGCAGGGCTCTGGGGAAGGTGGGACAGGTAATGGGGAGAAAAGGCTTTGGGGTGCCTGGTTGACTGTTGGTTTCCCCGAGCGCTGGCCCCAGAGGGGAACCAAGCAGGCACGTGCTGGGAGGTGTGGCCTGTGTGTGCCCAGGAGCGGTGTCTGCCCCGCAGACGGGGAACCATATGGGGAGCTGCCAGCCCCTCCTGTGCTGAAGCGTGTTTTCACCTTGGCTGCTCTTGGGCCCTGGCACCTCTTAGTCAGGAGGCCAGGAGGCTACCAGGGCAGGAAGTATCACCACAGCAGGCACGGCCAGCCCCTTCGGTCAGCTCACAGTGGGTTCTCTCCCTGGCCAGGGTCCCCTGCAGCCACAGCCACAGCAACCTTGTGACGCAATGCTCATCGCAGCCCAGCAGCCTCTAGGAGAATCTGCATGTCCAGCCCGTGCCGAAGTAGCAGTGTCTTGTCAGCCCTGGGCGGCAGGACAGCTGGGATGACCACTTCCAGAGGGGGGGCGCTCTGCACCCCCAAAGCCCAGGCAGGTAAAACAAGGCACCCATGAAATGGCTGGTGGGTGCCAGACTCAGTCAGAAATCGCAGAGTGAGAGGCGGAACAGGGTGGCAGTGAGCAAGCCTTCCTTCCGCTGAAGAGAAAGCAGGCGTTTCGATGCATTCATTCTGGGATGTCTAGCCGTCCTTTCCAGGTTCGGCAGGTGTTTTGTGTTTATCCTGTTGTACGAGAGAGGTTCAGATTCAGTTTATTTCACAAGGCAGCAAAAACCAGTGTGGCCAAAAGTAGGGCTGATTTTTGGCTCAGCTAGGAGCCTTAACCCCACTCAGTCATGGCCATCGCTAGAAGGCCAAGGTGAGGGCATGCAGGCCATAATTTCCAGCCAATGTCAGTAGGGGCCCTGGCAGGTCAATGAGTCCTGAGGCAGGTCAGCTCGGCGTGGCCATGAATGTGGCTAGAGTCCCAGGTGCCCAGCAGCCCACCCGTCCGACACAGCTGTCGGCTCCCACGGGACATCTTTAACAAGGACAGGGACTCAGAAGGCCCCTTGTCTGACATCATAGGCAGCAAAGGCACACACGTCCCTGCCGTTGCTAGAACCACTCTTAGTTTATTATTATTTTTAAAGGCAACTCTGGATGTTTTGCTGCTGAGAAAAGCAATTGCGGGTCTCCATGCCGTTTTTATTACTCGGGAGAATTTTTCTCCTGAACGTCCAGCGGTACCTTCTAGTTTTCCCGCACTTGGCTCGTGCCAGCAAGCTGCTTGCAGGAATACCTCAGGACTCCGTGCCAGCCCTGAGAAGCATAATCAGTTGCAAATGTTTCGGGGTGGATGACTGATGAATGTAGGAACTTTATCGCTTCTCCCATTTTTTACTGTTTGCAAACTGTAGAAATCTCACAAGAGACAACCCCTTTCCCGACTTCCCCACAGTCCTTTAAAGATGATGAAAACAGCAGCCGAGAAGGATGGCTTGTCTGCCGCCGGCCGGACTGGCAGGGTCATGCTGAGCATGCATCAGGGCCGCCAGGGCAGAAAGTGTGGGACTGATCGGTTGTCTGTTTCACTGACATCTGACAGCGATGAGAACTTGGCTTAACATGGCTTTTCTTTTCACGAGAAACTGTGTCCCTGTGGTGTGGTCCCATCACACGGCCGGCTGAGGGTCGGTGCCCAGCATATCCGGGCACCCAGCAGCGGCCATGAGGACAGAGCTGCCTGAGAGCTGCCTGCCCCCAGATCAGAAAAGCAGTGTGCATGGCCGCTGTGACCCTTCTTCTCTCTGAAGCACAGCTGGCTGCAAGCCAACAGCCATCTGTGGGCCTCTCGCCGTGCCGGGCACCCTGCCCACAGCCGGGAGCAAAACGATGCGCAAGGTCGCAGGCTGCAGAGGGCAGGCAGCGGGGAACCTGGGCGGTTAGAAAGAGCGTGGGTGCTGAGCAGGGTTTCGGACCGAGTCCTACTGTGAGAATGAGCTTCAACAGCGTCCGCTTGGGGTCTCGCTGGGGTCCCCTCCTTCTTCCCCACAGGGAGGCCTGGAGCAGGTCGTCCAGGCCGCCGAGCCCCTGAGTCAGTTTCCTGGGGCTGCCGGGGTGTAAACGACAGGCAGTTACTGTCTCACAGTCTGGAGGCTGGACCTCCGAGATCACGGTATCTGCAAGGCTGGTTCCTTCCAAGCCGCTGAGGGAAGGTCCTTCCCATCCTCTTGTGTCCCTTCTGGCGGCTGCAAGCAACCCTTGGCTTCGGCTTGTGGTACCTCACTCCCATCTCTGCCCCCCATTTCACACGTCCTTCTCCCTGGGCATCTCCCTGGGGGCCCCTGTCTCTCTGCGTGGCCCTTTCCTAAGGATGGCGTCATACTGGATTAAGGGCCCACCCTGTCCCATTGGACCGCATCTTAACTAACTACATCGGCAAAGACCCTATTCCCCAAAAAGGCTGCACTCTGAGCTTCCAGGTGGATGTGAATTTGGGGGCGAGGAGTTGGGAAGCTGGAGCTGGTGTGTAGTTAAGAACATGCAGATTACAAGCTGCTGAATGGGGAGGCACAAGCCTCCCCACCCCACTTGGGGGAAGTGGAAACCCTGGGGCCATTTTGACTGAAGGCACAGTCTGAATACATTCACACAAGGGAAGTCAAGTCTTAAGATGTGCGACTGAGGATCCCAGGAACAAAGGGGCACCATGAGCCGGGGGAAGGGCAGTCCTCCATCCCAGGTGGGGGGTGGGGGAGGACCTGTTACCTCTCTGGTGGTTGGGACAGAGGGCACTAACTTTTCAAGGGCTCGACTCCACGTGGTTAATTCAAAGGGTGCTCCAGGAAAAGCAAAGTGAGAACTTGGGGCCCTCACCCGTGCCCGTTCTCTGGGCCTGGACAGGGTATCACACTGTCACACACCTGTGCAGCATCTTCAAGAGCTGTCTCCGCACCACAGGGGACACCTGTCGTCCCACACGGTGGAGCGGGAACCCCTGGATGGACCACCGAGGACTAGGGCAGGACAGGAGTGAGGATGGAGACCTGCGGAACCAGGGAGAGCCAGGGACGTGAAGCCCATGCTGGGGATGAGATCGGAGGTGTGACAGCTGTGTGTCCAGGGCAGGGACAGAACCAGAGCCGGGCACTGAAATGCCACGAGCCCAACTTTGCAGATCCACCTGAGAAACCCCAGCAGAGCGGGGGTTAGGCCCCTCCTCGTAGTGCCCCTCAACATGTCCGCCCTGAGGCGCTGTGATGGAGAATAGGTATAGAATGAAGTCTGCGAAGCATCGACTTCCACACCAGTGGAGAGAAAGAGTTTATTGGAACTTTCGGATTGCAGTGAGAGGCGCCAAGCTAGTGTTTGTTGCCGTGGCAATGGCTGAGCCTCCCGCAGAGATGGCAGCATGTCCTGGCTTCCAGGGTCACCGTAAAACACTCCATGCATTTCCAAAAGAGAAATACTTGTAGTTCACTGGCATTTAAATACAGGTTGGGACCATGCAGAGTTTTCGGGCATTTAGAAAGGCTGTGTCTTTAAATGAATCGTTTTACGGTGAGGTCACCACGCCACAGGTCAGCCTTCGTGACTCCCAGTTCATTCACTCTTTCAGCCGTTCCACAGAGACCTGCGTCACAGCGGGTAGGCGCCAGGCAGTGCCCTGGGTGCTGCGCACAGGGCGGCAAGCAATGCCGGCCAGCCTGCCGTCCGGGAGGGGGGAGGTCAGAGAGCCTTTGGAGCCCGTCTCTTCTCTGGAGAAAAAGTTAAGCACCAAAGGGGAGGAAAGGTGTGTGTAAGCCAGGGAGGGGCGGCAGGGAGGACACTGGCCAGGGAGGGATCCCAGAGACATGACTCCTGAGCAGACACTTGAAGGAGAAGAGGAAGTTCTCTGGTTTGAGTCCATCCCTGGCTTCAGCATCTTCTGGAGCAGGTGACCTCCTCTAGGTGCAGCAAAAACCAAGAGCTCCATCCTATTCACTGAAAAGCTGCTCAGAGCCGCCTCCGTTTCCCCACGCAGCCTTGTGGCCAGACAGTCCCAGGAGCCCTGCCTCAGGGACACATTCCAGAGGTTTGGTCCCTAGAAAGCTCGTGAAGGAAAACCGTGCCCCTGGGTCTCTGCGGGGGTCTCCCAGGGAGGCCACACACCTGCCAGTCCGCTCGGCTGCAGCCGGGCCTCCGCGTCACGGGGGCAGCTGCGCTCACCCGGGAGCCCACATGTGGCTTCTCCTCATCAATTCACTTTTCAGCACCAAATGCATCTTTCTCGCTTTACAGCAGCTCCTCACACTTCTGCCATTTTCGGCTTCCATGAGAAGTCTCAGTAGCTGAGGGGGTGCGTGTGTGTTTAATGAATACCTGAAGGAATGTAAAAGCCTCACTTGAATCAAGCCCCCTTTCTTTCAGTCTCCACTTCTGCTCCTGCTGACAGAAATGATGGTAAGATGGACAAGTCTGTAAAAAAGAAAAAACAAAGAAACACATCCAAAATGAAGCCTCTGGGCACAGAGCAGCTTGACCATTCAGTCCTTGGGCGTGGTTTGGGGATGAAAAGGATGGAAAATACCCACAGTCTCGCCCTTGGGGGCTCACAGCCTCGTTGGGCACCAGACACATAGCACCACCATCACTGTTGCTTAGCAACTAGAACATGTGCAAGGTATCATGGGAGCCCAAGAAGGAGCATGCCATCTGGGGTCACGGTAGTCAGGGAAGGCAAGAACATGTCACCCCTCTCATGTGTCATCTTGGGAGGGGGTTCCTCATTCTCCCCAGATCGTCCTGGAGAACCTCAGCTCCTCCACTCCTGGGCTCCCACATCCACCGACCGACCTCAGGGGGCTGTGAATTCAGGACCAGGTAGGACAGGGCAGAACGGGAGAAGACGCTGCAGCGCGGTCAGCGTGCCGATCCAGGTGTGCTCTCCTCCAGAGACCAGACCTGGCCCAGTGAGGGCCCCTACCGGTGGCAAAGTCACAGAAGATTCCAGGCCACCCACTTCCCCCCCATTCCTGAAGGCCCCTCTGTTCCTCCCCCTATCTGCTCTTCCCAGAATGCCTTGCTCAGCTCTCAGTGGCGCACAGCTGTGGGGCAGGGTCATTGCTGTTACTCAATGGGTCAGGTGATCAACAGATACTTATTGAGTCCCAAGTACGTGCCAGGCCCTGCTCCCCAGTCAGGCAAACAAGCCAGACTCGTACCCTGCTCCCACGAGGCTCAGAGACCGGTGAGGACACGGACATTCACCCTGTGATCACACAGACAATATGAAGGTGCAGATCCCCAAGTGCTGGGAGAAAGAGGTCCTCGTGACTTACTAGCATAGTCAGGGTGGGGGGGGCTTCCTGGAAGAAGAGAAGCAGGAGCAGACACTAACTAGGAGAGAGGGTAAGGAAGAGTATGTCTGGAAGAAGGAACGGCATGTGCAAAGGCCCTGTGACAGGGGAGCATGGCAAATACAAGGCACCCAACAAGGCCTCGGGAGTGGAGGGAGAGGGAGGGGGCACCTGGAAGGACATGAGGGGGCCTGTGAACTTACCCAGATGGGCAGCCTTTCTGCCGGGCCTGCTGGAGAATGGCTATCTTTGAAAGAAGCTAGGGGCTCACCTTACGTCCAACACCACTATCAACTCAACAGAGCTGTCTCTTCCAGAAGACCAGGCCGGGGCCAGTGTCATCCCTGGGGCACCTGGACACTCACCAGCAGGAACCACTCAGCCCTGAGGCTTGGGACCACTCCCTGCCTGCACTGCCGGGCAAGGCTGCAGGCCGCCCCGCCCCACCTGCCTGGCCCTGGGAGACCAGTCCCTGGGTTGAAGGCTCATTAGTGTCAGAGGCTTGGCATGGGCACCTCTCGTTTAACTCCACTTTCCCACAATTGATCCATCATGCGGGCAGCAGGCAGCCGCCCCTCCACGTGTTTCTGATTCCCTTAATGGTCCCCGGGCTCTGCTGAGCCGCCCTCTCGAAAGCTCTTTCCGAAAGGTCTTTATGGTCTCCTTACACCACCATTTTTAAAGCTCTTTTTAAAATAAGAATTGTGTGTTTTCTAACGCTTTGAAAACAGTCGTGCGCTCCATGTTATTCAAATGTAGTATTTCAAGTAGGTAAGACGTGCATACCTCATAAAATATAAAAGACACAAACGGTTATACAGTGACTAGTAAGTCTTTATCCTCCTTGCCCTCCAGCCACCCCGTTCCCTGCCCCAGACACAGCCCCGGCTAACCAGCTTCTTACTGGTGTTTCAGGGCGGGACCATGGATGTACTGCGATGTTTACAATACTTTCCAACTTGAAAATGCAGGTTGCTCTATTCAAAGTCGATTTCCTAGGAATATTCTAGTTCAAAAAACGCTCCTTTTCATTCACTGCGAGGATTCTCCACTCGGCCCGATGGCCATCTGTGCCCCACCCCCTTTGCTGTGGGGGTCGTTCCGTGTGTCCCCGATGCTGGGCAGCATCCTGGCTCCACACAGATGTCAGGGCCACACTGCCCCCCGCCCAGCTGTGACAACCAAAAATGTCTCCATATATCTTGCCAAATGTCCTGGGGGTGGGAGGTGCACAAAATCACCTCCAGATGAGAAGCACTGATTTATTGCTGATTTATTGTGGTTATTTAAATTGTAGTCCTCATCTCATTAGAAAGGGATCTGGGCGACTTACAAAGATTCAAAACTCCAGTAAGATTAAAAATAAATGTTCAAAGATTGGCTCAAAGTTGAAAATCATTAAGCTTGGTGATGGATATATGAGGGTTCGTTACATAGTACGCTCGCTATTTCGTGTATGCTTGAAACTTTTTACAGTAACACAGATAAATGTTTACATTTGTTGGAAATTTTCATCATAAAAAAGAGAAGTGCGATGGAAGCGTGACTGAGGGGCAGGGAACACTCAGACGAGGGACAAAACACGCGTGCTGGGGCCTCGTCCACCTCACTAGGGGTGGTTTGATCGGACCTTCCCACCCTCAACCCAAAGATACAACGTGACCAGCGAGAGCGTCAGTGTCTGGTGTCAAAAAAGCAAGCCGGCTGTTCAGAACAGGCACAGCTCCTTCTAGCAATGACACCTGAGAGAAATTTTGTAGGGCAACTGTCCTGATGCAGAGGACCTCGGAGATGCAGCGGCCCTGGGCCGCCGCTGGGAGTGCCTGGTCAGACCCCAGGATGCGGCCGAGGTTTCCTTGACGAGCGTTCTTTAGAACTGGGTCGATAAGGTAAGGCTGCTGTGCAATTGAGCATTCCGTAAAAGCGGTTCTGCAAGGAAGGAGAACAAGGCACCCCCACAGACGGGTCTCTGATGATCTGGTCTAATCCACGAATGAACTGCACAGCAGCCAGAGGTGGGACGGACTCAGAATTATTATTTCTCTCCGAACTTTCAGGCAGTCCGAGGTGACAACCGCTGTTTCCTGGAAGGGTTGGGCGTAGGCCAGCCTCGCTGGCTCTTCCTCCGGCAGCAGGAGGGAGGTCGCTGTGTCTCTCAGAAAAAACGTCCTCAGTGAGGCCTCAAGTGTAAGAGGAGTTCGAGGTCCCCCCACCCACCCCTCCTCCACTTGGCCTCCCAAGAGAGCTGGCCAGACATCTCCAGGGGATGTTCCAGCAGAAGCCAACTTGGTCTTCAAAACTGCAACATTTCAGCCCATGATTGTTTAATAGAAAAAAAATACAAAATAAACAACCCTTTGCAATGATAAAAACAACACAATGAAGACCAACAGAAACCCCAACTTTTGTTAATGCCACTGAGGTAGAGTCGAAAATACAGAGTGGGGGCAGATACGTATTTCACAAAAATAGTTCGGCCTATTGTTTTCTGAATATTTCAAAGAGGGAAAGAAATGAGGATTCAAATAATCCAAATCTTGAAGACTTGGGAAACTTGAAGAGAAATGCAGGCACAAAAAGCCCATCCACTTCGGGAAACTGCATAAGGGTCAGTTATCGGAGGTGATGCCTTTGGCGGCTGCCTTTAACCTCCGGGGTTTTGGGTAAGCGTCCCTCGGGGCTCCAAGGAGGCTGCGCTCACTCTGGATACCAGGGAGCTGTGCCTAATTTGTGATGCAGGGTCATCTGCAGCAAGCAGCCCTCAAAAGACTTGGGGACCTGGAGGCGAAAGGCTCCTTCCCTAACCCAAGAGCATGTACCTGCAGCTACCTGGTCCCTCATTTCTACCCGTTCAACCTTAAAACTCCCAGGCTTTTAAAATACTGCATTTGAATCTCTACTTGCTGAAAATCAGTTCTTTAGATTACAAACCCTAAGTAACTCTTGTTGCTCTGGTTTAATGTGAGGAGGGATCCCCCCAAAACCCTGTAATTTATTTATAAAAACTTGTGTATTTATTCTTACATGGTTAAACTTCAGTCACCTTCAAAGTACTCTCCATGTGATACACTACACCTATCGAGACGTTTTTCCCACTGCTCAAAACAGTGTTTGAACTCGTCGATTTTGATGTCTTTTGGTGCTTCTGCTGGGTTTTTTTGCCCTCTGTTCCCCATCAGCAAAACATTTCCCCTTGATGACTTTTTTCATCTGGGGAAACAAACAAAAAAGTCACCCAGGGAGAAATCAGGTAAATAGGGAGGGGTGAGGAATGAAGGTCATGAGTTTTGGGGCAAAAACTGCTGAACACTCAGCGTGGTGTGGGCAGGTGTGCTGGTAAATCACCCATTATGAAATGGGCAAACGTGTTGAAAGTGTTCAAAAAAAATTCACTGAAGCCAAACGCAGCCTCTCATAACAACGCCAATTGGCACACTGATACAGATGGGATCCTAGTATACTCACCTAGGGGGGAAAGCCTGTCCTATAAGTAGCTCACCCTCCAGAAGATAATTCCAGGGGCTTTTTGGGGGGCAGGAGTGTCCTCCGTTGTACAGAAAGTGCAAGAGGAGATGGAGAGCACAAGAGTCACAGCAGACGAGAGGCCCCTGGCTCCTCCTTTCTCTCTCCCCATAGGTTGCAGAAATGCCTCCAAGCCGAGTGCCCTGCATTGGCTTGAGGCTGGACAGTCATTCACCCAAAGCCACACAAGCTTTTTTGCTTGCTATCCTCAAACTCAGCGGCACAATCCCTCCAGCAAACTAAATGCAATTGGCGCCTGCTGCAGTGGCCACCAGGATAAATAGCAGAGAGGACTGTGGTTTTGTTCTTACGTTACCCTCAGCAATTAGTAAATTTATTGTCCTGATTGTTTTTGCATGGCGGCTCCGTGCGCGTCTTCCTTCGCCGATGTGCCTCCAGCCTTGCCCCTGTCATCGTATTTCAACGTGACCGCTGCCCATCCCCCCAAACTGTCCACCCTCATCAAAAGCAGATTTGCAGTCGGGCAGGCAGGAAGGAGGAGGAGGAGTCCACTCCAATGTCCACGGCATACTTGGATAAAACCCAGAGGAGTTTCGTGGTGGCTCACGGGGCATCTGAGAGTGCAGACCGGGGGGAGGGGGGAGGTGCTTGAGGCAAGCGCACAGGGAATTGCCAGTTCTCCCTGCTCCGGAGCTGCTGCTCCATCCGAATCCCCACTCCAGCCGCTCTCCATCCTCCTGGCAAAAGGCAAGGGTGATTTTCTGGGGCCCAGGGAGAACTTCGCTGTAGTCTTAGGGGATAATCTTTCTAGGAGCCCCAGAGTCCAGCTGGAGCTGCTCTGTGGATGGGGTCCTGGCTCTCCCTGGCTCTGCACTCTGGGGCTGGTCCCCCGGCACCCCTCACTCAGGGAAAGGCCATTGTGCTCAGTGCTGCCCACCTGAAGAAGGGGTATGGCCACAGAACAGGGCCCAGGGCGATGACCTGACTGGGGTGTGGTGCTGACCTGCCTGTCTCCCATGCTCCCTGGGGGCACCCACCACCCGCCTGGATAGCAGGCAGCACCCTTGTAATGGAAACCTGGTTGGCAGGAGACAGGAGCTGGAGGGACTCCTTTCTTCTCAAGTATCTCCCACTGGGCCCCAAAATGAAGCCCGGCCACTAGCATCCCCTCCAGAGCAGATGCAGCTCAGCACAGCAGACGGCATCAGTGACAGAGGCCCCTGGCTGCAGGCAGCTTGGGGACCCTTGGGTGGCTCACTCTTCTCACCTAGCAAACGGCTCCTATAACCACGTAGTCTTTTGTCCACTTTAGGAATCACCTGGAAATTGGGGAAGGGCTGTATAACGGGGTGGCCCTTCACTTTTCAAAGTGTGTTCACACGTATTAGATTGTTCGCGGCCTTGCCACACATTGGTAAATGAGGAAATATGCATGCTACCATAGCATTTTATGGTGGGGACCTGGTGCCTCCGCGGCTGGCGTCCCAGCCTGACCATCCATGTGCTCTGTGGCCTTAGGACCCCTGGCCTCAGTTTCCCCTGTTGTAAAATGGGCGCAATAAAATCCACATCACTAGGTTGCTGTGGTAATCACAGGAAGCAAACCTGCTATAAAGCGCGGATCGGAGTGCTTTGCAGTGTAATTAGCAGATCACTCCGCCATTATTAAATTATCATAGGAATCTAAGAGTAGCTAGAGGAAATGGCATCTTGCATGCCGACCCCATCACCTCCTCACCTGTTCCAGGCAATTTGCTCGGTACCCCGCGCTGTCACCCTCTCACTATCTGCAGCCCCCCGCGGAGTCTCCATGAAGGCAGGCACTTGCTTTGTTCGCTGCTGCAGCCTCCCACCTCCCCTATTACACCGGGCAGCACGCAGTAGATGGTCACTAAATACCTGTTGGGGAAAAAATGCCCGAAAAATGGAGAGAACGGAGGAGCAGCCGCTTGCTCTCTGATGGGAAAGTGGGGCTCCCTCCACCCCAGTATGCAGCCCCGGTCCCCGCAGATGGATCCCTCCACCCTCTCTTGAGGTGGGGCCACATGGCAGCCTGCAGGGGTTTTCACACCCCTCCTGCCAGCCAGAGGGGACCCTGGCCAGGTTGTGCTAATTAATCCTGTTCTATGCCCTGAGAGCCAGTATGCAAATGGGTTCCCGGCCAGAAGGCAGCGCGTTTTGTGCGCTGGCACGGAGACCAGGCGTCCCCAGGGCCGGCAGCCTCAGCCATGGGACAGGTGTGGGCTGCGAGGGCGGCCAGAACCACCACGGTAATTCCACTCCAGCGCGTCAATTATTCATTGTGTGCTGGGCTGCCGCTGCACTCTGCAAGGCCACCCGCGGGCCACCGAGGCCCCAGCGCTCCGGGGCTGCTCCGGGGCTCACGGCTCCCCAGGAGGTGAAGGGGCGCGCTATGCCCCCGGCTACAGATCCCTGAGCTGCCATGAGCTGGTGTGAAGCCTCCCAGGAGGGGTGAGTTTGGGATTGCCTGGGGAGTGGCCATCCCAGGCTGCTTCCAACGCAGTGCCAGGGGCTCATTTTTACTCCCAGCCTCGGGGGTGATTAGAACGGAATCTGGTGCCCGCCCGGCCCTGAAGCCCGCAGCGCACGGTTCCCAGTGAGCAGGTTGTGATGCAAGAGGGGCCTCCCCTCACGGGTGGGTCTGTCCATCAGAGGATGGCTCCAAAGGCGTTGGTGTCTCTTTTCAGCGCGGTGTGACCAAGGTCTGAACTCTGTTGGGTGAGGTGTGTCCTCCCGAGGCAAATTAAGTCAGAATTTCCAGGAAGGAGGTTAATTAGAATCTCTTAGAAAGTCATCAACTAACTCACAGGTGGTACACACCAGGGTGGCAAAAGAGCTGTGCGTCCTAAGGCAGAGAAACCGTGATTAAGTCCGAGTACCAAGGTAACCGTCAGAATGGCCCTTTCAACACAAAACTGAAGAAAGGAAGACACACAGACCTGTGCCCTTGACCAGTGCCCCCTATGGTCCATTCTTCTGGGCATTTGGGCAGTCTCTTTTAGGTTTAATATAAAAGGCCTTGGTGTTTTGCGTGAAATTGTCATTGGCAAAACTTTTGCACTATTGATCATTGGCCCTTAGAGAAACTACATTGTGATTTTTAAAAATTGCTTTCAAAGTAGAGAATAAGACAGTTGTAGTTCTCTACAGAAGCCAACATGCTTCCTGTTATTAGACAATAACCTTTATAAAACGTACCTTTCCCTTTTTGCTTTGGCTGCTGGGAAGCTCAGAGCTAACTTTTTTGCTTACAATTGTAGCAGCTTCTTTCAAAATTAGGACTAGAATATGATTACTTCATCCCTTTTTTAAACTTAGTTCTTGTACTTTCTCTTTTCTCTATTTTCCCTCTCACACATACACATCCCCCCTTTTCAATGGTTTTCTTGTACCTGTTCATTTTGTTTCATGTTCTTTTAACTCATCTGTGAACAGAGTGGTTGAGGTGAATGGGCAGTGCTTTACACATGGAGAACCCTCCTCAAGTGCCAGATTGATTGACTGACCAACCAGAAGGAGAAGGAGGCGGTCCTTCAGAGGGAGACAAGCTCTGTCTGGACCCCTGACTTCCGTGTTCTCGACACCGGTCTGCCCCCTTCTAGTGGCCCCTCTTCCCAGGCGGCACCACCATGTGTTCAAACCAGAAATCCAGACGTCACCCCTGGTTTCCCTCCCTTTCTCCACCTAACATCAAACCCATTAGCAAAGCCTGCCAAGTCCATCTGCAAAGTGTACATGGCATCTGTCCACTCCTCCCCCACCCCGGGTCGCTGTCGCAGTGTAAGGAATGCAGTCCACGTGCCACAGAGCCTCGGGGACTCTGCTCACAAACCTAAGTCATGCTGTGTCGATCCACGGCCTGAAATGGTGCAGCAAGCTCCTGTCCATTCGGAACGTCCATTTGGATGCGCAGCTGCTGGTCCTCCCATGGGGTCTGGCTGGTGTCACTTGTCCGGGCGTGTCCTGGGCCATTCTCCTCCCAGGCTGGGCCGCCACCTGTGGGCTCCGCACCTGGGGCTCTCTGCCCCCGGGTCCCGACCCCACTGGGAATCGGGATGGGCTCCCCCCCATCCCACATCAGTGAGGGAGAGAAATGCCACTGTTCCCCTGCACCCATGCTTCCTTTCGAGAACGAATCAATGTGTGATTAAATATATTTACATGCATGTGTATGTACACACACCCCCGCCAATGAGTTCATTTGATTGTTTCATTGCCTGGACCTCCCACTCGATCTCAGACACCACGAATGCGGGAACCTCATTGGGTTAGTTCACAAATGTCTGGTCTCATCTGGCACAGTGCCCGGCATGTAGTAGATGCTCAACAAACATTCTTGAATGAATGGATAAATGAGTCAAAGCTCATTCTTGGTGCCCCTTAGAGTGATGTGAGTAGCAACAGGGACTCTCCAGCCTGTAGTCTGGCGAGGGGCCAACATAAGACGTCTGACTCTGAATCCACGGTCCTGTGCCCAGGTCAGCGAGAGCTTCACGCTCAGGCACCAGTGAGAAGCACCCTCCGTGGGGCCAGTGAGAGCCAGAGAGATGCGCCTGGGACTTCTGCTGCCTTTGAAATGGGGCCAGTGGTCAGGGGACAGGGGCTTCCTACTGCCTTTATTTCTGTGCACACCTAGGTTTGAGTGACGATGGAAAGAAATAGGTTTTACTAGAAGTGGCTTCCTGTAGAGCTGCAGCGTCCACTGTGTGCTGCTGGACCGACCACTGGAGAGGCAGCCAAGTGTAGGCGCCCTAGCTGAGTGCGTGCCCAGAGCCTGGGGGAACACGCCGGCGTTCTCTCTCCACTGATGGTGGCCACTGGGCAGCAGCAACCCCCCAGTCCCTGTCCCTTCCTGCACGCTGCTCCGTGACCTGCCCTACACGCTGTGCCTGGGGTACACTGAGGTGATGGTTGCATCCCTTTTTCTTCCTGAATTTTATGACTGTCCTTTGAATGCCAATCACATTTGCCCCAACCATTTCAATTTTTAGGGCAGAGCAGGGTTCCCAGCAAAAATCCCAGCAAAACACTTCGGGTTTGGTGTGTCAGCGGTTGGTCTGTGAGTGTTGGGCTTTTCTCTACCTGTGCTCAGCCTACTGTGAAAATTTCCAAATGCACAGCAAAGGTCAAAGACACGAACAATGAACACCTGGCAAAGAACAGCCTGGGTCTAGCAACGGCTGACATTTTGCCTCCCTCTTTCTGCATGTATACATGAGATATGCTAATACATGTATCTGTGTATATGCACGTTTTGTTTTTTCTTTGCCACTGAAACGTAAATTGTGAACAATTGTGATACATTACAATAAGTATGTCATTGTCCCAATAACATTCTCCTATATATCTGCAAAATCATCATCACACCTATTGAAATGAAATATCATTTACTATCCGGTCCATATTAAAATGTTTTTTATAGCTGTTTTATTTTTTTTTCTTGAACGAAGACCCGATCAAAGATGGACATGTTGCCTGTTGCATCTCTCTGTGTCCTCTAACCTGGGACGTCTGCAGCCTTTTTGTTATGGCTTCGGCTCCTGAGCTACCCCATCCAGGGTCGTATAGAAGGTCCCGACTCTGGGTTCGTCCTGGCTGTGGACCTGTGTTTGGCTGAACAATGTAAACAACCTGGTTTCATACATGAAACTGTGTATCTGCCAGTGGTCAGTTTTCTGAAGATATGGTGCTGGGCAGGTTTATTTATAAACTGTTGACTCTTAACAAGAATGTATGGCAGTTTACAATAAATAAATAAAAGCTCTGTGGACTAAAAGAGAAATGTTTTTTAACATGCAGGAGGATGGTGGACGGGACGGAGGGCCAAATATGTCAGAAACATAAAATAATGTGGTTAGTGTAACTAAATATGGGGTTTAATGCAGAGTCTCCTGGTTGCCAAAGCAAAAATGAACACACACAAAAATCTTTACATAATCTTTAGAAAATATGAGCTTTACTCGCCCCAGAGTTATGAAATTAATCTGTCCCATGGCCCCTTAGACAAGTGCCATCCATCAAAGTAAAGAGCAGCTTCTTTAATAGCTTCGTAAAGGATTCAGGAACATTCTTCATCGAGCTGCTTCTGTGCTACAGAAGGTCAATGCCAAGGACATGACATGAAAATGCAGCACGGTGAAGTCGTGTTTTAGACCTGTCCCATCTAGGTGAGTTCACTGCTGCATCTGCCCCGGTGCAGGGAGAGAACGGGCACGTCCTGGGGCTGGGTGGGCCTCCTGGCCCCGACTCCAGCCCTCACTTCCCCCACCCTCCCCCAGACAGGCCCTCAGGGGCAGGCAGGTCCCAGCTGGACTCCAGATCCCAGCTGGACTCGGGGCGGAAAGAGAGTAACCACAAGGCTGGCCCCCAGGGATGAAGCTGAGAGAGCCTGAGCCGCAAGCCCTGAGGCAGACGACAGCCCCTCCAGCACCTGTGTGCAGAGGCGGCCACGCTGAACCTGCGCTCGGCACAGACGTGCGGCTGCCCACCCTGCCCTGGAGAACACTCAGAGAAGGCCCCTGTGTGCAGGCCTGCCTCCCTCTCCAGCCGGGCCTCCGGGGTGGGCCAGCTGCAAAGTGTGCCGCTGGCCACCTGCGTGGTTTAGGATGTCCACTCGAGCTGGAGGTTATCTGCCCAAACACCGAACTCACGTTCTTTCAGATAGCAGCTGCCAGTTACATACTGTATATGCTGCTATAGGGGTTCGGGGCAATAGGGGGGAAATCCCATGACCTCACCGCCGCTGCTAAACCCCTTGCTCAGAGACTCTCCACGGACCCCCCACGCTGTTCTCTGTCCGCACTGTCCGCTCCTTTCTGCAACAAACTTGCAGTCATACATGCATTTGTATTTAGGTGTATATGTATAAACACAGGTCTGTGTATTCCTTTCTGGTCTTAGAGGTATTTTTCATATTTATAATCACAATTTGTATACAGTTTTATACAGTTCCTTTTCTCACTTAATTTTGTATTGTGTTTTTTCCCATCACCGCGTCGTAGTCCTCAAAGGAATTTTTAAAAAACGGAGAAGTGGTTTTTCATTGAATGAATGTATGGGAATTTAATTACCCGCTGCCTGGTTTTGGACAAAGTCTGTCCTCTCACAGAACTCACTTCCGTGGCTGTAATTCTGCGGTAAGATCACGCGTGCTGTTACCGCTCCTGGCTCACGATGGTTCAGTTCTGCCCTCCCTGGGGGAAGGCGGGTACGTTTCTTCCGGCCCTGGCTGGGATGGATGCTGCCGGCTCCTCGAAGGTTGAGCATGCAATGGAAGTATGAGTGTTGGAGGAGGGACGAACCCAGGCCACAGCGCACGTGAAGCAGGCTGGGGGTGTGGTGAAAACAGGATGCTCAGGCAGGCGGTGGCAGACACGGCAGCGGCTGCTGGGGCAGGCTGGGAAGTGCCTGTGCGTTGTCTGGTGGGCTAGTGCTAGGTGACTCAGTCACCCAGTCTGCCTCTCATGCATTTGCGTGCAAAGCACAACGCATACCCGGTGGAAGAGACCTGAGCATGTGTGGGCGTCAGGGATGCTGGGAGATGTGGCCTGTGGCTTGTCTGGAAGCCGTATGTTTTCATCATCCTGTGCTTGTCCAAGAGCTTTCAAGTTCATGGTCTTGCTCCGGCTCCCCTGGGGTTGTCCTCTGCTTCTGTCGTAACTGTTTTCGCAGGCGACCTTGTGTTGTATTCCTCTCCTCCCACCCCCACCCTTCCCCCAGGCCTGCAGAATTCCTGAAAAGGAGGGATTCTGTCTTTGAGAGGCCTGGTTTCCATTGGTATAACTTCCATGCATGTAACATAAAATTATTCATTTCCATCACTAGAATGGAAATGGCTAAAAAAGAAACACTTCCACTAGTAAACGGAGCTACTGCGATTTTCCTGTGCTTGGCTCCCTCCCAGGGGCTGCGTGTGCAGGTCAGGCCTTAGTGATTTATTACCATGGTGTCCTTGTTGCCCGGAGCGCCTTCTGCTCTGTTGCCCTGGCTTAGCCGGGCCGTCAGTAGTTCCCCACACTGGTACAGCATCTCCCTGACCTCTTGAAAGATGCAGTGATAGCTCAGTGATGGGTGGGCCTTAACTCTTCCCCATGCTGGGCACAGAATCCGAGTTCATGATTGTGAGCTGTGAACATCTTCAATCACGGCCACCATGCCTGGTCTGGGGGTCGTGTCTAAGGGGTGAACTGTGCTGGGGCTCCCCCCTCAACCGCATGGCAACAGAGCAGACCCCTCCCCGCACTAAATGTCCCCGTCCCTCTCTGTCCATCTGGAGTCTGGTGCCCCCGCACCTTCCTGCACTGGCTGATGGGAGGCGCGGCCAGATGTGCGGTCTGGCCTGAGCTAAGCCTCACTGGATTATCCGCCAGCCCCTCTGGATGTGCTTTCTGTGCAGCCGGTCGCTACGCTCTGAAATCTCAGACCACGCTGAATTTTCTTGTTTTATGGCCCAGAATTTCAGGAGTAGCACCACAGATGTGCAACGTGTGAGTCTCTGGGTGCTAGTAAAATAAACCTTAATCAAACAGGGGTGTCGTGACTCAAAGAGCTGGATAGTCCAGGATACACTGTATCAATCACCAAGACAGATGCTGCGAGCTGACTCATTGGGTAGCACAGTAACTTTATATGGCCAGAGAGCCAGCTGTGCATATTTAAGGGGAAAAATCCTTTTCATTTCTGCACAAGTATATTTCTGATCATAACTTCAATATTTTCTTTAGCCCAAATACTGATTCTCTTTCTCATCTTATTCTCCAACGAGCCCTGTATCCTTTTGATTTTTCAACTCCACCAAAGTAGCTTTTGAATTAGAGATCCTGCAAGACTTCGATTAGAATCTCACTTTTGAAATAAATGTAAAGCACACTTTTTAAGACAAGCATTCTGTCTTCACGATAAAAGTCCCATCCACGGTGCTAGGACCGGGGCCTGAGATCTGCTATGTCAAGGTCATATGGCACTTTGGGGCAGAACATAACTCGCTTGACTCCTGACCCCTGACCCCATTGCTAGTAGGTTACACTCAAGTATTGTTGTGGCAGGTTTCCCCCTTGTTTGCAGAGAGAGCGCCTTTTGCAGTTGGGCAAATGAAATTTTTTTGGAAAAATAAAAAGCATTTTAATGTAGTTTTCATAGCAACCTGGAAAACTTAAAGACAACAATGACTATTCCATGAATTATTTTATGTACTTCTTCCTGTGCCTGTAAACAGAGAGACCACGAGAAACCCACATTTCCTTGTCAGTGAACTCTAGGTTTTATGGATCAGTAATCTGTTTCTCCCGAATCCATTTGACTTTCAAATACCAAACCTAGAGCCAGACAGACATAATGTAATATCCTCAAGCATCACGTGTTATAATGGAAGGTAAATAGATTATTGGTTAAATTTTAAAATACATTCTCATTACAGAATGTATTCTCCTTAATTAATAAAATAAACATTACAGAAAAAAAATTTAAAGTCCACCCTGACCCCCACCCCCAATTCTAATTTCCTCCTGCCCCTCATAGAGACTATTTTGCATTTGGGGCATATACCTAATAAAGACCTTTAAAAATGTATTTGCAGATGGATATATATACATATACGTATATATACATATATAAAACACATTGTTTTTAGTGGGTTTTTTAATGTAGTTTATCTCGCATCTTGTTTTTTCACTCAGCAGTTTGTCTTGGAGATTTTTTCATGTGCCTTTGTATAGACATAGCTCTTATTTCTTTGTTTGTGCTGTTTGAGGATTTACTATGGTCTCCCATCTCCCCTCCTCCAGGCTGTCCTCCTTGACTCCACCGGGCGCACCTGCTCCTGCTGTCTGAAATAGCGCCCTGTTCTACCTGCTTACTCTTCAGAGCCCCAGCAGCCATCGTCTGTGCGGGGGACTCTCTCTGCACCCCACCTCTGTCAGAGTCCATCATCCCCCCACTATCTCTGCCACCTGCACTTGTACCTGCTATCACTTGGATTTTGCTTAATCATGCTTGTATGATCATATGGCCTTCCCTTAATTATAGACATAATTGACTAATCTTAACCCTCCACTTCACCTAATAAATACTTCTGTAGGGCAGAAAAACTTTTCCCTTCCAGGTTCTTTGGCTGGTCTGATAATTAAATTGACATCAGACGGATTAACAGGAGAAAAAACAAATCTCCTTTTGTACGTACAGGAGCCCCACAGAGCAGCAAGAGGCTGTCTGACAGTTGGGCACGGAGCCTTCTGGGCCTTCCTGAGCGATGGAGGAGCGGGGAGGGGTCTGGGACACTGGGGAGGAAGGCGATTCCCAGGAAGGTGAGGGGCAGGTGCCTGGCAGGCGGGCGTTGTCACGCCATGCAGATAAGTCAGGGCCCTTTGATGTGAAAAGTTCTCTGTAATAGCTCTTTCTGGTACAAGCCCCTGACCGGAATTGTTTAGGCAGTCGGGGGAAGCACAAAGCTCTCCTGGAGTCTGTTGGGCCTTGATTATCTCCAGCTCGAAATAATACACATGCCAAAGGGGCACAGTCTTGGGTGGCCGGTCTGTCCCCATCACTTGTTCCTACAGCTGTCCCTTCTCCCAGACGACCTCCATGGAGGCAGAGACCACGGATGTGTTCACTTACCTACCTCCTGCCCGTGTGCGATGTCTGACACATAGTAGGTGCTCAGTAAAGGTGAGTCAGCCTACCCAAGGTGGGGCACCTGCGCTTGTCCGAGGGCACCGTGGTGTCAGGAGAAGGCAGAGTTGCTGCAGACCAGCCCACAGCTGGATCACTGTGGGCGGAGGGGCTCGCCCCCTCAGAGACCCCCCCACCCTTTTTAAAGGGGAGACTCGAGGCCGCCTCCCTGTTTGCAGAGCCCAACCTGTGGCCAAAATGAAATCTGCAAACTAGCTTCCCACAGCACTTCTGTCCCCATTAAAAATAAACCCCATTCTATCCATGACAGTTTGTTTTTCTAAAATAAAGAAAATACTCACATCCCTCCCAGAGCTGCCTTTCGGCTAAAACCTGATGCAAAGACTTAATCTTTAATCGAAATGCACAGTGAAACACAAACTAATCATGGACATGCTAACCACTCTAACCATCCTATCAACCCCACCCCCCCCCAGCATCCCCCTCGGGGTTCTGCCGTGCGGTCAGGGGAACAGAGTCAGCAGCCCGCCCCTGCTGATGCTCACCTGCTGGACAGACTCTGGTGGCAGCAGTGTGCTCAGCATTCAGTGTTCTGTGGGCCGAAGCCGCATTTATTTCCTCCGCGGGCAATGCTAATTTTACACTAACATGTAAATAAGGAGTAAGAAGAATGTTGTGGGGAACATTACATTTCTCATATTTCATACATCAGGTGGTGCTAATTTTTTAGACTAACGAAGCCAAATAAGGGATAAGGGAAAATATGATGGAAAAGTTTCCCTAGGGGTTCGTTCCTTGTAACCTCACACAAGCTCGCAAGAGCCCTGGTTCAGAGGAGACGCATGGCGTGAGGACTTGAGTTTTTTCTCACCTGCAGGGGAGTAGGAATGAGATGAGGAAACCAAGCAGCCGTGCGTTCTGTGGTGGCTCAGCTGTTCGGAGCATGGTTCTGTAGAGTAAAAGGTTATGGGTTCGATGCCCGGCCAGGGCACATACCTAGGTTGTGGATTCAAACCCCAGTCGGGGAGGGAACCAGTTGACGCTTCTCTTTCACATTGATGTCTCTGTCTCTCTCTTCCTCTCTCTCTTCCCCTCTCTAAAATCTCTAAATTTTTAAAAAATGTTTGAAACCCACCATTAGATATTTGTACAGGTCAGGCAGAGTTTTTTTCAATTTAAGAAATCCCTTTGTATGAAAAGACACATCCTTTCAAACATGATTAATATGTCTTGCCTGCAGATTTCTACTCAAATTATTTATAATTCTAGTGAGGAGGAAGCATTTCTTTGTAGCCAAAACAGCCATCTGGATGAATACAGATGAGTTTATAAAAGGCTTGAGTTACTAACGGGGTAAACTCCCGGGCAGGCGGCCTTCGTTTGCGTTCTCTGGCCGACTGCTGTTGGGGGCCAAGTGGGCAGAGGGCCGTGGCGAGGCTGCAGCTCATGCTGTAGTGGGTCCTGCCCGTGGTAGAGATGGGGGAGCAGAGGAGGGAGGAGGCCATTTCCAGAACCTTCCATGGCTTCCAGGACCTTCTATTGCTTCCAGAACCTCTGCTGCCTCCAATATGCAGACTACATCACTGAACAAAATCAATTCACCAGCCAACGGAGGGCCTGGGGTGATCACCAGTCTCCAGGACAGGGACAGCATGATGGACAGACAGCTCAAGAGACCTACCTTCTTCAGGTTCAGCTGATGGGGAAGAGAATCCCAGCCCAGCTCCTTCGCTCTGCCGTCCAGCGAGGTCCAGGCTGGAGGACGCCGGCATCCTGGCAGGGAGAATAGCACCTGGGAAGTCACTGAGCTACCTTCTTATTGAGAAGGGAATGGCTGGAATGTTCCAGAAAGAAGAGGTGCCAGCATGTGGCTTTCTCAATGCACAGAAGCTAAAAGCTTGAAATCAGATTTATGGGCTCACACCCCACCCGGACTGTGGGGCCTGGGTAGGTTCGTTTTCCTGTCCAGCCTCACCTGCTTGAAATGGAAAAGGGTGGTGACAACAGGCCTTGTCCCAAAGGACAACGGTGACAATCAAATGGCTGAGGTGGGGACAAGTCTTACCACGCTGCCTGGCACATAGGAAGGGTTGAAGAAATGTTAGTTTTATCTATGTATACTTCAGTAATAAAGTATCATTTTACTTACTCATCTTTAATAATAACTGAAGGGAATGATAGCTAAAAAAAATAACATAAAATTACCTCTGAGAGTGAACTTAAACAGAAGTTAAAAACCGAGGGTGAACTCACAGTACTGACAGCATCGTGTCAAACACTGAAGAGCAATAACCAATGATTTAAAAAGTAAAAGTTGTAAAACAACTCTGAACAAGAACTAAGTAATTTTGAGTGAGTCTGGGGAGTAAAAATGAACCTTTTCCACGGCTTTTTTTCACCTCGGCTCTGCATCAGACTGGTGCCTAGAAAAGGGGCGTCCTGGTGATGTGACCCAGACCGGGGCGTCCGAGCACCTCTCCTAAAGCCTGAGCTTAAATGCTTGAAGCAGAAAAAACTAGGTTTTTATTTTTCCTCTGAGGAAAAGAAAACTAAGCAGTAAGAACAAAGAAGAAATGAGGAGATGAAATGTAGACGTCGTGACGGGCGTCTTTGCCACGACAGCCCTCTTTTCCTGCCAGACGCAGGAGCTGCTGTTTGCCCTGTTTTCCCCCCGGAGGGCAAAGCAGCGCTCGCCTGATGGGTCACTTATCTTTGCTGCAGGTACAGCAAGGACATAACCGCATATTACCCAAAATGGGGAATTCATGTCACATCATTTTCCATCAGTGAGTAATAGACAGGAAATGGGAAATGTCACTACAAGGCTGGCCGGCCATCTGGTCAAAGCCGCACTGTGAATACAGCGGCTGGTCTACATGGAAATATTAGAGCAACAAAGTCTGAATCCGCTGGGCTTCTCCAGGGAACTTCAGTTCATGCATGGAAGGAAGGCAATAAAGTCCAATTATTGTGGACGGGGCTGCACGAGGCCTAGGAAAATTATCTCATGGAGGGTAACGCTAAAGCTAAGTATTTTTTAAAATAGCCATTAGTCACTCCAAGGAACAAAATCAAACAAACTGATCAATCTCTGAGGAACGGCCCATTAATCAAAAGACGGTGGTGAGAGGCTGGCAATTTTTCATGACTCCACGTGTAATATGTTAAAGCTGACATGCTGACAGGGTGGGTGGAACACATGAAACGGTCCCGTCCGGGAGGAAGGACAACCTGTGCATCACTCATTTGGAGTGGATGCCCAAGCTTTCTCCTCCAAAGTGTGTCCTTTCTCCTGACTCGGGGCACACGGTGCCTGTAGATGACAATGACAATGATAAGAGGCTCCTACAAAGGAGCATGCCCGAAACTGTGGGGAAACCCAGAGCTTCTCTGTTGCCCACCCAAGGCCCTGACTTGGGAGGTCAGCACAGCGGCCCCGCCACCTGCCTGCCTCCCTGCACACTGCTCAGAGCAATGGGCTTCAGCAGCGGCCCGGACGGCGCTGCTCTAGGAGGCGGTGAGAACCAGGGAGGCGAGTTGTAACTAAACCGGAGTGAAACTTGTCTCCGGTATTATTACTGGGCCAACCCCATGAGCACAGAGCGCCAGTAGCTGCCTCGCAGGATTTAAAGTTTAATTGAATTAACATATTTTTAAAGATAATAATAAAGCCCTTTATCTGTTTTTATTTTCTCTACCTCATTGAAAACATGAGCATCCCAAAAGGTCAGACTGGGCCTTCAGGTCTCTGAGTCTTTCCCAGGGCCCCACTTGGTCAGGGGAAGGAGCTGGGGGCGGGGGCGGAGGGGGGGGTGTGCAGCGTGATACAAATGGAACTTAGGTGAGGAGCTGGCATCCTGGCTTCTGGTCCTGGTTTCAGGGCTGCATCGCTTTGGTTGCGTTTTGGACACTGGAGGAGGGTTGGCACACGATGATCCCAGGGCCAGAACTGGCCCTCTGCCTGTGTTTGTAAATAAAGTTTTATTGGCACACAGGCCCGCCATTGGTTTCCATATCATCATGGCTGCTTTCACAGGACAACGGCAGAGTTCAGCAGTTTGACAAACTGCATGGCCTGCAAAGCCCAAGTATTTACATCTGGCTCATTAAAGGAAAAGTTTGCTGACCTCTGGCCTAAATGACCTCCCTGCAGACTTCTTCCAACTCCAAGATCCATGACTCTGGGAAGAAGGGAAGAATAGGAGGTCCTTGGGGACCTGAGTGGCAGAGCGGCACCGAGGGGGAGAAAAAATCGGGCAGGAGGAGGAGGCAGAAATGAACGAACCCTTTCCCTCACACAGTTGCTTCGCTCTGGCCCAGAGGCCGTGCCTGGGGACCCAGAGGAAGTGTGGCGGCCGGCAGGGGCCCCGCTCAGGTGGTGCAGACGCAGTCTCCATTTAGCGGTGGGCAGCTCCCTGGAAGGGGATCAACAGTACCCCAGGCTCCTTGGCGCCATTCCCACAGCCTGGACTCCCGTGTACAGGGCTGTTGTGTAGCCGGTGGGTCAGGCTTTGTTGGGGTTCTTCCCTGGGAGTGCCCGATGCCACCCAGAGGACATCCCACAGTGTTGGCCAGACACGGCCCCACCCTTCCCAGCCTGCCATTCACCCCATTGGGAAGTCACTATTCAAAGACTAAGCCAGGTTTCCAAACGTCCCTGTAAGTCTGGCCTCCCTCGTCCCTCCAGCCTCATGCCAGCTCCTCTGCTGTCACCTGCCTTCTCTGCTTTGGCCAGGGGGCTCCTTGACATCCTCTGACACCCCCTCAGGCTCCCTCTGTGACCACAGTGCTGGCCCCAGAACCTTCTCTCTCTCCCTGCCATTAGCTCTGGTCTCTTCACCCTTCTGGAGTCTGGATCCCCCACAAAGCCCACTGGTCCCTCCTGCTCTGCACCCTGCGGGCACGTTCCAGCAGACTGGCATCTACTCCTCCTGCGAGCTTTGGTCTGGCCCCACGCAGGCCCACAAGTCCCTGACATTGGGTCTCCATCTGTGATTTCTCTGAGGCCACAGGGCAGGGCCTTGACGAGGGAGCCAGTGCTGAACTGACTGCTGAGCGGCTCGGCGGACCCCACTAAGGAGGCGACGACTGACTGGCAGAGTTTACAGAGCGCACGCGCGTGGGCAGAGGGTCTGCTCCGCCGTCTAACAGTCCCCACAGCCGCTTCCGTGGGCAGCAGGAGATAGGAGATGGCTCTGGAAGGGCCCAGAACTCCCAGGGTGTGAGTCAAAGTGGCCCAGCAGCCGAGGGGGGGCCAAGCAGCAGGCGCCTCGCCTCGGTGCGTTGCATCCCCAGCACACACCAGAGAGACCTGAGAATAAATGTGCATCTCTGGACCCTCACCCACCCCGGGTCTGGATCCCTGTCCCACCGTGCGCCATGGCCTGGAGCAGGGGACATGGGCAGGACATCTCCACACAGGTCCCGTTTCCCGTCCTGACAAGTGTCCCTGGTCCTGCTGGAAAGTGACCAGTGGCCGTGTCTGAATGTCACATTTGAATACCAATGGCTGCCTTCACAGAGCGGGCCCTGGTCCAGCAGGTTCTGATATACCATCCCGGCTATCGCGTGGCGCCCACACTGACCGTCCCTCTGGCCCCAGGCCTTGCTGAAGGGAGGAGAGCCTGACTTCTCACCGAAACTGGCCCCCCCACCTCCCTCGTGCAGGTCAAAATTCAAGGCAGGTGCATGTTGCCAGAAGCTGGCTGTGCTGCAGGGGATGGGGCTCCAAGAGGGCTCCTGGTGCCCGGGAAGGCAGCCCGGCTCGGGATTGTGTCGTTTGACTGCTACCTCGTGCTCCAGGGGCCGGAGGGCTGCAGGGTCTCAGGGCAGGCAGCCAAGTGATGGGGAGCCCCCTCACCATTTGTCACTCGGGATGGCGCCTAATTCACTTCCCACCCAAACTGGGACACTTCCTAGATTATTTTATAATAATTAAAGTTGAAGTCCTGGGTGTAATCCCTTGTTTGAAAAAGTTTGGGAGAGCAGTCATCTAAAAAATTTAGCTAAGGAATGTTCCTTCTCACCCTGACACGCACGCACACCAGTCATCCGGGTGCGGATGACATTTCAGGAAATGGATCAGTGCTTCACAGAACCTGGAACAGCACAGCAGGCTGTGCAGAGAAGCAGTCCATGAAGCGAAGCCATCTCTTCGCTCTGTGCAAAGGCAATCGGAAGAAATCCACCCATGGGCATGGTGGCCCTTGTGACGGGGATTCCTGTCCACACTCAGGCCCATTCCTTTGTCCCGGAGCTGAGAGGATATGTGCAGGGCAGGGGTGCCCCTGGGCAGAACTGGGTCGGTGGGGGATGGTCCGGGCCGAGTGTGCTGCCCAGTCTCAGGCTTTGTGTCTGAACACCGTGGATGCCTGCCTGCCTGCCTCTGTGTTCACGACCTCATCTCCCCTCCCCCTCGTCAAATTCCCTCTGCTTCCAGGGAAGCCCTGTGGGGACGCCAGGGGTCTGTGACTTGCCGGTGCCAGGGCCGTGGAGGCAGGGCCTCTGCTCATGACCTCTTCGCCAGACAGACACTGTTTGCTGGGCCCCCGGCCCGTGGCTGAAATAGAATGAGAAACCTTCACGGAATACCAGCTACACTCCTCTCAAACTGACTTGAGCACAAAAGGCCAAAGTCTGGGAAGGAGAGGGATGTCACTACTGGCCTTCAAATTTGAACGTGTGGTTTGTGATATATGTGTGGCGCTCCTGGACAGAAGCACCTTGGGGCTCTGTCTCCAGTTACCCTCCCCCATGCACCTACAGCCTGTCCTCCCGGAAGCCCATATATCACAGCGCCCTCTGGCTGCCGGCTGCCTGGACTTCCAGAAATCAGCATGGCTGACCAAGGACTGCGCTCCCATCTCCCAAGGGGCAGGGGTGGGGGTGGGGAGTTCTGGGCTCCACTCCACTGGACTTAGCCAGGCTGGGGGCAGGAATGTCTGCAATACACGCCCCCCATCCCCACCCCCTGCCCCAGGGAACTCTCTGTGTCTCCCTGCGTTAATAAGGGAGGACAGGGAAGGACCCATGTGCCAAGTCAGGATGCGCAGTTTGAGCTGGAGTCACTCCCCTGTGGTTCTGATTCACTCTGTCTCGTGACAGGCTCCAGGACCAGCAGGGTAATTACATGTTTTCTTGCACGAAGTGGGTCTGGAATCGGTGAGAGAGGAGGCCAGACTGGCTGAGTGTGGGGTGGGGCTGCCTTGATTCGATTGGACGTGAAAGGAAGATGAATTGTATAATAAGCATAGGTGCCAGCGAGCCTGCTATTATCCAAGTTTGGGAATCAGTTTAATCCACAAAGAGGGGTGTGAAGATTTTGCTTGGAGGTCCAGGCCTTTATTTTTAAAGTTAAGGCACGAATAAACTGAATATAATAACTTAATAGGGATTCTTTTTTAGCTGACATTTTGCAATTGGTGGACAATTCTACAGCCTGAGAGCAGGCTGTTGGCCCCCAGCCTTTGTATATAAAACACTAGACATTCTCCGACCTGATTTTCAGCTGGGAAATGACAGCAATGCTGGCGTTTTCCTGGAGAAGTGAGGGGTGGGGTCTGCGGGGATAAATGCATCCTGACTCCTACCCTGTTGCTCCCTGATTAGGCGGCCTGGGGGTGGGAGAAGCGGCCAGCCCAGCACTCTCTCTGTCTCAGGGTCGCTCTGCCCTCTCCAGTCTGCATTCCAGCACCGCCCGCCGCCACCTCCGCCACCACCAAGCAGTGACCACCAGCTTTGGACCTTGCTCCTTGCTCCTGGGACATCTGCCCACAAAGATGCACCGCTGGTGCAGGGATGCTATTTCCTCGGCCCCCGAATTTCCAAGCCACCTACAGGACTCGAGTTCAAGATTTTCTTGGAATGCTGTGAAAATCCGTGTCTGTGCCATGGGAATGTTCAGAAGCAGAGGCCCATGCGGCTCTAGTCATGCGACGGCATGTGTGAAGCTGTCTGTATTCCTGGACTAAACGGGGACACGGCAGGCCCCCGAATGCTCCCGTCCTGTGTGTCGGTGAGCCGGGAAGGACGGAAGCCACCATCAGAAAGTGTTCCCGCCTGCCCCTACCTTAGCTCTCCTCCCCCCACTTCACGCTCCTCCAGGTGGATTCCAGAAGGGGCCATGTGGTACCTCGTGCTTCTCGGGGCAACCCCAGGCTGCTTCCACGGGGCAGTCAAACACACGTCTTACAGGAGCCCTGCAGATGGCCTGGTGGTCTAGGAAGAATCTGGTCTCTACAAAACCACCTCTACTTGCTGACGTTTTGTGGCCAGAGCCAAGTTGCTCTGATAATCAATACCTACAAAAAAAAAAGTGGATTTTTTTCTTCCTTTCTGAACTGACAGATTTTTGAGAAAGTCTGGCGTTTCCCCCAAGGCACTGCCATTGCCAGCCGACAGCTCTGCGAGGCTCACACGCTGAAGTCAGCAACGGCTCAGGCTGCAGCGTCCAACCTCCACCACAGCCCAGAGCTACTGGGGGTTGAACTGTCCCCCCTGAAAGGAGATGTTCAAGTCTGGACCCCTGATCCCTGTGTCTGTGGCCTTATTTGGATTTACGGTCTTTGCAGATGTCATCAAGGAAGATGAGGTCATATGGGAGTAGAGTGGGGCCCGATCCACTGACTGGCGTCCTTGTAAGAAAAGTGAAATTTGGACAAACAGACACTGGACACATGTCCTTGGTCTCGTGAGAATGGAGGCAGAGATCAGAGTGATGCATCTGTAAATCAAGGAGTGCCAAGAATTATAGGCACCCTCCAAGGGCTGCAAGAGGCAGGAAGGGCTTCCCTGGAGCCTCCAGAGGGAGCAGGGCCCTGCTGACCCCTTGTTTTCTGACTTCCGGCCTCCAGAGCTGTGAGAGAATACATTTCTGTTGTTTTAAGCCACCTAGTTTCTGGTCATTTGTCACGGCCCCCTGGGGAAACTGATACCCTGATGTCTGTTGCTCTTGCATTGGAATCAGGTGTCCTCGCACGACTCTGCATACGGCAGGCTCTCTTGAAAGTCCCGAACTGCGTAGCTGGAAGTGAGAGAGAAGCTGCTCTGGCCAGTGGCCTTGACGTCCACAGTTTCCTTCCCTGGTGGCCAGAGGGAAGGCATGACCAGGCGAGAGGTTTGTGTCGCAATAAAGAAAGAGATGAGGAAGTGACCGCGGAGGTAACAGGAGGTCCCAGGTTTTACTTTCTTTGCTAGTGTCTGGTTTACATCCTTACAATGAGAACATAATCATGCAGTTACTTTAGGTGATAAAAAGTAGCATAAGAAAGTCTTAAAGAGAAAAACAAAGAGCAGCTACGTCCAGGTAAAATGGGGCGTGTAACCAGCGTGGGTTGTATCTTCCTTCTCAGCAGCTGAGCTGGCCGAGGTCTGTCCTCATGGGGTAAAGGTGGTAGCGCTGAGAGATGAGACTCTGGGCCGGAGAAGCAGGCTGCTTTTATTGATCCTGAAGCTGAGAGAAGGAGCCATGGAGGGGAAAGGAGAGGAAAAATAGACAGAGGTTTTGCTAGTGCCAAGGCCGTGTTGGTTGGAGTTGAGTTCCCTGGCTTGGAGCACAGCCCCAGGCCCTGGTCCGACCTCTGTCACAGGGCTTCTCAGTGCCAGCCTGGGGTTCGTGTAACTGCTCACCGGCTGGTCTCCCTCCCTGAATTTTGGGTGAATTAGGACAGAGGCTATAGCTTAGCTTTGCATCACACCCTAACTGCATCCACCAACTGTGTCACTGGCGTTCAATACACATTTGTTCAATTAAACTCTATGTGGTTGAATTCAAGTCCTAGGCGCAGGCATGTAAAAGATTTTTTTTTATCGTTTGATAAGATGAAATTTGCAACTTCTCCTCATTTTTAAAATTTGTGAAGTTTGAAAAAGTGAAATTTGAAAAGCAAGGAATAGGTAGACTGAAAACCACTTTCAGACCAGAAACTGGAAAGCCTGGGTAACTGTAGTAGAAGTAGAGCACACAGGCTGTGTGTAGTTGGGTAGGTAAGAGAGACATTTACTTTAAGGAGTCGGCCGACATGACTCTGGTGACTTGGCGAGTCCAAAACCTGTAGGCTAGGCCAGCAGGCCGCAGACTCAGAAAAGAGTTATACTTTGAGTCCATTAAGTTGTCTGCTGGCAAACCCTTCTTGTTCATGGATGTCAGTCTTTGTTTTAATGGGCCCTCCTACTGACTGGGCAAGGCCCACCCACACTGCGGGCGGTCATCTGCTTTACTACAAACCCGAAGAATAACATCTGACCAGCTACCAGGGCACCTTGGCCCAACTGAGTCGACACGCAGAATGAACCTTCACAGGATTGTCTAGATCGCCGTTTACCACTGGATGCACCTTGACGCTCGGGGCAGAATAAGTCTCCACAGGGCTAGGCTGTGCCGACGTTTAACATCCTTAATCCCTGCCTGGTCCACACCCCTGGGGTCCCCATCATCGTGACACACACCTGGACGCCCTCTCGGGGCTGGTTCTGCCTGCCTGAGGGAGGCACTGATGCAGATGGGCTGACTCAGCGCTCGCGTTGCTGGGATGTTGGCAACATCAGAATGACCCAGGTGGGCTTCCTGGGTCTGGATATTCAGGCCGCACACGGATACAGCTGTCGGCTAACCTGGGATGGGCAAACTTTCCTGATGAGGGGCCACATAGTAAATATTTGGAACGCTATGGTCTCTGTGAGAACAACTCAGCCCTGCAGTGGTAGGGCGAAGTCAGCCACGGTTAACACATAAATAAAGGATGTGGCTGTGTTCCAACAAAACTTGATTTATGGACACCAAAATTCAAATTCCATATACTTTTTCACATGCCATAAAATATTACCCTTCTTTTGATTTTTTTCTGCTCTGACCAATGTGGCTCAGTTGCTTGGACATCATCCTGCAAAGCATAAGGTCGCCGGTTCAATTCCCCATCAGGGCGCAGGTCTGGGTTGCAGATTCAGTCCCCAGACAGAACACACACAAGGGAAGACTTTTCAATGTTTCTCTCCCATGTTGATTTCCTCTCTTTCTCCCTCCCTTCACCCCTCTCTAAAAATAAACAAATAAAATCTTTTTTAAAATAAAGTGAAATAAAATATAAAAACCAGTTAGTTGAAACGTTGTCCCATAACCAAAAGGTTGCAGGTTTGATTCCCTGTTGGGGCGCATGCAAGAGGCAACCAGTAGATGCTTCTCTCTTGAATCCATGTTTCTCTCTCTCCCTTTGTCTCTCTAAAACAGCAGTGGAAAAATGTCCTCGGGTAAGGGTGATAAATAAAATAGAAAAACCATCCTCAGCTTGCAGACAATCTACACTGAACTCTCTTACTTTCCGTCCCCCATAAACTCACTGCATGTTCAGCTAATAACTGAACAAAGGCTTGAATCACTGTTCATTGAATTGAACCAAATGTGATTTAAACAAACACAGTAATTTTTTTTATCAGCAAAAGCTTATTGGAATTTAAATCTTATAGAAACCCTAACGTTTGGAACAAACAGTATTTTATCTGTAAAATTTTATTTTACGGGTTCAAATGGATAACATTTGTGTATTTTGATGAATACGAAAAATCAAGGGGAAGTTCCAGATGGCCGCGTCAAGACGCGCTTTGATTAAACTGTCCAGATGCTTTGAAAGAGGAGAGGGAAGGAAGTTTCTGTTCCAAAGCAGAACGACTGACGTATGTAACGGTAATTTATATTCTTATTCATACAGACAGAAGTCAGACAAGCAGCATCAAAAATGCACAAGACACAGAACGACTGGGCGTGTCACCAGGTGCTTTTAGACAACGGGACCTTTTGGCTGGGACAGGGGCGGGTTGTGCTATGCTCCCACTGTTTTATGGGAGTGGATAAAGCAAATCTGAATTTTGCAAAGACCCGTGCAGGAGACACAAACTTCCTAGCCACTGGCATATTTTTTTAAAAAATGCAAACTCCCTCAGAGAAATGCTGGAGGAAGCTTGATTTCCAGGTGGGCACAGAGGGGAAGCAAGAGGAAGCCCAATTTAACATGCAGGGGGTCCCTGGTAGATGAATGGTTAGTGTGGTTTTGAGCATCTGAATATTTATGATGTTTTTATTAGTTTTTTAATAATTAGAATTTTTAATTTTTAAAATTGTGGTAAAATATAAAACTTGCCAATTTAACCATTTTTTAAGCATAAAATTTAGTGAGATTAAGTGCATCCATATTGTTGCTCTTTCTCATCATCCCAAACAGAAACTGTATTCATTAAAAAGTATCTCCCTGCTCCTCCCTCTCCAGCCCTTTACAACCACTCCCAGCTCTCTCTCTATGAATTTGACTGTTCTAGCTAGCTCACATATGTGGAATCATTCAGTATTTCTCCTTTTGTGATTGGCTCAGGTTAAGGTTACTTAAACTGAGTAACTTGCTGCTTTCAAGGCTTCTCCATCAGAACTGCATTCCTTTCTAAGCCTTAATAACATTCCACTCTATTAGTAGATCACATTGTTTATTCAGCTATTGATGGACATTGGGTATTTCCACCTTTTGGCTCCTTTGGATAGTGCTGCTGTGAACACTGGAGTTCAAGAATCTGTTTGAGACCCTGCTTTCAGTTTTTCAGGCTGTATGTTCAGGAGAGGAATCACTTGAGCTTATAGTACTTCTATGTTAATTCTGAGGAATCTCCATACTGTTTCCCGCAGTGGCTGTACCCACCAGCAGTGCCCAAGGGTTTCAACTTCTCCGCATCCTCACCAACAACTGTGCTTTATTTGTGGATGAAATAGCCTTCCTAATGGGTGTGAATCAGAAAGCGTTTTAATGCGGTTTGAGTTGAGCACTTTTAGCCACTGAAGCATCCTCACGTTGCTTCCGTTCCCAGTCTGGAAGCTGGGGATGGGACTTTCCCCCTCCCAGAGTCTGTGATTTAAGAGCAAACCTTCCTTGACTTCACTCCAAGAAGTGAGAGGGGTGATTGATTTCAAGCTGGAGGGGAGACCAGGAGAGGAAACGGCTATCTCCATGCAAGGACGGGTTTCAGAGCCCACGTAGGAACCAGCCACCCCCTCGTTAGGACCAGGCTAAATGAGAAATCATTCCAGTCCCTTCTCTTTCTGTCCCCCAAACAATCACCATCAGTAAGTCTTCATTTCCCTGTTCTCCCTTCAGGGGCCCAGTTCCAACACTGCAAGAGATTACCCCAGTTTAAAACATTTTAAATCAGTAGCAGTCTGGGGTTACTGGGGATTAATTCAGGTAGACCTCTCGACAAGCCAATCAAGTCATTACTGCCTCTGTGGAGATTCGTGGTGGGTCCCAGGAATACCTGCAGTGGACTGTCTGCAGGCTCTCTCCCCTCACCCCACTGCTCAGTGACTTTGAGCCACCTCCAAACTGCTGGGACCCCACAGTCACGGCTGATGTTCTCCTTCCCCACACCCCCAGGAGAGCTGCGGGCTTCTACTCCAAGAGAGTAGAATTCCCTCCAAATGGCCGAGGTGGTGATAGCTCCTTTGGCCTCACAACTGTGGCTCCTGCCTCTGTTGGGAACTTGTATTAAACACCCCAAGGGCCAGACTGAGGGGCTTACTTGTCTGATACCTTCCTGCCTCCCACTTGCAGCCTGGCTCAGCCATGGAGATGCAGGTGAACAGGTGCCCCTCTCTCAGGAAGAGTTCGTTCCCCACACCCCCAGGCTCCCTCTCTTTTCCCAGCCACAGAGGGCTCATGGCCCCTTCTTCATTCTGAAGGATGTTCTAGTGTCCAGGGAGCAGGATGCTGAGGTCTCAGAGGTCCCCCTAGATATCCCCAAGGGGCTTGAGGCCTCAGACAGGGCTCCCACTGACTGGTATGTCAGTTAGGATGCATTGGGCTGCAAGTAACTGATAACCCCACCTCAACACAAAGAAAAGCATGTTCTCTCGCTGGAGCAGATGTACCAAGGGATTCCAGCTCCAGGGAAGGTTAATCCAGTGGTTCAATAATGTCTTCAGGAACTTGGTTGCCTCCATTTTTCTACCAGCATCCTCAGCATGTGGCGTGGTCCCAGGGCAGCTCCTAAGGTGCCAGTGGGTGGCCCCACTCCAGAAATCACATCCAGACACTGTAACATTCAAAAGAAGGCAGAAGAGGGGCTTTATCTCCTTCATTCCTCACTTTAAGAGCAAAAAACTTTACCCAGCAGCTGGACCCCTGAACATTCCCTTAAACTTCATCGGCTCTGCCTGTGTCATCATCAAGCTCAGGGAACCAGGGCAGAAGGGTGGGATGGCCATGATTTTATGGGGTTTTTCCACGTGTCACCTGAAGCACATTCACCCACTCCTGAGCTCTGTGAAGTCATCACACTTACCTGTGGGGTCATCCCTTTGTATCTCTCACGTACTTGCTTTGTTATTCTATTTTGCACTCATTTCCTTTTTTTACAAAAGAAACACCTTTGCTTTTTCTAAATAGTTCATTCAACACAGAATTATGTGGAGTACAACTATGGAAGGTGTCCTTGGCAACCCTCCCAGTCTCACTTGCCCCCCAGAAGGAAACACTGTTTCGGCGTGACCTCTTCCTGTCCCCCCCAGGCCTTTGCACATGAGCCTATGTCCATACACACAGCGGTGCTTTGCTTTCATTTTCACGTAGGTGGTGTCTGCCTCTGCTACTGGCGTGCTCCACTTAGCGCTCAGGGCTTACAGATCCCCTTCGTTCACTTCAGTGGCTGAACATTGTCCCACAGGGTGGGCAGTCCATTGCTTTGCATTCCAACTAGCTTTTCAATCCTGTGCCTTACTCCCCTAGCTGGGTGATAAACATCCTGCGGGCAGAGCTCTCCATCCTCAAACACTTAATACAGTATTTTCCTACCAGGTAAAAGTCAATTAACAGTCATTAATGGGAAGGGTCTGTCTCCCTTCCCACACGCTAGCTGTCTCAGCACTTCTGAGCCAACAGAAGGGACACAGTCTATCGGTCTGTGGCTCTCTGTCAACACAGTGACAAGTCAATCCACTAGCAAGGGAGAGCTGGTTGCTGTCCGCTGTTCCTTTGGTGACATTTTCTGGGTTCAGGGCGGCGCACCGTCTCCATCTCCCTGAGCAGCCCGTCAATTCAGAGCCTGGGCTACTTGCAAGGTTGTCCTACTGTTTGGCTCACGCAGGAGCATTGTGGCAGGGTTATTAACAGCCTGTGCTTCCTGGAGAACCATTTCAAGGGCTACTAATGGTGTTCGCAGGCTGTGGAGCTGGGACGGCTACCCAGATTCCTAGACACACACTATTAATAACCCTTTCCAGGTTTCTTGAGGCAGACACAACTACGTAAAGTAGATTACAATTGAACCTATTCTAGACCCTTCGGTGGGGAGAAATCACTTCAATGTGTGGCCATCACCTCAGAACAGACCAGCCAAGTTTAGGACAATCACTCTGTAAGCAGATGCTCGCCTTCAGACTGTGATAGCATCCACGAATATCATCTCAGGCCTTGGTGGGTTCCTTGTACTTCTGAATCTGCCGAGCTTCCTGTAGTAGCCGAAAAAATTACCATTGCGAAGGAGCAAAGACAAGAAACACCTGCCTCCCAGATGTGCTCTTTGCATTGGGCAGGACTCTCAAAACGTGGACCTCAACAGGAAACCTGGGATGAAGAAAGGAAATCAAGCAATAGACATGAGACTAAAATTAGTTTATGTCCCTCAGCTGATAACGCACAAGGGGAAACTTTCCGATCAAGCTGGTCCCTACCAGACTTAGTAACTAAAGTCTGCAACAGCACCAGGAAACCAGGGCGTCCACACGTGGGAAACAGGGCGACAGTGATCCAGACCAAGTAGATGCCTATGACAGGTTCAGAGGGAGGATCCACGGTGCTTCCAGACGGGGACGGCACCTGCCTCGCCGCGGCCTGCAAGGCCCATGCTGGACCAAACCTGCGCACTTCCGGGAGACACAGCGGCTCTGTCTGGGAAGCCGCCCTGCATGGCATTGCTGTTCGCTGTCTTGCACACCTTCATGTGTGTCCCCCTCCATTGGTGCGGGAAGGTTCCCTGCCTGCCTCCCTCTGTGTTTCTGTCATCTTCCTTGCCTGGAAATAGCCTTGACCATTACAGACCTTGATGACCCTTCTTCTTCTTCTTTCCTCACCCTATGTTGTTGAGAAGAACACTGCTAACAAGATAAGGAAGGTAGAATCAGGAGAAAACCTAGACTACCTCCTGTCGAAACGGGTGGGAGGGTTGGGAATAAGGTCGGGGGGGGACCTGAGGGATTTGGGGGGGTTGCCATGCAGGCTCCACCCCCTGCTCTGGCAGCGGGTGTCCCCAACACCCCCATTTATTACCTAATATATGAGATAAATATTTTTTAGACCAGCACTGCAGTCTATGGCTTCGGACCATGCGACTGGAAAGGGAAAGATGAAACCTTCCCAGCAACTTGGCATCATTTTCTTTCTTTCCTCTACAGGATAGCGTGTTTTCGCTGGTCATTGAAGAGGGTCCAAACAGTCCGGGAGAAATGGGCTTTCCTTCTCCCCAAGCCTGGCTCTCTCGGAGAAACAGGCCCAGGCAGGGCCACGGGGCCGCCGTCCTCACTAGAGCCAACTGCGGCTCCGGGTTAGGGTCTGGTCCGCTTCAGTCTCTGCTGTGCTCCTTTCCCAGGCGGAGCGCGGCCCAGCAGTCTGGACGCCGGCCAGGAAGCCCCCAACCGCTCCAGCCCAGGCCCCCGCTCGCCGACTGACCCCCACGACCGCCCAGCCCAGCCCGGCCCAGCCACATGGCCGCTCGCTTTCCTGATGTATGAGGTGGGTATAGTGTTCTCCCCCAAAGCAAGAACTCCCAGGGGCTCCTTAGTTAACATCCGTAAACATGTATCATGATAGTTACTATTCTAGTTTTGAGCTGAAACCGAACTGGCCAAAAGGAAAGAAAATACCGGCGCTGCCCCGGCGGGCAAAGACCTTGGCTTTTCTGGTATTTCCAGTCGGGCCGGTGGGAGCAAGTCCCCGGGCAGCCCTGGGGCAGCCGGCCGGAGCCCGCGGCTGCGCCCCCACGTCGGAGGGTGAGGGCCCCCCGAATCGAAACCGGGCTCTGCGTGTTTATCAAAGGCTGCGCGTCTCCCGTGAGACCCCTGGGGACGGGGACGCGGCGCGTCTGCCGTAGGGCCCAAACCCTGCCGTTCTTTGGGGACTGCCCGGCAGTGCAGGCGAACAGTACACACACTTTCGGTTTCTATGGTGGAGATCCGTAACCAGGGCCTCAGGGGAGTAGCTGCCGTTTCCCACGGAGAAGAATCTCCGGACTTCCGAGGCTGGTACTGAGAGGGCGCTTCTGTCTGGTTGGGCAGCCCGCACCAGTTACTGCCCCTAATGCCTACCACCGTGTCCTGCCCATCGGGGACCCTCTACACATACCTCAGCCAACCCGCCAGCCCCCATCCTCTGGGCCTAAAGAATTCCATCCCATCCCGGCTCCAGCTTCCATATGGAAAACAGCTGCCACATTTCCACCCGGCTCCTCTTCCTCCCAAAACAAGGCCTCCCACCCCGCTCCCTGTGGGCTTCCGGTCGGAGCTTCCGCCTCCTCCCAAGATGGCCGACACCGGAAGTGCCCGCCCTGCAGCCTCCGTCAGCACCCTCTGCACGAGGCCGTGTCCCGCTCCGCCAGCAGAGGCGTAACCCAGCGAGCCCTGCATCCGTGCGCAGGCCCGGGTGGAGACAGGATAACGCTCTTTAAACGGGTGCTGTTTAAATATCTGTTCAATATTTACTTAGAGGAAGGGCTAAGTACTCTAAATAAATAAAGGAAGGGCCCAAAGGAAGAAAGGCCTGGCAGTGGGGTGAGGGAGCAGCCTCAATCTCTTCCCCCAGCTCCAGAGACTTCATTTCTGGCCCCAAGTTTGCAATCTCCTCTCTGCAACACAAAAGCCCCACCAGTAAGGGCACCCTCCTGACTCCGAAGGCAATGCCCTGGTGACTCTCAGAACCTGTCCTTCCAGGCCCTGTTCATGTCTGCCTTCCCTCTCCTTGGAGATTTTCCCCCGAGGGAAGTCTGGAAAAGACTAAGGTCTCGGGTTTTTGCAACCAGAGCCGTTGCAGCCCTTCAGCTGGCCCGCCTGGCAGAAGGAAATGGGGTTTCTTTTCAAGCGCACTGGGCGGGCCGAGCACTGTGGCGCTCGTGTAGGGCGTGGCTCTGTGCCTGTGTGCCCCCTGCCCACCTGGCCTCCTGGGGCCTCCTGACGTAGGTCAGAGAGGCCGTGACGTAGGAGGTGCACGGCAGTTAGGAACGATTAATTCTGGCTTCTGCTTTGACACCCGGCCGCTGCCTCTGGGTGCCGTACTCCATAGCTCGGGCTGGGCTTTCTGCGATGCTTCCCAAGCTATCAGAAAGACTGCTTTAAAAAAAAAAATCTAATCTCTTATGGACCACTACTTTTCTACCAGCTAGAAATATAGAATTACTAGAAAGTGAAATTTAAAAAATGAAGATATACAAAATTCAAGCCCGATTTCTTTTTATGAGATTTACTGACCAAATTAATTTGTTACTTTGTTATGCAAGTTTTGAAGCTTACTCTCAGTTTCTGTTCCGGTCTCATTGGAGATCGGGAACAGTGTGAGTAGTATTGCACTGCGCAAGCGGGAAGCTCCTGCGGGCTTCCCCGCCCCGAAATCTGTCATTTTTCTGGGAGAGCGATTCTCATCCAACAGGGAGGGTGGTCAGGTTTCCAGCCCGGAGGCCCCAGACCAATCCCCAGGGTTAACACCGAGCTTGGGTTTAAGTTCAGGGCCTGTGCGATTGACCCCCAGATCCCCTTCCCAGCCAGCTTTTCCTGCCATGAGATGGGAACTCATGT
Source organism: Desmodus rotundus (assembly GCF_022682495.2). Lineage (NCBI taxonomy): Eukaryota > Metazoa > Chordata > Mammalia > Chiroptera > Phyllostomidae > Desmodus > Desmodus rotundus. Next base: position 4,425,776 of record NC_071388.1, on the reverse strand, counting down.
GTGCAGGGTGCCGTGACCTGCTGTCTTGAAATTGTGAGACGTGATATTCTCTCCTTTAGGTTTTACTTTTATCTGATTTTAGTCAAACATCAACCGAGTCAGTTATCATTGACTCTTCTCTATAACCCACTGCAAGCAAACGAAATGTGGAATCGGGGGGGCGTGGGTAGAAGGGAAGAAATAGTATTTTTTCTATTGCATCAACCACTAAAATGTTTCAATTCACTTTTTAAATAATGTTACCTTTTGTGAGATACTTTGGATAGGCCTTAATATAAGAAAAATAACGAGCAATAACTCCTGAAAATAGATTTTTAAAGTCTTTTGTCTTTAAAAGGAGCAGACCATTTCGACATTAAATACTTTGAGAAAATCAGTTTTCAAATTTCCTTTTGGAACCTGAAGTAGCAGGTCACAGTGGCCTCTTGTGGACGTTAGTAATTTAACAGTTGGAGTGGGCTAGGCAGAAAATTGAAACAATAATTTTTAAGTACTGAATTTCATCATTTATAAGACTCAGATTTTTTCACTGTTTTGAACACTTTTTAAATTGGGGTGTGGCTGGTAATATATGGCATGTCATAGTTTAATTGTTTTCTTCCCTAATGATACTTTGTCTTACAATTGTTGGCATCTTAGTTTCATCAAAATATGATTTCTGATATGACTTTTGTAGGACGTTCAATTCAGGCACTCTCCCTTTATTTGCCAATCCTCCGCTTTGTATCTGTGTCTTACTGACTCATTGCATTTTATATATGTCGCATAATGCATTATTTTCAAGGCTCTTCATTATATTGCATAAGGTAGATCTTTTTCCTTCATAACACATTAATGCATTGATATCAGTCAGCCCTAACTCCAGGAATGAACAGATCTATGACTGCTGAGACTCAGTAGCTCTCCGTGCTGGCTACAGGTCAGCATCACCTGCAGAGTCTTCTAAACTCTTCTCCGATCTGGTCTAATTGACCTAGGTGTGGTGCCCACACATTAGGAATTTTTAGAAGCTTCCCAAGCTTTTAAATTCTAATGTGCAGTCTCAGTTGAGAACTGATTCCTTCATTCAAGTCCAAGGGTTTCAAGATATATGGATTTTTTTTTAATAGTTGAGAAATATTCGGCATTTTTTTTGTATAGTAAACAACTTTCGTTGCTCACAATGATCATAATTATGAATGCAAAGGAGCTCTACTTCATAAAGCAATCGTGGGCAGCACTGAGACCAGGATATGCAAGAAAATAGTTTTTCCCCAAATCATCATCCCTTAGTGTGCCGTTGTGCAACACACAACTTGCATTGGATTCTGCACACAGGCACACAGTGCTGTTTGAAGTGAGCACCCCAATGAGATGAGGAATGCTACTGAAGCGTGAAACTGTGGCTATAAAATTTACAAGATGCCACAGTAATAATATACCTTTAACATACCATAACCCTCTCAAGGAATGTCTGTCCACTAAGGAAAAAAAAATTTAAGATATCATTTCCTTGGAATCCTCTCTCCTTGGCTGAGAGTGAACTCTGCTAATTCAGGGACTGACCCCTGAGCATACTACAAGGATGGCATAATTGCTCTTGACCTTCTGGCTAGTGCAGTAGTAGAATGTGATACCTCGTCAGGCAGCGACAGGGATCAGAGCGGTATTTCATGGGCGACAGCTTGGAGAAGAAAGGACCCCGTTCAGCTTTGGGCCCTAGCACTTGTGAACTTCATGACCTTCTGCGAGCTACTTGACAAATCTCCCGTTCCCCGACATGCGCACTTGGGATCCCAACACCGGCCTCGGCTATCACGGGCCTCGGTTAGCCTATGCAAACACGGGGCACGCGATGGCCAGCCAGCAATGACAGAAACTCAGGTGGGTTGGTGAGTCGGTCGTTTCTTCTAACTGCTTTCAGTTCATTGCAGAAGGTAGGGAGGTGGTGTTTTCCAGCACATTCAAGGCAGATAGACCATTAACCCCTTCCAGCCTGTCACCCTCAGCCCCTACAACTGTGGGTGCAAGGCCCAGGCCTGGGATCTGGGTTTAAACAATAGAATAGCCCCATTTCGTTTCCTTGGATTTAATCAATAAGAGGACTTTTTAAATTCATAGGACTTTTTTTTTTCTATTCAGTGCTCTTACAGCTGAATGTAACAACGTCCTAAAATATTCTCACTTCAGACTTTCTGTTTCCACCAAAAACAACCTTTATGCAGAGCCAGCAGCTGGCTGGGAGTCTGCCGTGTGTCCCTTCCAGAGAGAACCATGGGTCCTTTTGACTAAAGCCCAGGCTGCTGTTAAGAGAGATTAACAGCCTGTGATCCCCATCAATTAATCGCAGTGGTGACCCTGTGGGTAAAGGGCAGGAGGGCTGCGTCCATGTTAACATGGCAGAAAATATGGAAGAGAATCCTCAGGGAGGAAACTTGGGGGTCCAGGGCCGTTCCCTAAAGCCCAGAAGTCCCAGCGCAATTTCATTGGTCTCAGCCCCAAGCATCCCAGACTGCACCCAACACCACCCTGTGAGCACGGCCCACCTAGGGTCGGATGACAGTGGCCGTCTGCCAAAGGTCCTCACTAAGTTCCAATTGGATCTTACCCCGTTTCTGCCACCCACACTAGTGACTCACTCGTGCCTCTCGCCGTTGTGAAAAAGAAACGTGACGTGGACAGAAACTCCCAACAGCACCAGTCGCTCTAAACCGGCAACCCCCCTCACTTCTCATTTCACTGGTGCACCCGGGGCAGTAGACCTCCTGCAAACAGTGGTGGCCTTAGGTGTACCCCTTCGGCCCTCAGCGAAACCACCATTCTTTCCTTCTTCAAAGCGAGGGACCAAAGTCCAGGCAGACAGGCCGTCACCCAACAGAGAGCACGCATGTCCCCGAGAAGCCATGGCACTGACATGCCATCCCCTCTCCCCACCTGTTAGCTGGCCACCTCGGGCAACTCATTACGCTCTCCGAGTGTGTTTCCTCGTTGTTGAGTGGGACCTAAGAATCCCTGCCGCACGGTGTGCAGGTTTCGTGGGGACTGAGTGAGCGATGTCCGGCTGTTGCTGGCACAGTGTAACGTGAGCCCCACTTGAAACTTGAGGGTAAACATTTGAAAGGAGTCAGTAATTAGCTATTGAAAGGTAGTTGAAAAGAAAGGAAATATGTAAGCCAAAAAGAGCTTAAAAACCGGAATATATCTCCTTCCTGGAAAATGATCCTTCAGACCCTGTTGTGGGTCAGGCGAGGGCTGGGTGGGTCACCCTGTCCCAGGCGTCACTGTGCAGCAGCAGAGGTCTTGAGACCCAGCCCAAGCTCAGGGCAGCTCCAGGCCGAGAAGGCGGTACGGGCAAGCCCACGTTTCCTTTCCTTTGCCTACCCCTGATTTCTGTTAGACCTGGTGCTGGGCTCCTGCATATGGGGCCATGTGCTAACTTGAAATAAATAGGCTAAAAAGCGGGAACTAAGCAGCTAAGCCAAGTCAAACACGACTGTGGAAACCGACCCCGAGTTGCCCGGAGGTGTTCCCAAAAGCAAAGCAAACACTGCTCATGGACAGCCTGCTCTAATTCTCCACCTGGGGGACCGGCGTGGGGACACAGTGGGGCTGCGTGGGGCTGGGGCAGGCTCCTGTGCTCCGCACTGCCCATGGGGTCACTTGGGAGACCCCCAGGGCCCCCCATTGGCTCCCATTTTTTGAGGCCACAGCTCTGTCTCAGAGACCTTGGCCGCCCATGAGGCAGCTGATCACCTAGGAAGCAATAAATCACATTTGGCTTTGCCCCGGCTGGCTCCTGCGCTACAATAAGTCACTAGCTTGTCTTCGGCTCCAGCAGCCCATCTAGAATCAATATTTATCGTCCACGTGTCTAGATCCGTGATTTTCAACTTTACCACGCTAAGATTCTCCCGGTTTGGGGCCAGGCTAACAAAAACACACGAATTCCCAGAGCTACCTCCTCAAACTTTGATGCAGTAGCTCTGGGCGGGGACTCTGGAAACTACCTTTTTCAACTTTATTTTTCAATTGTAGTTTACATTTGATAATATATTTTGTATTAGTTTCAGTTGTAGAGCAGAGTGGTTGGACAATCCTATGCTTTATAAAATGCTCCCCCTGATATCTCCAACACCCACCTGGCACCACACGCAGTTACCACGGTATTACTGACTACATCCCAGTGCTGTGCTTTACATCCCCGTGACTACCCTGTGATTGTCACTCTGCACTTCTCACTCCCTGCGCCTCTTTCACCCAGCCCCCAGCCGCCCTCCCCTGCGGCAGCCCTCAGTCTGTTCTCTGTGTCTGTGAGCCTGTTGCTATTTTGTTTGTTCATTTATTTTGCTCTTTAGATTCCACATATAAGTGAAATCACACGGCATTTATCTTTCTCTGACTGACTTGTAATACCCTCTAGGTCCATCCATGCTGTCGCAAATAAGATTTCATTCTTTTTAAAAACAGTTTAGTTTTTATTGTATTTTTTCCATTAATATTTATCACCCTTAAGATTCCATTCTTTTATTTATGCCCGAGTAATATTCCATGGTATATATGTCCCACAGCTTTCTTATCCATTCACGTACTGATGGGCACTTGGGCTGCTCCCAGATCTTGGTGATTGGAAATAACGCTGCAATGAACACAGGGGTGTGTGTGTTCTTTCAAATTAGTGTGTCGGGTTTCTTCAGATAAATACCCAGAAGTGGAATTGCTGGGTCATAAGGCAGTTCCATTTTTCATTTTTTGAGGTAACTTCATACATACTGCCTTCCACGGAGGCCGCACCAGTCTGCATTCCCACCAACAGCGCACGAGGGCTCCCTTTTCTCTACATCCTCGCCAACACTGTTGTTCGTGGATTTATTGATGACGGCCGTTCTGATGGGTGTGAAGTGATATCTCATGGTGGTTTTAATTTGCATTTCCCTGATGATTAGTGATGTTGAGCACCTTTTCAGACGCCTGTTGGCCGTCCGTACGTCCTCTTTGGAGAAGTGTCTATGCAGCTCCTCTGCCCGTCTTCTAATTGGACTGTTTGCTTTTTTGGTGTTGAGTTCTTGATAAGTTTTGGATATTAACCCCTTATTGGATGTATCTTGGCAAATATCATCTCCCATTCAGTGTGATGTTTTTCCATTTCATTGATGGTTTCTTTTGCTGTACAAAAACTTCTTAGATAGAGTCCCATTTGTTTATTTGTTCTTTGTCCGAGAGATATATCAGAAAGAAATATCACTAAGAGAAATGTCAGAGATTTTGCTGTGATTTCTTTGAGTCTTATATTTAACTCTTTAATCCATTTTAAGTTTATTCTTAATTGTGGTGTAGGAAGGTTGTCTAATTTTATTTTTTTGCATCTGCCCAATTTTCCCAGCACCATTTACTGAACAGACTGTCTTTGCCGCGTTGTATGGTCTTGCCTCCTTTGTCAGGTAGTCACTGGCCACGTGGGCATGGGTTTATGCGGGGCTCTGTTCTGCTCCATTGATCTGTGTGTTTGTTTTTATGCCAGTGCCATGCTGTGTTGATTACTGTAATCTTGTAGTGTAGTTTGATATCAGGTAGCACGATTCCTCCAACTTTGTTATTTCTCAAGATTGCTGTGGATATTTAGGGTCTTTTGTGGTGGAACCTGCTTTTAACAAACAACCCTACAAATGTGGAAACTGGCCAGCCTCAGGTCCACATGAAACTCTAAATGCATATAAAACAACTAGATTCTAACGCCTATCACATAGCACATTCAAAAGGGGCCCAATCCCTAATGAGTAATTCTCTCTAGGAACCCAGGCCTCTAGTGCAAAATGGCTGTGCACATTTTAAGTAAAAACGTATTGTATGTTCTTACTCCCTGGATTGCATCCCTGTGGGCAGAATCACAGATCTGTCACCATTGTGGCCATCAAAAATCCTAAAATCTAGCTGGAGGAATGGCTTGCTAGGGACACACCAGCCAAGTGGAGAGGTGGCAAGGCATTCAGGGATGGAGGGACTTTTGCCATCAATAGCATCTCTCCCAGGGCTGGAACCAGAAAGACGGCAGGGAATTCCATTCCATGGAACAAGCATGCGCTGAGACCTACTATGTACTGGCCCAGTGACCCAGTGGATAGAAGCTGCCCTGTAAGGAGTAAGGCAGCTGGCTGGAGGGAGGGGGAGAAGGGAAAGAGCTGTCTGACCAGGCCATGGTCGACCAGGGCAGAGAAGGGCACAGCTTGGGGGCGGGGGTGGGAGCCTCATCAAGACCAGGGTGTTACATGTTATGGGGTGAAGAGGGGGGTTGAAAATTTGGGGAGGGTTTAGTCTTGATTAAATAGGCAAAAGTCGTGATTAAATGTGTTTCTTAGTCAGAGCATAATATTAAGAGAAGAGCTTCAGGAGCAGACGAGAAGGCTGCTGGGACAGGCACAGCCAGAGCAGAGCTCAGGAGAGGCTGGGCCCTGCTGGAATTGAATTCCGTGGATTCGAATGGTCAGTGGAGAATGGTGGGGAGGGGTGCTGAGTTGAAGGGCGTCCTCCACCCCAAATTCCTGTCCTTTCTGGAACCTCACTGTGTGCCCTCATTTGGAAATAAGGCCATTGCAGATGTAATTAGCAGAGTTGAGATGAGGTCATGTGGGAAGGAGGGAGGACTCTTAATCCAATATGACTGCTGCCCTTATAAGAAAAGGGGAGAAGACACAGACGGATGGATGATGACAGCAGCAGACATCTGAGTGATGCGTCTGCCGCCCAAGGAACTCCAAGGATTGCGGGAAACCACCGGAAGCCAGGGGAGAAGCCCAGACAGATTCCCCCACTGAGCCTCCAAGAAGGAACCAAACCTGCCAATGCCTAGATTTTGGACACCTGGCCCCCTAAACAATGAGAGACTAAATGTCTGTTGTGTTAAGCCACTCGGTTTGTGCTTATTGTTACAGCAGCCCCAGGGGATGGATGCCGGGGTCTTGAGGAGGAAGGAAGCCAGGGACTCGGCAGCTGCCTGCCCCTCACTGCCTGCACGTCTTCTATTCCCTAGTCTACGCAGTTCCGAAACAGGTCACAGTAGCCACCACTTAGTAGAGGTTTCTGAGCCTTCTCCAGAAATTCAAGATTTTTTCCTGGTTATTAAATGTGCACCAAGTAATTGTGAAGAAGAGGCCTTGTGGTTCCAGTTTGGGGTTGGGTGGTTTCAAGGGGAAGGCCCCACGCCCGCCTCTCCCGGCTGGGCTACTGTCCTGGGCTTCCCCGGTGGCTTCTGAGTGGGAGAAGACTGAAGACAGAAACTGTGAAGGCTGGTTTCCCGTGAGAGTCAGGGTTCCTTGGACCTCCAACTCTGCGTGTGCTATGTCATTTACTTGCCATCACGGGTGTCCTCTCCCCCAACTCAATGAAATTTCCTAAAAGCAACCACTCACAGGCTTTCCTCTGTCATGCTCCCTGAGACAGTGCAAGTCACGAAAAATGGTGCGTCTTCCAGCTCTGGCCCAGTGGCTGGTGGCTCAGTTGGTTGGAGCATCCACCTGTACACCAAAATGTTGCATGTTCAATTCCTGGTCAGGGTGTGTACAGGAGGCAACCGATCCATGTTTCTCTCCCACATCAATGTCTTTCCCCACCTCCCCATTTCTCGCTCTCTAAAATCAAAAAAAACATACCCTCAGGTGAGGATTTTTTTTTTTTTTTAAAAGGTGCCTCATCCAGCTGGACAGATTGTAAAAGGACACCCCTCTCTGGGCAGCTGAATTACAACAAGTGCCCTTGCTGAGTGCTTTGATCAAAGGACCCGACCCCTCCAATGGGGAGCAGGGCTCGGCCAGCTGAGCCCGGGTTGGACTTTGGCCCCTACAAGGCCCACGTTGCAAAGTAGTGACACTGAGCCAACCCAGAGCAGGGTCCCTTTGATGACCTCTTCGTTGGAGCTGAAGGACCCAGCGAAGGTGGGCTCCCGCCCTTCTCTGGGCTCGTCCTGCTGCAGCTAGCTCCTGTGTGTATGTCTGTCCCTAGCTGGAGGGGAAGAAAGCTTTGTGACACTGTCTGTCTTACCTGATTTCACACTCCCATCACCTGACACTGGGCTCCGTCACAGCACACCCGCACCACAGGTTTGCCCAACTCAGATGTACGCATCCAACGTGAGACCGGAAATCTCTCTCTTTACTCAACCAATCGGCTACCCTACAGGCACCTTTCCCATCGGTTCTTCCATTGGTCTTTAATAGACAGATCCAGACAAGAGAAGTAAAATCCAATTCCGGGAAGGAGGAAAAGTCAAGCTTTTAATCCTCCAGGACCCGAGAAAAGGCAGTATTATTATTATCATTTTGCTTTTTTCCTTTCTCTCCGCACACACTTCTCCTGGCTCACAAAAGCATCCCCTCCCTGTCAGCAGCGTCACTCTGTGCTGTCACCACCAGGGGCTGAAGCTGAAGGCTGACCACCACAAAGAAGCATCACTTCCATCCACTTCCTCTGATGCGACCCTGGAAGCATTAAAGGAAATGAAACCATGGCGTCCTTGGGCCACCCACGATCGCGCCCCTGGACTAACATTGCATTGCTGGCAGCAGGTCAGGGAATTGGCTCCTAACTCAGCCTGTGGAGGGTGGATAATGTAGGTGTCTCGAGGCATTTGGGACCCCAGAGGGGGCTGTCAAGGTGACAGATGTGCCCCACAAGGGTTAACAATGTCTCAGTTATACAACGATGAAGGAGTTTTTTCTCAGCCTCTCTCCAGCTTTCCTGGGCCCCAGTCAGGCCTTTAAGGTGATTTGTGCGAAGCCTTTGAAGTTCATTATTTTCAGAGCTTGCGCTGGGCCTGCTTGAGTTTGCTGAAGGATAAGAGTTACTAGAGATATGAAAAATCAATTCAAAGGCAAGAGAAAAGAAAACAGGCACGGAGCCGCTTCCTGTTGGAAAGCAAAGAAAACCTGTGTTCTCTGTGGCTTTTTCTCCCTCCTGGATTGGGTGGGAGGGAACCCTGAGTGATGGGGGTCATTTGCTCGTAGGGATCCAGTCAGTTGGTTTATATTAGGAAGGGGGAGCCAGGGGTGCTTGGTGGGGTGCCCTGAATTCCCACCTGGTGGTTCTCAGCCTGCGGGACTTTGCCCCGCAGGAGAAAGGCTTCTCAGTTGCTTAGACTGAGCAGTCCTTCAGAAACCTTGTTACTGTGACATGGTGTATCTTAACCTCCTACGGCTGCCCTAGCAAAGTAGCACAAAATGTTTGGGGGGAGGGGGGTTGATACTGGCATTTATTCTCTCATGGTCCTGCAGGCTGAAAGTCTGAAATTAAGTTGTCAGCAGGGCCACCCTCTCTTTGAAGCTCCAAGGAGACTCCCCCGAGCCTCTCCTAGCTTCTGATCCTTGCTGCCCACCTTTCATGTCCCTTGGTTTGTGGCAGTGTCGTCCTGACTTCTGCCTCTGTCTTCACAGTCTTCCCTCTGTGACTCCTGTGTGACTGTGTCTAAGGACACTGGTCACATTGGAGTAGGGCCCACCCATCTGTTCTCATTTTGCCTTCATCACCTCTTTAAAGGCCCCATCTCCAAGTAGAGCCATTTTGAGGTGCTGGGGTTTAGGACTTTAGCATAGAGATTTGGGGTGTTGCACAGTTTAGCCCATAACCAACATCTTTCCATGCCAAGGTGATGAGAACTCAGACTCACTTCTACCATGCAGGTGAGCAGGGGCCACAAAGCTTCTTTAGTTCTCTTTCTCGTGAGCCTCACTCCCACAGCAACAGAGAGGGGACTTTAATTTGTCATTAATATTATCTCCATCCTCTTTGATTGAATCATCACCTTTGATCGAAACAGGCCCCACCAGAGAAATATTAATTGGCAGAGTTCAACTCATGAGTTTCTCTCCTTCTGACCCTCTGATCCAAGATGGCAGCCAGAGCACAGGGAGGCTTGAGGTCCCCGTGAAGGCAGACTGGGATGCATGGGTTAGATCTGTTTTGGGGACTGAGGGCATAGCCTTGGGGTCTGTCACATGTGGCCATATCACCTTGGAGCCCTACCTCCAAGGTCTAGTGGGATGCCCATTCCATCCGTAGAGAAGGTGGGCTCCTCACATGGGCTCGTAGTTTGACTCTTAGCTGTATGCTGAACCTGATTTGGGGACGTGCAAGGATCCCTGGGTCCCCTCCATGCTGCAGAGGAATGCAGGCTTTGGAGAATGCTGACTGACCTCATCTATCCCACCTTCCTGCCACCATCCACTCATCCCAGTGTTGGGATGGTGTTGTCTCCTCTAACGATTCCAAACAGGGAACGGAAGAACGTCCCATGTTCCTTGGGGCCCGCTCAGGATGTTCAATTTGGTGCGAGTAGGATGCACACGTGTGACCACTGGCTTCCCCTTCCAGCCTCCCTTTTCGTCCTCATGCACCAGGGCTGGAAGCATAGCACCTCCCCCATTCCTTGTGGCAGAAACTTGTGTGTGATGTCCTGAGTTTCCTGGAATATAAGAACCTCAGAGTTCAGATCTCCAGGCCTGGATATTTATATGGTAATAAGCTCAAAGGATTTTGAAAACTCTCTCATGCCAATGCCTGGCTTTCAAGAGCACTGTCTTGCTGAAAACATACATTAGATATCAGAAGCCAAAAACCTAATATTTCTTGCCATTTCTGGTCCCTGCCCTGCCTCCCAGGGCTGCCAGAAGAGCAGCCTTCTCTCCTCACAGACCCCTCCTCAGTCGGGACTTTCAGGGTGACCTCACCTCTCTATGGAGCTGACCCTGAGACCAGAAGGATGAGACCCAGGCCCCTTCTTGGCCTCTTACGAGCTGCTCACTCTGAGGACGCTCTTTCCTCCTTGAGCCCAGGAGAGTGCAGGACTCTTCTCAGGTGGCAGAAAAACAAAACAAAAAAAAAAAAACAACAACAACAAAAAAACCCCCACACTGACTCAACAAGTATTCCTTCAAGGTCAGTTCTGTCTTACTCCTGGACCTCAACTCCTAACTTAAGGGCCAAGAATTTGACCAAGTTCTTGGTTCTAATATGGCCCAACCCAAATAGCCGTCAGCCAGAACAGGGCTGTGGGAGTTTCCTATGGCTGCCGTAATAAATCACACGAGGGAGGAACCCTAAAACAGCAGGACTTCATTCTGGCACAGACATGGAGGCCAGCAGTCCAAAGGCAAGGTGTCAGTAGGGCCATACGCCCTCCACAGGCTCTCCCTTGTGTCTGCCAGCCTCTCGTGACTGCCAGCACGCCTTAGCGCTCCCTGGTTTGTAGCTGCATCACCACAATCTCTGTCTCCACCTTCACATGACATTCTCTCCTGGGTCCCCTCTCCTCTCCTCATCACGACACCAGCCATGGATTTGGAGCCTAAGCTAATCTAGCATGGCCTCATCTTACCTTGGTTACTTCTGCAGAGACCCTGCTTCCAAAAATGATCACATTCCGAGGTTCCAGGTAGACATAAGTTTTCAGGTGGATAGTATTCAACCCACTATAGGAATTCCTGGGTTAATTCTTCCTAATGTTGTTCTCATTGCCCTGATAAAAACCCCAAGCACAGAGTGGGTACTCTGCAAGAGAACAGGGCTTCCCCACCCATCCTCCCAGAATGCACCCTATTGATCTGAAGGTTGTATGTTTTCAGAACAGCCTTATAGACAGCAGCAGCTCCTGCAAACACTGATCTGCATGCAACATTTGCTGGGACTCCCCCTCGCTCCCCCTCTCTGAAACAGTCCGCCCCACTCCCACTCCTTTAGGACCATTTGTTTATTTGTTTATACCGCTTCTTGTTCCGAAAAGGATTTCAGGCAGATGGTTTTTACTACCCCGTTCAATGGACACAGCAAGATCCTGTGGCAAACGCAGCTTTCTTCACAAACATCAACGTCCGCAAAACCAGCACAAAAAAACCCAAAGGCACTTGGAAGTTGAAATGACAGTGTCAGGTTTGACACCGGGCCCCTCTCTCATTTTCGTTGACTCACTGAAACGTCCACTCCAGTTCCGCTCTTGCAAGCTGGATGTGTTCTGTCCGATTTTCAGGGTAACTTCTTTCTGGGACAGGCCTCTAGCTAAGCAAAGAGATTCCAGATTATTAGGAGCTGACCATAGAGATTCAAGTGCCTGGTTTTCGGGCACAGACCTTAGAAGGGAAGCTGTGAGGATAGCCCAGCAAACCAACAATGTACCCTGCAGTCCACGCAACCTGCATTAGTTTGCTTTGTCCTAAAAATGGTGAAGGGCATGCAGCCTCCTAACTTAACATAATAAGGGGAAGGCCTTTCTCTGGCTCCAAGTTGCTCTCCTTTTTACCTTATTTACAGAGAATTAGAAAAACTGAGCTTTGCAGCTGTGCCAAGTCATCTCAGGAAAGAATGTGCGTGTCCGTCTCTATGTGTCTCTGTGCACACGTTCATGTGTGCTCAAGTGTGTGTGTGTGTGAAGGGGGCGGGGACAGGAAGCAGAGGGGAGGGCATAAGGAACCTCCAGACTTACCAAATCCAGTGTCCAGGGCTTTCCCCTCCAGTGGAAAGAGGCTGACGGTTCTAAGGGTGTTTCAGGAGCTTCTGAGTCCCTTGTCCATGCACCGCCTGATCTGTGGCAACCGAGGTCTTTTGTAGGTAATCAAGATAGGGCCCAGTGAAGGAATCCTGGTCCCCAAGTTGTTATGGACAGAAGCTAGGACTGGGAGTGGAGAAATGACTTCCAGAAGATTGTGCCTGGGCCCCACACTGCTGGTCAGCGAACCTTGGTGGCAAGCAAGCACAGGGCCTGCCTGCAGAGCTCCGCCCTGAACCTGCTGGCTCCCAGCAGCTGCCTCTTCTGACGGCTCGAGGGAGGGTGGGCAACTCTGAGCTGGCAGCCGTGGAGGACAGAGCTCGGGGCTGGGTCAGAGGGCCAGGGTGAGGCCTCGATCTTTCTGTGACCAGATGTGAGGGCCAGATGAGATGCCTGAAGATGACAGCAGCAGCTTCATTCGCGTTGTCTGGCTAAATCACAGCCTGTATAAAAGTCCTTTGTAAATTACAAGGCAGGAGGCCCCTGGAGGTGTGACGCGCGGCGTCTCCTGACCTGTGCGTTCAGGGAGTAGCAATCAGGAGTCCCGGACGGGCTAGGCCCTTGTCCAGGCTGGCAGGTGGATGACCTGGCAGTCTTCTTGGGCCCCACCTGCGGTGGCCCCGCTCACCAAGGCAGCCCCTTTAAGAGACAGCAGGGCCAGTTGCACCAGGCTGGGCCGGCCTCACCACAGTGCACCCTTAAGCAAAGAAGGGCTCGCTGCAGGCAGGCCACCTCTCAGGTGGGCCAGGGCCTGGACTTGGCATTTGGCTGGACTCAGAATTAGCTAAAATAAAGGAGGCAAATGTCGTTTTGTTTGCTACCTGCGAACGTTTATTCCAATGGAGCTCCTCCCAGGTAAATGAAGGGAGTGTTATGAGACCACACTGGGAGAGGTGGTCGGACTCAGAATGACTCGTGGAAGACCGGTGTGTTCTCTGTGTGTGTGTGTGTTCGTGCTAAAATGCACGTAGCATCTAACTTACCACTTGCACCACTTTCAAGTGTCCAGCCCCAAGCATCAAGTCTGTTGACATCGCAAAGCCACCGCCACCATCCGTCTCCAGGACTTTCTCATCTTTCCAGCTGAGACCCTGCCCCCACTGAACACGCACTCCCCACCCGTCCCCTTCCCTCGGCCCCTAGCACCACCACCCTGCGGTCTGTCTCTGCGAGTGGCCAGTCTAGGCGCCTCGTAGTTGGAGGGTCGTCCACTGTCTGACCCTGGGGATTGGCTCATCTCAGTCAGCACGGCGTCTTCCAGGTTCCCCACGCTGTGGCGTGTGTCCAAGTTGCTTTCTCTTTAGGGCTGAATGTTAGTCCATTCAGCTGTGGCCACATCACGTTTTGCTGATCCATCCGTCCATCAGCGGGCACCTGGGCTGTTCCTACCTTCTTGCTGTTGGGAGCGATGCTGCTGAGGACATGGGTGTGCAAATAGCAGTGCGAGTCCCCGCTCTCGCTGCTGTTGATCTCCTTCTATCTGAAGACATGATTTTCTATTGTCACTTTTTACACGCGCCCTGGGAACCTTGGTTGGGGAGTTCCTGGTGTCTGCCTCATCCAAAAGGCAGGAGCTTCCCATGTCCAGAGCACAGAAGAGCAATTAGCAAATACAGGATCGTGTTGAAATGTCTGTCGCTGAGACCTGTCAGCTAAGTTACAGGCCCCAGACAAGCAAAGACGTCGTACTTCACAAGTGTGTCGTTTGGATTTCAGACACTTCCCGCTCCATACCAACTGACCCACGCGAGTCAAGAACTGTTTGCCCTGACTGCGCCGAACTAAGATACACGGAGCCTTTGGGAATAAGAGCATGAACAGGGACCTACTCAGGTCGCTGGCCCAGGGCTGGTTCTTTTGTCCATCGGGAGCCACGGGCCATGGGCCTGGGAGGGTTCACACCTCAGCCAGGACAGGGGCAGTTGTTCCAGGGAAAGTCCAGGCGATCGAAGGTTTGACTAAAAGTCTTCAAAACCTCACATTACATCCACTTCACTCACTGTCAAATGTAGTATGTAGTATTTCCTAAAAATGCCACAGTATATTTAAACCAACTTGGGCTTTGCATTTTCTCTCAGTCGTGTTCCCCGAGTAGACCCACGGAGTGCCAAGAAATCAATGGAAGTTTTATATTAAATGTGTTACTGTCAGCCAAATCACCCCAAAACCAAAATTATATATTTTATTCCCAAAACACCCCAGCATATAATTACAAACCGTATGGGTGCCTTTTGCTACATACGTGTTTGCTAAACGGAAGGGCTCGATGTGGGCCTGGGATGACCCTGAACGAGAAGAGACGATCTCGCTCATGACGGTGACTTCCAGGGACGAGACAGCACGACGCTGCCTGGCCTTGGGCTGTGGATCCACTCTCAGGAGGTGACATTTCACAGGCACTCCTAACTCCTGCTCGGAGTCCCCAGCATGACCAGGATGCGCCCTTCCTGCCATCACTGTGCACTGCCCGGAACTCAGGGATGGGCTCTGGTCCACGTCCAGGGCCCCTGGGGGCCACAGAAGGATCACAGCCCTGAGTCCCTGCCCTTGGGGCACCTCAGTGGAACAGAGAGACCGAGATGAATACACAAGTCAAGTCACATGGTGGTTCTCAGCCATTCTGGTCCCAGACGGCCGGCAGCTGAAGGCACTCCCAGCACGGCCCAGGTCCCCTGGCCACCTTCTGGTGCTGTGTCTGAACTTTCAGAAGGACCATCCCCAGCCTTAATGGACTCTCAGGACAAATTCTCATACATCCCAAGAAAGCCACCTTCTTCAGCATGTCCATCATCTCCAGCTCATAGCAAAAATCCCTCACTCTACATGGTACCAATGACCCACCCGGCTCCACACCCTCCACAGACATCACCGAACTGGCCATATCTGCAGTGGTGGCCCCCAAAACCCCAAACATTTGCACACTGGCCCGAATTCGCCAGCCTGTGTCCACCACCTGTGGCGGCCTGCAGGTTGAGAAACTCTGAGTGGCTCAATGTGATGAAAGTCCAGGGCAGTGTGGGGACAACGGCCAGGTGACCAGCTCAGAGAAGGCCGGGCGGGCCGGGCAGCAGGAGGGCCCACTGTGGAGGGCCCACTGTGGGTCTTTTGTCATCGCAGGAACAGACTGTTCGCTGGGGAGCCCTGAACCCCTGAACTGGGACCCAGAGGAGTGAGTGGGCACAGCCGGGACCAGCACAGGGATCGCGGGCAGGCGGCCAGGAAGAACAGTGGCCGGCCCGCCACACCAGCCTGGACAGTCACCAGAGGGTGTTTTTGGGTGGAGGGGCCTGTGCACAGATGCATCAGGCATCCCTCTGAACTACAGAAACAATATTTCCGGTTGGTCCTGAATGTCTGCCTGGGCCTGGCTGCCCCCTTCGGGCACAGGGCAGTTAACCACCCAGCAAATGACATGTGTGCCACACACAGTAATTGTCTGGACACTCTTCTGTCAGGCGCCCGGGTCCTGAAGCTTCCAGTCATCAGAAGAAGGGAGGAAGACGGGAGGGCAGATCCTGCCTGTGGGACCAGCACCCAGCTGGGTCCCAGAGCAGCCCCACTGGCTGGCCAGGGAGCTGATGAGACCGACGGGACTCAGTGACCTCTGACCTCTGCATGTGAGTCTGGGGGATTCGCAGGTTGGGAGGTTTTGGGGTTGATAGTCATTTGTCTCAGGGCTGTGGGCAGGCGAATGTCCTCTGGGCAAAGCGGTCACATCCCTCTGCAGACAGGCACTGTGGCTGGGCCTGGGGGGCTGGGGGACCCCAAGCAGCGGAGTGTGGAGGCAGCAGGGCTCCTGAGCAGCACAGGAGGACAAGAGCCTGGTTCCTAGGTGTTTGCGAGAACTCGTTCATTGGCTGGACCCCCGACTGGGCGCCAGGACCGAATCTGGAGAGTGTTGTGAGACTGTGTCATCTGGGGGTGCTGGTCAGCACGGCCTCGGGTGCGCTCTGTGAATAATCAGAGTTCCAGACCTGGGAGCCTTGTCCTCCCCTCCCCCTCCCCCCGCACCCCTCTCCCGAAAGCACACACACATGCAAACACACTCTCTGGCCTGGGAGAAGGGGCAGGAACGAGATGGATCTCTCTTAGTCGGGGTGGAAAATGGTACCAAAGAAAGGAAATCTGTGCCATCTGATATGTGAGCTAATCCTTCAGCTACCTGGAGCCCCTCGTCCCCAGCAGCTGCCGTGGTCTTCACAGGACAGGCACTGAGGCCCAGGCCTGCTGGGGGGCGGGCCACGGGCAAAGTCAAAGGGGACCTGGGATTAGTGTCCCAAGAGGGTCCCCAAACCTTGGAGCCACTCATGGCACTGGCTTCAGCTGTCTTTTCCCACCAAGAAACTTAATTCCTGCAGTTTTTAAGGGCAAAATCTCTTAATCACTCGGTTTAGCTTCTTAGTCTTGGGAACCAGAGGACAGCTCCGTGGTTTGCCCAGTGTCCAGCTCTGGGTCCGGGCCCCACCCATGTGCCTGGGTCGCCTCCGTGGCCCCAGGAACCCACTGATCTGCACCAATGATAAAACTCCAGTGCACGCGCCTTGCCTTTGCTGAGTGTCCTTCCTTTGGGGCTCCCAGGCTCGCACATGCACTGTCTCAGCATCTTCTAGATGGTGCTGGGAAGCAGCTGTTGGGACACAGGCAGCCAGGGGGGTCCTGGAAGGCCAGGCTGTGTGCCCCAGATCAGCCAGATGGGAAGCCGGCCTCCATTCCCATCTGGCTCCATCTGCTTTGCAAAAGTCTCTTACACTTCCTGGGCTTTGCTTGCCATCTGCATGAGAGGCTTAGGAAGCCAGTGTGGCTCAGTAGGTTGGAGAGTCATCCTGTAAACCAAAAGGTCATGGGTTCGATTCCTGATCAGAGCACATAGGAGACGTAGCCAATCAGTGTTTCTCTCCCTCTCTCCCTCCCTTCCTCTCTCTATAACATCAATAAGCGTGTCCTTGGGTGAGGACTAAAATTTAGATCAGAGAGTGTCTTCCATGACACAGAAATGATGGCCTGTTTTCAAGGCTTCTACCTGCGCCCTTTTTAAAATGCAGATGGTCAGTCTTGCCAGGTGAGGAGTGATTCTTGGTGCTTTCACACTCAACACTCCTCTCTACAGCCACCCTCACAGTCCCCACCCCGGCGGGGTCCTTGCACCATCTGCAGGGGGAGAGGCACCCAGGGCCATGGGCTTCCTGCGGGGCTCCCACAGCAGTGACACACGGGGACTTTCCCACTGGGGGCCATGGGCTGGGAGGGTACTCAGGGCTCGCACTAAGAGTTCCCCCGCCTGCCCCGTGACTCAGTGAAAGGAAGAGAAGGGGAAGCCGGGACTCCCTCACCTCGGCCGCCCCTCCGCATGGCCCGGGGCCCTGCAGAGCACAGGGGACTTGAAGCAGAGTGTCTTGGGCCAAGGAGCCAGCCACCCACAGGCAGTTGCTTGCCCATGGCCCTGGGTGGGCGCACACACCCACCGCCTACAGCAGGGGAGAGGAGAACTGCGGTTTACCACCGGGGCTGTTTCCCCTGGCAGCCACTCTGGGGCACGGGGACCAGCAATGGCTCTGTTTTCTAAAGGCTCCTCCCTGGCAGATATTTACAGAGGTATCTGGGCTGCACGTAAATGAAGAGCAAATAAGCATATTTTTTATTCTGTGGAACACTGCAAAAGGTTCTCCTGTTCCCTTCAACATCCAAACAGGGCGCACTCACCGGTTTCGGGGAGGAAAATCCCCTTGTCTAGTCCCTGGGTCTGTCCATCACAGGCAGGGCCGCCGTCATGGGCCTGTGACCGGCACAGTCGCCCTGGACCTGCGCTGGGAAGGGCCCACGCTTGGCCCACACTTGGTCTGATGCGCTGCAGTCGCCGTCTTGAAATTCTTAATAATTTTGGAATAAGGGCCTCCCTTTTTTTTTTTTTTTTTTTTTTTGCACCGGGTTCTGCAAACTGTGAGGCCAGTCCTGTGAGCAGGCAGAGCTCCCTTACTGTGCTCAAACTTCCAGACAAAGCGTCCGAAGCCCAAGCCAGAAATACCATGCACCGCTCTGTCCGCGAGGTCTTTGCTTTTACAGGGACCTCCGCAATTGGAAATCACATTCCGTTTACCGAATTAATTCTAAACTCCTTAGGTGTTCTAAAAACACATACATTGAATGTTGGAGAGGGGGTTGGGCAGGGGAGAGTAATGGGGGAAAGGGAGGGACAACTTGTTGTTGAACAACAATAAAAAAAATTTTTTTTAAACCCACATACATCCAAGGATCACTGGCCTACCGCAAGGACTGACCCGCCCACCCTTCTCTGACCACTGGGAGGATCATTCTTTGGGGCGGGGCCGGGGCAGTTTGTGCTGGAGGGCCATCTGGGGCAGTCTAAAGGCCTAGAGGGGTAACTCCCTGGCCAAAATAACACACGAGGGAGGCTGAGTGTCCAAGAGGGGCTGGGGCCCCCGAAAGGACCTGGGTGGTAAGAACAGGCTGGGGGTGCTGGAAGGTGGGACCGGACAGCAGAGCAGTGCCCAGGGGAGCCGCCTCTTTCTAGGTGCCCGGCTGTCAGAAGGGGCGTCCGGGGTGGACGAAGGTGCAGGACCAAGGACGGGCAAAGAGGGGGTGGGATGGGGCTTGAGCGCTGCATGATGTGTGGGCGGAGATGAGGAGCTGACGCTGAGGGAGGATGAGAGGGGGGCTCCCGGGTATGTCAGACGACATTCCCGGGCAGTGAGAAGACCAGGCTAGCACACTGTCCCCATCCTGGGGGATGCCCGAGAAGGCCACAGTCAACACACATTTGTACTGTCACTCTTTGCTAAATTGTTTGTGTTTTAAAGCTCCTGATAGGACCTTTACAAATCACATCCATTTAGACAGTGGCCAAATCACCTGGGAGAAGGGCTCAAAGGATTCCCTGTGTGGGCCCCACACCACGCAGTGGATCGTGCTCTCTGGGGTGGCCAGGGCATCGGGGTCTCGTAAGGCTCCCCAAGGATGCCGACCTCTTAGGAGGGTGGAGAGCCTCTGCCTTCAGCTCAGGTGGCTGGAATGCAGAGTCAGGGAGTGGGAGGGTGCAACTGGAGCAAAATGGCTTCCAGCCCCTCCCGGGGCCACACCTGACTGCAAGGGTGAGTGAGAGAGGAGGAGGGAAGCAGAGAAACGACGTTGTAATTTACTTCACCTGTGGTGCTGTCTGGGGTCACACAGCCAGGCAGGCTACACCTGCACCTCCTGGCTCAGCTCCAATGTCATCCCCGCCCCCAGTGCAAAGCCACTGTCCTCCATTACCCTATTGCTCTACAGAAAAGATTAGGGTGTCAGGTGGTGAGGACAGATGGATGGCTTAGAAAGAAGAAGTAGGAGGTGGATTTCTAGGGCAGTCTGTGAATGGAAGACAGAGAGAGCGGAAGTCAGACCGAACCCTGGGTGTCTTGACCGCAGGGAGAAGGGCGTCAACAGCAGTGCCCAGGCCCACGCCGTTCCTCTGCCTCTCCTGGCTCCTCCTTCTTACTCCTCAGGTTCGAAGACCAAGGGTTCCACACCCACAGGTGGGCCTCCCCAGCCTTTCCTTTCCATGCTCCTTGGTGGTCCTGCCCTTTCCAACAGTCTTCCTCCACTGCTTGAGACACCACAATCACTGTGATGAGTGTCCTGGTCTCCAGCCACCATCTCTCCCTGGTCCACCTGGTCTCTCCCTGCTTCCCAGCTTTGAGCCCACTGCCCACGGGGACATTCACCTCCCTGTGCACACACTCACACCCCTCCCTTGCCACTCCCCCTTCTTCATTTCCCCTTAGGAAAATCCCCACTGAGCTCAGTCCAGCCCCGGTCCCCTGGGGTCCTCACAGTACCCCTGCCTGTGCTGGAGAAGGCTGGCCAGGTGCTGATGGTCCCTCTGCACTCGCCAGACCGCTCGCCTTGCAAGGGCACCCGCTGCTGACCTGTCTCAGTCCAGGTCTGTGTCCCAGGTGACCAAAGCAGCCCTCCTCTCTCCACCCAACCTCTGACACCTCCTCCCTGTCTTCCTTCCGAACATAGCATCCTAGCTCCCCAAGAAAACTGGAACTCTCTGAGACCACCCACGAGGGCCCGCCCCCTCATCCCCAGGTCTGAGCAGGCATCCCCCGGTGCATGCCAGGGTCCTGATGTCCCCTCTGCAAGGACATCTCTTCCTCATTATCAGTGCTTCCCTTCTTACCAGATCATCCCAAAGCAACACACGAGGACTTCAGTTTCCCTCGTCTTCCAAACAACAAAACAAAACAAAAATCCTCTCTTGACCACATACCCCGCTGGCAGAGGTTTCAGCTGATTTGAGTTCGGTTTGTTGTGAAGGTTGTTGTTGTGTACTGGGCTGGTGAGTGGTTCGTTCTTGGATCTCTTTGCAATCTAGAGAAGCCTGTGCACCTCTTGGCCAAGTAGTGCTTTTACATATATAAAATAATACACAGGATTATAAAGGAAGTCAACTCTCATATTGCAATACAGTTATCAAACCAATTTAAAACCGTTTTGTTCATAGTAATTGATGTGCTTCTCTATCGAGGCATCACATTATGGGACTAGCAGCGTCTGGTACCCACCATAGTTCTGAAGTGGCGTCACCGGTAAATGATCTTTCCAGGCACCCGGAACAGCTGTAATGCACACCGTCAGCGATTTCTCTTGGCGATAAAGTCGTAGGCACTGGTCATGTGGCTGTAGGTATCTGCCTCTATTCACGACACAAGGAAGTGCTTGTTTTCAGTGACAGGTTTATACACCAAAACATGCAACATTTTTCTCAATTGAGTTGACAGACAGCTACCCTGAATTCTATGGCCCCTGGACCCCAGACTGAGAACCCCCATCCTACAACTGCTGCTTCATTTCCTGGTTCCCCTGATGGTCCAAGCCCTCGAACGAATTCTCTGAGCTCATTCCCTCCCGTACCCCACCCCGATTCTCTCCTGAACCCATCCCAGTCACGCCACCGAAACTGCTTATCAGGGTCTCCAATTTCCTTCCCGCTGCTGAACGTGAGGATCGCCTCTCAGTGCTCCGGTTCCATGATGACCTAACACAGTGGCTCGCTCCCTCGGACCTGGACCTCTGCCCCTAATCACTCTCCCTCGGTCCCCTCCTGTCCCCTCTTCATTGCTCTAACCTCAGATGCTGGGGGTTCCTGGAATCAGTCCAGGGGGCTCCTGCTATTCCTGGTCTGCACTCCATGGGGGCTCTCATCCCAGCCCAGGGCTTTCAATCCCACCTCTGTGCTGCCGAGTCCCAGGTGGACATGTCCACCTCAGCCCGCTCCTTGAACTCTGCACATACAATGGCTACCCAGCTGTGGGACCCCCCCCCCCCCGATGGGGAGAGCCCTCTCAAACTCAGCACGTCCAGAAATAAACACTTTTCTGCCTTCCACCCTCCAAATCCAGCCCTGCCCCCTCCCACTGTCTTCACCCGCTCAGTGCCTGGCAACTCCATCCTCCCAGGTTCCCGGGACAGGAGCCCGAGAGCGTCGGTGACCCCTCCCTGGCTCTGACGCCCCGCAGCTGAGCCATCAGCAGATCCCGCCGGCCTCACCTGCCCTTGGGTCTGGAAACCGACCTGGTCCCAGCACCCACCTTCACCACTGCCAGCACCTCTGACCTGGGCAATCGCAAGGGTCCCGTCTGGGCTCCCTGGCTCAGCCCAGGTGTGGACAAGTGACTGAGCTTCTCCAAGCCTCAGTCTCCCCATCTATGAACAAGGACAAGAACACACACAGCGCAGACTTGTGGGAGGACTAAATAAGAAACACCCAGTAAATCCAGCTGTGATTGTTTTACCATTAATAGTAACAGCTTCTGTGCACCTGGGCTTGAAAGGCTAAATCTACCGAGAACGAGCATCAAACGCCATTTTTAACTGTATTTTATTTAGCATGAGTGAATCTCAGTTTCGTGTTTTCATTCGACACCACGTCTTTCATCACAGCAATATATTTCCAGTGCAGTGTTCAGTGCAGTGCTCGAATAAATAATTTTCGCAAGCTTACACAATTCACAGAATAGTTGTCTCATTCACCGGGGTTTGCAGCAGGCTGGGGCAGCGCCACTTCTGTTTGGGTGGAAGTCCCAGCAGGAGGCCCCACTGAGCTC
Organism: Desmodus rotundus; assembly: GCF_022682495.2. NCBI lineage: Eukaryota > Metazoa > Chordata > Mammalia > Chiroptera > Phyllostomidae > Desmodus > Desmodus rotundus. The sequence continues at coordinate 4,403,171 of NC_071388.1, read as the reverse complement.
TACTGGATGTCCAAGGGAAAGCTGGGGCTGCCGTCTGAGTCACCCTATCTAAGCCCGGCCTGCACCCCAAATCTGGGTTTTTATGGTCTCGAAAACCAGGATCTGTTGCCTTAAGAAAACCAGACAGCGGCGAGAAAATGTTGGCCGTGCTGCTGTGCAGCTGGCCACACACAGCCTGGGCCTGCACCTCCTCGGGGCATCAGCCGGGTCACTGGTCCACCCCATGGGTTGCTCACGGTAGCTGGCCCTTGCACTTGAGTTTTCACAAGTACAGACGACCTTCCAGATTCTTCTCCCTCCCTGAGGGCATGGATTTTGTCCTCCACACTTGGGGACATGAAACTAACTACTGCTTTGATGTTGACGTGGCGCCCCCGGGCCATCCGCAGTGCCTTTCTGGAAGGGGCCCCACCCCCGCTAGTCAGACCCGAGTGCTTTCTTCCTGTGAGTGCCCATGACGTCCTTCAGCGAGTCCCCTGCACGGGTTTCCCAGGGCTGCCGAAGCAAAGTGCCACAAATCACAAACAAGGTGGCTTAACACAACGCCAACTTATTCTCTGGAAGTTCCGGAGGCCAGAAGTCCAAAATCGAGGTGTCGGCAGGGCTGGTTCCTTTTGGGATCCGAGGGAGGTCCTGGTCCATCCGCTCTCCCAGTTTCTGCTGTTGCTGGAGACCTGGGCGATCCTGTGGCCACGTCACTCTGTGTCTGTCCTCACGTGCCGTCCTCCCCATTTCTCCGGTCTTCTCACGGCTGCCGTCTCCTAAACCCGGTCTCACTGTTTTAGGGCCCATCCTACCCCCGTGTGACCCGTCTTCACTCATCGGTCTGCAATGGCCCTACTTCCAAACAAGGTCCCATTCGGAGGCACCAGGCGTTGGGGCGTCCCCATGGACTCTTTGGGGACCCAATTCATCCCATCACTCCCTCTACAAAGCTTTCCCACAGAACACTTCACCAATGACCCGCCTAACGATCGTGTGACACCTGAGACAATGTGCTTAGCACCTGCGGTTTTTCCTTTTCTAACATTTTACTTGGGTAGCCAGTTTTCAGTCGCCTGCCCCTTGAAAAATGATCGACCATACAGCAAAGCTACACAGCGGCCGTGTTAGGACAAGCAGCTCTGCAAAGCACTGATGTGCTTACTAAGTGAAAGTCGGTAATTCCGTTTTTAAATGTTGACCGACGCCTCTTTCATGGACGCTGATGAGATCTGGTGAATTGGAGTTTGAGAGACAATGTCTCCTGGGAACTGGCTGAGAGGTTTCTGTGGCCGTGGGGACTCACTACATGAACGGCCTGCCCAGTCTCACTGAGCTGAAAATGGCCCTGCAAGCTTGTAAGCACACACCACGATTTCCAGCTGAGCGACCTGGCTTTTCCCCAAACCAGTTCTTGTCAAGAAAAAATGGATTTTTCTTTCCCCATCCAAAACAGAGGGCAAATGTTTCATCTATAAATTGTCATTTATGTAAGATCTGGGCAAGATATTTCACATTGGTTTTCCCGAATAACACCAGCAAGTCCTAACTACCACGTTGTAATATGCTAATCACGCAATTACTCTGTCTCGCTCGGCCCCTCCCGGAAAGAGCGCTGGGTTTCTGTGCCATGGGCAGATGGCATAGAGGTCCTTGTAAACTCAAAATGCAGATGCCTGCCAGTCTGAAAAACCACCCAGGGAAAGTTACAGACACTTTGGGAGCCAAAGCCTGCACAGTGCAGCCCACCGTGAATGGACACGAAGTGGATTTTCCAAGGCATTGCTTACTTGGCCACTTGCTCGTAACTCGCAGGCTGGCGTGAAAGAGGGTGGACTGAAAGAGCACCTCCGGAGTAAGCTTCGAGGAAAGACAGCCATCGCTTCATACGCTATTAAGGAACACAGAATCTTGCTCTGAAAAATCACATGCGTTTGGGAATTCCTAATTGGAGCAACTGCATTCTGACATGGTATAGAAGTCATTTTTCTGTCTCCTGTGGGTGGTTTTGCTCATTTATCTCTTTCAGGTGAGCCCAGGCCTCCCTTGAGCTCGTTCTCAGTTCTCAATTTCTGGCATTTATGGAAAACCTAATCAGTCAGGAAGAGCGGTCCGGGTGGGGGGACAGGAAGCACAAGAGTTTTTTGAGCCACACATTTTCTTAAGTCGCTGAACATCAAAGGTGAGGCAACTCTGCCCCCTTGCAAGGTGCAAGGACCAGGGTCCTCTGAAGGCAGCACCCCTTGTTCCCAACAAACCGTAGGAAACAAAACTGTGAGCTGTCCGCCGCAGCGTCAGGAGCCCACGGGGCAGACGCGGGTGGACTGACCCGTCCTTCCCAATGGCTCTGAATCCGCTCCTACCACAGGGCAGTCAGAAGCTGAAGTGAGGCGTGAGTGGCCAAGCCCTCAAAGCATCCCCCGACAGGAGGGCCCAGGGGGTTCTGGGTAAAGAAACTTCCAACGCACAGGGCCTGTGCCTTGCTTCCCTGCGTCTGACACTTCCTCCAGCGGTTGTGGGGGGTGTGGCCAAGGATCCACGTGTGTCCAGAGGAAAGCCCTTCATCCCAGGGGCCGAGGGACACTGGATGGCAATAGAGCAAGAACAATAGGGCTGGGCAAATGCCATATCCGTCCCTTGTCCCAGCCAGGCTATCCCCACCGGCCCCTTCTGATGAGATGGTGCATAATTGGGAGGGAAGCTCCAGAGTGGACCCAGCTGGGGCCCAGGCAGGCCAGGAGCTGAGCGTGGAGACAGAGCTCTGCCATGAGCCGGAGGGCCCTGTCTTTTTCTTTCTTTCTCTCTTTCTCTCTTTCTCTCTTTCTCTCTCTCTCTTTCTCTCTCTCTCCCTCTCTCCCTCTCTCCCTCTCTCCCTCTCTCCCTCTCTCCCTCTCTCCCTCTCTCCCTCTCTCCCTCTCTCTCTCTCTTTCTTTTTTTAAATTCTTGCCTTTAAAAATCAAAGTGGCCTGGCTGGTATGGCTCAGTTGGTTGGAGCGTCGCCCTGTAACCGAGAGGTTATGGGCTCCAACCCCGGTCCAGGCGTGTATGGGAGGCAACCCATGATGCTTCTCTCACGCATCAGTGTGTCTCTCTCTCCCCTCCTCCCCCTCTAAAAGCAACGAAGAAAATGTCCTCAGGTGAGGATAAAAGAAAAATTCAGCTCACAGGCAACAAAGGACAGAGACAACATAAAACTTTATAAGGAAAAACACCCTCGCCTTTCAGGTCTGGAGCCAGATCAGTCTGGGGGTCGCAGCAGTGCTGAGGGTTTTCGCAGCTCCCCCACCCCCAGCAGATTTTTCACTTTATAGCCCCTCTGGGTTTTCGGAGCCTCCTCGGGGGCAAGCCAGAGCATTCTGCTGGCCCTCCTGCTTGAGCTCAGTTACCCTCCAGGAAATGAGATTGTCTGTATTTTTAGCAGCCCTATTTCGTCATTGCCCCATTAACCTTTCAAAGGGCTTACAGGCTCTACGCCCACGTGCCGAGGTGATTTGGCTTCAAGGTGTCCCTTGGAGAAGTTGGGGGAGGTTGTCTGCAGTCAAATAAGTTCAGAAAATGCCCCTCGGGAGACTTTTCCAGGAGACTCACGGTGCACTTCTGCACATGGGGAGGGATGGGAAGTCCCGCAGTTACCAGCTCCTATCGAACCTACATGTCCTCCACACAAGACGACTGGCCACACAGCGTCCCAAGAAGCAGTCACTGCGAAACACTGACCCAAATCTGACTGGGGCAGGTCACCGAGCCCCACCCGCTGAGCCCCACCCTGCCCACCCAGGACTGTGCTTTGGGGGCTCTGTGAACCCAAATGCAAGACCCAACATTGATTCCTGAAATGCATCGTCTTGGCACCTCAGCCCCACCCACCAGGCCAGACAAGGTCTTCACAGAACTTGATTCCTGGAACCCTGTTTGTCTTGGACGCTCATCTCTCTAGCCGACGCTTCCACAAACACACACATGTCTGTAGGGAAAGGGAAGCCCCCAGGGGAAACCGGGCCCCCAACACGGCCAGTGGAGCCCCACACACACTGCCCCTCCTGGGAGGCCACCCCAGGAGAGGTCCTTCCAGGGTGTCAGAGATGAGTTTTATGTGGTTTCCAAGGCAATTCATTCATTTGAAGTTGTTTTTCCATCAAACGGCTCCAAAGTGAAAAGTGGTCGCTGGGAAGTTGAATTATGACCTAATGCTGGTAGCAGCCTCGGGTAACTCCAGGGGAAGGGGGTGGGGGCTGGTGTCTGGAAGTTGGGGGCTCATTAACACTCACTTCTTAAATTAGCAAGTCCTTCTAGCACCTGTTTAAAAATAGCAACCTAATGGTTTCTAAAATTAGCAGTCATTGCTCTCCATAAATATTTAGACCTCCAATAAACTTCTGGTCCACTTCCCTAGACTAATGGGGTCAAGCAGGCTTAGCTTTCATGCCACATTCCTTAGGATCTGTATGCTTAATGGAGGTTGACCTTGACAGACAAGGGCTGTGAGAAGCCCCAGAGAGTCCTGGACCAGGGACAGCCTGTGGGGCCCGTCAGCCAGCAGGTGACCTCAGGGGGACTGGAAGGGTCTCAGAAGCCATTTGGAGGAGTCCTCCACCTCCCAGCTGCCTGGAGGATCCAACTGCCCTGATTTGCCTGGGACTGTCCCGATTTCAACCCTAAAAGTCCCCTGCCCTGGGCCACGTCTCAGTCCACAGCAAAGCAGAACAGTTCGTCACCCTGGCCACTGCGCCAGACCCAGCTCTGACATGTCTTCAGGGAGGAGAGAACTTGCACGGTACCCTCTCCGCTCTCATGCTAACTTCAGTCCCATGGGTTGAGAGAGACGGTGTGTGAAGGATAATAAACCATGGGAAGGACTGGTCAGGCCAGGCCTAGAATTTCCACCCCTGCAGCCAGTTTCCCCGCATGTAAAACACTGGGTGCTAGCTGGGCAGTCTGCGCCCCTGCTGGGGGAGCGCCTGCCACCGCTCAGGCCAAGTAAGTGGGCGCGTTGGCGACAGCTCTCGTGGGTGCCCGGGGCATCGGGTAGGTCGGGGCAGCAGCTCTGGACCCACCTGCCAGAGCGGCCTCCTCAGCAGCCCCTCTTCCTCCCCAGCTGTGACTGTAGGACAGCAGTAACTGTGTGTGGGGTGGGCGGTCTCCCCAGCCCTGAGCTCAGCACCTGCACAGAGCATGCTCACAGAGCAGAGGGAAAAGGGCTTCCTAAGGAAAACCAGCATTGCCAGAAGAGGCACGTGGCCAGTCAGCAGAACATTTGTGTGAGAACACGGGTCCTGAGCAATCAATCATTTAAAACGTCAGCAAAAGCCTCAACCCTATCCCCCATCGGCCCACCGTGTGTCCTGTGGGCACCTCGTCGTTTTGTTGTTACCTGGTTTCGTTTGTGTGAGGGCGGAGCCAAGGACCACCTGCCACAGGGCTGACATTTAAAGCCTCTATATACATTTAAAGCCATTTTTTGAAAAAAAGATGATGGTGGCCTGTATCACTTGTTTGTTACAACAAACAAATCCTTCATTGCAATGTAGGGGATTTCTTCACTACGGCCTGGACCTGAAGACAAGGAGACTGTGGGACCCCAAAGACAGCAGCCCAGAGCAGCTGCCTTGCCTGGGAGATGCCCTGCCAGTCCAGTGCTGCCCCCTGAAGCCTTCCCGCTAAAGTGCAGGGCATTTCTCTTCCCTGTAAAAGAAAGCAGCAGGTTTTGCCTACAGAAAGCTTCACCAGTGTTGGATGCTGAAGTGACTTCATTAGCTTAGAAGCTTTTCTCCCTTCAGAAGATACTTGGGGACCATGAACCCCACCTCACACTGCAGAGGGGTATGAGGGAGGTGTCCCTCTGGGTGGGCGGTCACTGGTTTGTGGTCCTGGCTGCAACACCTAAGGAGCTGGTGACCTTGATCATCCCTGTCCCCTGACTTCAGTGGACAGTCTCTAAAGTCACATCCAGCTCTGAGACTCTGGAAGGCAGCATCTGACCTATGGATGCTAAACTCCTCCCTCCCTCCCACGGTCTGAAACTCCTTTGCTTTAACAGTCAGTCCAAGGCCGTTTCCTGAATCATGAGCCACATAGACGTGAACACTGTTAGTGCATCTGCCGATTCAACAACTGGAGTCATTACTGAGGACACAGAATAAAATGAGGGTCCAGGGCAGCAGAAGAGTTTGAGGGTGGGCACGAGGTAGGACTTCCTGTACATGCCTGGTAAGTGCGAAGAGATCAGAAATCAAGTCCTGGCGTGCCCTTCCTGGGGGTCCTCCCAGGGTCAGCCCACCAGCCTCCCGCCGTCACCCCTTCCAGGAAAAGTGTCATAGAAGAGCAGCATAGTCATTCACCCAGTGACGTCTCGGAAACTATTTTGTAAAATATGCTGATTGTCGTACCCACTGCTTATGGAAAACTCGGTTTCCGTGGCAGAAAGAAATGCACCGAGATAATATTTAACCCATGTCCTCTCTCTCCCTTCCTCCTCCCGGCTTCATTAGGACTCCGGCGGGCGCCTAAGCGAGCACAGCAGCCACCCGGGGCCATGGCCAGCACGGCTGTGCAGCTGCTGGGCTTCCTGCTCAGCTTCCTGGGCCTGGTGGGCACGCTCATCACCACCATCCTGCCTCACTGGCGCAGGACGGCGCACGTGGGCACCAACATCCTGACGGCCGTGTCCTACCTGAAGGGGCTGTGGATGGAGTGCGTGTGGCACAGCACGGGCATCTACCAGTGCCAGATCTACCGCTCGCTGCTGGCGCTGCCCAGCGACCTGCAGGCGGCCCGCGCGCTCATGGTCATCTCCTGCCTGCTGTCGGGCGCCGCCTGCGCATGCGCCGTCATCGGCATGAAGTGCACGCGCTGCGCCAAGGGCACTCCGGCCAAGACCACCTTCGCCATCCTGGGCGGTGCGCTCTTCATCCTGGCCGGCCTGCTCTGCATGGTGGCTGTCTCCTGGACCACCAACGACGTGGTGCAGAACTTCTACAACCCGCTGCTGCCCAGCAGCATGAAGTACGAGATCGGGCAGGCCCTGTACCTCGGCTTCATCTCCTCGTCCCTGTCGCTCATCGGCGGCACCCTGCTCTGCCTGTCCTGCCAGGACGAGGAGCCCTCCAGGCCCTACCCTGCCCCACCCAGGGCCACCACAGCCACGGCCACCGTACCCTCCTACCGGCCACCGGCTGCCTTCAAGGACAACCGGGCCCCCTCGGTCATCTCGGCCACGCACAGTGGGTACAGGCTAAGTGACTACGTGTGAGTCCCCCGGCCTGTCCCTCCCTGAGCCCTGAGAGAGACCAGGACTCAGGACCCTGGCACAAAGTTTACTTCTGGGCTGCTTTTGTGCCCAAAAGAAGAATGTGAACGTGAGGGAATGGGCCTAGAGCACAGGGAACCAGGGAAAATAAGAGGAGAAAAGCTCTGTATACCAAAGACTAAAAAAAAAAACTTTCTCTTTTTGTATTTATTTTATGTATTTATGTGGGTGATTTAAAAACAGCTGAATTTAAAGCAACTTGGGAGTCTGGGCAGTGGGATTTGCTTGTGATACAGGAACAAACCTTTTGGATGTGGTTGTTTATGAAGTGGACAGTACCCATTTCTGTTCCAGGCTGTTACACTGCCTGCAAAGGTGCTGGTAACCATGGCGCACCGCCGGCCACTCAGGGAGTGGCCAAGACCCTGCAGGACTATGGGAAAGCCAAAGGGGCTTGGGCAACACCCACCCTAACCAGGTGCCACATCCTGGCTTACCTCCGGAGGCAGGGCAGGAAGTACAGGGCTTCCCTGGGAGAAAGGTAATTGTCGTAAATCACAAAGGAAAGACACAGGCATTTTCTACTGGTAAGCAGTAGGCCCCCACTCGTAAGGAGCCCCTCAGGAGGAGAAAGCGACAAGGCGAAACCTGCCTGGTAGCTGGGCTTTCCGGGCATTGGCAGGGAGCCCGGTCAGGGGCGCTGCTCACTCCCCGGGGGCCTCAGCGGGATGGACAGAAGCACGATGGCAGCAGCCGTCCGGGCAGGGACGAGAGTCTGTTGACTGTTCCGTTAGAGGAAGGGCTGCTGGGAGGGCCGGGTGAGGTCTGACTGCTTTAGGGATCCCGATGATGCTTTCTGGCTGTGGTCCGGCTCACCGGGTCAGAGAACTGTACATGATCTCACGTGCACACGCATGCATGCACACACATGTGCACACCTGCACACATGCCCATGATGTGCCCTAAGGATGCCCTGCTCATGCCTCTGTCCCAACCTCCAGCTCTGACTGTGGAAGGAAACACCCCGCCCTGCGGAAAGGCTGAGTCCGAGACCCCCACACGGAGCAGCAGCACCTGAAGCCCCTCTGTTCTCAGCAACATTAGAAAGTTGGTTTAAGGAACCAACTTTCCTTAAACCAACTTAAATCAACTGTGCGGTTTAAGGAACAGTCCTACATGCGTTTCTTTTCTATTTCTGGCTGACCCCGGGAGGAGGAGCAGGTGCCGTGCATTTTAGCTTTTATCTGGCCACACAGGGGGTTCAAGAGCTGGGATCTGCTATCCAAGGCAGGCTACAAATTTGGATCAGGAAGATTACCCTTTATTTATGACGAAACAAGCAATTTGAACCTATTGTTTAAATTGTAAAAACAAATTTGAATCAATAAAAAAGAAAGTCTTCTAAAAATCGAATGATGTTGTCTCGGTCCCACCTCGATGGTCACGGTTCAGAATGTGTAGTGAAGTTATTCTGGTTACTAGACCGATTACAAATTTTAAAAAAAATAGCTTTTCTCAAATGCTTTCTCTGAATTCTATCCCTACTAAAATAAAGTGTCCCTTTCTCCTACTCAGGTGAAAGACTAACAATAATAATGCTTACAATTGACTGAGCACCTACTCTGTGCGAGACTACTTTTTGTTTTCTCATTTGGTCCAATGAGACACATGAGAACCCAATGAGATGAATGCTATTCTCAACCCTGTTTGACAAAGAAGATAATTTAAAGCACAAAGAGATATTTGCCCAGGGTCACAGAGCTAGTGAGTCGAAGACCCGGGATTCAAGCCCAGACAGGCAAGCAGGGGTCAAATACATTCACTGAGGTGGGCAACGACCTATAGTCCATTTACTTTTTCGTCTAGACCATTTCCAAATGGTTTAGTGGATTCTTTACGGCCCCTTCCAGCACCATCACTACACTGAGCTACAGTTGGCCCAGTCATGGCTGGATTGGATGAAACATGTCAGACCCAGAAGTCCAAGTTTGAATCTAGAGAGAAAGCAGGAGGTGACAGGACAGGCAGGTCTGTCCCACAGCCAGTCCTGTCCCACAGCCAGTCCAGCAAACAGGAAGTAGATCCAAACAAGACCTTGAGAGCCTCCCTCAAGCACCGAGGTATAAGAATGTGGTTCCCGGCTTCCACTTGCTGTGTTGCTCGCGTTCAGCCCCCAGACAAGCACCTGGGGTTCTCAGAGCCCCTCTCTTGCCACATGACCCCCCAGGCCATCGAGTAGAGTCCCGTTGCTGCCAAATCTTCAGCATGAGGCAGGCTGAGCCGAGGGAGTCCTGACAAAACTGTGGGTCCTTTCGGAGGTAAAACCCACAGCCCCAAATCTCAGACAGGGAAGAAAACGGGAGTCAGACTCGGATGTTTCCCAGGAAACCCTTGCTGTGGATACAAATTACAACTGATCCTCGTGGGACAATATGTGCTCCATTTCTTCGCTTCTCTTGAATCCATTTTGGCTCTGAGGCAGGGATGTGTAAAGCCAGCGGAGTTTCTCTTTCCGTCCACATGCATTTAGGAGGCACCAGGGCCCCTGGACTTGGGGAAGGGGTGAAGCCCAGTATTTAGCCCTTGGGGGCACCCTGGTGACCCTCACTGACTGCCAGGTGCCTGTGCTGGCACAGCCTGGAATGTCCCCATGCCCATCTACCCCCAGGGTCATCCATGGGCACCCCAGCCCTGCCCTGGCCCTGTGTGTGAGTGGGCACTGGAATCTTCCACCCTGCGAGACCCTGGGCAAAATAACCCTTACTCCACTTCCCGAGAGGAAGTCACTCCCCTCCTAGACTCAAAGCACCTGAGTGTGCTCCCTGGTGGACAACAGGTCCTAATTGCTTTCAGAGGCTTTTCCATTTGAAGTCCTAGCCTCGGAAATCTCCCAGAGAACCCTGCTCTCAAGTCAGCCGTTCTTGCCCTACTTGGAAATAATTTGAAACCCACAGCACTCTTGCAATTTGCATAATAACAGCTCATTACTTGATAGTAATAAACTAAAATGGAGCCAGGATTTGTACGTGAAATGCCTGGCCCCAAAGCCCTGTGCTTGACCACAATGCTATCTGGCTTCCCCTGGCCTCCGGGTCTCTTTGCTTTCTCACTGCCAGGCAGTGACAATTGGGACAAGAGATGGGGGTCTGGAGCAGGCAGCCGCTGTGGAGGGGAGAAGGGATTGGGACGTGTCTGAAGGAAGCACTGGTGGGATTTACTGATGGCTTGGTTGTGGGTGTGGGGAAAAAGAGCCTTGAAGGGTGATGCTCAGATCTGGGGCTGGACCAACTAGAAAAACGGAGTCGCCATTTTCTGAAATGAAGAAGACTCTGGGAAGAAACGCTTCCAGTCTGCTAAGGTAGATTGCTTGTCCTACGTGTTTGGTCTCAGCTGTCTCAAGCAAAGATGTCAAGACGTGTAAGCTGGAGTACAGGGAGAGGTCGATTTGGGAGCCGTCAGCCTGGGAATCTTCTCGAAGCCATGAGCTAGAAAAGATCACACTAGTGAACATAAACAAGGAATTCAAGGGGCTGACAGGGGCTGTTGGGGGGAGCTGGTGTGTGCAGAGGTTCCCATTTAGATGGGGGGGGGCGTTGTAGTGAAGCAGGCAGATGAAGAACGCACGGTGAGCGGGGACAAGGAGAAGAGGGCTGCTCTGGAAGCCCAGGGGAATGCACCATCAGCAGTGCTAAATTAGTGCTTCAAGCGGCACAGCGACTAGGAGGGGAGGGCACGATGGCTGCCTTCATTCCACAGGTGAGGAAACCGGGCTTGAAAAAGTGAGGAAACTTTCTGAGGACTGCTAAATGGAAGAGTCAGCTGCCTCGTATGGAGAACGTAAAACTGAGATCAGAACATCCTTGTTTCCAGTTCATACAGGCACAATAGTCATTTAAAAATATGCATGATCTGCCCTGGCTGGGCTGGTTCAGTGGGTTGGAGCATTGTCTCATAAACCAAAAGGCTGCAGGTTCAATTCCTGATCAGGGCACTTGCCTGGGTTGCAGGTTCAATCCCCAGATGGGGGGCATATGAGAAGCAATTGATTGATATTTCTCTCCACCTCTCTCTCTCTCCGTCCCATCCCCTCTCTCTAAAATCAATAAGTATGCCCTTAGGTGAGGATTAAGAAATATATATATATTTTTTTTTTTGCATGTTCCTCCTCTCTGTGCATAAGCATTAGGCACACCTGGGCATGGGTTCCTCCCCAGGTGACAGAACAGGGTCTTCTCGCCAGGTGTCTAGCAGCCCCAGAGTCGTTTGTGACCATGGACTCCACCTCAGATGAACACTTTTACATATAAAGAAAAAAATAAATACATAAGATTTCAAAAGAAAACCAACTATATTGAAATCTGTTATCAAGATATTTAAAGAATATGACAGTAATAGTTGTGCTCCTTTATTAATATACTTAATGACAATGTCCAGCAGGGGGCTAATAAATACTACCATTTGAAAGCAGTAATGAGCATAAATGATAGTTTAAGAAGCCTGTGACAGCTATAATTTAATGTGAAAATATCTGTGATTTCCAATAGTGATTAAGTCACAAGGTTGAAGATACACTTATAACCCCTCACTTCAGTGGAGTGGACAGATGTTCCGTTATAAAGTTCTTTGCCAGAAATGTACATGTCATTAACCAATGTTACACCAATAAAGTTAATTTTAAAAACACTTCCTCTTGAGACAATGCTTGTGCAACTGGAGATGCAAATTTCATTCTGCACATAAGTGATTGTTCATTTAAATACCGTATTTTTCAGACTATAAGACGCACTTCCCCCAAAAAATTTGGGAGGAAAATGGGGGTGCTTCTTATAGTCCAAATGTAGCTTACATTTACATTGGTAAATATTATTTATGTTATTAAATATTTTACCACATTTTTTGCTTCAAAAATTTTCCTATTTTCCTCCTCTGAATCCTAGGTGCATCTCATAGTCTGAAAAATACGGTAAACCCTAAGGGCTACCCTGGGACCCCAGAGGGCATTGTGTGTGTGTGTTGGGGGTGGAGTCCAGCACCATTCCTGCAGACAGAAGAAACCCGGGTCCAGCATGAACTCTCAGAGTACCCCTTCCCTTGTCTGTCCAATGAATACAACGATAAGCCTGGAAGGGTTGTTAGTTGTGCATGCTCAGTGAGAGCCACTGGATGTCTTGGGGGAAATGAACCACAAGTTCCCCAAAGACAGCTCCTCCTGGTGGCCAGGAGGACCAACGTGTATGAGATACTCCAGTCATGGGAGTCAGGCCAGGCACCAACGGCTGGTCCACAGACAGGAGGGAGGGAGGAAGGGGATTGAGTGACTGGGAGGGGACTTGCTAAACCAAGGCCAAGAGCAAGCGCAAACCCAATGCACATTTCTTCTGCAGGCAACATCAATTTTAGACGAATGTGATTAGAATTAGAAATGCTCTGTAGCTTAACAGTCACTGTAGGGAGAGGGAGGAGCAAGCAGAGGAAACCCCCACCTGCCCCTCCCCCACCTCGGGAAATGACTAGTGAGTAAAATAACTTTAACAAAAACTCTGAGGATTAAAAAAAAGCTGCCCCACATTTCCTACAGTCTCCTCATCCCCTTCTTATTTAACAGGAGCCAGTGGAGTGTGTGTGTTTGTGACAGAGGGAGAGAGAGGTTGAAATCCGAGTTTCTATATATTTGAAGCCATTTCTTGAGTCAAAAAGCACAAAGCCAATTACTGGGCAACTATCCAAAGAAAAACACAGAAATTTAATTCTAGTAAATTATTTTAAAATACTACCAACTGGCTTTTGCAGGTGTGTGTGGCAGGGGAAAGGCATTAGCAAACAGCCTATTTCCTGCACAGGGAAAGGCCAGTGGAGGTCGCCCCATAAATCAGGGAGGGCCCAGCTCCCGGGAGCAAATCACCATCCCCCTCACACCTCCTGCTCTGCAGCTTTGTCCCAGGAAAGCCCAGCACAGTACACACTTTCATTCCTTTCTCTTGAGGGGCTTTCGACTTAGAAGCTCGCCGCCCTGCCATCCGGGCCAGGTAACTGCCGGGAAAATGAGTGACAGCTGCAGCTCTCTGCCCCACCAGGCAGCCTAGCAGCTCCTGCAGGGAGCATCAGCTACTGCCTCCTGCTCTGGGGCGGTCTGTGGCTTTTTCCAGTTATCCCTGACATTTTTTCCAAAATAAAGCATTTACATATGTCTCTCATCCAGCATAATAAATAGCAAGAAGGCAGGATTTAACCCCCAGGAAAGCAGCAGAGTTTTGCTCTAGTGGCTTCAACAGGTGTCTGGGGAAGCTGGTGCCTGCCTCGGGTAGGAGCTTGCCTGTGACCTTGCTGAACACAGACGGCAGGCATCAGGGAGCTGGTCCCAGGAGAGTGAAGAGGTGTTGAGGATGGGGGGCCCAGTGCCACACCTGGGAGTCCCAGAACCCGGACACGACCTGACTCCTAGCCCTCTCCTCAGATGACCCTCTTGGGGGTGGGGAATGCAGCCTCTTTTCCTTCCATAGCTCCATAGATAATTCTGCTATGAAATTCAACACTCGTATTTGAATTTCTCCATAATGCCCAGGCATGAGAATATCACATGCTTTGTTTTTCTAAAGTCAAATCTGTGTTGATTGAAACCACAATGAGATACCACTACATGCCCTCCAGAATTCTTCTAGCTAAAATTTTACAAGATTGACAATAGCAAGTGTTGGCAAGGAGGTGAGGCAACTGCAACCTAGATTTCCAGGAAGGATGTAAATTGGTGCCTTTAGAATGGTAACTGGGAGGACATACTTGGGGGCTCCTAGGTGCTGGTAATGTTTCCCCTCTTGACTTGGGTGGTAGTTATATTACCACTGGTAGTCGGCTAATTATTAATAAAAAGGTGAGCAAAAGGGAATTGGACATTGAGTTTAATAAACTGAGGGACATAAGCCTGTTTGCCAGGAGGCTACAGCTTCACCCTCCAGGGGGATCATACAATTGCTCCACCAAGGGGCAACACTCCTCCCTTCTCCAGCACAGGGTTGGTGGGGGGCGCAGGGGAAGCGATTGGCCAAAGAGGTCTGTCAGTCTATCTAGGGGATGGGCCTAACAAATGCCCGTGAAGGCTTCAGAAGTTGATTGGTTCTTCTGAAAAAGCACCTGGTCCATCCCAAACCCAAGGAAACAAACAACCTCTCTCTCTCACACCCTCTCCAGTACCACACTCACTCCATTTAACTTGTGGGTTCACTTGCTCGGGAACACGTGGCCATGTGGGTCTAGCAGCTATCAGGGCCCAGGGCAGACTGTGGGAAGCAGAAACTCTGGACCCTGGCTTTCGCTCTGGTCTCGCCTAGGACATGGTTGGACTTTCTTCATGGAGGGATGGGTGGAGATGGGAAACTGGAAACCCACGGGGCAACTTTGATTTCCACACAAAAAGGCCATCTTGCCACACCACAACCTCCCGGGCGTGGGTCCTTGGGATGCTTTCTCATGATCCCGCAGCGGAGCCTGATTTCTGCCCACCACAGTTACACAGCTGTGTTCATTCTGCAATCCTGTGTCCTGGTAGACAAATAACAGAGATATTTGTTTTTGTTTTCTTTCCAACTTGTCTCTTTTCCCCACCAGATTGTGAACCTTCTTGTCTTAGTCACTTTTTTATTCCCATGGCCTTGCACTGAGGATTTCCTCAACAGGTGACTCGTGGTTGAATGAATGGCCTTGTGGTTTATGAGAGAATATCCCCATTGAATCCCTTTAGATATGCAACTCCTCAAATATTTTACATATAACTTAGTTTATTTTTAAAATCCACATGCACAGCCCTGACTGGTGCGGTTCAGTTGGTTGGGCATCATCCTGCAAAGGGAAAAGTTGCCAGTTCGATTCCTGGTCAGGGCACATTCCAGTTCGATTCCTTGGGTTGTGGATTCAGTCCCCAGTTGGGGTGTGTATGAGAGATAACCAAATTGATGTTTCTCTCTTACATCAATGTTTCTCTCCCTCTCTCCCTCCCTTCCCTTCTCCCTAAAATAAGTAAACAAATAAATAGAATCTTTTAAAAAATCCATGTGCACAGAATTCCCCGGGACCACGGTTACATGGAAAAACAGGACTCCTGGTGTCGTAGAACCCTGCACAATTGGAAACAGGGCAAGGGACCCGACAGGAGTTAAGGGAGGAAAAAATGCAGGGTGATGTATTCTGTACGGTGCCCAGGAGCCCACCCCTTCTCCCAGGTGGAGATTGAATCTATTGCACCAGGAAAGTCAATAGTAGACAGCAGACAAAGGCCCATTCCCGTATGGGCCCAAATGTGGTCCGGGTGATGGTCAAGGCAGAGTCCACGGGAAGAAGCTCCAATGTATGAACCTGGTGCTCTATAATATCTGCACGTCTGGTCTTTCACGCTCCAAATCTTTTCATGAAAGCAAAGCCTTCCCATTCACGTTTAAAGAAAAGGCTTTAACCTTCCCCAGTATGAAAGCCTCCACCTTACCTGAGCCTATTTCCATCTTCTCCTGCTTATTTTCGACTCCACTCCCTCCCCGAAGCCTTATTCACACAGGTGAACACCCCAGAGCCTCCAGACTCTTCCGGGCCGCCTTCTTGGTTCTCTCCCCCGTCCCGTGTTGTTCAACTCTGATATATCCTTCCTGATTTTCTATTTGTTCTATTAATTATTGAAAGAGGGGGATTGAAGTGTCTGGCTGTAAATTGAGGATCTATTTCTTACGGTTCTATAAGTTGCTGCTCCATGTATTTTGGAGCTCTGTCATTAGATGACTGTTGGGAGCCGCCCTGCCTGGTTTCAGAAGCCGTAACCCCCATGGCTGAGGCTGAGTGAGAGACCTAGGGACCCTAAGCCACTAAGGAGACAAAGCTTATCTCCCTGGCAGGGGCACCACCTCTGCCCCCTTTACTTCACCCTGCTTGGCCCGGATCAGATGACTGTTTGGCCAATGACGGGTAAGATTCCTCAAGGGAGGAATGACCTAAGACAGGCATGGTCACAAAGGGGCCCCTCAGGAAAGGACTTGGGGGGCTATAGAAAAAGGGGGTGAAGGCCCCTCACTCCTTGGCTTTGACATAGGCTGAGTCCTCATTCTGTCTGCCAGAATTCTCCTAATCTCTTGGCTGCCTTACTTCCCCTGCCTAATTTAAGCCTGAAACAATGCTGGAGGTGGGTGTCGCCCTGTGCTGGAAAGGGCGGGTTCCCCAGGGTGATCAGGCCTAAGAAAGAATGCATAAAATCCTGTGAAACCTGCTTTGCTAAGAATGCCCTCAGTTTTCTGATAAGGGTCCAAGCATGAAATGAGTTTGTTCCCCAAAGTTTTATAGCCCTTTAGCTAACTGACCCTGACTCAGAATAAGCCCTCAGAGTTCTTTGTATGTTATCTATTGTTTGATCCTTACTGCCTGACAATGATTGATGAGCTTTACCTGTATTCCTGTGCAAACTTAACCCAGTAAAAGCCCATTGAGGAACAGGCTCCTGGCCCTTCTCCTTTGAGAGATCGACCACCTTTCCTCCCCAAGCAGATCATGTCTTGGTAGACTTATTCTCATCCATGGCGGCCGGGGCGTGGGGGGGCGCTCTGCAGGCAGAGCCACCCCATAGATGACTTAGAAAAGCCAAAAGTAAAATTACAAGCAAAATTATAGGTGAATGATATGTAAAGTGATGAGTACGTGATGGGTTAAATGGTGGTCAATGGAAAACAAGCAAAGTTAGAAGTATAAGATGGATATTAGGGAAATCTGAATTCAAAAGAACTCAAGGGCTCTCCACACGGGTTACTTCATCACGATGAATTTTATAATGCGCAGTGAAAAGGTATCGCTCATGAACTGGGAAAAATGGCAGGAACTCATTAATACTAAGATGCTTTAACTCACTTCTCTCAGTCCCTATCAAGTAAGACTAGAAAACAAAAAACAGAAACCAGATACAGACAGGCGGAATAACAGGATGAACAAGGCCGATCTTATCTATGTACAGCTCATTCTGTGTCCTGAAAGGGAAGAGAATACAGTACACGGTCTTTTCAAAAACAAAGAAGACTTACTCAACTTTAGATAACATATTAGGTCACGAAGAACACCCCAATAAATTCCAAGAAGTGAAATAGAAACCACCTTCTAGAACTATATTAAAACTAAAAATAATAAAGTTGTATCAAAAAATGTTGATACCCAACCTGTTGGAAATGAAAAAAAGAATCTGTCTTTCCTGTTTCAAAGAGGAATTCCAACTATAACAGCAGCTTATCTGGGAAACTACAATAATAAGGATATTATATATTAGACCCCATGGAATAGGTCAAAGCTGAAGGCAAAGTAATAATCATATCGTTAAACACTTCCTGAAAAAACTAGCCAAGCATTCTAAAGGGAAAAATAGAAAAACTAATGTAAAATTTAAATAAATAAGGTGGGGGACGGAGACACAAGAATTGATAATAAACTCAAGATTTAGATTTTTTGAAAAACCAAACAGAAAGACCACAAAATAGCTTGATGACTTTTTTTTAAAGGGTTGGGAGACCACAAATATGTAAAATTTGGATTAAGAAAGGGAAATACTTATAAAACAATACCATAGGCACCTGTGTGCCGGTTAATGGTGTTCTGGAAAAGTATGTCTTACCAAAACGGACTGCAGAAGAGATGGAAAAGCTAACCACATCCCCAGTCTGGCTTCTGGCCCCCTAAGTTGGAAATTAGCTGAAAACAGACTCACAGATGTCATTAAAGCTCGCTAAGCCATAGGCTCTTTTCCCGTCTCCTTAATCTGCCTGACTGCCGGTCTGCCACGGAGTGATTTTAAAATAGAAAAAGATAGGGGTGGGGCGGTATGGTGGGGTGAAAATGGAGACATATGTACGTGAACAACAATAACAAATAAAAATAAGCCCTGGCTGGTATGGCTCAGTGGATTGAGCGCTGGCCTGTGAGCCAAAGGGTCACTGGTTCAATTCCCTGTTGGGGCACATGCCTGGGTTGCAGGCCAGTCCCCATTTGGGGATGAACAAGAGGTAACCAGTCGACGGTTCTCTTGCACATCGATGTTTCTCTCCCTTTCTCTCTCCCTCCCTTCTCTCTCAGAAAATAAATAAAATCTTTAAAAATAAAATTAAAATAAAAAAATTAAAAATAAATAAAATGGAAAAAGAGCCCTGGCTAGTGTGGCTCAATGGATTGAGCGCCGGCCTGCAAACCAAAAATTTGCTGATTCAATTCGCATTCAGGGCACATGCCCAGATTGTGGGCCGGGTCCCTAATTGGGGGCATGTGAGAGGCAACTGACTCGATGTTTCTCTTTAAAGTTGATGTTTCTCTTGCACATTGAAGTTTCTCTCCCTCCCTTCCCCTCTCTCCAAATGTAAATAAAAACAATCTTTTTTAAAAAAATAAAATAAAATGGAAGAAGAAAGTTCATAAATCTAAGAGTTGACATCACCTCCGATCTCCAGGCTGGAAAACAGGAGCGGATCCCAGCTGCGGGCAGGAGAACCCTCCACCGCAAGCGGCTGCGCAGCTCCTAGATGCGCACATCCAGGCGCCTCCGGATGGGTGGCAGTGTTTGGGGTTTCAGAACGTCATCGCAAACAGGTTCCACTGTAAAAACACTTTCCTGCTGAGCACTAGCACTGCCGGTGGGGCCGGGCCTCATTCAACCCCCTGGACTTGCTACGAGGGGACAAAAGCGGAACCTTTCAAACAGGCATTTCATTGACACTTGCCGGCCCCTGCCCTTTGGTTTTTACATTCCCACAGTTGTTTCCTCTCTTCACCCTACTTTTTATCTCTAAAAGTACATTTTTTTCCCCTGCGTGAACTAAGTAAATAAGTCTGCGAGCGGTGGACTCCACAGCAGGATACAGCGGACGCGCTGGTGGGCGGGAAGGAAATGTCCTTGGCCAGGAAGCTGAGCGAGCACTCTCTCTGGAGGTGTGCTTTTGAGTCTGGGAGACAGCCTGGGTTTTTCTGGCCAGAAGAATAACACTGTGCGGCGGCTGTCTGCAGGGTCAGCTTGGAGGCAGAGGCAGTCTCAGCAGAACAGCCCGGGAGGTGTCGGTGAGATGCTGAGAGGCTGCAGCAGGGAGGGGCCCTGCTGCTCCGTGGCGCTCTCTCCCTGGGGTTTGTCCGCCGTGAGCCACTGGGCTATTCTCGGAAACCTCTCTGTCCTGGACCAGGGCTTTGGCCCCCAGTGGCCGTGGACTCTTCCAGGGGTAAGATAAGTCAGTGCATATTAAAACCACAGATGGCATCGATGTGGCTTAGCCAATGGAGGTCGTCACCTTTACGTGAAGACAGGAAGAAAATCAGCCTGTTTGTGCCCAGCTACAGGGCACTAGGCACAGAGTCTGCGTGTGGTGGAAGGCAGGGGGAAGCCCCCCAGGAAGCAGCATATGTCCCCTCTAAGGCTGTGCCTTTGCCCGGCAGGGTCCCCGAGTCTCAGGCTGGACGCTGGTAACAGTAGCCCCTGGCTCAGGGGGACGTTGCAATGCAGGGGCTCAGGTTTCCTGCTCTGTGATGGAGGGCTTTCGACCAAGGGGCTCTGAAGTTCTGGCCAACACTCTCAACACTGCAGCCCCAAACCCTTCCTACTTCATCCTCGGAGGCAAGGAAAGAAGGGGGGCTGGCTGCAGGGAGCAGCTCCACGGGCCCTGGAAGATGTCATCTCTCTCCGCAGGGGGAGAGATTTTCAAGCACAGAATACTGGGTCCCAGGCAGATCCACAGGCTGACATTTGGGAGAACCAAAGCCACAACTGGGCCAGGGCCTTCCTCTTCCCTAAATCCATGAGGTCTGCAGCGAAACCTCAGGGACCTTGTTTCGAATGCCTGTAACCTTTACCTTCGGGGGTATCCAGGGGGACCTACCTGAAGCCAACTGCTGCTCCCCCCTGCAACATTCAGAGCCGATAGGGGCACATGAGCAGGCCCCAGCACCTGGGATGTGTGATAGGGGGTGGGAGGGTGAAGGAGGGGTGGTCGGTGGATGATGGTCAATGGGTGGGTTGGTGTTAAGTGGCTGGGAGGGTGGAAGGTGAGAGGTGGACGAATAGGAGGGGGTGGGGGCCGGTGGGAGGCAGATGCTGCAGGGACAGGTAGATGCTGGTTGGAGTGGTGGGGGAGTCGATGGTGGGTGAGGGCAGGTGAAGAGGTAGTTGGGCAAGTGAGTGGCAACTATTAAGAAGCCATTTTCATAACAGCTTTCAGAGAGACGTGACTGACGTTTACACTGATTCGCAATGGTTCCAACAAGTCCTCTGGCTCAAGAGCAGCATGAGAGGAAAGGGCTCCTCGTCGGTGTGATGTTCTCCAGCTGCGAGTTCACTGTTCACGGAAGGGGAGTCTCCAGCCCCGTTTCTGCTGTGTCCCAGCCTTCACGTGCAGAGTTCCACACGGCACCTGGCTCACCTCAGTGGACGATTCATTCATTCGACCATTATTTATTTTTGTCCAGCTTTGGTCGGGCACCAGGCAACATGTTGGCTCTATCCTGTTTTCCAATAAAAGGGAAATACTTGTGGTCTAGAGGAAGCAGACAAAATGCATACAAGCCGATGAATTTATAAGCATCAGCTGTGATCAGAGCCGTGACGAAAACGAGCGGGAGCGGTGAGAGAGAACGGTGAGAAGAACTTGGCGAGAAAGAGAGGTCGGGGAGGCAGAGGCCATGGTCAGGCGGTGAGCAGGCAAAGGGCCCTCAGACACAGGGCTCAGCCAGTGCAAGGGCCCCCCAGAGGTCAAGGGCAGATGGGAGGACAGCGTGGCGGAAGCGTGACAGCCAGGCTGATGTGTGGGGACAGTCCCAGGTGGGGCCTGTTATCCCAGTTTGGGTGATCTGCTTCAAGGTCACGTGATGATAAGCAGGTGAGAAATCATTGGGAGCAGATGGAAGCTGACACGCAGGCTGTGCGAGGACTTCGGCGCTCACGCCCTGTGTACTGAGAAGCGACTGGGTGGGGATTCCATGACAGCCCAAAGGACTGTCAACACTTGACGAAGGCCGCTGGGGAGCTCAAGACCAGGGAGTTCCATCCATTCAAAAGTCAAAATACGTTTATTGAGCATATCAGGCATTGTGTTCTGCACTGGGGGTTTAAAGATGAGGAGGGGAGGATATACGGATGGCCAGTGAGCACAAGAAAAGGTGCCAGCATCACTAGTCTTCAGGGAAATGCAGGCCAGACCACCTGCGAGACCGCCGCGCACCCCATAGGACGGCTAAAGTAAAGCAGAGAAAACAGCAAGTGTTGGGGATGATGCTGAGCAACTGGGAGTCTCTCCCGAGGCTGGTGAAAATACAAAGCAGGACAGCCCCGAGGGAAACTGGCGGGTGGGCGCTGAGATAGCCACACAGAGACCCAGCAGACGTATGGGTTTGCGGGGCTGCCGAGACGGAGTGCCGCACCCTGGGGGGCTTGGACAACGGAAATTTACTGTCTCACGGCTCTGGAGGCCAGAAGTCGAAGATCGAAGTGTTGGCAGGGTTGGCACCTCCCAAGGCAGTGAGGGAGCATCTGTCCCATCCCCTCCCCCAGCTCCTGGTGGCCTCAGGCGTTCCCTGGCTATGGATAGATGGCTGTCTTCTCCAGGGGCCTCCACACCGCTTCCCTTCTGTGTGTGCCTGTCGCTGGGCCCAAATCTTCCTATTTTATAAGGACACAGTCAGAGCAATCAAGGGCCCCCACTAACAACCTCATTTTATGCGATTACCTATAGAAAAACCCTATTTCCAGGTAAAATTACATTCTGAGGTACCAGCGGTTGAGACTCTCACACGATGTATTTGGGGGCACGATTCAACGTGTTAGACCATGTGACCCGGCCTTTCACGTCTGCCTGTGTCCCAAAGCACTGAGATCCGGCACTTAAGCACATGACTTCACGCCAGTGTCAACGGCCCACAGCAGCCAACAGTGGGACATGGCCCCCGTGTTCAGCCAATGAATGGGCCAACAAAACGCACTCTAAAGGACTGGAAATACTGTTCAGCCACAAAAAAAGAAATTAAGTGGCCACATGGATGAACCTCGAAAACTATGCTCAGGGGAATAAGTCAACCACAGACAGACAGACAAGGGATGATTCCACTGCTGTGAAGCATCGAGACCAGAGTAGGCAAATTCAGAGACAGAGTAGAGTGGGGGTTGCCAGGGACAGAGTTTCTGGTTGGGGTGATGGAGAGATCTGGGGGTGGATGGCGGGTGGGTGGATGACGGATGGGTGCTTGCATGAATTGATGAATGTAATTAATGCCAATTAATCGTACACTTAAAAATAGTTAGAATGGTAACTTTTATGACATATATAATATCCGCAATTGTTAACGGAAAGATCCAGCCCCTGCTCTCCGTGAACTCACAGACTCTGGGCAGTGGTGGGGTGAAGGGCACACGGAGCAGGGGACGGAGGCTCCTTCCCCTCCAGAAGTGCCCCTTGGTGGCTGGCTCAGTGGCATACAAGGGCCAGAAGGGGAGGCCTGCAGGAGACTCTGCTGGTGGTGATGGGTGTGAGACTCCCCTCTGGGCAGAGGGGCAAGGGCCAGCTGCATGGGAGACAGAGATGATGCTCAGATTTTCTGTCAGTGGTGTTCAAGTTTAAGAACAAAACAAAGCATTCACACTCGTGATGCTCCGTGAGTGCCTCCGGCTCTGCCCTGTCCCATTTCACCCTCGCTGACCAGGAAGACCGTAGCTGTCAGTGCCCCATTTTTCCCAGGGAAACTAAAGCACAGAGGGACCAGGTAACTTGCCCAAGGCCACAGCTGTTCAGTGCCGGGCCGGACTCCAGTCCAGCTCTTTGGGCCCAGGGCTGCCCCCTTTCCGCCAGCAGAAGCCCAGCAGATTCACGGCGAGGAGGGGGTGGGGATTGGGTGAGCTGGGTGGGGGCGAGGTGTTTCTGGCAGGTGGAGAGCTCAGCCTCCCCCTGGTCATCCCACCAGCCAGCAGAACACAGGTTCCGTGGGGGACCTGTGTTCAAGGTCCCCCACGGAACATTCTGGGCTCTGTGGAGCTCACCCCAGCACTCCACCGCTCATTGTGCCAGCACTAAGGCCTGAGGTGGCCACGTCCAGGGACAGAAAGGAGACCCGTGAAGAAGGACCAGTCCCGACTACAGCATTGCAGAGCTGAGCGCAGCCAGACTGCAAGGCCTGCCCACAGAAGCCAACTTCCCCCCTCAAGGTGGTGTTTGGGGGCATCTCGCCCAAGGCTCTAAGTCCCACTTTCTCATTAGTTTGTCATGTAGACAAGCCCACATTGCACTAGAGAATACAGCTCCTGTACGCTCAATTCCCCGTGCTGCTGGGCGGACAAGCACAAGGAATCAACCGGAAGATGAGGCAAAGGCTGGGGCCGCCGTTTGCGCAGCAGAGCAGAGGTGGCTCCAGGCCGCCCCCTGAGCTTGGCCCCGTGAGCTCGCTCTGCGCGCCCCCAACGCCCAGCTGGGTCTTGCATTTTGCACGGGGCCGGCCGCCTGTGTGTTTCTTCCATCTGCTTCATCAGCCCGGAAACAGGAGCCCCCAATTAGGCTAAAGCTCTGGCTTTAGAAGTAAAAATAACCAGTGACTCACTGGAGCCCAGACCAGACAGAGCTGGTTTTGTCGCTCCGGTGGGCTGCTCCATGAAGCTGTCATTTCCTCCACTGAAGCTGGCCTACCACCCAGGGCAGCGCGGTGGGTTGGCAGCTCCCAGGTTCGGAGGTCCCGCTCTTCCTGCGCTGTTTGGCTTGGAAGAGAATGCCCCACACAGGGAGGCGGCAATGTCTGAACTACTGGAAAGAGGGTCCGGGCTACTTGGTGGGGCTCAGAGGACACAGCCAAGGGCGGGGTTGATCCCACTGATGGGGGTGCTGGCCACCTAGGCCAAGCGGAAGCGGAGCGGTGGAGCCCACGAAGTGGTGCGCTCCCCATCCCAGGAAGAGCGGAGGTGGAGTGAGAGGAAGCAGTGATGCTGCGCAGCACCCCGCACTGGGAGGAGGGTGGAGCATGGGAGCCGAACTGTGGGTGGCGGTAAAGAGCCCCGCCCTGGGGCTCCGTCTTCTGGAAGCAAATTCGGCACCCGCCGCTCCTACAGGGAGTACGTCCCCCGTACAGGGGGTGTGGGCCTCAGTCGCCCCTCTCCTGGGTTAAGAGAAGTGGGGCAGACACAAGCCATCCCACCAGACCCGCTGCTTCCCCCTCCGAACTGCAAATCCGTCAGGCCCTCCAGACTGCCGGGTTCTGGGATCTCCCATCATCAGCGGATAACCTCACGAATTACTCAGAATCACTGCCGCTGTGACCTTCTCTTCCAGTTTTATTGAGATGTAATTGACACACCGCATCGTATTGACTTTAGGCGTACAACCCGATGATTTGAATACGTATATACGGTGAAATTATTACCACCGTGAGTGTACAAACTGTGGGGATGGATGTTAACTTCTTCCTTGTGATGGGAACTGCGAAGATGTAGCCGGGCGGCTTTCAGACGGGACACTCGGGAGTTACCCATAGTCTCTGTGACTTGTCACTGGACGTTTTTCCTCCTGGCCTCCTTCCTGCGCTTGTCTTCGTGATGAGCAAACACTGCGCAGGTGTGCCCGCCCCTCGGCTGGCTCCCCGGCCGGTGTTCTGGCCCAGCGCACCCCTGCTGGACCACCGCATCAGCTCCCGATGCCGCATCCCCACAGTCCATTCTCCACGCTGCGCCCCATTGGTCCGCGGGGTCCGGCTAACAGCTGCGTAACACCCCCCGGTACTGTCACTTAGTTCATCCCCTGCTGGCAGACACGCAGGTGACTTCCAGTCTTGCTTTCCATCTCGAAACATCGCAACAAGTCGTAGCACAGGTATCTTTGCGTCGTTGTGCGGCACGGCGGATATTATGTTGCTAATGTGTAGAAAAGTGTCATGAAAACTTCTTTGGTTTAAAAAGTAATAAATCTTTTTTGAGGTCAGCTTCTTCAAACTCATTATACCTCTGGCTACATTAAACATAAGCACCTTTTAAAGCCAGGTCTGATTCCACATATGATGTGGATTTGTAAGACTCATTGGAACAACAAAATAGCATCTAATAATAAGTAAACAAACATGAAAATGTATTGCAAATAGATAATATACTACTTTCGTAAGAATAGCATTAAAAATCCTTTCATTAAAAATACATAAAATCAGTTAAGTTTGACAGTGGAGTTGCCGGCTGGCAATGCCGCCCCCTGGTGGTGGGCCGGAGGACTCATCCCATGAGAACTGAAATTCATCCCTTTCCGTCACCCCAGTTCACCACATGGGGTCCCTTAGTGTGGAAGGAGCGATGGGCCTGGCTTCAAAGATACAGCATCTGCTCATTCCTGTCACTTTAGGTGGAAGCCGAGTGGCCTTGGAGCTGAGTGGCAGAGTTTCCTTCAAGAGTCAGCGTCCTCTTGGACAGCAGAACATAGATATTTGTCGCGAAATCCCAGTCAGCTCGAAGTATTGTAATGGCCCTTCCCTGATGCAGCTTCCAGACTTGACGTTGGGCCAACCAGTGGGCCTCAGGGCTGGCTGCCTGTGGAATCTGCTGTGCTAAATGCAGGCGCCTGGTCTGGTGTCCCCCCACCACAGCTGACCACGAGGCCTGGACTAAGCCCAGACTTGGGCCGGATTGGTTCTGTTTGTAAAGCCCCACAGGTGATGGGAGCGGGGGGCGCCCGGCTGGGAGGGCTGTCCCCTGCGGACGTCCTCCCCAAACACACAGTTCTTAGCCCTGCCGAGGGTGCCGACCACGGGTGGAGGGACCCACACTTATTTCAGCGACGAGTTACCTTCTGGGCTTGTGCCACCTCTTCTAGGTGAGGGTCAAGCACAGAAACATCAAGTCGTCTTGAGTGCTGGGAAGAGAGGGGTGTCGACCACACGTTGTCACTACTAAGCATCCGTTACTGCAGCTTCCAAAGGGACAGGACTCGCTGCCACACAGGCCTCTCAGAGCCAAAGCCTGGGGACAAAGAAGGGCTTCCCTAGGGGACCCGGGTGAGCAGCTGTTTCTCTCATGTGGACAGAGGTGGGACTGGGGCACAGGGGCCCACCCAGTCTGGCGAACAGGGCTCCCCTCTGAGTGTGGCCCCTGGGGACTGAAGCAATGTCCAAGGCCACGCGGGTGAGCCTGAGAGGGACGGAGAGCACTCGGAGGAAGGAGAGGGGCAGAGCCTTCAGACGAAGGCAGCCCTACCCCCAGGGCAACTCCAGTGGGGACAGTGACACCTAGTGGCCACAGGAAAGCACACCTGTGCGAGTGGGCGGAGGGAAGTGGCTTGCCTAGAACCCATCTGACCCTTTCCCTCATCTCTGTCCTCTTACCCCCGCCCCTGTGAAAGTGGGCCAAGTCCAAGTTTCTGCAGCTGTAAACTAACTTCTCCAGATGAAATAAGTTGTCCAAGGCCTATCTGTCTTCAAGACAGAGACAGACAGGTGGACGGACACACACACACACACACACACCACCCCAGGTGAGAGGGAGCAGAGACTGAAATACAGCAAAATAACACAGAAAGGGAAGCTGTGGGGACCCTGGGGGACTCCAGGCCCAGGAGGGGAGGCCGCTCATCCTCCACCCCCCCACCCCTCGGCTCAAAGTTCTCAGAGCCCAGGACAGGTGCCACTGTAGAAGGGTCCACAGCCCCGTTCAAATGCAGATGGGCCTTCAGCAAGGACCAGGGCAGCGGTTGGGAAGACCGACTGCCCCTAACCCTTTCTGACTTCCCGCTGAAATGCCCTTGTCCTGGTGGACACCCTGTTTGACACAGCTTCCATGATGGCCCAGGCCTGGTCCCTCACCTGGGTCCCCCCCTCACCATGTGCCCCGTGTGTAATGGCAGCTTCACGCTGACACACAGGCGGGGGCAGGCTCCGGTCCCCGCGTCCCACTCCCAGGCCCCGGGGAACCCACGTCAGGTCCTGCCAGCAGTCCGCCCACCTGCACTGGCCCCTGGCTCCCTGTCCTGCAAAGCTGCTGCTGAGAATTCAGGCAACGTGGTACAAAAACCAAACAGGACCCCTCGCAGCTATGGACCCAGGTGCCGAGTTCTCACCAGCAGCCCCCGCAAGCGCAGGCTGCCCGAGCTACCGGAGGCCCCCATGAACTGCCCAGTGCAGGCCAGCGTGTGGATCAGCACACTGAGCTAATGCTGCTCCAGCTCTTCCTGAGACACCGTTGTTTAGGTTCAAGGTGGCAGCTGCAGAGCAGACCAGGAGTCGCGCCTGCAAACATACACCGAAGGGGCCCTGCCGACGCTTCCCCCGTTATTGCTGCAGAGACAGATGCGTGGGACCAAACATGCTCCTCCACGAGGGGGTGGCCGCGAAAACACGCACCCCATCCCCACCCCATCACTCCTGTCTGCACAGGGACGCAGGTACAAGCACGGTCACCCCAGCAGCGGGACGATGATGACCGTCTTTCTCCCCTGAAGAGCCAGCAGCCGGTCCTGGCATCCCCTTCAGCCTGGAGCCCTGGCGAAGCAGCTTTCTTTCCCGTCAGTCCACGATGACGCAGAGGAGAAGCAAGAACTTGCTCTCAGGGGGAGCGCCCACTGGGAGAGACCCTGTCCGGGACAGCTTTCTCTCCCGATTCCCCAACCTTGGCCGCACGTCACAGTCGCCGAAGGACCCTGAAAGAAGCCCGAGGTTCAGGCCAAGCCCACACCACTGTGGCCAGACTCGCCCCAGGGGACCCAGCTGTGTTTGTCAGCTCTTCGAGTGATCTCAAGGGTGGCTGAGGTTGAGGACCTCTGGTCAAGACACTCCTGACACTTTAAAATGTCTCGGCACTGTGTGGCCCACCCCTGCGTGGTGACAATGCCGCAGGCAGCCGCCTTCCCATCTAAAAGCGAGGCAAATTATTTTTCTTGTGGAGGCCCCAGGTTAAGCAACCGAGTGAAGCTTTTCCCCAGTTCTGTCCCCCGTTGCTGCTGACTTGGGCTAGTCCTCTCCCCTTCTGGGTCAGACACATGGTGGGCAGCCCCTGACCGCTGGCTCCCGCTCCTGTGGACACTGGTCAGGCGGGGAAGGAAGCCCTGGGAGCGGCACCCTCACCTGCCTGACTCGTGTCCACTGTGCCGGAGTGACAGCGTCAGCGCTGACCTTCCACTGTGACACCTCTCCTCAGCACCAGCTCCTGAACGGGGGTTCCACCAGCTGCCACACGGGCTGCCTCCCAGTCACCCTGCCCCATGCCTCCTGCAGCAACAGCGCCACCTCCCTGTCCTCCCAACAGCAACAGAGACCTTGTCGCCCTCCCGGGACCGGAGAGAATGGAGGCACAGGCGTAAGCTCTTAAGTTACGTTTCTTTGCTTTAAAAAATCAATCTAAAAAGTTGACCTATTTGGATACCAAATGGCATCTAAAGTAAAATCTCACCTCTCCCCACAAAAAGAAAAAACGAACAAAATAAAAAGGAGAATGAAAAAATATGCCAAAACAGTAACAAGGGCTCCTTTTGGGGGTGAGATGACGGGGATCCCTACTCCCAACCTGTTTGGTTTTTTTTAAAGTTTCTTTTATTTCTTTCTTGTTAAAAAAATGATTTGAGAGAGAAAGAGAGAGAGAGAGAGAGAGAGAATCATCGACCTGTTGTTCCACTTCCCTATGCATTCACTGATTGCTTCTTGTTTGTGCCCGGACCGGGGATCAAACCCGCAACCTTGGGGTATCCGGACGACGCTGTAACCGACTGAGCAACCTGGCCAGGGCCCAACCTGTTTTTTCCTACTTCACCCTAGTTTATTAACTTTTTAAAATGAACATATTACCTTTAAAACTGGAAAGCAAAACTCAAATATAACAAGTTCCAGAAATTAGTCAGTTATTTAGAAACTAAATCTAACAACCATTCAAAGACTCCGGAACTCCATGGAACCAACCCTCACAAATCGCTGCCCAGTCCCAGCGTGAGCAGCGGCCGCCTGTGGTGCTGCACTCTCACGGAGCAGCGCCTGCTTCTCACAGCAGGTAATGCTGAGCTAGTCCGGGGTCCGGACCGCACCCACAAGAGGGTGTGGCCTATCGGCGCCTGGCATCTCCGAGGTAAACCGCATCTGCTGCAGGAGGAAGCGTTTCTGGAGGAAAACCGGTCCCTGTGCGTCTCCTTACAGAAGCCGATTTAGGAGTGTCCGCCAGGGTCCCCCTGACGCCAGGTCTCTTCCCTCTGGACACGGGGGGTCCCCAGACTTGGCAGCCTTCCAGCACAAGACAGGTCTCCTCAAAGGTCCGGATATTGCACACTGCCGTTGTTTCCCCCGAGTTTGGGCCGCTTTAGCTCCGGAGAACTGCCCCGAGGGTCTCCGGGCATCTCTGAAACGTGAACAAACACAAGGTTGGCAAGTCAGTGAAGACTTCGTGAAGTTAAGAGCTGGTGTTCAGAAAATAAATTCTGAGCCCAGGCATGGAATTAAAACGCCTGGCAAGGTCCTGTGTTCAGAGAGGATCTGTACCAGCGGTTCTCGAGCGGGGGCCACTTGGCCGCCCAAGGGACAGTGGGCAATGTCTGGTGACGTTTTATGTCATGAGAAGGGGGAGTGGGGCACCACCATGCAGGGGTGCTAACACCCCTGCAATCACAGGACAACGTCCTTGACAGAGTGAGCCGGCCCAGGATGTGAGCAGCACCCGGCCGAGCAGCCTGACTGACCCACATCACCGCCCAACGCGCCACCCAGCTCTCCGGACGCTTTCAGGGAAACAGACAGGCAGCAGTGAGATGGTGATACGTTGGTAAGAAACGTCCTTGCTGCCTTCCTACTGACTTAGAACTAGCGGATGTTCGTTTCCAGAAGGACAAGAGAGAACGCGACACCAGGACCACTGTCACTTACCTGACTGAATGTCCTCGGTGGGAGGGGTGGACGCCACACTGCTCAGTTCGGAATTCGGAGCATCTGTCCTCAAGGGTATCAAGTTCACTCTCCTTGGTGAAAAGAAGGAGGAAGGGGTACGTGGCGATCAGTGCCATAGCAACTGTGCATAAAACACTTTGAAACCACCCAAAGGGAACATCGGACACTTGCAGCTGATCCTATCAGGCGAGGCATTAGATACAAGGCTGACGTGCCCACGTGCTCAGGCACTAAGTTGTTCGTGTTAAACCAGCGCAGCTGTAACAGTGAACCTCACCCTTCACCAGCCACCTGAGGGTGCCACAGACTCGTGGGGCTAATTGCCAGCGGTGTGCCGAACAGCCGGCTACCAGACATGCTTTCTACTACAGAAAGCCCCCAAACATTTTGCCTTTTAAAATCCACAATCTTAATTTTCCACAATTATTACTTTTTTCAAAAACAACAACTGCAAGAAGCTTGCAAGACATTAAGAGGGGAAAACTTCAATAGCAACACTATTTCAAGGAACACCTTCCCCCTCCCTCCCACCCGAAAAAGAAGAAAAAACAGAACAGTGCTAGTCCGCAGAAAGAAGTCCGATTCACAAAGTGCTGAACCCTCCCCCAACCCACGTTGTGGCTCAGCCAGTGCAGTCACGTGACCCGCCAATGAAGTCATGTGAAAACGGCAGAGAGGGGAACCTGGTGCTTCTAGCGCCTTGCGTCCTGTGTGGTCTGTCTACAAGGTGGAGGGTGGGGGGCCGGTGGAGAAGGCAGCAGACAGAGGGGATGATGACACCTGGCAGGAGCAGCGCTCAGGGACAGAGGGTCAGAGGGCAGAGTCGGCAGCTCACCAGCCGCCTGACGAGAACAGGGGCCAACAAACACAGCCCCACCATCACCAGAGACGATGGCTCATCCGACCGGATGCCCCGTTTACCGGGAGCCCGTCTGCTGGACAGCAGACACCACCTGGCAACATCCCTTTGAGCCCCTGCCCACAGCAAAGTGCCCGTTACTGCTCTGGAAGAGACACTGGCACAGAAGGAGGCACACTTCCTGCCCTCAGGACTTGTCACCTAACAGGGAAACAAGCAGACACAAAACCCGGCCACGAGTGTGACGTGTGTGACAGAGCAGAGGGCTGAGGGAGGACCCTAGTGTGGCCCAGGCAGGGGAGCACAGGTCCAGGGCCTCCCAGGGGATGGTAAAGGAAGAGGCCTCCAGGGGCCAAGGGCTCTGGGGACCCAGCTTTCAGGGTCTGGCTGGAGAGGGAGAAGAACGTGCAGGCGAAGGGGAGGGACAGCTGACAGTCCTGGCTGGAGGGTGGAGCGACAGCGGCTCTGCGACAGGCAGGAAGCGGGCCCCACAGAGGCCTGTGAGCACAGAAGCGGCCCTCTGGGGGCTGAGGTTGAGGACCGCCTCTCTGGCGGCAGCACAAAGTCCCTGCTGGGTGGAAGTTCACCTGCTAAAGTGGGGGCCTTTCTATGGGTCTTTCTCCATCAAAAGTCCTTACCGGGGCGTCTTGCTCCAGGCCTGCAATGTGTTCAGAGTGACCCTCCGGGGCGGGGGTCCTTTCGCGTTCTGACTGCTGGGCTGCAGCGTCTTCCTCTCCTCCGAAGGCCCCGGCGTGGAGCTTCGGGCTGCGGCGCCAGTCGAGGGCGTGTCCTTGGCCGCCACTGGGGCTGGGGATGGCTTCGCCTGAGCAGGCGCTGTGCAGGGGCTGCTGGGGTCCTGGATTCTGCTGGGAGGGGTCCCCTCTACCTGTCTGGGTCCTGGCGGAGACCCTTGTTGGGTCTGACTCTTAGCTTTCTTCGCTGTATCAGGAGTTCCCGTGCTCAAATCTGGCTTCTCTTTGAAAGGTATTCCAAGTTCATCCTTCTCAAATGTCACAAATGAACAGTAACCATCGGTGGAAGAAATGGCCAGGAAGGCCCCATCGCTGGACCTTTGTCCCCAAAACAGGAGGAAAAGTCAGAAGCTTTACCCAAGTCTACGGGCCACTCCTCATGCTCTGGTTACTGGTTAGAAACGGGAAGGTCGAGCAAAGTCACAAGCTTCATTTGAAGGGAAAACACATGACTCAGAAAGGGTGTGGGTGGGCCCGAGAAGGGGGGCATGGTGGGGTCCGGGGGTGGGGCAGGAGCAGGGAGCTGAGGGGCCGGGGCCTTGTCAGAAATCAGAGTGCACAGCAATTCCTCGGACAGCTCGTGGGCCCCGGCTGCCCCCACAACCGTGGCCCGGTGAGTCCCCAAACCACAGCCTCCGGGGCCACCCCGCAGGCTATGACAATCAATTACCCCGCAGGGCAGTCTGAGCAGGCGCCGACCCTGTGGCAATAGGGAACGTACCATAGATCAGAAATGGCTTTCTTTTTAATGCTCCTTCCTTTTTTAAAAAGTGGTGAATAAGGGTCAAAAGGTCCTCTGCAGTGCTGAAATGCTCCAGGCCCGAGGGTCTGCCTACTCCAGGGGACCGGACACTCTCCCCCTCCGCCCGCCTCCCCGCGCCCCAGCCACTCACCAGGAAATGTCGCTCAGGGTATGGTAATGGATGTTCGCCACGTAACCGAAAGGGAAGAGCTGCTGCGTGTCATAGAAGAGCACGGAGTCTTCGGAGGCCACGGCGAACACCAGGCGGTAGGGCAGGGCCACCAGCGGCCCTTGGGAGGGCCCATCTGCGGGGGGACAGGGGGACAAAGGGCAGTTACACAAGCAATGGCCAAGTTCCCACAGGACACAAAAAACAATTTCTCCCCCAAAGCCCTCTCTCGGGGGACATACACAATGTAATTTTACTAACGCTTTACAAAAGAATTCTAGTCTATTATTTTATATTTGAATGTAGGAATGAACAAGAACAACGCATGAACCAGGAGTCCTGGGCACCCGAGGTCCAAAACGAAGAGAAAAGAGAAGGGGGCGGTGAATGAGGCTGCGCACTCCGACAGGTCCTTTCTGATAAGGAGAAATGGGGTCCCCTGGAAACACTGTATCAACTGACATTTGAATGTGCTTTCCCATTAATTATATTCATTCCAATAAAAATTCAGAGAGTTAAAAACACCTTTCACTTCCAGCCTTGGAGTAGCTGGGACCCGATTTACCCTGATTTCTTTAGGATGCTGGCCGTCGGCCATGAAGGGCAGCGCCCGGAGAGAAGGGAAGCAAATGCGTAAAGGGCTGCAGCAGCCCGCACTCCCCGCCTGGAGTTTCCAGGCCCGGCACGTGCCCAAGCAGAGTAGACAGAGCTGGGGACCAGGCTGCGGCAGAGACCAGGAGCTGCAGTCGTCTGCGGCTGCGTGCTGGTCGGTGCGTGTGGGGGAGGAACCAGGAGAGAAGGGTCTGGCCCCGAAGCGCCCACAGGCCAGAAACAGCGGGCATTCCCACTGGCCACAGGCCCAGCTCCTGTTTCCAGCTGGGCAGCGATGGGGGCGCTCAGAGAGGGCTCCGCCTCCCACTGGGGAAACCCGCCCTGGACTCAGTGTGTGGCGATGCCCCCAGCACAGCTTAACAGCAGGACCCAAAAGGAGCGAAATGTTTCCAAGCAACTTCACCACTCCAAAAATAAAGTTCAAGAACATTTGTAAGAGTAGAAACATACCCAGCGTCCACTAAGGTGAAATTCATGTCTGACATAGAGTAAAAAAATTTCAGGGCACGCAGAGCAGCAGGAAGACCTGACCCACAGAGGGGAAAAGAAAGCGATCCAAACCAAGGCTGTGTACACAAAGACGTGGCCGGAGTTACAAAAACTGCCCCCCGGGGTCCAGGAGCAAGCGGAGAGGCAAGACCCACACAGAGGTTCAGAGGGGAAAACAGCAGACGGACGGAGGCACGCGGGACGGTACCACGGGCAGATCACACAGAGGAGAGGTCAGTGGGCACTGCACAGCCAGGACTGCCCGCCATCCCACACTCTGGGGGGAGCAGCAAGGGGCAGAGCATCGGTGAGCTGAGGGGTGACTTCGCACGGCCGCTGAAGAAGCGCAGAGAGCGGTGACAAAAATATTTGAAGAAGTAATGGCTGAACCCTCCAAACTGGGAGAAAACAGTTAAAAAACAAAGAAAAATCCAATTCACACACAATTATGCTGCATAAAAAATGGATAATGAATGACTTTCAACCTGCTTCAGTGGGAAGAAAAAGACTGGCACCGACACTCCTTTAACGCTGCCCCCAGCAAAGAAAGGGTGCTCCACACAGAGCGAACCGCTGGCGTGCATTCTGGGAACGTCGTCCTTGCTCCCGCTCCGGAGAGTAACAAAAGCGAGCCAACCTCACGTGCTCACCTTTCCCCACGAGATAAACTCCACGTCACACCCCACCCTGGTGACGCGCCCGAGCAGAAAACCCCGCACAAGTGCTGGGTGCTCACGTGCCTGTCTCCACCACCGGCCGCAACTCAAAGTAGACAGGACAGCAGCGGACAGCAAGCGTCGCTTTTCCGGGACACGGGAGATGAGCGATAGGCCTACCGATTGAAGAAGGTTTTAGAAAAAGGCGCCGCTGCCCAACAGCAGCAAGAAGAAAGGGGGTGTTTTAAACAGTTCCTCAGTTGCATACCTCTTAAGATTTTTCCTGGAGAAAACGTAGGTTGTGTTGGTTACATTCTCACCAGACTCCACACACCCGGCTGGGGAGGCAGGAAAATGCAATGTGTCATTAAACTGCTCACCAGCAAAAACCCGAGCGGCCACTTCGACTGTGTAAAATAATCTTCCTGGGAGAGTATTCCCTGGACACCGTTTCTGTGACTGGGGACGGACACAAACCTCGTCACAGTCTGGGCTCAGCCCTTACTCTGGTTCTACCCGCCTGTCCTCTCACCTGGGAGTCATCTCAGCTGCCCCGGAGCCACCTCCGGGCCCGGGGAAGGAAGAACGTGAAGCGGGAACCCTCTCCCTGGAAGACCTCTGCCCGAGAACCCAGCCAGTCCCTGCTGAAGGGCTGCGACAACATGCCCAGCTGCGTGCCTGGACCCGACCTCGGCTGCCATCCAAGCGCTGAGATCGGGCCTTCTCCCCCCCCCCCCCCCCCCCCCCCCCGATGGACCAGGAGGCCTCGCCCTCTGCTGAAATCTCCAGCCCCTGCAGACGCTGACTGGGCGCTGGGGGGCAGCCCATACCCGAGATTTCTTCTACACTCACCCCAGGATGCCCTTAAAGCCAGGTCAGACCCTGGCAGACCCTGGCCGTCACACACAGCTGCCGTGGGAACACCCGCGCCGGCTGCTGCTCTTTCCTGGTGCATCTCCGCACACACAGTCGCACACGGGACCGCCACGTATCCACCAGGGAGGGCAGTAGCTGCCCCGCCCCGGCCTCCCCTCCCCAGGTGTCCGCTGACACCCCCTGTCACCTCTGCCTTTCCTCCAGGCTCACGTAACCGGGAGAGCCAGTCTAACTGACCCGCATGCACACACACACACACAGTGGGTTTTTCAGTTTCTTTACAAAATGGAGTGTTGTTTACACTTTTCCTCATTTTGCTTTTCTTAGTCAACTACTCATGAAAGTTAACTGACATAGCACTAATGCATTCTTTTCCCCCCTCTTTCATCCTCCTTGGTCTCCCTCCTCTTATATTTCTCTTCCTATTTGGCCTTTACCCGATAGCCGCACGTTATCTCTGATACGGCACTCGCTGTTAGACGCCTGCAGGTAACTAGGGGTTTGAGCCCTCAGACCGGTCCCGGCGAGGCCCGGCTTTGTCCCACGCACCTGGCGTCAGGAGCAGAGACCCATCAGGGGTGAAGCTAAGGCGACGGAAGAAAGACTTCATGCTGTCGTCGTGAAACATCCGGTAACTTCTCGCCTGTGGCCCAAAGTTTAAACATTATTCCAAACCCTTACGTCTAGGTTTTGTATTATCATTCATTACTGACAATAGTAAATAAACCTGAAATAATGTATTATACGTCAAACACTCTTGCAGGACCGATCATTCATGAACTGATCCTTTTTGTTCACGGAGCTCTATGTGTGCGTCTGTGTACGTGTCCACGTGTGTGGGCGCGTGTGTGTAGGTATCCACGTGTGCGTGTGGTTCGACGGTGAGTTTAAAAACCCCCGGGCACCAGTGGTCCATGTGGGGTGAGCTGGAAGACAGCAGCAGGAAGACAACCAGGAGTCCTCTGCTCATTATCTGTGTGTGTAATTTAGACTTTCCAACCACATGAAAGCCTTTTAAAAAGAACACAGCTGATTATTAAACTGGTAGTCATACCTTTCCGAACATCTCCAACACCGTGCGAACGAACGCCTGTGCTGCCTCCACCAGCACATCGTGACACCAAGATTTTACTTCCCAGGATTCCATCACCCCCTGCTTCACAGTGGGCCCCTGCCAGCATCAGCCAGCCCGCGGCCTACGCGGCCTCAGCCTGCCACCCCGGGGCTGGATTGGCGCCCCCGTCCCTTTCTTTTGCCAGGAAGTGGCCGGCTACTTTCAGGCTGAGCGCCTGCCTCGTACTTTTGATTCCTCCAGGACTAGGGTCCTTCTTTCACTTGCCAGTTCTTTCTAAGAGCAAACTCCCCCTGCTCCCGAATGCCCGCCCAATGGCTGGGTCCCACTGTCTGCCACCTGAGCGCTCTACCTGCCAAGAGGCCGCACTGCCTGCTCCCAACAATTCACCACGAGACCCACCTGCCTTCCTGCACCTAGTGCTGGGGTCCTCCCAGGTCAGTGGGCCTGACCCCGCTACACCGCGGAATCCCCTGGGCCCTGCCTGCCTCAAGCCGAGTGAGGCATACCTCTGCGGGTGGAGACCAGGCACCCATGTTTTTGTAATGCTTCCCAGGTGACTCCGCAGGGCAGCCAGGGTTGGAAACCACTGTCCCCCACCATCAGCGCTCCTCTGGCGCCCAGACGTCCCCATCTCCAAACAGGCCAGCCCCCCGCACGCGCTGAGCCTGGACTGTCCGAGAGGAAACCTTACTGGGGTGCGGGTGGCGCTGAGAGTGATCTGGCTGCAAGACCCGGGGAGCTCAGGCCTCCCACGTCCCAGCTAATGCTCTGCTCGAGGACAGTCGCGGCTGTTCCTACCTCCCCTTCAGCGCCCGGGCCGGACAGCATCTTTGAAACATTGAAAGCCACACGCTTCTTCTGTGTGCTGTACACCCTCAGGGTCCTGAGCAAGACAGAAAGTCTGAGTGACTTCTTCCATCAAAGGAGCTGCGTTTCACACAGGAACAATCTGTTACCCAAATCGAAGGTCACTTCAACGATTTTCGGCCCGCACAGCCATTTACCAGTGACTTTCCCACGTAACTGAGTAAAGTAATGCTTGCTTTCGGCACGAGCCACCGAAAGGCTGTCACTAGTGAAGTGGAGAAAGATGTCACCCTCTCATTTCTTACTGAACGTCTCAGCCTCTCAGGTAAGGTGCACGTAAGGCCTGGCCTTGTTTCCCAGGGCCTGGCCCTTTGGCCGGGGGCAGCCTGCGTGACTGTGGTGGGGTTTACTTAGGGTTGGACGGTGTCGCCCCCGGGGATGCACAGGGGCAAGGAAACCACCAGCAGGGAAACTTGGTTGCTGGTAACGCATTTTGTTCCCACAGCTGGAATAACCTGTGTTTCCCTCCCGACTGCCTAAGTAAAAACATGGTCAGAAAATAAACGACATCGGGAATACAATGGAAGATTCTATGAAAAACACACGCTAACATTTCCACATTACTTTCATTCCGGTGCCTCCTGAACTTAAATGTGCTGTAATTAAAAGTAGTCGATAAATATTCAGCAGGGCTATTTTGACTCACGAGTAAGGGGCCTGGCACTCTGATTTTTTAAAGTCTTTGTTCCAAGAACACAATTCAATTATCCCAGCAAACACAGCAGGAAGCCCTTCTTTCAAAAAAG
Source organism: Desmodus rotundus (assembly GCF_022682495.2). Taxonomy (NCBI): domain Eukaryota; kingdom Metazoa; phylum Chordata; class Mammalia; order Chiroptera; family Phyllostomidae; genus Desmodus; species Desmodus rotundus. The sequence continues at coordinate 4,365,252 of NC_071388.1, read as the reverse complement.
ACAAAAGGTTTTATGTTTATATTAATTTAAATTGTCTCATTAAAGTCACTGCCGTAGTAAACTATAGTCAAAAATAAAGTGGCCCTGGCTGGTGGGGCTCAGTGGACTGAGTGCCAGCCTGTGAACCAAAGGGTCGCCAGTTCGATTCCCAGTCAGGGCACATGCCTGGGTTGCAGGCCAGGTCTCCGGTTGGGGATGTGTGAGAGGCAACCAGTTGATGTATCTCTCACACATTGATGTTTCTCTCCCTCTCTTTCTCCCTCCCTTCCCCTCTCTCTAAAGATAAATAAATAAAATCTTTAAAAAAAAAAAATAAGTCACCCTATCACTAGGTACATCTTCTTAAGTCATATTTACCAAAGACATTTTCTTTAAAAATTACCTGTGAAATCCAAATTTAACTCAAAGCTCTTTCCGCATTCATTCGCTCATTCAATATAGATTTACTAAGCACTAACTTCAGGTCAGGCACTTGCCCTGATCAGTTTCCAATTTTTCTTATACTGTAAAAATAACAGAGTATAAAGTCCTTTAAAGGAACCCGGGAACGAAAGAATCAAAGCTAGACCACGGTTCATATTGATGAAGTTGTGGTAAAATACCTCTGCAGAAGTTTTCAAGTAAATAAAGACAATCCGTCCATCGCTAACGCACCTGTCACAGCTCAGGGTGGCGATATACTGTCCCAAGGGATCCCAGGTTACTCCCTGTACGTAACTTTTATGTTCATTAAAGATGGAGATCTTTTGTCCTACGAGGAAAGCACACAGCAGCATTACAAACCCTGCTCAAGCTCCATCGGTGCACACTACCATTAACCGCTAGCGTCTTTGGACAATACCACTGCGCGCAGCAGGCGGTGAGACTCTGCAGCAAACTGTGTCAGACCCCGCGGACACAAAGATGGCTTTGCACTGCCCCCAGCCCCAAGGCACTCGGAGCTCCGTGGCAGAGACAGACCCACCGGCAGGTAAGCACACTGCAGCTTGACCGAGGAGGGCAGCTAACAGCAGCAGGTGAGGGTCAAGGGCATGAGCTGAGCCGTTCTCAGGTCAGGCGGGATGAAGGGGTCAGCGAGGGGAAAGGAGGTACTCTAGGCAAACCATGGGGTGAGGGCCTGCTCAGGGACACGGAGCGATGACAGTAACTGAGAACTGTGAGTGAGGGACAGGGCCAAAACGACAAGACAAGGAGGAGAGGCGGTAGGTGACAGAATCCTGGGTCTGAGGAAAAGGCTCTGGGCATTCAGAGTGGCCAAGAGGAACACTGAGAGGAAGGGGCCTGATTACAAAGGCTAAACCGAGGTTTGGGCGAGAACGGAGAAAGTGTCACCAGTGAGCAGGTGGGAGTAGGCCAGGGCGAGACGAGGGCCGGAACCAGGGCAGCGCTAACAGGGATGGGCCTGCGGGGGAAACACTTAGAAGGAACACCAGGGGCACACAAAGGCTACCTGGATAGAGACGGGGAGTGAGGAAGCCTCGGCCAGGCTTGGAAAAACAAAACGAGCCCCTCTTCCCGCAGCGGTCTGCCCCTGGCTCGCTCCCTCTGCACCACACTCCCCATCCGGCCACCCAGCCCCTGCACTGTGGCTGCTGCTCCCTGCTGCCCGCCCGCAGACCTGGGCCCTAAAGCTGACGGTGACCTCCTTCCTGCCCCTCTCCTTTCTCGGCCTCTTTTCAGGGAGTCTGCTGAGGTTAAGGGGGCCGGGGTAATGAAGAGGGCATACAGAGATCTGTAGGGGTTTGGGGGGAGAACAGCAGGGAGGATCTGACCCCAGGTCGGGGACACTGGTGAGGCTGGTGAGGGTGACTCGGGAGTGGCCCAAACCTGCAGGGTGGAAGGTCTTGATCCAGCTGCGCTCAGCCTGGGACCGGGAACTAACAGGAGACTGCTACCCCGACCCCAATCCTGGGTCAGGGTTTGTCTTGGGAAGGGTGGAAGGAAAGGGTCTGAGGGAACACACTGTTGATAACTGACCACCTGGGGCAGCAAGCTGGCTGGAGGAAACAGGAGGAACCGGCTGAGGCCAGAGGGGCCAACAGATTGGGAACGGGCTGGGGGCTGGGGGCCGTGGGCTGGAGGAAGAAACGGAGGAGGTGCTATGAGAATGGAAGGAGGCGGTTTGACGGGAGAGGGGCCCCTATTCGGAGGTCAGCTAGAGACCCGTGGACTGGTGCAACATGACGACGGGGTCAAGCCGATGTCCTTTTACAAGCTTCTCCTGAAACTGTGATGAACTGTGAGGAGCTAAGGGGACAGGAAGTAGAAGAAATCACACCACACAGAATTCCTTCAATAAAAATGGATCTACTTCAAAGAACCGTACCTACGCTACACACACACACACACATTTACAAAAAAGACAGCGGTCTGGGGCGTCCCAGCACGGGAAATGGCACCGACTCGCACCTGACTGTCTAAGAGCTTAGAGTCACAGCCGATGTGTCAGATCCCATCAGCTCGTCCGTCCTACAGACCTCGTCCAGCCCAACCCTCTCCCTCCCCTTCCATCACCAGCTCCTGAGCCCAGGCTGTTGTCACCTCTCCTGAATACCCCTCTGCCACTGACCGCTTCCCCTGCTATCACCAGTGTTTTCCCAGGACCAATCGCCACGTGCCACCCAGAGACAGCTTTTTAAAATGTAGAGAAAATTCCATCACTCTCCTGCTCAAATCCCTCAGCAGCTTGGGTCATACTTGGGGTACAATGGACAGCCTCCTGGGGCCGGGACCCCATCCCTCAGTCCCCCACCCCACCTCTGGTAGGCTCTCCATTTCTCTCTCTCACACACACACACACGCACGCACGCACGCACGTGTACACACAGCCTCTGCACTCGCTGGAATGCTCTTCCCAAAACAGTGCGCACGACTCGCTCCCCAGCGCCATTCAAGTCTGTCCGGACCCTCGTGCCTAGAGAGCCTTCCCGGATGGCCTGCGCTCTCCGACTGACCGCTTCTCGGAGCCTCTGCCACCTGGCACCCCGCTGGGACGCAGCCACCTTGTTCGTGTGCTGGGCCAGCGTGCTGGCAATGTTCAAGGTTATGACAGCTGGCCTACAGGGGCACTGAGGGGACTGTCTAGGACAAAGGCCACATTCGAGGACAAGAACAAGTGGCACTCGCCCTCCATTAGAAAGAGAGTGACGGAGACAGGGGATGACAGAGCGAGGCAAGCTAGAGGAGGGTGCAGCTGGTGGCCAGGGACCAGAGGACAGACTGTGACAGCGGGGACGAAAACCGGTCTGCGGAGGTCAGGACCCTCCGGGGCCCCGGGGGTGGGGGAGTTAGCAGGCTGCACAGCAGAGGAACGCGGAGGAGGAGATGGGAGAAAACACCAAGCCTGAGTGAAGGCCTGCAGGGCACCAGCCACTGCAGCCCGGGGCACCGCATTGCTCTTTACACAGCTGTGACTTCTCCTGGGCTACCCTCTCCCCCATAGGGAACAGGCTCTTGCAGGCAGCGTGGTGCCCCTTGTCTCCTCGATCCCACCTGACCCCGACCTGGTACAGTCCCTGCTCATTAGCGAAGACTGGCTGACCCTCCCCCGACCTGACCTCCGCAGCGGCAGGGACCAGCCTGTCCCCATCACGGCTGCACCCCGGGGAACACAGGACTCACAACACCACTGCAAGGCTCCTGCTTTCTGACCAGGACCCTAAAGCTGAGTTGGGCCCACAGCGCACAGGCTAATTCCTGCCCGCTCTGCCGCCTCCCGATTTTGGCTCACTACAGAAAGTCTCCTGACGCCTTCGAAGAGAGAGCAGGTCGGCTCTTCAGACACCTAGACTCCCGCTTCCTCTGATGGTAACAACACCCTTCAGATACCTTTGCTGACGTCCCATACGATGGCCGTGTTGTCCACAGAGGCGGAAGCCATCAGATTCCCATCCGTGGCCCAGCAAATGTCATACACGTCTTCCAAGTGGCCCCTAGAATCCAGAGAGGGAAACGAGGGGAGAAAAGAGAGGAAAATGATCAACAACTTGAAGGCCAGCTCAGGGACCACACATCAGAGTGGGATTTTAGAAACTGCTGGCTGGAACTAGGTTAGCCAAACCTGTGACCTACTGCACTCAAGGTCATGGTGTCTTTAACATGGATTCAATTCTACTAAGGAACACTTTATAGCAGAAACTAAGAAAACCCATCTTAAGCCTGCTTTTATGTTTTAAGACTCTTCTCTTATTTCTGTCTTGCCTAAGTAAAAGTTTCAGGTTAGATACAAAAGCCAAGAGGCCTATCAGGCTAATGCACTCGGAAGGTAAAGACGAATCATTCCACAGCCCCTCCCCACGCTACCTGAGGGTTTTTACCACGGTCCAGTTCTCCTTATTCAGCTCAGCCTCATCCTCATCCTGAAAAGCGATCTGTTCTGGCTCCTTGTTATCGTTCACCTTCCACAACAGAATGACCGCATCTGCGGAGGGAGTCGGTGGAGGACGGCTTGAGCTTTACTGCACACTGCGCCCCGTCCGGATTTCGAGGCGGTTAAATAATACATTTGTTGTCCAACCAGGGCCCTGACGGCTGACCTCTAAGAATCCTGGCAGGAAAAACAGGTTTGCCTCCTGAACAGAACCTCCAGAATCAGCCTCATCCAGGTCAGCGCTACACAAAGTCGCCTTAAACAGAAGGGTGCCCGGGCCAGCAAACAGCACCGCACAGCGACTGAGGATGCTAACAGAACAACAGGCATAACCTAGGCACGAATGAGTGAGAAAAAAGCAGCCACAAAGAGCCACGGACACACACCGGGCCGGCCAATCGCCCCTAGCTGTGTGACCTCCAGCAAGTCACTTGAGGCCTCCGAGTCCTCCTCACCTGTAAAACGGGGAGGGTAACAGAACACCTGCCTCAGGAGTAAATGAGTTCACCTGCAGAGCGCCTACAACACAACGCCTGGCACACAGTAGTAACCCATCTGGGCGCTGGCTGTTAATATCGTGGACCCGTCTCGTAGGTCAGCCTGACGCTATCGACTGTCTGGGTCCTCCCTCCCCACACTCCTGACTCCACGCTCCCCACACGCCCTTCCGCCTGGACTCGGCTTCTCTCTGAGGACTGCCCGCAGGAGGGCAGTGAAGGAGAGGGCGGAATACACACAAGTTCTCATTCTGGGACAGGAACCCTGGGAGCCTGGCCAAGCGGAGATGGGCCCAGCCAGGCGGACACTCCCTCCCCACGTGCCGATGGCAGCTCTCTGGCCCTCCAAGGCCAAAGGACTTTGCAGCCCCGGGCAATCTCACAGGAGACAGCCGGCCAGCCCTGCCAGGCATGTCCCCACTCCCCCCCTTTCCCTCTACGCACCCGCTCAGGCCCTCCAGCACTGAGTTTAATAACCAGGGCTCTTTTCCTCCTGCACACCAAGCCTGAGATTGGTTTTATTTTGAACTGACTTCTAGACTGTTCTGGTGTTAAAGCGTGACTTTTTCTGTACAGTTTGAAGAGTAGAGATGGAGAACATAGGAAGTGGAGCTGCTAAAATTATTCACATTAGGAAGGTTGAGGCAGGAGGAAAGACACTGTCCTTGTTCTACCTGACCTGGGACCTCAAGCTTTTTGAACTCTCCTGTCCTGTGTCAACGCCTGGATGTGCCTCTGGACACACACGAGGCCTCCAGGAAACGAACCCTCTGATCTCCCAGGACCCAGGCCACCGGGCACAACCAAAGCCATGGTGCCCACACTAGACCACCTGGCACCATCATCCTCACTGCCTGACACCTGCTGATAACCGTCCTGAACCAATCCTAGGGCTAGGAATGCAGGACTGACAATTCTCAAGAACGCACTTTTGACTATGAGAAATCTTCACCTTTCTTTCCTTACGGAGCCTAGCTGTGCTCCCAGGGTGTAAACTCTAAGACTCTTGATGAAATCACGATTACTTACTACCAGCCAAAGCCTCCAGACTCTTCTTGAGTTCGCCGGACAAGTTTTATGCCACTTAAGCACAAGCAGAAAGTATAAATCAATCTACTTCCACCAAACAAACATACTTTAGAGGGCCAAGTAATTAACTAATTACACAGAAACATGGAACAGACTGTGATCACTTACAAATTCTAAACCAACAATCGGGCGAGGCCAGAACAGGGCCCCTAGACTTCGGCAGGTGGATGAGCACCGTCCTCCTGTCTGGTGGAGGCCCCGGGGGTGGGGGAGCCACCCTCACGTGGGTCTTCTCAGTCTAACTTTGCTGTTTTCCATCTGCTCACGCTCCCCAGAACATTATTTTTATTTTACTAAACTATCTAAGTGATAGATTGTCATGGTCAAGCGACCTCTATAATAAAAAAGCCTGTCTGGCTCAAATCTCGCGATTTACCGCGAGACACATGGGTATGTAGTTTCTAGGGGATTTTGAAGTACAATACTCACCATCGCCCCCCGATGCTAACATTTCCCCATTGGGAGAAAAACGCACGACGTTGACGGCTTTGGTATGGCGAGCAAGACTGGACAAAAATTCCACAATGGCCTTTCCGTCTGGTCCTTTCTCCACCTTCCAGATCTGTTGATACCAAAATGCTCATCCAGGGAAATAGAGTGAGCACCTACCATACTGTGCACACTGAAACAACACGCCGCTATGCCATTTCCAGGAAGGAAATTTGGTTTTTCTTTTGAAACAGAAAATGAAGGCACCTCTATCTGAAACACAAGCCTACAGTCCCCTGCCCCGCTGTCCTCCCTCCTGCCTCCTCTGGCGCAGATTGCTCCCCAGCAGGAACCTGGCTCAGGACCCTAAAACCACAGGCATCTCAGGTCCCTCGGTCTAGGGAACAGGACCCAAGAAAGGAAGCGGCTTTCTTTTGCTTCCTAGCCCCTCTGGACTAGACGAGGAAGTGAGGAATTAGTATGGGCGTTACCGTATTTTGCTGTGTATAATGCGCACTTTTTTGCCCACAAATTTTTGAGGGAAAAAGAAGGATGCACATTACACATGGGTGGTACTAATTCCATATCTATATAAATATTCTTAATTCTTTTATGTGTGCTTATGCGTTAAAAGTGTAACTCTAGAAAGCAGTAACGATATCCGTATGCAAAATAATACGCTGAAATACGATCATTGGTTTTGTTTCTAAATATGAATAAATAAAAAACTGAATTAAAAAATTAATATGAAAGACTTTTTTCCTGCAACTTTGGGCCAAAACTGTGAGGGCGCATTATACACGCCAGCTCATGGTACACGGCACAATTCGGTAGTTGTAAATCAAAGACTGGAGGAGGCTGGCTGCTCTGGGTGCCTGCCCGCGCCCCTCCGCCCACGCCCTGCACCTGCTTTACCCTGACGACCGTGTCGACGCCCGCGGACGCCAGCCGGTGGGTCCGCCCCGCCGCGCCCGGCTGCAGGTCCAGGCTGTACACCGGCTCCTTGTTGTGCCAGGCGATTTCGCATGTGATGACTTTCATCCTCCCGCGTCGCCGAGGGGCAGGAATGGTCCTCGGCCGGTTCTTTCCCCGAAGACAGATGAAAGCGGTAAGTCATTGGGAATGAACTGAGTATTACAGCGGGAAACCTGAACGCTCGTGAGCAGCCAGGAACCATGAAAAGGGCGGCTGTGTTGGAAAGGAGGCCAATCACGTCCTGACACAAGACCTTGCAAATTCCAACCAGAATGTTCTGCTGAACCCCCGCTTTTGAGATTGTCCTGCTACGTCCGTGCGTCCGTCCGTGTCCGGAAGAGCAAAATGGACCGGCAGGCAGAGAAAATCAGGAGTCCGATCCTATCCCCGCTTAGTGGGGTTGGGGGCACTCCCGGAGAGCTGGGGGGCCGGGCCAGGCCACATGGGAAGGGGAGGGGACTGCCAGGAGGAGGGGGCTGTAGAATGACGGGGCCGAGCTCGCGAGGGAACCCCACTTCCCAGGAGTCTGGCTGCCCGGGGGAGGGGTCCCCAGGAAGAGGCGGCTGCCCGGGGGCTGCAAAAAGAGAGGGCCGGGGCCGCGAGGGAAACCCGCTTTCCCGGGATAGGGCTGCCAGGGCAGGGAGCCTCCCGGGACAGGGGACCCACCCCCTTCCCCAAGCTGTACAGGACAGGGCGTTCGGCCCGGGAAGCCGAGACCCGGCCTGGCGGGAAAGTGACCGCGCAGGGCTGAGGCTTGGCGGGAACCGGCCGCCCGAACGCACGCTGCTCCGGAGCTATCCCGGGCCCCCGCCGCCTTCCCTCAGAGAGAGCCTGTTGCCCCGGCCCGGTCTGGAGACCTGCGGTGACACGGGGACGTGAGAGCCAGCAGCGCGGAAAACGTACCTGCAGGGATTCGGTCAGACAACTGCACCTTTGCGCGCGCGGATTCTCGCGCAACAAGGGACCAGCGCTCGCGTGGGCGGGGCCAGGAACGCCCCGCCCCTCCCTGGGCGGTGAGCGAGGCCCCGGCGCCACCGAGCCGTCCAATCAGGGCTCGCTCCTGCCGACGTCTACTTCCCGATGCCCAGTGGGCGAATGAGTGTGCTTTCCTATTCCTTCGTTGGTCCCCCTCTTCCCTTGTGGATCCGTCCTTTCAGTAAGCGTTGCCTGAACTTCAGCTCTACGCAGGGCTGTGTGCCGGCGCTGGACACGCAGCGGACGGCGAAGCGGACTCACCGTTCGGTGAGAGGAGGCCAGCGGTCCTGCAGGCCAGGAACTCTGAGACCCGCCCAACACTCCCCGGTCTTTCACTGGGACAGCGAATTCTTGAGAGCAGTGACCTGTATCGGGCCCTGTCTTGGTCTGAAACGTAGTTTCAAACGTCAATAAAATACGGACACTGCCCTCGGCCTCCTGTGGTCACGTACACGGGGCATCACAATAAAAAGATAGTGCAAGGAGCGTGGAAGGAACAATATGCCCTTACCAGCTCCGTGGGCAAGGTTATTTGGGATTTGAAGGCTCAAAGGAGGTTTGAAGCGAGTGGAGCATTTAAAGTGGGCTTCAAGTGATGGAGTTGGGGATGAGCGGCGCTGGGAAATGGGGATTCGAGCTAAAGAAACTCACAGTTGACAACACAGCACAAACTGGGAGCAGAGAGGCCTGTCATGGGAACGGATGGATGGGGCAATGACCCTGAAGCCTTTGGACAGGAACAAGCAGGTCAAATAATGTGTGTTTCAAAGGCGATTTTAACTCTCACTGTAAATGAACTGGTATCCTGGCTGCATACTTTAGTCTGGGAGCTTGGTGGATGTGAGATTGACCGACAGACTGACGCTCCTTGTACTCACTACCAGCAGGTTTCTGGGCCTTCAAGGCCAAGGGATTTGCAAAACTAGTGCTAGCCTGTGCCACCTTGCAGAAGAAAGCCTCCCCACTCGACTCTCCGACTTCCCACCTTTCCCCTCCTCTCCCTTTCTCTCTAGGTATCAAGGCACTGAAATCCACCAGGTCTCTTTCTCCTTTTGCAAGTGAAAAATGAGATGTTTTTTATATTTTGGCTTCTAGAACATTTTCGAGAGTTCAAAGCTATGGGATTGTTCAGTACCTGGATTGCTTCCATTATACCTTGATTAACAGATGTGCTCATAGACATTTTTTAAAAGCACAATATAACCTTTAAAAGTTGTAAGTCAGAAGGCAAAAATAAATGCAGGCCTTTTATAATGGAATAATTTACTAAATGGGACAGTTTAACCATGAGCTTCCTCAAAGACCATGAGACAGATACCTTGGGATGCATTGCTTCTACCTGATAAAATAGAGGTTCATCTGCAGAACCATCTCTTCATGGCATTTTTAGGAAAAAGAACTGACATGGATTCTTACATAGATGCTGGTTGATGCTTTTAGCCAGTTTTATGAGCGGTGTAGAAGTTGTCTACAAATGGATGTCTCGTGTTGTCAAGAACGAAGATCCGTAAGCTTCCATTTCTACAGGAAGCTAGGATAACTTAATACAGATAGGTGGCTTGTAGATGTCCTCTCTCAAGTCATGGTTAGGACTTAGAGAGCTTGGACTGGGGACAACTAATACATTCTGAGGGTGATCTGGACGTCGATTCCTGTCCCACCCAGGCCCGCTCATTCAGACCATCCAGCAGCGCCGCCCAGGGGTCTACACCTTCAGAAGCTCCCATGTGAACCTGATAATCAGTCTGAGCTGGAAAAAGACCGGGATTCAATGTCTCCCATAACCAGGACTCTCCAAATGTCTGACCAATGCTGTCGATTCACAAATGAACCCTCTGACCATCTCCGGGGACACCAGGATTCTAGACTGTGGATTATAAAGTATGACACAGGCTTAAATGTACACAAAGGAGTTGGCTTTCGTGGTGAAAAATTTTGAGACCTGATATTGATTCCTGCTTGGAGCTGGTGGTCCCGAGTGGTGCCCTGGGCTGTGCCAAGTGTTTTCTCGAGAAAGAAAGGAAGAAAGGAAGAAAAGAAAGGAAGGAAAGGAACAATGCACTACCGTGTTTCCACACCTCCACAAACACGTTTTGAGAAACAGTCCACCCCAGGGAGTAAAAAGGGGACAACCAACACACAGGACAACTGCCTACATAGAAAAAACTGTAAAACCAAGTTACTTTAAGTCAGTCTTGGTTCACATCACAATACGAACTTTCAAAACACAGCCCATTTACAGGGAAACCAGTGGGTGATGATGAGGAAGACTGCTGACTCATGTACTCAACACTCTGTACTCTAAAAGCACCATTACATTTGTCTGAAAGAAGCAGCCGAATCAGATTTCAACTGAGTCTGTATATTGTCCGTGATACTGAGATCTGACTGCTGTGGCAGAAATTAACAGTGAACCTTGAGGTTAACTTATTTTGCATATTTGAAATAGGAAGTAGCATTTACTCACAACTCATTCTTATTAGAATGTATAGGAAATTAATTTGTGATTCACACTCGTTTTGTATCACTAAATTCACTCTGGCCGCATCCATTTCGTAATGAGTGTATTTGAATGGCTTGAATTGACCGAGACACTCCTCTGGTCTTGATTTTCTCCCTACAGGACAGTTTATGGAAATTAATTTGTGATCACGAAATTTAATTCCAAAAAGCTAACAAATAAATATCTTCCTGCACACCAAGCAGATATTAATAGCATTCTTTTTGTGGGCCATGGCTAATGTCCAAAAGATAAATATATGGAAAGACATGAATCCACCGAGGCTGTTTAAAAAAAAGACAACCTGTAGACTTCCTGAAAGCTGGGTGTGGTCTGGGGAATGCATGGGCCACTCTGACACAAGCTAACTTCTTTAAAGCAGTAAGACAATGGACCCAAAAGAAAATAGGCAAAGAATATGATGTACTATTCAGAAGAAGAAATTACAATGGTCAGTAACACATATGAACACGTCCAACGGGAGACGATTTTTTCACCTATCAGATTAGGAAAAGTAAGTTTGATGGAGAGATAAATGAAAAGACATGCACATACATTTTTCATAGGAGTATCAGCTCCTGCAACCATTGTGGGTGAGAGGCAACCATAGTGATGTTTCTCTCCCTTTTTTCCCTCCCTTCCCGTCTAAAACTAAATAATTTAAAAAATGGATGGCAACATTATTAAAATGTACATAGCATACTCTCTTTGACCTATCAATATTCACTGCAGGGGACTTATACTCTGGATATCCTTGAAAAAGTGTGTGTGGTGCACATTTATTAATTTCCATAGTAGCCTTTTTTGTAATATCAAAAGATGAGAAATAAATGAGCACTGGGAACATACTCATGTCGTACAATATGACTAAAGTCATGGAAATGTTACTGGTTATATGCTGTAATATCTTCGTGTAAATTTGATACAAACATGCAATCAAATATAAAGATATAAACTTTAATATAAACTGAACACATACATATGAATGTATGTACATGCACACAACTGGTATTTTCTAGGACATACAGAACAGTGGTAGTTACCCTTAGGGAGGAGGTGGGGAGGTCTTTTCACTGTAAGCCATTTACACCATTCTGTTCCACTTCCAACAACTGTTTCCCTCCCCCGAACTTGCTCACCCCAGTGAGAAAGTGGCCATGCTGATTCTGGGTTTGTTTCAGCAACCACCCGAGTTCAACATCTGTAAATGCTCCTCTATACTTGAAGGTACAGACAACAGTTCTTGGCTCTGAAGGCACACTGGGAAGGAAGCCTTAAAAAAATACTGGTATCTGGTCCAATCCCAAAGACTTCGACTTAATTAGCACAGGGCACATCTTCCCGCTGGGAGTTCAAAAATCTCCCCAGGTGATGCCAGTATGCAGCTGCTGGCGAGAACCACCAGAATACGCCACTTCAACTATTCCTCCCTGACAACTAGTGACCTAACGGGCTGTGATAGCCAGAGTCAAGCGTCTGAGGCCATGCGCAGCCGTCAGCAGCACCTATGCCCCAGCAATGTGGGACTCAGGTGGCGGACACACCCATCCATATGACACAGCGCTCCTGCCTGCTGTGTCAGCACGCAGCTTTCACTGCCTTGCAGCCTTAGCTGACTACAGCGGATCCTGTGTGTTGGGGTTGTGGACTATTCTGGTTTCCTTCCTCATGCTGTTTTTGTTTTAAAAATAATTAGTTTATCCAAAAAGGACATAGAGATGGCCCATAGACATATGAAAAGATGCTCAATGTCACCAATCATCAGAGAAATGCAAATTAAAACCTCAATGAGACACCACCTCACACAGGTCAGAATGGCTATCGCCAATAAATAAACAAATAACAAGTGCTGGCAAGGATGTGAGGAAAGGGAGTCCTTCTGCATTGTTGGTGGGAATGCAGCCTGGTGCAGCCACTGTGGAAAGCGGTATGGAGATACCTCAAAAAATGAAAAATGGAACTGCCTTATGATTTCACTTCTGGGAATTTATCTGAAGAAACCTGGAACACTAATGTTCACTGCAGCGTTATTTACAATCTCCAAGATATGGAAACAGCCCATGTGTCCACCAGTAGATGAATGGACAAAACAATTATGGGACACTTACAAAATGGAATACTACTCAGCTATAAAAGACAATTTTACCCTTTGCGACAGTGTGGATGGATGTGGAGAACATTATGCTGAGTGAAATAAGCCAGTCAGTGAAAGACAAAGACCACAGGATTTCACTCATATGTGGAATCTAATGAACAAATTGAACAAACAAGCAAAATAGACTCAGAGAGAGTTGGCTGACAGCTCGGCGGGGTAGAGGGATCCAGCAAAAAGGAAAAGGGACTTACAGACATGGACAACAGTGTGATGATTGGGGGGAGTAATAATGGAGGTAAATGGTAATGGAAAAAATACAATAAAAAATAATTTCTTTTGAGATGCGGCCAAGATGGAGGCATAGGTAGAGACCCTTTGCTTCCTCACACAACAAAAAGGAGGTTAATAACCAATCTAAAAACAATAAACAACCAGAAGTGCCAGAAAACCAAACAGCAAAGAACTCCAACAACCAAGGAATTAAAGAAACAGTGAACCAGATCAACCAGACCTACAGCGCCACAACACAGCAAAGGGGATTGCCCTGCCCTGGTGAATACCTAAGGCCCTGCCCCTTACAACTTAACAGGTACACCGAGACAAAGAAATATGGTCCAAATGAAAGAACAGAGCAAAACTCCAGAGAAAGATACGCGATGAGGAGATATAGCCAACCTATCTGATGTGGAAATCAAAACCCGGGTAATCAGGATGCTCACAGAACTGATTGAGTTTGATCGCAAAATGAAGGAACAAATGAAGGGTACCCAATATGAAATAAAGCAAAATATTCAGGGAACTAACACTGACAGGAAGGAAACCAGGACTCAAAGCAACAATTTAGAACAAAAGGAAGAAATAAATATCCAAACATCCAACTGGAACAGAATGAAGAAATAAGAATTCAAAAACAATGAAGAGAGGCTTAGGAACCTCTGGGACAACTTTAAACGGTCCAATATCTGAATTATAGGGGAGCCAGAAGAAGAAGAGGAAGAGCAAGAAATTGAAAACTTATTTGAACAAATAATGAACGAAAACTTCCCCAATCTGGCAAAGGAAATAGACTTCCAGGAAGTCCAGGAAACCCAGAGTCTCGAAGAAACTGGACCCAAGGAGGAACACACCAAGGCATATCACATTAAGTTACCGAGATTAAAGATAAAGAGAGAGTCTTAAAAGCAGCAAGAAGAAAGGAGACAGTTACCTACACAGGAGATCCCATAAGACTATCAGCTGATTTCTCAACCTTGCAGGTAAGAAGGGGCTGGATAGAAGTACTTGAAGTCATGAAAAGCAAGGACCTACAACCTAGATTACTCTATCCGGCAAAGCTTCCACTTAGAATGGAAGGGCAGATAAAGTGCTTCCCAGATAAGGTCAAGTTAAAGGAGTTCATCATCAACAAGCCCTTATTATATGAAATGGTAAAGGGACTTATCTAAGAAATTGAGGAAGATCCAAAACTATGAACGGTAAAATGACAACAAACTCACAACTATCAACAACTGAACCTAAAAAAAGAAAAAAAAAAAAAACCCAACAAAACAAATACTAAGCAAACAACTAGAAGAGGAACAGAATCTCAGAAATGGACATCACATGGAGGGTTTTCGGGGGGAGGGCGAGGGGAAGAATGCGGGGGGAGGTACAGGGAATAAGAAGCATAATTTGTAGGCATAAAATAGATGGGAGAGGTTAAGAATGGTATTAGAAACAGAGAAGTCAAAGAACTTATATGTGCAACCCATGGACATGAACTACAGGGGAACACTGGGGGGTTGGGAGTGCAGGGGGGAGGGGGGAGAAAGGAGAAAATTGGGAAAACGATAATAGCATAATCAACAAAATATACTTTAAAAATTATAATAATGTGTTTAAGCAACAATGCCCTCATACTTTAGCCTTTTACAAATTTAACTTAACAAAAAACATAAGTACCTATACCTAAATGGTATATATGCCATGAAAGTCCATGTTACTTCTGTTAAAATTTGTTAGCCATATTTTCAAAGAATCAGAATTTGGCAATATTTTCTTAAGGGCGAAAAATAAGCAAGTACTTCCAAAGAACCAATTTAGCAAACAAGGTTCTCTTATTAACCCTATGATTAACGTTCCCATTAGGCCAAATGTCCATACAACATACATATATTTTTGCAAGAATAGAGCTGACCAAAAGGAAAAGTAGCAAATCCCAGAAAGAACTGCTACATAAATATTCACAAACTTAGGCCGGCTCTAGGTAGCTATGATTCAGACAAGGTTTCTTGAAATGATTTAGACACAGAAAAAGTTTTTCAAGTGCCAAATGTAAGCACACACATGCACTCCCTCTCAACATAAGCCTCAGAATTTTAATGGAGATAGTCTTAGTATTCTAAATATAAATTATAATTAATATAGTAAAATGAGCCCTGGCAAGTGTGGCTCAGTGGATTGAGTGCTGGCCTTTGAACCAAAGGGTCACTAGTTCGATTCCTAGTCAGGGCACATGAGTTGTGGGCCAGGTCAGGTCCCCAGTAGGGGGTGCACAAGAGGCAACCACACATTGATTTTTCTCTTCCTCTCTTTCTCCCTCCCTCTAAACATGAATAAATAAAATCTTTTTAAAATATAGTAAAATGAGTTCAACTTTAGGATAGGGTCTTAATGGACACGATTTTAGTTTTCAAAACATAATTTGAATATAGAATTCTTTAAAAGTAATATCTGAAGAGTTAGCCATCATATATATTTTTATTTTATTATAAGATATTTTAAATTTTGGGCAGATACAATTGTGACAGAAAACCAGCTTCATACCAAAAATACACTTTCAATTATTTTATCAAGCAAATAAAACAGTCTTCATTTATTTGCTTTTTCTAGAACAAAATATACAGTGAAAATTAGATATTATACATGGCACGTGTAATTAAGCATACATACAAAAAGGAACATGTATGAAATGATCAGAAACAAAAGTAAAAATAAATAGCAATGATAAAACTTTGAAAAAATAATGCGCATTTTAGTTGTGGAAAACTAATTACATATACACAGTTATATTTAATAAAAAGCCATCTCTTCAAAATTGCACAAAACAAGGAACCAATAAAGCATTCATTTTTATGGGATGTAATACTATAATCCTAGGACAATTTGCTCTTAACTCCAGGATATAAAACACTTAGGTCTGTAATATAATAAAAGGTATGCAGTACTGTTCGAGAAAGACTGTCTTCCCCGACTCACGTTAACCTGTAGTAACCCTATAAAAGGCTGTACAGGAAATTTCATAAAAGAAATATTTAACTATTGCCATGCCCACTCCATGCTAAGCAGCCAAAAATGGGCTTCAACGTAAACATGGTGAGGCAGTTAAAATACTTGATACTTTTTTATACTGAATATCCTTTTTGTGTCCGATAAAAACACTTGAATCATGATTGGCAATCTCAGCACAGAAAATATCCCAGCAAAATGGATGGAGAAGTTGCTGCTTACCTTATTTTCATGAATAAAATGTTTCCAGAGATAAGAATTTATAGTAAAGAAACATTAATACTCAACTCACTCACAACTTATCCGAAGTGTCCCTCCATGTGTTACAACGCCTGTCCACCTGCTCTGTGACAAAGCCGAAGGCAGCCTCCTGTCTGTACTATGGCACAGCCCACCCTTAGATAAAAATACACTTTGGGAAACCAGAGGAGACTGCACAAAGGTCAGGAGCAACCTGAGAACCTCTTGGTGAGAAAGACGTTTATGTCCGCTAGGGCAATAAAAAAATATGTGCAGACTTAATTACAAATATTTACATTTTATACCAGGAACATGAGTTAGCTATTCAGCCGCTCAAAATCAACGACTCATGGGCATTTTGGAAGGGGTGGTGCCCTGCCCACGAGCTTGTGTCCACATCTGAATGCACAGGGTACAGTGAAGATCATGGTTCTTCCGTCTGTCACCTGTCACAGCTGTGACACAAAACTGTTTACACTTTCAAAGCAGTACAACCAGAGGAACGGAGGAATTACTTTATTATTTCATATAAAATATACTTTAAGAACTACTGATCTCACTCATTTGCTCAACAACTTGCCCTAAAATCTCATCAACGACATCCACATCATAATTCACTTGCTGAAGATCGAGGTCAGGCACAATCATGGCCAGCAGTTGTCCTACGTTAACTCGGAGAGACCGCAGTTTGAGGCTGCAAATGACAAATATGACATTCATTAGATGGACATTGTAGTACAGTTTAATATTCATTTAGGGCTTAATATTTACAGGAAACATTAACCCACTTATTTGATAATTTATAACTCAATGTGGTATTTATGTATCTGTTGGTCGGTAGTGTTTCCTAACACTCAAGGCTCTGGGTGCAAATAATACAATTTTGATTTGAGACTGGAGAAAACATGGTGAAGTGTGCAAATTACAAGATGTTATTTACAACGTAAAATCTTCTAGAAAACAACAGTGCTACACTAGTGAGAACTGGTGTAAGAAGAACAACACATCTCCTTGAGTTTCAGCTCCCTTTGAGGAAAACAAACTGAATTGTCCCTGAACCACGTTCTAGGAGATGCCCATTTTTGCGTAAGAGGAAAAAGAAACAGTTCTGTGGTCAAATAAGCTTGTAAAACATTGGGTTAAATAATGTTAAACAAGACTTTTAAAAATGCAAGACTTCGTGCTAAAGGTCGCTGACTACCCATTTTTAAAAATACATTTATTTACAGGAAACTTTTTCTGAAAACACTGAGGAGTCCTGGATATGGTCACCATTATCATTCCTTCCACATTCAAATACACACATCTGAATATCAACACCGCAGACTTTAAATACCTACAGCTACATACACAGCAGCCTGAGCTTCAAAGACAGAGTGAAACACAAGGATGGAAAGAAGGCTGCAGCTGCTGGCTCTGCAGCCTCGAGCTTAAGTCCACATGCAGTTCACGGACACTGACCTCTGTAGAGAGGAACCCTCTGATTGGGGCAAGACACTCATCTCTGGGATAACAGTGCACAAAAATGGGACTGGAAACCTGTTCCGTCGGCCTGCCTGGTCAGATTCCCTCGGGCCGGATGCTGGTAGAATCTAACATCATCTTCACGGCAGCCAGAGCTCTGTCCAGGCTTTCCCACCCATCTCCCATGGGGACGTACTCTTCGGGCCTGCTCTGCAGAAATTATTAACCATCCTGTGTCCTACCAAGAATATCCCCTTTCTCAGAGCCGAAAACTGTCTACATGAGCAGCAGAGAAAAGACTAGTGTGACTCTGTGACCCCTCCTTTAGGTCTTTGATGGTCTCTGGCTAATTCCTCTCATCTACCAGACAGGTCACAGACCCCCTATTTTTGATGTCCGGGAGAAGTATCGTGAGCTGCATACACAACTTTAAATGTTCAAATAGTTCAGGTAAAAAGTAAAATGCAACTATTTTAGTTATACATTTTAGTTAACTTTATGTTACTAAAATATCATTTCATCATATTATGAAAGTATATTTTTACTAAGGTATTTTACATTCTTTTTCTTTTCATACTAGGGCTTCAAATTCTAGAATGCATTTCATACGTGAAGCACATCTCAGGCCAGACTACTCAGATGTCAAGTGTCAGCAGCCACATGTGGCTGGACTGCTATGGAAAGCACACGGCTAAAAAACCATCAGTTACTCAAAGGTTAGTGTGCAAGAGAAGCGTGTGGGAGATCGTTCAAGTTTCCGATGCCATAAAATGCACGGTGGCTCCAGGCTCTGCGATTCTACCAGCAGCAGAGATGCCTGCCGTTCCCATTTTTAGAAACGCCAGTTGGGAACCTTCTCTGACATCTTTCCCTCCATGCTTGTATGAAGTGCTCTATTCCTTCTATGTCCATGAACAGATTTCATTAAATTTTTGAAAACTTTAGCTAAAACATGCAGTAGTAAGTGATGTCAATGAGGACGGTAGGAGACTACCTCTCAACAGCACCTCTGAGATCCGAGGGCCTACCGCACTGGCAGGGAGAAGCGCGCAGGTTTAGCCCGGAACGCCCGTTTCCCAACAGTGAGGTGCCAGCACAGTCCCCTCCCACCTCAGCTCCCCCTCTCTCACAAACAAAGCAAATCAAAACAGAGCCCCAATCTTATTTTATATCTTACTGAGGTAGGGTAATCATTCATTTGCTGTGTTCTTGTTTTCACAGAACTTCTAATAATCAAACAGTTGTACTATGGCATTTTTTTTTTTAAAGTAACTTCAGGACTTCCTAAAAGTTAAGATCGGGGAAGGCACACAGTATTAAAATGAGGATGGCAATCCATAAAGAAATGGTGCCAAATGCGAACGTACAGTGGTACCTCGGAAGCTGTCAAACGTAGTACTCACGGCGTTTTGATGAGAAAAAACGTCTCAGCACTTGGTGCCTGCTTACTACTCATCGCACTTGCTAGAACTTGTATGAGTCACACCACCGCCCGCAAGACAAAATGCTTCATCAATCGTCACTTGTTTGCCACGCATTGGAACAAATTAATGAGTACCAAGGTACCACTTTTAAGGAATCAAGCATTCTATACCTCTCTGACCAACCAACTGCTTTAAATTCCCATTTCACTTAAGTTGAACCCAAACTGTTAGTTTTTGACGGAAGGATGATGA
Source organism: Desmodus rotundus (assembly GCF_022682495.2). Taxonomy (NCBI): domain Eukaryota; kingdom Metazoa; phylum Chordata; class Mammalia; order Chiroptera; family Phyllostomidae; genus Desmodus; species Desmodus rotundus. The sequence continues at coordinate 4,345,676 of NC_071388.1, read as the reverse complement.
CGTGCACTTCTCTCCTGCGCACAGTGCTGGGACCCCAGCAGTCAGCAGCCGCTCTGGGCAGACGAGCCGTCGTGTCAGGCGTGTGCTGGCAAACCAGGCCCTCGCTACCCCCGCACTGCGCCGCCGCCAAAGGCCCGTCCGACATTACCTTTCCCCGTCAGCGTACTTCACAGACTCCTCAACAGCACTTGAGGTCGAAACATCTGGTCCTTTTTGTTGACTTACAGATTTTAATTGTTCAATTTCAGTTTTCAGTTCTTCACACTGTATACGAATTTGTGATTTCTCCATTTCCAATAATTCAACCTAACAAAAAATTGATTTCTTAACCATAAAATTTTGAAAATTACTAATTATCAAAGTATAAATTTAAGCTAAAAGTGGAAAACCAGCTTGATGAAAATTGCCATAAAAAAGAGAGAACCTCCAACAGCTTTCTATAAACTAGGCTTCATTTGTTTAATTTCACCTGTACATCTTTTTAAATTGAAAGGCTACAAAATGCCAATTACCATCCGATGGAAAACAAATGGTACCTAAAAAGACTGGGAAACCAAAAGAAAAGCACCTAAATTCTGCTGCCATGCCAGCGGCTTTTGCTCCCTGCACTCAGCAGCTCAAAGCTGTAACGCACAGCTAGCGGTGGTTGGGATACATTTTGCCACCCAGCTCTGAGGCCAACCGCAGTGGAGACAGAAGTCAGAGCAGTCAGGCAGAGAAGCATTTCCAGGAACGGGCAGTACTTGTTTCCAAACTCTTTTTAGCAGAGTTTGCTAAACCTTTCCAACACCATGTAAATAGGACACTTAACAGAGATGCTCTTAAAAAAGGAGCTCCCCAACCCTGACTGAGCTGCTCAGTTGGCTGGGGCACCATCGTGTACACCAAAAGGTTGTGAGTTCAATCTCCAGCCAGGACACATACCTAGGTCGCAGGTTTGATCCCCAGTAAGAGTGCAACCGATCAATGTTTCTCTCTCTCACCTTCTCCCTCTCAAATCAATAAACATATCCTCAGGTGAGAATTTAAAAAGCAGCAGCTGCCCACATTTGAATTGGGGGCATGTGCAGAGGCTACTTACTACTTGCCTCCTGATGTCTAAGGTTTTTTCCTCAATAAAAAATCAAACAAAACAAAATGAAACAAACAAACAAAAAAACCCTGAATAAGGACTACAGTTCCAAGGCACCCACTAGCCAGGAGACTAAGTCCCAACAGATGGAACATCAGTAACCTTCAGGAACCTGCCTCCCTGCGCTGCCTGGCATGACGGTACATGATGGTACATGATGGCTGGGCCTGAAAGCCATCTCAGACGACAGCTGCACGTTGTCAAGCAGAGCAACCCAGCAATGTCGTGCGCACTACAGGACACTTACCAGACCCCACCATCACCCATTAAATTCCAGCAATGCCCATCTATCTCCTCAAGACATTCAAGAACCCAAACAAGCCCTCCGAGCTTCCAAATGCCCCAGGAGGACCGACCGCCAGTTGAGAACTAGTGGAGGAACAGTGGGTGCCAGTTAAATGGAAATGGAAATACTAAGTGACTGGTCCCAATCTAGCAACTGGCAGTTAAGGTGTGGGTGCCCCTGGGTGCCCAGGACTAGCATGATGTCGAAGACTCACCTCGCTTTTATACTGGTCCCTCTCCACAGTGCATTTGTCCAGCTGTCTGAACACATCGTCAAGCTGCACAACCATTTCGTCCACCTCACTTTTGCTCTCGTTATTGGAACACTGACTACATTCGGGCTTTACATGCTGCAAAGCACTGCACTGTTTTTTCAGTCTTTCTATTTCTTCCAGAGCTTGCCGGTACTGAGACACCACGTGGTCTGGGCTTTCAGATTTCCCATTAACACTTTCAAGTAAACACACAGCGTCAGTTTCAGTGGACTGATGGCAAGTTTCCTTCTTCACGTATTTGTTGATCATTTCCAGTATCCTGTGTTTTAACACTCTGATTTCGTCAGCAAACATTTGACACTGTCTTTTATAATTTTCTTTTTCTTGGGTAACTAGAAGCAGCTCATTTCTCAGTTCATTTAACTGGCACCCAGCATCACCCACAGATTTATCAAAGGTTTCCTGGGCTTCATATGTCTTTCCTTCGGCACAAGACGGCAGTATAGCTGTATCATTTCTTGTATTTATGTCATTTTCGGTAGTTTCTTCCTTTTTGACAACTAAACCTGGCACTTCAGTCTGGGTGGCCACAGCCGTTGCCTGATCACACATGGATGGCAGGGTGCCTGTCGAACTAGTCTGGCCACAAGGTTCAATGTCAGCCATAGGCTCGACCTGAATACCACTTGGCTCGATGTGACTCTGCTCAGCTTTCACTTCGACATCATGATCTACTGCAGGCTTGGGAGTACTGTTTTCTTCTAAAATGATGACATCTTCATCATCATCTTTATAAGCTGAATTGTCAAAGGCTTGATTACTGGACCTCCGATGCTTTGCATTCAAAATTGAGGAACGAGTACAAAGCCTCCGTTTCATGCTAGAAAAAATTTTAATAGAAGTTAATATAAAATACAGATATGGACAAAATAGATGATCTTGAAGTAGTCTACCTTATAATTCAAATAAAGACACATGCTTATGTTTTAAAACATTGGTGTATTTATTACACAGCTAATGGAGATTATGTTCTCCTTTTGCAGATGGGGAAACAGACTGCTGGGGTGTTGTTAAAGTGCCAGGTGTGTACTGCAGAACACCTCTTCACCTGCTGTCCTCTGGGCATCTCAGTGCCCCTGTCCCAAACCAGACTCCATCCTCTTTCCCACTGCGATTTGTTCCATCCTTCAGCGATCGAAGGCGAGCACTAAGTAAACCAGTATGCCCTATCCCTTCATGTAAAACCACCTTCCCTGCAGTAACATTTGCTTGGTTTCCTGTGAATTACCCCTCTGATTACTTTTTGCCCCGCTTAGAGGATATTTGTGTTAGTTTGCTATCTGGGCCTTGTGTGTCAGACCTCAGGTTTCCTTCATTTAAGAAAGATTTCCCAACCTGGCAGGTGTGGCTCAGTGGACTGAGCGCCTGACTGCGAACCGAAGAGTCACCAGTTCCATTCCCAGTCAGGGCACCTGCCAGGGTTGCAGGCTGAGTCCCCAGTAGGGGGTGCACATAAGAGGCAACCACATAGTAATGTTTCTCTCCCTCTCTCCCTCCCTTCTTCTCTCTGAAGATGAATGAAAATCTTTAAAAAAAAAAAAAAGGAAAGATCTTCCTTTCTTGGGCTTACTTTCTCCTATTAAGGGGGCACAATCTCCAGTAAAATCTTGAGAAAGCATACACAGGACATAAAAAATACGTAATTTTACATGATAAAAGTATATTTATTTACCTCTTGGGTTTACTGGCTTGGTTTTACAGACTTCCAGGTTGGAAGTTACCTTCCACAAACCATTTCCTCCTGCCAGGCAGTTTTTCTGTCGCCCCCACCCTGGCCTTTTGCACACGTGTTTGTTTTCCTCTCTGAGAACAACTCTTTCCCCAGTGTTCCAGACTTCACGACTTCCCGTTACTTGGAACAGTGCTTTCCCTGGACATCATGCTGCACACTTAGTGAAATTCAGCCTTTCTTCCATTACCTCCCCCACTGGTTTTCTGACTTCCCATTCTGCATACCCTTACTCCACCCCAGCAGGTTGCTTCCCCACCCCCTGACACACGAGAGGAGGAGAAGCCCAGGAACCTGCTCCTCCTCAGACTGCCAAACAGGCCTCCTGCTCTCAGCCCTGCCATTCACCTTCAGAAGCACCCGGTGCTCCAAGTTCATGGTCTGTCTAGGGATGTCTGGAGGTAATCAGTTAACTGGGAGTCGCCCTATAATTTTTCTTACCAGGCATATTCCTATTTGTCATTGTCAAGACCTAAATTTAGTCAGTCTTTCCACAAACTCTGGTTCTATGAATTTGAAAATAAATATATGCTTTAAAAATTAATGAAAATTTTCTCTTTTTCCATTTTAATGACAGTCACTTTTAAAAATAAATTCCATCCTTTCTGGTCTGTAAACTACCAATTTTACTTTTTCTGACTTTGTCTGGAACCATTTGTATGACAAAAAAACAAGAATATGAAGGAGGCTGTTTTAAAAAAATTCATACAAGTTCTTAGTTAAGCACAGTCTAGCCTCAAAACAAGTCTCCAAAATGTGGGCTACAAACGGCAAACTATTTTACAACACATCCTCCTTGATGTACAGATGCATGAAGTCGGTTACTTCTGATCTTTCCTGAGGTCAGAAATGCCTTGAAGAGTGCTGGCTGGGTGGCTCAGCTGGTTGCAGCACCACCCCGTGCAACAAAAGGTTGTGGGTTCAATTCCCAATCGGAACGCGTGCGGGAAGACAACCAACTGATCAATGCTTCTCTCTCACACTCATGTCTCTCTCTCTCTCTCTCTCTCTCTCTCTCTCTCTCTCTCTCTCTCTCTCTCTCTCTCTCTCAAACCAGTAAACATATCCTCGGGTGAGGATTAAAACAAAAATCCCTTAGAAAATTTAATGAAGGCTACAAAACCTCTCAGGAAAACTGGCCTCACTATGTCCGAGAATCTCATTCCACTGTTTCTCTTTCCACAATAAACACCAGGTGTAGTCAGTCTGACCCACCAGTTCACCAGCAATATGCTCCTTCCTCACCTGTATTCCTTCTAGTCCCTCTGAATGGGCCACACGCACAGAGTAGCAGCACTTTGAGGACTTCAGGAACCGACGGGACCTAAGGCCCGCCTCGTCATGAAGCCTCCCCGATCACTCCAGTCAGGAGAGGAAACTGTCCCCTCTGCCATCACTCCCGCCTTTCCTCCCACTCCTTCTCCCACCACTTATCCAAACTACACAGCATGCCACAGGGTATGCTAAGAACTTATGCGTCACATTTGATATTATAAGGTCATACTGTTAACTACTTCATGTTTTTCTTTACTTAGACACTGATAATCTTAAAAGCAGAAATGTCCATACTGTAGAGAATCTCAAAGAGGTGACATGACCAAATCCCACAATAAACAGTGTTTTTGAACTGATTTAAGTAGGTGGCGTTAATGAGGGTGGGGTAAGAGTAGACAATAAAAGCAAAGTCACTTGCTCTCTCTCCAGCTGCTGGTGGTCTGGTTAAAGATGAAGCCGCTGAAGCAGACGGACCTGGGTCTTCAGCACCCCGTATGCCAGCCCAGAAGTACCACTGTAAAAGCCTCTCTAACATTTGCTGCAGAACCCCTAAAAATCAAGAAGGCTTGAACCTGGACATTCTCAGCAGGAACGCTGACAGGATGGTGGGACCACAGGTGATGCCTGGCAGGCAGTCGACAGATCCTACATTCAACTTCGTTCCTAGATACAACAGAAGCTGGATTCATCTGATACCAAAGAAATGAAACTTTAGGAGACCAAAACTAGACCTTGAGTTTCTTTCTCGAAACCTCTTTCCCAGACTTGAAACTCTTAGGTGCTAAAAGTCCTGGGCATACAATAGATGCCGACAACATTTTTCTTTCATTTATGAGGTATAATCAGGGGTGTCCAACCTGGAGCTCACAGGCCACATGTGACCCAGGATGGCTGTGAGTGTGGCCCAACACAAAATCGTAAATTTCCTCAAAACATTACGAGATTTTTTTTGTGATTACATGTTACAATGTATTTAATGGGTGGCCCAAGACAACTTTTCTTCTTCCAGTGTGGCCCAGAGACCAAAGGGTTGGACACACCTGGGTAGATGATTCTTCAAATTAAAGATGGAAGCTGACTTTTCTCAACAGAATGGTTTATTGAATCAACTTGCAAAAACAGAAGAGGCAGCAAAGGAAAAAGTAAAATGTTTTCATTTACCATCCTTAGATTCTTTGCTAGATTGTAAACTCCATGAAGGAAGGGTAATTTCCTTATCCTTAACATCTGGCCTAGAATACTCAAAAAATACTTGAAATGAATCAACATCTCCACTGATTTTATTATTTCTTTAATCCCTGGAAAGTGGCAAACATTTTAATGGGATTTCAGCAAGACATTTACGTGGAATACCTGGGACTTCAATTTTGACGCTGATATAAAAGGTATATCTAGGTGCATTAAGCTATCAGGGTATCAGTGAGTCTACTTAAAACTCTTCATGTCTGATGTGATGTTTGATTCTTTGAGAAGCAACAAAGAATGGCTGTAAAAACAAACAATAAAAGCAAAATCACTTGTCCTTAAGACTTTTTGCCTACACAGCAATTTCTGCCATAAACAGCAATTTCTTAGAACTGCATCACTGCCACACAAGTGCCAAACAAAGGCTCTGTTTCCTACTCACTCCCCCAAAGGAAAACCACACCTCTGCCGCTGACCTGCTGCTCTCGGATTCCAACTGGGGTGACCCACGATGATGATTATTTACAAGTCTTGTCACATACGAGTTTGCTGCTTCTGAAAGATGTCCCCTTGGAACACTGTCCTTCACGGATGAAAAACTCTGACTTGACAAAGGAGGTGTCCGCAACAACATTTCAGCATTAATCTGTTAGAGGGGGAAGAATTGATCATAAAGGAATTTTTTAATGCGCAAAACACAAACTTATTTTTCTGTAAGAAATAAAGTTAGTCATAAAGAGACTGCCTTTAAAAACCAGAGTAGGCCCACTATTCTTTTCCCCAGTTCTGTTCTCACCCCCAAACTCTAAGCTTTTATACAAGAAAACATTTCAACATTAATTATAAGCAAACATACACATCTGCAGCAGACCAAAACCACAAGAATGATCACTTAGTCACATATTCAGAAATGGCTCCTTAACACCGTTGAGGGTTCAGAAATAAAAGAGCCTGGGAGGGTGGTCGACAAAGAGAAAGAAAACACTATCGCTTTGGTCCAGGCTAGTGCTAGAACTAGGCTCCCTGGAGTTCTTGTGAACTTTTCCTTGACTGCCTAGCAACAGCATTCTTAAAAGAATGTCTGCCTTTCCTTAGAAGATGTCCAACCAAATCAAACTGAACAGTCTGAATGAAGCTGTCGGGTGAGGAAATCAGAGTTGGGAATGAGGGCAAGGAGGGTACGTGATAAGAGGAGCCTGGTGGGGCGGCACAGCTGGTTAGAGCTCTGTCCCAATGGGCCAAGGCAGCAGGTTTGACCCCTGGTCAGGGCACATACAAGGATCAACCGATGACACCCTGGCTGGTGTGGCTCTGGATTGAGCGCCGGCCTGTGAACCAAATGGTTGCTGGTTTGATTCCCAGTCGGAGCACATGCCTGGGTTGTAGACTGGGTCCCCAGTGGGGAGCACTCGAGAGGTGGCCACACATTAATTTTTCCCTCTCCCCCTTCCCCCCTCTCTAAAAATAAATAAATAAAATCTTAAAAAAAAAGAATCAACTAACGAATGCATAAATAAGTGGAACAATAAATTGATGTTTCTCTCTGCCCCCCTTCCTCTTTCTCGCTCTAAAAATCAAATTTTTTAACAGAGAGGAACACAGGTACTGAATGAACAAGATAACTTCAATTTGTTATGCAACTCCTAAGCTTTAGAAATACTTGTTAAGTTAATCACCACCCAGTATAAGACACAGCTACAAAAGGGAAAAAGCTGAATTACCTGAGGGATCCTTTCCAGTTGTCTGATCCTGAATTTTTCCTTGTCTCTAAAAAAAAAAAAAAGACGACAAAAACATTTACATTTACCTCATTATCATTGTCCATTCTGTCTTGCAACGATGTGTTCACTACAATCAGAGGGGAGTCGCTAGGTGGGGGACACTTTCCACCTCCTCTCTCAGTAGCACCCTAACCTTGACTGGCCTCCAATTTTCTATCCCCACTGTTTCCAGGCCTTTGAATGGGAAAACCACAGGCTTGTTTACTCCAGTCCTGCTGGATTTATCTTGAAAAAACAGTGCATTGTAAATTAAAACTGCCCGGAAGCTCTTAGTGAACTCAGCCTTTGGTTCAGCCGCAAGTCCCCCAAGGCTGACCGACCACCACTCACTGCCCAGCTTCTCCAGCACCCCCCACTGTGCCCACTCACACGGGTAATCCAGTAAACATACCGCTGCTCCCTGTACATTTTCATCCTACCTTCAAGGCCTACTACAAAACGTCCTTGGTGAATTTCCCCGACCCCTGTCCTCACCGTCCCCAGGCCTGAAGTTCTCTCTCCAATTGGGCTTCCCGACAGGACTGGACAGCGCCTTTCACGGCACTCGCCAGCTTCAAAGTGGTAACACATGTGTTGCACCTCGCCTGTAAGACTGTCAGCTCATCAAGGGCAGTATTCACTTATGACTTGGCGGGGTGTGTGACCCCCAAAGATACCCTATTCTGTATGCAAACTATCTTGTATATAGGACAGCGATAAACAGCAGGTGGGGAAAAAAGCAGGAATCCACAGCATGAACTGTTTTACAAAAGCACTTGCTGTTACGCACTCCACATCAAAATCCTTTGGGGGGGGGTCTCAGTCTTTCAGCTGTACAGTCAGCCACTGACCAGCATGGGTTTGACCTGGACGGGTATTCCTGCACACGAATTGTTTTCAATAAACATACAGTCAGACCTCTGCATCCCTGGGTTTCCCATCTGCAGATTCATACGAAGAAGGCCAACTATGGTTACAGGCAGATTTTTGACTCAAGGGAGTAGGATGTGGGGGGTTGGTTGGTGCCTTTAAGGCCCACGCTGCTCAAAGGTCAACTGGACAAGCTTTATTTTGGAGGCATCAACTAATACTGCAGACACCGCTGTGGAGGATGCGGGCATTCACTCTTTTCCCGCCGCACATTAACACAACACTCACTTCTTTTTGTAGGTTTTTTCATAAGTGGGATGTACCAAATCCTCATCTTCAGGTTCTTCTGGAACATCACAATTTCTAATCAGAGAAATCACATGGGAATAACAGGTCACCAGCGTCTACTCATCTATACATCATGAACAGCATTTCCTCCTTTCCAAAAGGGCACTGCCAACTATATGGTACCTGAACTGTGGGTCAGGGTTATTGGAGCAATACCATTTTTCTGGAAGCTGATCTATCCCGTCTGGTAATTTTCGCCACTTTAGACAGGAATCACACTGAACCCATGTCTGATCAGGACGTTTCCTACGACAAAACAATAAGATACTAGCTTGGAAACATGGATGCCAAATACACTTCTACTAGATTTTCTACATCATTTCCATCACAAAATGCCCCTATTACTTAATTCTGTTCCTGAAAACTCTGTGACAACACTATTACTGTGTACAGCAAGTTAAACCAAAACAATTAATTTTGATTACCTACAAAAGGTTAAAAATGAAAGGCCAATTTAAGTAAAATGACTTAAATGTATTATTTCATAGCATACACTTAAATTTGTTCTATGATAATAAAAATTCAACTCAAAATATTTCAAATGCCTTGCTCTGAATCTTATATTAGCACCTGCAATGTCAAATCTAACATATTTATTAGCAAAATAAACCATGCAGGTACAGAAAATAGACAAGTTGTTGTATTACACAGTTTAAGTAACTTTTCATAATTGTATTATACTTTTACTCTCTATTATACACATCTCTGAATAACTAAAATTTATATATTCTTTGTTTAGAAAACACTTTCTTACTTTTATCATTTAAAAATCACACTGATCCTGTGAAGAATTGATATTGGACATATTTAACAATGAAGACTTCACCTTAATGCCAATAACTTTTTAATCTGGGGTTACAAAAATGCACTTACGCAATTATATAAAACTTCAAACAATCTGGAAGTTTATAAAGTAAATATACACCCATTTCAAGAGGTTACATTATGCATGTGTATATACATACACACAAAAATACAATGGGGAATTAACACATTGAGTTGTATCTTTGTTTCTCATTATATATCTGGAACACCCTCCCAGCAGCATAGTTATTACTCATTCACAGGACAGTTACCATGTGCTCAGTGTGTTCCTGAATGCTTGTCAGGCATCCTATCTTTTAATTCATACAATTCTAGGAGGTAAATGCTATTAATGTTTCCATTTTACAAAGCAGAAAATGGAAGCTTATAGGATGCCAAGTAACAAAGTCAACGTCACAGTGACTTAAGCAGCAGAACTAGAATCTAAACTCAAGTCTAACTTTACACTCACGATCCCACAACACAAGACGAGGGTTTTTCAAACTATGAGACGCAACTTAATAGATTGTGAAATTAATTTAACGGGTCAAGATGTGTTTTTAAAATGAAATAAATGATAACCCACAACACATGAGTAAATAATGTTTCACGAATCTTCTGTGACTACATATAAATGTATACAAGGTCTGTCCAGAAAGTATCCACCCATATACTATGAAAAATAGAAACATTTATTAAAGAAGATACAAGAAACGTTGTACACAGGACAATGATGCCTCAGTCCCTTCAAAATAGACACCTTGGGACCTCACACGGTTCTCACAATCTCCATCAAGTGCCCCGTCATATTTTCCTGAATCTCATCAAAGGTCTGAAACCTCTTCCCTTTCAAAGTTGATTTAGTTTTAGGAAAAGCCAGAAGTCGCAGGGTGCCAAATCTGGACTGTAGGGGGCTGAGTCACCTGGGTGATTTGCTGTTCTGCTGAGATGTGATGCATGAGCGGGCGCGTTGTCCTGATGCAGCTGCCAATCACCAGGTGCCCATAGCTGCTGACTTCTGAATTATCAGAATAGTTTCTGCAGAGGAATGTTCAAGCCTAACTTAAGATCTGACGCAGATTCATTGCTCTACTCATTCAGTCATTTTGGATGAGATGGCCACACAGTACACATGCTCACTCAACAACGTCTACTGCCCCCACTGACTATAGTACAGTGAAGTCATCACTGTCCACACATGCGCATTCCAGTCCACTCTCCTGGGCTGCCGGGTTACATTGATGTTGCACAAACCGTTCTTGTTGTATTAAAAACGGCTGGACTTTTTCCAGACAGACCTCATATATACTCATCAGTTCATTTTACCATATGCTGATTTGAGTTATAGAATTTCTTTCTTACAGTGAGTTAGAGTCAACTGTGAACACTGTACAATCACTATACCCTCCAGCATCACACATCTTGATATTACAGTGGGTTGGCATTTTTAATGTATACTTACTGTATATCTTCAACTGGCAAATTTAGAGGATATTCTGCGTTTTTCTTCACCTTCATTTCATTCCAGTAATCATTCAGTTTCTCTCCTAGTGCTAGTATTGTAAGCCTCAAAAAAATTAAAATATAAAATCAACTTAAGGGAAAAGAATGATAAAGATTAAATTTTGGTCAAACAGAGAAAGCACAAACAACTAGTAATGATCATGTAGACACTAGGGGAGGGAGGATGGACTCCAAAAGCACAGTTAATTAAAACAAGTAACAATTTTTCTAGGAGGACCTCAATTCCTAGAGCAGAGCACAGAGCCAGGATCATCTAGGAAATAAGACACAAAATGGTACTTGGGACCCCTGCTGTGAAAGCATGTTGTCAAGCAATTACTGGGAGAACCACAGGCACTCTGAATTTCAACCTCACCCTTATAAGCTTCAATTCAAATCGGAACTCAAACTTTTGGTTTATGAAAGTACACAATCATTACCTGCAGGTATACTTCAAATAGCTTCTGTCCCACATTAAGACTTCATTCTCAAACAATAAGATGTTTTTTAAAAAACTGAATTTATTGGGGTGACATTGGTTAATAAACTTATATAGGTCTAAGGTGTACAATCTCTAATACATCATCCTTATACTGTATAGTGTTTTCCACCCCAAGCCCCACAATAAGATGTTAAAAATGAAATCAATGGGACCTACTGAGATAAATGAGACTAAAGCCACGATTCTTCCTCAGCTTTTTTCTCACCACCTCTATTCCTCAGTCCGTGAGACTGCACTCATTTCTGCAGGGTCACGAGGTGGGCATTTACGTGACAAAGCATAACAGCATTCAAAAATCAAGTTTCACACACCACCAGCAATGTATGAGAGCTCCAACTGCCCCACACTTGCCAACATTTGCTGTTTTATTTATATTGTAGATAATTTTTCCATTTTTGCCCATTATAACTAATTCTTTTTGTGTCTTATTTAAAAAACAACAAAACAAAAAACTCTGCCTAACTAAAGACTATAGAAATATTGTTTCCATTTTGTTTTTGCCTTTCTCAGGTCTACAATCCATTTAGAACTGACCTTTGGCTTCACTTGAGAAGTAGAAGGTGAAGTTTACATTATCTATACAGAGAGCCAAGTGACCCGGCATATTTGGAAGGGTGGTCATTTTCTCACTACACTTGAATGTGACCTTTGTCATAAATCAGGTGTTCGTGTGCATGGAAAGTGGGGGTCGTCTTTTGGCTTCTCTACTCCATTCACTAGACTGTCTATCCTTTCATTAATACCCACATTCTTAGTTTTGTAAGTGTGATTTAATAGTGTCAGTCCTCTGGCTTTGTTGTTCTTTATTGATTATCTTAACTATCTCGGCCTTCTGACTGTCTACATAAAGTTTAGAATAAGCCGGTCACTCTTACCAACACCCACACACACCTGCTGGGTTTTACTTTTTCAAACTGGAATTGCATTTAATTGTTTTGGAGAAAAATGGACATTTTATAATACCCAGTCTTCCCATTCCTGAACCTGGTAGTCCTCCTTAAATTTCACTCCACAATGTTGTCAGTTTTCAGAGTGCTGACATATTTCCATGTTTTATTTACTCCAAAGTACTTGTTTTTTTGATGCTATTATAAATGATTTTTTAAAAATTTCATGTTGTTTTCCTGTTGTTGCTAGTATACAGAAATACAGGTAATTTCTGAGTGTTTCTTATCTTAGAATAATATACACAGGGTCTGGCAGAAGTAATGCCTGCCTGAGTGTGGTTGGTAGGGTAATGATATGGGTGTAATAATTTACAGATTTTTAAAAAAGATTTTATTTATTTTTAGAAAGCAGGGAAGGGAAGGAGAAAGAGAAGGAGAGAAACATTGATATGTGGTTGCCTCTCACATGCCCCCAACTGGGGACCCAGCCTGCAACCCAGGCATGTGCCATGACCCAAACTTGAACCAGCCACCCTTTGGTTCGCAGGTCAGCATTCAATCCACTGAGTCACACACCAACCAGGGTAATAATTTATAGTTTTAATTTGAACATTTCACCTAACATGTAATCTGGTGTGCTTGAGTGTGATATTGTTATGTTACATAATTACATGCTTATGATTTTATATTAAAATATTTTGTAATAAAAAAGGGACATAATTTGTGCCAGACCCTGTACATTACTTGCTCCTTTATTAATTCCAGTTAGCAGATAATTTTGGACTTTCTATACCTTTCATTTTTTTCTTGCCTTATTGTATTGGTCTTCTCCTCAAGGATGAGGGTAAGCAGCTGATATCTTTATCTTACTCTCATTCTTGGTGGGTGATCAATAATTCACCATTTGAAATGAAGCTTGCTGCTTTTTTGTAAATACTCTATGTACTGGTACTTGTAAATAACTGCATTTTTACTATGTCCTTTCTGTTACTGGTTTTGTAAATGTCCATCTTTTTTCCTAAATCACAAATGGGTATTGCTTTTATCAAGTGCTTTTTCTGTACCAGTGAAAATAACCACAAGTTTTCTATTTTTTAACACCAGTGTGATGACTAACATTAAATTTTAAATGTTAAAAACTACCCATGCCATCTTACAACACAATCTACTGTTTAATGCCTGCAACTCAGGCATATGCCCTGGCCGGGAATTAACCAGCAACCTTTCACTTTGCGGATTAGGCCCAACCACCTGAGCCACACCATTAGAGCTTATGCTATCTGTCCCTTTGGTAAAGTTTTTGTGTCTGCGGGCCTACAGCAATGTCCTCCTTTTCATTTGATATTGACAGTATCTGTTTTCTCCTTTATCTCCTTAGTCTTGCCAGGCATTTATAGACTGTTAACATTATCAAAGAACAAACACTGAGCTTCTTGATTGTCTCGCTTATCAATTTATTATCCCTCCACCCCAAATCCAGTCTTCCTTGCTCAGTCTTGTGGTACTAGAGTTTGATCTTGTAAACATTTATCCTTTGTCGGCCTGATCAATGTTAAACCCTGCTGGGTGACAACTGGACACCAGCCTTTCCTGTTCTGGGACTCCACTATCACCATTTGGCTGGAGCCATTAACTTCCCAGAGGAGTCCAGCTGTGCTCTGGGACCTCGCCCCAAAGCACAGCTGGGGCGAGGTCCTCCAGCAACAGAGACCAGTTCTAGTTCTCCCAGAGCCTCAGAAGACAGATCTTTACAACCCAGCCCCAGCCACTACAGTGCCTGGTAACAGGAGGCCGTGGTACAGACCAGCACTGGCCAGGCAGGGAGCTTGTTCCTGTGTTTATCATGACCTCTCCAAAAGGTCTGAATCTCTGACTTCAGGGGTAGGGGGCCTTCTCCCAGTTCCTTTTCTGTCTACTCTTGTTAAACCTAGAGGTAACAGTTTCTCTTTTGTATCAGCTAGTTCTGGACACCTACTGTCCTTCTTTACCCCTTTTAGTAAAACACCTTCTACTATTCTAGTTGTGGATGAAAAAAAGGGCCACATACTAAACCTGACAAGCACAGGGGAGGCCTGCGAGGTGGGTGGCCTTACAAACTCAGAGACCTACAGTAACCACACAGCATGGTCTGAAATGAAGACTTCCTAACTAAAAGCACACTGTCCTCAAGGCCCTCTTTTCTCTGACTTCTCAGTGAGCCAGAGCAGCCCAGCCTAGTTCATTTCCAAACCTAGCCCCTCTTGCTGCATCTACCCTAGGCCCTTCCTTGTTTCACTGCCCCCAGCTGCAATAAACGTCCTCTAAAAATCACCTGCACTCATGTTGTGTAATCTTTCCTGCACAAAGTCAAGAACCCAAACGCTACTGGCTGGCCGTAGGCAGACCCGCTCAGGGACAGGTCCGCCTTCCAGCAACCCCAAGAATGTAGGAACTTCCTTTATTTTCTAGAATCTCAGAAATACCTCATCAGTAAAGGCAGGAGAATGTATTTCTACTTGTAGTATATAATTCCTAGTATGGAAGGCAGTGTTTAAATGTGTTTTCTGTGCAAGCCTCTTTCACCTATCCATTTTTCTAATGTTCTACAATATAAAAACACCCACAAGATAAAAAAAATTCAGCTTAGAAAAAGTTATGAAAGTATTTCCAAAATACACGCTAGTAATAAATTTAAATAGGCAACACACCTGTACTCGTTAGTATAGTCAAAATCTTGTTTATTATGAGTTGGCTTCAGAAAATTGCACTCTATAATTCCCACTACTCCGACACCCATGTTGTTTGCCTGCAAGAAAATGAAATTGGTGTTTTAAGCATAAGATGTGACACTCAAAGTAATTACCCTTCCACAAAGGTTTACAATTTGTATCACACATATTCCCATATTTTACCTCCTGAAATTCAGACTGAAAAACAGCATCTGGTGGGTAACTCACTTTCCCGGGAGCTGATCCCTAAACACATTAGAGCTTTCCTCCAAAGCCACCGCACTGCTGCCAACTACCCATTCAGACCAGTGCTATCGCCCCCAATTTTATACGAGGGAAAAAAGCCCCCTCCTGCTGGGATCAACTGCTTAGATGGCAGAAACCACAACGAACTCATTTCTATATCCACAGTGCCTAGCACAGGCTTTGGCACATAATATCCCCTAACCTTGCCAGATAAATTAGTCATTTATCCAAAGCTACACATTGTTTTTTTTTTGTTGGGTTTTTTTTTGTCTTATTTTATTTTATTTTATTTATTTTTAGATAGGAGAAGGGAGAAAGAGAGGGAGAGAAACATCAATGTGTGGTTGCTTCTTGAGCGCCCCCTACTGGAGGACCTAGCCTGCAACCCAGGCATGTGCCCTGACTGGGAATTGAACCGGGGACCCCCCAGCTCTTAGGCTCGCACTCAATCCACTGAGCCACACCAGCCAGGGCTATACATTGTTAATGGCATGAAATGGCAAAGTAAGTTTTAATGGCAATGAAAATAAAAACCTATATCAATAAAAGTTAGTTGCTTTTTAAATGCTGCTAGCTAAAATACTGAACCCAAAGCATGAGTCACATTCTGATTATGTATAATTATCAAGTGTATTTTGTTCACAATTGTAGCTTACTTCTGAGTCTACATACAAAGTCAAAGAGTATGTAGTTTACAAAATAAAAATTTTCATAAATATAAGTATATGGGGGGACAAAAGTAAGTTTACAGTTGTGTATGCAAAACAGGGTTTATTCTTATGTTATAACTTACATTATTTTCCACATGAACAACTGTGAACCTACTTTTGCCCCACCCTGTAGATGAAACCAGACATCTAATCATAATCCTACTCTATTAAGAACCATCAAGTGGCTCTGCATCTACAAACCACAGCATCCTTCAATTTGTAATTCACATTCACTTTCGTTCAGCCTCACCCTCCTGTATCTCCCATTACCCTACTTCCCACTTATCCCCAGTCCAGGCACAGCAGGGCACAGCAGGGCACAGCCCAGCACGACGCCCTCAATGATGTCATCGTCTCAGATGCTTCTTCCCCTTCCTGTGCACACATTCTTTTCTTGCCTGAGAGCCCTGCAGACCTCCCAACACCACACTCATCTCAATTACCACTTTCTCCAAGAAGCCTTTTCCAACGCTCCAAGGTGTACACTTCCCTGATCACCCTGAGCTCCAAGGGCATGCTCTGCACATTATCTTTTGATGCTGAGCATCTAGCATCAGAAATCATAGCCGCTATCTGACACCTACTTAATTTATGTTTACTGAATCCACAGAATGAAAATACTAGGTCCAGCCCATCATCTGGTAAAGAAAAACATTAAAAGTTGGTTGTAAAAGCTTATTTTTTATAAGATCAAGCTTAACCAGAAATTATACATCTGCAAATTTAACTGTGTGGGGAAAAGGGCTATGTCTCTTAAGTCAGATCTGTACGTGGTAAAAGAAAAAGAATTTATACTCTGTAGCAGATATAATATTTCTTTGGAATCCCAAAGCACTGGAGATCTAAGGCCTATTACCAAAATGCATTCCCAATTACCAGTGAAATTCAGAAACCTCAATTACAGAAGATTTCTGGTGAAAATTACTATTCTGCTTATAAATGAAAACTAGCATTTTTAAATAAATCAGAGTTTTAGATTTATCTGGTGACTAAAATTATTAAAGGTTACAAGAAGTCCAACAAAATTCATTTACTTTTGCAAGAATGCGATATTCTGGGCTCACACCATGTAAGACGCGTAGTGCATTCAAGATGAGCTCACACTGTCACATGTGTAGAGCTCATGTCATTCTACAAAGAATTCAGATGAAATAAGACGAATCAAAAATGAAATCACAGAACTGGAAAATAAAACATGCTTAGGTTTAAAACCTTTAACAAAGCTGATTTTCAGATTTTATCACTGAATTCTTAGCACGCACCCCCCCCACCAAAAAAAAACCGTTCCGCAAAAACATGTAAAGGACAAGCAGACTGACAGAGGACAGTGTTTATCGTCCTGAACTGAATTCCACGATGGATGTGGCTTAGGAGGAAGGAAGGCTCTACTGTATTTAGGAACTGACTCCAAGAAGGCAACCCCCTACCAGATACTACTTTTTCACGCTACTGAGTCAGCACTAATTAAAACCAGTGATTTCATTCCAGCCCGAAACAAGCAGGGATCTCCAACCAAATGCAGTCAGAGATGTGCATCTGTGTCGGAGAGCCACCCTCATCGTTAGGCCGGGGCAAGTCCCTCAGCCCCAGTTTCCTCACCTGCAAAACAGAGATAAAATACTCTGTCCTCCTCATAAGATTATTGAGGACCAAATGAGGAATTAATATTGAAATATTCTAAGTTCAAGAGCCATGCCAATGTTATTAAAAACACTAACATGTCATTAGGTAAAAGCACAGTATTTCACATCTGTCCCAATAACAAGTTATTCTAACTTTTATAAAAGATAGGGATATTTTCAGCTTACCTTTAACTGATATCCAACTTTTTCATAAGCTTTGATGAGTCTATTTCTGTGATACATCATTATCCCATAATGATCTTTATTTCTGCAGTTGAATCCAAAAGTAATTCTCACTGTTTTAGTCTTAAATGTTAAGGAAAATTCTGAACATATCACCTCACTCCCTTCAAATCCTCCTTTCTATTTCATTATTTAGAGTCCAAAAGTGCAGGAAAAAGGGCAAAGTTAGAAAGGATTAGAATCAGTATCAAGAGAAAAGGAGAAAGGGGGTAGGTAAATACACCTAATACAGCTCTACACGGCATCGTAAAAAGGAAAATAAAGGATACTAAAAATTTTGGTCGATAAACATCATGTTCGATGTAAGCAAGACTCTTTGAAACTAGCTGTGTCTTCACTTTCTGTCCACGTAAGATGATCTGCATTCTTGGCTTTAGATATAATATACTGCAGTAAGCCTGAAAAAACATAAAACAATTACCTATTGATTTGTTCAACACTACTTACACATGTATTTAAGAAACTAACACCTTACTGTCATAAAGGACCCATTAACTCTTCAATAAAATAATATACAATATATATACACTGTTTACTAAAAATAAACTCAATATACTAAGCCAAGCCCTGGCTGGTGTGGCTCAGTGAATTGATTACCGGCCTATGAACCAAATGGTCACCGATTCCATTAGCAGTCAGGGCATATGCCTGGGCTGTGGGCCAGGTCCCCAGTAGGGGGCGCTAGAGAGGCAACCACATATTAACGTTTCCTCCCTCCCTCCCATCCCGTCTCTAAAAATAAATAAAATCTTTAAAAACATATATCCTATAACCAGTAAAATACCTATGTTGCTATGTTAAGTGAAAAAAGTTAAAAAACAGCATGTATGGTATGATCTTATTTTAATTTATTAAAAATGTATACATGGCACTGGTCAATATGGCTCAGTTGGTTGGGAGTCATCCCACAAACTGAAAGGTCGAGGGTTTCATTCCCTGTCAGGGCACATGTCTGGGTTGCAGGTTTGGTCCCCAATCAGGGCACATGCAAGAGGCAACCAATCAATGTTTCTCTACCTCTCTTTCTCCCTCACTTCCCCTCTTTCCAGAATCAACTTTTTTTTTAAAGTATACATGTACAAAAAAGGACTGTATTTCCTGACTGTCAAGTACATATATGGCTATGATTTTAAAAACATCAATAAATTTTATTTCGACAAATAGCAAATGTAATATAAGCAAAATGGACAGGTACGTTTGAAAAGGAAAAATTATAAATAATGCACCAATACTTATGCAGGGTAGACAAACAAAGCACTTTTTCAAAAGTGAGCGTTAATACTGTAAATGTGTTCTCAATTCTTTTTTTTTTTAAAGATTTTATTTATTTTTAAAGGGGAAAGGAAGGAGAAATAGAGGGAGAGAAACATCAATGTGTGGTTGCCTCTTGCACGATCCCTTCTGGGGACCTGGCCCGAAACCTGGGCATGTGCCCTGACTGGGAATCAAACTAGCAACCCTTTGGTTCAGAGGCTGGCACTCAATCCACTGAGCTACACCAGCCAGGGCTGAACATGTTCTCAATTCTTAATGCATGAAAGTTTAGATACTTTAGAATCTTGACCAAATGTTGCATCCTTAAAAATGTTTAAAATATGCTCTTCTGTGCCTAACTCCAAGGAACCAGAAATCTCCACCGGAAGAACAGAGTAACTCAAGGATAGATGAAAGGTTCATTGCAACACTAAAATTTGATCTCTTACTTGTTTTTCTTGCCTCCTGATTTCAACAGCATCAAGTGGTGCTTTGGCATTTATAAAGTGATTCATGATATTTTAAAAGGCTGTACTTTGTGATACACTAAAGCCAAACCATCTACTCGGGCTGCCTCTAGAATCATTCATATTTGAGAACAAGGTCTCCTGAACAGTTAGGACACACTTCAATAACACACTGGGGTATATCAAGTAATAGCAACAGCTACCACTTTAATTGCTAACAAAAAGTTA
The DNA here is from genome assembly GCF_022682495.2 of Desmodus rotundus. Classification (NCBI taxonomy): domain Eukaryota; kingdom Metazoa; phylum Chordata; class Mammalia; order Chiroptera; family Phyllostomidae; genus Desmodus; species Desmodus rotundus. The sequence continues at coordinate 4,325,643 of NC_071388.1, read as the reverse complement.
AATGGTAAACTTGTAAATGTCAAATGTTACACTGGGTTATTAATTTCCTCAATCTCAAAAACATTTTGAGGGTCCAATTTCAGAGAGATTTATCACAAAATTTTATTAATGTACATTATCTCTAGTCTACATATAATTTATGGTTTTAGGAGTCAATACATGTGTATTCTAGAGTATTTTAAAATAAAAAAAGGGAAACTCTGAATTCGGTAGTGGTGACTGCTTCATCAACGTGGCCGTCACAGACTAGACTGGTCCTAGTCTGGCCGACTTAAGTAGAACCACCCAGTGGAAGAACTACAGACGCTGTCAGAGCTGACGCCTTCACAATGAACTGTTTCTAAGTGAAAACACAGCAGTGTGCTTGGGAAATTTCAGTAGTTGGCTCCTGTCTGAGATACTTTCACTTAGAGATCAATCGCAGCAGCTGTAACAGAAGCCCACAGCCTAATGTCCATCACTTTGTGATGTTCTCACGTCCACAGGAGAGCTGGATACTTACCCTCAGGGAGTAGTCACTCTCCGGGGCAATCTGGTCCATCCTCTCTTGTTTCTTGTACCCTTTCCTCCCTGTTGTCTCATCTAAGTCTTCTGGGATTCTGATGTCATATTTGTCCTTATCAAAATCAAACTCTGTTGCACCTTTGTAGCTGTAAAAATAATTTATTAAAGGAGCAAAAATTTAACTTCAAAACAAGCAACAAAATACTATTACTTAACAAAACAACGCAAGAAATAAAATGAAAGGAAAGGAATCCAGAAAAATGTAAAAAAACTGTATTCACAAACACTGCTGGTGGGAAGGCCAAATAACAGAGCCACTTTGAAAAACATTCAGGCAGTTTCCTAAAAAACTAAACATAAAACTCCCCTGCGACCCATCAGTTACACTCCTGGTCATTTACTTTAGGAAAATGAAGACTGTATTCCCACGAAAACCTGTATACAAATATCTGGAGTGTTATTTGTAAAAGCCAAAAACTGTGAACAACCCAGATGGCCTTCGGCAGGTGCCTGGCTGCACACCCTGGGCTCCACCCACACACGTGCTAGTGTTAAGCAAGAAAAAGGAAGCAAACTATTGCCAAACAAAAGAACCTGCATGAATCTCCCGAGATTTACGCTGAATGAGAGAAGCCCATCACAAATGGCTTCACACTGAGACTCCTTTTATGTAACACTCTTGGAATAACCACGTCATAGAAATGCAGACCATGTTGGACGTTGCCAGGGATTAAGGAGGGAATGGGTTCTGGTCATAAAAGGACAACTTGAGGAATCCTTGTGGTGACAAAAATGTCCTGTATCTCGACTGTGTCAATGTCAGTATCAATACTACTGCTGTTCTATAGTTTTGTAAGACGTCACCAATGGGGGAAACTGGGTAAAGGGTCCGCGAGATCTCTATCATTCTTACAACTACACGTGACTCTATAACTACCTTAAAATACAAAGTTTAAATTAAAAAAAACTGGGGGCAGGACAAGGAAGCAAAAGTGAAAAAAAGGGGGGGGAGGGGACACAGGAAGTCAGAAAAGCACCAGATTTAAAGGTTTTATGTCTACCACTATTTATGTTTTATTCCTATGGTTCAGTATGTCTTAGATCTCTCAATATTACAAGTTCATCCTACATTTTAAAACTTCTATTTGCAAAGGATCTCATTCTCACCACATGGATAAAGAACTACAAATCTCAGCAACACCTAATCTCATCTGTATTACCTTTCTTACCAGATGCTAAATCATGTTTGGCTTTAAGTCCTGGACCAAATGAACAAAGGTTTCTTTTTTAACTTACAGAAGTTGGAAGTTAGCTGGGTTTTTATTGTCTCATGTATTTATTTGTTTGTTTTGAGGAAACGGGTGGAATAACAAAGAGAATAGAGTACTATGGAGACTAAACCTCAGGGCTAGGAAGTTTATTTTTAGTAACATGTAATTATCTCCATTGAAGCCAAAGCGGTCTCAATAAAATATCCTTGGATAAGCCACACCACCGACTATGCCAGAACACAAGCCCTGTCCAATGCACTTCTACTCTGTGTAACCACCGATGGGGGCCTGCCACACAATCACTCCTGCACGAGCACCTAACTTCCCCAGTGCTCAGCAGCTGGCCGAAGACTGTATTTACCTTCTAAGATTCCAAATGATGATCCTTGTCCCCTTCTTACCCATAATAGCATCCAGTTCTGCTAGCAAACTCTGTTCCGTAGAAAACAGAGAGTGTTCCAGAATTGCAGCAAGGCTTGCTTCCGATTCCACTAAGTTAATCATCTGTCGTATATCCTAAGTTAAAGAATTAGACCAACAACATATTTCCACAACAGCAATATAGAAGCCAACTCAGGCTTCAACAGAAAAATAATTTCCTAAGTTGTAAATGACAGTCTCATTTCAAATGAATACCCAGAAGGATGAGCAAGTTTCTTATCCCTAACTAATTTAACAATATCTGAAATGTGTTTACACAGAAGACATTTTCCTAAAGATATCTTGCTTGTCATGGCAATTAGGGAAACTTTCAAGCCAGATCACAAGTCTTATTAGACCACAATAAGACTGAAATAAAGAGGAAGGCTACAGGAAGCTCAGTATGAAATGCAACCGCCTAACGGTGAGGACTCCCGTGGCACGATTCCCAGAGAGTAGAGGAACAGACGCCTCGCCACAGTTGTAGGGCAGAGAGCAGGGGCAGGAGCAGAAGCAGGAGCTGGAATGGAAGGTGTGATGGAAAACAAGAATCTGCAGAAAGGCAAAAGGACAGAATGGTTCACATTATTTCTTCGGAGTTTCTAGTTTCCATACCAAAATCAAAAGGATATGGTGTTTGTTGAATGCCACTATTGGGACAACAACATGTTCTGCTTCTATGGCTTCCAAGTAGGTCTGAGACAAGAAGCCCACACTCATGGTTTCTCCATTTTTGGTAAAAACAATTGCATCTTTACCCAAACGCATAGAACCTGACTTGAAACCATTCCCATACAATCCGACTGGGACATGACCATTCATGGTGACTTTGTCACTGAAGCCGAAGCTAAAAAAGAAAAGAGATGTTGAAAATAAATACATACAATCTTCATGTTTTTAATTCAAAAACTATAATACATAAAAAGCCTGGTTTTGTGTGCTGGCCTCATCCTTCCTAGATGTGTCATCTTAGGTGACGAACTAATCTACCTTAACGTGTTTTCACACCTGCGAAGGAAGGAAACCAAGTCTGGTGGGTTACACACACCAAACAGGAGCTCGTTCCTTGGCACATCCTGGCTAAGTGGCTGAGTCATAACTGGGGCCCCTGGGACCCTGAAATTGCACCCCATGAAATTTCTTCCTATAAGCGTGAATGACTCTTGTTCTCAACAAGCCTACAGTTATAATCACCGTATGATCACACTGGGGTTGCCTTGACTTTTTGGCTCCATAAGGAGTATTGTGGGAACAGCAGAAAGGCCTCCGCTACCAAAGTCTCCCTGTACCTGTGCTAAGTACCTTCGTTTTCGTTTCAGGCACATTTGGTGTCATACTGACATCCTATATTGTGACCCTGTAGCCCGAGGTCTTATGACTATTTTATGCTGCTTCCTCAAAGGGAAAGAATCCCTTTGAAATTACCCTCCACCCCAAGTGGAAGTCTTACTGGAAACACTGGTTAAAGCTAATTTACACTAAGATACAAGTAACAGATATCAACGTGCTACAACTCTATAAAAAAATGGGAGAACTTTGGATGAGCCAGACGCTGCGGGGAGTGATGAGAAGAATGGCAGTGACCACCTAATAACCTAACAGTCGGAGGTAACAGAAAACTTAAGGAATGGAGCACACTGTGCGAGTAGCAGCCCATGTTTAAAAAACAAAAACCACGGGCAAGAGTGTGACACACGAAACCCTTGACTTAGGTAAAAACAGTGACTTTCAGACCTGCAACACTTGTACATACCTTAGCATTTTATGCAATTTATCTGAAGTCATCCCATTCCCATTATCAGTGAATGTCAGGCATATGTCGTTATTTATCACTGTTTTGTCAATCCATATCTGCTTAGCATTCACATCAGGATCGTATGCATTATCTGAGGAAGAAAAGTTTTGAGAAATTTTGAGCTTGCATTTTTGAAAAAGAGCAATTAGTTCAGAACAGCTCCTTAACAAGCAGCAGAGGAACATATTTTAAGGACATTTAAAAAGCTGCGATGTTAGGAACCCCTAAGACATGAAAACGTGAAACTAGAAAAGTGGGCCCCAGAATTGCCCCCGCAAAGCCCTCCCTTCACTACACACAGAGCGAAGGTCGCTACACTGGAAGTGTGAAAATGGGAAGAGTCACTGTACTGCAGAGATAACTGGGATAAAAAGGTCTTCTGCCCAAAGAACCAGCCGTGGCTGCTGAACAAAGGAGAGAACAGCAGCACTTCCTGCTAAGCTGCATTTGCAGATGAAGGTTTACCTTCCCCAGAGTTCCTCAAATCGTGGCCCTTTTCAATTGTTAAAGAGAAAACCACAGGCCCAAAATAGTGTCTCTGTACTAAAGCCCCATGATGCCAAACCTCGATTTTAGTACCTGGTTTAATTGCAGTTTTAGCCTCTCCCAGAAGCGAGATCTTAATTAAGCTTACCCAGCCCAGGATCCCCTGGTCAAGCCCCAGGAAGGCGATCTGCCCCAGGGGCCCTCTCTATCCCCCTACATGGAAGGACAGGCTAGCACTCTACAGGGCAGGAACTCCCCAAAGGTGGGCCCCGGCAAATCTTTTCTTTTCTTTCACTAACAGCTCCCTTGCCCCACCTGGTTTCCCATCAAGTCCTTCCATTGCGTACTACCCCTCCAGGGCCCTTCTAGGTGCTAGGTGGGATGCTGCCCCATTCATGAACTGCTTTCCGACAATCAGCTCTCCACATTTACTTGCTTATATTTTGTTTTTAGAAACAATCTAGCCATAATCTCTGGTGGCTTTTACACTTCAATGATCTCTGTTCACCCTCCATTTAACACCCTTCTTTAGCAACCTTGTTTCTCTCAGCATAGGTAAGTACGAAGGAATACATCAAAAAAATTAAAAATTTTTCAACAGTACCTACAGTACAATTAACCTGTGAACTGTAAGATCCATTTGAATACCCCAGTTATTGCAATACAAACAATGACTCTCACACTACCTCCGTAAGGCAGCCTACAACCGAAGTCGAACCACCTGTGGAAAGCTGACCACAGACCTTAGACTCCGACGGCCACCCAGAGCACAGTGGCTCTCTGACGCTCCAGCAGAAAGCTGGAGAGTCACTGTACGGGGAGAACCACCACCCCAGGTTGGGGAGGTTCTCTGGGTCCCCATAAAAAAAGAATGACAGTGAAGAGCTGCAAAGCTATAGCACATCCACTCAGGGTTTTTAAAAAACACCTGGCTCTGGCCATGTGGCTCGATGGGTTGGAGCACTCTCCCGCACACCAAAAGGTTGTGGGTTCGATCCCAGTCAGGGTGTGTACGGGAGGCTACCAACCGACCAATGTTTTTCTCTTTCTCTTCCTCTCTCTCTAAAAATCAATAAACATATAACATATCTTCGGGTGAGGATTCAAAACAAAATAAAACCAAAGAATACCTGAAGAGCATGTCAGCTGGGAGACTGGAAAAATCTCACTATGCCAAAGAAAAGAAGGGTGCTCAAAGTTGCTTCTTTCTAAACTAGGCCCTTCGTTGGTAAAGAATCTAAAGAATATCTAAGTGCCCTGGCCAGGAGCTCAGGTCGGGAGAGAATCCCCTTGACACACCAAGGTTGCAGGTTTGATCCCCAGGCGGCAACCAGTGAATGCGTCAGTCAGTGGAACAACAAATCGATGTTTCTCTCTGTTCCCCCCTCACCTCCCTCTCTCTCTAAAAAATAAAAAAAATCAACAAATTAAAAAAATAATAAAGTACTTGTAAGAATACCTAAGAATATAATTTCCCTTCATTATGTCCGTCAAACACAGGCTTAAATAAAAATTCATGGGCACAATCTCCCCCCCAAAATCGTGACCCATAACGTGACCCTGATCACTGCCTTGGCCCCCTCTCACATTCATTTCGACACTGTTCAACTGCAACCCAACGGCTGGTCCTTCTACCTACCGCGGGCACAGATTTATCACCACGACTCCAACATAACGTTAATCCTCCTACTTCGCTAACACCAGAAACAGGAATCCACTGTGTTTTAAATACTTCCCAACTATCAAAAAACGTAATCCTCATTTTTTGCAGGTCTGTTTCTTTTATAATCAGAATAAAAATATTTTCAAATAAATGCTTTCTTAACTTAGCAAATTAAAATACTTTGATAGTAGTTTAGGAAACATGGAACAGTGATGAATTTGACATCCATTTGAATACTATCATACTCAGTAACCTTCAACCTTTACCCATGTTATCATTCAAGATACGTTTGTTTTTTCAAAAAGCACATTTACAGAATATTTTTCAATGAAGTTTTTTTAAAACTTCAATTGCAAGCAATAGGTTACATATGAAATGTTAATTTTACATACCTATTAATTCAGCAACTGCACTGAATGGCCACGTGTGACTAGTAGAATTTGTATGTAAAAACTTCGGGCAAAGCTGAAACGAACCAAGCATTCATGTAAATTCAGGTAGGTCTTACTTTTCAGGACAGAAACTGAGAGAAGAGAAATTCTGAGAGGCCCTAAATAAAGTACCACAGGAGAGTGAGAGAAAGTACCCAGTCAACAGCTGGGGCCAGCTCACAGCAGACGGCCCACGCTCCGGACTGTACGCTGGAGCTTTAAGTCCCCTTCGGTCAGGACCACCAGGCTCCACAGCATCCTGCTCAGACGTGAAGCTTCAGGGCTGCTTCCCACAATGGCTCAGAAGACAGAAACACCTCTTCCTTACTGGCTGTGCACCTGGCCTGGGAACTCACCCCACCCCGCTTCACACCTTTTCCTACCCCACACCCCTCATCTGTAGGCACTGTAAACTCTTCCCAACCAACTTACTCTGTTTTACCCAAACATAACGCCCACCAGCCCCAGGACCGTGGACATGTCTGTCTTTCCCAGCCGGCCCTGCTGCTGCTCATTTAGACTTCACACCCAGGTTCTGGTCCTCTTCTGGCTATAAACCCTTTTTCGGAAGAGCTTTCAGCCATGTAAGCTTTTTTTGTTTGTTTGTTTAGCATAAACCAATATAATTTTCTGTCCTTGCATTAGACAACGCTGAGATCAAGTAAAAAATAACCTAGCTGCTTGCTTCAGGATATACCTGCAAATATAACACAAAAGGTAAGATTCCTGGAAGATAAGGCTGTTAATCAACGAAATAGTTCACTCATCGACACTTTCTTCAGTACTTCTGGTCAAGATGGCAACAGAGGTAAACACAGCTCACCTCCTTGCGTAACCACATCAAAATTACAACTGAACTACAGAACCACCACCACTTAGAACCGACATACCAAGCTGAATGGAGTATGACAACTACGTAATTAAAGAAACCACAACCGTCCCGGCTGGCAGGAGGGCTGCAGATGCTAAACGGGCTGGTCCCACATCCATTATGTGGATAAAAATCTGGGAGGCATACCTCAGAAGCGAAGAGTGCCAGACCCACACCAGGCACCCCAGCCCAGGGTTCCAGGGCCAGGAAATAAGTCCCCATAACTTCTGGCTGCAAAAACCGGTGGGAATTAAGTCAGTGGAAGAAACTTCTGAAGTCTCAAACACTTCCTCTTAAAGACCCAGCACAGACAGTAATTACTCAGACTCACTCCCTCAGAGCTCCAGCACCAGACAGCAGTGTGAAGGGCACCACTGGGACACAGGGAGGACCTAAAGTGTCTGGCATCAAGGCAGGAGCTGGACGACAGCTTTCTCCCAGACAGAAAGGTGGGCAGAGGCCACTGTCCCTTTTCTGACCACCCCCCCACTCCTCCCCCCTGCAGAGCCAAAAAGGGGGCACATAGGTGACATTCTGTGACTCCATCAACCTGGCTAACACCATTTGCTCTGCCCTGGAGAATCCCTGAGGCTCTCTCCCACCCAACTTATGGGCCTACCCAAGCTGTTAACAGCAACTTTTCCATGTGAATGGCTTGGCTCTGCTTCACAACTTCCTAAATCCTCTCAAACAAGCTACAGGTGGCCCCAGCACCCCCACCCCCATACCTCTTGCTAAGTAGCCCCAGGCCTGGCACTAAGAGCAACTAGATAGATGCAGAGCTTGGCTTCACCTAGGAATCTCCAAACCATCATAAGTAGCAGCCATCTCAAATTGCCTTACAGCTTGGGCAGGGTGGCCCTGGGCGAAACACAGTGAGGGCTGATGTTGGCCCTCACCACCCAGGAAACACCAGGGCCAGCACACCCAGTGGTCATCTACAGACCACTGCTACCCTGCCCCTGCACAGCTGATCCTTCACAGAGGGCAAGGTTGGTGGGAAGTGGTCACAGCCAATCCTTACAGCTGAGTGGCCTGGGTGAATCCCTCCCATTGACCGGACAACAGCAACCAAGGCTCAACCACAAGAGGAGGGTGTGCACAGCCCACATGAAGGCCACACCTCTAGCACTAAGCTTGGGTGGTGGGGGAGTGTGTGCCACTGGACCCTACAGGACACCTACTACAATAGGTCACACTACTAAGACAGGGAGTCAGAGCAGCTCTACCTAATACACAGAAACACAGGGAGGCTGCCAAAACAAGACAAAGAAACATGGCCCAATTGAAAGAACAGATCAAAACTCCAGAAAAAGAGCTAAGCGAAATGGAGATAAGCAATCTATCAGATGCAGAGTTCAAAACACTGGTTATGAGGATGCGCAGGGAACTTAGTGAAGACCTCAGCAGCATAAAAAAGATCCAGTCAGAAACAAAGGATACACTAACTGAAATAAAGACCAATTTACAGGGAAACAACTGTAGAGTGGATGAAGCTGAGAATCAAACCAATGATTTAGAACATAAGGAGGCAAAAAACAACCAATCAGAACAAGAAGAAAAAAGTATCCAAAAAAAATAAGGATAGTGTAAGAAACCTCTGGCATAACTTCAAGAGGTACAACGTTTGCAACATACGGGTGTCAGAAGGAGAAGAGAAAGAGCAAGAAATTGGAAACCTATTTGAAAAAATAATGAAAGAAAAATGTCCTAATTTGGTGAAGGAAATAGACATGCAAGTCCAGGAAGCAGAGAGAGTCCCAAACAAGATGGATACAAAGAGGCCCATTCCAAGACACATCATAATTAAAATGCCAAAGGTTATTAATGATTCAGAGAGATTCTTAAAAGCAGTGAGAGTAAAGCAGTTAGTTACCCACAGGGGAGTTCCCATAATACTGTCAGCTGATTTCTCAAAAGGAATTTTGCAGGCTAGAAGGGATTGGCAAGAAATATTCAGTCATGCAAAGCAGGGACCTACAGCCAAGATCACTCTACCCAGCAAAGCTATCATTTAGAATGGAAGGGCAGATAAAGAGCTTCCCAGACAAGAAAAAAACTAAAGGGGTTCATCATCGCCAAACCATTATTATATAAAATTTCAAAAGGACTTACTTAAGTAAAAGAAGATAAAAACTACGAATACAAAACAACTGAATCTAAAAAACTAAGCAAGAACAAAGAATCACTGATACAGAGAGTGTCTGGATGATTGCCAGATGGAGGGTGTGTGGGAGATCGAGTGAAGAGGAGAGGGGATTAAGAAGTAAAGTATAGGGCCCTTGCTGGTGTGGCTCAGTGGACTGAGCACTGGCCTGAGAACCAAAGGTCGCTGGTTCAATTCCCAGTCACATCTGTCCTGGGTTGCAGGACAGACCAAGTCCCCAGTAGGGAGTGCATGAGGGGCAACCACACACTGATGTTTCTCTCCTCTTTCTCCCTCCCTTCCCCACTCTCTAAAAATAAATAAAATCTTAAAAAATAAAAAAGGTACAGTATAGGAAATGGAGTAACCAAGAACTTATACGCATGACCCATGGTCATGAACAATGGTGGAGGGGATCCCCTGAGGGAATGCGGGGTGCTGGGTGGAGGTGGGGCAAAAGGAGAAAAATCAGGACAACTGTAATAGCATAATCAATAAAACAGAATTTTAAAAAAATGGATAAAGGACTTGAATAGCTACTTTTCAAGACAGTATGCAAATGGCCACTAAGCACAAGAAAAGCTGCTCTGAGCACACTAATCATTAGGGAAATGCAGACTGAGACCACAATGAGATGGCCAATAGCCATTATCAAAAAGGAAAAAAAAATCCACTTCACTAACACAACAAAACCATAGAACAACAAGTATTGGGGAGGATGTGCAGAAACTGGAACTCCCGTGTACTCTTTGAAGGAACATAAAATGGTACAGCCACTCTGAGGGGGCTCTTCAAAAAAATAAATAATTAAATATAGAATTACCATATAATACAGCAATTCCATTTTTGAGAAAGTACTGAAAAGTACTGAAAGCAGAGTCTCAAAGATATATTTATATACCCATGTTGACAGCAGCATTATTCACAGTAGTCAAAAAGCGGAAGCAACCCAACTGTGCTTCCATTCATCCATTCATCCATCCATGGATGAATGAACAGTTAAAAACAGTGCAGTATATTTACACAATAGAATATTATCCAGCCTTAAACAAGAAATTCTGACACATGCTACAACGTGGATGGACTCCTGAGGACACTATGCTAAGTGAGACAAGACGAGATGCTCGTTCACAGAGAGACGAGATGCCATGTGTACAAGGTCCCTAGAGCAGTCAAATTCATAGCAAGTATTGTAGAACGGCGACTGTCAGGGGCTGGGGGGGAAGGGGAATGGAGCATTATGGTTTAAATGGATAGAGAGTTCTACTTTCCAAGATGAAGAGAGTCAGAGGTGGTTGCACAGCAATGTGAATGTACTTAACATTGATGAACTGCACACTCACAAATGGTTTGATGGCAAATTTTGTTATATGTATCTTACCATAACAATACACAAATAAACACCAAGTCAGCAAGCTGAACAATGTGACACTTCTATCTCCTTTCCCCTGCTGAGCTTCCAGAAGAGCTGGCCAACCAGCTGCCAGCAGCAGGAGAGTAGATGTGAACTTCCTCTCTAGAAAATGGGATGATCTCTAATAGTGCTATTTGGGTCCATCACAATTATGCTTTCTGGATAACATTCTTTTTTGTTGTTGTTCTCACTTTAAAAAAATTACTGTAAAACAATTTTTAGTTATTTTACACATATTTTATGGTCTAACACCTCCATTCTTTAGTGTCCATAGATACTGACCCCAACAAAAGAGCTGGCTCCTTCCTGTCTGATCGCCCAACACTGAAGCCCACCGAAGGACTAGCTGCACTCATGTATGGACGTGTTTCAGTTAGCCGTCAGTGTCTCACTTGGAAATGGAAGCAAAAGGCTAATAATCATCCCCGGTGTGGCTCATCTGGTTGGAGCACCATGCCGTACACCAAAAGGCTGCAGGTTCCATTTCCGGTCAGGGAACAGACAAGAATCAACCAGTGAATGCAAAGATAAGTGGAACACCAAACCACTGTTTCTCTCTCAAATCAATAAATAAATGTTTTAAAAATCAAAACAGCCCTGGCTGGTGTGGCTCAGTGGATTGAGCACTGGCCTGTGAACCAAAGTGTTGCTGGTTTGATTCCCAGTCAGGGCACATGCCTGGGTTGCAGGCCAGGTCCCCCATTTGGGGTGTGTGAGAGGCAACCACACATTGATGTTTCTCTCCTTCTCTTTCTCCCTCCCTTCCCCTCTGTCTAAAAATAAACAAAATCTTAAAAATAAGTAAATAAATAAAAACAACATACAGTTAAAAGAAACATAAGTAGAGGTAATGCAGAGTAAAAGAAAACTTCAAAAATACTATGACTAACATGCCCAGAGATAAGAACAAATATTCTGTCCCGAGAGATATTTTAAGACATTCAGAAAATAAGGCAGTGTTTATACTAATAAAATATATGTAAGAGAAAGGTAGAGCATCAAATGGAAGAAGTCTCCCAGAAAGGAAAGAAAAACCAATGAGAAACAGTGGACAAAAGAGAACAGAAAAATAGAGGAAAGATATCTGTTAAATAAATGAGAAAATTTCCATCCTACATGCCCAAGGCTAGTAATGCAAAGGACTCCATTAAACAATAAAATGTGTCTTTAAAATTCCGAGACAAATCACTTCTAATCTAGAATTTCAAACCCAGCCAAATTATATGTAAAGAGCAATGGTACCAAAAACAGACTTCCAAAAAATGACATAAAAATTTTTCTTCCCCTGTACTCTGTTCTTAGGAAGTTATACCTCTTCGGGGAAGGATGGAGGGGCTCTACCATACAGGTAACAAAAGAGCAAATATTTCTCCGGTGCTTACAGCATGTACGTGCCCTTTATACGTATTTGCTCATTTAATTGCTAAAACAACCCTTTGAGGTGGGTAAGATTCTTCTTCCCAAACTTCAGATTGGAAACTCAGGCACAATGAGGGTCACTGAAGTAACTTGCCTGGGTCACACACCCAGCTGTCGTTCAGGCTCCGGACCCAGCGCCCTCTCTCAGTGACCAAGACACTGAGCTCACCGAGGGAGAAAACCTCAGAAGAGGAATGTGTGGCATGGAGACACAACCGAAAGGGGAAGGAAATTTCCGGAGCAAATAAGAGGAAGTCCCCAAATCACAACTGAACCAACAAAACTGACAAAATACTGGGTGTGCTTCAACACTTCTGGAAAAGATTTGCCAGCTCTCTGAAAGTCTGAATGAAAGAGTGATCAGTCAGTACAGAGGAAAAACGAAGCAAACAAGCAAATAAAGTACAAATCAATTACTAAGTTGAGGGAAAACAAAAAGCCGTAGAGCCAAGAAAACATATCCATACTTCTGGCTGATTTACTTGTGAATAATAGTAAAAGTGATAAATCATACAGTAATTCAATCAAAAAAGGGGACATCCATGCAAGCACTGGGAGGATGGGAGGCGGTGGAAATAAAGTGTATGCATGTGTCAGCTAAATCCACAGCAGGATTTCTGGAAAACAGCAACAAATGGCATCAGCACTTTACTTAGAACTATGGAGGGAAAAAGCAAATATTTAAATAAGTTTTTGTCACTCCACATTCCATTCCAGGATCTCCCAACCTACTAAAAGACTTTTTTAAATCTGCACTCATGATGTCCACCCTTTGTGCCTTATGGCTTTTGACAAATACAAACTCATTAATTCCTAGACCCTCTACTAACGCAGGCATTTGAGTTATACATTAGCATGTATGGAATGAGCATGGCTATATTCCAGTGAACCCCATGAATGGAAACGGAAAGGTCTATTTCACAGTTTTCATATGTTACAAAATGGTCTTTGATTTTTTGGGTAACCCGTGAAGAGTCACCCTCGGCTCCTGGGCCATACAGGAGCAGGTGGCAGGCTGGATTTGACCCACGAGCTGTAGTTTGCCAGTTCCTATCCTGAAGCCAGGAGACCTCCAGAAGCTGCAGATGGGACATGTCTGTCAATGAGGTTGCAAACAGCCTCGTTTCGTGTCACCCACGAAAAAGACACCTGCTTCACCCGGACATCCAGCTAACTACACAGGTCTCTTAGACTGTTCTGACCCGTATCTCTGTTTTCTTTCTTACCTGAGTCTAGAACAGCCCCGAGACAACAACGGGGGAGGGGGAGGGAGAAGCGAATCCAGGGGCGCACAGGGGAAAAGCCAGCTCCCTTCTTTTCTCCACCACGGGTTTCTGGGCCAGCATTTGGCCCAATCTGGGAACGGGTGGGGCGGGACAATTAACTGAGTCCCAGTTATTAAACTAGATGAAGTCAGACTTGACAGTACCTGAGGCTAACTGTAGAGTTACAATCTGCCCAGATTCACCCAGAGGTAACGATGAACAACTCGCAAATAATGTTTAAAACCAGTAGTAAGAAAGAATAAAGTTGCTCTCGATCTTCAAACTCCTAAATGCTATTTCATACACTAAACCAGTTACATAACCAAAGGTCCTTTACGCAGAACGTGTAAACAACGCTCATTAACCAATAAACTCCCCCTCCTCCAGAAGAAAAAGGAACGCAGAAAAACGGGCAAATGATAGGTATTTTCCAGAAACACCATAAGCCAACAAGCATGAAATATGAAAAACGTTCAATTTCACTGCAAGTCCAGGAAATGCAAAGTAAACCCAGGTACCATTTCACACTCATCGGGAACAGAGTCCGACCAAACCAGGTGAGAAACTGGCTAAATGAATGAAACAAGGGGCAGGGCGTCGCACGACTTCAAGAGGGGTTGTCCCCACGCGAAGGTTCAACGTTAGAGGCCGGGGTGGTTGCCTTGGGCCAGGGTCAACCTCCTCATGATGGGAGGTCCGTTTCTGAATAACCACCACCAACAACTTTTTTGAATACTCCGGTGGGTAAGCCACGCCCACGCTTAAAGACGAGCAATTTTAATTTGTATTGTGACCACTCCCTACGTTTTGACTCATAGATCTAAGAAGTGTTGAAGGATTTCCAGGAACCCGAAACTGGCGCGATGGAGGGGCCAGCGGGGAAATCGAGAGCTTGCGGACTCAAAGAGATTCGGCCCGAGGGCTTCACTAGAGGGAAGCGGCAGGAATTTCAACGAGTCAGACTGGTCCGGGCTCGCTGCGCCAGGTGCCGACGCCAGGAGGTCAAGGCCGCCGGCATTTCTGGCCGCAGCCTGCCGCTCCCTCCCCCTCCAGAGTGCCCGAGGGTCCGCAGGCGGGGAGAGTCAGGGGGCTGGCGCCGTCCGAGGCTGGCGAGCCGGCCGCCCAGGCCCCGCGGGCGGACCCGAGCAGCTAGACAGTGCAGAGGGAGCCGGAAGGAGGGGCCGCGGCCCCGGCCTGCCGCGAAGCCTCGGGCGCAAAACAGAAACCTAACGCGGAGAAAACGGGACTCAGCCCGGCCCGGCCCCGCCGGCCGCCGAGCCGCCCCGCGGACCGGACCAGGACGGCTGCCCCCTTCCACGACCCCAACGCGGCCCCGGCCGCCCGCCGACGAGTCGCCACCGCCCACTGCCGGCCCCCCCTCGCTTGCCCGCCTGCCCGCCCGCCCTCCAGGGACACGGCCGCTCCACCCCTCGCGAACGCTCACCGCGCTGAGGCGGATCCCGCTGGGTGGCTGCGCCGCCATCTTGAGCGAGCTACAAAGCCAGGACCGGCCTCCGTCGCAGCACGACCGGGAGGGAGACCGCGGGGACTGTTGTGGTGCCCGGGCGGTCCCGCCCACTTCCGGGGCGTGCCGCGCGGGGTGCCCCGCCCACTCACTTCCGCCTGCAGGCACTGTTGGGTTGGGTTGGGTGTGTGGAAAAGGCAAGTTGTCTGGTCGGTAACGGTGGATAAAGGCGGGTCCAGCGGTAGATCTTGGACTCTCAGTGCGGGGTCGGCGGGGTAGGGTGCCTGCGGAGGCGGGGCCAGCACAAAGGAGTCACTGCATTAGTAGGACTGGAGGCTTGAGGGTCTCGAGTTCGAATCCTGACGTCCAGATGTGCGCAGGTGGCTCAGAAAGATAGACACGAGGCGCTTGACCTGGCCAGATGTGAACTGCACTGAGAAAAACCATCCCTTGCCCACCTGTATCATCGTGATCTGAAAGCTTATTAACGAAGTGAGACCTTGTACCTTTTGGATTTACCCTGAAAATTATCATCCTTCAACCTGATAGAGTCCTTTCTTTGCATGCACATTTATTGAGTCCTTTTGCTCCACGCACTTATTTGGTGTCAACTTTGAGGCGGGAATTGCGCCGAGTAGGATACAGAAATGAGTACGTCAAGGGCTGTCGTACACTGCAGTTAAAGAGAGGATTGAAAAGTTTTTAAAATATCCCTTGTGGCTTTATGACTGTAAAAGTGGTATTCTCTTTGTAAAAATTCTAATAATACAGAAATATAAAACAAAATTTAACCCCAGTTCCTTCACCAGGACATGTAAACAATGTGATGTATATTACTCCAGACTTGAAACCAGAAAAGTCTGCGATCATGCTGCCTGTCACTACCAGAACCAATGAGGAGAGGCAAGGATTGAATCTCTATGGACGCTTTATTCAGATGCTGGTAATGTGACAAGATGGAAACCGTCTTAACTTCTCATCTCAGGCCGACCTTTTTTTTCTTTTAGATTTTTTTTTTTTTTTAGAGGGGAAGGGAGGGAGGAAGAGGGGGAGAGAAACATTTCTATATGGTTGTCTCTCACACATCCCCTACTGGGGACCTGGCTGGCAACCCAGGCACGTGCCCTGATTGGGAATTAAACCAGTGCCCCTTTTGTTTGCAGGCAGGCACTCAACCCACTGAGCCACACCAAGCAGGGCTCAAGCCAACCTTTTTATAGAGAGAAGGAAAGGGTAGGTAAGGGGTTGGAAAAAGATTAATTAGATAAGAGTTGCGGTCTAGCTGCGATTTTCTTAGTATTCATTTATCTGCTTAGTATTCATTTATCTGCTCATGGACAATTCTTTATCTGCCTCACCAGAATCCCTCCCTGGAACACAATGGCTCCCATACTATCTGCATTGCTATCAGACCCCCTGGGGCAGAAAGGTCGAATTTCTTGTAGACCTCCTGGAGGTCATGCATTCCAGTTCCTGGAATAACAGCTTTCCAATGGTCGCTTAGGCCTATCATTACAACTAACACTAAAATCTTTAACTCTGCAGTTTCCCATCAGACTTACTTACTATATACTAAATATTATTTATAATACAGGACCAGGCCTTACAGATTCTTCTCCCACTAGTGTTTTCATTTTATCTGATTAATTCAACTTGAGGCTTGTAAGTACTCAAACATTTTTGAATTAATGAATGTATCAATGAATGAGGAAAAGTTAAAAAAAAAATTGTGTTCTGTTGCCACCCTGACCACCGATCATTGGGTAAATGAGATAATGTGACTCCCCTAAGAGTGATAGTTAATCCCATTAGAAATGCTCTGGACTTGGTAATTTCTCAGGTTTCCTCCAGCTAAAGATTGTGGGGCAGGATAGGAAGAAGCCAGGAAAATTCCTTGGCATTCGGAACAAGGAAGGAGTCTTGGAACAAGTCAGAGCCCCCTGACTCACCTGCCTCCCTATCCCTTGCTGACCACTCCCTTAAGCATTAAGCCCTCAGGTTCTGATCAGCATCAGGTGATCTCAGGAACAAAGCCTGGGGTCTGTTGACCACTGAGACAGAGTTTTAGTCAAACTAGAGATAACATCTAGGCCTCAGTGTGTTTCAGCTTCCGGCCCAGAAAAGCAGCAAAACCAAAGTGATGCCATGGCTGACTGTAGGGCCAGATGCAGTGACTAATTGATGGGGGAACTCAAGAGTTGGAAAATTTTAGTTTTAAGTAATAGTTAATAAGCTTATAATTAATGCATATGAAAAGTCACTGTTTCAGGAATTGAAGGTATGACACCCTGACTCCAGGAGACCACAAGAATTCCACCTCTGTGCCCCAGGAGGACTGCAAGCCATCAAGCTGGCGTGGGAGCCATGATGCTCCAGAGACAGATGTCCACCACACAGAACACAGACAAGGAAATGCCAGTCAACAGATGAAAGAATGCTGCAGGTTTTATCTGATTAACCTTTTCCCTGAATTCCAAACCCCTTAACTCCTTTTTTTCTTTCCCTTATAAAAAGGGTCGGTTTGAAATGGAATATAAGATGGTCTGTTAGGGTACATAACCCACTGTCTTCTCAGATCGCTGTCCATCTAAATAAAGGACCCAAAAAGATTCAATCCCTGTCTCTGCTTATTGGTTCTGGTGGTGACGGGCAGGAATGCTGACCTTTGAGTTTCATAACGACCCCCAGCCCTAGTGCCAACCAATCAGTAGAGACCACCACCCTGAAAGGACACACCTGGAAAGCTGATGAATATTCTATTGAGATGCTCTTCTGAGACCTCCCCTAAAATTCCTGCCTTTAGAAAATATAAAAATCCTTAAGACAAAGGAACCAGGAAGCTCCACTCTCTCTCCCTGGCACATGCACGCTCTCTCATGCCTCACCTCTTCCCTTTCTTTCCTAAGGTATGTATCCTTGCTTTCTTTCTCCAAGGTCCCATCTTTTGCCTTGGTAACTTGTTTCCTGAGTCCATGCAATCCAGCTGGCTCACTTCTACTGCCTCTTACTTTCTTGCTAAAAGGCTAAGGCAGCCCCTCTTGTTGGTATGAGCTTGCCCCTCCTATCTTAAGCCCTTCCCTAGTTTCACCGTCCCCAGCTTTAATGAACGTACTCTCAAAGTCACCTGGACTAGGGTTATGAAACTAGTTTTGAAATATTTCCTGTACAACGTCCATCAAGAACTGAGAGCCCGCAATGCCACTAACAATTGTGTTGCTATGTGTGAGGCTCTTGTCTCTTCCTGGCAAAGCAAGGCATTAGGGTGCAGTGGTGACCAAAATATACAAGTTCCATGATGTCAAGGTTGTGTTTATTAAGTAAGTTGTGAAATCAATTTGGTGCATCTCAACTAGCACTTCGTAAGAAACAAAATAGAATTTTAACTTAATAGTATAGTGCAGTGTCTCTCCAGGCCCGAATCCAACTTCTTCACCTGTTAGCTACGTGATGTTCAATGAGCTACTTTGCTTTTGAGGTGAGGTTAGCCTACATTATCCAGGTGGGCCCTCGATGCACATACAAGTGTGTCTGCCCTGGCTGGGTAGCTCAGTTAGTTAGGGCATTGTCTCAATAAACCAAGGTTGTAGGTTCAATCCCAGGTCAGGGCACATAGAAGAATCAACCAGAGATAGGTTGTGAGTTTGATCCGCGGTTGGGGAGTATATGGGAGGCAACTGATGTTTCTTTCTCACATCAATACTTCTTGCTCTCTCTTTCTCTCTCTCCCCCCTCCAGCTCTCAAAAATCAATAAACGTATCCTCAGGTGAGGATTAAAAAAAAAGGAATCAACCAGTGAACTCACAAATAAGTGGAATCACAAAGCAATGTCTCTATGTCTCAGATTAATTCAAAAACAAACCCAAGTGTCTCTGAGACAGAGGCTGAGAGATTTCGTCACAGAGGGCTATTTGACCACCGAAGGAGAAAGCAATTTGCAGATGCTATGCTGCTGGCTTTGAAAATGGAGAAGAAGCCATGAGCCAAGGAATACAGTTCTAGAAGTTGGAAAAAGCCAGAAAACTGTATTTTAGGGCACTCAGAACTTACAAGGGGAGTGAAACGCTGCAGACACCTTGGTTTCAGCCCAGTGAAACTCACGCCAGGCATCTGGCCTCCAGTCCTGGAAGAGAATACATTTCTGTAGTTTTAAGTCACTGTGTTTTGGTAATTTGTTAGAGCAGTGACAGGAATAGACAGTAGTTCATTCATGTAAAGACACATCCTTACCTATATATACAACTTCTTGCCTCTCCCTCCACTTTTTCTTTTTTCAACACAATTGAGCACGCTGCAGAGCTCTACATTCTCAAGGCTTACTCATAGCAATGAAATGTGAGGCAAGCGTGCTCAGGCTGAACTCACAGCAGGTTGGTGTGCAAGGGGCTTTCCTTAGGAAGGAACGTTGCCACACCCCTCTGGTGCTTGTACCAGACACACTCAAGTTTACTTGGAAATCTTTATTTTCAAAAAATGCCAAAGCTGAGTTTGATTTGATTTTGTTATGATTAAAAACCATCTTAGCCCTGGCCGGTGTGGCTCAGTAGACTGGAGTGTCCTGCCATACATCAAAAAGTTGTGGGTTCAATTCCCAGTCAGGGCACGTGCCTAGGTTGTAGGTCCAATCCCCAGTTCCAGGTGTATACGGGAGGCAACCAATCGATGCTTCTCTCTCAAATCAATGTTTCTCTCTCTCCCTTCCTCTCTAAAAGCATGTCAGTTGCCCTTTGCTATAGAGGGTGAACTCCTTAGCTGGTCCATGTCCAGTGAATGATACTCTCTTTGTGACAGTGTTAGTTTTGCACCGTCACTGGTTTCTGTGTCCCACTAAATTGCACACAGCAGCAGGTAGAAGGCACTGTCTTACATCAGAGCATTTAATTCCAATATAGAATTCTGCGGGGTCTCCCAGATCCTTGTTCAAAATTTCAACTATTTCCACACATCTAACCAGTTGTACCCCGAATTTAACTGAGCATAACATACAAATACTGGAAGGTAAGGCCTGTTCTTTGAAACACCTCACCACACCTTGAGAGCTAGAAGCCACTGTGGCCCTCAGACAGGTGACTGTGCAGGAAGTCAGGTGGGTGGGGTAATTTGAGAAACTGCCTCGCATGCATAACCCCACAGCCACTCCCAGGTTTTCCTGTTTAACTTCCTCTGCACTGGGGCTCCAGAGGAGACTGACCGAGGTTTCGGTTCTGCCGGCTCCGCCCTCACCTCCCTGGGGGTGGGGGTGGGGGTGGCGGGTAAGAAAGCTAGCCAGGCCCGGGACACAGTGAGCACCACATATGGCCCACCAGACAGCGCCCCAGCGACAGGCCTCTGTTCACGGCCACACACAGCTACATGGCCACCACCACCGCTGCTGTTAGAGCAGCGGTCTCTCCATTCTGTGCTGGCTGCCCTTGGCCCCTGCCTGAGACGCTCTGTACAGTGGCCCCTCGGTGCTGGGCTGGACACCTGGCACAAACACGCTCTGGGAGGAGCTGAGTCTGAGCATCATCTCCCCAGTGGGCCGCAGAAGGGCCCTGAGGATGAGTAAGAAGAAAATAGCAGAAGTGCTCATTTTGTTTCTTCCATAGTTTAAAAATATCCAGTCCCTCTTTTATGACATATACAATGTATGTTGGCACTCAGGTAAATTAATGTGACCCTAGGCGTAGGGATACGGGGGGGGCGGGGGAGGCGGGCACAGTCTTCGTTTGTACAGGCCTGATCAGAACTGTTTGTAGAGACCACAGATGTGGCAGGGATGCTTAGTTGCTACAGCCCAGAGAGATTGTTACCATTGATATTCCCGTCTTACAGTTAAGAAAAACAAGGCACAAGGTATGTGCCCAGGCAGACTGATGCTGGAGCCCGAATCCTCAACTGCTGTGGTTCGTGCCGACAGGAAGAGAGCAAACGCACGCCACGTTTATAAGACTTCCGTAGCGTCCTACGAGAACCAGGGATGGGTTGTTGAATCCCTGTCCTTTAAGTTTCCTCTTGAGTGAGTGAGTATTAAATGACATATGGTATACTCAGAGACCAGTGAGCTGTTTTAGATACTAGAGAGAAAAAAGTGAAAAACAAAATTTGTTAATCTAAGCACAGGTATAAGAACTGCTTTTCATGGCATAGTAACTACTGATGATATAAACAAGCTATTAGTTTCATAAATGTTGATAGATGAACATTTATACCCACCTTGATGTTAACTATTAACAAGCAAACGGTTGTCTCCTCATGACCCGACTGACAGGTAACGCATGGTGACACAGAATTTACAATTCTACACTTCGACATTTAAAATTTTAGTGGCCCAGCTGGCAAATGTTTCCCAAGGTATCCTCCAACATCCAAGAACACTTTCTGGGTAATTTTTAACACCGATTGGCATGAATGTCCGCGTACCTATATCCGCGGTGCCTTTCGATCCTTTCCTTTAGCCCTCATTTGGGGCCCCAAGTGGCTCTGTGCTCCCCAGACCCTCCACCGGGGAGAAGGAAACATGTGACGTCTGCGATGCACACAGACCAATCAGCAGCGGGCTGTTAGTCAAATCCCACCTTGTCCCCGGGAAGGATGCCGTGGAGCACTCACTAGGACAGCAGGCGGCCTCTGGCCAGGAAAACGATTTCATGCTCTGGTGGCTAAAAAGGGGACATGAGAGAAGCAGGTCTGTCCGTAGGGCCAGCCCCAGCAGAGGAGGGGCGCCCCGCCAGGATTCTAAATAGGGGAGTTGGCAGCAGACAAAAAGGCTTCAAAATGGCGGGATGACCTGCAGCCAGGCTAGAGAAGTCCATGCCGAGGAAGGGATTGCTTCCGGGAGCAGTGAAGTGTGCACAGTGGCAGAGGGGGCCCGGGAGGGAGCGCCGCAACGGGAAGAGAGTCCCAAGAGGGAGTTTCCGTGACAGCTGGCTCCGGCCGACAAGGCTCTGTGACTGGGCTGGCTGATGCCCACGTTAGATGGAAAGGCTGGCACGGTGCATGGTGGAACATACCTACGGGGACAGCTGTCAGGCTTCTGAAAACTGGGCATTTCTTACTCAGCTGAGCAGGGCAAACACGTGATTTTAATGGGCAAGCGTTAAATACACTCAGGTAACTTCTTCAAGCATCCACTGTTGCTAAATAGTCCACTATCACGGGCAATTTCTGTTTTCAGAAAATATATTTTAGTTCTAAAACGTAGTACTAAAACAACCACTTTAAAGGACACATGTGTGAAAGGTTAAACATAATATTCAACAAGTTAAAAAGTCAGAGAAAACGTACTGAGACAGACCCAGCATCAGCATTACCAAAGGAAACAACGCTTCATTCTCTTCACACTTTACTTCAACCTACAAATTTTGTGCTATTGTGAGACGATATATTATCTTTATTTTCTTTACATAAACTGAGGAAGGAACATATAATCTGATTCGAATATATTACAAGGCATTCAGGGAGGTATGCTTTGCTGCCCAACAGAAAATGATCTGAAAGCCGCTTTCCAAACTGAACGAGGCTTGTTTTTAGACGCCTGCCCTGGCCCTCTTCTTGTTTAGAATCCATCCTGGTGTCCGCTGAAGTATCAGTACATGAACTAACAAATTGTCTCAGACGGCTAACAATCCGGATGTTCCAAGAAATCACATTCAACACACTCCTCCAGCTGTTTCAAGATGCCAGGACCGTCTGTGGCAGGAAACTCGAAGGCGGGGGGCGCCCGGGCGTCGGTGGGCAGTGCGTGTTGGGCTTTAAAAGCACAGCTGAGCGTCTCGAAGAACGGCATCAGCTGCCCGGCGCTGGCCACGGACCGCTGGCGCAGCAGCGGGAGTTCCCTCTTCACGGGGATCCCGTCGGAGCTGCTCGTGACCTGAAGAACAAAGCAAAACGAGACATTAAAACCCCATAAAGACGGCACGGCTTTGCCAGGGGTTACAGATCTACGTGACGCGCGTGCAGGTGGCCAATCCTAACAGACGGGTCCTTCACGAAAACTCATTATCAGCACTAAGGACAGCAGCACAAACACAGAAGCCAGGTCTCCCAGGGACATTTCCCACCAGGACTTCGCCCGAAGCCCACCCCCCACTGGAGGCCCTGTACTTCCCCCAGCAGGCCCTCCTTCCTCCAAGGAACCAACGGCTTCAACATGAGTGTGTTATCCAGGAAGCCTCACCTCTTAGCAGCTGGGAGGAGAACGTGACATAGAAAAATAGAGATGGAGTTTGTAACCATCTCCAAGTTTTAACCCTCAGATACGAGAAATTCTGAATATTGTTCCAAGTTACTAAAATCAGGTGGCATACCGAAATAGTTCACTGAGCCCTTCTCCCTTCTTGCGTGACCATACATTTTAAAAAAGGAAGCACTTACCCCGTATTTCAATTTCAGAAGTTCTAGAATCCTAACTGTGTGGGGTCTGCATTCTTGGTGGCCCTCCTCCAGGTCCAACAGGGCGGCAGGGCCCTCCGTGTCCACTTCGGGGACAAACGCCCACCTGTAACTGCACCACAAAACCCAAGGTCAGCCATGCTGGCTCAGGGCCCACACAAAACTTTTTTAAAATAGTTTTATTGAGATATAATTCACATACCACCCAATTCACCCGTTTAAAGTGTACAATTCAATGGCTTTTCCTATATCACAGAATTATACTCCATCACCATAATTAATTTTAGAATATTTTTATTATCCGCAAAAGAATTCCTGCTCACATGCCCCCTCGGTCCCCTACACTGCCCTCCCCTAGGCAACAGCTAACACGGTTTCCGTCTCTGCAGATTCTCTCACTCCGGGCGCTTCCTATAAACGGAGTCACACGCTCCAGGGTCCTTTGTGTCTGACTCCTTTCACTTAACGCTGCACGCTCCCCCATGTTGTAGCGTGTCAGTGCTTCACGCCTGTGTACTGCTGAGCACTGCACTGCACGTAAGTAACATGTGACCTATCACGTTACTCATCCATCCATCAACCGACGCACATTCGGGTTTCTCCGCTTTTTGCCTATTAGGAACAGTGCTGCTCTGCACAGTCACGCACGTGAGAGCCCACTTTAAAAAAAGGCTTTCTTTTTAGGAACAGGTTAGGTGCAGAGCCAAGCTGAACAGAAAGGAGAGAATTCCCACATACCCCTGCCCCAAATGCTCCGCCTCCCCCACCCCGAGACCCCGCCAGCGCGGTGCACGCGCTACAATCAGAGCCGGCAGGGATGGGGCCACATCACCCAGGGCCCACGGTCCCCCTGGGGGTCACGCCTGCTTGCTGTTAAGCATCCTATGGGTGGGGACCAATGCACAGTGACATGTGCCATCGTCACAGTACCACGCCGCGCAGTTCCACTGCCTTAAAAATCTGTGCTCTGCCTCCCTCTCCCCCGACCCTTGGGAACGTCTGATCTTTCCCTGTCTCCACAGTAGTACGGGGCCTTTTAAGAATGTCATGGAGTTGGAATCACACAGTATGTAACCTTTTCAGGTTGGCTTCTCTCACTGAGTAACATGCGCTTAAGAAGAGCAGGTTTTTTTAACTGCGGGTATTTCTACATGATCACTCTGTTCATTGGAACAAGACAGAGAGAAGAGGCTTCTGGGGCCAGGCATTAAATTAAACGCACGAGCAGCTGTGTTAAACCTCCAGGAAATGTAAGCCGACAGGGGCAAAGTGATTTGGAGATGCTATGTTCCATTTATTTAACGAAAAACAAAGACAAAGCCTACAGAAAGACAGTGAGGACCACCCGGCACGACTCCTGTTTTATAAGCATCCAGTGGCAAGAAGCACCTACACCCGCCCCTTTACTGTGAGCCCAATTCGCAAAACCACAGAGGCCAGTAATCTGGACTGTGGTGTGCTGAGTGGGCCCCTGGGCCACTAGTAACCGTACTGTGGTTTCTCATGCACTACTGTACAGGAAAGAACAGTGAAAGTGCTTAGGAGAAAAGAAAAGTCACCTACTTCAAAAAGGACATATAGTCTTATCTGACTTACATTTGAAACAATGGCATCTTGTCAGGTGGAAAAGAAAGTGCCGTGTCCAAGAATTTGCAAGCTGACAAATACAAGATGAGTTCACTCTGGGGTATCTCCCCTATGGAGTCAAGGACTAAAACTTTCGTTCTGTTGATTTTGTTGCTGTTTCTGTAGATTTGCAAAGAAACTCTTGTTACAAACTCATTCACGGTCTGCTGCAGTCTATTTGCCTATGTAACTGTAACAGAGTAAAATGCTACATCTCTCTGATTCCATTTTGTTCACGCTGGCTTTGCTCCCACAGCCTTCGGCGGGATAGGATAGCTTCTTAGATACAGACATGCTAATCATGAGAGGAATTCTGCTTTGTGGCTTGAGTTTTACAAAGATAAAATAGCCACTTACCAGAAACTGCCTCTCGCAGGAGTTAAGGGGAGTATGTAGTGTTTATCAAAGACTTGCAGGAACTTCCTCACTGCACTCACTGAAACCTGGGTCAACAGAAGCACCATCTTCCTCAGCTCCCTGGTGGCACCTAGATGTCTGTGGCCACCGATCACCTCTTGCCCCTCCTGCTGCCCCTTCCCTTGAATAAAAGAAGCCTGAACTCTGTACTTTCTTCAGAGGGATCTGAGGCACCACTAAGTCTCCCATCTTCTAGGTTGGGAATAAATGATCAATAAACCTTCTTGATCAATAAGCCTTTCCTTACTCCAAACTGACGTTTTGAGTTTTGGCCTTTACGAAGCACACCAACTTTGGACTGGTGACATAATGGCCGTGAACAGGTTTTTACTTTTAAGAAATTATCAAAATAGGTGACCCCTTCACAAGAACTTCCAGAAGACGGCATTCAGCATTACGTGGGAAACCCTACATCACAAAGGGATGCCCACCGCCCTGCACGCATTTGCGCAGACCCTCCCCTACTCACCTCAACAACTCATCGTCCGCTTTCAGGTCTTCCTCGAGCTGTATGAATGTCTGAATCTTAAAAATGAAAGGCGAATTCACGTTACTATTTGAAAGAGATGACCCCTAGCTTAATGTT
The DNA here is from genome assembly GCF_022682495.2 of Desmodus rotundus. Lineage (NCBI taxonomy): Eukaryota > Metazoa > Chordata > Mammalia > Chiroptera > Phyllostomidae > Desmodus > Desmodus rotundus. The sequence continues at coordinate 4,299,493 of NC_071388.1, read as the reverse complement.
TAAAATTTTATGTCCATAAAAATAGCAAATAAAGCAAAAGAAACGATCAACAAAATGAAAAGACAGCCTACTGTTAAAGAGCAAACCACAGTTCCAGAATGGCGTCACTTGTGCTAAAGCCCACGTCACCCACCGTAGATTTAAGACCAGAAGTAACTGCAGTCTCAACACTCTCCAAAACCATAATCTGAACCAGCAAGTCGGGAACTTTCTGGGCGACAACACCGGGGAGGTGATCTGGCACAAGGGCCCTCTACAGTTCCCAAAAGAAGAGTAATCTGCTTGATAACACCCATCCCATTCTGTGTCCCTTAATCCATAATCCTCTCTTTTCTTTGACTAATAACTTCCTTGTCCCATCCTCATTTTCTACAAAACCCTCCCATTTTGTACAATCCCTCGGGAGCTCTGTGCTGCAAACTTGACTGTCTTCTGCACGGACAGGAATTCCTAGAGATTTGCTTGTTCACCTCTTCCGGGTGCAGGGGGCTGCGCACCCGTACAAGTAAGATTTCCCCCACCAATGTAAATGTCTTTTACGTTCTGCTAGGTTTTCAGAGTTTCTCCTGTGTCTGTTGTTTCTCAAAACTAACTAGGCTGCCCTGGCTGGTGTGGCTCAGTGGATTGAGCACCGGCCTGCGGACCGGAAGGTCACAGGTTTGATTCCCAGTCAGGACGCATGCCTGGGTTGTGGGCCAGGTCCCTGGTTGTGAGCATGCGAGAGGCAAGGGAATGATGTTTCTCTTGCACATAGAGATTTCTCTCCCTCTCTTTTTTGTTTGCTTTCGAGGGCGAAACGTCTGCACTTACTAGTTCAGAGACCATTATGGGCCACAAGGAAGTCAAGTGCTGGGGAGATACCCTTAGCAGCAGAACTCTGAAAAACAGAAACATCTGAGCAGCGACGAGGGACGTCTGTCCGACTCTGAGATTGTCTGTCAGGCGCTCTACGGAAAGAAGATTTTAGAGACGTCACACAAACATTGCAGTGTTGGGTTTCTCCGCAGACAAAAAGAAAAATGAAAGTGTCGTTGCTTTGACACTTCGCCACCACCCAGTGTACCGAGTGGGTGCCCGGAGGCTGTTTCTGCACCCGGTCCACCCCGGCCCTCCTCTTTGTTCACGGCCTTCGCTGAAGGAAGGGATGTACGCGGCCCTGGTTCCCTGCCACAGCCGAAGAGACAGGCACACACTCTGGCTGAAGCCAGGAATTCCACTGTGATCAGTGACCACCTACACTGTCTTCTGAGACCATGAAACATGAGGCAGAGACCAAAGAAAGTCCTTGGTGAGTGAAGAGACCATAAGGCCATAGACACTGGCTGGCAGAGGATACCCTATTTTGGTGGCGATAAGTAGGAAGTGGAGTGAGTGAACAAAAGAGATTTATTCAATAAAGTTTACATTGGATAACAACGACAAAAACTTTGGACTCCTGTAGGGAAAAGAATGTTATGGGTTAAACTCTTGTGACCCCTAACAATCTTTGCCACTTGTCTACTGCAATAATTGTTTGTACAATGTGATTTTTTTTCCCCCGTAATTTAAGGTTTCTGAGGAACCTAACTTGCTACAGCAAATGGCCGTGCCAGTTAAGACCCTCTGTGTGAGATAGCTTGATGGGGTGCTGCTTCTTCCTCACCATGTGCTCCGGCAAACGTGGGGTACGTGCACCGCTCAGGCACCTGGTAACCACACTGGTGCTTCCAAAGAGCTGGCTTCTGTGTCTGGTTCCATTCTCCAATGGACATTTAAACAGACACCCTTGAACAAAATGCCGAAGCCAACCAGCGGAACACTGAAAGGTGAAGGACAGGTGGCAGGACCCGCTAGGAACCTGGAGGTGAGATCCCTGTTTTTTTGTATTTTAAATTTATTTATTTTTTAAATTTCATTGTAGCCTGGGCATCCGAGGAGACTGTAACTGGGAATGCCGAAAGCCTCCACTGGACGTGAAGAGACAGCCAGAGGACACCAACGCAGAGATAACACGAAGGTCGGACTTATCAGAAGCGGGTTTTTAAAGCTGCCTCCAGGTGGTTCTGGTCCTCGACCAGGGGCCTTGGTGGGGGCAATGTCTGTCCTCCTTTTCATTTTAGACAAATAGCATTTTGTCCTGTTCCTTTCTTGTAAGAGAAGAATCGCTTTGGGCTTTTTTACAGCTCCTTTTGTGATCGAGGTAAAATTTACGTCACTCTGAGTCCAGATGAGTGGAGATGCTCAGGCTCCCACCCTGCGCACATTGACCTCAATCAGAGAGAAGCTCCTCCACCAAGAGCCCCCACCGCCTCCCATTTAAGTCAGCAGGGCGCTGATTTTGTTTTGTACACACGCGTGTAAATACACTACATACAGTGCACGTATAAATAGAACGTCTAATGCAAACAACAGTATACAGCCTGTACTTCTCTCTCCCTCTCCAAGGCATGATTTTGCAGAACCGCTGGACATTTAAACCCTGCGAGGGTCAGCTCCTCCCCCTGCTGCTTCCCTGCTCTGCTCAGAGAGCGGGCTGGGGCTGCACTGGGACCTCGCGCCAGCGGCCCGTGCATGCAGCACCGGCACAGACGCTGCTCGGGAACTCCCAGCGGCCGGGCTCCCCTCCTTTCTCCCTCCACACTGTGCAGGAAGGCAGCCAAGTTCAGCTTCAACTCTGCTTTCAGCCAGAGTCTTCAGAGGGCTGCTGTCACCTTGACTGGCATTCCCAGCCACCCTCTGATCGAATCAGCCTCCTACGGCAACTCAGGAAAGGCAGGGCAGTATCTCAACGTTCACTTTCACAGGCTGTGATGAGGTGAAAATCTCCTTCTGTGTTTTACATGCTGAAATCGTGTCAGCTGAAGTCTAAAGCTACTTTATTACCGCACATATCAACTGTCACATCAGTAACGGGGAAAGCTGTTGGTGTTGGACGTGGAACAGGAGCTTGTACACAGTTCCTCGGGCAGGGTGGGGGGCTGACAGCCAGCACAGCTATGCAGCTGCCGGGAGGACGCTGGGGAGAGCACATGCCCTGCGCGCTGACCGAGTTACAACAGTTTATATCAGCGCCCTGCCTGCAAACAACCCGAACACCCTTCCGTCGGTGAACTGGTAAGCAAGTTGCAGAATGGATATTATTCAGCAATAAAAAGGAATAGCTACTGATGAACACAAGAGAATGGATGACTCTCAAGCACATTAGGCCAAGTCCAGGAAGCCAGGCTCAAGGCTACGTCTCAGTGCACTAATCACATTTACGTGACGCCCTGGAAAAGACGAAATTGTGTGCACAGAAGTGGTTGCCATGGCGGGGGGGATGACATCGAAGGGGCACGAGGAAACATTTAGGGGGGAAGGAGGTGCTCTGCCCTGATTGTGGCGGTAGCCATGTGACTGTCTGCAAACATTCATGGGCCTGTATAACCACTGTGTATATAAAACTGTTACAATAGTCTTCGTAATAGAAACAAACTATCCTTCAAGAACCACATGAGTTTTAGTCATCCCACATAGGCTGTGAGTCTCAGGGAAATCCCATCCTTGCTTGGGAGTTCTTTCCCGTCTGGAGCAGAGTAAACTAAAACAGTGTCCCCTTGGCCAGGTCAGTACTTTAGACAGAGGCGAATGCCCTTCAAAATCAGGTGCAATAGCTACAAAAGCTCACGTTTGAGGCAGACAAGACAACATAGTGAGCGTGAAGAAGAGAAAAACCTGTTATGGAAAAATGAGGTACTTCTCCAAAATCTTGCTTGTTCACTGGCCTCAATATATATTGTGAACTCCAAGTTTCCTGAGTGCGGGGGGCATCCAGCAAAAGACAGTGCTGAGAAAGTGCTGTCAGACTTCCAAAAACCACCTAATGAAAACTAATGGCAGGTTCCTAACTGATTTTAAACACAAAGTGTCAGGTTCGCTGCTCTATTTCCGAAGTTCTCCTACCACAACCCTGCTGGGTACTCGGACAACACTCCGCCAGGACGAGCCGGGGCCCCTCCGGCAGCCAGCCGCCTCAGCCCCTCACGGGGCTGTCGGGGTGGGGCACCTGCCTTCTTACCTTGTATCAGAGGAAGATAAGGGTGGTACTGATCCACTTCGCCACTGAAGACGGCAAAGGCCTGGCGCTTCAGCAGCATGGCTTTCTGCTCAAAACTTGAGAACAGTTTTAAGGAACTGCTCTGCATGTCTACAATGAATGTAAGAAATAAGTTCCATTTAGTGAGAAAACTACTAGTGAGAGCCTACAGTTATTACTTGTATATTGATTTGTAAAAACACTTATTTCTTTAACGATACTTAATGATAAGGGACAGTGTAAGAGGGAAGAGAGGTCCCCAAAACAGGGAAACCCCCACTAACGTGGCTGCGGGGAGGGAAAGCAGAGCAAGGCCCCTGAGAGTCACTTTGTATACCTAAGAATTTGGCCAGTGTTCTGATAGGTGTGATTCTAACCCGTGAGGCAGCCGCAAGGCTGTCCCCTGGTTACTGAGCCTGCGCGAGCAGCTTGGAGGCAGTTCCTCCTTCACTGGGCCAAGCCTGCACGGACTAACAGTGGCAGCGGAGGAAAGCAGAAGAAACCAGAGTACTGGCAGGTGTGACCCTTTGTGGGAAGAGTCAGAAACGGGCTGACAGACGAAAATCGGCACCGGGATTTAAACTCTAGCTCGGGCAGCCATGCTGTCTTGGCCACGTGGCTCGAAAGGATGCAGAAGGACCCCCACCAGCCCACCATGAGGAGGGGCCACGTGGTTTCGGATGCGGAGCGGGAGCCTAGCTGAGCACAGATGACCAGGAGAAGCTAGAATGTTAAAACGGGAGTCTGCCCAGCTGAGCTACAAACTTCTGCTTCTTTTCCTGAGAGACGGTGCCCCTGACTGGCCTGGTTTGGCAATGGGGGGCAGGACTCTGTGTGTTGGTGGGTGTTGCTTTTCTTTTTAAGGGAGTGGGATTTAACGGGAAAATTCTGCCATTATTTTAATCCTGTGTAACTTTTCAATAAGTAGTCCCTTTCCTTTTTACAAGACTCTGGCTTTGGGAGTCACAGGTTATTTTTGGTGGTGGGCAACAGAACCCAGAGTGGTTCTGCTACAATAGAAGAAAATGCGAGGTATAGAAAAGCACTCCTAACAAATTATGGTAAACCCAGCACGACTTTCCAAAGTCTCTCTCCACCACAAAGCCGTGGAAAAGCTCACTGAGGAGCCCTGTGCACAGACGGGACCCGGAAAGGCCCCTCACGGAGCCCCGACACAGCCTGCCCATCCATCGCATTACGGGCCGCGGCTCAGACGCCACCACGGAGGTTTGGGGGTTTCTGAGAGACGGGTCAAAGCCGATTACGGCGGCGTTGGTCCCTTAAAGTGTGACTTAGGTGCAAGCAACCCAGAACTTACTCATCAACTCTTTAAACATTGTTTTCTCATGGGTCAGAAGATGGTCAATAATGGCCTTCCAACTGGATATTAAGAGAAGAAGAAATTAGTTAAAAAAAAGGCACAAAATTAGTTAAATATGCAAAAGATGACAGTCTGATTAAAAGCATGAAGAAAAGACCATGCCCCTTTCAGACCCACTGAAAACTGCTTTCTGAGAAGGTGGTGAAGTGAGTCGCTTTGATTATATCAGGGAAAGCTCAGCCAAAGCTTTTCATTCATAACCTTGGACAGGGAACGAATAACGGAATGAGTAACGTAGAGAATGAGCAATAACTTTCCCTTTCCCACGAAAGGGGACTTAAACTGCCGAGCCACAGTGGCGTTTTCCAGCGGCTGCCCTTAGGCTGGCCCACACGGCGTGGTGTTCGTGCCCTCGTGTTGGTGGGAAGGATAGGGGGCTGAGGAGACAAGTATGAGCCTTCAAATGGGCTCCCGAAGGCCGACAGGGTTACAGGGTGGGAGCCACCGGGATGGCGGTGGGCAAATTTCCAGGCCACACAGAAAAGGTGACTAATCTGCACCCTCTATCCCTGCCACTAATTAAGACACAGTCAGCCGCACCAGGGGGACAGCCAGTGAGGGGTTCTGTTGGCCTCCAGGAAAAAGGCACAGGAAGTTCACTTTGCAGCTGCATCTCTACGGACCTGGGCTACTGGCGCAGGCCTGGTGGCTGTAGGCACCAAAGTACCCGCTGAGGGCCAGCTGAGACGTGGGACAAGGATGCAGCGGTGCCAAGTATTCCGTCATTATGCAATAAGGCAGTGCTAGACCAAGAACCGCTGGGACCCCATAGTAAGCTCTTCAAGAACAATATGCTCTTAATTGAAATTATGTTGATTAAAAAGAAAAAGCACCTTCGTGCTTTGAAAAGACTGAAGGCCTTTCCCACAAGTACGCAGCTAATCCTGGAGTTTGTGACCGGGACGTCCTACAATCTGGGTGGCCGCTAACTCTGCAGCCCTTTCAGGTGGGAGAATGCGTCGTCTCTTTCCAGGGCAGAGTCAGGGAGCACGGGGCCACGACGGCATTCTTACTGCGCACAAGACGTGTCCATCTGGAAGAAAGCGGGGTCCAAGAACAAGTCCAGCACTTCTTTCTTCCAGGCTCGCTTCGTGTAGGCATAACCGCTCAGAGAGCTCAGCAGCTGAGCGCCGGCCCGGAAGCTGGGAGCGTTGTAGGCGCTAAATGGGGGTGGGAGGAGAGAAGGGCCAAGGTCAGATACTGCCAAGGAAAGCCGCCAGATGCATTTCCCGTACCCTGCTGTCCCGCCCATGGGTGGGGCCACAACGGAGAGCCGTTACCTGTGGTTGCGTAAGTAAGGAAACACATAATAAAGCAGACGAGAGATCAAAGGCACGGCTTTCTCCTTCTCGTCGCTTCGGTAGACCATGTCCAGGAGCGACGCCAGGACCTAGCAGACAGGGATGGAGAGACAACAGAAATCTCCTGAACCCAGCGACAGTAAGAAAGTTCATCCTCAAGGTGTACACAGCCTAACGGAAAACGCCGTGGTGCAGCTCGAGGCCGAGAGGGACGAAGCTTCCCCGGGACGGTGCCGCCCCACTCCCGGGCCGAGAAGACACACCATCTCTAAGCCTTGGGCGCAGTCACGTCCGTAAGGAATGGCAGGCAGGTGTGCACTTACCTCTGCCAGGAGGGAGAGGGCCTGCACACTGTACGCCGAAGGGGCAGACGCGGACACCATGGTCGAAGCAGCGGCGGCTGCATCTGCTAACCAAAGAGGCGTCTGTGCGGTCGCAGAGCTGGACGGGGCGCCACGGACACCCTCATGAACGGAGCCACGGGTCCCCGCCTTTCGTGGTGATTATGTATATAAACGTGGCTTGGGCATTTTTCTCTGTTAACATGTGCAGATTCAGCAACTGATAATCTGTATATTTTGATTAAATAAATTAGCACCAACTGTCTTCCTCTCTCATCATCATTCTTGGACCTCCAACCTTCCCTTGGATGATCCATTTGACATCCTGACCTCTGCGCCCCTTGACCTTTTCTCTTCCAAAACTCTTTTACCCTGCTCCAGCTCAGCCACTCATTGTCATCGTCATGCCCTTGGCCTCACCAATTTCCAAAACCTCCCCTTCAAGCATCCTGGTCGGACCACGTCTCTTTCTTTATCTTTCCCGCTCACGTACTCCCACAGGCCGCTCTGGCAATGCCCGAATCCGTTCACAGGCCTCCAGCCCCTGAGTCTACCGCCTTCACCACCCACCAACCCCCTCACCCCGGTCTTCACTGCTCTACCTCCCCACCTGCACCCCGCGGCCTATCGTCCACCTCGCCAACATCCTCGACTCTTGCTTCTCTCGCCCTCTGACGTTCCCACCTGGAGAAATGCAAAGCTGGTGAACCCCCAGCACTTGCCGCTGCAGTCTTGTGTAGCAAAATGCTCTGAAACTGATCCTGCTTCATTTCAGGAGCAGGAATCTCAAAAGAGACCCAACGCTACCAGATGATCCCACCTCAGTGGCAAGCTGCTTTCTGCTCTGTAGCTCCCTCCCACACTCCCTCAACGACCACCACTACCCGCCCCCCTTCTCAGCTGGTAGCCTCACTCCATACTTCACAGAGAGAACTGCTGCTATGAAACGGGAATGCTCTGGGTTTGACCATCAGGAGTTACGGACCTAGATAATTACAACCGGTTCTCTGCCTTGTGTCCTGTCTGAGAGGAAGTGTCCCCGGCTCCTATCAAAAGAGAGTAATTCCATTGCTGATATCAATCCCAGCCCTGTGGCCACCAAACTTTCTTTGTTTCCTTTTCTATAATTTTTAATTGATTTTTTAGAGAGAGAAGAAGGGAGGAAGGGATGGGGAGAGACAGGAAGGAGAGAGAGAGAATATCACTGAGGTCTCGTTCCACTTACTGATTCACTCATTGGCTGACCCTTGTATGTGCCTTGACTAGATCAAACCTGCAACCCAAGTGCATCAGGATGATGCTCTAACCAACTGAGCTACCAGAGCAGGGCTTTGCTCTCTAAGTATCCTTTCTCTCTGGTATCAATTTCTTCCCCTCTGATGCACTGTCCCAACACCACACAAATTTGTGTTGGCATACTCCAATTTAAAAATAAACTCAAAATGACAACAGACATTCTTCGCTCCTCAGCGGTCCCTGGTTATTGTTCTACTGACAACTTAGCCTCAGAGAATTCCGGGCAGACACCGTCTCCTGCTCCCCCGCTTCCGCACCCACTCCGACCCCGTGTTCATCCCCAGTGACTTCCGCCTTGTCAAGTACAGACAGTGGGCCTCTGTCCTCCTCTCACTCTACTTCTCATTAGCCGTCCGCTGTGTTCCTCCTCCCTCCTTGAGACACTTTTCTCCTAACTTCCAGGACTCGATGTCCTCAGAGAATGCTTAACTGACTTTTCTGGCCCCTTTTCCTTCCCAGGCATCTCCAGGGTAATCCGTGCCACACCAAACTCAAATTCACTATCCAAAATGGCCTTGCTTCAGTCTGCTCCACCTCAATAAATTGCTTAAGCCACAAAGCCTAAGTCATTGACTGACCGTGTTTTCAACCACCACCTGCAACCAAACCACAAATTCCACCCACTCTGCATTTAAATGTGTCAACCTGCCCCTATTGCCCCGGCCTCCGAGCCAGCATCCTCTCTCGCCCAAACCACTGCCGAGTCCTTTCAAGGGACTTGCAGTTCCGCTCTCATTCTATCACCTGAAGCACCGGCGGCAGCCAGAGTGATGCGTCTGCAGGCCGAACGCGATCCCGTCACTGCTCCAAACACTTAATGGCTTCCCGATCGAGTGGGGTGCCACCCAAGCTGGTGACCATGCTCTGTCTCAAGCCTGACAGCCCGCAGGCCCTCTCTCTCCTTGACCTCTCTGACCAGCCATGAAGCTCCCACCTGTCTTCAGGTTTCCTGGGCTAAGCCTGCTCCCACCTCAAGGACCTGCCATCCCCTCTGGGCAGAGCCTTCCCAGCTCTCTGCCTGCCTGCCTCTCGTTTTTCTTGGGGACATGTTCTGTAACATCTCAAGTGGCCCCCACCTCCCTCCTAGTCCCTATTTATAACATTACTTTGACTTTCTTAGAATAGTAAGAACCACCTGAAATTCTCTTGGTAACATACTTGGGTTTTTTGGCCCTTAAAAAAGCTTTTGCTTGATCATGTTAGGTTTTCAGAAGAGTTGAAAGACACCTTTGATTATCCTCATCCACGCCCCCACAAGGGTGCAGATGCCGCTCATCTCCGTGGCTGCTGTGGCGCCAGCACCCAGAACACAGCGTCTGGCACACACCAGACACACTTGTACACGTTAAGGACCTGCACGCCCACTGCACGCACAAAACTTTCAGAGGAGGAAAATGCCCCATTCTGTACTGTAAGTCATGTGGCTGATGTGTATGCTTAGTTTGCTCAAGGCTGAACCACACGTAGCTGTGGCCCAAACGCTCCGGGTTTTGGTACTGTTTAATTTGTGGATTAAGTCTTACTGGGAAGCTCAAGTCACCTCAAGCTTTACAATGCTATGATTGCTGCCCTGGCTGGTGTGGCTCAGTGCATTGAGCACCAGCTTGTGAACTTAAAGGTCACTGGTTCGATTCCCAGTCAGGGCACACGCCTAGGTTTCAGGCCAGGACCATGGTTGGGGGCGTGTGAGGGGCATGGGACAATGTTTCTTTACCTCTCTCTCCCTTCTGCTCTAAAAGAATAAATAAAATATTAAAAAATATTTTTAGAATGCTATGATTTCTAAAAAATAGAAAAATCAGGTAATTACTGGGGTAAAGGTAATTATTGCACAAATCCCCGTCCCAACCCCTCGACTGGCCACGGTCAGCGCAGCAGCGCAGGCGGTGGAGACACAGGGCAATCCCTATCAGCGCCCGAGGCAGAAACACCTGAGGGCTAATTAGCCAAGGAGACACAAGAGCTCTTTTCTGGAGCCACAACTAAAATGCAACCACAGCCGAGAAGCAGAGTTACTGGTTTATATCAGCCAATGAGAGCAGACCAGCTACAGTGTCTTCGTTACAGAGCGTAACAATTTCTCTATGCAAACCGCTGAGCTATCAAACAAACATGGCAGGGCTGCTGCGTGGAGGGCCCACGGTCTCTCCGGCACACCACCCACCCTTCCACCTCTGGGCACAGAACCCCCTTTCAGGGGGAGCTCAGTTCCCATGGCACCGTGTGCCAGGCCTCCGTCCCCTGCTCTGGGTCAGCCACGTGGCCCAAGAGGAGCCAGCCAGAAGCTCTGCGTGGGCCCTAATGAAGCCCACCTGAGCACCAGTGCCTGCCCCACCTAAAACCAGGTATCTACACCTGGGCTTCTCACTTGAGGCAACAAGTTCGGTGTTGTTTTTGAGTTTGTCGGTTTGAAGCAGATTCCCGACACTTGGGAAAGAGCCCCGACTTCTCGACACTTCTTCCCCCCGCATAGTAAAAATCACAAATTCAGCTTCATTTCTGCTGATGTAACTCTTGCTAATGACAATGACAGAGATAATGAAACATGATAGAACAGTTTTTGACATCTACACTGTGGCAGATACTGTGCCGCTGAGAACTGAAGTGTATTTTTTTGCCCTAGTAAATGCAACTGAGACCAAACTGATTTCCTCATTTGGTGTTAAACAACATTGACACTGGACATACTTTTCAGTCCCAATGTTAAATAATACTGAGAACTAGCACAGATAATTACTTGCTCTAAGATACTCTTAATCCTGAAGGAAAAACTTAATCACCTAAAATAGTTTACGTGTCAAAACAAGCAATGTGTTCAGCAAGATCCACTCTGGCCCCTCACCTTGCGCCATGCCTGCCAATCCAAAGACATTTTATCACTAACTTCGCCCAATCCCAACCAGTTCTCACACTGAAAGATCTGCCTTAACTACTCAGTCAAGGCCCTACTGAGACAGGAGAGGAAGAAGCTAGGAAAACTCTTGGGCAAGGGGAATGGGGAAACGGAGACAAGAAAAAAACTGAGGCAAGAAAATTAAACAAGGCCAAAGAGTTTGAGCAACTTACAGCCAGCTGGTGAACTGCAAGACCTTATCTGCTCTGACCAAGGACACTTGAGAGTGGAGAGTTTATCCCTCTCCTCCCCTACCGGAGAATACACGGCCTCCCTGGCCACGAACCACAGGTGTCGGGGAAGAGAGAAATGTTAATGCGAATGGCCAACAGAGAGAGAACAGTGTGGCTCAAGGGAGCCAGTTTGGAAAGAAGCTCCCCCTCCCAAGAGAAGCAGCATGTCTGCGCTCCCCTAGGAACTTCCCCTCCCAAATCCCCACGTTTCTCTATATAAACTCGCTTCTGAAAGCTCCAGGTAGGGTGGATGTTAGGGTTTTAACCTGCCACCATCTCAGACTGCTGCCCTCTGATACTAATTGAAAGCACAGTCATAATCCAGTCCCCGTCTCTGTTTTTGGCTGAGCGGTGGCTGGCAGCACGAGCCCCGGACTCAGTTGCCCTCCAGTTTTACTACTGCCTGCCCCCCAACTCCCCCTGGTGAGACACTCCTGTCACGGCCAAGTCTCTCCCTCTCTGCAGGTCCAGCAGCCTAAGACTTGCTTGATTGACAGCCCTGGCTGGTGGTCTTTGGGGCAGCGGCAATTGATAATCTACACGACCGCACTAATTCGGGCTCTTCAAGAGCACAGCGTCTGGCTGACCGGTGATGCCTCGAGTAGACGGATGAGTGTCCCGACCGTTTTCCAAGGAGGCTTTAGCTAGGAACAAGGCTGGCTGGGCCTGGCGTGCATGGCTTCCCTTGTAACATCTGCAGGTCCAGCCAACCATGACACATGAGCCAGAAAGGAAAGACACAACGGAAACCGCCCGACAACAGTTTACTGGTTCACTGTTTCTTCCTGCAGCTCCGCAATTGGAAATCATACATTCTCCTACATATATATTTCATCCCACGCTTGTATCTATCACCAAGTCCATGCAAACAACCCTGGGGAGTTCCTTCCACGGACCCCCATCTCGGCTCTGTGAGGGGTTAACACGGTAGCATGCCACTCGGGACACTGTTAGGGGAATCCTACTGTTTATCATGTGTATAACTCATTGTGTAAGGAGTGAAAACAGTTTACTTTTAGGGAGAAACCAGCCCCACTGGCTGGCAGCAGGCACTATTTCCTGACCCTTCGACACCTACCACCCAAATCTTCCTCGGCGTCAGATTCTTCCAGAGAGATCTGAGGCTGGGCCTTCACCTCCAGGCTTCTGCTCAGCCAGCTGGTTTGCTCCAAGGAAGAGCCAGCGATGTTCGCCACAGCTTCCAGGATTTTTTGAGTGACTTCCTGAGCGGGAGGAGGAGGAAAGACGTTCATTAAGAAAAAGGATCTTGGGTCCTGGGAAGGGCACCACCCAACAGAAGCACGATGCAAGCCGCGAGGGTGAGCCTGTGGATGGCTCACATGTCCTGGGAGCCGCACTACAAGGTGGGCAAAGGAAGCCAGCTGGGGATGTTGGGCCCAGTGTATCCAAACCAGTGCCAACATGCAAACAATGCAGAAATTAATGGCATTCTGCATTCTTGTTTTTGGTGCCGTCGTTAAGCTGACGGGTGTTTTACACTTCAGCACATTCAACTCCGACGAGCCACGTGTGACGAGCGATTATAGTTTTGGCCGACGGAGATAAAACAGCATAAACAGGATGTCACGGCTGCACAGTGTATCTAGCAGATTACTTTTCTGGTTTCTTTAGAATCATGAGTTCTTGCTAGAAATGAACCTTTCGACAATATAAAAAGGTAAAAGAAATACGACAAAATGGACCCAATGGGGGTGAAGGGAGGAGTCAGCCACGACAGGAGTATAGTCTGAAGAATTTGCTAAAGTAGCTGGGACAGAGGCGGGAACACCGGCGGGTTTCCCAGGCCCGTGTCACCAAGCATCACCAGCTAAGAGTGGCTGGAAGTCCCTGGCACCTGAGGACTGAACGATCCTGACTCCACTGTAAGCCCTTGGGCATGAAGGGAGAGCACACCTGCCCGCCCGGTGAGAAGAGGGTGCACCTGAGGCCAAAGCTCTGGGGGTGGGAGGGGCTGGCTGTAGGCAAAGGGCCTCTCCAGGCGTGTACAGGCAGGTGCTGCCCGGGTAGTGGGTACGGCGCCTGCACGCTAATGCTGCTGCTGCTGCTTCTCTCCAAGCCAAGGCCAAAGGAGCCTCCTGGGCTTCCTGATGATGCTCTACGGCACCTTACGCAGCAGTGGTTCAGCACGGGGCCCTGGAGAGACTGCTCACAGATGCCACGGACCCTAACGATCGGCAGTAGTGTTGTCCGAGCCGCAAAACAGACATCCCAGCTTCCAGCACAGTCTTCGACTCAAAGAGCCCTTCCATCAGTGAGTATAATGGCTAAAAAACAGTGGTTTTCTAACTCCATCATTACAGTTTAGAGTTGCTTTCCACTCTAAGGACAAGACTTTCCTTCTCCTCTGGGTAAGTTTTACCACCTTGAATGTTCAGTATTTTTGAAATTTCCTATGAGTATGTATTGCCTTCATTGGGGTGGGGGGAGGGGAACAAAGGGTTTAAGGAAAGAACCCCATGCACAGAGAGAAGTTTCTCATCCCCATCGTGCTTCAGGTCAGTTCCACCTGCACCTGCGTACAGTGGAAAGGAGAGGGCAGCTTGGAAATTCCTCCACCAGGGGAACATCAACCCCCTGAAGACAGAAGTGGAGGCAGTGAGATGTGAGAACAAGTGCCCCCGAAGGCCGATCCCTCCCAGCGCTTACTGTCTACCGTACAACGGACTTTCTGACCGGGGACGGCCCCTGGGGGTGGGTGGGCAGGAGGGCCACCCCCCCCCCCCCCCCGCCCCGCAAAGCCTGCTGCCCTTTGCACGCACAGACCTGCAGGTCTCTCTGGTCCTTCCTGCTTTCCAGGTTGGGAGTTCGTGTCACAAAGTCGTTGAGCATGCTGTGGAGAGACAAGCAGCTTCAGGCCAGGAACGAAACACGTGCTCGCAGAGCACGGGGAACGTGAGGTGGGGACAAGCTACCTGAGGAGCAGGAAGTACCCGGGGGGAGCCAGGGCCAGCTGCGCCGACTCCTTCAGCACGCCCAGCAACGAGGGGAAGTTCTCTTGCAGGGCTGTCACTGGGAGCCTAGTTCCAAAACACACAGGAAAAACACCCGACCGTTAGCCAGTCCAAACAGAATGTTTACTTGTGGGCAGGTTTCAGACAGATGGGAAGCGGAGGGAAGATGGCATATCTGATGGACCTGTTTATTCTTTTTTCAGTTACCACAGACACAAGCTAAATTTTGGTTTTCTGGCATGAGATTGGAGTTTGGAGACCTGGGATGGCCACCAGGTCAGATGCTCCTGGTTTGCTGCTCTATAAAAATGCAAGTCTTAACCCAGAGGCCCGTCTTTGACCGTCTGGGCCTGCCCAGACCTACACTGGGCTTCTCCAACAACGCTGGGGACCCAGTCACCCAGCCGAAGGTGGCAGAGCGATAGGTCAGGGCCACCCACCGGCAGCTGGCGTTCAGCAACCCTCAGGGCAGCCTCGCCCGTGGGGAGGGAGGAACCTTCGGGGCTGCTGCCACACAGCACAGCCGCAGCAGGGGGCGGGGGGCGGGGATCCCAGGCTCAAGTCCTGGTCCCCGACTTACTCCCGAGCGCCTCCTCTGCAAAAGGAGGATGGCAAAACCTGACCTGGGGCTGCTGGGAAAGTGCTGCTGTCACTGAGGCCACCATCACAGACGTCACTGCTATCAGCTCATTAGTCCCAGGAGGGAGAACCACAGTGATGCTGGGGGGTGAAGGGCCCAGAGCTGGTCTGAACTCCAACCTGGGCGCAGGGACTGCTGGGATTGTGAGCCTCAACCCGCCTTCCTGTGGCTTCAGGATGTGGTGAGTGGGGAGAACCGGGGAATGTGAACTGTGTTCCCCGAGGGTTTACTTAACCTGTCAGGTTTACTTAGGGTGAAACTCCTGTTAGACGCAGGAGGATGTCGGGCTTCCTGGGGAAGTGGTCTGCCCCCACTTCGCTCACAGGGGACGCCCACCCAGTGGAGAGGCCATGGTAAGATCTGAACGAGGCACACCGTGTGGCTTCCCTTCCTGCCCTGGAGAAAGACCTGGGGCACCCGCTCCCACACCTCCCACAGCTGAGCCCGCCAGACGCAAAGATGAAGCACCCTGCATTCAGGCAGAGGCCACCTGGCAGGGCACACAGGAAAGCCCCAAACACAACCATTTCTCCTCTTTCTAGAAGGGGTCTTGGGCTTCAACACCTTCTCTTGGATATCAATTTAATGTAAACTGTTTCTTTGAACATTCACCGGGCCTCACACAGAGCTTTGCTGACGCAGAGTGATCAGCAGACAGCATGCGGATTTTAAAACGTCGGGATCTCTGGAGGAGGACAGGCGAGGCCACCAGGGCACCCCATCGCCTCGGGACGCCATCAGGATGCCACTGAGACACTCTCCGAACGCGGGCTCTCCAGCCGTGGAGCCGAGAGCGTCTGCAGCGGAGGCAGGGTGTGGGGCTGCGTTACCTTCGGAGGAAAACGCGGCAGAACTGCAGCGCAGGGATGTCCACGAGCGGCAGCTTCTGAAATGAGAGCAGAGCACGTTCGCCACGGTGGTAGGAAACGAGGCTGAACGAGAATTCAAGTACAGAGTGAAACAGATCGCGCAGCCGAACCAGCAAAGGTCTTCAGCCAGAGAGCCTTTCAAAGGCAGGAACAGGCGTGCAAGTCTCCCCCCAGGCAACAAAAAGAAGCGCGCCCCGCCGGGTCCCTGGCCCTTGGTGCCGCTCACGCCAGCCTTCCTGAGCGGTTCCCTCTGTGCTCCCCTGCTGCCCACGCAGGCCCCAGGCAGGGGAGATGTGGCCCAGAAGTGAACCCGCCCAAACAAAGGGCTAGGGGCCAGTGCTGACCCTTCTGAACCCCTGTGACTAGCTGGAGACAACAGACGGTTAAAACTTCTCATTCTCAGCTCAAGGAACTCCCTCCAGCCCAGCCCAGCACAGCCCAGCACAGCCCAGGCAACTTCCCCAAATCCCGAGTGGCTGGAATTACTCAAACCTGGTTCCCTCCTTGCTTGTGAACAGCTATTTGTAGAAACTACAGAAGCAGAGCTAACTGGTGGAACTAACCACAAAATGTAATTTTGTTTCTGAACAGCCAAAAACCTCATGAAGATCTAGTTATTTTTCGCCTGGAGGTAGAAGTTGCCAATAGTTGTAGAAATTCAAGTAACGTGAGGGAACAAAACCCACAGGCATCCGCTCCGTCTGCAAAGGCTGTCGCAGAGCCTGCTGGGGGCCGCGCCCTGTGATGTGCTTCACAGGGACAGCCCGCCAGGGTGGAAGGTCAGCCTCCTGACCTGACCCACACTCCGAGTACTGTGGACACCCACGCAGGACCCGATAGCCCCTCCATCCCTGCGCTGCTCCTAGAGGGCCAACTTACTTTCACGTTGATGAGTAGGAGTGAGGGGCAACTAGACCACCACCAGTCTCCCTCGTGGGAGACTCGGGGCCAACCTCCAGAGCAGGGTGGCGGTCACTGCATTCATTTCACATGGATTCCTTCAGCCCTTTGCTGGTTCCCTAACGTGGCCTCACAGGTCGACTTCCAAGCAGGCCTCTCTTCTCCCGACCAGAACACAGGCTGACAGGGGGCCAGCCAGTTTCGCTGATGCACAAGGTGGGCTTTCAGCAAAGAAGGGAAACGAAGGGGACCTGAACCCTGAACCCTCGCGTCACTGACAGGCGAGAAGCCCAGGTGGGGCCAGGCCTCCCAGCGTGGATGTTTCCGTAGAGGCTCCCCAGGCCATGGGCAACAGGCCCTTTCAAAGGAGCGGCCCCCAGAGCAGAGCCCTACTCCACAGGCAGGCGGGACTGTGCCAGCAGCCAAAATATGCTCGGTCAGTTTTCTCCCATTTCTGATTCCAAGTTCGGCTTCTGCTGATGACCGAGTGTGGGACAGCCTTAATATCTAAAGACGATACTTCCTTTTTTCTTATGAAAATATTTGTTGTGGTAAATAGACATAAAATTTACCATCTTAACCATTTTAAGTATTCAGCTCAGGGCACTCAGTCTGTTCACATTCTGGGGGCCTCATCACCACCATCCAGCCCCAGAACTGCCCCTTCTTCCCCAACCGAAACTCTGTCCGCATCAGACAGGGACTCCCCTCCCCCAGCCCCGGGGCTCACCGCTCCACTCTCTGACTCTGGGAATCTGACTGTTCTCAGTGAGGCAGGGACCGCGTAGGAAGAACTCTGAGGCCGCGCTGCTGCTACTGGCCAGCGTCTGGCATCCTGGCTGCCAGGAAACGCCTGTAACCACTTAGGTAGATTAGACAGTAAACCGAGGCAGGGAGGAAGTACAGACAAGTCTCACATACTAACTCAGCAGCCCTGAGCCTGGACCGATAATATCGCCAGGTGTTCCAACATCACAAGAAACACTATGTTAGCAAGAAAGGAGGGAAGTCCTTGAAATTCTATGTAGCGTTTCCACTACCTGGGAAAGAAAGCCTTGAAACTGTGCTTTCATCCCAGGGCCTGGAATGCGGGAGAGGGTCCCTGGTGCCCAAAGAAGGAGCCCATAAAACAACTTTGGTGAACTGTCTACCTCTGGTCACTCTCTGTTTTACGAGGGAGTCCCTGATGCTTACAGAAAGAGCCCATAAATAACTTTGGAAAGTGCCTCAGTTTTAATTAACTGCCTCCTGTCACGTATGTGTTTTACAGCAAGATGAACAAATGGGGTCTGGAGCGAGATAAGGATTCGGGCTAACAGACCCCCACACATGCCTGAGTTTGGGTGGTCACGTTCCCCCAGGAAAGCTGGCACCACATTTACTGGTTAATCAGTATGTGACTTTTTTCACCCATCCCACCAACTACGTGAGTCCTCAGAACAAAGAACTTGTGTGCTCGCTCATGGTCGGTCTCTCTCTCTCTCTGCCTTTCACCCCTCACTCTAGCTAGGCCACCTCTCTCCCATGGGAAGGGTCACTAATGAGCTGAATGCATGCTAATAGATTTGCTGATATGTAACTCTTTACAGTGTCAGCAAGAAGAACCCGGTCTCTCCCGTTGACACAGGAGCCCAGTTAGTGGAATCGTATATTATTTGTCCTTTTGTGACCAGCTTATTCACTCGGCGTAATGTTTTCAAGGTTCTTCCAGGTTGTAGCCTGGTCAGAACCTCCTTCCCTGTTAGGGCTGAGCAATAATATCCCATTGTATTAATGTACATTTTGTTTATTCATCTGCTAATGGATACTTGGGTTATTTGTACCTTTTGTTATGGCAAATAATGCCATTATGAACACTGACATACACATATCTATTTGACTAAGATATTTTATTTTAAAGAATTTTTAAAAATATTTTATTTATTTATTTTTAAAGAGGGGAAGGAAGGGAGAAAGAGAGGAAGAAAAACATCAATGTGTGGTTGCCTCTTGAACACCCTCTACTGGGGACCTGGTCCAAAACCCAGGCATGTGCCCTAGATGGGAATCAAACCAGCGACCCTTTGGTTCGCAGACTGGCGCTCAATCCACTGAACCACATCAGCCAGGGCTTGAGTCAGATATTTTAATAATCACTTTGTCCATTCCCGCATTTTCATTTGGGGAATTTTTCTTAAATTTTTCCTAATGATAATTTTAAATCACTTGATAGAAGGCAATTATTTCAAGATTGAATAAATCCCTGATTTATTGAATTAACTAATTAAGAACTAAACAGACCGCACTCTACTCAGCCTCTACCTTGGCCTGGAAGGACTGAAACCTTCAGCACAGACTGTTGTCCTCCCCCGACACTGACCAGCATGCCCTCCAACCACTCCAGGCCCTGTCCCCAGGGTGCCGACCCACCAGCCCCCTCAAAACGCTTGCCTAAGAATGCCTGAGGTGCCAAAACAATTAATTGGCCATTCCTTCAGCCAACCCCTGAGGGGCTCCGGAACTCCCTTTCTTTTGTTAAGCATTTGTTAAGAAAAGTTACAAATCCTTCCTCTGTCCCTTTGAGATGTAAATGAACCTCTGACAACTGCAGGTGTGTCCTTCTCAGTGACCTGAGGGCCTTCCTTAGAATTATCGTCAAGATCGGGCCCATCTCAGTGGAGCAAGAACCAGAGCAAACCCCATGGCCTCGCCACACAGTGGGACCCCCCTTCCCAGTTTGCTGGAGCCTCTGTCTGGTCTCCCTCCGTATGCCCCCACTCTGTTTAAAATGCCAGGTCCCCTCCATCTGCACAAATCAGAACAGAGCCCAGCTCTCCCCCTACCACAGTGGTTACTGAATAAAACACATCTTTACCCCCTTTAACTAGTGTCTGGCTTTATCTCTGATGCGTTTTAGGCTGTAAGTTCATTGACTCAAGGGCCACTTCCTCTTTGTAAAGGTGCCATTCCACTCGTCCCCCTATAGGTCCTTGATGGGAACCCAGTACTGGACGGGTGCTCTGCAGCAGGGAGCCAAGGACGAAAGATGGTCCCTGACAGCAAGGAGACCTCCTTCACACAGGCCCACCGAAGCCTGGGGGGCACATTTCATGCCAACTCCCCAAAGCCCAGTAAGAACACCTCTGTTTTATGCCCTGAATGCCAGGTTGCTGTTGCAACCTGGTTCCCTCCCCAACACGATTTACAGGGCCTGGAGCTTTGAGAATGGCCTGCGTTCATTGAGGTCCCCCAGGCTCCTGACCTGGTCCCCCCGGATCTGCGGCGGCCTCTTCACCACCTCCTTCACCAGGTGCAGCACCGTGTCTGTCTGCAGGGTGCCGAGCGCACAAATCAGGTCGACGAGGGCTAGCTGAGATGCACTCGCCGCCGGGACGATCTGCTGAGGAAAAAACCAGGGAGAAGACAAAAGAAAGAACGGGGCATGGAAAAATTCTGTAAGAGGTACCCCGGAGAAAGAGATTTGTCTTAGTCTTTTCAATATTTACATGAAAACTGGGCAAAGGCTCTATGGGGAATGAAGAGTTAAGCATTCCATCATTTAAGCTTTTGTATCTGATACAAATTAGGACCAAAAGGTGCGTCTGATGACAGGGCAAGGAGCCTGGTATGCTTAAGCTGGTTTTAGAAGCAGGTACTCAAATTTGAAGGGAACATCCCTGCATCGGGACAGGGCCCCAAGGTCCAAGGACAGGAAGAAAAACCAGTAGATCTGGTTCACAGGAGCCAGCCTTGGCAGGAAGCCGTGCTGTGGGGGGTACATTTTGATGAGGGAAGTCTGCGTGACATGGTCCCATCACCCGGGAGGGGGCTGCATACAGTGTGGCCTGGGCCACCAGCCCCTCACACCTCCCTAGGGAACAGGAGCCCCTGTTGGCGCTGAGACAGCGTCAGGGGATGGTAAAGACCCTCTGAGGGAGGAGCCTGGATGGTCACGAGGGAGCGAAGGAAGGGGGATGTTGGTTCTGCAGAAATAGGTAACCTGAGCCCCAGGAGGATGTCGCGATGGACCAGTCCGTGGGAGGAAAGGCAAACTCCAGTTTGGGCACAGGGACACGATAACCCAGGTTTTCCTCACCATCCCAGGCAAATACTACCTTCTAAATCGAAAGGGCCTAACACAAGTGGACTCAGCGTGATAACAATGCTTCACTGGGGACTCTGACGACGGGGTCGTGCAAATGAGGGGCTGTGGAACTCTCTGTCCCTCCCTCTCGTTTTGTGTGAACCTAAAGCTGCCCTAAAAACAAAGTGTTTTAAAAAATGGTTAAAAAAATAAAGCTGTAGGATGCTATCACAGCCAGGTGCCACAGGGGTCTTCACAGGTATGACAAGGAACCATGCCTTAAGCGAGCTGGTGGGCTCCTGGTCATGGGCCAGTCTCTGACACATACACGTCACAGATGTTATTGTGTGCATGCTGTTAGATGGTAAACTTAAAAGTTAGAAGCACAAGGTGCTCTTTACAGAAAGATCAGAGAACAAGAGGGGTGGGCTCCACTCCCAGCCACCCAGCACACAAATCTAGGAATCCCGAGACTCAGCGGCATCATCTCTTGCATTTAAAACAGGGACGCTGCTTCGCTACTTTCCCACGTCAGCCTCCGATGTCCCCTCTGACTACTCACACACCACCTTCTGGTTTTTTCGTCAGGGTGAGCTTAGCCACTACTTTAATTGCTGAAGTTCACCTTCGTCTTATTGTGACGTTTAACTTTCTTCCTGCTCCATACCGCTGCGACGGCAGCTGTCAGGTGAACTCCGAGATGGGCCGCCAGGGGGTTCAGGAAGTCTAAAATTTTTTGTCGTATAGTCTGAGAAGTGGGGAAAAAAAGAAACAGTTATGGCAGACTGGAGTCAGGGCTCTGGCACCCCTGACACTTGACCCCCACTGCTGGGGAACCCTGGAGCAGGGCTCAGCCAGTCGGTGTCCCCAGCTCTGTGGGGACAGGAGGAATGGGGGCTCCTCCTGGAGGCCCTGGATTGGGGGGGGGGGGCTTGAGATGCACAGCAGGCAGACGGGGTAGACAGAGGGACAGCTAGGAGGTGAGGATGCACCCTGGCGCCTCCGTAAGCAGGGCTGGGGCCAGAAGGAAGCCACCCCGTGCTGTGCAGAGCGCGAGATGGGGAGACTGGGGAGCAGAGTGGGCACTGTCCCCATCCGAACCCACAGGCCCTGCTTGTCTCAATCAGCCCGGGAAGGGCTTACGTTCATTAGGAAAGATGTTTTTCAATTTCTAGAAATAAGTAACCTTTAACTAATTTTATTATTCAATCAATTTAAACTAAACCTGCAACATGCGTGGACTTCATTCCCCCTCTCCTTGTCCCGACACCTGGGCCTTTCTCAGTGCCTGGAGCTGCCACCGCCCTCCTCTGCAAACCCTGCAGGTCTCCAGCCACGAATGCCCCTCCCCAGCCAAGTCGTCCAAGCCGGGTCTCAGCTCAGCTGCCTGCCTCAGAAAGGCCTCCCGGCTGCAGGCCCGGTCGGGCTCCTTGGCTGCCCGCTGTCAGAGGCCCCTGCGTTCGTCGGTGGTGTGATCACCATCATTCTTCAATTGCTGGTCAATGTCTGTGACTGCCATAAGGACAGGGACTTCTTCTGTCCCCGCTGGTAATCAGGGCCCAGTAGAGCAGCAGGCACACAGACGTTCGTCACCTGGTTGGGTTTGCTAAGCCCTTACTGTGTCTGTAGCACCTGGGTTTAGTGTCATGTTAGATGCCATTGAGCACCGGATGGAGATGTCCCCTCCAGTCAGACTCAGTTTCTGCTCTAGTGAGACTACTGGGGTCCCTGCCCAAGGCCTTGGTCCTTCAGGGAGGGCTTAGAGTTAAATGCTCGACAAATGTTAGCTATCGTCAAAATGAAGCTTCCCATCAGCCCATGAGGTAGAATATTAATAAAAGACCCATTTTACAGATGAGAAAACTGAGGCTCAGAGAGATCAAACGCCTAAAGGTTTTCTTAACCTTTTTTTAGAGAAGACCTGGCCTTTAGGCACATTCTTGTGACAGTTTGAAATGCAGATTTCCCTTGGGGGGAACCCCTGGAACTGACAGAACGTTCTGGAATCCTGTGCATCACAGTGCCTAACTGGGCATTGCCTGGGTCTAATTCCGCCGCCCTGGCACCCAGGGCACGCAGCTGGCCGCAGCCAGCAGCCTGGATGCTTCCGAAGCAGAGACTTAGATCCGAGGGAGAGAGAACCAGACATGTTCTGGGCGGGCGTTCCTGGTTTAACAACAACAACTCAGTAAAACAAAAACAAAACAAGAAACCTCAAAGACACGCCAAGGTTTCGCCCTGACCTGCCCGTGTGTCCAAGGTGCCACTAGCAGCGGGACCTGGGGCAAAGTTGTCTGAGGAGACAAGCTTGTGAGAAATAGGTGAGGACTTCAGGAACCCCACCTCAAACGCCTACCAACTTTATTAAAAAAAAAAAAAAAAGGCAAAGGAGAAATAAAATAGGCTGAAAACTACTGACGAAACCTCTGTTCCATGAGTAGAAAAATTACTCACAGTAAACAAACTGGAGATGTCTACTTCTAACTTGTTTCTGACTTGGGCTCCACCGAGCACCCTCTGTCTGATTACTAAATGCGTGCACTCCTGCATACGTTTATTTTCGGTGGGACAAGACAGAGTAAGAAAACCCCACCGGAAAATCTCTCACCTTGGTGGTTTTAAAGTAAACAGAAGAGGACCCCTTTGTGGCTCCAAGGAGGTCCATGGGTCTCTTCTGTGCCTCCTTTCTGAGGACATTCCAGAGAAGGGCCACGGTGTTCACGATTCGAGGCAGCTCCTCCAGAATGGCGTTCTTGGCGTTTTTCAGATCGGTGGGGTCACTCGCAGCTGTGGTCTGAAAGGAACATGGTCACGTGAGATCTGGCCGCATCTGGAGCAGCGTTCCCCTCTCTGAAGACTGTGGTTGGTGCTGGCAGGGCACACTGGGGCTGCAGCTTCTTCTTAGCAAGCCCCACACGTGCGGTCTGCAAGTAGGGCCCTAACTATAACCTTAACCCCGTGCATCAGAACCAGGGCCCCCTTTCAAAGAGGGACGTCTGAGAGCCTGAGAGGCCACATTACAGGCTCTTCCAGTCGTTCCACTGAAGCCGTAGCTGCCTTCTCAAACTTAACGCTAGACAGGGTGGGGCAACGAACAGCTCAAATGTCTCCCAGCGCAGACTTCACAAACACCACGAGAGCAAGTAAAAAACACGTGGAGAACAAATAAATGTAAGCCTAAAATCAAGCAAGTGGCTTTACATTTTATCCCAAGTGACTTCACTGATGAAATAATGGGCTAGGACTGCAGGACGAAACCACACTTGCATTGCTTGTATTTGCACGCACGTTTGCCTGTGTGTGCATAATGCTTGCACAATTTACGTGCACAGATCTGCACACACAAGGGCATTACTCACATACAAACGTAGCTTACTGAAACAGTCACAACCCAATGAAGACAAAACGATGTAATACAAATTGCCCCCAACTCAGGAAAAAAACTTTACCTTTTTATTTTGGTTGGTTTGTTCCAAAAGACAAAAATGACTAATGGTTGTCAGCCCTTCCAAAAGAGTGAGTGGGTAATCCGGAGCGACGTGTTCCCTCTTGGAGGTTATGCTTTGGAGAAGAAATGAGAAGGTGGTTTTGAGAACTTTTAAGAGGGAGGCTATACAGATTGTTAATCCTACATACGAACACAGGAACAGAGAGACAGCACTACTGTCTTAAGTGGAGTAGGGCTCTCATTATGAGATACTGTTACGATATTGGCAGGCACCTTTGGCCCTACTTTCTATTTACGCAGTCACTTTGGAAAAATGTTTTTGGAAGTTTTAGAATTGCTGTGCAGGTGAGTCACGTTTTTATTTCTGATCTGAGAAAGTAACAGAGGGACTGGGGCACTGGGCCAGCCTGGGGCGCTGTGTGGGGTTAAACACAGAGGATCTGGACATTCAGGCCCTTGTCACCCCCCTCCCCCGACAATGCTACATAGGCTTCTGATTCAGTTAAAATCTCCTCCAGCTGGCTTCTACGGGCCATCAGCCATTCATTATAAAAACCGTCACTAAAGCACAATAATAATGCGTTAAGGGATCACCATACCTGATAGAGAGCTTCGCAGATTCACTTTCATATTGTTTGACCAGCTCGTCCAAGTTTTTGCAAATCTGGACAATGAAGGGTGTCACCGTCCAGCCCAGGGACTTTCCAAAGTATGGCAAGGAATGCGTGACCAAGCTCACCCAGGCCGGGTGCATGCCGTAGCCATAGGCCGGCTGCAGCCCTCGCACCACAGCGGACACCAACAGCCCCTGGGAGGTGAGGGGGTGGGGCTGCACGTACTGCACAGCGCTGATGGCCTGCTGGAAGTTGAGGGCCTTCCGCCACTCCCGGGACAGGTCAGGCTGGTTTTCAGCCTCCTCTTGGACCTGGCCCAGGTGATACTCCAAGACAATCAGCACCTGCAGGAGCTTCAACAACTCGATCTGCAGGGGGTGCTCACTCCAGATCTGATCCTGGCCTAAGTTGATGAGACTCTCCTCCAAGAGGCTGTCTTCCTGCAGGGCCTGGCCTCGCTCCGTGGTGGCCAGGCCGTAGCGCTTCTGGCTCGTGTACATGGACGCCGACAGGGACAGCAGGACGAACTCCTGCACTTTGCACCTCTGCAGCAGGCTGCGGATGAACTCCACATTCTTCCCTTCGGCAGACTTGGCCACCGAGACCAGCCGCGTCATTATTCGGATCAAAACCTCCACGCTTTTGACCTGGACGTCCCGGTTGCCAAGCAGGTCTCGGTGGGAGACCGGTAAGTGACAAGGGTAATAGCTGCGCAGGAAGCTCAGGCACAGGTAGGTGAGCAGCTCGATCAGCAAAGAGTGGGGGCACATGTTGGGCGACGGGGTCTGCAGTTTTCCGTAGAAGCTCTGGCCGACAAGGGCCTCCTGGTGGCGTGCCAGGAGGTTGGAGATGAGGTTGAGGTGGGCGGTGGAGCTGGTGTCCATGCTGGTCCTGGACACGGCCTCAACGAACTCCTTGGGGTTGGTTTTGAGCACGGCCTCCAGCACCGAGAAGGCGTAGAGGACGCGCCGGGAGTCGTAAGGCTGCAGGTACAGCAGAATGTGCTTGAACAAGGCCCTGAGCGCCTCCCGCCGCTCCTGCTGCTGCTTCAGCAGCCTGGACGTGGTGAGGGCCTGGAGCTCCACGTCAGCCTCCTCGTCACTGGAAAAGGACTCTGAAGCCTGGGTCTTGTCCGAGTCCACACGTGTCAGGCTTAATCTGGCAGTGGACTTGAGGCTTTCCGCCTGGAAGGCCGCCAGCAAGGCCGAGTGCCTGGGGGGGCCCCAGCTGCCGGCGGGGATAGGCGCACAGCAGCCCTCGCCATTGCTCAGCTCCTGCAGGCCATGGGAAGGGGAGGACACAGAGGACGTGTTCTCGCTGTCTGTGTGGCCAGAGCTCGTGTCTGCAGACTCGGTGTGCTCGCTGCTGTCGGGGCCATCGTGGGCTGCCCCGTCCAGCAGGCCCACATCATCAGGAAGATCATCTTCCCTCAGCGGGCCTGCCGGCAGGTGCACCTCAGGCTCCTTCTCCACCTCGGCCCAGATGGCCTCGCGGTCCAGGGTGCTGAACTGGCTCAGGGGCACGCTCTCTTCCGCGCTGCCTTCCCGGAGCTCGGGCGCTCCACACGCCTCTTTGAAAGAGGTGTTCTTCCTGTTAAACCAACGATGCAAGTCTCCTGAAAATTACAAAATGACAAACAACTTCAGAACAGGAGGGTGAGCTACGGTAGGGTAGTTGCTGAGTGATCTCTTCTTAAAGCCAGACAGAAAGATCAATAGTAATAAAAGTCCCCATGAAACTATACCAGCAGAGTCTAGATTACACAGTAGACAAAAGGCAGATGAGTAAAGTGAGCAGGTCTTTAACAAATGCTCAAGCAGTCAGCCCTGGCTGGTGTGGCTCTGTTGGTTGGAGCGTCATCCCACAGACCAAGAGGTTTGGGTTTGATTCCAGGTCAGGGCATGTGCCCAGGTTGCAGGTTTGATCCCTGCTCAGGGAATGTATGAGAAGGCAGCTGGAGGGGCCGTGAGACTTTAAACCTCAATAAACCGTGGAGTTAACACTTTCTTCTTAAAATAAAGGACTACTAAAAAATTTAAATGACAGTCAACTTTTTTTATTTGTCTATCAAGTGTTTTTATTTTAATTTTTTATTGTTAATGCTATTACAGATGTCTCCCACTCTCCTCCCCTCTGTCCACCTCCACCCAGCCCCTGTCCCCCTTCCCCCGGCCATCACCACACTGCTGTCTGTGTCTGTGGACCACGCATACACATTCCGGGGCTGATTCCCCCACGTCTTTCATCTAGTCCCCCCAAACCCTGCCCTTCTGACATCTGTCAGCCTGACTCATATGTCCCCGCCTCTGGTTCTATTTTGTTTGTTAGTTTACTTTGTTCAATAGATTCCACCTGTTAGGGAGATCGTGTATTTGTTGTTCTCTGGACAAACTCTCAAGAAGGTGCTGAGCTTACACACGAGTCTCTGAATTTTACTTCGTTGTGACTGGGACAGTGGAAGCCCTCCTCTTGGAGAGGACGGCAGCTGGTCTTCCCGATGGACAACCAGACGTCACGGTCTTAGGCAAGGAACCGTGTAGAGAGAGGGCACCCCCTTGGAAGTCCTCCCTTATTTAGTGTAGGTGCTAGGCTGCTTAAGATAAGACAGAGACCAACAGTATTTACAGCCTGGCGAGCTCAACATTCGAACGCAGAGCCCGTGAAGCCCTGGCTCAGAAAAGCAGCAAGGGTGTCCGTGAGCTGAGGGAGAACCACGCCTCACTCCGGACACATCAGGCTTACTTTCGTCTTCCGTTCCTTCTTACTCCCTGTGTCCTCTCGCCCGTGTGAAAGTGCCTCTGGAAATTCTCTGAACCCAAAGGCTTATTTCTTCTGCATTTCATGTGTTAACAGAATTTTCTACCTGGAAGAACCTCAGACAGCAGACGGGGAAGAAACCACGCAAATGTCGACACTCTTGGTCGTTCATATGTGAATCCCCCCCCCCCCCCCCAGGTCTGGGCAGGGACCCGGGAGACGAGCTGGCCTGGCCGCCCCAGACTTAACGTTTCCCAGACCTCGGACGGAAGCCTCCCTTTCCGGCGAAGGTGCCAGCCTTGGAGACCTTAGGTAGACGGCCTGCTGTCCTTGCCTCCTGCCGTACACGCTCTGGAACTGTCTTCTTTAGCAAAAGAAACAGGAAGCAGCTATTTTTCACTGGAACATGGATGACTAAAGTTTTTGCGTTTTATTTTTTAAAATCTGATTTTGTTTTAGTGAAAACAAACCACTACCTAGCATTTCTAAGTGCTGATTCATCTCAGCCTTAAAATTTTAAAGTCCCTGTAACTTCACAAAGTACCTTCGCACTGGCTGAATCCAGCAAAATCAGAAAGTGGGTCCAAGTGCCTTAACTGCCACAGCAGGCTGCTGGGTCCAGGCCACCTGTCCCTTCCTCTGGGCCCAGGGGGCACAGAGCCGGCCCGCTGCCCTGAGAGATGAGCTCACCTGTCAGGCTCTCCTGCCTGAGGCAGTGAATGGAGGTCCTCTGGGTCTTGGGCTGGAGCAGGAGCAGCAGCACGGGCTCCAGGATGCGAGCCACATCGCCCAGGGACAGCGCCCGCACCAGCCAGCCCTGGGCCGCCGCGCCGATGGCGCCGTCTGCACAGGTCAGGCTGTCCAGCACAACGAACAGGGACCTGCGGGTGGGGAGTGCACCGTGGCGTCAGCACCGTGCGACACCCTGTGTGCCAGGTCACCCCAGGGAGCTTCAGTCCTGCTGGGCTCAGAGACCCAAGCAGACAAGGTTTCACGTGAGCACCAGTGGGGGAGCTTTTGAAATCCTGATCCCCAGGCCTCAGCCCAAACCCGTTGGATTAGACTGCGGGCTGGGCCCCACGCATCCCAGTGAGCCAGCCCCTCAGGCTGTGTGTCTGGCCCCACACCTAGAGTTCCTCAAACAAGGTAGGGGGTTCTTAGAGAGCAATGTGGATTATAAGGTACTTGCAATAAAGTCACATCTTGAGCACGGGGTTGATGGCTTTACAAGAAGATACACCATGGGGCCACCACTCCCATCAAGATCTAGACTGTCTGCTTTTGCCCACCAAGCCCCTCCCGCATCAGCATGCTCTAAAAGCTGCCTGGGTGACTGAAGGCTTCCTGAGGCCCCTCCCCTGTACCCCCCCCCTCCGGCCCCCGCCCCACGGCAGCGAGAGAATCCCCACCAGGTGTTTATTCACATGCATCTGGCCCAAGTCCACTAGGGGATCGTGAGGCCACGTGGTCCATGTCCCACATCTCTCCCTCCACAGCCAACACACTGACCAGGAGCCTCTGAGAAGTGTCCTTGTGTCACAGGTCAACGACAAAGAGGATGACCTCACCTGTCGAAGGAGCGGTTGTGCGATGCCACCCGGCTGCCTTGGATCTCCCGTGTCAGGTGCCAGAGGACGGAAAACCTGAACAGAGCCTCCAACCTGGTTCCCTGGATTAGAAAACAGACGGGTGTGAGGAGCCTGGTCTCCTGACAGGACACTGTTTTAGTCACACTGAACCCCATCTGAAAGCCAGCGAGGGCTCCGGTGCAGGACCGCAGCGCAGCAGGGGCGGGCCTGCCCTGCAGGAGGAGGCCCCCCTCCCCTCACAGCTCATTTAACACAGGGCACTGTCAGTGAAGCACCAGCCCAGACACGGCGCTTGCCCCGCCCAGGGTCACAGGTGGGCCTGCAGTCAAGGAAAACACAGGACAGGTGGGGTTCTCGTGCCCTTCCCTGGGGAGTGACAGGCCACAGGGCTGAGAGCACAAGGACAGCACTGGACTGCAAGGGACGGCCAGGGCTCAAAGGGCCGACAGTCTCTATGACTGCCCCTGCGCCGGTGTCCCCAGAAGCTCTGCAGGCTCCTCCGAGGCTTGTACACCTCAGAGCCGCCTGGGCGGGTCTCCCTGGTGAGTCTTCAGGGTACACGAACCACGCTTTGAGGACTCGGAAGGGGATGCTGGGCTCCTGCAGGCCTTCTGGTTCCGACACCTCGAACGCTTCTGCTCATTAATCGAGATGCCCACCTCGCCCCAGAACATCCTCAGCTAGAGGTATGCACATCTGTCTGGGCCTGTAAAGGGACAGGCTGGCCTGGCAATGGGCACCCTCAAAGGAGGGGAGAGGCCAGGGCTGCAGAGACTTGCCTTGTCGGGGTCCAGCAGGGCATGGCAGATGATGTCCTCGCAGATGCTGGCTGTCGGGGCCAGGCAGTGCAGCCGGTAGAAGAGCTCCACACAGGTGACGTGATGCTCCTTGGTCTCTTCGTTCAGCTGGCTCCACAACACACGGGCCACCCTCTGCGACAAAGGGGACATGGTGTGAAACACAGGCAGCACTGCCCATTTCCTCCTGCCCAGGCTAGTCCCCATCCCCAGATGCTGGCTTCTACCTACTTTTGCTACATGAGAACCCTTAACGTACAAAGAAACATGGCCAACAAACAGAACAAGGCAAACCCAAGCCAGACCCTGGGCCCAGCAGAAGTTGCCCAGGCAGGGGCCCCACATGGAGCCTGGGGCCAGCGTAGAGCCTCCCCTTTCCGGGAGGAGTCGACCGGAAGCAAGAGCGTACTGGCAGACCATCCTCTGAACGAGCCCAAACCGAGCCTGACCACTGCCAGAGCTGGGGTTCCAGAGATGCACCCCTGGGAGAAGGGTCTGCGGTGGCCACCAGTCGTGAGGTGGACCCAGCGGCACCTCACCACCTCGGGCCAGGGGGCTGAGACTCACTTCCAGCTCCAACTCTGTGTACTGCTGTCCCCATTCCCATGACAACTCTGTGGCCGATGCCTGGCTCACAGTTGGGACATGGATTGTGTCTCAAACGGTGTTCTCCACCACCCCAGCCCTGATCTCTGCTCTTCAAACGCACGGGGCCTGCAGCCGGCTGCACCCCTGCCCAAGTCTCAGGGAGCCTGCAGGGTACCCAACCCAACAGAGTGAGGCTCACCAGCAGGGCTGGTCCCCACTTCTGGGAGGGGGGTTTCTGAAGGCACTCTTCCAGGGCACAGAAGAGATGTCTCCTAGACTGTAATATTTTGGGGACATCTTGGATCAAAGAATTTTTCCGGCCTATTTGTCTCTGTGATGGAACTGTGTTCTGTGCACAGAGCAAATGAACCACTGACGGACTCCAGCCCCAACCGTTATTCATGTTTTACCTGAGAGAGCGTGGTTTCCAATCCTCAAGTCACAACTAAACTGATGGTACTGAAAACTCAGGCCAGGACCAGAAACTGCCGAGACACCCCCTCCCCCCCGCCCCGGCTCAGGTCTGAGTGGCCCTCTCTGCATGGTACTGGAGCCGCTACCTTCCTCATCACCTTCCTCATCAGTGAGGACAGCCTTAGGGACAGCTTTCTTTTCTTTTTCTTTTTTTAAAGTAAGCATTAGCATTATCTTTAGTTTGTAGAGAAGAGTAATGAGGCACATTCATATTTAATTTACTTCATCACTTATGGTAAATGGTATGGTTGGGATTGGAACTTAGTTCAGAATCCTGGAGCAACTGCTCTGCTGGTAGACACCTGGTCATACGTTCTTTTTTTTTTTTTTAATTTTTTAAATAGATTTATTGATTATGCTATTACAGTTGTCCCATTTCCCCCCCTCACTCCACTCCATCCTGCCCACCCCCTCCCTCCCACATTCCCCCCCTATAGTTCATGTCCATGGGTCATACTTATAAGTTCTTTGGCTTCTACATTTCCTACACTATTGTAGGACAGCTTTCCATAAATGGTCTGGGTGGAGGATACCAGGTCCGCCCCTCTCCTTCCAGTGGGCAATACCTGGTAGAAGTCTGTTTTCTCGGCAATGACCGTCAGGATTCTTGGTGCAATGGGGGGCACCGTCACCATCTGCAGCTTGCCGAAAAATGGGTGGTACCCGGAGCTTTTAGGGCGTTTCATCTTATCCTCGATGACCAGTGCCAGGGACTGGGAATGGTTTATCACCTCCAGCAGAGTGTAGATGGCCACGTGCTGGAGCTCACAGTCGGCCCCGCAGCAGCTGATGGTCATGAGGGCCTTCAGCCATGCCGGGAAAGTGGCACCACCGGCTCCTGCAAGGAAGCCGACCAGAGAAGGTGGGACAAGCGGAACTGCCTGGGGGTGGCGCTCCGGTGCACGGGTTCTCAGACATCCTGAGCCCAGGAGCCGCCTGGACCTCCGGGTGGTGACACATGTACAGTCAGCATCAGGGCCACAGGACAGGTGAGACCCAGTCTGGTTCATCAAGCTTATCAAATTATTCAAATTCTCCAATGTCGAGGGCAGGGCTTTGAAACAACTCAAAATGTGTTTTCTATTAAAAGTTAGGTATAGTAAAATTCCCACTAAAATTAAAAAATTTACGTAAGGTAAAATTCACACTCTGCGGAGAGAGTTCCAGCTGCTTTTCTGGGTGGCAGGGCACACGGCAGTAGCTTCAAAGGCCAAAGTGGGTGGAGGGCACCGACTCTCAGCCCGGCTCTCGCAGGTCTCCATCACTGGCAGCTGCAGCCGGCGGTCAAGGCCGCGGAAATTCAAGGCAATGGCTGCAGGACGGGAAACCCCTGTCCTAGGCCCCACCGACCAGATTCCTCTGCGATGTGAGCACCCAGGGAGAAGGTGGCTGTCTGTAGCCAAGGGGAGAGCTGCCACCAAAAACTCACGCTGCTGACACCCCGATCTGGAACTCCCGGCCCCCAGAACCGTTGAGAAAATAAAGTTCTGCTGTGTAAGTCGCTCGGCCTGCGGCAGTTTGTCGGGGCTGCCTGAGCTGTGACCCTGTCTGCTAGGTGTCACACTGTGTCCCCCAGCTGTTCTTACATTGGAGTCCTAACCCTGGAACCTCAGGATGTGACCCTGTGTGGAAACAGGGGCGATGCAGATATAATTAGTTACAGTGCGGTCACAGCAGAGAGTCAGTGGGCCCCAACGTGACAGGTGTCCTCAGCAGAAGGCCATGCACACACAGGGAGAGCACCGCGTAGGCCTGCAGTGACGATGCTGCAGGCCACGGAACAACCAGAAACTTGGGCAGAGACCTGGGACACAGGCTCCCCGAGACAGCTGGAGGGGCAGGGCCCTGCCGACCCCTCAGCCTCAGACATATGGCCTCCAGGACGTGAGAGAGGATGTTTCTGTTGTTTAAGCCACTCAGTTCGTGGTGCTTTTTACAGCAGCCCTAGCAGACTAATGCACAAGTCTTTAACAAGTCTCACGAAACAGTCTATTTTACTATTATTAAGCACCTTTTATGCTTCTGACCTTCTAGGGGGCCAACACCCAATGTTTAAAAATAAAGACCCAGCCTTGCCCATGTGCCACCTGCGTGCACAACTAATTAGAAATGGTGCAAGGGCACAAACGTGGCAGTGTTCCTCCCTGGCCCACAATCCAGTTCCTCTGGAAACATCCAAGGCCTAAGGACCCTGACCCCCATGTGGGGGCTCGAGGGCCACCCACTCACCGGGGGGCTGGAAGAGCGTGTCGCAGAGCTGCTCAGCCTCCTCTGCGGATAGGTAGACGGGGAAGGTGGCGCAGTCCAGCAGCAGGTGGCAGGCAGCAGCGAAGGCCTCCCTGCAGCCCTCCCTGGGGGTCCCCAGGTCCGTGACCACCTGGTCCACGGCCCAGTCTCCCTCCTGTGTTCGGTCAGGGCTGCTGGGCAGAGGGGAGGGCGGTTCCACACTTTTGGTCTTAAATGGAGACCCTCGGACTGTGAACCAGTCTGAGAGCAGCTGCTTAAACTGGGGCATGTTGATGGGCTTGGCCTCCCAAGAGTTCTTCCTGCTGCGGTGGCTGGGCTCCGGGGCGCAAGGCCTGCCCTCGTCCTGCTGGCCCGCAGGCTCTCCGGCCTTGTCTGACTCTCCGGAGGCCGTCAGCTGTGCCCCCAGGATGTTCTTGTGGGCAAAGCTGGCAACTAGCTCCTGGATGGAAAGAAACGTCCTCTGCATGCTCCCACCCATCTTCCAAACGTCGTCCTTTTCGGGAGAGATGCCGGGGACCCGCAAGTGCTCGGCGAGCTCTGGCGATGATGCACTGAGCCCAATCCCACTGTCTTCGGATTGCAGCACGGGCAACGGAGGGTCCTCGTCACCTGGGGTCACTGCCTTTGTGTCTAAAACTACTTCACTGTTACCACCTTTTACCGGACTCTGCAAAACATGGAAGTTCGTAATGTGCATCTGGTGAGACCGGAGGATCCAAACACCAGCCAAGTGTGGCAACCTGTAAATGTGCATCTCCTGGCTTTAAATTCGTAATTCTCCACCCCAAGAGAACCCCGTGCACAACAAAACGACGTGGGCACACAGGCAGCGGAGAGGCGCGGCCGGAGCAGGGGGCAGGCAGACCGCCACACTCTACAGGCAGGCTGGCCTTGACTTCATTAGACTCTTCAGCATTATCAAAGTTAGTTAAAAACAGTTTCTGACAGATTTCAAAATATAAATAAGGAAATGAGGCTGAGGGCAAAATAAAGGCATGAAAAACTAACAGGAGAAAGCTAGAACGAAGTCTTTTTTTTTTTTTTAAAGATTTTATTTATTTATTTATTTATTTCTTAGAGAGAGGGGAAGGGAAGGAGAAACAGAGGGAGAGAAACAACAGTGTGTGGCTGCCTCATGAGCGCCCCATACTGGTGACCTGACCCACAACCCAGGCATATGCCCCGACTGGGAATCGAACTGGCAACCCTTTGGTTCACAGGCCCATGCTCAATCCACTGAGCTACACCAGCCATGGCTTGAATGAAATCTTTAAACACACATACACACATACATAAAACACACACACATGTGTATGTGCACAGTGAGTCCTCACAGAACGTCATCAATAGGTTCTGTGGCTTTAGGTCAAATGATGTATGAGGAAAGCAATTTCAACACAGGCTCACTGATATGAACAAGAGTTAAGTTCCTGCGGCTTCTCATCAATGTTACAACAAAACAATGTTATTCGAACACTTGCTGTACACATTTTTGTGTCTTTTCCAAAGGGATGACACGTCAACCTTCAATGAATTGACCTCTTTCCTTTACTGTTACTTAGATAATATTACATCAGACTTGAAAGTCTTCAGCATTTAACCTATGGGGCTTTCTAGGGAAGGATGAAAGAGTATTATGCAATTTTTCAGCCATACTCTCTTTAATTTATAGACTACACATATCTTAAATCATTCTTGGGATATTTTTCTCCAATAGCTAGAACAGCTGTTGGAGGAAGAGGAGTGACTTTGCAACAGAAGCAGCCGTCTGTCACCAGCTGTGAGCCAAGGCTCCCATCCCACCAGGCAGCTCCTGTGCCTCCCAGCACCGCTCGGGACACACGGCTCTCAGGAGGCGGGGCTGCTCAGTCTGTTCACGCACCTGCCGCCACTGTGCCCAGTGGGCTTTCAAAGGCGGACTTTTCCAATCCCTAGACAAACTGGAAAATAAAACCAGTTCAGAGACCAGGCACCTCCAACTGCTTCTGGAACTGTGCCAGTCTTTTTGGAGGTCGATTTGGCGGCCTTTCTGCCAGTTTGAACAGAAATGGGTTTGACTGTGATCCATTACTAGGAACCGAGCCTCCTGAACAGGTGCGACTGTGAACGAGCTGTGCAAGGGTGTGGACTGCCACATGGTCTGTAAGACTGAAAACTGGAAATCACCTAAGTAACATCAGTAGGGGCGTGGGGGGCCCTGGCAGGTGTGGCTCAGCGGATTGAGTGCCAGCTTGCAAACCGAAAGATCACTGGTTTGATCCCTAGTCAGGGCACATGCCTAGGGTGTGGGCCAGGCCCCCAGCTGGGGGCACGTGACTATGGAAAAGTGTCCCTAAGCAAAGCAAGTCAGTGTGTGTTACGGGTTGAATTGTGAATTGTGTTCCCTAAACAAAGATAATGAAGTCCTAACCTCCAGTACCTGTGAACGTGACCTCGACATTATTTGGAAAGAGGCTCCTTGAGGATGATCAAATTAAGACAAGGTCTTAGAGTGGCCCTAGTCCAGTGAATGGTGTCCTTACAAAAAGAGGAAATGTGGACACACACACACACACACACACACGACAGACACCTGGTGAAACTGAAGGCTGAGACTGGGGTGACGTGTCTACAAGCCTAGGAACGCCTAAGATGGCCGGCTGACCATCGGAGCCAGAAGCATGGACCACAACCTTCCCTCGCAGCCTCAGAAGGCATCAACCCCAAGGACAGTAACTTTGTTATTCAAGTCACTCAGTCTGTGGTGCTCTGTTACCATGGCCCAAGGAAACGAATCTCTCCCGTGTGTTTCTAAAAACAGGACGATGCACCTGCCAACAGGCACATAGGAAGGTCTGGGCTGAGCACGAGCTGCAGCCCTGGCTCCAGCAGGGGAGGAGCAGGGACGGGGAGCGAGGGCACGTTAACAACATCCCTGCTACACGCTTCTATGCAGTGAGGGTTTGAGAAGCATCTTGTAGATATTACCTATGTATCTTTTGGCTCTTGCTCCTGTCCTAACCAACCCTAATTGCTTTCTGCTCCCAGGGAGGCATAAGGTCCTTTTAGCTCAGAGAACCGATTTGGCGGCTCCCTGCACATACCCCGTTTCCACCGGTGGACTCCACGTCCAAGAAGGAAGGCGGCATCTGCACCTTGCTGAGCACTTTGAAGCACGTCTTCAGGGCGTGCGTGAGTTCATCCAAGCTCAAAGCATCCGAGTCCTCAGCCAGAGGCTGCACCAGGCAGGCGAGCACCTGCGGGAGGTACTGGGTCTGCACCTCAGAGTAGAGCTCCTGTGAAATGAAGACACGGGGCTAAGGAACATTGTCGGGAGCCAAGGAACAGCTGACCCTTGACACAGTCGGGACGGATGAGATGCGTCTGCACAGCAGAGGCAGCTGTGGCTGGACTTCCTATCTCTTCTTGCATGCATGTCTTTGCTATTACTAGGTGGTGGGATTTTTGAGCACTTGTATTTCAGGTCCACTGATCTGCAGAATTCCAACGCAATTGTACAAAATGCCTTCTTGGCCATAGAACAAAAGTCCCTTGTAACCCCTCCATGGCCCACTTCTCCTACCTATTGGAAGATTAATATTAGACAATGCGTAGGCCAGCTGCCCGAAAAATGGAGAAAAGTTTTACTAGATGTCCCCCTTAACACAACCCCCCCTACACCTTGGACAGGAGTAATAATTGACAGAACTAGATGGGTAAAAGAGCAAGGAAAATATGTGAACTATTATGATTTAAGCACTAGGGAACAAATACAAAGATCATCCCCTGCAAAGTGCATAAAGAAAGAACCTAGACAGGAAGACAGATGGCTGAGTTAGAAAGCCTAACCACATAGGCCCTTTTATAGTTCACATATAACCGCTGGCTAGTCTAGCGTATCTTTTTGACCTATGCCAAATTCTGAAAACTTTGTTAGACATCAAATGATCGAATGACATTTGAAACTTTGTACATGTAGTTACTTGTAGTTGTCTGACTGATAGCCCTCCTGGTCAAAATTTTAGTGTGAATAAATCTGTAGAACTTCCTGTACATTTTCTTGGTATTTCTGTATAGACCTTTTCTGCTTGAGAAATCATGCCATGCACCTGTTCCTTTGATGTTACATAACAAATCCTGATAAAAATAAAGCTTGATTAAACTCTTAGAGTTTGGTCAGACCCACAAGGGCTGGCTGTTCTCCGGCATCAAACTTGGTGTCCAACCCCTCATTCTTCGCCTGCGCCGTCCATCCTTCGGGGACCCTGAGACCCGCTGAGGCTGGACCTTGGGAGAACATGGTGTCCGTCCACAGTCCTGAGGGACAGCGCGCCTCACAGGAGCTTCTCAGGAAGCTCGATGTCTTAGAGCATAAGGAAGTTTCACGTCAACCCCCAAATCAGAAAACACGTACTTCTTTCTGATCTGCACAAACCCGTGCGCTCTGTTCCTCCTTTCAAATCTCCACCCTCTGTAACAGAAAATTGCCGCCACACTTACTTCCGTACAAAGGAAGTTGGTTTCCTTTGAGAAAACTGGCCAACGGCAGCGTTTCAAGCAGGACACACACTGCGTCCCACTCCTAAAGGACCGCCACAGAGGGAGGCACCCAGGCCCCCGCCTGGTCTGTGGACTTTCGGCTCAGCGCGCTCACAGCCGGCTCACAGTCCCAGCCCCTTTGCAGGAAGACACAAAGCGCACAGGAGACTCTGTCCAGCCTCGTCCTCCGCGCAGAAAGCAGCAGCAGAACCGTGCTGTGCGTTCACGTCAGACTCTTCCTTGGCGAGTTTAGGTTTACCGAGCAGGCGCACGGCACGCGCCAAGCCGCCCTCCACAGCCAAGGGCCTTACCAAGGGGATGACATCCAGCAGGAACACGAGGAGGGTGCAGAGCTCCGAGACTGTGGGGGGTGGGCCAACGCTCTTCCCAGAGGCGGGGCTCCACTTCTCTGCTCTACGGAAGTCCCTGGGGAAAAAACCAGGGCAAGTCTTTCTCCCATGATAATTTCAAGTGTTTCTTTACTTTTCAATAAAACTACTTATTCTCTTTCAAACATAAAGAAAGACAGCTTCTATCGTTCCAATCATCAAGTTTCGGTGCCTACAACCTCCTAACAGAGAGAAGTATCTGTAAGGGTCTGCTTGTCTCCCAAACAGGTGTACCCTGACGTGAAGTTCATCAGTCAGGTGAGGGTGGTCCAACCCACGTGGGCCCCACACCCAGCCGACCTGGAGTGCTGTCGGACGGCCACACTTGCAGGCCCCCAGCCCAGAGCAGGAGCCAGCCCCTGGGAGGAGCCTGGTGGGAGCACGGCGCAGGCCGCACACCGACTGATGCGCTGCAGGGGCCAGCGCCGCATGTGACACCAGCACCCACCCATGTGGACGGTTCCTGCAGGGCGGTGTAGTGCCACTGCCCCATGGAGCCGCCAACCTTACACTCCACACTCCTTTGAAAAGAGCAGGCACCTGGTTAAATAGGTTAGTTACAAAGTATATCCTGGTTCTCATAGCAGAGTGACTTTGGGTGCATCCAGCGACCCCCACGCGACTCCACCCGCGGTCACGGTCTCCACTGGAAGTGAGGGCCTCATTACTCTAGTGTTTATCGCAGCCTGAGAACGACTGAAGAACTGCACCCTGGTGCCCTTACTTCTGGATGGCTGCTCTGAAGGAACCCATCTCTGTGCACAGAGACGGGAGAGGACGTCACACAGCAGTATTGCCATCAAGAAAACCGAAACTGTTCACGCCACGGACTGCTACACTGTGTCTGTTACCATGCAGACCTCTTCCAAGCACCTCCCAAACGGCACAGGGCAAGTTACATACAGCCCGTTACCACTTAGATAAAACTTCAATAGACAAAATGGGCTGTATCGTCATCACACACTTGTTACACAAGCACAGATAACGCCATGGGCGGCCCAGACACTAACTTCAGAGATTAACATGGGGGTGGAGGGAGGAAAAGTTGCAAAGGTGGGGAGTTAGCTGCACCTCGGAAGCAACATTTTATTCCTCAAAACAAAAAATCTGAAAAGCAATGGCCAAGCGTCGCCTCCAATTTCAGCAGTGGTGCGTGTGTGTCCGATGTTATTCCCTGTCCTTTCTCACGTTTGAAATGTTTCAGTTAATTTTTTTTTTTTTTCAAAGCAAGCACACCTCCTAACTATGAAATGGAACCAAGCTGCCCAAAATATACTCCAGCTTCAGATAACGTGGCCTTGCTGTTGCCCACGGACGCAATGACAATAACGTAATCCTCACAGGTCCCACCGCCCACGCAGCAGGGCGGCTGGGAAGTCGGGTGTTCCTGGGCTCTAATCCCCTGCTGCTCTTTGCTGTGCAATGCCTCCCGGTGCTTCCAGCTGTCTGGCCTCAGCTTCCTTCTACGACTTTCTCTGGGCTGTCCTGAAGAGCTGAGAGTATCCTAAGGCCCTCAGGCCAGAGGACGGCCCAGACAAACACTAAGCAAAGCTACTATCACAGCTGCTAGGCTACGAAGGGCCACAGCACACAGCATTCCCACCGGGAGGGGAGCCTCAAGCATGAAGTCACACAGTGTGACTCACTGGACGAGGCAGGGTGTGAGACATTACAGCATTCCTCCTCAGCAGGGAGAAGGACCCCGAAAAGGGCTGGGCAGGAGCACTCTAGTCCCCAGAGAGCGCGGCTGAACTTCTGAGCTGGTGGAATTTTCCAGATTCAAAGTGACACGAAGCTGGTTACAGCAGCTTACAGCATGGATGCCTTTGTCTGATGAGCAAGACATGGACATCTCAAACACACTCTACCCCGTCACTGAGCCACACAACCGAGCTTCTCCCCTGGATAAGGCCTCCCAGAAACGGTGTGGAGAAAGCATATTTCACCCCTAGCTAGAAACCACACTGAGAATTTTCTGAAGTTCGACTTTAGTAAACAAAGAAACTCCAGAGTTATGGGGCAAAGAGTACGGGAACCTTCTTAATGGCAGTGTGTTTTCTCCTAGTGTAAGTTCAATTGAATTCCTGCCAGCCCTGTGCGCGGCAGAGACCGCTCACCTGCGGCCAATCCCCCCACATCGAACCACCATCAGCAGCCACGAAACCAGCAACCCTCTCATCCAGGCGGGTCAAACTCATTTTCTCCGGGGACCACACCAGCCTTGCAGTTGCCTTCAAAGGGCCAAATGTGAGTTCAACTCCTTAACAGTTAAGGAGTAGTTACATTTATACAGTCTTAAAATTACTTTGACCCTTTGAATGGGGGCTACCTCGAGGCTGACGTGGCCCCCCGTGAAAACGAGTTTGACATCCCTGCCCTAATCCTTCCTGCCTGTTCATTGCCCTGCCCTGGCTACTCACCTGAAGCAGTCCTCGAAGCACCTGGTCATGTAATCCCAGAGAAAGTCGGAGCTGAGGGACGTGATCAGCAAGTTCACGGTTTTCACAATCTCAGAGGCGTTTCTGTTTTCTTTTATGGCGCTGTGAAGGTAGAGGGATATTCACACACGTACCTGCGAAACACTTCGTTCGACAAGAACACGTCTGACACACTGAGTCATCGTACCATTTACAACTTATTTCTGGAGAGACTGACAAGCTCGGTTAAAGATGAAAACATCTGTTCTCACGTGGGAAAGGGAGTGCACTATGTCACCCTACACAATGCTCTCAGAAACAGGCTCAAGGCTCTTAGAAAAAGAGCGGGACACAGCAAACCAGCTTTAGTCCCACTGAACGACTCGGATACTTTATTCGTGGAGTAACGTGGTTCAACCACTCAGGAGGGAAATCTGGCTGACATTTAAATGTGTATCCTTCCCAAGTATGCAGCAAAATATAAAAACCAAGATTTTGTATTTTTCAAAAAAAAACGTGTATCTTCTATGACTCAGGAAATTTACTGTGGGGATTTATCCTACACAAAGCTTCGCACACAAGGATGCATTATGCTCAAGAAAAATGCTGCGAGGTCATCCAAACACTGAAAAAGTGGAAACCACCCAAGACTCAATCAACAAGGGAATGGCCTAAGGTAGCCATTATATTCCACAGGAAAAGACAGTGTAGCTACTCTCGACTTGCATTTAAAAAAATAGGCAACTGCACAGTGTAATTCCGTCATTAGAATAAAAGGCACCTCCCCCCTCCCCCCTCTATATATGCACTCGTTGAAAGTCTGGAAAGAAATAAAAATGTTTTGTGTCTTTCTCGGAAAGGCAGTGGGATTACGGATAGTATTTTTTTTTTCTTGATACCTTCAAATATTGGTACATTCTATAACGAGTGTATTACTATTTTCATATTCAGAAAAGCAATGCTC
The DNA here is from genome assembly GCF_022682495.2 of Desmodus rotundus. NCBI lineage: Eukaryota > Metazoa > Chordata > Mammalia > Chiroptera > Phyllostomidae > Desmodus > Desmodus rotundus. The sequence goes on along the minus strand of NC_071388.1, from coordinate 4,257,748 downwards.
GGGGAGGAAAAGCAAACACTAAGAATTCTCTGCATGTAAAATCAATGAACCAGAAGTCTCTTTCCATGGATGTCAGTGTTCTGCCCGCCCAGTGCCACTTCAGGCAGAGGGAAGTCACACGGAGAGTGAAGTAGTAAGAAAAGGCTGCCCCCAGAGGACAGAACTCCGGGCTGGTAGACACCTAGACCTTTGAAGTCAACAGCCTGCTTGTCTCCCCAAACCTTCTCCCCCACCCTCAGGGTCCCCGAGCATGTGCCCTCAGGGTGCCCTTACTTTGACCCCCCCCATCTCCTCAAGACTCACCTCCCCTGAATCCACTTCCTGACCTTCCCCCCACCCCTGCCCTCCTCCCTGAAACTCACTACTGGGGTAAACTAGACCCGGTTGCGTCTGTTGAGTAACTTTTCATACTTGACTAGTAAGTACGGTTTGTGCTTCCCAGGCTGGGCAGGACCAAGCTGCTTTTAAACTCCTCACAGTGTTCAACAGGGGGCAGTCCATTCATGTCACAGTGACCTGCGCTGCGCCACTTTCCGAGCACTTCACAGTTCACAGTGCACAACAGGGGAAAACGTTAGGGAGGGAGGCAGAGTGTAAAGCGGGGCCAGACCCGGACCTTGTCAGCGCGCTCCCACTCTGCGTGTAGCTCAGCTGGAGGCCAGCGCCCAGCGCGTCTCTGCAGTAAGAGTAAAAGGCCCGGATGACTTCCAGGAACAGGCTCCCAACCACCTGCGGGCCTGCAATCAGACAGAAAACGGCCAGAGAAAGATTAGCAACCCACTTTTAAATCAATAAACGACATACACGTGGCACGCACAGGGCGACTCTCCACAGACAACGCACGCCACCTAAAATGCACAGGAACTCTGCGCTGTGGCAATGACAACTCCCGCCGGGGGTCCCCGCCCCTGGAAACGGCCGGTGTCTCTGCAGAGCTCACTGGGCGCTGGGCCCTGTCCTAAGCATTTTGTACGTATTAACCCTCACGGCAGCCACACGACCGGGCACTACACACATGGCAGTCCCCGTTACGGACGTGGGGCTGCGGCAGGGGTCAGAGCCAAGCCAGATTCTGCGGGGGGGCAGCCGGGGCCTGTTTGGTTTGGTTTTCTTTTCTTTTCTTTTCTTTTCTTAAAAAGGATTTTATTTATTTATTTTTAGAGTGGGGAAGGGAAGGAGAAAGAGAGGGAGAGAAACATCAATGTGTGGTTGCCTCTCTCACGCCCCCAACCGGGGACCTGGCCCGCAACCAGGCATTTGGCCAGACCTGGAATCGAACACGTGACCCTTTGGTTTGAAGGCTGGCACTCAATCCACTGAGCTGCACCAGCCAGGGCTGTTCTGTTTTTTCTTGTCCTGAGCTCTCCTTTATTTATTTACTTTTCAGTTTTTATTTTTACTAGGCTGACACTGGTTAAGTGTGTGCTCTGCCATAAACTGCTCCACCAGAAACGTGACTCAATGCAAACACAACGTGGAATTCTTCTGGTCGTGAGCTAGGACACTACAAAAGGGACAGCAGCTGTGGAAGCTCAGGGAGGTGGCACGAGGAGCTGGGCCAGCTGCACTCTGGGGGAGCATGGTGGCCGATTCGGCAGCTGCGCAGGGGCTGGACGCTGCCACTCCCTGAACAGCAGCCAGCAGGCATCGAGGGGAGGACTCTCCCCCAGGCACCCAGAGGGACGAACACAGGGTCAAGTCAGACGAAAAGAAAGCTCCACCCACATATCTGTGTAAGAAGCAACTGCAATTGATGTGGTTTTTCATCAATGGCCTAAGAATCCCGCACCCTTTTCACAAGTGGAGGCCAGCTTGCGGCCCCCGTCAGCGGAGGGCAGAGTGAGGCTGAGACTGGGCCTTGGAGTGGGACAGACCAGGCTGAGTGCCTGCCCTGTGCCTCTAGTCTACATTGTCCACTCCTCTGCCTCTCAAGTGTGTCTTCCCTCAGACAACTAAATGACCAGAGAGCAAATGAAATGACTGGTCATTTGTCCCTTCCGGAAAATACAAGCAGGAGCCCAAGCTGGCAGCGACACCTCATGGCTCAAAGTGCACGGCCTTGACATAAACCAACCATCTCCAAAACGCTAAGGTGCATTTCTTCCTTTGAACACTCCCCAAGCTACACAGCCAGCTCCCAATGCCGTTGTGTAACTCATTTCATTTTCCAGGCTGTACCATGGCCATGACCTTCCAGAGCTGCAGTCACCCCCACCAAGAGAAATCTACTGGAGCCACTGCTGGTCGATGGAAGCAGGGGGTGGGGGGTGGGGGGGTGGGGGGGGTGGGAGGGTTGGGGGGAATCTGCACTTGGACCTGCAGGTAGCACTTCAGGGTGGAGCCTGCGGAGACAAAGGCTCCAGGCTTCGACTTTGGCCAGGAGCAGCGAGGGCTGCCCACGCCGTGCGGCGCAAGTTCATCTGTGTCCCTCGAGTATCGCCGTGGGTGCGGCATGTGTGAGTGGTGTCAGGTAACCAACCAGCAGTGTCTTGGCGAAGGAGCTCAGGCTCTGGGGTCCAACACACGGAGTTTTAATCCAGCTCCGGTGTGGCCGCTGGCAAACAAGTTAGCCCTGTTCAACGTTAGTCTGTCTGTGAAATGGGTCCAGTGAGGACCCCATCTGAGGCTGCTGGGGCCTGGAGGCACGTGTGGAGACACACACTGAATGGGGGTGCAAAGTACTCTGCACAAAGGAGTCACCCAGCCGGTGCTGTGACCAGCAGTGAGAACCACCGGGACCTCGGTCTCCCCTCCCTCCTTCCTGTGTACCCCAGGGCCTGCACCAGCCCTGCCACATACACACACGTGCTCCATGTCCGTCTCACAATGAGTCCCTCCTGGGGCCGGAAGGACAAGGCAACAGCCCCCCGGCGGTGGGTACACCCGAGCACCAGACAACGCCACCGAGGCTGCAGTCCAGAGAGACGAGGGTTCTCTTCCCGCTCAGGGAGTTCCAGAGGTTAGGTGTGAGGACTGAAAGTGAACGGAGACGGCAGCACTTCTCTTTAACGCAAAGGACAGAGAAGGTCATGTTTCTCGGCTGACGCTCACAGGAGCGCAGTGTGTAAGAGGGGCCCTTCAGGAGCCAGAGTCTAGTCCACCCCTTTCCTCCGACAGAGGAGAAGGGGCAGGAGCGGCTCGCCCAGGTCAAAAGGCCAAAAGGGGGAGGAGGGCCCCCTTTTCCAGAAAATAAAACAGAAGCTCTGGCATTTGAAGTCTGACATTTGACTGGAGAAGTTCTTACAAAGTCATTACTGCGTGTGCTCTGTGGGCCCCCCGCGGCCCCCTGCAGCAAGGGCTCAAGGGCGTTTTCCTAAAAAATGTTCTAAACTTGTGTGTAAAGCTTTTAAGTGGTGCCCAGATTTGGTCACTGAGCCCCGTAACATGACTACAGAACTTCAGGACCCTGAAGTTCCAGAGACCCGGTTACGCCGAGTGACGTGCCGCCTGCATCCCACCGTGTTCAGCTCCCTGAGCTGGCCGCGCCGGCCGTGGCGGGGCCCGGGCCGTGCACAGTACCTATCTCCGGCTTGTCCAGCAGGCTGACCAGGATGCGGAAGGGCCGCAGGTACGCGGAGTGGCGCTCTTCTGCGTCCGTGTCGGAGAGCTCCTGGTGCAGCAGCTCGGCCAGGCCCTGGGTTTTAAAGGCACAGGTTAGGGTGCTGCAGGGTGAAGCGGGACAACACTGGCTGCTCCCGGGACGAAGGGAAACCGGGTGCACGGCACTAAGCTGGCACTCTCCTCACCGCGCCCCAGGGACAGGCCCAGGTTCCCCCCCTGAGGTGCTGCAGAGAAACACACTGAAGCACCTGACAGGAATCGGGGTTGACTTTCCAGAAACGCTCCTTACCTCCACCAGAAGATCCTTGGAGTATTTCTCAAAAAAATACGAGGACTGGTCTTCGTAAGAATCTGAGAACTCGGGTTCCGGCACCAGGGAGTTTCCTTTGATGTCTGAGCCTGCGAAGGAACCGGCACGGGAGCTGTGAGGAGGGAGGGCTGTGCGCACAGAGCCCCAGACCGGCAGTGGTCTGTGCTAACTTCAGACCCCCTGCCCCTGCCCAGGACACGGCAGGGTCCAGCAAGACAGCGGGGCGCTGAGGACCACAGCGACCGAATTCCGTGTCGACAGGCCGATTAGCTTGTCCCAAGAATTCAGCCCGACCGTCTCTGACATGTGCGGTGACCAGGATCTAATGGTGTCAGTGTCACTTAAAAAGCCAGTGGTTACTTGCACAGCATTACGGGGAATTCATTCTCCTCTGACTGTCCTTGCTCTGAGTCCGGGGCAAGTGTGGGAGGTGCTCAGGGCGATGACCTGCATCCCCTGGTTCAAGCAGTGAAGCCAGGGCTCGGGGGCTGCGGCTACAGGATCGGCTGACGTGGACTCGGGCCCCGGGTCCTCTCTCTACACAGCGAGACGAGCCCCACTAAGAGCGAGCTATGCATTGAACAAAATCATCCTTTTGATAAAAAAATGCTTAAAGAGCCCGGAAACACTCATCTTGAAATCTTTATAAGCTTCCATGCAATGGCTTCTGAAACTTTTATAACCAGGGGACGAGAGGGAAGGAGGGGTCAAGAGGACTTCCTGACTCTGGCTGATGAGATCTGTGTGCTGGGGAGCACAGAGGCCATTTGGGGCAGCGCAACTCCCCTGTGGGACACTGTGCCGGTGTACCCACGTCACTCATGACACATGTGCCCCACCCCAGAGACAGTGCAGCTCAGGGAGCGCCCTGGTGGGGACGGTGGGCGCTGGGCGGTAAGACGTGTCAGCGTAGGGGGTCAGCTGCAGCAAGTGTCCCGCCCGGGGCGGTGGGGGCGGGGCGTGCTAGTGACGGGGAGGCTGCACCTGTGCAGGAAGAGGGCGTTACTATGGGAAATCTCTGTACCTTCCTCTTAACTTGGTTGTGAGCCTACAGCTGCTCTAGAAAAAAAAAGTCTTTTTTTAAAAAAGCTGCAGGCTCCTTGCACAGCATGCACTTTCGTGGTAGGCTCCGTACGCCGTCTTTTCTAGGTGCAGGCTCGTGGGGTCTCAGTGAATCCGTGAAAGCGCTACCCTTCAGCCTGTGACTTCCCGGGCTCTGGCCTGGGAAGTTGTCCCACCGACAGGCAAGGGCTCATTACCTACAAGGGTGCGGGCTGTAAGACGCAGAAGCATGTGCCCACGGTCCTCGCGTGCTCCCCAAGTTACCAAACCGCCCCCCAAAGTCACAATGCCACACACACTCCCACCCCGCGAAGCCTTCCTTGACATGGAGCCCCCGTTTGTGGGTTCCCCTCACGTGCCCTCCCCTGGGAAACTTCTCCATAGCAATGGGATACCACCTGAATAAGGTTTAGCTACGGTTTTTCGTGGTGTTTCCAGCTTCTTACAATGGAACTGAATTAGCATCTCAAGAATCTCATTTATTAGTTTCCTGTTTTTAAGGTGATAGTAGCTGCAGGACCACCAGAGCCAAGGTGTGGGCCCCCTGTGGTGTGTGAGGGTGTTGCCACACGTCAGGACTCGGAAATGTGCCACCGAGACCACGGTGCATGCCAGGCAGCAGCGTGAGCAGCCCCCTTTAACTTCCAGCAACGTGAGCCTCATGGTACCCAGTAACCACGGTACCTAGTAACCACGCATAAAGCCTTCTGTTCAGAGACATGTCTCTTCTCAGCAGCGTCTGGGTGGCAGCCGAGAGAATCCGCACGAGGTCCGGTCTGAGCAGGGGGATGGCTCTCTCCTCCGAGTCCTGTCAGGAGGACACAGGGGGCGGTCAAGTCGGTCCCCGACGTTCGGACAGGCGGCCCTGCCTGCCAGTCTCCAGAGCTTTCTCTGAGAAAGGCAGGTCTCTACAGTGCCCAGGGACAGAGGCTATTCAGTTTCTGCCACGGCATCACCATCCTCACAAAAGCGAATGGGGACCTTTCAGCGCTGAAAGCGAGTGGCGACCAGACCGCGCAGCTGCTCACCTCCCGGGACAAACACCCGAGGTCTCGCAGGCCCTCCCGCCTCCCTGGGAAGTCCCGGCGACTTCCCCACGAGAACGCGAGCGACTCACCAGACAGGTGTGAAAAGGGAAGAAGAAGAGAACGATTTCCAGGTTATTTCTTTGCACCAGAACATTTGAGTCCAGCAGAGATGCGCATAAAGCCTTCACCTAGAAATGACAAAGGACGCGAACGCTTCATTCCCAAGACATTTAGGATCACTTGCAGGCTACTCTTTAGTCATAAAAACGAAAGCAATGTTTCTAGGGAGCCTGGTGCCGCTGTGTGAAACCACGAGGAAGAGAACAGTAAGGGATACACACGGGAAGCCTGGGTCCCAGTTCCAGACCCTGGGGCTGTGTGACGTTGGGAAGCCGGCTGCCTGAGGCCCCACCTATTCCTCTCGGAGCTGGAGGGCTGTGGACCAGAGGCTCGGGTTCTGCGACTTCAAAGTCCACGATTCCAGAAAGGAATGTCTTTAGGTTCCAATAGAAATGCTCGGCTGAACTCAAACTCCAAAGACATTCAGTCAAACGCGCCCCAAGCAACTCAGGGCCTGTTTCAAGTGTCTGAGGATAGAAGGGCCACACAGCTGCACGGGACATGATGAGACAGCTCGGCGGCCCGTGCCAGTGGAAAGCTGTGGGAAAGCGGAGGAAGAGAGGGAATGATCCTTCTCCTGGGAGAGCTGAGCTGGGAGGACACAGTGCCTCCATCGGGCCCCTGGAGGAGTAGGGGCGGGCAGTGAGTGGAGGAGGTGTGGGGGGGGGGGGGCAGGGTTGGTGGGGGGAGACAGGCGTCCGCAGCCAGGCTGGGCCATGCAGGCCCTGACAGGCGAGCGAGGTGCCTGGAGTTGGGAGCGGACTGTCAGGGACACTCCTGAGTCCAGACTCCGGGCACAGGAAGCCCAGTAGTCTTCAAGCACTCTCCGGACAGGAACACAGCTGTGCATCTCTCACAGATCGAAAGGGAGGGGGTGGGGCGAGAATGGGAGGGGAGGAACCCCTTAGAGACTACTCATGGTCTGGTAGCAAGACTGAAGCAGTTGGGGCGGGGCCAGGAAAACAGGAAGAGATGGTACTGATGGGCAAGAGAGAAGGGAGGGTGTGTTCAAGGGCCTCCCGTGCAGGTGCTTTCCATCCACCTCTTCACTTAATCCTCAGAGCACCCTGAGGCAGGTCTATCAGGCCCACTTTGCCCAGAGGCATGGACTCAGGGGTAAGTAATTCACACCAAGTCGTGGACATTCTAACCACGGAATTCAATTTCCAACATTCGAAGTTCAAAGCATGGACGCACCACCAGGTGGCGACAGACAGCAGGCCATCAAACACACAGGAGGTGAGTTTGGGGAGAAGGCAGGAAGACCTGGGAAGTTCTAGGTTTTAAGGTCCTGAGAAAGCATGTCACTGCCAGGAAAGTGAGCTAGCCTCGAAGGGACTGGGGATGGACACCCGAGGAACCCCGACAATCTAGTTTTGAGAGCAACAGCGGCTGGGGCAGGACCAAAGCTGTGACCACCACCGGTGGGTGGAGGTCAGCGTGGTGCTGGGCAGAGGAAGAAATCGCGACTCTAGCTAATGCAGCGCAGGCTGTGCAAAGCTCTCCATGAACCTGACAGCTAACTGTGTGCTCGAGAGCTGGGGCGCCCAGAAGGGCCTCCCCGGGTGTGACAACACTCGCTTGGGTGCATAAATCGCCGCATGTTAAAAATAAACAGCGTATCCCGGGTCCCCGTGTGTGGGAGGGCGCCGCCTCCACATCTGGTCGGCAGCTCCGCATCACACACTCAGACTGCACGTCCCCGCTGCTCCCCAATGCCACTGTGCAGCCCCGGCGACAGCCCCTGCCTGCGTGCCCCAGGGCCCCCGCAGCCCCAACGAGGAGGGCAGCACCCACCGTGAGCCGGTGATCTGTCCCCAGCATGTGCTTCTGCTCCTTGCCGGGCACGTCCCTGTTGATGTGGCTCACCACGAAGAGTGAGGCGGGCAGGCGGACGGAAGGGCTGGCCAGGACGCTCCCCCAAAGGGCAGCATAAAACACCTCTTTGCCGACCACCAGGGACAGTCTCAGGAGCAGAGTGTCCGTCCTGTGGACAAGAGATGACAGAGTGTAAGGACTGGTCCCCGTATGTCCTGTCCACATCTCCGTGGGCTGCTCCGTGAACGCTTTGCCAACGGCCGGGCCCGTTCGTGCTTGTCGGGGAAACACGACTGTTCTCACTGTGCAGAGCTGCTGCCGTCTCTCGTCTTCCTGCGTTTGTCCACCCGTCCCTCACTGAAATGGAACTTGCGAAAACACACATATCCTGAGGCTTACAGCTTCTTGGCCAACAGGCAGGGTGAGACCCGTCTCTGCCTCTGGCCTGGCTGTGGTGCTGGGCTACTTTACCAGAGGGCGGGGCCACCTCCAGAAAGAGGACAAGCAGGGCGGCCACTAATATCGAAGCCCAGGGAGTCATTACGTGTCAAAAAAAAAAAGTGGATGTGATGGACTGCAGCCTGTAATGATAAAGGTGCTCCCAACTTGAGCACAGCCAGCCAAACATGTGCCAAGTGACATCTGACTTCAGAAATGCTGGGGACAAAATGCACCTGGGCCTCCCACTCCGCTGCCATTTCCAGGAAGCCTGGGACACTGCTCCCCATCCCCGCGCCCAGCACCTCTGTACGCTGACTCCCACTCAGGGAAGCTCTCCCACTGAGGGCGACACACACTCGCCTCTTATCGTTATCTAGGTGTCTCCCACGACAGCACGGCAGCAGTGACGCCGCGGGTTGCAGCTGCTTTTCCTGATGCCGACCACGGCCGGGCGCTCCTTTGCTCGGGTGCGCCTGCCACTGACCAGGGCACCTTCCCTGTCAACAGTGAAGACACAGCTGGTGGCCGGGTGAGAGCATCTGCCAATAAAACAGCAGAGGCAAATCCCCATAAAGGGCCTCCACTTAATGAGTGCCCCGACCCCGAATCCGGAGTGCCCCTTTCTCGCGTGCTTCCTATCTGCACAGAAGACAGAAAACAGTCACAGACGGACTGGCCCAGTGCAGTGAGGTGGCCTCCCCGGTCTCTGGTGTCTAAACTCTGTGTCCGCCTCCTGGCTGGGTCCCCAGGACAAGCTGAACCTCCGTGCATGTCAGCTACGAGATGGGGAAAGAGAGGGAGGTGGGGGAAAACGAGGGGAGTGTTGTGAAACCACTCGGCCCGGGAGTCCAGGGCCGTCGCTGCTTGGTCAGCTCCGCTGGCAGGCAGGTCCCTGGCGCCCCGACGAGCATCTGACACATGGCTAGCACTCGGAACAGCTGCCTCTCTCTCCCTCTTATTACGACCCAAACTGTCTCCAGCTGACTTTTCAATAATCCGTTCGGCACGTACAAAAACATTCCAGACAGAAAGTCTGCTAGCTTTTGATGTTAGAAGTGAATTCTGTTCCCCTGAAAAGTAGTCTGAGCCTTTTTGTCTCATAAACTATTTGTAGCGGAGGATGTGCGGTTTCATCCTCTCAGAAAACGAGCACAGATGGAGAGGCCTGAGTAACAGCCAAGGTTTAGGAGAAGCACGCGGGATGGCTTGGCAGCTGAAGGCATCGATTTCCCCTTCAGGGCTGGGCGGACGAAGCGTATCTGTGCCCAGCTCTGGGCAACGCAGCAAAGGCCCCATTTGGGGCAAAGCAACCCAGCGTCTGCAGTCACAGCAAGTCGGGCAGATGGGTCACTGTGTCCCCTGTGCAGACAGGATGGTCCTAAGCAAGGAAGAGAGTCCTATAGCAAATCCCCACGGCCACAGGTCTAGGACGCCCGGAGGGCCCCTCTCTCTCCAGGACCCCACTCACAAGACGACCAGCACCCAGACAAAACCCAGTGCAAACGGCAACGCACACACTGCCACACCCGCCTCTGCCTTCAGCGGCAGGTCCCCAAAGCACGCTCCCCGGAACGCCGGCCACAGCAGTGGGCTCTCCGCTGTCACAAACGCCACGCACGCTACCCCTTCTTCAACATTCGCAGCACACCGGCTAGTTTTCTTTATCAATACATGCAGCTTTAAGCCTCATTTTATTCTGAAAGAAATTAATGGGTATTAAAATGTAGGCAACGGAGAGCAAAGCAAGAACAAGGCACCTGGGGCTAACAGCAAAGCAGCCTTCTACCCAACGAGGAGTCCTGTTGTCTCAGTTGTGAAGCTACAGTGAGTGTACAGTTCAGAGCCCAGAACTCGCACTCCTCTCTTCAAACCAACCAGCACCCAAAGACAAGGTCAAACCCCAGCCCCACTACTCCCACCCTTCCCATGCGGCCTGGCCGCTGCTCCCTGCACCTCCTGCAAACACAGCTCCTTCAGCTGCCACCGAGTGAGTGAGTGACACGGGCCGTGCCCCATAAGCCACAGCCCTGGACGGGCAGACACCTTGTTGAATGGACAGTCATGAAAACCACCCGAGCCGTCACAACACCGCACAGGCAGGGGGGTGACAACAGCACCCTGCACCCCCCACCCCTGCCCGGATGGGGTGGAGCCGTCAGCAGGCTGAGACCCACCTGTCGTAGATCTCGGAGCCCTCCTCCAGGCCAGGCAGCAGGCCGATGATGAAGGCCTGGAGGCTGGGCAGGAGCAGCTTCTGCAGCGGGAGGAAGTACTTCTCATACAGGCCAAGCAGCACGGGCCTCACCGACATGGCCGCGTGCGCCAGGAGGGGAAACAGCCCGCAGCTTTGGGGAAGAAGAGGGGTGAGGTGGGATGAACGAGACACGTACTCAGAGGTCCTAGGTGTGCAGCCAGCTGGCCCCCTGAACTGGAGATGTATCCCTGACCTGGAGATGTAGCCCTGACCGGGTGGCTCAGTCAGTTGGGGCATCACCCCACAGACCGAAAGGTTGCAGGTTCGATCCCTGGTCAGGGCACATATAGGAGGCAACTAACTGATGTTTCTCTCTCCCTCCCTGCCTTCCCCTCTCTCTAAAAGCAATGAAAAAATGTCCTCAGGTGAGGACAAAAATAATAATAATAAATAAAACATAAATAAACTGGAGACGTTGACGCCTGCCTGTCCTGATAGGCCCCCCAGTGACATGCACGCCACACCCCTACGGGCCTCTGGGAGGGTGTGCAGGAGGCCGCCTCCCTGTGTGAGCCCCGCCCTCCGAATCCCACCAGCTTGCCCTTCACGGTTCTCGAGAACTGGGGCTCGGGTTCCTTGGATAATTAAAGGGGCCCTGGGGAAGCCATCGTACCTGTACAGGAACAAGTCCTTGGCCAGCCATCTGGTCCCCACGATTTTAAAGATGACCTCATAGGTTTCCAGGGCCTTCAGGTGCACACCACTGGGCAGAGCGGGATGCAGGCACTGCGCCAGTCTCTTGCTGATGACGCGCCGCCGTGGCAACAAGGAGTACTTCAGGTTACTCTGAAGTGCCTGGAAAGCAGGAGGAGAAACCCGTGAGGGAGAAGGTGGTGATGGTGGCAGTGGGAGACAGCAGCAGGCCACCGTGGCTGCAAGACATGAGACAGGACAAGAGGGTGGAGGGACTGCATGGGAGGGCCTGGCGGGCACAGGGCAGGCTCCAGGATGCGGTGCCAGGGACGCCTCCAGCACTGTTGGGCATGAGGCAGGCTCCAGACTCGAGAGCAAGAGAAAACTGTCTCCCTCAAAGTGACCGTCACCGTTGGGCCAGCTGCTTGGCCACTGGGCACCATGCGTGGGAGGGCCATGTGCTTCTGTCTGGGGCAGCCCCAGTCCACACAGAGCAGGCACCCTGCAGACTGTGGAGGGGGGGACTTCTGGCCCCGTGGAGACCCTGCACACCCTGGCAGCCCCTGGGTGCTGCCCAGCGAGGGGAAGAAGCCTGAACCGCCTGTCACAGCCAGGGGGCTCCGAGTGGGGGGTCCCCCAGAAAAGAAGGGTGGGGACACTTCTAGGCTGTAACTCCTGGCATTTCACCAGTCGGGTCCACAGCTGAAACAGAGCCCTGTTGGCTCCACAAAGCAGGACACAGGCCTTGTCTGTGCTATAGCATCCCTGGCGGTGTGCTTGCTGGGCGTGGGAGCAGTCAATGCCGGTCATCAAGGTTAGGGCCCCACGGCTGGGCGGGGCTTCGTGACTCAGTCTCGTAACACCAAGTGTCCATCACGGTCACGACGGTGGACGTAACTGACGCTGATATTTACTGAACGCCCCCACGGCGAAGCCGCACTTCCTAACACAGCCACTGTGAAGCCTCCGCAGCAGGGTCCCGCCACCCCCCTCACACTCTGTGACGATACAGGTCCATGTGGGGCCTGGCCACCGTCCTTCCCGGGCAGCCTGCTGACCTTCCTCCCCTCTCGGAGGTGGGATGGCCGCCTGCCACGTCTAGTTTCCCCTCTGATGGGCACCAAGTGCACACCAGTCGCACGGTGGGACCTAGGGGCGGGCCCCTCGGGGGCAGGTCTGGGTCCCTCCCCATGTCTTCAGCTCTCTGAGCCTGCAGTATGGTGGGCTGCCCGGAGGAAGTCACAGAACGGGCAGCTGACTGGTGCACGCTGTCGGCGAGTCAGAGGCGCCAGCCCCCGGACATCTGGTCTCAGGGCACGACCACCGTACTCTTATAAACAAACAAAACGATCCGCCTCTAAAGTAAACACTGAGACTACGTAGCAGGTAAAGAGCATTTTTCATCAGAAGCCTATGGTCTAACTGAACTCTCAAATTCAAAAAAACTACATTAAAAAAGTAGGTAAACTAGAGGTCATCAAGAAATACCCTAAAACATTATAAGAGTTTAATATCTTAAAACAAAGGTAAAGCCAGCAAAATATTTAAATGTGCTTATGTCCAAAAAGGCCCAAAAACCAAACAGCTGAGGGAGGAGGCGACCAAAACCCATGCTGCAGCGGAGAGCGAGGGCGAGCTGACCCACGGAGCTGGCAGAGAGGAGGCGAACCGGGAAACACAGAGGAAACAGGGCGTTCTGTGGTGGGCGTTTTCAAACCTACAGAAAAACAGGCACAAGAGCAATGTCACCATCATCCGGCTGAGCTTCAACGACAGGAACCCCGGTCAGTCCTGCGGACACGGCGCTTAGAAAGCAACTTCTGTGGCACGGCTGGCCTACCGGGAACGTGGTCCGGGCTTTGTCGGTAACTCAAGAGTGGCAGAGAGAACCTTGCAGTACTTTGGCAGGACAAAGCTGCTGCTCGTCAGGCCTTCCCAAGTGGCACTTCTGCTCAGGGTGCCCTCAGGGCATCTGAGGCGCCAACAATGTGACTCCTGCTGTGGTGGCCACCTGTCTGGGACCCGCCCGTCTCATTCCTCTGCCCTTCTGAAGTTAGACGTGGCAACCGGATGAGCGCAATGAGCAGAACACCACGTGCCACTCCTGGCATTGGCTCTGGAGGTGATACTTAACGGGAGAGTTTCTGGAGAAACACTTTGTGCCCTGGCCAGTGAGGCTCGGTCAGTTCAGCGTCCTCCCACAAAGCGGAAGGCTGTGGGTTCAGTTCCCAGTCAGGGCACACACCTGGGCTCCAGGTTCAGTCCTGGGTCAGGGCACATGCAGGAGGCAACCTCTCCCTCCTGTATGATCAGTGTTTCTCTCCCTCCCTTCCCCTCTCTCTAAAATCAATGAGCATGTCCTTGGGTACGGATGGAAAAAAGAGGGAGAGAGAGTGGAAGGAAGGAAAGAAGAAATAAAAGAAAAGGGAAACAGACTTTGCAAGTTGTAAGACTGGAAGTTAGCATCACCAGGTGAAAATGCTTTCCATGTACAGAAATCAAAAGCACTGCTGGGAACAGGAGTCCCCCAGAAGGAACTGCTACTCCCCAGGGTGACAATTCACGCAGGGAATGGGATTTCGGGCCCCAGTGAAACGCCTTCTATGGGAGCAGTACCGAGTAGCATCTCACAAACACGCCTGCATGAACCCCAGCCCACCTTGTGGTCCATTAGAAAAGGTGCTCTCTTCCCCGCCACCTCCTTCTCTGTCCCGAAGCTTACGGGCCAGACCACCAAGGAAGAACCAGATGCACCTGGTCAGTGGTAAAGGCCACCACAAGTCTGGCCCCCCAATTGTCTGCCTTTATGAGACCTTTTCTTTAGCCCCACAGATGGCTAGCATACAGCCTTAGGGGAACGTCGTATTTTTAGGGCAAACTTCAAAGAGCATGGGAGTTAGCTCATGATTCATTCCCTCCCTCCGGCTGCTGGGAACTCCGAACTCCAAGTGCTGGTTGGGCCATGCGGCTTCTTCACTCAGCACCCTTGATTTGGAAGCTGCTCAACCTGTGAGCGGTCAGCTCATGTGCCTGGGCAGGGGCACGGGGGTGGCCAGCCCCCCGCCGGGCTCCCAAAGACAGCAGGAAGCTGGAGGGGTTCTGCTGCACCCTCTCTGAGAGGGGGAGTCGAGCGTGACGCCCACAGCCACTGCTGCTTTGGAAAAAGAAAATGTTCTACTCAGATCAGCCAGGCCAGGGAGGCTCTGAAACTGAGTGTGAGGCCCTGCGGCTCACAAGCGGACACAGAAAATAACGCAGCGGCCCCTCCAAAATGGACACACTTGATTTGCTTATCCAGTCACCACGAGACCCAGCCACCCCGCTGGAACACGTGATCTGCACACTCACGTTCACGGCAGCATCAATCTCAACAGCCAAAATGGTGGGAAACAACCCAGGTGCCCACTGAAGGGTGATGGATAATCGAGATGTGGTCCACACAGTGCGACATGACTCGGCCTTGGAAAGGAAGGACGTTCCGACACCTGCGGCAACAGGGATGAACCCTGAAGACATTACTCGAAGCCGGCCAGTCCGAAAGGGACAAATGCTGCACGAGGTCCCTGGAGCAGTCAGATTCATAGACACAGAAAGCGGAATCCTGGGTGCCGGAGGCTGGGGGCAGGGTGCTCGTGTTTATGGGGTACGCAGTTTCAGCCTGGGAAGGTGAAGAAGTTCCAGAGGTGGACAGTGGGATGCTTGCACGACGATGCGACTGCCACTGAACTGAGCTCCTGAAAATGGGATGGTATTTCACCGCCGCCAGGAAAGAAAAAAGAAACGAGTGCCGCATTTCCTGCCACTGTGCTCGTCGGTGAGCGCAAGAACCACAAACTCGTGAGTGGTGGTCGCACACTGGACTGAACTACAAACTCCTCCCAGACCTGCGGAAACAGAACTCCTTCTAACAAGTTCTGAAGGGACCCAGGGGCTTGGTTCAGCCTCTGCTGAGTATGAGTTTTAACCCTTCGTTAGCAAAATAGCCACCCTGAACTGAGTGCCACCTCCTGGTGCCCGAAAGCCCCCGGTTTCCCCGCACCCCCTGCCAGGTGTTCAAGAGCAGCCAGCGTGGGAGCCCGGACCAGCGCCCCTGCTTTCCAGCCTCCACCCTGTGCTTTGCTTTGGGAGGACCCTTCTCCAGGGGGAAAAA
Organism: Desmodus rotundus; assembly: GCF_022682495.2. Lineage (NCBI taxonomy): Eukaryota > Metazoa > Chordata > Mammalia > Chiroptera > Phyllostomidae > Desmodus > Desmodus rotundus. The sequence goes on along the minus strand of NC_071388.1, from coordinate 4,242,371 downwards.
GTGCAGAGAATAGTTCCAGGGAAGTTCCATTGTTTGGGTTGTTTTTCAGGAAACCAGAAATCCACAGGGACTGGACACTGAATAAAAACGATATATAATTTCAAAAAAAATAAAAGATATGATGCTTTGTACAACTACAGAATAAATACCTCAAAGAACAAATGGACTGGGAAGGAGAAAATGGCCCTGGTTTCAAAATCACTTTTTAAAGGGCTAAACAGAAAAAAGAAACTATAATTAAACGGGAAATTAAACTTCCTCATTTATTTTACTCAGGCACCATATTATTTTTAAAGCATTTCTTGAGCTATAATTAAGATATAATTACAATATTTTTAATCTCATTGTATTCATGGGCTCAGCAGGGGGACCTTAAAACAAAATAATAAAATACAAAATAAAAACTTGAAAAAAAGGTTTGAACCACATCCGAGCGTTATTACTAGAGACCAGGAAGTGTCTCGTTTGCTCCACCCAGACGGTGCTGGTTTCACTTGGTGTCACTGGGACATCACACGATCATCACACGCTCATCACACACTCGGTCTCTCCAGGACTCTCGGCAGGGTTTGGAATGGGTCCACGTAAGAAACATGGTTAAAAACCCCACAAGGGTGGACCATGGACTCAAAAAGTAATTTAATACCCTTCAAATAATTCAAAAACGGATTCAATACATTTTATGTTATGTACATTTTACCTAAAATGGTTAAGATGATACATTTTTTGTGTATTTTATCACAATTAAAATTTTTTAAAAGGCAATTTTACAATATGGGTGGGAAAAACTCTCTTTGAGTTTCAAATGTTGAAGCCTGTAACATAAAAGTTTAAACGTTTCCTTTGGAGTTCCCAGCAGAGTGCAAAGCAGAGCGAAGGTGCGGAGTTCAGGGCACAGGACCTCATCTGTCCGTGAAGAAACGGAAGCAGCTGATTGACAAGCAGGCCTCTCCTAGAGTGAACGAGTGAATGGAAAACTAGCGCGTGCCTTCCTCCTAGAGGTCGGTCAGCTTCACAGCGATGCTCGTCTCATGCCCCCACACGGAGTGGTGCAGAGAGTAAGCCGGGCCAGCTGGTAGCAGCTTGAACACTCATTAAGTCTTTGCCAAGAGCCACCAATAACACCCTCCCGGAGAGAATGAAGACAGAACAGACTCTGAGTAATAAAAGGACTGGCCAGGGCTGCCCACGTGAAAGTACACCAGGCACTGATGGCAGAGGGTCAAGTGGCTTGGCCACCTTGCCTGCTTGGGGGTGGGGGGTGGGGGGTGGGGGATGGAGAGGCAGGCGAGGTGGGGCTGGGTTTCACAGGCGGCCACTGAGCTCAGCTCTTGTTTAACCGGGGACCAACACCTGTTTGACTCCTCTGTAAACAAGGGGCTTCCTTCTCAAAAATGTCACCAACTAAAACGTCACTGTACTGCACGCGGGGCAGGCGATCAGTCAACTCTCAGCACGGTTGAAACTGTTATTTTTCTGCTTTTGCTTAAACAAATTGTAATTCACATACAAGTGATATATTTAACAAGCCAACCAAAGCCTACTATTTTGCACATCAACTTGTTAAATTCAGAGCCAGAAGAGAATCCTGGGGACAGATTCTCATTAGAAATTTCAAACAATCTCCAAAACTCCTCCATGGAACTCAATATTCTTGCAAGCTTACACGCAGAAGAACAGAACTAGCTAAATGAGACTAAATCTCATCCCCTCCTGGGTGGAGCAGCCTTCTGTAGAGCACCCCTAGCAGCCCTTCCCGATCCTCAATGCTAGATCGGGAAGGATTCGGAGTAGCTGCTAGAGCTCGGCCCTCATCCCCACCCCCCCAGCCGGGGGGCGCTCTGGTTTGGCCAGCCCAGGGGCTCAGGCACCAGACCCTAACTAGGGTCAACTCAGTCTCAAGGTGAGAGGTGAGAACACGCCTCTCCAGGCTGCACCACCTGCTCAATCTGATCCGCATCTGACCTGTGCTTTGCGTGCCCTGCCCCCAGACAAGCTGTCTACATAGAAGTGGGTGCACCAGCTCTCGGGGCTGGGGGCAAGGGGCCACTGACAAGGCACACAGGAACCGTGAGCGTGGCAGGAAAGCCTGGCTCCCTCCAGATCAGCTCAAGCCCAAAGCTGGCTCTTCTCTCCAACACCAGCAGCTGTAAAACTGCCCAGGACACGGAGAACCAGGAGGCAGACTGTGCGGCTGGCACAAAGCAAGTGCTGGAAGAACACGACCTCCCAAGGAAGACAACGAAGGTTCCGTACTCAGGGTGGAGACAGAAAACCCTCTGCAGTCTCTCTGGAAAAGCCCAGCGCCAGCCAGGACCGCGCCGTGCAGACGGCGAGGGCACAGGTCAGCACAGGACACCCTGCACCTTTGAAGGACGCACAGGCTTCTTTACTGTCAAGGAGCAAGTGTGCTGCCTGCATCCGCCCTCAGGAGGGGCGGGCTCCAGTGGGCACCGGGAGGTCCAGGGTCGCCGGCTCGGTTACAACGCTTCCAGCTCTAAAGAATCGGCCATCCAGCTACACAAGTCTGACTGAAGGAATGTGTCACTCACAACCAGAAGTCTACAGAGGGGCCTCCTGGCCATGCCTCTGGATGTTACAGTGGGGAGGGGGCAGCATCTAGTGGACAGAGGCCAGGACGCTGACAAACACCCTCCTGTGCACAGGCAGTACCCCCGATCCCCGGTCACAGACGTCCCCAGTGCAGAGGCCGAGCAGCCCTCCTCTACAGCAGCCCCAAACACAGAAGTGGTGACCCTGAACTTGAACCCATGTACTCTGCTTACAAGCTCAGTGTTCCTTCCTCTGTGTGGCACCCAAGCCAAGCACTGGGAGAGTCAGGCTTGAGTACGCTCATCACCAGAAGCACGAGGGGAGGGTACCAGGTAAGGCAGAATTGTGTTCTTAGAAAAAAGTGATTCAGTTATTTCCAAACGGGTCAGGTACCGAAATGGACAGCATGCGTTTCTTGCTATATGGGGATAAGAAGCTATTCTGGTTAATAAACAAGGAATAAACTGACCCCTGATGAGACAGGAACATGAGGGGGCCTGCAGGGTTGAGATAATGGTAACGCACTAGAGGCATGCCCATAAAAATAAGTGCACGCAGGGTGGGGACAATGCACCCCAGGCTGCCCTTCCCTGGGATGGGGTGTAGCTGGCACGGCTGCCTGGCCAGGGCACGGCTTTCTCCCGTGATGGCATGTGTTACTTCCACTGCCATCAAGGCCTCCGCATGATTCCCTCTGCCCGTGGAGGGGGGGGGGCAGTGAATGGAGCCGCCTGCAAAGTGTGTTAGGGACGGCAGAGTCCCCGCTTTGGGCCCGTGCAGTGGCCACACAGAAGAGCGCCGCCCAGTCTGGAGCACCACGCGGAACTGAGGCCAGAACGGGAAATCAACTTCCACCCTATTGGTGGCACTGAAGTTTTGGACTTCTTTGTTACAGCGGCTAACACTACTGCAACAACAAAGACACTGAGAGTATCGTCATTATTTAAACTGTTCCGGAAAATGCTAGCAACGTGAGAAAAAAACACAGACTCAGTAAATTGGTTGATGGTATGCCTGTCTACCTGAAGAACTCAAGGCAATCAGCTGAAAAACCTAGGGGAAAAATTCACAAAGATGGCTAGTTTCCAGATTCCATAAATGGATGGTTTCCTACATGCCAGCAAGCAGTTGTAACGTACAGTGGAAAACAACCCCATTCCAAAGAGCACACATACATGTATAGAACATCTGATGCATTTTAGAAACAGGAATGACTTACGGAAGAAGAACAACTAAGTCCTGAGGGACGCGAGCGAACAATTTTTAATCAATGAAGAGAGCTCCCACACTTCTCCGTGGGAGGGCCCAGCTGTATAATGATGGCACTTCTCCCCCAAATCCTCTATTCTTGTTACCTAATGCACTCGACCCCCAAAAGACTTGTGGGCCTTCCAAGTGATTCCAAAGTCAGTCTGGAAGACAATGAGCCGGGAATGGTAGAAAGATTCTGAAACAGGTGAGGAACGAGTCTGGGCTCAGAACCTGGTCCTGCCAGGTAAGGACGTCAGGAAGCACAGCCGCACCACACTGCCTCTGGCACCAACGCAGACACGCTAGTGGGTTGGAATGAAGCCCACACACAGACTCGCGTGTCCAAAGGTTCCCCTCGACGACCAACGACACAGGGACTCCCCCTCTGGCATTAAACCTTGACGAAATCTGCACGTGTGGAAAACGGTCACGAGAGCTTCGTTTAGAGTTATGAAACCCTGGAAGTAAACCAGTCCAACAATGAAGAGCTTCTAGATCGCGTCCGTTCACACACGCATGCGCACACGCAGGGCTGAGAGCGCCGTAGACGAACTGCTCTGTCTGCCCTTCCTGCCCCTTCGTCTGCCGTGAGCATTTACTCTGTTGAAAGCCCAGGTCACCTGGGACACCCCACGAAGGGTCGCTGCCAAACTTAGGCTGTTACAATGAAACAGTGAAGATTTTTATGGTTCCTATGTGTTGTATTTCTACAGGATTAATACAGATTTACCATAATCACAACTAACGCTAGTCATCAGTCATCTGGGAAAAGCAAAAGCCGCAAGCAGCGATGACAATACCCCGACCGGCTGAAAGAGAGAGACTGCCCACGCCGGTGCTGCTGACCGCGTGCGAGAACTGGAGTTCAGCGAGTGTGTACCCGCTGGAAGCAACCCAACGTCCATCAACGGGGAGATGGGTAAACAAACGGAGTACTTCCCCGGAGCCCTGCTCAGCAATAAAAAGAAGTGAACTGTCGGCACACACAACTTGGATGACTCTGAGAACGACTGAGACCAGCTCTGCTGAGTGAGAGAAGCCGGATGAGAGAGAGAACATCCTGCGTGATTCTGCTCCTACAAAATTTAGAAAACGCACACTGATCTGTAGCGAAGAAAGCAGCCCCGCGGTTGCCAGGGGACCGGAGCAGGGCGGGAGGAGGGACTACAAAGGGCACCAGGAAGCTTCTCGGGGTGACAGCTACACGTCCACTGTCTTCCTGCAGTGATGGAGTCGCAGGGAAATACACGTCCAAACCCATCAAGTTACACTCTTTACATGTGTGCGGAGCTTCCTGTATGTCGATAGAGCTACAAACTAAAGACCATTGTAAAAAGATAAATAAACAGAAGTGTCTACATTTGACTCAAATAAAAGCTTGAACATTGGTATTCACGTTCAATCAATTGTCCTTTTTAAAAACAGCCAAATTTAATTTATGAGTAGTAGTCTGTTTGGGCTGCAGTAGTAACTGAGGACCTCAGACGGGGGGCTTAAACAGACGTTTACTTCTCACGGTTCAGGAGCCTGGAAGTCCAAGGTCAAGGTGTTGGCTGACAGAGGGGTGCCCTCCAGCTGGGTCCTATGAGAGGGAGCGACTGACCTGTCTCTCTCTCTCATAAGGCCACGGTCCTATCAGATGAGGGCTGCGCCTTTGTGACCTCATTTAACCTCGCCTACCTACTGTGTGCCAGAGAGAGTCACACCGGGGGCTGGCGCGTCAGCACAGGAATTTAGGGGGGGCACTCAATTTGGTCCACAGCACCTCCCTTACCATGGCCTCACATGACATTTCCAGCTTCATAACTTTCTGGACAAAACTTATAAAATGAAAGTGGGCCACAAAGTCCCTTCCCTTATCCATAAACTCAGTGCTGCTGGACAAGTTGTTGTCATTAGAGTACTGGAGAAACAATTCATCTGTCCAAATCCGTGTCCACCCGTCCAGCAGATCTGACGGGGCACAGAGGGTCCTCGAGCTATGGCCTGAATGTCTGCGTCCCCTGGTGTGATGGATTTGGAGGTGGGGCCGCTAGGGGGGTCAGGAGGGCGGAGCCCCCATGAATGGGACGAGTGTCCTTGTGAGAGAGACCCCAGAGAGAGGACACAGTCTCTGAACCAGGAAGTGGGATCTCACCAGACACGGAGTCTGCTGACACCTTCACCTCGGACTTCTAGCCTCTGGAACAGAGAGCGAGTCACCCAGTGACTGTCTGGGAAGTCCCTTGTCTGTGGTCCTGTGTCATGGTAGCCGTGCAAACTCACACAGACCCCACACTCAGGACACTTTGTCTGAACCAATACTATTTAACAGACCAAGTAGTTGATTGGTGCTCGGGTGAAAATCGGGGTCCAGTTCAGACTCATAGAGGTTTTGGGGAGACATGGTACTGGAGCTGACCTGCATAGGCCCGGCCCCCAAGCTCCCTCCCGTCTCTTCCCTCAGTGCCACTTCCCTGGGCACCACTTCCCCTGGTGCCACAGCACAGTCTGAAAGGCGCACGCAGGGGGCTCTGCTGTAAAAAGGAGGGGTCTGCAATGAAGCAGTGGCTTCAGAAGCCGAAACAGGATGCCCAGGACCCCCGTTTCCTGTGCTGTGCCTGCCGCCTGCTCTCTGATCACTTATGAAACTGAGGGTGCTGAACAGAGGCAGCAGAAAAGGGGTTTCATCTAGGAGCCTGAACGCCGTTCCTGGAAGGAAGCCTTGGTGAGAAGGTTTCCAGATGCACAGACTCGCCCCACTTGTGCCATCCTTCATTTCCGCAGGCACAGTTCCGGCCCGGGCTCGGTACAGCACGGGGTTCCTGCCGCTCAGAACGCACCGGGTCTGCTGAAAACACTCAGCGAGGGGGTGGCTGGAAGGTCAGATGCACAGTTGAGCGAATATGACCCTATCCGTGCGGGCTCCAGAAATCCATTCTCAAACCTCATCCCCCTCCCGCCGCCCAGGGGCTCTCGTCACAGGTAAGGCAGCAGTCACCTGGCTCAAGGCTTTCCTGGCAGCTCCAGGGCTTCCCTCCCTCCCAGCACAAACCCGTGATGGGCCCTGGCTACCTCTCCTCCCTCACGTCCTGTCACCTGTCCGCCCAGCCACGCCCTCCCCCACTGTACCTTGGACGTGAGCCCACGCCCCAGATGGTCTCCCAGCCAGCTCACCAGCTTGTGCGCTGCACCCCGCCCTCGGCTCAAATGTCATGTTATCGGAGAGCCCTCTGTCTCAACAGCACCCCATCCTCCTTCCTCGCTGCCCGACTTCCCTGGTTCACTCTTCCCCGTAGCGTTCAGCACCTGACATCACACCTTTATCTGTCGTCTGTCTCCTGCCACCAAGCCTCACGCTCCTTCAGAGCAGGAACTCGGTGTTCACTGCTGCCGCCCCAGCACCCAGGTGTCCCTGTCTTGGCTCCACCACTGTGGCACTTTGCTAGGCCTGCTGTCACAGAGCGCCGCCCAGCGAGCACGACAACAGAAATGTGCTGTCTCACAGTCTGGAGGCCACACGTCCAAGATCAAGTTGGGGGCAGGGCCAGTTCCTCCCAAGGCTGCGAGGGAGGATCTGTTCCAGGTGGCTCCTCTCGCTTCAGCCGGTCAGCTGTCTCTGGTTCCTTGATTTATAATTGCGTCACCACGATCTCTGCGCCATCCTCTGGCGGTGGCCTCCCCTTTTCACAAGGACACCAATCACACTGGCGCAGGAGCCACCCTACATGACCTCATTTTAACGCGGTCACCTCGGCAAAGACCCAAAAATGGGATAAGGTCCTATTTGAGGGACAGGGGGTTAGGACTTCAACTTTTTTTTTTTTTTTTTTTGCATATAATTCAACCCATAAAAACCACAGCCATATGACACTGGGCGAGTTAACCTCCAGCAGTGAAATGGTGCTAGTAATGGCACCTACCTCACTTGGATAAAGAACCCAGTGCCCTGACAGCGAAGAGGTACACCCTGCCCCCTTCCGTGAGCCCCGCAGGCCCTGACATGAAATAAGCTCATGGGCTGGGCTCTGCAGCCGGGCAGCCAGGGTCGGACCCCCGTGCTGCCTGCTGGCTCTGACAGTGCACCAGGTGCCCCGTCTGGGGCCGGCCTCGAGACGGGCAGAGAGGGCAACGTGGCAGCGTGTGGCAGGTCCTGAGCTCACCAAGTACTCTCGGTGAGTGTCGCCCCTCCCGGGCAGGGCTGAGGGAGGGGCCGTGTCACCATCACCCTCACCCCACTGATGTCGTGCAAATTCTTCAAGGGGGCTGCTCCCACTCGCTGCCGGTCACAGCACCAGGACAAGAGGTGCAAGGCAACAGGACACCGGAGCAGGGCTGCATGGAACCAGGTACCAGCTATAGCAAAGGGCTGTCTTTTTAAATGTTTATCCACCACAACTCCTATGCAACAGCATTCGCACACCTACCAGATGCCTCACACTAACCTGTCCCTACGTGAGGCCCAGTCTCCGGCCCTCCCTCGGGGCCACACCTACAGCCTCCTGAAATCCTGGGCAGAAACCTGGGAGTCACACTTGACTCCTCTTTTTCTCACATCTCACACCTGATCCACGAGCAAACCCTGTCACCTACAGCTGCGAAGTGTGAGGCTATAATGTGTATTCGAGCCCAAACCCTGCCCCAAAGCACCGCCCCTCACAGCAGCAGCTCCTGAACCTGAACTCCTGTCTCTGCCTCGCCTGGCCCCTCCCTCTGCTACCCCAGCAGAGCAGCTCCAGAGGCTTCTAGCACGCTGGAAGGGAAGCCAGGCCAGCTCCTCTGCTCAGCTCGCCCTAGGGCTCCCTGCAGACCCCGTGGCCACTGTCAGACTCTCTTTTGAAGGACCCACACAATCAGGAGCCTTCCCTGCCCCTTGCCTCTGTGGCCCCGTCTCCTCTGCTCTCCCCCGCCCTTCGCCTGCTCCATGACCTCACTGGCCTCAGACACACCAGACCCTCTGAACCTGACCCAATGGTGCCTTCTCAGCAAGGTGTTCCTTGATAACCCCGTTCAGTATCACATCGTCCCCCCAGCACTTGCTGCCCCTCCCTTTTCTGTTCCCACAATGCTCATCTAGCTAGGACCACAGCCCCTGGCCCCCACCAGAATGTGGGCAGGGTCTTGGTGGTTTTGTTCTCTGCTGCACCCTGATACCTGGAACAATACTGGCCTGTTGGAAGCGCTCCATTAGCTACTGAATGAATGGATGGCTGGCCAGTGCTTTGAACTCCTTAAGGAAGGGTCACAACTGACTTGATAACACTCCCAGGTCTATGCTCCAAAGAAGTGAGGGCAGGTGTCCAAACAAGAACTTGTACCCAAATGTTCACAGAATACTAAACATCCTGGAGGTGGAAATGCAAAGGTCACCGGATAAATGTATAAACCACCACGTCTGTCCTTACAATGGAAAGTCTTTCGGCCATAAAAAGGAATGAAGTATCGGTACATCCTACAACACGGATGAACCCTGAAAACATGCTAAGTGAAAGAAGTCGGACACAAAAGGCCACCCACTGCATGATTCCGTTTATACGAAATGTGGGGGCCAGGGGCTGGGGCAGGGAGGGGTGGGAGGGGCTTTTCTTTTGGGGCAGTGAAGATGTTCCGGAACTAGGTAGCGGTGTTTCACAACGTCGTGAATGTCCTAAAACCCCCTTAACGATACACTCAAAATGGTTAAACGGTGAATTTTACGTTAGGTGAATTTTACCTCAACATAACAAGGAGCGCATGCACCTCCCAAAGGTGCTATTTCTGGATTCCAGGAGAGCCAAGCACTAAGACAGCGTAACATCCGGAAGAACCTGAATACGCCTAAATCCCACTCCAGCGCTTCTCCCTTCCTCCTGCAGCTGCCACCTGCAGCCGCCACCTGCAGCCACCACCTGCAGGCATGACAGTGAGTGTGTCTCAGCCTGAGGATTCCCGCGTTAGAGCTCTACAAGCAGACTCTGGGCTCCTATTTGCTCTTTTCTGACCTCTGTCCATTCCAGCCAGTGCCCAAGCCATGACCTCCACAGGTTGCAAATACACTTTGCGAGATACCACGCAGTTCCCGGCCGATGCCTACACGCAGTAACTGCCTCTCCGTGCTGTGCCTGACAGCCCCCGTGTACGTGCAGATTCACGGTCAGCCTTCTCCCCTCCCTGCCCTATTCTGTGAAGAGGTAAATGCAGAAATTCTTTCTCTTTAGCAAGGTTTGCTACAGTGCCCCGCACTTACGACCTGGAACTGGATTGCTGCAGAGTAGGGCTGGGCATCCCCCCAACTCCCACACGGCACTGGGGCTCCAAAGTCAGGTATCCTGGCCAGCAGTCCCAGCCACACAGCCACAGAGCAGGCGCAGCCTCCTCCAGCCCAGGTATCTTCTACCTGTGATCCCAGCGGTCCCAGCGGCCACCGCGGTGCTTGGCCATTACTGTGCCACCCCCTCAAAACGGGATGGAAAAATACAATGGTCTCCTCTCCAGAACACAAGGTCATGCCCACAGGTGACCAGTTTTGGTCTTCCTACACCTGGCCCCTTTCCTCATCCAAACACACACAGTTTCTGGGCAGACTTCAATATTTATTTCATCCTTTATTCTTCCAGGAATTGCCAAGGAGCAGTAAAATGGCCAAAAAAGTAGGCCAAAGAAGAAAAAGACATTAAGTCCTAGGCAGTACCTGAAGAACAATTCATCTTTGAATAAGTGACTGGACAGTTTTATTGTTGAGAAAGACTGTTGGGCTATTCTCCTTCTACACCCACACTATAATTCTGTGCTCAGGGAAAAAGCTGGAAGGAGGTATGCAGACTGACAGGTGAACAGCAGGTAACGCCGGGTGACAGAATCGTGGGTGGTTCTTCTCACCTGTACTTTCTAATTATTATAATTACCACGTGCTACGATAATAAGACAATGCCTCACAAAAAGTAGGACAGCAGCTGTGCCCCGGCCCGCACGCCATCCAAACGCGCCCCGCCCACATACCTTGTTGAGCTTGCCCAGGGAGGAGATAAGATCCGCCCATTCACTGGAGGACTCAAAATTTCTTAAAGCCTTTTCGATCACTGAAGAGTAATTTTTGTATCTGTAGTCATTTAGCAGTTCCTGTTCTTCTGGATCCATCTTACATTCTTGCAGCAGAGTAAGTGCCTGAAAGCGAATCAAAGGCAAACCAATGAGGCAGCTATTCCAGGACGTAAATCGTGCCCAGCCCAGAGCTAGAGGACACCCGTCCGTCTGCAAACACCGACGCACACAAACTCCCTGGGCGGGCGATCCAATTCAAATATTTAGCAAGGCTTCCAGACCAGGCACTTTGGTACATGAAAGATAAACAGATCGGGCCTCCAGGGCTCTGATCATGTACTGACGGAGCAGGCAGAAGCAAAAACGCTAGAGTTCCACCCCATCGACACAATTAGTTCTAGGAGCGAACCTCACGAAGCGGCTAACTGCATATTGTTGCCGATTGGCAACTGTGAATGCAGAGGTCCCCTCCCCCTGTAGGGCATTAATAACACCTACGGAAACAGCCCATTTGGCCGTCCAACCCTCTACGGCTCTCCTAGAACAAAGGACTGGAAATACTCTAGAAGAGAATCTGGTGGGGGAGAATGTTAGAAAACACGAGGATGTAAGAGTGTGGCGTGTGACAGCCTGTTCAGTTACTGGACTCCAGCCACCCACTGGGCCGCACGCCAGGTGCTGCCGCCACAGCTTTGGGCCGGAGGGTAGGGTCTGGATGCACGTTGGTCACACCAGGACCCCAGGAACCATCGTTTTGTTCTTCTTGCCTTGGTAGACTCTTTTATCTTTTCCTGTGGCTAGACGCATTCATTATACATGAACCGCTGTAGCTATTACAAAGCCCAAGATGTAGACGGTCTAATCCCAACTCCAAACGCAGCCACTTCCCCTCGTTTTTAGCCCCGTGTGACAGATGGGAACAAAGACCAGGCAACGCTGCACTAACCTGACTTTGTGAAAACATCCATCATCACACGTCCTAACGTACACAATGCACAGGCACGCTTACATCAAGTTCTGTTTTTATCCCTTCGTTATAAAAGTCAGTGATGGTATTTAATGCTGATTGTGAAGTATTCTATACTTAAGACTCCTAAGTACCAGAGGACACCCTCCCTCCAGTCTCCAGCACCCAGACCAACCTCAGAGGGTAGGCGGGTTTGTGCCTGCATTTGTTTTGAAGGCTTACACGTCCAGAATCCTGTAAGGTTCTAGGATACCTTCGATACACACTTTTTGAAATAAAAATATTTCCTATGAAAAAATCTGAAAGTCAGCCCATTGGTCTATTCAAACAATTACAACTCTGAAAAATATTCCACAAGGTGTAGAAATGTCATTCCAGACACCAAGCCTTGGGTCCTCGTTTTCTCTCTCTTTTTGCTCAGGGATCTCCCCATTCCTGTAACTTACAAATACCATCCTCATGCTAATAACCCACGGATTTGCAACACCCGCCCAAACCTCCTCCTCTGATGGCCAGATTCCTGCAAATGTCTATTTGACCCCTCTGCCTGGATGGGGCACAGGTGTCTCAAACTTAGTGCATCTCAAACTAGACTCCCGGGTGTACCTCAACAAAAGGTGGTCCAGCCACACTTGTTTACTGGCCACTGGTGAAGGAACGCATCTCCTGACTGGCAAAGCGAAGGAACAAAGTACTGGTACCAGCTGCAGGACGGACGAACCTGGGAAATACACGCTTGGTGGCAGAAGCCAGTCCCAAAGGCCACGTCTGACTGTTTGTATTAAATGCCCAGCACAGCTGAATCTACAGCATGGCAAGTGCTTGCCGCACGGGCGGGAGTAGGAACAGGGAGTAACCACAAATAGAAACAAAGGATCTTTTTAGGGAAATGGAAATGTGCTAAAATTGGCTTATGGCAATGGTTGCACAACTCTGCAAACTTACTAAAACTCACTGACTTGAATACTCCAATGAAATGTTATGGTCTGTAAATTACACCTCTATTAGGCTATTTAAAAAAATCCCTTTACTCTTGATTCCATCTGCTCGGCATGTTCCTTCTCCAGTCTTCCTTTCCTCAGAAAGTGGCTCTGTCACCCACATCACTCTGGACGCTTCCTCCTCTTCACTGGTCACACTCAACCCAAGTCCAGTTGGCTCTTCTCCCAAAACACCTGTGACCTAACTGGCTCTCATGTCCACTGCCGCACTGTGCATGGCATCCCAATTCTAGTGCATCTCCTTCACTCTGACCTCCCCACCGCACTTGGCACAGTGCTCCAAGAAGCCTCTTCCCGTGCATTCAAATGCATACCCTGGCCTGGTAGCTGGTTGGTTAGAGCATCATCCGATACGCCAAGGTCACTGGTTGAATCTCCCGTCAGGGCACATACAAGTACCAACCAATGAATGCATCAGTAAGTGCAAAAACAAATCAGTATTTCTCTCTCTCTCTCCCTTCCTTCCCTCTCTATAATCAGTAAATTAAGAAAAACAAAAAACACCCCCACCATGTTTAAACTCCCCATTAAGCGTACAATGAATCCTAACCCCCCCCCCCCCAATTCATCCCTTGGCCTACAAGGCTCCACTTACCTCTTGGAGGCACTCTGCTTATCCTAAGACTGACTCATCCTGCCCCAGAGCCTTTGCACATGCGGGGCCTCCCTGCAAAAACGCAGCGTGCTCTGCATACACACCCACACCATTGCCCATTCATTCTCGGGAAGGCCTGCCCCTTTTTCTGAAATAGCCTTCATTCTTTAAAAATATTAAGGATGGTAAACAGAGGTGGTCATTTATTTTGCCAAGTAGGAAGTCAGTATATCCAAATATATAGTCCCTAACTATTTTCCCCCCCCAGGAAACTTTCAGGTGTGAAATCCCAGGATCTTGGAACCACTGCAATCTCAAGCATCATCTGTCTGTTCTCTATATTACAAAGTGTCTAAGAGCTAGGAAAAGAAACATGAAGGAGACTGGGTTCCCCTCTCAGTTCATCATCCAACGAAAGGGGAAATACCTAAACACATAATTTCAGTTTAATGTGGCACACACAGGGACAGAGGGTGAGCTGAAGTGACAGAGCAACGCTGGTAAGAGGCAAGGCCAGAGGACGCCCACCCAGCAGCAGAGGGTGCTCAGAGCCCACAGGTGTGGGCGGCTGCTCGGCAGGAAGAGCCTGGTCACTGGTAACGTGTGTGTTTAGGAGGGCGGCAAAGGGGCATCACCGCTCATGGCAAGGAGGGTGTCGGCCAGGTGAGAGCAGGTAACTGCAGCAGTCGATGTCATGCTTGGCTAGGTGAAGGAATACTATTCAGTGTCACCAACAGCACAGTGGAGAAGTTTGAAAATGGTCACTCAGGCAAGCTCCTTTATTTCAACATGAGGCATTCGCGACCATGCTGTTAAGGAAGTCTCCTGGAAGACTTGCGAAATCCATCATTTACGCATGCATTTATCTCATGCAACACACGAGTCCCGTGAGAAGGGTCTCACTGGCCTCCAGGTGAGGATGCCGGGAATCAGGCCCTTTGGAAACTGCCCAGGTCACACGGCAACACCCGGCAGACGCAGGGTCCCAGCCAGGCCAGAGCCACTCAGCCTGCAATACATTATACTGCAGGTAAAATGAACAGCTCAGCCCTTACAGTCGCTCTTTTGACATTGACTTTGCTCTCGACCCTGAATACCTTTTCTGTGCAAGACTCTGTAGCTCAAAGACTGGTGGAGTTCTACAGCCTACCAACAGTTAGTTAAACACACAGAAGAGCCCTCCCTTAAACAAGAGTCATCTGACCAGGTATATCTGTCTGAAAATCTAAAATGTCAGCAGAAAATCTCTCACCTTACCCATTCTTCATGTCTTACAAAAACAAGTTCAAGGGAAAAATCAACGGCCAGATCCAAAGGAAATTCATTATAAAGATGCTTATATGAAGGAACATTTCTGAGTTAGATAAAAAGGAAAACAGTGAAAAACTGACAGCCACCCTCCCGCGAGCACAAACACTTATCAATAGATAACGACCCTTGGCCTACTGCAAACACTCATGTGCAATTGGTTAATTGGTTTACCCAACTCTAGGGCACATTATTTTGAATTTGGTCTTTCAAAGTGGTAATTAAACTGTGGTAAATTTAAAGACACTAATGGGAGCAGGCTGGGGCGGATGGGGGTCCTCCATCTCCTTACCAAAAAAAATCCTACAAAGGTTTTCCTAAATGTAGGGCAGCTGTCCCAGGTTAGGGAAATACCTGCTAAAGGGCCACCCACGCCACCCACAGCCGGCAATCCTGCAAGACGCAGGGGCCAGGCGAGGAGAGCACGCACGCACCGCAGCTCAGATTCTTTCTCCCAGGGACAGTCTGGAAGACTTTGGGGTCTTCCCTTAACAAGAAAGCCGTCGTTTTATAAAGGTCTCGGTCCCTAGCCCTCCAACTAGGACCGCACAGCAAACAAAGGCATAGCTTCTCCGCGGTCAGCAGGCAGAGGTAAGGGACTGGAGGGCCATGACCCACCTGACCTCCACCTACCAGACCAGAGGCCGCACCAGGCCAGCAAGGGCGTGGCCGCACTTCCCGCACCTCCGGGAGCCAGGGGAACCAGCAGTGGACCCTGCCCAGCCTCCAGGGCTGCCCCTCCGAGGTCCCGGACCGGAGTCCACGCCCACGCGCGGCCTCGCGGGAGCCACCCCGCACTGCAGCAGTGCGGGCCCGGGTCGCGCTCTGAGAACCACCTACACTCCGGGAGCGCCTCCACGGTGCCGCCGGAACCCTGCGCAGCCCGGGGAGGACGCCCGCGCCGCCTCGTCGCTCGCGGGCCCGCGGGAGACGCCCGGGCTCCGTGGCTCCACCGGTGGCGGAGGACGCAGGGCCGACTTACCCACAGCAGCGGTGGCCTTTCTCGAGGGCCGCGCCCACGGGCGGCGCAGAGTAGCCGGCCTGGTCGGGCAGGAAGAGCTTGTGGCTGCTGCGGCGCCGCCGGGAGCCGGGACCGCGGAAGAAGCGCCGCGCCGGGAGCCCGCTGGCCAAGTGTCCAGGGGGAGGGGCGGGAACGGGATGCGGAGCATCCGCGCACGGGGGCGGAGTCGGGGTGGGCCCTCTGTGCGTGGGGCGGGGCTAAGACGGGCTCTGGGAGGGCGGGGCCAGGGGCGTGCCCTTGGTGTGCTTCGATTGGGCGAAAGAAAGAGGTCCGGGGTCCTCGGTTCGCTCGGCTGAACGCAGGTGTATCTTGGACGCTTGGGGAGGGGTCGGGAGGCCGGCCCCTGACCCGGGGCGGATCAGGAGGCGGTACCTCGGCCTAGGGGCTGGGAGGCGGGTTCTCAGTGCGAGTTGGCGGGTCTTTCGAGCGGACGGCGGGGCTCGCTCCCACCGTTTCCCCGCGGACGGGGGGCGTCGCTGTCAGCCAGCACTGCTGCTAGCCTGCGACCTCGCGGTCGGTTGGACTGTCCCCGGAGGCCTCCTCACCCGGAACTCTCCGGACACACCCAAAGAATGGGAATCTCGGTTATGGGATCAGCCTGCCCGAGGAGGGGCTTTGGAGTTAAGGACTGGAGAACCGTGGGACTCAAGAACGGTGGGGCCCGTGGCACCATGGCTCACCCCCTCCTTCCCATCCCCCAAACCCTCGGGGAGGAGGCGGGCCGCAGAGGCTTGGGGGCTCTCGTTAAGGTCCCTACAGGCCACACCTTTCCGACCCTTGGCATCAGAGGAGAAGGAAATAATGCCTGAAACAAGCTTGGTTAAGTGCGCTCTGGCTCAGACAGGGGACGTCTGTAAACCCTTCCTGTCATTTTTACGAGCCTTTGGACCTGGCCAGTTCAGACCCACCCTACTGGGCCTAACAGCTGCAGGGCGAGAGGCACCTTGAGGGATGGGCGTCAGGCGGGGTGCACCTGAGCAACCCGGTTGCACCAGCTGGGGCTCTCAACCAACCAAAGCAGTGCCAGCTGTTGGTTGAGGTTGTAATTTCTGTGGAGGCCTCCAGCCCTTTAACCCCTTGAGTTCCATTAGGAATTTTCAGTTCTAGTCTGGGGCTCCTCAGGCAAGGCAGTCAAGAAAGAATTTGGGAGATGGGGTGGGAGCGGGAGGACCACGAACACTATACATTGTACAGAACATTTCGATTCCCAAGGGGATCTATCACCTCACCCAAGTCACCTAGAATGTTTTAATAGTTTGGGTTGCTGGATCTCTGGCCTAGCCATCTCCGCCTCCATTTGGCACATGCCGATGTAAGTCCTTTGATAGTCAAGTTTGGAAATGGTCTTAAAGGAGGAGCGGAGAAAAACTGAAGGATTGAGCATTTAGCAAGAAAAAAAAATTCATGAAACCTGCTTCCCCAATGAAGATCTGATAACCTTCGTTTTACAAAAACAGAGTTGGCAAACGATGAGATTTTGCAAACCCTAGCCACACTCCACACTGCACTGAACCAATAAGATGAAAGAACGGCTTATGCTCACCATTGAAAGAGAGAACCGGTCTGTGTCAAAACCACCAGGTACAACTTTGTCCTAACACAGTTATATAATATATTGTACATGCCCTGTATTTATGTCACCTATCTCCAAAGAACTCCAAGTGTGTGGGAAGTTCATCTAGATTAACTTCGATAAATTCAAGTAGTAGTTATACTCGGATTTTCAATTGTGTGGGAGGTCGGCACCCTGAACTCCCTGTTGTTCAAGCTCAACTGTATTTTAAAATAAAATAGTAACTCCATTTATAACCAGGATCGACAGTAAGTGTACAGCATTAAGATCTAAAAGTTTATTCCTACAAGAAATCTGTTTCTTGGGTCAAGTTGTCTTGTCACACTTAAAAATCTCCTTAGCTGTGTTCATCTGTTTAAGACATGTAAATAGAGCAGGTTCCTTGCATAATAATATTCAAACTACTTACTCAGGGCATTTCAGAGTTCATTTAAATTAGAACTTCAATTCTCTCCTCTCTGACCATCGTGAAAAGGCATTATAAACCAGAGATGACTACATACTCTGGCTCAGGCTGACCCCACTGTTAGAAAGATTGGCCAGGAAAACACCTTCTGAGCTTCTGTATGCAGATGCTGGTGACCCTTCAAGCCTGTCTCTTCTATAACCTTGATTCTAATCCACCCATCTAGATAGAAGTCCTGCGTCATTCTGTATTTGATGCTGTGTCCACTTGTGGTTGACTTGCAGGAACAACTAACCCATTGTCCGGCCCGTCATTGTCACCGGTCTCATCGTGTCCACACTACATCACAGCTCAGCTCCGTGGCCTGTCACAATCCTTGTTGCCGTTCAGTAGGTGAGGGAGAAGGCCAAGGCCAGGCCTCAGGCTGATACTGTGTGCGGGCTCACCACACATGTGTCACCTAGAAAAGTGTATCACAGAGAAGCTGATGTGGGCGGGGTCACTGGCTCCTAAAAAGCACATCTTATGGGATAACCCATTTAAAATACGCCACTTTTTAAACCATATTTCAATCATCCACTTCATGGGAAAATTCACATAGCAGCTAATTTGGGGATCTAATGACCCCATGGCTTGCAAATTGCTCACATTCAACGTTGTCACCTTCCTTCATTTTTACACCAGGGGAGTTGCCCATGGTTGTCTCTAGACTCACGACGGTGACCTGGACGCAACAAGTGCTGGGTGCCAAGAGAAGCCAGGAGCTCGGCGCTAAGGCAGACCCGGGGACAAGGCGGCTCACGGCCCTCAGCTCCGTGACCCTGGGGCGTTACTGAACCTCGCCAAGCCTTCACTTCCTCATCTGAAAAGTGACATTAAGACCTGCCTTATGTAGAACAACGTCAAGAAAGCCTCAGTATACCGTGGGTTCTCAATTCACGATGCTTTTTCAAGCCTAACTTATTTTTCACCCCCGCATACCATGAAACACTTTCCACACACTTTCGTTAGACCCCTTTGTTGGTTGCAAGACCGAGAACCCAATTCAAACCAGCTTAAAAAGGGAAATTCCTCTGAAGGATACAGAGCATCCTGGAGCATGTCTTAGAACCAGGGATCTCAGGCATGGTCTGAGGCCAGGGAAGAGGGGCCACCGTGGGGAGGGGGCCGTCTCTCTTTGAGCCACTCTGGAAATGCTTCTTCTGAGAGTCCATTGCCTCCTCCTCCAGCAACGCCTGTCTCCCTCTGCTCCTTGGACCATGTGGGTGGGGCAGGGCCGCTTCCAGCAGCAGCTCTGAGCTTCCCCTGGCCCATTTCAGCAGCCCCTGGGCTGGCTCAGTCAGCGGAGGTTAGCAGGGAATGTCACCTTGTGGCTGCTGCCCCTGTAACCCTGGGGAAGAAGCAGGGCGTAGGGGACAGCAGGTCATTCTTGGGAAGAGGGTTCTGGGCAGACCATCCATGAAGGGCCCCGATGATTTTTCATAAAAATGGGAAATCCATTCTGATCAACAGTTTACAGTGAAGAGTTTTCTAAGTGGGCTACATACTGACCCCAAAATGTCAGGGTGAGATTTGGCTAGAGACCAAAAAAAAAAAAAGAAAGCAAAGAAAGAAAGGGACGGGGCTGTTTGCTTCCTTGTGCACTTCCTGTCTGCGATTGCATCAGGCCAGCCTGAGGGCACTGCAGGGCGCCTGCGCCATCCCGTCACTCCACACAGGGGCTCTGGAGGCCAGCAGCAGAGGAAGACCAGCATGGAAAAGGGATTCAGGAAATTTATCAAAAACCATTAAAATGTTTTCAGAGCCAGCCAAGAAGTCATTAAAATGTCTTAGGAGCTATGGTCTGAGACGAACCTAAGAACCTGCTGGGTTTAGTCAGGCAACCTAGTGATTGATGGCTGGAAGACATGAAATGCGAGCTGGGTGGGACCCAGGCTTCCCCCTGCCCACGGGGATGGAAAAGTTAGGTGTGGGCTGAGAGAGCTGGCCCGGCACTTTGCCGTGCTGCCGTTGTAAGCTGGAGAGTCAGGAAAAATAAACACCTTGCCCCTTGTGGCCGACCAGAAATAACAGGGTCACCTGTGTAGCCCTGGTCCCCCAGATAAATGAAACTTGAGCATTTTCATCCTTCGCTGATTCTCAGACGGAAAACAGGGTTAGCCCTTTCCTCTGCACTGTGATTGTCAGGTGAGGTGACCTTGGTGGTCATCACCAAGTGACAGGGTTGCTGTTTCCCCCAGTGAACAGCCCACCCTACTCTGGGCGAACATGGGTTTGCTCCCCTCTGTATGGCGTCCGTTGCGCACCTGTTGTATTTGTGCTAGTCGTCCCCACTTCGGTCTCAACTGCTTTGCAAACTTTCTTCGCAAGTATATTTCTCCTTGCTAGCAAGATCCTTTGGTCTCCAAGTCTTTTTTTCTACAGGGTATACACAGAACCCGTGAGGCTGGTTGCAAAACTCATCTGATTTGAAAGCAGTGAACATGGAGTTGCCTGTTGTCAGGGGGACTGCCAAAGGGGCCGGGAGGCCTCTGCAGAATCGCCCTGGGCTGCAGGCCAGAGGGCAGTGGAACGGGTTAAGGAGGGGACATCTGTATCTGTCAGAGCAAAGCACTGGTCTGGACAAAGGTGCCCACGCAGGAGCAAGCTCCAAGAAGGGGCGGGGCCGCCTTGCAGACAATCTGGGGGAGAACACAGAATGCAAAACCCGACAGAAAAGCCCATATGGAAGACATGGCATCCCAGCAATAAAAACAAAAAAGGCACCCCCCCCCAAGTCCCGCAAGCTACACATACCAGTGTCCTTCACAAGCACAAGAACGAATTAAAATGCACTCAAATATAACACACAGAATGAGAGATGAAGCAGGGGTGCAGAGCTAAGGCAGCAGAGACTACATCACCCTCCTCACAGAGTCACTGCCTGAGACACAGCAGGGGCAGCTGGTCGCTGTGCCAGGGCCTGAGACCTCCCACTAGACCAGGGTGCTCAGTGTGGTTCTCAGCAGCCGCCGCCCCTGGGAACCTGGGACAAACACCCATTCTCAGGCCCCAGCTCTGGGCCGGGGTGTGACACGCCCCGGGGGGACCTGATGCCCTCTAACACGCGACCACCACAGGGCTGGCTCCTCCTCTCAGGCTCGAGTCTGGGCACAGCAAATTGCCCAGCCTGAGTCCCGAGCCAGACCCTTCTCCCTGGGCGGCCCTAACGGACACACCTGAAGGACAGAAACACAGCAGACTGCGGCCCCAGAATTCGTCCACTCGTTCCATTTATTCAGCATTGAGCACCGAAGAAGGCATTCACCAGTTCTGGACGACTTTGTCACGGACTAGCTGGCCGTGAGGCTCCACGGCGTCTGGGGGCAGGAGGGCCAAGTAGACGGGGGTCTCAGCCCCCTCCTGCACAGTCCCGGAGCCGTAATCGCCAGCCATGTCTGTCTTCACCCACCCGGGGCAGCACGCGTTCAGCAGAATCCTGTCGGCCTTTCTCTTCTCATCCAGGCGCCGGGCTAGGATTCTCGATAAGACTGTGACCCCCAACTTGGACACCCCGTAAGCCGAGCTGGGCCAGCCCTCCCTCTCGTGCACTTCATTCCGCGCATCCTCCACAAACTTCTTCATGAGGTCCACCAGGTCCTCCTCTGTGAGTGCCTCAGAGCGAAACTTCTCCTGCAGGTCTTCGCTGCAGTTTTCCAGAGCTCTGGACCCCTGGAGGCTGCTGATGTTCACCACTCTGCCTGCCACAGAATCACACAGAATGTGAAAGCATGTCACACAAACAGTCGTTGGATGACTATGCCAGCGATGGACTGTGATTGAGTGATGCTGCAGGTTTAATTGTTTATTAAAAAAACGTGACTCTAGAAGGCACCAGTGGGGTTTTATATATATATATATATATATATATATATTTGTCCTGTTCTCTTAAAGGGAAGACTCCCCTTCCATCAGGCTTAGGGACTAAAGAGCAATGACTCCCCATTAGGTGAGGAGGTCTGCAGGAGAATCACCAGGTAGTTTAAAAAACACCCCCGCCCTCCTCCCACACCCCCCAGGGGCTTCTGCACCTGCTTTCCTGGGGATAGCACCTTCACCCAGAAATGTAAAGCTCTCTATCGGTTTGCACAATTTCCTAGGGTCAGGCCATGTCTCGGGGATGACCCTTGCCCATCCTTGACAATGGCTACTTTCACACGTGGAGAGGCATTGATTCCCTCCCTGGTTTTGCTTTTCCTTATATTGTAAGTGATTGTTAATAAATAACTAACTATAATTAATGAGTTAGTGTTCATAATAACAATGATTCACAGCTACTAAAGACACAGTTCTGTTCGTAAACACAAATATGCAGGCCCAAATTATAAGACAATTTGAAGTGCTGGTGGAAATCCCAAAACCAGTAAATGTGTGAATTTACACATTGCATCCAACAGAAAACCCCCGGTTTAGGGGGATTCTTTTCTTAGAATTTTTCTGAATCCATTCCCATTGCATCCAATAGGATAACTGGATTTTACTTCCTTTTCTGAGTGGCATTCGCCACAAGCACACAACCCTGTATGGAGGTCGCTCTTTCTGACCTTGAATGAGAGCATCCCGGCCCCCCAGGTACCTAAGACTCTCAGTGTTTTCTCTCTTTCCTTCCTTCATTACTTCTCTCTCTATCTGGTAATGTATATGTCCTTCCCAATGTTAACTTTTACTGAAACCTACAGAGAAGTTGCAAGAATAGGTCAATAGACACCCACACACCCTTCATCTAAGTTACCAACTGTTAACACTTTGCCACATTTAAGACATCTACAATGGTACAACAGTATTATCTAAAGCAGGGATTTTCAACCCGTTGCCACAAGAATTTTTAAAATATACAACACCTGACTATTTAGTCAGGGGCACTGACCTCTTTTCCCTTAGTTGTCAAATAAAAAATGACAACAGCCCACACAACAATAGCCATCTGGTGTGAATGCCCGGTCTTGAACCTTAAATATATAGGCTTTATAACAGAGTTGCATCTTATTGGTCATGTTGCATAGTAAGGTTGCGTCTGATTGGTTAATTCTTGGTACCAGAAATCCTTATACACAAGTATAGACACCTGATTTTTTTTTTAAGTCATTTTTCAAGCACCCTGGCTGGTGTGGCTCAGTTCATTGGGTGTCATCCTGGAAACTGAAAGGTCACAGGTTCACTTCCTGGTCACAGCACACGCCTGGGTTGCAGGTTTGGTCCCCAGAGTGCATGCAGGAAGTAACCGATCAGTTTCTCTCTCACATGGATGTTTCTCTCCCTCTCTTTCTCCCTCCCCTCCCTCTCTCTGGAATCAATAATAAAGAAAAAGAAAAAAATTTAAAGTCACTTTGAAACAAAAAAGGTAGGTAATTACCTTTTTTTTGGTAAATCAATAAAAATTATACCCATTTTTTTGTCAGATTGGCAAAAACCATATTTTTGGTGTGGCGCAGAATTTTAGTAATTAGCTGATGTGTGCCGTGAGATGAAAGGGTTGAAAACTGTTGTTCTGAGGGCAGTCCGGTTCCCATGTCCCCAGCTGCCCCAGCCATCTTCCTTTGCAGGCTGTGTTTGTTTCCACCCGGGCTCCAGTATGAGGTCACGGATGGCATTTAGTTGTCATATCCCTTCAGTCTACTTTGCTCTGGGGAACTTGACCTTTTTGAAGACCCAGGTCTAGGCCATTATTTCGCAGTATCCCCCCCAGTCTGGATTGGCCTGATCTTTTCGTGATTAGGTCCGCTTCAATCTTTTGGCCCAGAGCACTACACTGGAGATGCTGGTCCTCATTAATTTCTAAGCAGTTTGGTCTCAGTCACTTGGCTGCTACCGGGAATTAAATTTAACAAGGGAAGGAAAGAGAAGAAAAACAGATTGCTGGAACTACTCTATGCCTCTGATGGAAATAAAAAAACAAAGAGGAAGAAGTGTCCTCTTTGCTCGGAGGGCACACCTCTGGAGAGGCCAAGGGGTGACAGTCCCAACAGCCGGATGGGTCCCGTCAGCCCTGGGAAGGGCTGCACTCACACTCGCAACGCCTGCACGCCCAGGCGGCTGCACAGGCCCAGAAACCACCTCCCTCTTTTTGGAAAGAGTGGGGAAGTGGCTCCCCCTAGTGGCTTGATACTTGCTTAACCTATTCACTCAGAATCTCGAAATAACAAGCAAGCCGAATAACTTTCTTTATAGTGATATTACAAACCTAAACAAAAAGGGGCTTTTAAACCGGGGAGAATGCAATTCTGTAAAAATCAAGAGGCAAGAATACTCAGCATTTAGTCTTCCAGGTAAACGTGAGGTTTACTGAAAAGTGACAAATACTCTCAATGTATGTAAAGCAGAGATTCTGCTCTGGGAAATGCCGGTCTAGAATGAATTAAAGGCAGTGATTCACCTGTTCTGGGCTGATCCCTGAGCCCCACCCTCCTTAGAGCTTTCTTTATTCTTTAAAAATGGCGTGGTCTGCAATCATTTGGCGCTGCAACCCTTGCTTCCCTGGAATTAATTATCCTGATTTGATTGAGGGGTGCAGTCAGGAAAATTGGATACTGTTTCCAGCTCTATCACCACCCGGCTGTGCTCGCTTCTATGGACCTCAGTTTCCTTCTCTGAAAGTATAGGTGTGGGAATGTAATTTCTCCAGTAGCTTGCAGCTTTCGAGATAATTCTGCGATTCGAAAATCCAGAGGGAGGAGACTTCCTGGTAGTTGCCTGAGAGACATCCCTGCAATGAGGTCCTGTGCGGTGGTAAGAACGCTCTCTGTCCTGATCAGGGAAGAGCCCCGGATGGAGTAAGTGAAGAAAACAAGGTGGCAAACATTATACTCAACGTTCCCTTTTGTGTAAAAAAAGGGCAAAAGTATGCATTTAGGTTTGCTTAGATTTGAATTTAAAACCCCATTCCCTCGGCTATGGGCACCTGGGCCCAAGGCGTCCTTCTGCCAGCACCTGCAGCTCTATGTGGGGGTTTTCTGTGATCCCGCCCCCCTGAGAAACCAATAAAGGAAATTACCTGGGGAGGCTGGAGACGCGAGCTGGGCAAGCTGGGGGGAGGGTGGCGGGACAGATACAACTCTCACCAGGAAACTTGTTAGATTTTAAGATTTTTACACTATGGATCATCTTTATTCAAAATGTTAAAATTTTTTTAAAAGATTGTATTTATTCATTTCTACAGAGAGGGAAAGGGAGGGAGAGAAACATCAATGTATGACTGCCTCTCGCATGCCCCTGCACCTGGCCCACAACTGAAGCATGTTCCCTGACTGGGAATTGAACTGGTGACCCTTCAATTCACAGGCTGGTGCTCAACCCACTGAGCCACGCCAGCCAGGGCTCAAAATGTTAATATTTAAAAAGCACATTTGTAAGAAGAACCAGAGAGTTGCTTTCCCTTAGAATCACAGTTGGCTTTATGGAAAAGAAAATTCTTAGGGAAGCAAGCCTTCGCCCCCCCCCCCCCCCCCCCCCCCGAGCCCAGCTGTGATAGAAACTTAGGACTCTTTGTTACTGAGGCTTCCCCACTAGGGCTCTGTGCTCCAAGGTCCGGGTCCACTGTATGCCCAGCATGCAGAGTAACGACTGGGTTATGGTAGGCACGCAACAAAGATTTGTGGAAAAAGTCATTAAAGTTATTTATTGAATACTTTGGAATGTGGGCAAGATATTTTCTAATAAAGAAAACTTCCTTTTTTTCCCAACTAGCAATAAGCACACTTCACATAAACCTCATGGGCTATGACACTTGGCAAAGCTAAGAGAAAATTTCCTTGTGGGTGTCTGAATCAGCCCGACAAAGAATGGTAGGAGAAGAAAGGAATCCAGGGAAAGCCATAACAATGCTAGAACAGATACGCCTCCCCCCCCCCAGGCCCCCAGATGACATGGGCGTGGCCCTGTCACCTTGGGGAGCTCCAGGAGAGCTCACAGATGTTGCAAAAAGGCAAGAGGACTTTGGAGACTTGCAACACCTTATCATTCTAGGGCTGAGTTCGTGGTGTGGGGGAGACCCGAGAGCACGGCCCAAGTGTCACACACACCTTTCAAAGCTCAAGCTAAGAGGCTTGGGCGAGGAGCCAGGCACACTACACTGCAAAAATGTCATGTACTGCGCTTCCCCCACAGGGAAATAGCTCCTCTGGGAGATTCCTTGGGGAAGCAGAGATGCGCCTGGACAATCCACACCGCGAACTCACCGTGAGGTTTTATTATCGGCAGTAATTCGGTGCAGACATTTCTCGTAGCAAAAAAGTTTGTCTTCAGCGTTATCTCAGCTTGAATGTCGAAGGGTGTTGGATCATCAACTTTGAAAAAAAGAGAAGAAAACAAAGAAAAAAAAATCAGGCAATACCCCCTGGAACTCTTATAACAAAGTGGATCTTTTATTAAAGGGGGAGAAAAGCTAACTTTGCAACAATGTTTAAACCACTAGGTCGGTGGCTCTCAAACTTCGACCACGCCGCTGAATCACCTGCAGGGCTTGTTAAAACAGCTCTCTGGGCCGCGCCCCCAGAGTTTGGATTGCGTTCCCAGGCGACGCTACAGCTACTGGTCTGCGTGCGAGCCGGGCTTTGAGACCAGCTTGTCAAACGTGGATGGGGCGGAGGGGGCACCTGGACTCTGTTGGAACGCAGATTGTGATTCAGCTGGTGTGGGGCACAACCTTAAGTTCTGTGATTGCAGCCAGCGCCCAGCGTGGCAGGTAGAGCTGGGCGCCGCCCACACCTTGGGGGCCAAGGCTCCCAGCCACCCTCCGCCGCCGCACCGTATCCCCCACGTGCAGTCGGGGCAGCCGGGAGTTTATCCACCGGTCCCTCAGCCATTGGCTCCCGCGGGTGTCAGCCCCCCCCCCCCCCCGCCCCCACGGCCCTGCGCTCGCGGAAAGCCCGCAGACTGAGTTGCAGGCGCGCGTGCACAGCAGTGGTGACTACTCAAGGCCAAGGGGACGAAAACCTACGCTGCCCAACAGTTCCTTTTACTCGGTTCTGCCTCTAGGTTTCCCTTCTCCATTAGGTTGTGAGTGGGGCCGGCCTGTTATTTCTTTTTACCCGCAGCGCAGTGGCAGCTCAGTAACTTTCTTCAGTGAGTAATAGAGTAAATAGTCGCCTTGATTTCGCCCCCCGCCCCCGCCAAGTCCTGAAGATGCTTCTTAAAACCACCCTTGTACGTTTGATAACAAACAAGTTCCCTGGGGGAGGGAACAGGCTCGCTTCCTTTACGCCAGAGCCTATCAAAGCTCTCCATTAAACGAAGTCTCGAGTCCGAAAACGTGCCAGTGCGCCCTAATCGTGTCTCAGATGCATTTCCTGTGCCGGGCAGATGGCCCCGGGCATCTGTGAATGCGCCCTTTCAAGAAAGCGAAAGCCCAGAGTGAGCTTGGAGACCCTTGGAGGAGAAAACGTTTCTGGCATTAGACAGAAAGCTGATGAGCTAAGCAGGGCGTGGCCCCCTCTCAGGAGGCGGTTTACTTGTTGCAAACAGCAGCAGCTGACAGTTGGGCGCCCCCCCCCCCCCCAACAGGCCCGCACAGGCCGGCGGGCGGGCGGGGCGCGTGGTGCCCGGCACCCGGGCCCCTTTGGAGCTGAGCGAACCTCTCCCGCAACTCTGGGAAGCGAAAACCCGCGACAGGAGGCGAGGGCCGACGGCATCCCGAGGGGCGCACGCTGCCCTTCCCGGTCACTCAAGTGGATGGGTGGGGACGCCTGCGGCTCGCAGCCCCGCACCCTTGGGCACCCAGGGACCTCCCACTCCCGCACCTACACTTGAAGGCGATGCCCGCGTTGTTGACCAGCACGTTGAGCCCCCCGTACTCCTTGCGCAGGAAGTCCCGCAGGGCGCGGATGCTCTGCAGGTCATCGATGTCCAGCTGGTGGAAGCGCGGGCTCAGGCCCTCTGCCTGCAGCTGCTGCACGGCCGCCCGGCCCCGCGCGGCGTCCCGCGCCGTAAGCACCACGTCCCCGGAGAACTGCCGGCACAGGTCCCGCGCGATGGCGAAGCCGATGCCCTTGTTGGCCCCGGTGACCAGCGCCACGCGGCTGCAGGACGACATGGCTGCGTGGGGGGCGCGCGGGGCACGTGCGCAAAGAGTGGATCGAGCTGGAGGCCACGGAGGGCACCCTCTTCGGAGACCCGGTCACGGTCAGAGAGGCCGCACAGAACTGAGTTCTGGGATTCAGAGCTGCAACTTTGGGCAACGAGGCTCCGGCCCCGGTCCCTCCCTCCAAGGAGGGGCCTTCTTTTCCCAAGCTTTCGTGACGCCGGATTCCCGGGCCCGCCCCCTCTTCGAGCTGCGTCCTCCTCGAGACTCCTCGGAGCCCGTACTGTGTCTGTCCTGTCAGGGGAGCGGTTGTCGTTCTTCCAACACTGGAACGTGATGGGTCGATAGGGTCTAGAGATTCTTGCAGTTGGACTGAAAACACTACTGTAGGGGAAACCCAAACAGAGAAAAACAAGTGCTGAGTGTTTTTCTGGGCTATGCGCCCAATATCCCATGTAAGATTAGAACGTTCGCTTTTTCCGTAAAACGTAATGAAATTATTTAGACGCGGTAACAGCTTCTGGGTACGTAGGTCTCGTTGCTTGTTTAGGAGAGACTCAAGAGGGAGTTAGAGCAAAAAGGTCCCGTGGGCAGATTTTTACAGGTGCGCGGCCGGATGCAGCGCTCCGCGCGGTTCTCTGGGCGCCCCCAAGTGGAAGGGAGTGTGTATGAGGCTCGTACCGTGTGTTAAGCCTTTTACTGCAATGTTTTATGTGATCCTTACAGAACTCCCGGGGGTGCCAAGTGTCTGCATTTGAGGTTTGTCCAAGGTGGTATGCATACTTTTTTGTCTCCCAGTGAAATCTGTGTACCCACAAAGTTCAGCCGAAAAGGAACTCCCAAAGGTGTGTCAAGGTGTGGATGGGCAATTAGAATTCCCCCACCCACCTTCTTTAGTGTAACCCGAGTGTGTTTGATCCGAGGGCGCTTCGCGTTGACTGGTGAATTTACGGGAGCTTCGATCTCCTCCTCCTCCGACTGACTCAGCCTTTCCCAGGCGCAGCTGGCTAAGCTGCCTACCTGTCACTTTGGCCCCGCCTCCTCCATCAAGGCTACAGGTGAGGTCAGGAAGGTAGCACCTGCTCTGTGGCAGTCCCCACCTGTGGCTCAACCAATACCTTTTTCCTCCCTACGGATTATTTGGAATTCTATTTTAAAGATACAGGGCTATTCAGATTTTCTGTTTCTTCTTGAATGAGAGAAATTCATGGTTTTCCAAAAAGCAATATATTTCATCTAAGTTGTTGACGCAGTGGATATGAAGTTGCTCATCACATGCCCTTATTAATCCTTTTCACAGTGGTGGCGATGCCACACTCTCATTCCTGATATTGCTAATTTGCGTCTTTCATATTTTCTTTTCCTGATCTGTCTGGCTAGAAGTTTACCAATTTTTTTGCTTTTTCTCAAGGCAGCATCAGCTTTTGGTTTCATTGATATTTTTCTCTGGTGAGGTTCTATTTTTGTTCTAACCTTTATTTCCTTTCTTTTGCTCATGTTGGACTTTATTTGCTTTTTCTAGGTGGGTTTTTTTTTTTACCATGGAAGCTGAGGTCATTGATTTGAGATCTTCTTTTCTACTATGAGCATTAAGGGCTGTTCGTTCTCCTTTAAGTACTAAGTTAGTGGCAACCCATGAGCATGGAAATGTTTGGTTCCATTTCAATCACTTTAAAAATACTTTCTAATATACTTTTTAATGTCTTCTTTGCTTGTGGGTACTTAGAAGTATATTTTTTATTTTCCAACTGTTTTGGGATTTTCTAGATATCTTGCTATTACTGACTTCTAATAACTTAATTCCACTGTAGTCAGAACATATTAAGCCTTTGTATTTTTTTTGATAATTCATTTTCCTACAGACCACCCATCCAAACCACCTAAGTTTGCATTTATGACAAGAATTTATCATCCAAATATTAAAAGCACAGTGGTCTTCTGCTTTAATGACTTCTGAAGTTCTTTTGTCCATTTGGTCGCTGCCATGTGATCCAAACCCAGGTGAGCCCTGGTGGCAGAGCCCGCATGCATCTGTACAACAGGAGAGAGCAAGGACGACAGGACACCTCGGGAGTGGACTCAGAAGTGGGCCACGGGATGCTGCCTCAAGGTCAGAATGACCTGCAGTACAGCTGGAATAAACTTTAAATTACTGTTCCTTTTTATGTTCTTGTCCAGCTGCTTCCCAATCAGACTTCATGTTCTTTAGTTTTATTTTTTTTCCTTACCTCCCTCCCCCTATTCACATGCTCATCTGTGAAGACTTAAGTTTTTCCAGCTTTGGATGATAACTGCTTTTAGAAACTAGTTACAAGAGAATTGTTGCCTAAGATTCAGAATTAAAAAAAAAAGATTTTATGTATTTATTTTAGAGCGACAGGAAGGGAGGGAGAAAAAAAAGGGAGAGAAGCATTGATGTGTGACGGATACATTGATGGGTTGCCACTCACAGGGCCCCAACTGGAGACCTGGCCTGCAACCCAGCCATGTGCCCTGGCAGGGAACTGAACCGGTGACCTTCACCATCTGCAGGCTAGCACTCAATCCACTGAGCCACACCAGCCAGGGCCAGGTTCTACTGCCAATTGTAGTTCTCTTGCTATTTCTACCACACCTGTAGTTACTTCCTCCACTGAATCTTGAACACCTGCCCCCCGCCAAAGTTATCCATGAGGGCTGGATTCAACTTCTTCCAAAGTCTTGTTAATGTTGATATTTTGACCTCTTCCCATGAATCACGAATGTTGTTAATGGCATTGAGAGTGGTGAATCCTCTCCAGGAGGTTTTCAATATCCTTTGCCCAGAACCATCAGAGAAATCACCACCTAGGGCAGCTCTATCTAGCCTTATGAAATGTATGTCTTAAATAATAAGGCTTGAAAGCTGAAACTACTCCTCGATCCGTGGGCAGCAGGGTGGACGATGTGTTCGCAGCCACGACATTAATCTCGTTGTCCATCTCCATCAGAGCTCTGCGGTGACCAGGTGCACTGTCAGTCAACAGTAATACTCTGGAAGACAGAAATCATTTTTTAATTTTTTCTGGGCAGTAGGTCTCAGCATTGGACTTAACATATTCAGGAAACAGTTTTGTGAACAGGTGCAAAGTCATCCAGACTTTGTCCTTCCTTGTACAGAGCACAGACGGGAAGATTTAGCATACTTCTTAAGGGCCCTGGAATTTTTGCAATGATACACGAACATTGGCTTCAACTTAAAGTCGCAGCTGCCTTAGCCCCTAACAAGAGGGTCAGCCTGTCCTTGGGAGCTTTGATGCCAGGCACTGACTTCTGCTCTCCAGCTAGGAAGGTCCTTGACGGTGTCTTCTTCCAACGCAAGGCAGTTTTGTCTACACTGAAAATCTGCTGTTGAGTGTAGCCACCTTCGTAACTGCCTTAGCTGATTTTCTGGGCAATGCGCTTCAGCTTCGACACAAGTGCTCGCTGCTTCACTTGGCACTCGAATGTCACGGAGACGGCCTCTTTCCTTAAACCTCACGAACCAACTTCTGCCGGCCTCACGTTTTCTTCTGAAGCTTCTGCACCTCTCTTGGAGGAATTGGACGAGCCTTCTAAGGGCTGCACTTTGCTCCTGAAGGACTTTCCAGGGGATAGTGAGCGGGCAGAGAGGACAGAGAATGCTCAGAAAGAAAGAGACTCAAGAAGGGAGGTTCCTCAGGATGGTTTGCAGTTCTCCAGAGACAGCCGAAGGCGCGCTGTAGAGCTGGGGTGGAGGAGGGGAACTCTAGGGAGAAATGTAGCGGAAAGACTGTTAGGACCTGGCAGGTGGAGCGTTCCTAACTACTTCTGGTTTCACTTTTCCCAACTCAGATACAGTTTTTCTCAAATAAACTCTTAATTTTTTGATATGCCTCGGTTTATCTCTTAACAGTACTAAACAGTTCTGCAGAAAACAGTTTATGCTAGATTGAGTGTATGTATCGGTTGATCAAGGAAAATCAAATGAGGACAAAACCGTGAAGTGTAAGTAGTGGCTTTATGGGAGGGATTAGCCGTCCCTTTCAATCTGTCCTTACCCCACACCGGCTCCTCCAAATGTTAGACAAACTTCTGGTACTATTTCTGCGTCTGTTATGTAAATTCTATACTAAAATGCTCAGTG
The DNA here is from genome assembly GCF_022682495.2 of Desmodus rotundus. Lineage (NCBI taxonomy): Eukaryota > Metazoa > Chordata > Mammalia > Chiroptera > Phyllostomidae > Desmodus > Desmodus rotundus. The sequence goes on along the minus strand of NC_071388.1, from coordinate 4,210,520 downwards.
GTCCTTGTGCTGGAGGAGACCTTGGCCAAGGTCCAGGAGGTGGCCGGTGAAAAGGTTTGGCCCTTTGCCCAGGGCCTTTGCTTGGGGTAATCTTGAATCTCTTGCACTGCCCCACCTGATAAGACTGTCCTCGTTTACTTGGGGGCTTAGGGTCAGGCCACACAATGCGTGTTGACAACGTGATTACAGCGGCTACCTGGTATCAGCTGGGCCTCTGGAGGGGCTGCAGAGTAAGGTCAGCCCAGAGAATGATGGGCCGCGTCTATGTGACCCACTCTCCACAAAAAAATCGAGGGCTGGGTGAGCTTCCCTGGTAGGCAGAACTCTGTGTAATTGTCACACACATTTGCTGGAACAAATCCATGCTGTCTGCAGGACTGCCCTGGGGCAGGACAACTGGGAGCTCCGTGCCTGGCCTTCCTGGACCCTGTCTGGGGAGTTCCCCCATCGTTGACCTGAATCAGTCTACATCTCCCAGAATACACTGTAATTTTGAGTATGACAGCTCTCCTGAGTTCTGAGTCCTGGTAGTGATTATTGAACCTGAGGGTGGTCTTGGGGACCTCCTGAACTTGTAAAATCCAAGTGATATTTAGTTCAGATACCCATGGTTGGTTTAGCACCTAGAAACCAATGAATGTATTTCCTATACTGTATCAGTAGAGTAGAAAGAAAAGCCCACGTGCTCAGATGCAGAAGATTTGGGGGCCTAATGAATTGGTGGTAGTGAAGGCCCCACTAACCTGAGTGAGATCACTCAGAGAGAGGGTTGGCTCGGCATGGGACCCTCAGGGAACTCCAGCGTGGGAGGGGCGCGAGCAAGGACTGGCCTCGCTGAGGAGACTTCTGAACAAGGGCCTGAGGGATAAGAAAGAGCTGCTTATAGCCCTGGCCAGATAGCTGGTCATTGTGTCATCCCCACAGGTTGCAGGTTCGAACCCTGGTCAGGGTACGTATTAAGAATCAACCAATGAAGCATAAATAAAACAGCACATCTATGTTCCTCTGTCTCTGTCTGTCTGTCTGTCGGTCTCTGAAATCAATTATAAAAACAGAGCCGGCTGTGCAGAGACCAGTGGGACAGAGAGCACCGATGACTGCTGGACATGTGTGTGCTGAGTCCTGAGGCTGAAGGGCCCCCGGCCCGGCGGAGACACGAGGAGACTGTGCAGCTGAGCAGGAGCAGGAGCAGGGGCCTGGAGACGAGATCAGAGGCGGGCACGACCAGATCGTTCCAGAAACTCGAGGGCAAGGACTCCTCATCAGGCTCACCTTGGGGTTTCATGGTAGCAGGAGGTCCGTGCAGACATCTCAAGTACCAAAAGTTTGTTTTCATCATCACTTCTGCTTGAATATGAAACAGTGTGTGATCATCATTTTATAGAGGAGAAGGTGAGTTAATAAATAGTATTCGTGTGGTAAAATCCCAGAGAATTATATAAAATAATTTGCTGCAAGTAAAATCTGGTTAATTCAAAGTAATGTCTGGCTGTAGTTAACAGCGTTGTGCCAATGGCAAAGTAACGGCAATGTTTTATGGTGGTGTACAGTGGTGCTGTCCGGGAGGCTAGGTGAAGCATGCAAAATGTTCACTGTGTTTTGCAATTTCTTTTTTTTTTTTCCAAGTAAGTTAAAAATTCAACCAACTGCTGTAAAGTACTATCAGCAAAAATGTGCAAAAACCTGGAGGGGGTCCCTAAGAGTCTTATCTCTGGAAACGCAAAGACCCTCTGGTTGGAAAGGCTTGCCAATCACTGGGTTTTCTGCTGCCCCTGTGGCCACCAGTCCTTCCTAGGGGTCCCGTTCTAGGTCCCAGAGGAGCTACTGTCCCAACCCTCTGGCCAGTCCCCGTCAGGAAGGCTGTCTCCTCCCTGAGCTAGAATGCACTTACCCGGGAAGATGCCTGCCTCACTGAGCACGTTGAGCCCCCAGGTCCCCTGCCCCACTCCCGTCCCCCCTTGCACAGGAAGTTGTGCAGGGCTTTGCGCTCTGTAGGTTGACAATGTACAGCTGGTGGAATCATGGGCTCACGCCTTCAGCCTGCAGCTGCTGCACGGCCACCTAGTTCCCTGCCTCCTTCCACGACATGAGCACCACGGCCCTTGAGAACTGCCAGCACAGGTCCTACATGAAGGCAAAGCTGATGCCCTTGTTGGCTCCGGTCACCAGTGCCACACGAGTGTAGGATGACGAGGCTGGGTGGGGCACGAGGGAACTTGAACAGACAGCAGTCATCAATGTGGGCCACAGGGGTTGGGCGGCATTGTCTTGCTCTGTGGGGACCCAGACAATTGGAGAAGCGGCACCCAACTGAGTTCTGGGATCCAAGGCTGTGACTTCTAGACAAAGAGGCCCACCTCTGTCCCTCCCTCCTCGGAAGGGCTGAACCTGCCAGGTTTACTAATGCCACCGCTCCATCTGCCCCTTCCTGCACCTGTGATGCACTTTGGTCCCAAGCAGAACACACACAGCCCTCTATGATCCCAGCTCTGAGCCCAGCAGTGGACGGGGTGGAGAGGGGCGTGCCCCTAAAGCACACCGGTTGGTGCTGATAATCGAGGGCTAGAGACTGATGGCCATTAAACTGAATAAACTATTTCAGGAGAGCCCCACATGTGAAAAGAATCACGCAGGGTAACTGTTCTGGGCTTGGGCCCATTATTCACTGCAGAATGGGAATGGCTGCTTTTTCCTAGAATGCAATGTGATATTTAGACAGGGTCAACTGTTTCTGAGGACATACAATAGATCCTGTGATTACTTTCAGTGTGGGCAGGGCTCCTCCCGCTGAGGGTGCCCAGTGCGCCCCCAGTGGGAGGGAGGGCTTATGACGCTTTCACTCTGCGCTAACCCATTGGTGGTGTGTGTCATGGTTACATAATCCCTGTTGCTTCAAGAGCCTGTGTTTTGGTGTGGTCTCCGGTCACAGTTATTAGATGGAGACACAAAACCCTGCCCCACTCACTGGTTAGAAACGGCCTGTGGCTACTTGCATGCTGCAACAGCAGAGCTGAGTGGTTCCAAAAGAGACTGTGGCCTGCAGAACTGAAAATATTTCCTCTGGCTCTTTCTAGAAGGTCTGCGGCCCCTGAGTCATGCTGTCCCTTCCAGACCTGACGTTTAGGTCTGTTAGAATTCTGAGCGGCTCCCGCATGCAAGTGAGGTGCACAACGGACCTACAGAAGAGAACCATTTAATCACCTGCGGGTTCTCACGCTCACCCACTCCACTTTCTCCTCCTGTACCACAGAAAAAAATCACAAGACTCGCAGGATTAGTGGCCAACTCTAACAATATTTATGGAGATATGTTTGCTGGATAGAAATTACTTGACAGCGTACAGGTTCTTTTGGTCAGTTCAGGACAGACGGCATAATGGGGCCTGTGGAGGAGCTACGAGAGGGGCTCACCATTGCTGAACTTTCTTCTCCAAAACAAACTGTCCGTGAGGCCCCTCGGCCTCTGAGGGCAAAAGGGCCAAATACACAGGGGTCTCTGCTCCTTCTTCTGGGCTTTTGGTGGCCTTGGGTCCAGCCATGTCGGTTCTCACCCACCCTGGACAGCAGGCATTCAGGAGGATCTTGTCCCCTCCCCTGTGCTCACTCAGGTTCCTGGCGTGGATTCTGGACAGGACCGTGACGCCAATTTTCGAGACTCCATAGGCAGTGTTGGGCCAGCCCTCCTTCTCGTGCACCCCGTTCTTTGTATCTTCCACGAACTTGTTCATGAGCCCCACTAGCTCCTGCTCGCTGATGGTGTCACTTCGGAACTTCTGCTGCAGTCCTGGGCTGCAGCTCTTCAGAGCTCTGAGACTCACTGAGCTGGACACATTCACCACTCTGCCTAAAATACAGAAGAAATTGTCACATAGCAAGGCACGCACGAGAACGACGGCTGCCAAATTTGCTGGGGTGGTGGACCAGGAAGCTGCCATGGGAGCGATTTGCAGTGTGCTAGGGGCATAGACAAGGTGGGCCTCTGCGAGTGAGGACACGAAGCAACTGAAGTTTCTTTAACAAAAGGAAAAGGGGCTGTACGGGGACATGCCAAGAGGAATGTAAAGAGGCACTCATTGCGTTCAGAAGCAGACAGCTCCTTCTCCCCTAAGACTATTTCAGGGAGCGCCCGAGGATCTTATGGCCACTTGCGCAGGGCTCTGTGAACAGGTGTCCACAGACCGGCAAAGAGCAGTTTTAAGGTGAACAGACAACATCCGGTTTGGAAGGCTGCTACTCTGATCGGGGGAGGTAAGGACAAATCAGCTCAGGGGGCTGAACTGCATGCTGTTCTCTCCATGTTTGGGGTTGATAAGCGTGGGAGCAGGTGGTCAAGTGGAAGCGGGCAGCTGCAGTGGTGCACGGGGGGATGACTGTTGACACCGGACTCTCGCACCCTCTGCGGCACACAATGCCAATGCCATCCTCTCGGCCAGTGAGAGAGCCAAGACTGCAGGTGGTGACAGCGGAGAGCCCCCGAGGAAAGTGGACAGTGAGGGCTCCTCCTCAGACTCACCTTGGGGTTTCATGAGAGGCAGGAGCTCTGTGCAGACGTCTTGGGTACCAAAAAAGTTTGTTTTCAAGGTCACTTCTGCTTGAATATGAAACGGTGTGGGATCGTTAACTTGAAGAAGAGAAGGACAGTAGAGTTAATAAGTAGTCGGCATGTGTCAAAATTCCATAGAATGACGTGGATTTTGTGTAAAATTGGCTCCTAGTAATAGCACTCTGCCAACAACACGTTCCTTGCTCGATGCTGTTCGGTAGTGTGAGATGGTGAGGCAGGAGGTAGTGAGGAGGGAGGACACCCCACAGGTTCCCTGGGGTTAAGACAAAGGACTCAGATACAGGACAGAGACCCAGTTCTAAGACTGGCTGTCCCCACTTTATAGAAAAGCTGAATCATGGTGACTCATGAATGCACCTGCGTAGAATACGCTCCATAACCCCTGCTCTATTATAATAGCATTACAATAAGTTAACATTGTGTGACCCCCCCCTTCCCCGTGGCCAATCAAGGAAAATCATGGGAGACCACATGTGCAGAAGCTTTAAAGTAATACAACTACTTGTACATGTGCAAAAAAACCCCGCCAAAACTAGCCAGGAATATCAGCCCTGTAAGAATAGAATCCCTTCAGCCCCTGAGGTCAATCTCTGCTAAGAGCTGACCAGCTCCCATGTTCTGTGGAGTGGACTATCACTTAATAAATCTGGTCTCTCTTTCTGCTATGAACTGTGTGTGTTTGGTTCAATTCTTTGTCTGCAATCACCAAGAACCTTGGTTACCTGTGCCCACCTGTGAAAATGGCACCATTCTGGAAGGCTGGGTGAAGGGTGCACAATGGGACCTTCCTGAACCGAATTGTGCAGTTTTCCTGTTTATTTAAAAAGCCATTAAAATTTCACCCAACTGCCCTAAAGTTTAAACCTGGAGGAACTGTGACAACCTAGAAAAGATTCCCTGGCATCCAGAGCCAAGGGTTTCCAAAGGTCCGTTTGGCCGAAAGCACTCAGGTTTCTCTTGCACTTTGATCTAGGGGCACTCCTGTCCCCTCCCCCTCTTTCCTTGAGAGCCATTCTACACCCCATAGATGCCAAGAACCCCACCGTGGAGATTCCCCAACAGATCCAGCCCAACCCTGTCTAGAGGTGCTCGGGGTGACTCCTCCCCTGAGACCACCCAGCCCCTTACCCTTGAAGGCGATGCCCGCGTTGTTGACCAGCACGTCCAGGCCCCCATACTCCTTGCGCAGGAAGTCCCGCAGGGCGCGGATGCTCTGCAGGTCATCGATGTCCAGCTGGTGGAAGCGCGGGCTCAGGCCCTCGGCCTGCAGCTGCTGCACCGCCGCCCGGCCCCGCGCCGCGTCCCGCGCCGTCAGCACCACATCCCCCGAGAACTGCCGGCACAGGTCCCGCGCGATGGCGAAGCCGATGCCCTTGTTGGCCCCGGTGACCAGCGCCACGCGGCTGCAGGACGACATGGCTCTATGTAGAACTCGTAAAGCACCTGCGTGGAGAGCGGACCGCGCTGTGAATGCTGAACCGCGCAGCGCATACAAGGGCTCCCACCGAGGTTGTGAGTGTCTCTGCGAGTCTGCGGGTCGCGCGGTGCGCGGTGCCCAGAACCGTTTGGCCAGGCGCGCAGGCGCAGGCGCAGGCGCAGGCCCCGCCCCTCAGGGCGTGAACCGGGATGAACTTCCCGGGGGTGCTGGAATGCAAACAAGGGCGACCCGGCGAGTTTGCAAAACGGGCGGGCGCGAGTCTAAGGCCATTGGCTGCTGGGCACTGTCGGTGAGCAGAGGATCCTTCCGATGGGTCTTGGGACTACAGTTGGCTCTCCGAGGGTTTTTCCTCGTATTCCCCTAACCAAGCATTCACAGTTGCGCTTGAAATGGAACATTTGTACCGACTTTTTTCACCCCCTGATGTTTTACAAAATATAGCTGGAAAGCGAAAGTCTCTGGAACTGGAGTTGTGGGATAAACTAGGAGATGGGACAGGCTCATCGGTGTGTTGCTTCGTCCCCTAACTACGTGAAAGCAAAGCTAGTGGCTTAGCCTTGGCCGGTTTTCACCTCACAGTGGGCCACGTTTACTCAGCCGTCACAGGGTTCCCTCCCTAGATGAGCGATTTTCAACCGGTGTGCTGCAAGAACCTTTAAAACGAGCAACACCTGACTGTTTAGTCCGGCACTGACCAATTGCCCCTTAGACTGTCAAATAAAAAAATGATAACAGCCAACACAATAACTGTCCAGTGTGAATGAATCAAAATCGTACCTACTTTTTTTGTCATAATGGCAAAAAATCTATTTTTTGGTGTGCTGCAGAATTCCGGTAATTTGTGTGTGCCCGAGATGAAGAAGGTGGAAAGTCGCTGCCCTAGACACTTGCAAAGTCGTCAAGTTACCTGTACCCGGGGCCCCAGGTGCGTAGGTGCCGGGTGGCTTTGCAGCCATTTCTTACACTCAGAGTCACCAGTCAGGAGGCCTCTTGTATCTCCATTTTCGAATGAGGAAGTGGATCCTCAGAAAGTTCAAAAACTAGTTGTGATAGGAAGTGAATTTTCTTCTTTACTGTTCAGTACTTAGAACAGAGGAAAGAGGGGGACTGTCACGTCGAGTTTCTTTTGTGGGCAGCCACCAGCCGCAAGGGGTCATTTACTTGTACGTTTAAGCAACACACTGCATTTCAGAGTTCAGCGCCTGGCCGCACCAGCTACACCTCCAGGGCTCAGCGGCACAGGTGTCGGGGCTGCCCTACCGGACAGCACAGGCAGGTACAGGGTGTCTCTGCCACAGCAGGAAGCTCTGCCCGAAAGCACGCTGCAGTTTCACGACAGGTTTCCAACCAGTTGCAAAAAGCTAAAACTAATAATCAGGGAAAGACCTTTGATTTTTTTTTACTAAAACACCTTTTTGTTGAGATAATTGTAGAGTCACACGTAGTAGTAACAAATCACAGATTCCTCACTTTGACCTCCTCACGTTACACCCAGTTTTCCTCCACGGTAACATTTGGCAAAACCATAGTACAATATCACAATCGGAATATTGATATCCAAACAGTCCACGCACCGCTCATTTGAATTTCCTCAGTTGTACTTGTGTGTGCGCATGCGCGCATTTGGAGCCGTACAACCTTATCACGTGTAGGTTTGCAGATCCACTGCTATAGGCAAGATATTAACCATTTCCATCGGCACAAGCATCTCCCCTGTTGCTCTTTTATAACCACACGTACTGGCTCTTGCCTACCACCCCCAACTCCATATCCTGGCGACCACTGATCTGTTCTCCATTTCTAAAATTTCATTATTTCAAAACGTTACATAGATGGAGTCATACAGTATGTGACCTGTTAGGGGATATATATATATATATATATTTTTAATTAGGATAATTTCAGAGCTTTGTTTGGGATTTTCTCCCTTATCCAAGTATATGCTTGGTCTGTCACTTGCTGGGCTCCTTCCACACTACTAGTTCTTTTCTTCTGTGGTTGGGGTGAGCCAGTGGTAGAAAGAAGTGGGATGGCCGTGGTCGGGTGGCGCAGTTGGTTAGAGCTTTGTCCCAAAACACTAAGGTTGTGGATTTGATCCCCAGTCAGGGCACATACAAGAATCAACCAATAAATGCATTGATAAATGGAACAACAAATCGTTGTTTCTCTCTCTCTCTCAAATCAATAAATAAAATTTTTTTTAAAAGAAGGAAGTGGATTAAATTCCCTCAGAGGGCCACTCAGCCATAGCACATAGTGTTTAGGGAGCTTTGGACAGGGTGAGGGGCCTGCTGTTTCAAAAGGCACATTGTAAGAGGGCCGTGAATCATGCCTTCCAGCTTGAGTTATCAGTTTGGTGCTGGCAGCAACACAAGAACTGACGAGTCAGTCAGACAGGATGCCCCAGAAAACACAATGGTTAACATATCTTGTAGTGATAAGAATTTAGAAAATGGTATAAGTGGTATTAACAATTAATAGGGGAAAGGAAGAATTATTCCAAAAATGGTACCGAAGAAAGGGAGTTACAAACGATTGGAAAAGAAGAAAAAAAAAGGAGAGATGCAATGTACGCCAATTAATTTCTAAAGAGAATAAAGTGCTTTCTCATTTTTTAAGTTATTGTTTTATTTATAAAACCATAAAACAAGTATAAGAAAACTTAAAATGTATATTTTCCATATGGGAAAAGGACTTTGTAAACATGGGAACAGGAAAAATCACAAAGGAAATTACTGACAGATTTGACTGTTGGAACCTTTTAAAAAATTTATATTGAAAAGCATCCTAGTTTAAAGCCAGTGAATTGAGCTGATAATTTTGTATCTCTTTTCTTCTGTCAAATTTTAGTCTTGATCCTGTGGTGCATTTTAGCCCCTCCCCCTCCTCACACACTGCACCTTGTCTGGGTTCTGAACAACTTCCAAAATGAAACAAGAGAGTAAGAGCGGAGGCCCAGATCTCTGTTATTACTGCTAGTGGCTAACTCAGAAGTTAACCCTTAAATGGTGAGAGGTAAGTCTGAGATCATCCTGGCTGCTACATGAAGAATTTTATCACCACTTCTGTTAACTTGTGGAATAAACTCACATCTTTACTGCTCACTGGTTTGAAGCAGTTGTTTCATTTGTCCTAAAGTACAGAGTTCCATGGTGTCTTTAAAATAAAAATGTTGGAAAACAGTATTGTTAAATGATGAGCTATTAAGCTCTCAGGGTCTTCCCTCGTGTGTGGTTATTTACCTTCGTAGAACTCAGTGTGGCACTGGATTTGCTCCTTACACTGTCTGTTTAGAGCGTTCAGTCTTCCTACCTAAGTAGAGCTCGGACTGGGAGTCCAAGAATCACATTGTGGCTGAGCTGCTTAGTAGATAAGTAACTCCAAACAATTTATTTAATTCTATCAAAGATAAAGCTGGGCCCCTAAAGCTGGGTGTGGCTCAGTGGATTTGAAGCAGGAGGCAGTGAGGAAGGAGGTACTCCACAGGTTCCCTGGGGCTATTACAATGTTAGACAAAGGACTCAGGTACAGGACAGAGACCCTGTTCTAAGACCGGTTGTTCCAGCTTTCTGGAAAAGCTGAATCATGGTGACTCACAATGCACCTGCGCAGAAGACGCTACATGACCCCTGCTCCATTATAATAGCATTACAATAAGTTAACATTGTGTGACCCCCCTTCCCCGTGGCCAATCAAGGAAAATCATGGGAGACCACCTGTGCAGTAGCTTTAAAGTAATACAACTACTTGTACATGTGCAATAAAACCCCGCCAAAACTAGCCAGAAATATCGGCCCTATAAGAACAGAATCCCTCCAGCCCCTGAGGGCAATCTCTGCTCCGAGTTGGTGTGCTCCCATGTTCTGTGGAGTGGACCATCACTCAGTAAATCTGCGCTCTCTCTTTCTGCTGTAAACTCTGTGTGTTCGGTTCAATTCTTTGTCCGCAGTCACCAAGAACCTGGTTACCTGTGCCCACCTGTGACAGATTGAGGGCCAGCCTGCAAACAGAAAGGTCGCCAGTTTGATTCCCAGTCAGGGCGCATGCCTGGGTCCCCAGTTGGGGGCATATGAGAGTCAACTGATTGATGTATCTCTCCCACACTGATGTTTCTCTCCCACTCCTTTTCCCACCCTTCCCCTCTTTCTAAAAGTAAAAAAAAAAAAAAAGAAAGAAAAAAAAATCAAGCTGGATGCTAAAGTGGTAAGAACATATCTGAATCAGTAATATACTACTGCACTAGGAAAGAAGGTCCAGTGTGAACTGAACTCAACTTGGATTTGTACAGAGGTGACTGGGCTTTTTAAAGGGAGGGAGAGGGAGGAGGACCAGAGGGGTTTAAGTAGTCAGGGAAGAGAGAAATACCTAATGAGTGTCAGTGCTGATTAGGCCAGCTGTGTGGCCACATTCATACTGGAAGAAGCCCTATCCTTTCATACAATTACATTTCAACAGAACGGCATTCAGGTCCTTGAGAAAGACACTCCTAAATTGCAGGAGATACATAATATGTCAAATACAAGGAGCAAGGATTCTCACAGTATAGTGTAAGCCTTTTTAGTAAATGCTTTAAAAAGGGTGGTAGAAGCCCCATCATCCAGTGTTGGCTAGAATAGTAAATTCTTTTGGCAGCCTTGAGCTCCTTAAGGGGGGGGGCTAGAGTCATCCCAGGGGAACAGGCCTTGAGCTGTTAGAAACTATGTTAGTGTTTGGTCACATCTTTGAATATTGGGGGTGGGGGTGGAGGGGATGAAATCATTCATGCTGAGCCTGCAGATTGTATAGGCCGATGTTGAGGCCTCCTGGAGATGAAGGCTCAGAAGATCCCAGCTTGTTTGGTCAAGGAGAGAATCTTTGTCAATTCCCACCTGGGAAATGGGAGTATATATTTAATCTCCCTTCCTCATAAAGGAAAATATGTGCCCCTTTCTTCCTGTCTTGAATGTATTTGTGTGAGAATGTGATGACTGGAGCTGCAGCAACTATCTTGAGACCAGGAGGAAGCAAACTAAAAGGTGAATAGCCAGCTCCCTAAGGAGGGTATTGTGTGGGAAATTAGAGCTTTGATTTTTGATGACATCACTAACTCTTGGGTCCAAATCTGGAACCATCTATTTCTAACCCCTTTCTTTTCAATAAGGTTTAAATTTTAGAATAGATTGAAAAGTTGCAAATGTAGTACAGAGAGTTCCAATATACCCCTCATCAAATTTCCCATATTATTAACCATCTCGCTGTGATGGTTCATTTGTCACAACTAAGAAGCTAACACTACTACAGTAGTAATAAATAACTTCATGTTTTATTTGAATTTTACTCGTTTCCCTCCAATATCCTTTTTCTATCCAAGGTTCCCTGCAGAATATCACATCGCAGTTAACTGTCATATCTCCTTAGTGTCCTCTGGTTTGTGACAGATTCTCAGAGATTACTTGTGTTTCATGAACTTTGACAGGTCTTATGAGTGTTGATGAGGTGTTTTGGGGTTTGTCTGATATTTTCCTTTTTCTTTAAAGATTTTATTTATTTATTTTTAGAGACTGGGGAAAGGAGGCAGAAAGCGAGAGAAACATGATTGGTTGCCTCTTTCAGCCCCCAGCGGGGGACCTGGCCTGCAACCCAGCCATGTGCCCCGACTGGGAATCAGACTGGCCACTTTTCTGTCCTCAGACTGGCACTCAGTCCACTGAGCCACACCAACCAAGGGTGATTTTTTTTTTCAAGAGAGAACTGGGATTACGAGGTTTCGGAGAGGAACACTACAGAGGTAAAGTACCTTCCCTACATCCCTGGCATCCTATCAACATAATTCATCACTGACGAGGTTAACCCCCATCACCTGGCCACTGCACTGCTTGCCAGGTTTCTCCACTGCAAGGTTACTTCCCACCCCTTCCTTCTTCCCCTGAGGATGGTTTATTGATTTTAGAGCGAAAGTAAGGGGGTGTGAGGAGACGTCGATGTGAGAGAAAACTATCGGTTGCCTCCCGTAGTGCCTCAACGAGAAATCGAACCCGCAACCTAGGTATGTGCCCTGACCTGGTTCCTGCCACCTTTTTGGTGTATGCGAGGACGCTCCAACCAACTGAGCCACCCAGCCAGGGCACTTTCCCCCACTTCCCATACCGCACAGTACTCTCTGGAAGCAAGTCACTGTGCATATCAAGGTGGGGTGGGTGGGGCAGAAATTGAGCTCCACCTCGCAGGGAGGACTATTCACCTAAAAAAGAGGGAATTCTCTTGCAAGGCTGACACTGGGACTACTAGGCCAGTGAGGCGGGGCGAGCCAAGCACAGGGGCGGGCCCGGGCCGTCGGGGAAGTCGGGGAGGGCAGAGTCTGTGGCTGCCAGGGCTTCTTGGTTCCGGGGCGAGGTGGAGGTCCGCGGACCAGAGGGTGGGTGCCTGCCCTGAGGGTCTGGCCTGGGATGCGCGCCTAGGAGCTTCCTCCCGTTCAGCAGGCAGAAGGTGACTCCACAGGTCTGCTCATCAGAGTGCACGTTCCCCTCAACTGCGGTGCGGGGACGTAGATCGCGGCCGGTCTGGGCGTCCTCGGCGCACCCGGAACACACTGCGCATGCGCCAGGCGGCAGGCCGTGGTGGAGACACGGCTCCTCCTGGCAAACGAGGGCTTGGCTTCGGTTAGTGAAGACTCCACGCAGTACTGACGGCGCCCAGCCTCTCTCCCTGCTGCCGCGGCCCGTGTCTTTAACTCGCGATCATTTGGGTGCTGTTCCCGGTGTCCACGGGCCTTGGGCCCGGTTGCCCCCCCGCCCCATTGAAGCCGGCGCCCTTCGCCGAGGTGAGCCGGAAGCACTTCTGGGCCTGGGCATCCCGTTGTCCGGGTAACGGGAGCAGCCGCGGGCTGCAGCGTTCTGGTATTTTAATTTTCTGGTCTAAGGAGGAGAACGGAGTTCGCATCGCGTGCCTCCGTCAGGCCCGGATATCGTACTTTTGGCGAATGTTGGTCCAAGAAGCCGCGGTTGAGGCGCTGGCGAGGGGAGGGGTGCGGGATGCGGGATGCGAAGGAGCCTAAGGGCGGGGGTTTGTAAAGAGCCGCGTCTGGGTCGCGCTCGGCTGGTTGCGGCGAGGAGGGCGGTGCGTGGGACCTGCAGACCGCTCGAGTGCTGGTCGGACTGGGAGGAAGGACGGTGGCGTTAGCCGGGCTGTCACCGTAGCTCCACTCGTAGAGCTCGCTTGCGCTCCACATGGGCGCAGCCGGCCGGGACCCAGCCTGCGGCGGAGACGGGGCACCAGAGCGGGTGAGGGGGGCCCAGTCTGGTTGACCCTGGGAGCCGACTTGCCACCTTTTGGTAGGTGAAACAGTGACCCTTCCAGGGCCGAAGTGGGATGTTAATAGTGCCTGGAACTCTTGTCCTGTTACTCATTTCTGCCCGGCATTAGTAGTAGATTGGAAAAACTGTTGTATGATTGAAGTGCACGTACGTAAACGCAAGTAGTGTTTATATTATGTTACTTATGTACTCATACATATGTAAATCAGAGTAGGAGGATACAAAAGGAATAGTAAAAGCCCCTTCTCCTTACACATCTTTGAACATTTTTTCTTAAATCCTTTGGTTTCATAAACATCTATAATGTGCTCTAAAGCAAACCTAGAAGGGATCATTAAGTTTGTACAGTTCTGCAACTTTGTTTTTTTCACTTAATATATCTTGGACAGTGTTACCTCGTAGCACATATTTTCTCCCTGTTAATGGCTGGGTGATACTCCTGCGGTGGTTTTTAGTGGATTTTATGTTTATGTTTCCAAGAAAGTAACATGTAGAAACTCTAGTAGTCGTTTTAGATTTTATCATCGTGTCTGTTTTGTCTGCTTTCTTGGCTCTCACTCCCTCCCTGAGCTCTTGCAAACCCCATTAACTGCATTTACTTCAGGATCCTGTTGTGTTTTTGTTTCGATTTTCCTCTCCAAGACTTCCTGGCTGATGGGGGCTTCATGGCTCCTGTTTGTTCAGAAGTATAGTTAGGTGAGTGCTGAGTAAATGTCGATTAGATTTGAGGTGGGTAAGTCACCAAAGCACAGGATTATCAAATCAGTTATGAGGATTTACACAGATTAACCCGCGTTTAGTAGGACCTCAGGATAGAGCTGTTAACGGGCATTCCATTCCTGCACAAGGGATCGTGATTTAGCTCTTACTGTAAACGCCCTGTATACGAAAACCTTTAGAGAAATGGTTTACCCAATAAAATATGTTGGTCTATTTGTGTCTTTATAGGTACAAAGAACAGTGATTCTCATATACTAGGAGAAAAGGCACAGGAAATGCTTTTTACTTTAGATTGGGCACCTAAACAGAAGCTGTGATCTCAGTATGAAGAAGGGAAGGGGAAGAACAAGCCGGATGAGAAGACGAAAACTCTTCAGAAGTTCTGAATCAAGAGGAGGTACAATTTTGATTTTTTTGGTGCCAGTGACGAAAAAGGGATTTCGTTGCTTGGTATTAACAGGTGCACATAGCTGTTGTCAAGGGCACGTGGGCAGTGTTCACAGAGAATGTTTCTCAGAGAATACCCTTTGTAATTGTGCCACTGTGTTCTTCTCAATCGGTGGGAATGTAGATATGTTTATCATTGCTGCAACTGTGTCTCCTTTGGGGATGACTTCCAGGGTTCTGTTTCTAGTCCTAACCTCTCTCCTGACCTCTAATTACCTGCAAAGTATCAATGTTTATATATAAAGTCATCATTTTGAGTTCAGCCTAACCCAGTTTGAATGACCTACTGTATGTGAAAGTGCTTGGCTAACTAGAAGTTACTATATTATAAAGTTAGATTTTACCAGTTGCTTTTCCTGCCTCTGAGATGACCATATAGTTTTTCTTTTTAGTTACATTGTTTGTACATTTTAAAATTTATTCCCTTTTATGATTACACTGAGACAATTCATCAGATTTTCTTTTTAATGGTGATCTGATTATGTAGTGATTTTAATCACCACTTTTTCTTTCCATGATTAGTGAATGAGAGCTACAAGCCTGAATTTATAGAGCTTAAGAAGTGGCTGAAAGATAGGAAGTTTGAAGATACAAACTTGGTACCTGCTTGTTTTCCAGGTAAGTCTGGCCTTCAGTTCTCATGACCTTTGTCACAGGAGGCATGTGGGCACAGGTGGCAGGAAAGCACGGACGAGTCTTGCAGGTGGCGCTGTTCTCTCTGGGAGCATGTTTTGTATTGGGTGTCGGGCCTCCTGCCTTGTAGTGGTTGTAACGTGTGTGGAGGTGGGTTAACACACTTTACCTAAAAATAAAGCGGCTTGTGAGGAGGACTTCCAGAGTGGTGAAATAAAATTCAAAATATAAAAGGGAAATGAGAACAGAAAACTGCGGTGAAGGCAGGGATCAGGCTGACACAGAAAGGCCGTGATTATGAAATCCGGCGCGTCTCCCAGGGGTGAGCCACCTCTCTGACGCACTTTTCCCGCAGCCTGGACGGATTCAGGGGCATGACCTGGATGTTAGTGTCTGTAAGCCTCAGGTTACTCCACGGAAGTGCAGGTGATTCTGGCACTTAGACTTGAAGGAAATGTCCTCACTGGGTCCTCGCAGGGGAGACAACTGTGTGACATGGTGACCGGTGTCCTGGTCGGCACACTTAGGGTGATGTCACGCGACTTGTGAAACCACGCAGGCTCCCACGATTATCCCATAGCTCAGGGGAGTCAAACCGTTTTCTGAGGGGAGGGCGGTTCTCAGTGGCCGACGCACTGGCGTCCTCTGGTGTGCGACTGGACAGGAGGGCTGGGGAAGCTGAGGCCGCGCCCTGGGTGCTGGAGGAGCAGCCCTAGGGGCTGAGGCTGTGGCCATCCTCTGCCTGAGCAGAGGGGCTAACACTCTCTTCTCAGTCTGAGCAGCTGGTGGTGGAAGTTGAATTAATGTTCTTTTCTGGAAATTAAGCAGCTTGTCATGGACTTTGGATTAGCATTCTCTTCTGGAACATTCCCTTAGAGAAGTCAGGCAGCTTGTGTGGGTGTGTGGGAGGGAGGACCACAGGGCTCTTCGAAGGGTGTGGGTCTGCTGTGGCGTAGAGAAGGCTGCGTGGTTGAGGCCCCGACTGTCCTCGTCACGGGTCAGGTGCAGGCGTTTTCCCTGATAGAACGTTCAAATCCTATGCTTCTGAATGCGCCCCTCGGACATGAAAATGATTATTCCAGTACCCCTAACTGAGCAAATTCACGTCCTTATACATCACCCAAGAGGAATGATTTACCACGTGGGCCCCTGGTTGAGTTAGGTGATGCATCAGTTATACACGGTGACTTTGGGCTGAACTACTTGTTTGAGCCATTTTCTGTTAGTGGTGAATCATGTTTGTCAGTCTGTGGCAGAATGTTCCTGTTTGGTGTGTCAGGAACGGTCAGTAAAAGCCACCTTCTTAGGTTTTACTGGATGGAGCTCTTCACAAGATGGTCGAGATGGTCGAGAGAAACTAGCCAGGAGTGGATGCACGGGGCCTGAGGCCCGCCTACTCCTCAAGGTCAGTTTGCCTCGAGGAGGATAGGTTTAAAATTACCAAGCAGGGATTGACATAGGCTTTAAATGGAATGCCTGAAAATAAGTAATCCATTCGTAGTTGGGAGCAGTGGAGGGTTACTGTTTTTAGAAGTAGGAGCAAGTATGTCTGAGCCCCTCCAGATTCATAGCCACAGAGGGGCGAAAGCCAACTGGTTTGGCCACGATCAGAGCCCCGGCTGACAGTGCTGGGGGCCACGGGGCCTCTGGCAGCTGGGGCTGCTCTAACAAGTCACCGCAGACTGTGGGCTTAAACAGCAGCGTGGCTCTCACAGCTCTGCCGCCGGGAAGTGCAGGGTCTGGTGAGGCCTGATTCCTGGTTTGCAAACTGCCAGCCCTGCCTTGTGCCCGCACGTGGTGGGCGGAGCACAGGGAACTTGTGTCTGTTTTTTATAAGGCACTAGACTCCATTCATGAGGACTCCACCCTGTGACCCAATCACTTTTCAAAGACCCTCACGTTAGGGGTTAGGGGCTAGGGCTTCAACATGTGACTGTGGAGGAGAAGGAGCATTCAGTCCATGACACCTTCTCCAGGCCCTTTATGTATCTTCAGCTCTTCATCAGCGTGTGGTAGAAAGAAACGTTTATGGCATTCTGTCAAAATGTACAAAATTGGGGGGCACTGAGTCTTAGCGTGTGGTGGAGCAAGGCAGGGGTCTGAGGTTGCAAGCAGGATTCAGTCTCCAGACTGCTGCCTGATCTGTGCTTTAGGAGCTGACCCCAGTATGTCCTTTTCCCCCCAAAGCCCTGGCCACAGGTGAGCCCCGGGCAGATTTGAGGTAGCAGAAACTTTAAGGCCGTGGGAGTCGGTGATAAGCTTTGATAAGGTCCTCACGGCTACTTCCTACCGTGCCTTAGTCTGTGCCGGTTATTGTGGTCTGTTTTCTGGTCGACGTAGTTTCTACTGTACCGTAGAAACACAGGTGAAGTATCTTCCAGATTTATCCCATATGCCAGGCTCTGTTCATATACAGGGTGGGCAAATGTAGGTTTACAGTTGTGAGCATGTAGAACGCAGTTTATTCTTATGTTATTACTTTATTAATTATTGTATTATGTGTATTACAACTGTAAACCTACTTTTGCTCACCCCTATATATGTTTGGTGATAAATTTCCACTTAAAATTTCGTACAAGTCTTTTAAGGGTGACCCTGTGGTGGGGGGCGGGGATCATTTTCTTAGTGTCGATTCCAGAAAGGGTCTGGCTCACAGGGCTGATTGCCCCACCCTGGGGCACCCCCCGAAGTTAGGTTCCTACAGCCAGAACCGCGTGTCTGATAGCTGGGTGCTTCTGGGTGGGGAGGTGAGTTGGGACTCATCAGGCAGGAATTCTCTCCATGAGCCAGGAGCTCCCAGTAGTCCTGCGGGCTGACCTTTGCTGAGTTGTGTTTCCTCCTGGCCAAGAGAGAAAAAGGTCGAGAGCCATGAACTTGAAGAGATGAGTACTGTAGACCCATGCAGTAATTACTGGTCGTGTCGTACGTGTGCCTGCCAGAGAAGTGGCCATCTGACCGTTGCAGGGGGTGCCGCGGGCACGCAGGGACAGCCTTCCATGGAGGTGGTGGTGGGGACCCTGTAGTGTGAGTGCTCTGGCCAAGGCCTTGGCTCGCAGGGGGCCGGTGGCGCTGGGCCTGCCCTCGCCCAGTTAAGGACAGCACCCAGTCTCATGGGTTGCCTGGTCAAGGAGGGGAGGGGTATAGTCCACAGGCTTGGGGGACCTGACTGGGCATTACTGGTCAGTCAGTCAAAGAGGTCTCGAGTCATTATGGGGAAAGCTGGGTCTGGCAAAAGTGGCACGAGGCCTCTGAGGTCTGGTGGGTAGTAGGAGTAGCGCCCCGCCCCCCGGCTGGTAAGGCCCCAGAGGAGAGAGGTCCACTTAAAGGTCCCTGTACGAGACCAGCCGCAGATCGGTAGAAAGTCCGTGATCCTTAGGTCTCAACTCTGCAGCTCACTGTGCCCTTCCGGGTTACACACCCAGAGGGAGGTCAGGACGTTTTCCAGAGAGCTTCTGGGTCCTCGGGGGGTCAGAGGGTACGAGACACCCAGCTTCAGCTCTGTGGGGTTTTGAAGTTCATTCCCGTCTCTTATTCAGGAGGGTGTCTCTGAGCCCTGGGAGCTGAAAGGATTTACCGTTTCTCTTCTTTGTGTTCCTAGGTACGGGAAGAGGGCTGATGAGCAAAACATCCCTGCAGGTGAGAGTTTCCCTTGTCCTCGAAACCCAGTGGAGATGTTGCTGCTTTGTTACTGTGGTTTAAACCAAGTGGATTAAAAATATTTCAGATGTACAGGCATTTTTTTACCCAGTAGACACATTTTGACACAATTCTGTCAGTTAGAATGTAGTTTGCTGCATACAAGAGACAAACCCCCAGTAACAGTGTGTAAACAGTAGAAGTTTCTCTTGCCCTCGTGTGAACAAGCCTGGGTAGGCAGCCCGCTGGCGCGGTGATCCATGGCCATCTGTGGCCCAGGCTCTTTGCAGCTCTCTGCCCGCATCCTTCGAGGGGGCCGACACCCTCAGGTCCTTCGTGGAGTGCCTGGAACCGGAGCAGCAGGACCTAGCAAGGGGGTGAGGAAGGGCAGACTTCCTCCCGCCAAGGAAGTTCCAGCCTCACCTCATCTGCCAGCCCAGGTGCGCAGCCCCGTTGGCAGTGAGGAGGGCAGAGGCTTGTTGGTGTTGGCAGCCAGCAGTTTCTGCCAGGCACGTTATATAAGTCAGATCATATTTTCCATGTGCCAGGGGAGGGAGCTGCTCTCATCAGAGAGACCCGGCACAGTAGAGGGGGCAGAAGGAGCAAGCAGGGGGAGGGGGCCTGGGATCCTGTCTCCAGATGGTCCCCAGCTCGCTCCTCACCCCCTGGGCGTCTGCTCCCTCCCCTGGAGGATGAGGAGCTGGATGACAAGGGAGCCCCAAGGCCCCTTGTAGTTCTTCCCGTGCTGGGTCGTGTGCACACCTTCCTGTGCAGCTGCACATTACGCCTTAATTTGTTTGTCATTATTTTTTTATGCCATCCATGTGTTTTTTTAGTGTAAAATATTTTATTTTATTTTTAATAATTATTGTTCGATTGCAGTTGTCTGGATGTTTAATTATTTTTATTTATTGAAATTACCTTATTTTTAATTTCTTAATTTCATTTATATAAAACCCAGCCATGTACTTATGTTTATTGTAGAGAATGGTAACTTTTAATGTTATAATTCTGCTATGCTATTTTAAATTTTTAATTGGGGCAAAACATACATAACATAAAACTTACCATCTTAACCATTTTCAGTGTGCAGCTCATTCCTGTTAAGTGGGTTCACATTGTATAATGCTGCTTTTTGAATGGAGGTGTAATCCATTCTGTAGCAGAATGTGGGAGGGGAGAAATGTACCTCTCACGTACGCAGCAGTGAAGGTGGGTTATTTCAGTTGAGATCGTGAAATGATAATTGGCAGCTGCTCTATGCGTACTTTTAAATAAGACTTTTTCGTTAGACTTTGGAAATTGAGACGTACTTTACACATAGTGAAATGCACAGATTTTAAAGATTTTATTTATTTATTTTTTAGACGGGAGAGGAGGGAGGGAGAAAGAGAGGGAGAGAAACATCAATATGTGGTTGCCTCTCGTGTGTCCTGCACCGGGGAACCTGGCCCACAACCCAGGCCTGTGCCCTGACCGGGAATCAAACCAGTGACCCTTTGGTTCACAGGCTGGTGCTCAATCCACTGAGCCACACTAGCGAGGGCAAAATGCACAGATTTTAAGTATCCAGTTTGATGAGTTTTGATGATGAAGATATTTACCCAAGATACAGAACGTTTTATCAAGTGGTTCTTTACAAATCAGAAAGTCACAGCTGTCGGTACAGGAAGGGATGGTAGCAATCACCCAGCTTAATCTCGATTTAACAGCCACGGAGCCCAGACAACGTTTGGCTGAAATTTTTAACTTTGGTGCCAGTTATAACAAAAGCAGGACCTTACATCTGGCTTCTTAGTGCTTCGTTCCTGGTGTCAGTTACCTGGCATCTTAATTTTTCTTCCTGTGTTTCTATCTCAGTGGGAGGAACTGAAAAACTATCCCTTTGGGGTGGTAAAACAAGGCCCTGTCCTCAGCCAGGGCACCGGCTGTGTGGGGAGGAGGCCACGGCCTGGCCCAGCCACTGCAGACATGGGTGACCGGGTGGGGGTTTGGGTGGCTTCTGTCTGTTTCCTGAAGGCAGCACGATTTCTGGGCCTGAGAAAGTGAAGGGACAGTTTGATTTGGGTTGTCCGAGTGTTTCCACTTTCCTTTCTGGTCAAAGGTTGACTGGTGGTGGGTGTCAGTCCCACCATTGACCTTTCGTTCCCATCGGAGTCGTAGGGCCTGCGTGGGAGCAGCCTCACCTCTACCTGCTGACTTGGGCACAGGCTCAGTCTGCTGGGGGGCCCTGTGGTGGTCTGAGGTTGGGTTTTCTGGGCTCTGAGGACAGGATGGCAGAAAGGGGACTTGGTGAGACGCGTGCTCACAGGTGGTTCCCAGAGCATGGGCGTGCTAAACTTGACTTTCTCTTTTGGTAAGGAGGGACAGGTGATTCTGTCGTTGCCCGAGAGTTGCCTGCTCACCACGGACACAGTGATTAGGAGCTACTTAGGGGCGTACGTCGCTAAGTAAGTGACCGCACACACGCTCATCTGGTGCCCCGCTTCTCCTTTCACGTCTGTGTCATTGGCAGATCTGTCCCCTAAGACGGGGACACGAGGACCCAGCCCCTCCACATAGCTGGCACCTGCAGTGATGCGGAAGGTCTGCTCTGCTCAGTGAAGCTTTGTCTTAGCTCATTGTAAACTGCATTTCAAAGGTTTTCAGCAGCTGCCTGGGAGGTGGGCTTGCATCCTGACCTGTCAGAAAGTAAAGCTTAAATGGGTAATGGAGGGACACCGCGGCTGAGGCCCTTGGCTCGTGGGGGCCTGTTCTCTGTCGCAGTAGAGCTTGACAAACATTAATTACTCTTTTGTTTCTACCCTTGTGGTATTTGCTTGAATTTTCTTTCAACTCTGAAGAGCTGTCGACATCATGAAAGAGTTAGTTCTATTTGGCCTAGAGGGAGGAGGCCAGCGTTGGAGTGGAGAACTGTTTTCTGGCACATGCTGCAGTGGGCCTTCGTCGGGGGACTGTCTGAGGACGGAGTGCATGAGATCCTCAGCAGACGCGTTTTCTAAATCGTGAGGGTTGGAAGATCGCACTGTCTTTTAACCCAGGCCAAGTTCTGGGTGTGCCCGCCCCCCTTGCCTTGCCGGAGGCCCGACGCATCTGTACTGGCCTGAGTAGAGGCAAGGATGCCCTTAGTGTTAGTTTTCTGTGTCATTCTGAAACTTTGAGTAGACTGTACGGGAACGTAGGAATCTGGGCTTTGAAGGATTAATGTGAACTTTCTAAATACATTCTTGCAGCGTGAGATCTTTTTGGGAACAGATGAAAATACTGCAGTGTATAATTGTAGTAGAGATGGTAAGTTAGGATTAAAATTGAAGTAGCCACACGTACCCAGTGGATGGGGCAGGTCTAAATTCTTTCCATCGGCCCCCCACCCCCACCACGTTTTATAGCAGCATCCAAGTGACAGAAGTGACTTCCACCAAAAGCTTTAACAGCGGAGAGCCAAGCTGGAAGCAGAGGTGTTCTGCAGAAAGGAGCCCCTTGCAAGCAAAGCCGGGACTCAGGTAGTGAGATTGTCCTCCTGTCGATGGGGTGACTTGCTCAGAGGACTTGGGTCAGGTGCTTTCCAGAGAGGAAGCCTGGAGAAGGAAGGCCCTCCCGCCGGCGCACGAAGGAAGTGGGCGAGGAGGAGCGACAGTGGCCCAGCCCCGCTGGGAGCCAAACAAACCACGAGGAGGTCTGTAACTTCCAGTGAAAGTAACTTCTTCACTCTGGCTTTCGATTTTAAAAGGTGGCAGCCTCCTCCATCTCCTCTGCTGGCTCTGTGCACCTTCCTAGTCGCAGAAAAGCATGCTGGGGATCGGTCTCCCTGGAAGTCTTACCTGGAGATTTTACCGAAGGCCTATACCTGCCCTGTTTGTTTGGAGCCGGAGGTGGTGGACCTCCTCCCCAGACCTCTGAAAGCGAAGGCCAGGGAGCAGAGAACCTGCGTGCAGGAGTTGTTCACGTCCTCCAGAGACTTTTTCTCTTCCCTGCAGCCTCTGTTCACCGAGGCTGTGGAGAGCATCTTCAGCTACAGCGCCTTCCTGTGGGCCTGGGGCACCGTCAACACCAGAGCGGTGTACCTGGCGCATGCGCGGAGGCAGTGCTTTTCCGCGGAGCTGGACACCTGCGCACTGGCCCCCTACCTGGATCTGCTGAATCACAGCCCTGCCGCCCAGGTAAGATATTGACGAGGGCACACAGGTTTTGTTTCTGTAGGAAGGACTCTGACGTGTAGAACCTGTGACCTAGAATGTGAGTGAAGCCACAGGGAAGGGTGCAGCTGGCTTTAGGTGGCCCTGCCTGCCGTCAGTACGCTCCAGTCTTTCCTCCCAGCCCCGCGTTCCCTCCTGCCATCCTCCTCCTCTGCCCGCTTTCCCCTGCTGTCCAGGCCAGCAGAGCCCGGGGCTGTACTTGCCCTCCCCCCTCCCCGCCCCCACCTGGGGTGCGCAGTTCTCCCTCCTCCCTCTGAGACCTGGCACTGCAGTTGGGCCTGCTCGCCTATCCCGTTCCCTTTCCCCTTGGTGTCGCTGTCAGCCTTCATCTGTGCCGTGCTCACGGGCCAGCGTGAGCATCTGGCCCTTCTGAGCTCTGCTGTCATGGAGGACGGGGACTTTGCCGTGTTCCTCAGTGTAACCTCAGGGCTCGCTCAGGGCCTACCGTGTAGCAGGCCTTCTCTAAACCTTCACTGGCTGGGCAGCTGTTGTTCGGAGGAGTCTGGGGATCATGAAGGCATCCCGCTGTGGGAGAGTTGCAGCCTCCTATCCCCCAGGTCTGCCCCCGGCACAGGAGGGGGCTTCCTCCTGTGGGCCCGCAGGGTGGAGGCCAGCCGTGGAGGGGGGCATCTGTGTGCAGGCACCCCTGTACCTACCCAGGGTGCCCCTGGAGGCACCGTGGCTGGAACTGGTGCTCATCTGTCCCCTTCACACCCCACACCCCCCTGAGAAGTCCGTGGCACCTGGTTAGCCCATTGTCATTGGAGGGGAGTGCAGGAGGCCCTCACTGCGCTTTCCGAGGCCAGGACAGTCTTGTCGATTGTCTGCTTGTCACTTCTGTAGAAAGCTGTGCCTCTAAACCTCGAGCAAAGGAGGCCGGGTCTAGGAGGGTGTTTCTGTGGTTGAGGTTGAAATAATGTTGGGGGCGTGTAGTGCAGGGGGAGGCTGGACACAGGGACTCAGGCACCCTTGGTGTGGCTTTATTTTGGGGACTGTTAGTGCATGTGTGCCCAGACCAGTCATTTTACAGTAGACTGCAGGGTACTGCCTACTGCAGCCTGGGGGCAGGTGGTTCAAGGGCCTTGGGTGGGCCTAAGAGGTTTACTCTCTGGCCTTTATGGCAAAAGATGGCTGTGCCCCCGTCTGGAGCGCGTGGCAGCTGGCTCTTGGCGTGGAATGCCAAACCACGGCCCCGGTCTGTTGTCCATGCCGCAAGGTAGGGATTTCTCGGCTCGCCTCATCTTGCTTCGATCTGCTGCTAAGTGAGGAGGCTCAGTGCCTCTGCCGACTCCTTACTGTGGGGGACAGTTAGGTCTTGTTTTCCTCCATACCTATCAACTCACAAAATTGTCGCAAATCCAGGTGACAGTATCAGCCGGTGACACCATGCTCGACGGCTGCATATTGTAGGACCTGAAATTCTCTGGGCCTTACAGGGCCCCAGAGGCCCAACTGGAGTCCTCTGCTCTCACCAGATAGTTAGTCCCCAAGCTGTCAGGGAAGGCTCCCCACCTGGCTGGTCTCTCTGTCAGCCAGACTAGCTGCCCCCACTGGGCCCTCAGCCCACCAGGCCTCACCTCCCCACCAGCCTCGTAGTCACTCAAACAGGCAAATGGTGTCTTTCCACTGAACCCAGGGAGCCGGTGACCTATCACTATGAAGCCCGCCTCCAATGGCTCCCGCTGGTGACTCTGCCCCCTAGAGCAGCCCTGTGGGGCCTGCCCGGCCCTTCCCCGCCTGGCTGTCTACGAGGTCCATTGTCAGGGGTCCCGAGTTCATCCATCCCCCCCAGGGGCCGCAGTGGGGGCAGGCACTGTTCCAACTGTGGGTCAAGTCAGTGGCGAGTGCAAGGGCACCTGGCTTAAGTCAGTGCAGTGACTTAGTCTTCTTAGTGCTGTGTTTTGCTTTAAAAAATGCTTTACCCAGATTTTTCTGTATAGGTGAACGCAGCATTTAATGAGGAGACTCGCTGTTACGAGATTCGGACGGGCTCACGCTGGAGGCCGCACGAAGAGGTGCTCATCTGCTACGGCCCCCATGACAACCAGCGGCTGCTCCTGGAGTATGGCTTCGTGCCCCCCTGCAACCCCCACGCCTGTGTGCACGTCGCCCAAGGTTGGGGCTCTCTCATCCCTGAGATGGTAGACGTTTTTCCCCCTCTGGGGATGCGGTTATTTTAAGTTTTAACAAAAGGGGCAAACCTTAAGATGCTTGTCATTTACTGTCTCCTAGGTGGGGCTAGCCTGACTCTTACTGCCCATGTAGTTGTAATAATGAAGTAAGAACAACAAGGTTTGATCGCTATTGACGATACGAAGAGCCGAGAAGAGTTTTGTCGTGTTAGGTCAGGTAGTAGAATGGAAGAGAAGGGAGCGTGCTAAGGAAATAAATGTATTAACAAAAGGGAAGAAAAGGAAATTTTTGTACTGAGACATTTCACTGTCACTAGAGATATGATAGGATTAGAAAGCAACAAATAATAGGTATTTATTAAGCACCTATTGTATGTAAAGCACTGTGTTAATCACAGAGATAAATACATTACACAGTCTTTGTTTTGGGGTTTAATGCCACAATGAAATAATGATTTTCCCCCCCTTTTATTGGTGCCCTGACCAGGGATCGAACCCACAACCTTGGTGTATTGGATCGATGCTCTAGCCAACTGAGCCATCCAGCCAGGGCTGAAGTATTGATTTTATTTATGTTCTTTTGTGACCTGTTAACAAGCCATCATCATTGGTATGGCTATTTTTAAAAAAATTAAAAAAAAATTCTTTTGTATTTACTGATTTTTTTTTTTTTTGAGAGAGAAACATCAACTTGTTGTTCCATTTATTTATGCATTCATTGGTTGCTTCTTGTATGTGCCCTGACCGGGGATTGAACCTGCAACCTTGGTGGATCAGGACGATGCTCTAACCAACTGAGCCACCTGGCCAGGGCTTGGTATGGCTATTTTTTAAGGTAGTAATTTAGGTATTTTATGCTGTGGAAATTCTAAGTACGGTGTGAAAAACAGCACATAGAAGACTGAGTTCCCCTTCTCCTGAAGCAGCAGAGAACAGTTTCCTAGGCCACGAAGAAATGGCCAGACTTACTAAGTATGTAATTTAGGGTAGTTTTAATGTAAGTTCTAGTGGAAATAGAACCTTGGTCAAGGTCATACTGCTCCATCCTATAGGCCCATCCTATAGGCAGAGTCGTAATGCTGTTTACAAAAATGAACTGGAAAAGCAGAACCGGGGCCTTGTGGGTGTCTCAGGAAACTGGCTCGGAGAGCAGCGTCTGAGTATGAGAATGAGTGTATGTAATACTGACGGCCATGAGGTGCTGGCTTGTGAACGTTTATGTGTTAGCTATTATTATGTTTAAAAAGCAAAAACAGATATTAAAAGACCATTTAAAAATAGAAAAATCCCTCATGACCCTATTACGCATAATAGCTTTGTTAATTTTTGCATATTCACTTTCAGTTGCTTACGACCGACTGTAGGCACGGGCTCCCAACCACTGTGAATTCTGACTTTTAGGGCTCAGCACCGTGGGCGCCTCCTCGTCCTTGTGCAGAGCCTGCACTGGCGGCGGGCGCGTTCCCGCGGTCCTGCCGAGCTCTCCCCTGCCTGCTTCTGTTGGTCGCTTTGCCTAGTGGGAGCGTGAGCTGACGTGTTGGTTGGTCCTCCGCCTTGGAGTTCTTGTGGCTTTTCTAGGACTGGTAATAGTCTCACTGAGTTGGACTTGAATGGTGTTTTTTTTTTTTTTTTTTGGTGTGAATTAGGTAAAACTGTTTACATATGTTTTGATTGCCAATGGGAGGGAAAGTGAGCTGAGAAGGAAAGGTTTATATTTTTGTCTAAATTACACCCTAAATCTCAGTCTGATTTTTTTATGTAGACGTGCTTGTTAAGTATCTTCCAGCAGCGGATAAACAGATGGACAGAAAGATTTCCATTCTGAAGGATCATGACTTCACAGAGTAAGTGTTTTCCTCTCTCAATTGCTCCATCAGGCAGTTTGAGGACAAAGTTGAGGGTCAGGGTTTCTGTGGGGATGAGACGCCTTTTGCTCTCACGAGTTGACAGGTGGGTGTTCATCGAGCATGTGCTGTGTGCAGTGACTTGTGCTTGTCATTGTGGGGCACACAGGTGGGTAAGGTAGTCGTCGAGAAACTTTTTCAGGGACTAAGACACCAGCCTGAGAAGCGGAGCTGCTGTCCCAGAGCAGAGCCCTGCAGGTATCAATGGGTGGCCCTGCGCCAGCTTCTCCCTACTGTGTGGTGAGGAGGGCTGGCCCTCCGTCCCCTACCGACGTGGCTCAGGCTCCTGGGACGAGGGTGGCTGGGTGACTCCACACACCTAGGATAAGCAGGGCTCGAGGGGTTCCCTTCAGACTTGCCTCCGAAGGTGAAACTGAGTGGTGAGTAACCAGGCCCCAGTGTGGGGCTCCCAGCTGTGGGGCAGCTGTGGGTCGGACCCCCAGGGCCATCCGGACTCTTGCCGTTCACCTCGCTGCGACCCGTGGCACTGGCCCTCCTGTGGGGCCCCTCATCCAAGTTCAGCCGCTTACCGAAGTAAATTGGAAAGCAGCTTTTGATGTTTGTTTTTAACCCGAGAATTTTCTGTTACTCAGGCTTTGTTATTAAGTATTTGCAAACTTGTTTTTCTCTTTTTGTCTTTGTGACCCAGATCGAAGGTTCCCTAGTACTTGGTGACTGCGTTAGAAAAACGTTTCGCTCTTTAGCCGTTTGCCATGAGGCACTGAAGTGACGGGCTTGTCCTTGCTTTTCTACTTTAGAAATCTGACGTTTGGATGGGATGGACCGTCTTGGAGGTTACTCACAGCGCTTAAGCTGTTATGTCTGCGAGCTGAAGAATTGTGAGTTCCACGTGTGATGATGGTCACGGGCTGTGGCCGCCATCTGGAGTGCCACTGTGTGTGTGGGGCTGCTTGTTCCCCCTTACTCGCCTGTGGGGTGGGGTCTCGCTTCCCAGTGTTCACTGTTCCTGGGATTCCGGTTTGAGCGCCCTGGTCAGAGTGCACGGTCCAGAGAGCGCTTCAGTCCCTCTCAGACACTCCCCCCGCTGACCTGCAGCTCCTTGTCCAGGGCGAACCCATCAGAAGTGTGGGCGCCATGCTGTCCAAGCGAAGTCTGAGTAGCTGGGTTTTTCCCTGGAGCCAGCGGAGCTCCTGACCCAGTTCTGCCCTGGGGGCAGATCCCGACCCCTGGTCAAGGAGAGGCCTGGATGTTTTCATGGGGGCAGGTAGGGTAGCCCCCGGTGTAGACATGCATCCTGGTCAGGCTCCTGGTCCTTCCCCCACCTCGGAGCTCCTGCGGCCGTGTGTGGCCCAGGCTGGAGCTCCTTCATCCTGGGGCTGTCGGGCAGCTGGGGAGCAGCTCTCTGTGTAGAGAAAGCTCGGGGGGAAACTATGGGCAGGGGGACTTCTTGAAGAGGGTGAGGCATCCCCGAGTTGTGGGGAGGGTTGGGTGAGATAATGCTGGAAACCGGCCTCCGCACCGAGCCTGTGGGTGGGGGCGCCCATTCCGGGATGCCTCATGTGCTGTGACGTCACTCCCTTTTCTTCTGTGGGGACTTGGGGAGAAAAATCACTCCCTGGTCCCCGCCCCGGTAATGGTCGAGAGTGTTCTCAGCAGACACTTCTGTGCCTGCAGGGCCCCTCTTCCTGTCGTTCACTAGAAACTTGGGCAGACCAGCTGTCCATGGAAAGTGCGGCCTCTCCTGGCTGCGTCTTATCTCCCTCTTCTTTCTTTGCTGCCTTTTCCCGGTCCATGGTCCATTCTTCTGACGTCCGTGCGCACCCACATAAGCTTCCTCAACTCCTAGGAGAGAGGTGTGCGTCCTTCTCAGGCACATCAGCCTCCGCTTCAGCACGACAGCTGGTTGTTTCCAGGGGCCGCGCTGAGGCCGCCTTCCCCCCGGCCTCGTTTCTCCCTGTCCGGCTGTGGCAGGAAAAGTGCCTTCTTGGGGTTCCACCTGATGCCTGTTGGCATGTGCCCTTTCTCCCCTGCGTCATCTTGTCACTGGGGATGAGCACTTCGCTGTCCCTACTCGCAGTCTCTGTGCCTAATGTGGGCACAGTGGTGCCTTCTCTGCAGGTAACTGCGAGGATTAGATTAGATAATTGTTTCATATAAAACACTGCCTGGCACGTGGTTTCCTTCCTCTCTTTCCTGAGAAGTCACGTGCTCCTGAAGTTTCAGCTATCGTCCCTGAAGCTAAAGACGTTTGAGACTATGTCCTGGGGGGCTTGTCAGAGGTCCTGCATTTCTAAGCGTCTTCTGTTTACTTCCACTCGGGTACTGTCGCAGTCTTTCCCCTGGTAGGCCACCTCCACTTGAGGTTCTGCACGCCTGTTCTCCACCCTTCCTCCCACTCCTGCTGCTCCCTGCCGTCTAGTCGGCCCCGCCACCTTCGGGGCCAGCGTCCTGCTGTGGCTCCCTCGTGCCTGCCCTGAACGCCTGCACCACTGCCTGCCCACTGAGCCGCACCTCCTACGAACGTTCTTAGTGCCCACGCGGAGTGACCTGCGTGGAGGGAGGCACCACCGCCGATTCTGCCGTAGAGCTTCTTACTTGTGAAATGTGTTCCCTTCAGGTTGCCATATGTCAGGAGAGACTTTCACTTAAAGAAAAGGAAAAATCTGCCTTTTTGCCTCTTAGTCCTTTTGGCTGTGGACTCACCTTCCTGTTCTGTCTGCTGCTCTGTTCCTGTGCCCGGTGGATGTGACCTGGTCAATGACATGCCAGACACAGGGTGGCGTGATGATAGGAGTGCCCTCCCCACTGCTCATCCATGGCTGTCTTCCTCAGCACAGCAGGGGGACTGTCCTGGCGGGGGCCGGGGGTGGGGACGGTGTGGGGCTCCGGTTATGGGCGCAGTTCATTTTGTTACGGAAAATCCGGACAGGCGTGGGGTGTGGTGCTGAGGTGTAAAAGTCGTCTGTATTTTATCTTGGTTCCAGTCCACGCTGGAAAAAAGTACTTCTTGGGGAATCGGTTTCAGATACAAATGAAAAGACAAGTCTGGACGTAGCTCAGAAAATATGCCATCATTTCGTGGAGGAGACTAACGCTGCGCTTCAGAAGGTATGTTTCCGTAACTTCGCATCTTCTCCTTAAACAAGGGTTCCCATGGAGAAGTTGCGAGCTCTCACTTGCTGGGGGGGCGGTGCCCCTTCTCAGGGCGTCGTTTAATGCCTTAGTTCAAGGGGCGTCCGTGTGATCTGTTTGTGAGTGTTGATGTTGTGTCTGAACCTTTTATTGTTATTTTTTTTTCCTTGGCAATTTCATTCTTTTTTAAAAAATTTATTTTTAGTGTATTTTTTCCATGACCATTTATCCCCCTTCATAGCCTCTTCCACGTGCCCCACCTCCGCAATCACCACACTGTTGTCTGTGTCTATGTATCCTTTGACCTTTTAGTAGGTAAAATCATCGCATGAATTATTGGTAATAGGTGTTTAAGTACTGTTCCCCTTTTATTTTTATTTAGTAAATGTTATAATTAAATGAGAAATCAGCTCATTTGAATGAAAACATTACTGGGATTTAAACATTTTTAATGAGTCTTGAAGACAATACTGTGCTAAGTGAAGTAAACCAGAACACACAAAAGACAAATATTGTGTGGTTCCACTTAGGGAGATACCCAGAGCAGGCGAGTCCCTGGGGACAGACCGTGGAGGGAGGGCTGAGGGAGGGGCGGTGGGGAGTTGGCGTGTAGTGTGTATTGGGTTCAGAGTTTCTGTTTGGGGTGAAGAAATGGTTCCGATGATGATTACATAGCACTGTGAACATACTTGATGCTACTGAATTGTACATTTAAAAGTGCTCAAAGTGGTACATTTTATGTATATTTTATCATAATAAAGCACTTAAAAAATGACTTCCAGGTTTCTCACATGAAAGCTGAAGAAGTGGCTTTGGTGACCCAGCTCACTCTGGTTGAAACGCTGTGGACGGAGGAGCTGAAGGTTCTCCAGGCCTCTGCTGAGATCCTGACCCGTCTGCGCACAGCGTCCACAGAGCGCTCCCAAGGGCCTTCGCTCAGCTCCTGCGGGGGCGGGGCTTCTTGATCATTTTTACACGGAGGCTTGTTTTTGTCTTTTATAGAATCGCGCACACTCAGCGTCTGGTTTCTATTAAACATGGATATGCTCACTCCTCCGCCTCTCTGTTCCTTGTGGGGCTGAGTGGTGGCTGCTCCAGGGACCCAGGCGGACATCTGCGGGGCGGCAGGTTCTGGTGCTCTGTCCCTGTGGGGGACGAGCCATCTGATGGTGCTTCCAAAACCCAAAGTGAACAGCAGTTGGTCCTGACAGAAGGAGCCTGAGGACTGTGCTGGGCCGAATGAGGGGTGGGCTCCCTGGGTGGCCTGCCTCTCCCTGGGTGGCCTGCCTCTCGTCCACCTCAGCAGCTGCAGAAGGGCGAGACGCGGCACTCCTCTTGTGCTGTGTCACCGTCAGGGCCAGGGGTGCCCCAGCGGTGGGTGGCTTTGGCATGGGGAGTGCTGGGCAGTCCTGGGTGCCGGTGGTCCTGGGTGCCAGCCGGCCCTCACCCCAGCTGCTCTGACCTGAGCAAAGCACCTCAAATTTTCCACCCTTGACTTCCCAGCGGAGCCTGAGTGTGAGCTGGAAGGGTGGTTCCCCTGCGCTCCAGCCTGGGTGCCCCCACCCAGCAGAGGGGCAGCAGATGGCCCAGGGGATGCCACCCCCCACCCCTGCCTCGCGGCTCTCTGAGAACCAGGGAACTAGACGATGCGAGGGCCTGCCTGCTCCGACTGTGACATTTGTGAGTAGAAGAACGTTAGTCAGTCACTGCTACACGCAGGAGAAATGTGGGGCCCCCTCTGTCCTACTGTTCTCAGATTCCCAGGACGGGTTCAAGTCTTGGCAGTGACGTCCCTTCGCCGTTCCCTTTACGGTGGGCGCCCACTCACCTTTTATTCTGCCCTTTTCAGGGTGGCATTGGGAGGATCAGGAAAAATTCTTGTGCCCAGTGGCCATGGAGAATGACCATGAATCTTTACCTTTCTTTTTCTAAACAAAATAATGAAAGCATTTTAGGCCATTGACTTGCCTCTGAGTGTGGTTGTATATAAAGTGTGCTCTAAATAGTACTTTTGAGATCCTCTCTCTGGATTTATACTTGTCACCGTGTTTTCATGCCTGTCAGTCAACACTTGGGACAACCAGGGGCAGGGGTGTGGGGGTCAGAGCAGGTATCGGATGACGTTATCGAAATATAAGACAACATTAAACATCGGTGTGACTGGGTGCAGGGCCCTCCTGTGCAGGGTCATTCAACCCTGCGGTTATCCTGTTTCACAAGGAAGAGGTAGAGACTTAGGCGTCTAAGATTGCACGCTTAGGGCACCTGGGGTGGAAAGGCCACGGGCCCCGCCCTCCGAGGGGCCCCTGTGCCCAGTGCTGTGTGTTTGCGTCCGGAAATCTCCGTGCCGTCCTCACGCGAGCACAGAGTCCATGGGCCCGTGCCGTCATCCTGACTTTCAGCTGGCGCAGCACGTGTGGGGAGTGGCTGTGCTTCCAGTCTCGCGAGAGTTAGCCAGCACTGTAGGTCTCGTTGGGGGGCGGGTCAGAGAGGTGGCGTTGCTCTTCCCGCCCCGCAGTGGGAAAGTCCATCCAAAGCGTGGTGGGAACCCTGCCTGCCAGAGAGCAGCCTTCTGCCTGCTTCCGCCCCAGCACCTGGCCAGCTTGTCCTCACCCGGCGGCTGCTCGCCGGGACAGGCTGGAGGGGGCGCAGGCGCAGTGCGGCCTGTGCTGGGGCAGAAGGGGCTCTTTGCTCGGGAAGCGAGGGCCTTGCCTCTGCCCTGTGGACACAGCTCCTCGGTCCACGTGTCCTCCTCACGTGGGCGCATGGAGGTAGGTGTGGCAGGAGCCTTCTGGGGGACACGTTTGGGGTTCCCAGGAGGAGGGCGTTTCCCCTAAATGTGCTCCTGGCCTCTTGCATCCTGGAGCAGAGCCCATCTAACTGCTGACTAGGGAAGATGGCCTGGCGGACTGTGTGGCTCTTTGAGGTTTATTCCTGGGCTCTGTCCTGTGTAGGCTCCCCGCGGGGGGAGCCTGGCCCGGACAGCACTGGCTGGCCTCGGGATGTCTGCTTGGAGTTGGGGTTCCTGTAGGTACACCGACCTACAGCCGTCCCATTTTGATCTCTATCCTTACTCTTATTTTATACCCTATTCAGAACCAGGGTGGGAAGGGGGGCATTTCCCTTACAATCATCAACAGGCTTTGGCTTCTAGGACCCCTGGGTAAGTCGTGCAGGGGTGGGCCTGCCAGTCCTGCCCCAGACTGTGCCGGGGCTGCCCCCGTTGGGCATTTCTGGCGCCCGGAGCCCTCCTGGTTTCCTCCCAGGTTTTCATCCCGCCTGGGGAATGAGGCCTGCTGTCCTCAGAAGGCAGGCAGCGTTAGAAATAAGCATTTTTACAATTGTACCTTCAACATTCTGTCCTCTTCATATGTATAGTTGGTGTTGACTTCATTTTTTAACAGCT
The DNA here is from genome assembly GCF_022682495.2 of Desmodus rotundus. Classification (NCBI taxonomy): domain Eukaryota; kingdom Metazoa; phylum Chordata; class Mammalia; order Chiroptera; family Phyllostomidae; genus Desmodus; species Desmodus rotundus. The sequence goes on along the minus strand of NC_071388.1, from coordinate 4,177,060 downwards.
GCGGTGTATTTTGTGATACCAGGGACTCACCAGCTTTTTCTATAAAGGGCCGGAAAGTAAGCATTTTAAGCGTCCCGGGTCATACCGTCCTTGCCCTAACTGCCCCGCACAGCCACGGACAACGTGCGAGCACGCCCCGAGGCGCTGCCCCAGCGATGCTGCGCGGAGACAGGGTGCGGGCTAGCGCGGGCTGCGCCCTGTGGTGCTGTACCAGGCTCGTCGCTAGTGGGCGCTCAGGGCCCACGCATGCTGCTTCCTCCTTGACGTCGCTTCACGCCTTTCCAAAGTAAAGCGCAGCGGTGGCTGTGCTTTAGTTGTCCAGTAAGCAGAACACAGGGACCGTGGCAGAGAGTGCATGGCCTGTGCAGAGACATCGGCAGTGGGCGCCTCCCATCATCTGCCTCAGGTCCCCACCTTGTTTATCTGGAAAACAGTAGGTCAGAGACTCTCCGTGTATGGGCGGGGCTGGGGCACACGCTCAGGCGGGCTCCTGGGGCGGGGGTGGGGGGGGGGTGGTCTGTGACCGCCTGCTGGGCAGACCCCTGCTCACAGGACACAGCCCCTCCCTCGGCCTGTCCTTGCAAAGTCACTGAGAGCCAGCAAAACCCATCTCCGCTGAAGGGAGCCACGGCCTGTGCCGCGCTTCTACCCCAGACGCTGTTCTCTTCCTCGTTCTCTAATTTACCACCGTTTTCCGTCTTCCTCCTTCTTTGCTCTTCTAGTCCTTGCGCCTGCCCGAGGTTCCCGATACACCTACCCCGGTGGTATCGGTTACTGCAGAGTGTGTGGGTGGTGAGCCTCCCACGCTGATGTGGCCGGAGGGGACAGACAGAGAAGTTAGGGGCGAGTGGACGCATTCGTCCAGTCTCAAGTCTTTGAAGCCAAAAAGGGAAGAGGTTGCCCGAAGGTGGGGACTGGTCATGACTTCCTAGGAAATCAGAGCTGCTGTTCTGTGACGGTGGCTTTCCCCTGCCCTGGGGGAGCCGCCCGTCCAGGCGCAGAGGTCGGGAACTCCTCCACAGCCCCTCAGCTGCTAAACCGCATCCCCGACCAGCTTTGTCCTGGAGAGGAAAGGCTGACAAAGCCTGTGTGGGTTTGTCGGCTGAGGCAAACAGGGCGCTTTGCCGGGGATGCCGTCCTGTGGTTCACGGGGCAATCAGCCTTCTGTAGATCCGAACATCTCGTGTGAGTTCAAGGGAGCAGGAACACCGGGGGAGCATAGGCCCGACGCACCTTTCTGCAGCCCTGCCAGTGGCCCCCACAGCAGTGCCGCAGTGTCACACACGGCGGTGTCACTGAGCCCCATACAGTGCCGAGGCGGGGCCCCATTGTTCGTGCAGACCTCGGAAGACCCCGGGGGCAGAGGCTGCCCGTGCCCACAGTGGGGAGGCTGCGGGGCCCCCAGCCCTCCTCCCCAGGGCGGGACCCCCTGCCCCAAGCTGCCCTTGACTTGGGGAGGTAGTGACGGGTACTTCCTAGACTTGTCTGTGGTGGTCCTCGGCGTTTCTGTGCTGCAGGTTTTTGCTGCCTCTTTTCTGTAGTCCCAGCTGTCCCCAAGCTATTGCTACCGGTGGGCGTGCTCATCCATTGCTTCTGTGGGGGGTGGGGGTTGAGCATGGGGACCCCTCGCTGAGTTCCTCACTGTCCCATGCAGAGACAGCTGAGACCAGGGTCTCTCGCCGCAGGGTCCGACTGAATTGTTCTGGGTGTGCCAGGATGTAGGGGGTCTTCAAGCTCCCAGGTGACTCTTGTCTGCCAATATTCCCTTTCCGAGCCTCTGGGCGATAGGAACAAGCTGCTCACCTTCTCCCGGCTGGAACACTCTGGTTTTCCAAGGGCTACAGTTACGCTGGTTTGGGGAGGCAGGAGAGGGAGTGCCGACTGCTAGACAGCTTCCCAAGGCTAAGCTGTGGAAGTAATTGTTGAGTACAGGTTAATCCAAAGCTCCGATGCTTCAACCTTGGGTTTGGGGCCCAGTTCAGTGCCAGTGGCCAGACCACAGCAGGTGCTCAGCACACCTTCCTTCTTTTCACCTGTCTCCATGTCAAACAAGCCACACCTGCTTGTGAAGGTCCCAGGGGCTTGGGTGGAGGCCTGAAAACCGCGCCCCCCCCCCCCCCCCCCCAGTAGAGCTCTGTGGCTGTGGGCTCTGCAGGGCGCCTGAGACACTTCCTTTTCCGAACACTTGGTGGCGGGAGAGCACCGCTGAGCTGGGGCACCTGGCCCTCCCTGCTGCTCTGCCCAAAGCAGGTGACAGTGTGGTTTGCTCAGACGGGGCTGTAGGGTCTGGACAAAGCAAGACCCACTCTGTGTGTTGCTGCTGAGATAAAATGCAGACGTGCATCGTCTCCTGCGGGCCGGCGGACCTCACTGGGTGAGGAGCACAGGCAGATGAACGCTGGTTCGAGGTGAAGGGGCCTGGCGTGGTGTGGTGGGCCCACAGGCGGACAGTGATACAATGCAGGACCTGCCGGCCTCTGCCTGCAGACAGGCCATAAATAAACGTCCACGTGTAGCACTTTTTTTGAGGAAGGGAGGACTTCTTGCACCAGGTAGCCGGCTTTACTTCATCACTGAGAGCAGGCAGAGCGAGGTCCTGCCACACTGGTAAAGAGGAGGGGCCACTTATAAGGAGCTTAAATTGCCCACCCGCACAAAGAAAGGGGGGTGCTCCTGAGACTCCCCTTTTGCCAGGTGCATCTAGAATTAGGGCCTGGTGCAGCCTGTGGCGAGCAGGGAAGGAGCCGTTTGCTCCAAGTACAGCGCCTCCCAGTGGAGGGCAGCAGCACCAGGGTGTCCCTGGACTCCCCGGCCACATTGGCTGACAGATCCCAAATGGCTGGTGGCGTGAGCCAAGTTGTATAACATCTCACAGTGGTGGCGAGGGTGGCCTCCTTTTAGATGACTTCTTTGGTCTGCTGGACTTTCTCAGGCCTCCGTTACCGGTCCTGAGATCAAGGTTAATTCACCGTGCAGGTTGGGGACGCTGCTCCCTCCGGACACCCTGCTCCCCTCTGCCGTCGATACACCTTCGGCTTTGCCTTGAGTGGAGGTGTGGTTTCTCTTTGGCATTTCCTCTGTGGCGCGCGCGCAAGGCCTGGGTGGGGCTCCTTCCACAGTTTGCAGGTCTTCCCCTCAATTGGAAGAGTAGAGAAACCAACCTCCAAATGACCGTGTGTCTGCCTGGTGTTGCCGTACTGCTGGCAGCTGCTGGTTTGGGACCCGACCCGGCTAAGGAGGGTTCAGGTCGGGGTAAGGAGCCGTTTCTGATGGCTGTGGTTCAGTGTGCAAGGCCGGTATCCCCAGCCTAGCTGTGACTCACAGGGACACACCAGCTGCATGGAAGAGGAAATATTCCATCTCTGTACTCAGCAGCCGCGTCTCTGACATAGCAGGAGCATGCTGCTGGCTGCGGGCAATCAGTAGAGTCCACCTGCCTCCTTTTATTGGTTACCAGTGACAGGAGTCTATTGGGAGGGTCACTGCCACCAGGGAGGGTCCCTCAGGAAGCTGGCCAGCACTGCCACCTCTTTTGCGGAGAAAGCGAGGCCCGGGCCCTGTTTGCGGACGCAGCGTCGAGCCCACCGTTCCTTCAGAACGAAGACAGGTACTGAAACCTCTTACTGTGCAGCGTGGCCGTGAATCCGCCCACACTCAACGTCGTCACATCGCGTGTCTCTCACAGTGAAAGCTTCTGAGTTTTGTTGTTCATGTTTTCACATTTCACTGTGTCCCTCTTTTATGTTTTGTGATTTTTATCTTTTTTTTTCCTATGGCAGAACTGCTGTACAGCCAGTTAGTTATGTGGCAAGAATGTTTGCTGCGGAGATGCTGTGGCCAAAGTCCTGGGCATGGACAGAGCGCAGCCCTGGCCTGCTCCATTCTGTGCGGCATTCCCACGGGCCACCCACTGCGCTCCAGCGCAGGGGTGGGTTTTGTTGGCGTCTTATGGTGGGGATGGACTTCTCCTGGCTTGTCCAGGCCATCTGGGGTTCTCAGAGAGGAGGACCTCAGAAGGGGAGGAGACCTCAGGGAGCTGGAGTTTGGGGACAACCAGAGGCTGCAGCCTGAACGTGGCTGGGCCTGTTCTGTCCTGTGGCTGCAGTTCCTGCAGCTGGTGCTGACACGCTCCTAGCTGGCTGGTTGCAGCCAGCAGGGGGGGACGGGGGTGGGGCAGCAGGCCGCCTGGGGTTCTGGCCAGGCCAATGTCGCGCATTGTTCTTGCCCATTAGTCAGCTTGGTGCAGAACGCAGGGAAGGCACCAGAGGCCTTTGCTTTGTTTATGTACATTTTTTTTGTGTGAGGGGAAAAAAGAGTTGACTCCCTTTGAAGGGACATGAACACTGAGTTTTGTCTTCCCATCCTATTACTGTCAAACAAAAGTCACCTTCGAACTCCAGATCACATGGGGTCCATCCTTGGCAGGAAGCGAGGACTTACCTCCTGAATGGATAACTTACTGTAAGTTCTCAGCAGACCAAGAAAAATGCCTTTTATCATGTTCTGGTTTCTTCCTCCCACTGTTTTGTTTCACTTACAGCCTCACTCAGGCCCAAATGGTGTTTGTCAGGGGTAATTGGCGAGCGCTGGAGGCTGTGTTCATCTGCCTGATGGAAAGTCTCAAAGTGGTTGTACATGTTGAGAGAAAATACTACAATTGATCTTTCTTAATGATTTCTGCAGACACGATGTGTCTGCATTTTTTAGCCTCATAACCTCTTTACGTTTGAGGTGACCCCCCTGCAGGAAGTAGCACTTCACAGTTAACTTACGTATGCGGAGAAGTGACCACAGCACCGGAGAAGTCCCTGTAAAAATGCCACCGCGATTGATTTCTATTCATTGTCTCCTAAACCGGCGCTGGCTTGCAGGTGGTCACGTGTTGTGTCCCGACTCTGAGCTTTGCGTTTCACCTCCGTTTCCAGGAGGATGTTTATTCCTCTGGGTGGGACTGTACCCGGGGAGGGTGGCCGCCATCCACCCGTGCTGAGACACACCCTGTGCCTGCTGCCCCACGCAGGAGGACCTCAAGGGGCCCAGCACGGCAGATGCACCGGTCAGACCGCGGTTGGGAGCAGACAGGATGTGACTGGGAGCGAGGCGGGGCGTGGGGGCTGGGTCTTCCAGATGGCCCTGTGTGAGTTTTCTTAGGTCCTCAGCACCGTGTCCGTGATGGAGTGTGGAGGCTTTTTACGGTCACACAATCCAGCGTAGGCAGACCTCCTCCATGTTCCACGTGTGTGTCCGTTTGTACCTACAAGGAAACGGCCAGCCTGGTGACGGGATCGTGGGCCTCGTGGGAAGTACTTGCCACCTCGCGCCTGCTGCTCTGGGACGATGAGTGATGAGTCCCTTCAGCCCTTCGGTGTTGCCGACAGCTCTAGGCCAGGGGTCAGCAAACTCTAGCCGGCCCCTGTATTTATAAATAAAGTTTTTATAAAACGCAGATTTTTTTTATTGTGGTAGAGTATGCATAACACAAAACTTGCCACATAAGCCGTTCAGTGGCATTGAGTATAGTGTGACCGCCACCACTATTTCCAGAACTTTCCCATCGCCCCACACAGGGATTCTGTGCCAGTGAAGCAGTCGCTCCCCTCGCCCCTCTCCCCCAGCACCGGCCTGCCGCTAGTCTCCTTTGTCTCTGTGATTCGTCTGTTCTAGATATTTCGTGTAAGTGGAGTCACGTGACAGTTGTCCTTCTGCGTCTGGGCCGCTTCACTGCTTCACTCAGCACGGCGTCTCTGAGTTCGCCGTGTTGTAGCAGGTGCGAGAACCCTGGTGTAGCCCCGCCCCCCATTGAGGTGTAATCGACAGCTAAACGTGGTGTAGCCTGAAGATGTACAACCTGCTGATCCGGTGTACCTGTACATTGTGCAGTAACAACCGCAGTCAGGCCGGGTAACGTATCCATCACCTCACATGGTTACTGTCTTGTTTTGCATTTCACTTGGGGTATATTTTCAATACAACAGACATCAGGGAAAAGCAAAGAACTCGATGTCTGTATTATTGAAAATATATCCCAAGTGAAGTTCAAAGGAAAGCCACAGAAACTGTGAAACCACACCCGACAAGCAGTACAACGACCTGCACCACGGGCTTTGGACTGTGCGTGACAGGACAGCCGACTGTCTCCTCGTCATTCCAACCGAAGGCTCGCTTTTTAAAAGAAATTTATTTATGTTTAGAGAGAGGGGAAGGGAAGGAGAAAGAGAGGGAGAGAAATATCAGTGTGTGGTTGCCTCTTGCACGCCCCCTACTGGGGACCTGGCCCACAATCCAAGCATGTGCCCTGGCTGGGAATCAAGCTGGCGACCCTGTGGTTCATAGCCTGTGTTCAATCCACTGAGCCACACCAGCCAGGTGTGTGTCTGTTTTTAAAATCAAGGAAGTGCATCAGAAGTGACCTTATTTCAGGGATGACATTCACTCTATTCTAAGTTGTTAGAAGAGTGTGATTGCATTTTATAACAGACCTGTTATGTTTTTGTCAATAACAAATTATTTGTGTACACCAGATGGCTCGCTAGGATAGTGTGAGGGTTGATCTTCTTTGGTGAGACGACTTCCCTTCTGGAGATGTAGGGCTTCCCCAGCTGGAGCCCAGCAGTGGGAGCGCGAGTTACAGCTACAGTTTCTGGAAAGAGGTCACCGAGCAGGACAGAGCAGAGGGGCTTTGCATCCACAAGTTATCAGTCACTCAGGCTGTCCCGAATATTGAAGAATCCACAAGCGGTTGCCATGTTTGCCCCTTGCATGAGAAGTAGGTGAAATGAAGGACAGAGCCACAGACAAGAATGATGCACCTGGCTAACGAGTTGACTTCAGCCTTGTGAGACTGTGTTAGCTCAGAGACTGGGTGGCTTAAAAACAGGCACTTATTTCTCAGTATCCAGGACCTTGGAAGTTGGAGCTCAGTATGCCTGCCTCAGGTTCTGTGGCTGGGAGGGCTGCCTTCTTGCTGTGCCTCCCCTGGTGGGTGAGGGAGTGAAAGCTGTGGTCTCTTCTCTTTTAAGGCACTAATCCTAGGTGGGGGGCCCACCCACATGACCGCCTCTAAACCTAATTCTCTCCCAACAGTCCCACTGCCCAGATGTCCCTAATGGGTAATTAGCTCTCGAACGTGAATTTTGGGGTGACGCAAACGATTACTTCATAGTAGGAGCCCTGAGTGAAGAACTTGGTTAAAGCAGATCTCCTAGTCTATAGAAAGTGTGAAACAATAACTTTGTGTTGCTTTGAGTCCCTGAGTTTGTAGTCATTTGTTATGCAGCAATAGAAAAGTAACATAGGTACCATTTCAAATGCTCCTTTCTACTGGCATGAAACCATGTTAATGATCAGCATGGAGTAAATTGTGAAAAGCACTGCTCGACAGCTCAGGAAGTTACGTAGATTAAATGCCCCAGAAAATCGCCTTTTCTTCTTTATTCATTAAACATTGTCACTTCTGAGGGGACCCATGCAGAAGGGAGGGGACTGGGGCGAGGGTCGGGGGTGCTTTTGTATCTGTCTGCACCTGAGATCCCTGGTCCTGGCTGTGGGACAGCCGTGGCCCGTGGAGGCCACCGCCCCGGCTCGTCACATTCTGGGATCCTCCTGCTGAGAGGGAATCTGCCCCCTGCACGAGCGTCCAGCTGAAGGAGACCCACAGCATTGGCTAAGATGGCTTAAAACAGGTGGGACCAAATCTGGTTGATCTTTTTTTTCTCTACAGCATGAGATATAATTATTTTTAAAAATATATTTGTAATCCTCAGCCAAGGATTTTTTATTGATTTGAGAGAGAGAAAGAGAGAGAGAGAGAGAAGGAGAGACATCGACTGGTTGTCTCCTGCGTGTGCCCTGACCAGGGAGGAAATCCACAACCTAGGTATGAGCCCTGACTAGGAATTGAACTCGTGACCTTTTGGTGTCTGGGACAGTGCACCAAGCAACTGAGCCACCTGCCAGGGAGAGAGACACTTCCTTGTTGAAAAGTTATTACCCAGGACAAGTTGTTCAGGTGAGTCCAGTTTGCTGGGTGACCCAGCTGTCCTCTTCCTGCTCGGGACATCGACACAGCTTGCAGCTGTGGCACTGGGGTCCTGCCCCGACTATGCGTCATCCAACTGTTTACAGAGTGATTTTGGAAGGAAATGCTGACCTTTATCGCCCTTCCTTAAGAAGTTTGGGGAATTTTAAAAAATGTTACAGATTTTTCTTTTCTTTGGCTTGGACGGGATCAAAGGAGGCTGTGTGCGTTTCTAGCTTGTGAGGCCCCAAGAGACGAGGCTGAGAAGCGCCTTAATTATTGTTGTTGGATTCACAATGAAAACGAGCAATCAGATGAGAGTTTCTTTCCAAATTTAAAAAATGTCCAGTCATTTGTACAAATGGTTTAAAAGCCTTGAGATTTTAGCAATGTGTATTTGCAATTATTCTTCTTTAATAATTAATTCCTAATATGTTTTAATCACTGAGAACATTGTTTTGATCATTAAGAATTTACAATGTAAAGATTATTTCAAGGTCAAATTTCAATGGTAATCACTGTAACCTAATGCATGTAAATCTCTACTGAATTCAGTTTAAAAATAAAAAGTAAACCATTAATTCGAGCTAGCACACTTACTGGAAATTGTCTTTTATTATTCTCTGCTATGGTTCAAGGTCATTTCTTTAATCAGACCTCAGAGTTTGATCCAGAGTCATGAGAAGAAAAATCATTCTTTTTCCTTCTTCCCCTAAAAATACAACTCTCACAGGAAAACCTCTCCCAACTTTACTTTTCTCTTAATTGTTCTCATCTCATCTTTAATGATTGGAGCCGCTATTATGCTCTTTCTTTTCTTTTCCTTTCTTTTTTTTTTCTTAGTGTTGAGGGCTGATCGTGTCCCAGGCAGGAGACACTGAGAAGTCAGGCAGCTTCACCTGCTTGTGGAGCGCGGTTCCACCTCGATGCTTTGATGGGAAAGCTTTGCAGGGCGTTTACTTTCGCCTTAATGGGCATCCCGATCACCTGGGGCTTTTGCTTAGCTGTGTTGTGATGGAGTAGGGATGACAGACATGGCTGCTAGACGGGGCCCTCGCTGGGTGTGGGTCCTGATACACCACTCACTGGTTCTGTGGCGGTGGCAAGTGTCTTCCCTGTGCCTTCCTCGCTCATCTGTAAGTGGGGACAGGCCGCGCCCCGACTGTGTGGACTGCTGTCAAGATGAACTGCACCACACTGTGATTTTGCTGGCCGCTGCGCAGGGAGGTCCATTGAACTCACGCTGCAGGGACAAAGGAATGGCTTCACTTCGGTGGTGTGACCCGATCTTCCCCTGACTCCACTGCACGGGTTATTGGGTAAAATCTGGCTCTTAGTTCCATCTCATCCAATTTAATTTCGAATTCAATTTAACCCAATTTAATTGAACTTAAACAGCTCCTTTAGGTGGCAGCCTGAAGAGAAACATGCGCCAATAGCCTGTGTCTTCTCCTAAACAGGCCTTGGGCAGGAGGGGGTGTGGTTACAGGTCTGCGCTCCCCCAAGCTGTGCTAGTTCTTGGTGACAGTGAACTGGTCTCCTGTTTTCTGGGCTCAGGCCATGCCCCGGGGACACGTCTGCTGTCTCTCCCTGGGCAACCACCCTGCTGGGGGTACACCCTGCTGGCTGTCAGCTCAGGGCCCCTGCCTGTGGGAGCTGGAGCGGTCCAGGGCAGCCGCTCTTCAAGGTACCTTTCAGGGTGGCTGTGCTTTGGTGCTGCTCAGTTTCTGAGGATGTGTCCGGGCCCTGGGCTGGACTCTGGGGCAGCCTGGAAGGTGGCCCTTTCATAGCCTGACACACACAAGGAAGGCCGGGACTCTTGGTCCTGGGTATCCTCACAGGACAAATACTACACCTGTCGGCTTGTTGTCATAGGGCGCATGTTTGTGTACCCCCAAATTCACGTGTTAGAGCCTCACACACCAGTGTGATGGTTTGGGGGCCTTAGGGAAGCGGTTAGGTTTACGTGAGGTCATGAGATTAGTGCCCTTCCTAGCAGGAGAGACCGTAGGGACCCCTCTCCCCTCCCCCTCTCCCCACCCCCTCTCCCCACTCCCTCTCTCTCCACCTTTCCCCACCCCCTTTCTAAGGTATATTTGTCATAGCAGCAGAACAGACTGGTACTTGTCCCCTGCTCACCAATCTGGGTTTCCTTCTTTTCATCAGAGTTCACCCAGGGTCCAAGGGGCAGGGCCTGTCTAGGCCTCTCATGTTAACACTCCATGGTTCAGTCCTCCAAGCCGGGCTCTGTCTCAAGTTTAGTTAATTGGAGGGAAACACTAAGGCCATCTTAGTCACTTCGTGAATACAGTGTTTTTATGGCTCACTCTCAGTATTCCTCACTGAAGTAAAAGCAACTTACTGTTGAATTAGCAATAGGGGAAGGTGGCTAACACTCCTACATTGTGCTTTCTGGGTTAATAATTTAGGAACAGCAATCAGAGAAGAAAAAAGGACAGTACAGGTTCTGTTTGGGAGTTCTTCAGAGCTTGGGTGCCACCGACAGAAAGCACTTGGCCTTGGTCCTTCTGACTCTGGAGTGTTACCAGCGAGTGTTTCCTGATTTTGATGCCATTTTCAACCATCGTTGTGTTGAATTGGATTCCATAAGTAAAATACAGGGTGCGGCACAAATAACGCCCCTTCTTTGTTACATAAAAATCTTTTATTACAAAATCACAAGCGTGTGATTCTGTAACATAACAATATCACACTCAAGCACACCATGTGACATTTTAGGTGAAATGTTCAAACTGCTGTCTATCCCGTGGGAGACGTTCACGCGCCCTACCAACCCCACGCAGTGGCGTTCCTCCTGCCGGACCCCGTATGTCATCAGCACACAAATATCTTTACTAGAAGGAAGTTTGTTCTGTGGACTGTTCCTTCTTTGTTCCCTACCATTGCACCTTGCTAATTATTAGTAGGCCTTCCTCTCCATGACTCAGTGCTAGAGAAGTTCAAAGGGAAAACTTCCATGGGAGGCCAGGCACACTGGGTGAAGGTGTAGTCATACAGAGTGGCATGGATTTGGGACCTGAAAGAAAGGAAGTAGATGTTGGAAACAAGGAGAAAATAACAAAGCATCAAAGGGGAATGAGAAATTTAAGCTTGCAGTATTGCTTAGGCTAAGAGCATCCCGCCACATTTTCACTTGGATGATGGCAGGTGTGGGCAGCAGATAGAAATGTCCTAAGGGCCAGAAACACCTGTCTGTAGAGCTTGGTTATGTCTGTTTGAAGATGCTGTTTAGCCCTGCCGGTGTTGCTCAGGAGACCGAGAGCTGGCCTGTGAACCAGTCAGGGCACACGCGTGGGTTGTGGGCCGGATCCCTGGGGGAGGGCACATGAGAGGCAACCACATGTTGGCATTTCTGTCCCTCTCTTTCTCCCTCCCTTCCCTTGTCTAACAAGTAAATAAAATTTCTTTAAAAAAATTAAAAAAGAAAAAGATACTGTTTAATACCACCTAGTGCTGTTTCCAGGACTTTACCTTTCCTTTAAGGGACCTCATGTTATAAGCTGCCCTTGGCTATGTCACCCGTGTGTACGCCAGGTAGTCGTTAGTCCTGTGGAATTGTGCAGCCGTGCATCCTGACGAAGGAGAATGATAAATGCCCCAGGCCGATGGCAATTGTTGCCAGAAGCAGTGGTTCCTCATGGCTGATCTTATTTGATGATTCGCATAGATTTTATACATCTCAGACCGAGTCCCTTCTGGGTTGTGTCTCACTGTTTGTTGAAATAGTAACTGCTATTAAGTTTAACAGCAGAAATCTTTTTTAGATCAGAAGGACATTGAGTGAAAAGCCCTCATCTCTTATGTATTAAATGCTGAATCTACAACATTTTTTCCCTGGCAGAAGCTGAGTACAGATGGTGTCTAAGACACGTAATTTGATATACTTTATCATCTGGAGCTGAGATGAATGTTCAAGAGTTTCTGGGGGAGCGAGAGCCCCTTTTTATTACATTAAAAATAGAGATTCTAAATAGGACCCATCGCTTCCCACAAATGCGGAGCTTTTATTCTGTCTGTAGTTGATCTATTTCAGGGGTAAGATTGTCCCATGGCATTGGTGCGTGGATGGTGTTCCGGGTCAAGTTAAAAGAGAGTGCCACCTTGAACTCCACCCTTCTGCAGTTTTCATAATTGGCCCTGTTCATGTGTCAGGTGTCCCTCCATCACGGACTGAGCTATGTTCTCCACAAACCCCCATGTCGCAGCCCTAGCCCTCAACAGGACTGTACATGGAAATAGGGCCTTTAAGGAGCTAATTAAGGTTAAATGGCTACAATGGTTAATTTCATGGGTCAACTAACTTGACTGGGCAAAGGGAGCGGGTCAAACACTATTTCTGGGTGTGTTGGAGAGTGTTTCTGCAGAGGCTGGCATCTGAGTCGGTGAACTGGATACAGCGGAGGGACCTCCCCTGTGTGGGCAGGACTCCTCAGTTCTTCGAGGGCCCCATTAGCCCAAAAATGCCGAGGAAGGGAGAATTCACCCTCCCTGCTTAAGCTGAGACAGCTGCCCTCTCCTGCTTATCGAGCTTCGGGGCTCAGACTGGGGCTTGCATCTTTAGCCCCTCCCCCCCATCCCCAGGCTCTCAGGGCTTTGCACGCAGACTGAATTTTACCACCGGCTTTCCTGGCTCTCCACCTTGAAGATGGTGGACTATGGCAGCGGTCCCCAACCTTTTTGGCACCAGGGACCAGGTTCGTGGAAGATGATTTTTCCACGGACCAGGGTTGGGGGGACGGTTTCAGGATGATTCAAGAGCATTACATCCAAGCTCACCTCCTTCTGTGTGACCCGATTCCTAACAGGCCTGGGGAGTGGGGACCCCTGGACTATGGGACTTCTTGGTTTCCCTAACCACGTGAGCCCGTTCTTATTGGACGTCTCCTCTCATATATTGACATATATCTTATTGGTTCTGTTTCTCTGGAGAACTCTAATACACAAAATCATGAAGGGGGGCCCAAACCCAGCAAGAATGGTTTTATTATTAGAAGAAAAGATGCCAAGGATGTGTGCGCACAGAGGAAAGGCCAGGTGTGGGCCCAGGGAGAACACAGCCCCTATAAGTCAAGGAGAGAGGCCTCAGGAGACACCCAACCTGCGGACGCCTTGATCTTGGACTTGCAACCTCCGAAACTGTGAGAAAATAAACGTCTGTTGTTTGAGCCACGCAGACTGTGGCGTTTTGTAATGCCAGCCCTAGTGACGAAAGCTCAGGACATGCCCAGCAGACCACAGCCACAGCACAGGTACTCAGTCCCCTCGCCCCCGACAACACCTTTCCCTTCCTGTCGGGACTGGGAGTCTGAGTAATCCAAACACGCTGGGCGTGGAGGACCAACGTGTCTGTGTGCCAGAGCTCGTAAGTGTAGGGCTGTTTTCCTTCCTTGGGTCGGTGAATAAGCCCATAGGCTCTTGGGGGGCCCCTCCAGTGAGTCATTGGCTGTATTGATTTGGTAAAGCACGTGTTACATCAGTGACCAACAAAGAGATTCCTTAAAGTATATAAAGAAAACATACAAAAAGCATAAGGTGGTTCTTTTTTTTTTAAGAAAAGAAAGCAAATGATAAATTATTAGGAAAAAATCTAATGTACTATAGAAGCAGATGAGCCGGTCTGTAGCCACAGTGATGGGAACAGCCAAGGTGCAATTAGCCACGACACAGACACGGTTCATGGAAACCTGTGGCCGAGAGCCCGGGCCATCCAGCTGCGCGCTCTCAGCCTCTGCGGGAGCTTTTACTGATTAGCCTCTCAGCCCCAAGCCAGGTAAAGGGGCCTCTCTGCCCTCCTTTGCCCTCCTGGACTGCCCTCCCTTTGATGAGCCGCTGAGAGGCTGAGCACTTGCCCCGTGCTCCAGTGCTCCACTCTGTTGGGGCTCTGCTCCACTGGGGTTCCGCTCCGTTGGGGCTCCGCCACCTCTGGGGTGTCCAGCTGCACCGTTTTCCCCTGACGTGTGAATGGCACCCTGCAAACCCCACAGTCGGTCCATTTACCTGCAGCTCTGTGCAAACTGGTCTTGGTCCCAAAACAACGACACTCGATATTCAAGAAGCGAATAGATTTCTTAGTTATTTTTACTTGCAATTTCAAGGCGTTTTCCCTTCCCCAAATCTCCCTGGGCTATAAATTAATCTTAGTCAAAACATGCTTTTAAGAGAAGGGGACTCAAAGCAGGACAGCGATGTGTTCTTTTTGAAACTGCGTATAATTTCACACGGTGCGGCCTTTGAAGCGGAAACCCGAGCCGCAGAGCATCGCCGTGGCATTTCAGGAGGCTCCTGGTCTGAAAGCCCCATCTCAAAGGAGGCAGGGATTCAGTTTCAGATGATCAAAACAGCCTTGTACTCTTCTTGGAGTTATTTTGACATCTAAATACTAGTTCTGGCATTTCTCTCCAAGTGTAAATCAATAACATTGACTTAGTGGAGTCACCAGCGTGCGGGGGAGGTGTGTGGTGTGGCCTGCGGCGTGGCCCACTGGGCTTTTCATTGGGAACGTGGGGTCAGGATGCAGAGCTTTGGTGCGGAGCAGGCCAGGGGGCTCAGGCTGCATCTGCAGTGGGCACGGGACTTAGCAGTATCGGGCAGAGTGTAGGTTTGGGCCATTCCTTAGTCCACCTCCCCAGAGTGAGGAGGAGGTGAATGCTATTCCTTCACCAGCAGAAAGGCCAAGGCTTCCTTGAGTTGAGTGCCTCTGGCTTGCTTAGTGGGCCCCTGCCATCGAGGAGCTGTGGGCTTCAGACAAGTCTGAAGACCCTTCTTCCCACAGTTTTCTCATTGGCGAATGAAGGGTTTGGTTGGTGTAAACCTCCTGACTCCACGCGTGGCCCTATGACAGGGTGTTCAGTGGAAACTGTGGGTGGTGGCCGTGGACCATGAGCTGTGTGCCCAGGCCACAGTGTGAGGGCCCGGGGCCCGGGGGCTTTACTCAGAGGACAGGAGAAGGTCAAGTGGGTGAACCTCTGAATCTCCGCCCTCCCACCTCCTACAAGAGGACCAGTGCCGATTTGATCGATTGTATATATTGAAGACCTACACAAACTTTTATTCATCGAAATGGCCCTGCTGCTCCAAAAAGAATGCTTTAAAACCCCCGGCCTCCTCAAACAAGTAAAACCACCCTCCCCTCGGTCTAGCGTGGTAGTAGCCAAACCTGCCTTGAAATCCCTGGCTGATACAGTCACAGCCCCTGAACACTTCATGCCCATCCCTGCTTTCATGGGCTCTGTTCATAGTGATCTAGCCTTGGAAAAGGAGAGACAGCTGACGGGAGACTATTTCAGTTCCTGAACTTAAAAACGGGTCTCACCCAGCAAGGTGGAGTGTAGTGGGGCTGAGGAGTGTAGTGGTGAATGAGGCCACACTGCTAGCAGGAGGGATGTGGGAGTAAAGGAGGCCACAGCTCCACCTGCTGATGTTTCCGATCTAACATCTTGGTGGGCGGGGCTGTGAAGAGTAGGCGGGCCACGAGGAGTGGGCTGCTCTTCCGATGAGAAGCAGGGGGAGGCATTGGCCTCTCTGGAGCCATGGTGGTGCGCTGCTGCGGGCACACCTGGCTGCTTCGTGAGCTTTGTGCAGATCACATCGTTTCTCTGACCAGTCACCTGAGGATGGTGGCTGGGCAGCAGCAAAGCCATTAGGAATCACTTACATCCTCACTGTTCCCCCTGCTTGCGATTTCCTCCTGGACCCCTGGGCCAGGAGCCCTGTGTGCGCTCTGGGCCCTGTGTGGAACCAGGCAGCGGGTGAAGACAGGCCTTATTCCTCACTTCCAGGCACAACACCACCCTGCGTCAGTGTTGATGGAAGCATTGCAGTGTAATTAAGATAAATCGCCACGTAAGACGGGAAGGATGATCAAATGTTTTATGTAATATAGGGCTTTTCTTTTCGTTGAAGGGCAGAGTCACCGTGGAGTTCAGCCTCGGCAGGCACCTGCCCCAGGTCCCAGGTCGGGTCCTCTGGCCTAACTGTCCTTTCTCATCTTATCCTTGTTTACTTTGGTCACCAAGAGGATATGTTAGCATGAAAAAAATGAGTTGTACTGTTTGCTAGTATTTGAAAAATTTTATGAGAGATTAGAATCCTTCTTTCTTGAATGGTTGATAAAACTCACCTGCAAAACCATTTCTCTGCGGGAAGTTATCATTATTACTTTTACTTTTGCATTTACTCGACATTTTCCACATAAAAAGTGGAGAGGCCAATTCCCACGTACATGCCATTCAGTGGAGGACAGATTTTAAATTAGTGATTAAGTTTTATAAATAGTTATAGGACCATTCTGGTTTTCTGTTTCTTCTATAGTCATTTTTGACAGTATTTTTTTCTAGGTATTTCTCCATTTTGATTTAGTTTTCAAATTATTGGTAAAAATGGTTTATAATTTTATGTCTTTTTAATTTGTGCATCTATATTACTATGTTGTTTTCATTCCTCAGCCTTTTTATTTGTGCCTTCTCTTTTTTTGGTCAGACGCACACAGGTTCCCCAATCGTCTCAACCATTTCTGAGAACCCGCTTTAGTTCTGCTGTTCCTGCATTTCAGTGTCTGGAGTGAACTGCACGCCAGGGCTGGAACTGAGCTGGGACAGGAACTTCAAGTATTAGACTAAGTGTCCAGCTGGGATGTCCCCTGGGGGTCAGAGGAGGGGCTCTTCAGGCCGAGGTGAAGAAGGTCATTTTTAGGAACACAGCACCTACAGACATAAAGCTGAGCCACAAAAATCACAGTTCTAATTCTACGACAGATATAATTACCGTGTGCCGGGCACGAGGGCAGGCGCTCTACACATCGACTCACTTAATTGTCGCAAGTCTGTCCGATTTCCACTATTAACGCCATTCTTAAAGATGGAGACAGTGATTAAGTAATTTTCCCCAAACCAGGTAGTTTATTGATGGTGTTTGACTTCAAAGCCTACGTGGTCCCTGTTACCCCAATTGCCATGAACAGAGGGACAACTGGGCGGGCTGCTGGGGGTCGTGGACGGCTGGGCCGCACGACGTGGAAAGCCAAAGTGAGCAAGGCGTGGCTCAGCTTGTCTCTGCTCCTGTGGCCATTCTGGGTCACGTGATGCGTGGAGCTGATCCAGTTCCCTTTTAAATGACTGTATCTTTATTTTATTCTGAGGACTCCAGGGAGAAAAAACTTCCCTGGTAAAAGATCTAAATGGAAATAAATTCTGTTTTCAACAGAAGGGAAAAATATTCCTTTAGAAATGAATTTTTCATATGAAAATTTGAGCAAATATTATTAAAATACAGCGTTAATGGTTGCAAAAAAAAAAGAACTGCATTGATTGAATCACCTACAAGCTTTAAGTGTTTTAGTTTTTCACAGCAAAAATATAAAGATGATAATTTGGCTTATTGTTTTGTTTCAGTACTTTTCAAAGAATAGCAATTTTTAATTTCTCTGAGAAAACAGGTAGTGAGATAATTGGTAATAAAATCAACTTAACAGAATGCCTCTAGAAAAACAAAGGTTGTTATAGAAACACTAACTTAAATGGTGAAAAATGACTATATTTCCTCCAATGTAGCCTATTTTTATTGTAATGAAAGAATGTATTGCCAGAAATATAAGCATAAAAATTATCTCAGCTTTTCAAATAGACTGGAAAAAAACTCTGTCTGCTAACACTTTAATCTCCTAATAAACTCTTTTCTCCCTTTGACTAACATAGTAAGAATGTTGGATTCCTGGATGTTGTGTGAATTGTCCGTGACCCCTGGACCCAGGCGAACAATTACACTTAAAGTCTTTAATCTGTTAAAAAGTAAAATACTGTTAGTGGGGTTTCCAGATATTATTTTATTTTACTTTTTAAAAACTTAATTATTTTTTAAAATTTAATCTACATTGTATTTTTTTTTCTGTTACCATTTAGGCCACTTATACCCTCCTGCCCCACATAACCCCCTCCTCACAGCAGTCAGAATACTGTTGCCCATGTCCATGAGTCCTTTTTCTTTTTTGCTCAATCCCTCTACCCGTTTGCTTTATAATGGATTTTATTTATTTATTTTTATAGAGAAGGGAAAAGAGGAAGAAAGAGAGGGAAAGAAACATCAATCAGTTGCTTCTCCCCCTCCCCCCCACAACTGGGGACATGGCTGGCAACCCAGGCACGTGCCCTGACTGGGAGTTGAACCGGTGATCTTTCAGTTTGCAGGCCGGTGCTCAATCCACTGAGCCACGCCAGCCGGGGCTGGTTCCAGATTTTATTAACACCCTGTATTATAACATTTTTGGTTGTTGGGCTATGTCCATTAAACGTTCCTTTAGCCTCTTAGCCTTATATTTGGTCCCTTCTACCTTTGATAGAGTTGCCCAGAGGGGACGACCTCCTCTTTCTGAGAACTGTGTGCTCCCTTCGCTCTCGTTGCTTCAGTAGCTGCTGCTGACACCTCTGTCCATCATCTGCTTAAGCCACTGGGAGACACCTGGGTCCGTGAGCTTTCTTGGGCACTGGGAATTGGGGCTTGGAAACTGTGGGTACCAAGTGACACATGAGAGCCCAAGAGTCGTGCGTGGCCGCACAGTTCCTTGGAGCCGAGGGGTGGCCCTCTTCCACGTGGTGAGAAGTGAAGCCAGAATGAAGATCATAAAAGAGTGAAGGATTAAGAAGTTGGAGGAAGAGAAGCAGAGATAAGAGGCAGAGAGAGCCAGTGGGCTGCCGGGTCCCCGCATCCTTCCAAGGCCCCTGGTCCTCAGGGGCCGGGAGGCAGCCTAGGACATGTCTCACACGTTTGCTTTCTTGTGGAGGTGGCCCACTCTGGTTTCTGTTACGTGTCATCCAAAGAACCTTGACCGAGCACTCTCCGCCGTTCCAGAGCCCCGTCCAAAGGCGGTGCGGTCCAGGGGCAAAGGCTTGTGTGAAACAGTCCTAAAGTAAACAGTAGTATTTAGTCTATGATGAACAATTATGGAAGGAGGAGGGCCAATCAATCCATGTAGTGTAGGAGTAGGCAGCGGGATGTCTCCTGTTCCCTCTCATGGGGAGAGATCTGAAATCGCCTCGCCAGGAATCAGGAGGACAGGCTGGCAAGGCGAGCAGGAGACCGCCAACCAGACTTTAAAGTTCTAGGGCTCGCTCTCAGCTTGTTAAAAAGCTGTGATGATGGCAGAAACAATTGCCCATGGAACATGTATTGGGTTGGTCAAAAAGTTTTTTCCCCCTATGAGATAGTTCTCGTAGTGCTTAGTTGTCTTTAACTTCATTTGAAACAATTTTGTTAGAGTGTATTGTGACAGCTCTCATAGTAGCATGCATTTATAAAAACTTACCAAAATTGGTGAATTTCTGTGCAGCCCTTTTAATATTGAAGATGGAGGAAGATACACAACATTTTCAGTGTATTATGCTTTATTATTTCAGGAAAGGCAAAATTGCAACTGAAACACAAAAAAAGATTTGTGTGGTGTTTGGAGAAGGTGCTGGGACTTACAGAATGTTTTAAAGCTGTTTTGCAAAGTTTCTTGGTACTATTGACATTTTGGCCAAATAATGCTTTGCTGTGGGGCTGTCTTATGCATTGGAAGATGTTTAGCAGCACCCCTGGCCTCTACCCATTGGAAGCAAAGAGTGGGAGATGGGTGACATATCCAACATATCCAAATGAATAAAGTTATTGGTGAAAATAAAAAATAAGCATCTTTTATTTTATGAAAAAAAGTGTCATGGATTTTCTGGCCAACCCAATAGGTATCACTACCTTCTTCTGGAACAACCTGGGTCTCTGTCCACCTGGAGTCTCATGTGAAGCCCTCTCCATGCACCTCAGGCCGTCCAGGAGAGGTGTGCAGTAGATACCCAGGTTTCTGAATTAAACAACCAGACAAACAGCCCCCTTATTTCTTCTTAAACTCCCGCCCTTCCCCCTCTCTCAGTGCTGAGCCCCACACTGTACTTTCTGGGACGACGGAAATGTTTTGTATCTGTGCAGACCACCCCTGTCAGCCACTGGCCACACATGGCTGCCGAGCACTTAGATTCTGTAGTTAGTTGTGCCTGAGGAGCTGACTTGTACATTTTATTTCATTTAATGAATTAAAAGTTTAACTTAAGTAGCTACACGCGGCTAGTGACTACTGCATTGGACAGAACAGACTGGGTCCATGCGTTCTGTAACGCTTGCTTCTGGTGGTCTTAAGGCTCCGTTGGGACATCGGGTTGTGTTGTAGTGTGGTTTGAGTTACCCGTCTGTCCCCAACTCTCACATGTCGTGCTTCGAAAAGGTTGGTGGCCGAAAGAGGCTGGCTGTAGCGCCTTTTAATCAGATTCGATTTTGGCCTTTGGGTGGGGCCCCTGGCCTCGGTCCTGGTTCACGCTAGGTGTGGGCTCTGTGGCTGAGCGTGTGGAGATTGTGGCTTGCTCCCATACCGCCGGCTCCGCGAACCACACCACCTGCTGCGGGCAGTCACATGTAACCTGGGAGGAAGGGCGTTTGCTCATCTTTCAACCCGTTTGAGGCCCAAACCACAGCATGTTGGGATAAAGCAGCCGGGTGGGGTGGAGCCAGCAGACTCCGGAGAGACCTCTCTGGGCTCACCACAAAACCTCAGCGTCGATACGCCTTTCTCTTCCTTATGGACCCAAAGGACAGGCTCACTGGGTCTCAGTGGCCACTAAGAGGTTGCTTGAAGTGGGGAGCAGTATCTTCACTGCATGTAATTTTTTCTGCCGTTGCCCCGGAGTTTCCAGTAAACTGAGAGCAGCCTTCCTACACGAGGTGGTGGACAGCCTGTGTTCCTCACGGGCTACGTCCTCCTGGTGCCTTTTAGAATGGTTTCCAGTATTCCTGTCTCAAGTTCAAGCATGCTGGATCCAGAACGGGGGGCTTTGGAGCTAGAACTCAATGCGTTGGCTTCACGGACAAAAACTGCAGGCCCAGCACAGAAAGTGGCCCCTCTAATGGGGACGGGAGGCAGGTGTCTGCTTCGTCGTTTCTGATCGGGTCTCCTCATCAGAAACTTGCTTCCTCAGTACCCTGCTGAGAAGCGGAGCTCGTCTGACGGCCTGGTCATTTCCGGCTGGTGCATCCTGAGCGCCGCTGCGGCTGTAACTATCCACAGGCTTGGATAGTTACAGCCCATTGGCAGGGGGTGGGGGAGCATCCTCCGCCTTTGACCATCTGATGCTGGACCTGACCTGCCTGGGGTCGAAGGGTGGGGGTGGGCCACCTACTGGTGAGTGGTGAGTCCACATCCCTGGGGCCGGAGCTCAGGGGCAGGAGAGGGAGCAGGTGGAAGTGTGAGGCAACTCCCTGCTCCTGTCGCCACCGCTGTCCTGTTGCCATGAGATCCCGAGGAGCCTGGCGCGTCCGTGCAGTTCTCCTTGCGCTTGTCCTTGTATTTCACGTGGCCACTGCTCGGAGGAATGCCGGGTAAGGTGCCACAGCCAGGAAGGTGCGCCCAGGGACCTCTACCTGTGCTGTCCACCACGGCTGAGCCCATGTGGTGAGCCAGGAGCAGATGGACGTGGGACTTACTCCTGTGCCTCCCTGCCGCTCCCGCTCCCAAGCAGCACTTTTACCCCGACTGGGCCTAGGTGAAGATGGCTCTCACGGGGACCCCCATTCTCTCCCTGCATCCTGACGTCAGTGTCGGACTTCCTGCGTTTGCTCCCGAGGTCGTTATTTACGGAGCACCTACTCCACACCTGCAGGCCTCACACCTGGGCTGCCATGGTCTCTGCGACTCACACGGCCTGGCCCTGTCTCACCCGCAGAATAGCTTCTGGACTCACTTTCTTTCCTTAAAAGCTCTCTCCGCGTTCTTCTGTACCCTCTGTCTCCCAAGGGCAGCGGGAAATCTTCTAGGTTATTTCAAGTATGTTTTTCTGATTGATTCCTCCCATTGGGTACGAAATGGACCTTGTGTAGTAAAAACAAGGCCGAAGCAGCCGGAGTCAAAGAGAGCACACAGAAACCCTCTGGTGCACGCCCAGCCCTGGGGTGTTCTCCCTACGTCCGATTTCCAATGGGGGACCCCGCTGCCCGCGTGGCAGAGGCAGGGGCCGCTCTGTTCTCGGCTGGAGTGGAAATGCCCCGAGGCTGGGAGGGCCTGCCGTTCTTGTGTGTAGGTGGGAGGGTACTCCACGAAGTGCCCAAGACAACGGGGTGGCTTTGGGGCTCGTGTGTGAGAGGTGGGGTGTGTGTGAGAAGGGGGTGCATGTGAGAGTCAGGGTTGGGGTGTTTGCTCTTCCATGGCTTGGGCCTTTGGTGGGGGTCAGTACTGTTGGGGGAGCACTGGACAGGAAGGGGACTTCGGAAGCTGCTGAGACAGGCCTCTGGGCCTGAGGTTCTCAGGGCCTGGGCAGTGACGTCATCATAGTAGTGGGTCCATTCACTTCCGTTTGCCTCAGTTCCGGCAGCTCTGGGGAAGGGCAGCAAACTGCCACGGAAATCTGTCGGCCCAGGTCAGCAGCAGCATCAGTCGCAGCAGCCAAGAGGCAGAAGCACCCACCAGTCCCTCAGTGAAAGAACAGACAAAACGTGGTGTATATATGCTGGGCCATCATTCAGCTTCACCAAGGAAGGAGGGAAGCCCTGACTCCAGCACCATGAATGGAGCACATGGTCCCCTTTCATTGTACTGAGTGAAGGGACCCTGCCACCAAGGGGCCAACACTGTGGGACTCACTTACCCGAGGTCCCTTGCCAAACCTGCATAGTCAGCGAGTGGGGTGGCCGCTGCGGGGGGCTGGGGACGGGGAGCGGGGGGAGATAGGGCTCAGTGGGTGCAGGGTCTCTGAGACGATGAAGAAGTTGTGATGGTGGTGACGGTGGTGCCACAGCGAGAATGTCTGACTGCCACTGAGCTGTGCACTTAACGATGGTAAAGATGGCACGTTTCTTTCGTATTACGGGCATTTCACCACAATAGAAAGACAACACAAAAGGAGAACAGAAAGGGCCCGATCTGTCGCAACTTCCAGAGAGAAAAGAGAAACCTGGAGCAGAGCTTGTGAAGAGGAAGCTGGGAAGACAGAGGGGCCAAGCCAGCCCAGTGAGAGCAGTCTCTGGCGTATGAACACGTGAAATGTACAGCCTGACCGGCGGTGCGTCTGTCCTGGCTGCCTGGCCCCACGTCCTGCTGGTGTGCCTGGGAAGCACCTTGGGATAGCCGGATGTTCCTTTCTGCCTTCCGAGCCAGGGGTGCCGTGGGGTGGGCGAGGCTCCATGGGGTCTGTCTGGGGCCAGGCTGCTGGGGTGGCTGTGCCTTCTTTAGGGCCGCCGGTCCAGCCCCTTCTCCCCAGCTCCCTGATGTATTTTGGGTGCACTTGGAGAGTGTGTTTTTTGCTCTCCTTAGCATCTGCCCAGGGTGCTGAGCCCCCAAATTCTCTAATAGGAGGGGAAGTGCGGACACCCAGCCCCGGGGTGTCCCCGGGGTTCAGTCCATCCCAAGAGCACAGTGCTGACCTCCATGGCCTGTGGGGACGGACACCAGCTTGGGTACAGGTTGCACAGCCAGGGCAAGGCAAAGGAAACCCTCATCCAAGAATCCAAAGTGCCACTGTAGAGTGAACTTGACCACAAACTCCTCTCCCCAGGTCATGGGACTAAGCTTTCTACATGTGAAGGGCACTAGAGGAGATGGGTTTGCACCCCAGCTCTGGGAGGTGGCAAAGCCAAGCACTTTTATTCCCAGTGGTGACCTGGGCAGGAGGGACCGAGGGGTCAGAGCCTGCCAGCACCCAGGGCTGAGGTCCTTTCCCTGCACCATTTCAATCCCTGTCCCTGCTGCTCTGTCCCCCAAGGCCATGTCTGTTTCCACTGTGAAAACTAGATATGAGTGTATTTGTGTTTAATGAGAGGGGACAGGGACTTCTCTGTCAGCCCCGGGGTGGGGGGTGGTGGCCCCACTTGCCTTTCCTCGTGACAAAGTCAAGAAGGCAGTCTTGGAGCTTGAGTGGTGGACTTGACCTTGTGCTGCTACCCTGGGCCTGGGCTTTGGGAGCCCTGTCTCCATCTGCGGCTGGGTCATGTTCCAGTCGCTTCAAGGTGAGCTGCTGCCGCTAAAGTCCTTTGATGTTTTGACTGAAGCAGCTGCCGCATTTGAGGCCCGACAGACGGATCCAAGTAACAGCTGGGGCCCTTTGTACATAGCTCTGTCGTCTCACGTTTCCGGGCGGGTTGCTTTCTGGAGACGATGTTTTATGAAGCACCTTTGAAATGAGAACGTGTCAGCTTAGGGACTCTTCTCTTTGAATTGTCAGGGAAGAATGCGGGTCACTCTCTGAAGTTCTGTCTCCACAGTCCGAGGCCCACCACGAAGGTGGGGATGAGTGCTCCGCACCCCCTTCCAGGGACCGTGATTTAGTTGATATTTTTCCCAAAGAAGAGCGTGACGATTCTCACCTGCTGCTTTTTATCTCCCTACGGAACTGCGGGCTGATCCCACTGTTACTGCTGGCCTTGCCTCTCTCTGTCTCGATTTCCTCATCTGCAGAGTGGGTATAATAATAGCTCAGGGTTGTGCGAGTTTATCTGTCTATGGAAGTGCCGTAGGGATTTTAAAATGCTATACAAACGGACATGCCTTTTCTGCTATGAAAGCCACGAGAGGATGGGCCGCCTGTCCCTCTCTGGATTCCCTGCCCGGCAGTGAGACGGCTTGAATGGGCGGCCGTGTTAAAACTCTTCTATAATGAAGATCACTTCTCTCT
This sequence comes from Desmodus rotundus, assembly GCF_022682495.2. Taxonomy (NCBI): domain Eukaryota; kingdom Metazoa; phylum Chordata; class Mammalia; order Chiroptera; family Phyllostomidae; genus Desmodus; species Desmodus rotundus. The sequence continues at coordinate 4,152,343 of NC_071388.1, read as the reverse complement.
CTTCCTCCAGCCCTCTTTTCCTCTCTCCTGCTTTTGTCCGGGAGGTAATGAAAATTGCTTTTCATTTCTTTTTCTCTTTCCTGGTAGCCCGGCTTTTCTGGAGAGACTCTGAATGGTGTTACCCTTGAATTTCTGCTCTTGCCATGTGCTTTTACAACAAGGTCAAGTGAAGGTGATGTGTTGAGTCTGTGCAGTTGCTAGAAAGCTGGACCCATGGAGACTGATGTGGGCGTGAAGGTGGGATTCTCTTTTTTGTCCTGGAGAACATTACTGGGAGGACGAAGAACCACAGAGCGTGGGCTCCACTCATGGCTGGTGTGGGCGGCTGGTAATCCCCCTTTCCGAGGGGCGTGTGGCCCTCCTGCCTCCGCTTTGCCCCTGGATCCTGGATCTCTGCACGTCCAGCAGGGCCGGATCGTGTTCCCAGGCCCACAGGGAAGTTGCTTCATATCTGGTCAGTGCTTTGTTTAAATGCTTGACTGTGAGTATGTGATTCAAGCCAGGAGTGTCAAGCTGCAGCCAGTGGTGACTTTGGAGGGGAGCAGGGAAGGTGAAAAGTTACCCAAATACTGTGACATGGGAAAACTTTCTGTTGATTTTAATGTAATTTGTAGTTTTCCAAGGCTCTTGGCAGCCCACAGTGGCCTGATTCTTTGTGTAACATGAAGCTGCCACGGGTGTGGCTAAATAATACTTAGAAGCACATGGTTCTTCGACTGGCAACCTGGACACGCGTGTCCTGGACTTGACTGCCAGGCGGCGATCAATGGAGGGAGTGCCTGGCTCATCAACCCAGCCTGTCTCCCTACCCTTGCTCCCCAGCGAGTGCTGGAAAGTCACTACCACGTGACAGCTTTTTGGTGGTCTGTGGGTGGACAAGGCAGGAAGGGATACATTACACGAAAATTGTCATCGTACGTGGCATTTGGGCGGGCTGCCTCGGAGGGGTCGCTGTTGTATAACGTGATCTGCTCTGTCATGGGTCGGAGGGGACCAGTAATGAGCTTCTAGAAACTGTTAGGTTGTGCGGGATGTCAGACAACTGGAAGGAGAGCTGGTGAAACGCAAAAAAAAGCACACAGGAAAGTCCCGCGTAGGCTCCAGCCCTGCAACATCTTGTGCAACTGTAGTATAATCACAAAACCAGGAAAGGCAGCAGAGTGCTTTTCAAACAGGTGGCCCGCGAGATCCTGAAGCCTCAGTGCCATTGCAGAGATGGCATCGGCATGTTTTCAGTCCCTACTATAGGCCGGTTGATAGCCTGGGCTTCACTCAGTCGTGGGTCCTCCCCCGAGGGGGTGACAGAACAACCAGGGAGCCTGGCATTACATAAAAAACGGTGCTGATCATTCATTAATCACGATGGGGATAAGTGGTGTGACATGGGCATATACTCAAGAGAAAAAAGGCTGACTTCATGAAAAGATACCTTAAACATTCCCATGATGTTCCATCACCTTATTTTAAGGTTTTCCAGGTTCTACAGTAGCCGCAGCTTTGAAGTTCACTCTCAGTGTTACCTTTGCAACCGTGCCCTTTTATGAGCTTATTTTTTCAAAACGTCCTTTTTCTTTGTGGCCTGTGGAAGCCAAGCGTGTCCCAGAATGAATGGACATCATGACTGTGCCCACAGGTGGCAGATCCAGAGGGTGTTTTGGACACACAGCAGCGATCTGGCTGCAGAAAGAGAATCAGACCTCAGTCGTTGGCTCCCCGTATCACCAGCCATTAGGAGTGAACCCCCAGATGCCTGCCCCCGGGGAGGGGGCCCTTGGCTGCTGGCCGGGTTCCAGGAGATCCCAGAACATCTTCCTGATTGTAGAGCTCGCTGTCGCTGGTGTCAGGGGGCAGCGCTGGTGGGCCACATGGAGTTCAAGTGCATGAGGTTTATTCTTGTGGTTCGGCGAGAGGGTCTCATTCAGCAGCATCCTTCTGGTTCAAGGGAAGAGAGGGGAAGTTCCATGTATGTTCTCTGTTGAGCTCAAGAGGTGGTATCCGGGCAACTTGGGCTGAGTTCACACAAGGAGGCACCCTCCCCACCTACTTGGTAAACTCGGCACAGGTGGCAGAACTAATACCTGGATAAATACTGCTGGTTACTCGGGACATTTTCTTTATAGCAACATTTGCTGTAGGAGGTGCTCGTGCCTCCTGGCTTGAGCCAAGCAAACAGTGTGTCTCAGAGGAAACAAAGGCTGGCCTGGAACAGGTGCGCCCGGTGGCCTTGGCGGTGCCGTTGGCAGCGGGCTACCCCTCCGTCGACGGCAGCTCCAGGTTTGTTAGATGCAGCCTTAAATTAGGATGCCAGTCCAAGGGGCACGTGACGTTTAGAAGTACCAACTTTATATTTGTTCAAGTGAAGTGTCTTTTGTAATTTTTCATTCTTCATTCTCTGTTCTGCATCACTGAGCCTCGCAAAATACGCTCTTGATACAGGAGAAAAATCTCCACTTCAATTGCTGTATTTGGCCACCTGAAAATTCCGGTAATTGGCCTCCAGCATTATTCTAAATAAACGGGGAGGGAGAGGCCCCACGAAATCCATTGTCCTAAACCTCACTTTCCACCCTCTGTGGGGAAATCATGGGATCTGTCGATGACCCTTTTGATGTTCCTCTCTTCATTGAATTTCACTTAAACTATAATTAATTATAATTTTTTCAGGGTTTTAAACACTATAATCTCATTGAAAGGGATTCAATGGCTACAGACGCAAAAAGGAATTGATTATAATTTTTAAGAATGGTTTCTTTTCCCCCAGAATGTAAGGGTTGAGTTCGGGAGAATTCATTATTTTTGACGGGTGCTGGTGAGTGGGTGGGAGTGCTCCTGGGCCTGGAACCCCTCTGTGCTAGTCCTTGCAGGCCGAGGCTGTTCTAGCTCTTGGGGTGGGTCCTTGGGCTGAGTGTGCACCCTCTCGGGGCCTCCAGCCTCCGTTTCCTTGTGTGTAAAATGGAGGTAAAAAGACCCACCACATAGAGCAGTGAAAACGGAATCAGATGATGCTTATTTAACCCTCTATGTGGAACCCGTGGGCTGCCTGTCTGCCCCAGGGGGGCGAGGGCATGTCCCGTTTGCTGCTGTGCCCCGATGCCTGGTTCAGAGTGGGTGGAAATGTGTTACAGAATTTCCCGTGACCTTACTTCAAAGGCGAAGGGTTGAGTTTAAAGATTTGAGGGATAAAGACACAAGACAATCATTGAAAAAAAAAAATTGGACAAAGATATTTTTGTGAGCATAAGTCATCTCGATGTATCTTAGCATTGGGCATTAATTCTGCTTATAAGTAAATTTATTATTTTAGCTAAAAAAAGTCATTATATTTTTCCAGATGATGTTTTTTTGGGATTCCTGAGAGAAACTGACTTACACATCTTTAAATCTTTGACTGTATACATATGTTTTTTAGGTAGAATTGTGTTTTTTGGCACCGAATATGTCAATGACCTGCTCTTCCTTCCATTTCTTCTCCTTCCCCTTCCTTCTCTCTCGCTGTCTTTTCTGCCTCCAAGATGAAACACTATAGCGCATTTAAAATATTTCTGAGAAGTAAGGGTGTGGAGAATGTTAGCTTCTCCGGGAAAGTTTTAAATGAAGTCAAAATAGTGTTCATCCTTAGGAGGTACTCAGGTTTTGTGATTCCACAGGCAATTCGTGATTTTACCCAAATCTGGAATGAACTGGGGACACCGACTTGTGTCTGACTCAGCTGGGAATGACCTGGGCCCTCATTCAGAGCTCTCGTTGCAAAGGACCCAGGGCCTTCAGTGTTTTAGGGACAGTCTGTCACTCACCACCAGATGGAGAAGGTGCGCCACCGAAATTCAGCACGGTGTTTGCTTTGTTAAAACAGGTCTGGGCACTTTTCTCCTTTCTGGACTAAGTGGTTAGCATTTTTCTGGACGAGGAAAAGAGAGCAACTCACCAGGCTTGTATTTTAGCATTTTATGGAGGATATAAATACATGTTATTACAGATTCTGGTGCTTATTTGCTCACTTAAAACATCTAAAGTGTTATGTACTTTTTTTTAACCTTTAAGAGACTGGTATTGACATGTAAATGTGATTCCTGTTTTGTTATGGTAAACTTGGGTTTCCCGACTTCCCAACCCCAGGCTGACTCCCCCTTTCTTGGCGAGGTCATAGCATGAGCTTAATCATTCAGAAGAGTGTGGGAGACCCAGCTCTCCGTGTCCAAGGGCAAGCCGTCCCCCCTGGGTGAGGCAGTTACCCGACCCTTCCCTCAGGTTTCTAGGAAGTGAGGTGCTGGAGGGTGGGGTGGGGGGACCTCACTGCAGGCCGCCAGCAGAGCATGGGGGTTCCCTTTTCTCCACAGCCTCTCCAGCACTTGTCATTGCCCATCTTGTTGATAATCATTACGGTAACAGGTGTGAGGTGGTCTCTCATTGCAGGCTTGAGTTGCTTTTCCCTAGTGATGTTGAGTGTGTTGGCCACGCCTATGTCTTCTTGAGAAAAGGTCTGTTCAGGTCCTCTGCCCATTTTTTAATTGGATTGGTTCTGTTGTTGTTGAGTTGATGATACTATGTTTATAAAGCACAAAAACCAGAGCCCATGCTGTTGGGATCTCCAGTCTTCACAGGGAGGTCAGGGGGCGGAGCACTGGGGCAACTCCTGGGGGAAGGAGCAGACTGCGATGTAGCTTGCGGTTCACAGGGAGGTCTAACAGTTCTGCCGCTTTCACCGAGGCCTGTAGGCAAGAGCCTCTGGCCAGCGTTCAGCATTGAGACTGGACTGCCAGGTAGACAGGACGTTACTAACAGGTCAGGGTTCTCGGTGGCCCAGGCTTGGCAGAGGCACAGCCGGGAGGCAGTGCAGCCTGTTCAGGAGGCTGCTCAGCTTCCTCTGAGCACGTCCCAGGTCGGATATGGGAGGATGCGAAGAACAATGGATGTGCCATTCGGAACATGCAGACACTGCCCCGTCAGGGCAGCCTTGACATCGGAGGACGCAAGAGGGCTTGACTTCAGTTAATGAGAAAATGCAAATAAAAGATGCGGCTTCACTCTTCCTGCCACGGAGCCTCATGGTCCTGCCCCCAAGGGGATGGGATCCAAGTTCCCCGTGGCCTACCCTAGAGGCTGACTGTGCCTAGGGTCAGACCTTGGGAGGTCTTGGCATTGAAGGAAGACCCTCCTCCTTCCGTCCCTTCCTTCTGCGGCAGTGTCTCAGAGCTCTGAGCTGGAAACACTGTTCCCGGCTCCAGCCCCCAAACCTCTGTGCAGCCTTGTTGCCCTGGACACTCCTCACACCACAGGCCCCTTCCCCAGAACTGTCCTTAAGGGAGGCTCGCCACCTGGTTATTCCACACTCTGCCGACTCTCAGGGGCCACGTTTGTGCACGAGTTCATTTTCGCCGCGTCTCATCTTGCCTCAGATGATGACAGAATGGTGGGTGGGCAGCACCTGTTAATCAGCGGCTGGGAGCAGGAGGTGGGGTGCATATTCTCCGGTGTCAGCTACCCTGGGCTTCCCCCCAAATGTAGGCTCGGAAGGCCTGGTCCCGGGCAGAGCTGTGCACAGCACAGCGTGGAGAGGCAGGCGGGGGGAGGGGAGGTGGCTGCAGAGAACCCGGATCTAGGCCCCTGGCCAGGCGGCTGGCTGCATCCTTATTCCCTACTAAGGCCTCCGTCCAGTTCTAGTCCTGAAGGGAAACACGGCCGGTTCTCTCGCCTGCTGGTCATTTTCAGGTTTTGTAACGAACCACAAACCCTGGTGGAACATTCTCTTAAAAGAAATGGCAGCCTCCCCTATGATATCAAACAGCTCCACAGCTATTTGTAATTTGGCTGCTGTGCCGAGAGGCTGCTTGGCCTGGGCCCTGGGTGTGGCTGCTCTCATCCCATTTCACCCCGATTCTCTGCCTTGTTTGCCCAGCTGGAGTCTGTTTAGAGAGCTGTTTAGATTCTCCCACAGAAAAGAAAGCTTTCCATTCTCAGAGAAACCGCAGCGATGAAGTACGTGTAAGAGAAAAGCGTCCTGATGACTAATCAGAACAAAATCATCGACTCCCTTTCTGCATCCTAAATGGTGAGGGTTATGGTCTGCAGCTTTTAGCAAGAGTGCAGGTGTGACTTTGGGGTGGGGCTGGCGGGGGTGGGAGGGGAGACCGCATAAATGCCACTGAGCACAGGACCTGCCCCACTGGGAAAAGGACTGGAAAGGCCCGTGGTGGGATTAGGGCACCCCTTTAAAATCTGACCCGGGGAGTTCTTCACCTTTGTCACAGGAGAAAATACTAGCTGAGGACGCAAGAAGTTTTGGCTCGCTTGCATGCAGTCGTCAGAGGCCGCCCACCCTAACCTCCCCGTCCTGTGAGGCACTTTCCACAAACCCTGCCTCAGAGCCCAGAGACTCTCCCGTTCTCCTGACTCTCCACGCAGCCGGGAAGGTGCGGAGACATCCTGGGGGAACAGTGTAGTGACAGCGTGCCTGGCCACCTCATGAGATTGGTCCCGTTTCTGAACAGCATTGATTCTTTAAAAGGTCCCCCTCACTTTTATCTACTACTCGCATGCTGCCCTTTGGAGCTGCAGGGAAAAACCAAGCTCTCCCTCACTCTGCGGTTCTTGCAACGTTTAGCAATGTTGCTAGTGTTTGGCTGTCTCACTGTCTCCTGTGTGAATATCCTCACTGCTTTCTGACCAGTTGTATCTCAAACACTCCCAAATGGGGACCCGGCCCACAACCCAGGCACGTGCCCTGGCTGGGAACCGAACCAGTGGCCTTTCGGTTCACAGGCTGGTGCTCAGTCCACTGAGCCACACCAGCCAGGGCTCCTCACTGCTTCCTGATTCAAAGGAAGAATGGGAGTCACCTTCCGGCCCCCTCCCGCAGGTGTCCCCCAGTTCTGAGCACAGACAGGCCATCTGTTGTTCATATCTGGAGGCCCGTGGCCTTCTTTTCTTCATGACACTATGCTTCTATTAACCCATCCCGAGATCTCATTCACTTTGCTGGCAGTGGCGTCTCACCATTGGCTTGTGTTTACCTCAAAGCCCGAAGAGCAGCCCATCCCACCCCTTGAATGTCCCTGTGCCCAAAGGGTTTGGAAAGAAGCAGATACAAAAATTTTGACCTAGTCACCAAAGCCTTGCTTTTCATCACGGCCTTCGACCATGGCATTTATTGTTAGAATCTTAGGCACGTGGCTGTATTATGTTGCTATGCAGCCTGGCATATTTTTTCCTATCTAATGTGATAGGACCACACTAAAGTGCGTGTTCCCCTTCGGGGATGTGGCTTGGGCTCTGTTAGACCGGAAAGGGACTGTCTGTACGGGCCACAGCCTCCTGAGCAGTTGAAGCAGATAAAGAGGGGGCTCCTCAAGGGGCTGACCTGCCCCGCTGAGAAGTTCGAGGACATGCGTGGGCAGCGTTCACAGAGCCGTGGGGTCCTCTTCTGACAGTCTGTAAATGCCCTTTGTGTGCCGGGCGCCGATGTCAGGTTCAGGCTGAGCCCTCAGTGCCCCGTGCAGCCTTTGTGCGGCGACTCTTCTGCGTGACGCAGAGCAGACCTTCCCGAATCATCTGCTGCCTGGGCACGTTCTTTCAGAAGCACCTTTGGTGCACCTTCCTGCGTCCTAAGAGTGTATCTGCTTTGAGTGGACAGAGCCTGTCTGAAAAGCCCTCTCCATCTCTGGAAGTAGGACATGGAAGTTCAAGTGTGGAGATATCTGGTCATTGTGGCGCTTGACCCGCTACGTGGCAATGGAAACTGAGGATCGTGGTGCGGGTGGTCCCTTCTGAAGGCATCAGCAGCCTCCAGGAGAGAAAATGACAGGCACAGGGCAGCTGAGTGCCGTTGAGGCTCTCCCTGAAAGCCCAGGGACCCTAGGGCAGTTTTAAAAGAGGGTCCCATCTCTTAAAGCTGTAGGGCACAGGGTGCTAAATAAACGTCAGGATATGATTACGGGGGAGCAGAAATGCAAGAGACTAAATGTACAGCTTTAATGGCTCCTCAGTGTCAAAGAAAATTCCCCGCGAGGGAAACGGTGGGATCTGGAGACCTCGGGTGGTGACGTGTGCCTGGCTGAGACTGAGAATATCGGATCCCAGATGGCCTGAACCGCCCCGGGGGGGCATGGCAGAGGCTGTCCCGGAGACGTGGAGACAGGGCCCACCCCACAGTTTTTACACTGTGACCCCACAGAGGCGATAATAATGAATCTCAGGTGGAACCGTAGACATTCTTGTCACCACCAAAGACATGAAGGAGTCAAGGGGGTGGGCCCAGGTCCCCTGTGTCTCTAATTACAGATGAACTATGGCAGGTGTTTAGGCCACCACGACCTTATCCAGGTGATCATCTCTTTGGAAGCTGTCCTGCTGGGCGGGATTCGTCTACTGGGAAGATGAACACGTGTGTGAGCTCGGTAGGTGACTGCTGGTCCTGCAAATGCTCCCTTCCGGGTTCCTCTAGACCGGGAAGTGAGTGGGTGCTCTTTAGACGGCAAGGAAAGCAGTTCGCAGTCGCTGCGCATATGTCTGCAGGGACCTTGAGCGTCCTGACCTTCTGCAGAGTATCCCCCTGCGCCACCCATTGATGACATCGTGTTACTTGGATGTGCCGATCATGGAGTGACAAGTATTGGAGATGCCCTAACACAGGGATTCTCAATCAGAGGGTTTTATCTCCCAGGGGCCCTTTGAGAAGGTTGGAGAGATTTTTGGTTGTTACAACCCGGGGATTGTGCTCCACTGGTATCTACTGGGTCGAGTCCATGGACGCTGCTACAGTACTTAGGACAGCTCCCCGCCCTCCTACAGACATTTCCTAGACCTCAAGTTTCAACAGTGACCGGGAGACGAGCATTGCCCTCCTAAGACACCCGCGCACCAGAGGTGGGAGAGGAGATGCAAAGGTCTGTCCCATCCATGGTGTATGTAGGGGCTCAGGCGTCTGGTGCCGCACGCTGTGTAGGGCACACCCTGTTTTGTGCGAGAAAGAGGGAAAATAAGAACATATATTCACATTTGCTTGTATCTGCATACAGAAACATCAAGGATGTAAGGCATTAATGAAACTGGAATGCCTTGTAAGGGCAGTGAAGGGTGGAGTGGAAGGATGCAGGGTAGGAATAAGTCTGGATGGCTATTGTTTAGATTTGAAGCATGTGAATGTATTACCCATTCCAAACAACTGAAACATTGAAAATGTGCTGTACTTACCCATTAGCATTTATCTACATTTGAAATTTGTTTCTGCCCCTGAAAAGATGTATTTGGTTTATGGATTTATTGTATTCCTGTAGTTAGGCATCTGTCCATCCATCCATCCACCCATCCCTCCATCCACCCATCCTGCTATTTGTGTTCCAGGCACTGGGCTAACCACAAGGTAAATAATTGAGAAAACATGTGGTTCCTGCCCTCCTTCTAGAGACAAAGACAGAGATTAGTCAAATCACCCCACAAATACACTAGAATGGCAACCGTGCTACAAAGAGTGTGAAAAAGGCCTAACTTATTCTGGGGTGAGGTGGGGTGGTAAGGGAATGCAAGGGAAGGCCTTCCTAAGGAAGTGGCTTCTGCGCTCCAGGAAATGCAGGAGGTAAGAGGCGAAGAGAGGGAGCAGAAGCAGGGGAAATAATATTTGCTGAGGTTCCAGGCCAAGAAAGAGCACAGTATTTGAAGAACCCAAAGAAGCCAGTGTTGCCGCTGTGTAGGGGGCTGAGGAGGAGGGGTGGACGTGTAGGAGAGAAGGGGGAGCACACACATGCAGCACTTGGGCACGTGTTGAGGATGGGGGCCTTTGTAACGGAAGCAGAACTGGAGAGGCTTCTACGACCTCGGAACAACACGATCCCCGTCAGTCTTCGGATCACTGGCTGCTCTTTGGAGAATGATGGGGGTGGACCAAGGACTGAATCAAGGAGACCAGTTGAAAGTGACCTTCAGTTAGACCAGGGTGCAGGCTGCTGTTGGGAGAAATAGATGGGTTCAAGAGAAAGTGAATTCAAATGCTCTTGGTGATGGATTGTGGGGGGAGAGGAGAACTGTCCGCCATGGATAGGTTTCCAGTGAGCACAGCTGGAGACGGGGGCTGCCGCCTCCCGAGAGAGCACATCAGGGTGGGCTGTTTGCTAGGGGCCACGCTGAGGATGCTTGGGCTTCCGAGCAGACGACTAGTGACCTGGACAGATGATACACCAATCGTGTGGTGACTTCATGACTGTATTGTTCAGACGCAGGGAGTAGCCGCAGGCCTGGCTAACGAGCTCAGGAAGACGTCGCTCACTCGTCAGCCTCACGTTCCTTATTTCTCTGCTCACCACATTCATTCCCCGCAGAGCCGTTCTCCATTCATCTCTTCGAAAACACGTACCATGTAATTTAGGGGCCTGGGGTCTTCTTGGCTCCTTTCTCCAACTGCTCTGGAAGGGGAAGATTGTCCTTTCCTCTCTGAGGAGCCTCTTGCAGTTGGCTTTCTCAGGTGGCATTTGGGACACGTCCACAACTAAGTTTTCTTTGTCCTTCTGGTGCCCCGAGAAGGCTTGGCTGTTAATGTCCCTTGGCGTTTCACATTTCCTTTGTGTGTTGAAAGGACGCTCTTCTGTTGTTGTTCTCACCTCGGGTTCCGTATTGACAGACCTGTCTCTATTTTCTTCCATCCTGCAACGGAATGCTGCTGGTAACTTGAGACTGCCGTGGGGGACACAGCCCACAGCCACTGGCCTTGCAGCCCGGCCCCTCGGTGCTGGCGTTCTTGTCGGCCCAGCTATCCGTGACCCCCATGGAAAAGCATGGGGTCCCGGGAAGTGCCCCAAGGAGAACACTTTTCTGGATAGAAAGGAGAGAATGGGAGATTCGTTTATGTTTCCAAAGCTGGGATAAAATTGGTGAGCGTGAAAAATGCTGTTACTTTGTTACTTACCTTACCGTGGAATCACATTCAGAAAGAGCCCTGGGACCTCCGGGGGACATGGAGCAACCTGCACGCCTGACCCAGTGTTCTGGCCCAGAGGCTAGGCTGGTGACTGACCTCCAGCAAGTCTCCAAGGGCAGCTTGTTTTGAAATGTGTTTGCTCCGAAATCTGTCACTGGTTGGCGTGGAGGCCACGCTTCCTGTGACTGAGCAAAGCAGGACACTGAGGCAGGTGTGTGACTTGGAGGGACAGGACCGCTCTGATGTGGCTGGAAGCCTCCGCAGGGGTCTTGCCGAACTCTGTGTAGAAGCACCGCAGTCCAGGAGACACGCGCTCTCACTCCCTTCCATCCGTCCCCTTCCTGCAGGTCACCAGCTTCGTGGTCTGACATGTCTCAGAGTGGGCTCCACTCCGTTCCCGGATTCTCTCATAGGCATTTCTCCTAATAAATTGCTCGTGATTGGGTTTTGCTCTTCAGAAAACCCAGACGGACATGTGCTTAACCAGTACATGCAGGCCCCGCCGGCCCACCTCTTCTGTGACCTTGTGTCCAGCCTGAGTCACAGCCTGGTGCCCCGTGTCTGGCCCTGCAGGTGCTGGCCTTTACTTCTAGCTGTAGCCTGTTTTAGAGAACAGTGGAGGCGGAGGGACGGAGAGGGCCTGGCCAATTGGGAGAACATTACTCAGCTGAGGCTGTCACGGTAGACTATTTGATTTCTTAAACGTTATCAAATTTGGAAGTCATGATAAGTTCATTTATGAAGTCTCCATCTAACTCGGATTTTTTAGCAGTTCATGTAAGTTTTCTCTATTATATTTGAACCTGCAAGTCCATAGAGTTTTTTCAACATTAGAAAGTTGTAGTATTAAAGAAGCACTTTGCTTTTTATTAATCTGCATAGTTGTTCCATAGGCAAATTCTCTCTAGCAATAGAGAAGTCTTGGGTCATGTCCACTAATCCCCACCTCTTCCCCTGGGGAGAGGTGGATGAAATAATTTTGTTTTAGTACATGGTGCACTCATAGTAGATACTGTCACATGATTTCAAGAAATAACTTTTAAAAAAGTTTCCAAACAACACAAATTGTTTCCAAGCTACTACTATTAACATTTCCAGTAATTATTTTTATAAAAGAATTTTCTTTCCAAAAGCAATTTTCCTTCTAAAAGCAGCTCGTTGCCTCCGTGGCTGTACTCAATTTCTGATTTACTGGCACCCGAGCTGCGTGGCGGTCATTACCGTGAGCCGACAAGGTCGTATTGCTTTCACGTTGGGAGAATAGACCCTAAGACACCAGACTTGCTCCACCTCGGGAAGGTTTGCTGCCTTCCAGAAATCACACGAATACAACCAGGACCAACCCTGCCACTTTAGGGGCCCAGGGCAAAGTGAATGGGGCTGCTTGTTGAGAAAGCGTGGGGGGGGAAGTGCCATTAAAGATGCTAAAATGGGAAGCTTTTCTCCTTATTTCATGTATGTTGTCTGCTCGTATGCATCTCCACGAGCCCGTTGAACCTCACTTACAAAACACAAGTTCAAAGGTAAAATTAAGAATTTCAAGACAGAGACAGCAGAGCATGCAACCAAGCACGGCGTCCTTTGGGCTGTGGGGCCCTGTGTGACGACATCGCTTGGGCCCCCAGGGAGCTGGCCCAGCAGAGAACTCACCGGCAAGTCGATAGGCGAGACAGCAGAGGGCAGGGTCCCTTCTCCTCTCCAGGCTCTCAGGGAGAGGTGTGCACGGGGTCACAGTGGCAGCCGGTGGCCTGCTGCATGCTGGATTCTTCAGGTGAGGCTGACCCCTCCCTGTGCTCGTGGAGCTCCCATTCTTGTGGTGGGGGGAGGGGAGACACACAATAACAAAATAAAGGAACAGACAATGTGAAGACTGGTGAGTATAGAATGGCGAAATCAAGTAGAGAATGTGGATGGGTGTGGTGGGGCAGGGGCTTGACGGTCGCCAGTGGGGTGACTAGGGAAGGCCTGGCCCAGGAGGTGGCCTAGGATGAAAACACGAGGAAGGAACAGGAGGCAGCAGCCTCTGGGGCAGAGTCTGGGGCATTCAGGGCAATGAGTCTGGAGCAACACCAGGAAACTTTGTTCTCTGTTGACCTTGTGTGAGCTTTTGGCATCAGTTTAGCTTGTGTGGATCTAAAGCATCCTTTTCCTCCTTTTCTAGGTAGAAAAATGGACTTTTCTGTCAATTCAGTTAAAAGTAACTGGATGTGGCCCCAGCCCCAGAAGTGGCATAGACTTTTTACGGAAAGGACATCTCTTACTAATGGCCAAGTTCAAAGCAAACTTTAAAATATCCAATCGATTTCTCATTTATAACATTTTGTTTTGTAAAAGATTTTATGTCAGTGATGGTAGGAGGAAGGTGCCAATAGTAAAATAATTGGTGTATAAATGGAAAGTTAATCAGGCTTCTCCCTTCACAGCGTCCTCTCCAAGGTCGGAGTGTGACTGAGGTGCGGGGAGAAGCCACGTGCACAGTGGCAGGTGACAGGGTTCTGAGGAGGCTCAGCAACCCCAAGGCTCCTCCCAGAGTCCAGCATGGAAGCAGGGGACTCTGGGAGCTTCAGAGGGGCAGCACTCGAGCATATCTGCAGCTCCATTAGATGGGATGGCAATTGTGAGAGCTCAGGCAACCTCAGGTTTTGGCCTGCGATGATCCCCAGGAAGACACCCCCCCCCCGGGGGGTACAGTATCGCTGTTTCCCAGGTCCATTCGGCAAATGTATTACTTTGCTCATACTCACTTTGTATGCGGGTTGCCAGACAATTCTTTGGTTTCATGCTGACAACTCTCTGCTTTCCTAGAATGTTGGTGAACTTGAGGGGAAGCAGCAGTCAAAGCAGACCTCACTTTTGTCTGGAAGTGTGTGCCTTGTACCTTGGTTTCAGTGAAACGAGCAGGCGTGCAAAGGCCCACTTCCTGCAATGGTCCCTGTTCCCGTGTTGGTGATGTGTTTCTTCAAGACGGTGACTTAGACGTAGCCGTCTCTCACCTAGAGACAGGGTCTGCTTCGTCGATTGGCTGCTTTTGGAGTTTAACGGGCATCTGTCGAACATGGACTCTATTGCTCTGGAAAATGGAGTGTGAAAATAATTCCCAGTTTGCCCCTAAGCTGAGCTGGATTCCAGAGCAGCACGCAGGTAGTCCTACCTCCAGAACATACCTCCCCTTTGAACAGGAAAACGTCCACGAAAACTATAAAGGCAGACAGGTGTAACCACATTGTCCTTTCAGGCCCTCATCTGTGTGACCCTCACCTGAGGATGTTACAGAAATATCTCCTAGAGTGCAGTTGCTGGTTTACACGGCAAATTCCGAAACCCTCGCAGGAAATTCTCAGCGTTTGCAGGGTCAGTGTGAAAGAAGTATATTCAACAACCGGTCATGCCAGCCACTATTTCTGTACTCGCTCTGGGATTGACTTTGGAAGTATTCAAGTACGTAAGAATTTGCATGCATGAGCCACTGTAGTTATTGCAAGCCGAATAACTTTTCTTTCCTTTTTCTCTGCTCCTTCTTTATAGGAAATGCGAAGTTATTAAGTCCATTGATATTTCCTGAAATGCCATTGTTAGCTCCTGATGGAAGAATCACGGGGGTGGGGTGCTACAACACCGTCCTGAGAGGATTCACTTAATGACTCCACTGCTTCTGTTTTCCAGAATATTTCACTCTTCCTTTCCCATTATGCAGAGACCCAGGGGGTTAGGTCTGGAATGAAATGCAAAATTATGCACAAGCCGGACCCTTCCGGCTTATGAGCCGTTTTCTTCCCTCCAGAATCCACTGGCACTTTTGACAAGCTGTCACCGATGCCTGGGGACACAGGAGACTGGGAGGAGGCCGTGCAGGAATGTACCAGAGCTCCTTGCCCCTGAATTTCCGCTTGGTTGGCCAACATTGATTAGGAACTGGGCAGACAGTGCATTTAGACTAATTTTTGGGCACAGAAAATGAAGGGAAACCAGGCAGAACACTTAGTGTAGACCCGTGTACTTCAAATGTGAAGAAGTCATATTTTTAAGTTAAATTGACTTCAGAAGCTTAAACCAGAGTGACTTCCGTTGGATTCTCAGGCCCTAGCTCTGGTGCCGAGAGCCCGCCCTGCCTCCACCCTTCCGCACAGGGGCCTTCTTCCCCTTCTCCTTGTCAGGGTCTGGGAATGAGCAGACACCCATCTCAGAGTTTCTACAGGGGCCAGAGCTCCCAGATACACGCATCTGGCAGCGTTTATTTCTCAGCTGGGATGTCTTTCCAAGGACAAACACACATAGTGTCATTGGGACACTTAAGATCTTAATTTTGAGTCTTTTTCCTGTCACAGAGAGTAGTTCTAACCACTGGAAAACTACCAGTTTCTCCAAGAAGCCGGATCCTTTGGAAATGATGCAAAAACACTAAAAATAACAACAAAGCCAACAATGCAAAACAGGCTAAAAAGCCTCTTTGTAAATCTATTTCTCTTGGCTATTTTTGGCAGTGGCCAGGACAGAGCCTTGAAAGTGTGATAAGTGTGACTTCAGTTCCAATGGCACATACCAAGGGCTGGGATGCGTGTCAAGTTCCAGTGCAGGGGGTCTGGCTTCTCAGGCAGTGGCCACCTGGCCGTGAGTCACACTTGTGCTTGGAGAGTGGGCTTTGCTCACTCCGAGACAGTGTGTTATGGCTTCGGATGGTCTTTGAGGTTCTTCACCTCTTCTTCGGCCATCTTCACCGGCTCGGCTCTCGTCTTCCAGAAGACCGGCTGAAAAGGCCGGACTCCGGGTCATCACAGAAACAGGGTGGGAGGATCCCAAATGACTGCTGGCTCACGGAGGACCTCTAGTCTTCTCTGCTTTTCTGTCCTCGCTTGGCTGGTCATAGGAGAGACTCCTCTGCAGAATGGCCACCAGGTGGTCTCTCCAGGACCCTGTCTGGGTGGCTCACCTTAGGGAATTCCCAGGTTGGGATTTGGCCCCAGGGTGACCAGCTCAGGAAGACTATTATGTCAACATATTAAGAGATGGGCCGTCTCTCTCTAGCACAGATAGAGTTAATTCACTCACGAGACTCAGGTGTATAACCAGAGCTCTGATCCATTGATTTTCCACAACAAATATAACGGTAGAAAGGTTGGGGGTCTCGAACTCTGGAGCGACCATGCTACTTGAGGAACGAAATCATAGTTGGACATGTGCTCAGCCAGGAATCACGGGCGTCAATGCTAAGTTTTCAGTCAGAGGGAGGCATTATCCCTGCAGGGGTTAAATGGTAGCTCCCAGAGAGGCACCATTCACCTGGAACTGGTGACAGTGACCTTATTTGGAGAAAGGGTCTTTGCAGATGTAAAGAACTTAAGGAGCTCAGGGTGAAGTCATCCTGGATTAGGGTGGGCCCTAACTCCAATGGCAAGTCACAAATGACAAGTGTCCGTAGAAGAGAGGGGAGCAGGCACGTGGAAAACCTGGCTGTGTGAAGAGCGAGGCAGCGGCTGGAGTTATGGACCCACCAGCCAAAGGCTGCCAAGGCCCACGGGGGCCGGGCAGCTTCCATGGCTGACCAGTCTCCGCTGCCAAGGTCTTGCTGGCCTGGCAGCTCTTCTTTCCCTTGAACCTGCCTTTGTACCCAGTCTCTGACAGCTGCACAGCTTAACTTTCAGGGTGAGGGGCCACCTGATTCCTCCAAGGTTCTTGGGGAGAGTGACTAAAGTGGAAGACACACTCCTGAGAAAGTGTATCCCACCAGGGTGGAAAACGCCACGTCGGATTTTTTTTGCTTCTGTGTGCATTTTCCCGGAGACCTTGCTGGCTCTGCCTGGTTCCACGAATTGTCTACTTTCCAGGAGACTTAGTAGTGAAATTAATGTGATTTCTAACCTGGTGTCCAGAGTCCACTTCATCAGTAATCATGGGGACTGGATGAAAGAAAAAGCAGAGACGCAAATTATCTAAGGTTGGGTGGAACTTTCTCTCTGGGGTCTAGGCCATCCTTCCTGTCTCCTCCAAAGAAGGTATTGATTCCTAAGTAAAGACTGAGTTTTTCCACGGAACACGTTCATGTGAGATGGAGTTTTTGTGCCGACTCTTGGAGGATGAATTGGAATTATTCTTCTGGTGACCACGTGGGTGGAGGGTGGTGAGCATGTGCGTGCTGAGGCTTTGCCAGGGCTGAAACATTGGCCATAGCAGGAGGGAAGTGGCTGGAAGGGCTGACCAGGAAGGTCAGGCAGACACACTGAGCAGGTCTGCCTGTTCTTAGCCGGGGACGTGGAGCCACTGGGGAGAATCAGGCAGGGGGATGTCATGGTCAGATTTGAATTTGCGACAGAGCCCTTTGGTGCCCGGGCAGAGGTGGGTGGAGCTGGGATGAAGGTGCAGCAGGCAGGGAGAAGAGCTGAGGGACTGGCTGTGGAAGTGAGCAGTAAGCCTCCGATGCAATCTGGTCTTGAGTTACAAGGTTTTAGCACATGCCATGTTGCAACTCATATCACTTTTCTTTTTCCATCCACCTTTCAAAGATGTGTGAGGCGTACATGAGATACAAGTAGCAAGGTGTGTGCAAAAGTAAGTCAAATTGTTAGGAAGATCTCACTAAGAATGGCACCCGGTTATCCTGAACAGACCAGAAAAACTGACCTCATAGGAGGCAGCACGGGGTGGGAGCAAGAGAGGTAGGCGGTGAGAGGACAGCAGTGCCCCGGGGGCTGCCGCCCCGCAGGGCCTGACTTCTCCATCTTTATAAGATTCTGAAGTCCAGATGCCCTTTTGTGAAGCCCAAATTGGCACTGTGTACAATTAAACCAATGCTAGTTACCGGCCACTTCTGGAAGGGGCTTTATGCCTCGGTGACTCGTGCTCCAACTAAAAATAGTCAGAGGACATGGTCAGCAAGTGACAAGAAGAGTGGCCACAGCCTTCCCAAGGGCTCGGCTGCAGTTACTGTTAGGTGGTGTATGTTCCTAGTGCCCATGAAAAAATATACAGGCAGGGTGGAGAGCATGTCCGGGATTTCTTTGCCGTCTGCTAAATAGAATTTTTTCTATCATCCTGCAATTGGAATTATTCATTGAAGTGAACTAATCAAATATTTGCCTTTACAAATACAAGGAACTTCTCACCCATACTCTGTTGGCTGTGCCTGCTTATGGCTTTCTTTTCTTTTTCTTGGTCATTTGCAAACACAGGCTGAACCCTGAGCTTGGGAACCTTTTTTGCCACCCCCCTCTGTCTCTCTGTCTCTCTGTCTCTCTGTTTTTCTCTCTGTCTTTCTTTTTGGTTAGCTGAGGTCGGGAGCTAGAATGCTGAATCAATAGAAATTCATTTTGGGCCTCAAGGCTCTTTATGAAGGTAATTCTGACCTCCAGCCACACACAGAATGTCGGTAACTTGACCTCAATTTGATTTCCACATAAGCTGTCACTTAATACACCTAGAGAGAGCAGGGGAGGGCATAAATGAAGAGGATAAATCTCTAGTTAGCAAACGAAAACAGAATCAGTAACGACTAGTTACCCAAAACGACTCCTTGCTCAAGTGATAACAACCCACACAGTTTCTCTAACTTGTGTTTATAGGTGTGAATCTTGAGTGGCTAGGGCTCCAGCACATGATTCGTAATGACTTTCAAGTTTGGTTATAAAATTTTACCTCATGGGCTGACATGATTTGTATGCAAAAGGAATCAGATATTCATATAAGGTATGTATATTATTAATAAATGGTTAAGATAAAATACAACATTTTTCTCTGATTAAAAAAGCAATGCAAACCTATAGTAAATTAGGAAAATACATAAAAGTGCAGAAGTCGCCTGGAACCCATCATTCATCTACAATTACCCTGTTTCTCTTTTTCTATGCGTGTATAGAATCATTGTGGCAATTATATATGTTACATAATGTATAACTATGAATTCTGCTTTTCCCCTTTAACATCGCTGTACAAGTATTTCCCTCCATGCAACTGAGTATTCTTTGTCTATACTGGGAATGGTTACGGCTGTAATTGGTTAATTTTAGGCAATCTGATCCTCATCATGGCTAGGTTTTTGGTGCTTCCCAAACCACATTATGTAAAGGGTTCCACCTTGCTGATGAGGTATAAAGACACGTATATTTCCTCTACGGGGAGAGAGATGTTTTATATGAAGAAAAATATAGCCAGGTGTCTGGTGCTGCCTCCCCTCTTCCTTGGCCCCTGGGAACCATGGGAAGGGCCAGGGCATACTCATGTGACCAGCTGAACGGATGGGGGAGGGGCGTAGGGGGATGAGCGTTCCCGACAGGTAAGTGGCCACGTAACTTGTGATCTGACCCAGCACTCCCTGCAGAATGAAAAGGACGCTGGTCATCACCAGGCCACGTTAACAGGAGTGGACTGGGACCGTCCTAGGCAAGCGGGGTGATGGCCACTTGGCAACAGGCTGCAGGCTGAGGGACAGCTGGGTGCAGACCTGGGGACATGGGCAGCACAATTGCCCTCACTGGTGGCCGTGGTGCGAGGGCGAGCTGGGGCTTCCTGAGGCAGGGGTGTCAGGGCCGCTGGCCTGTCCCAGTGTGGGGGCACAAGAGAAACCCTGTTTGAAGGTCAGTCCTCCATCTTCCAGTCTGATTGATTACCTTAGCCCTCTGTAAGTTCTCTGGGGGTGTCTCATTCAGAGGCGTTTCAATTCATTTCTTCTGCCAGAGCCTCCTTTTTGGGAAGCCAAGTCTTCCAGAACCAGGGGTGAGGAAGACTGGCTTTATGATGATGGCCGCTAGTTCTTCGTTCGTCTCAGGAAGTCATCATTATCATCCTATCATCATCCGTCATTATCAAAGACTGTGGGTATGTGTGTGTGAGCATGCTTGTGTGTGAGCATGTACACCCATGTATACACAGCACACGTGGGGTCACATTGGCCTGGCCCGAGTCCCACCTCAGTGGCCCGTCCCCTGCATCCCCTGGGTGGGCTCAGCCGGCCTGTGCTGGTACTCAGAGCCAAGAGGAAGATGCTTGTTGAGCAGGAGATGGTGGCAAGGAGCGATTTCACAGCCCTGCCTACAAAAGGCTGGGAAGCCAGGGGATGGGCTGTGACAGGCAGGGAGTTGAGCGTGCCCCCCACCCTGGCTTCTCTGTGGGCGGGCGCTGTGCTGGGATTGCTGGTTGCGGGTCTGGACAGAGGTGTTATACAGGGCCGTGGGGTGGAAAGCGGGGCTGCAGAACAGGCCACAGGGGCCCTGCCAGCTCCGAGGACACGCGCTGTGAGCCGGAGAGGCTGGGAGGCTGCAGGGGGCGGCGTTCTGGAGATTTGGGGAAGAGATGAAGGACGACAAAAGGTATCAATGGTAGTAGCAGTGAAACAATTTTTTTAATTAAAAAATTTGGAAATATTTAAAATTAAAAGTATTTAATTCAATATTTAATTTAAAAAAATTGGAAATCTTCTCAATCTTAAAGGGTTGAGATTTTCCCAAAGAAGGCCACCCTGCCTTCTGGGCATGTGGCAAATGGTTAGGCCCATGAACCTTACCGTTTGGTCTCAAATTCCCTCTTCTTTCCCTGACTTGCCCGCCTGCCACCACTTCTGCCCCCAAATTCTTCTTTTCCTGACTCTTCCCTGCCCACCACCGCTTCCTCCCCTGAAATGTGCAGAATGGAGCCCTGAAGTTTGTTTTCACTTACTGCGTTCATGGAGTAATTTAATGTTTCTGGTCTTTGCTTTCAAAACGACGGCATACCTGTATTTCTTATTCACCAAAACCCTGAGAAAGACACGGGGGAAGTCCAGTGGTTTTACTCGTATGGGTCTCAAGAGAGCTGGTGATTGGGATGGTCACCCATCTGCCCACCACCCCACCCACTCCAGAGGAAGGGTGCCACGCTCCCCCCCCCCCCCCCCCCCCCGGCACCGTGGTTCTCACAGACTTCTCTAGTGCTCTAGTGCACACAATATTCACGCGCTCTCCTTTCCTTACCGTGGGAAAGACACGCATGGTGGTCAGATTTGTGATGTGCCACTTTTCATATACAATGTATTACGATACAATTCAATACAATGCAGTCCAAAGCTTCCACAGACTGATATTTCTTAGTGGTGGTAGGTAGTCAGGTATCTCTCTCTCTCTCTCTCTCTCTCTCTCTCTCTCTCTCTCTCTCTCTCACACACACACACACACACACACACACACACACACTCTCACTCTCTCTTTCCATTGTTAGCAGAGACAAGTTTCCATGTACAAGTTTTTGAAAAGTGTTTGAAGACCTGAATTTAGAATTTTGCTGTTTCTTTTGCTTTGGTTAGTTTGTGAGCCTGGTCTTTGAACTGATTTATGTAAAGAATGTCATGAAAAGAATGTTTAAAATGACTGGGACAAAATTCACTTGAACGCACTTGAAAAGTGCTATTTCTGTACTGCTCTGCCCTCTGGGGTCAGTGAGGGCGGTGGGTCTGGGAAGTAGTTACAAAAATCAAAGAAGGGAAGCAGCCTGTTTCGAGTGCGGCGGATTTGGAATTACTTACAGGATATTATTTTATTTCTAGAGCTTAAGGAAAATCGTCATCTTACAATAGGAAAGCACATAATTTGGTTTACCTTTGAGGGAGCTTCTGTTTTAAATGTGGGACTTTGTTTTTTGTCTTTCGTAAGACAAACAGAAGAAAAACATTTCCCCAGAGATGTGTGCAAATTATGGAAAGTTCTGATACCAATATGACACAAATTATGAGAGTCTTCCTTCCGTCTTCTTCCCGGTGTCCCCCAAACTTAGCTCAGTGCCCAGGACACACGAGGGGCTCGGTGCAATGGCAGGTGGGCGACATGCGTCCTTCATGCGCCCGCACCTTGCCCTGTTTCTCCCTCGGCTGGTCACTAGGTGTCCCTCTGCGTCCACCTAACTCCGTTGATCTGCGTGCTTATTCCCACACCCGGGGTCCTACGTGCGTACACTTCAGGAGCAAGCGCTGCTTGGTCAGCTCTGGCCTGCCTTTCCCTGGGCGCCGGTTTCAGGGGCTCTGGACAGCGTGTGTGCACAGAGGCGCAAACCAGACAAAGCTGGGGATGTTCGTGTTAACTGGCTGGAAGGAGAAACAGAGGGGCTATTCTCCTTTATGCAGGATGAGAGACATGTTCTTCCCTGTGCCCGCAACGCTAGGGAAACTTTGCAGTCAGCGAATTCTTACATGAGGCAACACAGACTTCAGTTGTTTGTGTGAGCACTTGCTCTCTCCCCCGCCCTTCCCCTCCCCTCCCTTTGCTCCCCTTCCCCACTCTCTTTTCCTCCCCCTCGTCCTCCTCTTTCCCCTCCTCCACCGCCTCTCTCGCCCACGGGCCTGCCGCACACGCACTGTAGCTTCGCCCCTGCACCGTCACACAGAGAGCCGGCGTTGTGCAGGCTGCCGGTGCATTCGTCCAGCTGCTTCTCTGTGGTTACTGGGACACCCACTCTGGTCGCCCTGGGAACCATCGGTGCCATTGAGAAGCTGTCGCAGGGCATGCCCTTGAGGGTGTCTGCCGCAGTGGGTCCCCTCTCACACAGGGGCTGGCTTGCTGGGGCCTGGACAGATGCAGTGGAGAGGGCTGTGGCCACGGGGCCTTCGATGTGGTCACTTTTCCCTCCGTGTGCTGGGCTCCTGTCTAAATTGCAGCCCTGAGAAGCGGGACTTTTCTTGGGACAAAGTCACTTCCTGAGTCATATTGTTTTTTTCCTCTGATTTTGGAAGTGATACATTTCCATTTTAGAAAATTTGGAAAATACAGAAAAATATCCTGGAAATAATAATTCTTGCTGTCTTGGACCATTGAAATCATGCTGTATGTATAATTTTAGAACCTCATTTTTATGTTACATCATATCATGAGCATATCATTAGATACTCTCCAAAACCCCAAGTTTTAAAAAAATTTATTTTTCAATTGCACTTGACATTCAATATTGTATTAGTCTCAGGAGTACGCTATAGCAAAGCACCTGAGTTTTAATGGCAATGGAACTGTTCCATCTTTTGCCTGTGCTTTACTTTATTGAATCGTTTTCCTGTTGATGGATACATGGCTTTCACTTTCAGAAATGGTGCTGAAATGAATATTGTTATATATGCATTTTTTTTACCTCTCTGAGTAACCCCTAGAATACAGTTCTGGAATTGGCATTAATGGGGGGGCAGACACATTCTCAGCATGGAAGCGACACGCAGCCTTTCTGGGGAGGAATTCTTCACCCTTGTGCTTGAAGGGCCGGAGCGGGGCCTGGGAGCTGGGACAGTGTCTGCGTTTGCAGAGTGTCCCCCACAGCATCTTTTCACAGAAGATGGTGTCTGCGGTAGGAAGCCCGCATTACTCTGCTTTGCAAAGGAGCTGCTTTGCTCATTGCCTTCCACCAGTATCATTTATGCCCTGAAAGTTGAAACTCTGGAGGTTTTTGTTGGAAAAGGCTGCTTTGATCACTGTGGGGTGGGGAGCTCAGTTACTGGGCTCTTACGGGTCTTCTGTTACCTGGAGGGACCCGTGAGGAGGCAGCTGTGCAGTATTAAGGGCACCCGTCGCTCAAGCAAGCACTTCATGCCAGTCACTGCGGTGGGTGTGCGGTCACTGGTGCATGGGAAGCTCATCCTGGTGTGGGATTTGGAATCTAAAGGGGAGGGTGTTGGTGTGGTCCTTGTAACGCTGAATTTTTCATCAGGTGGCACCCATTTCATTCCCCTTCTCATAAGAGAGCCAACACGTAGGGGTTTCAAAGCATTTCTGTGACAATTACTATTGAGAAAGGCAAAAAAAAAAATTGGCATTGAATTAAAAGGATATTAATTTAACATTTTAAAACCTCATTGAAATAAAAATCAACTTATTTCTACAAGTCAGCTTTTAACATACCTCTTAATGTTTTTCAAATGGTGTTTCTTTTTTAAAAAAATATTTTATTGATTTTGCTATTACAGGTGTCCCAATTTTTCCCCCTTTGCCCTCCTCCGCCCAGGACCCCGATTCCTTCCAGCAATCCCCGCCCCCTTTAGTTCATGTCCATGGGTTTTGCACATAAGTTCTTTGGCTTCTCCATTTCCTGTACGATTCTTAACATCCTGCCGTGGAAGGGGGAGGATGAGGGAAAAGGTGCAGGGATTAAGAAGCATAATCGGTAGGTTCAGATGATGCTTCTGTTTTAAAAATTAAATTCAATATATATTTCCTTCCTGAAATCTGGAATGCTTCTGTACTTTGGGAAAAGGGCAGAAAGTGTGCGATGAGCAAGCCTTTTACCTTTTTCTGCTTTGGATTTCACAAATTATGGAAGGCATCGCTCAGAAAGAACACAAAAGAGGGAACGAGAATTTGGTTTGCTAGCCCTCTCCTGGCCTCCTGGTTTGTGTCCTGACCCTCAGAGTTCCCACGTTATCCTGAGTTCATTGGTGCGTCACAGCACTGCTGGCAGCTCCCCGGCCTGCACCCCGGGCACTGTGCAGGCAGGCTGGTCTGGACAGTGTGCGAGGGGCCCTCGGCCTGAAGGGCCCTCCTCCCTGATGGTAGGCGCTTGGTCACTCCCATGCCCTCCGATGCTGAGGACTCTGTGGGGCCTCTGGGGTGCTCATGGCTGTATTCTGCCCAAGTCTGCCTCCTCAGAGCCCCTCCACCACATTTCACTGTGTGCTTTTGGCTCAAAATCTGCTTCTGTATGAAAGCTGCTGATGTGTGGAAAGGACCCTGATACAGTGGGAGCCTCCAGTGCTCCACCCTGCAGGGCAGCCCAGCTGCCGTGGCCCAGCAAGGCTCATAGACGGAGGTAAGAGGCTCAAATCGCATGGTTGGTTGAGTTAATTCAATACATACCACAGAAAGCAACAAGAAATTGGGGGGTAATGAACACACTCAGGGGGCTTGTGGGGTGGAAGGACCCCACTTTCAGGGTTCTAGAATCCTGGGCTGCCTATGGCTCTGTCTGCTGGGTCAGCCTTCACTGCCGATGATACGGTGACGAGGACTAGAGTCGATGTTCAGTAAGGGCTTCCCAGATGAAAGGTGGCGGAACCAACACATACTTGCTCTGTGGGAGAGAGGTCCAGCCAATAGCTGTGGGTCACCATTTAACCAGCGGAGTGGCTGGGCTAGGTAGAACGGCAGCCTCCAAAGATGCCCACGTCTAAGTCCCTAGGACTGTAAATGTGGAACGTTACTGGCAAAAGGGACTCTGTGGGTGTGATTAAGGCCTTGGGATGGGGAGGTTGTCCTGGATTACCTGGGGGGCCCAATGTCGTCACAAGGGTCCTCTCAGGAAAGTGAGAGTCACTGCGGTCGGAGTCCGAGAAGATGTAACGACCAAAGCAGAGGCGGCGATGTATCTATTTGGAGATGCTGTCGTGTTGGCTTTGGAGATGGAGGAAGGGGCCGTAACCCAAGGAATGCAGGCGCCTTCAGAAATTGGGAAATCCAAGTGCGAGGAACTGACTTGTGTTCTCATCTCTGCTGAATGCACACCTTACGGTTCTAACCCCAGGACCTCAGAATGTGACCTTGTTTGGAAATAGGACCTTTGCAAAGGCCATTAAGTTGAAAGGAGGTCACTAGGGTGTGCCCCAATCCAGTGTGGCTGGTGTCCTCATGGGAAGAGGAAGATCGGGACACAGGCATGGACAGAGGGACGGTGATGTGAAGACACGGGAGAAGACAGCCATCGACACTCTGAGGAGGGAGGCCTGGGGCAGACCCTCCCATTGCAGCCCTCGAAGGGGCCTCTCCTGCCCACACCTCCATCTGGACTCCCAGACTCCACGGCTGCGAGGCAGTGGCTTGCTGTGGTTTAGGCCCCCAGACTGCGTGGTGCCTTGTTACGCCGGCCCCAGCAAACTAAGACACCACGGGACTAGATCCTTCCCTGGACCCTCTGGAGGGCAGTGCAGCCATGCTGACACCTTGATGGTGGCCCAGCGAGACCACTCATTTGGCCTGCAGAATTGTCAGAGAATAAACTCATGCTTGTTCGAGTTGCTGAGCTGGTGGTAGTTCGTTATAGAAATAACAGGAAGCTCAGGGTCCTAGCTATCTTCTAATTATCAGGAAGCCAACGAACAGGCCTTTCACTCTGTCGCACCAGGTTGTTGAAGGAAGAGCTAAGGTTGTGTCGAGTGCAGGTGTGATCTTCAGTGAAATGACACCAGTTATGTATCTGAGTGAATCATTTAGAGAAAAAAACCCTTTCTATGTTGAAATAACTTTCTTTTTAAATTATATTTTATTGATTATGCTATTACAGTTGTCCCGATTCTTCCCCCTTTGTCCCTTCCACCCCCACTCCCTCAGGCAACCCCCTCACCACTGTTCCTGTCCATGGGTCATGTGTATAAGCTCTCTGGCTACTCTGTTTCCTAGACTGTACTTCACATCCCCATGGCTATTCTGTAACTACGTATTTGTACTTCTTAATCCCCTCACCTCTTCACCCATTCCATCATACCCCCCTCCCATCTGGCCACCATCAAAATGCTCTCCGTATCCATGATTCTGTCTCTGCTCTTCTTGTTTACTTAGTTTGTTTTTCAGATTCAATTGTTCATAGATTTGTGGGGTGTCCACGGGCAGCTGGCTGGGTTGGGCCGAGCTGAGGCCAGTCGGGAGGACATGCCTAGGCTGGAGCTACACTTCAAGGCCGTGGCTGTGTTTGCCTTCCCAGGAGAGCTGATTCTCTGCCCTCTTCCCTGTCCTCTGTCCCAAGTATCTTCACTAGACTAAATCAACAATTTTTCTTGAAAAAATTAAAATGAATGACACCCCTTTTTACTCTTATGTCAGGTGGAGTCTGTGGCTTCTCTTACAGGGAAGTTAGACAAATATGAGAGTGTTGGTTCTCTGCCAGGTTCTGCTGATTATTTTTCAGCTAGTTTTCTGCTGATGGGTCTTAGCATTCTCATTACGTAGAAGTATTTTTCTAGTTAAGGAAATTAAAGTAGGAACATAGACTGGTAGAAGCCAAGGTCACTCCTTTCTGCCACTCTGCAACCTTCCTTTTTAGATGTATGTGTTTTCCGTACATTTTTCCAACCTTCAGAAATAACTTTTGGCCATTTTCTTCAAGTTGCAAACCCCCAAGTCCTGCACATTTGGACTCGGGAAGTGTGTTATTCCCTTGGGCCTCATTCCCTTTCCTTCCACGTCTGCTCTGCTTTCCTTCCCTGAAGTGCCTGCTCATGATGTTTAGGTTCTGTCTCAGGGCCTCTGAAACCAGGCAACTGGTCGACCTTCTTCCAACAAGATTTTGACCCAATTATCCATCAACTTTTTTCTGGACTCCATTCATGCTTGAAGGGTGTCTTCAGCCGCTTCCGCCTGTAAGAGGTTGGTGTAGCCCTCCCTTTTTCACTCTCTTTGGCTGGCAGTTGTCATGTGTGCGTGTGCATGTGTGTGTGTGTGTGTGTGACTCTCAGAGGCTGCTGGCTGGAGGGAGCTGGTTGAGCCCCCACTGGGAGGACAGCAGTTCCCTCCCCACAGGCACAGAGTTGCTCTGACTTAGGGTGACTGCCTCGGGAGATGTCGGTGTTTGCTTCCCTCCTGTTGCAATGGGAATGAATCATTTGAAAACAGTTCTGGTTTTGTAGTGGCTACATTGAGTAACACACATTTTTCATGACTATTTACTGTACTCCGCCTTAACCGTGCTCTTTTCCTTTTACTTTAAAAAGGAGCCCAATTATTTCCATTATCTGGCTTCATATGCAGTCTTCATACTTAGTTTCATTAAAATGAATTCCTGCCTAGATAGGCTGAGAGTCTTTTTTTAATTCCTGGAGATTCAGAATTCACTGGGGGAATACTGAAAACTGCGGTGGGAAAGTGTGGATGGTTGACTAATAGATTGCTGAAAACTATTTTCAGTCGACTTCCCCCCGCACTCTCCTCCCTGCACATGCTGCTTGCAGGAGGGTCTCTAACACTGAGCTCTTCATGAATATTTTATACAATGATATTTCTTTGAAATGGAACAAATGACTTAGTCTATCTGTACTATATCAAGTTCCATAATTACAAGAGACTATTAGCAACTAAAAATTCCACCTTTTTTGCCTTTACTCTCCTAGCCTTTTGATGGAGAAAGGGAGAACCATTTTAGGACAGTGGAATTTCAAGACTGCTATGATTCACATGCCTGTTTTCTGAGTGGTTGGTTGGCAGCCACCTGCTGCTGAGATGCTGTTTCGAAGGGGAACTGGACTGACTTCCCCTTCAAGCAGGGGTTGCCGCATGAACGCAGTGTAAATCACAATTTTTAAAGCTGTCACATCCTCTTGCTGAGCGCGCCGCCCCAGAGACCTCTGGGCATGCCCCGAATGTGTCAGGAAAAGCCCCTTCAAGATCCAGGCGTGCTTTCTGAGTGCACGCCGGATCTGCCGGCACGCTGGACCCAGC
Source organism: Desmodus rotundus (assembly GCF_022682495.2). Lineage (NCBI taxonomy): Eukaryota > Metazoa > Chordata > Mammalia > Chiroptera > Phyllostomidae > Desmodus > Desmodus rotundus. The sequence continues at coordinate 4,124,086 of NC_071388.1, read as the reverse complement.
CCCCTGGCCCACAATCGCAGCCTGTCTGCCGTTGGCTGTCTGGATGAGCTTCCCTTTTTAGTGTTTACTTAAAATGGAAGTGATGTTGTCCAGACCCGGGACGGATGAGATCATGGCGTGGGGTCCGTGCTGATGTTTCTTCTTGGCAGTGTGGTGTCATCAGGACCGGAAGCAGATGGATGGCTGTGATGACATCTCAGGGTCCCTGCCATTTCTTACCTTCCGTGATTATTCGGAAATCGCCAGAGATGTGAGCACATGTCAGGTGGCCGGTCAACACGCCTAGTTGGTCACAGCTGTGCGAAGATACCACGGAACTGTTATTAGTGTGCTCCGAACGGACTTCTCTGTTGTTTGTTTTTTAAAAGATAGACTTTATATTTCAGAGCAGTTTTAGTGCACAGCAAAGCTGAGCGGAAGATGCAGAAATTTCCCACAGACCCCTTGCCCCCACCCAGCACAGCCTCCCCCACCATCACCATCCCCCACCAGAGCGGCGCATTCGTCACAGCTGATAAACTTGCAGTGACAGTCGTAATCGCCCCAGGTTGATGCTAGGGTTCACTTTTGGTTTTGCACATATACCCACCCCTGTGGTATGGCGCCGAGTCGCTTTGCTGTGTGTTGTTGCTCTTTTTAAGTGTATTTGCCTGTGTGTAGACTGCTTTTTTTTAAGGTCCTGCTTGAGAAGATGAATGATGGAATTCTACTTTTCTGCGAAGACTTGAGGCAGGAGAATGCTTTTCGAGAATGTCCCGTGAATTGTTAGCGTGCATTCCCCGACGAAAGGGTCCCGTGACTGTATGCGGATGGGAAATCCTCTTGAGAAAGATGAAGGAGTCATCCATGGACATTTGCATTGCTATTCTGATTCTGACATACAAATATATGTTGTCTGCATCAACTAAATTATCTAATTGAAACTAAACTTCCCTTCTGAGAAATTGATGGGAGAACCAACCATGAACATTCTAGCAATCCGTCCTTATCTTTGATTTTAAGTTAGCATTGCCTGAAGGAGTTCATCTGTTTCTTTGTTCATGTATTCATTTAACAAATACCTATTTTGTGCCTTCTCTGTGCCTGTACTTAGGGAGACACTGCACCTTGATAAAAGGGAGGGAGTAGCAGATGGCAGGTCACCGCCCTCCTTCCTACTGAAGGATGTTAGTTTATCCTAATGCTGAGTCCATGGTCACTCAGGGAAGAAACTGTTTCCCATCTCTCCTGGGGGTGAGGCATACCATGTGACTATGTTCTGGCCAATGGGATGTGACCTTGAGGGCTGAGTGCAGGGCTGTTACCTGTCCTTGTACGGTGTGTGTCAGTAGCTGGCAAACAGAAGCTATGAATTTCGAATGGCAGAGCAACAGGACAGGAGGAGCCTGGGGTCTGATGCTATGGAACGCCATGTTGGCCTTTACATATGTGTGGCTGGGCCGCTCTGTGAAAGAAATGAACTTCCATCAGTGTGAGTCACTGCTATAACCCTGACCTTCATTATGGCAGCCAAACCAGCAGCCTAACTGACCCAGGAAAGGTTTCTAGTGACCGACACTGTTATAAGTTGGGCGGAGGAGATGTGTAGGAACTCTTTGAATTGAATGGTATATAGTGACCATCTGAGTTTATATAAACGGCCCAAATAAAGAAGGGGAATGTTTGTGACTTAAACTTTTCATTCGCAGATGTCAAAGAAGGGAAAAACACAAGGAATTGAAGTTCCTTTAAGTGGCAGTAGAGGGAAGGCACATACTATTTTCACGATTTTAGCCAACGTATGTAGCAAATGAGGCTAGCTTTCAGTGTTGCAGCGGAAACGTCCAGGTCCGCTCTCCCTCCCGGTCCGCTCTCCCTCCCGGTCCACTCACCTTCCCGGTCAGCTCATCCTCCTGGTCAGCTCATCCTCCTGGTCAGCTCACCCTCTCGGTCAGCTCACCCTCCCGGTCCGCTCACCTTCCTGGTCAGCTCATCCTCCTGGTTAGCTCATCCTCCTGGTCAGCTCACCCTCTCGGTCAGCTCACCCTCCCGGTCCGCTCACCTTCCTGGTCAGCTCATCCTCCTGGTCAGCTCACCCTGCCGGTCAGCTCACCTTCCCAGTCAGCTCACCCTCCTGGTCAGCTCACCCTCCCGGTCAGCTCATCCTCCTGGTCAGCTCACCCTGCCGGTCAGCTCACCTTCCCAGTCAGCTCACCCTCCTGGTCAGCTCACCCTCCCGGTCAGCTCATCCTCCTGGTCAGCTCACCCTGCCGGTCAGCTCACCTTCCCAGTCAGCTCACCCTCCTGGTCAGCTCACCCTCCCGGTCAGCTCATCCTCCTGGTCAGCTCACCCTGCCGGTCAGCTCACCTTCCCAGTCAGCTCACCCTCCCGGTCAGCTCATCCTCCTGGTCAGCTCACCCTGCCGGTCAGCTCACCTTCCCAGTCAGCTCACCCTCCTGGTCAGCTCACCCTCCCGGTCAGCTCATCCTCCTGGTCAGCTCACCCTCCTGGTCAGCTCACCCTCTCGGTAAGCTCACCCTCTCGGTCAGCTCACCCTCCCGGTCCGCTCACCTTCCTGGTCAGCTCACCTTCCCGGTCAGCTCATCCTCCTGGTCCACTCAGGGTGCTCAGGCACTTGACCAGGATCCAAAGGTTTTCAAATAGTCAAAATCTATTTTTCTAATTCTTTCTTTATATCTTCGTGGAACAAATCCTGGCATCGTCAGCTTCCTTTCACCAACACGCCTTTATCCACACTGCGGCCATAGGTCAACGCACGAGCAATCTTTAGACGTGAGTTAGGCTTAAAATAGCTTTTTCTTCCTAAATAGGGGAAAGAAAAACCTCAATTTGTTACTAAACGTGACATTTTGGGTCTGAGTAGACTAAAAAGAACCATATAAAAACGTGCTAAGCTTCCACACTTGGTGGGAGCATTTTCCTAACTGATGAAGCGGTTCAGTCTGCTGTGCCCTTTGACTGATGACTGTGTCGAGGAGTGTTCCCAGCGGGACTCTTTGCCGTTGGTTGGGGAAGCTCTTGCGTCCACACCCTGTGCCTGCTCGTGGCTCAAAGCTCAATACCTGCCTTGTTAAGTCCGGAACAGTCACGCGGCTCGATGACAAGGCCCACGAGCCTGCATCAAGCCACCGCGTGACCCCAATGGGCAAATTGAAACCCAACAGACGTAAAATCCAAACTGAAGCTACTTGGAGAAGAGATTGCACTGCTCGTTGCCTATTTTATAGAGTCTTAGAAGGAGACTTTATACAATCAAACTTCCATTCCTAATTCTGCCATGGATTTGGCAGAACAAAATGACTTTAGCATCATCTTTAAACCATCTGATTTAACCTACTTCACTGCAGATATGGTTTATGGGGATAAATTATTTGTATGACAAGTTGTTATCAGCCAGTGTCCAGTCAGTGTACTCTTCTGTTTAGAAACCAGGTATTTCAAAGCAGGAATTTAATATAGAGACTTTGAAGTGCATGATTTGAGAGGGAAGAAGGAACGAAAGGGATGGGGATGTTACCCAAAGACTAGTAACTGCAGGAAGTCACTATCCCTTTACATGTGAAGAAACCAAAGGGAAGCCTTGCTGAACTGTTCAAGTTGTTGCTACTAAAACTGAGCTGACTGAGCAGAAACCTAGAAGCCACCCTTGCTGTGGCTGCCACCATCACCAGGGGCACTGCTAGAAGGTGGAAAAATAACATCTTCCTTCCCCTCATCTTCCAATTTGAGGCTGATGCTCCCCGTGGTAACAGGAGACTGGCTGGCAAGGGAATCTGGGAAATGTAGTTTCCAGGCTTTGTGTCCCAAGGTCCGGATGAGGATAGAGAAGGGAGAGTGTGGAGCTGAAGAACAAGAGACTCTTGTCCGCTCCCAAGTGTTTCCCAGGATATCTGCTATGTACATTTAAAGTAGATGCACATTGCTTGGGATATCACGCCTTAAAATCCATCCCTGTGAAATCATATACAATTCTGATCTAGCATATACACACAATTCTGAAGTTGTGTGGATGCCAGTGGGCATTATATTGAAAACATTCATGTTAATATTTATTTTGACTGTTTTTTTTTGTAAGAAATAAGACCAAAGCTATCATTTGCATCCTATGCCTTCATTGTGCCAATCCTGTCTTTCTACGATAACCAACAAGAATTAAAGTTAAATGGAAAAGGTAGTGAAGAAATGATATGAAACTCAGCTTAAACCTCCTATATACCCCTCCCGCTTCAGAGACGAAGACAGGCAGCAGACAAAATCCCCAAGGCAACCCCAGCCCAAGAAAGAGCTGGGAGAGATGTCAAATGCTACAAGACCCCAATTGCCCCCTGGGTCAGGGGCTTCTGGTGGTCCCAGCAAGTCAAGGAAATGGAGATTTGAGGAAACACATAAGCTCTTTGCTCCACTTTGTGGCCCAGCAGTGTTTTATGGAAAAGCCTTTAATAAAAAGGAAAAAAAAAAGCCTATTGGCCGTAGTGGCATTGTATAAACAGGACTGGCTCATTGTTTTGTTGGAATTCATTCTTATCTCTTCATGGGAGTCTGGGAAGTGCTTCTGGGGGGCATTTTCCTCCCTGGTTGGAGGTGACTCAGCAGACTGGCAATTACTGTGGTTTACAAGCCCAGTCCCAAAGCTGGCCTATCGAGGAGGCTGCTCCCTCCCTCCTGAGCTGTGGGACAAGGGGGAGGGGCTAAGACCACGGTGAGGGGGCTGGGGAACTGCAGACAAGTAATCTGCTGGGGGAAAGACCTCTTTGATCTTCGCACCAGACAGCAATTTTGGCAGAAATCTCTCTTTTTTCATGGCAGTGGGATGGGCATCAACCACTCGCCTTGCGTGCGTTGGGGTTGCCAAGAGGAGGCAGAGATGATCTTTAGCTTCCCTGCGTGTTTAGCTGTGCAGTGAAAAAGGCCCATGTCTCTGTTAACTATTAGAAATGTTCTAAATATTTCACAAAGGCAAGTCACTTGTTGCTTCATGGTTTTAATGCCCTGGTGGATTTTAGCTGGTGTAAGATCAGATACTCGCCAGGCCCGAGTCAGGTCATGGCTACTTTCTTTTGGATCCTGGGGGTGAACCGCACGCATTCCATCATTGTTGTTAAGTTTAGTTTGGTGCTTGCCTTTTGATTTCCTGGACGGCACCCACTGTCAGCCTCCAGGGAGAGAACAGAGCTGCAGGTGGGCCCTTGGAAATGGTTCTGACCCATCATCCTCGTACAGCAACTTGAAGGCCCAGGAAGGCTGGTTATGTAGAGAGTGGTCCAGAGAAGAAAGTGGGTCTGGACGAAGGGCGTCTGCTGATGCCTGTGGTCAGACTTCTCATCCCAAGCCATTCCGACCCAGTCAGCATCTGTGGATGTTGACACAGTGCCTTGGGAAAGGGGCCGTGGTAGCTGCAGCAGGCCCTGTCTGTAAGTCTTCTCTGTGAAACACCCAGTTCAGCTCATCGGAATTCACTGGTTTTGGAATCATGGTCTTTTCTTGAACTAAGTAAATTATGCCGCCTCAAACTGGACAGGCTGTAGGGCGTTTATGGTAGCCACTGTTATTGGGATCTTCTGCATATACCAATAGGCTATCAATAAATACCTACAGAGTGAATGAACCAAATGAGTTCTCAGCTCCGGGCCATTGATTTCCTGGTAGAACTCCCCCCTCTCCCAGCGTCTGCAGGAAACGTCTTCCTTGCTCGTGTGGGCACCTGCCAGGCTCACCCGAGAGAGGCCACAGGAGGGGTTGCGTTCAGGGGCACAGACCACGTGACATGTCAGGCAGACCAAAGCAGGGATTTCAGGGCAGGCTACAAGGGGAAATGGGTAGTCATTAATACAAGGATGTGGAATTGGTCATGTGGACAGAAAGAGCCCAGAGCCTTGGTGGAAGGCTCCCTCAGGCTGCCAAGGTGAACAGAACACACTGGCTGCATGAGTGATGCTCAAGGGAAGCTGGCAGGGGTTGGTGCTACTGCATGGGGGGAGCAGCGTTTGAGGTTTGCTCACACCCAGGCCCCGGGCACACCGATTCTAAGAGCCTCTTCGCCTCCAGCCACAGTTTTGCTTTGTTTTTAAATGGAGCCTACAGGGACTGTTGAGGGACGTAGAAAAACTTGATAATGATGTTTCATTCTGAGAGCCAAGCTGTGGTTTCTCATTTGCCATTTCTTTTCATTGCTTCATGTTAATATGTTTTGTTTCTAGATTTAGGACCAAAGGAATCTTCCCCTTGCCCTTGATCACTTTTCTCCGGCCCCCCCCCACCCGCCATGTGCAATCTAATGCATGAATGAAACCAGATATAGCCCCGGAATGTGTGTGTCTGCCGGCTTCTCCACCATGGCTGTAGCCACTGCACACCTTTTTGGTAGCTTGGAGGTCAGGGGTAGAACGTGCAACAGGTTGGAGACACAGGTAATGGATGTGGGGAAAGAACATATTAGAGGCCAGACCCGTCTCAGCAAGGGACTGGTGTTGTGCCTTGGAAAGTCTCAGCTAACAGATTGAGAGCGTAGAAGGTCTGGATGCAGCTGTGTGCGTGTGTCTGTGTGCGTGTGTGTGTGTTGTGTGTCTATTCTTGGGAGTCCTCAGACAAATCACGGAACCTCCAGAGAAATTTTCCACTGATTGGTTGGGAGACATGTGAGCTTACCCATCGCCTCATCAAGTCTGTAATCCGTTTCCCCAAGGGAGTGGTGACGTTTCATCCTTTCCGCAATCTTCATAAATATCTCAGGACGCGATGTCCCTGCAAGGAGCAGATTCTGCCTACCTGAACCACGTGACAGTGCAGTTTGTTACTTTCTGAGTGATCTCTGTCCTCGTTCTTTGCCCTCCTGCAGTTCCCTTCCAGCTCCTGCCAACCTCCTTCCACAGACCGATGCCGTGGACGGCAGCGCAGACTGGGGAAGCGTGCGCCTTGCACTTGGCTGCTTCGCCTTTGGTGGTTGAGGGTGCAGTTCCCACGCTTGAGCAGACCTCACCTTTATTGGTAGTCTTGTATATGGAGACCGGTTTGCGGTAAATGTGACAGATGTTAAGAAAATAAGCAATTAGGGGCATTGGGGACATGGGACTTTGCTAACTTCTCTGTTCTCAGAAAGGGGTTAAGATTTGGCCAATCTTAACATATATAGAGAGACTACATTCTACATATAAAACCATATCTCTATAAATATGATATAATTTACAATATAATAATGCAATGCATTTTATTGTGTCATGTATTATATATGCTATATGTACTATGCACAGCACATATCATACATATTATTCCATATGTGTGGCTCTATGTCATACATATGTGTAGATGTGATTCCGGTGAGAACAACCACCCCTGGCTTTCTCAGAGTTCTCTGTGGCTTTACCCCTCAGATGGTTGAGGTGTTTGTAGCTGCTCTGTTACAGGATGATCTCCCTTGGGAAAGAAACAGTATCTTAAACTTTTCATCTGTGATTTTGTTTTTTAAGATTTTATTTATTTATTTTTAGAGAGAGAAAGGGAGGGAGAAAGAGAGGGAGAGAAACATCAGTGTGTGGTTGCCTATCGTGTGCCCTCTACTAACGATCTGGCCCACAACCCGGGCATGTGCCCTGACTGGGAACCGAACCGGAGACCCTTTGGCTTGCAGGCTGGCGCTCAACCCATTGAGCCACACCAGCCAGGGCTGCGATTTTGTTTTTGATTCACTGGCCACTGGCATGTCTCACCCAGCTTCCTGGGCTGGGAAGCTCCATGGTTTTTAGTGCAATCCTGCTAGGCTGGGCTGGAGGAGCCAGCCTGCATTTAAGCCTAAGGTGAGAGTCTTCCACTGAAACTTTTAGAAGTAAGGACATTTTGTTTCCAGATAGGGAGTAGCACCACATCTGGGCCAGCCATCTCTGTCCCCACCTCCTCCTGGAGGCTGTCCCAGCAGACACGGGGGCTGTGTGCTTCTTCCTTGGATGCCGCCCTGGGGGCATGCAACATGGATGCTTCTGGATGCGGCAGGAAAACAGCTGCCTTCCTCTGCGTGGACTGGGCGAGGTCCCAGTCATGTAGGTGAACACGTCGCTTTACGGCAGTTTGTTGGCTCTGAGTGAATATTGTGGAACAAAGAGGCGCTTTTCTGAGCATGGGGGGCCCTTTCTAGGTGGGGGAGACTAGAGCTCCTACCCATGGGGAAAGCTTGAGCGCAGTGGTGGGTGAGAAACAGGCCGATGGTCGGGGCTGCTTTAGAAGGCGTGATGAGGGCCTTTCTGAGGATGTGCCACTTACATTGGGTTCACGGGACAGGGAGCAATCAGTCAGGCAAAGACCCGGGGGAGGGGACTTCCAGGTGGGGAGAAGAGCAGGTGTAAACATCCCCAGGGAGTAACAATCTACCCTAAAATCTCCCACTTCTAAGAACGCCCTTCTCCGATGTACCCCTACTTTCTTGTGTTTTGAAGAGAAGCATTCTTTCAAAATTCTTTCAGAGCCCATGAGTATACTAGGAGGGCCTACTTCCAACAGGATGGGTTATTTAATTTTTTAAATAGACTTTACTTTTAAAAATATATATTTTTAATTTTTTATTGTCACCTTTTAAAAATATTTTTATTTTCATTTCATTTTATTTTTTCATTGCTTTTAGTGAGAGAGGAGGGTGGAGAGAGAAACATGGATCGGCTGCCTCCTGGATACGCCCTGACCAGGGATGGAACCCACAACCCGGGTATGTGCCCTGACCGGGAATCAAACCTGCGACCTTTCAGTTATGGGATGAAGCTCCAGCCAACAGAGTCACACCAGCCAGGGCTCTATAGACTTGTCTTTTGAGAGCAGTTCTGGTGCACAGAAAAATTGAGCAGAAGGTGCAGAGATTTCCTATACACCCCCCGCTCCCACCCATGCACAGCCTCCCCCCCGCCCCCCCCCCCCCGTCAGTGTCCCCCCAGAGCGGTGCATTTGTTACAACCGAGGACCTGCATCGACATGTCATCATCACCCAGAGTCCATACTTCACATCCGGGCTCGCTTTTGGTGGTGTATGTTCTGTGGGTTTGGACAAATTATAGTGGATACAAAGAGTTTTACTAAAAACCCTCTGACTGGTTATTTGCAAGTACAATGCAACCTCCCAAATGGCACTTACATGGCAGAAGGAGAACAAAGGAAAACAGCCAGGGCAGCTTTTTTCCCCTCTTTCTTCAAGACCGTAAAGGTCTTTGACACGTGGAAGGCAGGCTTTTATTAACTAGGCGTTTGTATCATAAACATAATTCCCAGACAAGCAGGAAAGTCCCAGAATTCTGAGTCACTGATGTCTGAATGGATGTTTTGTAAGGCCAAGCATTTGCTTTTACAAACAAAGCATTGATGAACGAAACAGTGGCTTGAAATGAATAGGAAAAGTTTTAAAATGTGCACTCGGTCTTCGGAAGACAGTACTGTGATTTATAACAATTTCCCCCCTTTAATCTGTAGTCGCATTACAAGAAAATCTCTCTTTTTGGCCACAAATATCCATCCATGCCCCATGGGAAGGAGACCCATACCTGGAAATAATGAAACAATTACATACAATTTCATGTGGAAAAACAAGATACGCACTGGTTAGAGGGTAGTTATCAGCTCCTGGCGTGTGGGTCACAGGGCTGCTACAGTGTCTTTCTTCAGGACGGGAAGTAAAAGAACACGAGGAAGGATTCTCCTTGTGAAATACAGTTTTGTCAGTAAGATCAGTGTGGTTCATTTCCTATTCGGGGCTGCTGGGAACACAGCTGGGTTGTTTTAATACGTCTGTACGCTGCAATAATAGAAAGGTGTGGAAACAGAACTGGAGAGAGTTCAGAGAGGGGCAAAGAGTCCGGTATGTGAGGCCCCGGGCTCTGGTTTGTATTTATAAGAACTAAATACTTCATGAGGACTTGGCCTCACCAACAGCAAATGATGGGAAGCACTAGCTATCCCCACACAGCGCTCGAAGGGAAGGAGGTTTAAAAATGAGGGAATGAATTACTGGGTTGGAAACTCAATGGGTGGAAGTTAGGGGGCAGGGGAGCCTCCTTGTGCAGAGAAGGTCACAGAATTGGAAACTGAGACACCCACCCAGAGTGCCCCCTCTAAGCCTCAGGGACCGTCTTGGAAGAGCTGGATAAGAGGGGCATGAGGGGTAGGCCAGTCTGACTCCAGCTTACAAGCTAATCCTCCCTCTTGATTGAACCTGGACCCAGGTGCCCTACATTCCTCCAGTGTGAGGAGTGACCCAAGGAAAGGGGGGAATTGTAACCCTGCAGAAATCTCATTTTCTTTAATCTAGCTTCGTATTTAGATTTTTTTTTTTTTTTTTTTTTGCTTTGACTCCAGCTGGCCTCACCCAGGGCCCTGACTCACCTGGCTCCCGCCCCCTTGCTTAATCATAAGGCCTCAGGGCAGTGAGGTTCTGGTCAGCAGCCAGTAATCTCAGAAACAAGGTCCTGGGTCTATTGACTATTGAGACAGAGTTTTCAATCAAACTAAAGACAGTACCTTGGCCTCAGCTGTGTTTTAGCTTCAGACCCAGGAAAGCGGAATGATTCCACCGACCAAATCTGTGCGAACTTGGGCAGAACAACTGCAGAGCTGACATCAGGACCAGACGCAGTGGCCATTATCCCCCACCCTAGCACTGACCGCAGCCCTAGCTCTATCAGTCACCGTAATTAATGACGTTTCCCCTATATAGTTCATTCTTGGAAGCCATCGGGGAGCCAGGTCTTTAAGCACAAGCTACCTGTGGCTCCTGGCATGGCGCCATCTCCTTAAGAAACTCTTACTTTCTTGGCTGCAAAAAAATCCCCAACAAAACCCACCAAAGCCCCCCCAAAACCCCACCCTGCTCATGGGCTTAAGTACCATTTTCCACCTCTCTCTACCTTAAACTTTCTGTTTTCTTAACCCTTCCACACAGGTTTTTTTCCCTGACTCAAACTGTCCACTTGGGCAAGGAAGCCCAGTGTGAGAAACGTGGGTCGTGCAGTGGAGGGGATGCAGCCGTCTGCCCCGGGGGCCCTGACCATGTGGGCGCAGCTCCCGTAGCTGGGAGGAGACTCTGCGTCCTCTGCTGTTGTTCAGTGAGATTGAATCACTCTCCACCCTTGGCACTGCAGGTCCTGCAGTTGGGTCTCACAGCTCCTCTGCTCTCTCCCCTGACACAGAACCTCTCTGGACTCTAGCTGAACACTTCTGTGGATGGGTAAATCAATTCTTTGGAGCCAGCTCATTTATTGACATTTCTGTCCATTTTCATAATCATGGCCGCACAATGAAATCACCTGGTGAATTTTGCAAAACCTTTATTTCCTGGGACCCCCTCCCTCCCAGAGATTGAATTGTTCTGGGGAAGGTGCTGGACTCGGTATTATTTAAGACTCTTCACATGATGGGCCCCTGAGGTTGAGAGCGAGGGCTCTGGTGTTGGAAATGCTGCCTTGTGCCAAGGAACTCAGTTTGCCTGGAGCCCCCAACTAGTTACTTCTGACCCCTGGAGCTAATCCACTTCCTCTTTCACGGGACAGGCTTTCAGACACGTAAAGTTGATGACCTGCCCCATCACTTCCCGAAGGCTGTTTCTTTGCCAGGCAAAGTCACTCAGTTTTCTCAAAGTCCCTCCTATAATGTGGTTTTAGCCCCTCACCACCCTGATCATAAGCTGCCTTGTCACGATGCCACTTCCAGTGGCGTCTCTTCACACTTCTGTTTCATCACGAGCCCGCAGTCAACTAAATCCCCTCAATTTTCTCCTGCAAGAAGCTCACAGCTTAGCCAGGGGGACAAGCATGCCCACGAAGCAAAGCTTCCCCATCCTGTAATTACGAAATTGATTTTTAAAGTCTAAATGCAGGACTTTTATTTATCCTCACTAAATTTTACCTCGCCGGGTTTACCTAGTTGATTCCGTCCCCCAAAAGTGCTGGTAAGGATTGCTTACCTGGCAAGGCATCTTCACATCTTTATCCATGTTATTAATAACAGTAACAATAATAGCTTCTATGCATTTTAAACTTTTATTGACGTCATTGGGGTGGCGCTGGTTAATAAAATGACATAGGGTTCAAGTGTGCGGTTCTGTAGCACATCCTGTGTAGTAGCTTCTGTCTGTTGGCTCCGAGCACCTCAGTGACCACGGACACTTGCGGACTAGAAGCACCTAGAAGTGCCACCAGCCTGGATTTCTGAAAGAGACAGATAGAGCCCCAATTTCTACGGGCAGGAAGTATGCGAGAAGGCTGCAGAATCACCAACTAAGTGTTCTTGTGGAAAACGAAGGGGGCCCAGGGGCAGAAACAAGAGCCCAGCGCGTAGGACTAAGAGCCCTTGGAGGGTCCTGGGCCGAAGAAGGACGCTTGCACATCCGTGCATCTGGCGTGCGGAAATGCCTTGGACCAGGGCCGACTGCATGCCCCCTGTCTCTCCGCTTTCTGAATGCGAGTGTCTGCCGTGGTTACCCTGTGCTCGCCGCCCTCTTCAGCGTGGTGTCTGTGTGTGGGGGTGGGGGGGTGAAGATAATGTGGCTCTAGCTACTTGGTCACAGTATTCAGACGGTGATGAGCAGGTACTCAGTGAGTTGTACCCAGGTGGCCACACTCAGAGGACTTCGGTGCCAGCTGGGCATGGTTCAGACGGGTGAGACTTCTGGTGGGTCTTGGGAGAGGTGAGCGCATCTTGCAGATGTGCAGGACACAAATACTGCGTGTCCAGAGGCAGGTTGAATCTGGGCTCTGTAACTGTTTGACCAACAGAGCGTGCTGAAGGGACTGTGCTGGTTTTCAGGCCCTGGCCTTAAGAAACTGGCAGCTTCTATTTCATATCTCTTGAGATGCTTCTTCTTGGAATGCAGGCACCATGTGGAGAGCAAGCCCAAGCTGCCCCATGAAGGGGCTTCCACGGGGGAGGAACAGGCTGCCAGCCGTGTAAGAGACTCACTGTGCCAGCAATGGCTGAGCCCCGTTTCTGCCCGCTGGGGCGGAGATGAGCCCTGCTCCGAGCCAGATTCGTGAGCGTGCGAAATCACTGTGGCTGTTTTAAGGCACTAAGTTTGGAGTGATTGGTTTCACAGCGATAGGTAAATAGAATGGCACCAGGCACAGTGCTAGTGACTTCTCATGTATTTTCTGATTGAAATCCCCCCAACAAGGCTGTGAAACGGGCATTATTTCTCCTGTGATAGATGAGAAAACAGGCAACTGGGCTTAAATAACATGCCCAAGGTCACACGAATAGTAAATGGCAATTTTGGGATCGAAACTGGGCCGTGTATCATTCTCTGAACCTCTAAAAGGCTGAGGAGGAGGGCAAGGGAGTCGTGGAGCCACTTATCAGCTACTTATGGATGCTTTTTGTGGAGAGAAAAGCAATGAAACAAAGTTTGCCAAAAAGCGATAGCTGATGGGAGGGGTCGGACATGAAAACAGAGAAATACAGTTCGGTATGATGTGCTGTGAGAGGGGAAGTGAAGAGAGAGCTATGTTTCCAGTTCCTTCTCCACAGATTGCTTACCTGCACAGGTATATAGGTTTTACGTATATACGTGTTGTAATACAAAGGTAGCCTGTAAATCTTCCATGACTCAACCATGGCCACATCTTCGTCCATCACATGGAACGGGCCCACTGTTTTAAGTCGATGACCATTTTTGTTTTTGGAACTTCTGGTTTTGTCTTGGTCAGGAATGCCTTGCTTCAGAGTTATAAATTCTCTGTATGTTCTCTTAACGTTTATAGTTTTTTTCCTATTTTAAATGTTCAACTCTTCAGTCCATCTGGAATTTACTTTGGAGTGTGTGTGAGGAAGAGAGGTCCAACTTAATTTTTCTTAATAAATATCTAATTGTCTCAACACTATTTATTTAGTTATCCATTCTTTCCCCACTGAATTGAACCATTATAACTATGAAGTATATATCTGGGACTCTTTCTGAGCCCTGTGCCCTGTTTTATTTTATTGATTTATTTTTCTATTCCTGTACCAATAGCACACTCTTCTCATTAATGCAAATTAGAAGTATGTTTTGATGTTTAATAATAGTTCCCTTTAGTCTTTTTAAAACATTTGATTCTTCTATATTTTCTTTTTTTTTTTGAAAAAAAGTTCCTTTTTAATTTTTTGAGGAAACTCCATTCCATTTTTTACAGTGGCTGCACCAGTCTGCAGTCCCACCAACAGTGCACGAGGGCTCCCTTTTCTCCACATCCTCGCCAGCACTTGTCGTTTGTTGATTTATTGATGGTAGACGTTCTGGAAGGAGTGATGCAATATCTCATTGCAGTTTTAATTTGCATCTCTCTGGTAATTAGTGACGATAAACATTTTTTCATATGTCTATTGGGACATATCTGTATGTTCTTTTTGGAGAAGTGTCTATTTAGATCCTTTTCTCATTTTTTATATTGGATTGTTTGTCTTCCTGGTGTTGAGTTGTGTAAGTTCTTTATGTATTTTGGAAACTTACCTCTTATCAGAGGTATTATTGGCAAATATGTTCTCCCATTCAGTGGGTTCCACTTTCATTTTTTTTATTGTTGTGCAATTACAGTTGTCCCCATTGCCCCAATTACTCTCCCCTGCCCTACCCACCCCCCCGATTCCCACATTCAACACCCCTACCCCATTGGCTTTGTCCTTGGGTCCTTCATACATGTTCCTTGACTTGACCCTTCCCTTCTTTCCCCCGTTACCCCCCTCCTGTCTCCCCTCTGGTCACGGTCAGTTTGTTCTTTCTTTCCACGTCTCTGGTTCTGTTTTGCTTGCTTGTATTATTTTCCCTTCATGATGAACTTTGAAATCAGCTTGCTAGTTTCATAAAAAATTCTGAAGGATATTGATTTATATTGCATTGACTTCATAGATTAATTTTGGGAGAAGTGACTGCATTTACTGAATTACTACATTATTCAAAAAACAATATTATTACATTTTATAATAAAGATTTTAAACCCTGGGTGTTTCAGCTGTACAAACTCCGATTTAATTAGTATTTTGTGATTCCACTCTGCACCCAGGGGACAAAACCATTCATATATATGTGTGTGTATATATAATGTATAAAGATACATAGTATATATGCAACTTAGGTTCTGTACCTTTTTCATTAGGCTTATTTCAAACTGGGAATTTTTCTCTTTGTTTCTTGGTTACTTTTCTTCTCTATTTATAGATGTTTTCTATTTCTAGAATTTTCATTAGATAATTACTGGTCCTTTATATCTTATTTTTAGGTCTATTGTACATTTATTGCTATTAATAACACTACTCCTAAAAGTTTTAAAAGTTTAAGTTAGATTTCTATTCTATACCTTATGCCAAAATGAATTCCAGATGGATTAAAGAACTAAATATAAAAAACTAAACTATAAAAATATTAGAGGAAGATATGAGAGATATTCAGTTTGTTATTGCCTGTGTATAAGAAAGCTATTGATTTTGTACCTGATGTTATTTTGAATAGTATTTCTCTCACTTCTCTTCAGGTAACAGTTTGCCTACATGCAGGGCACCTTTTATGTTTTGTTCACATTTATGCCTCTTCTTCCTTTTCCTTTTCTCTTCTTAAATAGGACCTATAATACAGAACAGTGGTGGAGGGCAGCCATGGTGGTTGTCTTGTTCTCAACCTTAGTAGAAACTTTCTAATCTTTCATTATTCAATATAACATTTTCTCTGAGTTTTTCCCTAGGCTACATGATTTTACATCCTTTCTTAGTAATATGAGTTTTTTTTAAATCTGAAAAGCATATTGAATTTTATCACATGAATATTTGGACTACATTGAGAGGAACATAAACCTGTTGATATAATTTATTACATAATACACTTCCTAATACTGATCTGCTTTTGCCTGTCTAGGTAAATTGTGCTAAGCTATCATAAAAATAATATGTTATTGAATTTGGTTTGCTAACATAGTTTTTAGTATTTTTAATCTATGTTCATATGTTCAGAGGTAACTTTGACCATGGCTTCACTTTTTTTTTTTTTCTGTCTTGGTGCTAACCATGTTTGTTTTTGGAATCAAAGTGGTTCGAGCTGGGTAGAGTGAGTCTAGAATGTATTGTGTGTGCTTTCAGGTAGGCATGTAATTTAAAGATTATCACTTGGTTCAAGGAATATAAATCCCTATAAAAATATTTGACCCTGTTGCCTCTTTATTTTATTTTACTTATTTTTTAACTCCCATACCCCAAACAATAGCGTGTTGTCACCCCATCCTCTTCCCAACCCTGCCACCACCCATGTTCAGGTCATCTGGGATTTTATCTGCAGATTATTGTTAAAAATTTTAAAATATATTTCCAAATTATGTTTTATCATTTCTCTGTTTATGTTGATCCTTGGGTCCCATGTCTTCCCCTTTTTGAATTAATTTCTCATTTTTCGCTTGGTTAACTCTATTTGGAAAGGCCGGTATGTGAGTCTTTGGAAGTCTGTGAAGATGTCTGGAGTTCGTTCTTCCTCTTCCATGCTAATTGGGACAGGAATTAGATTCCAGATTCAAAGTGATCCCACCTCAGAACCTTCACGGTATCACTCTATTATTTTTAGCCTAGTAGTGGAGTGTCGTCCAGGAGGAATGTGATGCCGCTCAGACGCTCATTTTCGGTAGCCTGTTCCATTCTCTCCTGAAGCATTTAAGATTTTCTCTTCATCCTTGAACTTCTGAATGTTACACCAGGGTAGGTTGTTGGACAAGTGATGGATATTTTTACTTCATATGTTTCTTCAACCCAGATATGTTTCTTTTTGTTTCTTTGTTACTTTTCTCCTCTACTTATAGATGTTTTCTATTTCTAGAATTTTCATTAGATGGATAGTGGCACTTTATATCTTTATTTTCCATTTTCCCCTTTTCACGATATATTCTTAAATAATCCCATGGCTCAATTTTTCCAGGGCCACAAATTACTATTTAACTGTGAACTCTCTCCAATTCCACTTATGCAGAGAGTGTTTTACTTTCTAAATCAATTTTTTAAATCTCTAAGACTTCTCAAACTCTCTTGCATAATAGCTGGTTGTTAATTTATGAATATGGTAGCCGCTCTTGTATTTCCAAAGCATGCCTTTGATGTTAATCCTCTTCTTTGGCGTTATGAACTCTGTTTCCTGTGCTGTTATTTCTTCTTTGCGGTGACTCTGCCACTCCTCCCTGAAATCATTGACTCTGTTTTTTCTGCTCATCTTCATTTTGTTTGTCCCTCTGCAGCTGCCAGCCTTGATCACAGTGGCTCGCTTTCAGCGCCTGAGGGTTGGGCGGGATGAGCTGTTGGGAGGGTGTTCTGCCTTTTCCCACCTGTCTCCCAGATCTAGGTTGTGGGGCCATCAACCTAGCTGTGGACCCTGAAGCTGATCTCTGCATCCCTGAGCTCCCTTGCCTATTGCCTTCCAGCCGGTTCAGCCCCTGATGAGTCCTGATGAGCCCCCCAAATAAATCAGGAGCTATTGTTCCCCTAGGAAACAAAATGCACTGACCTATTGGATAAAAGGAGTGAATATTTATCTCTCTCAGTACTAAATGAGTCCTGCTAAGAATTATCCTGGCTACTCTGACATTCATTTGTAAGAAAAGGTGGTGATTATGAATAAAAATTGCTAACATTTATTGAGCACTTACTTTCTAACCTTCATTAATGCTACATAGATTAATTCATTTAACTCTTAACAATCAGGTGAGGTATTATTATTTTGCATCCTAGATAACTGGGGAACAGAGAAGTTAGATTTTTTTTTTTGCTCGAACTCTTGTAGCAAAGCAAAGATTCAAACTTAAGCTCTCTGAGTCCTGGGTCTGCACTCATAACCACTCAACTCTATTTTTCCCCATAATTAACAGATTCATTAATAATGGTCCTATTTACATATTTAAGCTTAATCATTTTTGTCCTGAGATATTCTGATCCTAATAAAGTTAACAGTGCCATGCACTGGGATTTTATGATTTCTCTTGTAGAGCAAGGGGTTCATTCAATGTGTTAGTATAACGCTGCATACAGTCAAAGAAATGATATCTTATTTATTTTAACAAAAGACAAAGCTTCCCAACAGAAATAAAAATGGTCTCCTTGTTTATCTACTGAACCACTGACTTGCCCACCTAGTGACATCGCCAGCATCGGGCCTCTGGCCGCAGCGTGGCCACCTAAGAGCACACAGGCAGATCTTTGCCTTGTGGGTGTCTTTTTCCAAAAGGCGCCCAGTATCTGACACCTTGCTCAGGCTGGACTTCTCCAAAATATGTAGGTTGCAAATTTTTCAGATATCTCACGGATTACTTGTGTGGTGGAAAAAGAGATCTTTGATCATAGAACACACCCCAGCAAAAAATGTCCATTCTGAACCTCAGCTGGAACATTGTTAAAAACAAAATTGTGAAAAAGGTTTCCTCTCATAATGTTAACCAAATAGAGGTTGATGGAAAAAAACAGTTCTGGAAACTGGGCTGGGAGCCTGGGCCCCACAGCTAGGTCGGACTGGCACCAATTTACATGAAGGATTATATAAATCTTTGGAGACTGTACTGGGCAGTCTGGCCTTGGTTTTGGTCGTCAGCATCTTAACCCTTTCCCCATGTTTGGGGACTTGTAACCATGCCTAGTGCCCACCATGACAGCCTCTCAGGACAGAAGCTGAAAATGCATCCCCACCCCACCCAGCTTGCTCCTCCTACACCTGGTGAGAAAAGCTGATCATGTGACCTCTTGTAGCCAATCAGATGCTTGGGCTGGGATTGTGCCCCTGGACTGAGTGACTCAGCTTTATTTTTTACCACACTTGTCACTGCGTTTTGGGTTCACTGATGGCATTTCCCTAAATGAATCGTAAATTTCCACGAGGGCAGTACATTCTGCCCACTGCTGTATTCCTATTACCGAAAATAATGCCTGGCTTATACAAGGAATGCAGTAAGTTTCTGGAATGAATGGATACATGGATGGATACATGGATGCATGTGCGAAGAAAGGCTAGTTTACTATTCCCTTTCCCAGAGTATCCTGCATAATAAAGAAGTTCCTTCAGGCCTTTCTGCATCCAGTCACTGTTATCTAGGGAAGACACAATGCGGCAAAACAAGGTCGTTTCACTGTTTTGTGGAAAGATGAATCCATTCCTTCCACTCTGCAAGCTATTTTTCCCTGTGTCCCCTTCCACTGGCGGTGCATAGCTCAGACAGGTGTTTCTAAATGGGGAGGTTTTCCCTGTTTTGATGACTGCAACATTCAAACCTCCCACAAAGAAAATAACACAGCAGGGTCCAAACATGTCAGCTTGGCAGCCACTGAAGGTTGGACGTGTTGCCCAGTCACCATCACAGATGTCCTCCACGTTTACTCGTACTTATGCACGTGTTTGTGTAGATTTAGTTGTGTACCGTTTTATTATGTGTGTAGGTCCATGTATCCACCATCACAGTCAGGTAGATGGACAGTTCTGTTACCACAAGTGACCACACCCACCTCCCTCCCATCCTCCAGCCCCCTGCCTCCCATTCCTGGCAACCACGAATCTCTTCTTCATTTCTAAGCTTTGTCTTTTCAAAAATCTTACACAAATGGAATCCTACAATACGTAACCTTTTGACTCTTTAAAAATTCAGCATAGTTGCCTGGAGATTCATTGAGCTGTGGCTATCAATAATTCATTCCTTTTTATTGCTAAGTAGTGTTCCATGGGATGGATGGACCGTACCAGAGTTTGTTCAGCCATTCATCTCCTGAAAGACATATGGGTCATTTCCAGATTTTAGTTATGACTCATAAAGCTTTTATGAACATTCATGTAAAGGTTTTCATACAGTTTCACTACGTGTGGTCATAAATTTTCATTTCTCTGGCATAAATGCCCAAGCGTGCAATTGCTGGGTCACATGGTAATAACACGTTTAGTTTTTACAGCAGACTACCAAACTGGTCTCCCGGGTGGCAGCACCACTTCACACGCCCCCAGCAATGTCTGGGCACCCGGCTCCCCTGCGTCCTCACCGGCATTTGGTGCGGCACAAGTTTTTCTTTTTTTTCTTTTTTTTCTCTTCCCTCAGTTGGTCTGTTTATTTGGACTTGGTTTCTTATATGAGAAAACTTCATTTCCGTTCCAACTATTCTTACTATATCTTTAAGAAAATGACAAAGGAGAGTGGGCCTACAAATTGAATCTAAAAGTATAAATATAATTCTTTATTCATCTTGAGTCTAAAAGTAGCTTGCAAAACAGGGATAATGTAGACATGAGACATAGAGGATAACTTATATGTGAAGTTTCATAAAATTTAGTGACTTATGCCCAGGTGGGGTGCTTTCTATTCTAGAGTAGACAGCCCCTGAAGTTCTGGTGTGCGCTTTCCTGGTGATTAGTGATGTTGAGCATCTTTTCATGTGCTTACTGGCCGGCTGAACGTCCGCTTTGGAAAAATGTCTATTCAGATCCTGAGCTCATTTTTCAATTAGGGAGTTTTTTCTTTGCTATCAAGTTGTGAGCTCTGTATATATTTTGGATATTAATCTCTTGGCAGATATATGACATGCAAATATTTTCTGTTTATTAGGTTGTGTTTTCATTTTGCTGGTGTTTTTTTTTCTGTGCAGAGCCCCTCCCCCACATTTATGCTCACCTGAGGACATGCTTATTGATTTCAGAGAGAGGGGGAGGGAGGGAGGGAGAGGGAGAGAGAAGGAGAAAAACATGCATTGGTCGTCTCTTGTACACGCCCTGACCAGGGCCTGGACCTGCAACCCAGGCATGTGCCCTGACCAGGAATCAAACCTGTGACCTTTTGGTTTATAGGAGGATGCTCCAACCAGCTGAGCCACACTCTGGCCTCACTTGTTGGATTTTTACTTTTGTTACCTTTGCTTTCGGTGTCAAATCCAACAAATCATCTCCAAGACTCACCCGTGTCAAGGAGCTTACCACCTATATTTTCTTTTATGAGTTTTTATGAGTTCATACCTTATGTTCAAGATTTGAATCCATTTTGAGGATTGACATCCATTTTGAGGCATTTTGGGGTGCGATTTACGACGGGGGCCACTTTCATCCTTGTGCGTCCACGCGGCTGCCGAGTGCTCCCAGCACCATTTATTGAAGAAGTTGTCCTTTCCCCATTGCATATTCTTGATTTCTTTGTCACAAATTAATTGATCGTAGTGGTCCGGTGCACTATCTTGTACACCTGAAACCAATACAAAATACTCCTGAAAGTAATCGGTAATTGACAAGCAAAAATAAAAATTAAAAAGGTAAAAAGGCCTTCCCCCAAATGAATGAATTGACCATGTAGGCGTGGGTTTCTTTCTATTTTATTCCATTGGTCTGGGTGTCTGTTTTTATGTTACCACCATACTGGCCTAATGACCATAGCTTTGTAATATGATTTGAAACCTGTAGGCCTCTCTATGTGCGCCAAGCCCAAAGCTTGCTTCAGGCTGAAGCTAGAGGACAAGCAAGTAGGCCTCCATGACAGAAAGACAGGGGTGTGTCTCGCTGCCCTGGCTGTGACCTGGGGGTGGTAGTCCAAGATCTATCTGTCTGATAGTTACAGTTCCGCGGGACCCAGGAGCTACCGTCGTTCGACCACCAGAGAAAGACAAGACTCTCAGGGGTATCCCCTGGATGGCAGCAACCCAGACGGTGCACCAGGGACAGGTACAAGCCCTTGCAGGGAGATACCAGCACGCGGAGCACGGGGAGCGCGTGGAGCACGAGCGCACGGAGGCAGCGCCTGTGCTTGCAGCGCCCTCGCGGGAGGACAACACGCCTGTGCCCTGAGGACTCGGGTCGCAGGTGTGTTTAATCAGAACGTGGCCTTGCAGCTGCAGCCACGTGGGGAGCTAACAGGCCTATTTACCGGAAACACTGGGCTTCTGGGGCTGGGGCCTCTGGTGGTGCCCTGGAGGTCGTGGCGGTTTATAAACTCTTTCTTTCTCCGTTGGTAGCGGTCCTGTGGGACCCTCAAGAGAAAGGCCACGGAGAGGTGTCGACAGCGGCAGACGCGTGCCAAAGCTCCCACCCGGGGGATACCGGTGCCCTGGGGCGCGGCGGCGAACCTACAGTCGGGCGAAGACGATGACGCCCGGAGGGAGCCAGGTGCAGAGAGCGCGACGGGGGCACCTGCAGCCTCCCTTCCAGAGAGCAGCCAGCAGGCCCCGGACGTGCGGCTCACCGGGTCGCTGCCCCGCAGGCCCGCGCTCCTCGGCCTGGCACCGGCCTCGCCCCGCCGAGCCCGGGCACCCCTCCGCCCTCCGCCGGCCGGCCGGTCGGTGAGTCCTTGCGCGCCCCGGGGGCTCCAGAGCCCCAGCCTGCGCGTCTTGCTCTTGGTTTTCAAAGCTGCATGTTTTGGGGACTTGTCCCGCAGGTGCAGGTCTTAAAAGTTGGGGCGCCGATGTGGGGTTCAAACCCTTAGCTCCTCAAGGAGCAGCTCCGGGCTTGAGTTTTCTCCAGAGCGTGGGCCGCGCCACGTGCGGGGTTTGTGGCCCGGCGGTGTCCCGGCCTCTGTCGGCGGCAACGCAGTGCGAGGGAGTCTGGGGCTTACCAGACAGTTTTCCGGTGTTTTTCAGAGGGAGTCGTTCGCTGTGAACCGTAGACTGGTGTTTGATGAGGTGAGCACAGGAGCCTCTTACGGGGCCGCCGTCTTGAGCTGGGACCTCCACCCCCGCCCAGCATAGTGCCTTTTTCAAGGTTCCCAGCGTTTGAAATGGCACCGCCCTCGATGCTGAACAGACTTGGCTGTTACCTGCAGTGTCAGCCTTCAGAAGTTGGTGACAGAGCAGAAATATCCCCAAGCTTTCCCTTAGAGACGTTTTTGGGTGTGACCAGTTTTTAATATTTGGGCAATGAATTTCATTAGGTTCCTGCCTCCCCAGCCCGCCTGTTCCTCCTGCCGGTGGCCAGTGCAGGCTCCACTTGTGGAGAACACACTATTAGGTTGGCCAAAAGGTGCGCTACGTTTTTAACCTACGGTTATGTTTTTTGCGTATGGTTACGTCCTTTCCGTTCATAGTTGTCTTTAACTTCATTGGAAACAATTTTGTTAGATTGTATTGTGACAGCTGTCACATCAGTGTGCATTTAAAAAAAGTTATCAAGACTGGTGAACTTTTGTACAGCCATTTTAATATTGAAGATGGAAGAATATACACATTTCCGGTGTGTTATGCTTTATTACTTCAAGAAAAATAAAAATACACCTGAAATGGAAAAAAAGGTTTTGCAGTGTGTGGAGAAGGTGCTGTGACTGATCGAACGTGTCCAAAGTGAGTTGCAAAGTTCTTGGTACTATTGACATTTAGGCCAAATAATGCTTTGCTGTGGGGCTGTCTTACGCATTGGAAGATGTTTAGCAGCACCCCTGACCTCTCCCCACCAGAAAGCAATAGTGGAAGACAGGCGACATACTCAAAATATCCAGATCAATGAAGTTATTGGTGAAAATGAAAAATGTGTCTTTCATTTTACAGAAAAAAATCATGCATTTTGCCCAACCCAGTGCATACTAAGCTGTGGGTGGCTGATTGGTAGCCCCCAAAGATGTGTAAACCCTAATCTCAGAACCTGTGAACATGTCACCTTGCGTGGCCAAAAGGACTTTGCAGGTGTGACTAATTTAAGGTGTTTGGGATGTGGAGATTATCCTGGATGAGGTGTGGGGGGGGGCTCTATGTAATCAGAGAGTACTTACAAATGAAAGTGGGGAGAGGAGGGTTGGGGAGAATGGAAGATGCTATACAGCTGGCTTTGGAAGAGGAGGAAGGGCCTCCAAGCCAAGGCAGGCAGGCAGCCTCTGCACGCTGGAAAAGGCGAGGGAACGGTCTCCTCCCAGAGCCTCCGGAAGGAGCGCAGTCCTGATAACCCCTTGATTTCAGCCCCGTGAGACCCAGTTTGGACTTTGATCTTCAGAATTGTGAGATGATATGTCTGTGGTGTTTAAGCGACTGCGTTTGTGGGATTTGTTACAGCATCCAGAGAGAACTAGTGCACAGGCATTGCGTTAAGTGTTTTATGTGCATGATCTAAAGTTAATCCTTTCTTCACAGGCCTTAAAGTTCACCCTTTCTTTATTTGTGGTAGATATCACTATTCTGGTTTTGCAGAAGAAGAAAAAGATTTGCAGAGAAGGTTCCAGTATATGGGGACTTGATGCTGACGACCGTGTGTTTATTCAGTGCCCAGTCAGTGTGGATTTGGCAGCATCCAAACCTGTGTATCCTTTGCCTTTCCAGATTGGACGTTTGTGTTTTCCTTTAAAACTCTCATGGACACCTCTCTGCCTCCTTGAGCAATGTTTTGGTCCTTGTTTGAACATTCTGTAACTTATTATGTGTTTCCTGGGCAAGAACTACCCTACGCTCTTTTCAAGTTGTTCCTGGAGTATCCAGTTAGCATGAATTTGTAAGTAAATTGAGGAGGAAAGGAAAGGAATAAAGTTCGTATAACAGCACCTTATGCCAGGTGCTTCCCATGTAGGCTCTCACTTGAACTTTATGGGACCTTGAAGCTGAGTGTGCTGTAGCTCACTTCATGGACGAGAAACTTGAGGGTCAGAGGGTGGAGAGCTGGTTCAGGGTCAGACAAGTTTTACATGTTGGAGCTTGAATTTGAGCCCAGGGCAACCTCATCATAACAAGTTCGGCCATCCTTCTGAGGTCACGGAGGGAGACTTCTGAGAATGCAATCCCAGCGGACAGAAGGATGGAGGAGGTCAGACGCGCCGCACGGGTGCAAGTTGGTGCTGTGAGCTGATTTGGAGGCTGATGGAGAAGGTCTGTGTCGGTGGAGCTGGAACAGCTGTGTCTGCCTGTATCTCCTCCCTGCTAACTGTCGTCCACCCTCCTGGGCCTTTGGCAGGTGAGATCCAGTGAGGTGATTCTGGAAGGGGAAGACATGGAGAGAGTGATTCCTGGTCTGTATCAGGGTGTGGGTCATAAACCATGGAAATACTTTTTTGTGTGTGTGTTTGTAGCAACATGGGCATCTCATATTAAATATTGGGGGATCGGGGTGGGGGAAAGGATTTCAGAAAAGTACCTGTACTTAATCCCAGGTACTTCATGTTTGAATTGTTTTTTATTGGATTTTGAAAAAGGAACCACAGTTTAGAGCCTTTTTTTTTTCTTTTTTTTTTTTTTTTTTAGGTTATCTAGTTCAAGGTCCTGATTCTTTGGGAAGAACTTGATTCAGAGAGTTAAGAGTCATTTGGTCTCTGGGGCCAATCTTGTCTTCACTTATTCCTGTCACATTCCTGATATATGGGCCAGAGGTTTTGTGGGCAAGGTATCCTCGTCATTTCTTTACTGATCATTTCTTTACCGATCATTTCTTTAGTGAGGCCAGTGCGATTGCCTAGGCACATGGATGACGTAATCTCGTGAAAGAAACAGGAGGCTGCCAAGTGCTGCTTCCTCCTCTGGGAGGTCTCCCCAGATCGCACCTTGGCATTTCCCGGGTTCCTGGACTCCACAGCCAAGGGGGAGTGATGTTTTATTCTTTTGGTTAAGATATGAATCTGAAAGTACAGGCAGGCCCTTTGTTTGGGGCAAACAAAGCTAGTCCAAAATATTCTCCCCTTAAAGGAAAAACAAGCATACAGTTTTAAAGGTGGCAATGTTAAGTCAGAAAGTTTTAAAGAACTGTCATAGGCACTTAAGAATTTGGGCCATTTAGAAAGCTTGACCTAGGGATGGATGATTTCAAAGCCTTTGGCTAAGAAGAGAGAGACCTCTTCAATCATTTCCCCTAAAACGGAGCCCGAGCTACCATCCTGAACTTGAAGAGTCACAGGTCTGACACCTGGAAGGGGTGGGCAAGCTTGGAGAAGAAGCTGTGGGACGATCGCGCTCCATGTGAAGTTGTCACACTCACTCCTTAGCCCTCAGGTAGAGCCATATTCCAAGTACCATGTCTCTGAGTAGGTGAGTCAACCCTGAGACACGGATTTCTGGAGAAGGAATGTTCATGACCTCTAGTGGGGACTTGCACGGCCGGCAAAGCCTTCCTCAGACCTCACCCAGCACCCCATCTCGAACTCTCTGACAGGGCGCATTTCCAGGGTGCACAGCATTTTGTGGATGATTGTTCTATGGTAGCTCTGGGTCTGCGACTAGTTAGGCTGGGGGGTGGGGTGGTGGCAAGGCCAGGCATTCCTTGGGAATTTTATTCCTTCCCACTTCTTCCTGGGTCTCCTCCCTGCTAAATACTCTTCCAAATGGTCTCTGGGCTCCCCCTGACCCTGCTTGCTTTCTTTTCTAAGATGAGTCCCATGGTATGTTAAAGCCCGCTTTTCTGGCCCCTGCCTGGTTCTCGGCCTTGGGGGTCCTCTGCTGCTAGGGTCCTTTGAACAAAACAGAGATGCTCAACTGAGTGTCACGCTCCAGGCCCGGCCTGCCTGGTTAGAGCAAGGAGCTGAGGGCCTCTGGCCCCGTGCTCTGGGCTGCCAGAAATTCGCTCTTCAGCCCTTGTTGGTCGTCTTCACACCCACATCTGCCCACTGGCTCCCATGTAGTCCCAGGGACCTGGTCCCTCCCGTGGGAGTCTGCTGGCACCCCATCTCCCCATCCCCATGTGGATTGGCCCTTCTGCTTGCCCTCACCAGTCCTCCCTGGGGGCTGGGCTCTTGCACCTGAACCACAGTGTACTGGCAGGAGCCCCGTTATCTGCCACCCTTCTCTGTTTGCGTTTGGCTGTCTTTCTGCCCATTTCCTAGACTAGGTCCTGCTCCTGGTTTAGCGTACTTGTTGGAAAATGTTATGGTTCATCATGTTGACAAATGTGCTCCTTTCCCTGGCGGCGTCCCCATGCTCTCTGCCTCCCTGGATGACAGCTGGTTGCTTGTGGCCAGCCCCCTTCGACATTGAGCTGCTTGCCGAACTGGATTCTGAGGCTCGGTCCACCCTGTCCCCGCCCTGTTGAGTCCTTCGAGTTCAGTGCTGGGCTCCTCCACATCTCTTTCATCCCATTGCCGCCGATCAGCCTTTGTCTCTGCATTTCCTCCCCCCGAATCTCACATTTGTCTGGATTAAAATTTCCCTACCATGTAATTTCTCTTTCCGAGTTTTGCTAATCTGCTTTCTCCTGTGTGGTCTCTCTTTACTGGCGTGTGTTTAGAGGCAATGTGAGGTGTAATTATCAGCGATCGTCCCTACCTGGTAATTGCTCCTGTCTCCACCACTCTATTACAAGCGCGCCACCCAAGGATCCTCACGGCCACCTTATTCACAAAACTGCTGGCTGCATCTCCGCCCTCCTCCTCTCTTCCTTAATCTCTTTCCAACGCTTGGCAAAGCTGGCCACCCGCTCTTTCATACAACACCCTCTTGCCTGGCCTTGGGTGGGAATTCGTTTTCCCCATCCTCTCTCTGGCACCCAAGACTGTGACTGCCTTTGCTGATATTTCCCGAACCTTCTTCCTCTTCCTCCCACCCTGGGGGTCCTCGCCGTGTCTCCTAGGACCTCTCCCTTTACTCGGTGAAGTCACATGCAGCTCTGAGCATGTAACTCGTACCCCTACAGTCCCCACCTCAGTGACCCTTCCATTTTAGCACTGGAGTGGGACAACTCTTCCACTTGCCGCTGCTCCCTTTCTGTTACATTCCCCTTGTTGTTCCTCCATTCCCTGGACAGCGAGCCTCATTTCCCTTTTAAACAGCATTCTAATGCTGCATCTCTGAGGGCTGCCACCGTCTTCATTCCTTCCTTGTGGGAAAACAAAGAAAACCTGTGCATGGAGGTGTTGCTCTGCAGCAAGAAGGCCTGCTGGACTCTGAGTTGTTGGCGGTTCACTTGGAGTGAGGCGTTCTGGGAGGATGCACACACACGCACACACGCACAGGAATAGAGACGGGATGAGGGGAGATGGGTTCCTGGTTCTTGGAGTTTTCCTCTCTGCATTATGCTATTTCGGTGCTTGTCCCTGCGTCTCAAGCTCATTGTCTGTGGTGGGCTGTCCCCCAAGGTGCCCGACACACTGACACATGCGTGTGCCAGAGCTGTTGACGACGTGGCTGGAAGGCATGGTGGTTGGAACACACTCCTGAAGAAAATAGTGAATTTTAAAAGTAAATGATCTCGCTGTAATCTCTCACACTAAATGAACAAACAGAAGTAGTATTTTTGGAATTATTTTTTTCTTGGTCAGTTTGCTTTTTACGACGAAAGCAAGTCTGAAATTATGAGAGCTGCCTGGGACTAATCACTCATGTGACCCCTTTGACCCAAGCCGCTAGCCCAAAGCCGGTAAGTGGAAGGCAAGAACGGTAATACGTTTAATGTGTTTGGCATCTCGCGCGACCCACTCGACACCTGTGGTGAGCTTGCCCTGTCCCTCGTTTTGCGGATAAAGAGACCGGCCAGTGGGAAGACTTCCTACTGCCCATCCATGGTGCTGGCACTACAACGCAGGGACGCTCTTCCCAGGCCAGTGCTCTGCCTGCCCTGCTTCACCCACAGTTTGCTGCGCTCACTCCGCATGTTCAGTCTGTTAGAAGCAGTGGAACAGACCGCGAGACGAATCCGCCGTCTTGGCAAAAACGTAAAGCATTCAAGGAGCCTCTCGGGACAAAGACTGGCTCATGAGAGCCGATGGTGTCTAGCTCTTCCTGACCCCACACTGGTCGAAACTAGCAAACACTGCACGTCAGGTCACTGCTCACTGTTTCTTCTGTAGAGACCTTGTCTCCAAACGAGGCCACATTCAGGAGTACTGGGGGTGAGGACTCCAATGTGTCATATTTTGGGGAACAAAATTCAATCCGCAACAGTGGCCAAGCACAGATTTGGTTCTTTTCTAGCCCTAACGGACTATGTGGCCTTAGTTTGACACTTAGCCCCAGTTCTATGTCCAAAAAGTAAGGAGGTTGGAACATTCAGTCTGGGAGATTTTCTGTCTCCCCTCCCATGGCTTTACAGACACGTGTACTGTTCCTGCCCCTCCGTTAGTGGGCTCCATCTCTAAGTTATTGTCGTGGTTTCTTTATATATAAGGGAAGTTGTTTAGAATGGGCTGGTTGATAGTAGTAGCTTTTTTTTTTTTTTTTTTAAACAACTACAATATTCCAGGCATTTCATTATGAGCTTTGCATATTTTTTAACCCTCCAAAAAGTCCTGAAAGGTCTTTATTAGAATCCTTATTTGATAGTTGAGGTGTCCAAATGCAGTGACAGACCGGCTCATTTGTTAAAATTCATACTATTAGCAAGCGGCAGAGCTGGGACCTGAACCCACAGCTCTGTCTGCAGAGCCAGTGCTCTTTATAGTCTCCTGCGCCATGAACCTGGCCTTCCTCCCTCAGGTGGGACCCACTGGCCTAGCGCTTGGCCCTGGGTTCTCATGGCAGCTGACATCACCCGAGAGGCTTGCCCTTCAGCCCCTTGAAGTCTGAGGCTGAGTCAGCTAAGTCGCCTCATCCCAGAGGAGGTCACAGCAGAAGCGACCTCTGAGCCGCCCTTTGGAGAAACCCACCACTTTCCAGGGAGCCTGCCGCACCTGCATCCCAGGAAAGGCATGAGTTTGTTGACTGTGGCTACGATCTCACCACTCGCAGAGTTGAGAGGAGGTTCGCTTTAGTGTTGATGACCATATTCCTGTCTCGGTGGGATGCTGGCCCTCAGGAGCCTTTCTCCTCATTGCTCACGGGATGAGTTCCCCCATGGCAGCTGACATTTGATTCCTCTGATGCTGGGCAGCTGCCTGCAGACTCCTCTGCCTCCCCAGCCATGAGGGCCAGTCCCTCCCTGGGTGCCTCTCCTCTGCCTGGGCTGGTGACACGGTGGAGCCCTGAGGAGTCACAGAGGTATGGTGCTCTGTGGGGACATCCTCTCGTCACCTGGTCTGTGCATCATGGAAGGTGATGGAAGCAGCGCTGCCTTGTCTCAACACCTTTGATGTCTTCAGGGGCAGACAAGCGGTGTTTTCAGTATAGTCTCCAAACAGGGCAGGCCAGGTGCCGAGAGCTGCTCAGAGTCACTTCTCCACTGAGACTGAGGGTGGCTTATCAGGCCCTCTTCTCCCAGGAGGCTCTTGGCTTGATCATTAACATAGGTTCCTGGTGACCGGCAGCTCAACCCCCCAATCCTTTAGTCACACCCAGCTGTCCCATTCTTTGCTGGGACCCCAGGTCAGCAAAAAAGAGCACTACTAGTTGTTTTCTGTGCAGAGAAAGACGTGAGGCCACAGGGTTAGATGTCACTCCAGTTGGTGATGTAACTAGAGGTCTTATTTGGCAATGAGCTTTTAATTAAGCTCGTCTTCTTGTGCAGAGTACCACTACCTGCACGTGTGGCCGTGGAAAGCTTTGAGGAGGAGATCCTACGGATGTGGGGCTGCTGATCAGATGTGCTAGGTGGAGAAGTCCCAGGGAAGAACGCCCTGTTCCACTGTAAACAGAACCACAGTTTACCTGAAATCTCTGTGTGTTTATTCAAGGCATTAGCTCATAATTTGGGCCCCAGTTCTGTTTGTTACACTTCTTATAAGGTTGGCTTCCTTCTCTTGCCTGCTGGCCAAAATTTTCAGATTGGGATGGTAAAGTTCTTGTGGGACAGGCCAGCTCCGCTGTGACGACTTGGTCAGAAGCTGACATTTAGGTCAAGCTTCTAAATGAGAATCACACCAATGCAGAAATGTAATCTAAGAAGGTCTGAGGTTAGAAATGTGAGAGTCCATAGCAAAGCAAGGTAGAAATTGGTCTCCTCTGCAGGCGTCTCAGAATTAGCAGGGTGCCTGGTGTCACAGCCCTATGTCAGGGGTCATTGTGACTTAGGGGAAAAGTCCTTCCGTGTGCACTGCATGTTCCAGGCCACGGAAGGCCCTTGCGTTGCTGTGTAAGTGGCTGCAGAATGACCAACTGGTGGCTGGCTTTCTTCACTGTGTCAGCAAGTGATGTGGGAAAGTAGGAAGTCTTACGTTAGGGAAAAGTTTGCACCAGGGCCTTTGCCGTTTGGCCAGTCTGGGGAATTGTCTTCTTACACATGAGCCACCAAGCACCAATTTGAAGTGTTATCACCTCAGCTCTAACTCCCACCTGCTGGGGCGCTCTGGCAGCCGGGAAGGGGGGGGGCTGCCCACACTCTTTCCGTGCCTGGGCTCGGGTTCAAATTGGGGCAGATCGTATCCGCTTCCTTCTCTCCCTTCTCTCTCTCTCCTCCTCCAAAACCCAGATGGCATTGCTTGCTTATTTCATTGGTCACTTTTAGAAATATTTTGAATGAACCATTTTTGTTTCCAGTGGAAAAGTTCGAAGGTTTGGAATGGACATTTCAAAGATTCAGGACACTGGTTTAACAACCAGGAAGGGTCCCCCTCTGACTTCCTACTCTCCCCACCACGAGTGCTTTGCGAAGGGTTTGGCAGAGCCCCTGTGGAAAAGTGAAGCTGACAGTTCGGTGAGGTGCTGTCCGGGCATCCTGACTCAGGGTCAAGGCCACTGTCGGCTGCTTCAGGTGTCCCAAATGCCAGTAATCTCCATCTCGTGGCTGCTGCTTAACATGCAGGCCCCTGGGCCGCCCCCACGAGGTTCCAATTTTAATAAAAACTCTGGGTCAATACCGTACAGTCAAAACATTATGTGAGCCATGTGTGTGATTTAAATTTTTCTAGTGGCCTCACTAAAAAAGTAAAGAGAAACACGTGAAATTTTAGTAACGTATTTATCTAATCCCACATAGTCAAATGATCACCATAACATAAAATCTATCTAAAAGCTTATTATCGAGGTGACTACTTTTAGCACTAAATCGTTGAAATTTGCTGTGTGCATTTTGCCTGTTGTACATCTTAGTTTGGACCAGCCACATTTCAAGCACTCGAGAGCCACCAGTGGCCAGAGGCTATCAAGCAGGACAGTGCAGACCTCTTAACTGTCCCTGCGCAGTCACGAGCTGCCAACGGAGCAAAGAGCTGCCCGGGCTGGACTCATTCAAGCACTGGCGTTGTGAAGGGCAACGTCCGAGCGCCCCACCGCTCCAACCTCGTTGGCGCGTGTGGGCTGCAGCACAGCAGTAGGCAGGGGTGTGTTTACACAGTGGGTACACAGGAACCGGCTGGCGGTGGGAGGACACGGACGTGTTGAAGCCACATGCCTCTCTCGTACCCCTGAGCGTGTGTGTTTGCCCATGTAGACTATTGTGCAAGCCCTGGGAACGGTGTGTACTGAAGGCCCAGGACCCCGACGAGGGGTGTGCCGGTGGGATGTTCAACCAGAAGCAGCTGGAAGTTTTCCCCATTTAACCTGCAAATGCAGTTGGGGGACTTTTGCACATGAGTCAACTTGTTTGGCTTGACAAACCTCTGTGCCCTGTCCCCGTCTCTGTCCCAGGCTCTCAAAGGTGCTCTGTGTGTGAATTTGCAGGGGCAGGGAAGAAGGCGCATGGACGTTCAAGCTAAACTTTTCTGGAAAATGCAGCACCTGGGAGCCAGGTGGCGATGCAGGAAGGGTCCCCTCTCTGACTTTCTACTCTTCCCAGCACAAGGGCCTTGCGAAGGGTCGAGGATGGAGAAACACTTGAATTCTGTGTAACAAGACATGGCGGGACTTTCATTTCTGTAGATGTGTTAATATAATTAATAATTAATGTGATTAGTGATTGGTTATATTTGAAGCATAGTTGTAAAGATATCTGTTGTTTAAACCTGAATCTCTACATTCTTTTTCATCTGCCTCATGCTTCATTTTGATTTAAAATGAAGAAAAACGAGCTCTCAGAGGGGACTGGGTCTGTGCTTGGAAAGATGCCACACTGTGTTGTGTGGCCACTTCAGTGGCATCTACTTACGAGGCCGTGTGTGGTTCTGGGCATGAAGGAGAGAGAGCACTCAAGTCACAAGGGCAATAATATGTCGCAGTAAGAACAATGACCGGCATTTACTGGGCATTGGCCGGGGGGCTCAGCAGACCCTTGATGTGCATGAACTCATTTAGTCCTCAGAACAGCCAGGAAGTAGGCACTAGTCCCCCCCTTACCATGGAGGAAGCTGGGGCCCAGAGAGCTTAGCCACTTTGAGTGCACCATCGGGCTGGTTAGGGGCAGAGTGGCGGTCAAACCCAAGTGGGTCCTTAGTGCTTACCCAAAAGACCTCACCTGCTAGGTCTTCGGTTGGGTGGAAGACTCTTTAAGTGCCTCCTGCCAGCGTCTCACCAGAGCAGGGCTCTCTAACCTCCCAGCCACGTGGTCATCCGGCTCCTCGCTGAGCGTGCTGAGCGATGGGGAGCTCGTTACTTCTCTGGCAGAAGGGCTCCAGTGATTGAGGAATTCTTCCTTACATGAAATCTTTCCTGTGACTAGCAAACTTTGATCCCCCCAATGCTCTTGGGGCGGAGACTTCTTGAAGCTGAAGTAAGATAGAATTACATACGACAGGACTTATACCTCTGCGTATATATTAATGTAGTTGGAGATTAATTACCTTGGAAGAATAGCTATAAGGGATATCAGTTATTTAAATCTGCATCACCTCATTCTTTTTCATCTGTCTTATGCTCCAGCCATGGAACTACTTGCCCTATGACCTGTGATGTGTCTCAGGAGGCACACCCCCACTCCCCCACCTTCCTACCTTTGCTTGTGCTGCCTGGGAAGGCCTCTCTCCCACCTGTTCTGAAACAAATGCTCTCTCCTTTTTCAACCTAAGTGTGTTCCACCATGAAATCTTCTTTGGTAAGGGAAGAAGTTGTTTTTACCAGTGAGAGCTTTTACTAGTGAGAGCTAAATGACTGTTTAAGAGGATAAAGAAGCTGGAGGTGATTTTCCTCCTTTTGACTAGAGAGAATGTTGAGGACGTGTGAGCATCCACGTCACGTTGGAGCGTGGCTTCCTCCAGAGCCACGTGATGTATGGGCCGATCTTTTAACGGTGGGCCTGGCTTCCCCATGGGCAAAATGGAGAGCTTGAGTCAGGACCTCACTGACCAAGGGGTGTGCACCTGGACCCCCTGGGCAGTTCGAAAAAGTGCCCATGATGGGGGACCCTCTGCGAATGCACTTCTCTGAATCCATGCGAGGAGGACTGAGGGCGGCTGCCTCAATGGAGCAGAGCAGGTATTTTTGGAATCTGAGAGGGCTGAGTTGGCAGTGAAAGCCGCTGCTGATGGGAATGGGAGGCGAGGCGTCTGGGTGGTTGGGTGGTAAAAGCATGTCTCTACTGTTTGCGTAAATTCAGGGTCTGGGTCTGGAGGAACACATTTGATTTTAAGAACTAGAGTGTGAGCCACCTTGAGTGATCCTTAATGAGCCACAGGCCAAGTGGAGGGGAGAAGGGGAACAGCCCTCCTCTGTAGCTATTGGGTACGGAGACTCTCGGAAGGGTTTCTAAATATGCATGGATTGATCTCTTTTTTGTTTTGTGGCTTTAAAATACAGTACAGAAATACTTTAAAAAAGAGGGTGTGGTGGGCATCCAGGCCCAGGAATTGGGTCATGCTGGGAGAGGAAGGTCTGGGAGCTCTGCAGGGTCCTGGAAGGGGGCGGAGAGAAGGCCACAGTGTGCGGGCTCCCCTTGGAAGCTGCCAGGAAGAGCTGGGAGGGGGTGAGGGCAGATCAGGGAGGTGCCATGGCAGTGGGGTTTGTAGAGCTTCCAGCGGATGGGGTCGGAAACTACCCAGAAGTGCTTGGAGTAAGCTACTAATCACACGGAGGCGGCTCAGCATCCTGGGTTTCTCCGCTGGGGAATTTGCATTTGACCAAGCTGAGCGTTGTGGTCTGAGCTGCCCCAAGCCCTGGAGTCCTTCCAAGCACCGTCCTCCTTCGGTTTTAACCTCTTGGTGCATTAACATTCAGTACCTTGTAGCAGAGCCTGCGCTCCAGTCTGATCTTGTCCCCAGACAATGCAGTAGGGTCGCCTGGAAGAGCAAGACCAGCGGGAACAACAGTGGCCGCAACCTCTGGGGAGGCTGCCTTCCAGAAGGTGGGTCCTACAACCCAAGCAAAGGCCAAGCAGCCAAACCGACTGACCTCCCTTTTCCCCACTGTTCTTGTCCTGCTGGGCTTGTGATGGTCCGGGGTGAGAAAGAGAAAGGACAGGTGCAGTAAGGAGCCTATTTCAATGGTGACGATTTCCATTGTCTCTGCCGGTGAACTCTGTGTCCCTCCATGACCCTTCGGGTGGCCTGTGTCCCAGTCTCCGCTGGCAAAATGAGCCGCAGCTTGTGGACTTGCTTTGAGTTATTGAGAGCCTTCTCTGGGCCTCAGGATTATTACCGTGCCTGGCTGGTGTTTGCTTCTTGGGAACTCTTGACTTTCTCCTGTTCTTGTGAAGCTGCTCTTCAACAGCAAATCAGAGGTCCTCATAAGCACTCGGAATGTGCTGAGACCTGCCAGCTGCCCCAGTCAAGTGCTCGATAAAGATGGAGAGGAAGTTCTTACAGCTGCTGGAGATGCTGCCTGGGCCAGGCTCAGGAGGGGCTGAGGAGGAAGCGGGACATGGTGCCTTCCTCGGATGAGCGCCCCACCATGGCTGTGTCAGGTGGCAGGAGAGAGCCCATGAGCCGGAGTCCGCCTGCTGGGGCCATAGCCCAGTGTCTCCATTAGCCGTGTGACCTGGGGTGAGCTATTTCATTCTCTGATCTCAGGTTCCTGCTTTCCTGTCTAACAGGGAAAGCGATGCTACCTACCAGAGATATTGTCAAGATTCAACCTCAGTACTCGTCGGCTTCAGAACTCAAACCTGGTAGTTGTCGCAATTTGACAAGAAAAAATGTTTCAGCACACGGCACTCGCTCGCCACTCACGGCACTTGCTAGAACTTGTACGAGTCATGCCGCCTCCCCACAAGAGAAAATGCCTAATCAGTTGTCACCTGCCTGCCACTCATCAGTATCGACGTACTGCTGTAACAGACTAATACGGTCAGCTGTCCTTGTCATTTGCATTTCCTTATAATATGCACAAGAAACTTTCCTGGGCAGCACGGGCTGTGCCGGAAGCTTCTGTGCAGCTCTGCCAAGCTTCCATGCCCTGACTCCTTTCCTATAGTTCTAAGTGCCCACTGGACAGCTCCACCTGGGTCTCCCTTGGGTACCCCAACTTCTGTAGGTCTCAGATCTCATTACCTTTCACTAGAACCTTTCCCACTTTCTGTGTTCACTCTTTCAGATGAATGGCCTCAAAAAGCTTCCTTCCATCCGGGCTGGAAGTGTGGGCACCAGCCTTTACTCCTCACACTCACCTACACATAGAGTTGGTGGTCACGTCTCGAGGCTGACCTCCCCAACGTCTCCTGACTCTGGCTCTTCCCTCCCCCGGTGCCCATTGCGGTGGAGGCCAGGGTCAGGAAGGGCGGGCGCAGTTGGTTAGCGCACAGATCCCGAAGCGCACAATGCACAGCAGGTTAGCTTTGCACATGTAACAGTGAGCAGAGTGGCCTGTCCCTGCAGCCCTTCAGCGGCTCGGCTGATGCAGGCTGAGCCGTGTTCTCCGGGCTTCCGAGGGTGCCCTGCGGCCAGCTTCATCCCTGCCAGCGGGAAGGAAAAGGCACGCCTTGCCCCTCAGGGCCTGCCGCTCCGGTGGAGCCTGTGCTCACCTCAGTTCTGGTCCGGTGTTTCCGACGGACGTGAGTTCTTGAGAACCAGAAAGCCCTGATTGGAGCCTCGGTGTGAGTCCCGTGTTTGGCATGTCGAGGATTAAGTGAACATTTCTTGTTATGGGATGAATGTGCCCACTCACCACCTTAGCCCGGTGCTGCCCAGGCCTGTGCAGGTTGTTCTGAATTTAGTGCTAGTGTGGCCAGGGCTTCTTGAGTGAGCTGCTCCTTTGATAATCTGAGGGCCCTACCAAGATGGCAGAATGCAAGGACATTTTTTCATATGTCAAGAGTAGGTAAAAATCTTGGGAAAACCCACAGCACATAAGAAAAATATCAAAAAGAAAGAAAGGAAAAAAATGCTTAGGAAAATATATGTCAGAAATGAAGTTCACATTCTTGAACTGTTTCTTTCTTAAAAAACTGAAACCTCTCCAAAGGGTACAGCCTTAAGACACTTGGCCCAGGTGTATTTGGTTTTCCAGAACAATGCACTGATGATGATTATCTGGGAGCATGAATCCTTAACCCTTTGGCCAACACCTGCTGTTTGTGAGCCACCCTGAAGGTTTTAGGGGGTTGCCAAGGCAAGAACACATCGGGGGTAAAGCTGAAGTGCATGCACACAGGAGAAAGGGCTCTGGCCCGCCTCCAGGCGGGTCACGTAGAGCAGACGGAGCAGTGCACGTGGGGTCTTCAGAAGGGGTAAGGGGGTAAGAGAAGTTGGGTGCGTGACACCATCTGTATTTCGTGGGATTAGATTCTCAAACATTTTCTCAGTCACATGAACTGGAGCAAGAGAAGCCAGCCACAAATCTTTTTTTTTTTTAATTTTTTTTGTTTACTTTTCTGTACAGCTGGAGTTTAGAACACCACTGTTCTGTTTGAAATGCAAGATCAAGGTACCGTATATTGCTTTAAAGTTGATTTTTTTTTTTTTTTTTTAAACATCAATGTGTGGTTGCCTCTCGTGCGCCCTCTACTGGGGACATGGCCCACAACCCAGGCATGTGCCCTGATTGGGAATCGAACTGGCAACCCTTTGGTTCTCAGCCCATTCTCAATGCACTGAGCCATACCAGCCAGGGTTAAAGTTGATGTTTTTTAAAGTAAATAAGCACACTTTGAACTCTAGTGCCAGAAAGGAATGGTAGCTTTGGGGGAGGGGGCGGTCTTTTTGCAGGACAGATTTTTCATTGCAGTTTTTTGGTATGTTTTCAGCTTCCTCAGGATACATCATGAAAATCTGAACGCATTTCTTTTTTTAATGTAGGCACCCATGTAAGAGCAATGTTCACTTTCATATCTTTAAACAAATGAATGAATCGTCGTGGAGACAGGAGAAGCACGTGGGTGGAGCCCTTTAGCATTTGGGAAGCATCTCTGACAGCCCCCAGCCCAGGAGCAGGACAGCGAGTGGCTGTCCTCAGCTGAGAAAGTTTGTGCTGTCGGGTACGACAGGTCTCTTCCCATCGCCCTTTTGAAACATGAGGTGGCCTCCCTGACACGTCACAAGTGTAGTCTAGTGTCACTTCCTTGGACATCTTGAGGAAAGGTGGAGAGCTGTATTTCTCGCCATTAGTTGAAAGTGTCCAACAGTTTTTAAGACGGTGGGAGGGGCTGTATGATTTAGAAGGGATCTAAAAGTCGTAGACAGTTATGACGTCTGCTTGTTCATTTTGCAGAACTGTGCACAGATAGGGCCAATTTCTGTCTGATTTCCTTTGGCATGTTTCCATTTCGTCCTGCGGGCTCTGCGATGCTGTGCAGTGACGCTTTCCTTCCGTCACTCCTCCCCTCCCCCGCCATCGACCCTCCATTTACAGCCCAAGATTCTCAGAGCCGTGATAGGAGGGGAAGGTGCCCAAATGTTTGCACCCTCTCTTCCTACGGAATCTACCCGTGGTAACAGAGGCCAGGATCTTGTATCTGCCCTGCAGGGCCCTGGCCTGGGCCGCAGAGGCCCTCTGCCCTTCCATCACCCTGCCCCGGATTTTGCTGGACAGTGGGAAGCCAAGGAGGGCTTTACGGTGACACTTTGAGTTTTGAGAAGCTCATTCTGGAAACTGGGGAGAGATTAGGGCAGGGCCGGGGGTTTCCTGAGGTACTAGGTGCAAAAAATATCAATCTCTTGCATTCGTAGGTTGCTGGCCATGGAAGTGGAGAGAAGCGAAGTGACCTGGTTATCATCAGGAGGGAAAATGGACAGGAGTTGGTGATGGGTTGGCTGTGATGCTGGGGTGGGAGCCAGAGGACATGGTGCACGGCTGGCCTCTCACTTTCTGCCTGGAGACACTGGACTCAGGAAGGCCCCTTCACGGTGAGAGGAGACGCAGGAGGAGGGAAGAAGGGCCTGGGCTGGGGGAGAAGATCGTAAGGCCAGATCTGGAAGTGGAATTTGAGATGTCCCTTGAAATGTATGGTTCTAAAATTTATAGGTGAGACAGGTTTCTCCTGGGCTGGAGAAACAGGTTTTGAAGTCATTGGTGAATACCCAGTTGGACATTCAAAATTCTCCAGTTGGCTTGGTTATTTTAAGTAGGGCAATTGTCCTAAGTGTACGAGGTACACAATTACTCCGCACGTCCTGAATTCTCTGCTGATGAGAGAACGATTATAAGTCTCATGGCTTCACCCCTATAAGTGACAAACAGGTAATTTTTTTGTCTTTGATCAGTATTTCTCTGTGAGCCTTTCTGCGTCTTGGAGAAGTTCCTGCCACGCACGGCACCGCCTCACTCCAGTCCATACCCACAGAGGGAGTGAGAGGAGGCAAGCGTGTGCTGGGGTGGGGAGGTAGCCTGACTGCGTTTCCCGCGTGCGTGTCTCACTCTCAGCCCTGCCTCCGCGACACCGCAGCGTGGTGGAAGGGACTCTGACTCACGCTCCCCGGGTGTGTCGTTACTAACTGCAAAGGTTTTAAAAACCATTAAAACCAATCCCCAGATTGTTAAAGATGCATAATACTTTTCCACATTTTTCAAGGATTCCCTAAACTATTTAACATTTTGGAAAGATTTAGTTCTATTACATGGTAAGTTACATTCGCAGAGTCGGGCCATTGATATGGGGCATCTCATCACCACCATCACTGGTCACGAGGCTGGACATCCTGTCGCCGAAACCCATTTGTAGGTGGTGGTCTTTCTTCCCTTCTCCCAGGAGAAGACGACGCTCTCAGAGGCTCTGGAGCCAGCGTGGGAGGACAGGCATTTGAAGTGGGACGCACCTGACTCCAGAAACCAGGGACCCTTAGCAGAGGCGAGCCTTACCTTTGGGGCCTCGACAGAGATGTTATTACTTATTTGCTTAGAACTTCTGAATGGGTCCCTTTGAATGGGTCTTTGTTCCATTCCTACTTTATTTAAATACTCCAAGTGTAGACTGGTCACATAGAAGCAATGGCCTAGGGTTTTAAAGGTTGCCTGTCAACTTACACTACCTCCTTCCCCTTGCATTTGCTTAACTGTGTCTGTAAAGTGTAGTGAAGATGAGAGGCACCATGTAAATTGCTGAATATTATCCTCTTCATCCAGAACCATGAAAGAAGCTGCTGGTTAGAGATGGGTGAGCTTTGGTCTCTGGAGAAGTTTAGTTTTTAGGTTGACATATATGGAGCCAGAAGACTTCCGTGGTGAGAAAGAGCGATCCTTGGCTCTGAAGAATGGCTTTGAGGGCTGGTGGTTGGAGACTTAGCTACTGTGTCAGGTCCTAGTCTTTAGGAGTTGGCAGGGGGTGGCGGGGGGGGGGGGGAGAGAGAAAAGAGAGGTGCTCCTCAGATATTGGTTTCAGTTGGGAAACAGGGTATTTTATGTGTGCGCCTGATATTTACCATACATGGTGCTTTTTTACGAGAATGTTCTCCGAAGAATGCATTCTTGCTTTCTCCCCTGTCCACACCCACTCATTGTAATCGGTGCCACTTGGGTGACTCTGGAAGGCAGTCTCAACCAGCCACACCACTTAATCGTTGCAAGGATGGGGAGAAGAATAGTTTGTCCATTGAAAAGTATTAGAGGAATTCATAGGCTGTCAGGGAGTAATTAGCCATGAAAGATATTGGCAAGGGCACGAAACTCACATTCCTCTCATCTCTGAAACCTGCCTCCTTCCAAAAATGGCAAATCTTCCCCATGCCCTGGCATTCTTGTCCTGTTGTTCTGCTCCTTGAATCTCTGCCCTGGCTTGGTTTTCCTGAAGCCTCTCCGTTGTCCTCCTGGCATGCGTGTGTTCCCCTAACCTGGCTTCTCTTAGGTGTAGATCCATCTGCGCAGCCATGCCGGGCAGGCTTTCTGCTGTCCTGCGCCTTGTGCACGCATGGATATGTATGGTTTAAGGCCTAGGAATGTATTTTATTAGATGCTCTAGAAGGTCAAGTTTGACCTAGTTAGAAGTTATCAGCACTACCAAAAGAATAGGTTTCCTCACCTACAAGCATTTGATATATGTGCATTTGGGGGCACGTAAGAACTACTTTGAAATTTGAGGTTCATTTAAGAGTTTGCCCAGACCGATGGAAAGTTACGATGATTTGTTTGGTGCTCACAGAAGGTGACTTCTCTTTGGGCCTCTGGCTCAGGAATAGTTTATGGCACCTCCCTGGCAAACAGGGCCTGTGCTTTGTAGGCACTGAAATGAATGTTCGGTGGTTCCTCGGAAAGTCAGACATAGAACTGCCAGGTGACCCAGCAGTTTTCCTCCTAGACATGCGCCCAGAAGAAGGGAGACAGGCGCTCCCGCAGACACGCGTGCAGGGCCTTCTGGCACACGCTCCCCACAGCCAAACACTAGCGGCAGCCCAGCCACCAGCAACGGAGAAATGGGTGAGCAAATCGTGGTGTAAACATGCAGTGGGATATCGTTCAGCCTGAGAAAGGAACGAAGTGCTGAGACATGCTACAGGTTGGGTGAATCTTCACCCAACGTCATGCTAAGTGAAAGAAGCCAGACAGAAATTGTTACGTATTGCACGATTCCACGCAGGTGCTGTACCCAGAACACATAAGGCCATAGAGACAGAAAGCAGATCGGTGGTTGTGGGGGCCAGATGTGGGGAGGGAAATACGGAGTCCACTGCTTCACGACCGTGGGGCTTTCTTTTAGGTAACGAAATGCTCTGGAGCTAGATGCAGCTGGTTGTGCAACATAGTGACCATCCTATATGCCACTAAGTTACTCACTTAAATACGGCCAGCTTTCTGTTATGTGAACTTCACCTTAATGAAAAAAAAAAAAAAAAACAAAACTACAAACACCCACTGAGTACTTGTTACATTGCAGGCCGTGTGCCGGGTGCTTCACAATTCTCCCATTGAAGTGTCACGCCTCCTCTCCGAGGTGGGCTGGGTGTTCCTTCCGTTTTATGGCTGGAGACCCTGATGGAAGCCCAGGG
Source organism: Desmodus rotundus (assembly GCF_022682495.2). Lineage (NCBI taxonomy): Eukaryota > Metazoa > Chordata > Mammalia > Chiroptera > Phyllostomidae > Desmodus > Desmodus rotundus. Next base: position 4,082,203 of record NC_071388.1, on the reverse strand, counting down.
AAGGGAAGCAACACACTCTCCTCCTGGCAAGCTTTCCAGAACCTTAAATTCCCAGAGTTACAAATATGGTGACTTGGAGGAACTTGGTTGGTGGTGGAGTTGTTTTTCAGTTGCTTCGATTTTTCAGGAATGCCTTTCTGTTTGGGATGTAGACACTGGGTGGTAAGCGACTCTGCGGCTGTGGTTCTGTGTTTGAAAGGAATGTGTGCAAAGCGATAGTTCTGGGTGGGATGCAGAAGTGTGCTTTTGAATTCTTTGGGGACGATGCGGCGTGAGGCCAGCCAGACGTCTTGATGGGAATCTCATAGTTAGGGGTTCCCGGAGGGCAGGCAGGTGGTGTGAGGATGGACACGGGTTCTGATTTTGTACCTGGCTGGCCCGTCATCACGTTTCCTTGTAAGTTTTTTATTTATAAAATTTTAGCACAAATCTCACTGAGTTGGTGATTAGGGATTTGAGGATCTTCAAATAGGCAGGCTGTGAAATTTCTGGGTCGACCGGGTTTTCCGAGATCTGTCTTTTCCCTGTGGTTCACTAAGGTGATTCATGAAGACTTCGCTATTAGAGCCTGCCTACCATACTGGCGTACTTTTTTCTCTCTCTCCATCCATCCGCAAACTCCCTTGCTCCCTCCCTCATTCATCCACTCAGTCACTCTCACTGATGCATGCTGCCATATGTACTGCTCGCCCCCTAGCTCACACGTTCCTTAGCTCCCTCCCTCCCTCCTGATTGATTGCTCCATTTAATCTATATAAATAATACATGAAAAGCTGCTGGTAAAAATGCAAGCAGTATAAAAATACATCAAGCAAACAGCAAAAGTCCTCTTGTCCTGGGCCTCCCAGCTCCCTCCCCATCTTATGCCCACACCACTGTTCATAGCTCATAACCTGGTGTGTAGACTTCAGGACTTCTTCTAGACATCTGTTCATAACAAGTGTATGAGAGGGGACCCAAAAAAGCCTGGAATTATCTTCTGGAGGGCGGGCCCCTTGTAGTACGGGGTTCCCTCACTAGGTAAGTGTTCTAGGAACCCATCTGTATCAGTGCACCAGCTGGCATTGTTGTGAGCGGCTGCGTTCAGCTTCAGTGAATTCTTTTGAAGACTCTTTCAACGTGTTTGCCCATTTCATGGTGGGTGATTTACAAGTGCACCTGTCCACACCACACTGTGTTCAGTAGTTTTGGACCAAAAATGGCGTGACCCGTGTGCCCCACCCTCCCTATTCACCTGATCTCTCCCCAGGCGACTTTTTTGTTTGTTTGTTTCTTCTGATGAAAAAGGTCCTCGAAGGGAATGTTTTGCTGGTGTGGACGAGGTGAAACAAAAAAAAACGATAGAAGCACTAAAAGGCATCAAAATCGATGAGTTCAAAAACTGTTTTGAGCAGTGGAATAAAATGTCTCGGTAGGTGTACTGCATCAGATGGAGAGTACTTTGAAGGTGACTGAAGTTTAACCATGTAAGAATAAATATACAACTTTTTATAAATAAATTCTGGGTTTTTTAGGCCCCACTCATATATTGTAAGGGGTTCCCAATGTTGTAAATCATAATCACGATGGATTCTTTCCTGGAGAGTATTTCTCAAATAATTATTTTGTTTTCTGACTTGTAAACATATTTTAAACCTTTTTGTTCTAATAGAACTTCACCAGTTACTCTAGAAACTCCCTCACTTGTTTTTGGCATTAAGTTTGTTGCATCTTTATGGTTTAATCAAAAGCGTGCAGTCCTAAACCCTGTATTCAGCCATCAGAATAATTTTAGGACAAATTTATATTTATTTATTTATTTTTGATGACAGTTGACATTCAGTATTGTTCTGTGTTACTTTCAGGTGTATGGCATGGTGTTAGGTGATCATGTATTTTACAAAGTGTCCCCCTGATATTTCAAGTACCCACTCAGCACCACACACAGTTGTTACAATGTTATTGACTGTATTTCCTGTGCTGTACTTTACATCCCCCTGGCTGTTAGGTAACTGCCAATTTCTATTTCTCAGCGTCTTCCCCTTCAATATATAAACTTGAAGACCTGGCCATTCGACCTGTGGAGGGAGTGTCCCCAGGATGGGTTTGCTGAGTGCACACTCATGCCACAGTTCAACAGTCAGTTGGGGGCTGGCTCCGTGGACTCAGATTCAGGTCCAGCCCCTGGGCTGGGGGCCTGCAGGTGGCGCTGTGTCCTTCATCGCACACTCCCGATTCCCCTATGTTTCCGTTGTTGTTGTTGGCAACTGTGATGCACGTTGTGTGGGTCCATTCATTCACCAGCTGCAGAACCTTCCTGTCATTGACCATTTGGTTACATAGTGGTATAGTTCATACAGAAAAATAAGATCAATGTTTGATACTTTCCTTTTACTTACTTAGTTTTCAAGATAGTGTGTTGGTTGCTTGTCACTCTGAAAAGCTTACCGATTAGATTTTTAAATGTGTCATTGTGAGCTCATGGATTTAAACATATTTGATGAGGTTCAATCTATTGCAATTCTCGTCCTATTAGGAGTTCACATTGTTCCGTCTTTGACCTGGAGGAACTCTTGAAATGAGGCCTTCGTGACGAAGTTGCTCTTGACGTGATTCTAGAGCAGGGTTGGTCGCTGTTTTTAGGGCTTTTCGGTGAACAGGAACACACACACACGTATGTGTATGTGTGTGTGTATATGTCTGTGTCTTTTTCTGTTTCCGTCCGTATAAAGATAAAGTGCCCTGTGGATTCACACTGGTCCCTAACTCGGATTCACGTCTGTATCTGCTTTCGTTCACTCCAAGAACCTCAGTTCTGCAGCACGCAGAATTGCAAGGTTAGAGTTGGAATGTCCACCTGCTTCACCTCATAGCACACCCAGCAGTTCAGAGTAACCACACGACGCTGTCACCCCCACTCGTGGCTCCTGGACACGGTTAACTCTGGTCTCATGTGCACTTCATTCCCCCTCCTTTTTTTTTTTTTTTTTTTTTTTGCAAGGCTTCGCTATGTCCCTGTGGTGTCTGCAGAGTCACATGAGCTACATGGTCTCCCTTTTAATCTTCACTGAGTCTTAGTTCTTCAAGTAGCTGCCAGTTAAAGTGCGCACCGTCTGTTTTCATGCCTCTGCTTCTCTGGTCACTGTGGCTGGTCGTGCTGTGTGCTCTGGAAGGTTCCTAGGGAGAGCTCAAGGGAACGATATCTTCTGAGTTCCCTCGTGATGGCCACAGTTCTCCGCTCTTTATACACACAGAGGTCAGTGTGCTGAGCGTGTGGCACATGCACGCAGTGTGTGTCCGGGACTTTCTTTTGCTCTACAGGACACTGAAGTCTGTGTCATCGGTCCGGACAATAGTTTTGCTAATTTTCTTACTTTGATAATCATATTGTGCTGATGTGAGGGAATGTTCTGGTTTTTAGGAGAGCAAAACTTCAGCGATCAGGGATAAAAGCGTGCCATGTCTGCCCCTTACATACGTACCCCTCCCCAAACACAGGGTACATGCTGATATTGAGGGGAACTTAGGTGAAGGGCACATGGGAATTCTGAATTCTCTATACTACTCTTCAACTCTCCTACGTCTAAAATTAGGTTGAAATAAAAGGTTAAGAATATTTGTATGGACATGCACTTCTCAGTAGACAAATACATGTATGCCTATTTGTGCCAGCATCCATAACTTTATAGGGCAGTTTTACTGTATCTTTTGAACTGTGTTTTTTTTTTTTTTTTTTTTTTTTTTTTTTTTTTTTTTTTTTTAGAGGTCAGGAGAAGAAACTTATGATAGTTAAGAATTTATATGGGGTGTCAATGATGGATCCAGAAAATATGCAGGGAAGAAAGATAGAAATGTCTTGTTTGTGAAGAAAAATCCGTGGGCAATGTAGACATCCAGAGATTCAGTCTTGATTCATTTTGCATAGACTTTAATTTCTGCCATATTTTCTTAATCCTTAACTGAGACCTTGTTCCCCCATCTCCCCACTACTTCTTCCCTTTAAAGCCAAATAAAAATCAACAGCACTACGGTTCTTTTGCATTGAATGTTCCAAGAGGCTTTAGATTGGTGGTTTCAAAGTAAACAAACAGGAGAAAGATGCAGTGGAATGTTGTAACGAGATGGGCTTTAGGGTGTATCAGTTTTCTTAGGCGAGCTCATAAAAATAATAAAAACAAGTCTCTCCGCCCACCACCGCCGCCCTGTCCTGTCTCCCTAGGGACTCATGTTCTAAAAAGGGAGAGCGATTTTCCAGTAAAATTAACTCTGTGAAGATGTTATGGACTTAAAAGACATTTCACTCTTGTGCAATTTTTTTAAGGCGTATAGAGACGGGGCATTGTGCAGCTCGTTGGGGGTCTGGGGCCCCGCTGCACGTAAGTGACCTCGTGCTTGAGCTCCTGGCTCCTTCAGCCACAACACTTACGTTCCCGCCAGACGGCAGGTTCTCCTTGAAAGGTGGAAGTGCCCCGTAAAGACAGGAGACAGATCTCCGTTGTTTGGGGGTCCAGTCCGCAACTCACACATGGATTATCTTTGGAGGTTGTGTCTAAGTCAGTGGTTTGACGTTCAAATTTGCATATGTCCGTGGACGTGAGAGTTGGGTTCCCAAGCCAGCTGACTAAAATCTGCTCAGCCCGCCACGGTAATCTCTACAGTAGTGGAGCAACATGACAGACCCTAGTCACCTGGTGTGACGGTCCTGGCGCTGTGGCTCTTGGCCGGGCCACGGGAGGTAATTTCTTCAAGGCCCTGCTGGCTGCATCGCTAATATCGCCTTTGTGCTAATCTCCCCGGAGTGCAGTTACCTGTATTTTGCCATGTATAATGCATGCTTTTTTTGGCCCAAATCTTTGGGAAAAAATAAGGATGCGCATTATCCATGGGTATAGCGATTACACACCATGGGTGTAATAATCCCGTGTATAATGAGCACAAAAATGTGGGTGTGCATTACACACAGCGGAATGCGCTGTTCTCATGACGCTCCCCTGCCCATTCCTGCGCCTCACTGACCTCCGAGCATGTGCCCGTCCCCAGGCAGCACGGACTCCTCTGAGGCTTCTCCCCACCCTTCCTCATTTCCCGCCTTGGCCTCTGCTGTTTGTGGCACCAAGAATCCAATTTCCATCTGCATTGCCCTAACAGGTAACTTCTTTGCTGGCTCATCTCCTGTGCTACCCCCTTTCCTGATTTCTCCCACCTTCCCCTTCTGTGTCCATTCCTACTCTACTATTATCTTACCTGTCTTAAGGTTTGTGAGGTCATCTTTATGATATAATGCTCGTTAGCCTGTTGTTGACCCCTGTGCATCCCTGAAGGGCAGGGATCCTTGTCTCGCCTCTGAAGACCCAGCAATCCCTGGCCTGGCGCTCTGTGTAGGGTGGCTGCACAGTAAGTTCTGCAGGTGCTGGGCGGCCTCCCTGCCCCCACCCACTGTCACACTGAGGGGGGGGGTAGCAGGTGCCGGTAGGAGGTCAGAGATGGGAGCTGCCTGGGTTGCTCTCCAAACGTCAGTGTCCATGGACAGCTCTAAGTGCAGTCTGCCTTTGCGTCAGACATAATAAAACGAAATCAGCCATTATGACTAATGCCGTTTAACTTCCGTTGTAAGGCTCACAAAAGATGTTTGCTCTCCCTGACTGCTGTCAGATACAATAAACATAATTAACCTTGGGAAACACATAGATGAAATTACTTAAATCATGGCTTCAGTTTATTTCCAACCGTCCATATCTCCTGGGTGCAGGGCAGACCATGTGGCCCTTGGCTGCTTTCGGTACCTGGAGCCCTTCTTCCAGGTTGGGCCCCAGGGATAGGGGCTGTTTCCCGGAATTTCAGACTTAAGAGTGGAGAATGCTGGGCTCTCCAGAGCCATTTCTTGGGGACTCATGGACAGAAAGTAGGTTTGCCCAACAGAGGGACCCCTCCTCTCCTCTGTGTTTTCACAGCTAATAAAGTCAAGGGTGGACTTGGCACCAGCTTCCCCGAGGACAAATTAAATGAGACCACAGTCCTGAGAGTGACCGGCACAGTGGTGTCTTTGCCATCTCAGTTCTGCCCAAGAGCTCCTTGGAGCGCTGTGGCTTCAGAGCTCCTGCAGTGTGAACGTCGCTGCCCGGATGAGTTGGTGGCACCCTTAGGTTTTGTCCGATCCAGCAGACCTGTCTGATCAGTAAGAGCCCAAGGCACGGAGAGCTGCCACACCCGAGCGTCCCGAGCACCAGCGCTCTCCTGGTGCCCTTGCTACGTCAGGAAGTTTCCTCCAACCTTTTCCCAGGTGGGATTCTTTGTACCATTTCCCAGTTCCCACGATGGGTGCATCTGGCCCACCAGGCCGCGTGTTCCTTGCACTCACCTAAGGAGCACTTATGGGAGGCTCACTATAGACCGGGGCCATTCCAGGTGCAGTCCGTCCAGCCCCAGGGACAACTGAGGCAGGGGCAGTGCCTGCCCTGGGGGATCTTTCAGTTTCCTGGGGCAGCCGGGTGTTAGTCCGAAGAGCTCAGTGAAGTTCAAGGAGTTTTGATGGACAAGTGTAGAGAGCCTGGAACCTCGGACTGAAGGCTGGCGGAGTTTGGCTGGAGGACCCTGAGCATATTATTCAGAGTAAAAGGAAGAGCACGAGCAAAGGCAGGGCTTCGGTGAGAGCTGGTCTCTGGCTCCTTTCCCGTCCTCTGATGTCTGCACCTGCTCCAGATGCCATTGTGACCCACCCTGCTTCTCTCTGCAGCCTTTGTGCTCCTGCCTGGGTGCTGACAGAACCCCCGGCATTGTTTTTCAATTCTTAGTCCAAGCTTTTCTTCATTTCCATTCCTTTGCACATGCCATGCCTGGGCTGGATGTGGAAATTGCTCCCAGCCCTACTTCTGCTGTAGGATTCGGATTTCAGTTTGAGCGGCCTGGACTGTTTTGGCTGATCCTCCCGCGTGACATCGCCATGTCCATGAGATGCACCTCCACTGGACGTATGGTAACTGTCGGTGCTTGCCTGTGTCCCTCGCTGGCCTGTGAGCTGTATCTGGGGGTCAGAGGTGTGTCTTATTTGTCTCAGCATATCTAGCACAATGTTTCGAACTGAATTATTCCGAATACACACATTTGTTGTATCAGCAGATGAAGAAATACAGGCCTCCAGACTTTAGTGCGGTTCTCCTTCCTGCATCCTTCTTTTCCTTTCCCTTTCTGCCACTCCATCCATCTACCCACCTCCCTCTTTCCCTCCCTCCCTTTCCTCTATCCATCCAACAGATAATTTTAAGAATCTACCATGAGCTTGGCCTTGAGCTGCTCCTGGGTCAGCAGAAGGGTTGGGTCGCGGGTAGATCAGTGATAGGTTAGCAGGGGACTGGTTGTTGTAGGAGTTCAGGCAAAGGGCTCCAAGGCGCTGAAGGTGGATCCCTGTGATTGTCCTCAGTAATCTGGGAAGGCTTCGCCTAGGATGTGCTGTAGGAGCTCGGTCTTGAGAAGGCAGGAGAGGGTTGTGGGGTGAGGCAAGTGAGCAGGAAGGGGCTGCACAGGGAGGCCTTAGCCCATGCAGGGAAAGGCCCTGAGCTGTGGGAGGGAAGAGGCTTAATGCTCTGGGAGAGGAGGGTGGGCCTGGCTTCCTGGCTGCCGCACAGGGAGAGGGGTTGGGGGTGGGGGGAGGGACGGGAGCTGGGGCCCAGTGGGAAAGTGCCCTGTGTGTGTCTGTAAGCTGTATGAGCTTCACTGTGTAGGCACTGGGGCCCTCACTGAGGCTGAGAGGCAGGGGGTGTCTCCTCTGTTTGATGGGGGGGCTGACACACCTCCCTGGGGCCATTATAAGAGAAGAACCTGGAGCGAGCAGAGGCACACCTGGCATGCAGGTGCGCAGCGCTGACCTGCCGTGCGCTCCCCTAGTTCTTTGTTCTCCTCCTCTTCCAGCAAAACCTAGTCCAGGTGCTCGCCATTGCTAGCTCTGGTTGGAAAGGCCCTGGAGGAAAGGTGAAAGGTCAGGGGAGGAACCAGCTCATGGGCAAGTGTTTTTTGCCTTTACTTCTGGAGAAATGGGGCTTTTGAAATGACGCTGTTACCGGCCCTTTATGTTCCTTGTTAGGCGCCTCATTCCGTGGATAGTCCTTATTAGCCAGGCAATGTAGTATTTGGCACTGCCTTAAATATGCACTTCCCGAGTTTTCCTGATTTAGAGCTGACAAAGAGACTTGTTCTTTCTGGACTCCTCTTGTTGTGATAACAACGATGGTAAATCTTTGCTGACTGATTGGAGGAGGCCCCTGAACTCAACAGTAATAACTATTGAACCCGATGTTTACATCAGGGCTCCCTCGACCCACCCAAGTGTTTCAGCTGCTTAATTAACAAGGCCCGCTGAAGTTCTACATCACTGTAATAATATTTACTCTGAAAACTCATGGTTGGACTCAAGTTTCTGTCACAGGCTCTGCTGACATCAAGGAATCTTAAACTTCCTTCTTACAGGGAGGTTTACTGGGGCCTTATTTTGGCAGCAAAACACAATTCCTCTTGCAGATGTGCGTCGAATTCACGGACTCTGAAGGACTGATGTTGGACTCGAAACGATGTAGCCTGCTGTTTCTAATCCTGGCTGAGCCGCAGAATCCACTGGGGAGGTTTTGGAAATTTCTGGATTCCTGGGCTCCACCTTGGGCGCCTGATTCGGGCGGTCGGGTGGAACCGGGACACTGAAGATGCATTTTCCGCAGCGCCCCTTCCAGTTCTGAGAGCTGCTGGCCTCATCTGAAGGGCGCCGAGGCTGCAAGGGCCAGCTCACCTGGAAGATTAAACCGATGCAGGCGCCTCCGGTGTCTCTGAGTGGAAGAGAAGCTGATATTATGGACCCCCGGGGGAAATACTTCTGTTAAAACATCCCCAGTTTTGACTTAGTGGGGGGGTACTTTCACAGAGTTTTTGAGAGTGGATTCCCTGTGCTCACAGAAACTCTGGGGCACTTCTTAAAAATGCGGACTCCTGGGCTGTCCCCTAGCCTACTACAGCAAAATCTCCGAGGGTGGGACCTAGGAATCTGTATTTATTTCAGATGCACGTTTGGGTGTGAGAGCCGTTGGGTTTTCTCTCTTCACATCAGCTGGCACCTTCCTGTTCGTGGCGGACACTCAGTGTGGATTGTTGAACTCCTGGAGACCGAGATTTGCCCCAAGTGACGCATCCAGGGCTCATTCCTTCTCCTTTTTTGATGGTGGACACTGCTGACTGCACTCTCTTGAGATGCTCTACCTGGTGACATCTTTGTCACCTAACTCTCTTTATGCTCCTCAGCATCATCCCTGTACTGTCTCCTTCCTGGACTCTTCTTCCTCCATCTGCCCTCCCGGGCAGTCACACGTCCTCTCCTGGTCTCCGCTGCTACGCCTTTCGCCAGCCCCGACTCGTGTTCTAGCTTCAGACCATCTGTGCAGTGGCCTGTTAAGTACCTGCACTGCGGATGTCCCACAGAAGCCCTTCCATCCCTGATGCTGAAGGGAGCTCATGATCCCCCCTCCGCCACACACCTGGTTCCCCTTTTTGGCCATTCTCGAGTCGATGGTGCTGCCATTCATCCAGTTACCACCCCAACTTTCCTGCCCCTTTGCCTCTCTCCATGAGCAAACCCGGCTGATTTGAGCTGTTGAATGCACCAGAGTGGATTATCGCTCAAGGAAACCGGAGAGGGAGATGCACCTGAAATCCACTCTGCTTTCTCACCCCAGTGCCACGGACTCACCTGAGACCTGCTTCTTTCCTCATCTGGGCCTTGGTGCTGCCTTCTAAGCTGGGCTGCTCCCCACCAGTCTCTCCCTGCCTCTCCCCCGCCAATCTATCAGCCAGTTCATCTCCACAGCGGTCTTTCAAACATCTGCCCACATGGCCCCTCTTGCTTGAGACCCTTCCGAAACTCTGCATTGCCTTCCGGATGAGGCCCACACCCCTTAGTGTGCCCCTAAGGTTTTCTGAGCTCTGCTGCTCCTCCACTCATGTGTTACATTCTAGTCATTCTGGATTGCTCAGCTCCCCGTGCCCGGGGGCATTTTCGGAAGAAATTTCTACCACTGAGAAAGTCCTTCTGTCACTATGCCCTCTCTCCCCACCTGCCTGTCCAGTGAGTCCCTGATCATCCTTCCGGATGCAACTCTGCCCCTCTGAAACCTTGGTTGACCCTCTGGCAGGGGCGTGGCCCCCACACACGGTGCATCAGTCCACTGTCCACACCTCCATCATTAATCTGTGAGTAAGGATTCGTTTGCACACCTGTTGCCCCTCCTTGACTTGATTCATCCTTTACCTCCAGTGCTTAGAATAGTGACTACTTCTTGGTAGGCACTTAATGGACACTTCTTGACGGATGAATGAATGAATGAGTCACAGTACCTAACTTTTAGAACTATACATCATGAAAAAAATCTATACTTATATTTTAGCCATTCTTCCAATTTATGAAACACATGTCACGAATTAATGTGCTGGCAGTGGAGTTTATAAAAATAACTATGCATTCTGATTTATGGGCGCCTGTTACCCAATTAATTACATAGGAAGGGGTCAGCCAGAAGCTGGGAGTGAGGCAGACACACTGTGGCAGGGGTCAGCATTGCAACGGAGTCCCGCAAGCCGTGGATGGGAAGCCCTTTTAAAAAACACCAAGGTTACTAGGCATCACTTCATATTTTATGACATATTAGGCTTTTAAAAATATATATTTCATTTTTGGACCGTTTTTAAAAACTATTTTTCATTCTGGTAAGTAAGACTCATGCTAATGATGGAAAATAAAATTATTCCAACATTTTAGCTAAAACTGTCGTGTCAGCTGTAGGTAAAAAGAAGTTTTACATGCCCAAGTGGGTTTGTGCTCCTGGTTCTCCTGCTGTCCCCTGCAGCCTCGGCCTGAAGGAAGTCACGAGGGCCTGGAGAACCCGTAGTCGGGAGAGCGCTGGGGGCGTGATAGGTGTAGGGGGGAGTGTGTCAGGGATGCATCCTGGGATATAATTAGGTTCGAGCCACACAGACTCCAAAGCCTTGGACGTGTGTCGACTTGTCCCTCTGGGCCAGGCACGGGGCTTCATGTTTTATATGACCCGTGCCAGTCAGTCCACTCTGTAACCCTATGCAGCTAGTACGAATTTCTTAATTTACAGACTCAGGAGCTGTTAACCGGTTCGTAGCAGTGCAGGAAATAGCTGGGGAAGTAGAAAACATGCACCTGATCGATTTCGCCTTTTAAGATGCAGGAGGGCAGGGTGATTAGCTTGCTTGAATTCAAAAGGGGAGAAGACACCCTTTGTAATTCTTTGGCCCTTGTGCATCCCAAATATTGTCCCTCAATTGTCCCAGAACTTGTGCCTCTTGGGTTCCCATCTCTTGCCCAGACAGCTGTTCTGGCTGCCCAGCTGCCCAGGATGGGGCAGCTCCGCTCCCTTTGGAGGAGGGAGGGGGGCTGGTCAGCAGAAACCACCTCTGTTTTGGTTCCGGTGGGAGGACACAGTCTGGTGGTGTCTGAGCTCAGAATGCCCCATGCACTGTGCTGGCCGCCTGGCTGGCTCCGGGCAGACCTGACCTTCACCTCGCCAGAGACTCTCAGGGTGTGAGGATGGTCAGGGGCTCTGGCCTCAGCTCCCCTTATTTCACAGGTGGGGGCATTGCATCCCTGTCCAAAGTCACGCAGCACTGGGTGTGGAATTCGAGTTCAGCGGCACGCCCAGGATTCTTGCTCCCCAGCTACTGTGGCTCACTACGTGCCGAGTTCATCCCCTGCTCACCGGCACCCCCCTTTTCTCCTTGCTGAGAGAAGGCAGGCACCGTTTTTATCAACCGGAGCCTTGTTCAGTTTGCTCATCTAGCTCCCAAGGACCGTGCTTTTGTCTTGGAGTTGAGTCCTTATTTCCCATGATTCCCTGGTGAGGTGATCACAGAGCACTACGTATCCTTCTCCCTCTCTTCCCCGGCCTTCTGGTCTCTTCCACAGCTCACCTTGCACACAAATCTCCTGGTGCACTTCCAACGCAGCTTGTACATTTCCCCTCTGTTCTCTCACACGTCCCTCTCTGCGGGGCTTGTTTTGAGCACTAATACCAATCTGACCACCTTTAAGAAAGTCTCCAGCCACTGAGCATCGTCACCGTGTCTCTGCTTTGGAACTTAACAGTGACATATCCTGATCCTGAGTATTTCCTGGAATGTGGGTGCCTTGCACCACCTCCTTCTCCCTGCACGCCACCCCCACCCTGGGGGTGGGTCCATGTCAGCCACCTGTGAAGTGTGGAGTGTCCCATGTGCCTTAGGGAGGTTCATGTGGCATGTCAGCACAGTAAAGGCACTGACAAGTCCTGCTCTGTAGAAACTGGGTTTGCTTTTCTAGCCCTGTACCTCCCAAGTTTATGTCCTGAAATTTTTGTGACCCCGTTAGTGCCTGTTGACTGTGATTTGGGAGTGCTCTTCCAGGAAGTTCACGCCACACAATTAGAAATTTAACAGTTAGTCTTCTGTCCCCGGCCATACCATAAGTTTTTGTGCTTCTGTATCTCTCCCCAGTGTCCAATGGGGTGTTAATTTCTTTCCTTCTTAAAAAACATGGTCTGTGGCGGCCAAAGGTCCGCGGAGGGTTGGTGCGTTTGCCAGAGTGGCTTCCTGGTGCAGAAGGGAGCTTTTCTTATGCCGAGGTGCGGCGGAGAGGAAGCCTGGTCAGCGAGACAGCAGAAATCGTCCTGAGATAGGGACAACCTAGAGCACAAAATTGTCATGACCCCTCGGTGAGGTTGGGTATAGAGAAGGCAAACCCACTGCCAGGACGTCTCAGTGGAAAAGTTGGAATTTGAGAAGCCCCCCTCCAAAGAAAGGCAGCTAGCTCTGATGTAAGTCAACCTCTCTCAAGCCTGCAGAACGAAAAACAAATTTAAAGATGAAGAGAAAAAGGAAAAAAAAAATGGAACAGAATGGGTGGTTATAAAACACTCATTTTATTTCAGTTTCAAAACTTTCCTGGGATGAGCTGCCAGCTCCTCACCCTGCTACCAGGAGCTCAGGCTCCAGCTATTGAGGCTCTCTTTCTGCCAAAACGTCCTTTTTTTACTCTCGTCTTGCTTCATGCTCCAGTAATGACCTTAAAAAACCCTACATCTCTATCTGTTCGGTTCAAGTCTGCTCAGCAGTTATTTACTGAGCACGTACTATGAGCCAGGCTGCTCTGGGGCTGCAGAGATAAGCGAGGCAGTCTTTTTTCTTGGCTGCGCTCTAGCAGCCGGGTGGGGACAGGGAGTTTCAGACACAGTGAAAAGTGAATCCAGGATGGCGCCCAGACCGCAGTCTGGGGACTCCCGTGGCCTTCTGCAGGGCCCGCTCCTCGGTGAGGCCGGGAGCACAGTGCCCAGGGCTTGTGGGGCCTTAAGGCCCGTGAAAGTGCTTTCATTTCTTTTAAAATCAGAAGAAAAAGTGACTGTGAGCCAGCCTGGACTTTATTTGTCTTTGTACCAACACAGTTGCAAAATAATTTTGAACATTTTGTGTGGGGGAAAGAGCCCACACAGCTAGAACTGCCCACGGCCCTTGACAACCCTCTGTGACTGTAATCCTCGGGTTCCCAGGCCTTTGAAACAACGTACCACACGCTGGGCGACTTCAACAGTACAAATTTATTTCCGCACAGTTCTGGAGGCCGGAAGTTCAAGGTTCAGAGTGTCGGCAGGGCTGTGCTGTCCACGGGCTGTGGGGAGGGTCCGATCCAGGTCCCCGTGCTAGCATCTGGTGGCCCCAGTGCTCCTTGGCTTGTAGACTGCTGTCTTCTCCTTGTGTCTTCCATCTCCTTTCTCTGCAGGCGGCATCCTCTTTATGAGGACCCCGGTCCTGCCGGATCAGGGGCTCGGCCTTTGCCAGCATGACCTCCTTTTCACTCAGCTAATTTCATCTGCAGCAGCCCTGTTTGCGTTCTGTGGTCCTGCGTTGGGGTTTCAGCATGGGGGTTTGGTGTGCGTGTGCAAGGTGCCCGTTACAGGGACTCTGGGTTTCTGGGGATGCCCAGTCTCCCCTCCTCCTTTGTAACCCCGGGGGCCGTGCCCGAGGTGGGAAGGACGAGGGGTTCCTGTGGCTACGACTTCCCGTGGTTACAGGTCGCCTCCTCCCCCTCCCCAGGAAAGGACACTGATGGCTGACTGCCCCTACACAAGTCCCAGGACTGGGCCGGCTTTCCTCATAGGTCACGAGACCACTGTCGCAGATCCGATTGGATGTTTCATTCATTACCCTACCTTCTAACTGAAGGTGGCCAGGTTTAATAGTCTCAAAAAGTCATCTTCACCCTTGCCAGAGCCAAGCTTTGCATCTTTGGGAAGTTAAGCCTCTTGGCCCAAGTTCTGGAGAAAATGTCTCTGCAGGCACCGTGCCCAGTGGGCTGGGGTGCCCAGGGTGGAATTCTGGGGGTCCACTGCTGGGAGTGTGTTTTCTCCCCATTTCTTAGGGACTGGCTCTGAGATGGGAAATGGAGGCCAGGAAGCGGCGATAAAGATTTGGAGCAAACGGCTCTCCTCTGCTTGCCGCCCTCATGTCCTCGGGGTCTGGGCCAGTGCACATTTCTCCCAGGTTCCCAGGGCCAAGCAGCCGCCCAGGGCACGAGCGCCCAGCAGCCTGTTCTGAGTTTGCATCTCTAACTCTGCCTTTGGGCCAGGAGTTCCAGGGCCACTGCCTCCCTCCAGCCCGCTCCGCGGGCCTGCTCAGCTGGCAGCGGTTGGCCCGGTGGCACTGCCTCTCCTTCCTGCCCTACCAGCTCTGCACATACTTCTGGTGTCTGGTCCTCATTAGGGCTGGCTGAGTTGACAGTTTACAGCTTCACCCTGAAGTGCCACCTCACCTGTGGTTGACCAGACGCCCCCATCTTCACTTTTGAAGAAAAGGCCCCAGGGGACCACTCTGGGCTTGCATGCTGTGGAACCCGGCGGCTGCTGTCACCACCTTGCCGTCCAGGGGGCCAGCTCACCACAGGCCTCCCCTCCGCACCGGGGCTTTGCCAGACTCCCTGGACAGCAGCCACCCTGAGTCCTCCCGGAGCCTGTAGCCCGTCTGGGTTCTCTCACAAATCGTAAGAGAAACAAACTGAAAATGTGCTAAGTCCTTCATCACCTCGTCCTTTTCCCAGCCCCTCCCTGGAAGCCCTGTGCGTCTCCCCCACTCCTACTCCTACGACTTTCCGGGAACGCAACTCCATGCGGCAGCCCAGGGTGGCTGTCTCAGCTCTAAAGTCTTTGCAACGGGCCCACCTCCTGCAGCCAGCACAGAGTGGCTGTGGCTGAGAGAGATGCATGGAACGCAGGCCTTAAAGCGTGTCCTCTGTTTCTGAAGCCTCCGAGGGGCTTTGCTGCGAACAGAAGGAAATCTTTAGAAAAATCCAGGGCATCTCCAAACGTCTGAGTGAAAACACAACCTCAGTATTTTCTTCACATTTGCATCACTTTATGATTAGTCAGGGCTTTTGAAGCATGAGTTTCCTTTTCTGGAATGTTTTCTATTACAAGCTGTGTCTTTTTTATTTTTTAATTTGGTGACCCTATTATATGACTCTCCTGCATGGAAAAATTCACATTATTTTTTTCTTTTTTGAATATATATATATATTTAATATATTTATTGATTATGCTATTACAGTTGTCCCATTCCCCCCCCCACTCCACTCCATCCTGCCCACCCCCTCCCTCCCACATTCCCCCCTATAGTTCATGTCCATGGGTCATACTTAAAAGTTCTTTGGCTTCTATATTTCCTACACTATTCTTATCCTCCCCCTATTTTCCACCTATCATCTATGCTACTTATTCTCTGTACCTTTCCCCCCCTCTCCCCTTCCCCCTCCCCTATTGACAATCCTCCATGTGATCTTCATTTCTGTGGTTCTGTTCCTGTTCTAGTTGTTTGCCTAGTTTGCTCTTGCTTTTGTTTTAGGTGTGGTCGTTAATAACTGTGAGTTTGCTGTCATTTTTACTGTTCCTATTTTTGATCTTCTTTTTCTTAGGTAACTCCCTTTAACATTTCATGTAATAAGGGCTTGGTGATGATGAACTCCTTGAACTTGACCTTATCTGAGAAGCACTTTATCTTCCTGTCCATTCTAAATGATAGCTTCGCTGGATACAGTAATCTTGGATGTAGGTCCTTGCCTTTCATGACTTGGAATACTTCTTGCCAGTCCCTTCTTGCCTGTAAGGTCTCTTTTGAGAAATCAGCTGATAGTCTTATGGGAACTCCTTTTAGGTAACTGTGTGTTCTTTTTTCTTGCTGCTTCTAAGATTCTCTCCTTCTGTTTAATCTTAGGTAATGTAATTATGATGTGCCTTGGTGTGTTCCTCCTTGGGTCCAGCTTCTTTGGGACTCTCTGAGCTTCCTGGAAGTCTATTTCCTTTGCCAGATTAGGGAAGTTCTCCTTCATTATTTGTTCAAATAAGTTTTCAATTGTTTGTTCTTCCTCTTCTCCTTCTGGTACCCCTATAATTCGGATGTTGGAATGTTTAAAGATGTCCTGGAGGTTCCTAAGCCTCTCCTTATTTTTCCGAATTGTTTCTTCATTCTTTTCTGGTTGGATGTTTCTTTCTTTCTTCTGGTCCACACCGTTGATTTGAGTCCCAGTTTCCTTCTCATCACTATTGGTTCCCTGTACATTTTCCTTTGTCTCTCTTGGCATAGCCTTCATTTTTTCATCTAGTTTTCGACCAAATTCAACCAATTCTGTGAGCATCCTTATTACCAGCGTTTTGAACTGTGCATATGACAGGTTGGCTATCTGTTCACTGCTTAGTTGAATTATTTCTGGAGCTTTGAAGTGTTCTGTCATTTGGGCCTTTTTTTTTTTTTGTCTTGGTGCTTCTGTTACTTAAAGGGGCGGAGCCTTAGGTGTTCCCAGGGTGGGGCAGGGTAACTCTGGTCGCTGAGCTGTGACGCTGTACGTGGGAGAGGGGCCGAGAGGGAGCAATGGCGCTTGCTCCACTCCCCACGGGATTTCAGTCACTCCCTCCGCTACCCACAATCAAATTGGACCCCTCTGGTGCTGGTTCCCGAGTGGGTGGGCCTGTGCACACTCTAGGCCCCTGTGGGTCTCTCCAACGACCTCTCCTGTGAGGCTGGGAGTTTCTCTGGCTGCCACCCCAATCCCCACGGGTGTTTTCAATCAGAGGTTTGAGGCTTTGTTTCCCGGCGCTGGAGCCCTGGGTTGCGTGGTCTGCTTCACTCCCCGCCATTCCTCCCGGTTTATCTGTGCGCGAATGTGGGGTCTCGGGGTGCTACCCGCAGCTCTGCCTGCCCTGTTCTCCGCCACTCGGAGTCCGGCCCTCTCGGTTTATCTGCGCGAATGTGGGGCCGCAGGGTCTGCTAGTGCTCGGCCTGCCTGTGCCGTTCGTCCCACACTCCGCCAGTCTCGGTCCCGCCACGGCCATGCGAGTCCTCTCCGCCCCGGTGCCCGTCTCCGCCCCTCCTACCGGTCTGGACGAATGTTTATTTTCTATTTCCTTGGTGTTGGTCCCCCTTGCTGTTCGATTCTCTGTCAGTTCTGGTTGTGCGAGGAGGCGCAGTGTGTCCACCTGCGCCGCCATCTTGGTTCTTTTCACACATTATTTGTTTTAAAAAATATCATTGAACCTCCACAGCAGGTTTTGTTAGGTTGTGTTCCATAAAGGTGTTTTATTTCCCCCCTCACTTGAGGACCTGCTCATTGATTTCAGAGAGAGTGGAAGGGGTGGGGGAGAAACAGCAGTCAGTCACCTCTTGTACAATCCCCCACAGGGACCAAACCTGCAGCCCAGGCATGTGCCCTGACTGGGGGCTGAACCTGCAACTTTTTGGTCTAAGGACGATGCCCCAACTAACTGGGCCACACCAGCCAGGGCCATAAAGCTTTATAAGGTAAGGTGTTTTGAGACAGGATAGAGGCAGGAACTAGAAAGGGGGGTGAAGACCCCCTTTGAACGTGCCGTAGCTGTGCATTTATCATCGGGAGGGAGGAAGCTGGCACTGGACCGAAACGCTCCTGGTTGTCTGAGCCAGAGCACGTCTGTCTGGGGCGTCTGCATTTCGGAAGATGGAGAGTGTCTCCTGTTTCCCTTCACCCGCAGGTACAAGCGTGAGTCCACGGTCATCTCTTTGCCCCTAGTATCTTTTAACAGTGAACTCTTTAAAAGCTATTGAGTTTATTTCATTCCTTAGACACATTCCAAGAGTTCTGGAAACACATTGCCTCAGATAGAATATAATCTGGAGACTTACATTCTTTAGAATTTGCTACTCAGGAGATACTTTAGCACACAGGTTCTTTAAAAATAAATTATTTACAGCTCTAATATTTCCTTTGTAATGTGTTCCAACCAGTCCATCATCGCTGAAGGAAGGATTACACTCCCCTTTGAAAGCCAAGGCATTTGCTTCCAAGTGAGAATTTAAAGAAAATTCAGTGTTTGATTTTTTTTGCCCCCCTTATCTTTTCTGTGAGTAGATATATTGTGTGAGTGGTCAGCACACCTGCCAAAGTCAACTTTCAAAACAGACATGGCATAAGACCAGCGCTCAGCTCAGCCGTGTGTGCAGGTGGGGCCGCATCTCTGAGGGTTGGCTTGCCAGCCGTGAAGCCTGCAGAGGTACATTTATTAAAGAAAAAAAAAATCAGCTTTTGTTTTGCACCACCTCGTCCATCAATGACATCATCCAGTGCAACGTGATACAGAAGCGTCAGAAGCCCCTCTCCCCACTGCAGCTGCTCCGTAGAGACGGTGCTGGCCTGGCGTGCGGTGGGAGGAGTGTGCAACGTCTGCCTCGGCCTCCTTGTGGCCCCATGAGACTGACCCGCTTCTCTCAGAATGGGCCAGGGGCTCCCTTAACACAGGGTCCTCCTGAGGTTCCGCCAAGGGCCCTCGCCTTCATTGTCAGGGGTTTTAAGGCGTGGGGAAGTGACAAGGCAGGTGGGACCGGTACACGGCCTCTAAGACATTGCTTTTGGGGGCCTTTCGGCTGCGGGCTGGGGCCCGAAGCCCAAAGCGGGGTCCTGTGGTTCGGTGGTGGTCAGTGTCTGCCTCCCAGGGTCAGTGTTTGGGTTTGGAGACGGGCTCACTGCTGGGAGTTTGAGACACGAAAATGAGGGGAAAAAAAAAAATCGCTCAACCTTTGAATCGAGGGTGGTCGAATGACCCACAGTGTGGACCACGTGTGACTTTAAAAAGGCATTTCAGCCTCCGGCAGCCCTGTGCCTGTGTTTCTGCGCCACGGCCAGCCAGGCTCGAAGCACCGTTAAGGCGCCGCGGTGTCAGAGCTTGTGGTGGGTGGGGGGTGTTCCCCAAGAGACGCGCTGCCGTCCTGTCCCGCAGCGCCTGTGGGTGGGGCTGGAAGTGGAGTCTTTGCAGATGGAGCTACGTTCAGGGTCCCAGGACGAGCCCCTCCTGGTCTAGGACAGGGCTCCCCCATACCTGGTTTATTATGTGGTGTTTACCAATATAGGAGACTTTGGGCTTCAGGCTGTTGAGTTGATGCTGAAAGGAATTAAGACTTTTGTAACGATGAACGTGTTTTGTCTGTGAAAAGGATGTGACTTTTTGGGGCTGGGGCAGATGCAGTGGACTGAACGCTTATGTCTCCCCCTCCCTGCCAAACTCCTCTGTTGAAACCTACCTGAGGGTATCAGGAGGCGGGGCCTCTGGAGGGGATTTGGTCATGACGGGGGAGCCTCATGAATGGGATCAGTGTCCTTATCGGAGAGACCCCAGAGCGCCCCCTGGTCCCGTCCGTCCACCATGTGGGGTCCACAGCAAGAGGACAGCTGCCTGTGAGCCGGGGAGGGGGTCCACCAGGCTGGTTCTTGGACTGTCAGCTTCCAGAACTGTGAGGATTCAGGGTCTGTCATTTGAAAGCCGCCCAGCTTGTGGCATTCCATCCCGAAGCTGGAACAGACCAGGCAGCTGCCAGAGGACTGTGCAGCCCCACATGAAGGGGCGTGACCTCTGGTTGCCCATTGCCTCCCGCTTCCTTCCAGATGGCACCTGGGTTTGATCGGGTATCTGTGCTTTCTCGGGCATAGTCCTGTACCTCAGGGGGGCCAACCCTCCAGCCAGGAGTGACAGGTGGCTTGACAGGTCACACCAGTAGTGCCTCCTGCCCCCGGTGACCGGCAGAGCGATGGACACGTGAACTGATGTAAGGGGAATCTGGCGGGGAAGGAGAGGATGCTTCTGCAAGTGTCTCCTCATACCTGAGAAAAAGCACAGAAAGAGAAACTTGCTTCTCCTGCTGGACATTGCATGTCTGGATGGGTGTCTGGACTGGGACAAGTGCCTGCTGACGGAGAAGCTGACACCAGGGGAGGCAGGGAGACGACAAGGGTGTTGGGACAGCACGACACCACTGACCCCCACCCTGCCTCTGAGTCTCCTTCCCACCATCTCAACCAGTGGAAACCAGAGTCTGCGCCGCCCACTGTGGAAGCATGGTGGGCCTTCCTGTCACATGACACCCGGGACACCTGATGGACGTGGAGGAGTCAGATGGGAGGAAAGGGGGCAGTGTTCTCGGTGGAGAGAGCAGATTCTATGATGGGGTTTGGGGGAGAGACTGTGAGCCTGTGTTTGAGACGCCGTCTGCACCAGGAGAGGCAGTGGTATCTGAGCAGAGATGGGGAAGGAGGAGGAGGAGATGGGGGGGCGGCGGGATGAAGCAAGAGAGGGAGCAGGAATCAGATTAGAAATACTGCAGGGGTTTGCAAGGACTCGACGTGGGGGAGGCCGAGGGTGGGGGATTAAGTAGGAGGTTAATTGGTTGAATGGAGACATGCTAAATTCCTGAATCAGGCGGTGGCCACGGTGATGAGAGCCAAGGATGGAGGGAAAAGAGACCAGGGAGGCAGAGCCATGGTGCTTGGCAGTAGATGAGCCATGGGGGGAGACGGAGACAGCAGAGCTGATGCCAAGAATCTGGGGTGAGTGACTCAGAAGATGCGGTTATCGTGAAGGCCGGTTGGGAGGGAGGGCTGGGCTGGAGGGGCTGAGCAGCAGAGGACGTGGGCAGGGATCTCTTTGGGTTTTCTGAGTGAGAAGTGCTTAGACACACAGCAGACGCAGAGGCGGGAGGCACGTCCCTCTCGTGGACAGTGATGGGCAAAGGGCAGCCACTGGCAGGAGTGATCCTACCAGGTCGAGTGAGGTCTGGGGGAGTGAAGGTGGCCTCCTGAGCTTGGAGGTCTCTGGGACATCCTCAGGACTGAATGGGGGCGCTGGTCCTGTGCCCTCCCAGCAACCGGCCAGGGCTGGGAGCTCTGATTCTGGCTTTCTCTACACTGTCCCTCTCGGGCCTGTGCCCTCAGCCTGCCTTTGTCCAGTGTCTGGGAGGGGCACTCGGACCCTCCGTGGTTCTCTTGGCGGTGGCTTATACCCATGGACCAGGCCTTAACCTATGAGTCTCAAAGCACCCGAGTCTTGTCCCTATTCTGCTACACTGTGAAGAGTTACCTGGAGATTCCGCACTTGGGTCTCTACGTTCTGCTGGGCTGGTCTTTTCTGACGTCCAGTGCTGATGGTCAGGAAGTCAGGGAGGATATGTCAGACTGTCCCCGAGCCCAGGCAGTAGCCACAGCAAGATGGGAAGAGACAGAAACGTGGCCTGCTAGGGTGGTATAGGGGGACAAACCAACCAGGTTCATCAGAGACAGAAATGCAGAAATCCACTCAGTGTGCAGGAAACCCACAGGGTGGGGTGACCCACAGGGACGGGGGGTGAGGGGAGCTCCTTCCGGGGTCCCATCTGACCACCCGAGGCCTCACGGGCAGTTCGGAAGTACGAAAAAGGTGGCTCTCTAAGCTTAATGGCTACTTGCGTGTTTTTTTTTTTCTTTGCCTCAAGCCCAGAGGGGTGATTTGGGGCCAACACCCCAAATGGCGTGCTGACCCCCCACTTCCTGGTTTGGGGAAGATGCGGAGGAAGTCCTTTGGCCCGAAGCAAACAAGCACTGAAACAAAAGGATACGCAAGCCCCACACCGAAAACTTTCCACTTGCAAACATGTTTTGGTCCCTGCCAAAGGCTTAGGATTGCAACATTTTGGCGTCTTTGGCCCCAAACCCGAGGACTCTGCAGTTTTCCCAAAGCACCTAAAATAAAGAATTCCTTTGGCAAAAACAGTATGTTTGTAAACAGAAAGGCTTTATTTTTGAGAAACTCAACCCTGCCTCAGATGTAGAGTCTTCGCGTGAAAGCCCCAGTGGCCGTTTTCGAACTGTGCCTCCCACTCCAGGTTGTCACTGGCAGGTAGAAAAGGGTCCCCCCTTTGTGTGCGGGGTGTCCTTGAGCTGGGTGTGTGTTCAGAATGTGTGCTTGTCAGCCAGCTGCTGACTGCCCTCGATGCTTCTCCAGGGGAAGCTGTGCGCCTGAGGTGCCGGATTCTTCGACTCTAGTTTTCTGTGCCCTGGGATCACGGAGGTGGGAGCCTCCCAGAGAGAGGGCTGGTGGTCCTTGTCGGGAAACCTACCGCCCCCACCGGCCAGCGAACCTGGTGGAGAGCGCAGATCTGAAGTCGGACCAGCTTGAGTTCTAGCTTCTGGTCAGAACCACTCTGCTGCTGGAGACAGCTGCCTTCCCTTCTGGGGAGCCCAGGTGTCACCGTGAAACCCGGTCACACAGCGGGCTGTGCCAACCTTCTGACTCAAGCGTGGCCCGCGGTCCGAAGTGAATCTTACCAACAACTCTCACTGCGTATTCACAATTTAAAACACCCTGGCTTAAAACCCCAAGTCAAAGGATAGAGTTTTTTATTTGTGATATTTCTGGGCTTGGCTGCGGAAGGGTGTGTGTTTGCATGTATATGTGTGTATATGTGTATATATGTACATACATACATATATGTCCAGTAAAACATTTATTGGGGTGAAACGTAAGTGATATAAAATTAACCATTTTTTTACACTGAATGGCAGTGGCCCCACTCAGTGACACTTAGTGCATTCGCATTGCTGTGTAACCAACACCCCCATCTCGTTCCAGAACGTTTCGTCCGTGCCCCCCGTGTTAAACCCTTGACCCATCAAGCAGTCTGTCCTCGCTGCCCTCCTCCCGGGCGCTGGCAGTCCCCAGTGTGCCTTCTGCCTCCAGGGACCCATCGGTTCTGGAGACTCTGTGTCAGTGCGAAAGGCGGCCTTTTGCGTCTGGCCTTTTTTACTTAGCGTCCTGTTTCCAAGGTTGATCCGAACTGGAGGACATCTCTCCCAAGATAACACGGCGCCGAGGAGCTCGTGAGGCTCCCAGGGAAAACAGAGAGGGAGCTTTGAGGACCTCTGTGCGGCTGGAGACGGTGCTTGTGCACCACCCACGGGAAGGACGCCCGGAGGCTGCGGAACACCCTGCTCTCACGCCTGCGCCGGCCTGGGGGGCGTCTCCAGGGGCTCTGGGGTCCTTCTGCCTTCTCTCCCACCCTGCTTTGCACACCACGGACTGGGGTACCGGGTCTCCACGGAGTGACCTCGGTCCCTCCCCACCTGGCCTCTGTGTGTCTGCTGCGTTCAGTTGATCGTGACAGAGGCCTCACGCAGGAGTGGGGAGGAGGTGGTGGATTTCTGCACTTTGCGCGCGTTCTGTTCCGTCCTGTAAGGCAGCCCTGCGGCCCGTGGGCGGGCGGGGGCAGCACATGTGCCCCCGTGGGAGAGGGAGCTCCCGGGAAGGGCCCCAAAAAGTTTTTAGTGTGTGCCTGCAGGGAATTTATCATATGGATATAAACTTAAAAATGGTCTGCCATACCGCTTTTTCCCTTTTATGTTTTATTACTAGTCTTTCCAGTCTTCGAAAAACCCCGGTCTGACATCATTCCCTGGGCTGTTATAGACTTTACCTGTTTTTATTTTTTCCCTCGTTTTTATATCCTCACTATATTTTTACCACTTTATCTGAAAGTCAAAGAATAGATAGATCCTTCTGGAACTGGAATTCATTCACTCTGGAGCTGGGAACTCGCATGTACTAAACTTCACTGATTTTTTGTTCTTCTGCCCTGATCTTGTTTAGTTTAACAGGGCGGTTACTCTTCAAGCAGCCCTCCTGGCCACTAGGTGGCGCTCATATGCTATTGCAAATGGGTCCTGATATCTACGTTAACCTATTTGGAAAAGCAATTTGTCTTCGTTTAGGGTACATACAGGAATTGGCCCTAAAAACTCTGTGCTTTCTGGATCGCGGAGTCCACCCCCGCCCCGACTGCCTTTTCCACTACGTCACCGTGATTAAGCACAGGGACTCTCGAGAGTCGGCCGAGATCAAATACTGCCTCGTCATTCACTTGCCAGGCAGCCCTGAGCGGGGCGCTTCAGTGTTCCCATCTACGAAATGGAGTTGATAGCAACACAGAGCTCACAGGGTGGCGGTGCGACTTAAAAAGCTGATATATACTGAAGCACGTAGTGCTATGTGTTTGCTTTTTAAATTTCATTATTTAAACTTTTTTTATTGTTATTCTATTACAGTTGTCCCAATTTCCCCCCCACTCCCACAGTCCATCCCCACGCCGTTGTCCATGTCCGTGGGTCATTCATCCATTTTCTTTGACTGGTCCCCTCCCCGTCTTTCCACCCTTATCTGCGCCCCCCCTTCCATGTCAGTCTGTTCCATGATTCCACGCTTCTGGGTCTGTTTTGAAGATTAGCTTATTTTGTTCATTGGATTCCTCTTGTAGGTGAGATCACGTGGTCTTTGTCTTTCACCCACTGGCTTATTTCCCTCAGCGTAATAGTGTCCAGTTCCATCCATGCTGTCACACAAGGTGAAAGATTCCCCCACCCCCAGCTCCATGAGACACAGCTGCCATTGAACGTTGTGTAGGTTTAAGGGTAAGTGCGAAGCTTTGATCAGATATGTGTTGTGAAGCGATCGCCACCACAGGGGCCGTTACGTGTTTGCCTTTGTCATCGATGTTTGTTTCTTTACCGTGACGTGGCTAATCACTTAGACCAGAGAGTTTCAGCCTCCTTCATCTCCCGGCACACTCAAATGAATTACCACCATTCTGCAGCATACCAAAACTGTATTCTTTGCCGATCTGACAAAAAGTAGGTTTAATGTGGATTCATTCGCCCTAACCAACTATTGCCGGGTTGGCTGTTGTCCTTTTTTAATTCGACAGTCTCAGGGGAAAAGGTCAGGGCCCCTGACTGAACAGTCAGGTACCACATGTTTTAAAAGCAGCATGCCGGTTGAAAATTGCTGACTTAGACGAATGCCTCCAAATACCGTTTCAAGGACTCGCAATGTCAGACTCACGTCAGGACCTTGTTTGAAATACGGATTTAGGAGCGCTGTATCTGGAGCGTCCATTTCAGTGACTCTGAGCTGGGGCCTAGAGGTCTGTATCCTTGGAAAGCTCTCCAGGCTCTCCTCGTGAGGAGCCGGGTCTGGGGGCTGGTGACGTAGGCCACTCAGGAGTGTGTTATGCACACCCCCTCCCCGCCGTGCAGTCCTGGGGCACGAAGCTCAGGCTGCTTGCACACTGGCAGTGCCCAGTCTCCGTTTGGCACAGCGTGTGCCGTCAAAGCTCTGCCCGTCGGGGTGGTTCCCTCTCGCCGCTGTCTCTGAAGGCCACCCCCTGAATGAGGCTGGCCTGCTGCAGCCCCCGGTGTGTTTGGCTTGTGCCCTCCTGTTCAGCCAACCCACGGACGAATCCAGCTTGGGCTTTGTCCCCCGTCACCTGTGCAGACCCGAGGAGAGGCATTGATGCTGCAGTGGTGAGTCCCCAGGGCCCCGGGCTGCCTGCCGGTGTAGCTTGTGCCCCGGTCTGGATGCACCACACTCATCTTACAGCGAGGGGGCCCAACTTGTCGTCACGCTGATCGGATACTTGCTGTCCCATCGGAGGGAGCATCCTTTCTTCCAGGGCCCGAGAGCATGGCAGGGGCGGTTTTTTCCAGTCATCCGCTGTGGGTGTCGTGGCCTGGCCCCGGAACGCCGAGTGTCTGCGTTGTGACTCTCTCATGTGGGTTACCTGAACGCTGCCCAGTGCCCGTTTCCATCACCAGTACTTCTAGTGCCGTAGGGCCTGCTGCAGCCGGGACCTTTGGCAGAGCCGCCTCCCGTCTGG
The DNA here is from genome assembly GCF_022682495.2 of Desmodus rotundus. Lineage (NCBI taxonomy): Eukaryota > Metazoa > Chordata > Mammalia > Chiroptera > Phyllostomidae > Desmodus > Desmodus rotundus. The sequence continues at coordinate 4,056,169 of NC_071388.1, read as the reverse complement.
CTCCCATTCAGACTGGCATCTCTTGTTAATCGGGGTTTGAACAGCAATCCCCGCTGTGGAACTAGTGTCTCCAGAGCCCAGGGAAGCCCACCGGGCACTGTGCTGCATTCTTGTTTCAGGAAGGGTGAGATCCAGCAGTTCGTTCGTTCCTTTGTCTGAGATGACCCCGACCCCGACCCCGGACCTCTAAAAGCTGTGCTGGCACGGCCGGCCTCTGCGTCTTCACAGGGCCTATTTCCCATTGTCCTGATGGCGCGAGTCTGACTACGAAGCCCCAGACGTGTGTGCCCCTTGCATTCCTCAAGTCTGAGTGACGTGATGTCGTCACAGGGTGACGTTCTGCAGGTGTCCAGCGAGCCCAAGTCTCCTCAGACTCCGTTAGGACGGTAACGGGCCACCGGAAGCACGGAAGCAGACACCACTGTTTGCTCCGAGTGAGTGTGAACTGCTTCAGACGCTCTGTTTTGATAGGGAGGTAGAGGACAGCGCCCCCAGCAAAGGCTGCACACCGGGCACCTGAGTCCTGAGGGAGGGCACACTGTCGGGCGAGGAGGCGCCTGTGCTGGCTGCCACCTGGCTGAGTTTGAGGACGCCTGTCTGCCTCCAGAACCCGTCTGCTCTCTGCCGGGACCAGACTGATTAAGTCAACGGTGATGTGATCTGGGCCACACACTGCATCCTCCAGGTGCTGAGGGTAGTTTGAAAACCTTAAAGGTTTAAAGTCCAAACCCAGGATATGATGTTGTTTTTGACTGACTGCCTTGGCTGGGGTTGGGGGCAGTTTCAGAAGCTTCCCCTCGACTCCCCACTGTGACAGCTCTTATCTGTGTGCTCCTTCAGACTGCCAAGTACGCCGATCCCATCATACATTTGGAGCTTTGGTAATGACCGTGGATGGGTTCACTCACCCCGCTTCCCGGCCATCTGCTTTTGCTGCTTCTGACGGGACAGCCTGAGCGGTAAATCCCTCGCTTGGCTGCGCTGCCTGGACTCTGGGGGCGCTGTTCTCTAACAATCCTCTGCCTGGATGACCTCCAGAAGATGCACTCTGACCTTTCTCCTCATTAGGATAATTATCTGTCTGGCTTCTGAAAGCTGAGCACACACGCCTGGTGTCTAATGCTTTGGGTCCCGTCATCCCCTGTTACCAGTGGGTCTACTTCTGCACCCCCAGTGTCTCCCACCATCAGTCCCGCCTTTCAGAGAATCGCCCCCACGGACATTTTCAGGGGTGTCGATAGCTCTCACCAGCAAGCTCCTTGTTGCTTTTGTGAGTGGAGCACACTTGGGGCCTTCCCACGAAAGAGCGTCTGCTGTGTTTTCTGGCTTTCCGAGTATGTTCAATCTAGCGGCCCACTTCCTGAGCCTCCAGCATTCCTTCCCCATCCAACAGGGAAGTCCCGGCATGTCTTCCTCACTCGGTGTGGCTGTTGCGCACTTGAAGCATGTCTAGCAGCACCCTACTCCCGCCTCTTGGAATTCCAGTCGGAGTGCTGTTCCCGGCTCACTCGTGTCCTCCGGCAACCCCCTCTGGTGAGTCCTAGTCTCTAGTGTCTCTGAAGGTGATTGTGTTGACAGGGCCTGCAGAGCGATCATTACATTCAGATGAGGCCGTTAGGGTGAGCGGTCATCTGCTATGACTGTGTCCTTATAAGAAAGGAGACTAGGACACCGACACGCACAGAGGGATGACCTCACGAGGACAAGGGGAGAAGGTGGCTGTCTACAAGCCAAGGACAGAGGCCTCAGAAGACACCACCCTCCAGGCTCCAGGACTGTGAGAAAACAAACTGCTGTTGAAGCCAGCTAGTCTGTGGCGCTTTGCTATGGCAACCCGTGCACACTCACACAGGTGCTGAACCCCCGTCCCAGGAGGATGTTCTGTGTTGACAGACTCTTCCTCATCCATCTGCGTTCTGTCCCCTATCCTGAGCCCCAGGGCCCAGCCCTCCAACCTCTCCTGGCTCCCGCCTTGCATGCTGCCTGGGGCCATAGCTCCTTTAGGACCTTCCCTCTTCTCCCTTAGAAAGCCCAGCATTTCCCTGGCTCATTATGGTTGTGACTTAAGGCTAGTTGTTGGCCTAGTGGCCAGAGGGGACTCAAGATCTGTCTTGAGTGTGTGTGAGCATTAGTGCGCAGGAATCCTGCAGGGTGGGAGCCTCTGCACGGTGTGTCTGAGCAAAGTGGAGGCCCCAGCCCACCACAGGGGGCTCCGAGAGTTCAGGGGGTCCTAGGGATTTCGGATTGGAGGGCCCCACCCTGTAAATCAGGGTGGTGTTCTTTCCCTGTGGGAGCTCTGAGCTTTGCTGTGGCAGAGCTGCCTGGTTGGGGCTGAGGACTGTGGAGCTTTGTTGTCTTTCTGACGGGTCCTGGGCCCGGTCCTTAGCCTTCTCTGTGATTTGGATACACGTAGCACAGTCCTTTCCCGTGCTGGCAACAAAGTCTTCTGGCTCTTGCGCTCGGAATGTAATTGATGGTTAACGTCCTCAGGCTTCATTGTCACTCTCCCAAATGTCAGTTGCCCTCAGCAACAGCTATCCACCTTTTAATGACTCTTTCCCATGTGTATTTCTCAAACAGCTGAGTCTTAGCCCTGGCTGTGCATTTCCTGCTGAATGTACTGCCCCAGTTCACTTTGCTGAAAGTTTTAGTCGTTTCTCTGCTACTTCGAGCTAGGGGCTATGTGATGGGGTCTTCATTGCTGGGGGGTAGGGCATGATCCAGTCCCCAAAATCCCATCAATGAGCCTCCATCTCCTTGAATCATGGCTGGCGTCAGGGTGGGTTCCTGGGGAAGGTTCTGAGGGGGGCGCGAGAGCACCGAATGTTTGTTGGGCACTCCTGCGCAGCAGGGAGGAGGGGCTAGGAGTGGGCTGGGGAGAGGCTGGACAGGCTGCTGTCACCCTGTGGAAGCCGACGTGGCCTTCAGAGTCATGCTGACTTGGGGCAGGTGGGGCAGGCTGCCACGTTCCTGGCTCGTTAATCAGTTGCTGAATGGCAAGTTGCAAGAAAGAATGTTGTGCAGGAGACTCCCTTCAGCCAAGGGCAGCACCTGCAGAGGACAGATGGCCCTCCCTGCCCTGGGGAAATGCACCCTTCAGTCCTAAAGTGGGAGCTGAAAAATGCACCGACAATGCAGGACAAAATCCCCAAAGTATTCATTTCACTGGGGCCACGTTGAACCTCACGTGGCACGAGGTTTAGTGCCGATGTCTCCTTTTTGTGGATGGAGTGAAATGCTGATACTGTGCCACCAGCTGGAGGCAGCACTTGGACTAGGCGTGCCATCGGGAAAAGGGTTATTTTTGCTATCTGTCGGGTGGAAGGCTTTTCCACGAAGGTGTGCTCTCCTAGAAGGCTCAGGCCATGCTCAGCCACCTCTGCCTCTCGGACACCAGACCTCAGGTGTGAGTCTGAGCCCCACCTGCTGCCGAGCTGTCATCAAGCCAGAAGTGACACTGAGCCGCTCTGTCATCGGCATGCTGGGAGCTGATGAAGGTGAATCGGGGGGACTGCAGACGTAGACACAACGGGCTCATGCAGTTTTTGATCTGTGCATCCCAGAGCCGACCACAACAAAAGCTCCAAAGAGGAAAGGTCAGACCCATGAAGTGCTATTTGTTTTCACTGAAACTCCATCCCACCCACTTAACACCCGTCTAACCAGCAACGGAATCAATTACCACGTGTCAGCCCGAAATCTGACACAAGAAATGAAAGAAGGACACAACCTCCCCAGGGGGCTGCCAGGCGGGCAGGGGCGGGGGAAGGGGGGAGGTGGCGGAGGGAGGCCGTGAATGAGCCACTCTCTCCTGTGACTGAGGATCAGAGGCAGCCGAGGCCCTGCCTCCCTTCCCCACCCCTCTCCAGCCTGGGTCGGTGTTCCTGGTGCACCATGGGGCATTTCTATCAGGAAGGGTGGTCAGCAAGCCTGGAGGTTATTTGACCTTGGTTACATAAGTTGCTTTGTTTAATAACTGAAGACCAAAAAGTTCTTCACGATTGGGTGTTCACGATTTCACAGAGCGGCAGGAGGCGGTGCTCCGGGCAGGCAGATGGTGTTTGCCGCCATGTCTGTCTGAACGGACTGAGTTGCCGTGTTTCTGGGGCTGCTGTTAAGGGTGGTGTCAGCTGGTCCAGAGCGCCCCTTTCAGGTGCTGTCATTGACTTGCTACATTTAGGGACATCACTGAAAGAGAGCTCTGTGGGCTGCTCAGGCAGAACCCGTAAGGTCAGTGGAGAATCTCTGGGAAGTTAGCCTAGTGCTATTTCCCCGTTCTATTCCATCGATGTTTTTCGTTTCCCAAAGGTACGGTTTCTGTTAATAAACGACACCTGAGGTCTTACACGTTTATTAATAGGCTCCCAGGGTGAGGAGCCCTCTCACCTGCAGGTAGTGGTCCTTTGCCAGTCTGCTCCATGAACGGCGTTGCCCGTCACAGCACTGCGCCCTGTTGGGGCGAAGCGTTGGCCAGCCTGGAACATGGGTGTGGACAGCAGGAAGTGTCACTCCACATGTGCTGGTGGTCATGAAAAGGCATTTCCGTGTATTGGTAGGAATAAAAGAAAGGCCACCTTTTTGCTCAAAGTGGAATCATAACCGGCCTCCTAATGCAGGCCTCCTCCAGTTGTGTGAATTGTTTGTTCTGTTTGTCTTGTGATGTTGCTGATGCCTCTTCAAGACGCGGCTTCCGATTGTTTCTTTCCTTCTGATCCGAGGGGCTCTCAGGCTTCGGTTCTTTGGTCTGTGGAGAGACACACGTGTGTTCCTTCCCTTAGCTCTCTCAAAGGGATGCCACCCACACTGCCTACACCTCACACCGCTTACATCTTCACCGATAAGCTGGCTCCCCGTGTCCCCAGGCTCAGCTCCGTCTTGCTGTCTCCCAGACACCTTCGACCCAGCCTGGTCCAAGCGGCATCAAGCATGTTCCCCTGATTTGTCTCCTCCTCCACAGCTATTCGCCACGTCACATGGGAACAAAATCCTAGGGGCCACTTAAGCTTGAAACCCGAGATACTTTCTTGAATTCCTGTCTCCCTCATCCCGACATCATCAGATGTTACTGATTTTCCCTCCTAAATATTCCTCACTCCCCCCCCCCCCCCCCCCCCCCCCCCCCCCCCCCCGTCTTCACCATTCCTGCTACCATGGCCCGATTTTACACCTCCAGACTCTCTCCTGCCCGGGTTGGCCGCCTCAGAGCTCTCGCCTCTGTGGCTTCGCTCATGTTGGCCTCTCTTGCTAGACTGTGTTTCTTTTTCTAACTCGTGAACCTTAAGAATTTAAGACTCAAATCAGGCATCACTTAAAAAAAAAAATCAATTACTTATTTTCAAAACCTGCATTTTCTGTCTTCCCGAACTGTCTTTGTTTCCCCACTGCTCTCAGCAAGTTCAGGATCATCTTTGCCCCGAGATGATGTCAGTTACCAGATGTTGACTTACTGCTGGGCGTTCCTCACTCTCCTTGTCTCCGTTGCTTTCCAGGTGGAAGCCCACCTGCTTTCTGTGAAAGCCAGTGCGCCTGTCTCCTGGAGACTCTTTCCTCATTGGTCCAACGGGCACACGCTCTTTGACTAATCATCAGATTTACATTTGTAAAGTACTTCCTTGTTCAAACCTTCCCTGTACCCATCTTCTGCAGAGAAATGTCCTAACCCCCTTAGTACTGCATTCGAGCCCTTTACGACCTGACCCTCATTTACTGTTTTCGAGGCTGGTGCTCTCGTGCCTCCCCTCCCCCAACTTCCAGTGTCTCCCAGATTCCCAGCTGCCTCAGAGCTGTGTATCCTGCTCATGCTTTTGGCCTGTGGCTATGCTGTCCTTGACTGGGACTGCCTCTGAGTGCCGAAATCCTACTCACCTCTTAAGGCCTAATTTAAATGGAGAACTACCATGTGCGGTCCCTCCTGCTTCCACCAGTGACAACAGACTGCCTTTCCTGCTGGCAGGCTCCATGCCACGGGCATCCCTGCTTTGCTGCACCTCACAGTCAGCCCAGCCTTCCGGGCACTCAGACATCTATTTTCTTCTGTTCCTGTGGACGCCTCTGGGGTGGTTTCATTGCCATCCGTGCCCCTCAGTCCTTCCATGTAGCAGTCCCTCGTTAAAGTCATCGCAGGAAATGGAAGACCATGCACTTTAAATGTGTGTTTCAACAGGGGAGTTCCTTATGTTTCGATTGTGTGTTCACCCTTTAGTCTTTGCCATTGTTGTCCCAAAACCTCTATGAACACTAAACACACACTGTCTTTGGTTTTTTTAAACATTTAATCCATTGAAACAGTTACTTTGATAACATAAGGTCACATTCATATATGTATGACAGAAAAGGTGTTTCTGAATTGTTTGGTTTAAAATCCATCATTTGATTACCTGGTTGAGAAATGTAGGTCTTGATGCTTTTTTTGGTGCTCGTGCAAGAGTGGTTCGTGAATCATCGTTCTTCTTTTAAAGATTTTATTTTTGGGGGGGGGGGGCGGGTAAGAGACAGAAACATCAATGTGTAGTTGCCTGTGCAGCACCCCCTACTGGGGACCTGGACTGCAACCCAGGCATGTGCCCCCGAGGGGAATCAAACTGGTGATCCTTTGGTTCGCAGGCTGGTGCTCAATCCACTGAGCCACACCAGCCAGGGAGCCTTTAGACAATTTCCATTAAGTAACTGATATTCTGTGAAAGCAAGAAGCAAACAGAAGACCAGCCGCCCACAGGAACATTATAGTATTTATGTAATAAAAACATCTAATGATCTTATAAAAATTCACTTGGGAATGCCCCAGCAGCCCTCCCTCCCCACGCAGTCCTCTGGGTTCTCAACTGAGCGCCCCCACTCCACGGTCCAGTTACACAGCCCGGCACAACCCAGAGCACGTGACACAGGCCCTCTGCGACGCACACGAGTGACGCAGACGAGTGACGCAATCCCGTGGGACCCAGTACGCAGCAGGCAGACGTTGGCGCTGGCGACTGGAAGATGGCGGAGCGGCTGGCTGCTGGGGAGGCGGCCGGCGGGGTGTGTCCCTTCCTGTTCCGAAGGCCCAGGCGCAAAGGGGCCGCGGGCCTCAGGAAGCGCCCAGCCTGCGACCCGGAGCCCGGGGACAGTGGTGACGAAGGCGGCTCCGTCGTTCGCCGCGAGGCGAGGCGGGGGGCGGGCCACAGTCCGCTGATCCAGAGGACCCGCGCTGGCGGTCCGCAGGAGGTGGCCCACTGTGACGCCAGGAGCGAGGAGGAGGCGGCGGCTCCGCGTGTGGTCTACAAGTCCACCCGGTCCGCGAAACCCGCGGGGCCGGAGGATATGGGGGCGACTGCCGGCTGCGAGCTGGACCCCGAGAAGGAGCGTGACGCGCAGGCCATCTCTGAGCGCAGCCGGGAGGCGCCGAGGGGCAAGGACGATGACAAGATCTACCGGGGCATCAACAACTACCGGCAGTACACGAAGCCCAGGGACGCGTCCGGCTCCGCGCGGAAGGGCCCCCTCCGCGCTCCCGAGCACCTCCGGGCCACCGTGCGCTGGGATTACCAGCCCGATGTTTGTAAGGACTACAAAGAGACGGGCTTCTGTGGCTTCGGAGACAGCTGCAAGTTCCTCCACGACCGATCAGATTACAAGCATGGGTGGCAGATCGAACGTGAGCTCGAAGAGGGTCGCTATGGTGTCTCTGAGGACGAGAACTATGAAGTGAGAAGCGCTGCTCGGGAGCTGCCCTTCAGCTGTTTCATCTGTCGGCAGACCTTCCGGAACCCGGTTGTCACCAAATGCGGGCATTATTTCTGCGAGAGCTGTGCACTGCAGCATTTCCGCACCTCCCCGCGCTGCTACGTCTGTGGCCAGCTGACCAACGGCATCTTCAATCCAGCCAAAGGACTGATTGCTAAACTGGAGAAACATCACGCTGCCAAAGAGGATGGGCACGTGTCAGAGGAAAAGGCAGATGGTGAAGTAGGGTCCTGGATAGGTGGCTCGTAAAAGCATCAAGATGTCCTGCAAAAATCTGCAAACGGAAAAGACCACTAGGCCACAGTTACGAAGAGCCTGGACAGGGTACCACCAAGGACTGAATTAATGAGATTGAGAGAATTGCTAAGACTTGCACAGGAATTGAGCAGTCAACAGAGCTCACGACCGTGAACCCCTCACTCATGTTTACTCATGTTTACTTGCCTCTAAAACTGTCCTCTTGTAAGCCATTGGTGATCGTTTTTTAAAAAAAATATATTTTATTGATTATGATATTACAGTTGTCTCATTTTTTTCTCCCCTTTATTCTCTGCTCTGCATCCCCTCCTCCCGCCAGCATTCCCCCCCACCCTGTAGTTCATGTCCATGTTGTACATGTAAGTTCTTTGGCTTCTCCACTTGCCATTCTGTTCTTACCCTCCCCCTGTCTATTTTGTATCTACCATTATGCTGCTTATTCCCTGTACTCTTTCCCCCGTTCTCCCTCCTCCCCCTCCCTGATAACCCTCCATGTGATCTCCATTTCTGTGATTCTGTTCCTGTTCTAGTTGTTTGTTTAGTTTGCTTTTGGTTTTTATTTAGGTTCAATTGTTGATGGTTGTGAGTTTGTCATTTTGCTGTTCGTATTTTTGATCTTTTTCTTAGATAAGTCTAAGGATTTGGTGACAATGAACCCTTTTGACTTGACCTCATCTGGGAAGCACTTTGTCTGTCCTTCCATTCTACATGATAGCTTTGCTGGATACAGTAATCTTGGATGCAGGTGCTTGCCTTTCATGACTTGGATACTTCTTTGCAGACCTTCTTGTCTGCAAGATTTCTTTGGAGAAATCAGCTGACAGTCTTATGGGAACTCCTTTGTAGGCGACTGTCTCCTTTTCTCTTGCTGCTTTAAGATTCCTTATCTTTAATCTTGAGTAATGTAATTATGATGTGTGCTTCCTTGGGTCCAACTACTTTGGGACTCTGAGCTTCCTGGACTTCCTGGAAGTCTATTTCCTTCACCAGGTTGTGCAAGTTCTCTTTCATTATTTTTTCCAATAAGTTTTTAATTTCTTGCTCTCCTCCTTCTGGTGCCCCTATAATTTGGATGTTGGAATGTTCAATGTTGTCCCAGAGGTTCCTAATCCTCTCCTCATTTTTTTGAATTCTTGATTTGAGTCCCGGTTTCCTTCCCTTCACTGTTGGTTCTCTGTATATTTTGCTTTATTTCACTTTGCATAGCCTTCTCCTCTTCCTCTATTTTGCAACCATACTCAACCATTTCTCTGAGCATCCTGATTACCAGTGTTTTGAACTCTGCATCTGATAGGTTGGCTATCTCCTCATTGCTCAGTTCTATTTTTGGACTTTTGATCTGTACTTTCATTTGGGCCATATTTCTGCATCTCTGTGTAGCTGTTATGTAGTAAGGGGCAGAGCCTTAGGTATTTGCCGGGAAGGGACAAACCACATCACTGCGTTGTGGTGCTGTGTGGGGGGGAGGGGTCGGAGAGGGAACAATGCTACTTGCTCAGCTCTCTGCCAGCTTTCAGTCCCTTTCCCCACTACCCACAAACAAATTGGGCCTTTCTGGTGCTGATTCCCAGGTGGGTGGGTTTGTGTACGTTCTAGGACCCTGTGCTCCAGCGCTCTCTCCTGTGAGGCTGGGAGTTTCTCCTGCTGCCACAACGCCCACAGATTTTTACAGCCAGAGATTTTGAGGCTTTATTTTACTGCGAGGGAACCCTGGGTTGTGCAGTGTCTCGCTCCCCAGTTGTTCCTCCTGGTTTATCCGCATTTGAATGTGAGACCACATGGTCCTCCAGCTGTCGCCGCGCCCACCCTGGTCTTCTAGCCTCCGCCTTGCCGCAAGCCCTCTCTGTCCTGGCTGCTGTCTCTGCTGCTCCTACCAGTATGGATGAATGTTTCTTCTTTAACTCCTTGGTTGTTGGACTTCCATAGAGTTGGATTTTCTGGCAGTTCTGGCTATTTTTTGTTTTTAAATTTGTTGTCCTTCTTTTGGTTGTACAAGGAGGCAAAGTGTATCTACGTACACCTCTATCTTGGTCAGAGGTAATGATTTGGGTTTTAAGTGATAGCTTCCAGCTTTCCTGTGGTGCCCTGCTGTAAAGCCGTTCAATTTCTCCACTACAAACAAACAAACAATAAACAATAACTCAGTCATGTGATGACTGGGTTATTTCAACTATGTTTCACACTGGAGCCCATGTAGGTAAAGCTTAAATCATGTGCCATGAACGAAGTTTTCTCTGGTTTCGGTCAGGCTCCCGCCCTAAGGAATCCACTTCATTTTTCTTTTGCAGTTCAGGGAATGGACAGTAGAAGTGAACAGCTAAACTGCCTCTTGCTACATAATAAGTGAATGTCGGGTGAAATGCAGTATATGATATGAACATGTGGACCGCAGATGACTTTTCGATGTGACTGACGTGCTCATCGGGCGTTTTGAGCAGAATTCTCCACTAGGCCAGTTGTTCTGACGCTGAAATACGAGAAGCTGACTGTCTAGTATGCTCTTCCAGAGCCTGAAGTTTAACTGGAATCCCTTTGAAGTCTTTTATTACGATTAACGAATCATTTCATCATCTTGCTACATTCAAAGGCCCGCGACAAAGGATAAAATGGAGTGCCTCGCTAATCAAGGATACCACAAAAGACTGAAAATCAGGCAAAAATGTGACATGAGCAGTAATACTAAACTTAAAAACCTGTATCAATCGCCACAAATTTGAGAAGAGTTTGGAGACATTTAAGATTTTTAAAGAGTGCGCATGACTGGTTTCTTGTGAACTACTTGGGTGCTATTTGTAATGAAAGTAAGTCCAGTTTGATACTTTTTTCGAGAGGAAGTTTTATAGTAGAGTTTGGCATCACAAAGCCAGGATGGAGAAAGGCCTTGTGTACCTGCCTGTTTGCAAACTGAGATGCCCAGGGTAGGGCTGGGTTTGGGCCCCACGTCTGTGTCAGCCACTGCTGGGCTAAGACTTACGTTTTTTGGGAGGCTGTTTTTTGTCCAGGTGGGGAAGGATGTCATCCACAGACTTAAGATTTTGGGGTTCTTGGCAAAGACTGCTGAGGACCCGCCTTACCCTTCATTTCACTCTCCACACCGTGAGATAATCTCCACAACATGACACACTGCAGAGAGCTCGAGACTCCAGTGCCAACCCCCATGGGAGGGGCTCAGGTTAGGTTCATGTGGGAGTCTCCAGCAGAAGAGCTGCCCAGCCCAGGGGCCCGGTGAGGATGCAGTGATTGCTAACTAGGCTGCTGAACAAAGCGGACTGACGTACCAAGACTGCCGATGGCAAGAATCCAGATCACGCCTGAAAACAGTGAATTCCAGAGTGGTTTTGAAAGTGATGATAAGGAACTTCCTGATGTCTTACCATCTAGTTTTCCTCCCATTTTTTACAGCTAGGAAGTGAAGCCCCACACGGTGTATCAGACAGTTTGTCCAGCCCGGTTCTGCCATCGTCTTACATACTTGTCTCGTCGGGTTCCTCCCTGGATCGTAAATCTTCACGGGCCCTCCCTTTGCTCCACGGGGCAGTCCACAGTCTTCAGCTGGTGTTCAAAGCCATCTAAAAACTGGCCCAAACTTACTTTTGCAGGCTATGTCCCCTCTTTCTCACCAGTAACTCTTTACAAGAGTCAAAGTTACTCCTAAATGCACCTTCAGTCTGCCTGTCCCAGAATGATTCTCTGTGCATTGGCCCACCCCCAGAACGATTCTCCGTGTTTGCTCTTGTCCAATGGAAACTTTGTCTAGATGCAAAAACCCTCTGTCATCTCACCCAGGGAAGTGTCCCATGTCACCCAAGGTAGATGTCACGGTTTCCTTTTATCTGCCTTAAAAGTCCATGACGTCTAGTACCCTGTGGACCTGTCGAGAACCCTGGGCCTCTGTAAGCTCGTAGATGGTAAGGTACACTTCTTGTTTTTCCTTTTATAGTCGCCAGCACACAATGCCTAGCATGTATAGTGGCTGCTCAGTGCATAGTGTTGAGCAAACTGGATGACTTATGCCTCTGTAACTCTTGGTACCTAAAGTAGTGTACCTATGAACTCATTCATCCATTTATCCATTCTCTTTGTTGAATACCTCCTCCGTCCAGCTCTGTGCTTGTCCCTGGAAATATAGCAATGGGCAATAAAGTTATGGTGCCTGTCTTTGCAGAGCTTATAACCTTGTGGGGAAAAGAAATAGTCTCACAACTGACAAGTACTTGTTGCGGTTTAGTTATTGGAATTGGGGCAGCTGGAGTGGACGGGGCCTTTACACTGACAGGATGGCGGCTGCCAGAAGACCAGGCTGGGATGAGTGCGATGGTCAGAGCCGAGCGGTTGCAGAAGGGGCACCGAGTAGACGAAGAAAATTCCTCCTGAGGATGGGAGGCCAGAGCGGAGTGGGCAGAACCAGGGCAACATTCGCCAGAGTCACTCCATTTGGTGGTTATGATTGGATATTTATAAAGGCCATATTCCTAAGAGGGCCCAAATGTGTGATGTTAAAAGGTCTGGGAAATTATGGGGACCAAATATTCTGGTTGCTGGTTTGGTTTCATGAAGGGCAACAGATTTGCCATACTTCGGCCTGTCCATCTTATGAACCAAACATCCTTTTCTCCTCTGCGCATGGTGCCTTCATGTGCGCTGAGTTTCTCTCTGCTTCCCAGCCCGAGGGCAGTCTGGTTCTTTGGGCACAATATGCAGTCCTTGCTCATCAATAAGATTCATTTTGTTCTTCAGTAAACACATACAGAATTGTACATTGCAACAGAATTAACATCTTACAAACAAGACTTTAGGGAAACATGTTTTGGCAATTATGGGACCAAACCGGAAAAGACAACCCATGGTGCACCACTGAATTCACAGAATTGCGAGTAGGCACGATTATCTCTTAGGTCTCAGAATATGACCAAACCTACTAACGTGTGTCAGGTTTATGTCACGATTGTATGTTCGTAATGCGGTTTTTCCTATAAGTCAGCCGGGCAACTGCTCAGCTAGCTGCCTGCTGAGCAGCCCGGCACCAAGGAAGAGACAAGTCACACACAGTAGCTAAGTGATTCACTCAGTTTTTATTGAATGCAGGTTCACTCCAAGTAGAACATCAACACACATCAATATTCTACTCACACTCTAATGATTTAAGAGAAATATAACACACACACACACACACACAGAACAATCAATGGGGGATAACAAGTTCCAGAGTCCCAGAGTCTAGGTCTGCAGGTTCAGGAGACGGCACGGTGGGCAAGGGAGTCGTCAGCATCTTGTGAGGAAGGATGTCTGGAACCAGGTGGACAGCAGGGCAGGCGAAGTGCTCCATCCAGCAGGCAGAGCTTCTGGTGGCCAATACCAAGGGAGACCAGCATGGCACGGAGCAGCCCTCTGGGGTGTGGAGCTCGGCCGTCTCAGCAGTGGTCTGGAGCCTGCCTCAGCTATACCTTGAGAGTGGTGGACTCCACCCTTCTGGGTCTTTTCAAAAAACATCTTGGTGCCCCTGATGCCAACTGTGGAGTTTGCCCAGAAGCATATCTATGGGTGGTCCCGCTCTGCAGACACAGCTACTCTGACCACGTGGGCAGATGTCTTGGATGTGTCTCCCTGCCAGGTGTTTCTGCTTGTAGGGAGTTTCCCTCTGTCAGGGCTGACTGGTAGCCATCTTGGTTGACATGAGTGACTCCACTTTGTTTTATATACTTTATGCTGTCTTGACTGAACCAATGCCATTTTATTGGTCCTGCCCTCCACAGTTTACAAGCTCCATATGGGGAAAGGAAGAATGGGGTAAATTTTCCTGGCAAGCAAGAACCCTTCTGAAGTCCCTACTGGTCTCCCATCCTTGCCAGGAACGGCAGCTGTTTGACGTGTGGGAAGGTTGGGATGCCCAGACTTCTGTGGAGAGACTTCCTTTTGTTCTCTGCTGGAGTCTGCTCCAGTGGTTCTCAGACTTGAGTGAGCGTAAGAATTAGTACACAGGACTGTGCAGATGAAGCTGTGGATCTTATGCTTGATTTGTGATTGAACAATTAAAAATATTTATTTTTAGAGAGAGTGCAGGGGAAGGAGAAAGAGAGAGAGAAATATCAATGTGTGGTTGCCTCTTGCGCGTCCCTTATGGGGACCTGGCCCACAACCCTGGCATGTGCCCTGACTGGGTATTGAACCAATGACCCTTTGGTTCCCAGCCTGTGCTCAATCTACTGAGCTACACCCTCCAGGGCTAAACACAGTTTTAAGGGTATTTTAGACTTTAATTTTTGCCTTCAGTGCTGGTTTTAGAACTTGAACTCCATATGGGTTGTTGGAACCTAGCATAATCTGGGACTATGATTCCAAGTCCGATGTTGGGAGGTACTTCAGCACTTGGCCTCTGGGTAGAAGATGGGCTGAAGTTAGAGGCAGCAGGGAGCTGCTCCGTTGTGAAAGTGATTAAGTAGTTAGAAGATGATAAGCACTCTGTGGTCATGTTTGTGGTAAACAAATCCTGGGATAGCAGAACAGTGGACACATTAGCATTAATTGTCACACGTCAGTGCAAGAACAGAGGTGGACCCGGGCTATATACTCATACAGTGAGATTCCTTTCCGTGTGAAGGACCACCACTGTCGCCTCGTGCTGTGTAAGGAAGGCTTGTGTAATTTGTAGAGACAAGTGTTCGGACAGCCGCCCAGCTCATGGCAACCGTAGGGATGCCACAGGCCAGACTCAGGCCACCGCTTCCTGAGCAGTCCCCTTGATAGTGACATTGCTATCTGCCATGTTCAAATGAATTTGTGGCTTTTTATCATTTTGGTTATATTTATTTTAAATGTTATTTTAACTTATACTTGCAGAAGTACTCTAAGAAGAGGAAATCTAGTCCTAGTTTTTGGTGGGTTTATATTTAAGAAACACTATAATTTAAACCACTCGGATCTGATGTACTTGATGTTGAATAGAAACTACTTCAGCAGTACCTGTTCCCAGTCGATCTTCAAGTACGTGCTGCGCATAGCGGGGTCCAAAGATAAATAGATGGTGAATGTGCAAATGTCTTTTTCTATAAAAAGGGGCCACGTCTTTGTCACCTCGATGGAATATTGCCGTTGCTATTTCTGAGAACAATGAGAGAGCACGAAGCATCCTTCCCAGCAGCCTTTGGGTATGTCATCTATGTGGAAATGGCACCATGTGTTAAGTCAAAAAGTCCTGATTAATTCTGTAGTTTCCAAAGTGCTAAGCTGTAAACAATGTCAGATCCTAAAGACTCTGTATGTCATTAACGGGATTTGTATTAATAATTATAAAATCCACTTAGTAACAAAAGAACACGTAAAGCGGATTTAGCAGAAGTGCATCTAAAAAAACAGCCACAAAGATAAGGCCTGGTGAAAAACAAAACAAATGGATACAACCTTCATAAGGCTGCTGTCCAGGTCCACTCTGACCCTCAAGCTGAGACTTGCTTGTTAAGTGTAAGGAAGGTCACGGTCAGGGCCTTAAACATTCTCTGTTTCCTTAACACACTGTGGGGATTGACCACCTGCTCATCTTCAGGTGCCAGCATCTCGCATGTGCTCAGTAAGTGAGGAATGGATGGGAGTCTGTGCCTCTGGGCGATTTCTATTGGATGGCAGATGTGTCATTTAATGAATGACTCAGCCCATTGGCAGCTCTGGTAATTAATGTGTTGCTCCAGGCACCTTGGCTGCAGGGCCCTCTCATTGATTACGAAGTGGCCCACACAAGTGCACGTTGCTTTCCTGGGCTGCTGCCCCCTTGTTCCTGAGTTTCCAGCTCATCTCAGCCTGGCCCCGCTGTGTGTGCTGAGGCCCATTGGCCTGCAGGTTGGCCCTTGGTCCTGGAGCCTGTTCTAACCAGCATATCGAACAGCCAGTGTATTTCCACTGGTGAGTGAGGTGTGGAATGACTTCTATTTCCTTCTACTCTGAGTCCGATGATCCAGAGGTTCTGCCTTCCCTCGGTGCCAATGTGGCCTTACTTTATTTACTCTCTTATCTCCCTGGAGAGCTTGGGTGCGGGCTGCATTGATGAGACCTCTTCCTCAGCTCCTACTTTGGGATGAGAGCTGTGCGCTGCTCCTGGCTAGGTGAGCATTTTGTCACCCTGCATCTTACATCCTTCTTTTTGCCACAGGCTCTTGGGCCCCCTGGTGTTGGAACAGGTTGGATTCATGGAGGAGTGCGTAGTCAGAGCCTGGGCTCCCGTCCATCTAAATCTCGGTCTAGATTTACGTCCCGGTTCAGAACTCGGTAGCGCTCTTTCCCCTTGGTGTAGGTGAGTTGACTTTTCAGCTTTACGGGTTTTGCTCAAAGCCAAATAATCTTAATTGTAACATTACTGAAATAAGAACTGCACTATTTTTTACTGAAAATATACTCAGTACACTGGGACTATTATCATGTGTATTTGGAGGTGAAGCTCAAGCTTCAGGCTGGTACCTCTTTGGGATCTCTCTAAGCAACCTCGCAAATGCTGCGATTCTGGTTTCTGGGTTTTAGTACCACTCACAGGGAGACCAGAGCCTTTGAGCAGGTTTATAGGGTGATAGCACCTCAGCAGGAAGGTTTCTATCTGCTTCTTCGTTGACTTCTTAAAAACAGTCTTTGAATTTGTCATCTGTTGGTCCAAGCATGAGATACAATTGCTTCTTCCATCAGGGCCGAGCAAATGGGGAAGGCGACACCGGCTGCTGCCTGGACTTCAGGGGCAGGGAGTTGGGGGCACACTGAGTCACTGGGCATTTGTGGGGTTTCCCAGGTCGGCATGGGCAGTTACAAGAAAGGATTAAAATGTCGTACAAGTATAAGAGACAGTGACTTCTTGGTCCTTTATTCTTTCTGAGATCTCTCTCCAGTATATTTTGGAAGAAGAGTCAAGCTCTTTCCCCAGTGAAAAAGGCCAGCTACTGGACTCAGGGCATGGGTGGGAATGTCTACGTGCACACCAACCATTTGAAACCCACGTGCAAACTGCTGCACTGCCAGCCTCACTCCTGCTCCATGCCCTCTCTGTGATTCTCACTGGTTGCCACTGTCCACTCCAGAGCCCGGTGTCCAGAGTTACGGTTGGGTGTCCAACTTTAGACCAAGCCCTGTCCCTGCCCCAAGCAAAGCCGCCACCTTGTGGGCCCCTCGGTGGGATTTTGGGGTGCCTTAGTGACCAGGTGAGTGATGATGGTTTGTAATTTAAAGATGGATGGTTTATTATAAATACCATTGGCAGTGCTAGCCAAGAAAGCATGTTTGGGTTTGGTTGTTGGGGTAGAGGACTGCAGTGGTTTCCAATTTCTGTGGAAAAAGTCAAGTGCTGTAATGTCGGAGGAGGAGACGGAGCACAGGGAGAGGCTGAGAGGTGGATGAGAACACGGGATTGGATTGCATTCGAGGCTTCGGGCACTCGCAGCGCTCACAGGCTGTCCTAAAAACGTGACCTTTCCCAGCATCTTCATTCACTAATGAAAAATTCGTGACATCTGCAATTGCATTTGTCTTTTAAATTTCCTTTCTAACCATTGTTTCGCGTGCTCTGCTACTTCATTAGTAATGATTTTACTGACAGTTCCCTTAAACATTCTGTGCATACAGGTGGGGGGAGATGGGTTTTCAGCTAATCTTTTTTGGCATAAACATATATCATATAGGAGACTAACTATTCCTTCTATTTTTCATTTGTTTTCTTTGGTGTTATCTGACATTAGGTTGTCAGAACAAATTTAAGTGGTGAGTAAGCAGTAGTTGCCTTGTGATATAAAAAGATGGATAAAAATGGCTTTTTAACTCAGTGGATAGATGGTCTACTTCCGATGTCGAAAATATTTCGGCGGTGACTGTGCACTTAGCAGACATGCTTGTGGGTATCTTTGCAGATCTGGCCCATCTTTTGAAGATGGGGATTTGCAGTGGAGAATGTGGATTTGCTGGCTCCACGGCTCAGGCTTCTTGACTTGGTGCCAATCTCCTCTTCCTTTTGTGCGAGGCCAGCGTGGTCTTGTCGGGAGCTCCGACCCTGTCTGTCCACTGCGCCCTTTCCCCTTGTGCCCCCTAGCGCCCCCTTCCCCTGCATCTGCCCCTTCTGCTTCATCGAACTTTTAAGTGGCTGAGTCTTTTGAAAAGTCCCTTTCAAAACCCAAGTACAGATCAGAGTGACAAACTCTTTAGAACGCTAGGCCCGATGTGCACCAAGGTGCCCCCCAAATGGGCCATTTTCCATCGCCATTCCCTTGAATATTTATTTTAGCCAATTTCTTGGTGCATTCCAGAAATTTCATCTGTCATAATTTCAGTGTGGGAAATCTTAAGCAGAACAGTCCTTTTTACTTCCAATTTATATGAGCAGTAGTTAGGACTATTAGTCCTTAGAGCTGTTTCGATTTGCCTAAAGACGGGCCGGCACGTGCTTGGTTCCCCGGGGGAAACCGGCTGTGTTTGTACGGCCTGGGCTAGCACAACTCGGCATTGGAAATGAGAAAAAGTAAAAAATAGAAGGGGAAGTTCTTCTTAAAAGGGAGGGTGACTGACTTGGGTCTGACCGCGAGCTACGTGAGGTCGATTCGCCAGGTTAGGTTTCTTTGGAAGATCACCCTAATGGTGGGCGATGGCAGCGGGAAGCCTGGGCCCCTCGCTGGAGTTTCCTCACCGTCTACACACCCGACAGCCAGCGAGGAAGAAAAGGACAGCCGACTGCCTTTAGCTTCGGTTCCTCGGATTCGAGGGGCAAGTCTCAGAACTGCGAGTGCAAGCGGTGGGATTGGGACATGCCCTCACACTCGATGGGTGTGAGTGCACACGCGTGTGCATGGGGTGTCCTGGACCGGTCTGCTGGAGTGAGAAACTATGACTTGACTGTGGACGTACAGTTGTTCCGCTGCACAGGAACCGACACGGGTATGCATTTGCCCATTTTCGGACTGGTTAGTTCAAGCATCAAAGTGGATCGAGTGCTCACTCCGTGCTGTGTGGGTCAGGTAAGGGAATTCCGTGATGCAGGCCAGGGCCCCGAGTCTGTGGTCTCAGGGGAGATGAGAGAAGTAATCAGGATGGAGAGTCCTGCTAGAACTTTGCCTGGGGCTGGGAGGGAGGGAGGGAAGGGCAGTGCAACTTCCCGGAGGGGATGACACGGGGAGGGATGGGGGTGACGTGGAGGTATGGCCAAGGGCAGTGGCCCTGGAGCTGGGTCAGGAGAGTGAGGTGGACAGCCTGGCCGCGGGCCAGTGACCGTGACGAGCGACCGCAGGCCCAGGCTCTGCAGGGCTCCCTTGCTAGGAGTGGGGGGCTCCCATCACTCGTAGGAATGAGGACGGGGCTCACAGGCAGTGCGAGCTGCTCTTCCTGAGAACGTTCTACGTGAACGAACGACTCTCGTCTCAGACACTGCATGGCGTAGACTTGGGTGTTTTTCCTAAAGAATCGTCAGGAAATGTATTTTTGCCCTTCAGTGTCAGGCTGTGTGCGAGCAGCCACTTCCGAAACTGGGTCTGGTTGCCAGTGGCAGCCCCTCTCTCTCCTTGGCCCTGAGGTGCCCCCCCCCACGCCCCCATTAGCGCAGTGCTGCGCTGACTGGCCTTGGGCTTCCCGTGCCTGTCTTGTTAGAGAGGCGCTTCTGTTGAAACAATATGTAATCTACTTTGTGGTATTGGATTTGGTATTTTTGTGTCAATGGTTATGAGCTTGGCCTATAAGTTCTGTTTTCTTTTTTTTTTTTTTTTTTTTTTTTTTTTTCGGTTCTCATATTTTTATTCTGGTTTTGGTTTCAGGGTTAGACCAGTTACATAATGATGTCGACAGGCTTTCTGTATTTTCTACGTTCTGAAGTGACTAATATGTTATAAAAAATCTATTCCTTATTTAAAAGAGTTTATCTAAAAAATCCGTTATTGTCTATAACCTCTTAGAGGTAAATATTGGGTAACTTTTCCAATTTTTCCACAGTTTTGGTTTATCCAGTGAGATAGTCTTGGTTTTGTTTTCATAATGAACATTTTCTTAAATGAATTTGCCATTTTTAAGAGATTCTCAGTGGTGTTAGCACAGATCTATACAAAATATAAATTTTTCTTATTTTTAAATTTTCTTTCTACATTTTTTATTGTTGTTCAAGTACAGTTGTCTCCATTTTCCCCCTACTCCCCCCGCTCCACCCCAGCCACCCCCACTTCCCACCCTTGATCCAACCCCCCTTTGGTTTTGTTCATGTGTCCTTTATCTTATAATTTTAAATCTTCTGTATCTGTGGTAATTTGTACTTTTCATTTACGTGGGTATACTTTCACCTTCTGATTTTATTTTCTTCATTTGAGTGACTATAGTTGTGTTTCGTGTATATATTTTCAAAAATATCAGCTCTAGGATTTACCTATTAATTCTGCAGTTTGTTAAACAACACTAATTAAATATTTCCTACCTCCTATTGATTTGCTTGGTTTTTGCATAAAGGGCTTAGTGCATTTAATTTTGTCTTTTTTAATATTAAGAAAATTTAAATGTGAACTTTCCTATGAGAACTACTTGACTCTTCTTCAAAAGTTTTGATAGTTTTAAAATACTGCTCATTTAAAAAAGTCTACTTGTTGGTTTAATTTTTTATTCAAAGGTTAATTAAAGAATGCTTATTTTGATGCAGTGGATTCTTTTGTTTATTATTATTTTAATAATTTTTGCTTTATATATTTGATTCTCAGGTATTAAGCAAATATTATTGTTGTGTGTTCATTTTTTACTCTATTAATATAAAATTCCACTCTGTCCTTTTTAATATTTTATCTGAAATTCAACTTTGTAAAAAAAAGTCACACTTTCCTACTTTTTAATCTATTTTTAAAATTTGTGTAATAAAAAAATGTATGTAATAAATTTTTGCACTAATTTTTTAAATAACTTTTTCTGGTCATTGTATTTCAAAGTATTTCTTGGGAGTAGAATATATTTGATATTTAGAATCCAATTTGATCATCTTTTAATGTTTCAATTTAGTTTTGCAATGAAGTTTATTCTTGGTTTTTTAAAAAAATTTCTTTTTGATGTTTTCTGTTCTTTTTTTTGTATTTATTTTAAAAACCTTTACAGTCTCTTATGATTCTGAGCCAATGTACTCGTTTTAGTTTTGCTAGTGGCTCTTTTACAAAAAAACTTTAAAATGTTTATTTTTATAATAATTAAAATTAAGAATGAGATTAGTTTTTTTAAAAAGCCTTGTAGAAAGTAAGGGATCCATTTTTACTTTCTTTTCTCATTTATGAGATTTAAAAAGTATAACTTGTGTTTTTAGATTCAGATTATTAATATTAAATGATATGTTTTTACTATTCTATATTTTGAAGAGGTATTTTACGCTTATCTCTAGTTTGGCCAGCATTTTTATCACCCTTGTTCAGAACATCTTTAATGGATTTCTAAGTTCGCCAACAGTCCTTTCAGACTGCAAAATCTTATTTTTTAAGTCATCTTTTGATCATTTGGCATATGTCTCTTAATGTTTTTTTCCAGTTTAAATTTAGGCAAAACTATAGTTGCTTTTTTTTTTTTTAGTTTTCAGCATTATGAAAGGAACATCTGAAGTTGCTTTAATTTCTGCTCTATTTTAGGTAGCTTCTTTTCATTTTGCTTTTCTCCCTCCGCCTAAATGCTTGTATGCCTTTTTCTCCACTTGCGCGATTGCTGAGTTGTCAGAACATCTTAGTTGGGTCTCCTCTCATCAATTTGGGTTGAAATGTGGTGAATAAACCCTTTCCCCCCATGTACTTGGGTGTCCTTTGAACTCCCTAACATTTTTGTAAATTATTTTAAGTCAAAACTTTCTTTTCAGCCTTTCTGGTTTCCTCCTCAAGAATTCGTGGTATTTGAGTTGACGATGTCAGTTCTGGGTCTCTGTCACCTTGCTCAGTGTTTCTATTTCCTTATCACCCCCATTTGTCCTGAACACCCTACTTTTCCCTCCAAATCATAGCTTCTGTTTTCTACATGATCAAGTCTGCTTTTTTTTTTTTTTTTTTTTAATTAAACCAGATACACAGTGGATATTTAATTTAAGAGGGCAAAGGTTGTTGTCTTGCCATTCTTGCCCAGGGGCTCACCAGCAACGCTTTAAATTTCATCCACTTAATTTGCTTCCTACCTTGTGGTTCTTTCTCCCAGGCCTTTGCTGAGCAGGATCCTCTCCACCATTTGCTTTCCTGATGCTCTGAACTGATACAAGAGTATGAGAAAGTATGATCCCCTCCACAACTCCTCCTGCTGAAGCTCTTACCCCTTCCTTTGTTTTTGAATTTTAAATTTTTTAAAAATTACAGTTTACATTCAATATTATTTTGCACTGGTTTCAGGTATACAGTGTAGTGGTTGGACAATGATAGAATTTACAAAGTGTCCCCCCAATGTTTCCAGTACCCACCCGGCACCACATGTGGTTATTGCAACACTGTTGACTGTGTTCCCTGTTACACACTTTACGTCCCTGTGGCTGTTCTGTAGCTACTGATGGGCACTTCTCACTCCCTGCACCTCTTCCACCCAGTCCCCAGCCCCCTCCCCTCCGGCAGCCATCAGTCTGTTCTCTGTGTCTATGAGTCTGCTTCTGTTTTGTTCATTTTATATTGTTGTTTAGATTGAACACATAAGGGAAATCATATGGTATTTGTCTTTCTCCGACTAACTTATTTCACTTAGCATACTACCTTCTAGGTCCAGTCATGATGTTGTAAATGGTAGGACCTCATTTTTTATGGCCATGTAGTATTCCACGGGGTAAATGTACCACAGCGCTCTAATCCACTCATGTATTGGTGGGCACTCGCGCTGCTTCCATAGCTTGGCTGTTGTAAGTAATGCTGCAGTGAGCATAGGGGCGTGCTCCCTCTTTGCTGGCTCTAGTTCTCCCTTCAGCCATTTCCTTAGTTTCCTTCTTCCCATAAGTGTATAAAGTCAGGTCCCACAGAGATTGCAGCTGTCAAAA
Source organism: Desmodus rotundus (assembly GCF_022682495.2). NCBI lineage: Eukaryota > Metazoa > Chordata > Mammalia > Chiroptera > Phyllostomidae > Desmodus > Desmodus rotundus. The sequence goes on along the minus strand of NC_071388.1, from coordinate 4,033,236 downwards.
GCCTGCGCCCACACAGTGTGGGCGTGGCCGAGTTGTTGTCAGCTCAGCTGCAGACAGGCCTCAGTTTCTGAGTGTCTGGGCAGAATGGGAGCCCGAGTCCCAGCGGGCAGCTGTCTGTTTTACTCTGGGAGTTAGTGACATCCCTTCTGTGGTCTCTAGTTTGCCTGCCAGTCATAGTTTCACTCTTCTCGTGGGGGTTCCTGTTGCTTTTTTCTTGTTCATGGAACTTGGAAAGAGAAGCCAATATCCTCGGAATTTTAATTTCAAAGTGGGTTTTCTTCCTCTGAGCATCATTTGTGTGTGTGTGTGTGTGTGTGTGTGTGTGTGTTATGGATTCCAGTTAGTCACATCTAATTGTGACTCTTTAAAACATCTATAAATGCCACACGGCACACAATGGTAGGGGTGAGGTGACATTCCTGGAACGAGTTGGGCTGAATAATTTCAGTTTTCTCCTCAGGTCCTGCTTGGAAAACATGGCATGACGTTGGGGCTGGTCACGATGGAAATGCGCCTGGTCCGGCCCTACGGCCCTCTGAGACTATGGGCTGCTCTTTCCTGACCTATCAAAGGAAGAGGCTTGGCTAGAAGATTTCTACGGTCCCGGTGACTCTGGCATTGCACGTATTTTGTAATTATCATAATAAATATCACATGCTGTTCCAGCTCTGTGCTCGGCAAAGCCTGGGGCAAGAAGACAATGCCGCCTGGTGACAGGAACGTGGGAAGGTATGTGTTTGGACGGCCAGGGAGTGACCTTGCCTTTCTGTGCCTGATCTCAGACTGCGTCTGTGCTCCTGGTGTCTTTCCCCAAGGGAATGAGGAGCATGCCAAGGAGGAGATTTTTCTTTAAGGAAATTAGGGCTGACTGAACAAGGCATTGGTTGCTATTATCAGACACTAATGGCCCCTGATAAGGGGTAATCAGATAGCCTGCAAAGCAGGGTTTAGAGCTAAGTAACCAGGCTCCCTTTATGCGGAGATAGGGCGGTGTGACTATGCTTGGAATGGATTCTGTTCTCTGTAAATTTTTAATCAGCTCAAAAATTTTCATGGAACAATGTACTCCTTCCACCCCCACCCTTTTACTTCATTTGACCTTGACCTTAGGTGGAAATGAGAAAAAAAATATATAAACAGATATGTGAAACTTATATATGAAACAATTGTCAGTGACTAAGGAAATTTTTGCACAAATCATGAGACATGTTTTTTTATGACTGATAGTCTAAAGTGCTATTTAGATGAACTTTTCTTAGCCAAACATGTATGTTTTGCAAAATTGATCCTTATGATTTTAAATATCAAGGTTCAGGGTTCTTGTCTCACACCCCTTTAAAAACCACACTTACCTGGCCTTGTGGACTCGATGCCCCGCTAGGGGAGGGCTCTTTCTGACTCCTCAATGGGAGATGGGTTCTTACATTTCAGTGTTATTTTATGGTGATTTCTTCTCTGCATTTTAAGTCGCTGGGACCCAAAATCTGCCTGTCACTGGGATGGAAAGACTTCTCACACACTTTAAGACTTCCATCCACACCCTCCTGCATTTCCTCCCCTGGACTCAAGTTAAAAGTGCGTGAATATCAGGATTTTTTCTTTCCCTGGATGTTCTACCAGCTTCTTATCTGGGCAATATTGCCCCTCGTCAGCTGATGCTTAAACCTAGTGAACTCTCTGGAAGTACCACAGAGGTGGAGTTTAATGTGAAGCCTATTTTTCAAAAGCACATGGAGGAACAGGGGAGAAGTAGGTTTGCCCAGGAGACCCCCACCCATGGTACAGGCCTGATAATACCTCTTCCAAACTGCAGGGGAGCTCTAAAGTGAGTGGACTTTGACCTGAACTGGCTGGTCCTCTTGCTCAGTCCTGTGTGTTAAGGAGCCCTGGGAGGCCATGACCTTGGGTGGGGTTCCTGTTGTAGCACAAGGCAATTCCGCAGGAGGTGACAGCTGGGGCAACAAGCCTTTCTTTGAAGGAGGATCTGAGTAGGCAGCACACCTCCATGCCCACCCAGTTACCTAGGTTTTTGGTGGAATTAAATTTTTAAGACCCCAGGAAGTTGAGTATGTCACCGAGGGTGCAGGGACTGTGCTTCGGAATAGCACGAAGCACTTCTACCGCCTATTCCTACGGGAAGTGCTTTTAAACCACTCTGGTGACTATTTCCTCTAAAAACCCTGCGGCAGACAGGGAGTCCTGGTGACATAACCCCGAATGGGTCAGGGACACGTAGTGACCACTTCCTAGCTGTGGCACCTTGGGCAAGTTAGGTAACCTCCGGAGGCTGCAGTTCCCTCACCTGTAAGGTGGGTGGGGCCGATAGGCCCCCATACCTCATAGGGGTGTCATAAGAATCGTAAATGAGAACGTAGGCTAGGTCTCCTGGTATGGTGCCTCCTAGGGTTTCCATAAATGGGAACTCCATGTTTAAAAGAACATTTGCGTCTTCTCAAACAGTTTTGAGCACCCACTACAAGTCAGGCATACGAGTCCCAGATTACATGGGTGAGGAAGGATTGAAGCAGTTAAGTAACTCGATAGAGGCTGGTCGGTTCCCGAGTGGCTGTGGCAGCCTCAACACCAGGTCTGCGTGGCCCCAGAGTGCCTACCTGCCTTTAACCAGAGTAAAAGGGTTTCACATAAACGGGTTTGGGGGAGGCAAGGGAGGTACTTGCCCAGGCACCTCCCCCCCCAAAATAAGCTCAATAATCAAGACATTGTAATGCAAACATTTAAAACATAAAAATTAGTACAAAAAGTCCATGATGAACAAAATGGGAAAAATGTAAGAAAAGGCAGGATCTGACAGGACGCGTGAGCGGAGCTGTGCAGTTGCGGGGTCGATCCTGCCAAGAAGTCACACAGTCGGGACAGTGTCACCGCACTAGCCGGATACGACAGCAGAGCTTCCCGACCACCCTAGGGTGGTCAGATACTTGTAACGTTCAAAATGTGCCGCAGCAAATGCATGGAGACGTGTGAACCCGTGGCGAGAGGGAGCAGAGTTGAAGCACCACAAAGGGAAACCCTGTCTGAAGGAGCCAGAGCTTTGTAGTGACTTGGCATCACATTCAGAAGGCTTAATTTCAAGAGATATTTATCCTGCAATAGCTGATAATAATGCTCTAATAAGTCCTGTACTTTGTGCTGAGACAACATTAATCAGGGTTTTCTGAGGCTGGGTGCTGAGCAGGAACCGTCACGCCCTGGGACTGAGCGGCTTGCCAGCGAGGGGTTGGTGGCAAGGTCATTTCTCTCTCGGGGCCCTGATTTCCTATCTTTAAAATAAGGATAATGCCTGCTTTGTTGACTTCACAGAGTTCTCATGAAGATCAAATGAGATGATGGTTGGGAAAGTGCTTTATAAAATTGTGGTGATTTGCAGAGTTGGCCATTGGTATTTTGTGGTAGATTCCTTTTTTGTTTTAAGCCAGAATAAGGAGCCAAAACTAATATCCACCTTACAGTCTCTCACGCAGGACTTTTCTCTGAGTAGTTGCGTTTGGGCGGGTGGAGGCCTGATTTGACTCACGGCCTCTCTGAGCCCGTGGATTATTGAGTCAGAGACACAAATCTACAAGCTGAAGCAGCCACGGGTAAGGATTTAGCACTGAGAACTAGCAGGAGATGGGAGAGCTTAGGTGTTTTGTAAAGGCAGCTCTCTCAAAATGCGGGTGAAGTTTTTGGACGTAGCCAAAGTCGAAATGAAGGACTAGAGCTTACATGCTGACTGGCTGAGAGAGGAAAACAGTCTTGGTTCATTTGACCTCTTTGTCGGGATTCAGCTGGTTCTGGATGTCTGGGAGGTGGCAGAGGACGTGGCCATTCACCCGTGTGAGCAAAAATGTAGCGATGTGCCGTGTATCACGGGTATTTTAGGAGTATAGATACTGTGTTTCGGAAAAATGCACTGTCTACTAATATGTCATAAGTATATTCATGACCCAACAAAATATTGAAGAAACTTCTTACACATTCTAAACCCTTGAAACTTTAAAAAAAACTCTGCTTGATGAAAGTATGAGGAAGCAGGCCATGTCGAGGGAACAATACTGAAAGATGTTTAAGCAACGCCTCTTTGGCCTTAAGCCCAAGACACCCAGCTGCATCTGGACTGGCGTTGGCTGCCGGGAACGCTGGCGCTGGGCAAGGGAGCGTTTTGGTTTCCTGTGATCTCTCATCCTATGAGGCGCCTGATTTCCCCCCTGAACTGTACAGCCTTAGGTTGGGTGTGCCCCGCCCAGGTTTCAACACCGACAGAACTTTCGTATTGTGTTCAGAGTGGGAGATTGTTTGGACAAATAATTCATACCCTTGGATGGGAAGGGGAGAGTTGTTTCAGGAAAGAGGTTGTCTGTTCGTGTGCCAGGTAGGGGGGCCTAGGCCTCAACTGGCCAGTGCATTAGCCTGTCCATTAAAGGAATTGCCTTTTTATTGGATCATATCTAGCTGTTGATTGGAAAAATAAAAGTGGCCTTTAAATTTTTCACCAGCTGTGACAGGATAGAGATGGCACATCCAAAGGGTGGGCTGGAAATGGTGAGCAGTTAATGACGCCATCCTCCTCCCAGCCCTCACCCTAAAGGAAGAACCATCCATTTCCCTGACCAGTGTGGGCCCTGTGCATTGTGTAAGGTGGGCTGCGCCTCCCTGTTAAGATAGAAGGGCCCTAAAATGCCTCTCCTGAATTTCCACTCTATTACCCTTGCATGTCTCTACAAATGAAGGTGCATTAACATAGTGGAGGGGGAGGGGGGGCAGGGCAGAGAGGAATCCAGGGGGGTGAAGGCAGCATGCCTTAAAGAGGGCATGTGCGCTTTATGGCCAACAAAGACACCAGGTATGTGGTTGTGGAGGGTTCTGTGAGGGGTGAGTAGCCACGGAGATGGGAAGGGGTTGGAAGTTAAGACAGATGTCACCTAGTTCATGACGGACATATGGCCTTTTCACACTTTTAAACTGGAAGAGCCACGGATGAACTCTCCCGGGGCCACTGGACTCCTAAGACGAAAGGGCTGGCAGGACCGCAGAAGCAGCCAGTCTTTCCCACAGTGCTTAGCGGGATCCCAGCTCATCCAGCCTGCGGCCCGTGGACCGCATGCGGCCCAACACAAAATCGCAAATTTACTTCACACATTACGAGATTTTTTTGTGATTACATGTTGCAATGTATGTAATGTGTGGCCCAGAGATGCCAAAAGGCCGGATGCCCCACTAGCACCAGCTGGCTCCCCACCCACATGCAGTGTTCTAGTTTCTGTCTCCCGTCGTCCCCAGTGTGGTGTGGGGTGGTGTGGGGCAATTTTGTCCATAATCATATCCTGCGCCTTTTTGTATATAGGATCATCTCTTATAAATCTGGCTGGTTTCTCAGGTATTTTGTTTTTCAATCAGCTCTTCTTCTTTGTATCAGTGTGAAGCTTATTTTGACTGGAGGTGGGGGGTTGTGAATTGATATTATCCTAACAAAAACTAAATAATTTATTAGCTGCGCGTCTTAATCATAAGGATGAAACTGATAGGCAGAATGGTTCTCCTCTCACGATGGCTTTATGTTGACTCGCGGTTTCTATCAGCGGAGTGATTAAATTGAATTTGAACTAGAAATTGTAATTGAAATGCCGTCCACCTGGCCTGTCTGTAAGAAGTGGCTCTTATACAAAGTGCAATGTTCTTTGGGCCTGAGGATGAAATAAACAACCCTTGAAAGTTCCGTGAAATCCAGCCACCAAGCTGTTTGTGCGTTCCTTCTATTCCAGTTTCTTCTATGGTAACGAAAAACGTGGAGGCTTTTAATGAGCCTCAAACCACCAATTATATCATTTGTTTCAAAGGAGGAAAGGGGGACTTCTTCTCTTAGGTAGGATGTGAAGGTCTTGGCCAATGCTCTTGCTACAATAATTAGGAAAAAAACTCAATTTATAAATTTACAAAAAGCCTATTTTAAGAGGCACCAGAGAGCTAGGAAAGCAGTGAGGACTAGAACTAAACTTCCAAGGAGAGAGACCGTCCAGGGTCATCTGCTGACCCCGAGCTGTTCTCCACCCCTCTGTGGTCATTGACCAATTCTGGAGGGGGGGTAAGAAAACAGAGGCCCCCCGCCCCCAATCCCAGGAGGAGAGAGCCCACACCAAACACTGGGCCTGTGTCCCTGTGACGACGATTTTAGTTTTGAGGCTGCATTGTATAAAGGGAGAGAGAGCTAATCTGGAAACCTCTGAAGGGCATAATAGCAACTCTCAGAATCTTTCAGGGCCAAGGAGGCAAAGGCCCCACCAGGATCTCAGTAGAAGCCCAGGACATCTGTGCCACAGAAATAAAGGGCAGCAGAAGTACCGTGAACCTGACCAAACCTAGCCCGTTTCCATCCTGGCCCCTTCTTGGGCTGAAATGGTTAGTCCTTCACACTGTCGTCTACCCAGAGAAGAAAGAGAAATCCTCTCTGGTGGGAGCTGCAATCACCTGGAGTCAGCACTGTTTTTTGTGTCTAGTACACAATGACAAATTGTAAGACCTGCAAACAGCAATACTATATGACTGATAGTCAAAGAAAACAACATAGAACAGAAGACCCATGGATGATCAATTATTGGAATTAGCAGCCAAGGAGTTAAAAATGCACATGATTAATATGTATAAAATAGAGGAAAAATGGATAAAAGGGTGAACGATTTTATCAAATAATTGAAATCTATAAAAAAATCAAATACAGGGTCTGGCAGAAGGAAGGCCTGCGTGAGAGTGGTTGGCAGGGTAATAATATGGGTGTAATAATTTATGGTTTTAATTTGCACATTTCACCTAAAATGTCACACGGCGTGCTTGAGTGTGATATTATTATGTTATAGAATTGCATGCTTATGATTTTGTCATAACAGATTTTGTAATAAAAAGACATTATTTGTGCCGGGCCCTGTAGATATCCTAAAATGGGAAAATACAGGGAGTGGCAAAAGTAGGTTTACAGTTGTGAGTATGGGAAACAGTTTACTCTTATATTATTATTTATTAATTATTATATTTCATGCAAACAACTGTAAATCTGCTTTTGCCCAACCCTGTACAATATCCGAAATTAAGAATATATTGAGCTTAGAAGTTGACTGGAAAGAACATAGGACTAGTGAACTGGCAGGCAAGTCAACAGCATTCGAGTTCAAGTTTATAAAAAGATAGATATGGGAGACCATGTGGAGTAGTGTGGTAAAAGCTCTGTACACCTAATCTAATTCCCGGAATGAATGGGGGAAGAAGATATTTTCAAAATGATAATGGCTTAGAATTTCACCAGACTGAATCCTTAGATTCAAGAAGCACAGGGAATCCCGGGCACAGGAACTACAAAGAAAGCCACGCGTAGACACGCCATGGTAGAAATGCTGAAGACCAAAGTGAAGAGTAAAAACAACTAGAGAAAAAAGACGCATTACCTTTAAAAGAGTCACGTATCTATACCCTTGCTGCAAGGAAAGCTTTGAAATTGAGTTGCTAGCTTATTCCCAGGGGAAGTAGGACTGCAAAGGAGAAACTACAGGAAGGGAGAGGCTCCTGGGTGCTGGGTACCACCTGGGGGTGTCGGAACGCTGAGTGATGCCCAGGGGCTGGAGCCCAGGACTGTTGGCTCCGGAGTACACGAACCACTAGGAACTGTCGATCATTTGATCCCTGCTGGCTCTTTGAGACACACACAGTATATAAGGCTGTCGGCAGGATGCCAGTGCTTGCTGCATGCGTTCAGGACCACCGGGCGAGGGCGTGAGTCAGACAGTGGACAAGGGAGGCACTTAGTTCTGTGGTGGTGATGTCCCTAGCTTGTGCTCCTGTGGCATCGGACATCCCAGGGGCTCTGCCTTTAGAGACTTCCCCATCAACTGATAGCTCCTCACATCTCCAGAACCTTCTATTTTCCACCAGTTGGCTGTGTGGAAAAGAGGTTCCATAGACAAAAAGTGAACCAAGACCTAATGCATTTTTTTTTTTTATGGTCCCATACCAAAACAAAACCTTCATTCCAGATAAAAAAGAAATGTGTGGGTAGTCTGCCATGGGACCTGATTGTGTGCGTGATTATTTTAACCCATAGCACAGTTTGAAACACTGATTTGATAAATAAATATTTTAGATTATGCAGGGGCCCTTTAGGGAGAGTGATTTGCAAACTAATGGAGTCTTTAACTTGCTCCTCTTACCTGGACAGGTGGGCAGTGTAGTTCCATCTGATGCAGGAGGAAACGCGTGTTGGTGTGAAGGAATGTTTGTACTCTCCTGTATCCAGGGGGCCACATGGCTTTCTCATTCTTAAACTTAGTGTGTTGTTATCTTATTTCAGTTTCCATGTTTTTATCTATGGATAGAAAGGGGGATTAGAGAATTTTATCAATAAACCTTTGGCTATTTGTCAGCCTCCCAACAAGTATATTTATTATCACAATGCTCAAATTTTGTGTGTTCTGTGTCAGACCTGTAAACTAGTGATTTTTAAAACTTCTACATGATTGCCTAATTGTCAAAATACATTGCTTTTAGTTGACATTGATATCAAACCAATAAGATATCAGTGAAAGGACCTTCTGAGGTTAAAGTGTAAAAAACATTGGAGGTATAGTCACTATAAATGGGCATCCTGGATTTATTACAGGGCCAGAGCGTCCCTGATCTATAAAATACTAGGTCTCTGTCCTTGCTCCTTGCTCTCAGAGGGCTGTCTCAGAAGGCTGTGTAAGTCACTGTCTTAAATGATCTTTCAGTAGGAAAGTCTTGCTACCCTCTTGCTTCCTTTTATTAATTTGTTTTTGGTTGGGTTGAAGCAAGAGAAAAAGGGACAGGAACGTGAAGGATGGATGGAAAAGAAGGGAAGTGTGAGAAGAAGGGGGTGAATGAAGCTGATCAAAACCAGTGATGAAAATGGGAGGTTCACTTACTCCCTGGCTGAGCATTGAATTAATTATTATTGTTAGACATTTCTGGAGCACTGAAAGCGTAGCTTGTTTTGAGTCAGTTAAGATGTTCTGCCAGAGTCCCTTACCTCCAGGGAAATAATAACCCAACGAAATAAAGCCTGATTCAAGAGGGAAAATTACACGGCTTAAAAGAAATCAGCCACAAAGGTTTCATTTAGGAAACTGGTTGGAAGGCATTTTTGTCTTTAGAATCACGGACCACGTTGCTTGGGCAATCTCAGCTACACTTGCTGCTGTGTGAAAGTTTTAAGTGTCAAAATAATGTTTTCTCTCTCAGGTGAGATAATGTGTTTTCACACCTACACACATGTGTACCCCCAAACCTATAGGCTGGATGGGCGCCTGCCTTCAGGTGGGCTCCTAGTCTCGCTCACCTGTAGGTACATTCGGGACCCTTCAAGGACAGTGCCAATGCCAGCGCCTTTCATTATTGACACTGGGTGCAAACCTGGGATGCTTTAAGGTGAACAGCGGATCTCAGTGTAACCCTGAGAATGACAGTCTAGTTACCTGAGGTCAGAGGCCAGCAAGGAGTGCTTGCCATTGACCTCGGAGAGCTGAACATGACTGCTTACCTTCGGAGCGAGTCTAGAGGCTGCTCTCCTTTAAAAGCAGTACTTGTCATACCACCCTGAAGGGCAGAGGCTGGCGTGCTGTGGCCAGAGGGCCAGGCCAGCCTCTGCCCGTCCTCTGTGAGTATGTCAGAGACTGCAGAACACGGCCTCCCTCACTCAGTCCCAGTTACCTGGGAGAGCTTCCGCGCTACACTGGTGGCACTGGGTAGTTGTGGCAGAAACTGTAGAGTCTAAAATATTGACTCTGGGGCCCTGCATAGGAAAAGTTTGCCACCCCCGTGCTGGTGCTTCAGCTTGAGAGGCCACATTCACACAGGGGCAGCCACGAGGTGGGCCATTGCTGGGACTCTTAACACCCCTAGTCTGCGTTTCTTGCCCTCCTCTGGGCTGTTTCTTAAAATTTTTAAACTTTATTTAAAAAATTGCCTTCCAATGCCCAGGTTATCTTGCTCTCTTAGAATTCAGTGGGAAGATGTCTCTGTCCACGCACGCTGGGTTGCAATGCTGCAGCCATTTATTATAAACATCGTCCTATTAGTAGTTCGGGATGATAGCGTCGCAGTGTTTCTGTAGGTCTGGATTTTTTAACACTGAGGAGTTTGACCAAGAATTGAGAGACAACAAGGAACTCGTCCTCAGATCTGCACACACGCTCACAGACGTCTGTGCCAACCAGTCCCCACTACAGCACGCTCTGCAGTGCGAGCTTAGTGGGTGCAAGCCCCGTCAGTGTGGGCGGGGCTAGGTCGTGGCCCGTGGTTCACTGGTAGGACGATGACTGGAGCTATAACAAGGACGAGGATGTCCCTTTTAACTGTTGGGAGGTTGAACTCTTCAGTGCACAACAGTCGGTGTGGAAAGGAGGGAAGGACGAGATGGGAGCCATTTAGAGGTAGCCATGCAGTTTTTCCAATGAATAGTCAACCTCTGGGAAGCTGCGTAGGAAACTGGGAACCCTGGTGGCCTCCACAGATGGGCACAGAATGACTGGGGGACAGGCTTAGATGGGAGAGATTTTTACCTAAAATTCTGTGTACTTTCTGAGTTTCTCATCACGCAAGCTAGTTATCATTGCAGGAAATAAAAGCTAGAGTAGAGAACATTTTTTTAAGAGGAAAGTATGTAGGTACATTGCTCACACGAAGCTACCTGAGCGTCATATTGGCCAAGGTCAGCATCGCTGTTGGTAAACACCAGACTGAACTCACATCTAAACCGGAGCCCAGAAGCTGCTCCCAAGGGAGTTCAAGGATTGGCTGGTGATGGACAGGAGACAATATTCATCATCATTTTTAAATCCCCTAACTGCTGGCAAGAAAGGAACCGACGTCAGTCAGAAGTAAACACCGGCTGGTTTATATGTTTGACCGTTTCCACTTTGCTCCTCTGCTAGCTGCTTAACCTGACCCAGGAGCAGGTTAATGCAATTACAACCACTGAAAATTTCAGCGGAGTTAAGGGTTATAGAGACATAGTGCTTACTTTTAAATTATTAAAGCTTAGATTTACCAACAAGCTATGCCCACGGGTGGGTTTCTACTGCCCAATCAGACCCCAGGGACAGTTTTAGAACCTAGCTCCAGCCAGGGGGGAGCTTTCCTTGGGTGTGATCTCGCAAGCTTCCTCCCCCACTTCTGCTGCCATCTTGACAATGGGTCCCCAGAGGGGTGTGTGATTTCTGATGTTCTTCCCTGTTCTTTATTGTCCTAAACATTTTTTGATGCTTTTTTTTTTTTTACCTAAAGTAATTCTTACCTATGCAGCTTGGAAATAATTATCCTACCAAGTTAAAAAAAACTTTCACTGAAGTAGAGTATAGGCATAGACAAGCACCCACGTTATGAGTCTGCAATGAATGTTATAAGATCAGTGAATTTTCATAAAATGATGAGCAATGTAACCAATCCCTAGGTCAAGAAATGGAACCTTCACAGCAGCCAAACTTCCCTGAAGCCCTCACTTAGGTTCCTCCCACTGGTCTCTCCCAGCATCACTGTCCCCCGACTTTCACCGGCAGGTTTGGCTTCGCCTGCCTTGCCACTTCACGGAAATGGAATTACCCAGAATGTACTGCGTAGCGACGGCTCCTTTTGTTCAGTGTTACCAACGTGAGCTTCATCTGCACTGCTGCCTGAAACTGTAGGTGGTTCACTCTCATCGCCATGCGGATTTCTATTAAGTGACCACATCATGGTTTATGTGTCTGTTCTGTTGATGATGACATCCAGCTAGTTTCCAGTTTTGGGTTATTAAGGGTTGTGCAGCTGTGAACATTCTTGGGATGCTTTTTGGTGACTATGTGTACACGTTTCGGTCATGTGCAAGTTCTGGGTTACAGGGTGGCCTATGTTTAGCTTTAGCACACACAGCGGCTCTCAAGATCCCACGTGAATCAGGATCACCGGCGGGGGTGGGGGTGGCGTTAAACCTCAGATCCTCGGACAGTACATAGAGGGGCTCTGATTCAGGAGGTCTAGGGTGGGGCTCAAGGATTTGCACTTCACGCAGGTTCCAGGTGGTGCTGATGCTGCTTGTCCGGGGACCACACTTTGAAAATCTCTGCGTAGCAGAGACCGCCAAGCAGTTTCCCAAAGTATTTGTCCCAGTCTACCCTCCCGCTTGCCGTGCACGAGAGAGAGACCAAGTGCTCCGGGTGGCATTAGCCTCCTTCCTTCCTAGTGTGCGCGTGGAAGTGTGAGGGGTCGCTTCTGGTTTTCGTTTACGTTTCCCTAATGATGAGTGAAGTTGAGCGCCTTCCCATAAGTTTGCTGGCCTTTGGGCATCTTTTCATGTGAAGTGTGTGTTAAAGTCTTTTGCTCATTTTTTTTATTGGGTTGTCTTTCCTTTTCTTAGTGGGTGTCAGTCCTTTGTTAGAGTTCGTATGGCGAGCATCTTTTCCACCCTGTGGGCTGCCCTTTCATTCTCTTAATAGTGATGAGGAGAAATTCCTAATTTTAATGTAATTCATCTTTTTTTTTTTTATTTTAAGGTTAGTGCCTTTTGTGTTGCTTAAGGACTCTTGGCTTATTCCAGTGTCACAAAGAAGTTCTTTTACATATTGTTAAAAAGATTTATTTTTCCTTATATTTAGATTAAAAAAATCACCTGGAATTGATTTTTGTGTTTTGTTGAGTTTCAGGTACTAATCTTCCTTAAGACCCTGTTTAAAATTCACCTCTTTGTATTCATTTTTGGTACTTTTTTTAAAAAAAAAGATCAATGCCATATAGCAACTTTTAGAAAATTCAAGAATTTTTTTTTTTAACGTAGAACTGAATTGAAAGCAATACTTCAAATAATAAAAGCTTTATATTCATTCAGGATAGGCTTACTTTTGACAGAGCCAAATTTAAGGCAGTTATTGAAACTTTTAAGTAACATAAAGCACTTTTTTTTCATCTTGTGCCAAAACTATAATGCCCACAATAATTTATATTTAATTTTTAATACAGTTATCTATCATGAGTAATTATGTGGGCTGCTCCCAGTATTCCATCCTCTGTTATGTGGTTTTTCTGAAGACTGTGGTTTCTTTGTGTAGCTACTGGGAGTTATTACCTTGCTGATGAATCTCTCTTCTGAAGAGATAGCACTCGGAGTCTCAGAGTTGTGTTTTTTCACCGTAACTCACAAAACAGACACGGTGTCTAGGTGCTGCCGGCCTCTCTCGGAGACGTGGACACAAAGCTCCCTTTGTGTTCGGGGAACTATTTCGGCAAGACTGTGTTACTTTGTGATAAATACCTTTAAAACTGGCTGAAAGAATTGATTAAAGTCACGCCACATGTTTTGCCATGTAATTTTGGATCAGCCTGCTTTCTTTGGCCAGCAGCTTACTCGGGTAGTTAAGAAAGCCTGTCAGTAATTGGTGGTCAGACTGGCCGTGCCGTTTTGCTTGGAAGGGATGAAATTTGGCTTAGAAATTCAACTGAGGACAAGTAAGAGCTTTTAGAAAGATGGAAGACTCTGTCGTCCATCAGCTGGAAGGTCTGTCATTCAGGCTCCCCCTTTCACCCCCAAGGAGCAGATCCCTCTGGAATGTAAGCTAAGCGCCCCGAGGCCAGGCACTCGTGAGGTTTGTTCCCCACTTTGTCTGCATCATCGAAAGCAAAGCAGTGCTCGCCGGGCACTGGTGGTTGCTCAGTTACAATTTCTGAATCGAGAGTTGGAAGGACTCAATCCTCATGCCTTTAAAAGGGTGGGACGCAGGTGTGCAGGGTTAGGGGGCTGGGCGGTGGCTTCTGTCTGTGCCTGCTGTCCTCCTCGGTCCATTCGAGGGCCTCGGTAGGGAGGGAGTGCTCAGACACTGGCTCCCGGATATTCCCCACCCCGGCTGGCCCTTTTGGGCTCGGAGCCTGCAGAGGGTGCAGACTGCTCCCTGCCCCCACCTCCACCTGTGAGGAAGGGCTGAAGATGGGCCCAAATGGCAAACGTTTGGGGGAGGGGTCATGCTGTTCCTTCTGGTAGAGGGGGGTTTAGGAAAGGGGAATGTGAGATAAAAGGATGACTACAGTTATGGACAAGTTTAGGGTGTTTCAACACTGTTAAATTAACAGGAGGGGCTCAGTGAATTCAGCCAACCAGTATTTAATCAGAAAACAAACTATGGATGGGGTTGTAGGTTACACATGATTATGATTTCATTTAATTAAAAATGTGAGTGAATACGAGGTTTGCTTTAAGGTCTGTTTAAGGTCTTCCTGACGCAGCCAAAAGGAAATACCTATTTAATGGAGCTGGTGTTAGAAGGAGCATGTTTGAGGGCGTTCGAGTCAGAGCTGGCTGGGAGTACCTGAGTGGACGCGGTGACTGCAGCCCCTTTTCTTGTCGGTGGGCTCCGGAGCGGGGAGAGCGAACACGAGACGGCATGCCTTTCCACCTGCGGCTTTCCACACCAAGATGCACGTGCCAGTGTTCATTGGTTTTAGATTAGTCCCAATACGTGTGGTCTACTTATTCAACTGAGAGAAATGGCCTCAAGCACTCGACTGCCTTTTCCTTCTCAAGTTTTTATCCGCCGCTCATCTTTGGTGACGCATTTCTGACCTGCTTTTCTAGTTCCCCCTCTGCGTTTGCTGTAGTAATGTCTTCTCAGGGTCTTTGAGGGGAGGAGCCCACGGTGCCTGAGGCAAAGTCGTCCTTTGCTGAGCCTCTTAGACTTGTATGTGTTCCTTTAACCATGTCACAAGGTGGAAAGTAGGTATAGGGGGCATGGAGCCTTCTAGAAGAGCATCCAGCCTTGCCTCTGTACTGCTCCCAGGGAATGAATGGCCAAGCCCACGTTTCCTGCAACGAGGACGTGTATGGATGCATGCTGCTTTCTCGGTGGTTTTTGTGGTCACCGGTAGGCTGTTGACTTTGAGTATGTATAGTACTTAAGAAAGCTTTAGAGAAATTGCATCTGAGAAATCTCATACTTTAGTACTTACTATCCTTGGACAATACAATCAGTAAGAGAACTTTTCTATGCTATATAGTACAAAAGACCAGTTCATATAGCTTATGAGCAAGAACATTGCTTAGATATACAATAGTATTTAACTTATAAAGCATGCTATAAGATTATTCTAAAGTTTCATTTAGATGATAATGATATTACAAATAAGGTGGTCATCATAAGTAGACTGTTTATCGAGTGGCAGGTGCCCTGGAGTTTTACACATATTATTTCAATGAAGCCATAGATAATCTTGTGAAATAAGTATTAAAATGCTTTACAGATGGCAGAATCATGTAGTTGAACCTGTTTGTCCGACTTCATAGCCCTTGTTATCCATTACTAAGCTGAACCTTTGGGTTCAAATGAAAGCTCACTTCTGGGTATGCAAGAGAAAGATACTATTTAGAAAAAGTTGCATTGAAAAACTCGAGTAAAAGCCATGGACTTGTACCTTTAAAAGATCTTTGGCAGAGCCGTGAGTATAAGGAGTGGCAAAAGAACTAGAAATTACTCATTGGAAAGAGTCATTTAACATACAGGAAAGTTTGTTGAGCAACTGCTATGTGCCAGGTAACGAGCTATACCATGGAATAGATCACGGCAGTCCTGCCCTTCTGATCCTGTAGCCTAGAGAGTAAGCATGTCGCTGTGCCTTATCTTCCCTGAGAACTCAAGTTCTCTCTCTCTCTCTCTCTTTGAGAGAAATTCATTAAAATACAATGCCTGCTTGACTTTCTAGCTTTATGACTAAACGGTTTCATGACAAGAATAGAAAATTTTTGTCCAAGACAGGAAATACATAGCGCATGAGCAGATGGGCATCTTTGAAGAAATGTTTTTTTTCTGTTCATACTGGAGTATCATACAGTTATTTTCCCAAAATGTTGAAATTGGTATAAAATATTTTTAGAAACCATCTGGGGTAAATGTCTTTTTTCCCCGTCCCACTTGTGTGGAGAAGCCTGAAAATGGGGTGCGTTTCCTAAGAACATTGAGAAAGAGTGAAGTCAGAGAGAAGAGTGAGTAGAAGTTCCAATCAGCCCTTTTCTGACATAGTCAGAACTGTTCAGTACCTGGCTGGTGTGGCTCAGTGGATTGAGCACTGGACTGTGAATCAAAAGGCTGCTGGTTCAATTCCCAGTCAGGGCACATGCCTGGGTTGCAGGCCAGGTCCCCAGTAGGGGGCATGTGAGAGGCAACCACACATTGATGCTTCTCTCCCTCTCTTTCTCCCTCCTTTCCCCCTCTCTAAAATTAAATAAATAAAATCTTCAAAAAACCCCCCATAAAAACTGTTCAGTCACGCTCTGAGCCGTCATGGGAAATGAGAGCCGACAGCTGGAAACTGCTCGCATAGATTTTCCATTTGTTCTTTTCAGTAAGATGTATTACATCACACCAAGAAGAGTTGACATACTTAACATCCTTGCTGTAATACCCCAGTAAACCTGCCTGATTTTCACAAGTCCAGGTCCCATGAAATGACGCCCTGTGGACATGTTAGAATGGGGCCGTGTTTCCAGGGACACGAGGATGTTCCTGCGCTTTTCTCGCATGTCCCAGTGCAAAGTTGTCCTGACTTTCAGTTTCCTGTTCTCCAGACCACGCATGAGCGGGAACAGCGACAAGGAAGGAGGTGGACCTGCTCCTTGGTTTCTGCTGCCGCTGCCGTGGGTCCTGCCTGCGGTCACTGAAAAGCGGTCCTCCAGAAAGTAAAAACTGACACGGAGAGCCAGCAGGTGCATTGCGAAATGCAGGGATTCACCTCTGAAATAACAGCCCATAGCTCAGGGTTCCTCCTGTACTCCCACTTTCAAAGCCAGAGTTGGAATCCTGGAGGCCTCTCTGGAGACAGGGTGGAGTGGCCCCCAGCTGATGTTTATTTGGAGTCGTCCTTGGAGGTCCTCAGCGGCCCTTGTCAGAGGCGCCGGTGACGGGGACAGACAGCATTGCCGTCTGAAAGTCAGTCTGGGGCTCTATTTGTGTCTAAGTTTTCCCACTAGACTTTTCATAAAAGGCACATTTAAAAATGTTAAGTTTATTTTGAAAGATATATTGTCTTATTTTTTTGTCATCTTTTTTTTTCTGGGAGTGTTTCTATTTCTGTGTCTCTTGTTGCAATTTGCATGATGTGCTAACCAAGAAGGAAAAGATGTTGACTAGAAAGTGTAAGCATTTAGCAACTTATCAGATGAAGGGATCATCACTCACCAGGAACCAGGCCTCCTGTAATTTTCTGACCACATGTCATTTTTGTAGAGCAGCCACTCGGCTCCTGGGAGTAAATGAAGTGATGGGGAACTCTGACAGTGATGAGGACTGCCACGCGTCTGAGTCTGTGCTTTGGGCTGAAACCGTGTTATTTGTTACTTTGCTTTGTGAATCTGAGTCTACAGTGAAATGTCCTTGGGGGATGCAGTTCTAACTACATTATGTTCAAGCTCAGATTTGGAGAAGTTAGGTTACATATGGACGCCTAAAAACATGAATGCGCTTCTGAAGCTTCTCATTCTGAGAACTGGAAGCTGCAGTTATTTTTAGACTGCAGTTGAATGGAGACAGTGATCTATTGGTCTGGTGCCTCTTTTTATGACATTACCTTTGAGGTGTTGCATATTTTCATGCTTAGAAATTCCATCTAACTTTGTAAAGGGCTCTGAGGATTGTATTGTACCTATTCTTTGCTCCATACCTCCCACAATGGCTGTTGTCTGAAAGCAATGAGCCCTGACCCGATGTCTGATCTGCGGGGTGCGTGTCACTTGGTTCATCTTCAGCCCATGAAAGGCCGAAGGGGGTTGTTCTCCTCAGGTCAGCATTCTGGGCATGAGGCCACAGCTGTTCTTCCACTGCAGGAGAGGTAGCCTGAGGGTCAGAGCGGCGGTGAGGCTGCCTGTCCCTTTATATTTCAGACTTTCTCCAGCAGCCAGGTTACAAGCCCAAGTGCAGTTTTCCTGTGAAAATCAGGATGGTTATTCACATGGAAATTCAGTTCACCAAGCACAGGGCCAGAGCCCTGCCCAATTCCAGGGGCCCTGTTCGTCCTGCAAGTGTGCCGTGGCAGGGTTGATCAAACAACGCCGTCTCTAACCACAAAGGAAGAAACTGCTGTTTAAAATTCATCCTCAAGTCCATGACTTTTAATATAAAGCAGAGAACTTGAGCGAACAGCTTGTGCCTGCAGCCCATTATGCCAATGGTATTGGAAACACTGGCAGCAGATTATTTTCCAATCAATGTCAATGTCCAAGGCCAAGGCTAGACGGGTATGAATAAAAGTGAATTCAACAGCCTTGATTAAAGAAGCTTGGAAAATCAGGAACACCAGGCTGTAAGTGGAAGTATTGGGGTGGGGCTTGGGGGTGGAGGATGTTTTAAAGAACCTACAGCTGATTTTATGTTTTTTCATTCTCTTCCACCTCCTCTCCTAGTTTTTCCTCTTTCTCCCAGATGACAGAGACTGTTAGTTGATCCCCATACTTTATCGCCGTTTCAATCGCCAATTCTTAGTGGGGTGCATGGGCTTCTTCCTAACCCCACTATACCTCTCAGTCTCCTTTGTAGCTGGCTGAGGCTATGAGGGTAAGTTCTAGAATAGGAACAGGTGAGATGAGTGCACACTCCTTTTCTTCTCCCTGGTTTCAATGAGGATGAGGTAATAAACCATCTTAGACCATGAAGATGAGAGAATGATGCTAAGGATGGCAGGGTCACAGGCAGACGAATCCTGGGTCCCCGACACCTTGATGGCTCATGTCAGTCCCAGACTCTGTGTGTCCAGATCTCTGGGTGGAATAGAAATGAACTCTTCTTGTTCAAACCACCACTCCATCAGGTCTCCTTGTCACAGCAGCTGTCCCTATGACCTGACCACCCTCCCTTCCCACTGGACCTCCCTTACTGCCTCATCCCTCCACTCCCTCATCCTTTTTCATACCTCCTGTGGGACTGTCCCAGGGGTGGGCAGTGCCTCTCATGCTTTAGTTTGAATGAATATCTATGGGGTGGACTTTCTTCCTGTGCAGAAGCCCAGGTCATGTCCTGGAGGGTCTGGTTTAAGACGTCTTGGGTGAGGTGTAAGATTCTGGAATTGTAGCAGGCCCTCAGGGACTTAGACGGAGGTGTTCCGTGGCCTGCACTTGGAGAAGCATTGGTATCCACGTCCAGCAGGAAGTAGGTGCACAACAAAAGCACTCGAGAGAATGGCCTGCAGTGGCCCTGGGGTCCACCAGTGCTGCACACCGATGTAACCTGCAGGGTATAAAACAGCTGCTTCAGGGACTCAGCTGCCTCAAAAGTCTCGGGTGATATAGGGGTTTATAGCCGTAATACAAATAGCAACACAAAAATGAATAATAATACAAGGATAAACTGTGTCTCCCATACTCACAACTGTAAACCTACTTTTGCCTCCAACCCTGTGTAATGGTTTAAACAACAACTATCCCATCAGTTATTTGGTACAATGGAGATGAAAACAACTGGTTGGCCCAGATTTTCCATGTTCTACCAGTTGCTTTTTGTATGATAGTTATATTACTTTAGAATGCAGATTTTTGTTATTGGTAGCTTGTAAAGTTTGTTGAATGGTCCTATGTTTTCTGAGGTTTTCAACTCTTCATTTGTGAGTGGAAACATGTGTGATGCTCAGTGAATGGCATTTAGTTAATTAAGATAATCCACAAACAGTTGAGTTCTTGTGAGATGAGCTTTGTGCTGGGCATGAGAGATGTGAAGATGAACAAAACAGGCTTGCCCGCAAGCTTTGTGCAGTCCACGGGGGCAGGCGGGCCATCCAGCACTGGCTACCCAGTGAGAGCAATGCTCCCGTGGAGGCATGTACAGGGGCTTGGGGCCAGGGAGGCTGACCTGACTCAGCCTGAGGATATCAGAGGTGGCTTCCCCAGGGGGGAGGTCTCTGAGTCCCTGAGCTGAGCAGAAGTTAGACAGGCCGGGAAGGTGGCCAGGTGATGGGAAGGGGAGGCTGCTCAGGCCAGAGAAGACGGTGTCTGTCATGGCCCAGGATGAAGCACCCTATGGGCAGCACTGTGGGTTCTTTCTGGGGCAGTGGGAAAGGGATGGTGAGAGGACCCGCTTCATCCACGGTGTGGAATTTATCCTCAAGTGCTGAGGCACCATCGGACAGTATTGATTGGAGAAGGAAAGTCACCACCTATCAGTTACAGAACAGCACCCTGGCAGTGCCTGGAGGATGGACTGGAAAGGAGTAAGTGGGAAGACAGGACTATGCAGTGAAACATGATGACAACGTCAACCAAGACTGTGGACGGAGGGAGGATGGTGAGATGTGTAAGTGGAAGAGGCAGGGCTTAGTGACTGGGATGCAGTGAGAAGAGGAAGAGGCTGGGGTTGTGTGCAGTTTCTGTTTCGGGCAACCGGTTGGCTGGCTGTGTCGTTCACTGGGGAAGCAAATTGGAGATGATGAAGAGGTTTGGGCTGAGGGTGGGGAGAGGGGAAATTTTAATGTAGTTAGGTTTACACATGTTGAATTTGAGGAGGCTGTAGGTTATCCAGAAGGCAATTTGTCTGTGGTTCTGAGGCCCAGGCAGGAGGTTTTGGTCTCAAGACATAGTTTGGAGAGTCATAAGCATATAGGTGGTAACAGAACGTGTGTACAGGAAGGGCTTCCCCGGGAAGAGGGTATACTGAGAGTCAAGCAGAGGACCACACAGATTAACCGGAGACTTGTTCAGACCCAAAGGTCTGCAAAACCCCCATCTCTTCGTGAGGCTGTCCCGATCACAGTCCCCGGGGGGACTTCTTCACATCCTCCTCACTGCACCCGAATCACCGTGTCATAGGATCAGTGTAACACACATCTTGCTATGTCATGTCTAATTGTAGAGAGAGACGTCTGTCGCTTTGTAGGCCAGGTGGTGAGAACCTTAAAGACTTGATCCTGTTTTATGTAACCTGGATCTGGACACAGTCCCTGTGTCAGGCCTCAGGGCACTTGCCTAATGACAGTTTAGTGAGGGAAGGAATGATTCAATTCCTATTTGATTTATCTATCAATCATCTGTCTATCAATCTATCATCTATCTTCCCTGTTCAAGTCTTTCAGTGCTGGCCACACTATTGAGCTGTTTTAATATTCATTTCTTTGCAAAGTTGTTTACATGAAGTTTCCCTCTTCTGAATTAAAAAACAACCTCAGTGGATTATTGGAGAACACATTTTTCCTGTTCCTGCTCTTCCTTCTGGCCCTTCTCGTTTCTCACCATTCTGGGTTTGTCTCAGAACTTGGTGTCTTTTTCTAAAGTCGTTTTTGCTGGTCTTTGCTCATAAACTGGCTGTCTTGGTTCCAGTAGGATTTATGGCTTTGGAAGTTTTTCTTTCACTTGTGACTATCGATACATTGGTTTTAAATCAATATTATGTGAAAGAGAAAAACTAGATTTAGTGAAAACAGGTTTTTTTTTTTTTTCAAGTTATCTGTCATTTAAAAATGGCAAGAGAAAACCAAGGAGTTGAGTTGAAGGTCGCTATAAAAACAAAACCAAACCCTGTTTTATCTGTGGTTTTGCTGAAATTTTGAAGCTGGTTTTATTTCTCTCATAAATGGTTGGCAGTATTTAGCTCTTGGTTTAGCTTATTTCTTACATTTAGGTATTTATTCATGCTGCCCAGAAGATGCCAACGAATATTTCAAAAACCGAATGCTAACTGAATACGCGTTTTTGTTAACCTGGAGCATGTAGTGAAGACAGACACTGAAACAGCTCCTTGCAGAGTTCAAATCGAAGGACTGTGAGCATTCTTCTTTTTTCAGAACAGCCTGCCTCTTAATGCGTTTTAGAGGCAGGAGAAGGTATAATATGTGCATATTCGTGCATTTTGGGGAGACATTCTGAAGGGACTGTAAGCATATCAAATTACGTTCTTAATTTGTCTGGATATGGAAAATTGGAGTGTTTAGTTGCTCCATCTTGGGGTTCCAGGGTTTCTAGCACAGTTTCTGTAGCTGTTTGCTTTAGCACCATGCAGGTGGGCCTTTCAAACATGGCCTAACCAAACCCTGCAGAGGCCTCTGAATCCGGACTCCTGGGGCAGGCAGGTGTCTGTACTTTAGGCCCCTGGGGAGCCCTGTGCCCACTGCGGGGTGAGAACCACTGCTTAGAAGAGCGGGTCCTGGGAGCGGCGGGGATTCCATGCTGTGGGCAATTGGCAACGTCACTCAACGTGAGAAGAGGCACATGTGTCTTCATTGCAATGGGAGACCCTGGGATTGCAGCCTAGAAGGGGAATTGCTTATGTGGCAGCTGTGCAGACTTTAATCTTAGGTTTGCAACCGTATTTAGTCAACACTAGTCATTATCCGATGTTTCCATGGCCACCTAGACTCCTGGAGGGCAGGGACTGTTCTGCTCTCTGCAGCCATATCCTCCTCACGCAGCTTGTCGACAAGAAATATTCAGTACGTCCTTATTTACCGATAGACAGGAAAGCTATCCAGGTAGCTTGATGTAAGAATCCTGTATGACCCCCTGCCTCCCATACACACTTGTCCCCGGCCATGCACAAACACCGCCCCCCCCAAGTATTTGCAGTGCCAAAGGCTGCTGTCAAATGGCTGCGGTGGATGAGCCTCACTCTGCCGAGAGCCCGGAGGAAAGCCAGCATGCTGTGAGTGCGCGTGGATCCGCTCGCATTTGCAGACGGTGCTGTTTGGGGTATATCTGTTCTGATTTAAAAAAAAAATCAATTACAGTTGGCATTCACTATTTCGTATTAGTTTCAGGTGTACAGTGTAGTGTTTAGACAATCATGTACTTTATAAAGTGACCCCCCCCCCCAATCTTTCCAGTACCCACCTGGCATCAGATGTAGTTATTACAATATTGCTGACTGTGTTTCCTGTGGTGTGTTTTATGTCCCCGTGACTGTTCTGTAGCTACTGATCTGCACTTCTCGGTCCCTGCATGTCTTTCACCCAGCCCCTGCCTCCTCCCCTCCGGCACCCACGAGTCTGTTTCTGTTCTGCTTGTTCATTTATGTTGCCCTTTAGATCCCACATCCACTCTGTTTTAAGTGTGACCTCAGAGCTGGGCGCATGTACTGTGAACCTGGGGGACTTCCTCTGAGAAACTGTCCTACTGGATGTGAGCATTTGGATTCCCACAGCATGCTCGACCTTTCTTTGGTGTTTGCTGGTCAAGTGTATTTTGTTTAATTATCTGACTTAAATTATGAGTTCTTTGAGGACGGAACATCTCCTGGGTGACATACAGCTGGCTTTGGAACTCTGGGTTGAGGGCTCCAAGTCCCTCTTTGCACCAAATCATGACCTGATACGATGCTAAACCGTTGTTCATTGTTGTTGTTATCGACCCAAAGGGAATGGTATTTGACAGATTCTGATCAGATAGGTAGTGGACATAAGGTTTTGGGAATAGGAAAGGGCTTAGGACATTTTTATTTGGACAGAGGAGAGGAGAAAGTTCTGGAAAGCAGGGCTTGGTTAGTGAGAGGAGGGTAGTGGGGGAGGCAACCCCATGAGAGGGGCTCCTCGGGCCGCAGAGGCCAGCATGCAGACGGTGAGTGTGCCGACGGGCAGTCACCACTGGGTAGTGTGAGCATGAAGGAGGCATCAGGAACGCAGGCTGGGGGCTACGCCACGATGACAGAGTCTGTCCCCTTTTGATGCTCTTGTTGCTCAGACAGGATCTGGGCTGACTAAGGGGAACACACAAGTCGGCATCTTTTGTAAAGACTGGGAAGCAGAACTCACAGAACTCACAGATGCTGCACAACAGGAAGGCCGGCTCCTTTCAGCCAGTGGTTCTCGGCCCTCGTTTCCATGGAAAACATGTTGCTGGTGGGCGTTGACCCGTGCCTAACTTTTTATTGGAAAGATGAATAATTAGAGAAGTGACGACCACTTCAGATGTTCTCTGAGAATGTTTTCTGAGGGTGTCTATTTATGTCAAGAGGATAGAATGAAATGCAAAGCAAACAAGTGTTTTAATATTAAATTAAAAATTAAATTTTAATGGTGTAATATCTCAATATTCTGTAGTATCATTAACACTGTCAAAATGAATGTAATCCTTCAATATTTAGGGGGAATAAGCAGACACAGTTGAACACATTATCCACAGTTGAATTGAATCAGCCAATGTGGTGGATAAATTAGGCTTTACCTGGGTGATAGCAGCGAGTTTTTGGTTGAAGTTTGACCAGTGGCATGTGTGATTCTGTGAACAGGAGGAAGCATTGTCTAATGGGAAGGTTCTGAAATTTTATCATGCTTAAGTATCATCTACCTGCAGAGCTTCTTAAAACACAAATTTAAGTGGGGCCTTCCTGGGCGCCACTCCCCGATACCCTGATTTGGTGGGCCTGGAGCAGGGGCCGGAATCTGCGTGCTAAACAAACTCCCAGGCAATGCTGAGGCCGCTCATCTGCGGAACCCCTTTGAGTAGCAGGGGCCTAATAGAATTGGAAGAGGCAAGTTCAAAGGCATAGGAGCTGGATGCATGTTTTGTAGTCAAAATTCTGACCACTAAACCAAACCAGTATGATGCTCATTAAATTAATTTTACTTTTAATATTATTTTTCCTAACCAAGGAAAGGAAGGGCATGGATTTCTATCAAATTTCTTTACAGGACAACTTGGCATTGACTCTGACTTCTTAAAATTATAATTTTATTGATTCTCCGTTTTATTAAATAAATGTTCCTTGAGCTTGCTTTAGCTGGAGAGGGAAATGAGTTTTCAGTGCAATTTTTCTGCCCATCTAAAGCCTGCTTGTTGAAGTGCAGAAGAAATACTTATTTCTACTGAACCAAAGGGATGAACAGAGATATGTTATCACTCGTATGAAGACAAACGAAAAGTGTAGTTGGTTGTTATGGCTGGTTCTTGGGTTGCCAAATATTAGGTCCAACATTATCCTAGTTGTTTCATTAATGGTGCTTTTGGGTGAGAGTAACACTTAAATGGGTAGACCGAGTAAAGCAGGTTTCTCTCCCCAATGTGGTGGCCCTCATCCCATCAGTTGATGACCTGGATAGAACAAAAAGCCTGGCTTTCCCACAAGTAAGAGAGAATTTGTCCTGCTTGACGGCTTTTGAGCTGGGACATTGACTTTTTCCTGTCTTTGCACTTGAACTGAAACATTGGCTCTTCCTGGGTCTTGAGGGTACTAGCCTCCAGGGCGGAACCATACCATCTGCTCTCCTGGGTCTCTGATCTGTGGGCTTGGACTGGAACTACACCACTGGCCTCCTGGGTCTCCAGCCTGCTGTGTCATCCTGGAGATCTTGGGACTGTCAGCCGCCATTGGCACATGAACCGATTACTTACACTCCCTCCCTCTGGCCCTCCTTCCCTTGCTGCTGATAGTTCTGTTTCTAGGGAGATCCCTACTACAGTTACATTATAGCCTTTTCTCTCTCATTTTGTCTTGAATGTTTACAAATGTGCTGTAGCTTCCATGATGTCTGGAAAGGTAGGGCTTGGAGGCCATGCTCACACGATGTTTTGTGCCTCGGGAACTCTTCATTTGTCAGAGGCACCCGGTGAACAGGGGCGAGAGACGACTCACACTGCAGCTCGCCAGCCCAGCGCGAGCGGGAGCCTCACTCCGGCTCTGCTGTCGTCCCCCCTGAGCATGTGTCAGCCTAGGGTGTCACAGCGTAGCTCTGCCATCCAGGCCTGAGCAGGACCGGGAGGACTGAGGAGGGACAGTGACCTGGCAGCAGGCGGGCCGGTCACTGAGCACTCACAGCGTCATCACAGGCTGCCTGTCCATCGTGGTATCTTACAACCCAAGTGTCATCCTCTGAAGGCCCTTCGTCCGTCTCCACTGCCCACGCCAGTCGCGGAGAGACAGCGTGCTTCACTTTCAAAGAAACCGTGCCCTTGCACGACTACTACCCTGGTCTTCTCGAAGAGACACTTGGCTTGAAAGAGGTGTGGCCTCATTACTGGTGTGAATGTAGACACGCACACATATGCACAGAGAATCCTGTGTGAAGCATACAGGAGGAAGTAAAATCTCTCCTTTTCTTAACAATACTGACTTCATTAGGAACATGGAGATGTTTTCTTGAGTTGCCAGAAAAAAAAATAGTCCTTTCAGCTGAAAATGGGAAAGAATTTACTAAGTTTGAAAAACTAAAAATAATTCCTGGCTGGTTTTATTCCTGTCCTCTGTATTTAGAGGAATTTACTCCTGGTACTATTATTACAGGAAATTCCAAAGGCGTGAACATTTTCTGGTACTTTCATAAAGACAGGTGTTTATGTTTTGTTTAATTTAGACATGGAGGAAAACAGTTTTGCTTTGTATGAGATGAAGTATGTAGTGGATTCCATGACCAGGTGATTTCGTGTAAGATTTAGATTAAAAAAGCATTTAAACATTTATAGAAGAGAAATAGAGTGTCGCAGTTACGTAAAGCATCGCTCAAACTGGACTGCAGTCCATTACACACACTGGCTCTTCACACAAACGCTAGGCCCACCTACACTGCTGCTGCGGGCAGGGTGGGGTGATGCATCTCCACAGCGTCAGCTTTTGTGAAAGTGGTCCGTGCTTGATCGTGATGAACGGGTCTGATTTCTGGGGGATGTCCTGGTATTGGCTGGCCGCTGAGTAAGTAAAGGGATTGAAGAGTGATGAAATATTCAAATGTCTTAAAAATGTGAAGACTAAAGTCTGCTGAAGAGCATCTCTGTTGCTTCTGGTCTCAGCCCTTCTGAAATCTTGTCTATCAGTTCTGGAGCATGGGAACACCCTTCTCAGGTGTGTCGATATTGTCCCTATGTAGGACCAGGGTGAAGATTTTCAAAACATTGACCTCTGGTTTAGAATGTCCTTGGACCACAACTCTGAATTTCCAGGGTCACTGTGCCCCTCCCCAAGGTCCTATAAAAATTCCGTCTTGGCTTATAGCTGGCACTTCTACTGCACTGGAAGTGGGCTTCCGGAAAGGAGAGCTATGCAGTGAAGAGAAGCTTCTGCATGGCCCTGAGTTCAGTTCTTGTGAGTTTTATACAATCATCACTGAGCGGCGTTTCAATTCCTCTGAACTGAAGAAAGCTGAAAGAAGCTCTGTTTGTGGGATAAGCCCGTGACATTTGCCAGAGTGTGTTCCTTAACCCTATTTTTAACCATCAACCGAACATGTACATTCATTAGAGCCTCTGATGCCACAGGTAACTGCATAAAATTCTTATTCAACAGCTTTGACTGAAATCCACCCTGGACTTGGCCTTGGTACTGTCATTCATATGTTTGCATCAAACAAAATGATTATTGAGAAACTCGGTATTGCTTGGCTAAAGGGAGTATCTCCTGGATACCCCCAACCTACTCCTGTCCTCTCACATGGGGATCTGTTATCTGTATCCAATTACCTGGAAGGGGAAGGTTGCCGGGCTGCCCAGTGGAAGATTTTAAGTCCTTCTACTCTGGGTCTGCTGCCTTTTCAGATCAATCTTTCTGCTAATGACAACCAATACTTTCATATGTGATTACAGGCCCGCTCCATCTTTTCATGAGCCGAGACTCTTTGGAATCATACGTATTGATCTTTTTAATAGAAGTCAGGAAAAATAAAATTACTCTGGCTTCTTGCGGCAAAACGATGATAAATGAGAACTTAGAAACTTATGGGAGAAATTTTTTTCTGCCTTGGATTATTTTAATCACTAAAAATGATTGTCTTTTTAATAATATTTGCTTTCCATTATGCACATTTGCAGCAAAGCCAAAAATTGTTTCTGGATTGCTTTAAGAAACCACATAGAGGCAGGGGCTTGTCAGAATTCCCGTACCTGCTGGTGGCTCAGGTGCGGCGGCCCGACAGGAAGCACGGAACCGGCTCTGGAGGCTCTGCAGCAGTCTTGGCGTGGGCTTCACGGGGCCACTTTCAGTGGAAGAGAACTTGCTGAACTACATGTATATGTTTAAAACATTTGATTAAAAGCTCATTGTTAACACTATTGTCTTAGAAGCAAACTTGTATTCCTATTATTATCCCTCCTTTTTGACTTCTGCTTGGCCAAGAATTATTCCCCAAGAGAGTTTTCTTTCTTGTGCCGATAAAGTGTATGCAATTTCTCGCCTGTGGTTTTGGTTGCTTTCTCTGTGTCTGGTGGTTTCAGGTGGTGCCGTTGATGATGACTGGGAATTGAACCTTTGGGGTCATGGTTGTATCACCTTTTCTCCAAAACCTAAAACTACAGGACTCCTTTGGGCTCTCATTTTGGAATGTGAGCTTTCTGTTTTACATTTGAGTCAAGTCCCCTGTTCCCAGCTTAAGACAGACGTGCTTCCTTGGCTTTGGGGGAACATGAAGCCAACACCGAAGATCAAAGAGAGTCAGTGCCCCTCCGCACAGATCAGATCTCCGCTGGCATGAAGCAGTGGACGAGGACCAAACCATCGCGGGTGTCAGGACGCGGCACAGCCTCAGGTTGCTTTGCTTGGCCCTGGAGACCTGTGTGTGAGAAGGAAAACTTGTCCCACCAGGAGGCCGTGTAAATAGCCTGCAAGGCCCACAACATTGTTTCACGGTGACGTCGAGGCAAATTCCTCTGTCTGTCCCCTCCCTCCCTTCTCCCGAAACCTGACAAAAGGAAAGAACAAACTGTGTTCCCTGCGCTTGCCATTTAACTTGATTTAACCCAGTGCCACGAAGACCTGTTGGAAGTGTGCTGTGTGCCAGGCAATGGGGATCCAAGACTGAATGGAGGAGACAGGGTTTCAGATTGTCTGTACAAAGCTGAAGGTCCCTCAAGGAAGGAGGCCACCAGGCCTTGTTACAAGTCTGAGGACTGTGGCTAAGCCTTGAGTACAGAGTGACCCTGGAGAGTACGAGGGGGAACCCCCCCACAAAACAGAATTATCTACTAGAGGGAGGGCCCCTTTTGGTACAGGCTTCCCTGCTAGGGGAGTGTTCTAGGAACTCTGTATCAGTGGACCAACTGGCATTGTTGTGAGAGGCTGCATTTGGCTTCAGTGAATTTTTTTTTCCCAAGACTCTTCCAACACGTTTGCCCATTTCATGAGGGGCAGTTTACAAGCGCTTGGCACCTTGTACATGGTGCTGAGTGTTCAGCAGTTTTTGTCCCAAAATGGCATGATCCCCATGCCCCACCTTCCCTATTCACCCCACCTCGCCCCAAGTGACTTTTTTTTTGTTTCTTGGGTGAAAAAAGTCCTCAGTGGGAAATGTTTTGCTGATGTGGAAGAGGTGAAACAAAAAACTGCTGAAGCACTACAAGGCGTCAAAATCGACGAGTTCACAGACTGTTTTGAGCAGCGGGAAAAAGTCTCGATAGGTATACTGCATCACATGGAGAATACCTTGAAGGTGACCAAAGTTTAAAGGTGTAGGAATAAATACACAGTTTTTACAGATGGGTTCTGGGTGTTTGGGTCCCCCCTCGCATGTACAGTTTGACCTGGAGGCTCGTGGGAAGCCGTGTCCGAGTGGAGAACTGGAGAGTAGGAGTCAGCCAAACGGAGGCAGGAGAAGGTGGAGGGTGGACGGTGTCTGGGCCTAGGAACTGGCTCGAGTGAAAGCAGGAACTGGAGGGCCCGGTCCTCGTGAGGAGTGGGAATACCCCAGCATGGAGCACCGAGCAAAGGCCCGGACACCTGGGTAATTGGTTCCTAATGCCGCCCGGGGATCCAGGTGGTTGGTCTCTGAGCTGAAATGTGCTCACACTTGGGGACAGAGGTGACTCTAAGGCCAACTTCGGACCTCAGCTGCCGAATGGGCCGTGTGGGGTCACCTTCCTCTAGGCTACTCCGCTTGGCCGCTTCACTGTTTTTAATGGAACGGCAGTGTCTGTACAATTGTTTGAATATTTCTAGAGTTTTGTCTTAATTTGTAAAAATGAGTAGAAAGTATTAGAACCCGAATACTGTTACCTGGGATAAGAAGTATAAATTTTAAAAAATTCATAAAATTGGAGGAAAAATTAAAAGTTTTGGGGGGGGCAAATTAGCCCTAGGCATACATTAATTTTAAGCTGGTCAATTATGTATTCATGTGTGAAAAGCAAAACAACATTAAGGGCCATGCTTGAAATACTAGAGGTAACCCTCTGAAGAGAATGAGTGTGTCAGCAGATGGTGTAAGTGGAGACGTCTTCACGTGCATCTCTGTGGGAGCCCTCTGATCATGGGACACGCGCGCGTGGGCTTTCTTCTTGTGCGAAAGTGGAGGCTGCTTTTTTCTCCTTGGGCAGTTCGTTAAAGATCATTAGAATCAGAGGCAAAGGTGAGCAGCTTGTGTGTAGGTTTGCTTCGTGCATTAGATGAGACACTGGAGAGACGGGGTATTAAAGCGGTGTAGGCATCCGTCTGTGCCCACCTCATTGAGTACTTACTTCTGCAGGCACCGTTAACTGTGCAGATGTGCAAAGTCCACGTCCTGCTACTGGGGAGTGGAGCAGCTCTCAGAGTGCTACAGTGCTCAGGAGCAGTCTGTATAAATGGAAACAGAGTGACAGCAACATATGACACACTATGCAGGCAAGAACTCAGGAGAAAAAATAATGCGATATTTAGTTTTACTAAAGTAGGTATTCTTAGGATACATTGATGTAGATTCTGTAAACAGATTTTGTCATATAGTTACCCAAAGAGCGCTGGAAGAATAATGTGCTTTGGTTGCATGTTTGGCTCCCTGTGGAAGGGTTAAAGGCCTTCAAATACAAGGGCACCACTAACATCAAGTTTGTAGCAACTGACTTGACTGTTCCACGTGCCCACCCTACGCTACACTTTCCTGAGGTTGTTTCAGTTTAAGCCAGGCTTTGACTTGATCTTTTACAGGATGTGGTGGTTGCGTTAGGGGGAGTCCAGAATCTTGGGTAATTTAAAAGTCCCTCTCTAGGCTAAAGAATCAGCAGGTGAAATATGGGACCTTGGTTATCAAGCTTTTAGTTTATAATTAATAAGCTAAAATATGCATGACGTAAAGTACCTTCTCTGTCTTCCATCTAAAATTCATTAGAGAATTTTCCAGATTCCCGCCGTCTAGTGAGGTCTGCTGGTGATTTCTTTCCCGCTGGCCTTCTCATCTCTTCATCTGTTAGAAACAGCAAGGCCTCTGTCACCAACCTCTTGCAATTCCATCAACACACAGTGCAACTTCAAGTGACCTTTACTTTTCCACGGCGCAAGCTCGCAGAAAAACACGTGGGTCCTTTGGCCAGTTCTGCCCCCTGCGTCTGACTTGCTGCTCTGCCTCAAAGCCACCTGTCAGTCTTCTGTCAGCCTGGGTTTCTCCCATCGGTGGGGGTTAAGATGCTGCCCCCAGGCCTGCGGGTACTTCTCAGAGAGACTCGAAAGCTCTCTGAGGGCTCAGCCATCCACCGGGACGGCTCTGTGAGGTCTGCAGGTGGCAGGCCCCCGCCAGCCTGGGCGTGGCGTGGGCACTGCCTGTGAGGTGTTGGCCCTTGACTGTGTGCTCTTTGTGTTTCTCCAGGGCTGCCTGTTTGGATGTGACGCATACATTTAATCAGCAGTCCTGTTCTGTTCTTCAGATGCAGAGCCTTCCCTGCTGTGTGAATGACGAACTCCTTGGGGAACACTTGTTGACCAGCCAGGTACGGCAGTTGGGAGGGTCTGCTGATTAAGACACTGTTACTGGAGTGTTCTCCAGCTCACTGCTGAATCACTGTAATCGAAGAGATAAGCACATCGGGGTCTAGGGAGTCTGTGGACCCTGACTTCTGGGAGCAGAGAGCTCAGGGCCTGTTTGGCACAACCACACTAAGCCGTCCCATGCCCCGACAAGCAGGAGACACTGGGGGCCCTACCACTGGAAGTGCTTCTCAGTTGTTCCAAAGGGTCCGTCTAGGCAGCATCCAGGTTAAGCTTTCAAGAATTCCAAAATAGCCTTTTAGATTCTGTAACTTCTTCATGGGTTTGCTCATTCGTTCCAAACGTGTTTACTTAGCACCAGCACGGGGCCAGGTGTTGATGTAGGCACTGGCCCCCAGCGGTGTGTAGGTGTCTCCTCCCCGGGAGCACAGGGTCCAGTGGGGGACCCCGGTTCTCAATGATGATGATGATTGGTTCCCAATGCCATGAGGGAGGAATGCTTAGGTGTTGGGTGAGGAAGAAGATGCCCTAATTTTCCCTTGGGCTCAGGGAATGGAGTGGGTACGGATTTTCTCAGGGACTGCAGTCTGAGCCGGGAGGGCTGTGCAGGCAAAGCGGTGGTGTTTGGGTCGGTGCTTTGTGGGAGAGGAGTTTTGTGGATGGACGTGGTTCTTGAAGGACTGAAGAGTGTTTCTGAAGGCCCAGAGCATGATGGGGATTTGAAGGTCCACTCAAAATAGTGCATTTCCATATGTGGTATTTATAATAAGACCACTTTTACCCCTTAACGACCTGTGGTTGTCCAATATTTGCTATTTGTATTACTGCTTGGTTTCCACCTTTTAAAACTTGGAGCCATATTTTATATGTTTTAAAGTGCACGTCAGTGGGAAAGTAAGATTCAATGCCAATTTTCACTTAATACAGCTTTTCAGGAATGCATTTAATTTGTAAGTGGAGATTGGTTTCTGCAACATCTACTTAAGTGTATAAAAATAACTTATTATTCGTGGTTCATTCTAGATATTCTTAAAATGAAAATTATTTGAAGTTGACGTGCTTTTTCTATCTCAGTGGCAGTTGGTTGCCTGTGAATGTTTGGACTTGACAGTGTTGGGCATGGATGTGCCGAGTTACCGGTCCCCTCGTTCCTGAGGTCAGGGTAACAGGCAGAAATTTGAAAGTGCAAATTGGATGCTTGACAGCTGGCAAGAGCAGAATAAGAGAATTTGTTTCCCTTTGGGATTTGATAACTGTTAATTCTTCATGAACTCGGATTCTGCCAAACATATATTGTGCTTTCTTCTGATAGGAAATTCATATTGTTAAACTCTATGTGAACTCAAGGTATTAATGTAGAGTGCTTACTAGCAAAAATGAGTTGCAAATGTCAGATAAAATTAAATAACATGGCTTAATAAAATAAGCTTGTTTCCGAAAATCTGTTTTTCATATTTGTGAAAGAATTATCTGTCTCGTTATTTAAACCATGATATTGCCAGGACAGGGAAGAGAGACGCTCCTTTATCAATTGTCAAGGGAACCATTGATTTCACAAAAGCAATTAAAATGTTTCTGGAGGAACAAGTAAATATTAGTTTTAGAAGCATTTTTTTTAAAAGAGACGGGGTAACTAGGATGAGAGTACTAAATAAAAATAAAGGCATCCTATTCATTCGCTGTGGCAGTGAGCAGCTTGGGGGTCACTGGTTCTCAAAGCTGTTAGTTTAACTGACTCACAATAAGCCACACGGACAATTAGCTTTCACTTAGGCATGGCCTTAAAACAGACAGATGGACTTCATGGCCATTGAGCGAATGTCTCACGTCTTGACTAGATATTTTGTGAGCAGGAAGATAATCGTCAAAAAAGCGAGTCTGAATAGTAGGTGCTCTCCAGGGTGCCACCAAGGTCCCCTTTGTTTGTTGTGGTCCCTGCTGGAATGAGGTGGCAGTGACCATGTGTCTAGCACAGGGACCCACCCGCAGCAGAGCAGAACCAGGGGAGGTGGCGGAGCCGGGACAGGCAGGGCAGGCTGCCGGCTGGAAGACACCGCAGGGAAAGCATGACAGATCGGTTCACGGTGGGAGTGAGTGCGTGCATGTGGGTTCTTGAAATAAGGCTCTTCTTAGGTGGCGCTGATTCGATCTGTGATGTTCTAGAAACATCTCCTGGGAGGACTGGTCTAAGGTGACTCCTTAATTGTGGTGGTTGATTTATGGTGAGAATCCCAGCCAGAACCTACTGGATCTCTATTTAGAACCGACCCCTTCAGAATAAAACATAATTAGAATTATTGCTATGGGAGAAGGTCAAGGTTTATCTTCTTGGAGGATATGACAACCAAGCAAATATTATACTAACAGAAACCTTCTGAAATTGCCCTTTATGGCCTGTCAGCTATGAATGACCTCACAGCACTTTTCCGCCCTGGGGTAATGAGTTGCATTGACCTACTCCCCAATGCACAAAGTAGTTCCTGATTTTATTCAATTTTTATTTTTTTTTAAAAAGATTTTATTTATTTTTAGGGAGAGGGGAAGGGAAGAAGAGGGAGAGAAATATCAATGTGTGGTTGCTTCACACACGCCCCCTACTGGGCACCTGGCCTGCAACCCAGGCATGTGCCCTGACTGGGAATCAAACTAGCAACCCTTTGGTTGGCAGGCCCGCGCTCAATCCACTGAGCTACACCAGCCAGGCTGATTTTATTTAATTTTTAGATAGTCTATTTTATGTTTCTTTGCTCTGATTTAAGGAGGAGCTACCAAGTTACACGTCACTGGACTTTGGCAAAAGAGCAACATTAGTTGAGATTGAAGAGCAAACAGATACAATTCAGGAGTTTCCCAGCTATTTCCCCCTCTATAGACATTAGCTGCTCATCAGTATTTTCATACCCTAATGATAAAGTTGAATAAAATATAAGTGCAATCCTTTTCCTTAGGAATTCTCTCCTTTGACTTTTGGCTGATGTTTTGTTTTTCTCTGAGTCTCCTCAGGGCTGCGATGACAGGATGTCACAGACTGGGTGGCTTGTAAACAGCCGAAACTCACTCCTCACGGTTCTGGGGGCTGGGAGGTCCAAGATCCAGGCACTGGCAGGTTCACATCCAGTGCGAGTCAGCTTCCCGGTTAACATTCCGTCCTCTGGTCCTCTCGTGGGGGAAGGGTCCAGGGAGCTCTCTAGGGTGTCTTTGAAAATGATGGCTCCACCCTCATGACATAATCACATGTCCTGAAGGCCTCTTCTCCAACACCATCGCCTTGGACATTCAAATTTAACAGAGGAATTTTGTCGGGGACAAAAACATTCAGTCTACAGCAGTTCTTAATAGCTTTGGGGGAGTGATTAAAAAAATTCTGCTATACTTCCCCAACGCTTACCTATTAGGTCTGATTTTTAAAATTTCAGTTAGAGGTTTGAATTTTAATTTTTAAAACTTGGTGAAATGTTACTATTTTGATAAACTCTATGTATTAATGAACAGATTACATATATATTAAGATTTGTTAACAGGAAATGTTCAAGGCAGAAAGACAAGCCTGCCCACCAACTGTGACCCCCAGTCTCTGTCCCTGGCTCTTGCTCAGGAGCCAGGAGCTGAGCGGACCTCTGCGTCTGGGTCTTTTACTTCTGACAGGGGAGCTTTGAGATGGGGGACCTGGCTCTCCCTACACAAATGGCCCTGGTGACAGAACACAGCACAGCCAGGAGGATGTCTCTGTCCTCACATCTCATCTCCTCCCATCTTGCTGCCCGAGTGATCTCTGAAACTCCACTCCTCTTAGAATCACTTAGTGGCTTCCTACTGCCTTTAGAACGAACAAACAAACGTGGTTCGTGAGGTCCCAGCTGCCTGGTCCGGCCCTTGCTGCCAGCTTCTTCCCCCGGGAGAGGAAGAGTGATTCCTGTTTCACCTGCCAACCCCCTTCCTGCAAGCCGCCCTTCACTTAGTACACAGGAATCTTTCATCCAGGGTTTCTAAGCCCTGGACTGTCCGAGATTTAGGATATTTTAAAAGTTCCTAATTAGAAAAAAGAATCCCACAATCTTGGAGGTGGAGGAAGGTATGTAGCAGAAACAAATTTTAGGCCCCCCCCCCCCAAAAAAAGCAGTCATGCCGAAATATGTTATTTATATTTTATTTTTCTGTAATTCCTTAATTTCTCTTCAGAGTTTCTAGTATGCTGGAGAGTAGAAACTACACTTCTGTGCATTCATATTCTTTCCCCATTTTCCGGAGGCTTCATCCTCACTCTGGAGGCTCTGGGGGAGCCAAGGGATCGCGGGCAGGAAGCCACAGGGCTCTAGGCGGTGCTAAGTGTTTGTCTGGCCTGCAGGGTGGGCTCAGGCCCAGGTCTGCCCCATGCTCTGTGGGGAGGCAAAGTCCCACCAGGCCTGTGTGGTGCTGGGCAGGGGACTCTGAGGGTCTTACAAAAATCTGTCTCGGCATCCCTAGCAGATGCTTCTCTGATTGCCACACTGAGTTGACCATGAGGAAACTTTGGAGTCTTGCTTCTCCTCCATAAACTCTACCTGGAAAAGGGTCTCCCCAGACCTACCTGGGGTTCTCTTGTTAACTCCCAGGTCTTGGTCTGGGAGTCAAGGCAAGGAGCTCTGTGGATGATTAAGTAATATGACCTCTTGCAGCAGGAGCGGGTAAACTGAGTCCCACTTCTCTCCCACGAGACATTCTAAGCAATGGGGAAACATACAGGGCAAAGAGCTTGATTCTAGGTGTAACTCATCAGTTTAACACTTTCCATGAATTCCCATGGTGAATAGGAATTCTGTGGAACCCTGGCCAGCCCTGTGAGCAAATCTGCGACCCTCGCAGAGGAAAGAGGCTTAGTGCGCTGTAAGCATCACCTCTTGTGTGTCAGCCATTAAACAGGGGCCTGTAACTGCACACCCTCCTTTTTGCAAAATCCAGGACACTCTTCTTTTGGCAAAGCCTCGGCAGCTGGGGACTGATTACTGGTATTTTCATTTCTAGCCAAGAATGGGCAAGAGAGTGAAATTGTAGTGTTCGGTTTCCGTGTTCAGCCTCCTTGTGCACGGTCCAGACTCTGCTCGGCGGGGTGGAAGGTGCCTTTCTTCTCCACACAGCCGGCTCACACCTTCTCTACCTTTGTGGGGATGCCTTCACTTCCATCCGCCCAGAAACCATGGGCCGGGCCATCACTACATCTCTCTTCGCGAATCTCTGAGCGCCCCGCATGCTGTTGCATGCCTCTCGTGAGCAGGGGCTTGATTATGTTCGCTGCTGGTCACCATATCTTCCTGCTCGCCCCCTTGCTGTGTCTGATAGGCTCTCCAGCGGTCTCTCCATCCCTGTGGTCTCTTTTGCCTTCCTTCCGGATTTCCTTCTAGATTCCATTTTTTCCCCCACCTAGGGTGGGAACTAGAATTGAGTGGAGAAGCTCATGCAAACTTCTGGAATTTTCCATGTTAGCAGAGTGCTCAGGCTAGACATCCAGGGGTCCCGTTGGTCCTGCCGTCTCCTTGTCCCTCACAGCTCCCGCTTCTGCCCGGCCCTGCGTGGTCACATGCTGTCCATTACCGAGTCCACCTGCTCCTGACAGCTGGTTCAGCCCCTGGCCCCACCTTATCACGCCGCCTCCCTCTCAGGCCACAAGCTCTCTTGTCCCCATCATATCCTCCCAGCCTGCTGTCCGAGTGATCTCTGAAACTCCACTCCTCTTAGAATCACTTAGTGGCTTCCTACGGCCTTTAGAACAAACAACAAACACGGCTCGTGAGGTCCCAGCTGCCTGGTCTGGCCCTTGCTGCCAGCTTCTGCTTCTTCCTCCATCACGGTCTCCCAAGCCCCCCTCTTCACTGCTCAGAGCTCCTCGACAGTGCTGCCACTCTCCCTCTTGGCCCTGGCTGGCATCATTTGCTCTGCAGGGTTTCTCTCTCTTCATTGTGTTGACCCCACTCTTGTCCTTCCCGTCTCAGCGTGCCTCCCCGGACCGGGGCTGTCCCCCATACCGCACGCCCACAGCACCCCAGACTTCTCCTTTGCACGTGTTTCATAACTTGTCCTCACTTTTGCCCCCTCTCCTTTTAGGGCATCAGGTTTTGGGGCAAGTGACAGGCTTATTTTGCTTCCCATTGTCCCCTCCATGGTGCTCGGAAGGCAGAGTGCTTCAGTGTATAGTTGTCGATTGCCTGATCTTTCTAATTGGGTTAATTGCTTATCCAAAGTTCAGTGTTGGAGCATGCTAAGAAAACTTGCCTTTGAAACACAGCTGCTACTGTGTGCCCAGGTCAGGCCCCCACCCCTTGCCCATGCCTATAAATACTGCGTTTGGGGTGAACTGAGACATTTTCTCCTTCAGCACAAGGCTGTCTAATGTTTGTGTTCCAACGGCTTCCTTATGTCTCACATGCTTCCTCTGAGCCGTGTCTGAGCCGCAGCCCGGCAGGAGTGATTTCTCATCTGTTTTCTGTACCAGATAACACCATATTAGTCTTGAATAAATGTGAAGAAGTTCTAGCCAAATTCATCATCCTAGTAGAAGCCAGTGCCCAGGATTTCAATCAAATGGAAAAAGAAGAGATAAACAGGCTATTCTGAGTTTAGTTATGAATTGTGTGCTCCCGAAGTGACAGCCAGCAGGGCTGAAATGAAGTGACGAGCTGCCGTTTCTCCCTGCGCGGGAATGAGTCCAAGCCAGCGTCCCTAGACAACGGAGGCAGGGGACATTCCCCAGGCAGAAAGGTCTTTTCCTGCGTGGATCGGGATGCACAAATGCTCCGATACGTGGCTCCACCATCCGCTTCGGCTCAAGCCAGAAAAGCAGGGGTCACCGTGAGGCCCTTCTTTCTCTCCAAACCTGCCCTCAGACTGTTAGCGACGCCACTGCTTCAGCCTCTGAACGCTGCAGTTCTGCCTGGGCTGCTGTGCTTCCGCAGTGCTGCCGCCCGGTCTTGCCGTAGCTCTCGCCGTCCACTCTCGCCCCCTAAAACTCATTCTCTACCCAGCAGCTAAAGTGAGCCTTCAGAACTACAGGCAGGTTATATCACTCCATGGTTTAACACCTCAAAATAATTTGTGACAAATTAAGAAAAACAATCTGAATTTTTTACCCCAACTTACACAGCAAACACCCCATCCTTGGAAGGGGCGGGGGGGATTTATGAGATGCTTCCCACTTCTGAGGCAGCTGCCCCCCGAGGATCTGTCCCTTATCCACTCTGATTTTCCTCTGATCACCTATTACTACCTGACATCATACTACTTGTTTATCTGATGATTTGGTTCTTGGACCCCCCACCAGAGCGCCATCTCCTCGTGGGCGGGAACTTGGGAGCTCTTGCTCAGCGTTGCACAGATAGCAGCTACAAGACTCTCTGGTGCAAAGTCGGCGTTCAATAAATGCTTGCTCAATAAATGCATGAAACAAGCAAATAGCCGGGGCCTGGCCCTCCTTGCGCCCTTCCTTCAGGACAGCGCCCAGGTGAAGGGAAAAACGGCGTAAGGCAGTCGTCAGCTAGCTGTTCCGCTTGTGAGTACGCTGCTCTCTGGCTGTCCGCCTCGATGAGGGGAGACACGAGGCTGAGCACGTCCTCCCACGGAGCCTGTACGACAGCCCAGACCTCCTCCCGGCCCAGCTGCCTGGCAGGCAGGGCAGGACCGTGCCTCCTGGCTGGTACCTGCTGGGCACACAGCTCATTTTCTTTCCGTGGAGCTGCTGGCTGCAGCTGTCTGTCCCTCAAAGGGTGCTAAGCCCTCATTAGCAGCTTATAAACTTTTTCCTGCTCTTCAAGGCTGGCTCTTTAGTAAGCAGTGGGGGCGTTTACTAAAACCTTTGGAGAAATGAGCCACATTTTTGGTAATGTGCTTATTGAAAGGATTTTGAATACAAGTTGACTTACAATAATGCTAGTAGTATGCTTTTTTATAGACAGAGCTACTGGGCTTCAGTTGGATGTCTTGGAAACAGTTTTACTTTATTTTTTTTTTCCATGAGTTATTTGGCAGTCCCATTTCAGAATTGATTCTGCAAGCCCCTGATATACTTGCTCTTCTTGGGCACAGGGAGTCAGTGGGGGCTCTACCTTTCTGCACCGGGGGCCTTCTCCTTCTCCAGACGGAGCCACCTTACAGCAGGTCCACAGGGAGGGGCCTTAGTGCGGGGTCTACTGGGAGGAGAAGCTGGGTCACGTGGCCAGAGGGTCTTCATGCAGCATCTGCCCCAACTGCTGATTCTCCTCTGGAACTACCTGGTGCTTTCCGGGGGCTGCACCTGTTGGTGCTCCCTTGTCCATTTACCAAGACGTTAGTGAGTGCCCTCAGTCAGGCTTGGAATGCGGGATGGGCCCACGGGGCAGCTGCCCTGGGCCTGAGCTGTAACAGTGAGTGGAAACGTCTCTGAAAACGTGCCCAGTTGACCCGGATTTCCCTATACGGCAACTAACGTAACCAAGGAGGTCTCACCTTGGTCCACCAACGACAACGTCTTCTAGTGGAAATAAAGAAGAAAACAAACGACACTCCTCACTTGCCCAGACCCCTCTGGGGAGTGTTATTGCCTCAGGAACTTGAAGTCTTAGATGCTGAAGTTCTGAACTCAAGCAATGCGTTCCACAGCCGGTTACCAAGGCCGACAGCCTCCACGTGCTCTGTGGATTTAACGCACTTCACGCGCCTCCTAAAGATGTGTCTGTTTAGTCAAACAGGAGAGCGAGAGGCGTTTTGTCATTACGTCTTTTATAACCCAGGGGCTGTTTTGGACTGGGAAAGTAAATTGGGAAGTGAATCGGTCTCTGTCATAACATTTTGCACTACTGTAAATAAGTCTTGTCCGCACGGAACAAAGTGTAGAGCGAGTAGTGAAGAGTGTTGTTGAAAAGGGTCGGATCACTGGTTGACTCGCAACACCTGTGTGCTTCCTCGGGCCTTGTCTGGGAGCGCGGCCCTCCCTGCTCCAGAGCCGCAGGCAGGCCCGGGAGGTCGGAGTGGGATGAGCCCTCCGTGACGGGGGCTACATGAGCTGGTTGTGTGGTCGTGGGCGCATCATGTGACCATGTTGGCCCTTAGTTCCCTCACCCCCGAATGACAGCTATAAGGGAGATGACTCTGAGGACCCCCAGCTTTGACACCCTGTGCAGTGGCGTGCACGGTGCTGTGCAGACAACCATGTGTCGTCCTGAGTGCCCAGTGACGCAGCCCCGCCGGGTGGACCACGGAAACTCGGCTGTTCTTCGCCCTTTGCCCTGGCCTGTGACAGTGCCTCACTGCGCTCAACCAGGGCAGCTGGCGTTCAGTCCACACGCATTCGGGGCGCGGCTCCTCCTGAAACGTGCGCCGGCCCAAGTCCTCACTGCCCACCACTAGTGCCACCCCCCCTCCACCCCGCGTGAGGGGGTCCCTGATCGTCACCAACCAGGAAATCTGCACCCCTGCCCTGCCGCCGTGCGGCGTCCCCGGGAGAAGCAGCTCCGCTGCTGTGTGCGCCGGTCCTTGTGACTTACGGCTTCAGGTCCAAAGACGCCATTCGACTCCCACATCTTTGTTTCGTCTGTGGGATCTTAACGCACAGACTCCTCTCTTCTCTCTTGATTGTCAGTCCCAGAAGCGTCTCAGGAGACGTCCCAGAGTGACTGACCCCTCAGTCTCTCTGAAGTGCCCGCAGGTGGTCTAGCCTCTCCCTGTGAATTTTACATTCGCCGCTTCTCTCTATTTGTATTAGTTTTCTGTGGCTGCTGTATAACAGGATCACAAACTTAGTGGATTAAGACAACGTGATTTGCTATCTGACAGTTCTGTAGGCTGAAGCCGAGGTGTCATCCGGGCTGCGTGTCCCTCTGGAGGCTCTGGGAAGACTCCCTTGCTTGCCTTCTGCAGCTCCTGCCAGCCACCCCAGTCTCTTGGCTCGTGGTCCCATTCTTCATCTTCAAGCCGGCAATGCTGCATCTCTGTGACCCTTTTCCCATAGCCACATCTCCCTCTGACCATACCTGGAAAGGTTCTCTGTTTTTAAGGATTCATGTAATTAGTTGGACCAACCCAGATAACCCGGGGTAATAACTTTTCCATCTCAAATTTCTTATCTCACACCTGCAAAGTCCCTTTCTCCAGGTAAGGTTCACAGGTTCTGTGACTAGGACACCTCACACTGTTTGAACACAAAACCTGCATCCGTACCCACTGCGCCCCAATGTAGTTGACCTCCAGGACGGGGGTTGGCAAACTTTTCCTAGACATATTTGGATTTTTTTTTTTTTTTTGCCATATGGTCTCGATCTCAACTACTCAACTCTGCCCTTGTGGTGTGAAAGCCACCACAGACAACTCGTAAAAGGATGTCGGGACTGTGTTCCAA
Organism: Desmodus rotundus; assembly: GCF_022682495.2. NCBI lineage: Eukaryota > Metazoa > Chordata > Mammalia > Chiroptera > Phyllostomidae > Desmodus > Desmodus rotundus. The sequence continues at coordinate 3,991,323 of NC_071388.1, read as the reverse complement.
TAGAACTTTATTTACACAAGCAAGTGGCTGGCTGGACTTGGCCCGCAGGCTGTAGGCTACCAGGCTCTGCTCTAGGAAGTCATTGGGTGGAGCAGGTGCCATGGACTAAGTCCGTGGTCCTCCCACGTGGCTTCAACCCACGTCCAGAGTCTTGACTCAGCAAGATCTGGGGCGGGACCCTGCAATGGTCATTTCAATGGGTCCCCAGACGAAGTTGACGCTGCTGGTCCAGGGACCCCTGTGTGAACCTGGCTCAGGTTAACACTCATGGTGGAGACGCAGTGAGGCCATCTCTGAGGAAGAGTCCTTAAGTTGTCCTCCAATAAAACAGTGATACACAGCATCGGAATTTTAACTAGAGGGCATCATACTTCAGCAGATTGCTTTCTTAGGTCTCTGGAAGAAGAGGAGCCAACACTTTCTTAAATTATGTAATCTGAGGAATGTCCAAAATGCCTTCCTCAAAATGTTTTTTTCTAATCTACTGCATGAATTAATGCTTGAATTTTCGGCAGGGTCAGTCCTGCAGGAATACAGATTCCTGTTTTAGAAATGCCGGTATTCTGGATGATGGTAAACCTGACGGGGAGGGGAGAAGTGCAAGATTTGATATCATTCATAGACAAGATTTTTCCTTTTAGATGCCCTGTTTTCTAATCTGTAGGGATGGACCATAGGAATGATATTATTTCACAGGTTATTATAAAAGATTAAATCTAGAGAGATAATACATCTAAAAACCCTCTTCCTATTCGCATATTTGTTCAAATGGGCTTTCTTTATTGTCCCCCTTTGGACAGGAAGGTTGGGGATAGCAGGAGACAGCGGTATCTTAGAGAGGATGAGCATGGGTGAGAGCAAGAACAGATGGGCACGGAGGCTGCTGAGGACAAACTACTTATTTTATAATAACATCTAAAATGTAATAATATGTAGGCTAGACTTTGTGAAAGACAAACTACATGTATCAATTAGCTTCTGCTGCATAACAAACAACCCCCCAAATTAAATGACTTAAAACAAAAACCATTTATTTAGCTCATGATTCTGCTAGGTGGCTCTTTTGATCTGGTTTGAGCTTGGGTGATCTTGGCTGGGCATGTAAGTCGGTCACCATTTTGTGGGTTAGCTAGGTGCTGGATGTTCCCAATGGGATTGGGTGGCTAGAGATTAGGGTGATGAGGTGACTCTGCCAAAAGTCTCTCATCTTCCAGTGAGCTAGCAGATCCTGTTTGCATGGTGGCAGGATTCTTAAAACAGCTAGTGGAACCTGAGAGCCTCAAGAGAACTAAGCTGAGAAGGGGCCCAATATCACATCTGCTGCATCCTATTTGATAAAGCAAGTCACATGGCCAGATTAAAAGGTGAGGAAATAGACTACACCCCTGATCGAGTGGCTACAAAGTTTGTGACCTATATTTGAAATTTACCATATTACTGCTTATAACTGTATAAACTTTTCCATGTGCATAGTCTGCTGAGTGCCTAGTCTGGTTTTATAATTTACTGGTTCAGGTTTTTGTTATGCAAATTCCGGATCTCAGAATGAGCTCAGAATTGCCCAGCTTCTTGGAGAGAGAAGCACACCCCACCACCCCCGGTTTTTTCATCCTGATTTATAGAGGAAGGTATATAAAAGCCTTCTTCTGAAGCTTATACACTTCCGAACCAGGAATTATGAATGACCCTTTGTACTCCAGGTGAAAAAGGAAGAGCATTTTTGGCAATTAGAATTTCAAAGATTTTTGAGAACAAAAACTATTTTTATTTTATTTAAGAGTGTGTGTGTGTATATGTATCTAGAGGAAAGATACAGAAAATTGTGCCTTCAGAGGTGTGGGTAGCAGAAAGGGCAAATAAGTAAACCATATGTAAATGTTCCTTGACCTCATTCTGAAACCTGAAGAATAAAAACGAAACTTTGGTACGGGTGTTTGGCTTGAAACTAGTGGGTTAACCCAGAGATTTATCTTTAAGATAGATGGTCTTCGGGGGCCTTCTACCTCTGCAACGATTCTTTACATGTGGGAGTCGGGAAGACCTGTAGGAGATCGTGGCTCAGTGGGGCTCTGAGCTGTTCTGGGAAACCCAGCCAGTCAGTAGCAGAGTCAAGACTAGAACCTGTATAACCGAGTTCCAAATCCAACACTTCTTTTTATCATTCCATACAATTTTCATGATAGATGCTCTGCTCAGAGGCACCAACCTGCAGGGGAGATGCCCACAGCAGAGAGAGAGGAGGCTGATGGGATGCCACCCGCATCAGCCATGGGAAGTCCTTCAGGTGGGAAGGCCAGTGGCCACGGGCATCCCCTGTTCTTCCTCTGTGAAAAGGCAGCGGCTGTGTGTTCCAAGGCCTTTCTGAGAACGTGTTAACACTGCTGCTCGCCTAGCCTTTGGTCGGGCATGTCTACACTACCCACTAAGTAGGTGACAGCGTTCTTCGTGGTGGAAAGGGCATTAGGTAATGATGTTTTCCCTACGCCCTCGTCAACAACACTGTCCCTGTCAGGACGTGGCCGTGAATTAGTCATGTTCTCTCTGGGGGGGGGGGGGGGCGCACAGTCACACCTCTGCAGTCACCCCATGTGGAGTGTAAGCTACTGAAACCACTCTTTGTGTTGCTGGGTGACTATTAACCATATTTGACAAAAATATTTTCCATGTTCTGCTAAGGAAATCCTCTGTCAAGATAAACAGCCTTTCCCTCCTCTCTTCCAACTCGGGTCTTGCCAGGAAGGTCTAAATGAGTCCTCTGTAGTCATTTTCTTTTCCATATTTCACACTGGAGTTCAGTTCTAAACTCTAAGCCAGAAACGTTAACTTCTGCTGAAAGACCACAGAACCCACAGGACAGAGAGCTGCTCCGGCTCCGCGGTCCTGCCCCAGGCCTCCTTTAGGCGTTCGATAACGAGGGACCGGTCCTTTCCCTCTTCTCCTTTCCTGTCACTTTCCCCTGCAATTCATTTAACAAACATGCTTCTCTCTTAAATCTCTGTGAATATGTTTTTCTACTTCACCCTTCAGCGCCTCCATTTTTCTGTTCCGAACCACTTTATGAAGTGTCGGGTTTTCCAAGGAGCTGAGATGCACGCTTACTCCTTTGTGGAGATCTGAACAATGTTTGCAGATAACTGATTCTGGAAACTAGCTCCTTGGCCCAGAGAGAGCTTTTTGTTACAGCAAAGAGGCATTGAAGCCCGTGGGTGGGAAGGGGGGTGCCCGGGTCGCTGCTGGTAGACAGGCTGTCCCTCCACACACAGGTCGTGCCTCACCTAAAGTGAAAAATAGCCCAGGGCTCACCTGTGCAAGTGTGAGCTGCCATCCTCATTCCAGCTTTCTCTTCTGTCCACTTTTTGTGACTGCGTTGATTCCTCACAACGGCCATGGATGTTACATGTTTCTTCCCAGCACACCAGTGCAAGAATCGTGGTGGCGGTGAGATGGGGGGTCCCTGTGCTTGAAGAGTGGCCCTCCTGCAGGTTCTTGCCTGTTGCCCTAACTTGGCATGTGTAGTGAATTCTAGACTCGGGATTGGCTTGGACGCTAACTGTGGCTGCAGGAAGTGAACTTATTCCAGTCAGGAAGTGAGTCCGACTTCTGGGACAGGGGTGTCCCCATTGTCCTTCTTGTCACTCCGCACAGCTGTGAGCCTGGCAGCCCAGGTCCGCTCTCCATCTTGCTCTTGCCTCCTCGTGTCTGTTGTGACCTTGTATCTGTTTTTGTTTCCTGAAGGCTCAGAAAAGCATGGATTCTCTTACTGCTCTGGGCCGCCCTCAGCCATAGCTGAAAGTGTGTGGCAAGAGCAGGAAGCTCGGCCATTGACAATTCCCTTGGGTTTTCCTTGACAGTAACTGCGGGGGAAATGGGCGCAGGATATAACGTCTGGGAGAGCAGAAGCGGCACTGCCGTCTACCCTCAACACACACTCGTTCCGCCTTCAGCGTGTGTCCTCTAGGGCTTTCTCCGTAGCAGGGGCTGTGCTGTGCAGGCGAGCTTGAAGCCTGGCGGCGTCGTCCTTGGACAGCAACGTGTTCTGCAAGTCATCCCTGTTCTTGAAATGCTTTCTTGGCACCTCGTAGGTGCCCAATACACATTTGTTGCAGGAGCGAGTGACAGTGGACCACGCTGGGTGGGCTGGGTAGGGTGGTAGGGAGGCTGTGGAAGTTTGGGGAGAGGTGGGAGATGCTGCTCCATGTGGGAGCTTTTGAGAAAGATGGAAAAGTAAGAAGTTAGGTTTGGCTGTGAGTTGTGAACAGATCCTTCATTGGCCTTTTATTTTTTCGATGCCAGTGAAGATCCGAAAGATCTTGACGATTTCTTAGGTGTTGGGCTGACGTTTCACTTCGTGGCATTGCCTCCTGGAATGCTGGCATGCCGCCGTGCCTGTGTTAAGCGGCACTGTGGGTTGGGTACGTGGGTGATCTTGCATTCTTCGCTGAGATAGAGTGTGCTGCCCGGAGCACAGCGCCAGGTCCTGTGTGGCCGGAGAGGGACTTAACCCAGGGAGCGCCTCGGTGGGTTTATAGTGACTCACAAGAGAGGCTGAAGGGGGAGTTTCTACGTGTGTGTGCGTATGAGTTGTGAGCCATGGAAACCCACCTTAAATGAAGGTGGGCCAAAAGGCGAAGTTGTTGAGTGGTTGTGGGATGTCTCATGGAACAAAGATGGGGCTGGACCTCAGGAGTGACCCTCAGACACTTTTTTTACCTTTTCTGTCAGGGTCTGTCCCTCCTTCTCTCTCTCCCTGGACTGGATTTACTTCTAGCTTCTCTGGCACCCAGGGTGGGACACAGGAGAAAGTGGTCTCCCTTTCTCAGTTTCCGATTTCCCAGGGAGTACACCTGACGGGCCTGGAAAGCGGCCACATCAGGTGATCACCTTCTGGTCACAGTTCCTTCTCCAGCAGCCATGTGGGTGGAGTGGGGAGGGGAGTAGGATTCCCAGAGTGGAGGTGTAGACCCCACAGGATGGGGCATGGAGCTGGGCAGCAGAGCAGGAGGCCCCACCCTGCACACACAGTTTCCCCACCGCAGTGGAAACATCTCCCCCTGCACACTCCGCCCTGGGAAGTCGGCGGGCCACCTTCCTAGACTGACCAGCTAATTCCGAGGTGCTGTTGCTCAGAGACTAGTTTGGATACTTCTGGCCGCTGGTCCTATTGTGTCCAGTGAGTGACATTCTGCTTGGACTGAATAAATACAGAGTGACAGGAGGTGCACCTCGGACCTTGTAGGGGACCCTGGAAAGCAAGAGAATCTCCCCAGGTAAAAACTTAGTGGTCTGCAATTTGTAAAATAACAGTGGAGGTTGCTTTTTTCTTGCATTTACATCAAGGAGTCACAATTTCAGAGGTCAGAAATATTTTGTACAACAAAGCAATTGCTTGAATGTGAAAGTGGCTCCATGTACGCAGAAGGGACCCCCGTCTACCTGAAAGAGATGGGTCTTTTGTCCCTTGTTCATTCGCGCATATGTTCATTTTGCAGAGTTGTGCAGAGTACCCACCTACCCACCGTGGTAGGTACTGAGGGGACAGCAGTGAACAGGAGAGCCCTAGGCTCTGTCCTCCAGGAGTTTCTGAGGCCAACAGTGCCAGGTGTGATGCGAACTTGGAACAGGGAAGTTGAGGGAGCACGGGAAGCTGAGAAGTTCGGGTAGAATCTCTTTGAGACAATGGCCTTTCATTTGAAGGTTGAATTTGGGAGTGGGAGTGCAGCAGATAAGCAGAGGAGGGTTCCAGAAGGTGGGGACAGTGTGTTCTGGCCTCAAGTGGGAGGAGTGTGGCCCCTCTGAGAGTGGAAATAAGTTCCATTGGTGGCAGTAGGGAGAGGAAGGGGAGAGGCTGGCTGGGAGCCAGGCTGTGTGTAAGGGGCTTTATCCCAAAGGCACCGAGAAGCTGTTGAAGAACATTGTGTTTTTTAGACGCTATGAATGTGGTGACGCTGTGGTATTACTTGCCTGTGGCTGCTGAAATAAATGACCACGCCCTTGGTGGCTAACAGCAACACAGTTCCAGAGGTTAAAAGTCCAAGCTAGGTCTCCCAGGACTGAAACCAACATGCTGGCATTGCTGTGTTCCTTCCGGAAGCTCTAGGGAAGAACCCCTTTTCTTGCCTTTTCCAGGTGTTAGAGGCCTCTTGAATCCCTTAGCTAGTGCCCCCCTTCCATGAGGACGTGGAAATCACTGGGAGCCACGATTTTGCCGACCACAGATAGACAGCCTGGAGGCGACCCAGTCTGATGGGTACACACTCTGCGAGGACTAGACTCACAGCCCTGCTGCTCGCCACTGCACATGGGCTTGGGAAGGTGCCTGGCACATGCTAGGTGCTTCATAAATGTTTGCTGAATGAATGGAGAAAGAGATACTTCAGAGCATCTGGCTGCAAAGGGAAGAGTGTCCCAGACTGGGAAAAGAGTGGGCATGGAGAGGTCCATTGGAAAGTCCTGTTGTCCAGAGAAGGGATTGCAGTCGCCTGGCCAAGGTGGTGTCAGTGGATGGATTTGAGAGCAATTTAGCAGCCAGTCAACAAGACTTGGAGGTTGGTCAGATGTGCCCAGATGTTTAGCGTGGGTTCAGAGGAAGATGGTGGGTGCCCCTAACTGACGCAGGGAACCTGGAGAGGAGCAGGCGTGGATGAGAAGGCGGGCAGTGGTTGGGATGGGCTGAGTCGGTGGTGCCAGAGGTGGAGATACCTGTGTGTCAGTGGCGTATATGAGCCTGTGTCCGAGGAGAGTGGTTGTGGCTGGAGTGTAAGATTTGGAAGTCAACCTAACGTGCTAGTAGTTGTTTATGGAAGTCACAGACTTCGATGTGCTCCACAGGAGGAAGGTGTGGGTGGGAAAGGGGAGGGAGCCTGGACCAGGTCCCAAAAAACAGTTTGACAAAATCTGTCTCTCATTCCAGTGTCTGGCCGTGTGGGCTGAGACGGGGCTGGGGCAAGGATCTTTGTTTGTGTTAGCGTTTTTGCCATTGTGTTGTTTTTATGAACATTTCTTGTTAGCATGAGCCCTGGAGGGTTAGCAGGGGATATGGAAATCACGTACTTTTAGAATACTCTTGGAGGTTACTTTCTCTGCAGTTCTTTGTATGAGATTTGGAATTTGAGTTTAGTTAGATGCATATGTATCAGGCTTGAATGGAGACTGTGGTAGGTGCCTCAGAAATCTGTGAGGTCCCTGGAGGAGGTGGAGGGCTGGAGACCACATCTGTCCTCACCGTCCCTCCTTGTTTACCTGCTTACCACGAGTGACTGCAACAAGCAGGACACATGGGTCTGGGCACCCTGTGGGCCCGGCGCGAGTCACTGGGCCACAGAACAACAGTTAGAAAGGGTAGAAAGGGCTGGGGAATTGTTAGAGCCCCCAAGATGCCGCCCTGGGAAACCAGATGAAGCCCAGGTGCTGAATCTCAGAGGGACAGAAGAGAGGTGTCCTGGGCACTTGTAGCTAAGAGTGTAGTTGGGAGTGGACAACCTTAGAATCTTCATTCCAGGACTTTTTAAAGGTTGAGAGAGGCCCACGATACTTCAAGCTGGTTAAGATCTTAAGAATAGAAAAACAAAAGCAACAAAAAAGGGGAAAAATGCCAAAATGACGTAAAAATGTTCTGGAATACCTAAATTCACATGTAACAAACAGGTTCTTTGTACCCCAAATCCAACCCTCACAATGCGGTGTGACTGTGCTAGACACTGGTGTGTTGTGGGCCACGGGTGTGTAGCCTGGCCACGCACCACGAGATTGTTGCAGGATTCATATCGTCATCATTCAACTTTGTCATCTGTGTATGCCGTATATTTATCTTGAAAGTCGAAATTTGAGACCCTGTGACTTTGGGGCCAAGGTCAATGGCCCTTTGGGGATGGGCCTTTGGACATGTCATTTGTTACTTAAAACCCAAGTAAAGTGTTCTTCCCCTCTCTTCAAAATTACCGAGAGCCAACAGAGGCCGGGAAATGAGCGAGACTAGGCACTGGGGCCACAGCGATCGATAAAATGCAGCCCTCGGAGCCTCAGCAGCCCCTGATGGGACCCTGGGGTCTTCCTCGAACTCGCTGTCTTCCCTGGAGTCAAAGACTCGAAGATCCTCTTGGCATTATTCATGGAGGCCCAGACAAGGAGACAACCGAGTGTCCTCCGCTAGAGAGTTGGGTAAAGAAGAGGTGGTGCAGGTTTACTAGGGAAGCCGACTCGGCCATGAGGAAAGATGAAATCCTGCCGCTTGCAGCAACGTGGGTGCATCTTGAGAGCACCATGCTGAGCAGAATGAGTCAGAGAGAAGTCAAGAACCGTATGATGTCACTCGTGTGTGGGACACGAAATGGAAAACAACACACGGATGAACAAACAAGACAGACAGAAACTCATAGGCTCAGCCGTGGTGGTGGCCAGGGGGAGGGGGGAGGGGAAGGAAGGGGTAAAGGGGGTCACACGTGTGATGACGGAAGATTGGGGTTTGGTGGTGAACACATAATGCAGTATACAGGTGATGTATCACAGAATTCTACACTCGAAATCCATATACTTTTATCATATTGGGAGGGCTAGGCATTCCCTCCACCAATTGCTGTTTGCACGGCGGGGGTGCCCCAAGCCTGGCGGGATGGAGAAACACGTCTGTCGTGCCTTCCTGTTCCCAGGAGTGGCCGTCACTGATCACGGTGGACGTGCATTCATTGAACTTCTCTTGTGTGCTGTTTCTATAAACAGCCAAACACACAAGATTAATTTTGCTAACAGACTTGTAAAATCAGAAAATTAAAAAAAAATCAGAAAATAGAACCGCCTTTAACCGGTGGTAGCATGAATTATCAGGGGCCACAAAGAGGTTTTGAACTATTGAAACACGTTGGCAAAGGGACAAATGCATTTTTCCCCTCCCAAACCGTTAAAAATAGCTTTTATAAACTCTTCACTCCCTCCGATGGTGAGCTCACCATTAATCACCTTTATGACATCTTATATTTAGGCCACGGATATATCCGTGGGTCCTAATCAACCACTTTCCTGAGGAAATTGGCCAAATCCCGACTGGAGGGGCAGATGAATCCCAACAACCCTGCTATTCAGACAAATCTCTTTTCAAGTGCCCTTAAAGCTTTTTTTCATACTCCAGCGAAGACAGCCACACAGGAAACAATAATAGTTTAATCTCTTGAAAAATTTCCTTCCTGCACTGCAGTGCTTTTAGACAGGTAGAGCCAGCCAAGGAAAATTAGCAGCTGCCTCTGCCAAGAGCAGGCTGCTACTTGAGCCTCCGAGCTCCCCGCCCCTTCCTCCTCTCCTGTCCCCAGCGCAGGGGCCTGCAAGGGGTGCTCTTCTGCCCAGTGGTGGCCCTTCCTGACCTTCTCAAAGAACGCCGACAGTGGAAGAGCCTCTGCCGACTCTGTATGACGGCTTTTTAAAGCCCGCTTCCCTTCTCCTCCCTGAGCTTCTGGGTGTGTAGTCCCAGGCTGCCTGGAGGAGCACACTTGGTTCTCAGGAAAGTGCATTTCTCACAAGATGGAGTCATTGTGAGTGCTTGCAGTCCTCGGGGGTGGAGCCTTGCTGTCTCTCCGTGGGGGTGGGGGTGGTGCGGGCTGGGTCTCAGCTGTGGGACTCTGAGTGCCTCTGAGATCCGTGGGACGGACAGGGCCTGCTTCCTTCTGTCGGTTCCCTTGCTCTCCCCTCTGAAACCAGTGTGGGCACAGCCTTTAAGGGCGCCCAAGAATTCATTGCAGGTCTTGTTCGTGATAGCATGAAGACTGTTCCTTCAGGGTTTGCTCTGGGGTCTGGGGAAGGTCTCAGGCTGTACTTGGCCTCATAGGAGATGTCTCCAACCCGCAGGTTCACCCACCTGTGGAGAGCGAGAGCTTACTCTCCCCCATCGATACCCACAAGCCAATGACCTCTGGCTCAGGTTCTGGTTCTCTTGACCCATTGGCTGCCAGCTTTGCTGGACACCCACCACACGCACACCTCTGCCTCCCCACACCCTCTGCCTCTCCTGGCCCTTGCTTCTGGCTCCTCACCCTTGACTTGGCAAGTTCATGAACAACTTGCAGGGCCTGGACAGAATTAGTCGCATTTCTATTTCTTGTGTATTCCCCGCTCCTATGCCTATGACTTGTACAAAAATAAAAAGCAGTCTCTCTTTATGGAGGCTACAGCATTCCTGATCTCTCAGAGGGAGAGCGGCCAACAGGACTCATTGGCCAAACCTCTGATTAGCGCAAAAGACAGTGAACAGAATTAGTTATAAAAATAGCCCCGCAAGGCTGTGGTGTCTAGGAATTCTCTGTATCTCTTCTTGTGCGCTTTCAGGCCCAGCAGGAAATACATGAAACGGGACCTGAGGCTTTTCATCACTTTTTGCCTGCATTATCAAGGATAGCTGAAAATAAGCTGTGTAGCATTTTCCGTAGGCAAGTGCCTCACTCAGTCAGGAACACTGCCTCGGCGGTCCAAGTGGGAAAATCAGCAACCTGTCCGCACACAGTGGCTGAGGAGGGGCCGCAGCTGCTGCTGCTGCTGTAAAGGACATCGATGACCAGGTGGCACCTTGAGATGCCCTTCACAGTGCTACTTGGAACAGCAGTAAATTATTAATGACTCATATTTCCAGCAACGAGGGCGTGCTTAAACTGATGTTCGCGCCCTCCACACGAGAGACGCTTACCGCAGCTCCGAGGCCAGGTTTTCTTTCCCCGCCCGTTGCTCACAACATTTATTTTTTGACGCACAGAAGCCGTACATACTTAATGTAGGCTACCTGATGAGTCTAGAGATAAGTACATACCCACGAAACCATTGCAATAAATGCCAAAAACATATTTGTCACCTCCAAAGGTCCCTCCCACCCTCTTTCATTATTACTTTTCGTGTGTGACAGTAACAGTTAACCTAAATCTTTCCAAATTTTAAACTCCCCGGTACGGTGCCGTTAACTAGAGGCTCCGTGCTGCACAGGCCCTCGCCAGGCCTCGCCGATCTCACACCTGGAACTTTGTACAATCCCACTAACGCCTTCCGGCTTCCCTGCTGCTCCCAGCCCTGGCCACCGCCATTTCACTCTCCGAAAAGCCATGTTTTCAAAGAAAACTAAATCATGGCAGTATGCTTAAATTATGTTAAAGGAAAAAAGTACAATATATTATTTATACTATTTGATTCCAATTTAAGTATATTTATTACTGAGAAAATGATTGTTTTTAGTTACGGGAATTATGAGTGGTTTGAACTTCATTTCACAAATTTCATCATTTCCAAAATGTTTTGAATGCAGAACTGCCCTGTAACCAGAAACCCGGAGGCCTGATCTGAGACGCGATTGCCCTACCGCAGTCAGTTTCACGGTTTTAGAACTGTGAACCCCTCGTGAGCGGTCGTCTTTTTTCACAAAGTCTTTGTTCACGGAATTCTGCGTCATCTTTTTCTGACTTTTTTTTTTCCTTAGGATTTTTCAAATATATTCTGCTTGGCTACAAGACCCCGAGAAGACACAGCGATTGTCTTTTGGACCCCTGTTACTTCTCCTCGTGCAGGCAGTGTATCTGGGTTGGTCAGAGTTCAGTCCTGCGTAGGACTGGCCCTGATTTCCTCCACATGCTGGTGGGCAGAACCGCCCCTGAGGCGGGCCCACGGGAGTGCCCGCAGGGGACTGCACTGCCCCGCCCCTGCCCAGCACCGGACTCTCCCACACCTCCCCCGGTCTTCCTCCTGGGGTTGCGCTCTCATCATGGCATCCCCTCTGGTCATCTTTATTCCCTCATCCACGTTTAAATGCCCTTCATTCTGCTTTTTGCCCTTAGGTTGGTAGTTTCCTCTCACCTGTCCCAGATCCTGCCCATCCCTGTCCCCCAGACAGGGTTGAGGGTCAGTTCTCCTGCACTTCCTTCACCCTGTGCATCTGTCATCGCAGTTACGGCCTTGGAGGGGAATTAAGTGTCCCTCTCCCTCTGTAAGGGCAGGGGCCCCTCCTGGTTTTTCTCTCCAACCCCACCCACTGGGTAACATGACACCTTGCTTCCGTAGGCACTTGGGACAGTGAAGTGGAGCCAGTTATGCTGGTTTTCTTTCTTTTTTTTCTTCTCTCTCTCTCTTTTTTTATTGATGTTTGAATGCAGTTGTCTCTATTTTCCCACCATCACTTCCCCCTCCCCAGTCACCCCCACCTCCCCCACCCTCAATCCTACCCTCCTTTGGCTTTGTCCATGGGTCCTTTATACATACTCATTTATGATCCTTTCCCTTCTTTCCCATGTTCTTTCCCTCCCCCCTTCCCTCTGGTTACTGTCAGTTCTTAATTTCAATGTCCCTGGTTATATTTTGCTTGCTTATTTGTTTTGTTGATCAGGTTCCACTTATAGGTGAGATCATATGGTATTTGTCTTTCACCATCTGTCTGGCTTCACTTAGCATAATGCTCTCCAGTCCCACCCATGCTGTCGCGAAGGGTAGGAGCTCCTTCTTTCTCTCGGCTGCATAGTGTTCCATTGTGTAAATGTACCACAGTTTATCGATCCACTCATTTACTGATGGGCACCTAGGCTGCTTCCAGCACCTGGCTATTGTAAATTGTGCTGCTATGAGCATTGGGGTGCACAGGTTCTTTTCATTTCTGTTTCCTAAGCTGCAGGGTTGGTGCATGTTAAACGTCGCCAGGTTCCTGTTGTGACTCCTAGCGTGTCGTCGCGTTTCCACAGTCTTTGTAGCTCTTGCACCAAAACCTCATGTTTTCTCTATCGGCTCCACCAGCCCCACTAGTTTCCAGCTGGTCCTTTCTGTTTATCATGTCTAAGCTCTGCCAGGTCATACGTACATAATTATATTCATCCAGAATTGTACAGATATTGTGTACGATGGATTTGCTCATATAGTTTTTTGAGGAGGAAGTTTCTTCCTTTCTCAGTTTTTTGAAAGCTTTTAGAAGGGCAAAGTTAGGGAGAAACAGTGAACAAGAGGGAGGGAGTGGCTGTTCTGTATTTTGTTTTTAAAATGTTTGCTATATGTTTTCAGTGAGCACCACAGCGCTTCTTAATTAGACACGTGTTTTTTCCTGGAGTTTTGATTCCAGGTAGAGGGGAGAGACATTGAGACTCCAACTGGTCAGGGAAAAGTTGTATTGACTGTTACACCCTAAAGAAGCATCGGCTCACTCATGCTACATTAAAGATGCTCTTGGATAGTGACATCCCTGTGTGAGTGACCCCTGAAACAGTACAACCTGACAAAATCAGGGTCTTTGAGAGAGATCTGCAAGACAATAGTAACTTGGATGTTCTAGGCCAGTGAAGATAACGGACGTTTTGAATTTGATGTCTGATAGGAAATATCCCTAGTATACATGGTTGAAAAGGAATGTCTTAAGAGATTGGCTGATGAGCCAAAATAACGCTCAGAATAAACAGGACACACGTGAATGACAAGGAGGGAGGTTGTGTTACTGCCCCTGCTCCTCCCAGGTGCTTAGTGGGCTAAGCCCTGCTTTGCCTGACTGGACTTCATGAAAGCCCTGTGACCCATGAACAAATAAGGTGTGGTGGGAACCAGAGTGGGATCCAGTCTGGCCCAGCCCAGCCCGATCACGTACCTCGAAACGGTGCCTTACCCAGGCCAAGGCCACGTCAGTCTGCCGGCTCTCAGCTTATTGCAGGCCGAAGTTCAGGGGAATCAGAGAACGTTCACGGGCCCCTGGCCCTCACCCTACACTGCTGCTTTTGTTTCGTTACTGAGGGAGGCCCTGGCCCAGAACACTCAAGGATCGGTTGCTCTCGAAAGCATAAGGAATCCAGTGTGATTTCCTGACCCCGGAAGGCTTGGGTGAATGTCGGACCTCTGCGTGGGTCCAGGTGAGGGAGGGAGAGCGGCATGCCACCCTGGGCAGGTGGGCAGAGACCAGTGTTCTCCTCTGCTCTCTCTCCTTTGCCTCAGCCAGAGCCAGGCTTCTGTGACCTCTCCCACAGCAAGCCACGTCGTTGCCAAACTGCTCGTTTTACTCCTGGGCACGCAGCAGCCTCATTCCAGGCTCTTCCTTCTCCACCAGCTGGATGTGACCCAAAGCAGACTCCAAGGACCAGGGGTCAGTGGAATTGCCTGAAAGGGGCCGGGGTGTGGAAGGCCGCTGCCGGGGGTTTCACAGACTGTGATGTGTGCAGGGCATTAACCTTCACCAGGTTACGCTGCTGAGATTGCGGGCTGTTTGTTACAGTTGCCAGACCGTCTGACCAGTATAAGGTGGCTGCAAACTCTGGCCTTTGTTGTTCTCCGCCCCAACTTCCTCATCCGTGAGATGGGCCACTCACGGTGCTTCCACTGCAGGGAGGTGTTGAGGGAGAATCAGAGAGTGGTGCCCGTCACCTAACGAAATACCATTGCTGGTACTGTTTTTACCCCTGCCATCACCTCCACTAGGCCACCACCCACGCTGCTGCTGTGGAGCTTTCTTTGGGAGGAGGAAACCCATGAAGTAAGTGGCTGCTCACTCCAAGAAAGCCTCCCTTGGAGCTCACCTTCCCTGTGGGGGGAGGGAGTCCTAGCTCAGCTGACAAAATAGGTCTTCAGTCATGTCAGAGATCGCTGCCGTGGGACGGAATGCCGCCTAGTGACTCACGCGGGGTTCAAGGGGAGAGAGCCTCTTGGGTTATGAGGACACCGTTGGGAGTGCATGGAGAAGCAGGCAGTTAGTTAGTCTTTCTGGCTTGTTTGGGAGTGGTGGTCTCGCTTACTGAAAGGAACACAGGATGGCCCTGGCCTTACAAAGTTCACAGTGGCCACAGAGTAAATTTGACTTTTCTATAGAGGTTCGCCTTACGAAACTCCGTAATGGGACTTATAACAAAGACAGAGTGCCACCTCTGATGACAACCCAAACAGTGCATTAGGGTAATTAGAAGTGTTCCAGCCGGCCAGCAGGTGAAGACTGATGTCCGAGTCCTAGGAGGGTACAGTTGGGGAGTCTGGCGTGGCCATTAAGAATGGAGGCTTTGGGGTCAGACCGCCTGGGTTCAAATTTGGCAACTTACCAGCTGTCCAGCCTTGGGCAAGTTAGTGGGTGTTTCTGGTCTTTGGCTTGTTCGTTTGTAAATCGGAAATAATCATAACATGATTAGATTTGGAGAATAATGAGAACATGAGGATTAAATGAGTTAATACATTTTTAAAGCTTAGACTAGGATGATACTAATTATTATTCTCATCATCATCCTCATTATTAGAAAACACTGTTTTCCTGGAGCGGAGTCCTGTGAGTTCTTTGTGTTCTGGAGATCAAAGCCTTGTCCAAGGTATCATTGGCACGTATGTTTCCCATACTGTTGGTTCCCTTTCCATTTTGTTAGTGTTTTCTTTAGCTCTGCAGGAGCTTCTTAGTTTGATGTGGTCCCGTTTGTTTATTCTTTCCTTTATATCCCTTGCCCTAGGGGATGTATTGGTGAAAATATTGCTGCATGGGATATCTGAAAATTTCCTGCCTATGTTCTCCTCTAGGACTTTTATGGTGTCACGACTTGTATTTAAGTCTTTTATCCATCTTAAGTTTATTTTGGTGTATGGTGCAAGTTGGTGGTCTAGTTTCATTTTTTCCCATGTACCTGTCCAGATCACCCAACACCATTTATTGAAGAGGCTATTTTTACTCCATTTTATGCTCCTGCCCCCTTTGTCGAATGTTAACTGACTGTATTGACATGGGTTTATTTCTGGGCTCTCTGATCTGTTCCATTGGTCTGTGTGTCTGTAACAGCACTTATCCAAGGAGGACATACCGAGGGCCTATAGACACACGGAAAGATGCTCAGCGTCACTAGCCATTAGAGACTTACAAATGAAAACCACAATAAGACACCACTTCACACCATTCAGAGCATCATAATCAAGTCAAAAAACAAGTGCTGGCGAGGATGTGGAGAAGGGGAACCCTCGTACACTGTTGGTGGGAATGCGGACTGGTGCAGCCTCTGTGGAAAACAGTGTGGAATTTCCTCAAACAACTGAAGACAGAACTGCCTTTGAATCCAGCGGTCCTACTGCTGGGACTATACCCTAAGAGCCCTGAAACACCAATCCAAAAGAACCTCTGCACCCTAATGTTCATAGCAGTGATATTTACAATAGCCAAGTGCTGGAAGCAGCCTAAGTGCCCACCAGTAAACGAGTGGATCAAAAAGCTGTGGCCCATTTACACAATGGAATACCACACAGCAGAAAGAAAAAAGGAGCTCCTACCCTTTGCAACAGCATGGGTGGGACTGGAGAGCATTATGCTAAGTGAAGTAAGCCAGGCAGTGAAAGACAAATATCATATGATCTCACCTATAAGTGGAACCTAATCAATAAAACAAACAAGCAGCAAAATATAACCAGGGACATTAAAATTAAGAACAAACTGATAGTAACCAGAGGGGAGAGGGAAGGTGATAACAGGGAGAGGAGGGGAAGAGGCAAGCAAAGGAACACGAATAGAGGACTCATGGGCATGGACAATGTGGGGGATTGACTGTGGGAGTGGGGGGGATGCGGGTGGGGTGAGCAGTGGGGAAAAAGACAGGACAACTGTAGCCGAAAAACAATTAAAAAAA
The DNA here is from genome assembly GCF_022682495.2 of Desmodus rotundus. Classification (NCBI taxonomy): domain Eukaryota; kingdom Metazoa; phylum Chordata; class Mammalia; order Chiroptera; family Phyllostomidae; genus Desmodus; species Desmodus rotundus. The sequence continues at coordinate 3,974,761 of NC_071388.1, read as the reverse complement.
TAAAATACTGATGTTGAATGTGAAAAAACATTATTTACTACCTTGCTGTGAAACACAGCCTTCAATTCAAAGGTGCTTTTAATTTTATGACTTCACGTTTCCATCTGAAGGGGCTCCCCGCCCCGCGCCCCCCCCCCCCCCCCCCCCCCCCCCCCCCCCCCGCCCCGGGGTTGAGCGTTAAGCTGTGTTTGCCTGATTCAGGGGGCACCTCAGCAGCAGCACGAAGGAGGTTTTGTGCCAAGTTAATGCTACACGCCCTTTGCACCAAATGCTCCCTTTCTTTCTTGTTGTTTGCAGATACTTGTAAGGCAACTCTAAGGCCCCCGCAGGCTGTTTGCGGGAGAGGAGGGCAGGAGTGGGCCGGGTGCGAGGGAGGGCAGTCCGCCTCCGTGAGGTCGACCCCTCTTCCCATCGACGGGAGATTCCTTTTCCAATAATTCTTCTCTTTTTCCTCTCCCACTGTCCAGCTCTCCTTCAAACATAATTTCAAACCATAAGGTGTATATAGTTTGAGCTTGTGTTTGAAAATAATCCCAAACTGACAGGAAGACTGGTAGAATTTTTACAAAGAACAACAAATACCCTTTTCCCGGCTTCACCTGTGGGGAGCGTTTCACCCCGTTGGCTGTCTCACTCGTCCTGTCTCTTCCGAGACGCGTGCTCACACGCACACGCAGTGTCTCTTTTCTGGGCGTTCGTAAGGACGTTGGCTACGCCATGGCCCGTCACCCCTGAGTACTCTGGCGTGTATTTTCTAAGCATGAGGATAATTATTCTCTCCCACAATGTGCTCACCGACTTTAGTAAGTTTAACATCAATGTAATACTTTAAGCTGCTGTCCATGTTCCAGTTTTGTTAATTGACCAAAAAAATCCCTTATATTTTTTTCCCCTTCAATACAGGGTCCAGTCTAAGATTGCATTTATGTTGTAAGACTGTATAGTCTCCATCATGCATATTTTTAAACAGATTGAACCCTTTTAAGCACTAAAAGGCTAACTTTATTGCTCTAAATGACAGGAGCAAACCAGCTTGATCTATTTATGATCCTTGAGGCTGGAATGAAAAAGGAAGAAAATGTTCCTCTCAGAATGGCTTACTTTTTGGGGTGCCTCTCAGAGGAAAGGTTTCACTGTTCTCTTACCTAGTGGTTCTGTGCTGGTGCTTCTGTTGCCATAAACCCCTCGCAGGTGAGCGCTCCCTTCCTTCTTCATCTCTAATAAATGTATGGGCACCAACAAAACAAAATTCCAGGGCAGCCTTTCTGTGTACAGATGGGGAAGTGTATCTTTTTGGAATGCAAATTGAATCTGTACTTCTTCAAGCTTAGGTTTGTTCTGATAAATGCAACATATTTTTGTACAAGAAAAATTCTGTCAATACTTCTAAGTGCTTCTCAAGGTTCTGGCATAGTAAACAAATTATTGAGAAAGGAAAAAAAAAACATCCAAAAAACCTCTTCCAGTGATTTGAAGAAAGAAAGAAAATTGTCATAAGATGTGAGGTCCGTATTTTCATTAGTGATGGGTGGCTCCTTCGTTAGCCATTTCTTCTGCTCTTTCTCATGGACTTCTGTGGGAGGAGCCAGCAGCTTTTTAGAGTCATCTTTTTATGAATTGCGTGGAGAGAGAGCGGTGTGTATGTAGATGGAGTGGGGCAGGGGAGGGGGGGAGAGCCGCAGGGACTGCCATCTGGTGCTTCAGGAGCCGGCTGGTGCGTGGGTTTGGTCCAGTCCGGTGTGGGGCTGTTGGGGGGGAGGGGTGTGAAGAGGTGGATGAGGACAGCAAGGGAAGGGCTAGGCTCTGGAAAGTAGAGTGACGGGGTAGATGGCAGATGGTGCAGGGCAGAGAGGGGCTTTCCTTTAGGATCTTTCAAGGTTTAAGTGTCCCTAGAAGCCACCATCAGTTAATTATTTGTAAGAGAGTAGGGCTGCCACAGGACCCACGTGAGCAAGCGAACACACAAACGCACGGCCATGGAGAGCGGGTGCTCTTCGGCTTCTGTTCAGAGCGGGGGAGTAAATAGTTGGATACTCCAGCTGGGAATGTGTTGCTGAGAATAAAGACAAAGAGAAAGATCGGGCAAACTGGTGTTTAAATCTTGGATCAAGATGAGGGTAGTATGAGAAAAAAGGAAAGTTCTGGAACCTCAAGTCTAAGGGAATGGACAGCAAAAATTGAATTGTAAGTCTAGGTGAAGAGGGAGTCCCAATACTGTGAGTCCCAGTGAGTAGCAGAGGTGGGGGTGTGGGGTGGGGTGCTGGAGGGGCAGTTGCTGCTTCCATTGCAGAAGCTCCTTCTCTCGGGAGGGAGAGGCCACTCCTGATGCTGCCTGAGCCATCGTGTGTGTGTGCGTGTGTATGTGTGTAGGAGGGTCCAGCTCACAGATGATGGGTAAGGGAGGCTTTAGATGTTTGCCCTCGAAAACGGCCACAGAGGAGAAGGGCAGGGTGTTGTGAGGCTTCTCGCCCCCACTTCAGAGGCTCACAGGCGGGGTGGGAAAGACCTACGTCCGCTTTTCCTGCTGCTTCTCAACCAACAGCCCTGAGCAGCCGCCTCCTGTTGTGGAAGTTAGCCCGACACCCAGTAAGTTAAGCACGTGAGGTGTGACCATAGTTGTCAAATTGTCTTTTCTGTGTGACGTCTACAGACTAATCGACAGTTTTACAGACTTTGTGAGGAGTAAGGATCTGGAACACAGCCCACGTTTTTCCTCGTATGTGGTATTAGTGGGATTGAAGATTAAACTTCAACTGGTCTTGGTAGACATTGAAGACGTAGACACCATATAACTGGTGATATTTAACGGTCAGTCTGTCAGGGCGTGTGTGAGAGGGAACTGTGAGTTAAAGACAAATAAACTCTACTTGTCCTGTCATGTGGGAGCCAGCAGCACCCACCCCCTCCCCGCTGGTCACTGGAAGTCTCGATGCTGACGACCCAGGAAGGAGGGGAGGGCGTGGCTCCCTCCGAGGCAGGCCCAGCCGGCCTTTCTCAGCCTGGCCAGTCTTTCCCTGCTGCGCTCACAGGTTGATGGCCATGGGGAAGCTTCCTTAGTTTTCTAAAATGCAGTCTGATATTTAGGTAGTCACGGTGGTTGTTTTTGACCTTATTCTTCAGAATTTTTGTGGAACAAATTAATAGGACACATATCAGAAGGTGAAAGTTAAGTTATATTATTTGATCAACACGTAAATATAAATTACACATACATACATGTATTAGATATGAGAAAGCGGACTAGTTTCATAAGATGCAAATCAGGCACATTGCATTTCCACTCACCAAACAGCAAGGTTACACAGTGTAGTTCCAGCAAGATGTGTCGTGAGGGAAAACCTCGATATTCAGACACTCAACAAATCACCCTCGGAGCAGCGACGCCCCCGGCAGCCATGACACTCCTGTGGGCAGGCGGCGTGTTGCTCTGTGAGGCACTTTGCAGTTCAGGTTAAGGATGACACAGTCAGGTGGGACAGCTCTTGGAGGCGGCAGTGCCTGAGCGAGTCTGTGAACACATTTTCCTCCCTGAGCTACCGGGGAGGGGTTTGTATGGGGGTGCGAGGATGTGGGGGAAAGATCCTCCTGCTGGGAGTACATCTACAGAGGCTGGTGGTTTTGGGGAACTACGAGCAGTCCAGCGTTGCTGTGAGTTAGAATTCAGCGGAAGGCAGATCTTGGAAAGCCCTGCGTGCCACCCTAAGAAGCGTGGAAGAGCATCTGCTGGGACCGGGAAGCCGGAAATGGCATTGGTCTGCAGCGTGCCTGTTGAGCTCAAGAGCAAGGTCAAGCAGAACGCTGATCATTGCGGCTCCGGTGGCCCGCAGGTCCGTCTTTCCGGCCCAGACCTCCCCACGGTTTATCATGTAGGCAGGAGCTCGCCCTGCGGGACGGATGGGGGAGAAAGGGCCCTGCCAGGTGCTGGATGTGCCCAGTGGGTCTGCCTGGGAGTGAGGTGAGAGCATGGGGGTGGGTGGAGTGGGGGTGGGGGTGGGAGGGGTGGCCGATGGTGGCACCAAGGGCAATGAGAGAGGTCTTGGGTCAGGGACAGAAGATGTGGGACAGCTTTGCTTTCTCTTTGGGGGGGAAAAGAAAAGAAAACCCACTGACCTTAGAATTTTTGCATATTGGTTAAAGGAAGCGATAAAATGGCCCCAGAGAAGAGACCTTTGAGACACATGGGTTGAAAGTAGGGTGACGGTGAGGAGCCGTTCATGTTTAAAGGCACCTGAGCAGCAAGTACGGTTGGGATTGCCTGGGCTGGGGGACAGAAAGATATTGGCCTGGGGACAAGTGACAAATCCAGCCATTTTTATGGAAGAAGAGGAAGAAGAAAAGTGGCCTCCCAAATAATTAAAAAAATAAGAGTCCAGAAAATGAAAGAAATGGCCACAATTCAGTGTTAAGTGAGCCAAGAACCCTGGATTTGAATATAGATTCAGCTCTTTTTGTCTGTGTTCCCCGGGCAAGAACTGGCCTCTCAGTTTTCATTTCCTTCATTTTAAGACGGGGCCTCAAGCACGTTCTCAGCAGGGTGACTGAACAGATGAGCTTAACTGACCCTCCAAGACGCCGTGGAGGGGCAGTGGGAAAGACCGGACAGGATACAGGGGGGTAGGACACCCACAGGGAGAGGCTTCAGGCTTACCCGGCTCACAGGGAGGGTCAGAGCGCTCTCTCCGACCAACCGCAGTCCCGCGGCTGGAGGTGGGGACCCAGAGCGCAGAGGAAACACTCGGCTCACCCTCCTCCCACCTCTGTTCCGGCATTTACTTTGGTCAAAGGGCAGCGAGGGTCCATGGCACTTGTTCTGAATCCACCCGAGTCTGCGTGTGAAGGGCCTTCCTCCCGCCTTCCCATGCGAGGTGCAGCTATTAATTACACTAAGTGACAAAGATTCTCCTTGTTGCTGGATGGACACAAGGATGAATCTTTGTTACTGACTGCAAATAATAGAGTCTGGTGGGGATCCCGAGTCGGGCCTGGACCTCGTGCCCTGGGCCACGCGACGGGCGGACGCACCTCTCCTCCTCCATCGACCCCAAGGCTGCAGGGCAGACAGAGTGGGCCTGACTCGGTCAGTTTCCTCCTGTGAAAACACAGCCTCTGTCCTTTTTCGTTTCTTCGGTTCTGGCGCTAGAACAACCTGTCTCTTTACATTAGCTCAGTTCTGTAGAGAAACGGCCACTGAGAAGGAAATGCTTGGAAAATCCAGGCACGGATCCATTTTTAAAGGCACAACTGAATGATTGCTTTCTTATTGTGCTACATGGGGCTGGAAAAATCATTCCTTTCGGTACATATTTTTCTTTTTTGCTTGGTGTTTTCATTCTGCTTAAAACATACATATGTGCCAGAAATGAAAACATTTTCAAAGGGCAAGTTTCAGGGACTCCTAAAAATAGGACCTGTTGCCAGTATACAGTTCCTCCATATGTAAATGGCTGCAAAGGAGCCCAATGAAAAGCATATGCTGTTCAAATTCTCTTCAGAGAAACAAGAGCTGGAAGATTTGACTCTCGCCCCGAACCTCTTTAAATCAGTGGTTTCCATGTAAACTTCATCCTACGTCCTCAGACATCATTCTGAGCATATTTTACATCTGTCTCATGATCAGAACTGGAAAACAGCTACTAAGAATAGTTTTATTCTCCAAATGGGAAAATGTGACTTGATATGAAGCTTTTAAATAATCATTGAGACTAAAAAAGGTGTAAAACACCCAAATATCTGAGCCATGAGTGGCTGCCTCCTGGACCCAGCGAAGAATCCATGAGTAGGACAATAAATGCAAATTTATCAAGATAAAAACCCTTTAATTTCTTGCCTTCTGTTGTCTGCAATCAGGAATTACCTGAAATTCTTTCTGGAAGAGAGAAAAATGTCATGCCGTAATTAAACTCAAAGAAGTCAGCAGTGCCAGGGATTTGCCTGGGATTCTGTGTTGTCACTCCATGTGAACGAAAGCCCTGGAGGTAATTTAGAAGAATTATCATTCGTCGTGAAAAATCCTACTGGTGAGCTAATCTCTCAGATGCCGTGTTTTATTTTGTAAAAAAAATTTTTTTGATTAAGAATGAGTTAACGCTAACAATTATTGCATGTTCTCTTGTCAAAGATTCACAAACCTGCATGGTGTCCCCCTCCTGCGCAGGCTGTTGTGGGGCTGAGTCCTCCGTCCCCTGCAGCTCTCCTCTGCTTCAGCGGAGCAGTATCGGCCCCTGAAATACGGCGGAAGGTCTAGACCTTTACCCTTGGAATTATCTCGCTATCCCAGCTCTGGTTAAATTTTGCCTTCCATATCTTCATATTTCCATGACAGAGCATGGAAAAAGAAACTTAGAAAAGGTTTCACCTTTGCTGTTAAAAAGTTATGACCTTTGCTCACATTTGCCAGAGAAAGTGCCTGATAGCGCCAATTAACATGAATTATTAACTCCCAGATTAATAATTTATTAGCAAACCGAATGGCCCCAGGCACGCCAGACCACGCTATTGAGAGAAAAACGAAGAAAACAACGGAGCTCTGATTAGAACAGCTCGTTGACTACACTTGGAATAAGTAATGGCATCCAGGCTTTCTGAAGGATTTAAAAAATTTCCCCTCTAATGCCAGAGTGGCTGCAAAGTCAGACAATTTAACTAATAATTAACCAATAACTTGTGTAGATGTTGTTTTTAAAAATAAATTTTTTTATTTAGCAAACTCATGTACCTCTACCTTCATCAGTTTCTATTCAAAGCACACGTGCACCTTACTTCCTCCGATTCTCCCACCAACCAGCCCAGGCTGACCCCGTTTCTGCCGTCCACAAGTGCCAGAAGCGGTGCCCACGGGCACACGGGTAGATGGTAGCTGGGACAAAGTACCAGACACTGGGTGGCTTCAACAGCAGTTTATTGTCTCACAGTCTGGAGGCCAGGAGTCCGAGGTCAAGCTGTGGGCAGGGCTGGTTCCTTCTGGGGGCTGGGAGGGGCAGTCTGCTCCAGGCCTCTCCTGAGCTGCTGGTGGTTTTCTGGCAACTTGGGTGCTCCTTGGCTTGTGGAATCATCACCCCCATCTCTGCCCTCATTTTCACTTGGAATTTTCTCTCTCTGTGTGTTATGTGTCCAAATTTCCCCTTTTTAAAAGGACACCAGGCCTCTTGCGTTAACGTCCACCCTAATGAACACACTTTAATTGATTGCTTCTGCAAAGACCTGATCTCCAAATGAGGTCCCATTCTGAAGTGCTGGGGAGGCGAGGCCTCTGACACAGGCATTTTGGGAGGTGGGGGAGCGACCATAATTTAACCCGTGGTGCTGGTGGAGCAAAGTCCCAACCCAGGAAGGCTGGCCCGGGTCTGTGTGCGCTCTTAGGCGCTCTGCCTCCCATTTGTTGGTCTTTTTGAGTACAAAGAGCTTATTAAGGCGAGTTGAAATTAGAGCGTCTTATTGATTCGTATCCAAGAATTGTCCTCAGTACAGGTGCTCTTGGTGACAATGTCTTCTTGAGCTCAGGCAGAGATCTGGTTAATTTAGGGGATCAGACTGGCTTATAGCTCAAGGCTGCCTGATCCGCTTCAAGCCCCAAGCCCCCGTGTTTTGAAATCTCAGAGCTCTTTCTGTTGGACTCTGCAGCACATACTTCCTTAAACACACATTTTAAAGGCATTTTAGGAGGGAGAGGCCTAATTACTTCCTTTTTTCCTTTCCAAATTTCTGTTCTTGGAGCTGTGATTAGGTAATACGGCACCTCAGCTACTGTGCAAATATACCTGACCTCATCAGGTCTTGCAGTGGAAAGAGAGAAGCTAAAAGGCCCCCAAGTTCTGATTCTTTGGTCTTTTGATTTGAAATTCCTGTTCTTAAAGGAGGAAAAAGAAAAGAAAAAAGGGAAAAGGAGAATCAGGAAAAGTAAGAGAGTACAGAAAATTCTTTTACAAGTCCAAGTGGCAGTAGGGTTGGGGGCTTAGGAGGTCATGCTTTGGTTCATCAAATGCCCGTTTTCAAAGGAGACGTACTGTAAAAATTGGGTTCCCAAGAACACATGCTGTGTTTGGCCTCCAAACTCAATATTATTGGGATTTGCCTATTCTTTGCATTTCTCGGTGAGTGCGGACTCAGTCACATTTCAGTGTGGTGGATGTGCCAGACTACTTCCCCGTGTGTCTCTTTTGAGGCAAAGAATGTGATAAAATCATGCAACAGAGTGCCATGTAAATTGTAGGAATTTGTTCCTCCCCTGCTTGAATAATCGTCTGCTCCTTTTAGTATGTTTGGAAATTTGCTCTGTTCCGAAGGCAGGAGTCATGGAGTCATTTCTAAATTGACTCCGATCAAGGACAGGAGGCACCGAGAGGTCGTTTTGGAGGGCCAGCTCAGAGGGAAGCTCAGCTCAGCTCAGCGCTCCGTGCTGCTGGGTTCCTCAAGGAGGGGTGTGGATCTCTGAGTCTTGACCTGAAATGACTGTCCTAGAAGACTGACTGGGCTTCTACTCCCTCCCTCACTAGAGGCTCCTCCTCTCTGGGAGCCCTGCCCAGTGTTAATTCATATGGAATCTAGCAGGTGGGTAGATTGCAGGAAATGGCCACAATCCTGGACTTTTCCCTGCACTCATGCTTACTACTATCATGTGACTTTGCAACTCTGCCTCTGAATCTGGGCGGCCCTGGGACTTGCTTTAGCCGATAGAATGCTGCTGAAGTGATGGCGTGCCATTTCTGAGCCTAGCACAAGGTCGCGGGCAAGGCTGTTCTTTCTTGGAGCCCTGTGAATGAGCCCAGGGTGGCCTGCTGGAGGAGGAGCAGCCACGGGGAACAGAGAGAGGAGGTCTCAGTAGAGACCATCCCAAACCAGCCAGCCCCTGGCTGGGTCAGCAGCTTGGCACACACCCACAAGCGAGCACAGGCAAAATCGAAGGGACCGTCCAGCTGAGCCCAGCCCAGATTGTTGACTTAATGAATCATGACCTAAATAAATGGCTGTTGTTTTAAGCCACTACGCTTTGGTGTGGTTCGTTCCACAGCCATAGCAAAAGGGCTTCCTTCTTTGTGATGAGAGATGAAAGATGCAATAGTTTTTCCTTTATTTTGGATGGGATGTTCCACACAACTCTGGCCATTGGACTCCTCAAGTTTCACTGACTTAGTGAGTCCCTGAGGGTTCGTAGAGCTTCTCTCTTACCCTCCAGAGCACACGTGTCTTACGAAAGGCCTCCGAGCTATGTCTCGCTCATCTGGCCTGACTCGCGTGATGTACCAATGTGATGTGCTGCAGAGCGCCCAGGTGGCCAGTCTCTTCACAGAAGAGTTAACATCACGCTGGAACAAAACTGTAAAGGAATATTTTTGTTCTTTTAGAATGCAAACAGTTTCTGATTTTGTCTTCTGATGGAGTTGGAGAGGAATGCCTCCCCAAATCAAAGACTGCATAGCATGTACCTGAGATTTTTACCCCCCCCTCCACTCCCCAGCAAAGACACCACATCTGGCATGGCAGTGGCAACTGTGACTAATACTTCCTTGGGTTTAGGTAGGCTGTTGTCCACCCTCAGGATCCATCTGGTTTCTGCAGGGGCCAGACTAAAATGATGCATTAGAATGAATTAAAATGAGATATGATAGGGACCACTATCCCTGCATCCTTTTAGTCCTTGATGGTGGCACTAAATTCTGCTCTCCTCCCCTGGGATGTGATCTGTTCTTCGATTTAGTATCATACTTGGGCAGGGTGGGAGGGGGCAGTCTCAGAAGTCTCACTTGGTTTTCCCCACTGTGATATTTCCTATGCACAGGCCAAGGATTCAATATAAGCTATTTGTGTTCACTACAACTACGTCTATCCAATTGTAACTAAAGAACCAGGTAACCAGTTGCCAGGTGAGTTTGTAGAAATGGCACATGCCCTCTGAGCCAGGTGTTGGTTGGGACGCCATTATTCCTGGTGTCCAGCTGCTCCCATTTTAGCAGAAGGGCATGAAGATGCTTTAGTTCCTCCGCCATCAGTGCAAACTGGGACCCTGCGTGCAGTGTTTCTGGTTATACCTGGTGTTCCCCTTTCCCCAGTGCAGCTGAGTGAATGGCTGAGGCCCCTTTGGGAGAAGACCACCATGCCCACTTGCCATTGTGTTATAGGGTCTGTCCTCCTGGGGACTCAGTGTCCTCTTCAATCAATGGATTTCAGCCTGAAAACTGGCTCAGGGATCGTGACCTTTACGGAGGCTCCTCTCCTTTAGTCTCCTGGTCATGCAGCCTTGGCTCTTCCGCTAGGAAAGGTGAGCAAGTTCAGTCCCGGTCTTCAGCACCGTTCTGACAGCATCCGCCTCTGTCGACTGCTCCCTTGTACTCCTTTTCCCAGTGGTTCTGTCGTGCCACACCTGCCAGAGGGGACTTCGTAGCAGAACATGACCATGCAAGACGCCCAGAGTCTCCTGGCAAATCCAGCCGTCTTCTTGGGCCTTCCCCAGTCTAGCAAGCAGACCCACCTCTGTGTGCCCAGGAGCTCCCGTCACTGATTTCTTATTGGATTTCCTCCTGTCTGACTTCCACACGGCACGTACGTGCTCCGTGAGATGGGTCCTTGTCATTTAGGCTTTCAGAGTTTAGCATGGTGCCTGTTCATGGCAGATGCTGAGGGACCCGTTGTCCAGTGAACCAACGAGTGAATGGGTGGAGTTGAGTTCAACCCTGAAAAGGGCTGAGAGAGGGTTTGAGTCCTGGCGTCGAGGTCTGTATGTGCGCAATCGGTGTCCACTCGTTCCCATAGCTGGGGCTTGTTGTGGGGGAGCCTTTTCTGAAGCCTGCCCCTACCAGCTTGGCCCCGACGGTCCTGAAGGTCCCAGCCTGGAGTGCAGCTTCTGAGAAGGTGTGGGGCTTTCTGTAGGTGGTGCTGTAGGCCGCCTGTGGTCCAGGGTTGGGGCCGGGGTGGGGAAGCGGTGTGGTCTGCAGGAGATGGGTGAGAAATCTTGCGCTGCTGTGAGTCACCTTTTACCCCAGACCCGTCTTGTTTACAACCGGGGACAGTTCACCGAGGCCATGTAACGGTTTGAATAGAGTGCCCTCCACATGCATATGTTGACACCCCACCCCCAGGACCTCAGAATGTGACCTTATTTGGAGATAGGGTCTTTCCAGAGGAAGTCAAGTTGAAGCAATATCGTTAGGGTGGGCCCTGATCCAGTACGGCCGGTGTCCTCGTTAACGGGAATTTGGGATGTGCGTAAAGGGAGCACCCATAGATGTGAAGACACAGGGAGAAGACAGCCAGCAACAAGGAGAAACGCTGCAAACAGGTCTTCCCCTCACAGTCCTTGGAAGGAACCGGTGCTGCCAACAAACTTGACTTTGGATTTTGGGCCTGCAGAACTGTGGGACAAGGCTGTGGTCTTATTTTGTCACCTACAGCAAACCAATACAAGTCAGAAACCTGAACGTATGCCTTCACCTCTAGAAGCTGTGCTCATCCCTAGGAACACTGAGGGGTCCCCATCCCAAGCCCTCAATGGGAAGGGAACCCCTCTTGGCCCCTTCCTGTCTGTGTCTGAGGTTTAGTATCAAAGAGTCTGCCTTTGTTGTCCACGCTTACAGCACCAGAGCTGTAGAGGAAAACGTGAAAATACAGCCGTCGCACCCAGGCATGGGGAGGTGGAAGAAGGTCAGCGGAAGGCGACCTGTTACAATGCCGACTTTCTGAGAAGAGGAATTAAAGGTACATAATCTCATTTGCTCCACAGACAAGTAATGATCAGAGGGCCCCAAATTCTGGAAAGTAAGATGCTTTGGCAAATGTCTACAAAGATAAACAAAGTTAAAGAGCAGATTATAAATGGAGCCTGTGTGTGGGGACCATGACTCGGTGACATAGGTTGTGTCTGTCACTCTAACTAGATTCCCCCAGACCTGTCCTCCCCAGTTGTAGGACTTCCTCTGCTTCCCAGCATCACCCTACCTCACAGGCTCTGAGAGGCAGAGCCAAGGAAAGGCAATGAAGACATTTTCTCGCCTTATTTCTGCTACACCTTGGAAAGACACATCTTAATGAAGGATGTGTCTTCACAGCTTACAAAGGACACTCTTAAGTGTCTCCAAGTGATGGTTTCCCCCCTCTGCAGAATAATTTTGCTTATGTGATAGAGTCCTTTATTCATGTCTGAGGCCGACCCAACCTGGGAAGCTTGGCCCTAAGGAGACTCCCAGCGCCACCGTCCCACCAGGGCCCTGGTTTAGGGAGGGTCCTGTTCAAAATGGGGAAGGGAGTTTACTTTCATTCAGGAAAGCCCCAGCTCACCTCCTTAGGTAGGCAGCAACACTGTTGTGGTTAAGGCTAGTGCTGGGTGATCACACTGGGAAATACTAAACTATAAATGCTTAAATTAGGAGGCTTGATGAGTCTCCCCAGAAGGTATCTTCCTGGGTGTGGTTATGGGGGCTGTGGGATGGGGTGGAGAGAAAGACGAGAGTGGGTCGAAGTACACGTGTTTGGGGAGAGTGGAGGCGACTGTGCCGTGGTAGATTTGCAGGGGGCAAGGGTGACAGGGTGACAGGGAGCCCCAGCTTGCAGACGGGATGAATTACACTGCATTCCAGTGGCCTTAGGAGAAGTGAGGGTAGTACCGAAAGTAAGGGCGGCCCCACAGGGAAGGGACCAGGCTGGGAGCCATAAAGTACATTCCCAAATCACTGGGTTTAGGCTCACCTGTGAAGAGGAGTGACAAAGGGGCATTTCCACTCCGAGCCCATATGAATGTGGAAGCCAGTCTATCCTTACACGTTCAGAATGATAAAGCACACATTCCTGGGCAATGGGACATTTGGGAAGGGACAAGAAGAGAGGGTCGCAGATGTTTCCTGCCTCACACTCATGGCTGGCCTCCCGCAGGCGTCCATCTGTGTTTGTAAGGTTGTAGGTCAGAGCTGCTGTTGGCAGGACGGCCTGGAGTTGCCGGGGACTCCAGGCTGCAGGGCGAAGCGCCTGCAGAAAGAGTGCTCCGCGGGAGCTCTGACGCTTCCCCGGGGTGTCTGTTCATTCGCCGGAGTCTTAGAAACGTCGCCGAGCCTCTGTGTGTCTCGCCTGCCTCAGTCGTACAAAAGGAAAAACAGTGTCCACCCCACTTGTTTCCCATCGTGCATATCAACAGCAGACTCTGAAAGGTTCATGCGAAGATGGTGTTTAAAAGTCGATTTAGAGTTATAGAAGGAGGGAAGAAAGGGAAGGAGGGAAGGGGAAAAAGTATGGAAAGAAGAAGGGAGGGAGTTTTAGTCCATCTGGACTTTTATAACAAAAATACTGTAAACTAGGTGGCTCAGAAGCAACAAACACCTCCCAGTTCTGGAGGCCGGGTTGGCCGAGTTGACAGCACTGGCAGATTCAGGGTCTGGTGAGAAGCCTCCTCCTACCAGCTTGTCTTTTCTCTGTAACCTCACGTGGTGGCAGGGGCGGGCCAGCTTGGTGGGGTCCCTCTGATAAGGGCACCAGTCTGGCTCGCAAAGGCCCCTCCTCATGACCTAGTCACCTCCCAAAGGCCCCACCTCCTGATACCATCGCATTGCAGGGTAGGATTTCAATGTACAAATTTTGGGGAGATATAAACATCTGGACTCTACCAAGAAGGAAGGCAGGAAGGAAGACAGGCGACGATCACTTGGGTCTCATCTTTGCTCTGTTGTAAAATTTCTGAATTAATTCAGCGGAAATGGAGTGCTCTTGGGGGAACACAGGTAGAAACTCTCAAAATCTGCTTTTTGATTACTTAAGCTAGAAAAATCTTGAGTAACGCAGACACCAAACTTATATCCTGAATGAAAAACCCTGAATTCCAGTCTCTGGAAGCGTAACCGCCTTAGCGTCTTAACTTCGGTTGCCGGCTACAGCCAGCCTTGCGCACTCCGGACTCTCTCTGGAACTGCAGAACTGTGCAATAGGCCTCGGCCAGCGGGTCCGACCACAAAGCCCATCACGGTGCACGCGGAGCAGGTCCGCAGTGAGAGGATATCTCTGAAAGACCAAGATAAACATCAAATTAATCAGCCAATGCTCTGGGGGAAATGGCCACTAATTTCAAATTTTTCATCTCTGGAAAATCAATTATTATTATGTTTATTGATGTTGTATTTGTCACTATTTTCAGCCGTTTCCCCTGATGACATGGGTTAAAGTCAGAACATTGTTATAAAAGAGATTAGACATGTTCGATTCTGTTTCCAGACTTCCCATCTCTCAGCTGCCCGGAGTTGGGAGAGAAGTCAGCTTCGCAGGGCAGAGGCTGAGCTTGCTTTTCTTTGTCCCTTCCTCGGGTGATCCCTTTGGCCTCTAGATGATTTTAAATCTTCGGTTAAATGCCAGTTAATGTTTCTTACTCCCTGGGCAGGATTTTGGAAACATGCTTTTTTAAAGTCAACACTCCTTTTCCCGTCATATTGGCTGGGTTTGGAATTTGCTTCCTCGCCCCTCAAAGATTTGGAGGCCTCTCTCCCTCAGTGTGTGTGGGGGGCTCCCCAGTGTCAGCTGCTCAGGAAGAGGCCCCCTGATGCCATGCTCAATCCCGAGAAATGACCCCGACCTGCGTGGGAGCCAGTGCAGGCCAGCCCGTGCCCACCACTCCCCGGAGAATGGCGCCTGTCCCTTGTGGAGCTGTGACTGGCTTGGAGCTGCCCCAGTGGGGAGCAGGGCAGGTTTGTCAGCAGAATGACCACGTGCCGTCGGTCGGCCATTCGGCCTCACAGACATGTGCACGGGCAACACCACAGTCAGAGATGGGGCCTATTCGAGCAACAGAGGGACGATCCTAGAGTCACAGTCCGTTCCGTCATGTCCCACGAGCTGGGAAAAATCGTCATCAGAAGATTCGTATGCATAATGTCTCACGATATATGCCAGGCACTGTGCAAAGCACGCTGGGAAAGCAAAGATGAAGTGGGTGCAGACTGCCTTCGATGAGAACACAGTCGAGTGAGTACGCTGCACTGTTAGATTTTAGGTTTGCGCGTATACAGCGTTAATATGCCCAGACCAAAAGATGGGGGGGTAATCTCAAATAAAGCTCTCTGATAACAAATGCATTTATAAACCCCATATTGGCTTTAGGTATTTAAAACTAATACTGCTTGTGGTAACATATTTCAATAACACAGAAGCTTATAAAATAATAAAAGGAGAATAAAAGCTCCCTTTCTCCCCTGATCTAGCTCCCCAGTGGCAGCCACAGGTTAATGCTTTGGTATGTGTTCTTCCCAAACTCTCGTTTGCCTACGAAACGTAACAATAAGGGACATGTATGGTGGGTACTGTCGCGGGCCACCACTGCATTCCGCCCAAGGACTGCCTGATGTACTGTAGCTTGGGTGTACTGGAATTTATTTCACGTTCCCTTGTTGGCGGCCACTTTGCTTATTGCCATTTTTTGTTGGCATTGCTCTAAATGGGTTCTGAGTAAGAAAGGACCTTTGGGAGCAGACACAGGAGCACTGTTAAGTTAGGTACAAACAGTGTTTTGGAGTTGACGGTTGAAGCCTTCAGTAGAAGAGCGATGTGGTGGAGGGCGGATTTTGGAAGGCTTCCAGGTGGGTGCCGAATCAGACTGGAGGGCCACTCCAGGCTCTTCCCACAGCATCTGCAGGAGGGATGCTGAAGATTTGAAAGAGGATGATGGCCGTGGTCAAAGGGAGGGATGGGTCTAGAATTAGTCGTCTTTCATTAACTGGGGGAAGTTGGTCGTGAAGAAGAAATTAATTCCTGATTACAATTCACTCAAAATGTCAGTCAACTCGATTTTCCGGTGGTGGGACAACTTCAGTTAAGACACAGGAGACAGCTGGGACGGTGTGTAGTCAGCCAATGAATGCCGAGTGTCCATGCTGGGGTTTGGCCAAGTCCAGGGGCAGATGCTGCACAGGTGGAGGCAGGAGGTTGAGACAGAGGTCAGGGTTCTGGTCTCTCTTCCCTGCTGCCATCAAAGGAATCTCCTCTGCATTTTGGACTCTTTCTTCCCCACTTGGCACCCCGTCCACGATGAATACCCCCACTCAGCCGAAGAGATAGGGTCCCAGCTCATGGCTGACCTCGCCTACAGCTAATTCACTCTCGATTAAGTCTGGGTCCTCTTTAGGACCTAGAATTGATTGGTGACTGCTCAGATGTAGGGACAAAGAAGAGTCAAAGATTGTTAGAAGATTTCAAACCCAAGTTAATGGTGCCTTTGGTGACTTTAACTGAGATTGAGAGCCTTGGGGAAGGGGTCAGAGTGTTTTGTGTGTGCGGAATGGGGGGAGGAAATGTACTTAAACTTTTGAAATGCAAGATGGAGAGCATGCATGGGAAGCTGAAAATTCTGTGCTGAAACTGAGTTCTGTCAGACTCGTTCTCGCATGGGTGGCAGTTGGTCCTGTGAGAGAACTTCCCCTGGAAAACCTGCGGAGAACAGCCTGTGGGGACCCCTGGGTGAGCTGCAGCACGCAGCTGGGGGGTGGGGAGGTCGGGGTACGGGTGAGGGAGAGTGGGGGTGGCGATGCCGCAGGAAGGTGCGCTGTGCGTGTGTGCACCTCTCCGGGACTGAGCAGACTGGACAGCGCTGGGACAGAGCTGAGGGTCTGCTGACAGCGGGTGGCCGGTGCCCTTTTGTGGCTCGGCCCAGGGACAGGGCCCCTGCGGTGGCCTCCTGTGTGGCTCTCCAGTTTTCTCCTTCCGAATGTAGAACTAAATCTTGTTAGATGTGATGATGGCGATAAAATGCTCATTCCTTTCTGTTAGAAGAATTTTCCTAGTGATTGCGTTTGTGTTGGGCCTTTGGTCTCACCGCCCTCAGGTTGTTCACAGCAACGAAAACTGGAATGAACTGAAGCCCCAACAGTCGGCGGGTTGCTTAATTGAACACGGTAACATGTGATACATCGAAATGGCCAATCATTTGTTCAAATGTACCTTTTGACACCATCTGTGCCCCATAACCGGGAACTGAGAGCCTTGCAGGGTAGAAAAAGCCACCTTCTCCCCCACCCCCACCCCACCCCCAAACTGTAGTGTTAGGAAAAAAACAAAGGTTGGGTCTCCTGACTTTGCTCAGCCAGAGGGAAAGAGCAGCTATCAGGGTGTGGGAGTCCTCCAGGTGGGTCTGACAGATGGGCGGAAGGCGCGTGGGACGCTGCACCTGGCTCAGCCCACAGAGCCCCTCACTGGCAAGGCGGCCATGCGTGCGGGCTGGATGACCGCTGGGAGCCAGCAGGCAGCTCTCTAGGGAGCTGGCAATATTTTAAAAGGCTGAAATCATAAAAAAATCAAGGATCCATTTTTTTCTGAGATTTTGAAACCATTTCAGCTGTTTACAGCTGATCACATTTACAGGATACGTTTCTGAAGGAGTGTCAGATTTACAATAAAAATTTCCACTTGGTAGTAAATTTCAGTGAAATCCACTTGCTGGGTTCAAAAAGTGCTCCTTAGATATTCTGTTACTATGGGGTAGTAGGTTTATGATCATATATTTGAACCACAGGCCGTTAGAATGGGAAGGGATGTTAGAAACTAATCCAGTTGTTAAGTAGGAACTGAAGGGGATAGAGGTGTGAGGTCCTGTAGCCAGGGGCCAAAACTCAGCTCTTTTTTTTGACTCTCAGTCCACTGCTCTTGCCAAAGCACCCGGCGCCTCTTGCATCCACACAGTGATGTAAGAGGCTCCCGTGTGGGCCTGGCAGTATTTTCAGGGCGTTCAAAGGTAGAAGCTGTGCAGACGTCTGTGGCAGCTCTAGGGCACTTGGACTTGCGGGACAGTGCACAGTGCTGTGTTTTAAATCACTCTTTTCGGGGAAGGGGAGAAGAGTCTCACATGTCTGTGGACAGATCCTGTGGGCGAACCTAAGGCTATGCCCTGCTTTGTTCAGAAGGAACGCGGCTGTCGCGGGGAAATGGAAGGGATTCGCAGGCCCTCTGCAACCCCGCATCTCTGCAGGCCCCGTGGCTTCCCCATCTCACGGCCGTCTGTTCCTTTTCCTCCACTGGCAGGGACGTTCAGCCCACTCTCCCCTCGGTGGATGTCCCATGTCTGCGGGTGGGGTCATGGAGAGTGTCTAGGGGGATGTAGGCGTTTGGGGTCTCATGATAGAAAGAAATCATGTGATGCTTAATGGGGGAGTGAGTGGAATGGGGATGGATCTCCCAGTGAAGAGAAATCAGAGTCTGCTTGGGAAGCATTCATAGCAATTGTGACTTTTTAGAAGTTTAACCCGAATAATAATTATAAAAAGTTATTGAAGTTGTGAAAGTGAACACGGGACCTACATAACAAGCCGGAGCTCCTGGCCTGGCCCTCACCCCCACTCCCAGCGCTCCGAGTGTGTGCCCCTTAACTGCCTCTGTTTCCCGTTCCTTTTGCTGGTCAAGCCTGTGTCACTCAACAATACGCCCCTCTTTTTGGGTCCCTCCCACCCAAGCTAGCTGGTATTTTTATTATTTTATCTCTCCTACCTTCAAGCCACTTGGGCAGGAGCTGGACCTGTTCTGGGACCCAGGCAGCCCCTAACCTTGACTTCATTCTCTGTGAGTCCCTCCACGCTCCTCTTGGAGAGCCTGGAGCATATTAGGTTGGTCAATACGTCCATTTAGTGTTTTCCATAAAATAAAAGACATTTTTCATTTTCACCAATAACTTTATTGATTTGGATATTTTGAGTATGCCAGCTACCTCCCGCTATTGGCTTCCAGGGGGAGAGGCCGGGGTGCTGCTTAAACATCTTCCAATGTGTGAGACAGCCCCACAGCAGAGAATTATTTGGCCAAAATGTCAATAGTACCAAGAAACTCCCCAAACCACTTTGACATGTTTGATCAGTCCCAGCACCTTCTCCACACTCTGCACAAACCTTTTTTGCATTTCAGTTCATTTTTACCATTATTGAAAAAATAAAACATGATACAACAAAAATGTTGCATATCTCCTTCCATCTTCAACATTAAAATGGCTGCACAAAAATTTGCCAATTTTGATAAGATTTTTTTTAATGCATGAGGATATGACAGCTGTCATGATACAATCTAACAAAATTGTTTTGAATGAAGTTAAAAACAACCAAACTCTCCTAGAGTCATCACACAGAAGAAAGAAAAACCAGATGAACTTTTCAGCCCACTGAGTACTTCATTCCTGCCCGCATGCCTTGCTCTCTGCTCCCCTCCCTGCCCTTCATTCACTCCTCCTGGTGCCTCCGGGCTCAGAGACCTCCCAGGGAGCCCCTGTTCAGAAATGTTTCAAGAGTTCTATTTGCATTTAAAAGTAATACACGGTCATTGAGAAAAATTTGAAAATAGGGTAAAGAACAAAGTAGAAAACAGAGATACATAAAGTCTCAACACCCAAAAGAACCATTGTCAAAATTTTGGTGCCGTTACCTCTTCGTCTGTGTCTGGGAACCTTATTTACGTACTGGAAAGTGTGTATGTCACTTGCCCGCCCCCGGCGAGCCTCGCAGGGCTGGCACCTGCCTTACGGGCTCGTGCCCCACCCGGTAGGACGGTGGTTGACTCCCTTGTCTATGGACATCGTGAGCTGACTCCTCTTCTACAGTCCAGGTGATCTCCTCAGACGGGGAAGGAGAGTCCCTGTGCCAAAAGAGAGAAACATTTTTAAGCCTTTTTATTTATGTTACTAAGTGACTCTCCTGAAAGGTTAAGTCCGTGTCCATGAGTCTGTATAAGGTTTATAGGCAGATAAGACCATTTTGCCCCGTCCTTCCTGCAGCTGCCAGACAGCTTACTTGCTACATGAAAGGATTATGAAAATGCTGAACTCGAAAGACTCTAGAATTAAGAAGCTAAAGTGTCCACGTCAGAACAGATTTATCTCCCCCTAAGTTTATTATTTGGGGGCAGTGACACCGCCTGAAGATTGACAGCCCTCTGGGTTCCATTTGTCCCGCAGCCGCGCACTGGTGACCGGCCAGCTTGGCAGTTAGTTGGCAGTGTTTAATAAGATTGTCCTCCGTGATTGAAACAAATGACTCTCTTTTTGTCATCAGAAATGGAACCTTTACGCATTTGTTTTAGTAATACAGGATCTGACATCATTAATAATCTGGGCTGGCAACTTGCTCTTGTTGAATACAATAGACGAATGAAAAATTTAATTTTTTAGTAGATCATAAAAAATGTGCCAATAGATCAAAAATAATTTAGGCGGAGTACCTCTGACACCGAGACATTCCATCGCTCCCACCTTCCCTTCCTTGGGGCCCGTGGGGAAGTGCCCGTAGCCACCTCTAAGCGCCGCGCAGTCCCGTCCAGAGACGCGCATCCGCTGAGCCTCACTCTGCAGTTTCTCCCCCACAGCCTGGCC
The DNA here is from genome assembly GCF_022682495.2 of Desmodus rotundus. Lineage (NCBI taxonomy): Eukaryota > Metazoa > Chordata > Mammalia > Chiroptera > Phyllostomidae > Desmodus > Desmodus rotundus. Next base: position 3,954,462 of record NC_071388.1, on the reverse strand, counting down.
CCCCAGACGTCCGCGTGGGGACGCCCAGGGCGAACTGCACTCCCCACCGTCACACTTTTGTCCCTGCCGTACCTCACGTGAGCAATGCCCTCCCTTCTCTGGGGGTCATCTGTGTAATTTCTTTCGTTCCAAGGCCCCCTGGAAAGCTCACTTTCTGGTTTTAGGTCTCCGCTTGCGCCCTCAAACCTCGAACGTCCATCTCGAGCTGATAGCAGCATTTCGTGGTTCCTAGGGCGCAGTTTGGCATCGCTTCTCTGGGACCTGTCCTACGCTGGGCATTGGCCAGATCGTCCACAGCCGGTCAGGGAGCAGGAGTCTGATTTTTTTGCCTTTTGCTCCCCACCACCCAGCAGAGCTTGAGCTCACCACAGTCACAGAGGGTGAGTCTGCACCCCGACTTTTGGAGCGAGTGCTGGGGAGGGCGTGCTGGGTTTGTGCCTGTCTGAAGCACAGTAACACCCAGCACAGAAACATCCCTCTGGAACTTTTTAAAAGTTACCCCAGTTCTGCTTTGTTCACAAGTGAGGGCGTCTGCTGCTCCTCAGGGCGGGTGCCCTTGTAGTGGCTCCCTCAGCCAGGGGCCTGGAGAGATGCCCCCAGGTTGTGGCAGGGGACGTGGGGGAGGACAGAGAGAATGAGAGAGGGGGAGGGTGAGTGATTAGGGACAAGAGCAGATGTGAAGGGAACTGCCCCAGAGGTCCAGGGAAGGGCCCTGTTAGAGAGAGACCTGCTCCTTGGTGAGCTTGTTTAAGGGGGAAAAAAAACACATGTTGGAAGATGGTAGAGGGATTTCTGAGATTGGTGATGCTGGTGTTTCTCTTAGGACTTAATATTTTTTTCATCTTGGCACCCAGTTGCTCCTAGATTCTGTTGGGTGCAAGAAGGGTTGGTGACTCATTTGACCGGAAGTCAGTGCCCCTCTTCGGCCAGGGGAGGGCGGGTGTTGTGACTGCAGGGGGCGGAGGGAGTGTGGCTGTGCAGGACTGCAGCGGGGACGGAATGTGTACCCTGGTCTTTCTCCTCTGCCCTCCAGTCCCCTGCCAGAAGCCCCCGTGGCACAGCGGCGGAGGGAAGGCTGCATTTTGGGTTGTGTTTCACTTTACTTAAAGGAGGGTCTCAGATCAGTCATGGGAAGGCATATGTAACTAATCAATACATTCTTCTTTGTTTTGAACTAAACAGAAAAATGCCTTAGCTGTTCTTTCTCGAAGTCTTTCCCGCTTTCCCTTCTGTGGATGGCTCTTTGGGGGACTGCGGCCGCGGGCATCCTGGGGGCACGTCCACGGTCGCTGGCTGCTTGCGTCTCACTTGTGCTTCCTGTAGGCCCTTCACAGACAGAAAAATAGATGGACCCGTTCCTTCAAAGTCATACACGTTAATATAGTTTAGCATACCAAGTTGTCAGGGTCGGACCTCTCGGGTCATAGTTCGAACTCTTTCTAAGCCTGTTGTCCGTAGTTCCAAATTTCTCGGGCAGTTTCATGCCCCAGCCAGTCAGCGCCAATAAAGGAAGTCACCGGGTCCTGCTCAGTGCAGAGCCTGGTGGCTCTGCGTGTGGCCTCCTCCGGTGGCACGAAGGCGTCTGTTCGTCACTTTGTCAGGTATTTCTCTCCCACCTCCTGTATCAGAGAATACAAGTGAGTACACATGGCTCCTTGTTAGCTTTTGAGATAAAGAGGGACCTTCTTACCCAAAAGAAACAATGCATGAGGTGGAAAGGTACAGTGATGGGTTTTATTGTCAGCTGGCTTGTCCGTGGGTGGCCAGCTGTTGGATAAGACAACAGATGTTGGGGTGCAGGTATTTTTTAGATGTGGCTAAAGGAATGTCCACGGTGGGTCGACTTGAATGGCACACATTATCTTCCACGCTGTGGCTGGACGTCGTCCACTCAGCTGAAGGCTGTGAGCGTAAAGGCTGAGGCTCTCCAAAGGAGGAAGACTTCGGTCTCCAGATCACAGTGCAGGACGTTCTGCCCGAGTCGGAGACAAGACTGCAGCACCAGCTCTCACCTGGGGCCCTGTGAATCCTGGCCTTGCTGGCCCCTGCAGTTGTGTGAGACAGTTCCTTCAGCTACCCCATGGGCTCTGATTTTGTGGAGAACTCCGTCTGATGGGGCAGGGGAGCGGACTCGGAGTGAAGGCCAGCTGTCGGAGAGCGTGGTCCACCCGGGGACCACAGGGCCAGGCCTGATTGCCGGAAGGCGTGTGTGACGGCCAAGGTCAGGCCCCCGGGGATGGGTGGCAGCAAGGAGGTCTCTCCATGAAGCTCCTGGTGGGACGAGATGGCCCACCGCAGGGGTTCATTGACAGGCCTACTTTAAAGGTCAGGGGTAAAGGAATCAGGAAGGTGAGGCGCCCAAGGGCAGCCTCAGTGGGCATCTGTTAGCCCCGTTCCACCTGAAGGAGTGGGGTAGGCAGGAAGCCTGTGGGAGATGCGTCTGCTGGGGACGGTTGGGGCTAAAAGCCAAACAGGCTGGCGGAGAGGGTGTGGGAGGGACGAGTGGTCTGCTCTGCCTCTCCTCCAGCCCCCCCTGCTGTCAGGGGTTCCTATGGCCTGGATCCAACCAGAAGCCACAGGGCAAGGAGGCACGTTGGAACTGTTCATAGGGCCAGCCTCCTGGGCCAGCGAGGGAAGAGACGGGATGGAATGGACGTGGTGGGGGGACAGAGAGAAAATAAGCAGATCACGTGGGAATCTCTCTCTGGAGAATTCACGATGGCCTTCCAACTCTGAACACATTATGAGCTCAGTCTTATTAATTAAAGGAGAAGGCCCTTCGGGTGATGCAGTGACTCCACTCTGCAGGGGTAGTGGGGGGATGTACATGCATGTTCTGTGATTCGGGGGAAGAGAACCCTCTGCCTTCCTGGATTCTGGGGTGCAGGTGACCCCAATTCTCAGCCACTTGGGATAGGGGCGCCTCAGTTCAGATTCTGCCCTCCTTCCTCTTCTCCCCCACCCCACAGATAGCCAGGCCCTGTTCTGTGCATGGTCACAGGGCCGCACGGTGTGAGCAGTTTCAGAGGCTTGCCAGGATAAAGGGTTCCCAGTGGTGGCTCACCTGGTGCATAGGTATCCGACTCCCGCTTTCTGTGTTGAGACGACGGCTCAGCCTCTGCAGGGAGCATTTGACTAAATGTATGTGTATCAGTTACTAAGTAACAGCTTTGGAGGACATGAGAATCATTCGTAGTGCTAACTCCACTTGCTTTAAAGCCATGTAATTATGGCCGTTGATTTTAAATGTTTGATTTATACTGAATGCTCTGCCCTTCGAGGGGTTGCTACGGTTCTCTGCTGCTTTACTGACTTTGTATTAAATCCCAGCACACCATCGCTATATATTCTAACAAGTTCTTCGGTCCGGGTACGCTGGGTGCTCACTGAGCACGTTGGGTATGCAGAGCTCAGACCGGTGTCTGCCTTCCGGGCCTACACGGACGGGCCAGGGGGATAGACGGGCGAACGGCAGCAGCAGCATCTGCAGAGCAGCGGTGCCGTCCCTAACCGGGGACCTGGTCAAGGCAACCCAGAGGAGAGAACAGCCCAAGACTTTGAGTCTTGAGGGGAGACCTGGAGATAGCTCTGTGGCCAAGGGGGCAGCCCTGGGGAGAGCCCAGGGGAGTGGCGTCCTGGGGAGGGCAGGCTGACCAGCTTGCAGGAACAGAGGGTTTGTGAATGGGGCTGAGGGCTGATCAGGAGGGGCTGGTGTCCCGTGTTATAGTCTGCACCTTATGAGTTCAAGGAGGTGCCGTGCCTTCCAGGTAGGGAAGAGGCACGGGAGGTTTCAACTGTGTGAAGAAAGAATGCATGTGGTCATGGTGGAGAGTAAGCTCACCACTGGGGGGTGGGTGGGGCAGGGCTGCAGGCAGGCGAGTGAGGAGGCCGTCCCACGGAATCCCACACGAGTGTCTGAAGCATGGGAGGAGGGAAAGTATAAAGGTGGTTCTGAGATGTGATCACAGAACTTGGCTGGAAGTGGGACTGTGTTTCCAGCTGGGTTGGCAAGACAGAGAGTCACCAGCACAAATAATGATAAAGGAAAGCAGGTTGGTGGGTGGCGAAGAGGTCATCGAGGTCAAGAGGCCTGCTGGGCATCCCTCTGGGGACGGGGGGGGGGGCCGGGGTGGGGTGGGGTTGAAGACTTGCAGTCAGGAAGGTGTGGAAAGCATTTTGTGGTTACCCTGATGGCAGGTGGGAGAGGACATAAAGCTATGGATTAAACCACCCAGAACGAAGGTAGAGGCTGAGGAAAGACTAGAATCAGATATACACACTACTGTCTCCACTTCTGTGAGTGCTTGAACTAGGAAAAAGAAGGAAGAGGTACCTCTTATGGAGGAAGACACAGCGGCTGTGGGCCTGGGGTCTCTTGAGTTTGTGCGATGAGGCTGCTGCCCAAACAGGAATTCACCACCACGGGGGACAGAGATAAATGCAGACAGACCTGTTCCAAGGGGATTGGGCGCTTGGCAGGGCACTGGGGCCCCTGCCAGGGCAGCTCTGTGGGCTGGCGGTGGTGGAATGGTGGAACAAGAGGGAGGGGCAGAAGCAGGGAGAAGTGTATGGAAGCTGCTCCTTCAGGAAGGAGGGAAGGAGAGAGACAGGTGGCTGGAGAGGAGACGGGGGTCTAGACCCAGAGAATTGCCTTCCTTTGAAGGTGGGCAGAGCTGGGATGTGTCGGCAGGAAGAGGGCAGAGTTGGGGAGACCAGACAGGTGCTGGACATTGGTGGTGGCCCAGAGTGGAAGCCCCAGTCAGGGGGAGGTGACGGATCCTAAGTGCGTGTGGAGTCACAGGAACAGAGGGTGGAAACTCGGACTCCCGGTTTCCGAGGTGAAGGGCGGAGCAGGGCCTGCTGAGGAAAGACGCAGGTGTGGTTTGTGGAAGGGCCCGGAGGTGTCCACAGGGCCACATATGGATCCATACACAGGCCCAAGGTCTCTGGGGACTGTGGGTGAGTAAGGCAGGGGACGGGGTTAGAAAACAGGGCAGAGCCTGCAGGCCCCTGACCTAAAGTGTTTACTGAAGAGCAGGAGGCAGGGGCACAGCCTGGCCCGGCCGTTGTCCCTTCAGACAGCCCTTCTGTGGGCCTGGTGGTGGGCACCATTTCCCTCGGCTCACTAGGGGCGCAGGTGGGGCAGGGGTCAGATGAAGGCCGTTGACTCGGGCACAGCGGGTTGGGGAGCAGCTTCTTTGGCCCGTGTTCACTCGTAAGGGAGGGGCCCAGAGGGCTCAGCAGTAAAGGAGCGAGCGGGGCACCCACAAAAGGACGGAAGACGGAGAAACGTGACTCCAGCTGTTCTTTAGGAATGACCGAAACTCTGTTACCCCGCACGACGATCGATCATTGCGGATGGCCCTGCTCGAATTTCATGACCCTCGCCTCTCACGGGGCACGGGTGTCTGCCGCCCCTGTGGGCCTTCAGCGGGCAGGTCTCCCTGGAAGTGAAGCACAGGGGCTCTGACGTGACTTGACTTCACTGATTCTTTGTCCCTATGGCTGGGCTTTGCCACCTGTTTCTCTGAAACACCCCGTAACGGTGTTCAAAATACTTAAGAACTGACCATGCAAATGGGCCTTTTAAAACTCCGTGTGAGTTTACTGCCCAGCAAATTCAAACCACCGCATGGTATTTTCCGTCTGTATAAGTAAATACGTACTGTACTGTACACCGTAACATCGTGTTATGGTTCATATGTGAAGTTACGATGGCGTCCTGGTGAAGGCTGCGGGAGTCACGCCGGTCAACGTGTGTGTAGTTATGTGCAGACACCCATCCACCTGTTTCTACCTCGGCCCCTTCAGTTTTTACGTGGAAAGGGGGGAAGTACCCTGAAACGTGTACTAAAATGTTCTGGCGTTGCATCTTTAGACTCACCCAAGCTAAATTATGCCATTTTGAACTCTATCATTTAAATGGAAGTTTGGGTAAAAGTTCATTTGAAATAGTTGAATGTAATCACTCAGCCAGAATTTTTACCTAAATTATAAGTTGATATCGCTGGGCCAAGACCTTGAAAGACCAAGAAATGACATAAAATTTATGATATAATTTTCTAAATGACCGGCCATGGCTTCTTTAAGAAATGCTATCTTCATTTGTAACTCTCAGGATACCCTGAAATTTATAATACAAATAAGATTTCTGTGGTATTGAGTCCCCAGCCCACACATAACAGCCCAGTATATCTTCATTAACAAGAAACATTTCTATTGATTTCATTTTGTGATGTTTCATATTACACGTAACAAATATGTATGGTCGCCTAAATGAGTTATTGCAATCCAATTTGAAATGATTGCAGCGGGTTATTGTATTATCTCTAGGATGCTTTAGTCTCTGGGTGTCAAAACTGTTTTTATTTAATGGAATAACATGGAAAAGTTAATCAGAGTAGGTTAACCTCTGTGGAACTGAAGGTCACGCGCATTCACTCTCCGTTGGAACGAAGGAGCGCTCGGTTTGAAGGCTCACAGGGTGGGGGTGAGTGGGGGGCGGTGACGGCAGACGAGGGAGTCGCCCGGAGAGATTTAATGCATGCCTTTCCTCTACTCTCAACAGTGTCAGCTGGCTCGTGGGGCTTTTCAGTAACTGGATTTTTGATTTAAAAATTTCCTGCAAGGAAAATAAAATTAAATAGGCAATACAAGCATAACAAAAAATCGATACCGCAGTTAACATTTCTATCGCATGGTATTGAACGGCTCATCCTCAGGCTCACGCAGCTTTGCATACATGCAACTGACTGCCCAGGGTTCCGCTAAAGGTGCTTCTTGTGCCGCAAGTCCTTTCGCTTCTGGAGCAGGAGCACCGAGGTAGAAACTTCCCTTGGCCCTCACTAACATCTTGCACTCGATGAGCCCACAGAAGAGACCAGGGCCTAGTGTTCAGCGAGTGTATCTAGCCTGCTTAGCCACGCGGAGCTTGCCTGCGGAGCCGTCTCAGCGAGGCCAGGCTTCCCCAGAAGATGCGCTGCCGTTTTGCTGTAGAGGGAGTTGCTTGATCTTGTAGGATGTGGGTGCAGAGCCGGGCGGCTGAAAGACGCCCAGTTAAAGGCTGAGGGGAAAGCATTGCTCATGAATGAACCCCTCCACAGTTTTAAAGGTGCCCCAAATACCTGGTGAAAGTGGCTAACTGAGGTCATTGGGAATGGTCCCCTATACTCCGAAGATAAAAACACGAGACCCACAGGTAAGCTCCAGAGCTGGAAAGGAAGGTCCCCAGGGGCCAGAACAGGAAGCCAGAGCTGGAGCAGAAGGAGGCCTGGGGACACTGGGCGGGGTGTCTACTGTGAGCCTGGGTTGTAACAGTGCACTGGGAGGGCGTCCAGGCTTCAAGAGTCTCAGGTGTGAGAGGTGACACTGGACTCCCAGTGATAAGGACTGTCCTGTCCTTGAAACAGGGGTTAAAAGCTCCACCCACCAGTTCCAGATGTGGGCTTTGTGCTCTGTACCTTGGATAGCAAGAGTCACTTAAAGGAAACTAGGAAGCACAAGCCTGCACAGTGTGAGAGAGACTTCACAGCCGGATCTCAGGACAGAAATCCCCCTGAGAACAAGTCTGGCACAGACACGAACATACAAAACAACCTGGAACTCCGCAAGGCCTGCAGGAGCCGAAGTCAGCCTGTCCCCATGGAGTCACCTCCATAACCCAGGGCACACTAGTGGACTTCCTTTGGGAGCCAGTGTGCGCCAGAGATGAGCTTACATCTCGCACACACCAAGCTTGTGTGTTCTCACTCCCCTCAGGGAACTAACATATCCTGAAGCCCACACAGATGGCCATCTCTTGGGAGGTGGTCAGCAGACACAGCCAACGGGAGAGTGCGCAAAGAACAGCGGCAAAGAGTCACGTCCAAGGAATCTGAAAATACGAGTTATTTAGATGATGCTCAAAAAAAGAAGTGAACAGATTTTATGATGTAAGATGAAAGAAAAGCAAGGGGGTTTGAGAAAGAGGTAGATGGCTAAAGCAAATGAAGAAAAATAATTTTGAAGATAAAGCTGAATGGAACCCCGGAACATTCAGAATACAGCTCAAAGAGACAAAGAGATGGCAAATATGAAACAAAGTCAGACAATAAACACAAAATGAGAAGATCCAAAATTATCGGTACTAGAAGAAAATTAGGGAAGGAATGGGAAGAAACAATAGTCAAAGAACTATTGGTGGAGAATTTTCCGTAATTCAGCCCCTATACCAGGTAGCAGCAGCACCCGAAAGCGTGAATGTGCACAGTGTCCGTGCAGCCCTAAAATACCGCACAGAAACTACAGAGCATGTCAGTGGTATAAAAATCTTTGCACGTGTACCCCAAAGGGGGCAGTCATCTCAGACTCCCAGCAGACTCCCCATCGGCAGCACAGGTCTCCGAGGATGAATGAATACTGCTTTCTGAGTGGGAGGAGAAAGTGACTGTCCCCTTCACATCTGCACTCCGGTTCCCATCGAATGATCATCTGAGGCCGGGGGTGGGGGGAGGGGAGTGACGCTTTCCCTAGCATCTGTGAACCGGGGTGTCAGCAGGGCTGCTGTCGGGAACTCCCTGCTTCATAATGAGCAAAGAAAGATATTTTCTGACATGCAAAAATCTGAGACTTCCTGCCCAAAAGAGCAAATGAAACAATGCAGTATCGAAAGAAGGAAACAGAAGCTATAAGGAATCAGTGGGTAGAGAGTAACAAGGGTGAGTGGCAAAACTTTAAAAACATTTTGCAAATCTACTATAAGAATAATGTTAATATTCGAGGGGACATGTAAAATGAGAAGGAACTAAATTCTGGACAGTACCGTGGTGGATGAGAGGCACAGGTTGGAGTGGAATTAAGGAGTTCTAAGACCCTTATCTGGTGGGCCAGTATAATTACTGGTTAGCATCAGAATCTGAAGGAAAAAAAAGATATTTGAGTAACGTAACACTATAGTAATAAAAGAGAAATATAGATAATGTAATTTCAAAAGAATAGAAAGAAAAAAAGGATAAAAATCAAAGATAGAGCAGATGGCAGGAAAGAAGGAGAAAAGAAAAAAAAAATAAAGGCAGGAGATCCAAATTAATCATTGGCGATCAGAATAAATGTAAGCGGATTAAACTCTTTTCTTAAAGCAGCAGACCCTCAGCCTGGACCAACGTGTCCCCACCCCTTGGTGCTCTGAGAGAGCCCTGTGTTGTTTGTTGTCCAGAACCAGCACGAAAGAGGCGCTTTTCCATGGCAAGAGCACTTTGCTCTTTGGAAATGAAGTCTTATCCGCTGTGTCTCTCTGCAGAAATGATTAGATCCCAGACCAAGAGCCTCCTCTAATGTCCTGATGCTGTGACTCCAGGGAGCCAGGGCGGGACAGGGAGTTCTGACATCTCTGCACAGAGAAGGCCGAGGAAGCCGCAGGCCTCTTCCCACGTGGAGCAGGTGGAGGGAGGTCGGGATGCAGGTTAGATGATTCACCACCTGTGTGAGCTCCTTTACTCCAGGAGTGCTGATAACTGGATCGGTGGCCACTCGCAGAGAGGTTTCCAGTGGAAAAAGACTTTGAGGTTTTAATTGAGTTTTGGCTCAACAGGGTGTGGCTACCAGGTCAGCTAATGTGATTTTAGAAGGCAATAATGGAGGTGGAGTGTCCTTAATAAAGGCTGGGGTAGATCTTCTCCACTTGTTCTTATCGGACCACAGCTGGGAGGTGGGGTTCAAAGGCAGGTCCAGAGGGCTTCTCCTAGATATTAAGAGTTATCAGATCCTATCACGCAGGTACTTACCGGAGTGAGGGGGTGGGGTACCTGTCTTAGAGCAGACATTCCATTTGTCGTAAATATTCCACAAGCTGTCCTGGTACCTGGGGGTTTGGCGTAATCTTTGTGGCCTCAGTGAACAGAACTGGAACTGCTAAGCACTTTGAAACCCAACTGTTCAAAAATGAATGGGCAGTGTCAGGGGGTAGAGAGCTTCCTGTTACAGGAAGTGCTCGAACAAGCGCTGGACCACTTTCTGTTGGCTGCATCATGAGGGACTGGTGCTCTGCTGGGGTTGCATTTGTTGGCCCCTGGTCTGCCCTCCCACCCTAAGATCCAGGTTCTTTGTCTTCCCCTCACGCTTTTGTTGAGCGGCATCGCTTCCCAGGGTGGGAGCGCTGCCTTCCGTACCCCACTCGGGGCTCCTCCTCAACCACACGTGTATTTGAGATGCAGACACAATGAAGGCAAACCCTGACCATAAACTAAAAACAGAAGCAAGGGCTCCGGGAAGGGGCTGCCTTCCTCCCCGCCTGGGGTGTCACAGCCCCATGGTGTCTTCAGAATTACCAGAGGCCATTACGTGACTCCTGGGTTCCTATTAAACCATAACCTTGGACTTATAGCAGGAAATCAGTGTTTTAAACAAGCTTCCCAGGTGGGTTTTCTTCTCACTTAGGCATAAAAACCAGTATTTCACAGGCTACCAGCTTCTGGATTCAACCCAGCCTCTGGCAAATGATTGAAACTTGTTTTACTCGAAACTTTTCTCCTGATAACCCCCAGTAGGTGACATTCTTATGTACACCCTGGGGGTGTTTTTGGTGCCAGGACACAAAACAGGCAAATAGGTGATAGAGAAACTACATTTAATACGTTGTAACTGCACCCTTGTTCTTGTTCAGGATGCGGTAGACTTAGGCACTCCTGGAGGACCAACCGTGGCCATCCGTCCATCCAGCATCCAGCATCCATCCATCATCTATTTACCAAACACGTAGTGTTGATGGGGGAAGCCCTGCTGGGGATGGGTAGGGACCGATTTCACCCTACAGGTAGTCGTAATGTTGGCTCTGTCCTTATAGCCACCTGAGCTTCCACCGAGAGACATGGACCGTAAGTGAGCTCCTCGGAAGTGTGTCTGTGCTTGTCCCCTCCACTGGGCCAGCAATGGTGCAGCGGGTGAAAAAAGCAAAATAAAACCCGAAGGCATCCAAAGCAGCTCGAGGTGGTTTTGAGCTCGTAAATGGCTTTGGGTGATCGCTTAGCCTCTCTGAGACTCAGTTTCCTCATTTATAAAATGGGATGGTAGGAACAATAGCAAGTTTGATGTGCAGATCCAATGAGAGAATGCAGCCGAAGAATGCTGAACAGTTCAAAAGCCTCTGAACAGTAGTGTGTGTGTGTAACATACATCCAGGACTAGGTTTCCCCTAGCAGCAGACTCAGACAACGATTCAAGTTCAACAGGTCAGTTTTTTGCAGGAAACTAGAGCTTGATAGCCCCGGGGAACTCTGAGAAACAGTGTTGAACTTCAGCCTTTTCCCACCTTTCAGTGTGTGCACCCACAACTCCCATCAGGCATTGGGTGAGGGCCGCTCTTGGCTGCACGCACCTCCTGTCTGCTCCAGTCACAGCGTCTGAGAGCTGGTCGGGATCCCATGCCCGGGGAAGCCTCGGGCAGGTGAGGGCAGGCGCTGGAAGCCAGAAGCCAGGAAGGAGTGCACCGAGAAGAAAAGTGCCGAAAGGACGTGGGCGGGCACCGGTAGGATCCCCACAGGGTGCGAACTTCAGAAGGGACTGCGCTAGCTGGCTTCCAGTTACGTGGCGCCTGCTACACTGGACAAGGGCGGGTCGCTAGGCAGGATGCAGGTGAACTGCTGCGTGTGCGTGGAGAGGTGGGTGCACCTTCGCTGCCCCTGCTTTGGGGCCCGGCGCACAGAGCGTGCTTCCTTCTCCGGGGCTTCCAGGCGCTTCGGCAGCTGCTTCCACAGCAACAAACACGTTCCCGCTCTGTCCTTGCAGCGTGGTCCTTCTTCCTGGACCACCGGCTTTTACGGCTTCTGCCAGGACACGACTCCTCTCCTCTCTCTCTTCTCCTTTAGCTCTGGCTTACTGTGGGTAAACACAGACACAGAGCCTTAAATCAGATACACAAAGAGATCTCGGCCTCTCTTTGTGTGAGCACACCCGGTATTAACCCTAAACTGAGCTTGCCTTTCTGGCAGCAGGGCTGAGAGCCTTTGGGGCCAGTGCCTGCCCCCTGTCTCTGGAGCCCCCCTGCAAAGAGTAGCTTTTTCATCGTGGGCCCTTGGTGCTGCTGGTGAGCCATCTGCCTCCTTAGCCACAGTGTTTGGGGCTGGAGCTGAAACGACATTCTCTCCCACGGACAAAACTTCCGCTGAGCCTCTGGAAGTAAGCGAAGAAAGCCGTGCGTCCTGTCACTTCGCAGCGTAAAGGATGTCTGTCCACCCCAAGGCCTCGTGGAATTTCAATCCTGGACTCTGAGTCCATCCACTCAGCCTCTGCCTCCGCCAGGGGCAGGCCCATGTCTGCGGTCAGTAGAACAAAGGTCAGCCAAAGCCAGCGATATTTCAAAAGGGTGCACCTGGGACTGATGGGTGGGGCTTCCAGGGCCACTCTTGTGAGGCCGGGAGAGAAGGCCCTGCGGGAGGCTCCCGTGGCAGCGTGGCCTGCGCCTGATGCACGGCGCTCGCGTTGTAGCAGTAAACACAGAGTGTCCTAACTGCCTGTCTGCCCCGAGTAACTGTGCCCCGCTTCCCGCTCCGTGCCGCCATCCACGCGGTCCCCACACCACGAGTGAGGAGCCCCAGCCTCTGCCTGCCCACTCGCCTGCATTCCATCCGCCGGATCCACAGGCGGCAGCCTCACAGTCAGCAATGCTGGGACTTGTGATGATATTGACTGACCCTACTGTGTGCTCCAGAGGAAGATGTCAGGAGCTAGTCATGTCTGGGGAGATGGGACAAGTCACATAAAATGACAGCAGCTAACTCATGACACCGCGAGCACCACACCGGCCTCGGGTGAAATGTGTGCTCAAGTGGTGGTGTTGGCTGCTGGCCCGGACTCGGGGAGGTTTCAGGAGAGGCACCGTTGCTTCTCGAAGGGGCTGAGGGGTGGTTTTAGTGATGTCACAGAGGCCCGAGGACTTGGGGCGCAATGTGCATTGAGCTTCAGAGGAAGTACGGTGAGCATCCTTTGTGTTGGAGGTCCTGCCGAACTGGGAGGTGGGGCGGGGTCACGGTAGAGAAGACAGGCTCTGGAGCCAGGGGCTGGTTCCACCACTTACCGGCCATGGGGCTCCTGTGCCTCCGTTTCCCCAGCTGCATCATGAGGATAACAGGACTACCTCTGTCATGAGGAGTGAAGGGGTTGGCAATTCTGAAGCCCCCTAACTCACACCTGGCCAAGAGGTGAGGTTGCCATCACTGTCGCTATTATCAGTTACCACAGGAAGAGCCCTCTCATTGGCCGGGTGGGGGAACCCGGGCCCGTGTGGGAAAGTGGTTTTGTTTTTCTGAGGTCCCGCAGCTGGTGGCCGGCAGAGGTGCAACTGGGCGCCTGGGCTCCTGACTCCCAGCCGATGGGTGCCCTGTGTCAACACCAGGAAGCTGTGACCCTTCACCTTCTCTTTCTAGGAGAAAACAAATTTGGTCTGAAAGTATCTAATATGTAACCATATTGTTCCCAGAAACCAAGATCAATAATTCTGAACTGTATCAAAATGCCACAAGAAAGTAAATGATTCCACAACCTCAACCACAACCCTCAAACAAAGAGCTTCTGCTGACCACCACACTGAGGGCTTGGGGAAAGATGAGCCTTGGTATTTTTTTCTCTGTTCTTCAGAAACTTGAAGTTGAGGGGGAACAGGCAGAAGAACTACGGTAAAAACACAACAGCGAAACTTAGGTGCGAGACCCTGTCCGAAGCGCTTTCCTGTGTAAACTCATTTGCTCCAGGGCACTCTGAGGTCGGCGTGCAATGAGACCCATTTTCCAGATGAAAACACTGAGGCTCGCCGGGCGGTCACTTGCCGAGGTAACAGAAAATGGGGGAGCTGGGAGACAGCCCAGGCTGTCACCCGGAGTCTGTGCACTTGACCCCTGCTCGGCAGCGTCTTCAGCTAGAGGCGTGGGGACTCCGGTCCCGGGTTCCTGATTATTGGCAGACCTTTTCTCCTGGTGAACTATGCCTCGTGTACAGTCAGGTGTGCAGATCTTGCACACACAGCTCATAGGTGTTTTTACAACGTCAGTGCGACCTTGGCACCATCATCCAGGACGAGATGTAGACTATTACTAGTGCTTCCCAAGGCTTCCTGTTTTTGACCATGAACTATTGTTACTGCCCAGGTCAGTGTTTCTCCACCTTTTCCCAGTAGCCTAGTCCCTGAAGAGCTTTTGAAGACATTGTTTCCCTGATTGTTCTCCCGGGAAGTTATGCCACCGGCGATCTGTAAACCTGTTCATGTCCTGTATGCATGTCTGTGTGTTATGCGTAAAAAGAGTAAGGTTCCCCCTCCCCCGAAATCTCTTTCATCTCCCGGGAGCAGTATGGACCCATCAGAAGTGGGGGCCCCAGGGCACAGGTCCTGGGTGTGGACGTAGAGGACACGAGGGGGCGTCCAGGGCCCTGAGGCCGGAGGTGTGCACAGCACTGCCGGCATGCACGTTTTCTGGGGTGTGTGCAAAAGCTGAGAGTGTCGGGGCCTTGGCATGGTAAGAGCCACACCCGATCAGTCACCAAGGCCTGTTTAGCTTCAGAAGAAGCCCCTTGCTGGGGCTGGGGGTGGTAAGCGTGCGGCTGGGGTCCAGCAGCGCTGCCTGCTCACGCCCAGGTGGGGCAGTAGTGTTTTGCCTTCAGGCGCTTCACCCGACTTTGGAATTTCTTCATGCATTAGTTGGGATGTAGGTTATTTTAGGCTCCCAGCACTGAAACTGGTCTTGCATGAGGGCTGATGCTGTGATACATGAGGTATCAATGAGTCTCGATACATTAATTTTTGAAAGTGAAAAAAATTAGTAAGGCGCTAAAGTATAAAAGCAACCTAGAGTTCCTGTCAGAAATATTGATCACGTACTTGGTCAGAAGTGCCCAAGCCCAGATGCTCAGGTTCAAGGGCTGCCCGTCACTTGTGCTCACTGGTCTCCACTGTGGTCTCCCAAGGGCCCCTCTGTGAGCCACCGTGCTGAGGGGGGCATGCTGGAGACACACGCATATGCTCCTGGACAGCGGGCGCCTTGTAGTGGGACGGTGAAATGTATTTTAAAGCTACCCAAATGTTTTTAAACATTTAAAAAATTTTGTGTATATTTTTTTGTCTCTTCAGTCAATATTTCCATTCTCTGATGAATAATTATTACCTACTTTCCGTAGCATTTTTGGGTCATGTCTGACCAAATGTTACAGAATGAGGTGATGCTAACCTATTAGTTCCTATTAGTTCCTGGACGTCCTCTTTCGGGGGTTCTGTTTGTATTACCGTTTGAAAATTTCTCCCGTGGACTTACCCGGAAGGCACACAGGGATGCGCGAGCAGTCAGCAGCACACGGGGGAGGGTGGCAGTTAGAGAGGGTCACTCGGTGCTGTGTTGAGACTAATAACTGGTGACAGCCTTCTGAGCTCTTACTTTCCTAATTGACTCGTTCACTCGTGTTGACAGAGGCGCAAACGGCAGTGGACGGGCCTGTCTGCTCTCCGCCTTCTCCTTTTCCCGGGCAAAGCTGCTGGGCAGGGGTGGGGTCCCTGGGCTTTCTCGTGAGACTGGCTGGGAACACGGGCATTTCTGTGCTCCGAGCCTCGAGGACGTCAGGCTTGCCCAGCGGGTGCCTCTTGAGGAAGGAAGCAGAAATCAGTCGCAAGAACATGAGACATCTCAGCCACACTTCAGAAGCGGCCCTCCAACCCTGGTCTCCAGACGCTTCATTTCAGTTGTTAGCATCCGATTTTGGTGTGGGGGAGGGGGAGAAAGTGTAGCTAGATGACTGTGTGGGGCTGGGGGTGGGCGCTGAGGTTTCCCGCAGGGCCTCACCCTCATCTGTGCCCTCCCAGAACCCTCGAGCCTCCTGTCTTGGCCATCTTGCCTGATCCTGGGTGAATCCTAGCTAGAGATGAGCAATGAAGGTCAGGGCTTAGGGTGGGGGTGGGGGTGGGGGAGCAGAGTTCCGGGATGGGGACAGGGGTTGGGAAGGGAAATTCTAACCAGTGAGTGCCCAGGGGGAGGGCAGGGCAGAGTCTGTGTTCAGTCCAGGCAGAACACACCCGGGCACCGTCTGTAAGGGGAACGCAGCTCTTACACAAAGATGTCTGTGTTGAGGAAAGATGTTTCACTCATTTATACATTTCCTTTAACATGTTCGGTGACTTGCGTTTGGTGAGGAGGGCGCGTTTCTGGATGCTTGGACACAATGCAGTGACGCATTAGGAATTGAGAAACAGGTGTTCGGTTGCATGTCGCATCCTCAGGTTTTGCATCTTCAGATGAACTTGCCTTTTGGACAGCGCACACTGTGGATCCTGAGACTCGAGTCATCTGGGAGATTTCATTTCAGCAACGGGGCGCTCTATTTTCTGATAGCGTTTTGGAAGAAAGACCTTCAGTAGTAGCCTGCGCTGGGTTGAGCTCTAAGCTTCTGAGAGTCTTGGGCCCAGTGATATGCTCCCAGAGAAATAACAAACTGATGATAAACTCTGGTTCTAAAAATAATTTGGCTGCACTATTCCTCAGGACAGGATATGTTTGCGTACAGCCCAGGACATTTTGTTGGGGGCTTGGGGACGTGGAGGAATCACAGTGAAAGCATTCAGTGCGCAGTTGGTGGAGAGAACATGGGTTTTCACACTGGCACACTGTTACAAGAGATACGACGCTGCGTTGGGAAGACTGCGTCCGTCAGTCACTCAACATAACGCTTCCGCTTCTGACAGTGTTGGGGGAGACAATAAGGAAGCTGATCTGAAGTGCTGCGTCCAAAAAATCGTATCGTGGAGCGGCAATCACTCTTCAACTAGAAGAAATAAAATTGCCCGTCTTCAAAATATGCAGAGTATCCAACTTGCAACTAATCCTGAATTTCAGATCAATGCGGTTTAATATTTCACCGGCAATCATAGGTCGAAATCAATGCTGTCACGGCTCTTCGGGAGAACAGAAGCTTATGAAACAAAGAATTGGCGGCAGCCGTCCAAGGACAAGATAAAGAGATGTGCTGTGCAAGGGCTTCCTTGAGAGGAGCACCCGGCCACCCAACCCATCCCCCAGGCTCGCTCTCTCCCAGTTTCAGCCTGAGGTCCTGGGGACTCAGGGAGGTGGTTCCAAAAGACCAAGTGCAAAAAGAGACAGAGAACCACCAGCCTGCGGAGTGTGTCAGAATGAGCCAGGTGGTGGGTCCTTTCAAACTGGACCCCCTGACATCAGGGCTGGTACACTGGGAAGCCTGTGCCACTTACCTTCCTTTGCAAAGCAAACCACCCCAGAATGGAGCAGGGACGGGAGCCTTTTGTTTCACTCTGTCCGCAGGTTGGCAGTGTGGCTGGGGCTCAGTGTGGCAGCTCTTGGGTCTCAGCTAGTTTCACTCACATGTCTGCAGCCAGCTGCAGGGTTGGTGGGGTCTGGCCGGTCCCTCGTGGCAGCTGGTGGGATGGCAAGTCTCTGCTCCACACAGTCTCTCGTCCTCCAGCAGGACAGCCTGGCTGTATCTTTGCAGGGGTCCAGCATGGGGCAGTGTGCACGGCCTTCGATGCCTGGGCCCTGGGTCGGCATGAAGGGGCCCAGGCATTGGATGAAAACGCCCTTCATTCTCTCGCCTGAAGCAAGTCCTAACAACAGCCCACACTCAAGGTCTGGACAAGGAGACACAGTGTTTTTAGGGGAAGCGTCACAGTCCCATGATGACGGCCGAGAGTCCGGGGGTGGTGGGGGGAGGGGGCGGGGGACTGGAGGATGGGGCTGCATGCAGTCCACCAAAGAGCTATTCTTGCGGCGAGTCAGTGCCCCAGGGAGCGGCTGGTCCGTGGCAGTCGCCTGCTGTCGGCAACAGCGTTTCCCAGAGAGGGCTCCATGTGGGCAGAGGAAATGGCGTGGGCTGGTTATCTTCTGTGCAGTTTTCACACCACCTTATGGATGGAGAAAATAATGAAGCACAAAGGATCCCCAGGGGCAGGTCCTTCCCGGGGATCCCCAGGGGCAGGTCTTGAGAAGAGGAAGTAAATAGAACAGGATCCTGACTGCCGAATGAAACAGCGTGGTGATTAATTTTTAAATGGTCAGTTCTCAGGGGCAGTGACACCTTGCATTATGAGCTGGCTGCAGGGGAGGCGCCAGCAGCAACCTCCGAGTGCCCTGTGGGGTGGGAAGCACTGGGAATGAAAGATTGCACCTAAGCAGCTGGTGATGCCTGGGAATTCCTGTACGTAAACACATGGCTAGGGGGACGGCGTTATTTAACCACAGACTGCAGCCCGAGTGACAGCCGAGAGCTGCACGTCCCAACAGTGTCAGCCACGACAGCAGGGGACCAGAGCCCAGCGGGGCCCAAGGGCTCCCAGAGCTGAGATGCATGCAGGGTGCCTGGCTGAGTGTCATCTTGGCCCATCCTGCTGGGCTGGAATTTGCTCCTGCCTAAAAGCATTCACTGTCGTTTTAGTTACCAACAGCTCAGTCTTCAGAGGGGACTACCTGGTGCCTAAGCTGCCCCCTGGTGACCCTCATGGGGTAACCAGACATTTGTGCAGGAGCAAGAGGAGAACAAGGGCACGCCCTGGGGCGGCCCAGCCCGCTCTGAGCCACAGTCCATCTTTGTCTTTGCCCATTTCTCCATCTTGCTCCCGTGCCTCTTTGACCCTCGTTTGGCGCCTGTGGCAGACAGACCTTCAGGGAGCCCTCCTGTACCCATGGCATGTAATCCCCTCCTCTTGAATGAGGTTGGGACCTCCGGTCTGTTTCTAAGCAACAGAATATGGCCACAGTGATGCCGTGACTCCCCTGGGGCGAGGTTACCTTATGGGGCAAAAGTGAAGGAATGCCCCATCCCAGGACTCTCTCTGTCTGGTGTGACAGTGGGCAGGGCTGGGGCACAGAAGGCTCCAGGGCAGGTTCCTCGTATCAGTGCGGGTGACGAGGAAGTTGGCGAGGGAAGGAGATCCCCACTGCTGCGTTGCTGGGTGTAGGCAGAGACACAAAATCTGGTCCCACTAACAGCGCAGATGAGCGGAGTTTCAGGAGGCGCAGTACGGAAAAGGGGCAGGGGTGGGGACTGAGGGAACGTCACTGGGGCCGGGCCTGGGCTGCAAGCCCGACACCCACCTTGGTCACGTGCTACCTGTTCTGTGACCCCTTCTTCGCTCAATCTCCAACCCAACTTAAAGTTAAGTGCCACCCTCTCTTCTCCTGCAGCTCTTTCTTTGTGCCTCTGGTATAATCTGGTCACTCTCCCTTTGACTTAATGTCAGTGACTTCCTCATGTGTCTTCAGATGTTAAGTGACGTCTCGTGGTCACTTTTATTTTTCTATCATGCCTTCTCTACCAAGGCAAAGTACCTTGAAGTAATAATTGTCTGGCGCTTATGTGTTAGGTTTAAGCAGCAGGCTACATGTATGACAAGTCTGCTGTCAACACGTCTACCCCACAGCAAACATTCTGCTCTATTGAGTCACACAGAGCAATTCTAACTCCAGAAAGGAATGGTTCCCCCAGCAGCCCAGCCTGTGAACTCAGGCCTGGGAACTCGGTGTTTAGGTTGTCCTGAGACTCTCTCTGAGCTTCCGTGAATCCCTTTGTCTTCACGGAGCAGGGAAGGTGGTGTTTTCTCACCTTCCTCTGTCGACTGGCACCCCAGACGGCAGGAGCTTGCCAGCTTGCCCCTCCTTGGGCAAATATCACCAACTGCATCGACCATTCCTCACCTAGTGTGGCAGCCACGCCTTTCACTATTGTTCCCCTCCCAGGAATGGTTTCTCACCTGATGTAGACAGCAGTGCCTGACCTGAGCCTGGGTGTCTACCAGCCCACCGCGCAGCAGGACTCTAACTGCTTTTGGAGGGGCCCGGACAGTCTACCGAAGTTGTCCAGAGTCTCCCGGGTTTTGTTACTGGCTACGACAAACCATGGAAGCCTCTCGTGGGGGGGGGTCAGGTCTCCCTCGAACTGCTTCTAAGCACAGATTCTCACACCTTCTCTGCGTCGTTGATTTTGAAATCAATGAAAGGACTTCACATGCCTTCCTAGCAGGATGAGGACATTTTGGGTCCCGATTCTCCTATTTACTGTGTTAGCGATCTCTCTCATGTTTATGTCCTTCAGAGTTCTGACAGCGTGCCTCTTCCTACATGATCCAAGCCCCAGACGCCCTTACTCAGTGGGACAGGGCCAAGCCCGGGGCCCAGGGGAGGCAGCTGCAGGCCACTCTCCAGGGCGACATCACTCTATGAGTCAACACTTTGGATACGCTTGTTCAGCCAGTTACAAATTCACTTAGCCCCGCTCCAGGCCCACCCCTGTTTCCCCGTCAAGCACTGTGCTGAAATCCGGGTCCGCTGTCACCCAGCCTAATAACCCTATCAGGGCGGAAACGAGATTAGATTGGGGTGACTTGTGTCGGAGCTGGCGGCCTCTTGGCAGCCCCTGTTTCTTGTCGCTGAGCTCACAGATCAGCCCATCGTGATTAGTTCTCGTGTGCTGCCAGGGATCAATATGGAGCTCACTGGTCTGTGTTCCCCCCACCCTGCCTCCCCCTACCTTCCAGCCCTTCTGAAAACTGACTGTTTTGTTCTCCTCAATGCTTCAGGAGTCTTGCCTTTTCTTCCTGATTTCGTGAACGGTTCTCAAGTCTTCTGCCACTTTCACGTCTCCTGATAATTCCTGGGGACGTGTCTTACCGTCTTACTGTCTTTCAGACTCAGTTTCTTCTCTGGGGAACATAATTGTCTCATCCCTGAAGTCTCTCTGAGACCCAAATAAGGAAGCGCGTGAGTGCTCCATATGCAGTGTCCAGCGTGTGATGGGTGCCTGGTAACTGAATAAACACACAAATGACAAAGTTTCCCTAGTTACCTGTAAGATCTCCACAGGTACACACAGTTCCTTTCTACGAGGCCAAATAACTTACCTGTTGAGTTTTACCGTGTGTTGTCCTAATTTTACAAAGGTGTTCAAAGAATCCAAAAACCTTTGACCTATCTGAAATTAACTTACGCTGCAGTCCGATTTCATAGGCACCCAGAGTTGTGTTGCTTTGCTCTGGGTAAGGATTTATGGTTGCTGACAGAGTGCTCACAAGGCCCCTTTGCTGCTGAAATGGGGTAGCTGAACAGCTGTGTTTTGGGTCCCAACTGTGAGACACTTGAAACCAGAAAGAAGAATTCAGCTGGAGGGAGAGGTGAAGGAGATCTATTGGAAAAGCACCTCTTAATGGAAATAAAATTTGCATGATAAGTGTTAATTACGATGTTGCTCCTGTTAATTGGCAAATTGCCCAGAAGTAGTAAGGATGTTTCTTATCTCAGGCAAACTGACAATATTCTTCATCCTTGCTACTCAGAGTATGATCTTCACCCTTCCCTTCTTGAAGTAAAATAAATTTTAACCTGGAGGAGACCTTAACATTCAACCTAGGTTAGCATCCTTATTTTATAAAAGGGGAAACCGAGGCACCGTGACTTGGTCAAGGGGACCCCTTGGGGAATGGCCAAGCTGAGTCTCTCAGCCAGGGTCCCCCAAGTGCAGATCTGTGCCAGTGGCAGTGATTAGTAGCTCCACTGACAGGTGTGGAGTCTTTGGGGTGACTGGCTGTAGGTCCTTTGCTTCTACTGACATTGGATGGTGGCCGGAAAAAAAAAAATTCTATGTGTGGCTGCCAGCCAGGCTCTCTCTGCCATTAACTCAGTCCTTGGAAACATGAAGACTTCTGCCCTGTGCTGTCTGGCGCCCAGGGCAACGGGATGCTGAGATGCCAATGTGCATCTCTGTGATGCACAAATTAGAGCTGATTGATGGAAGGCCACTAATAAAATGTCACATCTTATAGATGCGGATGGGCCACGGGGCCGGTGATAAAGTGAGACCAGGGGGCTCTGACATCCACGCAGCTGGGCTGTGTTATTGACGGTGGGAGACGGTATTGATCGAGCTGCCGAGATGATCCTATTATGCTATTAGAATATTAGATTTGTACTTTTAATTCCTTTAGAAGAAATTGGCTGAGGCTATTATGGCAGGAAGATATTAAGATGAATCCAGCTTCTTCAAAAATAAGAACTCAGAAGAAGCTTTTAGGAAGATGCAGTCATCGTCAGAGAAAAGTTTTACTTATCAAAAGGGGCAACGAGGAAGTAATGTCAACATGGACGTGGGCAAATTGCAGGGGCTCGGGAAACCCAGTCATCCCTTGTGCAGAAGAGGGGAGCCACGGAGCCCCAGACTCAGTTTGGACCAGCGGGGTGTTCTGTGGGAAGTCCCACTAGGCCCACGTAGGGCCTCGTATCTGGGTCAATTCCCAGACTTTTTCCGATCGCACCCAACTAATCCCTTGGGTTTATGGGTTGAATGTCTTCTACATGGCGGGACTGTCTTCTGGAGCATCCAGAAGTCACAGTAAAACAGGACAATTGGTGTAGAAACGGGAGGACACCCATCAGAGGGTGAGTCCTGCACCACCAGCAAAAGGAACACGGCTACAGTGGGAGCCCACTAGGTCTCGGGCTGAGGGTTTCCCGGGATGCAGTGAGGGAGGAAGGCCTCAGCTGCTCAGGGGAATCCGGACAGGCTCTCCGGGGGCCGCTGCATTTGAGCTGGCCCTGGAAGGAGCAGGGGTTTGAATGAAGAAGGCGCAGTGTGGCACCTGTGGACGTGCAGAGGAGACCACGGCGAGTCAGGCTGAGAGGCAGGGGAGGGCCCCACACACATGTGCTCCGCCACAGGTGCCGTATGACACATGCGCTATACGGGTTGTGAAAAAGTGCACTTAGTAGAGGTCACTGAGGAAAGGACCAGAGACACAGGTGTTAGTGAGAGGCGGATTTCTGCTCAGTGTGAAGTGATGCTTTTCATGATCACAGATTGGTTTTTTGTCCACTCAGCAGGTGTTTACCAAAGCCCAGTGTGTGCGGGACCTGGATGCTGGGGCCACAGGAGCTTGCGGCACCACCTGCTCTCCAGAGGCTCCCAGGTGGAGACCTTTGTAGGAGGAGGTGACCTCCCTAGGTAGGTGGGTGCAGACAGGGAGAGCGAGGTCGTGAATCTGAATTATGTGTTTAGGAGACACGTGGCGACTCGGGGGTTCTTCAGGAAGCTTTGGTCTCATGCAGAACACGCTCTGGTGAGCAGGAGTCATGGTCTTCATGGATTTGGCACGGGTAAACTTGCCCCTGACCTTCCTGGGGAAACAGCCAGACTCATTTGGTCCCTGGGCTCTGCTGAGCATTGTCACCTGGGTTTCCTGGGCCTGCTGTAACAAAATGCCACAGATGGAGTGGCTTAAACAATAGACGTTTATTCTCTTACAGTTTTCAAGGCTACAAGTTCAAGATCAGGATGTCAGCAGAGTGGGCCCTCCGGAAACTCTGAGGGAGAATCTATTCCAGGCCTCTCTCTCAGCTTCTGATGGCCGCGGGCACCCCGCAGCCTTCCTTGGCTCGTAGATGCGCCACTCTGGTCTCTGCCTCTGGCTCTTGTGCCTTCCTCCTGCGTGTTGGTGTGTCGGGCCCCTCACCCTCTCTCTTCCAAGGACACCTGCTCTTGGATTTAGGCAGGATCACCCTAAATCCAGGATGAACTCATCTTGCGATTTAATTATGTCTGCAAAGATGCTCTTTCCAGATAAGACCAGATTCACAGGTTCAGGGGACTGTGGCTGAGACTTATTTTTTAGGGGGGCACTGTTCAGCCCTGTAATTTGAAGACCATGCTGGTTGCATCCAGGTGGCTGACCACGTGACGGGGCAGAAGCAACTCCCGAGGCGTGGGGCTCTTCCCCGTAACTCCCTGGGGAGAACAAGGGCACTTCCTTCCATGTGGTTGTAGCTGCAGAGGGACTTTGAGGCCGGAGGAGTGGGAGTGTTTGTCCCTCAAGCCACCTTCTGGCCACTGAGCTCCAAGCGATCACGTTAGCAGTGTCACCCTGGAACCCCGGAGACCAAGATGAGTGAAGTAAAGTGGTAGCACTCCTGATTTATCAGATGCCGCTGCCCGACGAACCCATCACGTTCAATGGAAACCACGTGAGCAATTCCTGTTAGTGGTCCTGTCCTCCCCCCATGCCCCGAGGGCCACCCCGTCGTCCACACAGTCTGTTCACAGAAAGAGAACGCGAAGTTTGAGTCGATTTTCCTGTAAGTCTAAAATGCTTGGACACAATAATGCAAAGCGCCGCAGACGGAGGTGGCGAAGAGGCCTGTTTTTCCCTCTCTATTGGAGAGCTGGGGAGGGGGTCGTTACAGGAGCTAGTGGGAAGACTGAGGTCCCCACCCGTTGTGAGAGCAGCAGTGTGGCATTCTGAGAGGGCTGGCTCCCGCACTCCCTCCTGTGGGTGGCTGCTGCGTGGCGCTGGCCATTTCTGCGGTACTGCTTCTGGATTTCGGGGGTGCGGCGCTGCTTCCTCGCTCCAAACAGCACGACTGGATGCCGATGCTCAGAAGGGCGGTACTTCCAGTGTTGGCTTAGTTCCGTCCAGAAGCGCCACCGAGCACCCACTGTGTGCCAGGCTCCATGCCACGCCCAGGGATTGAGATGAGGGCCAATGGCTAAAAATATGCAGGAGGACGGTGGCGTGCGCATGTGATTTTTCCTCCGAGTGTTCTGAAGCTTTGACGTTCCCTGCATGTTTGTGAGACCTGTGTATTTATTTAATTTTATTGAGGTGCTGCTTTTTTATTGTTTTTGAATTGCAGTTGACAATAAGTGTCACATAGTTTCGGGTGTAGAGAACAGTGATCAGACATTAACGTAACTTGTGAAGTGGCCCCTCTACAAAGCCAGCACCCACCTGACCCTTCCACAGTTACTGCAGTTGCTGGCTACACTATGCATCCCCGTGACTGTGCCATAACTGTCAGTTTGCACTTCTCTATCCCTTATTTTTGGTGTGTGTGTTTGAGCAATAACAAAATGTGGGAGCCAAGGGTGGAGTCGGCCTTCTGAAACTTTGCCTCTGGGTCCTCACTTTCTTCGGCTTTCGGTGAGCAAGAACGAAATGCCTTACGCCCTTCTCTCCTGACCTTAGAAGGAAGCACAGACTGTTAATCCGATGATGCTGCCCCTCGTGCGGAGCATCATTAGTTGGCTCTTCGCTGTTTTCTGTATAGACCGGAGCTTGACTCGGGTGTCAGCCAGCCGAAGCGCAACGCATCCATCTTTCCTGAAAATGCGGCCGTGCCCCACCCCCCCGCGCTGACCACGGGGCTCGGCGCTGCCGCTTTTCCCCAGGGCTGTCCTGTATGGAGCAGGAAGCGGGGTAGAAGTGCTTCTCCTGTCCCGGAGCTTCCAGAGTCGGCGCTGCTCAGTGGTGAAGCCATGTAATGAAACTGTTCTAACGAAGAGAGCCAAATGAGGGGAATTTCAATGCTGGTGTATCCAAAATATTATAATTTCAACATTTCATCAATATGACAATTACTGGGATATGTTATACCTTTTCCCCCTCTTACTGAGGCTTCAGCATCTGGTGTGCTCGTTACGTTTATGGTACAAACGGATCCGGACCAGCCACGTCGCAAGTGCTCAATAGTGGCCGCCGCATTGGACAGCGCAGTTACAGATGAGTGTTTCAGTATTGGCTTTCGATAAAAAGGGTGCACCAGTCTTTCTGAAGAAGCACCGAGGGGCTTAGGGGCTGCTGAAGGAACATGGATTACTTCAGCGGACGTTCAGGACTGTGTGGTGTGAGGAGGAAACATTGGAGAGTTTTCACCCTGGAAATACCTTTAAGGTGGAGTGCGTGTGAGCGTGTGTGAGCGTGTGTGAGCGTGTGTGAAGTGTGTAAGCACTCGTGTGCACGTCCAGGCTCACAGTTCAATGTTCTATCAGGAGAGGACACGGACCGGTGACTGGCTAGATGTGTACGGATCGAGACCGTAGCCCAGCACCAGTTAAAGGCTCACAGAGTGAGTGGCAGGTGTCAGTACTCAAGCAGGGTCACCGCAGAATGACTGGAGAGAAGCAGAAGGCGTCCGGTGACAGCGAGGACACTGGGAGTCGTGAATGGCCACACCCAGGTGCGGCCCAAACTGGTCCTGTCGCCGTGTGAGAAAAAACGAGTGAGATCCGACGGCGGGAGGAGGGAAGGAAGACAGAAATGTGCCGGCCGAGCCCCCAGACTTCTCATGTGCTCAAGGTCGTTATCCAGTGTCTGTTAATTTGGATGCGTGTTCATTTGGGTAGTATCATGCTCGCCAATGTCTTGCAAAGTTAGAGTGCTAAATTCTTTTCAATTTAAATGCCCAACGTAAGGGGGAGGAGTCACAAATAGAGAGGGACTGTGTATCGATGAGCTTCTCAGGGAATCATCAGACTCCTGTAGGGCACACAGGTAGCTGGGTGGTGCCCTGCCCTGCACACAGACCCTCCACCCTGCCCCGTCTGATTCCTTGGTTCACCGGCACAGCCGACGGGACCGCCTTGTTCTCACGCAGCCGCGGACATAAAATGGTGTGCTTTCCCACTTTCTGAACCAGCCCAGGAAGTGAGTCGATGCCATCTGTCCTTCCTCCCCCCATTCCGAAGTGCCGGGCGACATTAGTCACAAGGCCTAATCCCAGAACATTAGAGCTGAAAGTGACCGTGGAGAGCACCTGTCCATCTTCCTATTTACCAGGAAACAGGCACAGGGACGGATGCCTCTGGTTACATGGTCAACTAGTGGCAGAACTGGGACCAGAACTTGGGGCTCCTGATCCCTACTCAGAGCTTTTCACATGGAGACAGTGGAGCAGGAAGCTCCCATAAATCAGGCGGTGGTTCATCAGTCAGTATCCCCTCAGGAACTGAAATCCAGTCTAGGAATTTCAGGCAGAGGGAATTTAATAAAGGCAGTGAGATGCCCAGGAAGTACAGGCTGGGGTGGAAGGAGGTGTACAGTTGTGACTGTGTGAAACAGAGTTCTCGCATTATTCTTGCATTATTATTTATCAGTTATTCTGTTACTTTCCATACGATCAACGGTGAACCTACTTTTGTCTCCCCCACTCCACCCCCTAAGGGAGCTAGGAAACCACTAGGCAGTCAGTGATTAGCAGTAGGAATATGTCACTGCTTCCTCTCAGGCTGGGTGGGCGGACATGGTAAGGATATGGTGCCTCCTGGGGCCCCAGGGCGGGGACTTCCTGGTGGAGCTGAGAACCCCGAGTGGAGGGCTGTGTGGTGGGAGATGTGGGCACCATTGGAGGGTTTGGTTCTGGGGAGAGTAAGGCTCTTGCCTCCTAGTGGACAAAGCTATGCAGAAGCTGGCTGGCAAGGGGCCTGGGAAAGGCAGTTCTCTGCCATGCTGGGCGGGGCAGGGCGAGGGCCTGTAGAACACAGGGACAAACAGGCGGGTCACCTTACAGAACCTCCATGGCTTTACTGCAGGTTTATCACCTGGTTATGTTTTAAGCGAATACTGAAAACAATTCATGCAGCATCTTCACAGTAACTACTGGAATAGAGATGCCAGTTGAGAAGCAACATTTGGCCACAAATGTGGATAATCAGGAGCTGGTCATGCCCATCAGCCCAATTGGCCACGCCCATCATCATCAGCCACACCCATCACCCTGTCCACCACCAAACTTTCGTCAGTCCTCATTCATTCCTGACTTGAAGTGTTGGGCTCTCTTATCTGGATCCAGAGCCTTGTACTCCTCCAGCAAGAAATAAACCATTTCTGCTCATAGCTTCCTGGAAATGGCTTCTATTAGTGGCACAATTTGGAACCACTGAAGTGGTCCTTTAGGTATAGGATGACCTGGAGTTCATGACTGAAGGGCCAGGCTGCCATTCGAGGGAGTGGTGGTTATGTTTGTGTTTGGAAGTATGATGCATTTTTAACTGTTTCTAGCCTTAAGAGATGCATGGCAGAAAGGTTTTAACCCTTCCTGCCCCACGGAGGAGAAGCAACTGAATAATAGCACAGGGAAACATGAGCCGTTTTGACCGACGGGTTGCTGTGTTCCAGGACCGCTCTTTGATGCTCGGCATCTCTTAACTCCCTTCAGCCTCACGCTCCCCATGCCGTGTGATAGCAACAACTATCGCCCCAGTTTGCAGATGAGGACCCTGATGTACAGAAAGGATTAAAGACCGTGGCCAACTTGGCAGGTTGGTAAGCGTTGGGGCTGCATTTGGAACCCAGGCAGCTTGGCTGGCAGTCCACGTCCTTAACCACTAATTTGTGCCTCGCTGTGACCTGCGCTGGAGGGTGCAGGTCCTCCCCAGGGTCCTTGCCCTGAAGTGTTGGGCTCCGATACCCGGAGGGCTGCAGGCTTGGCAGGACGCAGCTGGTGCGATGAGGTGCAGGGCACTTAGTTGCTAATTGCCATTTAATCACACGACGAATGTAGTTACTTCTTTCCCTCCTCCCCGAGTGCCAGGGAGACGTAATTACTTCTGAACGGAGTGCTCAAGATGTGGCTTTGGGTGGGGCTGGAGCGAGATGCCACATGCTGCTTCGAGCCACCACATTCCTGGCAGGGCCGTGTACCCACGTGGCTAATTAAACACATCCCTTCGGTGTCTGATGCTCATGCCAAGCCTCCCATTTCCCTTAAATGATGATTTCTTTTCTCCCCCTGGGAAATCTGATTTTTAAAAACACAAAATTTGAACTTTGGGAAATTAAGCAGCCCACATTTTTGTAGAGGTGGCATTGCATGTTGGCCAACAAGTGCAGTGGAAAACTTTGCATTTGGATAGTTCCAAACTGGAAGTGAGTTAGCCCGGAGGGCGTGTCTCCTCACAGCCTCCTGTTCACAGACGTTGGGTGGCGTCGAAGACGGACCGCTTTTTCTTTTCCATCCTTTCAAGCCTGAGGGATGTGAAAACAGTTTATATGGAATTTCTCTAGATCTGGACATGCTGTCTGTTGGCTTCTCCTTCACTGAGGATTTTCCTCTGGGTGACTTGTATTTGGGGTTTGTCTGCTTTTCACAAAGGGTGATAAAGAGAGAGAGCAGGTTAAGCGACCCGTCCAAAAGAAGGCGGTTCGTGAAGGCAGTCTTGTTTTCTGGCTCCGGTCCACTGTCACAGGTGACACCTGAGACTAGTAAGTCTTTGAACCTATAACGACCTAATCAACTTGGTCCAGGCTTGGCATAAATGCGCAGACCCAAAATAGCTCATGTGAACAGGAAAGCAGCCCAGTGTTCAAAGCAAGTCCGTGACGCCAGTGTGGTCACTAGGTCCCCGCCCTCAGGGGCCTTGTGCGGGCAGGAGCCCTGACCCAGTCCCTAGTGAGTTGGCCGTCCCGTGTAGCTGGTGATGGAGGCCTCCGTGTGTGGCTCGTGTGTTGGGACTCCCTGTGTGTGGGGGCCTTCCTGCCTTCACCGACACCCTCCGAGTCTCAGTGTCTTTACAGTAAGCGGTGGTTCTCCAGCCTCAGAGCATCAGAGTCTCCTCGTTCAGATGCACATGGCTGGGTCCCACGGCAGGGTTTCTGCTCGAGTGAGTCTTGGCTGGGGCCTGAGAAGTGGCATTATTGACAAGTGTTGGGGTGGGGCGTGCTGCTGCTGCTGGGCTGGCGATCACTCTTGGAGACCCAGTGCAGTGGGCTCATTTCTTCCTGCCACCCCAGGCTGAACGTGGATGGTTCTGGCTTGGTGACTCTCCTGGGAGCCTATCCCCCAACCCCTTATGTGCTGCTCAGGGACTTATGCTCCTGCCCTGCCAGGGCCACCAGCCCCTAAGCCCCTGGGCTCCCGTTCTGTGACAGCCGGTAGGTTGTGGAAGAGAGAGAGCATGGGGGATTGGGCCGGGGCATTCCAGGGTGTTTCAGGGACCAGAACTGGATGCGGGATAGATTCTTTTTGCTACGTCCTTTTGCTAGAATTAGTCACGTGGCTCTACCGCATTATAAAAGGAAGCTGGGTGCCAGGGAGAAAAAGGGAACTTAAAGTTTGGTGAAGACACAGCCATTGTTGGCCATATCTAAGTTTATGAAAGTCCTTCTTCCTAACTTTCTTTTCCACCTAAGCCACTGCGACAATATTGATCAGCCATTGATTCTGAGAGTTGAATGTGGTTCCTTGACCCACCTGGAAACGTCCCTGAGCACTGGCCGATGGGGCTGGTGTAGCGCGTGGTCCCTGTTCCTTCTGTGGGAGAAGGAGCCCTGATGGCAGCTCCCTGAGGTCAGGGGTTTGCTGCGCTGGACGCGAGACCAGATCTGGAATGGGAGGCCCACCCGCGCCGAGGGCAGTGTGCCGCCCTCCGCCCTGGTGTCTGGTTCCAGAGTTGGGTCCTGTAAACGTTCTCCTTGGCCTGCTGGTTGAGGGCTAGTTAATGTCATTTCTGAAGGGTTCCTGAGTGGCTGTGCCAGCAAAGATGCTTTGCTTCTGTATGCTGGGCCTCCGTCATTGTCACTCAGTGCAGTAGCCCCAGTCCCTCTCAGCTGAGCTCCAGATGTGTCCTCTGACCATGCTGTTTCCGCCCACACCTGCTTCCCGGAAGCTCTGCCCACACCCTACAACAGTAGGCTGCTGCTGCGGACCATCTCTGGCCTTGCCTTCCAGAAGGTGTCCTCACTGCCAGAAGGCGGCTGGGCCTGTGATGGCTGAGCCCGCTCCGATGAGGTCTGAGTCTCAGCCTGGGGTGGCAGCAAGGGGCATCCCTCCCAGTCCTTGGTCCCTAGAGGTAAGGGTCACTCTTCTGCCCATGCTACGTCTTTAGGGTCCATTTTAGGGCTTTTTAGCCCATTTCAATAGCTAAACACTTTTTATGGCTCATTTCTTTACATATTCCTTATTAAAATAACGAGTGATTCCTGTCTTTTGCCTGGACCCTGACAGAGAGAACCTCCCTCTGGGGATTTTTGCAGAAAGACAGAGTTGAATGTACATCCTCTGAAATCAAAAAGCAGAGCAGCAAAACGGTACATACTCAAAGCTCACGTGTGTCCAGTTCCTCTTTATTCCCTCCTCTCGCGATGCTGATTTCTTGTCAGAGACCCGGTGGGAGTCAGATGAGCGCGTTCGGGTCTCAGACCTCCAGACTCTGTAGTTTAGAGCCTCGGCAACCAGGGGCTGCCTGGGTCGGGCCCAGGGTAGGATTCCAAGGTTAGCTTGGGCGATGAGCGAGAAAGATGGAGGAAGCCTATGCCATTACTACCCAGAAACCAGCGTGGCCGCCTCAGTCTGTGTCCAAGGGGGAGACCATCCCGTGGACTGCGTGTGGCCCTCGGGACTTTGCCTTGGCTTGGTTCTCCTGCCATACCAGTAGGGAATCAATACAACCTTAAAAAAAAAAAAAAATCCAAGCAAGAGTTGAAAAAACCACATACGATCTAATTTTAGGCCACAGAAAATAAAAGGTCAGCATAGAATAAGGGTAATAATAACAGTAATTCCAGTCATCATTAGTTAACTATTATTTTTCTCCGCAAAGGATGGATCCACGCCAGTGAAATGTTGAGGCCAACTCTGCATCCTTTCTTGCGAGCTAAACTTGGCTGCCCAGACGGGCCACAGCGAGGCCTTCCCGTCTGAGGCGGCTCCGTCTCGGAGAGAGGCACACCGATTCCTGTGATTGTGGGCGCTGTGTCTGCAGTTTCACCCGAAGAGCCTCGTGGGTGGCCACCTACCTACACCCCTCACTCTTTTAAAAGATGTGGTGAAATCCCCATCGCATAAACTTGACCATTTTTAAAGGGAGCAATTCAGTGGCATTAGATGCATGTACAACATCTAGTTCCAAAATATTTTCATCACTCCAAGAGGAAACTCTCCACCCACCAAGCAGTCATTCCTCCTCCCCCCTCCCTCCAGCCCCTGCCACCCACAGTCTGCTTTCTGTGCCTGCGGACTGCCCGCTCTAGGCATTGCAGAGAGGGAGTCACAGAGCACGTGATCTTTGGCGTCTGGCTTCCTTCACTTTGCATGCTGTGTCGGGGCTTGTCCACGTTGCAGCACGTGTCCGCGGTTCGTGAGTGGGCGGGGGACAAGCAAATGGTGTGGGTACATGCCGACTTCTTTCTAAATGACTTTAACATGATCTCTTCGAGTGGAGGAGTTGACACATAGGGCCAATGCCACTGACATCTTACTTTGAATGAGATGATTGAGGAAAATTTCAGGGGAGAGGACATTCTCAAACAACAGAGAGGTGGTGGAGGGATGAAGGATGGACGAGCCAGCTGCAGTTCAGCTGAAGTCTGACTCTGGTTCGAGTTCGAGGAAATCGCTCTGACGGGGTGTCTGACTGAACACAACACCCCATTGCTGAGTGTCAGATCAAACATGCGCACCCCTTGCTCTCCAAGGTCGGTGTGCTGAAGGGGGTCTGGCTGAGAGAAGGTCTGCCTCCTCTGTACCCAGCTCACTCCTGGGCCAGGTCTTCACTGGGTGAATGGGCTGGTTGCAGAGCACCCCACCTCACCGCTCGGTGGGCGTTGGCAACACCAGTGGTCGAAGCTGCTCCTGTGTGGCTGCTGGGCGATTGCGCTTACCGCACGAGACAGTCGCCCTGCGTTGAGCTGAGTTCCCACTCCGAGTGTGGGACAATAAGACACCTCTGGAAGGAAATAGCTCAAGAGTCAAGGAGACAGGTTCCCTCTCCACCCTCATGGGGAGTTAATTTGCTGGCAATTATAACGTCTTTACCATAAACTTAGGGTTGCATTCATTTACACTCTGGGAAGAAGGATGGCTCTTTATGACTTTTTTATTTAAATTATTGATGCTGGAAACCATGAGCCATTCATTTCCTGCTTTTTCACCATGGTAATTGACTGGTTCGAGGCAAGTGTGGGTTTGAGAAGGCTGTTTAGTGGGCGTGGGGAGTGATTGCTGCAGGGGCCCTGCCGTTAATTTCACCCACAGGTAATTATCAATCATGTAACACTCTGGTCTCTGCGCTGGAGCACACAGGTGGCTCCCTATGACAGCTGTTTCCTCCAGCTGCTGCTGGGTTGGGGCGTGGTTCTTTCTACAAGTATATGCATGGGGTATCTCTAGGGTAAGAGCTGAAGTACATGGAGGTCTTTTACTCTACCCACTCTTTCCTCTGTCCTTTCTGTAGGCATCCAGCTAGCGGTGAAACTTGTACCAGATTCTGCTTGAAGACCGAATAGAAATAGCTACAGAGGTCATTTAAGTGAGGCAAGATGTACAGCCACCAAAATCTGAAAAGCTTACCTCAGGAAGGCTCACATTTTGATTAGATATGTCACTTTCTTAGCATGGCGTGAGTTCAGCAAAGATTTTCAGAGAGTGCCCCGTGTCCTAGGAGATCGGCTACGCTCCCCGGCGATTCAGAGAACGATGCATGGTCCTGAACCTCAAGAAATGCACCAAGTTATCAGGGAAGAATGAATCTTAAACATCAAATCATAGACATGAGATGAGCGTTATAGTCAAAGAGAACAAATAAGAGAGGAAGTCTGCAAGAGAAAACTGTTCAGTTTTGGAAAAGGAGATGGGGGTGGGGGGATGGTGAGGGGGCAAGGAGGTGGCATTTGAGCCCAGGCCGGAAGGGTATGGGGGATTTTTCTGGGGGAGGAGGAAGACAGGAAATTCTAGGAGTGTCCGAATGAGTGGGAGACAGTTGGGAGGTGACTGAAGTCTCGTGGGAGATTTATGGAAAGGCAGTGATGGTGGGAACGCTGCATGGGCCTGACTCAGGCAGACATTTGGAGGTGACCCATGGGGGCACAGGTTAGGGGGCAGCAAGGAGACAAGGGTGGTTACAGTGTGACAGGCGGACACCAGTATCCTTCGTGGGGTTGGAGAAGGTTCGAGGAGAATAATGGTAGATTCGACCCTGGCCAGCTGAAGTCTGAACTGCCCAAGAGGCATCTAGGGAGAGGTGGCCACGTGGCTTTGGGGCCTGTGCCCCGGTGGTCGGTAGGTGCTGACGCATCGCATTCTAGTTTTAAGCAATCGGCGTACCTGGGAACGGCATGCGGGTTTCTGGCGTTGATGCCGGACGTCCCCTCATTAATGCATCAGTACTTCATCTGATGGTGTTTGCGGTTCCCACTTTTGTTTTTGGCCTCTGGAGAAAACAAAAGGACCAACACATTCAAATGATCCACTACTACCCACATATTGTGACTGTCTGGAACGACATTTCTGTCGGTGAAGCCAGGATAAGGTGTTATTCGAAAACTCGGAGTGCATTAAAGGGAAGCCCCTAAGGGATTGCTTGTCAATACATCTCTCTTGTTTTCCACTGTGAGACAAAGGAAGTAGTCGTTGGCAAAACTGGCCAGCAACCATTCAGTTGTTTGTGGGGCGGCAGGGGAGGGGCTGGGCTTTGCCTGTGTCTGCCTGTTCTGCCAGGGATGTGCCACAGCGACCAGAATAAAGTCAACAAGGCTCAGGCCGATTTCCACGTTCCCACTGGGCCAGACCCCCTGCACCTCCATACCAGTCTTGTATAACTAGCTATCACTCATGAAAGTCCCTCTTCAGGCCAGCTGGCTCCCCTCACTGTCACCCAGTAGGACACGGCGTTTTTACCTCGTGCGTGCTCGGGCTCGCCTGCACCCTCAGTGTGTCCAGAGCCCTCCCCGGACGCAGCGCGGAGGGCCGGCGTGTTGCCTGACCGAGGAGGTGATGCTGACTGCCTTTTCTGTGTGATGTGACCTAGAGCAGCACTCCGTGTTTTCCCGCAGGGTCTCTCCGTTAACAGCGGGCGGGATGAGCCTGTCAGGAGGCCTTGCCCCGGGGTCCAGGTGAGCTGAGAGGAAGCGGCGATGGCTGATCCGGCGGGAGAGGAGTCCAGGTAGAGGCATTTCCAGGTGGTGGCAGCCCGTGGTCCCTGGTCGCTTTTATTTCTCCTGAGTGTGGGGAGCCCTTTATGGAAAGCAGGAAGAAGGAAGAGAGCCAGTGAAAAAGGTTCAGATACCAATCCCCGTGTGGGGCCAGGAGGTTCACGGGTCTGGAATGTGCTGGTGGACTCGGTCCGCCGGAGGCTGAGGATGCCGAGGTCCAGAGGAGCCAGAAGGAAGGGCGGTAAAATAACTAGGAAAAGCGCCACGAATCTTTGCACCCTAACTGTGGCCTCTGAAGACTTTGAGGGGGGTTGAAAACAGTTTGTTTTCCACATAGTTTCCGCATCATTCCTCCCATCTTATTTTAAAAATGCTTTTTGTAGTATCTCTGAAGAAAACACTTGCTTAGCAGTCTAACCCATATTAATCACAAATTCCAAATCTGTGGCGTCAGAGTTACATATTTTCCAATTAGAAGAAGATTCCGGGCTTTGGTTCGTTGACTCTGGAGCCGTATTACAGTCTCGTTCTGTCCGATAATGACATAGCAGACATTCTATCAGAACTGGGATATCTGGAGGGAGGTTCCAAAATACTGTAATTTTGTCACAGATCAGAAGCAGCTGCTCCTTCTGAAGGAAAGCTGACGTTTGGATGGTCCGCGGGAAAGCTGATGTGACTTAAAACCTAAACTAGCGGATTCCAGGGTTTTCAGTCGGCAGGGGGTCTCCAGCAAACGCCCCCTCCCCACGGTGGTTCCTGCTGGTTTTATTCTGTCGACTTCTCTCACACTGAAAGCTGCATTTGTGTGATGGACACCATTGTCAGCACCGAGGCATTTTACAGCTAAGGTGAAGCACCACCTGGAGACGGGCACACTCCGAAGGAAACCCATGCACTCGAACTAATTTAAATACGACGCGGCCCCTCTGAGTGGCGGGATGACCAGAGAGAGCCGTGTCATTGTCATCCGTCAGCCGGGGACGGAGGCCCGAAGTGCTGAGCCTACAGACCTCCCGTAGGGTCTACGATGACAAGAAACTGCTGTAGT
Source organism: Desmodus rotundus (assembly GCF_022682495.2). Lineage (NCBI taxonomy): Eukaryota > Metazoa > Chordata > Mammalia > Chiroptera > Phyllostomidae > Desmodus > Desmodus rotundus. The sequence goes on along the minus strand of NC_071388.1, from coordinate 3,918,754 downwards.
GGGGGCTCTAAAACCAACAAGGGTATTAGCTTCATTGATTTTCTGAAAATGGGAGAGGAAAAAAAACAGTGCTCAGCTCAGACCAGGAAAGAGATTTAATACAACTGTCTTTTAATAATATTAAGTTTCCTAGAATCAATATTCCACCCCCACCTCCCCCCGTAGGATTCTATGGGCTGGGCCCACCAGTTGCTGCGTGGAAGCCAGGGATCGATGAGGCTCTGCCTTCTTCGCAGACCATTTCAGAGGCCCGCGTAATAGAGCGCAGATTGTGGGGAGTGGATGGCGTTGTGCATACACCGGCATTATGTGACCACTTCAACCTGCGGAGTTTGTATGGATTGTTCCGGGGCCCACGGGACCCGGGAGCTGAGGGCAAGAGGTGCCAGTTAGGGATTGGCCCCCAGCACTACAGCAGGGGCGGCTGTCTCAGACTGTTTACCGAATGCTCCGTACAGACCTTCCGGCCCCCCTGGCCCCGCCACCGCCGAGAGCGCCTTCCTTCCCCCGCTCTGTGGGGTCCCAGGCGAATGAGGATGGCTGTGCTTTCCACAGTTTAACACGGCGGCTCTGAACTCGGCCAGACCCGGCCTGCGTGAACGCAGACTCTGAGGTCGGGACCCTTTCTACTCAGCTGAGCTTCATCTTATGTTATTTTGGAAAGTTGAATGAATATTTCTTAGCCAATATAAGTAACTCTTGATAGTATCACTGAATTTGTTTTATTTATCAATTTTTTATTGATTGATTTAAGAGAGAGAGAGAGATTGATTTGTTGTTCCACATATTTGTTCATTCATTGGTTGATTCTTGAATGTGCCCTGAGTGAGGATCGAACCCACAACCTTGGCGTACAGGGACAAAGCTCTAACCAACTAGGCTACTCAGCCAGAGTGAATTATTTTTTTCCAACAGTACTACAATGACATTTTCATTTCTATCTATGGAAAATAATAATACCACAAAAATATCCAATACCACAAAAGACATCAAAAACTCCAATTTTCCAGGTGGATGGCTCACCATGGTTTCTGAGAGGTGCTAGTCTCTTATTTTAAGATGTGGATCTGAAAAAAAAAAATCTAGAGATCTGCTTTCGTGTCGTCAAATGATTCAATAATCCCACCCCCGGGCACTTACGCTAGAGAAAGGAGAACTGATGCCACGTGACAACCCAGGCGTGGGCACTGATGGCCACTCTGTTTGCAACTGCCAGGAGCTGGAAGTAAACCAGATGTCCGCACAAGCTGTGGTGTGTCCACACCGTGGAATACTATTCAGCAAAAAAAAAAAAAAAAAAGGTGGAGGACAATTTTGGCGATTCTCGAAAATGTTATGCTGAGTGAAAAACAGCAAGCTTCAAAAGACTGCACACCATATAATCCTATTTACATGACATTTTTCAAAAAGATCAAAAGAGTGTTAGCAGATCAGTGGTTGCAGGGGCCATGGTGGGGACATGGGACTCTGAAGAGTGACAGTAGGGAATGTTTCAGTGATGGGACCGTTTGGTATCCTGATTGCGGTGTTGGTTAGGTAAGTACACATATGTTCTAATTCATAGAATTGTACACCAGAGGGGAGAAAACATCAATTTTACTGTATAGTAAAAAAACAACTGCTCTTACCTGACTTCCATTTTCATTTGGAAAGAGCTGCGTTAATATTATCATTCTGTAAAAATAGGTATTAAATGTCATAGATGAAAACCCAGCTGCAGGTTGCCACTGGGACAGACAGGGAGAGGCCATGGAGGACTCCATGGTGTGGCTCAGGTGGGCAGTTGCTGAGTGTGGCGTTTTACAGGTGGCAGGAACATGACCTGTAAGCCTGCCAGGGACACTTGGGGGCAGGACGCGCCTGTGTTTGCAGCAGGAAGACGTCACACTGGAGGGCTTCGTAGCTCTTAGCGCTTGCCCGCTGGTCTCTCGTGGTCCGGTGGGTGGGGCAGGAGTCCTCCCCAGGGGTTGTAGATGCTGGGAACCCGGGTCCGAGGAGGTTGGGTAACTGGCCTCTGACCACCAGCTGACATCCAGAGCATTTGACTTCTGGAAAGTTCTAACCCTAGGCTTTATTTTTAATTTTTAAAATGTTTAATTAAAAATTTTATTTACACCAGCCAACCTGCAGGTGGTATCCTGTAAAGCTGGAAATAAATCGCTGAGGCCACGTAAGATGTACGTATGTGGCCAGAGAGCCTCACGTCACAACAAACCAACACGCCACAAACACACAACCACCGTCGCCTGGTCACCAGACAGTAGACTAGCGCAGCGGATTCTGGATCGTCGCTGGCCCTTCCGTCTTTGGCTTAGCTGGAGACATGTACTGGATTTCCTGAACCTAAGTTATGCCACCTTACACCAAAGAGAAAAATTGAGGGTTTAGCTCTCTGACAGAAACCTGGGGTATCACTGAAACAGGCCAGTGCGGAGAGAGAGTGACCCTTAGTCCTGCTCACCTGTGGAAGGCACAGTTGTAGAGAACAAAGGGGTTTCTGGCTGGGGCGTGTGCACTCACAGAGGGCGTTTTCCTTTCGGCTTCCGTGCAGAGAGGGGCAGCCCCTCCCCTGCTCTTTCTAGGAGAAAGTCACTGTTTTGAGCACTGACCCTGGGCTGGAGTCCCGGGAGACTGAACACTGGGCCTTCCCTTTTGTCTTCTTTCCCATCCCTACAATTCCGGGGCCCTGGACTCCTCCCTGCAACCTGTGTGGGGAAGGTTCTAGAAGTTCTGCAGGAGGCATGGGGAAAAGCCAGGCCTCTGCCACAGTGCAGAGTCTGGGTCCGTTCTGAAGGGTGGACAGCGCACCTGAAAGCACATGGAAACAGCACATAGAAAAAAAGAGTGAAGGAGAGAGAGAAGTCGAAACCCAGAAAAGCCACTTGCTTTCTTCAGGTGAGGGCCCTCATTCCCCCTCCCAATACCCAGACTCGTGTATGGGGCACGTGGTACTTGGAACTGAGGGAGCGGGTGGGTGTGTGAACAAGGCCCCCTTGCACTCAGGAAGGCGGACCCCTGCGGGCCCCCTGGTGTGCCACACTCCAGGGGACTGGGTCACACTTCTCGGTCAGCACAGCTGCCCATTGTTCTTCCTCATGTGACAAAGTGTCCTCGTGTGTGATTTATGTCACCAGGGCAGATAAGGCAAGTGGGTCTCCGCCTATGAGCAAGCCGCATGGTCTCACCCGTTTGTCCACGCCAACTTCTTACAGGGATCAGTCGGTCACAACAAGCCCTGCCCTGTCCAGTCAGCAGAGACCTGTGGTGACTGAGGTGTCAGCAGGGGGGTGGACCGCACTCCCGTTGAGGGGCAGCGCCAACAGCCAATCTGCATCCTTGTCCTTTCCTTTCTTCCTGTTGTTCCATCAGACAAGCCACAGGTGAAGTGTTTTCATCTCTGTTCCTCCGCATCCCGCCCACCTGCCTGCGGCTGCTTCTCTTCCTCTGGTCTTTGTCCGGCAATCTGCTTAATGAATCGATCTTTCTTCCTCTGTCGGTGGTGATTTGCGATTCAAACCCACTGGTGCACAACCAGGCCTCCGTGACAAAGGCTCCTTAAGGAGCTCGCAGTGTGATGTGCGTGTATCTGTGAAAGTAATTTCAGAACTGTCGGTAATGTTTTCATGCTGAATAGCGTGTTTTAGGCTAGTGGTCCCCGTGGGACTTTTCCAGTCTTTCCTCCCCTCGGGTGAGGCGTCCGAACCTGGACTCAGGCAGCCAGGTGCATGGAGTCATTACTGCCTGTTAGTCAACAAAGTCCAGAAGGATGGCCTTAGAAACATTTCAGTAAAATTAGTGTGACAGCGCTGCCTGCCCACGGTTACTCGAAAATTACGTGTTGTTTGCTGAGTCAGCCGCGTGCCCACAGGCTGAGCACAGCCTTGGCCTGCCTTGCAGAGCTCTCGCGGCAGCAGCGGCCTCAGCTCGGCACGGTGGCCGTAGCTCCTTAGCTGTGCTGTACGCAAAGTTTCCCCCGACTAAGGGCTGAGTCAGAGAACTCCCTCTGAGACTGCAGCTGCTGCTCTGCTCATTGGTTCCTCAGATGACTGGCGTAGGAACGAGACCCTTGTCCCCAGTGTCCCACCTTCTGCCCAGATAAAGGTGTCTTTTAACTTTATTCTCCAGCAAACACCGATTTGTTCTTTGCCTTCCAAATGGTGAAAATATCAGCTTTGCCTCTTCGTGGGGGAAAATATTACATCATGATTGGAGTTCTACCATGCATTGAACTTTGGAAACATTGTGAAACTCGATTAAACTTTCCCTGTACATAATTCATTAATTGTTGTCACTTCCCTCCCCTGTGGCTGGGGATGGGACTTGGCTGAAATGATCGAGGGGAGGGATTATGCAAAAACACGGTGTGTGTTGTCTTAATAGAGGCCCCAGGGATAGGTCAGGTGATCACAGCCAGCCTCTTCTGTCCGGAACTTTATTGCTGCCTCCATCCACGTTGGTCTTCCCATCTCTATCCACTTTGGCACGGTGTCTCTCGTCTGGGCTTTCTGTTACTTTTATTGCTTTTTAATTTCCCTATCAGTCATTTTTAGTGTGACAATCTACGCTGTACTCAGTAACCTAATTTAGGCTCTTAAATGCCGAGTGTTAAGAGGGAGTTAGTTCTTTGATTTTGTGTGGTATCGTTCTGTTCATATTCCTGGATGTCGCTTTCTCGTTTATTGTGGTAAAACACGCAGGACAGAAAAGTTACCCGTTTAGCCATTGGAAAGTACACAACCCAGTAAGGACATTTGTCATTCCTGTCTAGTTCCAGAAGTGTTTCATCACCTCAAGTGGAAACCCCACGTCCAGTAAGCAGTGACCTGCCCACTCCCCTGCATTGTCCCTTCTCCCTCCCCCCGCCGGCACCTCCTGAACTGTTTTTGTCTCTATTTTGCCCATTTTGGACATTTCCTATAAATGGAACCCTACTGAAAGAAATTAACTTTATTTCTCCCCAGTCCTGCATCGCTTCCACTCGGGATGTTCACGTGGGCCCTGGCTGGGTGGCTCAGGTGGAGTGTTGTCCCGTACACCAAAAGGCTGCAGGTTCAATGCCCGGTCAGGGCAGACACGTAGGTTGTGGATTTGATTGCTGTTTGGGGTGCGTATGGGAGGCAACCAATCGACATTTTCCTCTCACATTGATGTTTCTCTCTCTCTCTCTCTCTTTCCCTCTTTCTCTAATCAATGAACATATCCTCGAGTGAGAATTATAAAAGAAAGACCCAGAAAATGGTGACTTGTACCAACTGTAATTTTAGGTACTTGTGATTCACCAATGATATCTTACTTTAACATTCTGAACTCCTCAGGCTAATGGATGATTATGAATGGATCTGCTGTGCTTTATTTTATCCCAGAGAACAGGCAACGTGAGTGTAATTCTAGCGGATGCTAGCGAACTGAGTCCCTTCCGAGGACCGATAAGACTGTTGCATTTTGAATTGCCTTCAGACAACTGAATTCTGCACCCAGTGAAGCCGCTGTTTTCTAAGGGTGTGCTCTCCCCGCACAATGAAATCTTATTGTGGAGGAGGCACTGGCAGCCTCGTGAGCCCAGCCAGGCTGTGCCGAGCACCCCACCGAGCGCGCCCACCCCGCATGCCCTCCTCTCCCCGCTCTGCCTGCAAGCGCACGTTACCAAAATCGACGATTAATGGTTGAAAAAATCTGAAAAATGGATATCCCTTTGACCTTTCTAAGGTTTGTCATTTACTTGACATACCCATTACCTCTAAAATCAAATGTGTTTGTCTAAACATTATTCGGACGCTTGCTTTGGGCACGGAAGGGCAGACAGCTGACCACGGACCCGCTGACAGTGATCAATTCCGCCTCGGCCCTTGTCACTTTCCCTGTTTATTCTGCCATCAATCTCCCCTGGGCCTGCCACCACGGCCACTTTCTGCTGCTCAGGCGCTTTTAAAACTAACAATAATCCAATTTAGAATTGATCGATGAGAATGTGTGGTCAGTAAGCAAAATGACAAAGTCTGCATGTAACCGCTGACCACAGCCAGGGGTATATTTTATAGGAACGGGACCGAAGGCAAATTTTAATTAATGAATTAAGTCCTAATGGCATTTAAGCATTTTCTCTGTTCCCACCCCCCCTTTTTTTTGTAAGTCAGATGCTCCAAGTTTTACTGTTTCACTTAGAAGTGGGGACTAGGCCTGTTCACTAACAGAACCCGTGTCTTCTGGAGCTGTACTTTCCAGGAGGACTTTCCACCGTGGTGGGAACGGTCCAGGCCTGCGCCGTCCGACCGGAGACCCACTAGCCTCCTGTGGCTAAACTCAGACAACTGAGGAACTGGATTTTAAGTTCTATTTCACTTGAAGTTAAAGTGAAATAGCTTTAGTGGCTCGTGGCCACAGTCCCAAGCAGAGTAACTCTGGAATGTTGGGGGTTTTGTCACACTGTCTAGACACCGAGTGTTAGGAGGCCATTGTTTCTGGCCTGAACCATGACTAGGAACCAGGTGAGAGAAGTTCAAGGACATTTTCAAAAGGACATTTTCAAAGTCTGTCCCACGTCCTGGAGGCAATGTTTGGCCAGGGCGCCCTTCCCGATGCTCAGGAGTGGGGCTCCTTGATGGGCGGAGAGGGCCTGGGTGCCTCTCTGCAGGGCTGGGCCCGCAGAGGGGAGAGTTCCAATAGGACAGGGGCACCAGGGGGCACTGGTTTCTTTTCCAACCCCCCCCCCCCACCCCGAGGCAGCCTCTGTGCTCAGCTGCATCTACATCTGGTTTCCAGGACATAATGCTGCGCTTGGTTCCCAGCGTGGCCAGGCCCCTCGCTGGGCCACTGGTTTCTGGCTCCCAGATTGGCTGGGCGCTTAGTTCCTGCCTGTCTCCCTCCTTCCCTCACCCTCAACCCTCACCTCTGCCAAGTCCAACAGAGGGGAGTCATTTGATGAATCTCTGAAGATGATTTGAAAAATCATATCTAATACGATGCGGCCTTCAATGAGCAGTTTGAAAATTGATTGCTAACACGATTAGACTTACCTAGGATATGTGCGTGTCTTTAAAACCATAAAATCAATTTAGCTTTTATCTCTAGATATATGTCAGAAGCTAGTTTAATTAAAAAAAACACATTGCTTATTTGCATTTCACATTTGCAGGGGAAGGTGGCGAGCCGGTGGGAGCACTGGGGAGGGTTGCGGAGTCCTCGATGGAGATTTAAGTGCCGGACCAGGTCACCGTGGTCCCAGAAGGGAAGTGGTCGCTGCTTCTCTTGAGGGAAATTCCAAGTCTGTCATTCTTGTGTTATTTACATCCCAACAACCAAAAATTAAAAGCAAAGGCCATTTTAAAAAAATGGAAGAAAGTATTTCCTGAACATCTTAAGTATGAAAAGAAAAGCTTAATTTGGGACATTTTTTAAAAATTGTGATTTTATGTGGCTTAGTATAAGAGTTTGACACCAAAGGATAACTTCTAATTAGAAGACCCTTGAATTTAAAAGAAAATACAGCTCATTCATGGATTCACTGTCCAAGGACACCATTAATATTTTCTTCTATTTCTTTCTAATCATTATTCTATTTGTTTTCAAACTAAATGAAAAAATCAGGTATATACTATTTCTACCCTGCTTTTTTTTCATTTAAATTCACATTATAACACATCTTATTGCATGTTATTTAGAAATGTTTTTTAAAGTTACATCATAGTGAGCTGAATATACATAATTTTTCTAATTGTTATGTCTTTTGTCTGGCATTTCGATTATTCCTGATTTTTTGGCTATTTTAAGTAATGCCTCTCGGTATTCAGGGTTAGTTTCTTAGGCTCCATTCTCAAAAGTGGGCTTCCTGAGTAAGAGAGTGTACACATTAGGAGGCTCTTTGCCGAATTGCTTTCCGAAGGATTATTCCAAAATATCCGCAAAGCTCGTGAGTACCCCTCTCCCAGTCCCCCCGCAGTGGGGGACAGCATTATTGTTTTAAAAAATCTTTGCTAATTTGATAGGGGTCAAATGTTACTTCATTGTTATTTTAATGTACCATTCCCTGATTACTAGTGAGGGAAAGCAGTTTCCACACATTTCTTGATTGGTTTTATTCCCTTTTTGGAAATTGCCTATTCACATTCTCTGTCAGTTTACCCATTGGAGCTTCAGTATTTTAACATTCAGTTTGATTAACTTGTTAATATATAAAGATATTAGTGCTTTGTTTATATAGTGTTTCCTGTGACTTGTACCCCAGATATGATCTTTGTCTTTTGATTTTGTTCTGTTTATTTTGCTTAAACAGAAGCTTAAATTTTTAATATGGTATCATATATTAATGTTTTTATTCTAAGTTTAGTAAATTGTACCTTTTCTAATGGTAAATTTTTAAAAGTTTTTCTTTATTTCTTATATATTGATATTTTATATTTATTTTTACAATTCCCTTGGAATTTATTTTGGTGGCTGATTTTAGGTAGGAATCTAGATAGATATTCACCAAACAAGCAAATGCCTTAAGGAGACTTACTTATGAGACAACTTACTCTTTTCTCACTCATTCACAATGTTTCTTTTACCACACATTATCTATATTTAAATATGTAAGTGTTTCTAATGACTAATATCTAAACATATGTAAAGTTTATGAGGTAGCCATTTCTCGTATTGTGCCCTGATGGTTCTCAGTTCGGCCTTGCTCCAGAGTTGCAGTGGTCCGCCCTCGGTCACTGTGGGGCAGGTCCGGAACGCTTCCGATACCAAAGGTGTTTTGTCTTGTTTTGGTGCGTGTGGGTCTGTGTGCCTTGGATGGAGTGCGTGTCAACTCAGTACGACTGAACTGGTAGGTTTTCGCTAAACTTGTGTATTTGCAGCTTTTCTGTTGTATCAAGGGAATGTTCCCATGTGTTACTGGGCTTTGCAGGACCATTGCCTTGTGTGGTGTATATTTTTTTAAACAAACGCTCTCCTGAAACTCAATTTACCTTCCCAATATCCTTGTGGGGAGGAGGTAGAGCCATTTATGCAACATCTGACCCATTTACTTACTCATCAAGATTTTGAGGGTCTGCAAAATGCGAGGTGTTGGGCTGTGCTCCCTGTGACCCCAAGAGGAATGAGACAAGTCTTGGTCTTGAAGGGCGTCACAAACACGCAGGACAAAGAGGCATTTTACAGGAAACAGATGACTTCAGCACATAGGAAGAGGGCTGTGTTGGTGGTGGGCGCATCAGGGATCACGGGGGAGTGGGGTGGTTTTCATCCTTGGGTACTCCCCGGTAGGTTTTTTAAAAATACTTAACTGCAGAACTGCTCCCCCTCCCCCTGACTGTGGGAATCCCAGCCTCTGTGTGGGGACATTGGAATCAGCTGTGGCGGTAGACAAGAAGAAGAAGGAAGCACACAGAGCTTCATGAGTACGTAGGGTGTGAGAAGCCGCAAGCGGGGCACTGGGCTAACACAGGACGCATCGTCCCTGTGGTCCCCACTCTGGTTGACTGCGGGCTTCTTGGGGAGGACCCTGAAGGGGGACAGGTTAATGTGGAGGCCTAAGGCGGGGTGAGGGGGCTACCGCTTGCTGAGTTATATGTCATTGTCCCGATCTGACAGATAAAGAACCCGAGCCTCGGGGTGGCTGAGAAGCTTCCTCGGGGTGCCAAAGCTGGTTAGTTTCTGAGCAGGGAGCTTACCCGTCACCAGTGCTGTCCGTGAGTCCTGCGTTGTCCAGTGTAACCGCGGTGCGTGTGGTAGATGGTGGGAGAGACGCCCAGCTCTGGGATGGAGGCTTTGCCAAGAACGCCCATGTTTGGGTTGAGTCTGTTTACCCCGGAGTGGGGAGGGCAGAGAAGAGGGGACCTCATCTGGGAAACACGCAACCCTGGAAGGCTCAGATGAGGGGCGCCAGGTCTCAGCATGTCCCCCTGTGGAGGGCCGGGGCAACAAAATCTGCTCAGGAGTGACTAATCCGTGTGTTAACACAGGACGTTAATACAGACCTCAGTGTGACGGCGTCCTCCGTATTGCAAACTGTTGTGCCCTGCCACGTGCAGTGAAAGTTTTCGGTAGAAACACTCCATTTTGACCGTGTAGCTGGTCAGTGGAGTTTTTCCACGCTGCCTGCTACGTAGGGCTCTCTGAGGGGGTGTGGACACACGACCGGGCAGTATCAGAACGGGCCCCTTAGCTTTCCAGCACACTTCGCGACGTGTTCTTCTCAGCTGCTTCAGGGTAGGTTGGGGGGCACTGCAAATCCGAGTACCTTGAGAAACGTTTTATTGGCCAGTTTCTTTGCCCAACTTCAGTAGTTGATCTGAGGTGGATGAAAGTTCTTGCAAGTGAAAAGTTTTTATCTATTAATATAAGTAAATTCTGTATTCCTATGAATACGTTTATTATTTTCTCCTAGGAAGAGATAAGAAAAATCTTCAACTCTTTCTGGTTCCAGCCCACTCTGCCTTTCAGAGTCTGGAGTCCTTTCTGCCCCCGCCGCCCCCCCCACCCCCCGCGCTCATCCTTCGGTCCCAGTCAGTGCACATTGGCTTGTAGTTCAGATAATAACCTCTCAACAGGACAGTGTCCCCGACGGCCCGGTCAATACATTTATAGAATGTAATTAAACCGTATCACTTCCGTGACAGCAAACTGATGGCCTTTTAATTATTTCGAGATAACTGAATATGCAATCATTTCCCCCTTTCACTGGGAGAGGACAGGATGTTGGGAATATGTTGAACGCAGGAAACGTTTCGTTCCTGTGTTATGCTTCTGCGTTCTTTGTCCACAAGGCATCGTTTGGAGTACTTTTCACAGGATTTAGGAAAACAGTTTCGAGAAACGGTCTAAAAACGGGAGATTCCTCTTTAGGGAGCAGGATTTAAAAGGCGCTCGGTGACGGACGGTTGGAGCTGGAGGGGACCTGTCCATGCTACCTGAGGTGCTAAACTGTGGGTACGCTCCCAGTAGTCGTCAGGGTTGTGAGGCAGGCGTTTCGGGCACGCCGTCGGGGAACGGAGCTCCAGCAGACCAAGGCCGGTTTCCCAGCCCGAGCTGGAGAAGCGGGCTCACCCCAGGGGCAAGACTGAGTCCCAGCACTGTCACCAGTGTCGTTTTGGGTGATGCCGTGTGATCATTGTGTGAAAATGGGGACGACAGGGTCCCCATCATCCAAATCAAAGCCCCGAACTGAACGTGTGTGTGCTGGGTGTGAGCGTCCTTATGGGGACAGTAATACGTCAAATCACAATGATCTCACGCATCAGGATGACACAGCCTTTACGTCCCTGGCATGGCTGTCACTTCCCACTTACAGACATGTACTTTATCACTCCCTTGAATAGGAACGTTCTCGACTTGCACACCGTGGGCATAGGTGGTTTAAAAAAACCCAAAAACTATGCAGATGGGAGCGTGAGCTCTTCAATCTGGCTCGGCTGAACTCTCTCGTTTGGCCGTCACGCATGAGCCCAAAACATGGGACCCGCTCTTCTCTCACCGCCGTCCACTCTCAGGAAGCGGCGTGCGTGCTGCCACTGGAAAAATTAACTGCTTCATCTTCGACTGAAATTCCACTCCGCAAAATTAATGGGGAGCGGGGCAATTTCGCTAGAACGCACTGTGGTGAGTGGTTTTGATTTATAGCTCGATGCATTAAATGGATAAGTTCTGCCTAGAAGCAGCTCTTTGCTGGGTGTATTTTATAAGTAAATTAGTATAGTGACTTGCACATGTTACACTTAAATTTTTCCTTTCTTCAAAAAAAAAATGTTGCCAAGCGTGTTCTGAACCATCTCTTCAATCCGGGCCTTATTTTATTGTATTACTTTTTAGAGAACAGCTTGGGATTTTATGGTTCTTTTCCCTTAATTTTGAATAGGACATTTGGAGTATTCCAGTGTTACAATAATGTGATACAATTCTCTGACTTTTTACTGTGATGACTGTGTGTGTTGATTTGGAGTTTAAGCCCCTTTGCCAGAAAAAATACAGGCAGATGATCGTTGGGCTCCCGAGGAGGGTGGGGGCACATGAAGGTGGAGCAGCAGACAAAGCATCTCCCCCTCTTTAAACTCCACAACCAGAGCACGAAGCCCCGGAGAGCAGGGGTGGAGCAGACTTTTGATAAAATTACTAGGAGCGAGACTATGAGCAGCACTTAGTCCAGGTGAAGGAGGCCCTCGGTTAGATTCTTTTTATTTTGCTTTGTCAATAAACCTTTCTTGACTGTTTGGTGCCCTGCTGAGGGCTGGGGTCTCAGAGTCCACCAGAAGGGGATTTCTGTCTTGAGAAGCTGGAAGCTGAGCGAAGGAGGCCTCTGCCCTCTAACGAAGCATGCGTAGGAGTCCAGATTTATGGAGAACCGGGGAGGAGACCCTGGGTCCTGCGTACAGGGCAGGGCGTGTTCCCAGGGAAGGGGGCCGTGAGTCAGGCCTTGCGGACCTGCAAAGATGTTCATGAGGACACAGCAGCAACCGTGGAGGCTCCCCCCGACTTTGCGGCCTGGCTGCCCTTGAACAAGTCTGTTTTGTGAACTGAGGGACTTTGATGTTAGTGAGTCTTTCCTACGTTCTTCAGTCGCCCCCATTTTAGCAGAAGGCAGACTCCAATTCCATTTCCATGGGAGTGGCCGCGTTCGCTAGTTTAATTTTATGACATCAAAATGCCAGTACAATAAGCACAGAACTCTTCGAACTTCCACTGGAAAGCGTGTAGCTCTTCCGTGGCCCACGCGGGGCGATGTGGAGGAGCACGGCTGGTGGGGGCACTGGCCAAGGGATTGAGACATCATCTTGTTCTGAGCTAGAAGTTCCTTGATTAAAAGAAATTATTTTCAGTGACCTAATTTCCTATGTATATATATCAAACCTGAATCATGTGAAAGCCTTAACCTTTTTCCATTTCCTGTTGTAAAACTGCCTGAATCTGACATCTTTTTAAGTGGAGCTGAAATTGTTTTCCCTTGTGATGTCAGAATTCAGATAATGCCTGCATTGATCCTTGGTGGTATTTATCTTAAATACCTCCCTAGGGCCAGCATTGCTGCTCATCACGAGATGCCCCCATGCATATTTGAGCCGCCCAGCAGGTGTGCGGGGAATGTGTTGTTGGCCTTTAGCCACACGCTGAGTCTTAGTCCCCGGGCTGGAACAGTTCAGGGGGTCTGTGCGCCCACTGTCTGACCCTCCACTGGGCGGTCAGGCCTCCCCACCAGCTTCCCCTGCCCCGTAAATAACTTTGGCTCCATGGCGTATGATCTGCTCACCATTTTCTTAAACCATCTCAAAGACCTGTCACAGTCCACCTCAGCATGCTTTCATGCCCAGTTAGTGACTCTCCATTCAGACAATTGCAGAGAGCACCTGTTACGCACCACGGGCCTCCTAGGCTGCAGCAGGGAAGGATCAGGCAGGATTTTGGCACTCACGAAAATGGGCTTTAGGAAGTAAACCAAGAAGAAGTAAGATAATTGAGAACTGCAGTAAGTAGAATGGAGTGATAGAGTTAAACAAAATGCGCTGTCGATGTCATGGAGAAAGGGGGGGCTGACTTTAGATGGAGAAGCCAGAACAGGCCTGTCTGAGATGGTGAGAAAGGAGCCAGCGGCGTTCTAGGGCAGGAGCTGCCCAGGGGGACACTGGGAGGCACTTGGAGGAGGAGGAGACAGAAGGCCCCGTCGCTGAAACCTAAGGAGGGAAACATAAGGCAGTGTCAGGTGGACAAGAACTGCTTCTGGTGGGTCTCTGCCGAGAGGTTTGGATTTTGCTGTGACGTGGGTGAGGGGCCGGCCCTGTTGCACCGTCTTCGGGGAGTTGCGGGGAAGGAGCTGTGGGAAGCAGAGAAGTGGGAGCCGAGTGGGGAGGCCCTGGCCAGTGCCCTGGGGCCGGTGTGATAGCCGTTCAGACCACAGTCAGAGGGAAGTCCCGCTGGTGGGCTGTACTGTGAGGTCCCAGCTGGTGGGGCCGAGCTCCGCGGGGTGCAGCAGTGTGATGGTGCCTCCCCTCTGACCGCGGGCGGAGAGTGCTGGGCAGTGAGGAGCCCGAGGGAGAGCATGTGGTGAGCAGAAGTCAGGGCTGGGGTTTGAAATGAAGTTGGAGAAGACTCATTGGCTGTTCGGACGCCAATATCAGGTAGAATGTTCATTCACACTGAAATCATTCACAAATAGGAGTTGAAGGTCAAGGTAGTGGGGGCATCTTCCTAGGGCTGGAGTGCAGAGGAAATAATGATGGAAATTAGAAAATATTGAAGAAAAAAGTACTAGAAAACAAAACAAATCTTCAAAACTATTGGACAAGCAAAAGTATTTAGAAAATAAAAATATATTCCATCATAAAACTTGAAGAAATGGAAAATCTGAATAATTCTATAACTATTAATGTTAAGAAAACCCTCCCACAAAAATATTATTGAGGCTGTTTGTAAAACTTACTGGCAGTTCTACCAATAACTCTATACATGTATGTACACACACGCACACGTTGTATGTACACACGCACACGCACACGTTGTATGTACACACACGCACACGCATATTTAAAAATAGGGGTTCATTTAGGTGTGGCAAGGCCGACAGGTCGGGAGACAGCTACCACTGAAAAGAAGGTTTGTGCTACCCACCGGTCCCAAGGGGGCCACCTGGGGAAGCTCGGGGGATGGTCGGGAGGCACAGGGAAGGGGCAACTATGGGAAGAACCTTCACTGAGATCCGCGGGCAGGGAAGGATGGGGTGGAGCAGGCAGGTTTCAGACGGTCGGCTTGCACGATTTCAGCTCTGGGGCATAGGAGCCGCCCGTAGTTGTTTGGTGAGTGACCCCAAGTCATGAGGGCGGCGGAGAGGGGCCTGGGGTGGGGGAGCCTGGGAAGGGGCAGCCAGGGGTGTTGGCTCCGGACGGGCTGGTGTGCATTTGGAGGGCGTGCTCCTTGTGTACTGACTGTAGGAGCTGACCGACCCGGGGACGGGCAGTGCCCCCAAAGTCAGCGAGGTCCCAGAGAGCAAAGCATCAGAAAAGAAGAGACGGGGTTAATCCACAAATAAACCGTTCCAGAGTTTTGAAATTGCGTGTGAAAACGAGCATGAACTTGGTTAAACTTGACATGAGCAAGAAAGGAAGTTACAATGTAAACTTATGCGTGAACATAGATACTAAAATCCTACGAAACACAGCATTTCTGAGAAAGTTTCGCTTCTTTCATAACAATCTTTATTTACGTAATTTGTTTTCTTGCTTTTTCTTGCACTTGCTGGAATGTACAGTAAAATGTTGATAGAAATTAAAATAACACATTTCTGAGTCTCCAAGGAGAGGTCTCAGTGTTTCATCGTGAAGTTTGGTATTTGCTGTAGATTTTATTTACAGGTTGAGGCTCTTTTTGTTCCTGATTTGCTAAAATATTTTTTTAAACAGGAATGAACACTGAATTTTATCTAATCATTTTTCTGCACTTACTACAAGGATCATATGATAATTTCACATTTAATCTGCTTATGTGGTTCATTATATTAATTGATTTTCTAATATTTACTCAACTTTGCCTCCCTAGGATATTTCCAAATTTATCACAGTATGTACTTTTTCCTACCCATTACTAGTTCAGTTTGCAAATAGTTTGCAGGATATTGTAACTAATAAGTGAGTCTGGTCTGTAATTTCCTTATCCTGTGAATGTCCTCAAAGATTTTGGTATCACTGTTAAGCTGAGCTTTTAAAAAAAAATTTGTGGAGGGTTTTGTATCTGATGGTGTTAGTTGTTCTTTACATATTGAAAAGAGCGCACAGGTGAAGCCGTCTGGACCTTTTTTTCTGGGAACACGTTTTTACAGGTTCAATTTCTAAGATACAGTTTCTCTTTCTTCTTGTGTCAGCTTGGGAAGGAGGAGACTGTCAAGGGGTACGCTCATTCCATCTCAATCGTCAAGTTTACTAGTGTGAAGTTTCTCAGAGGATCTTTTCACTGTGTTTTAATTGTCTCTGTCTTGGAGACGAGAGGGGTGTTCCAGGTAAACCGCACGTGGGAGAACTCACATCTCTTGTGTGAATCTACACACAGTACCACATAGGTGTTAGGAAATGTTGTTGATAACTAGAAAGGAATAACAGCAACAACAACGAAAGTCATGGTTCTTGTCCCCAAAGAAGAATTTAGTCAGTTGACACCGAAATAAGGATTATGCACATTCCAATGTCAAAAGGGCAAATAGGCCGTGTTCGTGCCACGTGCTGTATGGAGGATGTCGGATTGCATGTAAGATGCTAAGTAAGGGGGAAATGAGTTCATATTTTAAAGTTGTTGCGACTACCTGCAGTTTTAGGTCACATGCACCTCTTGCAACAAATAAGTAGCGTCTGCCTCTGGGAGAAATTTGATTGAAATTCATGCCCTTATCAGAAGCCTGGGTGCGCACGTCAAGCCTTTAGATTTTCTTTGGCTGTTGGGTCTCTGGGTTTCTTTCGTCTTTTTTTACTTTCTCAAACCATGTTTTCTTTCTCTTCTAAATACTAAAGTAACAGTTTTGTAATGAACTAAAATGGACAATAATTTTCACCTGTCTCTTTGGCATAAGTCCATTAAATGTTCGCAAATATCGGTGTAACAGAGACGAAAAGTCGTTACCCAGCCGTGCTGATGTGAGGGCGCAGGTAATCTAAGGAACCCCACGCATTTGCCTAACTTCCAGCTGGAGAGAAAATAGTTACTTCACAGGAACAAGTTAGCCTTCGTGCCCCGGGCGTTGGGTCTCATGTCTCGCTTTTACATGTGGGGTTAAAATAGAAAGCCTAAGATATTTATTTAACTTATGAAGCTTTTTTCCCCTTAAATAATGGGAAGCCAGGGATCCCAGGCTTTATTTTAAAGCATGGCAAGGGACGAGAGTATTCCTGAGCTTTTCTTGGCCCACAAAGGCTGGTTCCCTGGAAGAACATTAGTGTGGTCAGAGATAAGCAAAGGAATGGAGTTCATGGACAAGTTCCATTTGTGAACTAGACTCTGTCCTATAGGTAAGGCTGGTCCCAAACAGATGTTGGAAGGAGGCAAGGGTTTTTTTGGGAGGGGGTGGGCGGAGGTCCACATCACCCGTCTGTGTCCTGGACACCGTCATTAATGGCCTCCCTTGGCCCTGAAAGCGCTGAGTGATAACCAGGAGCCTGGAATGAATAGTCATTCAGAGATGACGGCAAAACTTAAAAGTCACGCTACTACTGGCTAGATTTGCTGCTGATAGATCCTCATTAACGTAACTCTCGATAAATCTACTTGGGGAGAAGAAAATGGAACCAATAGGGATGTGTGCAACACAGGGAGCCTGTAGATGGGTCTGGGAGAGATGCAGGCAGGCCACTGAAAAACGCCACATTTGGGATTTCACCGTGACCTTTGTAGGCCACTAGAAGCAGTGCAACATGGGAGAGACAGCCCTGCTACCTGCCGAGTAACGTTCGGAAGGGAGGAAGCCCGGCAGCAGGCAGACAGGCTAAGACGGGTTCTAGGGGTGTGGAAACAGAAAGGATCTGGAGAGGTGTGCGGGTGGCTGGATGTGGGTGGCGAGGCTGTGGCAGCTGTCAAGGATGACTCAGCTCTCTCCCTGAGTCGGCGGGCTGTGGACTGAGTAGGGGAGAAGAAAGGGTTTGGAAGATGCAGTTTGGTTCTTGAACTGAGAGGCTTACCAGGCGTTTAAGTGGAGGTGGGCCTTGTAAAACCCCAATAATTTGGTGTTACTCTATGTTTTAGAATTTTTCAATCCGGTGATTGTATGGTGATCTCTCTCCTTCTGCCTTCCTCCCTCCCCACCCCCACCCTCAGATTGTATCCCTGTGGTTACTAATGAAGCCCGTTGGTTTATTGGTCATTCTGGTTTGCTCTTCTGTCAGTCGTTTGCGAACTGCCTTTGGCAGACCTGTATATTGCTCGCTCACGTAACCAAATCCCACCCCCTCCCTTTCTTGTTAAAAGTGCTCTGCTTTGGCTGAGGACTGAGGTGGATGGCACTGTGTTAAGAAAGGAGGACAGGTCTTCCCTAAGCTCTTGTGGCCGAACTATGATTGGTGGCATCTGACCCATTTCTGACCAACAGGACCTAAAGGAAAATCTTTGGGTTTTGGTTTTGCACAATTCAGGTCCTCTCTGGTATTTGGCTCATAGATTTCGCAGGCTCATAGTATCATACAGAGATTTAAGTTGTAACCTAGCAAGAATGTATACCTGTTTCCTTTCTTATTTGTCATTTTGCGCCTTGGTTAGAAATGATTTTCTGTTCGGGAGTTTTAAAACTATTTTCTGTTTTTTCTTCTATAAATGTTAAATTTAAAAAAACTTTAGGTTTTAAATCCACCTGGATTTTGTTTTTGTATCCGGCACGAAGCAAAGAAGTGGTTTTGAATGGGTAGTCAGTTGGCCCAGAAATATTTTTTAAATAGTTGGTTCTTCCGTCCTGGTTTATATTACTCTCTCCGTTGTATATGAGACGCATGTGGGTATGTCAGTGTTCTGCAACTTAATCTGTTCATTTGGTCCATTTCTCTCCCTCTATTTTTCTTCCCTAATAAATATTCTCTTGACTTTTCTATGTAAATAACTCCATAGTCTACAAGTAGTGACAATGTTATTTCTTCCTTTCCAATGCTTTTATCAAGTATTTCTTTTTCATGCCTTATTGTGCTGGCTAGGCTCTCTGGTACACTGTTAGATAAAAGCAATGAGAATAGGCCTTCTTTCTCGCTCCTGACTTGTCTTGTTTCTTTTAAGGGGATGCCCCTAATTCTTGACCATTACACAGGTAGCTTCCATTGGTCAGAGTATTGGCCCTTCCACCCTTAACTTGTGTATTGTGCTTGTTTCGTTATCCTGAAAGGTATGGAATTTTACCTTTGTGTTTTGCGCATGTTGTGAGGACCACATAGTTGTTCTGTAATGTGGTGTGAAGCATACTAGTAGATTTTCGAAGGTTAACCTAATCTTCTATTCCTAGGATAAGCCATCCATGGCGATAATGGGTTTATTTAATCATCTGCTAGATTTAGGTTACCAATATTTTGTATAGAATTTTTGCATCAATGACCACAAGATGGGTTGTCCTGTAGCACTTTTTGTTTCAATGTCTTTGTCTGCCTTTGGTGCCTACTTATAGCAGCCTCATAAATTGAAGTGTGGGATGCGTCTGCAGAATCAGCTGGCTCTTCAAGGTCTGTTCTTGGCCTTAAGGGCACCCCAGGCAGAGGAACCGACTTTATTGTTAGCTGAGGCTTGTTCTTCAGTCCCTGGTTGGTTGTCCATCCTCAGGATCTGGGCCAGCCCACAGGGAGTACATCCTCCCTCCTTCTGCCCATCTGGAGGTACTCTTGACCTTGACCTCAGTTTGCTCTGGGCTCAGTGAAATAGTAGACCAGGGACCATCACATCGCCCTCCCAGTGGCTGAAGGCATTTGAGGAAGTAAAGCAACTCAGTCAGGGAGAGAGACCCTAAAAGAAGTATGTGGAGGTAAGAGTTTTTTAACATCCACGCTCTTCCCACCCAGTGAGCGGGATGGAGGCTCCTCCCACAGTTAGAATAAGTAGGTAACATGTTGAATAAAAACAGATCTTAGTTTCTCCTTTTGGAATGAATTCCAATCCACCGGGCCTTTGGGGGGAAAAGTCATATATCTATATGTATTACCTCGGAAAAAATCGGTATCAGAATGTGAGCTCATCCAGGGCATCGGCTCTTCCTCCTTGAACCCACAGCCGAGCACTGAGCCTGGGGTGTCATCGATGCCCGGGGAGCAGCTGCGTGTCTGAAGACGTTTGCTCTTGTCCAAGTAACTGACCAAACGAGGGTCTGAATCGGGTTGGGCAGAGACTCTCCTGTTTTCAGGGGAAGAGCTCATTTTGTTTCCGTTTGAAACTGAAAGTTCTTACACAAAATGATGGCAAGAAGACTGAAGTGTTTTAGGACATTGTTAACGCCTACCATTTTATCACTTACACGAGTATGTTTATTTCTAATATTAAAATACTCTTTAGGAAGCAGAGTTTGCTTGCATTTACTGCCTGCATTTCTTGCCTTGGCCTTTTGGTGTCATTCTTAGATTAATCTCAAAAGCATATGAAGCCAGGGTGAAATTACTTCCCTGGCTTTGGGTCTCTTCGTCTCTGAAGTGAAGGAAAGATTACCGAAGCTGTAGTGAAGTTTCCGTAATCTAAACTTTCTGATGTTATGTTAACTGTATGTTTTATAACTGGTGTGTGACTGTAGAAGGTTAAATACCATGTAGACAGCCAGCGATAGTAAACCTTTATTTTTATGGCTGGTGTAAAAAGAGCCTTTTCGGAAGTTACGAAAGTTACTGGAATTAACTGCAGATGTTATTAATATATACATGTTGCATATATAATTCCAACATAATTCCAATGTGTATCATTACATAGTAATGTAACAATATAATGTTACATTATACATGCATGTTATATATTTGGTGAAAGCAAAACCAGGGTTTTGAAGCCAAGACAGGGCCTAATGCATTTTCAGTGATCTGCAAAATAAAGCTCTTTTCCTTGGGGCTGCGGAGAACTAGTGAACTTCTGAACGCTTCCTCTTCCCGTTCTGCATGTGGGACCCTCACGTCCTCTTGTCCACTTACAGATAGATATGAAAACTGTTTGGACTTCAGGTTCATGGCTAATTCCAGTGTTAGCCACATTGTTTGCTTGCCCTTCTCTCTCAGCCTGCAAAAGTCTCAACTTTTCTTCTTTTTCTCATTAATTATAGTTTTTCTCATTGTCATTTTAATGCACACACTTAATGAGATTGACTTTTTTATGCTGTAAGAAATACATGGGCAACAATAACACAACAAAAACCGAAATACTTATGGACCCAGAGTTTCATAAGCAAGAAGCTGAAGTGATGATGTCATTGCACCTGGTCGTGGCACCTGGAGGTCCCAAGGCTCAGAGCTTCAGGCTGCATTCACCCTTGGGAAGGAGCGGTCCCTGCCGCCTGCATCTTCGAACAGCTTCACTCTGAGAGGAGGAGTGTATCGAATGTGTGGCCCCTGGTACCTCTGCCAGTAGCTGGGGGCTCGAGTGGTTCAACTTCACATTTTTTTGGCCAGAAAAAACTAGAGATCTATTTCTCAAAACATTGCATTTTAATGAGGGTTATATCTGAACAATACAGGAATGGGCAAAAGTAGGTTTATAGTAGTGAGTCTGCAGAACAGTTTCTTCTTGTATTATTATTTATTAATTATTGTATTACTTACTTACATTACAAATGTAAACCTACTTTTGCCTTCCCCTGTATTTCAAGGTGTTAAGATACATATCATTAGAAAATAATTTTTCTAATTTGGACCAAGTTCAAATCCAGTCCTGCAGTTGGCCATTCCTCATGATGTGATATCCACGGGGTCTGAGACGGCACCGCGTGGTCAGCCTCACAGGCGGGCTGGACTCAGTCTCGTGGATGCCGGCAGGAGGTATGACATCCCCACATCAGAGACAAAGGACTTCGTTACTTGGGGCACGGCAGGCAGGGTGAGCATTGTTGTGTTGCCTCTCCTTGTCTGCTGGTCCCCCGGGTACGGGGCAGATGGGCCCAGACTCACCTGCACCGTCAGCAGGTGGAACCCCGTCCCGAGGGAACCTGAATCTTCCCCTGTGAGTGGTGAGCATTGCTGGGCTTTGCTCCCGAGGGAAGCATTCTCTCTCTTTTTTTCAGGGCTGTTTCTCTATAGACGCCCTTGCAAGGGTGGGGGCCAGAGCAAAGAGTGCTCCGTGTGCAAGGCTTGTCTCTGGGAGACAGAGGAAGAGACGCTTTTGGAGCTGCTTTGCCCCCACGGAGGAGGAAGCCGACTGCGTCTTCCCCAGTCCCCAGTCGCTGTGGGCTGAGAGCTGGCCCAGGGCCACTCACGGCCCAGCATTTCCAGCCTCCCTTACTCTGCCAGAGGGGGGCCCAGGGAGGGTCTGGGAGTTGTAAGTGCTTATTAGAGGTGCCGAGTATCCTGTGTGGACCGTGGCATTGACAGAGTCCCTGGGGACACTGGTGTGACCCTGCAAACATCTGTCACACTCCCCAGTTTCAGTCCCGCCTCCTCACTGTATTACCCGTACTTATTTCTTTCCGCCTTCCGATCCTCGGTTGAGTTGTCTGATTTACTAGAAATACCCGCAGACCTGAAGTGGCCGGCGGTGCTCTTTTCGGTTACTTTCCTCACGTCATTCGTCTCAAAGGTGTCCTGTTAGAGGGGAGGCCGGGGGCAGGAGCAAAAACAGAATTCAAGGACGTCAGTCGAGCTACTTATTTACATCTTTGGAAACATGGAGAGGAAAAGGTGGGAACTAATTGCTCAAATTGGTGTTTTAAAATAACTGCGCCTTTTGTTCTTGACCTCTGTGACCCCGGCCTTGGAAAATCAAGAGCTGGTCCTCCATCAAAGAGTGTGTCAAGGATTATTTTAAGAACAAATTGAGGAAATGTAAGCCCAGGCCTTTCATCACCTTTTCACCATGAGTAGATTTATTTGCTCCCCCATCGATGGGCCCTTTCTCTTTCAAGCTGGAATCGAGGGTGAAAAATGACACCTACTTCCTGCTTTTAAGAAAATGAGTGGGCACATGCCACAGGCCACTCCGACAGGTGCATTTCCTGGGGCCGTGGAAGCGCCGAGCAGTTTCAGAAAAGAGCCGTGTGACCCCAGCCAGTGAGAAGTCTACCAATTCAGAATGCAGGGTAAACTTCAAATGCCGGGGAAGTCCGTTGATATATTAGGGCTAGAAGTGGAGGGTGGGTTTGCCAAGCAAATTAAAAATACAAACAAGGGGAATACATAGTCCCCTATGGCAGAAGTCCAACCGATGTTTCTAGATACTTGTAAAACCACTTTATATTTAAATGCTTCTGTGAAAAGAAACAATGAATGTTCTAATTCCTGATGTTTGGTTTTTTTTTTTAAATCAGTAAAACTCTTAAGCATTCTATACTTTATTTCTAATTTAATTTCCATTCTTTTCCTTCCTGGGGGCCGTGCCATCCTTGTTGCCGTGTGAACTGGAAATTCGCTGACTTTCGTGAAAATGTTTCTCTACTTCAGACAATTCTAAAACTTTCCAACCAATTAGGGGAAATTAATGAGATTCTCTGCACTGTGTGTTGATGTTCAGTCTGCAGCAGACGGGCGGGCCTGGCTCTTCTCAACTTAGTATCAGAGAGGCGAGAGCCACTTTCTCCACTTCCCCCACTTCCCCCACTTCCCCCACTTCCCCCACTTCCCCCTGGGCGGAAAAGGTGGCTCTGAAAGGACCGCCTCCTGTCGTGCTGAGCATCCACGCGGCTGCTCCCCTGTTTGCTTTCTTCTTGTTTTCCTGGTGGGCTCCGAGGCCCCTGCTCCGTCCTTTACTCCCCCGTAGCGTTTGTGCGGCCCTCCTGGGGGCAGCAACTGGCCACAGGCTGTACTCGAGACTGCAGTCCAACCTCTTTACCTTGGTGGTGAAGGAATGGAGGTCCCAGGAGGGCAAGACGTTCACCCAAGGTCTTGCTGCTTATTTCAGGCAGATGCAGACGGGAGCCCATGGCCCCTTGCCCCTGGGCCGGTGTTCTTCCCAGTGCGGCCTCAGCCTCGGCCCTGAGAGAGGACGGGAAGAGGGGAGGGACAGGAGAGGGAGAGAGAATAGGGAGTGGGATAAAAGTGGGTATAACATAACAGTAGTGTAGTAGTTAGACTAGCCTTCAGTTAGAAATTTTTTCAAAGTGCAGAGGCTCAGAACACACAGGCATCTTCGCCGGAGTTTGACGGTCTGACGGGAGCAGACGCTGTGAGCTCGTGGCTCCCTGCCACCATGGGAAGACACACTTGTCAGCTGGAGCGGGCCACAACCTTCAATTAGGGCTGCGGGGAAGCAAGCTTTGTCTTGCAAAATCTGATCTTTCTTTGAAACGATATTCTCATATTTTTTTTGTCTTTAAAAAGTCAATGTAGAACTTCTTAGTATCTGGTTGGAATGAAGTGCCTACAGTCAGTTTTGCTGCCTTAAGATTTCATGGTTCGGGAAGAGAGAGCGCCCACGAAGCTGCCCAAGGTGGATGCTGGACCGTGCGCTGGCCGGGTGGGCCTACGGCGTCCCCGTGGAAGGGTGGCGCGCAGCGCTCACTCCGGAATTCGGGAATGCCCTCTGTACCCGTGCTCAGCCAGCACTACAGCGGTCCTGGTGGGAGACGTCCATTATAGCATTTCTTTCACGACGGCAAGCAGAGGAAGCATCTGCAGTGCCCACAGGTGGCACGGGCCCTTCATGCACAGATGGATCGCAAACATAATGGGATCTTGTAACTGTTAAAAGAAGTTTTAGTGTGCTTTAGTGCTACGGCCGCCTTCCTTTTGTTGTATGCACTTCTGTAGTGGTTAAGTGATGATAACGATTGCATGTTATTATTGAAAGTTTATATATGAAACGCAGCCTTGGGACTAAGTGCTAGTAGCCCTTGTAGTAATATTACAATAATATTATGACATTAAAGAGTTTGTTTTTATCATTTAAGTATGAAATATAAGTTACACATACTTTAAATGGAAAAGTAAATAATAGATATATTATTATTGGGAAGTGAAGGGCATCAGAACGTGTCACCCCCAAATATGCTGCTTTGGCAAATAGATTATTTTGAGCTGAAGGGGGTGGAGAGACAGCAGCTGCAGGAAGGGCGCTCCACGCTGACCCTTTCTGCGTAAAAGCAGGACCTCAGTTTTCCACGAGAAAGGAACCTCTTGGAACCAGGAGGAAGGGAACAACCCTGTAACAGAAGGTGGGCGGTGACCCCATGGTGCGTCCCTCGTGCAGACAGACCTTACTGAGATAGCCCTCGCTTCCGCTGGTTTCTTCCACAGGTTTCCTACTGGCTCTCCCACGACTTACCACCCCTAAAAGCCCAAACCCTTGCCCTTTGCCTCCTCAGGTCACCATGAGTTCATCGCCTTCGGTTGAAATGGTGTGCACATTCCTGCGTCAAACCGCTGCTTCGGGCTCTTGCTTCTCGTCCCCGAAACCCTTGGTGTCACGTGAGAAATGTTAGCATCCTGTAAAGTCTGTGCCCCTTCCTCTCTGCTGTGAGTTTCATTTGCGGGTCCCAGTCAGAGAGCGTGACAGGGTAGAGGAGACGCCTTTCCTCCCCTCGGGAAGCGGAGGGAGAACCACACTTGACTTAGACATGGACTATTCTTATAGCAGACTTTGAGCCCTAGAAGCATGAGTGGGTTCAGACAGAGTTGGTGAGTCATGTGGTCTGAACACGCTCACATTTCACTTTCAGAATAAAAACTGTCCTTTGACTTGACCTCCTACCTGTATCATCAGTTGGTGCGCATGTGCGGTGACGGGAGACGGTGACGGTGGCTGGCACCCTAAGGGCACCTATTTCCATTACAGCAGCTCTGGAAGCAGGTGGCCCCAGGAGTTCGAGGCTTAACAATGACCTCAGGCTCCTAAACTGTTTCCTTTTACATCTGACAGCCTTGGGGTGTGAGCGGTGTCCCCCACTTCCACTCATGCACACAGTCCCCTGTGGCTGCTGCGGCCACTAGTCCCCCCACGAGCACCACGGGACCAGCTGGCACAAAAGAGCTTGCTCCTCTGCTCACTGCCCTCTGGGAGGAAAATCTTCCCCAGAAATCCAGAGGAGGTTTCCTGTATCTCTTTGGTCAGAACAAAGTCAAGTGGCAACCACTAAACCAGTCACTGGCCAGATCTGGTGGGGCTGCCACCGTTCGGTTAGACTGACCCACTGCTGCCTGCACGCAATCAGGGGCCGCAGGCTTGGAAGTGGCTGCCGGGGACGTCACTTCCACTGTCTTGGTAAGTTGATAATTGTGTCGGCGATGCCCTGACCCAGCAATGCTTAAAGTGTGGACCTTTTATCTCGAGAAAAGGGTAGAGCAGAGGAAAAGACAAATTCTGGCTTAAATCACACAAGCCCTGTGCACTTGGGCAAGGGGCTCCTTTCCCGAGAATCAGTTTTCTTGTCTGTAAAGTGGGGGTAGTGATAATAATTCTAGTGTGTAGGAGCTGGTGAGGAAATAACATGAAATAATACGTGGCAAGCCCCTGGCAGAGTGTCCGGCCCGTGGTCAGGGCTTGGTAAATAACAGGCAACCTTACTCTCAGAAAGAGCTGGTCAGGCTTAACCGTGACTTCTGTCTGAGTCAGTTTGTACATTTTGGTCGTCCTTCCCTTTAGGGACTTGGGAAGTCTCTGGGGCTGCTGTGAGGAGGGCATGAGGCCAGGTGAGGCGTTTAAGGGGACCATGGCTTGCTCATAGTTGGTGCTCAGTGGACTCTCTTTGGAGTCCAGTTGGGAATCACGTGACTGTTCTTTTCCTGCCCATCCTGTGAAGCTGGGACTTGGTGACGGTGATGGGGAGAATGGGCTCCCCTCCCCGCTCCTCCTGAGGAATCCACCCTGGGTCTGCCCTCACCCTGCCTGCAGGTCGCTGCGTGAGTGTCTTCAGAAAGCTGGCGAAGGTCTGGGCTTGCAGGGCGGGATTGGCATGGGCAAGGGGAAGCCAAGGGGACTGCAGTGAGGAATTAATGCCGAGCTCTTCCAACGCCCCAGGGCGTTTTCTTCTCCAGGTTTGCGCCTTTCTTTTGCAGCTGTGGAGCTTCCCTTTTGCCCGCCTTGGCCTCTGACGTCACTCCGCGGGCACATCCTTAGAAAGTGTACGAGGACTCGGATCTTGGCGACTTTGTGCTACATGTTTCATCCGCTAGGAAAGCTGGTCACTGAATGTGTCCCCAGCCTTTGTCCACTGCTGCTCAGCATGGGGGGTCTTCCCTCATGCTGTCGTACCTGAGCCCACGCGAGAAGGATGAGTCTTGTTTCTCCCCTCCTACAAATGGGCAAAGCGAAGCCTGGCAGAGGTAAACGATTTTGCCAGAGTTGCCTACTTAGCGCTTTACCAGGAATGGGTCAGACACCTGTGGTTTGACGGTCAGGCCCCAGGAGCGCCCTTCGTTTGTTTCCTTGGGGGACTCACAATTTTCCTCTGGTTTCCTCTGGTTCCATGTAACCAAAGAATTAAAGCAAACCCCACCCGCATCACGGCATTATCGAGGCTCCCGATTCATGGATTTTAGGGCAAAAGGTGACCCTCAGTCCTCCCTCCCAACAGCGGGAACAAGCTTCGGGGCGGCACCAAGACCTCCGAACGCAAGACGGGCCAGAGCCGTGAAAGTAAAAACTGAAGGCTGGTTCACTCTGTGAGCCAAATTCATGTTTATTGTCACAATTAACAGATGGCAGAGAGAGAAAACTGGTTTTAGTTTCTCTAAAACCTTGCAGGCACTGAGCTTGGTAATGAGATCTTTTTAGATTTTTTTTTTTTTTTTTTTAAAGTTTAAAAGCAAAGGGACAAGGCCTTGGGGTGGGGGGGAGGTTGGGAAAAGAGGTGGGAGAAGGGGCTGCAGAGTTTGGGGTTGAACTCAGGACCCCACTCTTGAAGGGTGCCAGTTGGCCTGTAGCCCAGATGTTGCAGGTTCTTGGGAAACTGGGGAACCACCCCCAACGCTCATCCTAAGAGCCCACGTACAGGAGGCTTCTAAGATTCAGGTATGAACACACTCCCTGTAGCACTCAGGTCTGCCCTCCGGGAAGTAGATCACCTGCTCAGGTGGGGCCTGTAGGTTGTGTGTGATGTCCAGTGCCCTCACAGGCAGCTTGGCGTGTCAGCCCCAGGCAGTGGTGGCCTGCCCGGGAGTCTGCCTCCCACTGCCACTCCCATCTGTCCCCAGCCAGCCCGGACCCAGGTCCTCCAGGCCTCTGGCCCTGCCACCTCTGGGCTCCAGGCCAACTACCGCTCCCCTCTGTGGATGGGTGGGCTCTCGTATGCTGATGGCTCCGTCCCTGTAACTGTTGACTGCGAGTGCTCGTGTGTCTGCTGGGCACAGTGGCATACCCTGTCTGGGGGCTGCAGGTGTGTTCTGGTCCCCCTGACCCCCACAGCCCTGGCGTGGGCTGGCCCACAGCAGGCTCGTGGAGTAGATGCAGGAACCACAGCCCATGATCTCCGCCTCTCACTGTGTGGCTGACACCTCACCGAATGGGTGTGTCACTGATGATCCCCTGCTGAGTCCTCTTCTCTGCAGGGGGGTCACGGGTGGAACAGGAACCAAACTAGCAGTTTTGTTCAGCACATTGGGGTAAGAGCCCAACTTCTGCTTTCCCTTCTCTGTTGAGGACACCTGGCCACCTGAGACTGAGGCAGTCCCAGGGTCCCCGCTGGAGGGCCCTTCCCCAGGTGGGTTTTCCAGGCAGAGTTGGGGCCTGGTGGAAAGTTGGGTCCTTGGCTCAGTCCACGAGGCAGTTGTGGAAAGGAACAAGGAAATGCGACAGGCCAGAGCCCCGGCACAGGAACTACACCCAACAGAGTGCCCGCTCCTCCGGGGATAAGCAGTCAGCCACCCTGAGTGGTCATTCAGTCCCACTCCTCGCTTAACGCCCGGCAAGGGGAGAGGCTGCTCGGTCCTGGTGCACTCGGTCCCTCGCCAGTCCACGTGGTTTAGGGAGGCAGGGGACCCCACCTGCATAGGGCAGCCCTCTGGCTGATGCTGAGATACCTGGTCAGGGTTCTGGAGCTGCTGCCTGCCCGGCCTGCCCCTCCTCCCCATCCCCACCCTGAGCAGCCTTCCACGGAGCCCTCCATGCTCTCTGCCAGGCTGCATGTCTGTCGGTGTGCACATTCCCACAAGTGTTGCGTGCATGCCGCAGACCACGTGTGCCAGGGACTGTTAGAATTGCACCTACATCTCAGCTTGTCACATGTTTGCACCAACCCCGTGAACTGGGGATCATCCGTCCCAATCGGCCATCTGAGGGCAAGGGCTGCAGTGTCCACTCCTCCGTCCCCAGGACAGGGGCAGCAGCGCACAGAGGGAGGGCTCAGGCTGCAGACAGAGGCGGCCAGGCGAGGGGACACGCGGGTGAGCTGTGCTTGCCAGCTTCTCGGAGTAGGGGGCCCGTACTGCCTCCTCCGCATGTCTTCCGAGTTCTTCCCGCTTGCCATCCATTCTCCGTCTCATCCCTTTATTTTCCCAGCCCCTCCTTCACCATCTCAAAGATTTAAGCCCGATGAAGTAAAATATCCATTAAAAAAAAAACACCATGTCTTTTAATTGGCTAAAATTACATTTTTCTGTTTGCTCTCTGTGGTTTGGGTGTTATCATCGGTTTGGAAAATGCCCTTGGAGAACAGGGACGCTTAACGACTGTTTCCCACGGAGGCTGGCACACGGTGCCAAGTACCCTGCGGGCACAGAGAGAATATTAATTGATGTTGATTTCCGTACTTATTATTTCAATATGCTAAATGGCCCCTGAGAAGCTGCCGAAGAGTTAAATTGTTCGCCCGAGTGCGTGACTTACCCAGGCAGTGCTGCTCCGCTCGCTGAGCGCTTGGTCTGCGTGTGACATGCATCCCTGCCGCGCACCTGATGAGTTGCATGGGGAGAGGGGGTGAGATCAGGCTGCAACACGGTAGAAGACGCTGCTTACTTCAAGTGAGAGTCACTTTTGCCATCGAGTCGCTTGCCTGCAGCAGGCGAGCACGAGTCGACATGGGTTTGAAAATTGATGACATCTTCTCTTTACTGGTGTTGCACGTGACATGTGAAAGTTGAAACGTGACAAGCTGGGTGTTTTCCCTCATTTCTCCACTTTTAGAGCTCCTCCACGCAAGCTGAAAAACAGGGCTATTTGACAGGTGCTCGAGGTACTGGAAAAATAATTTTATTTCAAAACGGAATCACAGAAACTCAACTCATGTTAAACACGGGAAGCACTGTGGAGTTATCAGCGTCGTGTGCTGTTGAGAGATTCCAGGCTGTGCGAGGCAGATGAGCACGCAAAGTGGTGTAAATAAGGTTTCTCCTGTCATCCCTTCTGTGGAGGGAGGTCTGGACCAGCTGCATTTCCGACAAGCCGTCAACAGCCATGACGGATGATTTCCCTGTGCCGGTTTCGCTAATAAGTTTTCAGGTGACGAGCACTGAGGTCCGGTTGAAATTTGGGCGGTGCGTGGTTGTGATCATGGGGGACAGGATGGTGACGGGGCACTGCCGCTGTGCTGGAGGGTGACAGTGTTGGACAGCGACGTAAAGCAGAACACGGCTCACTGTCATCTCCCGGACCCTTGGGTGCGGCCTGTCTTGTAGTTTGAAGGTGGTTGAACGGGCACATCAAACATCTTGTAACAGCCCGGCAGTGCGGCGGCCTCAGCCCTGAGTCTGCGCTGTTACACGTCCTCAATCAGTGCTCCCGCGCCTGGAGAAGGGCAGCGCGTAGCCACGCGGCACTTCAGGGCACGTTGTCCCCAAATGAGTTAGCACAAAATCCTCATTTTCCAGAAATTGTTAGGTTTGGCCATCGTCACGAAGGCCTGTGGATGTGCATAATTAAGGTCCAAAGTGTTCACGTTACCAACAGGAACTGTGAAGGAAAGTCAGGCCAGAGAACCACAGATGTGCCTGACAAAATGCCACCCGGTTCTGTCTGAGGAAGGGTTCTGTACTCTTAGATGCCAGCAGCCGAAATATCTGGAACCTCTGTCCAGAATAAATAGCCAACCTCCGTTTGTTGTCTCGGAGTATGTAATTAATTATGATGCGTTTTAAGTTTTGTTTGAGTAGTAATATGATGGTAATTTTTTTAAGCCTACATTCTAACAGAGAATCTTTTCATGTTTGTCTTCAGACCTGACGTGCGTCTGTAATTCACTCACTGCAGAAACCCTTCTTTTGTCTGTTTTAAATTAGAAGTGAAACAGGCGTTCATCTACGTATTTTCCTCTCTTTATGGAACTGCTGTTTTCAAGAATACTCGCTGAAGCGAGCGGAACCCAGCGCCCACCGCTGTCTTGGAAGCAGGGTGCAAACACTCGGAGGGAGTGGCAGAAATGGGTTCTCCTGTCACGGGGCTGTGTCACACGGCCGCTGGTATCGGGCCCTGGTGAATCCAGTTTTATAAAATAAAACGATAGCATTGAAGTGGACACCACTCAGGTCATGCATTTTGTGAAACAAATGGCCGCTTCTCGGCCTTCTGGCCGAGTGTAGCGTCTGTCCTTCCCGGTTTAGTATTTGACCAGATGACCGCGGGCCCCAGAGCAGGCCAGTTCCCCGCAAGGGCTGGGCTCCTCGTCTGTGAAACCGGACACTTCATGAAATTGCCAGGCCCTAATGATTTGTTAAGCGGTTCGTGTTTATTTGGTTACATAGGTAGTGGGGACAATATTATCAGGATGAGCAAATTTAGAATCATTCAGATTTATAAATATTATTTGTACATTTTTTAGAATAGTGATTTTCAGTGATTTAATTTCTGTTAGAGCTAGGTTAGTGAGCTTGCGTTTGGGGGTCTCCGAGTCCACATTAAGTTGTCCCGATACTTTCTGAGGGTTGTGGCCGCTGTCAGCCACAGCTGACACTGGAAGGTGACATGCAGCAAGGTGACAGCTTTGAGGAGGGGGCATAAACTGAGGTGTGACTCTGTTCCACAGGGGGGTAGTGTCGTGCTCTCAAAATGTGAGTCGTTTTTGCTTTTTGTCAACAAAGATGACATCTTTGGGCCTATGCTAACATTTAAAAAATTCAACCAGCCCTGGCTGGTGTGGCTCAGTGGATTGAGCGCCAGCCTGTGAACTGAAGGGTCCTGGGTTCATTTCCCGGTTGGGGCACATGCCTGGGTTGCAGCTGGGTCCCCAGTTGGGGGATGTGTGTGAGAGGCAACTAATTGGTGTTTCTCTCCCTCTCTTTCTCCCTCCTTTCCCCTCTCTCTGAAAATAAATAAAATCTTTAAAAAATTCAAATCCTACAAAGTGACATTGGTAAAGATATGTAAGTGACAGCTTCCGTATGCAGTCAAGGAGAAAGCTGTGAACTAGAACTGATAAACTGAATTCGTGTGACGTTATAGGGCTGTGTGTCTGCCCAGTGCCTGAACTTCTAAGATAATTTGGGGTTCTTGCCTGTTGACTTTTGTGCTCTGGTCTTGTTTCTCCCCCAGGCTGCAGTTTAATTATCCTTTCCCATTGTCTCTGGAGGGAGGCCATCGCTCCATCTCAGAGTGGCTTTGACTTGCCCCTTGTGTGAGATGCTTTGCCACTTGACCCTTAAGATGAAGCGCTTCTCTGGAGCTTGTTGTCCCCATTCTGTCCTCAGAGTTTCCCACGCGGATGGCAGCCATTGCTCTAATGGTACAGGACCGGCGTCTTCTCACCGGGCTGTGTGGGGGAAATGGAGGGGCCCACATTTTGAAATGGAAGAACAGTGCCGACAATGCCAAGGCCAAGCAGGGCAAGGGCCAGCATGGGGGTTGCCTGGAAATCTCCATCCTGTGGGTGCCCTTATTTTCAACAGATCTTTATGGGCGTTCGTCCTGTGGGTGTGGCGCTAGACTCTGGTGTCAAAGGACAGAGGAGGTCTTTAGTCCTCATGGAGCTTAAGGGCTCTCTAAAACAGAAAACTGGGAAACAAGGAAACAGAGATGAATGAATTGATAGAGAAAAACACACATAAAATAGATAAACCGATACAGTAGGTGAGTGGACGCAGAGGCCACAAGTAAGTGTGCTTGCGATGCGTGCCATGAAGGAAGAGTGGAGCCTGGAGGGGAACACTGAAGCTGAGATGAGAGCCAAGGTCAGGTGCCCCGGGGCTTCCTGGCGCCTGGGAGGCCAGTCCTCCTCCTCGCTGAACGCGGGCCCCCGCAGCACTGAGCTTGAGGAATCAGGTGAACTCCCCTCTGCACTCACCAGGTGTCTCCCGGAAGGTTCCCGAGCAGAAGTGACTAAGCAAGGTTGCGCGGAGCCCTCCTCCCCTTGTGCTGAGTGCTGACTTGAGAGTCACTGCTGCTTATTTCTGAAGGAGAGGAAGGCGTCTAATGGCAGAAGAATAAGGTGAGACAGACTGGAGGTCCTTGGTCATCTCTTTCTCCGCTAACTGTTCTCCACCGGAAGCTTCCTTGGCATAAAGTACTAATGGTCTTAGACGAGGGGAGAGTGGGGTTAGTGAGGGAGTTCTGCAGAGCTGGGCATCGGAAGCTCGCTTCTAGTGCTTGGACACAGCTCATCTCTGTGTGTACTTAGATGAAATTTCTTACAAGAACACTTGAGAATGAGAAGATTTGTAAGTGAAGAACTATAAGAAATCTGACTATTCTGTAAAACAAAGGGGAAAAACTCTGGATTGGTGTTGTGGGGAGATCTGAGCTGATGTTCCCCCGTCAGCCCTGACAGCCCTCGAAAAACCAGCGTGAGGCAGGCCACTGCCCGGGACAGGAGGATTCCAATGTCATGTAGCAAATGGAGCTAGTTGACCAGATGACCTCCACGACACTTTCCAGCTCTGACATTCGAAGATCCTGGTGAATGTCTTGGAAAATTTAAAAGGATCGTGGGATGATCAGAGCTGAAAAGCATCCCGTGAAGTCGCTGGAAAGCCTACCATTTCTGCGCGGTTCTGTCCTGCTCTGCAGCCAGCTGGGCCGTGCGGGTGCCGCCCTGCATGCGCCCACCCTGCTCCACCTGTCGCTCGTCAGTGCTGTCCCTTGCCGGGACACTAGACGCTTCATTTTCCTAGAAGAGGTCAGACATACTTCTGTATTTAAAGCTTCACTTCAACGTGGGAGCCTATGGGAAACAATAGAAGTCCTCGTAATGCAATAAGAAAATGATTCAGGAAACTACAAAGTTTTCATTTCATAAAAACAGCCAACTCGGTAACCTATAGCAAGGATGCAGAATGATGACGGCCAGTCTCTGCACTCTCTGCAAGATCAAGATTTCTTCTGAAAAGTCAAGAGCAGGAGCTTCATGCTCGAAGCGGAGCAATATTCCCCAAAAGCTTTTGTTTGCCCTAATATTCCATAATGTTATGCTTTTACAGTCAATAAGCCATTAGTAATCAAGAGATGTATAATTTATTAATTACACTCCACATTAATATTTAATCTTTTCGGTTGCTGAGCATATTTCTAAATCTACTTTTTAATTACATTTTAGGGATATAAATCTTCCAGGCAGCCATTAGAAAAGTAATTTTTCTGCACATTAAGATGCCAATTACTTTAAAGCAGCTGGTTGCGAACTCTTGCGAGGGTACTTGGTAAAGTGGCCGTCCTGGCGTGCAGGTTCTCTCCCCCGCCCCCGCCCGTTTGAAAGCTAATTGAATAGCAGTGAGAAGGGGGTGTTGTGAAGAATTTACAGAGACATGGAGCAGCCGGGGGAGGGAAAGAGAAACAGCACAGATCAGAAGGAACGTCCTCCATGGTGGCCCCCTTCTCAGGCGACGCTGGTTGGTGGTGAACCTGAGTTCTGAGCAGACCCTGGGCTGCGGGTCTGATACTCAAAGTTCATTGAAATAAGCAGCACTTTGCTGTTAGGGCTCTTGTCCAAACAGTGGTATTTTTAAAGCCATAAAGCCATCCCTTAACTTTTTTCCCCTCTAATAGGGATGTCAGATGCCAGTGATAACGATTTTGTCTTTCATTGCCTGACGAGCTGCCGACCGACATTGCTTGGCTGACTTTGTGTTTTACCTAAGATTCCCATGCTTTTGGAAACATTAATTGTAGATATTTTTGCCTTTTCTATGATGTGCTCTCCTTTTTTTTTTTTAAATTACCTCTCTACTGGGACGCTATCTGAACGTGAGCTCTAACTTTGTTTCCCGTGCTCCGGACTCATGGGGTCTTCGGTGGTTTCAGCAGGAGAGAGACTGAGATGCGGAGTTGCATTTGGGGGAAGGACCTGATTGTTTATAGAAGGACATGTCTGTGGAAACTGCCTTTCCAAATCGGTCTCCCCGGCGTTTGCCACTGCCCCTCTACCGGCTCCGAGATTTCCACCGTCGAAACCCCTTCCGGGGGTGGACAGAACCTGAGCGCTTTTGTTTTGAACAGACTTGCTAACCTGTGTCCGCGTGACCTGGGAGAAGAGGTGTGTGTCCAGCCCCTTTCCCTCGGCCTGTTTGCTCGGGTTAACGTTCTGCGTGGCTCCATAGCCCCCGGCCTGTTCTCCCAGCTCGTCACTCTTCCCCTTCTCTTTGCAAATCTTTTTACTTACGTGGAGGCTTTAATAATTTTCTTTATTTAAAAATATGAAATATGTCACATATGCAAGAGTGCATACAACTTAAATGTATTGCAAATAATTGTAAAAATATTCTCCCTCCAGTACTCGTAAGTAAACTTTGTGAGACCAAGACCTTCCAAAAATACTTGTCAACAAGCCACAGAATGGGTTTATTCAAGTAAATAAATATAATTAAATAAAAAACATATGAGTACATTTTAGAAAACACAAATGAATGGGGATATAGTATTTACACACAGAATGAAGAAAGAGTCTTTGGGAGGTTCCTTTTAAAGGGAAGTTTTGAGGGGAGACAGGTCACCTCTCATGGCACGCACAGGGAAGTTTGAAAGTGAGAAGGACATTTCTTTATTCACACGTGAGCCCGAGAAGCTGTCATGCTTGTTTTTGTCATAGGCCTTGCTTCTTATCAGGAGATTTATGTTGTAGATTCTCCCCCACCTTCTTACTTAGGTAGGAACACTTTTGTTGAAATTGAAACTTAGAACACCTGAGTCTGGAATGCCTGATATTCCAAGTACACTGGATGGGGGGGGGGGCGCTTTTCCCTTCCACAAGAGTCAATTTTGGTTTTTAATAACCAAAAACAAGACTCAAAAATGCCCTGAATAGGCTCAAGTACATTGTATACTCTTTCCAACTTCTGCCTGTTACTGGGCGGGGGTGACTCGTGGACACCTTGGTTTACTGCACAGTCTGCCGCCCGATGACACCAGACCCTGGAACTGACACATCGCCAGGGGTCACTGGTCGCGACCTCGTGCCCCAGGGAGTGTTGGAGAGGCGCTTTCCTCCCCACTGGTGTGGCCCTCCATACAAAATAGCCCTTTGCGGCTTTGAAATTCTCCGTCCTAGAGCATTCTGGACTGGCCACATGGACCCGTCTCTCTGGCACGCACCCACTCCCAGTCAGGTCCTCGTGGCGCCCAGAGAGCGCAGGCAGCCTGGGCTCTGAGATGCTCCCCGGGAGAATTAAAATTGGGAGAGAAAGATGAGAGAAAGGGGATAGCGGATGTTGTTGAGAAGTGGCTGTGATCCTTGTGACACAGGAGGGTCAAAAAAATAATCAATGGCAGATATAGAGAAAAAATTAGGTGGCCTTTTGGTGGTTGCTCTAAGCGGGATGCTTCTCCCATCATACTTATGTCTTGGAGATGCAGGCAACTTCACAAAGCGTTCACTTGAGAATGGTCCCTTCAGGTGGATGAAGGGTTCTATTTCTGGAGCTAAGGAAGAGCATTTAACCCTCACGCCCTTCTCATACAGCAGCTAAGTCACACACCTGAGCAGCCCTTGGCATGTAATGTGCTGTTCTTTATCTGAAGGCAGCAACAGTGCAATTGCCCTTTCAGCCTCGGGGGGTGCAGTGTTTGCAGCAGAACCCTTCTGCCACTCTTGCCCCTTTCTCCAGCTGCATGCCCACACCGGACGTGGCCCCGGCTCCGTTTGCCTTCTGTCGCCACCACGATTGCTTCCTGCAGAAATGTCCACTCTGGGTTTGCGTTCTCACTGGAAAAAACTTCCCCCTCCTCTCTCTCCTTTCTTCATTTTTCTCTCCCTCTCAGCTTCCATCTGTCTTCTTTCCCCTGTCTTTCCTCTTTGCTTTTTGTTCCATTTGTTCTCTCGAGCCTTAACCTTGCTAGGAAAGGAATACCAACTGTTCCTTATCGGACAAGGGACACCAGCGGTCACTATTCACAAGTGGAACCACAGAGGTGAGAGCGAGGTGTCTTCCCTGAAGGGATCGTCCCAGGAGGTGACGTGTGTGTCGAGCACCACAGGCTCCCTCTGCGGCACGCTCAGTGCCTCTTGCTTGGTTTGCTCAGTGGCTGTTGGAGGTTAAGAGTACACGTGACTTTAACTCAGTGAGTCCCATGGTCACGGTGAGGGAAGGGTAACTGACCAAAGATCTTAAGGGCTGACACTACGAAAGGGCTGAGTTCCCTATATTCATGCTGTGACTCCTGGTGAGGAGAGGCTTGCAGAAAGAATAACGACTGATAGAACAAAAGCAGTGATAACAAATGTTACATATTATACTGAGGGCCAGACATTCCACATTACCTCTAATCGTTACACGTTTTCTATGAGTGGGTGTTGCTACCTTAGCTTGGAAATGGAAATCCTGGCCTCGAGAGGTTCAGTGATCACCCCTGGATCTGCCAGGAATGCGGGTTCGGCTGGGAGCACGGCCAGGTTTCCCTGGCCACGTGTCCTTCGTCATGCATTTTCCTGTCCCCGGGGCATGTCAGAGTTGGCCCTCTGGCCATTTTGGTGGCACAGATATTCAAGGTCATGTTAAGGACTCTCAAAAGCAAAATCAGTCCTTTCCCCCTTTTACTCCCCATCATTTGAACTGAATTCTTAACAGTGGTGCTTCAAAAAATTAGGTTTTATACTCTTAGTGCCCCATGGGGCAATTTATTGACTCATTGGGTCAATTTATTTTCTGTGCTTATACAAAGATCTTTGGAGCTAAATATCTCTGAGCAGAGGTCAGGAGCAAGAGTGCAGTGGTACGAGCTTGTGTTCTGAGACCAAAGTAAGTTCCTGATTTCCACCTGGCCTCTGGTGGTGTCTCCAGGGCAAGTTACTGATTCTGTGCCTCAGTTTCCCCTTTGCATAACAAGCATTAGAATAGTACTCAGTTCACAGGTAGTTGAGGGAATAAAGTGAGTTAATTTATGGAAAGCTCTTGGACAGTGTTACACAGAAAGCACAGTGTTAAAATATTATATTACTTCATTTATACCAATTGACCAAAATATATAACAGGAAAAAGTCACAGTTGGTGAATTTGTTACAATAGAAATAAAACTGTATTACCTCTTATGATGATTAAAAAAGATAAGGTACCATCTCACACCAGTCAGAGTGGCCAACATAAACAAATCCACAAACAAATGTTGGAGAGGATGCGGAGAAAAGGGAACCCTAGTGCACTGTTGGTGGGAATGCAGACTGGTGAGGCCACTGTGGAAAACAATATGGAATTTCCTCAGAAAACTAAAAATGGAACTGCCCTTTGACCCAGCAATTCCACTACTGGGATTATACCCTAAGAACCCTGAAACACCAATCCAAAAGAACCTGTGCTCCCCAATGTTCATAGCAGCACAATTTACAATAGCCAAGTACTGGAAGCAACCTAAGTGCCCATCAGCAAACGAGTGTATCCAAAAACTATGGTATATTTACACAATGGAATTCTATGCAGCAGAGAGAAAGAAGGAGCTTATACCCTTTGCAACAGCATGGATGGAACTGGAGAGCATTATGCTAAGTGAAATAAGCCAGGTGGTGAGGGACAAATACCATATGATCTCACCCTTAACTGGAACATAATCAATAGAAGAAAAAAGCAAACAAAATACAACCAGAGACATTGAGGTTGGGAACAGTCTAGCAGTGGCCGGGGGGAGTGGGGTGGGGACAGTGGGAAGAGGGGATTGCAGGAACTATCATAAAGGACACATGGACAAAATCGGGGGGGGGATGGTGGGGGTGGGGGAGGGAGGTGGGTTCAGCTGGGGTGAGGGGGAGGGAAGGGGAGAAAAGGCATATAACTGTAATTGAATAACAATAAAAATTAAAAAAAAGATATGATATGCATCAGAGAGAGCTGATCAAATTAAAATGAACTAAGGAACTCTGTATAAATCAATTCACTGTACAGTAAAGTTGTGTAGAACCTGTTACTTAAGTCCCCAGGTCGGATCTTCGCAAAGCAGTGTGTGGATGCCCCAGGACGTAGCCCAGTGAAAGCTGCAGGACCGTGAACTCATAAGTTTGGAGAAATCTGATCAAATGTACGTTCCAAGGAAGACTGGTTGGGTCCTATTGTTAACTCCGCTTTCGATTGCTTTTGAGCTAATGCTCAATGTTAATGCCTGACAAATTCCAAGCAAGGGGGAAAAAAAAACATAGGTACTTATCTTTCACATTACATATGACTAAAATTAAAGTTGATTCGTCCATTAAGAAGTTCAGTAACAGGTCTTCTGACTTTTCACAAGGCATTAAAGGAATCGTGTGTATCAAGAAGACATTCTATTTCAAAAGAACAGTAATCAATGCCGAGAACATTTGCTATAAATTATTCACATTCATTATAAACTACTCCATCCCTTTAAAAATTAACAGTATACAACCTATAATCTAGGAACAAAAGTAGGGATCCCTCCTCTTGAAAAGCTTGAATGTGAGGGGCTGACGGCAATCGGGGAGAAGGCAGGGGACTGAGACTTGAGTTCAGGGTATTGCAAGGAACAAGTCACTGGGCAGCCTCGCCTCTGGGAAAACGCCGTCCCGGCTCCGGGCTGCGTGCTCTTGCACCACACATTAATATTTTATGCAACCATTTCAAAATAAAGTCATAATGTGAGTCATAAATCACAAAACAGTGGTAATAAACCACTCTGGTCTATATTAGCTGCATACGATGATCCTTAAGTATCCCCACCATTAGCATGGACTGAGCTTTCTCAGTACCAGCTCGCTCTGTGTCTCCCTTTTTAAGTGGTGGGAACATGGAAAACAATGCTAAATCCATTCATTAGCGATAAAACCGTGCTATTTGTTCTCATAATTGATTTCATTTCAACTTGGACCTGTGAGAATGACTTCACAGTTGAAAATGACAATATTATTGACCTTGTTTTATCAAAGAACATGCCTTCCCAATGAATCCTGCTTGGGGTAGAGAAACATCCCGTGGAAATAACATTGAAAGAAAAAGTAGGACAGCGAGTTGAAGGTGGGAGTGATTAAATGTGTAAATATGGTTCATATGCATTAATGAATGGCCTATTCTTTATATAAGCAACCAAAATGAGGCTACTTTAGTGTATCACCTCGGTCTTACTAATTTTTGTTTCATTCCAGAGGACTGTTTCACCCTATTGCTTATGCGTTCTTGAAATCGTTAGTACTAATCTCTGAAGAGGCTGGATAGGGTTGTATCTGGAATTATGTATCTGTATTCTAGATGTGAATAAAAAGCTTATGAGTTGAAGCCACTGAACTCATAAAAATCGAACTCCCACCAATTAGCATATTGACCGAGACATGAGGCACATCCATGTGTTAGAGACTGGTAAATATTTGAAGGTGATGTTGCTGGTGGTTTCTTGTGCTTAAGCTCAGTTCCTCACCTTCAGGATGAGGGCTCTGCTTACGGGTTGGCAGTTGGTTGGCCCAGGAGCCCATGGCCCTTGACTTACAAAGTGAGAGTCAGGTTAGCTTTCCCTACCCTCGATGGCATCTTTCAGATGCCAGGTCCACAAATGGATGGACACAGGCACGGTGTGTGGGCTGGGACGTGGCTGGAGTGAGGACACAAAGAGGGTACACACACAGGCATGCTGAAAGATGAAAACGCAGCGAGTAAAGCTTTATCGATTTTTTTATTCATCAAAACTGTATTGATTTTTAAAGAGTTTATTGATGAGGGGTGGACCACTCAGTCCCCTTGGGAGTCACACAGGTGATGTATTCGAGAGGTGGGCCGGGCTCCTGGAAACCTGGTCATATGTGTTGTATAGGACGAGTCTGGTGACTACTCAGCCGCCACGAGAGAGCGGTCCCCGTGGTCAGGCACTGGAGCTGTGTGGACCGACAATCAAGGCAACTGAAAACTCCACCGAGTGTGTGTGTGTGGGCTAAGCACACTCACCTGCTGGTCTGACTCACTGCTGGCTGCCATTTTGAGACGTCCATGTTGGGGTGGGCAAGACCTTGGACGCAAACCTTCACGTTAGTGTTCATGAAAAGAATGTGGGCTGTGTTTCCGGTTTTCTGGCTAATTCTGTGACAGTCCTCAGGTGTTTTCCCTCAGCTGTCATCTCCAGAAGGCCCTGAGTTTTTGATGAATGTTTATTTTCTTACAGGAAGATTAGGAAGCTGGTGATAGTGATATTGTTTGTCTGATTTTCAGAGAGAGTGGATTTAAGTGCACATACCTGGCATCATGGGAGAGCCAGGGGAGAGCAGAAGAAGAGAAGGTGAATCCTAGCTCAGTGTTTCCGTGGCTCCGGTGCGGGGCAGCACAGGGCTCTCACCATGCATCCACTTTAGTGCCTGCCGGGTGCTTTTATGGAGGCCAGAGGATCGCCCAATCGCAGGTCACTGTGGGCAAGGAGAAAGCTGAGCTTTGACCTCAGAGAGGAGTTTGGTCTTGATGCCAAGCAGGCATTTAAGACTATAACCCAACACTTTGGAGTACCTAAATGGATGGTGGGAACTGGAGAAAACCACAGGTCGCATTTGGTCAAGCAGCAGGAGGTGGGAGGTGTGTGGAGGTGAGCGAGCAGAGAGAGATCTGGAGGCGGTGGAAGGGCACACAAGTGCTCAAGGACTGCCGTGTGTATAGCCACGTGAGACCTCAGAGAGGAGGCGGGTGACAGCGGAGGAGAGGCTGCGGGCAGAGGAGACCACGCTGAAAGGTTCATGCGGGCACAGGCTTGGGCGGAGGCCCGTGTCGCGTCAGGTAACACCTTCGTTCTTTGCAGACCAGGTTTCCGAGGTGCAGCCGACTGCCGAAAATGGAAATCTTTCCTAGCGCTCCCCACTTTCTGTCTGCACACTTAATAGCCTCATGGTGGTGGAGCCTCTGGCTCTGTTCACGCCGTGGGAGGAACCCCAAAAACTCCCCGACTTGTCCGTTCCCCTCCAGGCTTCTGGCAGTCCGACTGCCAGAGGGTTAGTGAAGGGCGGGGCGGGTCCACCTGAGCCCTTGGAGAGGCTGCAGATGCCACTGCCCCCAGGCCCCAAGGAGGGCAGAGGGGCAGAGGACAGACTGAATGCAGGTAGGCTTGAGTGTTTACCTGTCTTAGGCTTTTGTCACCCAGTGTTGTCACGGTTACTCCCCGGTCTCGGTTGTGCAGGGTATGGCTCGTTGCTCATTGGCCATTTCTGATCCCACCTTGTGCTCTGTGTTCTGCCGGTTTCCCCTCTGAAATAAATGAGGACAAAACCCAGGTACGCGGGGGGGTTTCCTGCTTCTTTTGAAATGGAGCAATAATCTGACAATGGCATTTTGTTTTTCTTAACTGGAAACTTGAGTTATTTTGGTTGCTTCCTATTGGAAGCTTAGCTCTAATTTCTAGAAATTGTACCTTTCTCTATTTTTACAAATATAACTGATCTCAGAAATAATGAACACTCCAAAAAGTATTTTCCATTATTGTTTCCTCAGTAAGCAATTGCTCTTTTCTTGAATTTGAATACTCTTGACCTGAAAGATTTATCATACAGTGAACATGTTTTTTTAATAAGTTCCTTTTAATGGACGGTATGATGCAACCGCACGGTGGGGTTAACTCGTGAAGAGTTGGGAACGCTGTCGGTAGATTTCCACCCCTGAGACGGAATCACCGAGCATGCTCTAGGTAGCTACTGAAAAGCAAATTAAGAACTGCATGTCAATCTGGAGCATCTGGGGTCACATACTGCTTTTCATTTTGTTCTTTTGCCACAAGGTCTCTGTTTTTCTGGTTTTACTATGGGCGTGCCCACAATAATGCTGCTGCCTCCTTCAATCTAAAACCTGGATGTAAGTCCTTGCCCCCAAATTAATATGGGAAAAGGTCAAGGTTAAGATCAAAGTCAGACCCAGGAGGACATTTGTCTCTGTTTCAACGATGGAAAGACTAAGTTTGTTTTGACACAATTTATATCTCGCAAAATTACAAAATACATCGCAATTATTTATTTATTAGATTAGGCCCTGGAACCATTAACAAAGTTCTTTCAAAATGTAAACAATGAGGTATTGATTGGATCAGCCGTGAGGACATGCTGTTGGCCTCACAGACTCCTGAAGCTTCTTGTAACTTGGGTCAGTGCGCCCTGTTCCTTTCATCCTCACCCCCTTTTAAAGTCGTTTAAGCAGTGTTGCCGCTTAATCGCTAACTCATCTGTAGCAGGAAACAATTATTCTGAATAAGCCCATGTACCGCTCTGGTTTTCCCGCAGATTATTTAAAAACAATATTTCCTTAAGATAACAATTTTGATAATGATGCAGGAAGGAAATATATTTGCAATTAAACGAACATGCTTTAGCACAACAAGCAATAAAAAGCTTAACACTGAGCCTTTGTGAATTAAATGCCGGAACAACATCGGACAGAAGTCGCGGTTCTGCTGACACATTTATTTCTCAGTAAATGAAGACTGTTTAGGTTTAATGCATTTGTGGTTAGCAATAGTTTAAGAGATCAATGTAAATTCGTTCTGAACTAGTAAATAAGGCTGTAATGAAACTGCTAACAGCATGCTTTCACACCTTGGATCTCTTTGTCATTCGGAGGGGACACAGCAGGATTCTCCGCGAGTTTGATGACGGTGCACATAACATTATGAAGTGTCTGACAGATTTTATTTGATGTTTATTTGATTTGTGGGGTTGATGCTGGGCTTCGACATCTCTCTATCAGCCTTTCGTTCAGGCTTAGTGCGGTGTGCTTGTGAAGAGAGTTTCTTCGAACTGTGCTTATTAATAGAACATATATACATACTATTAATGAAATGCATTTGAGGGCTGAGATCATTAAGCGCTTCCACTCTGCTAAATGAGGTAATGTATGAAAAGGCACTTTGCCGACTCTAGAGCCGTATACAGATGTTAGTTATCATAATTATTGTTGTTACAGGAAACCGGGTTTTATATATTATTATTCTGTTTTCCTTTAACACTTAATTCAAAGAGTAAATACAGACAACCAATTTCCTTAAAAACATGCTGCAGCTTTTTAAACAGTTCTGAGCATTTCATTAAGGTTTTATTGTAAATCATGCATGATGCTGTTAGTGTAGGTTGGCCTTAAAAAGAAGCTACGTCTACAGACAAAATACCAGGACTTGTTACTCTAAACTTGGCCAGTGTGAAACCCGGTGAAGAGGGAGCCAGAGAACATCCACTTGGCTTGGGAACCGCATCAGGAGTTACTCTGTGAGATGTCAGGGTGCCTCCGGCTGCTGCTCAGTCGTCTCGGCCAACCTGCCTTTTCTGTCCTCGGCAGGTGACAACCTCTGTACATTATTGCGGCAAAGGGACTTTTTCCTTTCTCTCTCTGTCTCCCTTTTTTGATTTGGTCTCAGAGAGGCTTAGCAACTGGAAGACATTCCCGAGCTCATTCATCGAAGTCTTAAGGTCGTGGAGGTAAAAACGAAGGATTGTTGGGTTGGGATCTGGGCCTTAGCCAAGCGACGTGAGAGGAAAGCTCGCGCATTCCACAGAGCAGATGGCCACACGCTTTCTGCACTGCCCACCTCAGGGATACATTTAAATGTCCCATTTGTGATCACACTGTCTTTTTGAAAAAAATTTTGGTTTAAACACAAAACTAACACTAAATAATTTACTCATGGTTTATTGGGTATTTAGCCAAATAAACCAAAAATAGAATAGATATGTTGAATAAATAAAGGGCCTCTTGACCCAGTTTCAGGGCTTGGGATATCTCCCATGTCCTTGCTGGATGCGCAGGTGAGAAGGAAGCATCGGATGCTAAAAGGCAGGTGGGCACTTCTCCCTGCGGGTAAATGACACCATACACGTGTTTGGCACACGGGACTTGTTAGCAGATCCTGCAGCGTGATGCTGGCATTGCAGGGAGAAAAATAAACAAAGTTCAATATGCTTGGAAAGTCAGAAAGCAACAATAATGCTAAAAGGAAAAAAAAAAGGCTCCATAGAACTAGGGGAGGCGTAAACTCAGCCGTCCAGGCCAGGAACTCCATGGCGGCGTGTATTACAGCCACGTTCTCTGTCTCCGTGGCTGCGCGTG
Source organism: Desmodus rotundus (assembly GCF_022682495.2). Classification (NCBI taxonomy): domain Eukaryota; kingdom Metazoa; phylum Chordata; class Mammalia; order Chiroptera; family Phyllostomidae; genus Desmodus; species Desmodus rotundus. Next base: position 3,873,893 of record NC_071388.1, on the reverse strand, counting down.
TCTAGCCTGTCGTGACCCTGTCAGCCCACGGGGTCTGGTCCCTTGCATCTCACCGCATCCAGGCACCCCCTGCTGGAGTGCGGCTGAAAATGATGCTCTGGGAGGAACCGAGCGGCCCTTGGCTCGCCCCACACCCGCTGGCCAATGGCAATGTCTACCTTGTCAGCGGCCATGCTGGTTAGGATGCCTCACAGGTATCAGACAGTCCATGGAAGGTTTAGAACGCACGAGTGAATGAGAAATCCGCCTTGCTCCCTCAGGTCCGTGTCCACTTGAAAAAAGGTCAGTGTGAGAGTTGCAAAGACAAGAAGTGAATCGAAATCGAAACCACTCAAGGACGTTGCTTGGCAGATTAGCCCTGGGCATGTTCTCTTTTGAATGATAAAGGAATGTCTCCTTTCCGTTCCTTTAGCTGGTTGGCAGTAACTTCAGTGTCAGTGAGCGTATCTGCAATTTAAAAAGCCATGTTAAGAGCCCTCGCTCCAGGTATCAGGGCGGGTTCTGGTACAGAGTGTATCTCTTGGAGTACGATGGAATCGAAGGGAAAGCCTGTGTAACCGTTTTGCTCGCGTCTCCCTCTGTTACTGGACAGACAGGGAAGGTGGAACTGTGCGGGAGGTTGCTCTGTACCCCACGGCACACGCCCGTTTAGCCCTCGCTGAGGTGTGCGCTGGTTGCGGGGAAAGCCACGAGGTTGCTTTCCGTATGCTCCTCAAGCCTGGGAACTCTTAACGAGGGCCAAGGGTATCTTATCAACTTGCAGTTGCCTGCTGAGAAAACACTGCTTATCTAAAATTGGCTTATTGCTAATGAGAGAATATATTAAGTCGTAACACTGGCGAGGCATACCACGGACTCCCTTTTTCTAAACACTGTCTCTGAGATCTCTCTCATTCCAATTGATGACATTAGAGGGTCGACATGTAATCACTCAGTCCTGTCCTTCCTGGAAAAGGCCAGCGGATTTTATTAAGATTAGAAAGTTTCCCCCACCCCATTTGTTTTTCCCTCCTGGTGCCTCAGCAATGCGCCTTCGAACCACGAAATGCTAAGTAGGCGCACCGCTTCCCTCTTCCTGTAATAATCATGCATATGGCCAGCTGGTGGGTCTTCTCTGCCTCATGAATTTGCAGAGTGGCCCCAGCGAGGCTCCCTCCTGTCTTGGGGACCCTTGCCAAGGCTGATCCAAGGGGAAACAAATGATGGGTGAGAGGTTCACTTTATTCAGCCGCGGTTCTGACCCCGTTAGTGTCTATAGCTTTCAGAGACATCCCCTCTGTCCTTGTTTCCTTGTCCCTCCACCCCCTCCCTTGCCCATCAGTGGCTGGAGAACCTGACGGCAGTGCCTCCTGTAGGGCTGAACTGTGCTTCGCCTTCCGCATGGCTGCAGGACACAGCTCAGCCAGCGTGGCAGAGGGTGGCCGTAGGTCATGGGGGAGCTGACCTCCAGTCTCTCTTCTAGGGTTCGAGTGGATTCTGGTGAGCAAGAGGAGGAGAAGACACATGGCGCCATTTTCTTCCTGTGTGGAGGGGCTGGGCGCAGCCCACCTGTGAGGTGTCACATGGGTGCGAGGCCCTACACCCTGCAGACTCCTGGCTGCACACCAGGTGAGCTCTGCACAACCCTCTGGGCCTAGAGTCCTGCCTGCAGGAGGGAGGCTGTTGCCCGAAAAGCCAACCTGCCTTCCTGCTGGGTTCGAGGCCTGGAGACGCCATATGCTGGTAAGTGACAAGGCAGCTTGTTTCATCTCAGCTGACAACAATTGCGGACTAGGGAGCCCAGAGCAAGAATGAGCAAATGGTCTGGAAAAAATCAGCACTGAAACCCTACGACATTGGGTTGGTAACTCTAAATCAGCAGAGAAAAAATGCTGTAGAGTGAGCAGAGGCCCGGAGTCTGGGAGAGTGTGCAGGGGGCTGTGGGCAGGTTAATGCGCACAGAGCCCCCCCAAGTCCTCGGTTCCACACCCGAACTTCTTCCAGGAGGCCCCTCCCCTCCCCGCCCCTGCCCGCTTCCTGGTTCTGTGATGTCTTCAGCCCGGTCCTACTGTTCTCCTTGCCCTTCAGTGGTCCCTGCTGTGCATTCCAGAAGCCCCATGTCAGGGCACGCTAAGGGTGGGCAGAAAATAAGTATTTTTTTCAGCATACTAATCGCATGTCAGTCTTTGTGTACCCCTAAAGATTCACGGCCAGCGCCATCTGCGAATTTTGCTTTCTCCCATGGGCTAAGGGAGAACACAGACATTGAAGGGCCCTGGGAGCCGGGGCAGCTCAGACGGCCTCTCTGAGAGAGCTTCCATGGGGCCATCTCTCTCTCAATCTCTCTCTCTCTCTCTCTCTCTCTCACTCTCTCTCTCACTCTCTCTCTCTCTCTCTCTCTCTCTCTCTCTCTCTCTCTCTCTCACACACACACACACACACACACACACACACACACACACACACGGCGCTGTGTTATTGCCTTCCGTGACTCCGATTATTGCCCCGGCAGCTTTTCTTCGTGCACCAACAGCTATTGAAAATGGAAACAGGAAACAAGCCAGAGCACACAGAAATACCACCTCGAGCAAGGCAGACACGGCGTCAGCCTCGACGCAGTGAATACTGGTTTGGGTTTCCCTCAGCCGTAGTGTGCTGCGTCCAGCGTTCGTAGCTTAGCCCACAAATGACACTTTCTTTACAAGAGAAAAAGTACTTGAGGCGCTTTTCTGATGCTGACAAGATTTTGCCTCAATCTTTTGCTACGTTTCAGGTTGATTTCAGTAGATTATCGATAGGACATTGTAAAATCCTTATATGAATCCTTAAGGGTTTGAATTCAGAATCAGACATGGCTGGGAAGATGGACTCCTTGATAATCCTTGCTTTTTGGTGTTTGGCACTTTTCTGGGGTCTTACTCAGCCAACCGGCCTCCCAGGCTACACTTCTGTTACCCTGGGGGTAAGTCTGCTCACACAAAAGCTCTGCGTGACTTGGGCCCTTCAGCGTCTTCATCTCTGCTTTGGGAAGGAGGCGTGTTGGTGAGCTTTGCGGCAGGAGTCAGCTCAGAAGTGGTTCCCCCCACCCCACCCCACCGCCACGCAGCACACTGAGGGGCCCCTGGAGAGTGTGGAGAGGACATGGGTCCAGCAGCGTTTGTCCAGTGGGCGTGGGCAAGCAGGGCAAAAGCCAGAACTGGGGGACTGATGACTTAAGGGCCATGTCTGCGTTCTTCTTTGTCCCATAGATTTGCCGATTGTCGGTGTATGAGCGTTGGGTGTGAATATGGTGGAAGCTGAATCGGCACACGTGAATCATCCTTACTTAAAAAACTAAAACTGAAAAGGGGGAGTCCGCTGAACTTGTGGGCGAAAATCGCTTGCTCTGCATCGTCCGCCCTCTCTCTCTCTCTGTATTCATTCTTTTATGAAGTGAATGGCAGTTGAAAACATTGTTTCCATCTTGTATGGTTACTCTAAGAAGACACAATTCAGGAAGCCCCAGTGTGGGACAGCTAATTGGCTTTGTGACGGAAGGCTGGCCCTCTCCCTCCCCGCCGTCCCTCCTTCGAGACCCCACTCTGTGGGAGTCTCAGGGAGCACGGCACTGACCCCTCATTTCCATGGCTGAACGCCACGGTTAACAAGATGCTCTTTCCCACCTAATGAATGTGCCCCTGCAGGCACAGGAAAGGGGCTGGTTCCACCATTTTCAGAAGCCAGGCAACCGATAAATTTCGCAGGATGGTGTTGACGCTAATTGGGTTTGCGTTGGGTGAGACATTCTCGCTCCTGGCTCATTTGTCTTCTGGACCATTTGAATCGCCCAGGTTCTGGGTCAGCCAGTCACTCAACCATGTGATTCCAGGCTTAACCATGTCTCCGAGTCACCGGCAACACAATCACACTTTGGTTTATTGCTCAATAAAGCAATAATAACAATTTGTTCAGACATGTAACCAGGCTGCCTTTCTCCAGGGGCAAAATAAAGCTTTCTGCTTGAAGGAAGTATATACTTTCACTTCTCTCTCTCTCTTTTTCTAAAGAAGTAAGTCAAAATGCTTTTGGCATTAACAAGGAACTTTCCAGAGGTGTAGCAACTAAGGCCTGGTGTGAGTTCTAAGCCCTGGTTTGAGGGCTGTGGGCAAAGCGGAGGAGACATGCAGGTTATTGCTTCTGTGAGGGGGATGCGCACACACAAATGCAAATGGCTTTATCTTGTAAAATAAGATCACCTTTTAATCTTATTCCTTGTTATTCTTACTCCATAATCCTCCTTATTATAAATCTGTGCCTGCAAGTGTACCCGCCGAGAAGCTCTTGCTCTGTTGCTGAGTGGCGAGACCGCGGGACGATGAGCTTTGGTTTGGTGTGTGGTGCAGGCGCTGTGCCGCGTTTCTGTGCCGGCTGTGACAGAGGGGAAGCCGGGGGCTGAACCTGAAACGCACCCTGGTGTCTGCAAATTGGTTACTCGACTGATGGCTATCTGGGGCGAAGGGCCATTTTTTAAAAATTTCAAATCTGTTGAGTACGGATGCTTTGTGATTTCTGATAAAAATGAATTACTAGAAAGTGGACCACGCAGTTGGGTCTTATGGTCTCGTCCTGTTGCTCTAAATGCCTCCAAGTGCTTGACTGCGAGTCTGTGCGTTTATCTCCGCACAGACAGCTCACAGATAATCCCGGGGCCCTCGCTGCTCACAGGCTGCGTTTCCCTAGCTCCTCCTGGACTCTCGGCATCAGAGAACGCCCCAGGCGTGAGATAAATGAGATATCATTACATACACACCCACACATGAGTAAAAAGCAATTGGTTCTAAATTAATAAAGTTATTAAATTATCAACTTAATAAAGGCTTTTTAACAATCTCTTTTAATAACTCACTGTTCTGGAATGCAGGAAAATGCCTTTTCACTGACTTTATCGTGTCTCCATCCTGGATCTAACGCCGTTTCGAACCCTGTCCGTGGTTCATGCACAGGTGATTGGGACATTTGGAAACGGGCTGTTTTCTGTAAGCTTGCTTTAACATTTGATACAAAGAAATAATCACGCTCCTTCCAAAGCCCTGAAGAGAACCGTGTGTTGCTTTATATCCTCTTTCATTACTAGACACCCTTCTTAAGGACACAGGTGATTATAGATTGTTTATCTCCCAGGCGGGTCTTTGTCAGCAGCTGGCAGAGCTCAGGAGACACAATGAACTGTCCCTACTTGGAGAGAAAGGCAGTGAATTTCCGACTCTGTTTTCACTAAGGGACCAAGCCAATCGGAGTTTCAAAAGCATGGCGTTACCCAAATGTTTAGACATAGAGTCCAGTGGGACTGGGGTGTGTTTTTAATACTCGGACATGGTTTGTGTACTCGAGATGTGCCGGCGGCTCACAGTGGTTCCCAGGTGGGTTACGGCCCAGACACAGGTTAACCGCCAAGAAGGGGAGCGTGGCGGAGCAGGGGGGAGCCTACCCCTCCCCCATCAGGGTGCGACCTGCCCATCTCGTGTGTCCCCTCCTCTCTCACCCTGTGGGACAGTCTGTGCCGGGATAAGCACAGGAGTCGAGAGTCGGGCACTCCGGAAGTTTTACAGCAATATGGCAGCGCCATGAGGCCCAGATGTGTGGTCCGCTCTCTTACCACTATTTTTTAATTGAATTTATTGGAGTGACATTGGTTAATAGAATTATGTAGGTTTCAGGTGTACAGGTCTATACTACATCACCTGGACATTGTGCTGTGTGTTCAGCACCCAAAGTCAAGTCTTCCGTCACCAGGTACCCCCTTCACCCTCCTCCAGCCCTCCACCCCCTCCCTCTGGTCCTCACTGCACGGTTGCCTGTGTCTCTGAGGGTTTTTGTTGTTGTCATTCATTCCTTCACCTACTTCACTCAGCTCCCCAGCAAACCTCCCGTCTGACAGCTGTCAGTCTGTTCTCTGCCTCGGGAGTCTGTTTCTATTTTGTCAGTTTATTCTGTTCATCAGAGTCAGCATATAGGTGAGATCGTGTGGTATTTGTCTTTCTCTGACTGGCTTATTTCACTTAGCATAATATCCTCTAGGTCCATCCATGCCGTTGCAAGAAGTAGGATTTCCTTCTTTTTTATGACCAAGTGGAACGCTAGTTCCTTTGTTTAAATGTGCCACAGTTGTTTTGTCCACTCGTCTGTGAGGGGCACTCGGGCTGCTTCCATATCTGGGCGATTGTAAATAACGCTGCAGTGAACCCAGGGGTGCCTGTGTCCTTTCAAACCAGTGTTTCTGGTTTCTGCGCCTATATTCTCAGAAGTGCATCGCTGGGTCATAAGGCAGTTCCATTTTTAGTTTCCGAGGAAACTCCTTCCTATTTTCCACAGTGGCTGCACCAGTCTGCATTCCCACCCACAATGGGCGAGAATTTACCTTTTCCCCACATCCTCGCCAACTCTGGTTGCTTGTTGACTTACGCAAAGTGGTATCTTGTTGTGGTTTTAATTTGCATTTCTCTGATTGGTGATGTTGAGCATCTTTTCATAGGTCTGTTGCCCGTCTGTGTGTCCACTTTGAGAAGTGTCTATACAGGCCATTTGCCCATTTTTTAATTGGACTGTTTGTGGGTTTTTTTGGTGTTGAGTTTGGAAGTTCTTTATAAATTTTGGATATTAACCTCATTGGCAAATATGTTCTCCCCTTCAATGGGTTGTCTTTTTATCTTGTTGATGGTTTTCTTTGCTGTACAAATCTTTATAGTTTGATGTACCATAGTTCCATTTGTTTATTTTTGTTTTATTTTCCTTGACCGAGGAGACATATCAGAAAAAATATTGCTATGAGAAACATCAGATTTTACTGCCTATGTTTTCTTCAAGGACTTTTATGATTTTGAGTTTTACATTTAAGTATTTAATCCATTTGAGTTTATTCTTGTGTGTGTTGTAAGGATGTGGTCCACTTTCTTTTTTTGCATGTATCTGTCCAATTTTTCCAACTCCATTTTTAATAAACTGTGTTCAATTATTGTGTGTTTTTGCCTCCTTTGTCAAATATTAGTTGACCGTGAAGGTGTGGGTTTATTTTTTGGCTCTCTGTTCTGTTTCATTGACCCATGCGTGTGTCTTTATGCCAGTGCCAGGCTGTTGTGATTACTGTGGCCTTATTGTATAGTTTGATATCAGGTAACACGATTCCTCCAATTTTGTTCTTCTTTCTCAAGATAGCTGAGGCTATTTGGGGTCTCTGTGGTTCCAAATAAGTTTTGGAATGTTTGTTCTAGTTCTGTGAAATACACCATTGGTATCTTGATAGGAATTGCATTGAATCTATGGTTTGCTTTGGGTAGCATGCACATTTTAATAATGTTAATTCTTCCTATCCATGAACAGAGTACATACTTCCACTTATTTGTATCTTCCTCGATTTCTTTTTTCATTGTCTTATAAATTTCCCAGTACAGGTCTTTTACCTCCTTGGATAAATGTATTCCAAGGTCCCTTATTTTTGTTGTTGCAATTGTAAATGGGGTTGTTTTCTTAATTTCCCTTCCTGATAGTCCATTATTGATGTATAAAAATACAACTGATTTCTGGATATTTCTGGATGTTGTATCCTGCTACTTTACTGAATTCATTTATCAGGTCTAGTATTCTTTTAATTTCTTTATTTTTTGGTGGAGTCGTTAGGGTCCTCTATACTCAGTATCATGCCATCTGCAAGCAATGGCAGTTACACTTGTTCTTTCCAGTTTGGATGCCTCTTATTTCTTCTTGTGTAATCGCTGTGGCTAGGCCTTCCAGTGCTGTGCCGAATGGAAGTGGCGAAAGCAGACACCCTTGTCTTGGTCCTGATCTTAAGAGAAACAGATTTAGTTTTTGCCCATTGAGTATGGAGTTGGCTGTGGGTTCATCATTAATTTTTATTATATTGTACAAAAGCATTGGTTCTCAGCAGATTTGAAGTTTTCACAAACAGGTCCCTCACCCTAGACAGCAATGGTCTAGTCACCAAGTGCAGATACAGAGGCCCATTTGCAGGTCAGCTGTCTAGCCGCAGAGAAGGAGCTGTGGTCGGGAAGCCAGCCACGGGTTCTGGAGCACCACTGGCCCTACTGAATACAGTGTGTCTGTGGGATAGGGGCTGGGGACTGGGCCCCGGCAGTGGCACGCAGGCACCTCTCCACGTCTCGTGTCTTAGAGACTTTGGTTCCCAGGTAAAGTCCCCACCCTTCACCTTATCGCCATTCGCTGACATGAGAGGCAGTGACGTACAGCCCGGATTTGCCTGGAAGTCCCTCACACCATCCTTTGCTTCCTGCCCGTGTCGGCTCAGTGCGTGTGGACAGTGTCCAGCTATTCGATCTAAGTGTTAAAGGAAGGTTTACCCAAGATCGAAAGTATGAGAGTTTGTGATGAAACACAACAGAAAGTTGAAATTCTTTACACCCAGTGCGCCCAGGCAGAGTGAAGAAAATTGGTCCTTGTGGCCCAGGCAGACTGCGCAGAGATGGAGCAAGCAGAGAACACCTGGGGAGAGGCACATGTCTGCCAGTTGGTTCTGTTGCAAGGATTGCCCAGCGGTTAAAGCATAGGTGGAGCTGCTTTCCCGGAAAAAATTCTACGTGTGCTCTGGCTGTGGTCTCACAATCAAACCCTGTGATGGAGCTGCCTACCCCAAGGGCGGGGGCCAAAGTCTTGATCTTTTCGGTCTGTGTGTCTGTTTGAGGAGGTCCCTTTCCCTCCCCAGCCTGCGTCTGGCGGGGCCCCTCCACATCGAGGGTGAGGCACTGGGAAGCCTGGGCCTTCCTCTCCTCTTCTTCCTCTGCCTCTCTCCTTCATTTCAGGAAGCCCGGCAGTGCTCGTGGGGAGGCTGGGCCTTCAGAAACTCTGTACCCACTTGTGCTCTTGGCCCGGTTGCCTGCGACTGAAGAATGGACTCCATCTTCCCAGCTTGTTGGGGTGGAGCCCAGGGGGATGTCGGGAGGGGGCTTGAGCAGGCTGTTTGGGCCCTCCTGAAAGTGTCTCTGGGGGACGCACCTCAGTGGCAGAGAGAGTTGGGTGGCAGGCGGTGAGGAACAGCGTCTGCTGTTTGCAGGCGGGACGAAGCTGGGTGACAGGAAGCTCGGCGGCCCCTCCTGAGGCAGGCTCCTGGGCTCTGTCCGTCACAGGGCTTCCGTGAGGTGGGGGCGCTCTGGGCCAGTGCCTTCAAGTTGCTGTTTATTTATTTAATTTAACGTTAAACCCTGACATCTGAGTGTCTCTCAGGAAGAGATCTGTCTGTCTTTAGAAAGTCACCCTGGTACGCTCTCTGGAGTTGAGAGATGGGATTAAAAGGGATCCGCTGCAGGTGAGAACACGGGAGGGCTGCAGAAGTCAGAAACTGAACGTGTGGGTTGGAAAGACGCAGACAAGCGGGGCAGGGGGCGGGCAGGGAGGTGGGAGACAGGCCACCCTCCCACTGAGGGTGGGACCACCCTAACTGAGGGAGCCGAGACAACGTGCGTGTCCACATCGCCAGTCTGTTGCACACCGTTCGGCCGTGCTTCAAACACGCCAGCTTCACAGCACGTAAGCTGCATCTCAGTAAATCTGAAAACAGAGGAAGCGTAAGTGGGCCAGGTACTCAAATTGCAGCTGCTTGCGACTCCATTGCCGCCGTGCACCTTCCAAAGGCCCCAGAGTGTGGCTGATCCCGCGAAGCCCGACAGAGATGCTCAGAGGGTTTGCTTGTTTCCTGGTCTGGTTTGGGCGGACACCTGGGAAGGAGGGGCATTCCACATTTGGGTTAACGTGGGGTGAAAGGAGATCAGCGTGGATCAGGGGTGACCCATGGACCCTCGTCCAGGGGACCTGGAGCTCAGGAATGGCAGTGTCCCGGGGACGACATGGGCCCGAGCATTTGCCAAGGCCTCGGGGGTGGCAGGCGGCTCTTCTCACCACCTGATCTGGAGCGTCACCTGGAAATTATGCAGCCTCGGGGGACCATGAATTTCTCTGAAATCGATAGAGGTTTTCTAGTTTGTGTTTTGGTGTTTATTTTATAGAATGTTCATTATTCTGGCTATAGTTATATTCTGCTAATTTGGCTTTTTTCAAAAGTGTGTTCCTGTAATTATCGTTCTAGAAGAGAAGTGGTGAGAAAAAAGATTAGATGGTCAGGTAAATTTTAGGAAACTCTGAGAACTCTCTGCCCCTCTCGTAGGGTCACAAGACACAGTGACGTGGGAAAGGCTGTGAGAAGGTCCACAGCGGGACCCGTGTCCCTCTGTAGCCCAGTGTCTCCCAGACATCGCTGACCCCTGACTTTTATTCAGCTGGCACGTGCCATTGGAGAAAAGCCCCAGGTCCGCTTCTTCCACTGGAGTCCTGTTTCGAGTTTGAGACAAACACCTTCCACCGGAACCGGGGTGGCACCCTGCCGCAGCCTGTGCTGGCTGGGGTCTCACGCGGGCCTCTGTTCTCTCACACAGCACCTTCTGCCTGAGCACGGGAGGGATTTGGGGTTAGTTTCCATGACGTCTGTGCCATTGGCCCTGCCGAGCCCAGGATACCAGTGTTGCTTCGGAACTGTCAAAAGCAGCGAACTATTGTGTGGATATCATTCAGCAACCACAACGGGCACCCGGGGAGTTGGTGCTGTCAGACTTGAGTATTAGTCTTCTTGGCCTCACTGTAGTAATTAATGCATAATGATGATGCAAATGCTAATGAAATTAGCAATGCAGTTGCTGTTAATACGGTCTGGGCACATCCTTACTGGCCCGCCGCCCTCTGTGGACAATCCTCCACCAAAACTGGCCTGTCTTCCTGCGGCTAGGTCACCGAGTGAGTTCCCTTTTCCAGCTGGAGTCCCTGCCTTCTATTCTGTCCTCTCTCATTGCACGAAACTGCTGCATGCTGCTGGGTAATTCGGTTCTCTAACTTCCGAATAATTATCAGCAACGTAGCAGATGTTCCCAATGGCCTACAGAAATGTCAAGTGTCAGATGGGAGGAAATAAAGCAAAACTGGTGGTTTAGAGCTCAAGCAGAGCAACTGCCGTGGGGAAGGAGCTAGAGGGGCATCCCAGCAATGTGACCCTGCCGGGATAATGGCACTTTGGGGGCATGGCTCTGCAGTCACCGGGTGTGCTCTTCCCAATCACAGTCTCCGGAGCACCACCCATGCCTTTAATGTCCACCCTTAACAAGGGCCTGGTTGACTCTTCCTTACACTGCGGCAGAGTTTTCTGTTCCCGTGTGAGCTGCTCTGATTCAGGAGTGAGGTGCTGACTCCTGTTGCCCACGGGGGCCACACGGTGCGTCTTTTGGTGACAGGTGGCACGAAGGGGGGTCCTTCAGCTTCTGCCCGTCATTCCCTCACTTTTCACCTATTTTTTTCATTCCCCTAATTTCTCCTCTGGAATGTTGTCATTCCAAGGAAAAGTTTTTCCTTGTCTTGCAACCCAGTCTAGGCAGAATTTTCTAAGTGGGGGTACACCCAGTCTCAGTAGAATTTTGGCCGTCTGCCCCTTTTGTTTAAGTGTTAGCAAAATCACCCATCAAGTCAGGGCTTCTGTGACAATCTTAGATAATGTGGCGGACCCGGTATCGAGGAATATCGTCCTCACTGCGAAGGAGAAGGGGAGTCTCAGAGTGGGCGCATTAGGGCTGGTAACATTAGGCAGCGGTCACGTAATGGGTTATGTAATGGAACCATTTAATAAAAATAGGTACAAAATACTAGTGTAATTAGATGAAAAGGCCATCGATATCACCAGTTTAGATGGAGGTGGTATGAGAAATAGACCTTGAATCTTCCAGGAAACTCTCTCCTGGAGAGTGTTTGAGAACCACAAAAAGCAGTTTGCATTTCCAGCTTAATAGCCAAAGGCACGTGTGCCATCTGCGGCGCTGGCGGCGTGGGCAGTCGGGCCAGCTGATCGAGGAGAGAGCGCGGCAGGCCCCCCTACCTGGAAGTGTTTGGGATATGGCCAGAAAACCAGGGTGGCCTGAGCCCCCCGCCTGTGGACAGGGTGGAACTGCTCCTTGACCAGTGTGAGTGAGTGCTTTTTGGGGTAATGATCACCCAGTTCTCCAAAGGAAAAATGACCAACTTTTCTATTATTACAGAAAAAATAAGGATAAGAACTTCAACTAGGATTTACCAAGTTTTACCTCTCAGTCATGTGAGCTTTGCTTCACGACGCTGTTCCCTGGCATGTCTTCTGTGTGGCAGTGAACCTCCTTTGTGTTCCTCTGTCTGTGAAACCAACCTGCGTGTCAGGTGAGCTAAGGCTGCAGTGACCCTGAGCCGCCACCTTTGGCTCCTGCTGCCACCACCAGGGATGTGCCCGTGTGTCCCATAGACGACCGGCAATGGTGAGGCAGGCCCCCCTGACTCATTTTTGTGGTGCCTTCTCTTCTTCCTCCGCACCTCTGTGCCTGGTGGCGTGTGCACAAGGACCCCTGGTACGGGTGCAGGAGATACTTACGACTGACGTGATAAATGGAAGGAGAGTGGAGTGGGCTTCCGGGGGCTGGCAGGACGTGTGTGCGTGACGATGGCTCTCTGTGGTGGCAGACGCAGACCCGCTGCAAAGACCAGGTGCGCACCTGTGTCTTCAGGGACCCTGCGTGGGCACAGGCCCGGGCCCTCGTGATGTTAGAAGTCCACTCCAGTGACTAACATGGTTCAGGTCTCTGCAACACGCTTTCCTACCTCCTGTTGTCTTGTGTGAGCAAAGCAAAAGGTAACTGCATCCAAGTGCCTTGGAGTGGGTGGGTCTGTCATTGGCGAATGGAAATACAGGTTGTCCGGCTGACTTTGGATTTCAGTTGATGTATGAGTAGGAGGTTTTCTAGTGTAAGTGTGTCCCAAATGCACTGTAACTGACTGTCACCCTATGTAAGTCTTGCTACTGTTGTTGCTGGAGTTGGACTCAGCTTTGGAGTGACCACCGGAGGGGAATAAATTCATGAACTTGTCCGTCCTTCTCTCAGCTGTCACGGTGACTATGTGTTCTTACATGACAGATGACCACTTCCCAACAGTCCCAACCAGATGACCATTTCCCAATAGTCCCAACCAGATGACCACTTCCCAATAGTCCCAAACAGATGACCACTTCCCAATAGTTCCAAACAAGTGATCGCTTCCCAATAGTCCCCACCATCCATTTTCTTGCCTCTCTTGTGTTCCAATGTATAGTTTGGGGGGAACCTGTGAATCAGTGACTTAGCATGATGTCCTCAGCGGTTGCTCATAGGAACTGAGAAATATTTGCAACATGAAACAGTTCCAATTATTCCTGAAATTTTACACATCGAGCTTGGATGGCATGGAGGAGGAGCATGACACCGATTGTTCACATATTGTTCGATATTTCTGGGTTGCTTAGATGTTGCTTTAAGGAATAGTGTTCATAGGAGTATAAGTGACAGTGATCTGTAAGATGGAATTAAAATATTTTGTGATTTTTCTATTTGAACACAGTATGTACAATTCATGCATTGTTTCCAGGCTTAAGCACAGTTTTAAAGCTGTTTTCTTTTTGGTTGTAATTCCACTTACTGCGGCCTGCACAAAGGAAAGGTTTTCTTTGAAATTTGAATTACTGAAAACCTATATTGTCCAGTTGGCTCAGTCAATGCAATGCAAATTATGTGACAATTTCAATTATAATGATATTTGAAATGAAAGTAGAGAAGACATCATTTTGTGGAATTTATAATATTTAATCAATCAGGTACATTTAAATTTTATTACTCTGATGAAAATGCTGACCCACCAGCAGAGTACTACTAATATTATTACATATTGCTGACATTTATTCCTCATAATATCAATTATTACATTTTGCTGACCTTTAGTCACAGAAAGACCATAGCCATATTTTCTTCTATGTTTTTATGAAGGTGTAGTTGTCTAGGTAGAAGGAGAAAACATATTTTATTCAGTAGTTTGTTGATTTGACGTATAACAATGTCGACGTTTAGATACAGGCAAAGGGAGCTCCCGGCCTTGTCCTGGACACCTCAGATTTGGGGGGCCGGCCTGGGAGGAGCGGCCAGCAGGTTCCGCCTTCTCCCTCGGCATCTGGAAAAGGTTGATGTGAGTCCGTGGGGCCCCTGGAAATAAGGGGGACTTACTTCCCTGTCGCTTTCGGGCCACAGGTTGGCTCCTTCCAAGGCTGGGAGGGTCACCCTACTCCACTTGCACCCTGCCTTCTGCTGCCTCAAAGTCAGTCTTTGGCTCCTTGTCCCGTAGAAGCATCACACCAGCCTCTGCCAGTATCTCCGCATGGCGTCCTCGCTGTGTCTCCGGATTTCCTCTTCTCTCCAGGACCCCAGGCCTGTTGGATTAGGGCCAACGCAGCGACTGGTCCTATCTTAACTAATTACATCTGCAGTGAACGTATTTCCAAAGCAGGTCACATCCTGAGGCCCCTGGGGTGTTAGGACTTGAACATATGAATTTGTGGGGGCACAGTTCAACCCTTACATGCACCCCATCTTGTCTGCTCGTAGAAACCGGTTTGTAAGTGGGCTCCTTTGAGTTGAGGTGGGAATTAGGTATTTGAGGGTCTGGTGGAGCTCAGGATGAAGGTCAGGCACAGGAGGAAGCACTTCAGTTCCCACATTCTTGGTAATTGAAAAAGATGGAAGTTTTAATTTTATCCTTGTCTGTCGCAGCGTCCCTGCACCCAAATATCCCGGCATCCGATGACAGCGCCACCCTGAATGTTGAAAGTTGGGCACATATTCTACTTGCCACCAGGGCAAAAAAACCATTGTTTTCTTTTTAGAGGAAGAGCTGGAGGAGAGAACGTTTAAATAATTTTTATAAGGCTCCTCCTCATCACCCCTGTTTGCTGTGCTGTGCGTCATGAAGTCCTTTGTCTCTGGCCCAGGGGTCTCGTGTCTTCCGCCGGCATCCCTGAAGCTCTGGCAGGCTCCCTTGTTGGCTCACGAGTGGGATCAAACCTCAATGCCTTCACAGTCCTCGACAGCGCTCCTTGGAAACACACTGGTCGTGTCAGGGTCTGTCCCCCTCACCGGAGGGCCGGCTCTCAGAAGGAAGGGACCAAGTCCTGCAGGTTAGTGTCTCCAGCCCCAGCATAGAATAGACTCGCTTTCTCAATTTAGCTGAACTACACCAAATGGCTAGTCTCCTGCTCATGTTTTCTTCCTCAATTAACTCAAACTCGGCAGCACCCAAGGCTCAGCCCATGGACAGGGAGGACGTCAGGAGCAGTCTGATGGGGAGAGAAAGGAAAAGCTCCAACACCCTAGTTCTGCTGCTCTTTTCACCTACATACTGCTTTATAGCCGTTTCTTTTCATGAGAAAACACCCCAACCAAAGTCCTTTTCCGAAGCGCACGGCCGCAGCCACTGTTTCTGGCGCAGAGTAATTGTACTCCGGCGTGTGCGGGGACTATGTACCTATCACAAAGGTCCCAGTGCCGCTCTAAGGGGCGCCTCCCCAGGTGCAGCAGGGAGAAGGCCACCCCCCTCCCGTGAGCAGGGTGGGGGGCGGGAGGCAGATGCAGGAGAGCTTCTGTCTTCCATGGGGGAGGAGAGCTGGTCAGAGAGCTGCCTGGGGCAGGCCCCTCAGCCCTGGGAAGGGAGTTCCTGCTGCTGCTGTGTCTTCTGTAGCCACTTCCCAGAGTGGTAAGGGGACTGAGGCCAGCTGGGCATCCCCAGACAGGGCCGCAGCTGCCCAGACCAGGGGCAGAGACCGTCCTCCCTGCTCCAGTTCTGGTTCCGCATGACCTTGACACTGCCCATTTAGCTGCCAGGCCCTCCGTCCTAGACGCACCCTCCCTGCCTCCCCTGCAGAGTAAACTGTACACCCCTCTGCTCCCCGCACCCTTTGCACCAATCCGGCCAAGCCTGTGGAGCTGCACCCCCCGCAGGAGGCAGAGCGTGCCGTGTTTCCTTAATTAATGTGCCCGCCATTTACTAAACATGGCTGGAGCATGCTAGGCACCTACAGGTACTGTGTTTTCTTGTTTTCTGTTTTCTGTGTTCTCGGGTCCTCACTGGCTGGGGCGGGGTCGCTCCCCCCAGGGCTAGCTTATCCATAGAGCTGGCACTGGGCTTGGGCTGGCACCCCCTGCCCTAACCACTCGGGGGCCAGTCACTGGATGACTCCTCACTGCCCCTGGAGCTCAGGGCCCGTGGGCATTATCCACACTGGCCATCCTAAACCAGCTTGGCTTGCCTCTCCTGTCGCAGCCATTCCTTCCCGAGAAACCGCAATACAGACTCTTCTGCACGCTGCCCCTGTGTGCATGCCTCCTGAGTGGCGTGCTGTATCCCCCTGCTCTTGGGAACATCTTTTCAATGGCAGCCACCTCCTGACCTGTTGTCCTCACGGCGCCTGACTAACAACAAAACCTGCACTTGGAAACAGCGTTGCCCTCCGCACCGAACAGAAGATGACCTTGTGCTGGGGCTCCAGGGAGGACTTTCCTTGTTCTTTGTTCTGATTTCCAGGGGAAACTTCTAACAAAGGGGCAGGGCCATTTCAAGTGTCACCCATCCGGAGGGGTATGGGTGACGAGGGACGGGCCTTCCGTATCCTGGGATGCGTCCCCGTGGGAGGGACTGAGTCTGAGCTTCGGTGGTGGGCTTGGGGGTCATTACTGGGAGGCAGAGCCAAATGCGGAGATGTGTTTGTGACGCGATCCTGTGTGTGGGGGGCTCAAACAGTAACCGCAGTGACCGGTCTACGTGCATGTGTGTCTGCTGCCTGTGTACTGTCATGTGATCACGGGAAGAACATGGCAGGATCCGAGCCGTGTCTCTAACATGAGATAACATGGGCAGATGGCCGTGGGGGTGGGGGGTGGGGAGAGAGGACGTGAGAGAGAAGCCACGGGAAAACGGGCCGGGGCGGAAGATTGCAGTTCACATCCACGGCTACGTGATCACACTTAAACGTCTACATTAAATTGCCTGTGTGTCTATGTACAAATACACTTTTTAAGCTTCTACAGGTCTGTGGCTCTGCTTCTCAGCAGAACTGTATCCTATGACTCGAGACATTTCAGGGTCATTTTTCTGTGATTTAAATTTAAGTGGTGAGCTCTCCATCTGCCTGGTGAGCTCAGGCAGGCAGGGCCGGCGGCTGTTGCCGTCCCACTGGCGGGTAGCTGTGTGAGGGGCTCTATTCGGCCTCCCGTTCACACCTCTGGTTTGCGGGACGTGTGGGATGGGGGGACCGCTGTCTCTGTGGACAGAGTGAAGTGATGTCGTCCCTCTGGTCACCGTGGTCACAGACCCGGCAGCTCCTGGCCCTGCAGTCACTCAGGCCACACAAAGCAAGTCCCGTTCTCACAGTGCCGGGCCTGCTGCCCCGCGGACCGAGCCTGTTCTGCGGAGCGTCCCTGAGCCGTGGGTCTAAATACGGCACATGCAGTTTGACGGAGATCATTTCCAGTAAGAGAGGATGTTTCCTCAGCAGTTTTCAAGCTGGCGCTCACTCAAGCGTCCTCGAGGGAGCCCGATTAACTGGGCCTTAGGGAGGCAGCAGAAAGGCACTGAGGAATGCTGTTACAAGATGTGCATCCGGCGGGGAAGGCCTGCCGGGACTCCCACCCGGGTTCCCGCGCCCACGGCCCAGGTGTTACCGACCACGTGGCTTCTCTGTGGCTCACCTGCGACCTGCGCATGGTTTGCACACGCTGGTTCCGGCTCTGGGAATGTGGCTCAGGGCATGGGGCTGGGCTCCCCAGCCGTGATTAGGTTGTTAGAGCTGGGGAGAGGCCCCCACCCCATTGTCCTCAGAGCCGAGGAGGGGCCCCCCGCCCCCAGAAGGAGAGGTGAAAGTTGAGGCTGCGTTTTTGAGGCAAGATATTTACACGGTCCTAAAGGCAACAAATATGCTTGTTTACAAACCGAAACTTTCGGAAACCGGAATATAAACAAACCGAGAATTTCTTCCCGCGGAGGGCCCAGTATAAAACATCGCTTACTCAAGGGGTATTCTGGGCCAGGGTGCTGTGGAAAAAGAGAGCCTTGCGAAAGTAAAAGTGTCACAGATCTTCAAGGATGTTACATGCAGGCTGGTAGGTGGAGCTGCTGAGGATGAGGAAACCTCCGGTTGTCTGACCTGCAGCAGCGTCTGCGGGAGCCGGGGTCGCTCGGCACCTCCCAGGGCTGGCCCGACAGTCAGGGCTCAGTCAGGGAGTGAAGCATGCGTTCAAGACCCTTCCGAGCTGGCGCTCTGCTCCATCAAGGTTCATTCCTGCTCCCAAACACTCGTTTTCCCCCAACACTATTGATGTAGATCTTTAGGAAAGCATTGCGAAACACTTGAATGAGAAGAAAGTGAAAATGTATTTTAAAAATGGAAGCTATGCAAAAAATGTGTTTTCCAAAGTATCAGGACAAAACCACAGTAACTTAACCAAGGGACAACCGGACTAGCCCAGCTGCACAGTCCTCAGCGAATTGATGAACGCGATTCGTCAAGGAATGTGTCCTGGGCATAGGCGAAGGGGTCAGAACCTTTTATTTATTTATTGTTTTAAGTCTAGGAATGCCTTCCAAGGACATAGGACTTGTAATGTTTGGTAATGCGGTCATCTTCTTCTTTTTAATTCATTTGAAATATTTCTCCTTAAAAACAACTATTTTTAGGTGCAACCAGCTGCTTTTGGCAATAAAAGCATTGCTTCCCCTTTCCTGGGCCAGTTGCTTTTTTCACACTTTAGTCTGGACTGTGTTTCAGCTGTGCAGGGACGAGCCATAAACGAGAAAATAGAAAATAAAGGAATGGATCTGACCCTCAGGGTAGTTCTCAAAGCCTCTCCCATAGGAGGGCAAGGTCGGGGCTCCTTGTAATCAGTGCTCTTGGTCCATGGCACTGCAGCCCCCAGGAGGACAGGAAGGCTGGTGGGTCTCCCCCAACCCCCCTTTTGAAGGGAATCCAGCTCCAGAGACCAAGGCTCCAAGCTAGGATGGCGGCCCAGTGAGGACTTCCCTTGGAATTCCTGGGGTCCACCCTCCAGAGTCTTGGCAGGGCCCTGAGCAGGCCACCAGGGGCTGTGGGGGCCCAGCTGCCCCAGTGGCAGTGAGGGTCCTGAGTGGGGCATCTGTGGAACCATGCATGTGGTTCCTACGGACAAGGTGACAGGCTGGCAGGAAGCGGACAGGCCCGGAAGAGGCTGGACTCCGGCTCTACTAGTGGGAGGTTTGCGGTGAATGGGAGTGGGGAGCGAGCAGGCTCCACCTCGGGGCTGGCGCTGCTGTGAGTGTGGAGTGGGACGCTGGCGGCCTCGTAGGCAGAGTCGTCTGGTTGTCGTTCTTAACTTTCCTGGGTTGCTCACAACAGGGCGCTCAACTATCGGGTAGAAACGGCAAGCCGAGTCTGTCACCTGCACAGGTAACTTTGAATTATTGATGCAGGTGTGTTGTGGTGGTGGAAGCATACAGCATGGCCTGGTTCCCCCCTTCTCCCCTCCCCCTCTCCTCCCCTCCCCTCCTCTCATCCCCCCGCCTCCCCCTTCTCTTCCCTTCTTTCTTTCTCCTTCCGTAGTAGCCACATTCAATTAGCAGATGTTTCTTTTTTAACTCTAATTTTATTTTCAATTTCAGTTGATGCGTATTTTATTAGTCTCAGGTGCACAGTACAGGGATTAGTCGTGTCTGCACCTGACGAAGGGGTGGCCCACCTGGCACCATATGTAGTTATTACAACGTCACTCACTGGCTGTGACCCTCTGCTGTCGTACCCCCGTGGGTCTGTTTCTATAACTGACAGGTTGTGCTTCGTAAGCCCGTTTACCTTCTTCACCCAGCTCTTCAACCCCCTCCCACCTGGCGACTGTCGGCAGACCCTCTGCGTGTCCCGCACTGGCCCAGGCACGGAGGGCCCAGCAGTGGACAGAACACACCGGCTCGCTCCCGGGCGGCCTGCAGTCCAGGGAGGGCCGGGCTGAGGGGTGAGACCTGTGGAAGATGATAAGGTTCCTGTGATGTGAGGTTCTGTCAAGGAGCTGAAACAGACTACCTTTAAATTTAAAAAGGAATTAAAGACTTCTCGCTGGCTTTTAAGACAGGTCAAAATCGTTGTTTTAGCATTTTGTGTTTTGCTTTTGATAACAATCAGAATCTCCCTGCAGCCACAGGGCGTCTTCTCCCGGGTCAGGAGCGTGATGTGTGTGCTGTTACTTTCTTCAGAATCATGTGGTGCCAGCAGAGAGCTCCCGAGACAGGCGGATACAGCCTGGGCTCTGTGCCTGGATCAGGGAGAGGTGTCCGACCCTGGCCCCCGAGGAGGAAAAACACAGAGCAGTCGTTTGGTGGAACCCACACTCGTGGGATAAGATATGATGTGGTGGGCTGTATGTAAATAACAGTAACATATTCACTTTAAAACTGTTACTACCAGCGCATTTCATGAACACTTACATGGTCCAGAATGCACCCGTGTTTAGTGGGGGTTTTTTAGTGAAATACTCAAAAAAGCTAAGGTCGTTCCTCTTGTTTTTGATTAATAGTATTGACACTTTGCGGTAACACCGCTCCATGTGACCGAGCAGTGGGGGACACGGGGGTCATGGGTGCACAGTCCTCAAGGACGCCACATCAGTGCCTGAAGGGGCTCCCCGGTCCCACAAAAGCCACCTGTAAGAGCACCGCCAGCTTGTTGAGCCCCAGAGGATCATGGGCGTGTAGGGTTGGGAGCCACCGAGGCTTCCCAGACAAGTGTCTTCCTGAAGCTGTTGAATTCACTCAGCCTCAGTTTCCGATGCCCCAGGGCGCCTGCCAGCAGGACCGTGTGTAGACAAAGCCCGCGATACACAGAAATAACGCAGGAAACAGTGATTGTCATCGTTTTAAGTAAAACTCTAAGTGTAGGTAGATAACAGGACTCACCGTTTTGGGACGGCGCTTTTTAAAGTGCCCGGACCCGCTCCTGCCTCCGGAATTCTTGCTCTAACTCGAGGTGAAGCCAGATCACCGGAAGCTAGTTTGTCCCCAGACCCACATCTTTCTGCACTAAAACCTGCCCGCTCCAAAGGTGGACACTTTATATGCTGTTTGCTGAGACACTAGCATTAGCCGTGGATCGCAGTGTGGAGACCCACTGACTGGATGAGCCTCGTAAACGCACCCACAGGCCTGGGGTGGGCACAGCACTCACACCAGCAGTAACTGTGACTTCGGTAAAAGCAGCGCTGAGGAAGCACAGGGCAGACCTGACACCTAGAATAACGCTGGCCTCCCGGGGTGCTCGCGGGTCTCTGCACTGGACACCGGAATTTCGTCCTCTGTGCAGAGACGACAGGCCCGCCCTCCCGCCCTTCCTTTTCCTTTCTTTCCTGCTGTTCTTCTCTCTCTCTCTCTCTCTCTCTCTCTTTTGCTATAGATTTCATTCATAAGAATAGGAAGGAAAGCAGACTGAGCTTAAGGGCAGTTGCTCAGAGGAGTTGCAGACCTGTGCTGGAGACTTCACCTGGCCGGCGCTGTTAGCACCTGAGGCTGGTGAGAGGCTGAGACTCTGCTTAGCCCCGCTGCCGGGCAAGAGGAGCTGCCAGGCCAGCCAGCACTGCCCTGTGACTCAGAGAGAGAGAGACACCGCAGTAATCCTTCAGACCCTCCTGGCCCTGCCTCGCCCTCTCCGTGGTGCCGCCCTGTGCCAGGCCCTGGGTGAGGGACCATGAAACGGTTGTGTGAATGAGGTCCTGGCTTCTGCAGAACAGGATGGGACGGTGGTGAGCTGCACACGCCAGCGTTAAATTCTGCATGTGAACGCAGCTGGTTCCCATGGGCTCTCTTAAACCCTCTGGCAGAAATAGAGTTGGTAGAGAAGCCAGTTCCGAAGTCACTACGAGAATTGACTCACTCCTCTCACTATTTTTATATTTTGCAAGTTCTGTTTTTCTAAATAGAAGGTTTTATTCTTTCTTAAAATAACAAGAGCTGTGCGTTAGTTGGAAGTTACTAACTCGGTAACCTGAGGGGTAATTGCTCACAGCATATGGTATAAATGGGGAAAAGCTCGAACACCTACATTTCCTCTCCACATCTGTGCACGTGTGCTGGGGATGGGTGTACTCTGGTGTAACACGGGGCAGTCGGCCCTCAGGGCATTTTCTAAGGTTTGACTTTCTCTTTGATCCGTGGGTGGTTTAGCAGTGTGCTAACTTTCTAACCATTTGGGAATTTTCTAAATATCTTAGTGGTGTTGGGCTCCAAGTTTAATTCCATTGTCATCAGACAATGTATCCTCAGAAGGTCACTGACTTCTTTCCTGCTGAATGTTCTGTTGTGCCTAAAAGATTGAAAGACAAAGAATGTCTGTGCCGAAGTGCTTAGTGATTGTGGTCGGTTAAGGGACATTGTTCGGCAATGTTATTTAAAACTCCTCGGTACTGACTTTTAATACTTTTCGTCTAGTTCTGCCATTTATGGAGATAGGATATTAAATTTTCACCAAGGGTTGCGGATTTCTCTCTTCCTCCCTTTAATTCTGTCTGGGTTTGCTGATGAGTCACAGCCTATCGCTTGAAAAACACTGGTCTGGCAGACCAGAGAGGGAGATGTGACCGCCCTCGGTGGCCTCAGGGACGACACAGGACCTGGTCATGGCCAAAAAGGCTGAGCAGGGTGAGGGGGATTGTGTGTGTCTTGGTGCACACAAATGTGTGCATTTCATGCAGTTTTGAGCAGATTTAACATCTCAAGGGGTTGGGTGTCATATTTTGCATGAGAATTATGTCTGATATCAAAATGATTTCCGAATTTGAGAGGATTCTGGTTAATAGAAATGTTAGCCCTTCTTTTTTCTTTATTCATTGTACTGTTGTTCTATTGCAGTGGGAGCTGGGGAGAGGGGATTGGGACAACCGTTCGCTCTTCTAACGGCACTTGTGTGAGGTTCTGTGTCCTCGTTCCGGTGCCACCGTCCCCGCGGTCCGTTTCCTGACCCTCCACCCATGGCACTCCCTTGTACACACAGGCTTTCAGCCCCAGCAACCGACAGGCCCTGGCCCAGGCCACGTGAACATCGAATATGTTCCGCATGTCCTGCGTTAGCGCCACCTCGACACCACCTCGAGCTGCGAGTGGCTCTTTAGCGTGTCGGGTAAGGATGCTGGTAAATAGGCTTGAAACTTGTTCATGTTTTAGTTTAAAGGCGAAGAGCATGAAGGATTTGACAGCCAAGTTTTCGGTTTCACTGTTGTTGACCATTTGTTTAGTTACAAAGCCTAGAATCTTCACAGAGTGGAAAGGGTAACGCTGTTGGGCAACAGCAGCATATTCCCTGCAGAAAATACGGGTAGTGCAGCAAAGCCGAGTTCTTACCTGAGTTTCCCGGGTGCAGCTTAAAGCGGCAGGGTCTCAGGCTGCGAGCCGGCACACACGGCTTTTACGAGGGCAGCGTGTACGTGGGTCTGGGCGCTCTGGTCTGAAAGCCTGCGTGCTGTGCGGTCAGCAGTTCGCTGCGGTTTGCCTCAGCCGGGGGAAGGCGATGGGTGAAAAGGCGGGGGCCGTCCTGGCACTGAGAGGTCGGAAGTCTGGGAGATGGTTGAAGCTCCCTCTTCCACGCTGAGCCAAGACCCCGTCCCTCGCTCCCATGCGCCCACGGCCCCACCGTGACGCTGCATGGCGATCTGCACTTGAACAAGACCCCTGGGGGATGTGCGTGCATGGTGAGGTCTGAGAGGCAACATTTCCCAGTGTCTCTGCATTAGTGTTCCTCCCTGTTCAGCCCTTCTTCTTACCTGTGAAGGTTTGAGGTCATTGTGCTCACTACAAGGTGCGGTAACGTTTAACTGTGCCTGCTGACGACAAGGTGATGTGTGGGCCCTCTTCTCACGGGCCCAGGCAGCTGGGACTTTAACAGGCTCCTCTGGTATCCCTCTTGTATAACCTGTACCACCAAACAGAGCAGACCACCGGGCGACCACCTGACCACTACGAGAAGCCACCACCAGAACATCCTAGTTAAGGTGAATCCTTGGTGTTGACACCAACAGCCTCTGTGGTTTGGCGACAGTTGCTTGGGGTCCCAAACGTCCTGCTGGCTGGTGCCAGAGCTCAAGTACCCAAGGACAGAGCTGCTCCGTGTGACCCCATCTGTGGGTGCTTTTTAGTTAACTGATCACACGAAGCGATTCTACCAAGAAGAAGCCTCAGCGGGCCTACCAGAAACATTCCAGGGAAAGAGTTTTCCCTGGGGAAGCCGGGTGGAGAGTGTGGCATGCGCTGGTTTTAACCGGTCGAGGTACAAACCATTCTTTGCTCGGTGGCACTGCCACAGAGAATTTGGAACTCTGCCGCCTCCCACAAACTACTCAGTGGGAGAAAAGCCCTTTGCTGCCAGCCCGCTCTCTGGTTCTGGTTTTTGTAACGGCGCTTCTCTGTGCGGGGATCTGGGTTTCAGCGTGGGCCCTCTCTCCTTGTCCTCTCGTTCGTCCCTACACCCCCTACCCCCCCCCCCCACTGCGCTCTGTGGGTGTTTCTGTTTAGTTCTTAGAAGATATCAGAGTCCTGTCTCTGAGAGTTGGGATGGCCCCCTGCCATCCTGGGAGTGAATTTTTGCCTTTTTTGCTGACATTTTAAGTAGACCACTGGGTGTGGGCTGCTATTCCATTTCCCAACATGCTCGGGGCAATTACACTGAAATATCACAAAGCCTGTGTGTGGAAAGGGTGAGGGTTTTGGCTCCAGGGCCTAAACCTCTTGAGAGGACAGTGAGACAGAGCGGTGAACAAGAGCGCTGGCTGGTTGGAGGGGTTGTGGGTAAGTCCTTGGGGGTCTGGTCAGCCTGGTCAGTTCCTGTCAGTGCCTGGAGAGCTCCTCGGGTTTCCAGGACTCGGTCCCCCTCCCGGGGAGACCCGTGCTATGTGAACAGTTTCCCAGAAAGAGAGGGCAGAGACGTGGGGAGAGGCTGGCTGCTATTTCGGAGCAACGCTTTGGCGAACTTCTCATTCACCAGGAAGACCTCCCATTCCGCCACCAGGGTGTTCCCTTGCGGCTGATGTTTCCTGTGGCTGATGTGTATCTGTTTCCCCTTACACATAAACCTGAGTGTGGCCGCAAGAAGAACGGGACCCTCGAGGAGGCAACCTTTTGAGCACAGCTAGCGTAGCCACAAGCCCTCTCTTACCTGTAGAATTCACCACCCCGGGGCCTAAGAACTCAAAGTCTAGGTGTTAGGGTTCTTGGATACGATAGTCTGTTCTCCTGTAACAACTTCTTCCCTCATAGTTGGGCCTGTTAGAGTGGCCTCTTCTGAGCAGGAAAGCAGGAGTCAGTGAAAGTGATGCCGACTCTGACAACTGAAGAACACATTTCTGGAAAGAGCGGGAAAAAGCTGTATCTGTTGCTTTGCACGCGGCTCCCATCCCAGAACATCGTCACTCCCGGAGAGCTGGCTGGGGGGCGAGCTTGGTTCTGCTGGGGAAGGGAGAGAACTTGAACCACGTGGGAAAACTTCCCCCAGGGTACATCCCTGAGGGAGTGGAGAGTTCTGGAACGAGTTACTGTCCTCGGAGGGAGACAGGGGCTTTGAACCAGTGAGGACCCCCTGCGGAAGTGCATGGAGCTTTCAAGGGAGGGCAGTGATTTGGCTCCACATTAAAACTGGCTGAAATGCAAATTCACACCACACTGAGATACTGTTCTCCAGGTGGGAATAGTAATCATCACAGTTTGATGACTCACGGGGTCCGGCAAAAGCGGGTTTCCAGCTGTGTGTATGGGAAACAACACAATAGCTAACACACAACAAGACAAACTCCATCTTCTACACACTGACAACAATAGACCTGCTCCCGCCCCGCGCCGTACTCCGCTGGGGAGGCTGCGGGGCAGGTGTGCTTTGTGCCCTGCAGGTGGGAGTGTGTCGCAGCACCACACGGAGAGGCGGCCCTGGGGCTGTGCCTGTACCTGTGGAGCCAGCCGTACCCCGTCAGGAAGAGAGGCCCAAAGATACAGCAAGACGTGAGGTGTGCGTGCCAGGCTCCCTCCCGACACAGAGCTTCTAAGCACAAGTGTGGCAGCCCCCAGGTGCCCGCCCGGGGCCGCTGGCGGAGTGAACGTGGTGCAGCTGGCTGGTCTACGCAGTGGAGCAGCCACGAGAAGAAGCGGGAGCCAGGCTTCTGCAGATAGTGTCACGATGAAGAAGAGAGTGGTTATTAAAAAAAAAAAAAAAAAAGCAAAACAAATAGAATTATACTTTTTAAAAGAACCAGTAGAATGATATGGGGAAAAAAGTATGAGCAAGGACAGACATTGAACATTTCTGAACAGGCCCGGTTATTTGGACCTGACTTTGGAACCAAGTAAGTGTCTTATATCACTAAATGTTACCTCAGTAGTAACAAAATGTAAAAAAATGGAGACATAATGCAACAAATGACCCTAACTCTGTGTCGAGTGGATGAAAGAAATCACATAGAAAAAATTACTTCACACAACAACGTAGCAATTAGCTGCGCACATATTTCATGTCTGAGGCCACATTAAATAATTTTCACTGCACTCTGCTGCTTTAGTTTCCGTAATGATGTCGATATTGTTATTTTAAAACAATTATATAGTTACACATATACAAGTTCTCTAGGGTAAGGAAATAATGTTGGTGATGACATTAGGAAGCCAGATTTTTCAGGATAAAAAAATAAAATCAATGGATCCCATACAAACTGTGCACTTTTTCACGTGAAGGTGCACTGCCGTAGGAACCCGTGCTCTGCTTCTGTCTTTTTAGAAAATACGAGTTTCCTAGTCCCTCCCACTGGGCACACCCAGGGTCTCTCAGCACGTGAGTGGGCGAAGAGTGTGGTGCGCCTTACATCCCAGGCCTGCCTCCTAACGGAAAGAACGACCCGCCCATCCGCACAGCGTGCATTAGTTACGACGAAGGTGGGTGCGAAGGCTTCATTCTGGCAGAGGCAGGAACCTGAGAGAAAGTGGCTGCCTGGCTGGGGCTGGCGGTGGGGCAGGAGCAGGCATTGAATGCAAAGAGGCACAGGGAGTTCCTGGGGTGGCGAAAGGGTCTGTATGTTAACAAGGGTGTGGGCGTTCTGTGGGGGTATACGTTTTTCAGACCTCATCAAGTGTTATGTTTGAGTGTGGGCGGGGCCTCTAAGTCAGCCCTCAGTGCAGGGCCGTCGCCTGGGAGCTGTGTGCACCAGTCCTGGGCTCTGGCTGCACCTCCCAGAAGGGCTGTGTCCAGGACACCAGTGGGCAAGGGAGCAGGGAGTGCGGCCAAGAGCCACACACACGCCCCGTCTGCCACCAAAGGTCAGGTCTGGAGTGTTCTCCAGTTGCCTAAGAATGAGCGATCTGGAAAAAAGGCCACACAAAGCAACCCAAGTCCCATTAAAAGTAGGCACAGACAAGGGAAGGGAACGCCGTGTTAACCACATGTCTCTGGAAGAGGTTCCTGCTGGGACGACTGGCTGGGGGCAGAAGTGCGTGTGTTTGCTGCCCAGGTTGGGGCAGACCCAGCCTCTGCCTTCTGCAGGACCTGGTGCCCGGTGGGCGAGGGCCACGCCAGGCCCTGTGGCAGGAGGCGCACCTTGGAGCTTGTCTGCGTAGGGCTGGGAAGAGTTCTGATGACAAGTTCAGGAGTGTGGCTTTCTCTCTCTCAGGCACTGGGGTTTTCTGGGAGCTCAGGAGAATGGTGTGATCAGGCTGTTGTAGCTTCGTCCTTAACTGTGGCAGACCATTCCAGCCACAGTGGGGAGGGTGGCTTTGCTCAGGGAAACAGGGCGTGGTCCGGGGGAAGGATGACTTTATTCCAAACCGAGACAGTGGCGATGGAAATGGAAAAGATGCCACGATGGAGGGAAAGTTCCGAGACGCTAATGAAAGCCACTGTCGGCCAAGGCGTCCCGTGTGGGGATGAGAGGAGGCGGGAGCGTTGGGGAAGGGGAGGGAGGCGAAGGAGTGAGAGGAATTAAGGTTGCTGGCATTGGGACTCTGGGCAAGTGCCGATCCCACCAGCAGAGACGGCCAGTAAAGAGGAGACGCATGTTTGAAAGGAAAATTCTGCAGCCTGGTAAAGAAATCTGAGTTTGATGTGCCCCGACGGGGGTACATACTCAGGGTCACAGGCCAGTGGGATCACGTTAGGTTTCACCAGTAACTGTGTTTCGGGAGATACTGTTAGACTCATGTGAATCCGCGTCTGAATTATAAGAAGTTGTTCCATAACACACTCCTGCAGCTTTGCCAGAAAGTGCATGGAGTGTTCCGGCATGTCAGCGAGCGTCTGGCTGTAACACTGCTCCAGAAAGGGACTTAGCTTTCGCACTTCCTGAGTCTGCAGGTTTAAATTCTCAAGCTCAACTTCAATATGCAATCGCTCCTAAAAAGAGCCCAGTGCTTTACTATGTAAATGCCAAGCAGTGTGCTAAGCGCCGTGAGCCATCCAGAGGCAGGAAGGCACCGTGTGGCCGTGTGGAAGTGAGGTACAAGCACCCCGGCAGTCCCCTGCCAGGAGAGAGCTACACAGCACCTGTGTCGTAACTTCAGATTGACAAGCATTCTAATGGAGCTGAGTTTATTCTCGGCTCCAATAACGAAAGTGCCCGGGAGAGACGCCTCGGGACGCAGTGCTGTCTGTGTTCTGGAGCAGGGCCTGCGCTGGGGATTGAGAGAGTCGGGACAAGGCTGTGCAACCCCGTGGAGCCCTCACCTGGACTCCTGACTGTGACTGCATCCCCCTGTCTGCCGGTCTGCCGAGTTCTCGCCCCTGCCTTGCACATGGGCTGTGCTTGGCTGGTGGAAGCTTTGCACACGGGGTAATTAAGTGACTATTGAGGAAATATCCTCTAGGCTTTCTGATATTGGACTCCTCTCTTAATTGAGAGGCGCTTATTCGGGAAATCCACTCCTTCAGGATGTGATCAGAGCAGACTTAGCCCTAATGATATTTAATGGCAGAGGCTGGAAGGTAATGGGGGTGATAATTTCATGTAATTGGGGGCCTTTAGATAAATTAATGCGCCTGAGCGGCATCGCATGTGGGGCTGTGCCCGAGTCAAAGGTGCGCTTCCTGTCTGCAGCTCCGGTGAGGACGCTTGGCTCTGGAGCCCTGGGGGGGCCCACCTGCGCCCCAGGCTCTCTTTCCAGGAGGCGCCCCAGGCATGGGCTGTTTTTTTTACAGGAGACAGACTACTCCTGCGATTTTGTCTCAGGCAAAGTGCTAGTCTAAATTTGTTTTTCTTTTAAAATGGAAACCATACGCCGATTTAAGGGAGTGATTCTTTACCTGGGCCCGCCCAGCACGGCACATGGCACCTGAGTGGGAATGAACCGATTTTAGCTGAAGCTACCACTGCCTCTGGCTTAGAGCTCTGTTGGTCCACGGAGCTGCTTTTATAAATATCGTGATGCCAACATGATGTAAAAAGTCCAACTGGTACACATCTCGTGAACAGGCATGCGAGTGTTTGTTTTGGGAAATGCTGTCACACAGCAAAAGGAATTTTCCTCGTGGCTGGAGGGGGAAGAGGCGTGATGCTGACGTCAGACAGTCATGGGCCCTGACGATGTGCCACTCATTCCACTTCATGCCAGGCAAGGCGGGCCTTCAGTAGGGTTTGGTGGGGTCACTAGAACGACATCTGTGTTTAATGAGTTGGTTATCCTCTGTCCCCTAGTTTAAAAAACGGAGCCCCTGTAATGTATGAGGCCTCTGGGTTGGCCCTCGGGTCTGCAGGCTTGCCTGCCACCCTCAGTCCCCACGCTGCATGTGGCCCAGCTCCTGTGCAGGGCCTGGGCACAGCTGAGCTGTCATTCCAGAATCTGCTGGAAGGATCTAACTGGCCCTCCTCTCAGGTGAGCTCAGTGACCACGCCTGTCGACAGGTCGATGCTTCACGTGGACGGAACACCCACGTCTGAGCTGTTGGCTGGGGGCTAACGCACTTCTGCAGGTTAAAGACGATGCTAATGTCACCACATGCAATGGAGGCACGGCAGTGTGCGGGGACGCAGGTATGATTTGGGGTCTGTATCATATTTTTAAGAAAGGCTAAAAGTAAGGATACTCTGAGCCTGTCAGCCCTCATCGGAGAGAATCAGAAAGAATCTAAACGCTCAGGATAAACCCAGAATGGTCTGGGTCTGGGGAAGGCATCCTCTTGTCTTAGAAGGCCCGTTGGGCTTGGGCAGAAGGCAGCCCCTCCTGTCTCTCCTGGGGGGGAGGGGCAAAGGGAAGAAGACCCTTCAGGCTGCACTCCCTGTGTCCCGGCAGTGACTGTACGTTATGATCCCCATATACTTGGACAACAGAAACATAAAAATGGGGACAACAACTGTAGCAAGTCTCTCTTCAGTGCACCCCCAAACACTCCTGCCCCGTGAAAACTGCATGTCGTCACTGTCCCTGACAGAGACGGACCAGGGACTTCAAACGATGCAAGACATACGCATAATCATCAATTCCGCAGGGCCTGTGAGGAGCCACATGAGTAGTTGCCTCAAGGCAGGGAACACAGAAGACCTTCGTGAAAGGGGATGGCGGCACTCTGCCTGCCCGCCTGTGCTCCTGCAGTGCTGCTCATGACGAGCATGGCACGGGCCAGGCGACAATGCCGAGCAGTAGGAAGGTGGGCGGTGGTTAAGGGACTCCAGCCCCGCTCCTGGCATGGGGTGGGGGGGTTCAGGGGGCACCACTCTCCAGTCTGTGCTCTTCGTGCTCCACTCGGAGTCTTCTGTTTGTGGGACCGTTATGTTTTCCCAAGTTCTGAGTGGTCAGGCCGGCCACGAAGCAATCGTCATATAACCGTAACCAACGGTGATGTGGTTATTAAGCTGCAGGTGGGGTCCATGTGGAGCAAACGTAAAGCAGGTCGGGGTTTGTTGGGCAGAAACCAATCAAATGTAAAATGTAAAAGGTGGAGGGTCAGAGAGTTTATAGACTGTCCATGCTGATGTGAGAGCCGGCCGCTCCTGTCTGATTTTACAGAAAACGCAGGAGGAATTCTTCACGCTAGGCCAAGTGGGAGGGGACTCCTGGG
This sequence comes from Desmodus rotundus, assembly GCF_022682495.2. Classification (NCBI taxonomy): domain Eukaryota; kingdom Metazoa; phylum Chordata; class Mammalia; order Chiroptera; family Phyllostomidae; genus Desmodus; species Desmodus rotundus. Next base: position 3,842,971 of record NC_071388.1, on the reverse strand, counting down.
TCATCATCCCAACCCAGAGTCCCGGCAGAAGTCTGAACCTGGTCTTCTGTGACCTTCCCAAGGTCTGGTGACGGTCAGTGGCCAGTGACTATCCAAGAAGGGCTTAGCCCTTCACACTGACTGCGTGCTGACCCTCTTAAAAGACCCACAGACACATGTATGTGGGAATCCTGCTGTCTGCAGAGGTCTCGGTGCCGTACTTTGAATTTGCTCGGCCTTAGGCACGTTCCGAAGGAAACGGACCAGATGGGAGGTTTCTTCTGCAGGAATTATAAAAACTGTCTGTTGTGACCTGGAAGTGCTTCCAGGATGAAAGTATATCCTTGTGCCTCTAAAGAGCTTCCCCCCCCGCCCAAGGGGGAGGGAGAGAAAGACACATCAATTTGTCTTCCACTTATTTTTGCATTCATGTGTGCCCTGACCAAGAACTGGGGGTTGAACCTGCAACCTTGGTGAATCCAGCTGATGCTCTACCCAGCTGAGCTACCCGGCCAGGGCTAAGGAGCCTTTTGAGACATTAAAAAAAAAATCATTTTGTCCCTTGTCTTAGTCTGTTCAGGCTGCTGTAACAAAATAGTAGATATTTATTGCTCACATTTCTGGAGGCTGGAAGCTGGAGACCAGGGTGCCAGGGTATCAGATGGGGTCCCTCTTCCGGGTCACAGACTTCTCTTTGTGTCCCGGCCTGGTGGGAGGAGCTGGGGAGCTCTCTCTTATTCAGGTGCTAATGCCGTTCCTGAGGGCCCCACCCTGGTGACCTAACACCTCAGAAAGGCCCCACCTGCCAGCACCATCAGGCATGTGGGTCAGATTTCAACTCTGGATGTTGGGGAGACGCACATTTAGAGTGCAGCACCCCTCCACGAATTTTAATCGCGCAGATATACTCTCTGTGCGTTTACATACTGCATGCGTGTCTGGCTTTAGACACAAAGGGAGGTACATGGCTTTGCTTCCTTCCCCCAAGAACCATTTCTCGCCCCCTTGAGAGTCTAGAAAGCTGACACCTTTCTAGACACCTTTCTAGGACACCTGACACAGGTCGGTGACACATAGCAGCGGACATCATGGGAGAGGAGAGGGAGGGCCACGGGAGATCATGGGGAAAGGGAGGGAGCAAACTTACAGGGTCAAGTGTGAACTTTCAGTCTTCAGCTCCAAGTTCAAATGTAGAGCTCACTGGGAAATACCCATGGCTCCGATACCCATCTTGTGTCAGTTAGAAGAAATCCCTGCACAAAAAAAGAGGTTAATTTTCAATGAAACGTTAAAGTACCGGCAGGAAAGAGCCCCCCCCCCCCAGGTGTTCACACCCCCTTGGCCACACCCTGTGCCTGTGAGTGTAGGGCTGTGCACCGAGCGGGGGTGTGCAGCCTCCCTGCTGTGATACCTGCCGAGGGGCAACCACTCAGCAGTAATTATTGACCTTTAATGTCTCCCCGCAGCACATCCAGACTAATTACACTGCACATTGTGGGCTCTTTCATCCTTTCATTTTTAGCCAGTTTGAAAATGAGGCCCCAGGGGGGTGTGAGCTGATCCACCAAAGAGGAGAAAACGCTAATCTCTCAGACTCTTCCAACACCCGCTTCTTTTTCTTACGAGCAGGATTTTTGACTTCGCTCTTCCGTCGTTCTTCTCTCTCCTTGAAGAGGGCGGGCTGCAGTGGGAGCACAGAGCTCGGTTTCGCAAGTCTTCCCCTGTGAGTGTTGACAGAGTTTAACGGGTGTGTTAGACAGAACAGGCTCCCGTCAGGAAGCAAATCTAATTGGACGGCGGCGGAAGGGAGCAGACACGGTTCTGCATAATGCATGCACTGCATCCGTTTTTAAGCAATAAGAACCCCAAGATATTTCTGCCTTGGTTTCCGATTTGGTTTTTCTTATGGTTTCTAATATTCTCAGATGGTTAAAGAAGCTACCTGCTGCTCCTAAAACCTTTGCCAAAGGTCATTTCCTTTTGCCGATCTGTGGGCACCAAATTGAATCCCCTCGAGTCTTACCTGGGGAGAACATGTTTTGAAAATTGGAACATAATTTTTGAGGATTTAAATAAACTAATTACAGAATGTTCTATTCTTATCCTATTTCTGGTATTAACATTTTTCAAGGTTGGGTTTGCTATTTTCTCCAAATCATGGGATACAGAGGAAAGGAAATTAGCCACTTCCCTGCCAACGAAGAATACCTAAAACAGAGAGAGAACAGCACGAACAAAATCTTCTCTCTTTGGAGTGGGGCCAGGATTAAATATGCAAGTCCCTAATCTTTTCCGGGGCCACGGGGTGCCCAAGTTTAAGCTGTAACAACCTTGGTGACGTAATTCATAGCACAGCTTTGGAAACTTCTGTCCCTCTGGTCAGGCAGGGACCATATTAACTGAGTCTTAGCAACCCCGCGGGCATTTCCGGCAGGCCTCGTACCACCCCTTCAGTCAGGGATGGCGTCCACAGTCGCTCTTCCAAGATGACTTTTTTGTTTTGTTTTGCTTGCATTTTCCTCAACCCGGATGGCAACCCAGTCCCAGTCAGGGTGGCCTAGAGCTGTCATTGTTCTCGAGAAGTCCATCGGGAGGCATCTAGATGGCATGTTGGTGACTGTCTGGTAGGATGAGAAGCCAGGCCCCACCCAGGTTAGACCCCTGAGACTTCCAGGGCTGGTTGTGCAGAAAAACGTGCCCAGAAGGGGGCTTGGCAGATGTTGTAAATGCACAGCTGGGCACTCTCCTTGGTGAAGTCACTGTATACCGAGAAGAAAGCCCACACAGTATTCTGATGATATAAAATGTTTCACCAAATCATATTTTTAAAAAGTTCTAGAAAAACTCATAGCAGTTTAAAAAGTCTTTTGTTCAATAGCAAGAAGAGGCTGAACGCGTCATTTGCTGTCTCAGGTCTGGTAGCTCCGTTGTCATCGGGTCTTGTCATCCTGGGCAAAGCACTGATTTAGCTGAGAGTCCCTGCCAGGTGTTGGCGTGGGGGGCGCTGTGGGCAGGACGTGCCCCCTTCTTCATCCCCATCAGCTCTGAGCTCTAAACTCGGGGGCTCCTCACCTCCAGGACTGTGCACCCGGACGAGCTCTCGTGGCCAGTGGGTGCCGTGGAATAAGCTGCTGAGCTCCCATTGCTGACCTGCCGTTTGTCCTTGCAGCCTGCTGGGAGCTTTTGCAATCTTGATTCTTCTCTCTGGCTGTCCCTCCTGGCTTTTTTCTAATCTGACACTGTGATTAGCATGTCTTCTGTATTTTCATCTAAGGCGCTAGTCAGTACTGGAATAGTGTCACATATTTACAGACTTCCGATAAATGCAACAGGCTTGTCCCTGACAGGCTATGAACGACACATGATGAAACAGAAAGGACTAGAAAGCAACCATTGGTACATTCATTCACCAAACAGACGCTTGTTGAGGACTTAATATATGCCCGGGACCCTGAGCAAAACAGGTGCAGCTCTCCCCTCGCAGACTCTGGAAAGGGAGGCGGGTGATGGGAGCCAGAGGACGGACCCCCTAAGTGAATGCAGACTGACAGCAGTGAGGGTGTGGCTGAGGGCGGGGCCGGGGCAGGAGGAGACCTGAACGAGGTCAAGGGGTCGGGAGCAGGTTCCAAGGGAGGGGCAAGCGTCACAGGGGTGCTTGTTGGGGCCACAGTTGAAGGCCTGATAGCACCAGAGGAGACGTTTCAAACAGAGAAAGGCAAAGAGCTAAGCTTGCGTGAGGGGAGGGAGGAGGAGTGGGCGGGGCCAGGGTCCCCGGCCCTCTGAGGGCAATGTAGGGACCTGGGGCTTTGTCAAGGGACAATGAGGAGCTAGTGCTTTCAGAGGGGTCCTGGTGAGGAGATCTGATTTGCAGAGACAGAGAGTGTTCTGTCTGTCTGTCTGGACAGCTGACTGGATGGAGGCAGGGTGGATGCAGGTCAGGTGGCATCAGGGAGCTTGGCTGGGAGTTGGGCTAGAGGTGGTGGCAGCGTGGGCGGGGCGGGGACCCAGCATGAGAGCTGTCTGTGGGTTCTTCACGGGCCTAGGGTTCCGATGAGTTGTCAAACTGGCTTCTCCTCTTCCACATTTTGACTTAGGTGGACACATTGTAGAATTTATCATTTAAGGCCCAAAATGTAGACAGTGTGCAGTGGCAGGAGGAACTGACAAGGAGTTGCCACAGTTCCTGGCCCCGCTGGGCTGCTTCCCCCTGCGTGGCCGTGGGCGCGTCACTTCACCTCCCTGCGCCCCAGTGTCCTCGCCCAGTCAAAGGAGCGAGGTTCCTCTCCAAGGCCCCTGTTGAAGACAAGGCCGTGGGCCGGGCTACTTGGGCTCTTTTCGCGCCTTCTCATGTCACGCAGACTTCCTGATTTCCTTCCACATGTTCTTTACCCCATGCCTGGGGCTACGTGTGGGCGGATTTTCAGCTTCCAAACTTGAAGCTTTTAAAATGTAACAACTTTGCCTGTAGGAGCATTAAAAACAGGGCGTGGGTGGTACTCTGGGTCTTACCCTCAGTGCCATGTGAACTTCCACCTCACTGACCCGAGAGATTTGGCGGAAGGTTGAAACAGACACACTGTGTACTGATATGTGGCAAAACCAGGTACAGGAATGCTCACGGGATACTGTTGATAAATGTCAAAGAACGAGATCAGAAAAAGCGTATCCGCTGTGCCGCATCCACGCAGCAGAATACTACACAGAGGTGAACATGAGTGGGCTGCTGCGATGGGCAGTATTGCGGTGGAGCTCACAAACAGTGTGAAGTGAGACACGTCCACTCAACAGGGTGCACTGTGGGCAATTCCGTTCGTATAAACTTCAGAGACGCGGATTGCTCAGTGGTTATGTCCGGGAATGACCAGTAGTGCCTGGGGCACACAAAGGGGAGCTTAGGGACCAATGTCACACTGCAGAGAGGCAGAGGGAGGGTCCCTGAGCTGTTCCAGGCCCCCAGCTCAGCCAGAGCCAGGTGGGGGGTGGTGACGGAGCAGGGCTGTCTTCTCTGGACAGCCTGCACCTTTGTGTTGGGTGGCTGGGCCCCTTTCTTCTTGCCGGCTCTTAGAGGGAGGGGGCCCTGGTCTTTAGCCAGCCTGCGAATGTTCCCGGGGAGGAAGAAGCCCAGAGGCAGGCAGCCAGGGCTTGGAGATTTCCAAAGCTCAGAGACCACTTCCAGCTACTCAAAACCCACAGACAGACAGATTGGTGACAGAGACAAGACAGCCAGTAAGAGTAGTTCGCTCTTTGGGGAGCAGCCCCATCTAATCCAGGCCTAAGGGTCCTGGCCGGCTGTTTCTGTGTCTGAAACTTGATGTCTTAAACGCATGTCCCTAAGCCAAAGACCAAGGCAGTCCTGCTGGCCTGCCCAGGACTGAGGGCGCCCTAGGCCGTGAGACTTTCAGGGATAAGCCCAGGCAGGTCCTGGGCTGATCTGCAGGTACTGGTCACCCCGTAATCAAATGTCAAGTTGGAAAGTTATTGAGCGTAGAAAGCAAGTCCCCTCAGTCATTCCAGTCGGCATCCTGCCGCCTCGGTCACCATTGCTAACTTCTCCATCTGAGTGGTCTTGTGGCAAAGACCTTTTGAGAAGCTTGAAGCCATGTATTTATTGGGTTGTTGTCTTAGCCAATGGGCACTGGAACTCCCAATGACATCTGTGCGACACAATATATGCTTGCTCTGAAAAAGGCGTTTGGGAACAAGGCGGAGTAAAAATAAGCAAACGCACAAACAGCACCAGAGCATGACGTGAGTCAAAAACCCTGGGAGGGACGACCCTTGGCCTCTGAGTTCTTCCATTGCCGAACTTGAACCCTGTGATGAATTGTAATGGACTGCCACGAAGTGCCCTGTGTTCATTAAAGTGAAGGAGACCGGAAACGTCACACACCATGAACACTGGGCTTGTGAATGATTGAGGTAATTTACAGCCATCTATCGCTGCGGGCTCAAACACTCCAGAGTCAAAAATCAATTTGAAGTGAGAGACGTGAGAGGCTGGGAGGGGGCGGTGTTTTCCTCCGGGCTCAGGCCTCGGGGGCCCGTGCTGTTCCGTGTGGGAGCCTGGTCCGGTCCTCCGCCCAGGCAGCCCGGTGGAGACGGGATTCAAAGGCCAGCCGTGCTCTACCAGCCCCTGACAGGCTTTAATGAAGAGATATACAGTGTCTGCGAAGTGTGTGAGGGAACTCTGATGATGCTTGTGGTTTTGTATATGGTTATGGTAAATAACTAGCCTGCTGATTGTTGTGGTCTGGCCTTTGCTGGGAGCACGGGACCCCCGGGGACCGTTTAACCTAAATCACCCGCACCTACCGGAGAGCCTGGCCTCGCACTCACAGCACACGGGCCGGGGCGGGGCTGCCGGGCCTGCAGCCCACCGCCCCACCCTGCGCGCCCACTCTCTCCCCAGGGGAGGGCTGTGCAGTTGAAGAGGCTTCGGCAGCTGAGAACCGTCTGCCCGGTGGGGTTGTCACTCGGCATTTCCCCGTTCCCCTTGGCTGGTTCTCGGAGATGCTCTCAGCAAATGAGCCCACGTGGGAGGAGAGGCTGACTGCCGAAGGCCAGCAGGGCTTGCTGCCCTCGCGGGGGTGGCACCTTCCCATCCTGACAGGCGGTCAGCCCGAACCAGAGCCACCGCGACGGTAGTCTCCAGCTCGGAGCGGAGCTGGGACGCTGTAAAAGACCGATCCCTCTGGAGGAAACACAAGAGCTCATGGTCTTGGTCCAGTTCAGCATAAAAAAAGCAGTTGCCACTTTGAGCAGCTTGGGACCAGGACTCCTGTCAGCCTCCTGCCGAGCACAGGGGAGGTCAGAACGGGGTCACGGGGCTTCCCTGTGGTCAGACTAGTGTGGAGAAGACGAGATAGTTGCCTTCCCACACCCCGCAGAAATGAGCAACTCTTAGGCTTAACGAAGCCTTGTCTTGTCTTCGTGTTCACTGTCCCTGCAAAAGCAAAGGCGCGGCCGTCTGGAGCCAGGGAAGACGATGGTGCGCCCAAGGACTGCTTCCCGCCCCCTCCTTCCCTTTGCCCCTTCTGGCAGGCTCCAGGAGAGGTGCTGCTCCCAGCATCTCAGATGACGCGTTTTCCATGCTAACCCCGTGCTGCTTCTCCACAGCCCGGGGGGCTGCCCTACTGGATCCCAGGTTGGAGAGTTAGGGGTGCAAGAGGCTCTGTAGAAGCACAGGCGTTCTTTTCCTCTACTGCATCGAGCCTTCGCCAGAGGCCCGTGCCCTGAGCCTTTGCTCCCCCCACTCGTGACAGAGCAGGGCGAGCAGGAATGAGGCCGCCCCGCCTGCTCCTGGGATTGCTGCTTAGTCCTCTGCCCTCTGCCCAAGCGTAAGCGAGCAGGGGACCTGCTCCGAAGTCCAGACCTCTGTGCCTACACTTTCTCGCATTTTTACAGATCCTGTTCCAGCAACGTCACTTTAAGAGACTTAAAAAAAATGCTCTCTGGACTGTCCATAGTCCAGGACACACTGATGTTTCTCTTGGTCAGGAAGTCCCAGGGAAATGACACAGAGGCACCGGTGGCACCAGGGGGACCTTGTCTCAGCTCGGGGGCAGAGCGCTGGCAGCCCCGTTGCACCCACCCGCGGCCCACACAGAGTGGAGCCATTGAGCGCCGCCCAGTCCACTGTCACTCCAAGTGTCCTTTATGATCAGTGGGAGGAGATACTCGGATGTGAATGGAATTTGATGACTGTCTGCAGAAATGGCTCCTGAGAAGGCTCCTGCAGAGATGGCTCCATACGTGGCAATTGTATTTTTCCTGACTCTTTTCCCAGCCAGCGGGCTGGGACATGTGTCCTGGGAGTTTGTGTTGGGGCAAGTCTTCAAGAGTTCTTTGTCTGGAAAGGGTGGCAGGGTGTGGCGGCAGGGTTGCCAATGAAGGAGGGGCAGCCTCCCGGGGAGACTGCCCCTGGGAAAGCCTGCGCTCGGTGCACAGGGCTGGGAGACGACTTTGAACCAGGGTGTGTGCCAGTCACGTGCCCAGCGGCGCACCTTACAGGAGAGAAGACTGCAAGTAGCTTACTGAGCCGACTCCAGCGCCCCAGGAACAGTGTCTCATGTGTTTTCCAGTGACTGGTGCGGGTGTATGTACCTGTGGGATCTCAGCTCTACCCAGGGCAGCGGGGGTAATAACTGGAGACACAAGGAGGCCCCACGGATGGATGGGGCCGCTCCGGGAGGCAGCCCTGTTCGGTGGGAGGGAAGATGAGCAAGTGCTCTCAGAGCGGGGTGCAGGAATTCACTGCTTGGAGCTAGGTGACAACATCAGCAAAAAATGTGTCATTTGCTTCATTTAATCTATAGAGAGATTTTTCATCTGACAACTAATTGTTTATCAGTGTGCCAATATGTTTTGACAAGGCAAAAAGTCCTAACATTTTTCAAAGTGAATGCACCCAGAGAAAGACTGGAGGACTAGATGCATCTGGTCTCTGCAGCATTTTACAGCAGAGACACATTGAAATTCGCCCGAATAGCCTGTGAGACGGGTTCACGTCCCTTGCTAACCTCCATACTTAAAAAGGCTGCCATAGCAAGTTATGTAATTACGTGAAAATTTGCTCCCAGTGTACGTAAAAACAAGTTAGAAAAGTATATGTTGTATATATCAATTTTATAAATACATTCAGAGAAAAGATTAGAAAAATATATACAAATATTAAGTAATTAATCTATCAGCAAATCATTTTAATTTTCCTCCGAATCCTGCAAAGAACCGTAACCAAAAGCTTTTAAAATAAAAGAAACAAAATTTCTAGTTTTAAGTGATTTTTGATAGTGGCTACCGTCAATGACAAATCAGGCACGGAGACTTGGCCTGCTCTCCGTGGCGCTGATGTCGCCCCCAAGGGGGAAACAGGCCCTCGGGGTGCAGTGCCCGGCCTGTGAGTCCTGAGCTCTGTCTTTCTTGAAGGCTCTGCAAGGGAGGGAGCGGTCCATTCGTCTCAGCCCCCCTCCCAGGACACACAGACGTGTATTAAGCAGGATGCCACGTGCCCTGTTGAAACCCCAAGTCCAGGAACCTCCCGGATAGGGATCTCTGAGCAGAAGCCTTTTGGGGCCGCTCCAGGGGCTCCGGCTGTGGAGGGATAATTGCAGGTTCCCACTTTGAACAGCAGAGCCTGATAAAGTTTGTAACTATTTAGATCGAAATCTGAGAACTCTAAACAATTTATTTACAAAGAAAGACACAGATAGGTTTTAACTACCTCATAAATCGGCTCTCCTTGACCACAGAGACAGCAGATAGGAGCTTCTTGCGGGAATCAATTAGCCCTGGGCCGGGCTTGTCCCTGGGGTGGGCCTCTGGTGGAGGGCTTTCATAACTCCCAGAGGGGCTGAGCCGCCATCAGCTCTGCGCTGAGCAAGGACAAGCTCTGGGGCTTCACTCTGAGGCTGGGGTAGGTGCTCCTTGGGAGTGCTGTTGATGAACCTGAGTAGACACACTGGGTAACTGCTAGAACAGACTGCTAGGGCCAGGGAATCTCAGTCTCGGCACGAACGATGCTGGGCTGCGTCTTCTTCGCTGTGGGGCTGTCCTGGGCCTTGTAGGATGTTCAGCAGCATCCCTGGTACCCGTTACCCACTAGATGCCAGGGGCACCCTTCCAGTTGTGAAAACCAAGAAAGTCCCCCAACACGGTCAGATCGCTCCTGGGATGGGGTCAGTATCCCTTGCACCCCATGCCCCTCCACGACCTTTGAGAGCCGCGGCCGTAGGCAAGGACAGTCCTTGGGTTATTCGGTGCAGTTTTTCAGGGGTTAATTTTTTTTCTAAGTGCAGATTGATATTTGGATATCATTGCCTTCTCTCTCCTCAGCCCGTTCTGAGTGCCCAGCTATACGATTACATATTGGCTAATTCTTCCATCTTTAACCTGAAGCTTTGACAGGAAACAGCTTTTATCTTCTCTGTTACATGGAGGGGGGTGGGAGGGGTTTGAATATCTATTGCTTTGCATGCAAATTTTAATCCTTCAATCACCTTCCCACAGCTACAGGGGGCATGCTGAGACGCCACCAGCCGTTCCAGACTTGACCTCAGGCCTATGAAGGGACTGGAGGAAACCCGGAGAGGTCGTTTCCTTCCCCCGCAGCCATAATGTGCAGGTTTCAACGCAAGATAATTTCAGGGGTGACTCAGTCTGTCAGCTCAGCAGGAGCAGGAGGCGCTCCCATCCGCAGTCCGTCCGCCCTGCCTGGGTCTCTCCTGTAAACGGCCTTTTTTACTCATTTACCTTTTGCGTATTGTTTTCCAGGCTCAGTTTTCTTCTTTTTATTGGGGAGGGGGGTGGTTTGTGGGAAAACTTCATTGGGTGCCAGTTTTCTTTCTTTTTCAGACAGGGCAAAATTTAAAAAGCTCAGTATTTTGGCAAATTCTGCGATAGAAGGAAACAAAAGCATCCCTTCATTTTGAGTAGCAGTCGTTAAGCAGAGCTGACACTTGCTTTTTCTCCCCGAGCTGTCGGGGGGCTGTTCTGTCCACACTGTGGGCACGGGCCGTTTCCAGAGACGCTGCTTCTCCGGCGGAGATGGCTGTGCATGCGTGTCGCCTCCGCTCACGGTGAACACGGTGCCGTAAATCACAGGTCTCCAGTTTTCTTCTGGCTGTCTCGTCATTTCTCTGGGAAGGGCCATGTCCTGCTGGGTATTGCCTTCACGGCAATGCGTAGAAGCACACGCCAGACCCCAGCCTGACCGGAGGGCAGTGAGCTTTTCCACGCTTCTCAGACGCAGCATTGTACGTCACGTGAAGATTTTTTCCAGTGTTCGCTCTCCGCACAGAACATTTCCGCACGTGTGACACAGCCAGATCACGAGAGGCAAGTAGAGTCTGCCATCTAAAGCCACCTTCACTGAGGACCGGACCCGGCTGAGAGGAAGAAGAGCGAGGGCAGCGTCCCTCTGTCTTCAGAATTACAAGGTGTGAGAGATGGCCAGAGCCTGAAAGAATCCCTTATCCAGCCTGATTGTTTTTCAGATCAAGAAACTGACATGAAGGAAGGGAATTGTTCCCCCTGAAGGAGCTGGGTAAGGGCAGGGTTGGGACAAGAACTTGACCCACTGACTCCCAAGTTCTTTGCACCGCAGTTCATTGCCTGTCTGCAGCCCAACCTGGCGTGCTTCTGCCCCAGGGCCGTTGCCTCAGCGGCTCTCTGGCCCGTGGTAGTCTTCCCCCAGATACCGCCCTCACTCACCCAGCCACTTCCTTTAGGCTTCTGCTCCGGTGTCCTCTCCTGGGAGACCAGCCTGCCTACGGTAGCAGCCCTGCCTGTCCCCCTTCTCTCTGCTTACTTGCTCTTATCGTAGTGTTTACCTCTGTATGGCACTATTTTTATTTGCCAAGCAGGGCCCCAAAAGCATCTGCTGAAGCTAGATCATAGATGTTTGGGTCGGAGAAGGAAGGTCCTGCTACGTACCTGCAAAAATGTGGTTATAAAGAACTTAGAAATGGTTTAAAATTATGAAAAAATGGGAATCTCATAAGTGATCAAAGAAACACAGATGAAGTGACAAGATGCCACCATCGTGCCAAGAATCCCAGTGAGCTACATTCGCCAAGTCAATTTTTGTTGTCTCATAGCTTATCCCTCCGTGTTCCTGGGATGACAACAAGCCCCTGTGTGTGTGTGTGAGAGAGAGAGAGAGAGAGAGAGAGATTGATTTTAAGGAATTGGCTCATGCGATTGTGGAGGCAGGCAAGTTCAAAATCTGCAGGGTGGCTGGCAGGCGGGAGCCCCAGCGAATTTAATGCATCACACAGAGGCAAAGCAGGTTAAATACAACATTTTACCCCTAGCAAGAGAAGAAAACCTTAGAAAACATCTGTTTTGTGTTCTCTGCATAACGCAAGACCCTGTGATTTCCATGACATGAAGTAGAAGAGTGGAGTGAGGACAGAAGAGGCTGAGATGCAGGCAGACCTGCACGGAGGAAATGAGCAAGGCTTGCAAGGCAGCTAGAATTGCAAACGGGCAAATAAAACCCGTGTTAGACATAGTAAGATATAGAACCAACGCTGTAGAAACCCGAATTGATAATATCAAATTTGGGACACGTGTTTAGACTACTGGGGAAGTAAGGGGATGAATAATGAAAGGGATGTGGATGATTGGGTCGATACAGAAGGTAGATTCATAACTATTAAAGGGAGAGATTCCAGTGGAAGATGATAGGTAGGTAGGTCCATTGATCAAAAGTTCATAGGAAAGTTAGGTGGCTTGATATAGAAGATGAAAGAGAAATGAATAGAGGTAGAGAGAGGAGAGGGAGACAGATGTAGAAGAGAAGGGGATGGATAGGTACTGAGAATAAGGATTTTCAATATTCCGGTTCAGGAGGGGAAGAGTGTCCTTTGGTCACAGGATGATGAGGTCAGCAGAACCACTTTTAACCCTCCCTGCACTGATCTTGGATGACACTGTGTGAGTTTGCTGCCGTGGAAGGCCGGCGGCCGGCGGATCAGTGACAGACTGTGCCTCTGCAAGTCGGTCGGCAGCAGCCACGCTCTGCTGACCCTGCTGCCGGGGCCGACGGTCAACCAGCTCTCCAAATTCTGCTCTCTCGGATTCTGGTTTCGACAATTCCTGAGCCCTGTATTTCTCTAAACCCTCTGTAAAACCTTTTCAAAAATGGTAAGAAAACAGAAGTGACTGTCTGGTAGACAGATCAGGGAAGACTTTTTTAGGCATAAATTAAGCTTTAAAATTACCAAAAAAATACAGATAACAATAAAAAATCAAAGACATTTGAGTATCACAAACCCATAAGCAGCACTGTTAGGCAGACAAACTAGAAAATCATGTACATCAAATGTAACAGACAAATCAAATCAGGGTTAGTAATTGAGGGGAGTCGAGTCTGCCACCCTAAAATATGCCTTTTGGGGGGCCATCAATTATTTTAAGCTTGTTATTTTTAAGAAACAAAAGACTCAGAAAGAACCTTTGACTGACCCCCTAGCTGCCTAAAAGAGCTGGCATGGAGGACCCGCTCTTAGGAGGGAGGTGTCGTCACAGCTGTGGCTCAGCGTGAACTGGTGGGGGACAGACCGGGGAGCCGATTCCGAGGGTTCTACCCCACTGGTGGTTTGGAAAGTCTCTCCTCAGTCACCAGACTCCTCCCCCTTCCAAATCATGTTTCTTCCCCTCCCCATCTTTCCCTCAAGCCTAACGACACCTTTTACTAGCAAGCGTAACAGACTGTGCCTGCCGAGGGTGGAGCAGGGGCGCTGCACCTCGGCTGTGCACTCTGGCCTTCCTGCTTCCTGGTGGGTGCGTGGCGCTTCCAGAACTCTCTTCCCCACAGCCGTGGCTCAGCCACTGAGTCCCGATTCACACGATTCGCACGCCATCCAGAGCACACACAGGAACGCGACTCAGACACGGGCCCGTCTCCTCAGCTGCAGGCAGGTTCAGGAGCCTGTTGGGACCCCTTTTCTCATTAGAAAACAAGGTGATTGGCTAGATTCCAGGCTATATGTACTGTTTTTATAATCACACACACACACACACACACATAAACATGAGTGTGTTTGCAAACAAAAACCATTCTAGTGGCAGGAGAAAGTCATCATAATAGAAAGCTACGCAAAGAAAATAGCATGGACGTTGTATCAACAACATGAGCCTCTCTTTTAAAAAAGGTTACAGAAAGACGACATATGTGTAAGGAAATTCTTCTGGTGTTTCTTTTGGATTGTGGGAGTGCGGATCTCTGTTTCCTTCTTCACACTCTTTCTGTGCGCCCCAAGTTGTCTGTCAGGAGTCAGACGAAGGAAGCCTGTGACGTGCAGAATGGGGTGGGGTGGGTGGGGTAGAGGTAACGGCAGCAAAGAGAATTCTAGAGTTGATCTTGGAAAAAAATCCCCCTACACGAAGACTGGCTTATGTATTACGCCCTCCGGAGGCCACCCCCACCCCGATCAGCAGCTGCGCCCCCGAGGGGATCTCCCCCAGCCCCACTCGGCAAATGGGGCAGCTAAGACCTAGGCCGATCCTGTGGGGTTCCTGCAGCCACACATCTGGTGCTCGGAGGAGTGGACACACTGCTATTATCGACTCTTCAGCTGTCTCCTGGAGGCGGTGAGGCCGCCACTGACTGGGCTTGCGGAATCGATGGCGAAGCAGCGTGTGATGGAGCGCTTGCAGGAATTTCCCCTGGGTTTAATTCGGGTCCAGCGTGTCTGCGACCCGCGGGGACCGCCGTCTCTCCTGCCCTGGAACATGAATGGCTCCTTCTGTGCATGGCAAAGCACCCTCGAGGGTTTCAGTGTTCTCTCCACGTGCAACCGTAAACCCGTGGAGGTGTGGGTTTCCTCCTCCCTGCGCCCGCCCCACTGTCAGACATCCTGGCCTTTCCCCCGTCATCTGCTGGGCGCTCAGCTCTCCACAGGCCGGGATGCATGGAGGACCCAATGGTCCGGGAGGGAGGGGTCGCAGGGCTGGCTGTGGTTACAGCACTAGGCCCCGCTCCCCCAAGCCTTGTCTGCTGGAAGGACGCAGCACATGCCGGGCAGCCCCATGGTGGGCCGCGCCCCAGCTGGACTGCAGGCCGCCACACTCGGCAGAACCCAGGGCCCTTTGTTCTTCCGGAGAAAGGAGCCCATTGGCACTCGCAGGTCTTGTGTCCTGGAGAGCCCAGGGTGTCGCTTCATTCGGCGCTTGAGTTCAGTGCGCTGCCGAGCTCGGAGTGCTTCTTTGGGGTTGTCCTCTTCCCTCTTGCATTTCCTGCCTGCCTTGGGTGGCCCAGGACAGCACGTACCCACGCACACTGGTGAGGGGAAGTGACAGTTACACTTCATTTATGTGACAAGTGCTCCTTCTGCCAAAAGCTGTCAGGTAATCGGGGCATAGGTACTTTGAGTTTTCCATTCGGTCCGCACTGAAGCTGTCTGGGAAATGGCTTCATGTTCCCTCCCAGTGTGCCTGAGGAGCGCGTCTCAGAGGGGTCACACAGCCCGACGGTGGGCAGAGAGTGAGGCTGTTTTCATTATCAGTAGAACTCAGTTGGCTGCTGTGTCCAAAGGGGCGACTTGAACCTGGAAAACCCTGAGTGAGGCTAGCTCGAGGGCAGGAACTGGGAGCACTCTCAAATTCCTGCCAGTCTGGGAGCAGCCGCTGAGGGTAACCGAGCCGCTCGCTGGTCAAGCCAGAGTTCCTCAGCTACAAAGTGGCAAAGGCTGGACTTGAACTCAGGACGGACTCTGTCTCCAAATCACGATCTTTCCAAATTGTTTGCTACCTTTGGAGTTCAGAGCCGAGACAAAGGGTCTTGGGCTCAGTGTCTGGTGAAACACGACCCTGGGCTCCAGTGTTTCCGGTCCTTCACTTCTAGAGCGAGTGAGGTGGGTGGGGGCACCACACCACCAGCCTTCGCACAGCACGCCCCCCCCCCCAGCTCCCTGGCCCTGCACTGCTTCTCCGTGAGGCTTGCAGAATTTCCAGAGTGCAGTTCTGGGGCCCAAAGGTGTGGGTGTTCGGGGTACTTTTTGACTTTGCAAAGCAGGTTTCAGAAAATACACCCCTTTCTGCATACACACACACACACACTCACTCACTCTCTCTCTCTCCTCTCTTTCTCTCTCTCTCTCTCCCTCTCTCCCTCTACCTCTCCCTCTCCCTCTCCCTCTCCCTCTCTCTCCTCAAGACCATTCCACCTGCTGGCAGGTCCGGGCTGGGGCCTCTTGAAGTGCTCCCAGAAGGGTGGGCGTGGCCTTGTCACTAGTCATTTCTGAAGTGTTGGCGTGAACAGGAATTTGGGGGGATCAGGTAGTGCAGGGGGAGAATGGGAAAACTGACAACCACTTGTGTTCTGCAGCAGCTGGGAGAGCAGTCACCCCCTCTGCCCTCCCCAGGTGTAAGTCAGCGCCCTCTCAAAGGACCCGCCTTGGTTTCCATTGCCGGTCAGGATCCCCCCACCTCCCCTGTGCCTAGGAGCATGAAGGCTGGTGCGGAAAGAGGGATCCCTGCCTCTCGACTCCTGGGCCTGGGGCACCCCTTACTGGCCATGGAGGCGAGCCCTCCTCGCCCCACTTCACACGTCCTCCCAGGGCCCTGCGGGGGGATAGAGCCCGTGAGCTGGGTCCTCTCTGCCTCCTTTTCGACAGCATCCTTTTTCAAACACATTTCCCTCACGGCGGGCTGCAGTTCGTCTCCCTGCTTGACTCACAAAACGAGTCAGCTGTCCTCAGGCTCCAGGGACACCCCTCCCCGGGGCTTTGCTGGCCGAGACTGGAGGGTGGCTGGACTCGGGCAGGACCCTGGCCTGCCCCCTCCATCTTTGTGTTGCATTCTCTCAGCTTCTGTGCCTGTCTCTGGGTGGGGGTACCCTCAGCAGCACCGTCCGATGAGCTTGGGGCCTTTCAAAGGCCCGTCGGCTCCGGGCTACCTGCGTCACCAGAGCCAGCCACTCTGTATCACACACACACAGGGGACCTTTGTTTCATCCCAGCCCCCCCCTCCCTGCAAGTCAGATGCCGCCCAACCGACTCTGGTTGGAGGGAGAGGAGGAGGGTAGGTGGTGTCTGCTTACATTTGGGGGGAGAGTCTGCTAGGTTTCATAATACCAGTATGTTCTTTGAAAAGATTTTAAGTATCAATTTTGTAGCATCACTAGTAATAAAAACACTCTTTTATTTATTTTTAAGAATTGGGAGACATTGAAGAAGAATAAATGCAAAATGCTTGTTTTCTGACCAACTTTCAAATTCACCATAAAGATGCCAGAACTTCCTAACCGGCTAGTATGTAGTTTGTTTCACCTGGTCAAGGCTAAGGCTCGGAAAACAAAGCCAAGCACATTTGCTGGAGATGTCCAGCTTACTGAGCTCCCCGATTCCCCGGAGAATCTCTACATGTGACCGCTAAGTTGTCCTCATCGCTTCTGTGAAAGGAAAACTGTCAGGGACTTCACGGCACACGCAGGGGTAACCCTTCTCCGACTAAAGAATGCGCGGCATCACAATAAAAATGTGGCCCTCCTGTGAAATGCTATATAGTTACCTTCTGATTTAATATTGACTTTCCCTTGGGAAATCCAAACTACTGACGATTTACCATAAGCTGGAAAGGATGAAATCCCGTGGAAGGTGATTGTGGTTAGAAATATAGTCACGTGGTTCCTTTGGTGGCAGCCGTGGGCAGAGCTTTCTCTGCCTGGCTGTGCTTTTGGCGGAGTGGTGGTTTTAGTCCAGCCCTTGGGCACCGAGATGATGGGTAGATAGGCCTGGATGAAAACAATAGCTCTGGTGTCATGCTCAGGCCTCGTGGTTGCCACAGTGTGAGGTCTTCGTTAACGAAGCATCCCCCCCTCTTCACTTTCACTACTGAACGTTTGCAAAAGCCTCCCTGAAAAAATACGCGGGCAGAATTGGTATCGGGAAGGCTCAGCATCTCCTATAACTGATCCTCCAACACTTCGTGCCAAAGATGGGGGGCGGGGTAAGGGGCTCAGGGAGAGAAAGGAAACTCCCAGCAACGTGTCTTCCTCAGGGGCCAGTTTCACCTCCTTTGAGGCTCGAGGTCAGAGGGCAAGAGTGACTTCCAGCCTCTGTCACAGGCACGGGCAGGAAGAGTCACGGGCGGGCGTGTATGCACGTGTGTGCCCATGTGTGTGCGAAGTGCGTTTAAAGCACATTTACTCTCAATGCTGTTCCCAAACACTTAAGAACAGTTTTACTTTGCTGGCACGAAAAGCTGGGGAGATCGAAAGGCTCAGCAGCTTTTATGACTAGCGATGCTGAAATGCGGAAAGAAAAGAATTCAAGGGGTTTCCTTGCCGAATCCCCGCTCTCTGGGGGTTAGGGAGGGTCAGTGAATGAATCCAAACCGAGTCTGGACCGTAGTTGGAATTACAGAGGGAAGGGGGACGTGTCTTTTTGGAGCGAGCTGTGCATGAGGACATCAAAACAGGAAAAGCATCAAAACTGTTCTTGGGCCAAAATGAAACTTGGGTCCATCAGTTTTGAACAAAGATAAGGAAAGAAGCAAATTGCGATTCTGGGACAGTTTGGGACAATAGTTATTAAGCACTGACGTGGGCTGGCGTTGCTGAACCATGAGAGATACCAAGGAATGAAGCAGTAGCTCGGGGTCTTGTCTGGAGGAAGCCCTCTGCCTCCCACTTGCCTTTTCTATGCACACTGCCCGCCTCCACCTGGCGACAAGCCACAGGACATCTATTAGCATATATTAAAATAAAAGGCGTCACCCGGAATCTCTGTGTTAGTTGGGGCCAGTCCAGCACCCTTGGGAAGCCAGAATCTGCCAAGTTTATCTCTCTCCTGGAACTGAGACGTTTAATCAATGACATTTGCTTTGCCAAGGTTGTAAAAATAAAACAACTCTCCCAGTGCTAAGCCCTTACTTTGGTTCCAGTGCTTCGTCGGTGATCAAAGTATGGAGAGCCAGGGTCTAAAGCAGCAGAAAGTAAATGCATGTGCTTGGGGTGCGCCGCAAACCTCAGTGCAGACGCAGAGCGGACGGCACTGTGAACGGGAGGTGGTGTGCCCGCCTGAGCCCCCAGCTAAATGTGGTATCCTGGCGATTTTCAGTCTCACTGAAATCTCCTGGCTCCATATTTATTTACTAAGAGCAGTGGGATTTTCTATGCTCTGTACCCACGCCAGTTAAACCACAAACATGTGCGTACACACATGTATGGAAACTCTTTTACTCGGGACTTTCAGCTTTGTATCCCAACATTTACATGTTGTTCATCGCAAACTTCCCAGTGTGGGGACACAGCAGCGACCCCCCAGTGATGAAGACGCATCTCCATGTCCTGTATTTAAAAGCCATTCATCACCGTGAGTTACTCTCGGCGGGCCGCGGCGACAGCTTGCCCATACGTCATGCTCACTGTGCATTAAGTGTGAAGGGACTTTGCTCCTGGGACCCTGCATCCGTCCCTCTTAATAGACTAGGCAGGCTTTGATCGTCACCTTTTATTCTGTGAGACAGGCTGTTCTTTGTATTAGACTGTGTGACGCGGCTTCACGGAAGCAGAGAGAGGGAGGCGTAGCTCTTGGACGCACAGGTGGCACCAGCTCCCAGTGGGGTGTGCAGCCCAGGTAGCTGGGGAGCCCCCGGGGCTCTGAAGCTGTGAGCTGCACTGCTGGGCTGAAGGGCTCCGCAGGGCACACGCCTGTGGGTCCTGTCAGTCCCTGAGCTCTGTGTGCTCGGCCTCCAGAGTGGAGGACCGTTGGACATAGTAACTCCACTTCTGTCTCCCACCCGTTAAGATTAAATACAGGGAGGAGGCAAGGATGCATTATGCATGATTGTTTATGATGGAAGCCAGAGCGCTTCTGACGGCTCTCTCTTTCCATACCTGCTCTGGGTTGGGGGGCGGGGAGAGAGAGAAGGAGAAGGAAAAGTGTGGGGAGAAGAGGTCGCTGGGAAGAAGCTGCCTGTGGCCAAGGTTTGAAGATTCTGTCTGAGAGCAGCAAACTGTGGCTCCTGCCCAAGAGGCCCTGCTGTGACTGGAAAAGCAGGGGCGGGGGCTACTTCAAGTTCAGGGGGTATTTTCCATGTGAAAAAGGGGCGGGGAAGCCTATTGTAACTCTAACTGACAAAAAGAATAGGCTTATTTTTCTCACATTTTTTTATTGTTGTTCAAATACGGTTGTCTCCATTTCTCCCCTTCTCTCCCCCCACCCCAGCCATCACCACTTCCCACCCTACAATAGGCTTTTTCGGACGTCTGTGGACCTAAAAACAACACTCACTCTCTAGTCTCTCATGAGCTGAAGGGGAAACCCTCAGGGTGATTCCTTTGAGAGAGAAAAGAAAGCTGCGATGCACTGTGCCCACGCCCTGTCCCTGACGTGTGACAGGCACTTTGCTTTAAAGCCACTGACGCAGGCGCCCAGGTGTCCAGTGCCGGCAGGCCCTCTGCAGAGGTGCCGCGAGTAGTGTACGCTGGTCTCAGGCAGACACCTTATATGTGCAGCATCGCCCACGGCTTTGCGGGGAGCCCTCCCGCGACTTCAAGCTGCATTTTGTGCCAGAGCCCCCAGGAAGGTGTGCCAGTGGCTGCAGGCCACATCCCGTGGGCCTTGGGGTTCTCCTGTGTCCCTTGGAGGGACGGGTGGCTTTGCGGGAGTGGCATGAAAGGAAGGGAGGATGTGTGGGAAGTTCGTCTAGCCCAGGGGTGATTAAAAGATTACAAGTTGTGTTTTGTCTGAGGGGCTCCTGTGGTTTTCGATGTCATTCCCGTCTAAGGCTGGCTGCTGACTGAAGAGATGGGAGGCAGAGTAGCCAGGAGCATTTCTAAGATCGGAGGCAGGTGGACCCAAATCTGGGTGCCCGGGGCCCGCCTCGCTCAGGAGGGGGCATGTACTTGTCTGGGCTTAGCCTCCGACCGTGGAGGTGGGGGGAGCCTTTGGGAGCAGCTGCCTCGGTGGAATGCTGGGGTTTGGCTTTGACGAGGGGTTGCTGGGTGTGCAGACTAACAGGAGTGGGCTCGGACCTGCCTGTCACGTGGGTTCAACCTGGACTTGGAGGAAGGCTCCTGCTGGCATGGCCCAGGTCACACAGGCCTCTGACAGGCCCTGGAGGAGTCACATGTACCTCGAGGTGTCCCTGTAACTCAGAAGCCCCCCGGCCCTGCTGACAGTGGCCACTGTGATCTGTGACTGGCGGGGGTGGGGGGGCAGAGACCGGAAACCCCCCACTCTCAACACATAGGCCGTGCAAGGAGCAGTTTTCCTCTTGTCCCTCCCACCCCTCTTTCTCCACCGGAGCTTTGTTTCCGTGGCTCTAACAGGACCACTGTGGGTGGGACTAACTCTCAAACCTCCTGTCTCCTGAAAAGGGAGGTAGCTGACAATGGCAAGCAGGTAAGCGTTCTGCAGTCCGGCGGCTTCTTGCAGAGCTAAGTGCAGGCTTAAGCCCTGGGGTCAGCAATGGGCTCCTTGTTCCCCCCCAAAAAGCTGACAACCCCTGTCCACACAAACACCAGCAGCTTTATTCCTAATGACCGAAATTGGACAGCACGCCCTTCCTTAGGTGAGTAGAGACACCGCATCGTAGCCACACGGTGGACTGGCACTCCGCAATGGAAGGAAATGGGCTATTAAGCTATGAAAGGCATGGAGGAACCTTACGTGCATGTTGCCGAGGGAAAGAGCCAATCTGAAAAGGCGAGTGCTGTACGGTTCCCACTCGAGGACACCTGGGAAAGGTGGCATGCCGGAGACAGGGGAGGCTCCGTGGTGGCCAGAGTTTGGGGACGGGGTGGTGAGTGGGGCACCGGAGGCCGTAAGACAGGGTGATACTGTCGTGCTGTGGGGGACATGGCATCACACGTTTGTCAAAACCCATGAAATGTGTGGCACGAAGAACCACCCTGACGTGAGCCGTGGGCCTGGGGGCACAATCACGGGGCAAACCTGTTCAAGTGTAACACATGTACCGTCCCAGTGCAAGGTGGTACTAACAGGGAAGACGTGAGGCGGGGGGAGGGCGTCTGCGGAGACCTCATACTTCTGCTCTGTTTGTCCATAAGCCTGAAATTGCTCCAAAAAATAATGAAGATGTAAAGAAATAAATCCGTTAATTTAATAAAAAACACTTGAGAGGGGGGAGGTGGTTGGTCCCACTGGCCTTTGACTGGGTGGGATGGGGCGAAGTGGCCTGGGGCCAGGAGGACTTCCTGGAGGAAGCGCCAGTGGGGCTGAGACCCGTCAGTGGGAGGCTGAGGTGAGTTCTGTGAGATTGGGAAGCCCGGAGGCTGGGGCTTGGGAAGGGAACGTGGGAGATTCCAGGCGACTAGGGAGCAGCGGGTGGGAACCTGGAAGACTGGGTCTGCCTTCAGTTTCACCCTAAGGGTGGGAAGCAGAGCAGCGGCATACCCAGGCTGTGGGCTGTGAGGACGCACTGGGGACGGCGGGGTGACCCAGGACAGCGGAGGACAGAGCTGACCTGGCAGTGGTCGGGTGGGTCAGGAAGCAGGGGAACAGCAGGAGTTCGGGGCACAAGGGAACGCGGATTGTTCCCTTTGGGCAGTTTTGACACAGATGGGACCTCTCTGACGGTCGCTCTTGTACCCACGCAGTCCTGTTGAATGAATACATTCTTCAAGAAGCAAAGTTCAGCCAGATTATTGCTTTTAACAGCCTTCCTGATTTCCATGTCCAGCTAGAAGTTCTTTATCCACTGTCGCTGTTCTGCCCTCAGAAGACGGATGTGTGTTTATAGGCATCCCTTATTTTTAAAGTGGATTGCCAAAAATCCTTATGGACAGCTCAGTGAATAGTAGATTGTTCTGGAGGCTAGGACTGCACCACCCTGCTGTGTGGCCCCTGTGGCCCCGGGACACTTGGAAGGTGACAAGTCCAAATTGAGATGTGCTGGTGGGTTTTGAAGATTTTGTAGCAAAGAGTGTGAAATATCTGATTAATAATTTTATATTTATGACATGCTAAAATGACATTTGGGGGCTATGTTGGTTCGAGACTATGTTCTTAAAATTAATTTCAACTGTTTTTCTTTTTTTCTTTCTGTTAAGGTGTGTTAGTTTTTAAGGCTCCATAAGAAAATACCACAAACAAACAAAATACCAGCAACATAAATTTATTTTCTCATAGTTCTGGAGGCTGGATGTCCCCGATCAAGGTATCAGTGGTTCCGTCCACTGAACGGACCCTGAGTGGCAGCCATCCGGGCCTCTGAAAGAATTTGCAGGATACAGTGAGAAATGAAAATATGGGGCCTTTTGTTCAAATATTAAGTATTTCGGGGTGGTAACCGATCAGCATCACTCTAAGGCTGGGGCTATCCTGAACACAAGACCCTGTGTGACCACACAGGTGGCACCTCCGTGAAGCCAGCTCCAGTGACAGTATGGACCGGATACTAAAGCAGAGGGTGGCACAGGGGAGGTGTATGCGTACGCAGGGCCCTGGCTCCTGGCTCTCTCTGTGACCTCACTTCCAGCCATTCCTTCTCCTCACCCCTAGCGCGCTCTACCCTTTTAAGGCACAACGCCTGACGACTCAGCCCTTGGGCTCTTGCTGCATCCTTTGCCTGGAACACGTCCCCCAGAGCAAAACCTGGCTTGCGTTCTTGCCCTGTGAGGTCTGCTCAATATCCCTTCTTCAGAAAGACTGCCCCTCACCATCCCATCGAACAGCTACTTCCGCTCCCTGTGTCCTTTCTCTGCTTTCCTTGTCTTAGTGACTTTCTCCCTAGTTCACCAGGTGTCTGTGCGATCGTAGTTTCTTGACAGCCTTCCCCAGGCAGAATGGAAAGCGTGTGTGAGCAGGGGCTTTGTTCTGTCCCCTGTGGAATCCTCAGCACCTAGAACCAAGTTTACTGCACAGACGTAAGACACTCAGAAATAACTGAGTGAGTGAATACACGAATGAATGAATGGAGAGCGGATGAAGATGTGTTACTGCAGAACCCACTACTTCCACTTGGGGCGCGGAGCCGCGTCCTGGCGGTCCCGGTCTTTGGTGACGGGGCTGGCCGGGCTGTGGGGGGGCATCCCACAGCTGCAGAAGGCAGACACGAGGCAGCACGGCCTGGTCGCAGCTGTAGCTGCACAGGCTGCTCTCCTAGGACTCGCACTGAGCAAACCCTGATTACATCTCCCCAACACATTTTGTGGACACTACTCAGTGCCCAGCCATTACCCGACAGGCTGGCAGATTCACTGTACTCACATCCGGTGGCATGTTTCAGGGGGTCTGTTCTGCTCACAGACCCATCTTCGACAGACTTGCTTCTGCCTGTGATTGCTGCTGCGGGGGCAGGTCCAGGTGGGTCAGGCTCTATGACGTCACCGTGTTTGCCACAGGGGATTGGTGCACAAATGGACACCTGACCCAACACCAACCAATCAGCTTGCTGGACCGTGACCAATTAGCTTCTCTAACCAAAATTTGGACAGTTAAGAGGTAACAGAGGCAGACAGGGGAAAAGAGACACAGGGAAAAAGAGAAAGTGGGGAGGCCACAGGGCGGCTGAGAAATGGATGCTTGTGTCTGAGGTTCTGGTTGTGCGGATAGGCCGTGTTTCGGGCTCCTCTCTGTGTCTGTGAGGTCACTCGCACAGCCTTCTAAGTACCCCCTTCAGGCCCCGACACCTCGCCCTCTGGCACAGGGCCAGACCTTAACAGGAAAGCACAACTCCTGGGAAAGGCAGCTTCTGGACGCCCCGAATGCTCGCTTCAGCCACGTGCAATGTGACGTAGTACAGTGCGTAATCGTGGGCAACCGTGAATATCGGCGGGGGTAGAAAGGTAGTAACAGAATCATTCTTTTGAGAAACCACTTGAGTTTTGTTGGGAAAACAGGCAGCGCCCCCACGGCGAGCACGGTTTCACGGTTCCCGGGGAGAGGGGAGGTGGTATGGACCGTGTCCGGTGAGGGCGTGCTGTGTGGACAGGCAGCCGGGCCCTTGGGGTGGAAGTTCACTCCTCTGAAGCTCTGGCTGAGGAATTCGGGCTTCCCTGAGTGGACAGCAGAGAGGGGGTGACCGCAGGGTTTGGAGGCCAGTAGCGCTGAGGAGACATCGTTTCACTGGCCCGATGGATCTGGCGTGCCACTAGGTCAGAGGATGTAACACGCTTCTGGTGCCAGCGAGGAGCCTGCTGGCCCTGCTCGGACCTCAGCGGCACCTGGGACGGATGGCACTCGGGTGCGCTCGGCAGGACCCCGTCTCAGGGACAACCAGTATCTCTGGGCTCCCCTCCTCGGGGCGTTCTCTGAAGCCGAGAACGGTCGTGTCTCATAAAGCTGCCCAGAAAGGTGGGGGAGATGCACCTCCTGGGTCCCTTCATCTCCTGGGGGCTGGGAGTCAGGGGATACATGTCCAGGTCTCTTGTCCTTCAGAGGGACAAGTCACGGCCACCCTAAAAGGAAGGTTTCCAACGGAGCTAGGTCTCGGCAAGCCACGGCGCTTGTCCCCATCAGCAATGTCCCGACCCTGTCCTCCCGCCCTTTCCTGTCTCAGTGGGTGTCACGTCCTCTCTCTTGCTCCTGAGATCACCCCCCCTCCCCAGAGACCACCTGCCCCCATATGCTCCTCCCAGGCCCTGCATTCCGGAGAACCACGCTAAGGGGTGGAAGATGTGGGAGGCATTGTGTTTAAAAAGCTACAAAATGACTCCACAGCTGCCTCCCAGTTTTCAAAGCATCCGCCATCTCCCCTGCTGCCCGTGCCCTCCCAGGTGGCAGGACAGTAAGGGCGCAGTGCTGTCTGCTGAGCCACGCGGTGTCACAGGCCCGGCTTTTAGCACTCGACACGAATCCATTCATTTATTCTTCACACCAGTCCTAGAAATCGACACTCTCACTGCTTCCGTTTTGCAGGTAAGGAGGTTGGAGTAGACGGCGGTTAAGCAACTGGACTAGAGTCATAGCTTGGCATGCCGGAGCCTGGATCTGACCCCGTCCAGCCTGGTCCAAACTCCAGGGGCCGCATCGCTTCACTAGGTGCTGCATCCCGGGAGGAACCCCAGTTCCACGTGCACTCCTCCTTCAGAAGCCAGCGGGGTCAGGAGAAAAAGATGGGTCACGCCCGTGGAGTTTCACATTCTAGCTGAGAACTTAACTCCAAGTATGAGAAGGAGAACAAGGGAAGAAGATGACCCCGAGGTCAGAGAGTCAGCCTTGACAGCAGACGCTGATCCCTGCTCTGTGGTCCATGGCAGCTTGGTTGGGATGCCCAGGCCAGGCAGCAGCCTGCTGCCCTTGGGGCCCAGTGCTGGTCCCCCCAGGGTGGGGTGGAGCAGTTGCCACTCGCTGTGATAAAGCCACCCTAACAGACTTCGTGTCTCTTCCCGATGGCAGCTGGGTCCTGCCTACCTGTCACTCCCTGAGCTCTTCCTGCTCTTGCCTGGGCCTCTGAGGATCCCGGGTGACAGTTGCACATGTGGGGACAGCCGCCTCCTGGCATGGCCTACGGAAGGGCCTGGTGTGGCCCCCGTCCTTGCTCTAGAGTGGGATAAGCTGCTTCGTCTTTAGGGACTGGATGCATCCGGGCTGCTATAAAAAAAAATTCCACGGGCTGGGGCTCGTTCTCACAGTTCTGGAGGCTGGACCTACAAGGTCAAGGTGCTGGCTGATTCCATTCCTGGTGAGGGCTCTCTAACTGGCTTGCAGGGCACACCTTAGTAACTTCCTTACTGGGGGAATAAGGCTTCAACATATGAATTTGGGGGCAACATACCTTCAGTCCATAACAGGGCCATGTGACCATGCGGGCCCCTTATCTGACACCGTGACAGTGGCTGCAGGGCGCTGGGCGTGGGCCTCTTCTGTCTGCAGCACCCTGGCGCCCAGCTTTGTGCACCTGCTCCCCGGGTCCCGCTCCTGATGTACAGGCCTCTCCAGGTGGATCTGACT
This sequence comes from Desmodus rotundus, assembly GCF_022682495.2. Lineage (NCBI taxonomy): Eukaryota > Metazoa > Chordata > Mammalia > Chiroptera > Phyllostomidae > Desmodus > Desmodus rotundus. Next base: position 3,816,626 of record NC_071388.1, on the reverse strand, counting down.
CCCTGCCTTACTGACTGTGTGACCCTGGATGTATTTCTTCATCTGTCTCAGTTCCAGTGGCTCGTCTACAAGATGGGTGTAACAATGCCTACCTCGCGAGGGTGTCTGCAGGACGAAGTGGAGTGACGTCAGGGAAGGGCCCGCCTGTGCCTGCTCCGAGGCCGTCGGGGTCCTATGCCTGTGCAGCGGCCACAGAGCCGAGCGTCCCCTGCTCCGAATGCACCGTTTGACACGCGTTCCCGGCACCTTGACTGTGTACGTGGTAGTGACTCAGCTTGGACTGTGTTGGGAGAACAGTCCATTAAGAGGGAAAAATCAATAGCACAATTAGGACCCATTTCATCCCCGAGTGACGCCAGCTGCTGGAAAGGCCAGTGCCACCGAGTGCTGCCTGTAATGGCGTGTGCTGCCGCCTCTCGCGTCAGCCTCTCTGTCCTCCTAGGATGCCAAGCACGTAGAAAACACCGCAGACCCAAGACAGGCGTACACAGCCTGTCTTAACCAGCAGTACGACATAACGCTTTATCGAGGGACTAAAAACATCCTTCCACTCAGCTGCGCTCCATCAACGGTGCAGTGTCTCTTCTGGTCGTATCTCGTGTTTGCCTTTCTTCCTCTCCTCGTCTTTCCAGCAGAAAGCGTGCAAGGCATGGGGGCGGCTGGGTTCGCCACAGCGGGGAGGCCAGAGGACCTGTGTAGAAAGTCCCAGGGGCCTTGTGTGTTGGGGACAACTTGTGTGCCATGTCCCTCATGTCTGCGTCTAGAAGAGGCTTCAGGTTACTCCCTTCGTCCTTGACAGGGATGCTCCTTCGTGATCACCCACTGATTCGTTCCGGAAACGTGCATTCCGTGTCTCCGCGTGTGGGACGTTGTGTGGGGGGGGCTGTGGAGGGCAGTAAAAAGGAGGGTTACTGACTTTCACCCCCGTGCCAAGGGCCCCTCTCAAGGTCAGCCATGAACACATCTTTGTCAGGTGAAACTTAAGAAGTTGTTTTACATCTGTTTGGAGGTAAAATAATTAGAACTAAAAAATAATTTGAGCTTTTTGCGGTAGAAACATTCTGTTAGTTTTAGTGTAATGAAACGTGTGTGTGTTACAGTTGTAAAAAGCGACAAGATAGATAAAGGGAAGCAAGTTGAGAAGCCTGGTTTGATCTTTCCCTCCCACGCGTGGGAAAGTCCCCCCACGGGTCTGGTTTGGGGTTGAGTGTTCAGCTCACCCTTCAGCCTTCCCCCGTGGTTCCCTAACGTCACTCAGGTACCTGGAGACAAGCACTTGTTCTGTCAATGGCTCCTGCCCCCAGCACAAGCTCAGCTCCCTCTCCCGTTCCATCTGACGTCCTCGAGGGGAAAAAGCACTTAAACGCCTGATCTTTCAGGGGTTCTCATTTTCCAATGCTCGAGAGGAACAAGAAACACTCTTGGAACCCGGGGTCGGGGCTGCCTGCTTCATGCCTGGCTTCTCTGCGCCTGGCAGGAAAGAAGCCTGAGCAGTGAGGCTTCTGCCCCCCACCCCTCCCCCAACCCCGTGCTCTCTGATAAGGACCGCAGGTGTCCGCCTGTCCACTGTTTCCGCAACCACTTCCTCTTCCTGACTCTCCTGGAGGAGGCCAAGCCGTGGGATGTACCTGCAGGCCTAACCCATTCCGGGAGTGGCCAGGAAGCCTGGCTCAATCAGCAAATACATGAGGGTAGCGAAGTCTAATGCTTGACAAGGACGCCCACGCATCACCGAGGCGAGCTCTCACCTCGGAATTACGCCACAGCCCTGGTGCGGTCAGGGCTCCCCACAGGGGCTTCCTGTGTCACTGTCACCAGAGACAGGACGCTGGCTGCAAGGAGACTCCATCCTGGGGCAGGGCCCTGCATTGCATTCGGTCTGCGTGTTTCGTTTGCATTGTCATAGCGGCTTGTTCAGCTTTTGGCTTTAGATTAAGCTTTCTTTCCTGAAGAGATTGGAAAGGGAAGGCACACATGTGCCCGCAGTTCAGTGACAGGGAGGGAGCCCCAAAGACCACCGGGGTCCGGGCCTCTCGCCGGTTAATGTATTTTCATGTCAGAGGTGGCATCTGCTCGTAGACGCAGACTTCCTGTCATTTGGGGATTTAAAAATAGCTTTAATTTAAAAAATAGTGTTATTTTTACATTCGTAGCAAGTAATGCTAGTAACTACTGACTTGCAGGCCTTCTTATTTTTTAACTGGAGTTCTAATCATTGATTTGATAACCACTATCAATAAATGTTTTATAAAAATGTCAACTTGCTGTCCTTCTTCCCCATTCACCTTTTCCCCTGCCTTTTAAAAATAATTTTTCTTTTCTTTAATCGAAAGTGCACATATTTTTAACATGTGGAATCTAAAGAACAATATAAACCAACAAACAAAACAGAAACAGATTCACAGACACAGCGAATAAACTGGTGGCTGCCAGAGGGGAGGGGCTAGGGGCTGGGCGGAAGGGGAGCAGGGACTGAAAAGTAGCCGTTGGCAGTTACAGAGCAGTCACGGGGACGTCGGCCACAGCACAGGGAAGAGAGGTGGTAATACCGCGGTAACTGTGCGTGGTGCCGGGTGTGTACAGGAAGTGCCGGGGGGGACACTTGGTAAATTACATGACCGTCTCACTCTGCCTTGAAATCAATGGAAGCTCTAAGTATGCTCCATTCCTGGCCACACCCGTGGCACCGACAGCTGGCAGTCGAGTCCAGCTCGCCCTCGGCGGTGACACTTGGGCGGAACACCCCGCAGGACGACCAGGAGCCCGCGGAGCCACTGCCCTTCGGCCCTGGCTCACTTCCAGCCGTGAGCTGTAGCGAGCTCTGGGGAGCACCTCACGACAGGACTTTGCCTGGATGCCCCTTAGCTCGGGGGCATCATCCCACCTTTGTCCAGCCCTCAGTCCAAATGAAGGAAGTTAACCTTGGGGAACGAAGGGGCCGTTCCTTTTGCCAGGCTCAGAGAGACGGATTCTTCAAGAGGGAGCTTTATGTTTACTTTTAAAAAGTGCTTAAAGAGCAAAGGGGAGGGAATGGGGATGTGTGTCGTTTACATTGGGTCTGGCTCTCAGATGTGTTATATGTTCAAAGACTAAAGCAGAACATTTTAAAAAAAACAAATAAAACCCAGGGAAAAGTAAAGCCCCCTTGGGGCCAGATGGTGCTCCCGTGAGCCCCGTGTGTGCAGACATCGCCTTTTCACACAAGAACAGGGTTGTGCTTCTCATTCGTGTCTGCCCCGTGCTTAGCACTTTCTCATCTGTCGGGAACCTTTTCTCCTGAGACATGTGACGACTGCTTCGTGTCCCTTAGAGACGGTTCTCGATGTCTTCCTCTGTGCCATGCTGACGAAGTTAAGCTGTTTTCCTTTCTTAGGCATTATTCACATTTCTGTTCCATGATAACCTTCACATTGAACTTCAATGATTTAAGATAAATTCCCAGAAATGGAACTGCAGAGTCAAATGTTAGGCATGTTCTTCTAAGCCGTTAATACCTATTGGCCAATTGCTTAGAAAACAGTGGTATCATTCTGCACTCACATAAAGAGGTGAAGTACCTATTTCTGTACTCTGGTGATAAACATTTATAGCACAAGATAAAATGTGCCAAGTGCGTGTTAAAAAAGTTTTATACACGTATTTTTCTACTTAATTTTCATATCACCCTCTAAGGTAGCACAGCTATCATTCGCAATTTACAAATGTATGAGATGAAGCTTAGAGAGGACTTGAGTTCATTTGATCAGAATCCCATCCCTGGTTTTGACTGTGAAGCCTGACTCTCGGCCACCGCTGAACAGACTGACATACCGTATATCGGCGTTCACCGGCCCCAGTGGAGCAAGGCTCTGTGCCGGGCTCTGTCAGGGCCCGTAGAAGCCAATTAAGCATGATCTGTTTCCAGAACTTTCTGACCCATCAGGAGAAGAAACTAGGTGATCGATCTAAGCAACATAAACACAGCCGGCAGAGTTAGATAACAGTGAGAGCAGGGAAACAACGAGGGCACCCAGGGCGGCGGGCACATCCTGGAGGGAAACGGACTGCTGGTGCGGACTTGCAAGGACATGGGGTCTGCACGTGTGGACTCGGAGAGTCAGCCTTCCGGCTGAAGGGCCACATTACATTCACGGCCCTGGAGGAGCGCGAGGTGGTTGTGAGGAGGAGCCTGGGGGTGATGACGAGGGTTACAGGAAATAAGACGGAGAGATGAAGTTGGAAGGCGAATTATGGAGGTCTTTGCTAAATGAAGGAAGTTGGATGTGATCCCATAAACCCATCGGAGTGTCAGACCGTGTAAGGAGACGTGAGTCATGTGCCAAAGGTCAGTCTGAGAGTCATTTGAAATGTGACCAGCATGGAAGAGACTAGAGGTGGGAACACAGGTAACTGTTAGGGAGAGCATGCATGATGTTCAGGTAGAATCAAGGTTTGGTGCTTGATTTGGGCCTAAGGGGAAAGGAGGGCTTCTCCAAGGGGGGACATTAGGAGCTGGGGCTGGTCAGGGGGAGGAGGAAGCAAGTTTGGAACAGGTTAGGCCTGAAGTGCATGCTGGTGAACACTGGAGACATAGCTGAAAAATCTGCCCTTGACCTCGGGAGATGGTTCGAGACTCTAGAAATCGGAAGCTCTATCTATAGGCGAGCACCAGCTGAAGCCCAGGTTTGTATATTACACGTGCGGGGAAAAGTTTAGGGAAGAAAGGGAATGGGGCCCTTGAGCTCGTTGAAAATGGATACGGAACCGAAAGGGAGGAGCAGTGGGCAGAGAGAGAAGGGTGGGCGGGGGAGTGTCCTGAGCCCAGGGAACTGAGGAAGAGACTTCCAAGAGCAGGAGCTGATTGATGGGCAGTAGGGAGAGAGCATGGGCGAAAAAGTGGCCCGGAGGGCTCCTGCACCGACGATGGCTGAATGCAGCCCCAGGATTTGGCCAGAGTCCTTGAGAGCGCCCCCTCAACAGAATGCTAGGGAAGGGGGCAAGACAGGAGGGAATTGGGGCGTGGCTGGAAAATGTGGAGGCAACAAGGGAAAGAAAGAAGGTAACTTGAGGGTGTGAACACACACACACATACACACGCAGAGTCTAAAATACACGCATAGTGTGGAGAAGACTGGCGGGGCTTGGTGCTTGCAGCCTGAAGGACAGGTGCTGTGGGGGCTGTGGCTGCATCGGGCACAGGCTGCAGGGAGAGGGTGGGCGGGGGTGGGGTGGGGAGGGTGATGGCTGGGAGAGGCCCGCAGGAGCTGGGAAGCTGACACCAAGGGCTCTCTGCTAACTGAAGTGGTATGTCCTAGGGAGGAGGAGGTGGGAGGGAAGGACAGCGCAGATCGGTATGGCAGAGGGGGCAAAAGCTTTGGGTAAAGAGGGGGATGAAGTTAGTTGAGGAGCCGGGGGGGCTGGAGAGAGTGGGTGGGTCTCAGGGTGGGTGGTGTGGCCCAGATGTGGTGACATGCGGCATACTCTACCTTTTATTTATTCCTGACAAAACCAGGCATGGGAACCAGCCTTCCCCTAGGAACCCTCGGCTGGCTTTTTAAAACAAGAAACATTCTGTGTGGAGGGCTGGGGCAGAGTGAGGAGGGGACGCAGGCGTTTCCACAGGTAGACTTGTGAGAGCATTTGCAGGGGACGGAGGCCCCCCTCCACTCCCCTCGCAGTGGGACGGTGGCAGGACACCACTTGGGCTTTGTCGGATGGTCGGTAAGGTGTGTAAACGCTTTTCTGTGTTTTACATTCTCAATTTATTATGTGAGGACTGGATTTGCATATGGAAGGAAACGTGCACAATTAAACATAAACGTATGGAGATCAAAATTGTCTAAATAATGTCTTCCCTGTGCGGACAGACCTATAAAATGCCCCTGGCCCTCTAGATGTCTTAAAACAGAACACGCTTTGATCCTTGCTCTTGTTCCTGATGTTTCTGACTCTCTCTCCGAACATTTGAGGTTTGATTGTGACGTGCGCATCCAGACACTTGCGAGTCTCCTGGAGGCCGAGGGGCCCTTTTCTATCAGAACTGAGCTAATTCTGTAGAAGCTTTTGACTCAACTCATGACCTCTTCCAGGAAATGCATTGCGAAGGAGCCAGCAGATAACAAATCTCCAACTTCTTAGGAAGAATTGCTTCTGGAAACTGCAGAGCGAGAGATAAGGTTCACTCTGTGGGAGCTGGCTTTTCCAGCCCCGCCTCGGGTGACTGTGGGCTCTGAGTGAGCCGTGTGCACAGAACTGATAAACTGCACTAAATTAATGCGGAGTTCTCTTCTTTAATAGCTTGTTTTCAAAGGCCAGTGACTAATACCAGGGTTTATTATGCAAACAACAAAAAATGGGCTATGTAAATTTTGTGACGGGAGCCCTGGATTTGTTAGTATTTCTGATATCCAGGCTACACCATGTAGAATCACTGGATCGTAGAGATCCCAAGAATTCTCTCATAAGCAGAATAGTAAATCCTGCCGCCGGGCTTAGGGTTTGTACGACGTTTTCACAAAAATTGTGTCATTCGGGACTTGTAACACCCCTGAAAGGAGACAGGACCAGTTCCAGTTTACAGATGCCGTACTAATTCATTAAGATTCTGCTTCCCGTCCCAGGAAGCTCGGCTCCTCGCAGGGCATACCTGGGGCTTGAACCCATGACTTCAAACTTCAAATCCAGTTCTTTTTCTACTAGGCCCAGATGCATTCAGATCTTGCTCGATTCTTTTCTTTTCCCTCCTTCCTGTTGTATTGTATTTTATTTTTTTATAATAAGGGAACTGAGACTCAGAGAGGCGAAGCTACTGCAGCGCCAGCCGCTGATGAAATCAGGGGTACATCTGAGCCGCTCGCCTGTTGCCGGCTGTCGTAGCATATCCGGAGAGCACAGGACAGCGTTAAAGGTGGACCACGGCAGGGCCACCCCACGACCAGTCCCACATGTGGTTCATCTTTCTGTGCTGACGGAGAGACCACACACGCACAGGAAGGGAGGGCAGGGTGGGTGCTAAAGAGGGGGATGAAGCACCATGGGACAGGAATGGCCCTGTCATCATCAGCTGTGTCCTGGCCCCTCCCGTTGGCTCTGCTGCCCGGGCTGAGTCCGGGGGCTCCGCTGTCCTTATACCTGAAGCAAAAACCCACTTTGCAGACGAGAAAGCTGAGGCAAACACTTCTGTGCGATTGAGTGTCCTTTTTTTTCTGAGTACCCTTCCCTCCCCACGTCATTTACTTCTTTTCTACATTAAGTGGTCACGCATATTTCTTAGTAAGTAAACTTGACATAACAAAGTCTAAATTTTATCTGCATCTATCCTCTTCTCTCCCACAATATAAGGACCTCAGAAGGTTTCAATTGTATTAACTCCCGATAGTTATGTTGCTATGGTGTATTACTATTTTTTGTTGTTGTTTTTATATAAATGAAAATCAGTCACTGTTGTTACTGGACTTATAACCCATGTTTATTAGCAACATCTATATGTTTGCAGACGTCTGTACTCACTGTTGCTTTATTTTACCAAATCCTTTTGGGTTCAATTTACTTCTTGGCCGTTTTCCATGTCTTTCTCCCTGTGATTCATGCCGTATCTTTAGCACTGACTTTCCGCACTAAGTCTTTCTTCAGCTTTGTCTAATTGGTTAATTAACACATCCATTTAGTTTCAATTTTAATGTCTTTTTTGATCATTTCTAGAAGTTCTATTTTTGTTATTAAAATTTACTTCTTTTGGCCCATGGAATTGTTTCTAAGTCCTACTGAGTTTTATTCTGACTCTGATATCTTTATTTTAACCCCTTAAATTTACACTTCTTCTCAAATTTTTTCTGATGTCTTTAGGTGTAAATGTTCCAAATAAATGTTGAGTCTTCTGCTTTGTTTAGAATGAAGCATTCGCGAGTGTATTCAAAGCTCTTCCCTGTGCACTCACTTCCAGTGAGCATGGTGTCCCTTTGGCCCGGGTGGGCGCAGGAAGGTCCTGCTGAGCAAGTTTGCACCTGCTTACCCTGGGGACCGCGGCATCTCACCGGCTGGGGCAGCTTCCATGTGAAATTCTCTTTCTGAGCATTTGCTTACCACAAGGCAGTGCGATGCATTCTCTCTACCTACGTGCCATGCTGATTTGGGGTTCGGTTTTTCACAGGGATCTTTTTCTCCCACAAAAATCTCTGCACAGAGATACACTCCTCTGCAATCTTGATTACCAGGTAGGGAGCCTCGGGAGGGTCATTGGAGAATTCTGGCTTTATGCAAATGTCTCAGGGTCAAAATTTTACCCTCTGGGTCAAAACCCTGGTTCCCAAGTCCCAGAAGTCACAGTCTTCAAGTCATTAGCCTCCCCCTCCGTCTGTCACCGGGCCAGCCGTGGTTTCAGTTCCGCTGCTTAGGGACTCTGCTTTCAGTTCCTGCTGGGTTTCTGGAAACTGGTTTTTTACTTTTTCCCTTCTGTAATATGTTATAGATTTAACTTTTTATTTATTTAGCATTTCTATTGACTTAAAGCGTTAGGATTTCCACAATAGCTTGGCCTGGCCTGCTGCGGAAATTAGAAGTACCTGGAAGGATTGAGTGGAGCCTGGGGTTGGAGTTTCTCCGTGTTCTTGAAAGCTAACCCAGCCAACTACAAGGTCATTCTCTGGGCTCCGTTCACAGGATAGCTATGGGGGATAGCATCTCGTCTAACGGGGTTAACTTTGGACGGCATCCGGGAGGGCCCCGACTTGTTGCATGCTCTGCTCCGGGAGACTGCTTCCTGCGACATGTCTGTGGGATAGCATGCTGAGAAAAGGATTTCATGTTCACGTATGTTTGGAAAGTGGCGGGTGGAACCTGTTTGAACGAGTTACTCTACTGCAGGGTTTCTCAGAAGGAAGGAGGGAAGCAGCTGCTGTTAGCATTCCTCCTGAGCACAGACGGGAGTAGGAAGGGCCCGCGTCTCAGCCTGAGCAGTAGGTGGGGACATGGGGCAGGAGCCAGAAGGTTGGGGCATCTCTGCATCCCCCCAGAAAACAGCAGAAACTGCCATATTAGGGCTGCCTCTCCGGGGTGGTTCCAAGCACGTGCCTGCCCTTTTAGCACGGACTCTCTTTAATTCAGCAATAATTTTAGGAAAAGAGTCATGTGAGCTACATGACAATGACTTATTGACATTATCAAACCACCATTTACATTTTGGATTTGTCTCGGCCCAGACGTCCTACGAGGGGAGAGATGCAAACTGAATGATGCCGGTTGTCAAGGCCAGGATTACAGTGTGTGTCATAGCAGCTACGTCCCCTGTCCGCTGGCTCCTCTGCGGGCTGTGCAGACCTCGCACAAGTGTTCCCACAGTCAGTCCCACTCTTCGGTGAGCAAGCCGAGACGCCAAGGCCACTTTCCTCTCCTGCTCTTTTCAGTTGGCTTTTACAGTTTCGACAGGATGAAAACGGACTCCCTAGGCTCGGAATTGAAGGCACTTTTAGTATCTGTCCCGATCAGAGAGCAAGACGGAAGCTGTAATCCAACCGCAGTTGGTTTGCAAGACGGCCCCTCTGCGGAGGTTCTAGACTGTTGGCAGCTCCGTGACAGGGCACAGAGCCTCACCTCCTGGGATCCCCTTTCTTCACCCTTTAAATGTAGGGTCATTAGGGTGAAGACATGAAATAATAGAGATGAAGTTCTTCGTGCAGCATGGAAGCCGCTTTTACCGTGACCGGAGTGCTGTTTTGTTTTCCTTCCCTTCTGATGGGGGTCCAGGTGAAGGCGTGGCTCCGGCAGGCCCGGGGCAGCTTGCTGCCTGGGCTCCCAGTGCATCGGTGGTCAGCCACGGGTGCACCATTGCCTACCAGCTGCAGTCTGAGGACCGGAGCCGAGCGCTTTCCTCCGCCCAGCTGCGGCCCGGATCAGCTGGGCCTGATTTTACAGTAAACTCGAGTGTCTTTTACTTCAAAATGTTTTGATGAGAATGTGTGAATTCCTGTCCATGGAAAGATTCATGTTCAAGGAATGTTACCTAGTATTATTATCTTTCCCCCTTTATTCTTCTAATAAAGATAAGAATCTTTATTATCTCAAGTTTCTTTATGATTAAAACAATATTTTCAAGAAGGATACTGTACTTTACTCTGTTTATAAAAGAGGACCCAAACAAGTCTGCTCGCCCTGAGCCTGTTGAACAGCTTGGGTAATAAATGTTTCTGTATTTGTTTTTGGAGTCCATTGGAGCGGCCAGGCATGTTTGGTTTAGGCTCGGCTCCCTTGGAACAAACACGTTTCCTCTTCCTCTTACCACTATCGTGTTTTTCCAAGAGCCTGGGCTCCCCCCCAAGAGGCCTGCGGCCCTCAGGGGTAGCTTGTCTGCTGTGCTGGGAAGCATCATGTCCCTGGGGAACCGAATAAGTGGGGAAACCTGGGCAACGTGAGAAGACAGGCTTGCCCCGAACAGTGTTTGCCCACTCACTCATTCACCCGGTGCCCAGCCAGCCCAGCACCCAGCACGGGTCCCTGCGGATGATGCAGGCGGATGCCTGCTTTCATGGGCCTCACGCTCCAGTGGGAAGGCAGGTCGAAGCAGACAGCCCCTCGCATCACTGACTCCTTTGTTAGGGAACTTCCTCATGCCCTCTGCAGCTTTGGCTGCACGATGCTCTTGGGGAAGAAAGGGAGGGCCTCATGGAGTACCTGCCAGCGGCCTTACTGGGGGAGTTAGTGTGCCTGGCACCAGGAGGCCCTGGGCCGCCAGGCCTGCTGTCTGCCGGTGCAGCTCAGATGTGGCTGAGTTTGGAGACAAGAACTGACAGGGGAAAGTGCTGTACTTTTCTGTTGCAAGTCAGGAAGTGGGAAAGAGTTGAGCTGACATTGTACAAAGGATCGAGCGTAGACCTGTGGAAATAATTTCTAGAAATTGTGAGGAATTGCAGACCTCGTCCAAGGAGGTGCTGGGTAGAATGCTGCTGAGAGGGGCCATGGGGTTGGGGGAGAAGGGGTTGCTGAGGGTCCGGAGCGGGGTCCCGGGCCCTGGGGTTCTCTGACTCCCCGGTTCCTGCTGCTCTGCCATCAGAACATGTCTGAGAGCATGTCCCGAGCTTCAACTGGTTGCAACATTCATTTCCTCTACCATTCACCGCAGCTGGATCTTGCATTTTGTCTTTCTTAGAAGTATTTGATTTTTCTCACAACATTTTCCATTTTTATCTATTATGATCTAGCTCTTCCTGTCACAGCCGGAAACATGATACCAGGATTAGGCAACTCTCGTCTCTTTCTCTCGGGTACAGTCTGAAACAAAAGAACTGCCACCCACCCGGTGTCTCTGTGACATTTTCTCTCCTGTGACTTTGTAGTTTTGTGGAGACAAAGTAATTCATTTACTCTTAAAAGTAATGCATTTTTCTAAAGTTGCCTTTGCCCGGCACCAGTTCCACGCGGTCTGTGGGGTGTGCTGAACCACGCACACACCACGTGACACTTTTGGCTTTAATTGCTGGCTAATTAGTTGGGTATTCTTTAATTGTTTTTTACGGGGGTGGGGTACAGTTACCAGTTTTGTTTATTCTAAAGTTCTGCTTATTCTAGTAACACTGACTTCCTGTCTAAAGTAGTAAGTAAAAGAAAACCAAAAAGGAATGCATTTAGATTTTACTTTTAAGGGCCCGAAGAGCACGAGGAGTTGTCAGAGGGATGGGCCATCAAGCCACTGGAGAGGTGGGCTGCCACTGCCCGTGACCCTGCGCCAGGGGCCCTGGAGCTCTGGCCGCATCCTGAGGGAGAAGGGCCTGCGCTGGCACTGGCTTTTCGGAAAGCAGCCAGCAGCAGCTCTTTGCAGGGTGTGCGTCGAGGACAGTCCGCCTATTGTCACATCCCCGCTGTTGGTGTGGTGACTAAGATGGAGACTCATCACATGTCCCTGAAGTCACCGAGCCGCCCGACTTCCTCAAAGAGCTTGGGAAATGCAGTTCTTTTCAGAAAGGAAAACAGGTGAGCTGGAGCCCCGCCTGGGTGTGCAGAGCCAGCCCCCCCGCGGCCCCCCATGGCCCCCCACACCCTCAGCCGCTGGCCCGTGTGGGCTTTGCGGTGTGTGCGGGGTGTTCTGAGCCAAGGATACCTGGGGTGACTCGATCACCAGCCACTCAGCTGGAGAGACAGTGAAGCAGAGACCTCAGTCTGCCGTGGCATTTCCTGGCAAAAGACGTTCCTAAGCTCTTAAATCAACACGTTAATTATTAACGCTATTATATGTCTAGAAGTTTCTAAAAGGAAATTGTTTTAGGGAAACAATTTAAAAAGAAATCTCTCTTTATGTTGTATTTTATTTCTTTCAGTTACATCCTTTATTTTTAACTCATATTTTTACTGGAAAAGTGTATTGTGCCAAGTTTCCATTACATACCATTCTTTAGAGGTATTATAAACACTTTAGGGGAAAAAAACCTCTTAATTTGCCTTGGATAACTAACTCGGGGCACAGATGCAAATACAGTTGTGATTTACTAGGCAAAGCATTTATTTGGGTGGTTCCTTTTGTGAAACCCTCGTTGCAGAAAAGTGAGAAACACTATATCTGCGGGAATTCGTGCATTAGAGCGCATCAGAAACTACAGACTACATGGTTCATTTCTTCTCAACTCAACTCAAAGTACTGTTTTTTTCTTCTCTGTAATTCCAGGAATTAGCATTGTAAGGGAGCGGGTTTTGAAAAGATTTTGATTAGTAAAGGTTATCCTGCACGCTAAGTAAGACCTTTTGGATTCCCAGAGGGCCTGTCATTGTGTAGTTCTTAGAGGAAAACCGTGCCTCAGACTTTTGGGGGTGGCTCTGCTGACCCGGAGAAGCAGGCCCGGGTCCTCTGGTGCACCCCGAAGCCAGACAGGTGCTGTGTAGGGAAGAAAAAGTCCGTTTTCTCCACCTGCACATCTTTGGAAGCTGTGCGATGCTGGAACCTGTACAAACTGACTTGGCATCCTGATTTCTAGGAAATGGTTTTGCCTTATCAGAATAAGACTGTGCGCTCAGCCCATCTCTCTCCTACTTTCTTTTCCCCAACTGTCTTCTCCCCCTAAAAATGTCCACAGGGTCCTAAGACTATACACCTCTGCCAGGGTGTCTGCGCATGGCCTCTGTATTGCACGGCTCTCCTGCTAAGAGGGATCGATTTTCAAATGCAATCACTTCTCACAAAACAGTGATGTAGGGGATGGAGGTGATAACTAGCCCTGTTGGGGTCATCAGTTTGCAATAAATACACAGGCATCAAATCATCACATTGCACACCTTAAATTAGTGTATTTCCTATGCCAATAACAGGCTGGAAAAGGTGGATCGTGAGCATTTTTCTTTCTTCCAGTGGCTGGCCCCTGAGGTGTCCCTTAGGTGAGTGCGCTCCCAGGCGCAGCCCCAGCGAAAGCACCTGGTGTTCTTCCATTTTCCTTCTTTATCCTCAAGGGCAACAGACCACAAGAGCTATGGAGAGGGGTGCTTATTACCTCCCTTGGCTGAGCATCGGTCCCACAGTGTTCCATAGCCCCTGCGACACGGAGGGAGCGCGGCTTCTCCTTGGGGGACTCTGTTCATTTGTTCTCCGGGTCAATCTGCCTCATGTGTGTCCACTGCCTGCTGAGCTGGGGCACAGGAAGGGGAGGGAAGGAAGGGAAACATTGTGGGATTGGCTGCCGCACGCACATTTCTAGTCATCGAATTGACCGGGGTGTCGAGTTTCTCGGTTGTTTACATGGATGGGTAGAGGAACCGTAAGAAATAAAGTGAACATGTTGGTTTTAGGAAATTAGGTAGTTGGATTTTTTTCTTTGATACTGCATTTCTGTTTTAAGATGGTGTAAGTGTGTGTGTGTGTGTGTGTGTGTGTGTGAGAGAGAGAGAGAGAGAGAGAGAGAGAGAAGGAGAGAGATTAAGAGACAGAGAAAGTCAAAGAATGAAAGGTAGTTAGTGAGAAGGACAGAAAGTGAAAGATCAGAGAGGAAGACAGATAAATAGACAAGAACAAATCCTTGTTTCATTTCAGGGAAAGAAATGGCTTCCCAAGTTGTAGCAAAACCGTGGCTAAGTCAACAACTTCGGTTTAAGTGTGCAGGAGTCAGAGGGTCTCCACCCAGGCACTGTGTGTCCTGTCTTCATTAAGGACTCGGGCTGCTTCTGTCTTTAAGTGGCCAAATTTCTTGACCTGGTGACCTGGAGGCCTCTCAGTGTGACCTCCTCCAGGACACAGGCCGTAGGGCGAAGGGAGATGGGTGTCACTGCACGTGGCTGGTGATGGAGGCACTAAGGACTCTCAGTGGCTGTTTGTCCTTGACCGAGACGCAGACACAAGACTGTGCTTGGCCATGGATGTGGCGGGAGGCCTCGACACCGCGCGGGCGTTCCGGACCCTGACGATGATGGGCGTTAATACTTATCGAGCACCCGAGACACATGCACATCTGACCCCAAGCCCTTGACCTCAGCTGACTCATGTAGATCTCACAGCGGCCCGGCCATGGAATTTCCTTAGATTTAAAGATGCGGAAACAGAAATTCCACAGCAGTCAGCCGGTGAGGGGTGAGCTCGGATTCTGACCTGGCCAGGCGCTGGAGCGGAGCTGCTGCCACAAGCCCTGATTTCTCAACTCCACTTTGCTGCTTGTAGGAAGCTGAGACTTTTATATCCTTGGCAACGGTGTTTTATTTGCTCATAACACGACCCGTATCCTAGAAGAAGTCATCGCGAGAGGACTGCAGGTGACCAGGTCAAGACATGGTGGCCACGTAGAGATAGAAACAGCCTGTGTCTCCAGTGGGGAACAAATGCAGAGCTGCACTTGCTGTCCTAGGTCACTTCTCTGGGTCAGGGAGCAGAGGGCTAGAAAAAACTGGTGTCGCAGGAGGTATCTGAGGAGGGCTCTGTGCCGAGCGCCTCTGCTCTGGAGTGCAGACCAGGCAGCTGGGTGCCGTCGGACCAGGAGTCAGGGCGGGGGGACTGGTGAGGCCCACGCGCCCTGCCCTGGAACGTGCCCACTCGGCTGGTTTGCAGAGGCAGCCTTTCTAAAAGGCTCTGCGTTCCTTTCTCAAGCTGGACTTCCCCCATTGGATGCCACGCCCAGGAACCCGGGGAATGAGAAGGGACCCCCGAGAGCTCCTTGAGCCCGAAGCATCCCTCTGAGGCCTCACTGAGCTTTGCGGTTCTCTCCAACCCCGAGCTGCCTTTCCGTGCAGACTGGGCACCCGGCAGCCCTCCCTGGCCTTGTCTCATCCGTGCTCGTGCCCACATCCTTCGAGACATGCGAGTGGCTTCCAGTGTGTTTGGCAGGCCCTTCCGGGTGTGTAAGCTGCGCTCAGGTTGGGGGTGGGGGGAAGTGCTGGCTTGGGCCTCGCCCAGCACAGCGGAGGGGCAGGCTCTGGAGCGGCTGCTCCACACTGAGACCCTGGGGACCCTTGGTGTGGGGGAGTTTGCACACCATCCCTGGCGGGGTTGCTGGTTCACAGAGACACACTTCTCAGGTCACAGCGATTCAGTGCACTCCTGCTCAGCCCAGAGCAGGGTCCAAGGTCAGCAAATGAGCTTCACTGATGCCTACAACACAGGGACAACCGAGACTCCAAACCAGGGCGGGCGCTCTCACAGGCCTTTTCTAGCTGGACCTCAGAACTCAGACTCAGGGCCGGGGTTTCTGAAACGGCATTTCCCTGTTCTGGTAAATCGCCCTTTTCCCCTGTTACGGAGAATTTGACACAGAGGGCACTTATTTAAATCCTTTGAAACAGTCTCTAATACAAACCTGGGGTTTCCGAGCCTGTAAAGAAATCGCAATACTTACAGGAGCTTAAGTCTCTGTCATTCCTTGTAGGCCGTCTGGGTAACTTTTTCTAGCACGAACTAAAAAAGCCCCCGCTTGGTGGGAAATTTCCACCAGGGTTGACTGTTATCTCACATGGGGATGGAGTGGCTCAAAACATAAACCGAAGTGGTGTTTATTTTATTCATTCAGAAGAAAGGAATACAGCCTTCCTGGTATTTTAATGGGAAGAGTATGTATTGTGAGAATTTTTTAAAGTTCCCCAAACCTTACTCTTCCGTCCTACATGGGCAGAATGAGAGATGTTCATGGGCACCGCAGGGCAAATTAAAAACAGACTAGAGATGCTTCGGGTTTGGTTCTTCAACGGGGCTCGTGACTTTGATGTGATGGTGTGAAAACCGTCCCTGGTCAGCCACCCCTGTGACATTGGGGGAAGTGGCTTCACACACTGTCCCCTCTGTGGAAATCGACGCTGCTCCCAGCCGGGATCACCCAATGATGCATGGGGCACACAGTAAAAATATCTCCATCGATGATCTAAGATGCAGATTTAACTGGCCTGGTTGCATTTTTATTTGCTAAATCTGTCCACTCTGCTCATCGGAAGGGGAGCAGCAACATTTCAGGAAACTCAGGGTCTTGAGAACTCTCGTCTTTGCTCTCGCTACTGGCGTCACCGGCACCGGTTCCTGAAGTGCTCTCTGCTGCCAGAGGCTGAGACCGAACAGCTGAGCCTGGGAGCCCGGCCATCCCAGGCATCCCAGCTTGCCTGTGGCTGGGAATCGGCCCTTCCGAGGAGACCCAGGCACGAGCAGTTGACCCGTCTCCCCAGGGTCAGGCCAGCTCGGGCTTCCCCCCTTTCAGCAAGCCTTCAGAGCTTCCACTTGCACACTGAGGCTGGAGGGCCAACGCCTGGCTCGTGCACACTTACGCACACCTGCAGACGCACCTGTGGTTCCCCCCTCTGCCTAGTGTCATGGGTGATCCGTTCACTTACCACTGATTGATGAGACCTGGAGGACGCGCTTTTGTAGAGTCTCATTTACTCTTATTCAGCTTTGGGGGGACAAGGCTGCTTTCTTTCTATATTTTTGAGTGAGACGGTTAAGGCTTTGAATGGCCAGGTAACTTGTCCCGTGTTCGTACAGGAGCAACCAGAACACCAGCTCCAAAGCCTCTCCTGTGCTGTCTTGGTCTCTCTGCCCCTATTCTCCGTGTCCACCGAGTCCACCCCACAGGTAATCAGAAAGGGGCCACGGGGAGTCACCCCGGAATGGCAGAAGCCCTGGACTTTGGGGCCAGGCTCACTTGGTGGCTGTAGTCACTGAAGGGGGGACCAGTTATCGAATGTCTCTGAGACTCCGTTGTTCTGATCTTTAAAACTGGGGTACAAATGTGGACTGCCTAAGTTTCTTGGGATTATTCAATGAAGCAGGAACCAAAAGATAGCATAGAAAAACCATAGAAAACCGTGGAGGTGGCGGGAGAGGGGCGTTTGCTGGCCCGGGGTTCCCAGGCGAAGGGGTGTTCAACCCCCGCCTGGCTTTGCTGCGTGTGTTCTGGAAGCTTGGGTGACGCAGCACAACCTGAGGTGCAGTGAGCGGCGCCCGAGAGGACGCGGCCCCTCATAGGGTTTTCATAGGTGGAGGCTGCGCACTTCAGCTCCCCTCTGTGGCTTTCAATTCCCCACGGGAAGGGGAAGGTCAAGGCTTGGAATTCCAGAGAATTCCTTGAAAATCTCTGGTTCATGACTAAGGAATATTTATGTTCCTCCTAGAATATACAGTTGCTTTTCTGGGCTTCCCTTGGGGCGAAAACAGTCTCCACAGCTACTTTTGTTTATTTTTTTCTAAAAAATAAACCAAACCAACTGAGCCAATATTTAAAGGCAAAGTGTTCTGGACTCAAACAGAGTGGTCAGTTAGTACAGTTCTCGGCCGGGCCACATCACCTCTCAGGCTGTCTTCCGCATCTGTCTGGAGAAGGGACTAGGGGCTGCGGGAAGCTGTGTTGGCTGGGCCCAGTGCGCGGGGCAGCAAGTCCTCCCCTTCTGGCGGGGATGGGGGAGGGTCTCGGGTAGGGGAATCAGCCCCACAGCTCCGTAGTCACCCACAGTGTTGCAGCAGGCGGTGACTGGCTGTGGGGAATGTAACGCCGGGCAGTGGAAGAGGGTGGGATGGGGGCTGGCCAGCTGGGAGGCAGGGCCAGACATGTCCCAGGAGGCTTCTCAGAGGTGGTGACGTTGTGTGCAGTGAAGGAACCAGTCCGGAGCGTGGGCACGACTCAGGCACAGGTGGCCCTTTGGAGAGCCACCGTCGGAGGGTGCTAGGGAAGGAGGGCGGGGTCAAGGCAGGGAGGAACTTGGACTTTATTGCAAAAGGTGGGAACAGTAGGAAGATGCCTCTACCGGGTCCTCGACTTCAGCTCACAAACACCTTTGGTCTTCTCCCCATTCTGTGTGTGTGTCATAGACGTGAGTGGTGTGTGTGCACACATGTGTGCGTTTATATGTTTTGAATTCTTTTATGAGATGGTCAGGTGGGTGCAGACCTCAGGGGGAAGCCCCACGAGGTTGGTAACAGTCACTGGGGACGGGAGGCCACGGCTTCTGCTGGAGGTTCCTTGGGAAAGGCGGGGCAGGTGACCACGCAGGAATCACCAGGGACGGTCCTGGGGCCTTGTGCCCTGCCCTGCTCTGGTGTCTATTGTCTCCTGGTGCCTGGGCCAGACAGGGGGTCTGCGTCCCCGGGTTCCTGAGCTTCCCTCTCAGAGGCACATTCCCCATGGGGCCCTCTGCTGTCTCTAAGAGCCGGAGACAGAAAGGGTTTTTTCTTTTTCAGAATGTCAGAACATCATACTATACAAAACAACTCTAAAAAATTTCCATACAACATCCACCACCTTCAGTAAATGACACGTCAGGTGCCTGGCACTGGCGGGCGAGCCCTAGGTCTCCCTCCACTGTGGACACGCCCCCAGGACTAGTGTGGGGGGTAAACAGAGGTGGCCGCGTCTGCATTCCCCCTCCCCAGCACTGACCCCCGTGGAAGCCGCCGCAGGGCAAAGGGGTCTCTGGCTGCAGTGGCCTGGGCTCCGGGCCCTCCTGTGGTGCTCTCATCACCCATGTTGGGTGACAGATGGGGGGCTAAACTGGACCCTGTGCATCAGAACAGAGGGGGCGTTGAGGAGAGAGTGGCCCGAGGAGTGACGGTGTCCACAGGGCACTGGGAGAAACACAGGGCCCAGAAATGGGCCTAAGTGTGAGCATGAGAGGGGGCAGGAGAGCGTGGCACCCTGGGAGGCCTGGCTGCTCACGATGGCAACGAAAGTGGGATCGAGGTTTGAGGGTCTTGGAAGGGCTGGAACTCGGAGGACAACGAGTGTTTTTCCAGATGAACGCTGACAGCCGGTTCACCCTCCCTTGGTGCCCATCCCCATTCCCACCGTTTCGTGTGCGGTGACCTGTGGGGGACACACGGCACGAGGGGTGCATTCCTCGGTTATTCGTCGTACCTGCGGTGCGTCCTTCCAGGCCCCACCCTGTGCAGCGGGCAGACTCCGGTCACGGACAGCCCACCGCAGACCGGCCTCCTCGGAGAGGGGCTGGCCCCGAGCACAGCACCCTGCTGCCTGGGCGATAATGGACAGGGGACACCTGCAGGCTGGGAGCCCAGGGCAGAGGACAGCGAGGACAATGTCTCAAACCCCAGCCAGCATGGGCTCCGTGTGGTGCCCGCGGCGTTGCCCAGAGTACCCCTTTCTGCGTGTTTGCTGTGCTCGCAGCAGGGTGGAAGTTCAAGTGCTGACTGCAGGGCAGGGGCGGCAGAGACCCCAAAACGCGCATCTGTGCAAAGTGAGTGAGTCACTGGACATGTTCGGGGTGTTTCTGCCTGCTTTTAAGTCGAATTCCCCTCAGTGCAACAGAAGTAGAGACCACGGACAGGAAGCGGGCCAGAGAGGAGGCTATTTTGGGGTCACCCAGACCGACCAGACTGCTCCGTGAGGACCCTGGCAGCGCGGGGCCAGGCTGGCGAAGTGACCACTTCCCGCACCGTGACCTTTAAGTTGGGGTTTCCTTCTAACTTGGGTTTATTTTGTTTTCATCCTTGAAGAGTGTGGTTTCAGTGAAGTTCTAGTTATGTGTTTACTTAGCTGCATCAAAGAAACAAGCATAAACATGGCAAAGATGATGGGAAGGTGACGCTTTTTTTCTTTTTGGATCAGAAATAAGATTCTATCACGATGCTGGTCCCATTCAGGGGTCTCTCCAGCCACTCCCCTCCCTCCGTCAGCCTCTCAGCCCTCCTCCCTGCCCCCAGTTCTCCCGAAATGGGCGGCCCTCACATCCCAGCGTGTGTGCCCAGGTGTCTCCCGTACCTATAGATCCCTGTCGTTGTCGACGGCAGGGCGTTCAGCCTTGGCGCTGTTGATGCGTCGGGCCAGGCGGCTCTCTCTGTGGGTCCGTCTGTGCACAGGGTGGGGTGTTGGACAGCGTTCTAGGGCCCACCCACCGGAGGTCAGCAGCGCCCACCTCTCAGTTTGACAACCACCACAAAAATACCCCAGACATTGCCAAATGCCCGTAGTGGCTGAATCACTCCTGGTTAGAAACCACTGAGACGAAGATTTGTTTTACAACCAATTCATTTTTATTAACCCCCCACCCCCCATTTTGTACACTTTTCTATACCCTGCTTTTCCCAATCAAAAAGCGTTGACAAGTGTCTTCTAAGTGATCTGGTATAAGGCTGCTGAATATTTCAGGTGACTGCTTACACTCTGTGGTGGCAGCACAGCACTGGTCCCCGGGCCTGGTGCCCACGCTCTTGTCGGTGGGCATGATGCCCTCGGCCTCCTACAGGCAGGGCCACGGGAGTGCCGCGTGCTTTTACAGGGTCCCGGAAACGGGGCCGCGCCGCCCGTGTTTCCGGTTGAGGTGGATGTCGCCGGGCGGTCTGATGGCGCCCCTCGGAGACGACGGCGAAGACTGGCGCTGGCGCGGCACCGGCCTCATTCTAGAACTCCGCCGCTGGCGTCTATGAAGATGGGCTTATTTAATGACGTTTTAGTATCAAAGGAAATACGGATCAAGTGGATAAGTTGCCTCTTTTTAGTCCTTAAAATTACAGCTGTTTAATAGGCGGAAGTTCGGATTACCAGTTTTATATACTGGGTTTTTCAAATGTCTTTTTTTTTTTTTTTTTGTCAAGATTTTGAGTGAAGACGTTAATTACAATGAAGAAACTATGAAAGAATACTTGCATGCCTACAGTGTTACTTTTTCCATAATTATTATACCCGGGTTAACTGTTTCAAGGCCATAAATATAAGGGGAAAAGGGGGACTAGATATAAGTTGTGTTAAGTAATAGGATAATACAATATCCCTGGTGAGTTTCTTTAGCATTCGTGTTTACCTGAAGCTCCGCAACTAACCTCATTCATCAAGTCAGCACAGTTTAGTAAAGCGTCACCATTAAATGAGTAAAGAAAACAATTCTAAGCTTGATACTTCGAATATTTTAATATACCATTTGATTCCCCAGCCCATAGGTCAGGATAGCTTTTAAGCACCGTTATTTAATTTGTTCTACCTTTTCTCCCCTTTAGAGAGTTGTCTGGTGAAAGAAAACAGCTAATCCTTTCTTCTGAATCCCAAGATCACCCTGCCCGCAGGTAAGGAAATGAAGATGCTTTTTTTCGTTTCCGGCATGTTTGCTGGACGTGGCGAGCCGGCGTTGGGGTTTGTGGCTCCTGATGGGCATTGTGCTGTAAGCGGACACTGTCTTCCGCGGTCGACACCGCCGAGTCTTTCTTAGTACTGTGGTGGATAGGGCAGGATGGAGCTAATTTAAAATGAAGCACAGTGTTTCTCTCCTTTTCATTGGGCTTAATATTTTTTAATGAACCGTAATGCATAAATGTCACAAACTTTAAGTTTTGTGTTGAGCTTCTCAGTTACAATGTATCAATAGTGACTCCGCGGGAGGCATTGGGGGTTGGGTGTGAGCGCCCCCATACCAAGTCTCTGCTGAGCTTCCGGCCTCTGATTGTAGCCTCTTGAAGGTCTTGTTCGGTCACTTTCACTTTCGCTTGTGCCGTGTACTTGGACTTCTCTGATTCCCCCTTTCCTTTAAGTCGTTTCTCCGAATGAGTGAGGTTCTTTCATGTCACTCCCACTTTAAAAAAAAATTATATGATAACTTGTAATGGAATAATTGCATTTGTTGTAATTTTGTGCGATTTTTAGCATGACCTTTACAAACAGTTCCATACCAAAATGACAAGTTATGTCACAAAGTTTAAAAAATATTTAGGGGAAAAAATTTACAAAACTATCCCCCAAGTATTTAAAAATAGCAACTGTTATTATTTTTCTACCAATTTCACATGGTTTTCCTCCCGTCTTTGTCCCATGACAGCTAATCCCCTCTCCAGGCGATGTCCGGCATTTCTTGTTTGCTCACTTACGGGCCTTTCAGATCATTCACCTGGTTCAGGCCCCGCTTTCATACTCAGCAGCGCTCTAAGGACCGCCCTTCCGCGCCTTGTCGTTTCTCGGACGGGGGAGTATTTGGAGTGAAAGAAAACGCTACCACTCAGTATCTAAAGCTGGAACTGCCTTTGTGCTTGCTGGGGAAGGGAAGAGAGCTCATAGGACATAGGTCTAGGGAAACCAAGCAAAAGTTGATCTCACCTAAGGTTTTCGGGAGCGCAGGGTCCGGGAACAGACACACCTTCAGAAACCAGCGGGTCTGGGATTGGCCAGCCTTCCATGCGGAGCCCTGGCCGCCGGCGGGGAGCCTGCTCTTTCTGTCTGGCAGTGAGAAGCACAGTCACTAAACTGAATTTTCCCTGACCGATTGTGAGGGCTTCGACAAAGGTGGTCGTGGGGACTGGTTTATGCCTTGGGACGATTGTCCAAGAACAGCCATCTTTTTCCGTTCTTGCATTTGGGGCCTGGGGACTTCCCATTCTCATCGGCAGGAGAAATTCAGGGAGCTGGGATTGCAGGGTGAGACCATGGGTACATTCTTTCTGTATGTTAGCTGACTTCCGCAGAGGTTCACCAGTTTACACTCAGACAGCAAGGAGTGGCCGCAGTAAGTTGTTTTCCCACAGCACACGATCTCATCAAGCTTTTAAACTTTGTCAGCCTGGTAGTTGTAATACAGTATCTTCTTGAAGTTCTAACTTGTCTGTTTCTTAGCCAAAGTGCATTTTACACAATTAAAAGTCATTTGGTTTTATTTTCTATAAATTTTTGCTCCCGTTGCCCATTTTCAATGGAGTTTTTAACATTGAATTTCAAGGACCCTTTCTGTTAAAAGTTGTAAATATTTTCTGTATCTGTTCCTTGTGATTTGATTTCGTTTGTGATGTTTATTCAGGGAGAGCGGCATATGAAAACCTGCTTTTAGACAGTTTGATTGATCAAGTTGTTATTGTCTTCTAGGTCTTGTATATAGTTGAAAAGACTTTTCACTTTGAAATGATCACTTTCTCCTAGTGCCTTTGTGGTTTGATTCTGCCCAGTTCTTCTGGACTTTATATTGGCGTAAGAAGGGGGGAGGAGTACAGTTTTCCAAGGAGATATTTAGTTGACCTAACACTATTTGTTGGGTAATATATTATTTTCCCATTGATTTAAATTCATCTTTGCCCCAAAGTAAATTTCCATAAGTACGTTAATTTATTTCTGACTTTCCCCCTCTTATCCACTGGTTTGTGTGTTGACTTTTTCACTTGATGTGCATTTTTCTCCTTATTAATTAGGCTTCTTGCTTGTCACTGCCGTATTTACATTAAACAAATATTCCATAATTCACTCCTCAACTTTCCTTCTGGGGCCTTCATTTAACTTCGGGGGAATTTTGGTTACAAACTAACAACTTGGTTTCGCAAACTTCATCTTTGTTTAGTCTGTAAACAGCCACCTGTGAGGGGTACCCTCCCGGCCGGCCCTTACCTGGCCACCACCCCACACCTGGGAGTGCTGTGGCCACTCCACCACAGGCGACACCTTCCCATCCGAACCTTCAGGCCTTTGAGTCAGTTGGGACGGAAAGGCCGACGAAAGTCCTTCAACGACCAGGCATCTGTCATGAAATGTGAAAGGAAGCCTGTTGGATCTTTAAATGTTCCACTGAACTAGGGCGTCTAACCCTTAAAGAGAAATATTATACTCCGTTCCAAGTGCTGGTTGAAAGTAGCCACCTACATGACTTCATTCTCCTAAGAGTGTACTTGCACCAAAATCAGTTATTTTTTTGCGGATGGTTCAGAAACACTGAGACGTTACGGTGTAAAACCTGTAGTGTCTGTAGGAATATGTGGGGGTGTGAGCATGTCAGTGCGTGTGTGTGAGGTGTTCGTGTGTGTGAGTGTGCCTGTGTGGTGTAGGTTCCCTAGAGCAGTGGTCCCCAACCTTTTTGGCACCAGGGACCAATTTCGTGGAAGACAACTTTTCCATGGACTGGGGGTGGGGAGTTTGGGGTGGGCGGGGAGGGGAGACAGGAGGCGGAGCTCAGGTGGTAAAGGGAGTGAAGCTTTGCTCTTTCAGCCACCGAGTACTCCTGCTGTGCAGCCCAGTTTCTAACAGGCACCAGTACAGGTAACACGCACCAGGACCGGTTCACGGCCGGGGGCTGGGGACCCCTGTCCTAGAGGCTAACCCTAAATACGTGCTGCCGGGCCGCTCTCGCTCTGATCCATCAGCAGGAGGGCCTGTTGATGTGTGTGGAGACAGAGAGTGTCATTGGCGGTCTCCCTCCCACGCCCCGGGAATGAAGCTTGGATGGGAATGGGCTCCTTCCCCTGGACCTCAGCTTGTGTCTCTCGTTGGGGGCAGGCCCAGCCGGACCCAGGCCGCTGGTGCAGCTCCATCTGTCTACATCTCAGAGGGCGCGCTCCTCTATAGGCAGCGGGCAAGCTCTCAAATTCATTTTAAAACACAACGGTCAGAATTTGGGGGGGATTATTTGTTGCTTATGTAGAATTAGGGTTCCTCTCGTGAGCCCAGAGTCCTCCCTGGCTGTAGCACACTCATCTTCTTACACTGGGATGGGAAGGAGCCGTTGGCCGCAGAGAGCAGAAGTTACTCACCCAGGGTCACAGGACAGGTCACCGTGGTGAGAAGGGACGGGTCAGTAAGATAGAGTCACCATTGCAATGAGAAGTCACACCGTGTGAGGTCACTGTCAGGATTCGCAGCGCAGACTCCGTCGACTCCAGCAAACATATGGCTGTTTCAGTCACTCTCACCGTGGAGCTAAAGAAAGGGAATAAAGAGTAAAGAATGGCTGGTCAGACAGCGGCCTCCCACTTTGTTTCTGCCTCAGGCAGAATCATTATTCTCGATAAATTCAGAACGATCCCCGGTGCCTCTCTGCTCCTGGGAATATGCTGTGTGCTCCTTGCAAGGTGCTGGTAGAGGAAGGAGAGCGGTCGAGGGGTGCAGAGGTCCAGGGAGTGTGTGTAGACCTTACGTGGGGGCTCCCAGCCATCAGGCCGGTGTTCCTGTGACCAGGCCACCCCTCCTGCGGTACCCAATGGGGCCTCATGCTGGAGACTCCTCGACTCTCATGAGATGTGATGCTGGCAAAACTCGTCTCGGGGAAAGCCAGTGTAGTCAATTAGGGAGACTCTTCATTATTTGCGGCGAGGGTGGGTGTGCAGGTGGGGGAGAGGAGGGCACAGAGCAGATCCTCCAGGGGGCTGCCTAAAAGCCCACCCTCTTGCCCCATCCGCCACAGGACCCGCACCGGCCTGCGGTCCGTCAGGTTCCACCTTCTGAGTCTGGGGCATGAAGTCAGGTTGTGTCTCGCAGCTGCTGTCTGGCTGGGTGGGAGCCTGCCCTCTTCGGGACTCTCTGTGAGGGGTGTTGGTTTCCCTAAAAGGGTCAAAACTACGGCTGTAATTCAGGAGCCAGGCAGAGCCAGGTCTCTATGGCAATGCTTTCCCAGTTTTCCGGGAATGCGCAGTTCTGACCCAGGTGGGGTTTGCTTGTCTCTGTTTCGACAAGTGCCCCGGTCGCTCCGGAGAGGGCCCAGGTTGGGCTGTCACTGCTTTTCGGGGTGAAATCTGATCACACACGATCAGATGACCACGTAACCTGCATCCGTGATGGAAAGTAACTCCTTTCCGGGTGACGCTTTGAACTTTCCAAGTTCACACAGTGTAGATTTGTACACAAGTCACTTCTCTGTGCACATAAACACACCCAGCAATAGCCAACGCACAGTGCTGTGGAGGGGGGTGTATGTGGCACGGTGTGGTTAGGAAAGTATCTGCTTCTTCAGGTTTGATAAGAGTTCATTTAGAATTCTTCGTTTTCCTAGAGAAATTGGAGGGACTCCTGAGTGGTTCATCTTAAGCTGAAAAAGGGCAAGAGAACAGAACAAAGGCCAAGCAGTGATTTCATTATACAAATGAAATGGGGGGAACGCCGAGAAATCCCATCTGTCCCTGAGGACCAGCCCCCTTTCGGGGCTGGGGGAGCGGCTTGGAGGCAGTGACCTCACACTTGTGAGCTCCGTAACCGTCGCTCCCAAGCAGTTGTGCAAGAGTTATGACCAAGGATGAAAGAGCCAGCACACAGCTGGGAGCTCTAACTGCCCCCCACCCCCGCTGGGTACACAAGAAATACAGTAGGTAGCCCACGCAGATGGCCCATCCCCGGTGTGCAGTGACCGGGGAAAGCCGACTCGGTGAGTGCCATTGACAGTGGAAGACAGACAAGAGCGTGGGGGCAGCCTGGGAAGTACATTAGGTGACGTCACAGAATATCTGTGGTAAAGACAATGTCGAAAGTCCCAAATGCAGTAAAGACTGATTCCTCCTCTCGCCACGGACCGCTATGTCCAGAGGGCTTTTCCACCTGTGAAGAGGCTTCGCGCTGTCCAGGTCAGCGACGAGGAGTGGGGGGCTGGCTTTTTCGAGGCAGGCCTCGCAGACAGCCGAAGCGCAGCCCCTCCATCCCTGACGGCAGCCCCATGGCAATCGCAAGGACTGAGCGGGTAGGGGAGGAGGTGGCGGGCACCCAGGCCAGCAAGCGCCCCGACAGCAGCATTGCCCCTTCGGGCGCCTTCTTTGTCCTTTCCTCTTCAATGGCTCTGGGAGCAATTGCTTAGAAATGAACTCA
The DNA here is from genome assembly GCF_022682495.2 of Desmodus rotundus. Taxonomy (NCBI): domain Eukaryota; kingdom Metazoa; phylum Chordata; class Mammalia; order Chiroptera; family Phyllostomidae; genus Desmodus; species Desmodus rotundus. The sequence continues at coordinate 3,789,732 of NC_071388.1, read as the reverse complement.
AAATTCTGATCATTAAAGTGAAATCACAGCCATAAATGAGACAGATGCCCGGGAAAGCCAATGTTTCTGAAAGCAGGGGGGGTCCCCATTCTGTTGCTTCGCTTTGCAGGGAGGCCCCACACAGCTGATGGAACAGAACTCGGTGCCAGTGCACCATTGCTAATTGCCACGCGGGCACCCGCTTTCAGCAGGGATGGCACGTTTTAATTGCCGTTTAGTGAGATGCTTTGCCTTGTCTCCCCTCCCACTTGGATCCCATCAGCACTTACTCCAGGGCTGGCCTGAGCTTTCAGAGATTCGTCATAGAAATGTTTATGTATTAATAATAATAATAATAATAATAAAGATAAACGGTATTTGCGAGTGCTTCCCCTACATTTAATCTCCACCATAACTCCAGGGGACAGGCAGGCCACGCACTCTCCCCTCCGCGTGAATGACGAGGAAGCACAGGCCCGGTGACGTCGGGAAGTTTTCCAAAGCTGCGGGGCTGAATCGGGGCTCAAGCCCTGGTTTGCTTTCTGTGCCAGTGTCCTCTTCACCCAGGCTGTGCTGTAAGGTAACGTGTGGGACTGAGGCAGGCAGACACAGCCACTTACGTGGACTCCGTCCCCAGCGGCTCTGTGTTCTTAACCTCCTGGCACTCAGTTTACTCTTCTCTAAAGTGACAAAAACAGTAGTTTTCTGTGATAAAAGTTTGGTGAGGACCTACCGATGTAACTTAAGGAAAGGCTCTGAAATGTGTACAGTGCGTTTTGCCCAGAGACCCTGAATGGGCTTTAATGGGGGCGTAACACCTTCGACGTGGAGCAAAATGTGCTGCTTACTTGTATACAGCACCGTTTTCTGGGGGCGTGCCAAGAATGTGATAAGGTTTTCAGAGATTTCTGTGGTTAAAAAAGTGAGAGATATTGCCAAAAACATTATAGAAGGTGCTGGAGTTACCCGTAATTGTGTCTTTTCTGATGTTATAGTGTGTTCCTTCTAGACAATGCGCGAAATACAGAGCACACACAGAGGAAATGAGAGTCGAGTGAAAACATACCATTTAGACGGAACCCATGTACACACGTTACACGTTTGGCCAACACCACAGTTGGGCTTTTTTCCCCCTTCATATAAATCAAAAATTAAAAAAGACATTCGGGGCAGCACAATTCTATTGCATGTACACAAAATACGTGTAGCCTTTGTGCAGCCTCGGGGCCAGTCTAAGTGCGTGGGCGGGACCCAGTGGTGCAGTAATGGTTTTCTACTGTGATATTTAGCTCCTGACTTAAGTCGTTATGTTGTTTTTCCATAATTTCTATACCTGACGTCCTGTGGTTCTTCCAGATTGTTTCCGTCTCTGTCGCTTCGACTATGTTTCAATGTATTTGCTTCTGTGTATGTTTATACTATACATTCACGAGTTTATGTTTTCTAAAATCGACATGTCTTTTCTCTTTCAAACAAGGTGGTCAATTATTATGTATTTAATTCCCTGAGAGGTCCTTTAGCTTTTCACTGACATGTTTTAAAAAATGTTACTTATGTGGAAGAAATTTATGCTTTTACCCCAGAATATGGCTTGTCTCTTTTTTAATTCCGAACTTCTTTCACAGCCCTGTTCATTTTTGTTATTTTCTTTAGCACATCTAACAATGTCTTTCTTTCCAATAGTTACAGATTATCGATTGTCTTTAAGAGTTGTTTTTGCACTGCCGGCACTCTCAGAACAACTTAAAACAGCCACGGCCGTGGCAGGTGCCACGTCTCATTCGGATGTTGCTGCGGGCGTCTCCAGGTATCAGCAGGGAAGGCGATGGTTGCAGACGAGCGTCCGTGGTCTTCACCCTGGTGAGGAACGTCAATGTCTGCTCCTCGCCAATTAAAAGACTTTGGGAAAACCAGCCTTAGATGCCGAACATCATCAGATGCATTTGGGACACTGATGCCTGAGTGCCCCTGCGCCTCCTCTTGTGACCTGACGCAGGGGGCTGTTTGGGGATCTGTCTGGTAAACCCTGCGTGTACTCACGGAGCAAACTCCTCTTGATCTCAGTGCAACGTTGATCGAACACATTTCCATGCCAACGTGTTGTTTAGAATGTGTCTTCTACAGTCAGAGGGGAGAGTGGTCTGCGGTTGTATTTTCCTGGGCTGCTTCACTTTTCCAAACATCAGCGTAAGGATTGGCATAAAAAACGGAAGTGTTCCATGTTTCTCGACAGGGCGTAATTTTAGACAGCTACAAAATTTTCTTCCACAGTTACTTCTTCATTCAGCTTTTCTGCATAGATATGGAAAGTGTCAATTCAGTTTTCTAATTTATCAGAATAGGATTTTATGCAGTTTTGACTTCTATCTTTGGTCATGTCTATTTCCTGTTCCTAATTTCCTATTTTATATTTTCTGCTTTTCTGTTCAATTAGACCTTCCAGCTGTTTGCTCTGTAATTTGGGGTCCACAGTCACAGCATTTGCAGGCCCACCTTAGTTGCTGTTTCCATACTTACACGTCTAGCGCATTGTTGACACTAAAACTGAGACTGATGTGACCTTGGTTTAAGGGCAACAGGAAAAGTATCTTTTTTTTTTTTTTTTCCACATTCAATGTTCTAACTGGTGGAAGAAAAATCAGAGAAAGAATTCCTTGTTAATGTTGACATTAGTGGGCAGGCACAGATACCAGGAGAGGCCACCCTGGATTTTATGTAATGTTGACATAATTTACACCAGACTTAATTTTATCTGTAGCTTACCCATGTCATGTGATAACGAACTATTTTTATCATTTACATAAAAGACAAAGCACCACTTTGATGTGACCGAGTTCGGGCTCCTCACGTTTCATCCCCAGCTTTGGGAGTTTCCCATGGAAGGATGGTGGCCAGGCCCCCAGCCACGCCCTGTTCCTATGACAACCGAGACTTCCATGGCGAAGGGACCTCCCACGTAGCCTGGTCACATCTTTGTCCTGAGCCCTTGGACGGGCTCGTTTTCCACAGGGTCTCAGAAGGAAAATGTTTCCTTTTTGGATCTGAGCTCCCGAATTCAGAGGTAGTTACAGCATCACTGAGGGGACGTAACGTGGATTTCTAAGTGGACACGCAGCATGCACGTCCAGCGTGGCACAGGGGATCAGCAAGGTAGTGGACGTGGGCGTGTGCAAATCAGTGGCCGTTACTGTGAATTGAATTGTGTTCCCCCCGCCAAACACTGGAGTCCCAGCCCCCAGGACCTGTGAACATGACCGTACTTGGCCATAGGGTTCTTGCAGATGATCAAGTTCAGAGGAAGTCACCAGTGGACCCTAATACAACATGACTGGCATTCTTACAAAAAAAAAAAAAGAGGGGCCTTTGGACATGGAGACAGACACACACAGAGGGAAGATGAGGCGAAGACACAGGGAGAAACCTCCCACAAGCCGAGGGACGCCCCAGACCCACAGAAGCCAGGAGTCAGGCCTGGGTCAGATAGTCCCTCTCGTCCTCAGAAGGAGCCAATGCCTTGACCTCAGACTTCTAGTCTCTACACCGTCAGAGAGTATGTGGCTGTTGCTCACGCCCCGCCATGGGCAGTGCTTGTTACGGCAGCTCTGGCAAACTAATACAGCCGTTTTATTCCCGGTTGAGCCATTGGGGTTGAAAATTGTAAATAACACTGGTAATGGCCAGTAGGATTTCAAGTCAGACAACGGAGTCACTTTTCTCAGCGGTCACTCTAAGGGACTCAGGACTAGAGCACATTGCTGAGCTGCTCTGAAACCCAAGCACTAGCACCTCCGTGGGCAGGGGCTTGTTGGGGTGACTGCCCACAGGCTGCGTGTGCAAGTGCTGGCAGGGTTTGGGCCACTGAGGTGTGGTTTCTTTCTTTTCGTCTCTCCTGACACTTTGTGCTGTTAGGGGCTACAGTCTCCTGTATTTGCTTCGTTATGAAACTAAACAGTGTGCTCGCTGTCCACGACACGCAGTATAACGTTGACCTTGCTCCCTCCAATTTTCTACAGTATTATGTCATGTGTTAAAATCATCAAAGAATTTTATCTTGTGGTCTATTTAACAGAAGAATGGTACACTATGTTTAATTACACTCTGTCCAGACAGGTTTCTCTTTCAAAATAATTTAACTGAGACTTGTGGAAAAGTCTGCATGGCTGCAGTAGAGCGGGCCCCCCGGGCACAGCCCACAAGGACAGCGTTTCCTAGCCGGGGTTTCCCAGTTGGTGACATGCATGCTCACAGGCCCCAGAGGGGAGATCGCCAGGGCTTTGGTGGCCGGCTGAGGTCCTGACTGTTTCCCACGGGAGCACAGGAAACAGCTGAAATGACAGGGAAGGGCAGAAGAAGGACCGAAGGAAGAAGAAAGGACAGGAAGGAGTGGAGGGAAGGAGAGAAGAGAATGTGTGGGCGGGAGAGGAGGGGAAGGGGGCCCTGAGAGCGAGGACAGGGGACCCGAGTGAGGTTCCCGAGGGCCCCGGGCAGAGTCTTCCGCATGACTGGAATGTGTCTTGCAGACCCCAAGCCCGTGCCGGCTACCGTGAGACAGATTCTACAGCACTGTGGACATTCTAGTTTTAAAAGCGTGATGAGACCTGATAGTGATACCACATTAAACACATCTCCTATTGATTCCTTCTAACCTTGCAAACCGAGCTGTGTGCGTTAAGTACCTTTTACTCCAGTCTGGCTGATGGGACCGCAGATGTTAACTGCGGGGCTGAATTTCCTCGGTCAGCAGACCCAGCAGGCAGGAGTGGGCCGCGGCGCATCTTCTGGCCTGGGGACTGTTCCCCTTCACTGCCCTCCGGTGGGGCTTGGGCACCCGCGTCTGGACAAATCCGAACCATGGAGAAATTGAGTGAAGGCTTCCCGCCTTGCTGCCCGTTGCGTGACCAGCCACATGGAAGCACGAGGCTCTGCTACAGCGGGGAGCCGTTGTGGAGGGAGAACATCATTCGTGGTCCGTGAGGTTCGAGGCCTCTCTTTTACCTGGCTCATTTTCTTTAAGTTGCAGTTTTGTTTCAAGGAACAAAAACATTAAAATAACACTGTTATTTCACTTACTCATCTCAAATGTCTGCTTTCACTCCTCCGTGCTACAATTCTGTTCTCCCTGCATGGTGATGCTCGCCGTTCCTGGGAGTGGCACCCGCCGTCCACAGAGCCATTGCTGGGATGGGAACCCCCATTTACCAGCGGCAAGGCCTGGCGTTTCAGAGGCTGTGTTCTTCCTTCTGGTAAATGGGGCGGTGAGGCTGGGGGTCAGGGTTAGCCCACAGCACCTCATCCCTGAAAGGGAGTTGTCACTTTGTTTCTGTACTTGTCATTGCTGACAGTGTAACTGCAGTGTTCACTTGCCAGTCCGATGGCCCCCCGATGTGTGGGGCACAGGCTAGGGGGACAATGGGGGCCGGATGCCACCTCAGAACAGAGCCTGCCGCCCACTTCGTGGTGTCTGGAGTGTGGGAAAAACATCCTCCAATGCTTCCCACCCTCACTGGCTTCTTCTGGAGCCTGGAATCCCTCCCTCCCTCCTTCAGGCTCATGCAGGCGTGGCCCGGTGTCCTCAAGGAGAAGGGACTGGGGCAGAGGTGGCCCTCCCAGGGTGTAAAATGGGAGACAGCACGGGGCACTTCTGTCTTGTGTGCATTGCCCACCCAGCACCCAGCTGTTGCCCTGAAAGAATGAATGAGTGAGTGTCAAAGTTAATCTCCATCACCACTTCCCGCCCCACCCGCTTAGTCTCAGCCTCTGCACGGCAGTTATGCCGGCCACGCTTATGTAAGTTGAACAGAAAATACTGATACCGGAATTGAAAGTGAGTTCCTATGAACTTGGTCGTCAAGAGGAAGCAAAGCAGACAGGAGTAGGGCAGGACCCCGAGGGGTGTGTGGTGCATGAGGGGCCTTCCGGATGGGCACTTGTGGGGAGAGGTGTTTGGGCCTGCCACTGGGGAACCTGGTGTGAGGATGGGGGCAGGGAGAGGGGGGAGTGGAGGCAGAGGTGCCTCAAGGTCAAGGGGCAGCAGCAGGCAGTGTGGACTCTGCAGAAGTGCAGCTGTGGGGCATGTGGATGGGCTGCCCATTGTGCTGGGGGTTGTGTGTGCGGGACATGTGTGAGGTGTGTAGGGGTGTGTGTGTGAGTGCCCATGTGCACATGGGTGTTACATGGGTTCCAGAGTGTGGGTGCGTGGTGCTCCTCAGGTGCAGACATGTGTGCCCGTGAGGCCCTGTGCGTGTCTGCAAGTGGGCGGGTGGCGCTCACCACTAGGGTGGGTGTTCAGTGTGTTTCTGGGGCACGTGTGCCTGCAGTTGGAATAGGTGCTGTGTGCTGGGCAGGCGTGTGATGTGTAGGTGCCAGGAAACTGCAGATGTGCCAGGAAGCATGTGTAACGGATCCCGGGGGACCGGTGTGCACGTCTGTCAAGCAGGTCCCAGCGACAGAGAAGTAAACGGAGTGTGTGTCACAGGGCCCACACCTTGGGCCACGATGGCCATTGCTGACAACTTTGCCTCCTGGTCCCGTGGCGACTGTGTGTTCACCACTGACATGGCCACGGGCAGCTTTTGTGAAAGTGCTCCTCTCCAGGGGCATAGTCCTTCTGCTCTTGAGACACACTGACTTGAGAGCCCTGGTGTTTGGCTCCTCAAACCCTGGTGCCTCTCATGCATTCCTGCCCAGGCTCATTGCTGGCTCATTGTTTGGGGATTTCTGTGCAGAGTGTTTAATGAGACACTAAGTTTTACATAAACGTAGGTGTGTCTCTGCAGTGAAGTGCATCTCTGCAGTGAGGAGTATCTCTGCAGTGAGGAGCATCTCTGCAGTGAGGAGTATCTCTGCAGTGAGGAGCACCTCTGCAGTGAGGAGCATCTCTGCAGCGAGGTGTATCTCTGCAGCGAGGAGCATCTCTGCAGTGAGGAGCATCTCTTCAGCGAGGAGCATCTCTGCAGTGAGGAGCATCTCTTCAGCGAGGAGCATCTCTGCAGCGAGGAGCATCTCTGCAGTGAGGTGTATCTCTGCAGCGAGGAGCATCTCTGCAGTGAGGAGCATCTCTGCAGTGAGGAGCATCTCTGTAGCAAGGTGTATCTCTGCAGCGAGCAGCATCTCTGCAGTGAGGAGCATCTCTGCAGCGAGGAGCATCTCTGCAGCAAGGTGTATCTCTGCAGCGAGGTGTATCTCTGCAGCGAGGAGCATCTCTGCAGCGAGGAGCATCTCTGCAGTGAGGAGCATCTCTGCAGCAAGGTGTATCTCTGCAGCGAGGTGTATCTCTGCAGCGAGGAGCATCTCTGCAGCGAGGAGCACCTCTGCAGTGAGGAGCATCTCTGCAGCGAGGAGCATCTCTGCAGCAAGGTGTATCTCTGCAGCAAGATGTATCTCTGCAGCGAGGAGCATCTCTGCAGCGAGGAGCATCTCTGCAGCGAGGTGTATCTCTGCAGTGAGGAGCATCTCTGCAGTGAGGAGCATCTCTGCAGTGAGGAGCATCTCTGCAGCAAGGTGTATCTCTGCAGCGAGGTGTATCTCTGCAGCGAGGAGCATCTCTGCAGCGAGGAGCATCTCTGCAGTGAGGAGCATCTCTGCAGCAAGGTGTATCTCTGCAGCGAGGTGTATCTCTGCAGCGAGGAGCATCTCTGCAGCGAGCAGCATCTCTGCAGTGAGGAGCATCTCTGCAGCGAGGAGCATCTCTGCAGCAAGGTGTATCTCTGCAGCGAGGTGTATCTCTGCAGCGAGGAGCATCTCTGCAGCGAGGAGCATCTCTGCAGTGAGGAGCATCTCTGCAGCAAGGTGTATCTCTGCAGCGAGGTGTATCTCTGCAGCGAGGAGCATCTCTGCAGCGAGCAGCATCTCTGCAGTGAGGAGCATCTCTGCAGCGAGCAGCATCTCTGCAGCGAGGAGCATCTCTGCAGCGAGGAGCATCTCTGCAGCAAGGTGTATCTCTGCAGCGAGGTGTATCTCTGCAGCGAGGAGCATCTCTGCAGCGAGGAGCACCTCTGCAGTGAGGAGCATCTCTGCAGCGAGGAGCATCTCTGCAGCAAGGTGTATCTCTGCAGCAAGATGTATCTCTGCAGCGAGGAGCATCTCTGCAGCGAGGAGCATCTCTGCAGCGAGGTGTATCTCTGCAGTGAGGAGCATCTCTGCAGTGAGGAGCATCTCTGCAGTGAGGAGCATCTCTGCAGTGAGGTGTATCTCTGCAGTGAGGAGCATCTCTGCAGTGAGGAGCATCTCTGTAGTGAGGAGCATCTATGCAGTGAACTATTACTCCACCTTGAAAAGGAATGAAATTCTGACATGTGCTTCCAGGGTGAACCTGGAAGACATTGTATGAAGTAAGATGAGCCAGACACAAAAGGTCCCATGTCCTATGAGGTCCCAGGAGTAGTGAAACTCACAGAGACAGAGAGCAGAACGGGGGCCTCCAGAAACTGGGGCGAGGGAGGCCTGGAGAGTTAGCCTTCAGTGAGGACAGAATGTTAGTCTGAGTTGATAAACGATTTCCTGGAGCTGGGTGGTAGTGATGGCTGCACAGCTGTGCGCATGTACTTACTCCCACTGAGTACCAGTACCTGTAAAAGCAATTAAAATGGGCACTTTTACATTATGTGTTTTATCGCAGTAAGCATTGCAACGAGGTGAGTTCCTCTGTACTCCAGAGCCTTGTAGCTGGTGAAATTTCCTACCTGATGTTGAATTTCACTCATACGTATCTTTGATGCTTGGGGAGGAAAATCTTTTCCTCTGTCCTCTGAGGTTCTGTACCCAGAGACTGTGAACTAAACTGATAAGAGACACATGAACGGGAGAAAAAAATGTACATTTTATTGATGCTAAAACGTTTACATGCATGAGAGCTTCACAAAAAAGTGAAAACCCCCAAAATGGTTGGACTCAGGGTTTATACACTATTTTAACAAAGGACAATAAATTTCGGAGAAGCAGCTAGACTGCAGGGGTGGTAAATGGCAGAGGGTAACTCGGAAATGTGTGGCAAACAGGGTTGTTCAGTAGGGCTTGTCGCGCAGAATTAACCCAGCGATGCCTCTGGTGCTGAGTCATTCCCCTGGAGGGGGACACACTTTTATGAATGAAAACATTTGTCACCTTTACAAAGAAAAACTCAGGCGTGTTTCTGGGGATCTCTTCCTGCCATCCGTCAATGGCTTTTGGCTCAACATGATCCTCAGGCCTAAGTGGCACATTTTGGGGTGGCATAGTCTGACTCCCTTCATGGTTAAATTGATCCAAAATTAAAAGTGAGGCGGTAGCCCTTCCAAGGAGTGATATTCAGATTTGTCTAATCCGTACACAGCCAAGGTCCCAAGACATAGCCAGGAGGTCCAGTCTCGGTTTTTAACCTTTGGTATTTCTATCAATTAATCAAGCCCTGTAGATTGCAGAATGGACCAGAGACCACCCTTGTTACTGGGTCTTCCATGGAGGTTTTGTTGCTGCTGCTGCTGCTGTTAGTTTTCCTTTATGTCTGTGGTGGATGAAGGGTGTCTGTTCCAAAGCACCCCTCTGAGAAGAATCCAAATCTCACCCCAGGGATGAGGCTGCTGGAGCTGGAAGGGACTGGAGAGGGAGGGCGGTGCTCCTGTGTGCCTGGAGCTGAGTGGGGCTTTGGGGAAGTATCAGTGAGTGAGCAGGCTGACTCAGTTCTGATCTTGTGGAACTTACAGAGAAGGGGAATGTTAGCACCAAACCTGAGACGTATAAATCATCTCAAGCGTAATGGACTGCTTTTTTTTATTATTATTTTTTATTTTTTTAAAGATGACTAGCTGAGCGATCTTTCTTGGTCTCGTGGCCAGGGAAGACTTCTCTGAGGAAGTGATGGTGAGGCCCGTATTCGATGGGTAGACAGGACTCACCTGGGGAATGAGGCAGCTGGAGAAGGAGGACCGAGTTCTCGGCAGAAGGAGCAGTGTGCCCAGTGATTCTCCAGAGGGCCTGAAGGAGGTCCCCAAGGGCTGCAGTGTGACGGTGGGAGTGACGTCTGTCAGGGAGGCAGGGACAAGGCAAACAGGGCGTGGTGGCCACACTGAGGATGTGGACTTGACCCAGAGCCTCGGGAAGACCCCGGGAAGGTTTAGAGAGCCGCTGCTTCACCACACTCATTCTGTGCAGCAGTACCCGAGCTCCCCAGTTGTTAAGCAATGTGCTCACACACAGCTGGCTACTGCGGACCGGGCGCAGGGCCTCTCCTGCCCTCCCCACTCCAGGGTCTCTGGTCCTGTGGCCATCTGGGGGGTTTGAGAGTGGGCTTTGGGATAGCCAAGGACCTTGGTAAAAACACGGTCCTACCCCTGCCAGATGGGAGAATTTGGGCAATTCATATCTTGGAGCCACAGTGGCTTCATCTGTGAAGTGGGAGACTACTCGTGTCTTAGGCTGTTTTGAAGATGAGACTAAGTAGCTTATGCGTGTCACCGAGTGCAGTGTTCACTGCACTCGTAGGGGTTGGTTTCGGGTCAGGTTCCCCTGTACACACCCCTTTGTTTGGCCAGAAACTGGATGACTAATGAACTTCTTCTAGCGTCAGTGCATAGAGTGATGACACTATTGTTTTGGTGTTCGGATGTCTTTAAGGCAGTCGCCCGGGAGACCCTGTCTCTCCCAGAGGGTCCAGTCTGTGCAGGGTTTAGCTGAGAGTGTCCCATTCATGTTCTCCGTCTTCTCGGAAGTAAATGATGCTGTTTCCTGCAGCAATGCAGCGTTCACCGATGCAAAGCAAGCATGAGACTGTAAGCCCAGCTCTGCTGCGGGCTGTTTGATTTGGGACAAGCCACTCAGCCTCTCTGACACCCTGCGTCTGCCACTGAAAACCAGGTCAGGCCACGTGGTGAATGGAAAGCACCTACAAAATGCCCTGCATCACAGGAGCTTGGCCGATGTTGAGACTCCTCCCTTCTGCCCACCCTCGGTCCCAGGTCCCTTTGGAAACGACACCCAGCGTGGGAGTGTCTGGGGCTCTTCTGAATTGGGTTTGGCTTCATGTCGAAGCAGGGATTTTCCCAGCCTCCCCACCCAGTGGGATGGCTGCAGTGTTTCCTTGGCCGCACGGTGTAGGGTATAGATCAGGGCCCTGGAAGGCAACCGGCAACCTCTTGCCCAACCCTGATTGTGTGGTGGAAGGGACAGAAACCCGGACGCCCAGCCGGGTGGCAGGGCTGGGAGAAGGCCCAGGTCTCCGGCTCCAAGAGCCAGTGGCTTGCCGTGCTTCTGCCCTCCACCTGGTCCTCTGGGAAGGGTAGAGGAAGATCATCCTATGGAGGTCTGGGGCCCAGCAGCCATGGATCTGTTTCCTCTCCAGTCCTGTCTTTTCAGTTCTACATCCCTGTTACTTCAAAGCCAGATTCTTAGGTCTAACTGCCTGGCAAGTGTCTGTCAAAGGCATTAAACATCCTTGCGGAGGCTCGTCTCAAGTCCTGAGAGCTTTCGTTTGGCATCCCCACTGCAGGTCAGTTTTGGTAGGTGTTCTGACTGGTTTTGAAGTTTGAAAATCTTCTTTACTGTAGAGGCTGTTCAGAAACAGGCCTTCTGATACGTGATTGGGGGAAACACTCGTACAGCCCCGTGAGAGAACTTAGCAATATTATGTATCAGTACCTTGGGACCAAACAATCCCGCGACTAGGAATCTACACCAAAAAAGGCAAAATATGAAAACAGTGAACACGAACTCCTGTCCACGTGGCACTAATTGCAGTAGAAAGAGACTGGCGATGACCTCGATGTTCATCAGGAGGGACTGGTTGGGTAAACCACACCATATCCACACGATGAAGCTCGTATTAATATTTCATAGCTGCCGGCAGCTACACGACTAGCTTTGGTACTGTAGGGGGCTCAGCGCCGGGATACAGTGTCACACACAGAAAGGAAGGAGAAGGTCAGAGTGTGCCGCATGGTGCAGAACCCTCCGGCTAACACAGGGAGTATCCGTTTAATAGGCACCCTGAGGTATCCCTGCGTCCACTTGGCTGTTTGTCCGCAGTGGGGTACACCTTTAGGACAGAAGGAACGACAAAGCAACCTTAAATTTCTTGTGGTAATTATTTTGTTGGTAATATGTTGGTAGAGTTAGTCTACAGCTTTTTATGCATAAATTAAGATACAGTACATAATATTATATTAATGGCATAAGCAGCTAAGTTTTTTGACATTAGAGAAAAAGAGACTCAAAAAAAATCAAAGAATTGAAATGAAACCCTGTTACCCTAAATGTGAATTGGAAATCTCAGAACTCCTGATATATTTCTCTAAACTATCTCTGACTCTGGCCGCTGAGACAAGGCCTAGAGCCAATCACCCACACGGAAGCTCCCTAGCAGCCATAGGGAGTAGTTCCCAAATGCCCTTCCCACCGAGAGGGCCCAGCGGGGGTGGGGAATGTTCCAGATGGGCCTGTAACACCTTCTCCCACCAGAAAGCAGGGAGGCAGTGGAAGACCGCCACGCTGTGACCAAAGCTTCAGAGCACACGGGAGCCAATTAGCAAAGGCTCCCACTGGCCAAAGACAGAGCATCCAAAGATGGATGTTCACACAAAGAGCCACACCTGGGATGGGTTGAGGTGCACAGAACCCATAAAACCCACGTGTCCATCACGGCCGTGGAGGAGCGTATGCGCTCCTTAGGCAGGAGCCCCCTCATTATTCTGAAAACCGGTAAATGAAGGAATAGAATCAAGCATTTTCTTTCCAGACAGGGCAGTGCCTTAGAATAAGTAAATCTTGGAGGAAGTAAAGGTCTTCCTTCTTAGAAGAATTCCAGTTAATAAATGAACCATCGGGAGAGCTAGCGTACCACCGCTCTGCAGCCCCTCATGACGTTCTGGGTCGTTACAACGACTGTCAGGAGCTGCTAAAGTCGTCAGGTGAAGACCTGAGGGAAACTTGATGAGCCGTGGTTGAAGCTGGCATCGCCCACCTCCAAGGGCAGGCGGCCGATGTGATATGCTCTCGCCACGATTCGATGGGAGGGGTGCAGCCTGTCTGTCGCCGCGTTATCACCCAGACCTCCAAGCCCGAGTCCAGCCCAGCCCAGCCCCGAGACTAACTACCAGGCTGCAGAACACGCAAGGGGCGAAGAGATTCACTCCAGTTACCGCGGGGATGCACTCGGCAGCGCCTGGAAAGCAGGCTCTTCAGCAAACGAATTGGGAGAAAACGAGGGCCAAAGTGTAGATAAACAGGTACCCACGTGGCCCCCATATAATGCAGGGGTCCTGTTTGCTTTCTGATTCCGGCGTGCACAAGGTTGAACCCACCGCTGCGTAGGTCCGAAACTTTCTGAGGTAAAAAACCAAAACGTTTTGATGGCTTTTTGTCCGATTGCATGTTTTCCGTGTGGACGTGGCTGAGCACTCATTGGCACTGGGAGGAGGGGCGCTCTCTGCAGAGGTACTTTGGAATACGGATGGGAACGTGTGGTTGTCTAGACTTGAGACCCTGAAAGAGTACAGATTGCTGGGATACATTTATCTTTCTGCTGCCTGTAATTACGCAGCTTTCTTCACATTCTCTCCCAGTGGAAAAGCTCTTTGAGGGCAAGGGCAAAATGAGCGGCTTTCTTTCCTTTAAAACTGTGCTTGGAAAGCAACGCACTCAGTAACAGCTTTGATGGCCCATGGCTGTCCTGCCACGCGGAGAGGCAGGCACAGTGTGTCTCCGTGGTGGCTAGACCCGACCTGAGCCACCTCCGCCTCTGCAGACCTGGCCCTGCAGTGTCACCCATGTGGTCTGCGGCTGCGGGAGAGATGTCCCGGGAACCTTGTCGGGCTGAGCGCAGCCTTTCCCACGAGTATTGCTTTTGCGATTGCTATCAGGTGTTGTGAAAGGAAAGCTGTTGTCTTCTCTTATGGAAATGGAGGAGGCGGCGGTAGTTTGGGGCTGGGAGACCTGCCATTGCCGCAATTTCCCTCCTGCCTCCATTCGCAAAGGTGCAGGTCCGGCCGAGTCAGAGGTGAGCCAATTCCAACACACACCGCTGGCTCCGAGAATGCCTCGGCCTACCAGGGCCGGGGCACTGTCTGACTTTTCTTCCTGCGGGGAGGGGCTCACTCCAGGTCGCTGTCTCGAACGTTTCATCATTGCGTGTGGGCGCCTGAGAAGGAAGACTTCCAAGGCTGGCTGTGATTGAAGATAAAGCCACTCGTTCACTCTTCAAGCAGGAGAAATGAACTTGGACCTAGGTTACAACCTGGGTCGCTCCTCTAGTGATTGGGAACAGACAGGTCTTCTCAATGTTGTAGGAAACTTTTTTTTTTGTCCTGAAAAACTCAATTCCCGTGGTGGTACAACTGACCACAGACACTGCCGCTCGCTTCCAGAGCTGCCCCCGACTCCGCCCCCTATCCGCAGGTCCACACAAACTCTGCTGAATGGTCCTCTCTGGAGCGTGCCACGCCGCAGGGGCACTGGAGCTGACCCCTGACCCACGGCATCTGGCTCCAGGCACGCTGACCCCTGTCACCGCCCGCTCAGCTGCTCGGCACTCGGTGCCGGGCATGCTCCTTGGAGATGAATCAGTGCAGATTTGTTATTACAATCATCGCGCTTTCTCTCAAGGTTTGGGAACAAATTGAGTACATGGTTTTCCCCACCCACAATCCTCAGTAATCATCCCTTTCTGCCTATTGCTGTTTTTCAGACACTTCTAGGAGATTTACAAGGGTAGCTTCTTACACTTGATCTGAACAGCAGCTGGGAAAAAGGATGAGTCGGTGCTGGCGGTGGAGCCGCGGTTCCTGCCAGACTTCGTTTCTGCTGTGGTAATAGAGAGGAAAACGAGTGGGCCACGTGTTCCGGTGACTTCAGAGTCTTGCCTGGGAACCGAGGCTGGGTCTTGGAAAAACTTTCCTTTCGACCATGGAATATTCTCTTAAGGACCATGGCCAATTGGTGGCCTGATCGTTATGCTACTTAATATAAAAAATACACATCAAAGGCAGGACATTTTGGTGGCTTAGTACACTTTTGCATTTTTCCTCAATTTTATTTATTGCTCTCCGAGCGCACACTGGAATCCTTTCCTTTTCCATGAATGTTGTGTTCATTTCGCGTCGTGCGTTGGCCCCAGCCACCTGTGTTTCCCTCTGGAAGGAAGCCACCGAGCCTTATGGATTTTGCTTGTTGGCTTCATTGTGTCCTTCGAAGGTAAAAGGTCACGTTTGATCTTACTTTCTGCACTTTGTTTTCTTTCGTTTTCTTCCTCGTCAATGGCATGAGTGGCCCGTGCTCCGGAACATGGGAAGGTGGCTACTGGGAAGCTGTCGCCTCAGGTTGTTCATCGCTGGTAACGCAGACAGCGTGCCTCGTGCCAGGTGCGCCCCCACAGGGGCGGCCCTGGTGGGGGGGTCCGGGGCGGAGTCGCACCCGTGGCTGTGGTGATGCAGCCCAGGGCAGAGGTTTCTCTGAGAGAGTTCAGGATGATGAGAAACGGACGAGCACCCGATCGTCACTCGAGTCCTGGGGGAAATGCGTGGGTCTGTTGTGATGTCAGGGTGGGAGCTGAGCGTCACGTAGCCGGAGTTCGCTGTCCCACCTCTGTCACTTGGCGGGTGTGCACCCTTGGGCACACTGCCTCACCTCTCTGGGTCTCAGCTTTCTCGTCAGTAAAGTGGGGGCTACAGGTCATTGTCGCCCTGTGAGTGCCATCTCAGTGTTGCTCAAATCAACTAAAATAAAATATGACATTTCAGAAATTAAATGCCTCATCAACCATAAACCTTGATTGCTCTCTGGTTAAGAAGCAAAGCAAACAGGGGAAGGAAGGAGCTGGGGACAGTGCCATGGGGACCACATGGGAACGCACCAGGCAGGCCCAGGGAGGGGCTTTCCTCGCCGCAGGGCTGAGACCACAGAGCCACACGTGGGCCTGTTCCCAGAAACCCCGCCCGCGCGCTCTCACCTCTCACCAGCGGCAAACTGCCGGCTGACTCCTCCGGGTGCAGAGAGGGTGCCAGTTCTCGAGGCAGCCCTGGGGGCCACGTTTAAACAGGAAAACAGAGGCGACAACGTCAGACACTGACAAGGGGTTTGGGTCACATTATCATCTTAGGTTCTGATGACAGTGATTAATTCACAAGTCACAGTATCAGAATACCAAGTGTGATTATACGATAACAATTTCTAAAGGATTTTGGAGATCGTTAGTGTCCATTGACACGTCTGTCTGTTTCATACCTTTATCGTCAGTCCAGTTCACGACGGAGGCCCCTGCAAGTGTCATACAATTTAAAAAAATATACTGACAGTGCAATAGGTTGATCAGATAAAAATGAATGCCCAGTTAAGTTAGGATTTCTGATAAACAAAAATAATATTTTTCCATAAGTATGTCCAAATATTGCATGGGCCATATAAAGTCCTTATTGATCTGAAATTTAAATTTCACTGAGTGCTCCGTGTCTTCGTCTGCTGACTCTGGCCACCCTATTTTGGACAAACCAAGTGGGCCGTCTTAGTTATTCAGTCCCTTGGAAAATGCAGTACTTTCTCGGTTTAATTTCCTGTGTTCTCACCTCTTCCATTAGCCCCGTTCGGGGGATTTTTGGGGTTTTATCACTCTGCAACCACTTCTCTTAGCCCGCTCGCCATTCTTGTCTGGGCAGCGCACCTGTTTAGAACACAGCTTCTCAGCCTTTCATGTGCCTGCCAGCCACTCAGGCATCTTGTTAAAACCCACACTCTGATTCCGCAGGTCTGGGGTGGGGCCTGAGGTTCTGCATTTGAGTAAGTCCCCTCAGGTAACGCGGATGCCTCTGGTCTTTGGACCACACGTTGAGTAAAGCATCTTGACCCGGGTTCTCATTTTCAACTAACCAGAAATAAGACTACCATGAAAATATTTTCTTTACACTTACTTTTCCCCCCATTTTTGTTTTTTTTGTAGCTTCTTTATTTGTTTTAAACCAGGAATGGCTACATGTTATGCCTTTGTGTTAGTGGAAGAGAACTCTGTCAGACTATGAGAAAGTTCTGGAAAAGCACGTGTTCCAGGAACTGGTCATTAGGTTGTTCCTCTGTTCGCATTTCTGGAAGGACCCTAGGAGTCGTTAGAAAAATCACATGATTGTACTCGGTGCACAGCCTGTCCCAGGAGCCAAGTTTTAAAATGTGCCGGTTACCAAGCATGAAAACCCTGCTCGGAGTCATGTTTTTTCTAACACTGAGCTCTGTCAGGGAAAAGAATGTTGAAATGATTTCAACATCTGCATGGAAAGGCTCGAAAGTCCTTTTAAAATGAAAACCCCAGACGAACAGCTGAGGATTTCTGCTGCCAGGTATTTTGAGCCTTAGAAAGGTCCAACGGAATGAGGGAGGGTGCTGCTAGCCCACCGCCGAGCGCTTGCTCTTCCTACCAGGACCCGACCCTGCCCCTTCGTGCCTCCACTGCCTGCAAGGGTGTCGGATTAAATCATCCCCTCACCGGAAGCATCCTGTCTGCCCCTGACCCCCCGCAACCAACGTGCTAAGAGTTAGGAGGCAAAAGACATGTTGACAGGCTGTGTGTCTGCCTTCTCCGGGTGTCTGATGTGGCTTCTGTGTCAGACACAGGGCAGACGGCGGTGGAGAGGGGGTGGGGGGCGGGGGAGGGTGCTGGCTGCCAGGGCTTGGGGGCGGGGGACGGGAGAAACTTCTAGACAAGTTTTGTGGCAGAAGCTTAACTGTTTAAACTTGCTGTCAGAGGGAATTTGAAGAAAAGGAGTTGGCTAAGGGTGCATTGAAAAATGTGTTTGAGAGAGTTGAATGCTATCTCATGGAGACTTTAGACTGGAGATATGGAGGGTTGGAGGGTTGCCCCTCTCTCTCCTGGAATCCCCCAAGACTTGACTAAGAATGAGGGTCTTGGAGCTTATATTCTTCTGAATGCACAAACCCCATGGAATAGGCAAAAAATGGGCGAAAGGGGGCAGTTCAACAAATTGTCTCCAAAGTTACGTGATCGCATTGCAAGGGGTGATCACTCCCTGATTTTGATAATTGTGCTGAGCTTACGAAGGAGAATATCCTTCTTAGAAGAAACATGCAGAAGCATTTAGCAGTGAGGCCTCCCGTCTGCAGTGAACGTCCAAAGGATTCATGAGATAGTGATCCAGCAAAAATGACAAAATGCTGATAACTGGGAAATCTTACACAGGAGGACTTTGCACTCTCTGTGTAACATTTCTGAAAGTTTGAAATACTTCAGAATGGGAAGTTTCCCTGAAAAGTACAGCTCTCCTTGGAGTGGTGTTCGCAGCAGCCGACCTCGGTCCCTTGCACTGTGTTCTCTCTCAGATTCCTGCAGCGACTTCCCGGAGCTCTTGCTTCTGGTCTTCACCGTTTGACGCTGAGCCCGGCTGTCTGTGAGGCTTCCCTACAGCCTCGTGTCCTTGTTTCCCTGCTGACTGGCATGACCTGTCTCTTAGAGTCCCAGGCTGAACCCGAACTGACTTAATCAATAAACATTCCTTTTTTGGATGACATGCCACCAACCTTTCTTTTAGTTGTGATCTGCTTGTGGAAAGAGGAAATCTCTAGGCAACCCGTGGCTGATAGAATTACGTAAGTGCCCACGTGGGGTACCTTACTGCCAGCCAGCTGCACCCTGCACTTCCGAGTGGGGCCGATTCACACGTCTCTGTGGAACTGCCTGCCAGAAGGCACGCCATCTTTCTGCCCGGAGAACACAGCGCTTTGAGAGCAGTTTGATTGCACCGCACAGAGCTCTGAACCACAGAGAGGATAGATCACTTGCTGATCTGTCACCTAAAGAAGCAGAGATGAAGCTGATGCTGATTTTTTTATTGTTGTCGTTGCCAGTTGGGTGCCTTTTCACGATCCCAGGCAAACTGCCTTGCATCTCCAGCTCTCCCAGTGCAAGAAAATTGTCGAAACCTCTTGGTTTCAGTCTACCACTCAGCGTATTAACTTGTTTCCTTTAAATGCAGACAAGAAGCTTGGAATTTTTAAAGTCTGCAATATGAACTGCTTCAGGTAGCCTTTGGAGGGATTTTCATGAGGGAGAATACATCCCGAGTGGTAAAGGAAGGCTCTCTTCCTCTTCAAAGTTGCGGTGGTCAAAACCTGTCCTCTCTGGGACTTGTCCGTCTTACAGGCCTCTCAGCGCAGGGAAGCTCTCCAGAGGCCACAGCTGTTCTTTCCTTGGGGTAAAGACATGCAATTTGGTTTCGAGTTGATTTTTTTTCATTGCTAGAGAGTCTGTTCAGAGAATTCACTTTTTCCATTTAGAATTTTTTTTTTTTTTTTAAAGAATAGGGCTTCACAATTCTGCCCTGGAGCTTGATAACTCACTGCCCGCCCTGTCTGTTTTGAATTATTGCCGCTCACACTTGTTGAAGGTGCTCCGCTTACCCTTCCAGACGCTTCCCACCAAGTTTCAGTGCCCTTGTCTCTCAGTGTGGAAGAGCTGCCCCATGAGGGAGGCCACCTTTTATGTGCCCGGCAGGCATCTCATTAGGAGCCAGTCGGACACTGGGAGGTGAGGGAGGCGGGGGCGGGTGGGCGGAGGATCTGGGGGAGCTAAATGGCTCTCCTTTGAGTGAGAACAATTAGTGATGTAAGTGTGTTCTTGAAAATGAGCTGCTCTGCGGGCGAGATCACTTACAAGCACCATCATCCCAGCTAGAATCTGCGTCAAGAGTTCAAAGTTCTGAGAAGTCATCTTTCTGAGAGACAGTGCTTATTGGAATTCATGGCTAGTGTTTCATTGTGTACTCTCTGAAATTAGCTGATGTTCTGGCTGCTCCAGAGCCTTGGAAAATGCCCCAGTCCCCAGGGCTTTCCCGAGGGGAGGTGCAGCCATGCGTGAGCCGCAAAGCCACGGCCGCTTGCAAGTCTGTGTTCCGAGTCGGACGCGCTGTGGGCACCCTTCCCTTCTCTGAAGTGGGTGTGCCATTGGCCTTCCCTTCATTATCCTCCGGCAGCAATACTTGCAACCTAACGAGAGTGCTCTGCGTGCAATGGGACTTTGTAGCCCTGATTTTAAAAGATGTAACTTCACTCTTTTAGAAGAGCCATTTTTCGTTTATGTGTCAGATGTTACTGTGATAAACCTGAGAGCAGGAAGGCGGCTGGAGTTCTGTCCCAGCATGTTGACGTGAAGGGGCCATCGCGGAGTCCTTGGCGTCATCTCTCAGTGTTCACATGTGGGAAATGCGCCCTAGAGCTCAGGGAAAACTCTCTGAGATCGCATGTGGGCTCCTGGGCTTTTAGAACAAGTAATATATAATATTTTGCTGAAATGTGCCCTTTTAATAAGGTTTTGGACTTTTGTTTTAACCATGTATTTTAATAAAGTACTTCATAAAATAAAAGGAAATTGACACGTCATTCAAAAATATTTGAATGATTCTGCACTTGATAGAGAGTTTTCAGTGCTTTCCATGCACAGACGGCAGACATGCTGGCAGTGACTGCGTCCGTTCAGTTTTCGGTGACGCCCCCAAAGGGCCGGAGTAGCTGGAGGATTGACAAGGCGCGTCCGATAATGTGCTGGATCTCAGATCTTTACACATCAGTCTCCACAGTGCTGTGTCCAAAGCCTTTCTAAACCCTTCTTTACAGCCTTCTGCATCCATGATATATTATTATCACTATGTAATAACATTTTTAATATCATCACATGAATTCATACCTCACCAGCAGGTCAAAACCTCATTAGACGTGACTGGCAAATGAGGAGGGCATGTGGGTACCTGCTGTGCACCATTGCATCTTCCAAGAAAGGGCTTGGCTGCACAGAGATGCCAGTGCTCCACCCCATCGCTGTGGCCTAAGGCCGCGGGGTCCTCCGCCGGACACGGGAGCCAGGATGCACGGGGTCAGCCTCAGCCTCAGCAGGAGGGCGGCTTCCAAACGAAGGTACGTGCATTGTGACAGCAAGAGGGAAACGAAACTGCTGTGGCCTGAAACCTCGTGTCCCTCTGAAAGTCCCATGTCGAGTCCCCACTGTGGTGGGACCTCAGAGAGCTTGCTAGGCTGTGAGGATGGGGCCCTCGGGACTGGGAGGGGCGCCTGACACAGAAGAAGTGAGAGATGGTCTCTCTCCCCCGCGGGAGGAGACATCAAGGAGGCGGCTGTCTGCAAAGCAGGAGGAGGGCCCTCCCCGGACACCACCTCCACCAGCCCCCTGAGCTTGGGCCTCTCGGCCCCCCCGGGCTGTGCTAAGCGGTTGTCGCGAAGTCCCTGGTCTGTGGTCCTTGCCATGGTGTCTGAGCTGCCGGGGACAGGTGCCGAGCAGGCACAGCCTGCTGGTGTCCGCCTGGTCAGGAAAAGTATTTTCACGATTTACCCAGCATCTGCTGACCACCCGACACATATGCCTGTTTTAAAGATACTTCCGAGCATTTCTCCTGAGTGCACTTTGGAATCTCAGTGACATTTTCCCTTTACCAAAGATGGAAGGGATCGCCTGAGCCAAACTGAACCTCCAGGCAAGACAGGACTGGTTTTGTAAGGTCGTTTGGGGTTCTGTCTCCAAGGACTACATGCTTCCTGTGAGCTCCGAGTCTTGCAAAATTCAGCACCTCACCTTATTCTGCCATTATTGCTTCTTGCCTTGAGATCTTGCCCTGCTTACCAAGAGAGGTGCTTCCGAGCGGAAACCGTGTATTGAGTTTCTTGTTCTCCATTACACATTGCTTGGCATACAAAGATACCAAATAAATTCCTGGTTACATAAGCTTTGAAAATTGAAATAACATTCTCTAATATTCTAGTGGAAGTTAAATTGCAAAGAACAAGATTGTACAATTTTCTCACATATTGAACCAGTGTTCTGAGGCCAGCAGGTCTTCCAGTGACTAATTTACAGACGCTCTTATTTTTATTTGAGCCAAGATATTTTACATGTCTCATTTCCAAAAATACTATGCTTGTCTCCGAGTATACATTTTATGAATGACTTCAGAGCTTGGAAAGGAGCAGCTTCCCGTGGAAGGTGACTGTTCCTCCCCACTGTCACGGGGAGGTGCAGGTGCCGGGAGGAACAGCCAGATTCTAGCGCCGTGGCAACCACCCCGTCGCCGATCATCAGCATCCTCAACAATGCCCACTGGTTGGATGCCTGCCATATAACTCGCTTATGAAGAGGAATACATCTGTGACTGAGGAGTTTCCAGCCGAAGTGGGAAAAGGCACGAGCAAAGGGACACTGGCCCTGTCCACTGGAGTGAAAAGGGAAACTTTCTGCTTTGGTTGTGAAAAACAAGTTTGTCCCCAGAGGAAAGACCCAGCCCGGCTCCTGAAGGCACCGAGGTCCCTGCTGCTCTGGTGAAACAGAAAACGCTTCATTCCTGTTTCTGGCAGGAACGATGTGGCTGACTCCTCACTACTTGGTGATGACCAGGCCTTGGCAGTGAGGTTTGGGAGGCCCGGTTTTCAAGGTAGACTCATGATTGCCCATGCTGGCTGAGCCGGGTCACGTCAGCCTGCGGGTACATGTGACGCTGGATCTCCTAGCTCTGCTGTAATGACGTCCTGCACCCTGGGTGGCTTAAATGACGGAAATGTGTTCTCTCGCAGTTCTGGAGGCTAGAAGTCCAAGATCCAGGTGTGGGCAGGGTTGGTTCCATCCGAGGCTGTGAGGAAGAATCTGTTTCATCTGCCCCCGAGCTTCTGGTGGTTTGTGGGCCGTCTTTGAACTTGTCAATCACAGTGGCCATAATGCCTTTTATCACCAGGGAGATTTCCTAGCGTCCCTGCCCCTAGCCCTCCCACCCCCACCCCAGACACTTGCGGGTAATCTGAGTGAGCAGTGCTGTTCTCTGATCCACCTGTCAAATGCTGCTTGCTGTCTGCTGTCACCGACATGTCTGCCACTTCCCCTGGGTGTGGCTGACCCCTCCAGGCACCAGCACATGGGCCGTGGGGCTCTCAGTCCCTGGCCACTTGGCATGCTGGCACTGGCCCTGAATGTGGACAAGGCAGCAACGAGTAGACATGAACTCTAGTGCAGGCTTTGGAGGCCCCGGCAGTCTGCACAGGGGGAGTGTGTGCTCATGTGCACGTGTGTTATGTGTGCAGTATGTGTGTGGCATGCACGTGGCATGTCACCTGAGGGCTTTTCTCAAATGCTTAGTCTCGGGGTGTCATTTCTGGCCTCATTCAGCGTAGCTGATTTCCTGTAGTTCTGGCCACGGGACCCTTTTTCAGATGACGTCTTCATCAGATGTGGGTGAGCCGCCGAGCATGGGTCCTATCAACTGTGTTTCAGTTCTGGCTTCTCCACATGCCAGCTGTGTGAGCAGTCTCTGGGCCTGTACCTCAGTTTCCTCATCTCTAAAACGGGGCAACGTTGTACGTAATTGGAGGCATTTTGGTAAGAGCAACTGGGTTAATGCCTGTGGAGTGTTGAGGGTGCTGACGGTCACATGGCTTCTGGCTAGAGGGTGGGTGAGGCATGAGCTCCAAGGTCTTCCTGTCCCTCCCTTCCTCCTTCAGAGATGCCCCCGAGTCTCCTTCAGAAACCCCAGACTCAACAAAGCCCCATCTGGCAGCCAATGAGAAATCAGTAGTTCCATGACAGCCTGCAGCAAAGTCGAGAATGTACTAGATATTCTCCCTGATAACCCATTCCAAAAACAGGAACGACGATGGGACCTTCAGCTTCAGTTGGAGAGTTAAATGCACTGCTCCAACTTCAGCAAGTGTTAGAGCATAGGTGGCAAACACGAGGCCCGCGGGCCGAGCCCAGCTCTCCACCTTGTTTCTACCTGGCAGCAGCGCTGAGCTCTCACTTAAGAGTTAAGGAGTAGTTACATTTGTACAGTCCTAAAATTACATTCAGCCCTTTGCAGGCAACCACGAGGCTGCTGAGGCCCCTGGTGAAAATGCGTTCGACACCCCTGCCTTAGACAATTAATGCAACGTCTCTTTTCCTGTTCGACTTCGGTCGAAGTATTCCTGAAACAGACATCCACCTCACGTCTCTAGCACGTGCCGTGGACCGCGGCACCCACACTTTGGGGGTGTCAGGGTTCCCTGGCGGGCTTGTCAAAGCCCAGATGCAGGGCCTGCCCCCCCTGAGCTCCTCTTTCTGCAGGTCTGAGGCAGGGCCTGAGAACTTGCATTACAAGTGCGTCCCTGGGGAATACAGATGCTGTTGGTCTACGGCTTCCCTTGGAGAACCCCGTCTGTAGGCGGGCTGCCCTTGGCAGAGAGTTTTGTCCTTCACGACTCACCCTGGAATCCGGGGCAGAGGAGGGTCTGTCTGTTCATCCATTAATTTTTGTAGATTCTGAGGGACTTTGAGATCACAGGTAGGAGGTGAAGTTTTGTTGGTTAAGCCGGTGTTTAGGTAACAACTGCGTACATGCACCAGAACATCTCCTTTGGCTCACACCCTTCTGGGCCAGCCTGGCTCACAGTTCCTTGGTTAATCTTAGCTGAAAACTTCAGTGCAAAACAGAAAATTCAGTGCCGGTGAGGCCGAGTGTCTCTACTCACCTGTGAGGTGTGTTCCCGACTTGGGGCGACACCATTTGTTCCTTTGAATTTAAAGGTGCCGGCATTGAAACGCATGAGTCTGGGATGTAACCAGTTAATGAAGACTTCAAATAAGCACCAGAAAATACTTTGAAGAAGGGCTGCGAGCTGTTTGGCGGGGAGGAAGAGACGCCCCAGCATGGTTTTGCACCGTGGACCAGCGGTGTTTGTCAAGCAAGCCTGCAGGCGGTTAGAGGGCGATTTCACGCTTAGGTGCTGTTTCTCCTTGCGAAACCTCTTTACCTCATCCTTGACTGATGTCTCAGATAGATGCCAGGAGATGAACTAGTTGCTAAGATGAAACCGAGGTAACATCTCTCTTCCACACGTAACGATGGTTTGATAAGAAGGAAAGAACAAACAGGAAAGGTGAGCGGGCCACTCAGAGTCAGGGAGATGTCTAGGAGGGGAACGGAGGCTTTGGGTGAGGCTAGTCTGCACACCCAGCAGAGCTGGGACACTAGGAGTATAGCTCAGATCTGACTCCCGTGGTAGGGAGGGGCCCAGGCGGAGGGGAAGTGAAGTGCGTAGCAGCCTGGGGACAGTTTGAGCAGGACGGCCAGCGTGAGGGACGCTGGTACTAAGGTGGCTGGGACTGGGTGTCTCAGGGCTGCGGTGGCCATGCTGTGGACAAGGTGTCGGCAGCTCATGGGGAAGGGACGGTCCAGGTGACTCAGAGCATGACTGTGAGATGCCAGTGCACGGCCACAAAGCAGTGGTCACAGCTTAAAGAATCTGCCGCTCGTAAATACAGGCATGTGTGGAAGTTTCTCTTTTCAGTCTGTTGGAGAAATAGAAATCCCAGGCCCATCTCAGACCTTCTGTACCAGATTTTTTGGGGGGGGGATTTGCATCATTTACAAGCAGCCCAAGGGATTCTGAGGCAGCCCTTGGATGGCAGGCGTTGGGGATCGAAGCTCCCATGGGGAACTGAATGTGTCCGGAACAGCAGAAATGATATGTTGATATGTGGTGTTTGTTAATCAGGGGCCTTGGCAACACTCGCTGTGCCTTCCCACGAGAGTATTTCTGGGTACCTTCAGTTGGCACAGGAATCATTGTCAAACTTCATTTCCAAATCATTCCAACCTTAAAGGTAAGTTGCAAAAATGAAAATAATACAGGGGCACACGTAATACTCTTTACTATACACATTTTTACCCATTTGCTTTATCAGTCAGGCATTCTCTGCTTCTCCCCACACACACGCGTGCACACACACACACGTGTGCACACGCCCCCCCTTCCCCCAAACTGTTTGAGTGTGAGGAAGAAGCATCCTGGCCCTTTACCCCTAAGCCCTCACTGGGGGGTTCCTAAGAACTGGGACGTTCTCTTGCATAACCACCAAGCCGCTATCAACGTCAGTAAAGTTGGCCCTGATAAAATGTTCTGTTGGTTCCGGCTTTGTCGGTTGACCCCAAAATGCCCTCTGAGCTTCTCTTCCCTGCCCGGGAGCCCTCCAAGGCCAGCTGTGGTGTGTAGTTGCCCTGGCTCTTCAGGCGTCCTCTGTCACCGGGAAGGTCGCGGCAGGCTTCCTTTGCCTTCTCGGGACACTGGCATTTTGAGGAATACGGTTGTCCCACACCCCCACTCCCTGTGTTAGTAGAACGTGTCTCATCTGGAGCTTTCCCTAGGTTCCCCTGCAGTGAGATCAGGTCACTCACTCCAGGCGGGAATGCTCTGCGGGGGGTGTCGTGTCCTCAGGGGACCATATCTGGGGACACTCGGCGGCCATTTGGCCCCTTTGGTCATGTTTATATTGTCTCCTGGTTGAAGTCGCATTTGATATCTCCGCTGTTTATGGGCTATTCTCTCCCCTTTGCAACTAATAAGCAGCCAGTGAGATGACATTTCAAGACCACCCACATACTCTGCCCCCCCCCCGAAACTCTCCCTCCATGTAGCTCCCGTGGGTGCTTTTTGCACGGTCCAGCCTTCAGCACGAGGCCTGCGGAATGCTGGCTCTCCGTGGCCTGGCCTCCCTCGGCGTCCAGCAGCCGTTCTGCCGCGAGACCCGCCTCTCGCCCCCATTTACTTACCTGCTCATCACCCGCACGGGCCGTGAATCCTTATTTGTCAGTAGTTTTTGACTCTGCCTCATCTCCTTGGCGTTTGATCTGTCCCAGATTTGGTCCTGGGTCCTGTGACGTGGCCCCATTACGTTTTTCTAGCACTTTCTTTCCAGCTCACCTTGACCCTCTGCTGCCCAGCTGTGGAATGAGCTGTTTCTTTGGAGACCCCAGTCTACCTCAGGGCAGGAGTCTAGGGGCTGGTCATGGAGATCAGGGCCGTGTGCCCGGTGTGCTCGTGGCTACTGAGCTGTCTGTGACCCCGCTCTTTCAGCGGGCAGAGACAGGGAATGCATGCATGTACACATGCTGGCCTCATGTCCATGTGCACACAAACATACCTGCACACGCTACATATTTTAGAAAGCATGAGTTCATGCCAATATGTCTAATTCTAACCCGTCCCCACCGAGTTCTGTCCTGACGTGGGTACACCCCTTTGCCACTGCGAGGACCCAGCCTCCCGGCGGCACCAGCGCATTTGTGCTTTTGCTCCGTCCTTTGACACATTTAAAACAGTCACAGAATCACACTACACAACACAAGCCTACTAAAAAGTGGTCAAGACGTGTTTGCAGTTCTGCCCCCACCCCACCCTAACCAAAGCTGAGGTTCTGTAGTCAAATACCAAGCCCATCAGTTCCTTTGGCCCCTCCCCCTCCCCCTCCTCCCCACCCTCCCTCCCTTCCTTCCTTCCTTCCTTCCTTCCTTCCTTCCTTCCTTCCTTCCTTCCTTCCTTCCTTCCTCCCTCCCTCCCTCCCTCCCTCCCTCCCTCCCTCCTTCTTCTCTACTCAGTGACTTCTCCCAGTAAGTTGGAAAGTGTGCTTGCCACCCGCAGTCGGGGAGAGACTGGCTGCTGCAGACCCTCATGGGCTCTGCCTATAAAACTACAAAGTCAGGGTCCTTAAGGCAACAAAGAGCCTTCAGTGACGGGCGCTGCATGGCGTGTGCAAGCCTGGCTCATAGCCACGGAGGGTCCCTTCGGAGCCCCCTGGGTCAGCAGGCAGCATTTTGTTGTGGCTGCCTTTCTGCTCACTTCAGATCCATTTTTAAGAATGTTCCTTTCTGTTCGGTTTCCGATGGAGCATCCAGAAAGTGTAGGGCTGTGACTAGAACCTTTCTGACAAAAAATGATGAGGCCTCGGTCACGCACTTTTGTAGGGAAGTGTCTGATCTGTGGGCACGTGGCACCTTCAGTCCAGTAGTTCTCCGTGGGAGCAGCTTTCCCCTCAGAGGATGTTCAGCAAAGTCTGAAGCCACTTTCTGATGGGAGGGGGCTGCCACCACACTGCTGGGGTTGGGGGGGGCAGGCATGCTGCCAAACACGCCCAGATGCCAGGACAGCCCCGCAGCAGAGAGGCATGTGGCCGAACAGTCAGTATCACCAGGGTCCAGAGACCGTGTTTTACCCTAGCCTGTCCCCGACGGCTCCCTATTGTTTAATGAGAACAGCCGTTCATCAGGTAGTTCTAACTGCCCCACAGTCTAGATGGGGGCTGGGTCCCTAGCCCTGGTCAAGCGGAGCAGAGAGGAGACTCCAGCCGCCAAGCACCTGTAGGCTGTTAACACATACTAGGACTGAAGTTGTATGGGCACAAGAGACACAGGCAGACAGAGGGAGACAGAGGGAGAAATAGAAAATTAATCCTTAATTCAGAAACAATAGATGTGAATTAGGAAGCCAGTGTGGGGAGTGCACATGGATGTGTATCTTCGCCCCCCCACTTCCCCCCACCAGTTCCAGGTTTTGTGTGCGGATTTATAAAAACGGTCCACGCTTCAGGCGCCCAACACGAAGATTTGCGAGGCACCGTGGAACGGTTGCTGCCGTGCATTTCTGCAGCAGTCCTTGCTGCGACGGGGAACAGAGGGGTCCCTTTCCTTTGTGCCAGCTCTTCAACGTGCCGGGGTGGACCGCCGCCTCTTGCCCGCGCCTGGGCGAGCTGGGGCTGACGGGTCCTGTCTCCTCCTCAGCGACCTGAGCGAGCGGCGCTGCAGCTGCTTGTAGCAATTAGAACACATTGTGTGCAGAGCCCTGACTGTTGACGGAACCAATTAAAAGATCAATTAGTGCAGAGCAAGTGCCTTGAGAGGTGGCGTTCTGTGACACAGAGCAGACATTCCGTCCGCACGTAGAGCCACCGGCGCGGAGGAGCATGTGCTCTCGTTCTGAACTCTCCCTCTGAAAATGTTCTGTAGGTGGTTAGGCACCCGTCGCGGGGAGCTTAGTCCCTGGGCTAAAAGGACAACACGGCTTCTGTGGCGATAGTATTTTCACTTAGACCAACGAGATGGGTTACTAGCAATTCGTAGGATTCATAGTAATTGAATCACTTTAATTAAGTAAAAATAGTAAAACAATGCTGAGTTTATGCAAATATTTTGTTTTATTTTTAGCTTTGATATAGTTCATTCAAAAAGGTTTTCCTACCAGTTATTTATATATCGTTTGGATTTCTTATTATTCTTTCTATAACAACAACAACAAAAAACTTTTCGGTTTTTCTTGCTGTACTGGCACTTCTGCGGATGAGTCCCACAGACCGTGTGGAAAGCGGTGGGTGTCGTGGGCCTCGTGACATAGTTGGTACAGGCCGTGGGGGGGCGTGAAGATGGGCTACACTGAACTTCCAGATTTCTAAGGTGCAAAACTCCAGGACAGGTCTTCTGAGGGGGGTGAGAAAATTAGTCTTCAGGAGAGGTGTTCAAGGTGCAAACCAAGTGTTTGTGGTTAGTGTCTTAGTGCAATCGGCGGGCAGCGGAAGGCGTTCTGGCTGAAGCCCAGGACACGTGTCTAGCCCTTTGCTGGTTGACATTTCAGCTGAAGGAGCGAGGACCAGGTGTTGTTATAGTTGTGATGGGGGGTGACCAGGAAGGGCATCTTCCCACCCGTGACCTGCTCTCTGCTTCCTGCAACCCTGTCAGGCCTCCGGAGAAGAGAGGCAGGGGCAGCTTAGGGCCTGTTATGGCCAGGGCTTTGGGGGCTTTGGGGGCTTTGGGGGGTAAAGCTCTCTAAGGAAAGTCTATCCTTGTGCATTAAGCTGGAATAAAGGTGACCCAGGAGAACTTTTTTAATCTTCACCCAAGGATATGTTTATTGATGAGACAGAGGGTGGGAAATGGGGGGCAGGGGGGCGGAGAAAGAAACATCCATTGGTTGCCTCCCATATATGCCCCAACTGGGGATCGAACCCGCGACCTAGGTATGTGCCCTGACTAGGGATTGAACCTGCAAACTTTTGGTGCACAGGATGTGCTCCAACCAACAGAGCCACCCGGCCAGGGCGAGAACTTCCTTTGTCTGGGCAGAGGCAGGTCATGTGACCTCCCTTAGGTAGCCTGTCACCCGGGTCCTGCTCCATTTGCTGCTAGACTCTTTCTTATGCTGGGGAGTCCTGCCAAGTGGGAGGCACCTGCATCCCCCCTCACTGCCAGACACATGGCTTCCTGAGGGAGGCGGTTCAGAAGGGAGCCCAAGAGGGGAGCGTCCTGGGAGAGCACCAGGCTGAGGTCCTGCTGTTCCCTCTTTTCTCCCCCACTCTGCTCAGATCTCTACTCCAGCCATCGTGGCTCAACAGCATCCTTGGTGAGGGGTGATTCCCGTGGCCCTCCCTGTGGCTGCGATGGCAGAAGGACCTGCAGGCATGTCCTGGGGGCTGGGGTATCTGGAGAACAGGTGTACTCACAAGAGTCAGGATGCACCATGGTGTTTGGTGGAGCATCGGGCGTATTCCCCAAAGTTCTTCGCTATGGACAACAGAATTCAGTCTGGCTCAAGTACGCTGCATAAGCTACCTGGGCCTGGGTAGTTTGTGGACATTCTAAAGGTTCAGAAAACCACGCTGGCATGCAGAACAGCCCAGAGAAACCCGCCCGCACCCGGGACTGTCCCAGCAGAAACCTCATTGCTCCTACCGCTATTGCCGCAGCTGACCAAGAGGGTCGCTGTCCCCACCTGTGGGTGCTCCTGGGCGCTCACTTCCAAGTCTCCCCTGGGTGCGTCTGCCTAGAAGGATGTAGCTGAGAAACAGACCGAACCTGAGCTGCTGGGAGTCTGGGGAATGCAGCTTCTAGTTTTGCAGGTGGGAGCAGCCTGCCAGAGATGGGAGTGAGCCTGCTGTATCTGCAGAAATGTTCCGGGGCTACTTTGAAGGTGGATAGCTGAGGACTGAAGTCATCGGGTGAGACTGTCGTGAGGAAGTGGATGTTGAGTTGAACTGAAAGGGTTCAGAGGAGGCTGCTGGAGAGGCAAGGAGGCAGACTTGACATTGAGGATGGATGTGACTTTGCCTGTAGGGGGCGCTCTGCAGACTGCAGACAGTATGTCTTCCACAAACATGGGGAGTTCACGTTCAAGAGTCAGGTGAGGCCAAGTAGAGGAGATGAGGAAGATGATGAAAAGGTTTGAATATGGGAAAGGGAAGGAGATTCGGGACTTTGTCCTGGGTGAGAGGAGGGGTGATAGGGGGCTCACAAGGGCAGGGATGCGATGAGAGCGGCGTGTTAGGAGGCTTGCAGCTTGGGTGCATCAAACTGCTGGGATGGAGACAGCCTAGAGGCAGGGGAGCAGCTAGGAGTCAAATAATCGGGGTGGCAGGTGGTGACGGCCTAGTGTGGGGTGACAGCGGTGAGAACACAGGCGTGTGCAGAATTGGGTGTCAGAGTCTTTTCAAAGGAAGCAGAGCGGTGGGAGGGTGCCCCAGCCTGGTGCCAGAAGCCGCCACGTAGTGACGGTGTGAGCCTGACAGGCCTCTCCGGGTCTCTGCGTGGGCGGGTGCGTCTGTGGAACAGGGACAACACTCCTCCGCCACCCAGCCCCGGGGGCCAGGGGCTCTGATAGGGAGGGTTACAGGGAAGCCTCCTCTCCCAGAGGCCCCCTTAACATGAGTCGTTGTGATTCTGAAAGGAAGATTCACGTGGAATTTGGGGGCCGATAGGAGGGAGGGGAGGAAACTGGGGGAGATGAGTCTTGGCTTTCCCCTGACAGCTGTAGGAGGACAGCTGAGGTCCAGGGGGAAGAGGAAGCTTTGGAGATTGGGGCGGGGGGCAGCGAGCGGTCTGGGTTTGAACATGGCTGCGGCAGATGCAAGAGAAAACACGTGCAGGGGAGTTGCAGAGGCGGGCAGAGCAGTACCTACTCCCTCTTGTTCCAGGAAGATTGTAAGAAAGCTGTAACTGATTAATTTTCTGTGTAGTTCATGTTTTGGTTTGGTTTAGGGGTCCTACCCATGTAAATTCTGCTTTAGCTACAAGCCAAGAACATTGCAGCTACTTAGGGACTAACATGTGGTACATGAACAGTTAATTAGCAGAGGGAGCCTGACCGTCCACGCTTGCCTAGGACTGAGGGGCTCTCCCGTTCAGCTACAGCTGGGATGTCCGGGGTTGGGGGGCAGGGTGAGGGGGTGGACAGGTGAGAAGGAACAGGAGGAGGCCGGATGGGGACTCTTGGATAAGCCAGCAGAGCTGGGAGGGGCTCAGCTGGCTCACGTGAGGAGGATGCATGGATGGAACACATTCTGCTTTTAGTAGAAGAAGCCCTGGAGAGGGACCGGGTCCTGCCATGCTCGGGAAACATCCCGCAAAGTCTCGCCAGGGCCGAAAGAAGGCTGCTGGCCTCCAAACTCTGGGTGGACAGGGTGGGGCTTGTCCCACTGAGTTGGGGAGGAGCCCGTGAAAAAGAGGGGGTTCAAGTCATACTGATACCGGAGGCACATGTGTACTTTGTATTGAGGAGTTTCAGCCTTTTGTAAAACAAAAAACAAACCCCCAAAACCCAAAAACCACCGCCTCTGGGGAAATGTTTTTTCCCTCTGTGTTTGGTGAGCATTCCTATTCACCTGGTTCAAGACAGAATCGCCTTGTTGATTTGTCACAAAGACCTGGAGCTGAAAAGATAGACAGGCCACAATGCTCCCACCTGCATCTCTGGAGGGGGGAGGTGATGGTGGCCTCACCAGGTGACATGAGAGCTTCATCACGGGGGCAGGTCCAGGAAGCCCAGTGACCTTCCCGTCCTGCACTGCCTAGACAAAGCAGCTCTGGGAGTGTCCACCTCCTGCCCTGCCGGCCCCCTTGGCTGGCCCTGCATGTTGTGGATGACCCAGGACTGAAGGGGCTTCCGGAGCCCAGGGAGGTGAGAGTCACAGGAAACCCTCGGAGGGAACTGGTCATTCTTGATGTCTTTGCAAAGTAGGCATACCCATCGAAGTAGTTGCTGCAGTGTTATGGGTTGACTTGTGTCCCCCTAAAATTCTTATGTTGAGGCCCTCACCCTCGGGGCCTGGAAAACAGGGCCTTTGCACTGTCCTGAGTCCCATGAGGTCATTCAGGTGGGTCCTGAATCTGATAGGGCTGGTGTCCTTATAAAATGGGGAAATCTGGACCCAGACCTGCAAATAGGGAGGACACCGTGGGGCATGAAGACAAAGATTGGGGTGATGCTTCTACAAGCCAAGAATCACCAAACACTGTCCCAACCACCAGGAGCTCGGGGAGGGGCATAGACCAGATCCTCCCTGGCAGCCGCAGGAGGAACCAACGCTGATGGGACCTTGATCTCAGACTTCGGGCCCCCAGGCTGTGAGGCGCTGCCTTTCTTTTCTTGAAGCCCCTGTTTGTGGTACTTGCTTAGGGCAGCCCCGGGAGACGAACACACTGAGCAACTGTGACTTGCACATTTTCTCATCTGAAACAAATAGAATGCCACTTTGCCACGGTGTGTTTGCCTTCTGGTAAAGTAAGAGAGGCATCGGTTTGAGAGATTACTTCCAAACAGACTGAAAACTGTCATACAAGCTGGGAGAAGCCAGAAATGTTTTTATTCATCCTGGGGAAGCAGTAGTTTTCAGAAACCCTGATTGGCAAGCCCTCATTTGTTTACAGTAGGACTCCCACCCTCTAGCGCTCGTCATTTATGGACTGAAATGTTCGTGGAAGGCCTCAGAGGATTGCCAGTAAAACTGCTAAAAGGAGTCTTTTGATCTCGTAAGCAGCGCTGAGGACAGATACAGCTTCATTCCTTCTGGAAAGTGCTTTGTTCTTTTGACTCCACTTAAGGAGGCAACGGGGAGGCACGTAACACCCCCGCCTTTGTAGAACACAGGTAATCCGGGTCCTTATCACGGGCACAGCTCAGGGGTATCATCTTTGGGAAGTCATAAATAACTCTCCATGATGCATTTGGAGATCCTTTGATCTCTCTGTGCACCTCTCCACAGCGAAATGGAGCGGCAGACCCTCCTTTGCTTGTTTAGAGGTCAGCGAAATAAAGTTAGGGAAGTGATATTAGCACCTCGGGGTTGCGTTTTAAAATGTAAGATACCAAAAGGATCGTTTTACTGGGACCTGACAAATTCCAAGGCCAACACCACGGATTTCCTCTTCACGTATTTACTTTTCCCCCATTTTATTAACTCTGTTAATGGACTTTAAAAGGTTCTTTAAAGCCCCGGCCGCCTTGATAGTTTTAACTCCCAAGGGAAAGGTTCTGCGGGGGTCCCACTGATGCTGGCCCTCCCCCGCCCCCTCCCGCCATGGATTAGGCTGATGAAGGGCATGGTGGGGAGGGTGCTGGGGAGGGACACACGCAGAATCTTCGGAGGTCACACATTCATTCTGTGGTGACCACTGAGGTTGCTTTGATGGGGGTGGGGAGTTGCTGAAGGCTTTGAATAGAAGGGATGGTCGGATTGGGCTTGTGTCTTGGTAAAACCACGCTGGAAGCAGCTTAGGGGGCGGGTCTCTGGGGGCGGGGACGAGACTAGACTCTGAGAGACCTGTCCAGGGCCCCTGAAGTGGTAAGACGGGTGGCATTTTTGCGAGTGGGGGGTCGGGGGAGGGAGGTGGGCTTCGTAAGGTTTCGTCAGCTGCCTGGTGCTGCTACATGTTAGTCACATCACTGTGGCGAACACGGGTCATGCTCATCTCCTGACCCGTCCTTCCGTGGGAAGACAAAGTTCAGGGGTTGGTGCTGTTGAAGAGGCGGTCAAAGAAACTCACAAGTCGTCCTGCAGCCCCGGGTATTTCTTCCCATCCGTGTGGGTCTCATCCTGCGGGACCGAGGAGATCCCAGGGAGAGAACCTGGGCCGATGTGTGATCTCACACCTTCGCCAGAACTCCCTGGCTCGTCCAGGTGGTCAGCTCCACGGCCACATCCCCTCGTTGTGTGTTTCCTCCCAACAACTGATGTCCCTTTCTCATGTGCTCAGGGCCCAGACAGAGAGCCAGAGAGGCCCTCCATCTGGATTCCCAGCTGTGTGAAGGGGTGGCCGGCAAGCGTTTGTTTGACAGCCCGTGGTCCCCTGCCTCCTGAAGACCCATCCCTTTAGAGGAGCTGAGGGAGGTGGGCTGGGACCTCTCAGAACCTAGCCTCCCACTGGACATTAGAGGAGCCCAGCCGTCTTCCGTGGGGATACCCAGTCTTGGCCAGAGGCCCGAAGAAGAACCAGCCAGGATGGCCCAGGAAGCAGCACCTTCTCCGAGTCCAGGGACAGGTGAAGCCGTGCTGCCAGGTGTGATCCCATCTGTTTCACCAGGAAGGCCAATAGGTGGCAGGGCACTCTTTCCTACAGGCCCAGGGAGACTGTACAGAGAAGCCGCCTGGGGCGTCCATCACGGACCCTGGAACAGCTCAGTGACTGGGCAACTGCAGCAACTTCGCACACTTCCTGTGTCATACGTGTCGTGTAAAAGGTTTCTAATTAGTTAGGCTTCGGGTCCTAGAACAGTTAGCCGAAATATTTATAACCACGGTTCGTTGTTCTTGTTAGTGTGGTTTTTTAACTTACGTCTTAATCTTCTTGCAGCTAGGAATTTTTTGCTCATTTTATGGGATATTTCCTTTTTGGTATGTAGAAACAAACAAACAAAAAAGGTAAAAACAATTCTAATTTTAGGCCGCTTAAAACTCTTATTCTTTTTGATTAGAAAGCAGAATACTTAGTGAAGATTCATCTCTGTGATTTCAAAAAGATAAACTCCTAATAACATGTTCACAGACATATAAGAATCTTGAAATCTGGGAGATGGAAAGGTGTGTTTTGAAAAAAAATAAAATTTTGCTCTTGAAATGGAAGTTCAGATACTGGCTTGGAAATCTGCCTCTGTGTTGTTCCACAATAACTACATGCGTATGTCTGATCATTTTGCTTTGCCTTCCCGCACTCAACAAGTCGGCATTCAGAGCTCGTCAGGGACATCCGGATGGGAAGACTGTAGCAACAGTTGCAGGTGTTGCGATGGCTGTTGCCTTTCAGGAACTGTGGCGTCTCTGACGTGAAGTGTCTCCGGCATCTTGTCTGGTCGGGCACACACCTGTGTTGGGGGGGTCTCCTCCAAATACTGCCTTTGCGCTTACGCCCTTGTTCTGGGGACAGGTCCTGGACACGCATGAGGGGACGGAGGCACAGGCCTTGGCCACATCTTTGAAGGGGGCACAAAGGACCTCCATCACTAAGATAAATAGTATTTCAACACGATACTATTAAAAATAAAAATTAATGCAGAAAAAACCCATGATGAACAAAATATAAAAATTCTGCATGACCCTAGGATCCGTGACAAAGCTACGCCGAGCCCTGTATGAACCTGAGGCCTCCGGGAAAATGAGGAGTGCCGCTCCTGTCTTTGTTTAAAAGGTTGGTATTTTGTTCATTGTGGTTTTTGATGTTGATTTTGACTTCTTAAAATATTGCATTAAAAGATGATTTATCGTGATCCCTACTGTTTTTCTTTTTGGCCCGGAAACTCGCCTCGTCTACGTGTTGGGTGCCCAGCTCCGTCGCAGTGGTGTGCTCAGGTGTTTCCGGAAGCGTCTCTTTTTCAGAAGGCTGCAGAGCTCAGACCCCGTCATCGCTAGCTTCACCAGGTCCCTCTAACGGAAGACACGGCTCTGAATTGGGACTTTGAACTTTAACCCGTGTGGGTATGTCAGTAACAGTCAAATCGAACCCACACCTCCCCATAGCTTCCTCTGAATCGCCTCCCAGTGGCGCGGTGTGGCTTGGTGATGGCGTCTTTTACCACAAGGAGCAGCCTCTCTTCTAGAAGTTTCATTCTCGCTCTACTTGTTACTTCTGCTGCCTGCAGACCCGAAGCCTTCTCATTCTGCTCGAAGCCAGCCTCCCGAGCCACACGCCTTCTGTACACTTGGTCTGGTCGCAGGTAGCTGCAGACCATCTCAAAACATGTCTGTGGGGTCCGCTTTGAAGCCTGGCTCAGGAAACATTTTTCTATGAATGGAGATAAGACTCTTAAAGAGCAAAGTGAAATGACTCATTCTGTTCCATTCCTTCTTCCTCTCCATCCTCCCTTCAAAAGTGTGGCCGTCTCGGCCTCAGAGGAGCTGAAACTTGGGGCCAGGCCAAACCTCAGTGAAGACGCCAGGGGACCTGTCCCCGGTGCTGCAACAGAGCTCACGCGGGGCAGGAGAAGGGCTGACCCTGCAGCAGCTGAGCCCGCGCTTCACTGCTCGGTCTGGCTTTAGACTATAAACACTGAGCAAGGAAGGACAAGGAAAAGTACAAGTTCGAGGTCCGGCATCCTTAGGACGACGTGACAGAATAAGGGGACAAATGCACATGAGTCGGAAGAGCACAGCCCTGGGGACATTCTGTGAACGGGTGATTTCTGTTCCGCTGGGCCCGCCACGTCTTCGTGCATTTGTGTACTGGACCATGGAACAATCCGCCATATTTAGGGTGTGTAGTTAAAAACAAACAATTTTAGAAAGATTTAAGTTAAAGTCCCTCAAGAAAAAAAGAGATCAGAATCAGACTTTTGTTCTTATAATTTTAAATTTCACATTAAAACACTCTAAAAAAAGATTTTCTGCTTAGAAAAACAGGCTTTAACTATTCAAATATTATCTTATCTATAATCCCTTTTCTCTGAAAATTCCAGACATAGAAAATGTCATTCTTAATATGTCAATTCCCTTTGAGTTTGTTATTTTTGAAAGAAATAACAGAATGTTTTTACTTCTATGATTGCTTAGTATGAACGTATAGTTAACATTTTTTTGGTTATATTTTTCCCATCATTAAACAATTCCAGACAATTAGGGCAAAACAAAATTGAATATTTAATAATTTACTTGAGTTAATTTTCTTCTCGCAAACATGTTTAAACTCATGTTAGAAAAAAGTTGGAAGATTTACTTCTTAAGGACATAAATGTATATCCTGTCTTTTCTCGAATACACAAGAAAACTGGGTTAGCCATTTTTTTTCCTTCAAAATTATTTTTGGCAACTCTTGGGGAAAATCCGTTAGCTTGTCAAGATAAATTTTATAAGCAGTATCCCAGGTTATGGTAACCATTGCAAAATACCCGAGAGATAAAGGACCTTTGCAGAACTAGGGTTACCAATGTGTTTATACATTTATATATATTTTGGTACTGTGAGTACTCAAAATATTTGGATGTTGTGTAAGCTGGAGACAGCTTCCATGACTTTATTTTTAAAGTAAGAGATACTGTGGGCTTCAAGTTGGAAGGGGCACCTGGCCAGAACGAGGGCTCTCACATCTGTGAGAAGCAGGGCGGCTCTGCTCCTCCCAGAATGTTTTCTGTGGACAACTGCCTCGCGTGTTACTGTCTCACGTGTTGGGTTTGTTCCCGAGTGTTACAGTGAGGACAAGACCTGACACCCCGGCACTGTGAGTTTGAACTTGTCGGTCACTTCGGCCATAAGGCCCTTCAGCCCTTGTTTTATCTGAGTGAGTGCCTGAAAGTGTTTGTTGTTCTCCAAGTTCTGGGGGGTCGTCAGGCGCACGCTTACGGTCACTCCTCCTGACATGCAGACCCTGCTTTCCTGCTGCCTCTGTGCAGTTTCGAGGCTCCTGGGCCAAAAGGCCGTGGGTGAGAGGGGCTTTTTTTAGAGAGAAGGGACGGGAGGGAGAAAGAAAGGGAGAGACACATTAATGTGTGGTTGCCTCTCATGTGCCTCCTCCTGGGGACCTGGCCTGCAACCCAGGTTTGTGCCCTGACTGGGAATCGAACTGGCAACCCTTTGATTTGCAGCCTGTGCTCAGTCCACTGAGCCACACCAGCCAGGGCCCTTTCCCATCTTTCCAAGTGGAGGTTGATTCATGGAATTCAGGCTCTTTTTCGCCCTGACTGATTTATATTGATTTCTCTAATCCCTACTCCATGAGCCACCGAGGCTCAATATATATTTGGTAGAGAGTTTATTTTTGAGTATTTTAAAAGATTTAAAAATTTTTTCAGTTGAAAAAATAGATTTTCAAATTGAAGCATATTGTGAATTACTGTCAATTAACTGGAATTAATTTTGACAAGGGCTGGGGTCGAGGGTCTGAAGAGAGTCCCCTTGGCTGTAACCGAAGAAACAGAGTGGTCCAGTCGTCCTTTTACTTTATTTACTCATCTTGTTTTCCCTTTTTAAAACCTGCGATAAAATATACATAATATCTATGATTTTAACCACTGGAGAATACACAACTCAGTGGCTTGGATGCATTCGCAATGCTGTGGAACCGCCACCAGTGTCTGTGCCCACAACTTTCATCACACCCAGCGGAAACTCTGGGCCCTGATACAATGACTCTCCCTTCCCCCAACCCCGTCCGCTCGGCCCCTGTGACTCTATTTATGCATCTTTTTGACCGTGAAGAACTGAACTCTGCTAGCTAACCACTCACACCAGTTTTCTGTTGCTTCTTAACAAATGGAGCGACCTCACAGATGGACCGTCTCACGGCTGTGGAGGTAAGGAGCCCAGGCGTGGGGTCGTTGGGCTCTCTGCCTGGAGAAGAAGTTGGACATTCTGTGACCCTCACCTGCGGCTCAGGGCTCTCTCCCAAGCTGGCAGGGTGGAGCTCTTTGTTTTGTGGTTGTGTGATTGAGGTCCTTGTGTCCTTATTACGTCATGGCTTAAGGCTGCTCTCGGCTGCTGGGAGCCGCCTGCTGTTCCTCGCCAGGTGGCCCCATTGGTGGTGCCCAGCACGGCAGGATGGCCAGAACCTGTGTCTGACTTCCCCAGGGACCAGCTGGAGAAACGCCCTCCCTTAAAGGCCTCCCAACCCCGCCTAGTTCCCCTTTGCCACATAACAGAATATAGTCCCTGGACCGATACCACATCATATTTACAAGTTCTGCCCCCTGTCAGAAGAAGGGATGACACAGGGCATTGTACACCCAGGAGGGACAGCTGGGGGGCTACCTTAGGGTTGTGCCACCGTGCTTTAACAGGGCCAAGAGCTTTCAGCCCAGACGACTTGGAGTGGTTTTTCCTGTGCTTAATTTCTACCAAGTTCTTCCTGATGTTCTGCTTTTTCAGGCTGTGTAGGTTGGACACGGGGGCAGAGAGTGCAAGTCTCTACCTTACATGAACTGGGTCAAGTCCTGTCACTGTCTGGACCATTTGCATCTGCACCTGCGGGCTCTCAGTAAAGGTCCGTGAATCTGGGAGGTGGTAGACCACCGTGTATTCACTCAACAAATGTTTCCTAAGCGTCTACTCACTAAGCATCAAATGTTTCCTTAAGTAACAGAAATGTGTTGTCGGGAGGCTAGAGATCCAAGGTCAAGGCCCTGGGCTGCGTGCAGAAGGCCTGTGATGGCTGCCAGTTGTGATGTCTCTTCAAGAGAGTCCTTTAGTCATTTGTAAAAAAAATGTACTGAATACCTACTGTGTGCTAGACAGTGCTTCAGGCACTGAGGGTCAAAGTGGCCCAAAGTCCTGCCTCTGCGGAGCTGACATTGTCTTAAGGGGAACAGAAAGGAAGCATCATACACATGTAACACATGCAGTGCACCGGAGCGGGATAAACGCTGCGGATGAAAATGTCCCTGGTACAGCTGCAGAGGAATGCCCGGCGGTGAGAGAGACGAGAGGCGGGTTTTCGAGGGCTGTCTTTAGTCACTCAGAAAGTCTCAGGAGTACCAGCCAGGAGATTGCCCGGAGTCATCTCTTAAAAATAATCACTAACAGAGAAAGGCCTTCAGAAATCACCTAGCTGCACGGGACCACGTGTGGCGGCCGTGGAGACAGGAACCGCACCTTCGGGGCCCTGCCCGGAAGGCGTGGACAGCTGGAGTCCCCTGCACAACCACAGCCACAGCAGATTAGGGTGAAACCAGTGGAAGGCGACGTGTCAGTGGCCTGGACATGGCAATAGGCGGCCCTGCGCAAACTCTCAAAAGGATGTGGAGGATGTTTTGGGTCCTCGGCTTTGGCAATGTCCCTGGGTGAGGCATAGAGCCAGGCGAATAGTCAAGCCCGGGGGACTTGGAGGTGACTGCCTTGAAGCCTTTTATGTACGACTTTATATACTAGTTTATGAAACTGCGGTTCCAGGAAATAGTCGGCTTCACAAGGTTGCCCAGCAAGTGGCAAAGCTGGAACGAAGCCCGGGCCTCCTGGCTCCTGTGCAGACTCCTCTGCAGTCTCAGCGCCCTTCCCAACACGGCCCCTGGGGCCTCCCCTCGAAGCCCCGCGTGCTCCCACCCAGCCGGGACGGTGCCTCTGTCCTGGCTCCCCCTTAACCTGTAAGTGCCCAGAGAGAGAGAGACTGTGTCTTGGTGGACGCTGGATTCATTTGTTAGGTGGCTATAACCAAGTACCACACACGGAGTGAAGGTAAACAGGGAAATTAGATGGTCTGGAGACTAGATGTCCAAGGTCTCGGTGTCGGCAGGGTCGGTTCCTTCTGAAGCTCTGAGGGAGGACCTGCTCTGGGCCTCTCTCC
Organism: Desmodus rotundus; assembly: GCF_022682495.2. NCBI lineage: Eukaryota > Metazoa > Chordata > Mammalia > Chiroptera > Phyllostomidae > Desmodus > Desmodus rotundus. The sequence goes on along the minus strand of NC_071388.1, from coordinate 3,748,471 downwards.
CAGTCCTGGTGCTTTGTTGGCAATCTTTGATGCGCCTTGGCCCAGATCTCTGCCTGTATTTTCACACCGTGTTCTTCCTGGCAACCAGTGGTCTTCGGGGCCAGCTGAGCGCCAACAAGAACCCCCAATATGGGGTGCCATGGAGAAGAAAACTTTATTCAGTGCCAAACAGCTCACTTATGATACAGCATGGCTGTGAGGCGCCTTGGGGCCTGGCGGCTCTGGGGCCCAGCTTCTCTTCAGCTAGCAGCTCTGCGCTGCTCTGCTCTGTGCCAGCGACAGCTTCCACAGGGGAAACTCAGTCTTCGGTGTGCAGCGGAGGGGGCAAGTGTGCCCCTGGAGCCAGAGGGGGAGCTGGCTTATAGAGAGAGAAGTCCCTGCCCCAGCTCCCTAACTAGTCCATCTGCATGCAAATGAGGACTCCAAATCCTCATGGTTCAATTGGTCCAAAAGGGCAATCCTGATTGGTTAGAATGGAGTTGCTCTGATTGGTAGGTGAAGATGTTGCTGAGGATATAGCTGTGTAGCTTCGCTGAGGCTATTGGTTGAAACGGGATTCCAGGAGCTCCTCTGAGGGCTGGCTCACATGGCAGGAACACAGCGCAGCTCATGCAGGCCTCCCCCGGAAGTGCTGTTTGCGTGTAGAAATGGCTGCTAGGCTCTGCTTTTGTTTTCGTTTTTAAATGTAAAGCCCAGATAAGCCACCAGGAGCCCTTCTTAGCGGATATCCTCTTTCTCAGGGTCCACATTCCTGTGTGCCTGTGTAGGTGCATAGTTCCCTTTTTGTAAGGACACCAGTCATTTTGGATTAGGACACACTCAAAGTCCTTGTCCCAACTAACTACGTCTGCAGTGTCCCTATTTCTACATGAGGTCACATTGTGAGGTCCCAGGGATTAGTACTTCAGCATATACATTTTGGGTGGATGCAGTTGAACCCATAACAGATGCCGTCGCCCCAACACCCACCATAGAAAAGGTGCCTCATAAGAATGTGGTAGGTGAATAAATGAGGTGCCTGGGCTCCCTGGTACTGGACTGCCGCAATCTGACCACTGAGGAGCTATCTCGTTGCTGTCTCTTTGCACCTCTCAGGCCACTGTCTGTCCATCCGCTGGGCCATCAAGTCTATGTACCACCGAGAGAGGACTAGATCCCCAGAGGAGTCCCCAGAGAAGATCTCTGGGGACATTCCAACCTTAAGAGGAAAAGCCTGCACTCAGGTGGATGTTTTAGAGGTGGCTTCTGAGATGACACAGAGGAAGGCCAGGACTTAATCTGCGATTCCATCTTCTCTAAAAATTCCAAACTCCAGCAGGCAACCCACAGAGTGGCTTGGCCAGATTCTTCCATGCACATTGTTCTAGCTAAATTCCACCATCTAATTTCATAGCTGCAGACCCAGAGGGAAGCCCTAGAATGTGTACGTCAGGGCTCAGTGTTAATCCCACTTCCTGCATTAAGCATTCCTGGATTTTTTCCACCAGGAGGAATGCCCTCTTCTGTGAATTTCTGTAGCACCTACCATTTCAATCATGCCCAGGTGCCTTGTCCCAGAATTCACTGCATTCTAACTGTTGGTCAAGAGCTTGATATAGGTATGTGTGGGGCAGTCCAGAGTTGGACTTATGTGTTAGTAGAGTGAATTTTTAAATTCAGGGACGCTGGAAAATTCCATCTCTATCTCAACCAACTCTCTCTACTCTGATATCAGAAATTCCCTTTGCTGGAAGAAGATGACGTACTTCACAATTATCAAGACAAGATATGTACTTTGATTTATACTAAGATGTGAATGGTTGATATAACATCCTACCCTAAGATTAGATTTTGATAAAAGAAGAAGGAGCATAACAATTCAGAGGTTGCTTGCCTGAGAGGAGAGGAGGGCTAGTGAGGAAAGAGATGGGAGCCGCTGGAAGTCAGTTTTACTTGCTCTGCAGTTTTGTGTGCAGCTACACACGGAGGGGAGAGAAGGCAGGAAAGCCTGTGGGCCCCTCGGTTCCCAAGAGACTCATCCTGTTCCCCCACCTGTCAGGGCCGTGTCTCTCCTTTCCAGTAGGAAGATTTTCTTCCCAAAGCAGTGCAAATCCCTAGACATCTAAGAGTATGCTGGAAGCTGATCAGCTTTCTCCTTGAGTTTGATCTTACACTGCAGCTGAGAGCGTACGTACAGACACCTGCCTGACAAGAGAAAATCATGACCGAAACCTTTGTATTTTTGTGAAATAACCAGGAAAAGTGAGTTGATCGGAACCTCTCTAGGAGGTGAGCTTAGGGAGTTTCGTGGCACTGAGGAAGCAGATGAGGGTTTGCAGGACAGCGTTCTGATAGATGCGCAATTTAAAACCTGCCCCATCAGGCCCGTGAGCATGCTCGTGGGAGCTGACGCTCTGCCGAGTATCTGGGGAGAGGGGAATGTACTTTATCCGGCCAGCTGATAGTGAGGTCCTGCTGAAAGATGTGTCTCAAACTGTGTCTAAGTGTTTGTTCTAAAGCATTCCAGAAAGAAGTTGGAAGGGAAAGCTCAGCCATAGACAAGCCAGAGGTCTGTCTTGCATCTATAAGCAGAACTTAAGCCCAGTTATTGGACCCGGCACACATCCGTAGTATTAAAAAAAAAATTAAAAAAAAAAAGGTTGGTCATGGCGACCGCCAGGAAGAAATGCCAGACGCTCTGCTGGCTCGGCTCGCCCCTGACGTATGTTCATTCACGGGCACGGAGCCGAGACGGACTGTGCTCAGCCTGGGCCAGACTTAATGCTTCATTACCTTGCCCACCTCGACACAGGATGGAATGCTGAGCACTGAGCGGTAATAGCTGGCAATAGAAATCAACATAAATTACTGTGTGTTTAAACACTTGGATGTTTTTGCAACGTGTGTTCACAGTCTGTATTCTGAAAATAATTGGGTAGGTACTTAACAAACCACGGACCTTTGCTTTTAAGTGAATTAAATCTAGTCAATATTTTCTTGTTGTGAAGGGCAATTTCCGCAGAGCATGAAAAATATGAGTGAAACAAAGCTGGGGTTTTCCTTTTGAGCTCTGTCTTTGCAGCAACTGAGTTTGCAGACGAAGAAGGAGCAAGAGGGTGGTTGTGTGTGCATCGGCGAGGTATTTTTGTTATGCTTGGTGTGCCCTCTGATAGGCCACGAGCAAGATCATCTGCTGGAGACTTTCATACTTTGAATCTTACAATTCTTATGAAATCATGTCAGTTGAAAAATGCCACTAAGAACCTTCATCTGAAAGCTACTTTTCTCAGTTCCAATTGACATAAAGAAAGCTGTACATATTTAATGCACGCAACTTGATGGGGTTTGTGATAAGCAAACACACACCCACGTGCCGTGAATATAGCCATTGCTTCCAAAATTTCCTACCCTCCTCTACATTTATTATGGTGTTTTCAAAGTGGAATGTTTAACATGAGATCTACCCACTTAGCAAAATTTTAAGTATCCACTGCGGTGTTATGAACTATGGGTTATATGCTGCACAGTAGGACTCAAGGACGTATTCATCTTGCTTAGTGGAAGCCTTATTCCCTCTGACTAGTATAATTTGATACTTTCAAATTTTAAGAGTTAATCTGTCTATAATCCAAGGGCTACTCTTGCCAGCAAGGAAAGAAGAACTCTTAATGTTGTAGGGGAGGAATAGGGAGTTTCTTTTTCTGTTGCTTTGTAGATGCTTAACCCTTCCTTCTTTTTTAACTAGTTAACTTTATTTTTTTTATTGTTATTCAGTTACAGTTGTCCCACCTTTATCCCATTGCTCACCCCTGCCCCACCCACCTGCTCCCCGCAGTCAGCCTCCCCATTGTCCGTGCCCTTGAGTCCTGTGTTCGTGTGCCTTTGCTCGTCCCTTCCCCTTTTTATTGTTTAATTTATTTTTCCTTATATGTTTATCTTTTATTTTTTAAAACTTTCTAGTGTATTTTTTCCATTACCATTTACTCCCTTTATACTCCGCCCCCGATCACGACACTGGTGTCCGTGTCCACGAGTTCTTTTTCCTTTTTGCTCAATCCCTGCACCTCCTACCTCCTCCCTCCCCCCCACCAGCTGCCATCCTGCTCTCCATCTATGAGTCTGTCTCTATTTTTCTTGATAGTTCAGTGTGTTCATTAGATTCCACGCAGGAGTGAGATCATATGGTGTTTGTCTTTCTCTGACGGGCTTATTTCACTCAGCATAATGTTCTCCAGGTCCATCCATGCTGTCACAAAGGGTAACATTTTCTTCTTTTTTACGGCTGAGTAGTAAATTTTGAGCACATAATTTGAAGTTTAAAAGGTAATAAGCATTGATTGATCAAAGCTGAACTTTCTTCACCTTGTTTCATGAAATTTTGCCTTTTCCTTGAAAACAATGACAAATTTGGACAACACACACTATTAAATAATTGAATCTGTACTTAACTTTGATCCACCTCCTTGACACCAAATAAAATGCGCCAGATGAGATTTTTCGTTGGATTTCAATGAGGTTTGATTTGAAGTCACTGAACTATGTGGCCACACTGGATGGAAATCTGTGTTTCATAGACTCTGCTCCCCAAAGAAATTGTTTCTGTGTGTAAACTGGTCGATTTGATTGTTCAGTGGGTGCTTTCAGTGGTGGCAAAGGATTTTAAAGGTACTTTGGAAACCACTAAAGTATATCTATGTATCCTTATCATCCGTTAGTTTCTCTGACGTTTTGCAAGACACAGTGGTTAAAATGATTTTCACAAATATTCTCAATCGGCATATTTTTAATTATGCCATGTGGAGAGTCCTTACAGTTACTTGGTTGTACCTGAAATGTTGGCTCAATTTGGAATGCTAGAATTTAAAGAACCCTGAAGGGCATCCTGGCCAATTCCCTCGAGGCAGACAAAGACCCGAAGCCCAGAGTCATCTGTTGTCTTGCTAGAGGCGCGTAACCAGGGGTCCCTTGTGGAACTCCAGGACCAGTGCTCTCTCCTGCACCAAGGTACCGTCCTTACGGACACCAGGGCAAGCTCTGGTAGTACAACATGCCACGACACACCAGCATCCGGGATCTCTCTCAGAGGCCACGTCCTCCAGCGTCTGTTCTTGGTTCCTCTCAGGGACCAGCACTCCCGGTCCGGGACGGGGAGGAGCAAGGACCTATGCCCTGGACCTCAGGGTCATGGAGTGGACGCATGTTAGGACTTTGACAACGTCTGTGCTGGAGATTTTATATTTGTGTGCAAATACTGAAAACATTAATTCGTTTAACATAAAACTTAAAAATGCACCATGATTTTATAACCATGTCTTAACGCTTGATTTTTTGAAACATTCCAGAAGAGAAATGGCTGAGGTCTGTCAACATTGGGAGGTCCTATTAATACTGGCGGCTGAAAGAACTTGCAGTCTCCATCTTCCCTTTAGAATCGTCGGAGGAAATATCTGTTTCTTTCAGCCAAAAAGTGTGATGGAATCTTGGCTCCACCTCAGCCTGTTCAATTTCCACAAAGTCTTCAAGGACATTTTCTTGATTCTCTGAGGTAGGAGCCAATGTCCTTTTTTTTTTTTTTTCTTTTTAAACTTCCAGGGCACTGGAATTTTGTGTTTTAGTTTTCTGTGTTTGTGTTCCATCTGCTTGACTAACAGGAAGGCCCCTGGTGGCAGACGAGGGACTCGCCCACCTTTGCCAGAGGGACACCTAGTAAAGCACCTGCCCTGTCTGGTGAATGATGAAGCATCCGGTTTAATGCCAGGTGCCATGGACTGAATGTGATCTCCCAGATTTCATGTGTTGAAATTCTAGCTCCCAATGTAATGGCGTTAAGAGGCGATGCCTTTGGGAGTCACAGGTCATGAGGATGGAGGGCCCATAAACAGGATTAGTTCTCTTACAAGAAGAGACACCGGAGAGCTTGCTTTCTCTGTATGAAGGTTCGCTGAGAAGGTGGCCGCCTGCAGACCAGGAAGCACACTCTCAGCAAACACCAGCGCTTGGACTGCACAGCCTCTGGAACTGTGAGAGATAAATGCTGGTTTTCTAGGCCACCCAGTGTATGCCAGGTTGGAATCGCAGCCCAGACTGGTGGAGACGTCATGGTGGGCGTAGGGAGGAGAGTAGGGAGAGGCTCGGGAATAGAAGTGGGGGCTCAGTTTCGTATGGCTGAGAGGTCTGGGTTTTATTCCAGGCATAATGGGGGACCCCCAAGAAACGCTGGCTAAGGAGGAATGACGTGAGTGGACTACGCCCCTGGAAACTTAATCCAATAGAATCAAACGTGGAAGGTTGGATGGGGGGCCTTTGTAGTATTTCACACAACTGCTAATATTGGTTTGATCTTGTTGGTAGGACATAAAGGGGTAAAAACTGGATTATTATGAGAGTAGAATTGATTTGCGATTGGCTTGGAATTGATTGGATTGCAGAACTACATTAAAAGTGACCTTATAGATCAGACTGCCCAGCTGTGTCCAGCCTCTGAATCCTCATGGAATACAGATGACTGGTGGCAGACTAGGGTCTGGTGACCTGAAGGCTGTCTTACCACCTCCCAATCCATCTGCCACCATTTTTGGACAATGTTAATCTTTTCCTTAGAGTGATCCAGAATCTTCCTCATCTTCCTCATCCGTGGGTCCTGGCTCTGCCCTCTACGTGGGGCTACATAAATCCACATGGCGGTTCTTCACATATTTGAGACTCGCTGTGCTGTCCCTTCGTGGTACACCTTCTCTTTGCCAGCCCCTGGTCCGGCCCTTCATCGTGAGACACAGCTCCAAGGCTCCTCACCGCCATGCTTGTTTCCCCTGGGTGACCCGCATGCCACGTGGCGTGACCGCCAGGACCGGTTTTTACCCCGGGGTACCAGGGCCTCCTAGTACCCTGTTCAGCAGGTACTGAACATTACAGGCAAAGAAATGCTGCACTCCTGGAAGAAAGAAAAGTACAAAGTGAGCCTGTGTTCACTCCAGCCTTCTGCCTAGGGACACTGTCTAAACTGTGACGTGAAGGAGCAGAGCCAAACGCTGAAAAGAGGAAACAGTTTGGAGCTCGGGCTGCTGAAGCCTCTGATTTGCAGGAGTTCCAGGCGCCAGCCCAGGGGTTGCCTTGAGTCTTTGGTTGAAAACTCAGCTGTATGTTGTCAAGACCAGCCTCCATGAGGCCCGGCAGCATGTTGCTGAGGGCGCTGTGAAGTGAGTGGGGATTGCTGAGGACTCACATTCCCGAGGCCTCTTGCAGTTCTTATGAACCGAGGCTGAAGTTCTAAGAAAATTATAGAAAGTCCTAGACATCTTAGAAAGTTGAGCTATTCTAACCAGAGAAAAGGATACTATAGAATACCCATGAGAACCCCAAAGTATCACCAAGATAAAGTTGATCAGGCGGTAATTAAAGGCTTGCAAGGAAACATCTCTGTATGCTATAAAGGAAGACAAAAAGAAATTTCTACTGTAGCAACCTAGGACCCAAATGTTCAAAACACAATAAAAATGTACTAGACATGCAAAGCCCAAACTACAATAAATAATCAGTGGAAACAACCAAAAGAAACAAATCAAAAGGTGAGACAGATATTGGAATCGGCAGACAAGGATTTTAAAATTGTTTTTATAAATGTGTTCAGGGATTCGAAAAAGAGTATGAACACAATGAATGAACAATGAATACTATTAGCAGAAAAGTAAAAACTCTAAAAACACAATGATATTTCCATAATTGAAAAATAATGTATCAGAAATAAAAATTTCCATGGGTGAGCTTAACAACAGATTACAAAATGAGGGTGGGGGGTGAATTCATTCAGAAAGTACCCAGACTGAAACAATGAGTTTAACAAAAAAGAGTGGGGTGGGGGATGAGCAGAGCGTCAGTGACCTGTGGTTAAACATCAAATTGTCTAATGTATTTGTGATTAGAAGAATCCCAGAAAATAAAGAGATTGGGGTGTGAGAAAAAGGAGGGAAGGAAGGAAAAAAGAAATGAAGGAAGGAATCAAGGAAGCAAAGAAGGAAGGAAGGAAGGAAGGAAGGAAGGAGAGATCAAATTCTTTCTATATTTGATGAAAAATGGCAACCTGATTCAGAAAGCTATATAAACTCAAACAGAATAACTAGAAAGTAAAACTCTCTTAGAGTCATAGTAAGGTTGCTAAAACTAAAGGTAACAATATTTACAGCATCCAGGATTTTTTTTAAAAGTCAAATTAGATACATAGGAAGAATGATAAGAATTATGTTAGACCTCTTATCAAAAACAGTACAAACCAGATGCCAATAGAATGATGTCAACCTAGAATTCTGTATCCAGCAGAAATATCTTCTGACAATGGAAATGAGATAAAGACAGTGTTCAGGTAACCAGAAATGGAGAGGATTTATCACCAGGAGACCTAGCTACAAATAGTGTTAAATAAAGTTGTACAGGCTGAAGAAAAATGGTACCATGTGGAAACTTGACTATTTAGGGAGGAATGAAGTGTACTGTCATTGGTGAATATGTGGGAAAATATGACGGACTTTTTATTTTCTCTTTAAACAAAAATAAAGATGTATTGTGGGATTTATAACATTTGCTTTAAAAAGTATGACAACTGTAACACAAAGGGTAGCAGAGAGTAAATGGAATTCTACTTTTGGAAGTTTCTTACATGTGGAGCATTTTAATAGTAATTGAAGATAAACTGTATTGTGTTAATGATATACATTGTAATGTCTACCATTAATTACTAGAAAATATAGAAGAGGTTCCAAAAATCCAATAGCAAAGATAAGTTGAAATATTAAACCACATAAAGTTAATTTAAATGGGGTTATGAAAAAAGGAACCAAGAACTCCTGGGACAAAAGACATGTAATTGTTGCATTTACATATAGTAACAACAATAATCGGGAAATGAAATTTAACCTGCTTCATTTACAACATCATACAAAATTCCTTGGAAGACCGCTGCAGTGAATACTCAAAAGCTTGCTGAGGGCAGTGGAAGACCTGAGTGGAGGTAAGAGATAAACTTATATTATGCTCACAGCCATCTGACTCAGTATTGTTCTCCCCAAAGCAACCTGCAGATGCAAGGCAATCCTAATGAAAAGTATCACCAGGACTTTTCATAGAGCTTTCAAGGGGATTAAGAAATTCATGTGGAAATGAAAAAGGTCTCGTGTACTCAACAATACAGAAAATTAACCGTTGGGAGAACATGCACCTCCTGATTTTAAGAGTTCCTTCAAAGTAGCAGTCCAGAAAGTGTGGCTTGGGGATGGGACCGCTAAATGCAGCGAAATGGAGGGTTCAGAACCCAACCCGACCCGACCCACACGTGTGCCAGAGGAGAGTGCCTCAGAGGGTGTTCTGTTAGTGCTTAATACGGCGTGGAACTTAAAGAGGACGCATGAGAACAGCGGTTTCTCGCCCCCGTCACTTCATGGAACATGGATGTGTTTTGAGAAGCCTACTCATGAAGCCCTCCTGGGGCACTGAGCCACCCCAGTGCCTGCCCCGTCTCCCTGTGGCATCTGATTTTTGCTCTTTCTGTAGCCCATGAATGGTTCACTGCATCAGGAACTGTGAACTAGAGTATCTGTGTCAACGGGGATAAACCTCAAAAACAAAGAAAATGCAAGTTGCTGAAGGATGTATACCATCGCACAGCATGTGTCTAACATTCATAAGCTGGAAAACAATACCTACAAATATTTATAGACAGGTCACCCTACATCCCTGTAGTGATGAATACTCAATCCACAGCAGGGATCACCTCCGGGGAGTGTGTGATTTGCTGGGGTGACAATGGAGACGACTGTCCTTGAATAACAATAAAAAAAAGACCCACACAAAGTCGCACATACCGGGAGGCTCACACAGCAGAAATGTCCTGTCTCACAGTGCCGCAGCCTGGAGTCCCTCCTCGCCTGACTCCTGTTGGCTAATTACATCCAAAACAGCCCTCTGTGCAAACGAAGTCACATTTTGAGGTACAGGGGATTAGACCCTCAACACATGGATTTGTGGGGGGCACAATCGAACCGCTAGCAGGGAGAGAAAGAAGTGGCACTTGGGGATGATAAAGAAGGGGCGTCTCCTGTGTCTGTAATGATTTTTGGAAAGAGACTTGAAGCAACTATGGTAGAATGATAAGAACCAACAAGTGGAGTGGCAGAGAGAATGGTTCGTCATTTTGTCTGAATGACAGAATAATTTTACACGGAAAGGGTCTTTAAAAACACAGGAAATACCCCATGTGGGTCTGGCGCTGTGTGGCAAGTTGGGGAACGTGGACGTGGAGGACAGAACCCCTCTTCAAGGAAGAGTGACTGAGGACACAGGGCTGGGGGTTGAGGGCGGAGCCCCCGGCCTGCACTCACACCTGGATGGCTGTCCCAGGGTCGCACGCGAACCACATTCCTCCCTGCGTCTGAAGTATCAACACAGCCACGTGGTGGAATCCTCATGAGGGTAGACTTCCCTTTATATTAAGAAAACACTTGCTGACTCATCCCAGCTCTTCACAAACGAGATGGGTCCTGATGAGAGTCGGCAATTCCGTACACTAGAGACGACAAGTCAAGGCCAAGGGACATGCTGGTGAGGATGCTCTAGGTGCACTTGAACATTGCCCCACAAGCCTGGAAGGTCCTCAGCCCTCTGAAATGTGGTGCTTCTGCTGCAGGCGCCTGTTCCCCGCCTTGTAAGCTCAGGGCAGACAGAAGAAGGAAAAGGCAGTTATGTTGACCTTGCTGCTCCCGGTACTCAACACACCCTGTTTCCGCCCTCGCCAACAGTCTGTGTACACGGCAGTGGACTCTTGAATCGTGCTAGAGATGATCGTTGCACAGAACTGACCTTGTGCCCCTTTTTAAAAGTTGAAATGTGTGTTCTTTATCAGTCTGGTTCCCCCACCCCTCCAATTCTCTGTGGCTCCTTTGAGACTGACAATGATTCAGTTCTCCTGTCTACCAAATGTCACAGGCCTGGAGTTGAGAGGTGACAGACTTGAGAAGTGGCATAACATGGAGGTTGAGTCCTTGGCTCTCGGAGTTCACAGTGTGCAGCGCCTGGTGCAGCTGGGGGCTTCGAGCCTCCTGCAGGCGGTCAGCTCCCTCACCTGTAACCCTAACTTTCCCATCAGAGAGCGGCCATGAGGGCTGGGCGAGGGTGCACGGGGCACCCAGGACGTACTCAGTGAAGTCGTCTCTCCAGCTTCATCACAACGTGAAGTCTTCCCAGGACAAAGCGACTCTCAACAGAAGGGGTGGATGCCAAACAGGAACGGAGGGAGTTCCCACGGCTTCCCATTGTCTGAGAGAGCCAGTGGCCTCAGTAACACAACACTGAAGTCCACCTCTTCCTTTTTTCCCTGGGGTTTTTAAAGCTTTAGGCTCCTGGGCTTCAGAATTTCCAATAATCTCATTCCAAGCTGGAGCGACTGGTTGCTGAGTCTCTCTTTCCCCCTGCTGCCCACTTCTCCCCAGCCCACAGGAAGCCCCCCGGCAGTCCTCAGCATTGCTCCTCGATTTTCCCAGCAAGGATATTCCCGGTCTGTCATCGAAAATTCATTTTTGCAAGAAACCCTTCTTCCTTCTTGACATAATACCTTTTCCTTCATTATGTAGGGGGTAAAAAAAAAACACCTAGTACATTCTTTGGCACACAGTAGGTGTTAAATGAACATTTGTTTTCCTGAATTCTTTTGTGGCCATTACAGTCTCTCAAATAACATTCTCTTCCGAGTTTTCCTCTTTTCTTATTCCAGCCACCTCCTCAGAGTCAGGGTAATGGTTCTCTGTGTGTGTCTGAGAGGTGGAGGGAGGCGGACAGGAAGTGAGAAGGAGCTGGGGGTGGCTCTCAGTTTTATAGGCTGCGGCCCTGGGAATTGGTGATGCTTTTCACAGCAGTGAGGGCGAGGGGAGTGGGCTTCCTCGGGAAGGGAAGGAAAAGATGTTTGGTTTTGAGTACGCTGCAGCTGCCGTGTTGGTAGGACCTGCTGCTGTAGCGGGGCCTGAGCAGCAGATGGCTTACAGGAGGGGCCGGCTCGGGCCCTCCACGTTTGGGAAGGACCCAGGGGCAGAGGGCATCCCGGTCAGGTCACGGGGAGGTCCTGAGGCGAATAGTGCAGGCGGGGCAGGGGGGCTGCTGACGTCAGACTCCTGAAGACCATCTATACCCCAGTGGGGAAGACACTGGGTCCCCTGAGGACAGAGGAGATACCGTCAGAGATAAGAATGGGATCAGATGAGCATCTCACTTCGGGAGAGAAGCAGGAGAACGTTTAAGCAATTTTGAAACAGATGGTAAAGAAAATCAAAGACGACGAGAATTGAAGAAGAGCAACAGTAGCAACACGCAGCGCCCAGCACTGCGGACCACTCACGGTGGGGCCGGTACGGCGTTAAACACACGTGTCCCTTCATCATTGCGTGTCTCTACGAGACATTCTACTTATTATAAGTCTGTTTCAAGATGAGCAAAAAGAAGTTATGTAGATTGGTTCAAAAGACTCAGTAGCCTTAGCCCTTAGGAGAACTGGCTTTCCTGCTCTTGGTGTCAGATTCCAGAGCGGAAGTTTGTTCACATTTAATTTCTGCAGAAATTACTGTGGGGCTGAAAGCCAAGGAGCCTTTGGGTGACGGGGAAGAAATCGAAGGGAGTCAGGTACTGCTTTAGGAAATTTGGCAGGGATGAGAAGTGGGGAGAGAGAAAATAAGAGTGTGGTTGAGGAAGGTTTAGAGTTTTCTTTCTCTCAGGATGGGGAAGGCAGGACGTAGGTTAAAGAGACAGAATCAATGGATGTGAAAAGAGAAGGTTTTGTAACTTCATCTGGAAAGTTAGGGTAAAATGGGGGCATTACTCGCCCTAGCCAGCATGGCTCAGGGGCTTGGAGTGTCTCCTGGTAGACTGAAAGGTCGCAGGTTCAATTCCCCGGCAGGGCTCATACGAGAGGAAACCAATCGATGTTTCTCTCTCTCATAGATATTTCCTCTCTCTCTTCCCCCTGCCAAAAGCAATGAAAAAAATGTCCTCATGTAAGGATAAAAAATGGGGGGAATTACTAAGGTGGGTTCAGCAATAGGCTAAAAGGGTAACAACATGAACAGACTCCAGGTTGTTCGGGATGTCAGTGAAGGACAAGGTGAGCCGGGGCACAGGAGATGGGGATAAGGAGAGGGGAGGAGAAGAAACTCATTTCCAAAGGGGGTGGATTGAGAGCGTAAGGAGCCAGAGATGGAGAATGTTCCAGGGAAGAGACTGGGTAGAGTGCCCTTCAGACCCCAACTCGGGGGGCGAAAGAGCCAGAGAGCCCTGCCCCTTGTCCCTGGTTGGACGAAACTTTCATAAGGAAGGATGACCTTTCAGACCTGCCATTCTATAAGACAGTCAGCTGGGGTGGGGGTGGGGGCGAGGGGGGCAGAAACGAGACCCCCACAGGCTATTTACCGGGCCGCTGGGCATTCTGTCCCCTGCGAGGTGCCTGGGTCTGAGTTGCCCTCGGTGGCAGTTTGTGAAGCTGCGCAGGCCACACCAGTTTCAATTTCGAAAGGTAACAAACCAGAAGTCCTCGCGTCTTAATTAGAGGCCATTGACTCCCTGGCACAGTGCGGCTGACAGGACCACCCCCGGGCGATCTGGGGAGCTCAGTGAAGCTCAGAGTGAAGGGTTTGGTTGTCGGTGTTTCTCTCTCTAAGTCATATTGTTTTCTTCTTCAGCAAACAATGGGGAGCCCAGGCTCCAATTAGAGCAGCATTCGAATAATTTCCAATTTGCATATTTGAAGTGGCCGTCTTTGGGAAGGAGGGAGAGGCCAGGCCGTGCAGTTCTCCAATTATTCAGAGCAATTAGAGGAGATGATCCGACACTTCTGAGGTCTCATTAGCAGGCGTGTTGGCTGCTCCGACATCTCGGGGACCAGGCCAGGCCGCCACATCCCCTCCCGGGCGGGCTCCGCAGACAGATGTACGCTAAGTTAAACAAAGGTAGCGATTTCCACTTTCCCTCAGAGAAGTCACTCGTTACTGTTGTTTCTCTAAAATATACATTGTATTAAATACCAGTGTCTTTTTCACTTGAGAGCTCTCTAAGTTTTCTCTTAGCCCCACACGCATCATCGTCTCGGTACTGAACTCCAGGCTGTAGTAAGTGCCCGACAATAAAGACTCAGAAGACTAACTTGGGGAACGAGGCATCATTCGACCGTGGTCACCTTTTCATTGCTGACGAGCACTCTAAGAATGGGGCAGGATTTTAGTAAAAATTAGTTTGAAACTGGTGTGACCTGCACAGCTTCATAAAATGCCATCAAGGGAAACTCAGACCCAGGCACCTCGCAGGGGACAGAATGCCCAGCGGCCCGGTGCATGGACTGGGAAGGTCTCAGTTCTGTCCCCCACCCCTGAGCTGACTGCCTCATAGACTGGCGGGTCCAAGTCGTGGAGGCAGTCCCGCTGGCAGGGGCGTGGGCCCAGCCAGCTCCCTATCTGCGATTGCGCCTGGTGTCAGTGTCCAGGGCAGCAATGTCCTCTGTGATGACACCGAGCCTCCCAGGCTGGCACAGCCTCCACGCCCCCTTATCCCACAGGGCCAAGTCAGAGTGACGGGCCCCCTTCCCTTGGGGTAACCAGCTCACCATGCAGGGGCCCGCCCGTCTCTCTGGTAGTCCCAGACGTAAGGACATGCCTACGTTCCAGCACCTGGATTTGAAACTAGCTGAGTAATCGTGCTCTGCATGCTGTGGGTTCCATTTTCATTTCTGTGCTGAGCTTCGGTCGAGTGGAGAGAGACCCGGCTTAGATGCCTGTGCTAGGGTTGTGTTGGGCAGGTGGTCCGTCCCCTCTTGCCCTTGATCTTCTCGTGGGCACAAAGGGTAGTGCCACTGTTTACTACTGGCCCTTTCTGCCGCATGCAGTTGCCCTAAGGCCTGAATGAGATGCTGTTTGCAAAACAGTTTTGGAAATGGTGGATGGATCGCATGCTTTCTCACGTGGGCAGAGAGTCCTGGGTCTGTTTCCCAAATCCCACAGGAGGTGGAAGCCGAGTTAGCATTGCTTCATGGTTCAGACTGTGGGTTCAGGGGCTGCCGGCCGGGGCTGGAATCTTTGCTTCGCCATTTAGTAGCCGTGTGGGGTGTGGTTTACTCCCTTGGTTCCTCAGTTTCCCCTCCTGCGGTGGTGAAATAATGACAGGGCTAGGTCATGGGGTTTTAGGAGGACAAAAAGAAGGGGACACAGAGCCAGCCTAGCACAGTACATGCAATGGGAATACCATCTACACTTAAAGAAAACGCCTTGTTGAGAGGCTAGCGGGAGTCAGAGCGGGGGCCCAGGCGCCATGCGAGCCACTCGGGGTTTTCCAGCTCCGACCTTTGAAGCCACAATGTGGTTCTGTTATGCTTTGGGCCCACAGTTTTATTTCAAGCCAGAAGCTTTGTGAGGTGGCCCGACTCCAGGTGCGTTGGACCCAAGGCCACCTGTCAGGTTTCATCAGAAGCGTGGGAGGCCATTGGACTCAGGTCTTGGGCAGAGTGGTGGTGGGTGGGGAGGCGGCCCCCCCAGCCCCCCAGCCCCCCTAGCCCCCAGCTCAGCGTGAGTCTGGGAGTCAGGACGGCGAGAAGTGAGAAGGATTCTGCAGCACAGCAGCCGCCTGGGCGGTGTGTCAGTGGCTCCCCGAAGCCTGGGCCGTCCACTCACGGAACCCAGGTGTGGACCCGGGCCATGCCCGAGCAGGCTCTGACTGAGACTGTGGTCCCCAAATCAGTCATCTGTGTATGTTAGATAAATGGCAAATAATAGCTTTGTGTAACTGTGTCTCAGATACTGCGTAGGGTAAACCGACACCAACAGAAATTATTAACCGTTTCTCTGAACTTCTCATTTAACAGGGCATCTTGTATTTTCCGTTGCTAAATATGGCAACTCTTGGTAATAGGATTGGCCTCAGAGGCTTTGAGGATTCAAGGTATAGGATCCCCAGCAGAAGCCCAGCAAAGTCAATGCCTAGGATGTGTTTAATTCATTAGCGGAATCTCTTAAAGTAAAGTTGCTAGTTACTTGAACAACTGTTGGGGGTTAGCCATCCTTGGTTTTTGCTTACTAAAAATAATTGAGTGTTCAGTTGAACATTTCCTCACTTCTGTCAGTCATTACAGTTGGATTTATCTAGTCCTTTAGTCCCTTGAGCATGCTTGTACTTTCATTTCCACATTTTGTTGTAGATGTCCAGTAAATTACAAAGAAATGAGCCCATACTGAACTTTGCAGAAACAAACATCCCACCAGTCTTCCCTGTTTCTGTTGCTGTGGAAGCATAACTTACTAAGTGATCAACAGTTCTCTCCTTTCTAATCAACAGCTTTTCGCCTTCTCGGTTCCTTCCAGAATGGCGTAGTCCAGCCTGTGATAACCACCAGACCTACTCAGAAATGACCCAAGACTGTTGTGCTGAGTGCAGTAAGCCGGTCGGTGGAAGACAGATACACGTGTGCCACGTGTGATCTCACGTGTACTAGAATCTAGTGGACAAAAAAGCTACCGGAAAAATAGAATCAGAGGTGTAGACACGTGGAACAGACTGACTGCTATCAGAGGGAGGGGTAGGGGAGGGGTGAAGGTGAAGGTGAAGGTGAAGGGAGTAGCCAAAGAATGTATCAGCATGACTCGTAGACGTGGGCAGTGGTGTGGGGACCGCCTGAGGGAGCAGCGGGGGCCTGGGTTGGGGGGGGGCAAAGGGGGCAAAGCTGGGACGACTGCAACAGCATAGACAATAAGATATAATTTTTTTAAAAAACGACCCTGCTACCAGACACTCTGTAACCGGGAACGGACTCACACGGTGAATGTCAGGGGCGCTCACAGCCGGATCTGCTGTGGGTGCAGAAACGGCCCTGAACGGGCTTTTCCACAGGGAAGAGCTCTGCATTGAGACTGATGCCCACGTGAACAGACTCGGCAGGTTCTCTGGCCTCTTTTGAGGATGAAAACTCTCGTGGAAAATGACGGGGAGCTGCAGTTAAACAGCCAACCCTGTCCTAAAAGAGAGGCCACGCCAAGTGTGCTGCCAGGCTAGTGACCAGCCCCCAGGGGAAGGGGAGGGGCGTGTCAGATCGTGTCGTTCTGCCCGACCCCGTTCTGGGCTGCGGCCTTGGTGAGGGAGAACAAGCAAGGTTGCAGCCCCGGCTGCTGCTGTGCTTCACACTGGTCCTCTGTGGCGGCCATGGGTTCCCCCCTGCTCCCTGCAATGAACTCGCAGTGCATCCTTCTCATCCACGTGCTCTCTCCTCCTCCTGGCCTCCCTGCTAGACGCTCAGTTCGCAACAGTGCCTGCTGGGGAAGGCACTCTTGCAAGAACAGCCCAGCCTCTGCTGCGCAGTTCAGGGGCTCGCCCTGGACGGGCAGCCAGCAAAATGTTGCCTTACTTAGGCCGGCTCTTCACGCACCCACTGCAGCTTCCAGAAGTCCTCCTGGAGCTCCGACTGCCCAGGGACTGCTTCCTGCTGCCGGAGAGTTTCTTATGTTTCCATGTATTTATTTTTTTGAGCATAAAAAAGGCAATTCGGTAACAAAAAATCTAATTTTAAGTAAATGTGTATTTTTGGAAGAAATCCTAGGACTTTCTTAAATGTAATAAATGTAATAAAACGATCGACCTTTGAGACCCATCAGTGCTCTGATGTTTGTCTTGCCTGTCTCCGGTCAACCTGCTACCCTGCCATCTTGTTTTCCTCAAGGAAAAGGACTTAAAAAAAAAACCCATGTATTTGGAGACCTGGCTCCAGAGACGGTCCAAATTAGTACCTGGTGGATGTGAGCGAGAACGTGGCATTCGGAGTTGCAGCTGCCTTGGGAAACTGTAGCAATGATTCTATGAATTGATCCCTTTGATATTTACGATACTTGTCGACAGAGGAAGCTCAGGGAGTCAGAGTGTAGCTCCTTCTCGATCTTGTCTGTCTCCGTCCTTAGGCAAATCCTCCGTTTCACGCTGAGTGTCTCTCTCGAATGTTTTGACCCGGAAGCACTCCAGCCTACAACAACGTGTTTTACACACCCTGCGTTTCTGCACCTAACTGAGTGGTTTGGCACAGGACAAAAAGGTGACCAATCCATCGCCAAGGGTGGCGCATTCTTCTTTATTGACATCAATTTTCGTAGCAGTCAGATTACAAGCATCGGCACCTAAGGAAATACCAGGGTGTGGGAAAGACTTAGAAGAAGCCTGGAGGTCATTCAGGCTGTGCCCTGTGTCCCAGGAGGAGCAGAGGACACTGAGGGGACGGCAGGCTGGCGAGGGCCAGGCCTGGGGCCAGACCGGGGGCCCTGCTGTCCCAGGCCCACGCCCCCTAACTTCGCTCTGCAGAAATGTGGGTGCTTTCTGTTTCCACGGAACTGTATGTTTGCATAGATTCTCTCTCATTTGCAAACGATGCCAAGATGAGTGTTTAGAGCGTTTGTAAAATAGCAGGAGGTAGGGATTGGTAACATATGCAGCAGAGAGGTGGGCCCCGTAAGGGAGTAATGAGTGGGTTTCACACAAACCAAACCATCACGTGTGACAGAGTTACATTTTAAATGTAGTGTCTTGGGAACGCATCTAGCTATGCTACTGATTGTAACTGCTAGTACATACTCCTTCCAACACCGCCTTCCACGCGCTTTCCCAGCTTCAGTTGTCGCACTGTGCCGAATCCAGTGGTTTCTTTAAAGAGTGAATCTCCTGATAAAAATTAAATGTTCAACCCCCTACATATAAAATGATACTATACTATTTATTGTTTAGTAATAATAAAACCAGAACGACAAAATAAATAATCGCTGAAAGGATGGGGGTCCCAGGTCTGACCTTCTTGTCCTTGCAGCCTATTTGGAAATCTCCTGTTTGTAAAATGTGGTGTCTGCAATAATCCTTCCTTTGCTACCACTCTGAAGTTCAGTGCTAACCTTTCAGGGGCCAGATGTCATCCCCCCCATGGACGTTCGCTGCTGGCAGTGACGTGGTATTTTCAATTCCGCCCATCAGCAAAGAAATGAGAGGCTTGTTCACAAAATGTTTAGAATTGTCAGAAAATACAGAAATTGGGTGGTGGTAGGAGCGGGTGGTTGGGTGTTGGATTCTATGCTGTGTGTGAAGAAATTTAGAAGCAAGTGCTGGAGAAGGCTGTGGAGGGTAAAGAAAAAATTAAAAATAGAACCACCATGTAATTAAAACATCCCTCTTCTGAGTATTTATCCAAAACATTGGCATCAGGATGTCAAAGAGATGCCTGCACACCCGTGTGCTAACGGCATCCTCCCCAACAGCCCACAGGCGGAACCCCCGAAGTGCGCGCCGAGGGGGGACGGAGGACGAACATGCGGGTACGTGTGCAGTGGGCTGCTGCTTAGCCTTAGAAAGGAAGGGAATCCTGCCCTGTGCAGCAACGGGGCCGGACCTTGAAGGCATTCTGGTGAACGAGGGGGCAGTGGAAGGCCAGGTACTGAATGATCCCACTCCTACGGAGCTATCCGAAATGGTCACCGCCGTGGAAGCTGCTAGTGGAGTGAAGGGGGCCTGGGCTGGGGGCGGGGGAGACGGGAGCCGCTCTTCACCGGGTGCAAAGTTTCAGTCCTGGTGCGGAGGAGCAAGCTCTACAGTTCCGCTGTGCGACACAGTGACTGTGGCTGACGGCCCTGTGCGTGAACTCGAAAGCGCCTCAGGAGGGTAGAGCGCATGTTAAATGTTCTCACCACAGTAGAATTTTAAGGACGGAGGAGGAGCGCCCACCCTGCCATGGGTACTAACTGTATGTAAGCCGCTGGGGATCCCAACGATACCGCTCTGTGAGAGACGCCACTAACACTCAAGACAGTCCACTCCGGGAAAGTTACCTGCTTTGCCCCAGATCACGAAACTAGAGGGGATTTGTGGGATCGTGAAGGAGTCATCCTTGGAGGGAAGGCTAGGGGGACGGTTCATCGTTTGCATCTTCCACGCAGTCTCTCAAAGTCCGAAGCCACAGGGCAGTGGCTCCCCTGCTGTGCTTCTGCCACTGGAACCAGAGGCTCTTGGCTGGGATTCGGCTGGGTGCAGTGACTGCAGGGGTAGGTGCCACTCCCACACCTGGGAGCGCAGCTCAGTGGCCAGGAGGCACCCGGGGCATGAGGACGCTGTCCAGAGAGAGTGTGGCTGGCCCTTACCTGGGTATGGGTCAGATTTGATAAAACTGAGCTTTTCCCAGCAACCCAGTCGTCTGAAATAGGGAGGGGAGTCTTCCTTCAATTCCAAAATAATTAGCAGTCACCAGCAGGAGGCTTGAGGTCAGTTAATGGGTTCCTGTCATCTGTCCCCGGGGTTTATCTACAGGAATTGGAAGCGCAGCTCTGACCAGACAAGGCTTCCGTTGACTTTGTAGAATCCTTTCCCCTTCCTCTCGTAACAGACCTAATTCCTATACATTTACTATAATGTTACAAAGCACAAGGTTTACCCCTTCCAGTATTCAAAGGGAACATCATAATGCTAATCACCCCTTCAAAGAAAGTCCTGATTTTGGAACTTGATAAACCTCCCAAATAATGATTTGGTTTTGTTTACCTAATTCTTATTCATCGGTGAGCGTCTGAAAGAAATCATTATTAAACCTAGCTCACTGATTGCTTTCACTGAGTGTTAAATAATAAATAATGCATTTCTACTTCAATTAATGTACTTAGACATCTCCCAGGCCAAATGCTTTGGTGGAAATGTTCTAACCTACGGAATCAATCTGCAGCCTGGCTCTGCCTCTTGACGTGCTGAGCTCCCTAACGAAGCGCCTTTAATTCCAGTTACGAGGGAAGTGGATAATTTAGAGGACCATGTCCCGCCTCCACGCTTGAGCTGACAGGTGCGACACGGCTCTGTGACACAACTCGGCTCTGTGACACAGCTCGCGGGTCTCCTCTGCCCAGAGCAGAGATGGGGATC
The DNA here is from genome assembly GCF_022682495.2 of Desmodus rotundus. Classification (NCBI taxonomy): domain Eukaryota; kingdom Metazoa; phylum Chordata; class Mammalia; order Chiroptera; family Phyllostomidae; genus Desmodus; species Desmodus rotundus. The sequence continues at coordinate 3,727,558 of NC_071388.1, read as the reverse complement.
AGTCTGTCCTCCCCCAAGAATGAGCATTTTTTTCTTAATTGTATAGGTTTCTGTGTTTTTCACCTTAATATGATGGTCAACAAGTACCTAAAGACTATTTTTTTAAAGTGCTATGTGTTAGATATCATCCCATTACTGTGGGATTGATTTAAAATGATCCCCGATCCTACCATTTTATTAGCATTGTTAAAACAACTTTAACTTTGTTAAAACAAGTACCAGGAAGTCGGAGGACTCAAGATAACCAAAAATCCTTGATGTAACGTTAACTGTTATTTTTGTATTTTCCCTTCTGATTCTGCTCTATGCACATACCTATTCTATGTGATTAAAACATAGGGTACACACCACTTTCTAACCATTTTTAGTAATCATTATATAGAAACTGATTCCCTGCGTCAGGGTTTTATAATTATAAATTTTGATGTTAATTATAATGCTATAACCCTTCTGAACAATGATGAATCATTCCATCTTCTCATTAATTTTAGAAGTTCAGTTTGCTTCCATATTTTCATTATTATAAAGAACGCTGAAGTGGACATCTTTGTGCCTGAAGGCTATTTCCGCCCTTTCTTTTGGGGTCAAGGGTTTAGAGACACATATTTCAATTGCCACATGCAACCACCCAGGTTCACAGAGTCTCCCGCGGATTAGACACGAACACTTGGTAGAATGGGTGGCAATACAAAACTCAGGAAGTCACTACATTTTGAGTGCACTTTTTTAACTACCAGTGAGACTGCGCTTTCTCCCTCGGCTGCGTTCGTGAACCAAATTTCATCTCGCACCTCTGCACGTCATCTGGCTACGTAGCTGTTGGCGACCCTTTTATTACTTTTAGGAGATTCCTATTTGGCAGGATTTATCATCACATCTACAAGAGTAGTAGAAAATTAAAGGCAATACTTTGAAAGTAAGGATAATTAGTGTACATTTCACATGCTGTTAATCTCAGGGAGTTAAAACCCACATACCATATTTTGTTGTGTATAATGCTCACCCATGTTTTTGACCCAAACTTTCTGGAAAAAAATCCTTCATTTTAATTTTTAAATTCGATTATTTATTTACTTGTATTTAGGAAAAAACCTGATTATCATATTCCAGGGTATTATTTTGCATATGGATATCATTATTGCTTTCTAGAGTTATACTTTTAACGCATAAGCAAAAATAAAAGAATTAAAAACATTTATACAGATACGGAATTAGTACCACCCATGTATAATGTGCATCCTTCTTTTTCCCTCAAAAATTCGGGCAAAACGGTGCTCGATACGCGGCAAACTATGACACTTTCAGAAGCAGGAGATGGGAGGCTCCCCGAGGCAGCCCCTCTCTTTGCTCAGCGCTCTTGCGGGAGAGGCCTCCGGAAACTGCTGTGCAGCTGACTCAGGCGTGCTCCCTGCTCTCTCTGGCTCCCTCCCTATCCACATACTGTGCCCTCGGCTGTCCTCGGCAACCCTGGACGTGACTCTTTCTAGGCTGAGTGTGCCCGCCCTTATCTGCACCGATCCCCTGCCGGCACACAGCTCTCTGCCACAGCTCCCATCATCCTGCGGTTGCTTGTGGACACCCCGTGTCCCTCGTGGGCCGACCGTGGGCTCCGGAGAGGGGACAGGAGGGTTGTGCGTTTTCATCTCTGCACCCTGGCTGGGCCGAGAGGTGCCAGGAGGAGCCAGGGTGCCCAACAAGTGCTTGTGCTGTCAGTGAGTGTTTAGGGGCCAAGTCCCTCCCCGTCAACGTCCTGCTGTCCCAGCACCCCTGCTTCCAGGGTCTAAGTCAGCTCGTAGGTGTACAGGGCCTGGAGGCAGACGGGGCTTCCTGGGCATTTTGCTGTCTCCTGTTTCCAGCCAGCGCTGCCGCTTTCTCCTCTGTGTGGCCCAGGGTTATGCCTCTCCTCCCAGGCTCTCAGCAGGCGGTCTGGGTTCCACTGTTTGACTTTGAACTCTACCTAGACATAATGGAGTGACTCGGGGTACCAATATCTGAACTATTTTAGTGGAAGCCAAGTGGCTCCTGATACACTTTTTTTCTCTTGTGTTTCTCCGTATACACTTTTAAAACAGAGTCTTGCTCGTATCTCCATTCCTCTTTGTGTCGTAAAATGATGTCTCTGTGCTGTGAAGCAGGAATGTCGGTGTGCGTTGCTTATAGCTGCCGAGCCTGGGGAAGGATACGCACGTTTGCCCACGCCTGTCTCTGTGGGAAAACAGAGCCAGGAACTCAAACGACCCTCCTTCTTTGCCCCAAACGAGCACGGGTGTCAGGCCCCGTTAGGCACCAGGGGAGCCGAGCCCAGGGGGTGGGTGTGAGGGCTGAGACGTGCCCATGAGGTTCTTGAAGGCCAAGGTTTTCTGTGCTGCCATTTCCAGAAAGCAAGACTGAATGCTTCGAGAGGAGTTAAGACGCTCTTGTTTAAAATTTCCTTTGACATCACCATTATCGATGAGGCCGTTGTCACAGGGCCTGGCCTTTTCAGACATGGTCTAAAATGCCGCCATTGCGCACGCACTTAAGTGACATGGGGATTTGAAGAGCCAAGGCATGTGTAGAACTTCTTTCTAAAACTACGTAACAATAGCACTTCGCAGTGTCCATCTGGGGAACGGCTGCAATCCTGCGCTAATGATACGACTGTGACTTTGACAGTGAGTTAAATAACGAAGGCCGTCCTCGGCCAGCCAGGGAATCTGCAGAAGTCAGTCCCTTTGAGTTCCTAGCTAAATGCCTTGCCCTGTGTCCGGTTGAGAAATAGTTGCTAATGTTAAGCCTTGCTCCCGCTCACCTCCCACGGATATTAGGGTTACAAACATTTGGAGACTGAAGATGCAGTGTAAACAGAGTGAGTTTTCCCCACGTCCTTACGCCTTCGTGGGAGCGACTAGCCCTTCCAGCTGGCTCTCGACCCACACCTCTCCCTGAGACGGGAGAGTGTACTGGAACAGGAGGACGTTGCTTTTGCCTCAAATACAGTATTTCTGAGCGACAGTCTTACTAATGCGTGGTAAACACACTTCATTAAATGCGGGACTTTTCGGTCAGGAGAGCTACAGTGTCACCTGGAGATCCGCAAGCAGATGGGGTGTCCTCACACGCAGGGAGAAAAGCCGCCAGCTCCGCGGTCTGTAATCGCACGCCGAGTGGCTGCCCCGACAGATAAAACTGCTGCTGCTTGTGGTGGCCATGGGTAGCCACGTGTGGGACCGAGAGAAATGCCGTCTGCAAAGTAAGCACTTCTTTAGAAAAAAGAGAACTGAGGTTTAGGCTCCTTTATGAGAGAAGGAAAGAGCTGCATCCCTTTCTGCTGAGGAGGAATTCACCTTTTGTGTTTCTTAATCTTCCCCTGCTCCGCAGGTGGGCAACGTCCCAGGCCACCGGCCGCCCCGCTCCGGACCAGGGTTTCCGCAGAGCCGCACCTTCGATGTCGGCCCCTCTGTGCACACGTGGCTTTGTTGTCCTTGACTTTGTCTTGTTTATGCTTGTCAAATGTCACGTTCCTGGTCCCGCTTTGCTGCCGTCCTGGGCCTTGTGTGACGGTAGCAGCGTCCTTGGCCTCCGCCCACTGGGTGCCAGTAGCACACACCCCCCCCCCCCCCCCCCCCCCCCCCCGCCTCATCACAACGACCAAAACCCTCTCTGGATACCGCCTGCTGTTCCGGGGGCACCCCAAATCACGCCTGGACCAGACCTGCCACTTTAAACCAAATGAAACCAAAATGGGACAGAAATCTGGGATCCTTAGTTACTTCTTCTCAGGGCAGGTCCCTCAGCCTGCCATGGCTCGCTTCCACAGCTGTGGAGTGGGCACGCTGTGGTGTGCCCCGTCCACCCCACGGAAACGTGGCCGAGCCTTTGAAGGAGCGCCCGGCCCCTCAGTGGTGCTCGTGACATCGGTTGATGGCGTGATGCCGGGCCGAGCGAGTGAGGTGAGCGCACAGCAGCAGGTCTTTTTAGAAAGACAGTGCCCTCCATTCACGGGTCAACCTGCCCCCGCAGAGCCTCCCGCTCTGTTTATGTCTCTGTTCCCACGTTGTGAGCGAAAACATGAGCCTGGCCCGAGACTTGTGCCTCTGCTGCTCTTGCAACAGGCTCCACGTGGCCCAGCCGGCAGTGCTGGCCCTTCGCAGTGACCCCGGAGTGCGTGCCTGTGTTGTTGTCAAAATGCAGGCGTCAAACCAGACTCACACCGTGGCGAAGCTCACGCGTGAACAGAGAATGTGACTGTATCGCTGGTTCTACCATACTTAAAAGTTTACACCCCGTTCTTTCGATTCTCGTGGGACCCCTCCTCCTCCTGTGCTTCAAGCCCCTACCAAAGCCGGGCGTGCACACACGCTGCGAACCAGCGCTCCTTAGTCTGCTTAGCTTGTTGGACTGAATTAAACCCCAAAACAAACCACTGTGGGGAAAGAAGGAGAAATACTAATAGCTTTACATGTACCTTCCGTAGAAAAAAGACAAGTCGCTAACAGGGAATAATAAAATTAGCTCAGGTTGACTAGTCCCGGGAATTTACTGACTTTGTGTTCTAGACCCTTGGAGAAAGTATCTTTGAATTATAGAAACTCCTTCTTTACTTCTCTAAACTCTGCTTCATGAAGGCTTTATAAGCACATTTTTAACACGACTTCATGGGGAAGCTATTGTGGCCTAGCTGCATTAATGTATTAGGGATATGTCGTCCCCACAATGACATAAGTATAGAGGTGAGAAATTTTAAGTTCCTCGTAAGTTTCGCAGGCTTCCTGAAGAGTTTGTGTTTCAGGTTAGCGTTGCGTTCTAATGCTGTGAAAACTGGCGTGCAGCTACTGAAAGACAATAGTTGGTATAAATAAATAAACGCTGTCTCCGCTGATGATTATTTTGCCAGTCGGTGGACTGACATGGTGCAGAGTCCAATTATATCGTCCTCGCATAGCTAAGAATATAGAACGATAGTCCTCAGACCTGAAGGAAATATTGAGGCAACGTCAGCAGCGATGTTAGAGATCCTGAAAAGGTGGGGGATCGATAATAACAACCGAAAATCTAATTTCTACTTTTGAACTTCAACGCAGTGTACGTTGACTGAATTAGTAAGCGGATAAAGCAGAGTTTGTGAACGCCAAATAAAGGTGTCTTAAGACACTAAAATTTTAGGCCTCATGGTCATCTGATGACTAATGTCCTGGAGGCCACCCTGCTGGCCCCGTCCAGTCCACTCCCCAGCCTACGGCCCACGTGACTCTTCTCCCTGTTGTCGCACCAGCGTTTTGCATTAATGTCTGTGGCAGACGTTGATGGAATTAGCGCGTATGTCGACATTACACTTGTACCTTTTCTCCTGTCTTGTTCCTGCTCGGGGAACTCCGTCAAACATTGTGGCCTTCGTCACTTTGTCACTGGGCACTGCCGCGTGCCCCAGCTGGCATCCCCATCCTGACTCTGGCTGAGTTTCTTCAGGTTGGTGCCGACCAAGCATCACCCTTGTGGGCAGTGTGGCCGTCTAGACACTTGACACGGCTGTCCTGCCTCCTCGGAGTCCTCTCGTCCTCCTTCACCTTCTGCAGTCACCCTGTGCCCATGTCTCCATTTTCCTTTCTACCAGAGAATGACTAGCTGTCCTGTCCCCCTGTGCAAGCCAGTCTGTCTCTCGACAGGGCCAATGGTGACAACCAGGCCTGGCAGCTCTCTGCGTGATGTTCCTCTTCTGCTACTAAATATTTCAATCCTTGGCACAGGGGGACCGAGGGTCACTGTGCAGGTGCCGTAGGAACAGGCGCACCAGCAGCAGGCAGTGCAAATGGAAACTGCTGCCTCGTCGTGGAAAGGTTTGTGATGGCCGTGACCGGGCCAAGCTGATGACAAGAGGCAAGAATTTATAAACTGCCCTTCCCTTTCTATGTCTATTGCCAAGGCTAGATTAATTTTAGAGTTAGCTGTTCTGTCTTTTTCCTTCAAGATGAGTAGACACCTCTAGTGACCTCAATTAAGAAAACATAAAAATCTAGGCAAATTGTTTGGACTGTACAAGCCCCGAACCCCTCAACTCCATAGATATCCCGGGAAAACGAAGGCACAAGAGGGGATTGGGCGGGAAGCATGGGGCCAGCCTCTGTCCTCTCCGGAGGACCTCTGGTCCTGTCGTCTGTGTGGACCCCACCCAAGATCTGCCGACTGTGGAACGAGTGTGGCTAAAGCCGTGTTCGTGCCATGGCGGACATAGTGTTGCTTTAGGTTCCTGCTGGAAGGAGATACTTCAAGACCCAGCTGTCAAGGAGCCTGAGGGCAATTTACTGCATACCTTTTTAGGTCCACGGATGAAAAGTGCCACATAAGTCCAACGTGGAATCATCATTGTTGTTCGTTATTGTCAGTGAAACTGCGATCGGACCTTCTGATACTGAGACCCAATGGTGCATGGGTATTGACCATCATCCAATTTAATAATCTTTCTGGCCGTTTTCATCTATAAATGAATCTTCTGTCAACATCGCATTCTCATCAGCATCATTAGCATGCTACACTCTCCTTGGTGGGATCATGTAAAATTGATGGGATCCCATTTCTCTCAGATGCACTGCGCGCTGCTGGGTTATTTATACCGCGCATTCTGGAAGCCTGGGATCATGGTATCTTGTAAATAAACATCACATCCAGGGATATCGCCTTTCACTTTAAAAGGGCTTTAGAAAGCTTTTCAAATGGCGCAGGGATGGAGCGCTCGTTATTAAGATCGGCGGGGATGGAGCGATCGCTTTTTGTGTGTGGAATTTCTGGGCAATAAGTGCAAATTAACGTTGCAGAGAAATTGATGTGAACAGAGTACTTCTAAATTGAGATAGGATTCTCAGATTAAGAGCACAAAACACATTTTTTTTCCTCATTTTTATTTGCCCAGAAGTTTTCCAGTCATTATGAGAAGTGGAGGTTTTCACTTTGGCCCTCCGTTAGAAAGGGGCAGAGCGCTGGGTACTGAACGCTGGGGAAAGGATGAAGCTTTTTTTCCCAAAGGCCCAGCAACAGCTGCTGCTTATTGAGTTACCACCGCCACTTCCCGAAGAATGTGAGTTCGTTTCAAAGATAGCCACGTTCTGGCCGGGCTGCCCCGGCTGCGCTGGGGCTATGATACTGTGGCACGCTCTTGTCATATTATTACTAGGTACGTTTCATAAAGTGATTCCAGATCCTTCTGGGGAGGGGAGGCTTTATGGATTTTGGAGACAATAAATCGAAATGGCACTTTTATGACTGAGCGATGTACAACAGAGGATGTGTGCGATGGTTTAGAAGAAGTAGAAAATTTCATAAACTCCCAAGATTCACGGGGTAGAATCTGGATTGCAAAAGGCATGGGAGCTTCCTGGAATCTGTGTGCTTCTTAGGGTTACAAGAAAGCTGCTGGCTGGCCTGCCAAGCCCCCCTCCTGTGGGATTAAGGCTCAGGCTGACTTTCAAAGTCTTTCTGGTGCTGCAGGAGTTTGGAATGTCTCTGCAGGGAGACAGCTAAAGCTCCCGTGGTGCCTTCAACTCCTCAGCTCGCCTCCCCAGCCCGCGTTTTCGAACTGTCTCTCCGTTAAACAACGTAAACGCACAGAGAGCTTTTGTGCTGAAGATGCGACATCTTCACCTTAATCCTCTCTTAGGGGAAAATAAACATTTTTGTCATCAGAAACATCTTGGTCTGTCATGAATCGTCCTTCAAACTGAACTCTGGCAATTAGGAAGAAGAGTGTGCAGGCGAGTCCGTGCAAGGGGCCGTTATGGTCCGTGGGTATTTGCAGGGTCTTCAAAGGCTCAAAAAGCACAGAAAATATTTAAATGAAAGGTAATTTCACCATGTATGACCGGAAAATCCCACTTTTAAGGATTTTGTCTAGAGGAATAAAGATATACAAAAGCATTTAGTTAAACCATATTCCTTGCAGAACTTTTTATAATAACAAGAGGTCTATTTATGCAGTACAATACTAATAAGTATTAAGAATTCATTTGGAGGACTACAGTTATATGTGGTAAATATGTTCACTGTTGACATAAAAAGAGAGGTATTCCACAGTACTCTATAATCGTTTCTCAGGAAAATAGTCTTTAAATTAATCACTTTTTAAAAGAATAACAATAAAACATCTTTTTAATTATTTAATTTTTAAAATATAATCTTTATTATATTTTTTCCATCACCACTTAGTCCCCTGATACTAAATGATCAGCCCCCTTAGCCATTTTCAACATGCATGCTTCCTATAGAAGGGGGTTGGGCGACCTTCGGGCTGAAGGCTGCACTGAGTTTCAGGAAGCAACAACCGTCAGACGGCTTCAGGGTGACGTTCGGTTCTCCAAGGGACTCGAGTTGTGAACCTGCTGTGGGAAAGCGACCTCGTTAGTGTGCTGAGCGCCCGTGCTGTGCTCTTGGCATCTTTGTGAGACACGCATGTGCTCCATGGGAGGCTTCCCGGGTGTGGCCCTTTGGGGCCGTGGGCTCCTTGGTCGAGGAGGACGTCAGGGCTCCCGTTGCAGAGTGGAGCCTGGAACTTAGCAGTCTGTGGGTGGCCGCCTTTGTGTGGGCCTGACCCTGAAGAGACACGGCAATTTTCTTACCACTTACTCATTTCATGATATTGGTGGAGCACTTACTACGTGTGGAGGGCTGGTGACCCAGGTGTGAAGTTGTATTCTTGTGTGGGTCTGATCAGATCGGATTATCCCAACATGAGTTTAGGAGGACAAAATAGAGAAGGAGACATGTGGGAAATTATGAAAATTCTGGGAAAAGTACAGTGACCGACTTGCCCAGGTTTCCCCAAGGCTTTCTTGTTTTCTACACTGAAAGTTCGAGAACCCTTTAGTCCCAGAAAAACAAGGATGGCGGGTCACCTTAGAAAAGGCATCTCAGCCACCAAAGTCTTTCCAGAAGAGGTGGCCCTGGGCTTGCGGGCGGAGTGCCCAAGTCCGGAAGGGGCACTGAGATCTGGGGTAAGGGGAGGCTGTACGTGGAGGGTCAGCGTTGGGGCGAGGGGCAGATTCTGGGTGGAGGAGGCCGCCTGAGGGAGGGAACAGAGCAGCGCAGGTAAGAAGCCGTGAGGCCATTCTGCGGTCACTCAGGTACTAGTTGACTGAGATGGAGCTGGGGAAAGACGAGTCCTCAGCTCACCAAGGCGGGACCCCAGAGGAGAGAGGCGGGACTTGGGTGGGCGTGTTGTTCTCCAGGACCGCTGTAACAAAGTACCACGTACTGAGCTGCTTCAACCACAGACATGGATTGTCTCCCAGTTCCGGAGGCTGTAAGTTCAAGGTTGGGGTGTCAGCAGAGTTGGGTCCGCAGAGGCTGTGAGGGATGATCTGCTCCACTCTGGCAATGTGCTGGCCATCGCCGGGTTTCTTGGCTGCACAAAGCATCCTCAGGTCTCTGCCTCCATCTTTTCGTGGCGTTTCCTTGTGTGTGTGGGTCTGTGTGTCTGTCTGTCTGTCTGCCTTTATATTTCCCCTTTTGGTAATGACCCCAGTCATAACGGGTGAGGCCCACTCTAATAGCCACATATTATGCCAACTGTGTGACATCTGCAAGGGCCCTGTTTCCAAAGGAGGCCACGTTCTAATGACGTGGGGGCCAGGACTTCAACAGAGGGATTTCTGGTAGATGGGACTCGGCCGTGACAGTGGGAATGGCGTGGAGGAGGTCAAACAGGGCCACTAAGAAGCCTTATGGCCAGCTCTGCAGCCTGAGGTGTCTCTTGTTCCCACTAGTTCTCAGTGGCAGAGACTCCAGCAATGAGGGGGTATACCCCACTTCAGTCCAAAGATGCTCAGCGAGGAAGCGCAGCTCTGGGTCCAAGAAGGGCTGACCACCCCACTCGGACACGGATGGGGCAAGGGCAGCGGCCGCACCCTCTGGTCGGCAAACATCAGGTCCACTGAGAGCTCCCTTCCGTTGGGGATAAACTGGATAAAACACAACCCGCTGCAAATTACTGCAGTGTAGAGGAAAGAAATATGCATCTGACGGATGCGTTCAGAGGAAGCCTTTCAAACATCATTTACCAAGGCAACCACAGGAGAGCGACGTGGCAACTGGGCCGCACAGCTCTGCGGTCCCTGTGCAGCAGCAGCTGCGAGTGTCGTACACAGAAGCCCGGAGAGAGGGGGAGGGGCTAAGAGGAAAGCAAGTGTGAAGTAGGATCAAAAGTTTCATTTCGCGCTGCCTGCAGAATCGATGCTGCAGAAAGTAGCGTTTAGAGTTCTCCCAGAACACAGGAGTAAAGGACACCAGGAGGAGGAGAACGGACGAGAAAATGCCAGGCAAGTGGCCCAAAACCAGAGACTTCACACGCACTCCCCGATGTTTCTTACAAAAGGCCGGAATGAAGGGAAAGAGAACAGTGGGAGAAGACGTTCCTGATCTGAACAAAGTCACACCGTCATCCATTTAGTCCTGTTATTTTCACGTATTAGAATCACACATTTAATTTCCATGAAGCTGCAGTTGTATTTTATGTATGCAGTTCTGGTTTTTTACCTTTAACATTACACTGTGAGTACTTCCCAAGTCCTTAGACAAATTCCACAGGAGATCTTCAATTGCTACATGTGATTTTACCGTGTGACTGTACCATACTTTAAGTATTTCATGACTTTATTTTGAAATTTTGCTTTTCACAAATAACGCTGCGGTGTATATATTTTTGTTTATAAATTGTTTTGCATGTCACATTATTTCTGGAGTAGCATTTCCTAGAAGTTGAATTACAGGGTCAAAAGACAAGTAGATTCCCAGATGTTAGGACTCCACAGACCAAGAAATAAAACACACACACACACATGACCACATATATAAACAAATGACCAAAATAGAGTTTGCATATTCTTTAGTCACATAAGTACATTAAAAGATACCTACCACATAGCATGATTATTCATAACAGAGAATGTAGTATTTCACACCCCAAATTTGAGAGGGTTTACTCTCATGATACAGGACTGTCTTTAAACTGAATAATGTAGTTCCATGAAAAACTCCTACATTGTCTACGTCATTTTTCTGTTTGACTCTGTTCCAGTGACAGTTTTGTCATGAATTGACAGAGGCCTCATGTCGGGAGCCCTGGGAGCTCTGAGGTGTCAACCGATGGTCGTTGGCACCAGCCCCGTGCCAACAGGAACCCCCAGTTTGGGGCGCGGTGGAGAAGGAAACTTCGTTTAGCATCGACAGCTCAACGGCGATACAGCAAGGCTGTGAAAGCAGCCAATCTGGGAGGGAGGCGGCCCTGGGGCCACACCCCCCTCCAGCTGGGCCGCTCCGCTTCCCACTGGTCTGCTCTGCTCTGGGGAGTCGTCTTTGGTGTTTCAGCCCCCCGTCCAGTCTGCACACATCCAGAAGCACAGTCTAATGTCTTTAGTCTTTGGTGGAGAGGGCCCTTCCAGAGCCAGGGGGGAGCTGGATTATTTGGGTAGAGAGAAGTCCCCACCTCTGGTCACTGATTGCTCAGAATAGAGCTGCTGTGATTGGTCAGAGCCGCACAGCTCCAGATTGGATGGGGAAAGCCTCGATCCTGTTGGTTCCAGGGAACACCTGTATAAGGGCAGGAACCCAGCGCAGGCGGGCAGGGCAGGCGATTGAGCGCAGGCTTCTCTGCGAAGTGCAGTTGGTGTCAAAGGCCCCTGCTCCGATTTTTAAAAAATTTGAGCCCAGTCGGCCACCAGGAGCCCTTCTAAGTCGGTGTCCTTTTTTCCTCAGGGTTCACAGCATAGACCACTCTGCCTCCTTAACATGCCAACGCATCATTTACGATTTTGAATATATGACTTTCCTTCACTTTCCATGTTTGCGTGGTGACGCCTTCTGCAGACGGGTGGATTCGAGCAGTTTATGTCACGTTAAGTTCTTCGTCGCAGTCACTTCATCAGCAGTTTCCCCCACAGAGGGGCCCTTCCTGCGTCATCCAGAGGCATCCATGTGTCTTCTGAGCAAATCCTGGAGGAAGGCTGGTATCGGAGACCTGGAATCAAGTTCCGCTTCTGCTACTTTTCTGTGGCTCGGCACGCCTGGGAGGGCATGGCCTGGACAAGCCTGAGCATCCTCGTCCTCAAAACTGGAGCTGATACTTCTCCCTGCCTCGCGAGGTGGTTTCTTTAAAAAGAAAAATCCCCCAAGTCACTCGGTCCAGTGCCTGCCACGGTCTAAGTGCCTGCGTTAATGTTACCTGTTCTCCTGCAGACTCCGGCTGGCTTTCTGATGCTACAGCCTGACAAGAGAAAGATTCTGAGATGTGCTAACTTAAATGACAGTGGGCTGGAGGACGGGGAGAAGAGACAAGTGGGTCAGTTCCCAGAGCCGAGGGCAGAAGCTGACCAAAGGCCACTCCCATTCCTGCAGGTGTTCGGAGACTGAATCTGCCCCACGGGCTGCGTCAGCTCTTACCTAACTGGGGATAGGGGGCCACCAGCCTGCACAGCGTCCCCATGTGCAGGGACTGCCCGGGCTGCTGCCCACAGCCAATCCAAAGGCAGCAAACACGTCTTTCCTAGGGACCGCGCGCCTCTCCCAGAACTGTCCCCTGCACCTTTTCTGACCCACTCCCTCATCTGCAGCCAGTGCAGATGCTTTCAAAACAACTTACGTCTCCCCTCCCCAAACTCACTGTGTAAGAGCCCGCCAGCCCCAGGCGGTGGACACGTTCGTGTCTTCTCCATCTAGCCGGGCCGCTGGTGGCCTGGACCGGATGTCCCAGGACCGGGTCCTTTCTCCAGCCACCATGTGGCTCCATAAAGCCTTGCTTCCAGAAATGGTTTTGGCCTTAAAGGTTTTTATTTAACAAAATCAAGGAATGACCAGCCTTCCCCCTATATTCCCATTGCTCTGAGTAAACACCTCGGGCTCCGGGGCCCTGTGGCCTCTGTCGCCATCACTCAATGTGACATGAGAGCAGTTGTGGTCAGCAGTAAAAATATGAGTGCAGCTGCGATCCGATAAAACTTTATTCATCTCATTTTTGTATGTTCTGAAGTCTGCCTCTATTATTCTCCCAACCATTTCCACTTAAAGAAACTCTTCCTGAACCTCAGGGGCCGTACAAACAGTTGTCTGTGGTGTGGACCATGGGCACACGTCAGGAAGAACTGCAGTACTTTGCAGCAGTACTTTGGTGAATAACACATTTTCTTGTAAGATTAAAAATAGTTACTCTGAAAGAAAGGTTTTTAAAACATCGCCCCGACGTATGGCAACAGCTGTGGGAGTGGTATGGGTGTACAAATCCCGCGCTCGCCGCCCCGACCGTGGAGGGCGGTGGAGGCCCAGCGGGCGTGTTTCTGCAGGCCCAGGGCAGCCCGCCCTGGGCAGAGCGGGGCCTGGCGGGGAGCGTCCGCCGCTGGCCTGGCTTGCTTTCCAGGGCGCCGAGTCCCATGGTTTTATAATGCGTTCTTCATAGCTCACCAGACACTGAGATTTTTATTCGTCAGTGAAAAGCTTATTCAAAACTTTGTTCCCCTGAGAAGAAAAGATAAACAATAATTTCACGTGGTAATTTTCCAAATTTCTGTGCCATATCTACATATCCAAACACAGCTGCGTGGAGGCACACGGTGGCTGCCGGCAGAGCACGAGCCTGCGCACCCCAGCTTTCGAAGGCCACGCCTGCTGTTGGCCCGCTGGAAGGTGCTGCCCGGCCCCCACCCCACCCAAAGTCAGAAACGGAAAGCAGAGCCCCCAGCTGTTAGCCTGTGCCCCCTTCGGCTCTCCGTCTGAGTGGCAGGGAAGGAGACGGGGTGTGCAGGAGGGGAGACTCCGGTCCCCAACAGAAAATACACACGGACTCTGGTTAGTGAGGCCCCTCATCTCATTGGGAGAACTTTGGCTGGATGGCATTCTGGCCAGCGTGCTCAGGCCTGTGAGCTCTTGTTTAAATTCGTGTATATCGTACACTTCTTCTTGGAGGTTCAGAGCTTGTACCTGTACTTAAAACGCTAAAATAGGGTTATGGGTGATGTGACTTTTTTTCTCTGTATTTTCTAATTTTTCTATAACGTGTATACATATATATATATATATATATATATATATATATATAACTCTGTAACAATGTCTAAAATAGTAAGAAAGTGAAGAACAATGTATATCGCGTGTGAGCATTTAAAAATGCTTCTTTTTTTTTTTCCCTAAAAATAGATTCTTATATTTCAGGACACTTCATAGAACAGTGCTGTTTGGTGTAGTGGCCACACGGGCACGTGGCCGGTCCCAGTGGAGATGTGCCCTGAATTTACACGGCACGCTGGATTTCAGAGTCTCAGTAGGGGAAACGTAAAACATTTCATTAATATTTCTACATTGTTTACATGTGAAAGGAACATTTTGTCTATATTGGGCTAAGTAAAAACAGAATATCAATTCCACCTTTTTTTTTTTTTTACTTTTGACTACCAGGACATATTCGATTGCACACAAGGGCTGCGTGACATTTCTCCCGGATGGGGCCCTGATGGCTGCTCCGCTGCTCTAGAATAGGTTTTGTGGGGGGAGGTTAAAAAGCTGTGAGCAGTCGTTAGCTCTGGAGAAGGAAACCAGGAGACTTGAGGAGGGTGGAAAGGAGACTCAACTTTTAGCGTGTGTCCTCTGGTGCCTTTAAAATCTTTTTACACATGCATATATTACCAACTTACAAGCTAAATAATGTTTAACATTATAAAATTTAAAAAATAAGTTCTTGAAGAAAACTCTATAATCAAACTATTGTTATTGTTGATCCGAAACTTGGAAAGTAATGGAGGTTTTTTTCCCCTTACCGTTTAAAAACTAACTATGACGGTGTGGGGGGGGCGGTGCTCACACGCGGATGTGGGCGTGTGTATGTCTGAAATTTCGTCTCACGGACAGAAGTAGGTCTGATGGGCTGAGGGCCTCACTTTCCCAATATACTAAAGAAAGTAAATTTCTTTAGAGAAAGCACTAACGTTTTTGTGGGGAAGACTGAAATACATTCCCAAACTATCCTGAATTAAGAGGAAGACAGTAAACAGAGTTTAAAACCCCGATGGGAGCCGTCTTTCACAAAGGATGTAGCTTAATGATTCTGTGGTCGTTTAAAACAACAAACTTTTTTCTGCTGACATAAAAAAATATAATTGTTTGCTTTTAATATAAATTCAGTTTACTTCCCTCTTAAAAACAATTTCAAGGTAATAATCTTTAAAATCAAGCACTTTATCTCTACTAACCTCTAATTTTTTAATGAGGAATTATTCCCTGAATTATAGCCAAATATCAAATTTTGTTAATTTCATAATTATCAGTTTTATTGCTAGTCATCTGGTTTATCACAGTCTTGAAAAACAATTAAATTCTAAAAGCAACTTTAAGGACTAATTTGTGTTCACTTAATGGCTTGTTTACCTACCACTACAAAATGTGAGAAGTTCCATAAACCTGCATTATGTTAAAACTCTAATCACAGCAACATCACTATTTAGAATTCGGTTAAACCATATATATGTGTGATATTGTGGTTTATAATAAGAAGTATATATTTGGTCTTCACTCCCTTTCCTGGCACAGAGATCCCAAAACTTTTGGAATGTCGTACGTGATTAGAGCAAGCCCCTTCGACCACACCTCAGTGTCTTTGGATGCGGTCACTTTTGGAAAGCCCTTAGGTAACCTAAGGATGGGAGCTGGTTGCTAGGGGAACCAACCATGTGATTGGAGGTGGGAACTTCACTCCTGACTCCCAGGCTGGGGGTCGTTTTACCCACAGGTAAAAATAGCTTCCCTGTGCTTTGGTTTTTGTAAATTTTTCTAATCCCCATCTACCCTCCATTTGTCTTTTTCTTCTGTTGGTCCAGTACCTTCTAGAATTACATGAGTCTTAACAAAGTTTCATGAACTTTCCTGGGAAAGAATTTCTACTCAGTAGGTAAAGATTATTTCCCCCCCTACTCCAGGCACATATCGATGAATTTATGAAAGCCAGTGGGATCACTGGGTTTATTTAATGCTATTGTTTTTTCAACGCTAGCCTTGCTTGGTTGCATGTATTTATTATATTATGGTTAGAAAAGGAACATTCATGTTTACCTCTGGAAAATCAACAAATACAGATATAAAATATGAAGGTCTGCCATGGGTAAAGAAAGGAGCACCCCGATGGTGGGCAGAAGAAAAATATTTACCAAAATGCAAAACTAATGCTGATTCAGTCCTGCTTAACAGTTTGACCGGAAAAGCTTTGGAGGACAGGTTTGACGGACCAAACGAGCCCCTCCCCTTGCTTAGAGGAGAAGTATCTCGTGATTCCTTGATGTTCACCCTCCAGGATTGGCAGGCTACCTCGAAACGATAGTTCTTTATGCATCAATGTTTACATAACTGCTATTTTTGCAGACATTTAAATTATAGAGAACAGCAATTGTTGAGGGGAAAAGAGCAAGATAAATAAATAGAAGCTAGAATTTTCCCCCGAGAGGTAAGCTTTTGCTATTCCTAGCACAGAATGCTGGTGCTCTTTGTACCAGGTCATTGGTCAGGCCAACAAAAACTGCTTCCCCCCCGCCCCCCGATAAGAACATTGCAAGGAGGAGGACTTACAGTAGACTAACAGAACAATTTTTTACTCTCTACAGTCATGTAATGAATGGTGCATTCTTACAACAAATTTTTGGAGGTGCTCTAGCTCTCTGAAGCAGGAGAAACTACAATGCGTAGAGAGTTCCGGACCGCGCAGCATCCACTTGGGCACAGTGCGCATCTCACGTCGCAGAATACAAATCTGGAGACAGCGTGTGCTGTCCCGAGTCCCTAGGCGGGAGTAAGCAAGACACAGAGGTGCTGAGGGCAGAGGAAGTGGGCTTGGTGGATGGCGAGGAAGTGAGACTTGGCCAGGTAACCACACGTGCAGTGTGGGCTTCTTTCTGTCTTTGGGGTGACTGCCCATGCCTCCCCTTTCACTCTCCCAAATGATTAGATGATCAGTTTTCTGCTCGCCTTTAACTTAGGGCGAACACCCAGGACGTAAGCCTCTGTGCGATCTCTCAAGTCAGGTCAGAGGAAGGCAGGAACACCGCTCCTTGGTACAGGCATGTGATGCTTCCTTGGTCTTATATAGAATGTGAGAAGTGGCCCCTTTTAACAGACTGAGCAATTTCTGTTGGTCTGTAATTTACGGGATAAGCGAAAACACTATGTTGGCTCTGCACGTACAGCATCAACCAAGTCCCTTGGCCCCTGCCCCCTAACCGCCCCCCCCACCGAGCATGGGATTCTGCTCCCCAGTCCTACTCACCTGTCTCTGCTGAGCCCCTGCAGCCCTCCCTGCCGAGAAGGACCCCAAAGGGGCAGTGCTGAAGAGCGAGAGCCTGCTCCGGGGTTCGTCCTGTCTGGAGGAAGGAAGGGATGAAGGTGTTCAGGAGCGGTGACAAAGGAGAGTCAACTATTCTGAGGATGAGGAGATATTTGTGTCCCTATGTTTACAGCCAAAAAGTAAAGGCCACCCAAGTGCTCATCAGCAGTTGAGCCGGTAATGAAAATGCGGGATACATATCGTGCGTACATACACACAATGTGCACCCCACTCGGTGGAATCTCATTCAGCCTTACACAAGGAACGGAGTACAGACGCCTGCTATAACGTGGAGTGGACCTTGAGGGTGTTATGCTAAGTGAGAGAAGCCAGACATGGAAGGACAAATGCTGTCTGCCCACCCCTTCCAACTGGCTATGGAAACGTCCCCCGGCCCTCTGACTGTCCACTGTATGCCACTTCCCTGCCTCCCCTGAGGGCCTACCCGGTCTGTTCTTACAGATGCCTGAGCTCAGACCTGCACGGGTGAACTGTAAATTCATTGCTGGGTGTCTTGTCATCTGGGAGAGCCAGCAGGCTGACATCACAGGCGAGGGGAAGGAGCTGACGCCATCTAGTCACAGATTTTCACATGGGGGGTCCTCCTTAGGTAGCGCGTGGACTCCAGGGCTGGTTGTCATGGTGGGAATAGCAGATGACGCGGTGTGGCCGAGCCCCTGTGCCGCCTGCCCCTCCTGGTCCGTGTCCTTTCCTCGGCCAAACACACTTCTTCCAGGTCTCTTTGATCCTTCCCTCTTTCCATGCTAAAAATGAACCTCCTTATCCACCGTGTCTGGAACACCCTCCCACTTTCCAAGCCATGTAGGCTTTCATTTCTGCGTTGATTGCCAAGTCGTCCCCTTCCAGGCGGGTTTGGGAGCCGCCACAACATCTCGGCCCTCGTTCTTCATGAAGACGGTGCTCTGTGGAAACAGCTCATGCACTCCGGTGGCCGACACAACGCTGTGGGCCGACTGGGCTCCAGAACAAAAAAATCCCCTCCCGTTTCATTTTGAATGTACCTAACAGCCCAACAAGTGTCTGTTTTCCTGCGCCCTGTGCCTGGGAGCAGACGGGCCGTGTAGACACAGGCAGCTAGATCACAGAGTCTGATTCTGGGTAAAACAATGACCTCTGCAGAAATTCCTGGGGCTTCTTTGTCAGATGGTCGTGGAGAAGGCAACTCATCGGGGTGGGAATGATTTGCAGTCAAAGTATTCGAGGGACCTGCGTAAGATCTATCCTTGGTGAATGAAGCAAAAAGAAAAAAAAGGAACAGAACTTCATGGAGTTGGTTGCCCTCACATACACAAAGGTATGAGACGCATGAACATTATTTCTTTCTTTTCGCTTCAACACTCTCATATTTCATTTGAAGTATTAAAAAAATGCTCTGTTCATCGGATGGCCCGATTAAGTAAGCATTCTCTACTTACACGGTGAAAATAGAGATCAGGAGGAAAATCACACACGCCGAGCCTGCTCGGTGAAGCAACGTGTGTGGGCGGCGTGGAAAGGGTGACAGCGTGGTTGTCTGTGCATAACTGGGCCATAGTGTCATCACCGTCTAGACGACTAGACAGTCAGCATCCAGACATGCTGCGGCCCAGATTGAGGATGGTCGTTGGGAAATGAGAGTGAGAACGGGCCTGTCTGGGAGAGAAAGGCCCAGGCCATTCTTTTCCAGAAACGTGTACAGGCGAACTCACCCCTGGCTTGGGAGGTGCTCTTAGGTTCAGCTTCCTTTCTGGGGCCCTGCGTGACTTCTGTTTCTGTAAAAGTGGGTAATGGAGGCTCTTTCTCCCAAATACCCAGTTTCAACACTTTCTGTCTGTTAGGTGCAAGTCACAGTATTTTGGTGTGATAAGTTCCTGATGCTTTCTCCTCTTCTCCTTCCATATACTGCATGAAAGGGCAGATGTCAGCATTTTAGGAAATAGTGGTAGGATAATGGAAGTCCCTCTAAAGAAGACGCCATGACCCCCAAATTCCTGGTATGATCTGCACGGGGACATCCTTAACGAAAGAGCAACCTGCATGCTCCAGGCCATTGTGTCCCCTTTTATCTGCTGGA
Source organism: Desmodus rotundus (assembly GCF_022682495.2). NCBI lineage: Eukaryota > Metazoa > Chordata > Mammalia > Chiroptera > Phyllostomidae > Desmodus > Desmodus rotundus. Next base: position 3,708,170 of record NC_071388.1, on the reverse strand, counting down.
GAGACTGTGTGACATAAATGCACAGGATGATAGAGGCTGCTGGGTGCTCACAAATTCCTGATTCTTTATGGTGCTGCTAAGGGGCTAGACCACAACTCCCAGTCTCCTTTGCAGTTGGTAGGGTCATGTGACTGAGTTCTGGCCAATGGATCGCAGGCAGAAATAATGCGTGGCACTTCCGAGTCTGGCCACCAAAACTTCCTGCCTAATTCTCCATGCCCTCTCCCCTCTTGTGCCCCCATTCACGTGGGTAAGAGCTACCCAGAGCTGGGTGGATGCAGGAAAGCAGAGGTGTGAGAGGTAAGTTAGCACTGGGGAAAGGGCAGCTCCACCCAGAAACCCTGAGTTTATCCAGGGCAGGAGTGAGAAATTTGGTTTTGTTACATCACTGAGGTTGTGGAGTTGGCACAGCAGACGGCCCACACTGAACACTATGGCTGTTTACCTGGCCGCTGAAATAAACTGTCAGGTGTACCTAAGGTAGCTGAAGCCTACGTTCTGTGTGAGTCCAAGGAACTCATCCGGCGCAGTTCACCGTAAGTCTCTCTCTGCGTGGATATGTTCCTTGGAGTTAACACAGTCCCTGTAGGGCACCTGTTGGTGTTCAAAACCCACACTTCACGGAGCGGGCTTGTCGTTCCACACAGCGTCTGTGCTCAGTCCCCAAAGGTGAATGCAACCCCGTCTGATGATGCGGAAAAAAGATCAGCCAAGTGGAGGGACATCCTACGAACTACCTGACCAATACTCTCCCGAACTGTCTGGTCCCCAGTGTCCCGCGGAGTCTGAGAAGCTGTCATGGCCAAGAGGAGCCCAAGGGATCCTTGGAGCCGCCTGTGTTGTGTCCTGGATGGGGTCCTGGAAGGACATTAGGCAAGAGAAGTCTGGAAGAATGGACTTCAGTTCATACTAACATATCAGCGTTGCTCCAGTGGTGTGACCACAGTCCATTGTCACATGAGGCGTTAACAGTGGGAAACTGGGTTCAGAGCAGACAGACCCCCTCCACCCTATATTCCAGTTTTCCTGTAAGTCTGAAACTATCCTGAAGTGAAAATCTCGAATCACTTCCCAAGGACAGTGGGTGACAGGGTGGGGAAAGCGTGCTGTAGGCCAGGAAGGGGTGTGTGCACCTTGGGCACAGTCAAGGCTGAGAGAGGCCGGGCCCTGCTCCACCAGTCACGGCTGTTCCGTTGGCGACCAGGAAGCTAAGTTGCAAGCGTGTCTCACGTTTTCCTGACACTGATCAATCAAAGTTAACAGAAGGAGGAAGGGCCCAGGTTTGGAGTAGGATTGTCTTGGGCCAGCGACGGTCCTCGGAGAGATGCATTCAGGCCTCAGTTCCTTGGGTGGTGATTTCACTTTTCATCTGTTCTGTCTTGTCTCAGCATCAAAATAAGAAACTCCTTCAAGGGCTGTGTTTTATTTGTCGGGCCCTCCCCTCATCTCCCTGAGCCCAGGTGCACACGCACGTGTGTGCACACACCCAGGGTTACATGCTACTCCACACACACACACACACACACACACACACAGTCTAACCTGCAGGAGACCCTCGTGACCTCTGGGGGCAGGGAAAGAAAGCGTTGTTTGGGGGGAAATGGAGCAAGGCAGACGCAACGGGCAGAGGGCCTTGGCCCTTCTGCCCGGCACAGAAGTCTTCCTTTGGTAGCTGGCTGGGGCGCGGGGCAGGGCGGTCTGTGGAAATCCTGGCTTAGGCCCAAGGAAGCAGGGAGTGATGTATTTTCTCCTGACTTATTATTTTTTTTCTGAAGCATATGTCAGCCCTCCAACTGTTGAAAGAGTTAATGTTTTATTTTTTTCCCTGCAATGAAAACATAATACCAGAGATACAGAAAGCCGGCTTTCAAAGGCAGATGCTAAAATAACAACGTTGCTTTTATAATGAGTACTTAAGAAAATGGCCATTTTAAGTGGCATGGCACCAACCTGGTTACACCAGTATTTATTTTTCTGTGGAATGTGTGTAGATGTTGTGGGTTGTAGGCGGAACCCCCGCCAACCCGGGCCGGGCATAAAGGAGTCATTGATGGCCCTTCAGAATCATTAGGGCCATTAGTCCTGACTTGAAATGAGTGAAATGCACCGAGTCCTGCCAAGGGGGGTTAGGGTTCCGGGGCTTTTCTAAGTCATCAAAGCCAGCGAGCCAAGTGCCTTCCCGTGCCACTGTTGGGGACACGCAGCACACGGGCCGGGCTGTGGCCTTTGCTGGTCTCACAGCCCTCCACACGGTGCACAGGGAGCTGTCACCGGCCACCCCCAGTGTCCAGCAAGTGTCCTTCATGAAGCAGTGTCAACACCTTGCTTTACCTGGGAGGGGGCGGTGGGGCGGTGGGATGGAGGGTGTGTGCGTGCTCTCGGGCATCCCTCCTGGAGAGGCTGGCGCTTGGTCCCAAGTAGCTCCCTGCGCAGAGGCATCCTGACCTCAGTCCCCTGCTTCTAAGAAGCTGTCCCTCGTTCTCAGCACAAGACTGTTTATTTCACTGACTGTTAACTTGAGGTGCCTCCTGACACCTGCCTCACTAAAAACCCCTCAAAAGCATGCTGACGTGTGTGTGGTTTGGAAGAGAACGTTTGGGCAGATGAAAGGAGTGGCTTGGTTTTGTTCACGCGTGTGCACACCCACATCGTTCTGAACAACAGCTGCCGCATCCACTTGGACAAGCCTCTTCCTCTGGCACGGCCCTAGCGATTTTGCTTTCTAATGGAGGGAGGGATTGGCCCCGGCCAGGGATTGCAGGTTGTGGGCTATAGTCAGTTTAATGGGTTGCAACCAGCACTGAAAAATAAAGAATAGGACAGAATGGAATGCAATCCATTTTGGGGTTTTTGTTGTTGTTTCTGTTTGTTTTTTGCAGCATCTAGCACTTGTCCTCTACGTTAGGAGGAAAGGTAGATTTGGAGCTCTGCTGTCCATAGGCAAAGGTGATTGGCTAATCTCTTTCTTGGGGATCCAGGCTCTTGTTGAGGGAGCGGGCTACCTCCCTTGCCTTTCCATCCTTGTTCATGCTGCTCCATGCTCTTGCAGGACGTGGTCTGAGGCCGGGCTCAGGGGGCCTTTCGCTCTCTGGTCCTGGTGGGTCTGGCCAGCAGGGAGCCAGCAGGACAGGGAGGGACAGCAGTGAGGGGAGATTGTGCTCCGTGTCCCCAGCTCCAGTTCCCTGGGGCTCAGTGAGAAACACACCCTGCCCCCCCTACCTCTCCTCCACTCTCCCTAACTCGAGTGTGCCCTCTCTTTCTTCTGGAGTGGGGACCAGTGCAGTGAAGCAGCCTTAAAATGCAGTAGTGAATGGGCCTCACCCAGAATAGTTTTATGTACAAATTAAAGTTTATAGGGAGGAGGTAAGGGATTATTGCATTCTATAAAGTGCTCATTGGGTGGCAGGGAGGTGACTATATTAAAAAATGTGGGAGGCGGCAGGTGTGGTTCTTTGATGTAATCAGTGCAAATATATTCTAGAGATTAGCCAGAATCCTGTTTTCTTGGCTGAGTGCATTCCCAGATAATTGCTAGACAATTTGGAAGAGGAATCCCTACAAACAGCATCTAAACGAACACATCCCGGCTTATTCTATGGCATTAAAATGCACTGTTCAGTCTGGTTTTCCACTCACATGAGCGTGAGATTCCGTTTCACTAGGCAGCTGTCACGTGCTGTCACTGTTCTAGGTGTCCGGGACACATCAGAAGACACAGCAAAGGTCCCTGCCCTCGTGGAGCCGACGTTCTGGCAGCGGAGTAGGGATTAGAAATGTATCCTGCGTAAAAGCATTAGATTACAGGTGCTAAACTGTGTGAACGAAGCGGGCAAGGATAAGAAGGGTTAGGACGGCTGGGGGCAGGGGATACGAGTGACAGCACTGCATAGAAAGGCCACTAAGGCACTTTGAGCAGAACCTGAAGGGAGAGAGGCCAAGGAGATGTCTGAGGGAAGAGCATTCCAGGCAGGGGGAATGCTGCTGCCTCGAGGAGGGCGGGCGGGGCGCTCAGGGTCCGCACTGGCCATCGTGGCCGCTGCCGGGTGGCCACATGGATGGAGGAGTGAGGAGGTAAGGAGGGGCTCTTCAGGGCTGTGGCTGTTCTTTTTCATGAAGTCCAGTGATGGGAACTGACTACAGTGGCACGTGCCGGGCTGATGTGCGGAGAAGGGACCAGGGAGCCGGGTGGGGAGCTCCCAGCTGTTGGAAGGCCGATGGGCTGGTGTGGGAGAGACACCATAGGCTCAGACCGTGGAAGTAGTGACAGGCGGTGCATGGTGCTGGCCTTCTGGGCGCCTTTTGGAGGGAGAGCCAAGACAATTGGAAGGAAGGAAGGAGAGGGTCCAGACGACTCAGGATTTTGCTTTGAGAAAACTGAAAACACTCTGTGCCTGAGCTGCAATGCCCTCCCGGACGCGGGGCCAGTCCCACGGCCAGCCTTGCTGCCCAGGACGTCGCCCTTCCCTCTGCCCCGGCGTAGCCTCCCACAGAACTCGGTTTGTAAACCGTGCCGCCAACTCTTCGTCTTCCCATGTTCGTTATTTCGTGAACTGTTTTTTAGACGGTCTCCTCGACACGGGTCAACTCGTGCAAGGTGACTGCGGCAGGTTTTGAATGAGCCAGATTGGCGGTTCGGTGCCATTCAAATCGAGTGTGTTTGGGTGAACAGCATCCTATTAAAGTAACGTTTTACAGCTTACTTCCTCGCACACGAAACTGGGCTCCACATGTGGGCAATTAACCGCTGATGTATGGATGTTTGTTCCAGCTGGTGCTAAAAAAAGACACATTCAGTGAATTATTTTTTAAGATTTGAATACTTTATAGTGCTGATTGGGCAGTAACGGCAGGAAAAAAGGAGGACTGTGAAAGGCTGCCGTGTACTGTTATTAATCCCAGAGAGAGGTTCTGTAATGTAGTCCAGATACTCAGAACTCTTTGTTAAGAGCCAGGGTTTATAGCCAGGAGGGATTCGGTACGTCACAGAGCTCAGCCTTCGCTGTTCGACCGCGAGGAGGAGAAGGCCCATGGTGGGCGCGAAGAGCCGCCCCCGGAGCCTGCACGGAAGCTCGGTGAGCGGCCACAGCTGGCCGCCTTCCCCTGCCTGTCTGTTTCCCCCTCTCTCTCCTGGCAGAGAGCCGATGCTCGGGGCGTGTCTTTCAGGAGCCTGTAGAATAGCCAGGAAGCCCGAGACCCAGGGTCCTGGAGTGGTGAGACCCATCAGAGGGTCTGGTCAATTCGGCACGAAATCTTTGCTCTCAGTTTTTGCCTCGTTTTCCTCCTGAGGCCACAAACTACTCCCCTCTGAGCTCTGCCTGTCCACTTTTGGGAAGGACCCCAGTTAAAGCAAACTCAATAGCCTCAGTCCCCTGTCGTGATACTACAGGATAGGTCTCTGGTCATGATTCTGTCCCTGAGCCCCAACCTCCCCTCAGTTCTCAGACCTGGTCCCTGGGGCACTCAGTGGCCCTCCGCCTCTCCTGGAGTGGCTTTGAGTGATGGGAAATGACAGATGACCTGGTACCTGCTTCAGATTGCCACTCCTCAGCCTGGGATTGGGACATAATAGCCACAGCCAGCAGACAATGCGGTGTCACCACCTCAGGAGTGACCTCCCCGGTGACAACTGCCCACCAGCCCAATTACGTACAGTGATGTCAGTCTGGTTTGGAGTTCCCCCTGGAGGTCTGCGCCCCCATGCCACACCACCCAGCTGGGTCCTGCTCACAGACTGCCCGGGGGTCCCCCGGTTATCTGCTGCTGCAGATAAGCCAGCACCCCCGTCCCAACCTGCTCTCTGGCTCAGAGTCTTCTACTGGTTTCCACATGCTCTTGTCTCTTTCCCCACATGATTGCAGTGTCACCAGTCTCTCTGCAGTCCCTCCTAAGGACACTGTAGTTTCCTGCAGTGAAAGCAGTGTGGAGGGAGCTGGGAGACCGCAGTGCTGGGGAAGAGGGACCCCAGGCCTCACTCTGGAGCGGCTGTGAGCCGCACATGAATAGTTAATGAGAGTGCAGGCTCTTCGTCAACAGTGAAACGCAAAGCAGATGTGGGATGAGATTAGGAAAAAGCTGCGCTGCCTTGCACTTACGGCTAATTCCACGGACGTGCCACATTTGTTTCCATTTGTCTTCTCATGCATTCAAAATTCAAAATATTTTTTTTCAGAAATGTGCAGTGGGCAGAATTCTAATATGACCCTGAAAATTTCTGCCTGCTCGTGAGTGGTCAAGCACTAATTCAGCTGCTCCGGTGAAGGGAGTTCGCAGATGCCGTTAAGGTCTGGAATCAGTTGGCTTTAAGAAAGGGAAGTTATTCGTGGTGGGCCTTTCTCAGGCGAGCCTTTAAGAGGGACAGGGCTCTTCCTGGTGAGGGTTCCACGCGAGGGAGATTCTGCATCCCTGGTTTGGAAATGGAAGGACTGTGAGTGGCCCTGAGCTAACAACCAGAACGGAAACGGGGACTTCAGTCCGACACCCTCAAGGAAATGAGTCCTGCCAGCAGCGACCTGCGTGAGCACGCAAGCCAGTTGTTTCCTCAGAGTCTCCAGGTGAGAACATAGCCAGCCAACGCCTAGATTTCAGTCTCAGAACGCCCAGCGCGGAAAACCCAGGCACAGATTCCGGCCCGGCAGAACCGTGAGCCAGGAGATGAGTGGGCATTGTTTAAAGCTGTGCACTTTGTGGAATGTGTTACAGAGCCAGAGGAAACCAGTGCAGTGCTCCTAGCTATGACATCGAGAAGTCTCTTACCTTCCCCAAATCAACCCCGTGACTTTTACTGGAGATACTTGAATAATAAACTTGTTCTGAAGGAGTCAGGGGAAGGCATCCCATGGTTTTCCAAAGCAGAGACAGACTTAGGCTTCTCTGGGACCCTATGGAATCACCAAGCCTCTCTCAGGAATGCCAGGAGGTGCCGGTGACAGGGGCCAGTGTTTTCAAGCCTTTGGTCATGGGCTGTGCAAAACCAGGCTGGGCAATTGGGGGACTGGGCCCCTGATCTTGAACCCTGAACTGCCCTGGTCAGCTGGGCGTCCGTGCTGGCACGTCAGTCAGGTTTCTGATGTAACAAGTATTCGTCAGTGCCCGCCTTCCTCCCCCTGACTTCGTAGTTCTGGACACCCATCAGTCAGGGGGTGGAAGTGGGTGTGTGTGCTTTAAGCGAACACTTTTTTTCCTTTCTTCTGAGGCTATGGAATCGTGTTTTTCAAAGTTCACACAGTAAGAGAAACTAAGTGTTAAGGCCATTATCTACTACCCCTCATTTTCATACAACTTCATGTGTTTTTCCTTTTTGAGTACAGGCCTCGGAAGCATCGGAACAGCCTTCTTCTGACGCCTCCCGGCCTCATAACCGTCTTGAGTTTTTGTTCTTGTTTCTTGCTGTTCTTTCCCTGTGCTATTTCCTTTATCGGTGGATTCAAACGTTCCCTGAAGGTTTTTCAACTTGATGTGGAAGGGAACTGGTTAGAGAACGGAGGAGCCATCGAGTTCTGAGAAATGAAGCCAACCTGGGCCGTGCATTCGGGGGTCCGCCCGTCTGTTGGATGGCAGTGGCTCCATCTGCCTTCCTCTCCGGCATGCCTATGCAGACCGAACTTCCAGATCCCTCCACCTGGAAAAAGGGGCAACGGGGGTGCCTGCTTCCACAGCCACGTCAGGATGTCACACATTTATCATGAAAGATCAGATTATGCCACCCCACAAAATGCGTCTTCAGCCTAGCAATTTCTTGCACTAAAGGCAATGGAGAATCAACCGCTCAGAGAGAGTTCTCAGCCCTGCCTTTCTCTGCCTAAAGGCTGTGCATAAAATTCCCTTTGAGAAAGGTGCCCCCACACCTTCCAGGAGGGAAAAGAGAAGGATTCTTATCACCCAAGACAGGGAGTTCACACCAGGATGAGTGTGCATGGACAGACCTCACTAAAATAGCCCCTATTTCCATTGGTTCCCCCGTCTATTCCTAGTCACTCCTCCCGATTTATCCTCTCTTGAAGCCCAAGCCCTCTCTCTTTTGCTGAAAGGGTATATAAGCCCTGAAGTCCAACCACTTACGTGAGTTTGATCTCTTTTCTGTGCACCCCAAAATATGTGAATACTGACAGAAACCGTGCGACCCCTCTCCTGTCCGCGTGCCTGTTGTCAGTTTAATTTGCGCGTCCCCAGCACTGAACGTGAGCAGGTAGAGAAGGCTTTTCTCCTCCGCCACTGATGTAAAAAAAAAAAACAACCTCAGCCTAGGGTGTGCCACGTGACTGGGGAAACATTCGCTCTCAGCGTGGTCATTTCCCATCTATCCCCAAATCCATCTACACCGTTCACACTCTGCCTTCTCCACCCAGCCTGCTCTTCCCGGCAACCGCTGCCTCTCCCGAGGACAAGAAACGTGTTTAAAACCCGAGTACCTCCCTCTAGCTCTAACTCAGAAAGTGGCCAGGAATGTGGAAGCAGGCGGGGACCTCGCAACCTGTCGCTGTCCTGGTGCCTTTGCTCCTTCTTTGGAAGTGTAACCAGATTCCACGAATACTTGAGTTGCCTGGAGTATAGCTCACCCGTCAGAGCTGAACATGGTGTTGAACTTAGTCCTGTTTGTAATAATGGCATGTTTTGTTGGGGACAGACCTTTTCCTTAATAGCATAAAGGCCTTTCTGAATTTGGGCTCCCACTTACCTAGGCAACAGTTGTGTTTCCTTTCCCATTTCACGCTGCACCGCTCTCACGTGCCGGTGGAGCCCCCGCTGGACGTTGTTCTAAATCGGGACAGCCCGCCTTGTTCACGCTCTTCTGATAAATCCTGGCTTCCGCTCTTGTTCAACACCGGTGTTGCTGCGTTTCCTAAGGAGCTCATCCTAACTCTGTAAGTCCCTTTCCGTTCTCTTGGATTTTTCTAAACTTTATTATTTCTCCACACTATAATTTTTATACTGGCTAATCTCATATTTGATAAAATAAAAATATTTTATATTTTTACTTGTTAATACTCCTTACGTCTTGCATATCGAACAAAGTTTTAATACTCTAGAGGGAGAAAGCAGATTTTGTATGGTGCTTCTGTTTCTTTCATGGCTCCTGGGCAAAAATACTCCCAAGGCCACGTGCAAGCGAGAACTCGTAAACATTTTCTTTACTTGAAGCTAATTGAAAAAAATTGCTCTTGTTGCAATTATTAGATACTTACTCTGAGAAAAAATGGAAAAGGCAGAGGGCAAGAAAATGCCTTTTAATATCTGGGAGTATTTAGTAACTAACATGAAATAATGCCCTTCCCTCCTCCTGAAGAGAGGAGGTCCTGATTCCTGGGGCTAGTACATGGCCCTCGACAAGGAAACGGGGACTCTACAGGTGTGATGGAGTTCGTGATTTTGCCATGGAGAGGTCATCCTGGGTTTTCTGGGCGGACTTTCAGTCCAGGCACAAGGCCCCTATACAAGCAAGAGGCCCAGGAGTATCGGCCACACACACGGAGGAGGAGGGCCCACGAGGGTACAGGCCGAGCCTGGAGTGATGTGGTTACAGCCGAGGGAGAGCAGCCACCAGGGGTTAGCAGAGGCAAAGGAGGACCTGTCACTGGACTTCGGGGTGCTCAGCCCTCCAACGCCTGGGGTTGGGTCCGAGATGCTGCTGAGCTCAGGCCTCCAGCACCACAAGAGAACACCGCCTGCTGCTTTAAGCCTCGTGTTTGTGGTCATTTGTGATGATTGCCATGGAAAACTAACATAATGTATAAACTTGAATACGTTCTCGTGCTGTGTGTTTATATTTTTCATAAAAATGGCATTGTACCACGCAAATTATTTTTGTAGCATGCATTTAAATATCCTACATAACTTCCTGGAGACCATTTTAATGGCTACATGGAATTTATTGTATGGATAATACAATTTATTTAACCAAGGTCCAACTGTTACAGACTTTATAAGTTGCTGCCAATGTTATGTCACCATAAATTACATTAAGTAGCGATCACTTAAATGAAGTCTTGGTGCACATCCATGACTTTCTTAGGACAGAATTCCTAAAAGTGGAATTTCTAGATTAACGATACATACGGTTTAGAAAGCTTTCCCTATTTATCTGGCATATCCAGGCATCACTTTTATTTTAATACCTACATTTCAATAACTTGAGGTTCCCACCTACATGAGGGGTCTTCCTGAGGTCCCTGAGTGTGGCACCCGCCCCCCATCTGGCTGCCATGTGGCTGCATCCACCCCCACAACTCCACACTGAAGCTCAGCCTGCCTCCTTTGCAGGTTTCCATTAAGTATGGGAAGTGCTCATTTCTAGGGCACTGTTTCCAGAAGCTCCCAAAGCTACAGTGCTCAGAGCGGCTCACCTGTGCTACGCTTCACGTTGGAGCTGTTTGTGTGGAGGGGAGAATGGTCTCCTCCCCCGGAGCCTGCCACCTGTGAGCACGGGGGCCACCCCCAGTCCTTCCTCCGCTCAGAGACCGCCTCTCAGTTCTGTCAACAGCTCAGCAACTTTTCTGCAACCCATGGGTCCCAGGGCGAAATGCAAATCAGACCAGGCTTGTGAACGCAAGTAGGGCAGGCTGGATGTGACCGCAGGGAGGTGGCAGGGAGGTGGGGCCCAGGCCAGTTGGGGAGGCCACCTGCCCCTCTCCTCCACACCTGCAATTGTTGCCTTGTGGGAGTGCGGGCCTGGCACTGCCAGACCGTCAGTTTTCCAAAGGAGCCTGAGATCTCTACCTCTATGTAAAACATCCACGTTCGTAAGCGTTGAGAAGTGATGCAATGGATTTTAATGCTGAAGGGGAAGCCAAAGCACCCGTCAGCTGAAACTGGCTCAGGGCTGTCTTCCGTGCGCCCCTCTCCCCACCCCAAGTCATCGCCCCAAAGGTCTTTCTTTCAGCTCCTGGGAACGACATCTCCAAACATCTCCACATCAGCGGGCCCTTTTCTTTACCTTTTCATAACCGACAATCTCTGGGGTTCTTTGAAGGGGTCTTTCCGCCCCCCTCCCATGCCCACAATCCTCCCAGTTAGGAACTCTCTGCCTGGAAACCCAAATTCAAGGCTTTGATACGTGTAAAACACGGAAGAGTAGTTCAAAACTTTGAAAACAATGGGATTCGTTCATTCTAGCTTCTGCCTCCTAAGACTCCAGAGGTGCTGGCGCCAACCTGTGTGCAGAAGGTGAGCTCCGTGGGGTCCGAGCTTCTCTTTTATCCCAACTCTCCTAGGGAGGAAGCAGCCGCTCTCCCTGCCACAGGCGGTCCTCCTCTCACCCCCACCCCGGTCCCTGCACTGCAGTGCCCTAAACTGCGGTTCCTGGCCAGCCAGTTCCCCAGCAGTCCCACCTCTGGGCCCCAGCGCAATGCCTCTTCCGGCTCCGCCCCTTTCAGCTGCCAGGAGACACGCTTGCCATGCGGTCAGTGAAGCCTCTGAGCTGCCTGAAGATTTCGCATCTCTTAGATGAGTTTTTAAAAACTTTTGCCTTAGAAAAACTTTGAGGGGTGTTCAAATAATTTCTAAGAAGTTTTTCCCCGGCGGGGGGATATGACTATGACAGAACATAGGACTTCCAGAAGGTGCTCCTGCGTAGCTGGTGTCCTGAAGTATCTGATTGTTGGGGCCTTTGGATTCCTGGACCACCGCATCGCCCTCCTTGTCTGGGATGTTACCTTGTCACTGTGTTCCTTAAACACGCCCACAATGCTGAGAGGGCACTGCTGGAAAACTTTGAAAGAGTTTGGCTCTACTCCAGTTTAAATTATCTCGAAAGTCTAATTTAATGAGGCATTGCCCTCCCCCTCGTTTATTCTCTGCATCCAATGGGTCGCATTTTCAGCCCGAACTTTTGGTGGTCCTTTAAACCTTTTCTCTGCTGCTGCGGCCTTGGTCCTGCCCTTGGTCAGTTCTCAGAGGTCCCTACTACCACCTCTCGCTCCCTGACAGGTCTTTATCGACCTCAGTTCTGTCTCCTCATTGCCACATAAACTCGGTCACATCGCCCCGTGTGGTCTTGGGTCCTCATGGCGGCAGAGGGGACCCGGTCCACACCGTGGGAAGTCATCTCACGCAAGCACTCTGTGAGCGAGCTCTTGGCTGTGCCTTGGGCTCCGCTCCTGCCTTCTCTGGCAATTGCTTCCTCCAGAGTCCATGAGCTGTCCTCGAGGACCTAGAAGTCAGACCCCTCTCTGAGAGTCGGGCAGGAAATCAAAATGAAAGGGCGGAGGAGCAATGTCTTCCACGTCACCTGAGGGCCAAGGTCTGGGTGGTGAGCTGTTGAGCGTCACGTGTAAAATGGTCCAGCGCAGCAACACATCACGAACAGTGATCGACCGCAGAGAGCAGGTCACTCTTCCTTTTTAAAATAAAGGTAAAAATACAATTCCAGAGGCAACCTAGTACACAGCGGTGGCCCTCCTGGTGCTCCAGGGCTGCCGTCCACAAGTATATGTCCCCTGGGACCACGAGTGAGTCAGGTGGCCTGAGCCCAGAAATGTACCCTCCGAGGCTCACTTGCCACTGCTCTCAGCCAGGGGCACTTCAGCTCCCCCGAGGGGACATTTGGAAATACATGGGGTGTTTTGGTTTGTCACATGACTGGGGGGTGTTTGCTAGTATTTCCGTGGCAGGGCCGGGGGTGCCAACTGGCCTGTGGCACACAGGACCCGCCCACACTGCGGGGAACTGTACACCCGGGTGCCTGTGGTGTCCCACTGAGAACAAGAGTCGCAGTCCCGATCCCGCTTCCTGTCCAGGGTCTGCCTGCAGGGGGTGTGCGATGGAGGGTCCGCACGCACAGGCTGCCAGTCTAACCGAGCAGCTGGAGAGGAGCTCTGCCCCCCACCACAACTGAAGAATTCCAAGGACGAACCCCAGTTGGAGCCTGCCAGTGCTTTTCCAATCAGCAGGGCTGCGGGGGGTGGGGGGTGGGGGGGTTCTGATTGGCTCCATTGGCATCAACCCCTTCTGTGTCCAAGACCAGGGTCTACCCCAGTGTGCCCAGGTCGGGGAGCAGGGGTGAAGCGGACGGGGTTCCAGGGAGGCACAACAGTAGCCACCACAGTCATTTTCTGTCCCAGTGAAGTCTGTCCAGAACTTATATTCTGACCTGAACGCTGGGTCACAGCCTCCATGGCTCCAAGGAGTCAAACTTTTCTTCACAGTGTCTTGTATTCAATGTCAAAGATTCACACCAAGTGGACGAGACTCCCAGGGCTGCCGGAAAAACCAACAGAAATCTGTTCTTTTTCAATGTTGGAGGCCAGACGTCTGAGATTGGTGTGGCCAGGCTCGGTTTCTCCTGAGGACTCGGAGGGAGAACTCCTTCCCTGTCCCAGTCTTAGCTTCTGGTGGCTGCGGGCACCCCGGGCGTTCCTTGGCTGAGGCTGATGGTCTCCATCTCTGCCTGTGTCTTTACATGGCCTTCTTGGGCCCCTGCCTCTCAAATCTCCTTCTTTTCCTGTTGAAAGACGCTTGTGACGAGATTTAGGGCCTGCCCTAATTCAGGACGAAGTCATCTCGAGATCCTTAGTTATATCCGCAAATACACAGCCTTCACATAAGGTCACATTCATGGGCATGGCTGTTAGCATGGAGACACATCTTTTTGGGGGACACTCTTTCACCCAGCACCCTGAGGCCAAGGTAGTTTTTCCTTTCCTGAGCGACTTGCTTCTCCAAATTCCTAATCTCTGTCCATTGAGCGTGAGTCATTCATGACAAACACACTTTCTAAAAGTAAAGCTTTAGAACAAATGTGTAGGTGGAGAAAATGAGCCCAATTAAGCTCCCTTTTGTGACAAACCTCTTAGAAAAGCATTAACTCTAATCTTCAGTGGAAAGCATGGTAAAGTCAAGGTTGGATGGGAAGGTGCTGCTTGAAATGGCTTGGGTTCCCTTTAATGGAACGGGGAGGGGCAGAGTTTGCTGTGATTATGGTACGCCGTTAGCCACACAGGAGTCGGGGCCGGAGAATTAAGTGAAGCCAACCAAACTGTGGCCAGCTGTGGTTTTGTCTCTGGGAGACTGTGAAGTATCGACGGCCCGGGAGACAGAAACGCTCTCCTTCCATTCGCGGCGCCTTCGGCCTGCGTGCGAGCCACACTCTCTGGCCTGCAGAATAGCTGTTTCCTTTCCCACGTGCATTTTTGATCTTATTCTTTTGCTGTCAGAGTGTCGAGAACAGGGTGAGAAATTATGCCTTTGGCTGGCACTGCTGACAAGAACTTGTTTTTGGTTTAGCTAAGAAATTAACACATAATTAATTTTACTATAAAAGCAATAATAATGTTCCCCAGGTCTCCCTCAAAGAGCCTGACTCATCCTTGCCATAACCCCCCTCTTCATGCCCCCCTGCCCACCACCCAATGCTGTCACTCTTGTCCCGTTTTAGTGTCTCAGTGGCACTTGCAATGCTGGTGGCGATATGCTGACCTGGCTGTGGTCTGTTTCTTTGCTAGACTGCAAGCTCCAGGAAGGCAGGGACCTTGACCCCCTTGCACACCCAGGACCTAGAGCAGCACCTGGCACACAGAGCCTGCAGTCAGTGTGGGCGAGTGGGTGAGCAAGTGCACGCGTGAGTTCCTTCGCTGGGAGCCACGTGTTGCTCCCCGGTTTTCTCCGGGGAGCAACACGTCAGCATGGATGCTGACGTGACTTGGGTTACTTGCCTGGTGAGAAATGCAGGGCTTCCAAATTCTTGAGGAAGGGGTGCAAGACACTGTGAGGGCACAGGGTTTGGGTACCCACACCTGCGCTGTTGTTTGCCAGCTGGGTGCTGGGCCGGTGTGATGCTGGTGCCCGCTGTGGCTTTCATCTTGACGTCTTAGAGATGGTGATGCGACAGGAACAGGCCGACCGGGCCAATTTCCTGGAAAGAGTTTCATTAGACCCACCTCAGATGAGGCGGGAATGGTTTAGTTCCACCGTGGTATCCATGACAAAAGGCAGAAGTCACCACACAGCCTGACTCAGCCCCTCCTGCCACAGCCCCCGGTTCCCACCTCGTCCTTAGCATACCTGTGACCTGCTGCCCCTGGCCCTTCCTTCCCGGTGACTAGGCCCTTCCAGATCCTAATCGTGGATCTGCCGCGTCCAGGGCAATCCAAGGTGCAGACACATTCAGTTAATTTGTTCTGTCTCTTCCACCTCCTCTTCCCTTCCTTGCTGTGTTTCGTTTCCCCAACATTTGCTGTGATTTTTGTTGGAGCACAAACCAGTAAGTTGCACAGTTTGGGGGTGTTGTCAGGCATATGCCGGGAAAAGATGCATGAGGTGGTCATTTTTTCCAGAGACAGCAGGCCATGCAATGGTGACTCAGAGCTCAGAGTTCTGAGTCCTGTGGTGGAACCACATGTAAGAGGTGTCCCGGTTGTCTAGGCTGAAGGACGTCGGGAATATTGCCACCAAGGTCCTGAAGCCCCGGCTGCAGAGCTGGGTCCTGTCCATCCACTGACCTTCCTGTCCTGTGCGAGGCTTTTAGAAATGAAATCTACTGAAGACCATCGACGGCTTCGCTAAAACAGGAAGAGATAAAAATAATTTGCTGACATATTTATTTACTTAGCACATTACCGGCAGTTTTGAAAACACCAAACTGGAACATTTGCCACGTCCTCTCCCTGACGACTTGATTAAACAGCTGCTCCAACACGAAGTATAACAATAACTTAAACCTGTTAATTTCCCAAGTGCTGAGTTCCTGATATTCTGCAGAAACATTAATGGGTTTCCAAGCTGATTTATTTTTATTTCATTTCTCTGTCTTTAGGGTCTCCAGAGAGTAGTCACATAGTTTTCTTATGAACTTTGTTCACTATAAAAAGAATCGCTCGTTCTTTTCTACCCTGGTTGTTGGGAATTAGTATTAATCCAAAATACAGCAAAGCTCCATGTTAATAAAGCATTACTTTATATTTTCCCCCAAGTTACACCTCTTTTTCACAATTTCCTGTCCTATATTATAAATATCTTAAATTACTACAACTTGCACCATACTTAGAAAAATATCGTTTAAAAAATCTGATAAATTACCTACCATTCCGTCGGCAGTGTATTAATATCATACTGTGCCTTGAAGAATATAACAGACAAAAGTTCTTCTGCGAATGCCTGGTGACCCTCAGTGTCTGAGAGACCCGGGTGGCTCTTCCAGTGAGCACCCAGCTGGGCTCCTGGCCCAAGTGCTGAACGCTGGGTATCTGCAGAGAAGCCCCCTGGGCCATGGCCCAGACCAACCATTAGCACGGGGCTGGGAGACCCCCTCCGTCAGAAGCTCTCAGGGTGCCAGGAGCAGGAAAGGCCACAGTGACTCCCGAGTGCTGCCCTTCTGACATGTTCTGCTCTTGTTGTTAGCAAAGTGCAGGAAGCTGCCATTGCTTCATTCCCTTCAGCCCACTCTTTCCCAGGACCCGGAGCACGTCCCCCTCAGTCAAGAGGTCGCTGACTCAGATGAATATTTTGTGGGCTGGATTATGTTGAGAAGAAGGTGTCCGTTTTCAAGCCTGTGGAAGGAAAAGGAGACTCAGTTTTGAAAGGAATTAAGAGAACACAAGACTAAAAATAATTGCCCTCATAGCACAAAAAAATAACTTAAAAGGGTGTGCTACTTCCATATTACTTTAGAATTTTAAAATAAATTTCCAGATTGCTTATTAAGAACGAACTCTCTCCAACCCATAAGAAATTGCCGTGGTGAGGAATGAGGTGCTCCCTGGCTGAGATGTGCGCCGTTTAATAGCTGAGTCTGGGTGACTCAGAACGCCCAGGGCCGCAGGTGGCGTCTCTCTGTGCGGTGTGTCCCAGCCGTGGCGCGATGGACACTGGGGCTGGGACATGGTTTGTTAAGAAGGACTGCCTTGTGCACTGTGGCCTCTTCAGCGGCATCCCAGGGTTTTGCTATTAGATGCCAACAGGCCTCCCTCTCCCCTACTTGTGACAACAAAAATGCCCCTGCACATTGTCAAGTGCCTCCTGGAAGCCAAATCACCCCCGAGGGAGAACCACTGCTCCCGTGCAGAGATAATAAGATGGAACACACCACCCACAACCCGCTTTTCCCTGGCCAGCCACGGCCGCCTGGAGCGCTGTGCTAAGGAAGGTTCTGAGGCCTCCACTGCAAAGAATGTCCCGTTCTGGCCAGTTTGCAAGGTCTCCCACGGGGCTGGGAGTGGGAAGAGGTGCTGTGTGGGTCAGTGTTCTCTAAAGAATGGAACCAAGAGGGGTTGTGTCTGGATATCTACGTGTAGACCTGTCCCCTCTCCTTGTCTCTCTATCTAGAGAGGGGTTAATTTTAGGGAATTGGCTCACATAGTTGCGGAGGCTAGCAAGGTCAAAATCTGCAGGGTGGCCGGCCAGTGGGAAACCCGGGGAGGGGCGTAGTTTGGGTTCAGATGCTGTCTGCTGGCAGGATTCCTTTTTGCTTGGGGCGTTGGTCATTGTTCTGTGGTGTTCTTCTGCCGAGGGGGTGAAGCCCACCCACATCACTGAGGACAGTCTTGCTTTTCGCAAAGTAGACTGATTTAGATGTTACTCTCGTCTAGAAAATACCTTCACAGGAACATCTAGAACAATGTTTGACCCAATACCGATGGACCGTGGCCTGGCCAAGACGACACATAGAATTTCACCTCAGAAGTGCCTACCCCATGTCTAATGAGGGCGCCACAGCCTGGACCCTCGAATGACAATGGCACCTGCGTGTGGGGTTGCAGTGGCAGTGTCCCTGGGTGGGCCCCGGAGTGGAGACGCAGCCCGCATGTCCCAGGGGTGCATGCTTCCCCTGCTTCTGTAACCAGATGAACACATCTGCCTTGACAAAGGCAAGGAAGCAGAAGATGGCAGGGGAATCTAACACACTGACGAGAAAGAAAGAATACGCACTAGAAAGATGAGGGCGAATGTACCCCAGATGGGAGGCGGGGGGAGGGAGATTTTTAAATTGAAAGAAAAAATATGCAGCAACAGATGACTCTCACTGACACAGCTTGAGTGAAAGAAGACAGAAGCAAAAACTATGTGCTAGAAGATTCCATGTCTATCAAACAGAAAGGCCAAGCAGCTGTTAGAAGTCAGGACGATGGCTGCCCAGGTGGCCCTTTGGGGTGCCTGTCACGTCCCTTTCTTGAGCTGGGTGCTGGGTGCATGAGGGAGCTCAGTTTCAAATACTCGCCCAGCTATACTTATTATGTAAGCACTTATCTGTGTGTGCATTCTACGTAAATAAAAAAACAAATGACAAAGGCGCACGTGGCACGGAAATGAGAGTAGGAGTGACTATAAGAGGTGAAAGAAAGGGTAGCGACCACATTGTCGAATCACGGGCCCAACACACTGTTTTATCTTTTATACGATATTTTAAGACTAATCATGCTAATGTTACAGATTTAATATTTTTAATCAAGGAAAATGAGGAGACCTTCAAAAACACACTGACAATATCCATTTTTGACAACCGATTAGGTACCAGGACTGTAGGACCCGGCAGGTCCTGACTACAGACGTTTGGCTTTCAAAGTCATGAGCCAGCCGAAGGCCTGCTCTCTGACAGGTGAATAAATGCCTCCCCAAATTCCAGAAGAACTCAGCCACACTAGATTGATTTCTCTTTTCAGTGGAAAAATGGAATACTTCAACATGAGCAGCAGCTCTGTGCTAGCAAAAACAGACAATTATGGGGCTCCTCATCAACACTCTTCGTCGGGACAGGCTCTGGCTCCTCCCGGGTCGACCAGATGGCCTCAAGGATCCTTTCTGCTCTTCGTGTTCTGTAATTTCTGTAATAATGCATGAAATGTCTACTCGGATAATTTCTATAATGCAGTTTCATTACTTAGTACTTTCTTTCATTCTTAGCTTCTCCTTTAACAAGGAAAACAGAACCCCAGTGCTCACAAGCAAATCGCTGTTTTGTTTGGTCTGGAGTCAGATGGGAGGCCTCCAAGGAACACTCCCTTTTAGCATTTTCCCATTAGAAAGTGCTGCACACCGCACTGAGAACCCGTGTTCTTTCCCACTTTCCATTTACTTTTATTGCCATTATTTATCTGGGAGGATCATATTTCAAGAAAGACTTTTTCCCTAACCAAAGGGAAAAAAATACAATTCTTCTTAAAAAAAAATCCAACAAACTCAGATCCAGTGGGATGTGTATCCTTTTCAAGCCGTGACATTTGTAAAGGAGTTTTGAATAAGTGGATATTAGGAAGAGTGGTAGCTTATAAAAGCAGCTTGCTGGATAAAGACCTATTTGGAAAGGCTTTTAAAAAGTAAATTATTTACCCACTGGAGCTGTCAGATTACCGTGTTTACTCAAGGGAAGGCAGATCTTCTTCTGTTTTAAATCTGGTTTAAGCTTTTCTTAAAATGAGCTATTGACCGGAATCAGTGCCGAGCAGCCTAACATGACACAGGACACAGGACAGCCTGGCCTCCTTGGTACCTGAATAAATGGTCAGCCCAAGGTCATGCCTTCCATCCATACCAGAAGTTATTTTCAAGTGGCCTTTACTGCCTGTGAACTGCTGGAGGCCAAAAATACAGACACAGGAACATCTTTGGGGTGGAAAGCCTCTCCAGGGAGCTCCCTACATTCATCGGGTTTCCTCCAGGACTGAAAGGGACAGGAGCGCGTTTTGAGTGTCAGGGGTCACAGACTTTGAGCGTTAAAACTATGTGTAATTGTCACTTTATGTGACTGATTATTCACACACTTTAAGCAAAACTGAATATGAAATATAATTGGTCTGTACCCTCATCTTTTTCTGCTCTGTTGAGCAGGCCAGTGTTGTGGTCTGTGACTGGTTGGCTGTCAAAAGTGTCCGGAAAGTGTCCCGGAGAGCTCAGGGGTGACTTTGGACCTTGTTCCTTAGCGGACCCAGTGCATCACAGCATAAGCTCGCCATGCAGCTTGACAGACAAGCCCGCTGCCTCGAGGCGATGGTCCCTGGAGATGCAGGGGGCTTCGGCCCTGGACTTGACCATGCCACACCTGGCCTCTTTGCCAGCCCCTGCAGCCGACAGGCACAGGGATGCGGCACTTGGCTTGTAAACAGTGAGCAGAACCAGCCACAGGGGGCTGGCCCACTGCAACTAGCCAGGAAGCAGAATTGCCCTGTGCCTGGAGAGACTGGGGTGTCAGGCGCAAAACCCCCAGAAGTTCCACAACAGTGAGAGGGAGGAAGCAGCCTGATTATTCACCTTGTAGATGGGGAGCTGTGTGGGAGTGTGTGTGTGTGTGTGTGTGTGTGTGTGTGTGTGTGTGTGTGAGAGAGAGAGAGAGAGAGAGAGAGAGAGAGAGAGAGAGACAGACAGACAGACAGAGAGAGAGATTGTGTGAGGAGGGCAGTGTGATGGGAGTATTCTTCTGCCCGGAAACAAATTGTAAGCAGTCTTGTGCCCATGTAATGTACAAATGGTCGATCATGGAGGCCGGTGAGTAGTGTTACTCCAGCATGGAAAGTAGCCAATTTAGATGTTTATATTCTTACTGTTTTTCTTCATTGAATAAATAGGAGACTTGCAAATGTATTTAAACCAGAATTACTTAAATGGAAAAAAAAAAAAACCCAACTATATATGGGTAGAGAAAAAATATCCAAGAAGACCCTTCTGTGTAATTCTAAAACTGATTCTCAACCGAGGACGATTCTGTGCCCCAGGGGACCTTTGGCTATGTGCGAGAGTGTCACCCACTGGCGTCGCTGCCGATTCTCAGGACAGCCCTGGCCGCAAAGCGTAATCTGGCTCAACAGGGTGACCGTGCGGAGGTTGAGCACCCTCAGCCTTCACTCGAGGTTGTGAGCTCAGCAGTCTCATCGCACTCGGGTTCTCCGGGGTTCAAGTTGTCCCCACTTATTAAGCAGATAACTTCCTTTCATCCCTCACATATTTAAAAATTGAGAAATAAGAAATTGCAGGCATTGGAATGAGCATGAGTCCCAGAAACGCAGAAGTCCCGTACACCTAAGACAGGCTAACCTTCACGGGGTACCTGGCGATGTCGCTGATGCAATCGACAGACGTGGAGACGCTGTCCGAGCGCCTGCCCTGCTCCGGGCGCTGTGCTAAGCGCTAGCCACTCGGAGACAGCCGCACACAGAGACCACGCCCAGGAACCGATCTGAAACGAGCACGAAACAAGCCCTGGATCATCTGTCTAAGCAGACAGTCCAGTCGCGTTGGGCAGACATCATGGGTCGGGTTCATGCCAGGGCCACGGTCACTTCACTCGGGTCCCCGAGTGTGTGTGTGCATAATGTGCACACACACACACGAAAAACAACACACTTGTCCAAGTGTTTCACTCTACTCACACACCACAAAAACATAGGGAAGTTCAATGGGATTGCAGTCTTTCACCCCTGCCTGGCTTCGGGGAGGCCTCCAACTCGGTGCAGAGGACCCCTGGGGTTCGTGGGAGGCTCTGAGCGCAGCGCGGCCCAAGCAGACACCTGTTACTCTGTCCTGACAAAAAGGAGCCGCCGTGCTGACGGCTGCAAGAGCCGTAAGGCCACAGAGACGCGCAGACTTCCTGGGGCCTCAGGTGTGTGCTCCGGTTTTAGGTTTGTGCAATGAATGGTCCTCCAGTGCCCACTGTGTGCGACGCCAGAGTGTGACGGGAAAGGTGTATACAGCACTGTCCTGGGCCGCGGAGAAGGGGTGGCAGGCCTGCGGGGGAAGCATGACTGTTTACTTGGGGGTATCCACCCTTCCCTTTGACCACCTCGGTCACCCTGAACTCCCAGCTCACAGAACAGTGCTTGGCACCTAGTGAGCGCTTGGTTAAGTATGGGTTGTGGACAAGAACGGGTGAGCGGACAGATCTCAGTCCGAGGGGCGGGTGGGGTGCCTCACAGAGGAGAACCACAGTGAGGAGGGGTGACTGCCACAGACTCCGGAGACCTTGAAAGGCTGGGGTTCAGACGGGGTGGAGGTGGACCGAGTGGATGGAGAAGCGTCATGCACATTCTAGGGGCCACCTGCCTGGCACTCGACTATGGGTCTTCATTCCGAGGTGGCCCAGGAGTCTGAGTAAACAGGCACTGACTTCAGACTAGGGTCCCTGATGCCCCCACTGAAAGTGGAGCTGAAGCTTGCATCTGGCTGTACATAAGAAAGTGGCTTGTCCCCATGGGGACAGACCTCATTTAACCAGCTTTAATTCCCCTGCTGCATCTGTCAGAAACACTTTAGCGAGTGTCCTGTGAAACTTCCTAGACACAGTGTCCCCCGTCATAGCCCCCAGATGGTGTGGTGCCCTCTGACCCCAGGAAGCAGAACCATGCCATGCTTCTTGATTTATTGAGACATAATTCACAGAGTCCAAGTTCATTCTTTTAAAGGGTCCAGTTTAGTGGTTTTCCATGTGTACTGGAAGTCTTGTGATCATCGCAACTAGAGCTCCAGAACATTCTTATCAGCCCAGAAAGGGACCCCACACCTGTCCACAGTCATTCCCAGCTCTGTAGGTTTTCTCATTCTGGACATTTCTCAGGAATGGAATTATATACTATATGGCCTTTTGTGTCTGCTTCTTATACTTAGCGTAATGTTTCCAAGGTTCATTCAAGTTGAAGCACATATCAGCACTTCTTTCCTTTTCATTGCCAAACAGTATTCTGTGGCATAACAACATACCACAGTTGTGGGCTCACTGTCTGCCACCACATTCTTACGCTGAAGTCCGAACCCTAGCACCTCGGAATGTAATTGTGCCTGGAGATCCGGTCTGTAAAGAGGTGATGATGTAATCCAGTATGACCAGGGTCCTTATAAGAAGAGGGATTAGGACACAGGCATGTGTGTGTACAGATGGAAGACCACGAGGACACAGTGAGAAGGTGGCCAGCCATCTGCACGACGAGGAGAGGGGCCCCAGAAGAAGCCAAACCTGCTGCCCCTGGACCTTGGCCTTCTGGCCCCCAGAACTGTGAAAATGCATGTCTGCTGTCCCAGGCCCCCAGGGTGTAGAGTTTTATGATAGCTGTAGCAGGCCTACACAAGCCTATTTCATTTCTCCATTCATCAGCGGAGGGACGGTGGGGAGCAGAGTCTCTTCTCCAGAACACTCCATCTGGCTGGGACATGCCAGGTCCAGGCCAGGGGTGTGCCCCCTCCCTGGGACCAGAGTCTGCGGGACTCGCGGGGTGGCAGGGCCAGCAAGCAGGCTGATCTCTGAGCCCACACCCTCCAGGATGCAGGTTCACAGGCACATGCACACACACCTCCTATGGCCAGGAGCAGGGGTGCCTGACTGATCGCTTTAGCACCGCCCACCCGTGCAAGAGCACATCTCTCTCTGCCTGGGCCGAGGGCTGCCCACCTTCCTGTCTGCTGCGCTCACCCCCAAGGGAGGGGCTGGTGGAGGGGAGAGAACGTCACAGACCACCAGAGCGCACGTGCTCCTGTGGCAGCGGGGCCACAGTCGTGTTAATCACGACGTGTGAAGTCCTGTCCCGGCTGGCCAATGTGGGATGAGTCAGAGAACTGACCCTGGGGGCCAGGGCACTCGAAGGCAGAGACTCGGGCGCAGGGCCTCAGACACAGGCCCAGAAGGCTCTGTGTGGGGGAGGGTGACCCGGCCACCTCCGATCGCGGGTATGCCCAGGGTGGCGCCACAGCGCAGGGTCCAGTTCCCACCGGCAGCTTTAGGCTCACTCTTGTGTCCGTACTGACCTCACGGCCAGCGTGCACACAGGGTGATACCTACATACGAACAGAAATGGTAAGGGTACCGTGCTCACTCTCAAGTTAAAGAGACATCAAGGACGAAAGGCCTTCCTGGATTGTAAAGGAATTCGCTCCTAGTCCCTCAGCCCGAGGGAAGAGCTGAGTCCCCAGGCCTCCGTGTGGATGGCGACATGGCTCCCCATCCTGTATTGTCGAATTTCTCCTGTTGGGGAATGGCCCGGGCATCTGAGGGTTGGAGGGCGTGGCTGTGTCTGCATTTGGGGTGCGGTCCTTTGCTTCTTGGCAGGTGAGGCTAGGCTTAGTCTAGAAGGAAGGTGCAAGGCGGTGGGCCACAGGCAAGGAGGCGCATGGCCCTGGTGCTGGTTTGGGGGCCACCAGGGTGGGGCTCACACATGCGCAGTGTAACCGATCCTGTGGTTCTAGCCAGCCATCCTTTTATGGGATCTGGGATACTCAGGGCTGTTTGTGTAATTGCTTCTTGTAAATGAGTTCCTCCTCTGCAATACTTTACAGTAAGCCACTCTCCTTGGCCATCTGGTATCCAGTTGTTTTAACTGGGTTTCCAGGATTTGTACCAGTCATTTACAAGAACCTTTTTAACCTTCACACAATGAAATAATTGAAGTCTATCCTTTCAACTTCCCATTTGTCTGAGAAAGGCTTTGAAATCAAGGAGTCGAGGGGCTGAAAGGCAGGATGGGGTGAAAAGGACAGGGCTCTGCTCTCCTTACGGGGAGGCTTGGGGACGCGCCTTTGCGGTGCAGTGGCAAACCTGGAGTGGGTTATGCTTTCCGTGGGGGCTCACCTGGTGGAAGACGTCCCTCCTGACATGGGGAAATGCAGAGGCTGAGAAGCTGGGAAAAAGACTGCCCTTCCTTTGACCTGGGCCCAGAGATTCTCTCTGGGCGTAAACCCGTGTCTCCCTGCCCACGCTTCTCCATTAGCCACAGTTTCCCTCTCCTGCCTAAACCCCGTGTTCCTGCCCGCTCAGGAGGAGAGGAAGCTGAAGAAACACCCCACTGTGCACATTGCGATGATGATGCGTGTCTTCCTCCACACCCACCTGTATGTTTCAGTGAATCCTGCAGGGGGAGGGGATTAGGGTGACTGAATGACAACGAGGGGACATCGTTACATTCTCCGAGCAGCCCAGAATGTCCAGCGTGTCCATCGCAGGGAGCGTGAGGTTCTAAGGCATTTGGCATCTTTCTCATTTCTAGTCCTAGTCCCAGTGGATGACACAGGAGCCCCCAGCAGCCTAAGTAAGCCAGGGCCATCCATGGGCAGGGCCCTCCCGAGGGTTAAATTCTGTAGAACGTTATTCTAAAGGAAAGGTGAGGTTCACAGAGAAAGTGGCCCCTATCATTGAAGCCAAGATGGAGAAGTTCTGCCCAGAGGGCTGAACTCCCCTGGGGACTTTGCTGTTTGAGCCCACGGTCTCTGCTGTGGGTGCTGAGTTTCAGCCGTGAGCTCCCCAGCGCTCAGGCCCACCCACGACGTCGGCGGTGCGGCTCTGGAGGAAGCGTGCATAGCCCGCACTGGCCGCCAGAGAGACCTGTGCGCACTGGACTCGGTGGCCACACTGCCAGGGGTGTCTGTGCCGAATGGTGACAGTGTGCACCTGAGACTAGTATCATACTGCACACCAGCTCTACTGGGATAACAAGGGAAAAAAGAACTAGAGCATCAGAGGGGCTTCGTGAGCTCATGGTGTGACGCACGGAAGCACAGAGGGGCATCGGGGAGAGCTTGCTACTCATGCGCTGATGGCAAAGGCTGGTTTCACAGAGCCGTTGTGTTGGGCGAGAGTGTTGAGATTCGACAGTGTACCTGTCTGCCAGGTTCACCAGATGCCCCATCTCCATTCAGCCAGGCACCGAGTGCGTTATAGCTACCCACTTGCATGAGGAAACCACTTTCTGTGGGGCTGGGGCTGGCCTGCTGGGACCCCTTCCACGCCTGCCTGGGAGTGATGGCCCTTTAAGGGTGGAGTGGACCCAATGCGGGTTGCGGCCTGTGCTGGCGCCCATGGCCGGTGTAAGCAGAGCAGGCCTGTCTCCAACTGCTGCGTGTTCCAAGTCAGCGTTTTGCTGAGAAATGTTAAGTGTAACCGAATAGCACAGGGAACACACTGTTCCTGCTGTATTTCCAGGGCGTCCGATCAATGGGAAAAATGAGAAGTAGAAATAAACAGGGAGGACGGAGAACTGAGCGGGCAACTGGGCTCAGAGGAAAAGAGAGGAAAGCAGAGGGAATGATTTTCCATGTTAATGCAGATAGCCGGGCACAGGAAGACCTGCGCTCTGGGGAGAAGACGTGTCTAGCTGTGTTGCACTGGGTCTGGACTGGGCCAGGGAACCTGCTGGGGCCATGCTGAGCCCTGTCCTCTGGGGCCCAGCCTCTGCACCGGCCCAGCTGTCCGAGGCAATGCCAGGAACAGGCGAGATGCAGCCCAGGCGCAGAAGGAGCTGGAACCTCCAGGAGAAAACAACCAGCAAAACTGGAGCAGAGGAAGCGCGGCCAGCAGGCCAGGCGGCTCTGGGGACCCTGCAGGACTTCACTCTGAAGAAGACGTGGGCTTCGTGGAGGAAGCAGACCCGACCAATGAAGTACATGTGGAGTGGACCCCCGAGAGGTCTGGGACCCCTTGGGGACTCAGCAGTGCAAGCCAATGTCTTTGCCTTGGGAGCTTCACCTGCAAGGACCCACGGAGCACCCTGAGCAGCATGGGGCGTGGGCTGCGTGTGAGTCACAGGCCTCCCCGTATAGCCCGGTCTCACCGTGGGGGCTGCCCTGGGCCCTGGAGGAGGCTGAGAAGCACCCTGGCCTCTACCACAACCCCCCTTCAGTGTGGCAACCAGGGATGCCTTCAGACATCGCCACATGTCCCTGGGGGGCACAGTCGCCCCCAGGTGAGCAGCGCTGCTGTAGCTGAAGATCTGAGACCCCGAATATCGGGGGAACTTGGGAAATCGATGTGGAGCTGGGCCTGGGAGCTGCTCACTACGGAGCCTGGAAGGCAGCTTGGCTTTTCTCTGACCACAGCCTCGGCTGAATTGGACGGCCGTGTACAGTTGGGTCCGAGGTTTGAGCCCAGGCTGTGCACTTGAGTTATTGCCCCTGTGAGCACAGCTATGTCTCCACATTCCCTTGTCTCAGTGCCTTCACACGTAGAATGGCTTTGACAATGGCCTTATCCACCGTCCAGGGTATTAGGAGCATTGAAGGAGATAAGCCAAGCAAGGAGCCTAGTCCAGAGGCTTTCTGTGAGTGCTGAGTCCTCGGTCACGGCTGGTCATGGCCCCGCTCTACTGTCTGCTCCACACGCTGACGAAGTCTTTACTTTGCCTGGGCGGTTCCCTCTACCTGGACTAGTGTCTGTCCACCAGCTCCTCCCCGTGACTCGCCCCTCCCTGCCCACTGAGACCCAGTTCAAGCTGCATGTCCGTCCCCCACTGTGGTCCCCAAAGCTCCGGGCTCACTGTGTTACGGGTTGGAGTGTCTGGGTCTGCGTCTGCCTTCCTGAGTAGCCCTAGCACCAGCAGGAGTAGCTCCAGGGCCTGCGTGCTCACTGCGTGCGCCGTGGTGCGGACACCCGGCAAATGGGTGGGATTCTGCAGGGTGGAAATGGGAATGACGGTTCAGTGACGGCCCAGGGGGGCTGTCATGTGCCTGTGGAGACCGCTGCCGGGGGCCTGGGGAACGGCCGGGTCAGGTTGAAGTGGCAGTAGTGTGCAGTGCAAATGGCCCAGACCAGGCCCGGAGGCAAGAAGAGGCCAGTTAAGCTACTTAAACAACGACAGGAGAGGCCATGGGGCTGAACCTGTAAACACGGCTGAGAAACATCTCAGGTCAACAGAAGGAGTCATACTGGGGGTGAGGTCCCACACCAGTGGTTCGGGGGGATGACTGAGACAAGGCACCCCCAGATGTGGTGTGAGTGTTGGGGGCTCTGGGAAGGTTGTTCTGCTAGTGAGGGTTGTGCACAGGGGAGTGGGGTGTCAAAGAAAGTTCTGGAGTCTCCTCTGAAGGTCTTTAAAACCTTGCTGTGTCCTTCCACAGTCAGGGGTGGCTCAGTGCCCAGCCTGAGGGCAGGGGCGGGCCCTCGGGGAGGGGGTGGGGAGGCTGGAGAGATGGGAAGGGTGTTCCTGTGTCTTTATTCAATGACTCCGAGTCTTCCCTCACAATTTGAAGGAGAAAGCCCAAATAACAGCCCAGACCAGTTAGGTCTTATTTTTAAGGAGAAACATCAACTGTAGCAACCGTAGAAGGGGAGGTGTCTGGAGCTGCCTGGAGAAGCCAGAGACCACTGCACCACTAAGAACAGCACCAGAGGCAAAGCGCCTCGAGTGGTTTGGGAAGAAGGGCTTCTCTCAAGCCCACCTCCACTCACTGCCCACAGCTGGGAAACGTGCGCACGTCCCAGACGTAAGGGCACCTGCCTCTTTCTAGATGGCTGTGAGTTCATCTCTCTTAAGTCGTGGTCGTGTTGTCACCTTTGAGATGCATATAAATATTTGTAAAGTCAAAGAACAAGTTCCGAGTCCCCTTACCTGGTTTGATGTCAGAAGCCTGGGTCCGAGGCTGGGATGGGCCCCTCCTCTGGGTACGTGTGGCTGCTCAGGAGAGATGGGAGCCTCTGCCCGAGACGGGGCCCCAGGCATTCTCATAGGTGACGGGGAGCTGGGCAGCAGCTAAAGAAGGAAAACAACGTGGCTCTCCACTCCAATGTCCATGCTGATCGAGGGCTCCTCTCCCAGTGCCGCTGTGCTCTGGCCGGCTGGGAGCCTGGTGTGAGCTCGCAGGAGCCCTGCAGCAGGGCGAAGAGGAGCTTCTGGCCTGGGCTAGGCCCTTTGCCCTCACCTGGGCTTCCCGCAAGGGCGCCGGGGGCCTGAATTATTGATGCCTGCCTGAGTGAGCTGCTGCAGAAACAAGAGGAGCCCCCTCCCACCCATCACCACAAGGAATAGGGGAGGAGGGAGCCCTTGTTTCTGCCTCTGAAATCAAGACTGTGACTCATGGGCTGGGAGATGCCGCAAATTGAGATGCTCTGAGCTAAGACTAAAACAAACATATTGCTAGTGTTTGCAAATAAAGTGCATTCTTTAAAAAATGCCTTTAAGAGAAGAAAGAAGGAGGCAAAGGAACAATCTGTGGCCCTGTGTCTTCCTCATGTCCACGGGTCCCTGGCAAATTGAGTGGGGGCACAGGTCATGGAAGGATGGGCGAAGGTGGTAGGGAGCAGGACGCGGCTCCACCTGATGACCAGCGCCAGGTGAGAAGGGAAATAGTTGAGCAGATTTTTCATTACATTTTCACCCACTGCCCGCGCTTGACACCTGGATGGGACCAGGGCAGTCAACAAAAATGCAGCGACTCTGTCGCCAGGATGTGGTGGCCTGCCTCCCCATAAGCTCCCCAAGCACGCAGCGAGCCGCCGCCACGGGCCCACCCGAAGGCTCAGGGCTCATGTGCTTGTGTATGTGCCCAACCAACGTGTCCAGAGAGCCTACTGTGCGCTGGGCACGTGCTGCCCCACTGGGGCCGAGATGGATGAGTGTGTTTAAGAGTTCCCAGTCTAGTCATAGGAGCAATTGAGAATATACAACTGTTGGCTTAAGCGCCTCCATTTACTTTGAGTAACGGGAGTTAATTGAACACGTTGCACGCTTCCCCGCAGCTCTCCGAGCTTTTGGAGGTTTCAGACCGTGGCTGCTGCCAAAAGCGGCCCACCAGGGACAGGCGCTGTGCTTAAAAGAACAGTTTTGTATTTCCTCCATGGAGTTGGTTAGGAAATGATATTCAGAGAAGTGGGGTTATGCAAATAAAAATAAGATGTTAAATGAAGAGGAAGACAAGCATCAGCAAAGATAGCGCAGCGCCTCCTCAGTCCCTGCAACAGCTGTGACGGAGCCCTCACGTGTAAGGTGCGGCACAAGCGCGAACCGCGGACGAGGGTCAGGGACAAGGTGTGTTCGAGGCAGAAAGGTCACCCTCAGAACATGGCGCAGCGCGCTGAGCACCACACTGGCCAATGGTCAGGTAGTCAGCGTTGTAATGTTTCCTGGCAATACAGGATAAATCCACCGAGGGAGAGAGAAATTTGAGGACTTGAAGGGTCAGTGGGATTTCGAAGGCAAAAACCAGAAGGGCACAGTCCCCAAGGTGAGGCGGGAGGGTGGGGTGGGAAGCAGAGCCGGGAAGACAGTCTGAGCAGCCTGGGGAAGATCAAGTCCCACGTGACCGTGCATCCACGCCCCGGCCCAGGGAGGTCGAGCCAGCACCCTGATGTCTTGCAGCTGGAAGCTGCCGGAGGCTACTTCCTGAATCCCCTGCAGGTCTTGCGGCCTGCCCCCGACCCCAGTCCCCGTCTGTGGAGCAGCCAGAGTGGTCTTATTCCAGCATCGATGAGATGACGTCATGCAGTCCTAAATAGAGCCCCCCACACCCCTGACCTCAACTCCCCTTTCTCTCTCACCTGCTGATTCTGCTCCCGTCTCAGGGTCTCCTTTCTGTTCCTGACCAAGCTCATTCCCCCATGAGGGGTTTTAGCCTGCATTTCCCAAGAATGACCTGCTGCTGACCCTTTGACCTCCTGGCTCCTTCCCAGTCATGCATCTGGCATGTCCTTACTGAATACTGTATGGACCAACGCCAGGCCGATGCTGGGGCACAGACAGAGGAGCTCAGGGCGCTGCTGGAATGTGGCCGCCGAAGGCGCACCTGGCCACTCTGCCCTTCCGCTGCGTCCCTTCCTCCACACTGTCCCCCACCAGCAGTGTTTACTCAGTGCGTCTGCATGCTCGCGGTCTTCCTGTTGAGAGTGAGCTCGGGAAGGACAGGGACTTTGTCTCAACTTTGTCCCCAGCCTCTGACAGAGCACCTGGCCCTCCATGGCCCTCAGTAAGTAACGTCTGATGATGAATGGTAATGAGACTCAAGGCCGAGACGGGTTGCTCTGGACTGTAAGGTGGAGAGCCCCACGTGAGGGAGGGCCTTGACCGCGTTCTGTGACGTGCGGGGCTTTCTCCCGGTGCCTGTGGACGAAGTCGGGAGGAAGACAGGACGAGGCCTGGTATCCGGGGCTCAGGTGGTGGACCCCTGCTGTGCAGTAGAACGTTCTGTGGTAACGGAAGTGGTCGGTGCCCGCCATGGCAGCTGTTAGCTACATGCAGCTCTTGGGCACCAGCTGTGGGGCTGGTGGGGCTGAGGGACTGTGTCTTATTCATCTGGTGATTTAAACCTAATTGGCACACGCAGGTAGGGGCTGCTAAATGGAGTGGTAGAAGTCAGGATGGCTACAGCAACTACCTGATGAGATATACCTCCGTGCCTTTTGCTTAAAAAATGCTGAAGGTCTTAGACTTACTAGGTGTTAATTAGTCTTATTACTAAGTCTTATTAGTCTTACTAATAGTATAATTAGTAGTCTTTGGATTCATGCTGTCTCTTGGGGCAAATGCTAATGCTTTCAAGGTTTTTCTTTTAACCTGTCCCTGACCCCCTCTAGCCAGCCAAGTGTGTCCCTGAGGTGGCATGTCCTGAGGACACAGGACAGCCAGTGTGTCCTCATAGCAACAGTGGGGGCGGGGAGGGGATCACACCCGCATACAGTCTTGTCTCTTTTCTGGGTCTGCGTGGCTCCTTGGAGATGCCCTTACTGGTCCCCAGATGCCCTGCTGACGCTGACTGCTGGCATCCACAGCCGACAAAGCCCATAGGCAGGATGCCCAGTGTGAACAAGACCCGGTGGCCTGTCCTGGAACCCCTGGTTCTCACTGGCACTGCTGCCCCAGCCTGCCGTGGTCTGACCACCTAGCAAACTCACCCATAGGATGCCCTTGCCTTATGGCGGCCCCTCCGGAGTCTCCCCTGAGAACATACGTACCTGACACAGAAGCAAAGGATCACCTTTGAACCCTGCCTACCCCAGGTCTTGAACTTAAATTTCCACGCCTTCTCTTCTGCCTTCCGTCCTGCATGTCCCCCTGCACGGCTGATGGTGAGGACCTGGGGTTGACACAGGTGGGCTTACTCCCCGAGCAAATTCCCACTCGTCACGCGGTGAGTATGGGCCACAGTGTATGTCTTCAGAAGCCCGGTGTGATGCTTTCACGGAGTAGGATCACTCTTCTGCTCCAGCAGGCTCCCGAGTGCTGCGAACTGTGGGTGAGGGTGCGGTGTCTACGGGGGGCAGCTCACGTGGGGCTCAGCAACCTCAGGTGGCGTGAGTGGGACTCACTTTTGCCCGGAGACACAGAGGCCTTGCGTCCCACTCCCAGTGGACGAGCCCCCCTGGCAGTGCCCGTATGTGGTGGTCCCCAGCCCTGTGTGTGCCATTCGTGGTCTATGGCCCCTGGTTGAACGTCCATGTGGGTTTTGGCTGATGTCCTAAACAGTTTTCTAATAAGATGTGTTCATTGACTTGTTTGTAGTCTA
Organism: Desmodus rotundus; assembly: GCF_022682495.2. NCBI lineage: Eukaryota > Metazoa > Chordata > Mammalia > Chiroptera > Phyllostomidae > Desmodus > Desmodus rotundus. Next base: position 3,676,067 of record NC_071388.1, on the reverse strand, counting down.
TTAATTACCCTTACGAGCTCTTTCCCCAGAAGAATTTACTTCCTAAAGCTCATGAACTCCGAAGACCCCAGGGGTGGGTTTTCTGAACCAGCATGCGTTCCACAGGCCCAGGGGCTGAGGAAGGCACACAGGGATGGCTCCTGCTCAGTCTCATAGCAGTAAATGAGCAGATGCGAGAGCACTGCACAGAGAGACGGAGGTGACTGGGGACCCAGGACAGTCCCAGCCAGTGTGGGGGGCCTCAGTCAGGGGTCGAAGGGTCACCTACAGTCCCAGGCCCTGTGGCAGTGAAGGTGCATTGGTGTGCTGCATCATAGGCTCAGAATCTCAGCCTGGGAAACACCGAGATTCCGCCTAATCCACACTCTCGCCCCTCCTCACTTCTGTCTGAGTCACTGGGGAAGAGAAGATAACAGACTGGGCTCTGGGGGAGCTGTGGCAGATGGTGGCCAGTGTCAAGGGTTCTGCTGAATTTCAAAGTGCTGTGGTGGGTGGCAGGCCCAGTGTGTTTTGAAAACTGACATCCCCAAGGCAGTGTGATGTGGGCGTGGATCTTCCTCAAGTCTGCTTCCTCCGCCCCTCGCCCCCTCCCCCCACACCCTGTGTGTTGAGCCTTTGCCCCTAACCTGACCGCACCAGCACAGGGCTGTGGAGCGGAGCCCTCCATGAAGCCGAGACCCCCGTCCTGCCTCAGATGCCGTGTCTGCGTGCTTGCGGGGCCATGCCACCCGGATGTGCCCAGACTGCTGGGCTCCTGCAAGGACAGGCTGAGTGAGCTGGACCCCCACCCCCAGGCCTGATGCTGCTGCTCTGGTTCTGCTCCCCTGAGAGTCTGCAAAGGGCAGGACCGGAGCGCTGCTGGGCCTACATCCTCAGGCCCACATCACCCAACGGCAGCACCAGCAAAGGCCAAGGAAGCAAAGGAACCAGCAGCTGTTCACTCCCACCCCATGCTAGAACCTTCCATGTAGGTTCTGGTGTAGCTTCCTATTCTCCCAGACAATTTGAGAAGAGTACTTATGTCTGTGGTTCCAGGTGGACTGTGCTTTGTCCCACCTGGGGGGGGGGGGGACAAAGCACAGTTTCCCCATCTGTAAATGAGCGATGACACTCTCTCCATCCCGGGGCTCTTGAGGACATGTAGCCTTTGGCAGAAGGCCTGCCCATGGTAGGTGCTCACAGGTGGGCCTTGGGACGAGTGTGCTGGCCAGCTGGCTCCTCTCGACACCCCTGGGCCCATCTGGAGGGTGTAGGACGCCTCCCTCTCCTAACACGCGTCACCACAAGCTCATCAGAGAGAAGCCGGGAGCAGCAAACAACACATAAGGGACACCGAGAACGGAAATGCGGTGGCTGAAGTTTCCTCACCCCTAGGTCCCCATGCCAGCTGCCTTCCGTCTGCCTCACAACTGCCAAGGAGGTGGAGCTCTTTGGGGCCACTTTCTCACCAGTGTGTGCGGTGTGTGTCACATGTCTGTGCTCTGACATCCCTCTGCCTCAGTCATGGCCACTAGCTCGAGACCTTGCAGAAGTCCTACCCTCTTTGGCAGCATCTCCATTTCGGGTTTGATTTCTCACCTTCCTCTCCCGCTCGCAGCCTCAGTCTGCGGGAAGGCGGAACCCTTCCAGCACCGCTGGGAGAGGCCACCTTTGCACAGTCGTTTGCCCCATGCCAGCCCCCCCATCTCTACCTGTCACAGGGGTATTGCTGGAGAAACACCCTGGGGGGGTCTCTCCCTGGTCACTTCTGGTTTTTCTCACTCTCTGGGGCTGCCTTTGTCATCCCTGCTTGGGACAAGCTCAGAATATACTATCAAATTTGATATTAAAATTTTATTGCACCTGTCTTATCCGTGCATGATATCGTCCTCGGTGATCTGGCACCGGAGATGGCCTGAAATTGCTTAATGACAGTGCCGGCGGCATCCCCGGAAAGGGAGCACTCCCTGTGATGGAAACAGCAGCTCATTGTCTTCGGAGAGATAAACAGCTCTGCTGATGGGCCCCGGAGGTGGCCCAGCGATTTGGCCTGGGATTTGGAGCGGGGCCCCCCCGCCCCCAGGAGCTAATGTGCAAAACCATTCAGATGGGCCGTTGAGAGCAAGCCCAGGGGACGCCCACGTTCCAGCGCTTAAAACATAGCGCAGCTCAGCATTAGGATAACATCGCTTTGCTGCAAACACTCTGCATGGGTGTCTCACAAATTGTTCTTGTCTAGGAGTCAAGGCCAGCAGGAGATGGCCAGCATTTCAACCGGACAGCCTGCCCTGTGCCTGAGGAAGTGCAACAACCAGTAGCGAAACGCGGATGAGAGGTGACACCGTGATAAATCTTGTCTCATCAGCATAGAGTTCTTACTCCTTAAAATTAAGACGCAATCCCAGAGGACAAAAATGTCAAGAATGGCCTGAATTGTAGTGGACAGCTGAAGAAAAGGCTCCTTATTAAGTGCTGTGCAGGTACCGGTGCCAGCTTGCTAAGGGGTCGCAGCGGCTTCCTTCTACTCTTCTGTGGGGGGCTCGCGAACAAAAACCAAAGCTTTCCCGTGGTGATTTCAGGGGTCTTGGGATTCTTCTAAGTCTACCCGAGTTCATGGATAAAGACTAATAATCAGTCCTGCCCGAATACCATTATCTCCTGGACTTTCAGAGCCAGAGAAAGTTTTCAATTTTACCAGGACAGAAAGTTTAAACTAAGCTCATATTTGTTGTGCTCTGTGTGTTGGGGTCCCCCAGATAAACAGAACCATTAAGGTGCTTGTGTGTGTGTAGATACATGGATTTAGTATAAGGAATCGGCCCATACAATTGCGGAGGCTGGAGAGTCCAAAGTCAGGGCAGGCCAGCAGGCCGGGTACCCGGGACAGCCAATGTTCTGGATCAAACTGAAAGGCAGTCTGCTGGAGGGCCACGAAGAGCCGATGCCGCGGGCGAGCCCTGGAGGCAGTCTGCTGGAGGATTCTCTCCGGCTCAGGGATGCTGGTGTTTTCTCAGTTCAGCCCTTCAGCTGACTGGGTGAGGCCCACCCACATCAAGGAGAGCAATCTGCTTTATTCAAAGTCCACTGATTTAAGTGTCAAACTCATCTAAAACCCCTTCACAGAGACACCCAGAATAATGTTTAACCAAACAGCTGGGCACCTTGTGGCCCAGCCCGGTTGACACATAAAGCTAACCATCTCGCTGAGGTTCCCTCTATCAGCTTGAGAAATACGCAGAACAAGCAAAGGCCTGTGTGCCTAGACCCGTGTCAGGCCAGCTGTGCCCCACAGAACCCTCTCATCATCATCCCATGGCGGCTGTATCATCTTATGTCATGGATGAGCAAGCCAGCAGGGCTCTCTGCCCCCTGTGACTGTGTCTGTGGACTGGCCGGCTTGGCAGTAAGCTGGGGAGGAGGGGCGGACTCCCAGGGAAGTCCTGGCCAGAGCCCAGCCCACGAGAGAAAAGTAACCTTTCTTTGTTCAGTGTAATTCTCTTCACATAAAGAACTGCTCAGAATACCAAGGGCCTTAGTTTTCAGAAGTTTTCGCTGTTACTGTTATGTGTTTGCTTGTTTTTGCTTGTTTATTATTGTTTGTTCCATTCCAGTCAACATTTGCATTTGTGGTCTTAGGCTCTCTGTTAAATGCTGGGCATCCAAAAGATCCTCAGCTAATTTGTCATCTGCAAATGGTATGAATTTTATTTGTTGGAATAGAAAATACAGCCCTGGTAGGGGGGGAAAAAAACCCTGAACAAATTCTTACCCGTCCGCATGTTAGGTGGGATGGTCAAGGCTAGCAGCCACGTAGTGACGTCTCCAGATCCCACTGGCCTTGCTCGTGTCTTGTCAGTCAGAGTTCAGCATTGGTCACGAATGTCTGCTCTCCAGCTGGTGACTCGGAGACCCAGGCTCCCTTCAGCTTTCATGCCAGCATCTCCCCATGTGGCTTCCGTGGTGGTGGAGTAAGGACTCCAAAATACATCTGCATCCAAATTCCTAGAACTGGGGCGTGTCGCCTTTCACTGCAAATGGACTTGGTCCATGTGATTAAGGTCACGGGCACTGAGATGGAAATTATCCTGGACTATCTGGGGGAGCCCAATCTAACCCCAGGAATCCTTAAAAACAGAAAACACTTTCCAGCTGCGTCAGAGAGATGTGACTACGGGAGGTTCAGAGAGGTGCGTTGTGAGTAGCACTCGACACACCGTTGCTGGCTCGGAAGATGAAGGCAGGGGTCATGAGCCAAGAAGGGCAGGTGACCTCTACAGGGGTGTCTGACCTGCGGACCGTGGGCCGAACGCGGCTCAGGATGGCTGTGAGTGTGGCCCAATACAAAATCATAAATTTACTTAAAACATTATGAGACTTTTTTGTGATTACGTGTCGCAATATATTTAATATGTGGCCCAAGACAACTCTTCTCCTTCCATTGTGGCCCAGAGATGCCAAAATGTTGGACGCCCTGGGTAGGAGTTGGAAAACTCCAGGAAACAGGTGCTTCCTTCGGCCCTCCAGGAGGAACCTGGCCCTGCCGACACCTGGATTTTGGCCTAGTTAGACCCGTGTCGAACGTCAGACCTGCCGGGCTGTGACCCGATCAGTCCATATTGTGTAGGGCACCAAGTGTGTGGTAGTTCGTTAATGGCAGCAATAGAAATTACACCTTCCAAGTTTCTCTGGGAGGTAAATTAGGGGTGGAGAAGACCCACAGAATTTTCAGTGCCCCAGAATGAAAGGGCTCATTTCCTTTTTGCTGGACCTTGAAGACCTTGGCCACTTCAAGTGAAGATGGGCCTCCTGGGAAACATGGAGGAGCCCCGGACACCTGGTGAGCCCCGGCGGTCTCCGCCAAAACCTGGCACCTTCCTGCATCCGCCTGGTGGACTCACGTGGATGCTGAAAGAAAGAATCAGCAAGTGCACAAGGAGCTGGATCTCCATTTCCTAAATGTGCCTGGGGGTGAAATGGCACACCCACGGCAGGCAGACCGTCCCTCCTTGGGTGTCCATTCCCTTCTTCTCTCCCAGGCCTGGAGTGGCCAAGGGGGGATGCGTAATGAGGTTGACAGCTGGGTGCAAGTTTCCCAAAAATACTGTTTCTGGCCCCCAAATATTTTCTACCCTCTGAAGCTAAATCAAAACTCTCCCTTCTTCAAACACTGTCATTTAGGTAAATGACGATTCTCCAATGTGACCATTTGAAGCATGTGTGTGTGTGTGTTGCTAGTTCAGACTTGGTCTGTAAGTGCTAATGATTGGTTGCAGAATTGCATTTCCTTGAAACTGACTTTGCATTAAGTAAAATGGGAAAGGGAAACTGTAATTGCCTTAATGTATTAGACTAAAGAAGTCCATTTGAAAGTTTCAGGGAAAGGTAAGAATCCACTTTGAAGAAATCTCTTCCGGCATTAGGAGGTGCTTGGTTAACGCTCACAAATACATCACAAGTATCCTGTGATCTCTTGTACCTACGGGCGCTCGGTCTTGTCATACAAACACCAATGAGTTGCTTTACGCTGTTACTCATTTCTAAAAACTTAAAGGATGAGAGAGCACTTTATATTAACATGTCAAAATTCATTTTTTCTCTTATGTCTTAAATTAACAAGCCTTAAAGTTTTCAGCTTTATATCTCAAAAGCTTTATTACATCATTTAATATTTCACTTCACTTTCTCAATTTTTCGTGTCTCCATTGGAAGTCAGCCAAAGCGATATCTGATTTGTGTTTGTTACATCGAATCTGTTCCTGTTTTACTTTCAAATATCGATTTGCTCTCACTCCAAATTTAAAATCTCTAATGTAGCAGTTTGTCTCTGGTACTTAAATCTGTCCTGAGATATTTGCTAAAGATAAAAATAAGATCTTGAGAAGTGAAATTTGGTAACAGACTCAGGTTTTTTGGAACCTGGAGCCTGAATTAGTAAAGGGCATCATTATTATTTCAGAGCCTGTGCTGGAGCGGGGTCTTGCCAGCCTCTGAAGGGGCCTGAGGATGGAGGGCTCCATCCTTTGAGCCACATTTAAAATTCTGTGTTCAAGTTCATTAATTCTTGGCAAAAGTCAACTTCCTGTTTTTAACGAAAATGGAGTTGAGAGCCTCAGAAGTCTTATGAATATCAAGTAACTCGCTACAAAACAGCATTTTGCTCAGCGCAAGTGAAAATGAATTATAAATGCAGGGGCTTTTGTAAGGACAAATGGAAACAAGCATCTAAGGGAAGAAATGTTTTATGAAAAGCATCGGGGGTCTAATCAGATATTCGGAGATTCATTTGATGAGGACAAGTATTCATTTGTCCTTTCATTTTGTTCAGATTTTTGTTGTAATCGGATTCTGGTTGGTTTGTTCCTCAAATTAATGACATCCCCCTGTTTCAAATTGACAAGAACTGTGCTACTGGGTGCATGTTTAACCAAGAACAGACTCTATGAAGAGTAACCACTATTCACATTTTCACACAAACTCCATGTGTGTCGTGTGAGAAGATTTGGCCACGGTTACCCATATTCCCACTGCTGCATTTTCCACCTGGAAGGGAACTTGCAGTCAGTATACAGGACATAATATTTATATTGGCATGATTAAATCTATTTACTCATTTTAAGTAAAGACTGTTACTAACAGGCCTACTGCACCACTGAAAACATTCTTGCTACTTCCTTCCTTCATTAGTTCATCTGTTCAATCAACCCGTAAAAATATACGGAGTGTTTGCTATGTGCCCAGCCCCGGTCCACAAAGTATCTCCACGGATTTTTAAGGAGAGAGCTTCTTCCATGTTTTCTTTATGAGTCTTGTGGCGGGTTAAAGATGACCAGAAATTCCCTAATCTGTCTCCTGGGGAGGGAGTGTTGTCCCCAGATGTCCAGTCTGGGTGAGCTCTGTCACTTACTTGGCCAGGAGATTATGGGGAAAGCGACACGGTGTGTTTCCTCTCATGCCCTGGTCTCTCAAAAACCCCAAGTCCCCATACAAGGAGTCCCAGTACATGCAGTCGGAGGTTGTCATGCATGTTGTGGGGCCCCCGGCCACAAGGAGAGGCTGAGGAGGGTGGGATGTCACACGGGGGCGCAGCGTGGGGCCGCAAGTAGCAGCAAGAAGCCATGTGATTACAGAAGGCATCCTGGGCATGGCCCCTCCAGCCCCAGGTCACTCCACAGCTGAAGCCCCATTGTGCAGAGATAGGGAATCTCATCGAGACCTCCCCAAATCCCTACTTCATGGCCCCTAAAACTGGGGGTAAAGTACAGTGGTCGGTTTCAGCTCCCAAGCTCTGGGATAGTTAGTTACACAGCAGCAGGTACCTGGAGCAAGACTTACTGGAGTAACAAGGGCTTTGTAGGAGAAAGGAAGATGCTTACCTTGAGAACAAAAAAAATCAGGAGGAGCTATAATATATTTATCTTCTGAGTGCAAACAGTTTAAAAGCTTTATACCTTGAGGCCATCCTTCAAATCCCTTTATGAAATCAGCGTTTGATTACTGGCAAATCTAGGATCACCCGTTTCTTTTCTGAACACTTGGCCACACTTCAATTCACGGTATCAATGCCCAGGGACTCGACGGTGGAAAAAATCCACAGTTCCCGCCTCAAGGAACAAGCAGTTGAGGAAGACGGGTAATTGGAAGGGAGAGTTGAGGCACAATGTAGTGAGAATGAACGTAATGGTCCATGGAGGATGTTAGGGGACCCCGGGAGCGAGGCCGGGGGCTGTGGCTGCCGATGAAGATGAAGATGCGGATACGCCTGTAGGGGTGGGGACACCCAGTAGTCTTCCAGTATAAAGCCGTTACACACGTGTGTGGGTGTTGTGTATGGAGCGCAAATACGCTCAAGTGTGAGGACATGTGGGCACTTATTTCTCCCAAACTGTCTCTTTGACACTCTATATAATCACTTAAATGCATAAATTAGTGAGCCAATGCTTAATTTTAAATTACTATTTCTATTAGGTTGTAAAGTAATATTTAATACTTAGCAATGAGGATGGCAAATATGTGCTTTTAAAATATTTCTTGACTCAATACCTACATTTTCTGATAAAATGACCCATGAAGACTTTTCTATAAGAAATTATGCAATACAGCTTATTCCCTACACATTGCATACCCCTGATTTTTTTTAGATGTGGAAAAGAGAGATGGATTTGTGGAGGAGGGTGGAGGGGTGAGCACCGCAGGGACTTGAGAATAAGTCCCGCTTCCTTCCTCCGCAGCTGTGCCTCCAGCTCCCTCCAGAGCCCCGAGAAGCACCACCCAGGAAAGCTGCATACAGCTGCAGGGTGCCCCGAAGCCCCCTGTCCTTCCCACCGCACCCCTCGTATTTCCATGTGCCAACTGTTAGCTGAGTTGACCTCACTCCAGACTTTATTGCACATTGGTTTTTAAAATAGGTCTGGTGAGGAAGATTTTTAAATGACTTGGAAGCTATAGAGATTTCAGTTGCATATTTCACTTGTGTGTTTTATTATGTCAAAGACTGGAACTACATTAAACCCCCAACAATCTTTCCAGCCTGTGACATTCGAAGTTTCCTGAATCTTCTCCTGGTGGTTTCACCACGGCCATGTTTCTGTGAATGGCCACCCAGGCATGCAGAATCTCACACATACACACACGTGTGTACACACACACGCACACACAGTCTTTAGACAGCCCTGCACATTTTTATATATGTAGGATAATTAAACAAAGTGGGGCAAAATGATTCAGAAATATTAGAACAGGTGGCCCAGAGGGAAGCTCAGCTTGGCGTGAGGAAGGGCATGAGGGAAGAGCAGCAGTGAGACTTGCGTTGACCAAGTGCCTGAGCTGCCTCTGGGGTTTGACTCCCCGGGGTCACGCTGAGGCAAGGGACGATTCAAAAACGGGGGGGGGGGTCTCTCTTCACCTTCCTATGGGACTTTTATGCCTCTGGGGGTAGGAATCCTTCGTGCAGATACCCTGAACACCTTGTGGGCTCATCAGTAAGTGATGAGACTCATTCATTTTATGGAGAGCTTCCCTACTCAGTGGGAAAAGTGGTGGGAGGCAGAGATTCCACCTCTCTCCCCACTCTGCGGAGCTACCGCTTGTAACACCAGTGAGCCACGGCCAAGTTCTCAGGATCAGGGCTCTGAAGGCAGAGGGTCCCTGGCCAAGTCAACTTGCCCCCAGCCCCCTTCTGGGGGCTATTTCAACACCTCAGCAATATCAGAAGGCCGAGCAAAATGGAGTCACACCTGGGCTGACAGGTCCACATTTGCAGGTGATTTAGTTCATTTACTTCATTGACAGGTGTGCCTCCTTTTCCTCTTGCTAGCGTCCCTGTTGTTGACGCTTCTGTTCTTTCTGTCATTGGGCCCCACTCTGTAGAGGAGAATGTCGTCATTTTCAGACTAGTTCTGGTCCCCATGTCAGCTAGGAGACTGAGACATTTACTTCTTGTCTTTCTCTCTTTGGTCAAGGCAAGAAAGCAGCTCTTATTTCCTGTTTTTGCTGGTCAATTAAATGTAATGACCTTGCAGGAAGAGTTATGGGAAATATTTCCCTGTAGACTTTTTTGGTTCCATCCCAATTCTGTTCTGTGTTCAGACATGAAGATCAAGAAGGCAAACACCACAAATTCTGAGAAAAGTCCATGGGGGTGGGGGTGGGGCGTGTGGTCTCAGAACCTCCCTGGGTGGCCGTTCCAAGACTATCTAGGCAAGAGGTCACTCATTCAGAGTCCAAAGTGACAGCAACGCCCCAATCGGCAAGATTCGGGGCTCTGTGTGTTATGGGGTGGACACTTAAAAACAACTAACTGGAACTAAAAACTGCTTTTACTCACCCAGCTCCCCTGATGGACGAAGAGCTGGCAGCTCAGCTTCTTGGGACGTCAGCGCCCAGACGTGGCTCCTGGTAGTGGTGGCGGTGCATTGAGCTGGATGTGCATTTTTATTGTTTTTAATTCAATGAAACCATTTTTTACAGCCTGACCACTGCAAAATTACTTACAATTATTACTTTTATTTGCCTAAGAACGAAACATTTGACAACTGGGACAAAAGGTCCTTCACAACCACAGTGTGTTTCTCCTTCTGGTTGCAGACATGGGAGCGATCTGTTTCCAAACACCAGTGGGCTCTGGCAGGCAAAGCAGGTCCCCCACTTCTCCCTCCCCACCGTTTGCTGTCACTATCCAGGCACTTCCTGACCTGCTACTTAAGAGTTGAGTCCTTCAGCACCACAACCCTTTGTCACTCACGTGGCCTCTCCCCGGAGCCATCACGGTCTGAGGGCGCGCCTCCTGCCCTGAAGAGCCTCTGTGTGTGATCGCCGCCCCAGGGCCTCGCCCTGAGCGGAAGGGCAGCTGTTGCGAGAGCTTGCACAGGGACACGGGCTCTTCTGGGGGTGCAGTGAAGGCCAGGGAGGGGCACTTGGAAGGAGGAAAGCACTGTCTCCCACACCACCATGTCGCACCTAGCTCAGTCTCCACAGGACAGAGGACTATGGGGGAAATTCAGAAGAGAACTACTAACTTGGATTTGGAAGTGTGTACGTGTGTGTGTATGCACCAAAGCCAGTGTAACTCTCGGCCACGGCCACCTGGAAGGATTTAAGTAAACGCAGTGGAGAGGGAGTGCAGGAAAATCCACTGCTCCTCAGTTTTCTATTGCTGCACAACACATTACCCCAGAGCTGAGCGTCCTAAGGCACCACTGTTCTCCACGGTTCTGCGGGTCAGGAATCTGGGTGGGGCTGAGCTGGGCGTCTCAAGGCTGCAGTCAGTGTCAGCCTGGCTCCGTCATCCGAGGGCCCTACCAGGGAAGGGTCCACATATCAGCTGGCTCACGTGCTTGGGGGCAGGAGAGCAGCAGACCTTACAAGGCCTGGGGACCAGGCAGCTCTTACTGATCCCGGAGGAGTCCATTGAACAAATGTCTGGGTAGCACGGGGCAGGGGTCCAGGGAAGAGGACGTCAAGGTGATGGCCAATGGCTGGAATGCAAAGGCTCATTTCTAATCCAGCTGTTTCTGTAACTTTAGGGAAAGGGTCTTAGGGCTTTGTGGCATTGAACCAACAAATACGTAATCACTTAGATGACATACAGTGAGAACCCTTCAGGCAGACATGCGGTGGAAATGACCAACACATTGGGCTGATGAAGCAGAGACCTAAGGTTACGGATGTCTGAAGGCGTTTTGTTATTCTCCTTAAACAGCCCAGCGTAGGGGAGAGGTTCCCACTGTAGCCGAGAGGCGGACCTACCTGCTGCCGCTGCTCAGCTTCAGCTCCTTGTGATGCTGATCTTGCCGAGCGCCCAGTCCTTCTGTCAAGTGGAGTTAGCAGTATTACCTCGTTAAGGTTGCTCGCGGGATAATACATGTCAGGTGCTGAAGACCATGTCTAACATATAGAAGGCATTTTTCAAATATTGGTCGTAATTATTAGGGTCAACCACAAGAAAAGAGTGGGGGTTACTGTGCCCCGTATGTAAGCACTTCATAGCAGACACCTGCACCCCGCTTCCCGGGCAAGCAGTACCACACGCTCTAGCTGGGACTTCGTGCCAGTCCCTTGTGATGTGTGTGCTTGTTTCTTCGTGATAAATCCTGGTTGACCTGGTGGGGAGGGCGGGGAAGGGGGGGTTCAGATGTGTCATTCAAGGTGGAAAGCCCTGTCACATCCTCAGTTGCTCCTTGTTACCGCTGTCACCTGGGTTTGCCTGGAAAGCTGAGGTTACAAGGTTGCAACTAACTGTTTACCCACAGGAGTGTCCAACCTTTTGGCGTTTCGGGGCCACACATTAAATCCACACACACTAATGAAAACAAAAACATCTCATGATGTTTTAAGTACATTTATGGTTTTGTGCTGGGCCGCATTCCTAGCCGTCCAGGGCCGCGCGTGGCCTGCGGGCCGTGCATGGGACACCCCTGGTCGGCTGCAGCATTTCCATGCTTATCAGCACTGATTAGGAGACAGAAGCATCATCAGGCACCAGGTTGGGAGCGAGTGAGAGACGATGGAACCCAAGTTCAAAACAAAACCAGGTGCCCTGTGCTGACAGGGGGCACAGGGCCAGTGTTTGGCAGCACGACAGGAACGGCTTAAAGAAAGAAAGAGAGGAAAGAAACCCAGCGTGAGCGTTTACCACACAGTAATTGGACGCACGGAAGCCGAGCACTGGCACCTGGCCTGGGAGGTGATTATCTTCCTCTCCCAGGAGCATAAAGGCGCCATTGTTTGGCTAGGGAGTGCTGTGGGAGAGCCCTGGAAAGGAAGGCGAGGTGTGGTCTTTGAAGTGCTTCCAGGCTGGGCTGGGGACCTGGGCTGTGAGAAAGGGGCATGTCAGCGATCTTTGTCTTCTCACCTGTGAAGACACCTCTAAGGTTGCAAATCATCGCCCGTATCTGCTCAGCCATTCCATGAGCCCCGCCCAGCTGTGCTCTGCAGGGCTCCCGACCGAAGCACACACCTGGGTGGACTGTATGGCCGCGCCTCACTAGCAACAGCAAGATCGCATAACTCGAGGCTGAGATCATCCAGGTAGAGCAGCGGTAGGGTGATGTTTCTCACCCTGGCTTATCAGATGTTTTCCAGACACGTTCTTTTGGTGCAAGCAAAACAATACTGAAGTTCGAGAACACTTTTTGACAGAGAGGATGCCAAGGGCGCTGTGCTCCAAGGCCTCAGTTCCAACAAGCAGCAGCATTCATTCCCTCATGCCTCCCCCATGAAGGTAACGGCGAGCCCGCCAGGGACAGGTGTTCTGAAGGTGCCCTGAAAGTGAGCTCGAGTGCCAAGAAGTGTCAAGTCCGGAAGCAGAGCTGGGGACAGACAGCCATAGGTCCGTGGTAGAAAGAGTGCTGGCCACAAAAGAAAGAAAAGTTAGGTGCGAAGACACTGTGAAGGAGATTTGGTGTTCTCCTTGGAGGGGATGGGGAAGACAAGAAAGATCATGAAGGAGAAGGTACCATGGGAAGGAAACCGTGAAGGCTGGGACGAGGGTTGACATTCTGATTGGGAGGTGAATGTCGTTAGGATAACGCGTACGGTCCATATGTGTTTTCCCTTCCTCACACTGCAGTGCAAGTTTATTTTTTCCCTGTCTTGCATTACAATTCAAGTTTATTATTTGCATTCTAATAGTCATTCTAAATGTTAGGTGTAGGATTCAAAAAGCTTTCCTACTTAGAAGACAGGAAAAAATTCCTTCTCATTTAGCCATTTGGATACCAGTGTTCAGAGATAAAAAGTAATTCACATTTAATCTTATTTTTAAATTTTAAATGCTTGTTAATTATGCTCTTCATCGTTCAGGAGCCAAGCGATGCCTTAGCTATTGAGAGAGGGAAAGAACAATATAGAAATATGACAGAAAGCATGAGAGAGTTAGTAGGTATCTAACACAACGTAGGTGTTAATTTTAATATCCATCAAAATTAGGTGGAAGAGAGGAAATTCTAATTTGCACTTGAAGTTTTCCAGGCCATGGGTTTCCTTCATTTCCAAGTTGCTTTTGAGTTCTTTATTACGTAGCCTCACTCCTTGTTTTACACAACATTCTAAATTCACTCGCTCACTGGCTGGAGTCTACTCACCAGGCAGGTTTCCTTGTCCTCCCATCTGATGAGAAAACTGGAGTAGCCTGACCAGGGCACAGAGAGCCATCCTGCTTTTGTCTTAATTGTTTTGTATTCATGTCCCATTGAGTTCAACAGCCACCCGTGCACTGATTGAAGTTCTCTTTAAAGTCATTATAATATAGCTTTACAATTGACTCTGTAATTTGAATGCAGGCTTTTATGCTGTATTCAATACGCCACTCCGGTTTCTTCACTTGCAACTGCTTTGCTGAGCAGGTGGCAGGAACCAAAGCATAAGTGCTGCCACTTTGGTGACCGAATGGTCACACAAATAAAGGACTATCACCTGGTGAACAGGACGGCACTGTCAGTATCAGAGCTGAGTGAGTGCATTCAACACATCCTTCTAAATTTAAACCTTAAAGTTTGGAATGGTTCCAGATTTTCCAAAAAGCTATGTCAGTGAGTTCTCGGACAGCCTCCACCCAGTCCCACTGGTCATTAACATTTTCTATGACCACAGTTTATTTGTCACAATGAAGAAACAAACCGACTCCGGTGTATCGTCATCAACTCAGCTCCAGCTCTTACTTGGACCTCGGCAGCATCTTCCCTGGTGTCTTCTATCTGTTCCAAGACCCTAAAGCGCCACTTTTGGTTGCCCCGCCTCTCAAGTCTCCTCTGGTCTGGGACGGTCTCTCAGGCTTTTGTGTTGTTTTTCATGACCTTGGGAGTCTTCAAGAGCCCTGCCCAGGTGTCCCGTAGGGTCACCCCCAGTCGGGTTTGTCTGTCATTCTCTTCATGAGGTTGTGGGTTTGGGAAAGAATGGGACTGAGATCCTATTCAGGCCCTTCTTGTCACTTTCTATCAAGACATACCAGATATCCACGTGCCTGCGTGGGTGATCGTAACCTTCATTACTTGGTGAAAGTAGTGTTCTGTTGGCTTCTCCATTGTAAAGTGGATGTTTCCATCTACTATTCTTTGGAAGTGAGTAAGTCTGGTCTACTCTAGAGGTTAGAGGGAGGTGAGGGCAACTGAGCCCCACACCCTAGAAGAAGAAGTAGCTACGTCGAGTCCTTAAATCTTCCTGTAAGGAAGATTTCTTCTCCTCCATTCACTTTCATATCCAGTCATTTATCTATGTCAGTGTGGGTTCATGTTACAATCCAAAATATGTTGTTTATTTTGTTGCTCAAAGTGCATGAGACAGAGCCGTTGGGAGCTCTTTCTTGTTTGCTCCTTGTCTCTTTGACATGCGCCTATCCTTTGTGTGTGTCTGTGTGTATGCACGCATGGGCACGTGTCTGTATGTGTGTGCATGGATGGATGGATGCATGTATACCTGTGTACAAGGTCTGTCCAGAAAGTATCCAGCCATGCATATGAAAACAAGAAACATTTACTGAAGAAGATACAAGATACAAGAAACACTACACAGGACAATGACAACTCAGTCCCCTTCAAAGTAGGCACCTTGGGACCTCACACAATCCTCCCAGTCTCCATCAGGTGCCCTGTTGTATATTCCTGAATCTCATGTACAGTCTGAAATCTCTTCCCTTTCAAAGGTGATTTTAGTTTTGGGAAAAGCCAGATATTGCAGGGAGCCAAATCTGGGTTCTGGGGGGACTGGGTCACCTGGGTGATTTGATGTTTCACCAAAAACTTTGCACGAGACAGGATGTGTGAGTGGGCGCATTGTTGTGACGAAGCTGCCAGTCACTAGCTGCCCGTAGCTGAGGCTGTTTACATCACATTGCGTCTCTCAACTGATGAAGGACATTAAGGTAGTACTTCTTATTAATTGTTTGGCCTGGAGGGACGTACTCATGATGGATACCACCTTCCCAATCAAAAACCACGGTTAACATGGTTTTGATCTCGCTGCAACTTTGCTGCGCCTTCTTCGGGAGCGGAGCACCAGGCGACTTCCATTGGAACAACGGGGCCTTCCTTTCCAGATCATAGCTGTAGACCCACAGTTTGTCTCTGATTATGACCTTCTTGAGGAAATCTGGTTCATTGGCAGTGGTTTGGATCAAGTCATCAGCAACTGCAGCACGGTGTTCCTTCTGCTCTGGTAGCAGAAGCCACTTCACAAATTTTGCCACAACACGTTTCATGCCAAGATCCTGCATCAAAATCTAGGACAGTAGTTTTTGGAATCCCCAGGTCGGCCTCTAGTTCTCACACTGTCAGTCGCTGATCTTTGCTGACTGCAGCCCGTACACGTTCAACAGCCTCAGGTGTTCTGCTTGTTGCAGGCCTTCCAGAGCGTGGAGCACTTGCAACCATTCTTGACCACCTTTGAAGCATCTGTGCCACACTTTTGTTTGTGCTGCACTCACTGCATTGTCTTCAAAAGCCTTCTCAATCAACTGGACAGTTTCCACAGAGGAGTGTTGGAGCTCAATGCAAAATTTAATGTGGATTTGTTGCTCTACTCGCTCAGTCATTTTGAATGCAATGGCCACACAGTACACATGCTCACTCAACAGCATCTACTGCCCCCACTGACCAGTACAGTGAAGGCGTCATTGTTCACACATGCGCATTCCAGTCCACTCTCCTTGGCTGCCAGGTTACATTGATATTACGCAAACCGTTCTCCTTATATTGACAATGGCTGGACTTTTTCCAGACAGACCTTGTATGTCTGTGTGTATGTGTGTATCTAAGTAAATACTTTCTTACCTTTCCGTGCCCAACATGCCCCAGGCACACCTTGTACTTTTCTTGCCTCAGCTCTAACATGAGTGATATCCCTAAAGAGCTCTGAATAACCGATTCCTTTAACATATTATTGAATAGAAAAACAAATTCTCTTTTCAATAAATATGGCATAATCATTTGATAAGCAAATTATTTTTAAACTTTCAGTTAACAGACTTTTAAAAAGTTGTAGAGGTCAATTTGCATTTTCTAAGAGACCATAAAGTGTTATGAATACCCATGTCTATTAGGTCACACTAATTCAAAATAGAAAAACATTTCTGAACTTGTAAAGGGACGTCTTAGTAATACATTTTTCTAAGGAATTTCTAAAAGAGTAAAAGTACAATATTTGATTTATGACATTTTCGTTTCCATACAATTTGTCTTTAACACGTTTACCAAAAAAGGTTAATGTGCCAGGTTACAGAAAATCCCGAAT
Organism: Desmodus rotundus; assembly: GCF_022682495.2. Lineage (NCBI taxonomy): Eukaryota > Metazoa > Chordata > Mammalia > Chiroptera > Phyllostomidae > Desmodus > Desmodus rotundus. The sequence continues at coordinate 3,659,366 of NC_071388.1, read as the reverse complement.
CTCAACCACTTAAGGCAATGATGGTTTATCGTCATTCAGGGCCAGTGTCCATCCCAGGGCTCAAGAGGCTGTGCTCCAGGGGAAGTAGCCTCCACCCACCGTCTAGACTGAGATTCGTCCTCTTGACAGGTGGGGAAAAAAACATGCTTGTGAACAAATGTGAAAGAAGTCACTGCTCATCCATCACTAGCCAACGTGGGTCATGTGGCCACGCCCACCTCTAGGGCTGCAGTCCCACATGCACCCTGAAGGGGGACTGGGAATCTGAATGTCCCGCTCCAGCGATTACCCCACCTGGGCGAGTGTCTGCCGCTAGGCCACCCACGTCTCTCCAAGGTTTCCAACCTGCAGAGGGAACTCTTTCCTTTCACATACAAACATGATTCACGAGAGCCCCCCTGCCACACGATGGAAAGAGTCTTGTGCCTTCTCCCAGGATCTTTAGAAATCCCGAGGCGCCTATAATTTCTTGGTTGTGATCTGTCACATCTCATTATAAGCTGCTTCTTCACCTTCAAAGCCATGGCCTGCTTTTGAGCTGATGCTGCCACCAACACAGTGGCCTCTGAGAAGAGAGTCGCTCCAGGAAGGCTGCGCCGCGCCCATTAACTTATTCCAGGCGTGGTCACTGGTCACACGCTGATTCTGCAGGTGAGTTTACACCTGGGCTAAGGTGACTATCGAGGTCTACTGCACAACTGTGGTACAAACTAATTAGATAGCCATTGCTTTTAACTGAGCTGTAATCAATGTATAACATCATATTACTTTCAGGTGAGCTGACATGTATCTATTCTGAATGATCACCTCAGAAAGCCTAGTTAACATCCATCATCACACAGTTACATTTTTCTCTTGTAGTGAGAACTCTAAGATCTACTCTCCAGCAACTTTCAAATGAGCTGTATTATAGTCACCCTGCTGTACGTGACCCCCCAGGGCTTATTTATTTCGTAACTGGGAGTTTGTGCCTCTTGACCCCCTTCATCCATTGTGTGACCCTGGGCCCCCGCCTCTGTCAGCCGCCAGTTTCTATTCTCTGCACATAGGAGTTTAGCTTCTTTTTTTAAGATTCCACGTATAAGTGAGATCCTACGGTAATTTGTGTTTCTCTGTCTGACTTATTTTACTTAACATAATGCTCCCAAGGTCCCTTCCTATTGTTGCGGATTTTCAGATTTCCTTTTTTAATAGCTAAGTAATATTTCATTGTCTACGTGTAATGCATCTTCTTTATCCATTCATCCATCAGTGGACACTTCGGTTGTTCTCGCGTCTTGGCTATTGTAAATAAGGCTACAGTGTGCGTGGTACTGAAGACATCTTTTCAAATTAATGTTGTCGTTTTCTTTGGGTAAATTCTACCCAAAGTAGAGTTTGTAGGTCATAAGGCAGTTTTATTTTTAATTTTTTTGAGGAACCTCCATACTGTTTCCCACAGTGGCTGCGCCAATTTACATTCCCACCAAGAGAGCACGAGGGTTCCCTTTTCTCCACGTCCTCACCGGCACTTGCTGTCCCTTGTCTTTCTGATGACAGTCATTGTAACTGGTGGGAAGCGACATCTCACTGTGGCTTTGATTTGCATCTCCCAGATGATCGGGGACACTGAGCATCTTTTTATGCTCCTGGTGGCCTCTGTGTGTCCTCTGTGGAAAAGTGTCTGTTGAGACCCTCTGATCATTTTTACATTGGAATTTTATCTATTGAGTTGTATGAATCCTTTATGTAATTTGGATATGTTATCAGATATATGATTTGCAAATATTTCCTCCCATGACTTTTTTTAATCAGAGACAAACACAATGAACATGATACTGTATTTCCTTACATTTCTTCCATAGATACACCTATATTTTAATAATGGAGTTCTGGATTCTGCTTTTTCTCTTGCTGTTAAAATATTCTATGCCATTACATAAATCTTAAAAATCTTGCTTTAATAATTGTATAATATTCTTTCCTATGGGGATTGCACAATTCATTCAAGTATTTTCTGTAGTGGACATAATTTCTATGCTGTCAACTTCTAGTTCTGTGCTATAACGAAGTGCTCTGTGAGGGTCGATTTTGTACATACATCTTCATGCATAGCTCAGATTAATCCCAGGTCATAAATTCCTGGAAGAGGGACAACTGCGTCAAAGAGGATTAACTATTTCATTCTCTTAACACTTACTGTTAAATTGCTTATCAAAGAGGTTGATTCCAGTTCGTGGCCTCACGGGCGGAGTATGTGCCCAGTTCCACATCCAATTACATAATCTCAGGATAATAAGTTTTAGTTGTCTTTTGAATACTAAACTAATCAGCCCTATCAAGCTAAAAAAAAAATCTAGAACTGGACATGGGTAGGTTCTGAATTGACATGACCCTCCTTACGTTTTCCTTGGCGAGCAGTAGAGCGTCTGTCTGGCAAACAGCTGTGATCGAAGGTCAAACCGTGCTCTGCTTGTCACAGACCCCACGTCAGAACAGTGACCCTCGGCTGGATGGTCGTCATCACCCACCGACTTGCTGGTTTTCGGGACCTGCTTTCTTACACATAGAAATGTGTTATCTGTGTGGTTCTAATTTGTTTTCAGGGGAAACTGCACTTTTATGTCATTAAAAGCAGGAACATAACAAAAGAACATAGAAACTAACATAAATCAGTCATTTAAAATCTGATGAAGCATTGTGGATCTGGAAAAATACTAAAGTTCAAGATGATGGCACTATTTGTGTCGGTTTCCTAGAGAAACTTCTTACGCATGAAGCGAGCGCGTCGGAACGAAGGTAGGAGGGTTAAGTCTCACATCGTTTAGGGAGGAGGGGAGTTCCATCCTGCAGCTGCCATCATGGAACCCATCTCTGAAAATTAGTACTACAGACTTTTACTCTCTGTGTATAAGGCTTGGGAGGAGTTTCAAGTTCCCACTAATGGTTATGATTCATATGAAGAGATTTAAACCAGAAGTGGGAGTGACCTGGGAGGGATTTGTTCCTGCACCCAGGCCAGTTTCACCCATTGCAGGGGCGTAGTGTCAGGGACCTGTAATTGTGTGAAAATCACCTAGAAACACACACACACTCATAGACATACACACATAGCCGTTAACACAAACTAGACAATAGAGTTTAACCACAAAGTCCACAGTTGCTACAAACCAAGACAGCTCCAATTATTCAACCACAGAAATACGGAATAACTTAACCACAGTATACATTGCATATAACCAGAAATATTAATTTAATGTCCGTATCCAGAATGTTCATTTCATGACAAGACGGTAATATTTCTCGTCTCCCCAGCTCAGCTGTCTGGAAGGCTGCCTGTCACATTGCCCCGGACGGAGGGACAGCATAGTTGCCGTAGCGGCACAGGTCAACCAGCGCCCTCTGCTCCTACACCTATCCTTCTGTGACGTGACATGTTCCAGTCTTCTTTCAGAAACTTTGATACATCCATAATTTTACTAAAATATGATAATTTAATAACTTAATTAAATTGCAATGAAGTGCAATAGTGAAACCAAGTAAGTGTGTTTTGCCACGAACATTTAACCTTGTCTAAGGGAAGCAGTACTTTAGGGAAACCATTAAAGAAGATCGGTGGTACCAGTGCTATGCTATTTCAGAGTGTCCCTGAGTCATTCACCAAACTGACTATAGAATGGCGGATGGCTTTCAAGCTGGTCATATCTGGGTGGAGTGACAATTAATGTCCTATGTCCACTGCCCAGCATCGTGTTTGGTGGTGTGCTCTTAACAGATGCTGGTGAAGTCTGGGAGAAAGTGGATGGTGTGTTAGCATCTATTGCTGTATGAGCTGTATTACCGTCAACTCAGTGGCTTAAAACCATAGCCATCTCTCATCCAAGTTTCTGTGAATCAAGAGCCTGGGCACAACTTTGCTGGGACCTCTGCTTCAGGCTCTCAGAAGGCTGCCACGTAGGTGTTGGGTGGGGTGTGGTCTCCTCTGAGGGGCCCTGGGGAAGGTCCCACTTCCGAGCTTATGTAGTTGTTGGCAGGGGGCAGTTCCTTGCTGTTGGAGAGCTCAGTGGCTTATCTCATTGGGGGTGTCAGCGGGAGGTCCTTGAAGGCTGGAGACTCCCCGTGGCTCCTAGGGTTCACAGCTGTGTGGGGCTCCCCAATATAGTTATTTGCTTCTTCAAAGCCCTCCAGGGAGAGAGAGGCTCCAGCCAGATGGATAATACAGTCCCTGCAGTGTAATCTCACAGTCCCGTGCATGTAATCCCAAACACACCTGTTCTGGCTTCGTGAACACTGTTTCGCGGATCGCAGCAGGTCACAGGCCCGCCCACGCTCAGGTGGAGGGGTCGAACCAGGGTGTGGATACCGAGGGGCCGGAATCATGGGGGCCGCCCTAAGAGTCTGTCCACTGCAGAATATCCGGGTGTGAATTGATGACTTCTAACATGAATGACCCTACTCCTTTCTTAAAGGAAATGAGAGTGCATGTAGCTTTTGAATGAAGCATACTGGTTTACAGCTTGCAGTGGCTGACAGTGTCCTTTCATTAGGAATTTTGTGTATAATAACCCACATATTCCACATAATGCTGGGCGTATAGAAATCGGAGGCTAATGTTCCCAAGCTGCGGTTGCCTCTTTAAGGAATATTGGCTGGCCCGATGAGGTGAATGTCAATTATGAACTGGGAGTAGCAGTAATGCCGGTGACACGTGACGACAGTTGGCTTGCAGAGCAGCAGCTTTATGTCAGGCACGGGGACAAGTACCTACATGCCCTGCTCAGGACAAACGTTAACATTGCCGCTGCAGGCTCAGCCCACAGGCTGACCACGCGACTGTAACCTTGGCCACACTTGATTGGCCTGGGGTGGTCACAGACCCAGGAGACCGGTGCGTGTCTTCTGACAGCACTCTGGGGCTGACCGGAAAGCGTGGGCGATTCCTCAGGCTCTGGACTTTTTAGTCCCCCAGAGGGAACATGGCACGTAAGGACAGCTGACGCTCGAAGGATACCAAGAAGAGATGTGACAACAACTTCTAAGTAAAATGAGGAAACAGATGCTGAAGAACAGAATCTGAAACTTATTTCAACAAATGTGGACTTTGAGTGCTTACAAATACGCTAAGCTCATGGGCCAGGTGTTAGGAGTTTAAAGGCAGACAAAATAGGCAGGCCTGGCCCTCAGGGCCTCGTTCTACCAGGGAAGACAACACCCAAAATCAGAGATAAAAATAAAACTATTAATAGAATGTGTGAAAGCAAAACACAGGCCGATCCTTTGACCCAGCGACTCTAGGTCTAGGTATTGACCCAACAACAGAGATGGGTTCTTACATCCAGTGAAGGACAGGTATAGTTGTATTCGTAATGGGCACCAATTGGAAGAAGCCCCACATAGAATGAATAAATAATCGCATCACGGGATACCCTACAGTCATAAGGAAAAAGGACAATGTGTTTTACACAGTGAGTCTGCAAAGCCCTGCAGAGTGAAAGAAGCCACACACAGCAGAGGACAAGCCATGTGATTGACGTTCAGAACAGGCCAGCCCGTCGGTGGCTGAGAGACGCCAGACTCGTGCTCACCTGTGGACACAGGGAGGAAGACGAGACGCAGGGACTGACTTGGACGGGGTACGGGGAACTTGGGGCTGTCCGATGGCCTTCTTCCTGATCTGGGCAGTGGTGACATAGGTGCAGACACGTAAAAGTTCACCCAGCTGGATGCGTCAAGGCAGTACGCTTGACCCTATGTTTTATTGCAATAAAAAATGAAGCAGATAAACATATCGTGAACTGTGCTTCCTGGAGGAACCTCTGTCACAGCTGACATGGAGGAATGCTGCAGAGCGATGACCTGCTCCAGGGCAGGGGTCAGCACAGGTCCCCTGAGACGTGTGGGGTGTAAGGAGCCCACCGGGAAGGCCAGGGGGGAGGGAGTCCAGGCGGTGGGCCCTGTGAGTGCAAAGGCCCTGGGGTGGGAGTGTGCCGAGCAGGAAATGCAGCTGAAACTCAGTGTGTGAAAAGTGGCCTGAGGTGAGGTGGAGATGTGGGTGGGAACAAGGTCCTCAGGAGGCCTTGGAAGCCACTGGTAGAGTTTGGTTTCCCCCTGAGCACATGGGGGAACCACTGGAAGGTTCTGAGCAGCAGTGAGAAGTGGGCTCCGTTGCAGCTGGGGCAGCAGCCAGCATGGCTGCGGCGGGCACACGATGGGAGGTCCAGGGTAACAAATAAAGAGACTAGTGGAGGGAGGCAAGAGTCTTGAGTGGGGGAGGGGAAATGACAGTTTTGGGGTGGAGTCTCGACATCAACAGAACCGGCGGGGGGTCTGCGTGTGGGTGACAGTTTCAGCTGGATAGGCCGGGTGTCCTTGGCACCATTCTCTGAAATGTGGGAGGCCAGGGAGGGGTGGGGGCAGGGTTGGCAGGAAGCAGGAGAGCCTCTTGGGACGTTTTAATTTTGAGGCATCTGTGCATCAAGGGGAGAGGAGCTGATGCATCAGCCTGGAGTGCAGCAGGAAGCCTTCGGCATTAAGGTGGTGTGCTCACCCTTGGGGACGGCCGTGCTCAGCCAGAGGTGTTGTGCAGAGAGGCAGCAGGGGAGGAGGGCCACGGCAGGGGAGGGTGAGCATGACCCTCCTCCCCTGTTGTGACAGCGTGCACCTGCATCATTTAGGCGGGGACCAGGCCAGACCTGCAGTGCTCCATCTGGGAAGTTCCCGGGATCCAACTCCCAGTCTGAGACGCCCCGCCTCGCTCTGGGTGTAGTCCCCCCGCTCCGCCTAAAAGTGCTAGTGTGAGGGAGTCTCTCATTCTCAGGTGAAAGAGACCGACTTGGAAAAACTGCTTGATTCGATGCTTGCTAAAGCTCTGAGGGATCAACACGCCCATTTGACAGGTGAGGGGACTCAGTTCAGAGGTTAAGAAATGCATTCTGTGTCAATCAGCTCTGAAATGTCACGCCTAGAGCTTGACATCAGGCCACCTCCTCGGTGTGTGCAGCAAGCTGCGGCACGAAAACAGCATCCGGTTATGGTTACACCGTAAGTAGCAAACACCGGGAGCACCAGAATGGCCCGTGCACAGACACAGCGGGCAGAACGAAGCGCGGGCCCCATGTGCCCCAGGGACAGGTGTCCAGTCATTCCTGGGATCAAAGGACAGCAGAATCTGACCTTGAGCAGGAGCAAAAGCAAGGCCTGGTACAAGCCTCCTTAGAGGAACGCACTCTGGCCGAAGGACAAAGTAGTGCAAACCGCAGGGCCCCAGACCAGCTGTCCACCAAGACGGTCCTTTGGTCACCTTGTCTCTCTCTGTTCCTTCCTGGGGACAGAATGGAGACTCATCTCAGAACCCACCCCATGCCCGAGACAGATGGCGCCAGGTAAATGCAAGTGGTGGGCAGCACTCGCCTCCTCTGTGCGGCAGCCAGTGCTGACAGTGCAGCCCCGCGGACGTCCGCACAGATGCTGGGGTTCAAGGACTCTGAGGGCCGCGTTCTCGACACCTGAGTTGAGAGTGGGGTTGTCAGTGTGGGAGACCCAGAGTGGGAAACAAATTCTGAAACACGTTCTTTGTAATGAGGCTCCATCTGTCGAGTGAGAAACATCACACATGCACACACGTGTACACACACGCACACTCCCACACATGTGTTGTGTGATGTTCTTTTTAGTAATTATAATAATCGGTTGGTTCCATTTAGCAAATGATACATCCGGCTTGATGAAACCTTACCCATCTGGACAACAAAACTCATGGATGGCTTTCTTTGATTATGCCCGTGATACGCAATTTGCACAAGCATTTTTCTGAGTATTTTGAATTCTAAGGAAATCAAAACAAGAAAGTAGGTGCATCAAGACTTCCTCTTTTCCCAGAACACGTCACCTCTTTCCCATGTCATTGTGATTTCTCTTCCCCTTTCCCCTGGTACATGGCTGTCCTTCGCTTCCCCCGGCACCCTCCCTTTCCTGCCCGGGCCCCCAGGTCCAGTTTCCTGGGGCTGCCATCAGCAATACCCCAGACTGGGGACCTTAAGACAACACGGCTTCACTCTCCCACAGTTCTAGCGACCAGAAGTCCAAGGTCAAGGTGCCCGCAGGGCCGCGCTCCCTCCCAGGCTCTGGGTAGAATTGTTCTGCCTCTTCCGGCTTCTGGCGGTGATGGCAGTCTTGGTGCCTCTTGTCTGGAAGCTGCGTCACCGTCACTGGGGGACCTCCCCTAGTGTCTGTGTCACACGGACTTCTCCCTTGTGTCTGTGTCCAGATTCTGCTCCTCTTCTGAGGACATCCGTCATATTTGGCTTAGGGCCCACCTTACTGATCTCATCTTTACCTGATGGCATCTGCAAAGACCCTGTTGCAAATAAGGTCACGTTCACAAGTTCTAGGGGTGACAACTTCCACATATCTTTTGGGGAGGGGGACACAATTCGACCCAAGACATCCTGTGTCACATATGTGTAGTTACCATGAGGTCAATCCCAAAAGAAGGAGGGCTTAAATTTTCCTCAATAATCTACACGGTGAAGGTTTTATAACTCAAATTCCTCCAAGGGCTATTAATCACAAAAATGATCTTTTCAAAATAAGATGTCAGCCCTTTGAGGAAACCTCAGCATGAACGCACAGGCTTCCGTGAGCCCACACATGCAGTTCTCGGTCTCTTTCTTACCTCTTTTTCAGGGATTTAATAATAGATTAGACTGTTCGTCTTGAATTGTCAAATGTGTTCAAGAATAGACTTTATTCTGGTTTTGCTCTTTTCCATTTACAATAAAACGAAGAAACTGAAATGTCTAACCAATGAAATCAGCCACCCGAGGTGACTCCTCATTTTCCACTCTGGCCCTCCTTTCATTTCTAGCCATCTTAAGACCAGAACTTTGAAGGATTCCGTATTTTGTCAGCAGGACAGTGTATTCATTAACAGTGTGGGCTTTGGAGCTGGAAGAGATTATAGTTGGGCTGTCACTGACTTGCAGTGTGTTTAGGGACCCAATGCTCAGCCACCCTCAATGGGTGGTCGTGAAGATGAAATCAGATGATACATGGAGAGGACTTAGTGCAAGGTCTGGCACCTAATAGATGCTCAATTAATGCTAGCTAGTTATGAAGCAACATATACGTAATGTGCTAAGTGACTGCTGGTGGTAGCTTTTACAATACTATCGATACTTGTTATAGAATGAATTCTGCAATTATGTTTTAAAATCTCCTTTATAAAACATGTTTTAAATTTTGAGTGGGGAAAAAATGGTTTGGGAGCTTATGTTTAAAGAGTTTCTGATGATTAGAAATTTTTATTTTGTTTTGTTTTATAAGTCCTCAAAAAGCGTACACCTTGATTTAGGTGAGATGGTCAAGCATATGATGGTGCCTAGTGAGACTTTGTGAAAAGCACCGGACTTCGGTGCTACTCTTCCCAGCGAGAGACTGCCTTTGCTCAGAAAGAGCGCGGGGCTTGGGGGCAGGCAGACGTGAATTTGCATGTGATGCTGGATAGTCGCTGAACATTTCTGAGTCTCAGTTTCCTCATCTTGAAACCGGGAAACTGGGATTGTTAAGAGCTGGGAAGATAGCAGCTTCAACGCTATGAGTCAGCGTTTCAGAAAAATAGAATGTTCCTTATTTCCCACATGTGATCTCACTCTGTTTTGGAGCTTCTCTGTCCCCCTGGAAAAGGGAAGAAGAGAACTCAGACTGGTCAGTGTGCGTAACTTAGTCTCTTCTGGTTTTAAAACTTGTTCTTTCAGATTAGCTCAGTCACTTCTGAATTAACGGTCTGTCTCCTGAGGATCTGAGTTTGGTCAGTTTGGGATTTCTCCCCAGGCTCATCCGTGGACCGACACACCATCCAGATATCAGGGAGGAGGAGGTGGTACTGGGGTCACCTGGGTCCTTATGCTGCCTCCTGTGTCCTTTCTGACCCACAAAAGAAGCCTGACCTGAAAAGCTGCCTACTGTGGGATTCCATGTACAGGAAATGCCCAGAATAGGGAAATCCAGAGAGAGAAATTAAAGTGGTGGTTAACAGGGGTTTGGAGAAATGACATGAGGCATGACCCCTAATGAACACGTGATGGCTTTTGGGTCCCGTGTCCAAAACATTTAGAAATGTTTTGGAATTAGATAGAGGTGACAGTTACACAGAGCCATGAATACACTAAACACCAGTGAACTGTGTTTGGTTAAAGGGTGAGTGTGTTAGTATGTAAATTATATTTCAGTTCAAAAGTTATTCATGGTCAGCCTGGGTGGGTGGCTTACTTGGTTGGAGTGTTGTCCTGTACACGGAGGTTGTGGAATTGGTCTGTGGTCAGAGCACACAACCGGGTCGCGGGTCCAGTTCCGGTCGGGCACATATGGGGGGCAACTGATGGATGTTTCTCTCTCTCTTTCTCTCTCCCTCCCTCCCCCTGACCCATCTAAAATCAATAAACATATCCTTGGGTGAGGATTTTAAAAAATATTCATGGTCAGAATTAAAATTGCTATTTTTTACTATGTTGTTAGTTCTTGTGTGCATATTTTATCATAATTAGACTTCACTTTCTGTAGGAAAAAAGTCGGTTGTGCATATCTGTGAGGGTCTATTCTGGGTTTCCCATGCTGTTCCGCTGAGCGATGCCTGTCCCCACTGTCTTGGCCCCACTGCAGCCGTGCGGTCAGCCTTACCAGCAGGATGAGCCCTCCCACTTTATTCCCCCATCGCTCTTGAGGGTCCTGTGCCTTTCCGCATAAACTTTAGAATAAACATGTCTGTATTACAAACGGTTTGCTGGACTTTGGTTGAAATTACATTACATCTGTAGACCAATTTGAGAAGAATTGACATCTTTGCTGTGTTTCCTCTTCCCGTCCCCAGAGACAGTATGTCTCGCCATTAATTTTGGTGTTTGATTTCCTTTGTGCCTGGTAATTTTCAGCACGCATATTTGATGTATGTGTTGTCAAGTCGATACCTTGGTATTTAGTTGTCTTTGACACGGTCATACATGGCGCTGTACTTGTCATTTCAGGGTCCACATGCCTGTCTCTAGTATGTAGAATATGCAGCCAATTTTTTAATGTTGATATGATTTTAGCAATCTTGCTTAATTCACTTCTTAGTTCTAGTTCTTTTTTCTTTTATAGCTTCCTTGAGCTTTTCTATGTAGACATTTCTGTCATTTGCAAATAGGGGCAGTTTTGTTTTTTCCTTTGCAATCTGCATGTCTTTTCTTTATTTTCTTGCCTTATTGCAGTGGCTAGAACTTCAAGTGCTTTGTTGAATGAAAGTGGTGAGAGCAGACGTCCTTGCCTTACTCTCTGTCTTAGAGAAAAAGCATTTGGGCTTTTATAGGAAATGTGATGGTATGCAGGACTGTGTTTAATTCCACCCTGGGCAGTGCCGTGTTGGCCCCAGGCCATGCTGAACGTCAATCAGGCTTTCCTCAGGGTGCTGGTGTTTGCTGGGAAGTGCCCTGGGAAGTGGAAACAAGTCTTCTTTCTTGGAGAGATTCCCTCAAATCTTCCTGGTTGTTTCAAACACCATGCCTCTGCCCTATGTCCCCATCCTGAGCAGTAGGAGGGGATGGGTCTACCTGCCCCTTATTTCCTCTGTCCCCTTTGTCCCACCCAAAGGGGCCGGGGGCCTTCCTTCCTTCCTGAAAGCCATCGGGAGCGGGCTCCCCGCCTCTTCCCCTGCCACACAGCTCTCCGATTCTTCTAGAGCAGCAGTCTTTAAAGTGTGGTATGAAGACCCCCTGGGGTTCTGAGACCCTGTCAGAGGGTTCATGAAACATAAATCTATTTTAATAAATACTAAGACATTGTTCGCCTTTTAAAGAGTGTGTTGACATTTTTATCATAGTTGAAAAAATAGTCTAGCACTTCAGCAAGCCAGTGTCACCAAACACTACCAGTCTTCATTGTGTCCTTCCCTGCCATCCGTTCACAGAAAACAAAAAAAGTCATTTTAATGGAAGACTGTCCTTGATGAAGCAATAAAATTTATCAATGCTATTAAATCTCAACCTTTGAGCCTACCCGTTTTGATATTTTATGTAACAAGACAGGCAGTGTGTCTGAAGCACCTCTGCTACTTCCTGGACCAGAGTGCTTTTCTCAAGGAGCGTTCTGAACCAGCCTCGTTTTTCATGGGTCGCCATTTTTACTTGAAAGGATAGTTGACAGACAAAATCTAGCTCCTCGGACATGGATATTATGGATATTTGGAAATGTTCTCAGGAGTGAACAAAGTGAGCCTGTCATGTCAAGAAAAACAATTGAGAGCATTTGTTGCCAAGGATAAAATTTGAGCTTTCAAGTGAAAATTAGAATTTAGAAATCTGGTGTCTTCTACTGTGAGCTCACTTCCCAATACTTAAAGACATTTCTGATGTGATATTAGAAAATGCCATTTTTTAATATCGAGTAATGAATTGTGTCAGCATTTGGAAGATCTGAATGCCTCAGTGAACTAATGTTTTCCAAATCCCCAGTGTATGACGTTACAAATGCACACATGAGAAAAAGACCTATTCAAAGTACAAGATGGATTAATTTTGATACATCAGGGAATGAAAAATCATTATATGGTTTCAGCTTCCATAATACAACTAAACTTTAAGAAATTATAGTATCAAAGAATTCCATAGTAATCCAAGAAGTTTATTAATAAACTCTTGCCTTTTTGAACAATATATGTATGTGAAGATAGATTTTCTTAATATATTTCAACCAAAACAATGGATTGAAGCATGCCAAATGCAGAAGCAGTTATGAAAATCCAGCTGTCTTCTATTAAACTTGACATGGAAGAGACTTGCAAAAAATATTTTAAAAAAGAGTCACTTTTTTTGTTTTGGACGATATAATTATTTTTATAAAAATATATTATTTCTGTTAACATGTAATGGGTTTAACATTGATGTTTTTAAATTAATTAATTTTAAAACTTCTCAATTTTAATGTATAAATATGATAACTATTCATGGGTAGAGCCGACATAAATAAACAAAAGCTCTTTAGGGTTTGCCCTAATTTTTAATAGACCAAAGGTCCTGAGACCAAAAAGTCTGAGAACCTACTGGTCAGTCTGGAACGCTTTCTCAGTTCCGTTAAAGGGAAGCTTTGGGTGTTTGTCAAGTTCTTTTCTCTCCAGAAGCCTAGCTTTTCAAGACTGTTGTCTCAGTTGAGCTTAACAAATCCTATTTGCTCCACAAAGCTGAAAAAAATTGTCTCAGTTTTACTCAGTCTTTGTCTTTCCTGAAAGCAGTAAATGCCTCAGACTTGACTGTGGGGAACCGCAGGGCAAATGCTTTGCAAAGAATATAAAACTACATGGGTTTACTTTGGGGGGGCTCTGCCCACAGGGCCTCCCTGGCTGCCGCGGATGAGAATATGTCTACCAAGACATGATCTGCTTGGGGAGGAAAGGTGGCCCATCTCTCAAAGAAGAAGGGCCAGGAACCTGTTCCTCAATGGGCTTTTACTGGGTTTAATTTGCATAGGAATGCAGGGCGTGTACGTAAAGCTCATTAATCATTATCAGGCAGAAATGATCAAATAATAGATAGCATTCAAAGAACTCAGGGTTTATTCTGAGTCAGGGTCAGATAGTTAAAGGACCATAAACCTTTGGGGAACAAACTCATTCCATGCAGGGACCCTTATCAGAAAATTGAGGGTATTAGCAAAGTAGGTTTCATAGGATTTTATGTAGTCTTTCTTAGGCCTGATGGCCCTAGGGAACCCACCCTTTCCAACACAGAGCCACCCACCTCCGGCATTGTTTCAGGCTTGAGACAGTGTTTCGGGCTTAAAAGTCAGGGATGGAAAGTAAGGCAGCCGAGAGATTAGGAGACTTCTTGCAGACAGAATGATTACTCAGGATATGTTAAAGCCGAGGGGTGAGGGTCCATCACCCCCTTTTTCTATAGCCCCCCAAGTCCTTCCCTGAGGGCCTCTTCATGACTGTGCCTGTCTTAGGTCGTCCTTCCCTTGAGGAATCTTACCCGTCATTGGCTAACCGGTTATGCACTGGGGGCCAAGCAGGGTGAAGTAAAGTGGGCAGAGGCAGTGCCCCTGCCAGGGAGATAAGCCTTGTCTCCTTAGTGGCTTATGGTCCCAAGGTCTCTCACTCAGCCTTAGCCATGGGGGGTTACAGCTTCTGAAACCAGGCAGGCGCTTCCCAACAGTTTACCATATGAAAATGATGACTCTCATCACATGGGTGTCACATGGGGTTTGACCATGGAACCAGTACTTCAGCGACGAGTAGAGCACCTTGTAGAGCTGCTGCTAAATTCTGGTGGTTCTACCTCTTCAGTCGTCTTTCCCCAAACAAGATACGGACCCGAATCCAACCAAGCACGGCACTGAGGTTTTCCTAGTGCACCAACTCTTCTCTGCATTGAAATGGGCATTTCCTGAGTCGCTGCTCAGAGCATTAAGTGGTTGAAGTGTACAAGCTACTTAGCTGGTGAGGTGCGAGCTGGGAACGTAAACACCATTAGAATACAAACTCTATTTGATGTGCCCCAGAACAGCAGTTCTCAGCCTTGATTATACTTTGGAAACCCCTAGGGGGCTATGAAAACACACCAGCACCCAGGCTCCACTCCCAGGGAGTTTGATTTAAATGCCTACATGTGGTCTGAACATCAGCATCCTCTAAAATCCTCACTGGATTTTAATGGGCTACCAGGGCGGAGAAGCATGGATGCAAACGCTAGAATTTTAAGTGGACTCTCCCACCTTTATTTGGTGAGTATTTATTGAGCAGCTCGTATATTCCAGGTGCTCATCAAGGTGCTGGGGATACAGCGGTGAACAAAACAAGGCACCTGCTCCTCTGAGGCTGGACCTGTAGGGGACAGAAAGGACCTACAAGTGGGAACACATACGCACGTAGTATCTCATTGGTGACAAGGGCCCTGAAGACAGGTCAGGGAGTGAAGAAAGTGAGTGTGGGTGACGGTGCTTGTGCAAGTGTGGCCTTTCCGAGGCCTCGGTGACAATGGGGCCTGAAGACCCAGAGCTGACGGACATCGGGAAGGGATCCCTGCAGCTCCTTGAGCAGGACCTTCCACTCAGGAGGAGGGCCAGGTCTGGGCTCTGAGGTGGGAGCATGCTTGGTGTGTTCTGGGAGCAAGAAGGAGACAATGGCCTGGTGGTGATGGGGAGCAAGACAGAGGGGGTGGGCTGAGAGGGGCCTTGGGAAGGACCTGGCAGTTCGTCCCAAGTGAGGCCCACGGGCATGGGGGCTGTGAGCGGAGCAGTTGCTCTCGGTCATGTGGTCGGACAGCGCACTTGGAAAGCGACTGTAGGAGTCCACCCGGCGGCGGCAGGAAGCTAGGAGGCTCTGGAGCCATCCAGGGAGAGGCTAAGGGGACCGAGACCAGGCGGGCCTGCCGGGAGTGGTAGGACGTGGCCTCGCCCAAGGTGGGTTGTGGGGGGGTGTTCGCAGAATTCCCTGGTGAATAGATTTGGGGAGGAGACATGGTGGGGAGTCAAAGACGAGCCCAGGGCTTTCTGCCACAGCACGCCAGCTTCTCACAACTGTTCTGGGAAAATACTTTCTCTGATCTGTGAGTGAGAAACAGAGGCCAAGTGGAGGGTAGGTGCGCGAGACCACAGGGCCGAGGAGGACAGCTACACCCACTCCCACCTGCTGGCCCTCCAGGCCCCGGGCCAGGCCCCCCAGGGCAAACATGTAAGTGCCGATCCTACGTTCTTGACGTTTGTCATCCAGCTGCGGAGTCAGGACCCAGAGGTAGACACTAAGTCTTCCCTGACGTAGTGCTAACTGCCACGCGCGAAGTGCTCCCCGAGTGGGAGGGGGCCCGGCGTGTGCGGGGGTCTGAGGACGGGGTGTGTGTGGTGCACTGGAGGGCCGGGGAAGGAAGAACGAGGTGAAAGGCAGATGCCAGGGAAGTGGCCTCAGGGGAGACAGTGACGGCAAGCACACGTCCTGTACAGACACCGAAGTACAAAGCCCTTTGGTGGGATCAGAAGGTTCCATTGCACGTGGTGGGGGGTGGGGAGGAGTCAAGAGTTGAACGTGAGGCTGAAAGGGTGACTTGGGCCCAGATTATGGGGACATGAAACGCCCAGCAAATAGTGAGTGAGCCCATAGCCTCTGAATGGAGATAATAGAGATTAGAAAAATATTATTGTGACTTCAAGGTGATAATTAAGCTTATTCGGAAAGCAATCATAAAATCTTCATTAGAACAGGTCAAGAATATAATTCTAATTTAATAACAGCCTGGATGAATCAGCTAGTCCTTGAAGAAGTTTCATAATCGGGAGAGCCTTTGAACTGGGTGAGTAATTATTGCCAATAAGAACAGAGATCCCTTTGAAAGAATAAGACATTAAAATAAGGCGTAAAAGCAGCCTGGAGGGGGGAGGACGGCAGAGCAGGAAGGGAGGGAGGTGTGGCAGCTGTGGAATCTGGAAAGATGATCAGGGAGGGCAGAGAATCTTGTTTCAAGTCCAACTCTGCCACTTACCTGGGACGTGACTGATGGGCCGCAAATCACTAAGTCCCCCTTTCCCTCCAGTGTACCCCTCTATTTCTAAAGTGCGAACAAGGACCATGCGCACCGGGGTGTGTGCGTGTCACTTTGTCTTATTGTGTTGGCACAGAAGTGTGTGAGAGCTTCAAGGAAAGGAGTGTGAGTTACCCCAAGTGCAAACCAAAGCTCTGCTCCCCCGGGTGCCACAGGTGTCTGTTCAGCGGCAGTGGCTGGGTGGGTGGAAGTGGGGATGGCCGGGAGCCCCCTCACTGCCTGGTCACTGGCCAGCACAGCTCTCCCCCGTCCCTCATGCTGCTCCCTCGTGGGGGCTGTGAGACGTGAGTGGGGTCTGTCCCCTGACCTTCCTGGTGAAGGCCGAGAGGTCGGCCGACGGCGGGCGAGGAGGGTTTTGGGGGTGCTCTGAGGTGCGCTTCCAGCTGGCCGGCCCCTGGATCTGCTTGCCAGGACTTAAACATCGTGTGTGTTTATGTCTGACGGACAGATGGTCTGCCTCTTCTCAGTCGCAGCCGCGAATCGCTGTTCTTAAGAACTCATATTCTTAAAACTCAGAGTGTAGTGATACTGTGAGAAGACGTGCTGTTCCCTTGCGTTTGTAAGAGAATAAAATTAAATACGTTTATTTAACAGGATGCCTTTAAATAAGTGAATTTGCCTAGATTCCATGTGAGGGATTTTACTTTGACACGAGGCACAGTGTCATGGTGTGCGGGTCGAAGATACTACAACGGATTACTAAGAAAGGAGTCTTGTCTGTTCAGGATGTACTGAACAAGCAAACTCGTAACGTTAGGAAGGCAGATTCCATTTGACTTACTCTAGTTTATTATGTTCGGTTTGTGGATCAGTGTAGGCGACCCTGTTCTTCTGACATAGATGGTGTACCGTGAAGTTGTGCTCTCACTGGAGCGTGACTGCAATCAGACCACATAATGCAGCCCAAGGTCACAGTCCATGTATATGGCATGCTGGACTACACGGGTCACACGGAAACGGTGTGGAGGCCGTCAGACCTCCCTGCCCCTGAATTTGGAGCAGGAAATTGAGCCTGCTCTCCACTCGCCAACGTTCTCCCAAACACAAGTTCACACAAAGGCGTCAGGTAAGCTCATGCTTCCCTGGAAGCTCCCACAGGTGGCCACAGACATCTCAAATTCTGTATCATAATTCCTGTTCCTTATCATCACCCCTGGTAGTAAAACAATAATTTTGTCCATAATCCACCTTTCTGTCTGCAAAAATGTGTTAATATTACCTGATTTATATTCTGAAGAAGCAAATAGGTCATGAGTGATACCAACCTATTTAAAATATTAAAATTATTCTCTTGACTTTATTTAATCCCAAGCATTTTATGATAAAAACTGTGATGGGTAGTTGTATATGTCAACTTGAAGTGTGTTTTTTGGATGAGATTACCATTTAAATGGATGAACTTTGAGTAAGCAGATTGCTCTCCCTACTGGGGGTGGGCCTCATCCAATCAGTTGAAGGTTGACTAGAACAAAGACTGGCTCTCCCGGCAAGAGAAAATTCTTTGGAAGGCTGCTTCAGACTTATCCGCATCCTTGACTCTCCTGGATTTCCAGCCTGGTGGCCTTTCAGTCTAGACCCTGGGGCACTAGGTGCTTTCAGAAAGCAGGGCAGGGTCCCTCTGGTCACAGTGAGGACACCTGGATGCCCCGTGGTGTCAGCTCTGATACCCACTGCGTGTCTGGGGTGGGCCACTCTCCTTGGGGTTTTCATCTGTGGCAGCGGATGAATGGCTGCCTGCTGTCTCGGGGACGAGTTGTGAGCGCTGACTAGGCAAAGCTCGTCAAGTACTCTGAAGTTGAGAGGTGTGGCGCCCACACCGCTTTATTGCTGTGTCTTACACTTGAGTATATTTTTCCTGAAAGACTCCACAGGAATTGATGCACCCTTTGTATTTTAGTGGCTGGTTTCTGTGGTGGATTTTATATCTCAATAAAGAGACTCTATGATGTTTTAAATTGTTTGGGATATTTTTCCTAGACATCAAAGACACGATTTCTAAAACCTCTAAACCAGTTTATTTTGGTTTCTTTTATAACATGTTAATGTGGCTACTCAGGGTCCGAGATATTAGGAAGGGAGGAGCAACAGCAGGTCATTTAGAGCATCTTGCACATAAGCCAGGACACCGCCCTTCGCGCAGGGACCCTACACCTTGGCCCACAGAGCCTGCTGGACCAACTGGGGGTGAAGGACAGCCCGCTCCTCAGTCTATTGCAGGAAATAATCCCTGACTTGAGGTGACAGGTCTGTTATCATCCACCCTTGGCCCTGTAGTTTTTTCTAAATGACGATGAACTTCCTTCCTTGTAACAGAACCCAAGGTGTAGCTGAGATGCATGGAAAAGCAGAGATCCAAGACCTTTAAGCACATATGCCCATTTTTTTTTATTTTTCCAAATAGAGTTTAACAATTTGAAACTATACACATTTGGCAACCTTTGCTTTCCAGATGCATATTAATTCTTCCACTTCCTCTGAAAGGGTGCCCATGAAAAGAAGAGGGAGCTAAACAAATGCCCCCCCCTCTGTGTGATGATGAAGGCAGGTGGGGGTGACAACATTGGCCAAACCGTTCCCAGATCCCCACACTTAGTGGGGCGAGAGTCAGTGAAACTCTCTAACCCTGAGTAGAGCCGGAGCCCACCCTGCAGCTCATACTGCTGCTTCCCCATGCGCCTGTTGTTCTTTTCCGGCACTATGAGTTCGAGTTACTTGTGTTCCTGATGTTGGAAAATTTGTCACAAGAAAGACTTAGTAGGGTCAACAGACAGGCATTCATAAAAATAGTAACCATAAAACCATGCCTCTGGATGTTGACTTGGCCCCATGGGAAGGCAGAACGTCATCTGAGAGGGTTTGTTCTTTGGCTGAATTATTGCAAAACGGTGCTAATGACACATCACCGTATTCGTCACTGAAGACTGGTTCCATTGAAAGTGAAAGGTGCAGAAGACATAATGTCACATTTCTGCATGATAGAGCATCGAAAGGGAAAGTTATTTGGTGGATGACGGCATCTGGGATCTGGACTGTCTCAACCGGCCGTGATGGTGGGCTAAACCCAAGGAGAGGAAATTAGCGGGGGCCCCTGGGGGGGTCTGCGCTGAGGGTCAGACAGCCAACCACACAGACCTGAAACCCAACGACCTGTTTAAGTTGAAATTCGCCGGGTGACAGGACTTGGTTGGCTGGGAACTCAGTGCCGGTCTGTGTGGCTGGAGCTGGTGCTTCACAGATTGCATAGCTAGGCTCGCACTAGCAGATGTAATGGTGTAATTCACTCACTTGCTTTTTCATGCGTCAGTCAGCAGTGCGGGGGAGTGGCAGAGATTAGGGGAGGGGTAAGTGCCCAGTCGGACCGCAGGGTCAGCACCTAGCGTGAGCCAGTCATGCTGTTGTAGGAACTCAGGGTCTGTATTCCAGATCTCCACTTTTCCTAAAGGAGAATCTAGAAGTTTAGATTTTAATAGAAAAACATTCAAATTTTGCAAACACCCTGAAAAAAAGTGTAGGATGTAGGCTCTGTCTAGCCACTGGGCCTCCCCTCGTGACCTCTGCACGGGACATATTGTCTGGACCGAGGAGAGAGATGTGGGCCGAACACAGAGATCAGTCTCTGTCATCGTACAGGGCACCCCCGAGGTGGCAGCTGGCTCAGCGGAAGTGAGCACCACCACCAGGCCGTGGGTACAGAGGCGGCGGCCCAAGTCTGAGCCCCGCTGTATTTTCGCCTACCCGCGTACTTTTTAGAGTTGACGTTAAGTTATCTGTTGACGTTTAGCTACACCTCTTTGCATCACTTTCTCAGTGGCTGCTCTACGGACTCACATTCACATGGATGACTTTTCAGTCCGCTCACAGTAACTGCCGTCCCCCTTCACGTGGAGTAGACAGACTTCACTACCGTGCAGGCCCACTTCCCCGTCCCCCGTCCACTGCGCTGTGTTGTCATACGTGCCATTTCCTGCATGCCTTGTAAACCTCGTCATACCGGCCATCATTTTTGGCTTAAACTGTCTTTCGTTACCTACTGTTTACTATTTCAAGTGTTCCTCGTTCTTTCCTGAAGGTTCAGTTTGCATCAAGCCTCGATTCCCATCAGTCTGGAGCCCTCTTAAAACATCTTGCAGTGTAAGTCTGCTGGAAATAAATTGTCTTAGCTTTTATTACATATTTTGCCTTCATTCTTTTTTAATTGAATTATCGGGGTGACATTGTTTAGTAAGATTATGTAGGTTTCAAGTGTACATTTCTGTGACACATGATCTGTGTATTGTACTGTGTGTCCATCACCCAAGGTCAAATCACCTTCCGTCACCATATATTTGACCTTTACAATCCACCGCCCACTCCCCCGCCCCCCGCCCCCGACACCTTCCCTCTGGTAACCATCATACTGTTGTCCGCGTCTGAGAACTCTTGTTTGTTTTTCTTGTTTGTTCCTTTGCTGCTTCCACAACTAGTCTCCTTGATTGGATGGAGCTGCGGTACATACCTACAATGGAATGCTACTCAACTAGAAGAAAAGTGCTGTTTGCAACAGTACGGAAGGACCGTGAGAATGTCGTACTAAGGGAAATAAGTAAGGCGGAAAGTAGTTGCCTTCATTCTTGAAGATTATTTTCATTATATATAGAATTCTAGTTTGAAAGTTTTTCTCTTCTTTTACTTCAGCGATATTAACCCATTGCCTTCTGGCTTTCATGGCTTCTGATGAGAAGTTAGCAGTTATTTATATTGTTGTTCTCCCTGTATCTAAGGCCATCTTTCTCTGGCTGATTTAAGGATTTTACTCTTTGTTAGCTTTAGTTTCCCTTAAATTCATTATGATGGGCCTTAAGATGGTTTTCTTTGATCTTAATTGAGTTGCGGAACTTCTTGAATTTGTGAGTGTCTTTCACTAAATTTGGGGACTTTTCAGGTGTTGCTACTTCGAATGTTTTTGTGCTCTACTGTCCCTCCATTGTCCTTGTTGGACTCAACCACCTGTGTGTTAGGATGTTTGATAAAACCGTGCTGGTCTTTCTTCAACTTCACGGTTTATTCCTGTATCATCTCCTAGTGGTCTGTCATCCAGGTAAGTTTTTATTTTAGGTGTCGTATGTTTCAGTTCTAGATTTTCTATTTTGTCATTGCTGTACTTTCTATTTAGTCCTTTCTTGTTTATTAAACATGCATTTTCTTTGTATTTTGCATCTCTACTTTGAAATCCTGACCTGCTAATTGCAATGTTTGGGTCATTTGAATCTTTTCTCTTGGGTTTGTGTCCTATTTTATTGTTTGTTTGTATGTTTAGTAAATTTGCCGTGTGTGTCTAGAAATCTGGACACTGTGAATGATACATTTTAGGGATATTGGATTCTGTTTTATTCCTCCAAAGAGTATTGGTTGTTTTGGTTCAAGCAAGCAGCTCCCTTGTTAGGATGGAATTCCAATTTCGTCATCCCTGTGATGGGCAGCCTCTGAAATCTATGTTTCCTTCCTTTAACCTCAGCTGCAGGGGTTGGAGTCTGCCCTTGTACACATAGTTTAAGTCTCAGCCGGAGATTTGTCAGGGTTTATACACAGAATTTCACACATAGGTCTCTGTGTGTCTCCTCTCTTGTTCGATCTCCCCAAAATGTGTCTTCTCATTCTTCAAGCTTGTAAGAATGTCGATTTCTATCCAAGTGTTCCTTTCCCAGTGTGGCCTGGACTGGGACCTGCTTACTGACAAAAAACTGTAAAAAGCAAAAGGAAAAAAGCCCATCACTGCTATTTCCTTCTCCCAAGTATCTACTGTCTCTCTCCAGTGTCTTCGGTGACATTCAGTAATTGATCTTTAGATTGTGTCAATAGTTGGTAGTTGTTACTTGTGATAGAGTTCTCCTGAAAGGAGCTATCTGCTCCGCTCTTACCAAAAGCAGAAAGTCTGGACAAGCAGAACGTGATGTTGGTGGGAACGCCTCAGTTCAGGGCCTCTCGGCCCCCTGACCACGCTGGGCCGACAGGTCACAGTGGCCGCCCGGTCTTGGGCTCCTTCTCTCTGCGGCCCAAACCGCCAGACACACTGCGGCCTGTTTATAATCTCTCCATGGAACTGGCAGCTCACAAACCACGAGCTCGCAACCAAGACCTCCCACCTCCAGAGCGGTTCGCCCCAGATCCACTCTCTACACTGCCGTGAAGCTGATCCACACAGAAACAAATGATATTCGCCCAATTCCCCGCTCAGAACTTCTTTCCTGGCTGCTGATTTACCTACAGAAGAACACCCGCATTTCTTAGCAGAGCTTATGGGACCCTAGGAATCTGAACATTCTGCTTCCTCTTTAGTCGCCTTCTCACCCCGTTCCTACCTCCCCCCCACCGAGCACGCTGAGTTCTAAGGACAGGAGGTCTTGCTGACTCGGGAGGGTCACCTGCATCGTCAACCTCTCCGCACTTGCATCACCTTGCCTGCTCTGTTTTTCTCTTTAGACCCTTGAAATTATATTTGGTGATTATATGATAGACTCATTATATTATGGACATTATACGGTTTATTGACATAAAAGAGATCACATTGTATTTGTTTGTCATTTTTATTAATGTTAGCGTGTGCCTGCCACAATGAAATGTAGGCCTCATGAGGTCGTGACTTGGTCTGGTTCACAGCAGTGTCCCAACCGTCCAGAACAGCGCCTGGGCCACGGCAGCCCCTTCAATAAAGACTCGCTGGGTAAATGTTGTCACTGGCCATAGTTTCCTCGCGTCCCAGCTTGGCCTGGCAAAGGCGTATGAGAACCCAGCTCAGCTGTTACCTGCCCTTTGGAGCCTCCTCTCAACATCCCCTCACTTGCATAGAACAAGGTTGAAGTCTTCGTCTGTTTCTGTGTAGAGCTCACCTTCCTTAGCCCTGTGCCTGTCTCCATGAGCCCCGCTGCTCCGTGGCATTAAGGCCATATCACTCGTGAATCACCTTGTCACCTCACCCATCACACCTGCTTGCTGCACAAGTCTTCACTTTCTTCAGAGAGGCCGCCCTCCAGGCTTGGGTCCCCATCTGGAGAAAAGCCCTTTTGTTTCCCTCAAGCCCATAAATAAGGTCTAAGACAGACTTGATTATACCAAATTCTGGATACGTCACACTTATAATTAAATCTGGTTCTTTAGCGCCTTGGGAAAACTGATAATAGTTCGTTAATTGTTCTACAGTCTTAAACACGAATTGGGAACTTACAGGAAAACCCGCGAGTTGGTTTTAGGGCCCAATCCAAAGTTTTCTTTTGGATTTATTGTTTTCTAATGTTTGCAAGCCTCTGCAGGATTCAAACTTCAGGCTATTTTTCATATTGGATTTGTGGTCAAATCTTAATGGATGACTTTAGGTTTAATTAAGTACTCATTCAGTAGACAAGCATAATCACATCATTTGGGGAACAAGCTGCTTTCGACCTGAATCTACAAAGAATTGGAGTGAGTAACATAGCGAGAGGTAAATTAACCCAAAGCAAAAATGGTCATACAATAACGTTTCCACACCTATCATTCAGGAAAAATGTGTGTAAGTGTGTGTTGAAAATCTGTAAGTCTATAGTTACATTATTACCATCATAAAAGAAGGTGAGATCTAGCCGGTTCGTAGTCTCTTCTGAAATATCTTTTTAGGAAATGAAAATAGAGGGGTAGCAGGAACTGTAAAAAGGAAAGAACACTTTTTTACCCTACTAATCCGTTTTCTACCTCTTGGTAAGCCCCAGCACCCTGGGCTGTGGGGTGCTCTGTGCCCACGAGAACGGATGCATGCTCACCTCCCCAGTCTCTCTGGTAGTAGAAGGGCTTTTCGAACATGTGTGCATGTGTTTGGGCGCACAACAATGCACACAGAAATCACGAACGGCCCCTGAAATGAAATACGGGGGTCACGTGAGCATTTTGCAGCCTTTAACTTAGACACTGAGGCTGCGTGCCCAGCTATGACACATAGCGCATGTTTATAAAGGCAATTTAATTTCAGTTGTTGGTATCAGTTACCATCATTCCAGATTCAAAACCACCAGCCCCGAGCCTTCTCTGATTCCTTGCGGCTCTAAGAGCTGCGCCAGGCGTTTGGCCCTGGGACGCGCACCCCCTCGTATTGTTCCTGGGCCGTCCATTTAAACAGGCCCTTTCTCTTCATTTTATTACAAATTTTTGAATCCAGGGATCACGTCTGATATTTCTCTGAATCCTCATTAACGTCTAGCCCAGAAGCCTGTCCTTGCAAATGTTCCAAAAAAAAAAAAAAAAGCTGTTGATCAATTCAAAATGGATTTTCAATTTTGTGAAAAATATTTTTAGAGTAAAGGAAATGCTCACTTTTGTGTTTAGAAAATAAGGTGGATTTTTTAAAAATGGACCTGGGGTGAATGCCTAAGGGCTACAGATTTCCACATCAGCCAATGTAATTTCGATATAAAATCCCAAACCGATTCACCAGAAAAACCAAGAGACCAAATGGAGAGAATGTGAACAACTGACAAGTTTCCACTTCTTCAAAGTCTGTTTCCACCGTAATCAATGGAAAAAAACAGTTGTTAGTCTTCTTTGAGAGGAGGCCTGTGTGTGCTCCCTCCTCTCCTCCCCTTCCCCGCCCCCGCCCCCTTCTGAAACTGAGTCAGACCAGGCCATACTTCCAGTTACAAGTTGGCATTGGAGCCAAGCAGCTGTTCCGAAATGTCCAAGAGGACAGCAAATGGTGCTGATGCAGTGACTCACTTGGGACAGGCACGGCGGGTCAGCTGAAACCACTCTTCGCCGTAAAGAGGGTTTCGTCCCTTTGGACCCGCGCCCAAGAATATGAGCCGAGCTTGATAACAGCATCATGCCTCCTCGTTGCCACTGGTTGACTGCTGTTCTCAGTTTTCACAGTTTTTTTGAAGGTGGATTTTTTTCTAACGCAGTCACGGACAGTGATGGGAAGAACAGGCTGAGCAGCTGTTGACTGTTTGAAATAACAGAGGGGAGGCTCGCTTTCTGGAACTGCTCAACACGGGCTGTCTCGCAAGCTTTGATGGCGACTTTCACACACACAACCATGGGTCAGAAGCAGGAAGCTGAGCGCCCCTCACGCCAGGAAGCTGAGCTCGGCAAGTGGAAGATTTGGGGGATTTCAGAAAGGCTTTGTTCATCTAGGAACACTTTTCTACAGAATTGTGTGCTATTTTTAAATTTGCTCAGCCAAGCCACAGAGAAAACAAAGCAAAGCCATTCAAACCCCAGCATGTGAGAAACAGAGCAAACTCACATTTTGTGAGTTTATACAACACTTTCCTCAACGCAGAAGGGAGTGTATGCAAATATGATAAAAATTGCCATGTGTTTTTGCAATACAAAATATATGAAAGGTTAATAAGGACACTTTTGGAGGAAAAAAACCATAATTACCTAAAATGACATACACTGGACACAAAACCTATTATTCTTTTTGTTTGTTCTCCAAATTATTGTTTTTAAACCCCCTGAAGGCAGATATCTTAGCTCTGTTTCTTGCAGGTAGAGATGCTAACAAGTGAGGACTGGTAATGACTGGCACTCAGGGTCACCAGACAGAACGCCACTTCCCTAAACTTCCGGCCTGAGGTCACAGTTTCCACACACAGACCAGGTCTCATTTAAACTGCGCTTATTTGGTAGAAAAATCTGATCTGGTGACTTGTGTTCACAGTAATCAAGTTCCTATTTGATTGGACCCGAAAGCTCATTCTAAGAGTTTCAGACCGGGATGCAGACCAAACAAAAACTGATTTAACTTCCTTTCCCACGAGGAGAACCTTTTGCCTTAAGCAGGGCGTGGTAAAATAGACAACTGTTTAACCACCAGGGTAGTTGGCTCGGTGCTTTGCTGCACCAAACAATTTTAAAGGGCATAGTTTTAAGAGCATCTAACAATTTTTCTTTCAGCTCACCTGCTTTTAGAATGTCCTGCGCTCAAGGAGTCATGCACTCTATCGTAACAGAGGACTGTGTGCTGGGGTGGCTCCCAAGGGCGGAGACAGCATTGGCGCTGCCTGCCTACTGTCTACCTCATGGTACATGCTTCATAAATATTGGTTGAATTAATTAATTTTGCCCACAGGAATGGGAGAGGTGACAGGGAGTGTCACCGTGTCTTGGCAGAAGAACAGATTAGTCATTAGGATCGAGTCGAAGTGAGGATGGGATGGAGCATGATTTGAATCAAAACGGTCGCAGCCCTTAGAAGGGAGGCTGCCAGGGGGGTTGGGGAGGGAGATAGCTGTGTGAGTAGGTCTGGGCGGCTAGGCTGGACCAACACACGTGGACTCGCGGCCACACGGGTGGAACAGTGAAACCGAAAGAGGGCGTCGGGGCTTCACCGGGCAACGGGAGAGGATGAGACTAGGATGAGGGGCGGAAACAGACTGGTGTGCAGAAGTCGACCCTTGGTTTCCGTTGCTGCTGCCCTATTGTCATTCCCCATCTGGGGTCTGGGTGTCCTTTTTCCTCACTCTCCTTCATCCTCATGTGAGCTGGGCTGACCAGGAGAGATAGCTGGTCAGAGGTTAGCAACGCACCCACACGCCTTGTTCCACTGTGATCCGCGGATCTTAGAGACTCATTGCTGACAACCCATCATTTTACGATTGTGATGGATGGGGGATGGCGTGGCTCATTTCGGGTGGATAAGAACTGCTTCATGTAGATACGCAGATATATTTCTTATCTTAAAAATCAGTTCTGTTCTTCTATATATCTACAATAGGAGATATACGAGCATAATAATACGTATACGTATGAGATGAGCTCTATGTTTATGTTATATGTATATAGAGAAAGAGAGAGAAAAATAGAACTTATTTTTAAAAAGATGAAATAAACTGGTGAAGTTTTTACCTTATAACTATTCTGCACATAATTTCACTTTTTCTTCAGGCATTTTTTTAATTGCTACTGTTGGATATATGCCCTTTAAGATATTCTAATATTTTGATAATTTAATCTGAAATGATACCTGTTTTAATTCTCCTCAGTAGCAACCACACTCCACTACTCATCACGATAGCAGAGGCACTCGGTGGGTCTTTTTGGTGTTGTCAGGTTGCTGAGAAATCCCAGTTCTATCCTAATGTGTAGAGAGGCATCTCTTGATGGATAGATGAGAGATAGACAGACAGACAGACACACATACACACACTGGCACACACATACACGATTACTAAAAACATAAAAAATGACCCCGCTGTAGAGGATATTTATGATATCAGTATGTTTATAATGTTTGAAGAGCTGAAACCAGTCCTATAGCCCCTTCCATCTTGTTTTATTACCTATTCCACAGAGAACGGGACCGGAACCTCCTGCAGGAGAATCAGCCTGGTATTTGTCACATCTATATCAGGTATCTAAACTCATGTTTGTTCACAGCCGTTTCCCCACTGCACTTCCTGTGTTTGGTCATGCAAACAAGCAGAACATTGTGTCATCCAGCGGGTGACGGTCCTTACGAAAGCCAGGGAGTACCGAAAGCTGGAACTGGAGGTGATGGGACTTATTAATAAAGGGGAAAAAATGTCTGAGCACCACTCCCTAATCTGGAGTGCCTGCTCATCTCCAGGGATGAGGTCATTCGGCCGCCAGGGCACACAGCTCCGTCCCAGGCATCTGCCACTGCAAGGGTGCCCCGCGCTTGCTGCTCGGTCTTGTCTGAGACGCCGTGAGAATATTAAGCTATTTGTGAACTGACTTTTGAGACGTTTGGAATATGCTGGAAGAGAGCTCCTTTCCAGTTCAAGAAGCCAAGGAAATTATACAATTTGTCAACTGAAAAGGGGAGATAATCCAATCTGATTTCAAGGTGTTATTTCTGAAACTGTTTATTCCCAAAATGTGGCCTTGCAGCTGTCAGGAGTATTTTAAAGACCTCAAAACGAGTTGGGAGGGAAGAGGGCAAAGAAGTTCACCCAAAGCTTGAGGCCACGTAGAGTGTCACTGGGGGGGAATACGCCACATATTTTACATTTTGTGTTTGGACAGGGTCTTGCAGGCTATGGTGGTTAGTTCGGAATCTAGTCGTCATTTATTCCCAATACCAGCTTCATCTCTCAGCACCATGCCTCACTTGTACCAGGAAAACATTTAAAACGAGGTTCTTGCTGCCTTTGTGAAAGACTGCTACAGATTTGTCTGATAAGGTAAAATGTTAATTTTTTATAAAGCTGATCCATTCAATTGATTATTATTATTATAGCCAGGCATCTTTGGGTTAGAGCTTTCCTGAACGCTGGTGAAAATTGAGGTCATGTGTCTCAAATCTGGAACTCCCCAGGGCTCGGACCCCCGCATGAGAACATGATGGAGCAAGAAAACCCCACGGGCTCAGCTGGGCAGCAACTGAGCGTTACTGCGTCAACCAGAGTCATGGAATTAAGCCCCAGCAGAAGTCAGGGCTTAGCTGGCCTGCTTCGAATGCGCACATCGACACTGATTACACCAGTAAAGGGAAGCCAGCGGTGAGGCTCTGGTTTGAGAATCAGGCTGTCATTCACTAGCTGTGATTTGGGGCAGCCCTATCCATATTTGAATCCTGGCTTCATTTTCTAGGACAGTCGCGCTCAGAGTGGGTGACTAGGGACGTCACAATTGCCTGAGGGTCAGGCTAAAGCAAGGACTGTTGGGCCTCAGTCCCGGCATCTGACTCCATAAGGCCCAGGTGGGGGCCAGCAGTTTGCATTTCTAGCAAGTTCTCTGGTGATGCTGACGCTGCCAGGGGAGTGAGCGCGCTTTGCAAACCCAACCTGGGGCAACTGACTTAATCTGAGAATCCTGTCCAGCATCTTGTGTTGTGATTTGGGCAAAATCCATCGTCAGTGACGATGATGATGATTGAACATTCTGTCCCTTCGATTGCTATATGTTTATAGACACAAACTGGCTTCACACGGAGAAACCTGTATCAAACATACTAGTACATACAACTAACCAACAGTACTGAATACACAGGCTTGGGAAATAACGCTGTGCCCTGTGGGTTTTTAATAAGAGCATGTTGCCATTACAAAACCTCGTTGGGAACCAGGCCCCTTTGAAAGCTGTGGAAGTACACTTGGGATTGCGATAGACCTTCCCGCACAGAGATGCTTGCACACGGGTGTACGTGAACCTGTGCTGATGTAACGGCTGCTTTGGATGCCCAGGAGAAGGGTGCTGGTGTGCGAGCTGCCCAAGTCAGAGGGGCGCTGGGCTGTGCGTGAGGCGCTCAGCTGTGCCCTTTCCTATCGTTTCCATTATGCAAAACGATGTCCATTCCCTCTGAGGACTCACCTCAAACTGGGGCAGAATGAAAAAGAATCCTGTTGCGGAGTCATGCACTCCATGTCTCAGGGCCAGCTCAGGCCACTGACACAGCAGCTAGGACCTCGGGCAAGCCGCCGACCCTCTCTGAGACCTCGAGTGCTTCCCTAAATACAGCAGATATTGTCCGATCCCCTCTGGAATGGATGGTGCCAGTTATCTTAGGAGATAAACACATCGCACAGTCTTAACAGTAGGGGCTTCTTTCTCACCCATTCTCTGTAACAGGTGCCTCTCACGTGGCCGCTAAAACGTCACGGGCCGCTTTCCTGTCGTTGCACTCCCAGGAAGTCAGATTCTGTGGCCACACGTGCTCTCTTTTCCGTAGGTCCCAAGCGTGTTCATGTTGATGCTTTGCCGCTTCTACCTGGACCAGAAGGGATCATGTTCACTCTTACCTGGGGCATCGGCATGCTGTGCTTCATCTTCAGGCCTTCGCACATGCTACCCCCTGCCCCGGGACACTTTCCTTCCTCCTCTGCCTCCTTTCCAGCAGCCCCCTCCCTCGGCGCCTCTCCTCAGACTTCGCAAGCTGACTCTGTGCAATCCTCCCGGTTACAGCTGAGATTCATGCCCCCTGAGAAGCCAGGGTTGGGCTCATGCTGCGCACCTGTGTGGCCGAACTCCTAGGCACGCTGGCTTGGGAAACAGACACCCACGTGCTTGCATCCTGGTTCTCTCGCTTAGTGACTGTGGTCGAGCAAGTTTCTGTGCTGAACCCCAAGTCCTTAATCCATAGAGTGAGGATAGGAAATGGCTACCTTACTGGGCTAGGATGGGGTTTGAATAAAAAAGTACACAGCACGTGGCCCTGTGGTCGTACATGGTGGCTTCTCTGGTGACCAATTCATTGTCATTGGTAATAAAACAGTCTTTCTCAAATGTCAGGCATCTACAGTAACTGTTGGAAAGCCGGCAACAGGCAAATTATGGTTGAAGCCTTGGATATGATGTTGACCAAATAGGGTTTCACAGGCTTTATGTCCACGATTTCCCACCCTCCCACACTGCAGAGTCCCTTCGGGAGGTAAATCCTTCCCTTCCCCCAGCTGCCCTGGGGCAAGGCCTCGCCTCTGGTACCTGAGAAGGCTCCCGTTCCTTGTCACGGGTGCGGGGGACGGGGAGCCCTGCATAGGGTGGCCCACAGGCAGGGAGAGCGGAGCCATCCTTGGAGGGAGGCTGACTTGCAACTTGGCGAGCGCACCTCGCGCCCTTTGTTCGGGCATGCACCTCGGTGGTGCTTCGAGAGAAGCTGGGGTTTGGGGGAAACAGGCCACGACCCGTCCTGTGCACAGACCCAGCTGGATCTCCAGGAAAACATGGGAATGGCTGACCTGGTGTGCACTTGTGAGTGGTCAGAGTTTCCAAGTGGCCACCTCAGCCGTAAAAGTGTGGCCGGTGTGAGGCCAGAGGTGCTTATGGAGAGAAACCAGCCACAGATGACGTGCGCACGGAGCCTAGAGACTCGCGTGGTTGGCCACGGTTAGTGTGAGCTCCCGTTCAATGTGGAGGGTTGTCGGCCGAGTACAACAGCATTCTGTTTCGGTGTGATCGATGCTGAGCCGCTGTTTCTGAGCGTAATTACCCAACAGGTCCAGCAGCTTGTTAGCCAGGTCCTAGTTCTTAATGGTAAAGTTGACGGCTCACCTCAGTGGAGGGTCAGTGTCGTCTTATTCGTTATGACATCTCACAGCTGCGTCAGATTAGTTAAGTATGTCTTATCTGCCGATGACACGTGACTTAATGCTAAATAGTCTCTCAGGTGGCAATTCAGTCCACCGGGAATTGGCAGCAGTGTTAGAATACTGGGTTTGGGCCCTGACCGGCGTGGCTCAGTGGGTTGGGCACCAACCTGCAAAGCGAAGGGTCAAAGGTTCAATCCCTGCTCAGGGCACATGCCTTGGTTGCAGACTCAGTCCCTGGTTGGGGTGTGTAGAAGAGGCAACTGACTGATGTTTCTCTCTCCCATTGATGTTTCTTTCCCTCTGTCTTAAAGATAAGATACAGGGTTTGGGGCTGCATTTGAAGCATTAAAGTGACCCATGGAGTGCCCAGAGCGAATGGGGGCTGGTGAAGACTGTGAGGGGCCGAACGTCCTCCTGCGCTTTTGCTCCTGAGCACTTTGCAGCGTCTGGCACCATCGATCAGCGGTGCAACAAAGTCTCACTTTAACATGTTTATTCCCCCCGTTCACTCTCCAAGGTCCGTGCATCATCATAGACGGTGGTGAAGTGTGAAGGTCAGACGTGGGAGGAGAAGTCAATGCAAACAAACGTGTACCTTTTAAGAAGAGACATGAAACATCTTATAAAATATTTATTTTAATTTTGGTAAACCAAGAAGGCTTCTGCTTCCCCACATAGTCATTCCGACCCCTTGGCAATAGGCTGAATCATATGCCTAGCCTTCTCAAGTGCTGTCACAGAAGCAGATGAGGACAGAAGTGAATTGCCACCAGGCATTTTCCTTCCTCTCTCTGTGCGTCTATACCTGGGGAAGGCCTCTAGGGAAACGCCACTGCCCATCCCGATAATGACCAATCCTGGCAGTTGAGACCTGTAGAACTAAGTTGGCGGAGGAGTTCCTGATTCCCCCATCCCAACAGGGCAGTCGGCACCCACTGAGGACCCAGAGATTCTGGTCACCCTGGAGATGAGTGTGCAGGATGGCAGGAGAAACACGTGCCACCATGGGGTCAGGCAGGTGGCTCGGGAGGGAGTGTATCGGTTGTCCTGCACACACCCGCAGCTCAGCAGCTAAGTGTTTTCCGTGAACTGAGGTCAGAGCCTAGCCTGGGCCTGCCAGAAGCCTATTTGAGAAATTTCCGAGATTGTCGTTTTCTAAAATCCAGGCTCTTGTAGTCAGATGGGGTTCAAGTCAACTGTCCTTTGAATGGTTCTGTCCCCTCACCTCTGTTCTTTTTATTCTACTTATTTCTCCCGGGCAACCTCAGCTCAGGTCGCTAACTTCCCTCCCCTTAAAATGCTTAAACCCCGGGACTTAGATGTCCACGGTCACTCCATGTAACTAAAAGGCCTGCTGGGGGTCAGAGTCCCTGTGGACGAGCCTGAGGCAGCCCAGCCAGTGCCCAGCATGGGAAGGAGCCCAGGGCAGATAAGCATAGCTGCCCGCCTGAATCCCTGCTGACCACAAAGGGATGGCCACCTCCAGCCCATGCCAGGAGAGCCGCCCGGCTGGGCCAAGACTGGCGAGCGGGGCCAGGGCCTGCTCTTC
The DNA here is from genome assembly GCF_022682495.2 of Desmodus rotundus. Lineage (NCBI taxonomy): Eukaryota > Metazoa > Chordata > Mammalia > Chiroptera > Phyllostomidae > Desmodus > Desmodus rotundus. The sequence goes on along the minus strand of NC_071388.1, from coordinate 3,626,280 downwards.
TCAGCCATGGAGGTTCAGAGTGTCAGGCAGCAGTCGCTAGCCGATACACCGACAAAGAGCCAGCGTTAACTGTTGTTATGAATTATTGTTCATGTAGAGAGTTACCATCCAGGACGCATTTTCCCTCTCTTTCAGAAGGGTCTGTCCGTTTCACTTATCGCCTTGGCCTTGATGCTGTTTGTATACCACTCGTATGCCACGCACTGTGTCGTAGAACTCGGGCCACAGGCGCTGGAGCCAGGCTGCGTGGGGAGGGGTCCCTACTCCACCGTTTGTTAGCATGTGACCTTGCCGAGCTCTTCATCTCTCTGAGTTTCAGTTTTCTGGTCAGTAAGGTGGGGGTAATGATGCTATGACTACTTTCTGGAATTGGTGAAGAATCCATTGAATGGAGGTCTACAAACTTCCAGGCAGGTACCCTGCTCTCAGTGAGTGGGGAAAGGGGAGGAGGAGAATTTGCTCCTCCCACGGAGGCAGTTGACTTCCTGGCAGAGGCTCTCTGGTCTCTCGTCTCTGTGTCGCTGTATTTGACACAGTGTCTGGTACCCAGCAGGTTCCAAAAAACAGCTGACATTCATCTTGAATGAATCACCACGTCCATTCAGTCAGGTCCGGCTTGTCAAGAAAGATATAGGCACTGTGGAAAACAGTATGGAATTTCCTCAGAAAACTAAAAATGGAACTGCCCTTTGGCCCAGCAATTACACTGCTGGGATTATGCCCTAAGAACCCTGAAACACCAATCCAAAAGAACCTATGCACCCCAATGTTCACAGCAGCACAACTTACAATAGCCACGTACTGGAAGCAACCTAAGTGCCCATCAGCAAAAGAGTGGATCAAAAAACTATGGTATATTTACACAATGGAATTCTATGCAGCAGAGAGAAAGAAGGAGATCCTACCCTTTGTGACAGCATGGATGGAACTGGAGAGCATTATGCTAAGTGAAATAAGCCAGGCAATGAGGGACAAATACCATATGATCTCACCTTTAACTGGAACATAATCAACAAAAGAAAAAAGCAAACAAAATATAACCAGAGACATTGAAGTTAAAAACAATCTAACAATAGTCGGAGGGGAGTGGGGAGGGGAGAGTGGGGAGAGGGGTTTACAGGAACTACTATAAAGGACACATGGACAAAATCAAGGGGGAGGGTAGAGGCAGGGGAGGGAGGTGGGTTTGGCTGGGGTGGGGTGGAAGGATGGGGAGAAAATGCAGACAACTGTAATTGAATAACAATAAAAATTTAAAAAAAAGAAAGATACAGGAGTTCCTGTTTGTTTTGTGTTTATAAACCTCAAGGGAAACCCACTGGAGAGTGGCCACCGTATTGCTACACGTGTTTGCTCCAGGTGAAGGATGAGTTTTCTGTTGCCACTGTAATGAACGACCACAGACTCAGCGGCCCAACACGGCTCACACTCGTATCTCACGGCCCCGCCAGTCAGAGGGCTGATGCTGGGCCTCCTGGGCTGAAATCAGGGCACCGATGGGGCTGCACTTAGTCACTCCTTTCTCCCATGTCTCCGCCTTTTCTGGGCTCTGGGGGTCCCTGGCATCCCTCAGCTGGTGTCTCTCGGACCATCCACTCTCCTTTCATCCATCTCCTGCCATGGCTGGGAAAGCTATCTGCTGTCAATGGCTCATTGATTGGGTGGCACCCAGCTCTCTTATCCGGGATCATGTCTTCATCCCTTGGTCTTGTACTTCATGACATCTACAGAGTTTCTTTTGCCACAGTCAAGGTGACACGTTTACCTGTTCACAGGTCCTAGAGATTAGGATGAGGAAATGTTGGATAGGCCTTTGTTCGGCCTGCCGCAAGAGATGGCAACAGCGGTCAGGTCTCCAAGGACAACCTCAGAATCGCCAGGGAAGCAGCCAGAAGAACTCTCGAAGACCATTTTGTCCGACCACTCTGGGGCCTGCTCACACTCATACACCATGCGTGGGGCACCTCAGAGTGGGGTGGCCGAGCAGGACCACTGGGAATGGGAGCGGTAATTCAGAGGAGGCTCGTCCAGCCTCCAATGGCGTGCTCCTAAGCTTCAGTTTTGAATCTGTGGTTCTCAAAATAAGCTTTTGTGTGTGTGTGTGACTAATTGAAATGAAAGAAACTTCATTTAATAATTCCCGTGAAACTCTGCCTCGCTGGGGGAAAGATCAGTTCAATCAGGTGCCATCCAGAGCGCTGGTTCTCAAACTCTGTTCCAAGAAAGTACTTCAGGGTTTTTATACCTCATTAAATGTTCATGTAGAAGTAGTTCAAACACTTCGAACTCAGTAGTGAACATGAGCACTCAGGTATCTTATGTGCTGAACTCTGGTACAGTTACTATTACTTACTCTGTGATGTTCCCAGTCCGGGGCTGACCTCACACAAGCATCTCTAGCCAGCTGGGTCTAACAGGAAGTGGTCCTGGAAAAAGGAAAGAGAAAGAAATGGTCTTCCGTGGCTAATTCTGTGTCATGAGTCAAAATTTTTGTCCATGTTATTCAACAAAACAATATCAACCATAAAAGGAAAAAAAATCCTAGTAATCAACAAGCATGCGTTAGGTTTTTCTAACAGGCAGGCACTGCTGTAAACATTCTAAACACACACGGACATCCATTTGTGTAAACTCCACAATAATCCAAGAGGAAATGCACCATCTACAGACGAGGAAACTGAGGTGTGGGAGGTGGAGCGGTTTTCCCGAGGCCAGACGGCTGACAAGTGGTGGAGACCATGAGGTTCTGCTCTGTGCTTTCACCACGGCTCTGTCAAGAGTTAGTTGTCCTTCTGATGCGTCAGAACAGCCTGAGCGGTTCCCACAAACTGACCTTGTCATAAGCAAATACAATTGTCCCAGGTTGGAGGAGGGTGAGAAGGGAGTCTGTTTTCCTCGCCTACTGAGGTGAGAGAGGAGAACGGGAGTCAGACCCAAGGAGGAAGAAGGCAGGCGGACGAAGGCTAGGGAGCAGGAGGACGCTGAAGCGTGTCGTGTAACAGACAACACAACACCGCCCCCAGAGCTGGGATCCCCACTCATCAGAGAAGGCAGGGCCTCCAGGGCAGGCTCCCCCGGGGCGGGGGCCCATGGGTGACAAGGCAGAGCAGGAGGCCCAGTCCCAGCTGCTCGGCTCCATCTCCTCCTCCTCCCAGCCTCACCCCCCGAATCTGGAACAGGTAGAGGAGACCCTTAGAAAGGAGCCATCGGGATTGCTGTCTGTGTTAACACAAGTGGCCCTGACTGGTGTAGCTCAGTGGATTGAGCATGGGCCTGCGAACCAAAGGGTTGCTGGTTTGATTCCCAGTCGGGGCACATGCCTGGGTTGGGGGCCAGGTCCCAGGTAGGGGGCATGCAAGAGGCAACCACACATTGATGTTTCTCTCCCTCTCTTTCTCCCTGCCTTCCCCTCTCTCTAAAAATAAATAAATAAAATCTTTTAAAAAAAAAGCGGAAGGGGAAGAAGGTCCTCCGAACAGTTATAGACAAGAAGTTATTAAATATGAAGATAATAACAAAACCCCAGCTAGGTGTAATATGTATCGAGTTCTAGGTGACACTATTGTTTGAAAGAAAAGTATGGTTCCATGGCTACATGCATGTTTCAACCATTCCTCTGAAAAGATGCAAATATGTTATATATTCTACTTCAAAATGCTTCATTTTACCTTTTTCAAAGGGTCTTTGAGAAATTTTAAGAAAGCCTTGTTCTTCTCAGTAAGCAGAACTGCACGGACGGTTCGAGACACCAGCCCCGACTGGATTCTACCGCGTGGCTCCTGAGCCCGGGGTACTGTCTCCGCTCCCAGGGCCTCTCGGTGACCGATGCATATGTATGTTCTTAACACCTATTGGAGCTGCAAGTTGCCCACCGGTGAGGACGCGGCTACTGCCACAGCGTTACGTAAGCCGAAGACAACGCTCGCTTCCCATTCCCTGAGCCTGCCGACTCAGCCCGCGGTTGGGAAATGCGGCTGCTTCTGAGGATCTCTCAGGCTCCTTCACAATTAGTAACGAAATCTGGGGCCCCACCCAGAGGCACCTAGTAATCAGAATCTCGAATCTTTGGAGGTAGGAATCTGTCATTTTAGACACTCCCACAAATCACAGGAAATAAATTAGGATAAAAGATGTTAAGATAAAATGACATGCTTTTTTGAAAAAAGTTTATAGATTTGAAAGAAAAATCACTAAGACTAAAATAGCCCTGAGCAGTTGGTGGCAAGCTTGGTGCTCTGGAGGCAACGGAAGCAACAAGGCAGACAAAGGAGAAGCTCCGGGGATCGTGTGGGAGACGAGAGCCCGCTGAGGCCCAGGCGGGACTTTCCACCCGGGTCCCTCCGAACTTGGAGTTGCCAGCCTGGGGGAAGAAGCCCACTGCCAAATGCAAGTCAGAAAAGGGCCTTGGCAGGTGATTCTCCTGCCAGACCACCCATGGACACCGTCCTGAGTTAAGAAGCCACCCACATTCCCTGTTAGAACCCCTGTCCCCACAAGCAGCCATTCCCTGCTCCTGGACGTCCAGCTTTGTCCTGGAAATTGACAGGGATTCTTCCCACTGTGGTGACATCCTCAGTGGTGGGTTCCAGGGTGAACGAAGCATCGGGGACCCTGAGCTGCAGCCCTGGTGCGTCCAGAACTCAGAATACAGAGAACGATTTTATAGAAGCGGAGAGGAAAAGGGTGTGTACTTGAGCAGGGAATACTGACAGCCACCTGTACACTGCATGTGACAACAGGCAGTGAGCTCTTTATTTGACATCAAGAGGGAAAGGAATATTTCATTCATGAAGATATTCCATAACTCCCAAGTTATGGAATAACTCCATAATTCCATACGAGCTACCAAGTAGCAGAGAACTGGAATACAGTACAATTATTTAAGGCACAGGGTTCAGTCTTTCGGTGAGTCAGAAGGCACGTGGGCTTTGAAGGCTTCTGTGGGATAGTCGCTACTGTTACAGCATCGAGCTCTGACAAGCTGACTCAATAGGCCAACCAGTAATTAATATATTGATCTCATTAGTAGGCTGACAAAACATACTTTATCGGCCTCTGATCTACAGTTTGCACATTCTCACCACATGCTGTTGGATATGTTGCGTAAGTATTTTAACCAGTGCGCCCTTTAATCAATGACTCAGGCTGTGATGGAGTTACAATAGGGTAAGGAGTGAACCTGCAGTGAACCTGGCAAGTCGTGGGAGGGGATTGCGAAGGAAGAAGCATCTTCACAGAACCACAGGGCAATAGTCCCTTGATACTGATCTTATTTTCTGTGTCCCAAATGCCAGTCTTCCAATGTGGGTGACTCACTTGTCATCTGAGCCAACCAAGAACAAGTTTTGGGGGTTGGATGGCTGGGAAACTGGTGAGCCCTCTGACAACGTGCAGGAGAGAGGCGGTGTCCTCAGGTTTGGTCAGTTGCTTACTGCCCACAGGTCCAGTCTGGGCACCTCTTCCTCAGTTCACCCCAGGGTGAGTCGGCCAGAACCTGTGTGTGGGCCCAGTGGAAAGGCACCCTGAGGCAGCTAACTGAAGCGTGCTGCTGCGGCAGGCAGCACTCCCCGGCTGCAGTCGGCACGGTGGGAGCCACCCACCGTGTGATTTTGCCCAGAGTGGCAACTAGAATCCATTTTCCTCACAATGAAAATGTCTTTACTGTCTTTTTTCAGATTGCAAAAATGATGGTGTGACTTATAAAATCCCAAGTGATAAATAGAATATTTGTAGCAGGAAAATCTCCGGAAACATCACTACTTAGAGTTGAGCGCAGTTAACATATTGACAAATACCTGTCTAGACACATCTCTATGCATATGTAATTTTATGTAAATGTGTACATTTCTATGATGCATGAACTTGAATTGCATCGTGTGCCCCATCGAAGTCAGAGCATTGTACAGCAGCTTTTCTTAAAGCAAAAAGTCGGCATTGACGCACCGTAAAGGCAATAGGTGTTCCAGAGTTGGGAGCCCAGGGCGGGACTGAGAAACCCACTGGCCAGATGGGACGACAGGTGTGATTCGATTCTGAGAAAATATAGATGGGATGAATTATTTCAGTGGCCCTATTCTGAAGAAGTTTAATTCTGGAATATGTAATTGAGGGACTTACACCTGCCTGATGGCTAATTTTCAAATAGCTGCCTTGGCTAAGTAAACTGAAATTCTTTATGCTTTCTAAGAAAGTAAAATTTCATTAAAAGGTTTTTGTTGATAGTCTTTGTTTTAAGACACTATCCCCCCAAAAAATATTTTTTAGAGACAAAGATATATAGCCTTAAATTAAAAGGCTCCAAAATAAAGACTCAAACCCCAAATGAAAACGTTTATTTCCTCAACAAATTGTCACCGTGCTGGTGACAACTAAAAAATAAAAAAAGGACGTCCCACCAACGAAACATAGTCTGAGTGTCTATGACAAATTTTGCCCACTCTGCTCTTCCAAGACAAGGGAGAGAGAGACGCAGGTCGGCGTCTCCGTGACCACCTCTGGCCTGTCCTGCGGTCAGTTCCGGAGTCCTAGCCGGAGACTCCAGACAGTTTTTGTTCCGTCCAAGTCTGAATGTCACTCCTTTCATTCTTGTCACGTCTAATCCACAGTAGACATCTAAAAACTTTTTAGTCAAAAAACTTTCTAGATGTGTCTGGAACAGGCACGTCATAGAGTCAGAACATCGAGAGTGGTAGCTGGTGAGGAGGGAGGGGCCGTGGGAGCGACTGCGAATGGGGAAGGGGTGCCGCTTCGGGAGGCTGAACCCGGCCTGAAGTCAGATGGCGGCCACAGCTGTGCCACTTTGTGAGCCTGCCCAAACCACCGAGCGGTGCGCCTTGAAGGGGCGAATGTGTTGTTCGTGAATCATGTCTCAGTTAAAAACGTAAACTTTGAAAACAGAAAACTTTCTAGGAGTATTTGATATTTTTCTCAGGAACATCTTTCCAAGCCCTTGTCTCCAATCTTTTTCCTCTAGTCTCTCTGCTGGAGAAAGGAAGAGCAGCGGGAGGCTTCCCGCCTCCCCCCCTTCCTCGAAGGTCAAGGTCAATTCTGGCCCTCGGCTACATTCAGTTACAGGAGGGCAAGTCTGTGGTTTAGCCCCTGCGACCCGCCCAGCTGGACACCCAATGGCATGCTGCACGCTCCAGCAGCCTGACCCCCAGAACGCTGGGCCACATTATTCCGCATTATTTCCTCCCTCTGGACGTCGAGGTGACGCTCTCACAATGCAGGGCTGCGAAGCGCACAGCAGTGACAGTCCCCGGGACCTAATCCTCCCCTGGCCCCTGAGCACCAGAGCCACACGTTAACAGCAGAGGAGTCACGGTGGCTTTTTGTTCACAGGGAAAAAAAAGCACAATCCCTACTGGCAGCTGAAGAGACAGCCCCTCTGGGGACCAATTATTCCGTTTTGTGCTGTGCCCATGGCAGCGGGCTGCTGCCAGCCCCCAAGAGCCGCTCCGCTGGGCTTCCTTCCCTCAGAGCAGGCCGGGGCTCCGACACAAGTTGTTCTTCATGTCAAAACTGCCGTTAATGACACAATTAAGTAACTGGGGACCACAGAGAAGCTCTTAATTAGGTAAACACGCTCTCTGAGCAGTGATTGCCTGGTTTGAGGCGCTGCTTGCTGTCAGACTTCTGGGAGAGGCACGCTGCGTGGGTAAATGAAGAGGCATTTAACGAGCCGATTTCTGCCAGATCCTTTCTTACTTTAGTAGTAGAGGGTACTTATCATTTTACCAGAAATGGGCAGTGGGGGTTGCTCCCTGATCAGAATTGGTATCCTTTAGTTTTGCAAAAGGAAAAGGATTACAGGGAGAGGAAAGAATTGCTAAACATTCTCCCGGGTCCTAAGCGATTTGACTGCAGGACCTCCTTGGGCCTCTCTAAGCGACTGGCATGGTCTCACACTGACCAACCGAACCCGCACTCTCTGGCCGATTCCTTTCTCAGAACCTCGCTGCCCTCTTGCCCCAGTGTGAATCCCCGGCTTCAGTAGTTTTTCCTCCTAATCCTTAGATTGTTTTTAATATGAGATTATATTGAAGGACCATTGAAGAGGGGTGGCAAACATTTTCCTACCCTCCGTCGACTGTATTTTGATGAGCTCCATTTTAGCCAGGAAGGTGGAAGGGCCACACCCCACAGCCGGATTGTGCAAGGTTGTGCAAAGCAGCTCTCACTCACACTGCCCATCTCTCACGCTGCTGGGGTCGGGGTGTCCTTGCACATGATTCTCCCTTGAAGGAGCTGAGTCAGTGCCTCCGAAGGGCTTCACCGGCTGTCGGTCACATTTTCTGTCTTTGAGAAACAAACCCGGAAGTTCAGTTCATTTGTCTTTTCACCTTCACAATGACAAACTAAAGCAGCTTCCTGTCAATTATGTATCGACCCCATATTCACTACTCCCAAACAGTTACTGTTATGTATGGGAACAATATTTCCATTTTTTCACCATCCGGGTTCACTCTTAGATTACCTGAATCTACCCTAAAATTGCCTTTCAGACAGGCCTGTCAGACATGTGGCAAAGGCAGCCCAGTTAGGTGGCCAGCGGAGGGAACTCAGGCGGTGGAGACCACAGGAAGTGCCGGGGACATCAGCGGGGCCTGTTTGGCCACGGCTCTTGTACCGTTCTCAGCTGGGGGCAGTCACTTCCTTTTCCTGCTAGATTTCTGTGCTTTTACCCATCTGCTCTTCCGTCTACGGAGTGAAGATCACTGGCGGATGAGAGAAAGAGGTCTGCCTTCTCTGTGCTTCCCACTGCTCCGCGGCCCTGTCCCGCCTCATCGCCCGCTTCCAAGACAGACAGCCTTTGTGCCTGAAGCACAACTTCCTTTTCTACAACCCAGCCGACTCGACTGCTACCCATCTTCATTCAGGGTCACCTACCTGTCCAGCTGCCACCCCCGTGGCTCATGCTGCTTGTCATCAGCAGAGCCTCCAGTCCTCCCCCTTCCCGCTGCACTTGGTTTTCCCCACTCGACGCTCCTAAGCCCTGTTTCGCTGACAGTCTGTGGTCACACGATTCGACTTTGCTCTCACGCTCAACCCACGGCCTCAAAGCCCCTTTGACCTACACTTGGACCTGCTGAGCTGACCACAACCCCAGATCACTCCCAAAGTTGGCTTTTCAGTTCTTGATTTTGGCCTTCAGCGCGCCACTGACGAAAAGCACAGACGTTTGCCACCCTGACCGTTGCATGGTGCCGCCTTGGTTCCGCTCCCTAAGTCTTTCATTCCTTCAGGCGACAGAGCTTAGCTAGGCTCCCCGAAAGGAGCTGAGTGATGCTTTCCACCTTCTGAACCCCCAGCCTTAATGCCGTCTCTTGCCTTTTGCTCATTTAGCAAATGTTTCTGGACTCTCTGCGACATGCCCTGAATGAGTATGTAGACACCGAAGATACAAGAGTGAAGAGACTAGGCCCTGCGCCTCCTTTCAAAGAGTTTGTAGTCTAGTGGTGGCGGTGGTGAGGTTGTGCAGGGGACAGATAAGTGCACAGGCCATGTGAGCGTGACGTGGGGACATGAAGAAGGGAAAACGACAGAGACTTGGAGGCAGGGAAGGATTCAGCCCTTCACTCAGCTTCTTTACTGGATGAAATCAATAGCACCCGACGTGACCTGTGTGAGCTGATTCCCTCTAAGCAGCAAAGAATTCTCCTCTCTCGGGTCCATGTCCATCCCACTCCCCGTCAACCTCAGAGGCAGCACTGCTCATTCTCCATGGCAAGCCCACCCTGCCACCTGCTGTGTCAATGCCACTCTCGCCAGCCTGCTCTGGGGCCCCACCACGCAAATCATCCCTCTTCATAGAATGTTACCTCCCGCCCATCCCACCGGCATTCTCCCCTTCGCCTTCAGAACTGCACAGCACCCCCACCCCCTGCCCCCAGTGACGGCCGTGCCGCTGGCCTGCACAGCCGGCTGCTCTCTCTCCCGAGCACCCCGGCTCTGTCTCCAGCTCCTCACCCCGTTCACCCCTTTTTCTGTATTTTCAGTGAACAGTAAATATGTCATATTTCCAACAAGGATTTTAAATGGTATAATAAAACACAGCTTGTTGATTAATAAAACCGATTAATAAAACCAATTAATAAAACCATAATGACTCTTCGGCTTACTCCCCAGTGAGGTGTTAAACAATGGACATTACCCGACAGTCACGTTCCCTGATGTCCTCGTCCTCCCAGCCCCGGGGAAGGAGCCAGGCTCTGCATCCGGCCTTCCTTTCCCCTACGTGTTAGTTTATATCTTCACTGTGCGCTGATCCTAAATCCCAGCGAGGTGTGAATTCGCACATGAACTCCAGAGCCACGGGACCGCGCCGACGAGGCCTTGTCAAGCTGTCGTTTGCATTTGGTCCTTTGCGTTCGAGGTCTGTCCATGTTGATGTCTTCACTTCGCTCCATACTTGTCTCCCACTGTTTTTATGTGCGTATTCTCACACACACACACGCACACACACACACGTCCTGTTTATAACCCTGTCTCCGGGAGTTAGAAACGTAGGTGTTTTTTAAAATGTTTCTGGTTTTGGCCGTGGGTATCCCTGTGTGTGTCTCCTGTGGGCGAAGTGCAGAGCCACGCCAGGGCAGAGACTCGGGATGGGGACTTCTGGGTGGTCCGAACGGGCGAAGGGAAACAACACTATTATTGTCCCCTTGGTCACACATCACCTTGGAAACAGGGAGCCCACTTGGTGGCTTTAAAAAACAGCCGAGACAAAGGGAAGTAACATGCCATGATGGCATAATTATGGCGGGACCGAAAACACACACTTGATACCGAATCTGTTTGCGATGGTCATCCAGCCCTAAAGCCAGGCTTCCCCACTTGGGCGTCGCACTGAGGCCTTTCCCTTTTGAAATGTTGCTCGTGTGTTAGCTTTTTAAATGCCTTTTCTCGTCGCTCTATCTTTTCCACTTCTAAAAACCAGAGCAGCGCTTTCTTGTTGTCCTACCCAAGCCGAGCTTGGCCAGAAAATTCCAGAAGGCATGTGTGACTGTGGTGGTCGGGGTCCAAGGCGGCCCAGATGAACCTGCTGGGGCAGTTTGCAAATTCCTTTCGCTGCCCCGAGCAGTTTTCTCCTCTGCTCAAGTATGGTAACTAACAACCGTGTGGTGATTTTGAAACCAAAAACCACAATTGCAGTGCTTAAATTTAGGCCATTGCCTTGTGTTGCCAATTTAGAGAAGATGTGGTTAAACCAACAGTCACTTCGCCTGCTGACATCTCTGAGGTTTTGAATTAAAAATAAAAGTCACTTTTTCTCCTGTAACAAAGTTAATTTGCCATTGACATAGGCATTAAATGCCACATTCATCCAGATATTTGCCACCCACTTAATAAATTGAGCATCTCATCCCAAATGGCTCATGAGGTAGGACTCTGCCAATATTTAGTCCTTACTCTATTTCAGTGTTTCCAGTAAATATAAAGAAACCTTTTCTATTTTTAAAAATTTGCTGTGTGCGGCATTATTGGCATAACTGGAATGTGGAGACGACATGTTCCATTGGAATCAATGACACTCTTGTCATAGGGGAAAAGTCGAAGTGTGGCGAGGTGAGGGGGAGTGCCAATTTCCCAGGGAGACCGAGCCCCATGGATTCACTCTCGCCCCACTGGCACACTAACGGGCACACTAACGGGCACAGGCAGATCCAGGCACAGATGGCAGCTCAGCTGTGCGCAGGGCCAGGCTGCGGCCCCACCTACAGCAGTTTGGACGACGTGTCCCCCCTCCCACCAGAGTTCACAGAGATGCCGGAGAAACGCTTTTCCTCAGAGTTCCCCCGATCAGGTTTTCCGAAGCACGCTCCCATGGGCGTGGGTATGGGTGTGGGGGGGAGACGCAGTCCCTCTCACCACCAAAGTCCAGTGGGGAGCTCAGTCTGCTCTGGGCCAGGATTATAAAGAGCCAACACACAGATTAGGTAGTCTGTCGATGTGCGAAAAGAAGGGATTCTTAGCGAAGTTGTTGCTTCGTGTGAAGGAACAGAGTCGGGTGGTTGAGAACATACTTTTTAGAAACATCTGCGGAGGTCACTTTGCATGTGAGCGGCCCCGCGGTTCTTAGCGGATCACCGGGGCTGAAGGCCCAATTCCTCATGTCAGGGGGAGTCATTGCGAAACCAGCCCAGGGTTTGATTCGTCAGCGTTGGGTTCTGGCCAAAAACCCCATCCCTTCCCTTGGTGGCCTGAAAGTCCTGTATTACTTTTAAGTCTTTAGTCCTTCAGTGGTGGCAGGTGCTACAGATAGTTACGGCTCTTGGATAATTAGGAACAGGTGACAAAACCTACTGAAGACCTTCTGCACCTCTCAATTATCAATAAAATTAGTCAAGTGGGACCTACCAGTGGCAGGGCGAATGCTCATGGTACTTCGGTGTCCTGGTTGCTCGTTTTATTTTCCTTATGACCTAGAAGCCGATATTTACACATACCCTCAGCAGCAAATTTTTCTCAAAAGCTTTAGACAATAGGGGGATATTTTTACATTTAATGGACTTTAATGACTGAAAAGAAGGAGATGAATTGAACAAAAAACCCAATCCAGGTAAGTACTATTTCAGTTTCAGAAGAATACAGAAGCAATAAAGTATTAAGTTAAAATGATATAAACTAATTTGCAGAGGTTTTGCCTTTAGATTAAATTATTGAGAAAGACTTAGTTTCCTTTCGTGAAAATTATCATCATTTGTTCAGAGCTGACAGAATACAGAAGGATTAACAAGAAAAGAGTATAAATATAATAAAGGGGTGACTTTCTAGCCATCACTGGCCGGCTCGGACAGAAGCGCCGTGCAAACGCACGTCCAAACAGACCTGCTTTGGCAAGAAGAGCATTTCGGTAGGAGAATAATCCACGACTGGGTGTTTGTGATTCAATATATGTCATTCTCTTTGCCATGGCGACCAAAGGGGCTCAGCTATGTCTCAGGAAGCAGTGGCTCTTTGAAGTGGCCTTTTTTCCAGCCCGAAAGCCATTGCCTTGACCTGGTGAAGGCGTTCGAGAGGAAGCCATGAAAACCTTCGACGTCCAGGAGGCCGGCCACCAGGGTCCTGACCACTTCCTACCTCGGGAAATCCCATTCCGATGATCGATGCTCTCTCCTTGGGCTCTTTTTAAAAAGATTAACGACCCTGTTTGGAATCTAATTTCCTCTTAAAATTAATGCTGCAAAATGAAAGGGCCAGCTGGTCACGTTTGAAAGAGTAAACGGATGGCTCTCCCTGTTACGGTCGGGGTCACCGCGATGATTCCTCAGTGACTCACAGCCACAGTGTCCACAGACACTTGGACTTGTGGGCCGGGAACCGCCAGCAGTAAGGACGGCGCCCGGCAGGTGAAGCGGGAGAGCGTGCCTGCCATCTTCCTTCCGATCGGTTCAGTAGCCTGCGTCGCCCGGGGGGAACCTTTAGTGTGGAAGTGGCCACAGGCTGCAAGCACACACGCTCCCTGAACGCCTGTGCTTTCCCAGGATACGTGTGCACAGGCCGCACACGACCCACTGCAGGACACCGCGGTGGGTGCGCCATTTCCCAAACCCAGCGCAGCGCCTAGGACGTAGTACCTGCTCGGCCCACACCCATGGAAGGGAGGGTGGGCGGGAGCGAGGGAGGGATTGAAGGGACCTGTGGTGGCATAAAGTGGACAGCCTTTCCTTCTGCTTTCGTGTCTCTCCTTACCGGAGCAGTCCTGAGGGGTGTCTGGGTCTCGCGCACACGCCTGGAGCTCAGTCGCCCACCTCCAGGTTTACACGGACTTGTGGTGGGGCCGTGAGGCTGTTCATTGTGCCTGCCAGGCCGGCGGTCACACAGGGGCTCCCGTGCTCGCGGGTGTAACCGTGGCCGCCAGGAGCTCTTTCTGCAGCCAGGACAAACACTGACATTATCCCTCGTCTGAAGCGACACTCTACTGTGGCACCCTTCTCGTGACACCCTGGCCTTTCTTCACGATGTTGTCACTCCATAAGGGTCCAACAGCTTTGCAAGCACAGTGACCTGACGCCCCCTCTTCCATGTGACGCCGTTGCTGTCAGTGATCCCCGTGTAAGAATCTGGAGGAATTATGGTTTGTTCTTTAGTTTTAAACCAAATAGTTAACACTCGCAGATAAACTTATTTCAATTTTAAGGCCACTGGTGAGATTCTGTAAAATATTTCCTGCAGAAACTAAACTTTTCACTTGCCCAGTGAGATTACTGTGTCCTGCCATTTGCATTGCATCATGATTTTGTTTTAAAAGTGAACAAAAGTTCTGACTGGACACGCAGAACTGAAAAGCTGGGGTAGCTCCCGTTCAGCATCTTCGACTTTACAAGTGGAGTGTTCTGCAATCACTCGTTTGAATCTGCTCTTTCAAGGCAAGGGGACCACGGTAAGGGTTTAAAGAGGAACAGAGCCCAGCCAGCACCAAATCTGCTGTCCGGACAAGTGCGTGCAGCTTGGTTCTCAGGCGGGGAGTTGTAGAAGTGACTTCTCCATAGAACGCATGTTTACTAAAGCACAACAAATAAAACTTTGCTCATCGAAGTGATCACACTCACCAGTAACTGCAGTAATTGTTTGTAGCAGACCAGGGTCGGCCCACGTTTTGTGTAAGGGCCAGAGAGTGAATATTTGATTCTTTGCAGTCATCAGCCTCTCACCACCACCCCACTCGGCCATCGTGGCATGAGAGAGAGCAGCCACGGATGATACATGAATGAATGAGTGTGCCTGTGTTCTAATAAAACTTTATTGACAAAAAAGACACAGTTGGCTGGATTTAGCCTGTTGGCTGTGATGTGCCAAACCTGACTTGACCAACAAAAGGCTTTATTGGGAGGAGGAGTGCTTTATCACTGTCCTTGTTTAGAATGACTGGCTTTTCATTTTATTATTGTTTTAAAATTCTCTACAGAAAACGTACCCCCTTGACACCCCGCAGTCTGCCCTTGGCACCCACTGCCCGCTGCTAACCATGGTGCAGGCCCCTGAAGGCAGACTTGAAGCCCACCTCGCGTTGGTGGCCTCAGCGTCTGCCACGGGGCTTTGCGCACTCAGTGCGCCCGGTAATTGTTTGGGAAATACATGGCCGCAGTTGTGCCCAGGGCTTAAACCCAGCCTCACATACTGATTTCTTTCATATAACTTATTCAATGTGCTTTTAGTAGGCTCTTTTAGAAAATGAAGTCTAATACAGACATTAAGCACACTTACAGTTTTGTTCGTACCACTGAACAAGATTCTCCCCATATTCCTCGAGAGCGGGTCTGGACCTCTCACGCATGCCACTTACTTACATCCTTAGGGGTGGTTTTGTCTCAACAAGTGGATTGAGAGGATCCTTTTTTCTCCCCTTTGCTTCCACCACATCTTGTACTAAACTCGCAGTCTCCCAACTTGCCCCTTTGTCCTCTCATTTGCAGACTCCCTGGCTTGGCACTTCTGCCCACATCGCCACTGGGATTTCTGTGCCCAGGGCATGGTCGCTGTTCTCCTTGTTCTGCCCATGGACTCGTTCTCTGAGACCAGGGCCAGCCCATCCTTTTGTCTCATGATCTTCGCCAACTGTGTCAGAGTCCTTGGCCGTGACACAGTAAGGGAACAGGTGTTGCTGCATCACCCTCCCCTCGCCCTCCATGTCCCCATCCCGGGCCAGTGCTCCTTCTCTGAAGACAGACACCTGTCGGCTTTCGCCATCGTCTTGTTCTGTAAACTATCTAGATGACACATCCCTCAGCTCTTCAGTCTCCCATTTCCTGAAGTCTGTCCCCTTCTTTTCCGTGCGTGGCTTTTCTCTCGCCCAGCGGTCCCTTTTTGCGTGTATGTAGCTGTCTTTCTGCCTTTGCTTTTCTGAGACCTTGTGGAGTGCAGGTTAGCAGCTGGCTCCCAAGAGCCAGCCCAGGGGACAGAACACCAGCTCCTCCTCAGCTGGACAGCCCCGAGCCCCATCTGCCTGGTCTTTGAAAGCAGGCTGACGGCCCCGTCTCATGGAGTGGGTAGGGAGAGGCAGCAGAACGGAGTGGCAGAGCGCCTGGCCCCAGCGGGGGCTCCACGGGTGGCGTTTTCCTGTGATTCTGGGGGCTGCCGTGTCTGTGCGCGCAAAAGCGCTCGGACAGCTCCGAGGGCGATGGGCAGGGGCTGCAAGGGCCGTTTTCGGTCATTTGCCTTCCCGGACGACTCTCCTTGTTTGACTGACTGTGTGTTCCTACCTGTCTGTCTTTTGTTCGGTGGGGCGGCCAGGTGGGAGCACTTCACCGTGGCTCCTGACTCCCGTGGAGATCTTCCACCTCTCCCGTCACTCTTTCCAGGGCGCTTCATGAAGGGTTTTCCTCACCCGCAGGACACAAACCCCACACCAGGCCCCCCACGTGATGACAAACACCCCTCTTCCTCCCTTGTGGGGCAGAGTTACGGCCCAGGGTGGTGGGCATGGGTGTGGTACCCCTCTGCGGATCATGGTCCCACGGTAGTGGCACAAAATGGGACAATGTCTGGGCTGTGGGCCACACAGTGTTACGTTCGGGGGGTGGGCTGTCACACATGGGGGTGTTAGATTCAGAGGGTGGGGTGTCACACTCGGTGATGGGATGTTACACGCAGGGCGTGTTAGATTCAGGGGCCGGGTGTCACACGCAGTTGAGGGGAACACTCTGAGCAGCAGAAGGGCCCCGCCTGGCTCTGCCTGGAGGAAGCCTCACCTGTGTGGAGTCTTGAAGGAGGAAGAGGAACCGCCCTGGTAGAGTCAGGTAGACAAAAGAATTCCAGGATAGGGGAGTTTTGGGTAAAAATTACAGTTTGCATTAGCGGGGTTAAGCACCTTCAAAGGAGCGGGCCCTGAGAATGGCTTTATTTGAACTTTTGAATTCCCACACTCAATTTCTCAAGTGTACTTAGTTTTCCATGTCCCCAGAAGTTGGCAGGACGGGTGTTGTCGCAGCCCCCGAGTGGGGTGGAAAGGGCCCCAAGACCTGTCCCACTTGGCTGAGGGCTTTAGGGCGAATCAGTCCCTGGACAGGCCACGGGCCTTGCCTGACCCCAGCCTGCTCTGTCCTCTGGCTCAGCAAGGCTGTAATCTGATCTCCGGGGCAGCTGTCGGGGTGCCAGCACCCACAGGGCAGCCTCTCTGTCGCAGCCCCTTTGACCCGGTGCACCCCAGTGAGCTGCCCTTCTGAGATCACGCTGCCCCCCAGGCTTTCCGCGGGAGCTGGGCGGCAGCAGGCCTTGTGCTTTAGCTGGAAGATGGTCTCTCCCACTCATCCCACTCAGAGGAGGCCCCAGGAAGGCCAGGGGGATTTCCCGTGGTCCTTTCCCACTGCTGGGCAGGCCGGTGCAGAGAATGGGCACCAGACGGGCCACTGCGGACAGCAGCGCTCCGCCCAGTGGAGAGACCATGTCACCCTAAAAGGGCTCTGGTGTTCTCTCCCTGGGACAGAGAGAATATGCGGATCCCCCATTCGGATCTGTACATGGCTGGTGGGGGCCTCGGGCACAGAGCACGCCGGGTGTAGGGAGTCGTGGCGGGGGAGTAACAGCCTGGACCCCGTCCAGGGCCCAGGCGGGTCTTCCTCGTGCCCGCACCGCTCACAGCACCTGGGTAAGTATCTGGGTTTCCCAACGCCCAGTGTGCGCGTCTGCGGGAGGAGGTGACGCTGCCCTTACCCTGCAGAGTGTACACGGGTCACCTGGGAGACCACGCGTGGGTGGTGCCCTGAGAGCCCCTCACAGGCTCCCTCACAGGACGGTGTTTCTGCCGTAAGTTTTTATGGAGAGTTTAAGTTGTGAGGGCGGTACTTGCCCAATGGAAAAACTTGAAACGTCCGGGGCTGTGTGCAGAGAAATAAGAGAAGGGAGGGGGGGAGAAAGAAAGAGTACAAAGGAAGAAAGAGAAAAGAAAGAGAGAGAAAGAAAGAAAAAGAAAGAAGGAGGGAAGGAAAAGAGAAAAAAAGAAATCCTTTCCCCATTCCTTCTCCCAAGGGGTGAGAACCAACCAAACTCGGTGTATCTCTTTCCGGTTCATTATCCACGCACCTACAATCTTTTAAATCTATGTTACTGATTTGTGCCACTTCGTTTCCTTTCGTACAAAAATGAGAAACCCGACGTCCAAACCCCCCTGCGATGGGCTTTGTTTGCCATCGACGTGGTAGCGATAACTTCACAGCAGTGCTGATATGTACAGATCCCTGTTTTGTTCTCTGAGGACCAAATACAATTCCGCTGCATCCCCCAACTGCCGTTTCCCCAGTCCACCGCCCACTGGCTGACATGCGGGTTGTGACAGTCACTTCCATTTATAAACAACGCTAAGACAGGTGTCACTGAGTGGACCTCACTGTGCCCAGCTGGCAGTAGCTCTTCGCTGGGTCAAAGGACAGGCATATCTAAGTGTTTAGAGAAATCGCCACATTTTGCTCTCCAAAAGGTTGGCTTGTTTCCACGCCAAACCACAGTGTGTGAGAGGACATGTTCCCCACACCTACGTGAAATGGGGTATCAGAATCTGCTGTTTCCGTAGAACCATTATGGATGGATCCTGTGGGACGGGAACTGGCTTACTAAGCCGGCCAAATGGTCTTCCATGCGCCGACGTGCCAGCTGTAGCCCATCCGGGCGTGCCTCCTGTCTTCCTCTCTCTCAGCTGACAGTGAGACGCTCCAACCAGGCAAACTCTCATTTTTACGGTGGGTTATAAACGAGGAAGAATGTGACTCTTTGGCTTGTAAATGAGGTGTTTCTTTTGTGAAGATGTCGCACCCACCTCCCGGCACCAGAAGTTCTCTTATAAATTAAGTGACCCGATTCTTGGAAGCACTTAGCTTCCAAAGGATCCAGCCTGCTCCACGTGGGCCGGAAGAGGTGATAGGCTTTAGGTGTCCTGGGCCACGGGTTCAGACCCACTTTGGAGCAGTCTTTTCCTCTCTGAATCTGGACAATGTCCTACCTTGCCAGAACATGACTTGTTCGGTACCCATTGGACTGACCTCATGGAGAGTAGGGACTTGAATTGACGGCCCAGGAGACGATGACAACACCAATTCCTGTCTACAGCATTTCCTCTTCATTCAGAAATACTCAGCAGACGCTGTTGCTTTACATTACAACTCAGAATTTCTCATATTCTCCACTTTCAGGGATGCTGAGCCATCCAAACAATGACCAACTCTGTTGAGAAAGGGAGGGAGCCCTTGAGGGGAAACTGTCAGTGAGCAAATTATCTGTCCACTTGGAGCAGAGTCACGGTGCAGCCTTCACTGACAGCAGATGGGACAGACAGAGGCACTCGAATCGAGCTGCCAGTGGGAGAGAGTACAGGATTCTGTCCTGATCGCCCCACCTTGCAGCTCTGTGCCCGGGGGCGCATTATCCCTGCGGAGCCCACACGGCGGTGGTGAGGAGAAACGTGGTAATGGGTGTAGAAAGTGTGCTGTGCCCGGACGAGCACATAAACATCAGAGGTATGGTTACTCTTTGGTTTTAAGATCTAGCCTTTATTTTATGGTGTCTGATTTTCTTGGCATCCACAACTCGTAGAAGCCAATAATAAAGCCAGGCTGTCAAGAGTACAATTAAGGACAAGTTGGAAAAGGGCCCAGTTCCGTGCGTGTGATCTCAGCAGAGCGCGGCACGTTTGAAGGGGCCGCAGACGCCGGGCCAGATTTTTGAGGACATCCCTCCATGCGGTCTTGTCTGCCCCACACACCCACCCCCCTTCCACCTCCCCACTCCTCTCCGACCTGCCCTGCTCAGTCCCTTCCAGCCTTTCGAGTCTGTGACTCCAAGGTCAAGGTTTGTGCTAGGGAGGCTTGGGCCCCGCCACCTGAACTGTGCATATCTCGCCCCCACAACGTCCTCTTGCAAATAAATGCTCAGGAAGATCTTAAAGGAGGTTTGGGGTGCGGGGGGTGGTGGTGGTGGTGGTG
Organism: Desmodus rotundus; assembly: GCF_022682495.2. Lineage (NCBI taxonomy): Eukaryota > Metazoa > Chordata > Mammalia > Chiroptera > Phyllostomidae > Desmodus > Desmodus rotundus. The sequence continues at coordinate 3,606,367 of NC_071388.1, read as the reverse complement.
AGAGGCTGCTTGTGTGCGCAGATGTGTGGTAAGTAAGGGCAGGCCTGAGACTATCACAGGGTGTTTTCGGCTATGATGGGGTGGGGGTCCACCTTGCCCCACACTCTACTCCCCATCTTTCCAGAACTGGTAAGGACGGCCCTCCTGGACCCCGTCAGAGTCTCAGTGGACACAGCACTCCACAGCCACCTCACTCCTGGACAGCCCACGTAGGTTCTGTCTCCTTCACCTGTGGAATCCGTCCCAGACAGCCTTGGCAATGCACCATGGCTGGAGATCCGGTTCCGCAGGTGTTTCAGCAGCTCTCCAGGTGCTGTCCCACCAGGAAGCCACCCGTCCTCCAGGTTCCGGGTTTACCATGCCCTAAAATGATGTATTAAATGTCTCTTGAATGAACAACTGCTATGACTCGTTCATTGTTGCAGAATCAAATGTGTCCATAACTTCAATGCCACGGGCACTTCAAAATGTGTTGAGCTGATATCTCTCGGCCCCACCAAGGCACTCGTCTTCAAGATTGGGGCTTGGACGTTCCCTTGCGCCGTGAGCGAGCACGTTTCCTCCCTCAATGCATACCCGCTCCTCATTCATGTAGCTCCTGTTGGCCTCCTCTGGCGGGCCACAGACTGCGAGTCACATCCCTGGTCTGGGGCAGTCGGTTTGCGCCCTGGTGTGCCCCATTGCAGTGCGTGTGCCCGTCCCTGCCAGCACTGATGGCCCTGGACACCATGTGCTGGGTGGCATCTGGCAGTCGTGCTGTCTTGTGGAGCTGTGAGGCCTCCTGGTGCATTTTCATATGTTCCATTAAGGGCTCTTCGGGCTCATCAATAGCCCGTTTCCCTGTGCTCACTCGAGAAAGACGGCATCTTGCTTCTCTTCAGTCAGTGGAGTCCCCTCCTCGTCTCATCCAAAGAGGACCTTCTGTGAACGCCTTTGGGGAGGTCAGACTCCCTGGCTAGTGCATCTTTGGAAAGAGATTACCACTGAAAAAGGGGGCCCGCAGAAGCCCAGCTTTGCTTCTCTCCCGCGAAGAGCCAAACAAATAACAGGGAACTGCCTTGAGGGAGACAGCTCCAAACAGAAGCCTCTTCCCACCCACCCTCCCTGGGTAGTCAGGGGTCTCCCTGAGTGGTCAGACTGTGGGAGCTGGGTGGGTGCGTGGGCGTTGTCACAGGGCTGTGCCTCCCTGTGCTGAGGACACTGGTCTCTGAGTGCTTTGAATCCCAGGAAGCAGCTGTCGCAGGGCTTGCTCTGGCTCATTAAAGGATTTTTGTGTTTTTTTTTTTAATGCACATTTACATAACCTTCTGGTCTAGACCTTCCCCGTGCATGGTGCCGTCAGGGCGGCAGTGCTCGTGTCTGAGATCGTGGGGCCATCCCCAAAGGGTGCCGTCAGTGCAGAGTTCCTAATTACAGGAAAAGCTGAGCGAAGAGCAATGTAGGTAAACGCAGATGAGCAAAGGAAAACATCTTTTTTCAAATTGTTAGCTGACACCATTGAAAAATACCTGGCCAAATTAAAAATACTAAATGCCTACTATGTATCTTCAATTAAATGACTAGTACCCATGAGTGAGCTCTAAATGAATTTGGATTTACTGTGATGAATTAAATCAGATTTTTATCACGGGAGGAAGAAAGCAGCGCTTTTTCCAGTTGCTTTTGATATTTTGGAAGGGTAGCAGGAAAACGAGACGCACTCGGTTGAAAGGCACCCGTTCCATTTTGTGCCTTTTTCTTGACAAGCAGGCCCCTCATCCACCCCTGTCCCCCCGCCTCTGCACACTGTCGTCCCACTCAGAGGGCCACCGGGCTGTAGGTGAGCATGGATGCCACGGCCCCAACCCCTCTTCCTTCCATCCCGGCCCAGGCTGACCTCCTTCCCACCTCTGACGGCACCTTCTGCTCTTGTCATTCAAGTGGCTCCAGTGCCTTTGACAAATACTTGTCCAGCCCCCGTGTGGGCCTAGCTCTGCAGGGGATGCCATGGGGAGCATGACCCGAGGGGATAAGTAATTAAAATACAGGCTGAGTGCCACTGGAGGTCAAGTTCAGAGCATGCTGGACCCCAGGACAAGCATCACGGGGCAGTGATGGATGGCCCCAAACAGCCACTGGGCCTGCAGGTCCCCATGGCTTAGCTGCTCAGAGACCCTTTCCTCACCTGCAGAGAAGGGCTCCAAGGGTGCTGTCAGGGTTAAAGGGACCGGGGCAAAGGGCCCGTCCCCAGGCCCGCACTTGGCATGCCCAGCGCCTCCTTCTCAGGAGTGCCCGAGTCCGGGAGGCAGAAGGTGGGCGCCCCGCCTCTCAGACTGGAAGTTTCATCCCAGCAAGACAGTGCTGTTCACGCCAAGGAACTTTTCTGCTCCAGATTATATTAAAATGTCAGCATGACGCCTGAAAACCCTAAATAGGTCTACCCGTGAAATGAAAGGTTGCCGTTTTTATTTCCCCCAATTCAAGAGCTAACATCTGCCTCATCTTCCAGAGGTTCGCTTGCGGCTGGCATCCTACGCACTCAGCTCGCTTCTCAGAAGTGTTTGGAACTGAAGCATAAATAGACCCCGCTCTACCCACACCACCATTCCGGGGGGAGGGGAGTCATTTTTACACAGAAACGTCGGGCGAAGCGATGATGCGGCACCTGGCCGGGAACTCAGCACGCATTTCCCTTAAACTGGGTGTGGAGTCGCAATCATTTCAGGACATTTACTCGCTCTTTGGAACTCGTCAGCTTATGTTTTGGGGACATGCAGCCATTTCCACATGACACAAGACTGTGGAGTGCGTCTGTCAAACCCAGTGGTGACGAACATTTAAGGGGTCCCAGGGTGGCGACTGGCAGGTCAGCAGTGGGTGGGGATGCCCCAAGTCCCCCAGGGCCATCCGCCTACTCTTGCTCCAGCCCGATGGACAGACGGCCAGCGAACTTGAGGCTCAACTATGAAATATGTATAATTTAAAAACTGATTTGAAGCAGTGTTGAAAGATTTTAAATATCGAATTGAGTTTGGGGCACTTCAGACTATAATTTTTTAAAAAATTAAAACTGGTACTACCCTTGACTTATTATCTGCTTTTTCTAACAGACCATCAACCATTTTACAGCATTCCAACCTAACCTCTAAGAACCATGGTTCAGGATACTGGATTTTTTTTTTTTTTAAATTATAGCACCATCTCCAAGGAAAGCAAAGTAAAAGTTCATTCCTATGCAAAGTAAAACAGGCCAGACTGAAAAAAAAATCCATTGAATCCCAAAGAAATTTAAATTTTACTCACTTTTGAACGCATTCCTACTCCTAAATTCGGAAACCCTCTGGCTCAATAGTTTTCTCCCAGCGATGGAAGGAGCCGATCTACTCATAAGGAAAACAAAACCAACGTAGGAACCCAAGCACGTGCTCCAGAATGAATGGAGGAAAGCCGAGCTTCTAGGTCACTGTACGTACGCAGACCACCCCACGAGAACGTCCGTCAGGGCTCCGTAATGGGACGGTTGGTTCCCAAATTATAAGATTTTATTTATTTATTTTTAGAGAGAAGAGAAGGGAAGGAGAAAGAGAGGGAGAGAAATATCAATGTGTGGTTGCCCTTGCTACTGAGGAGCTGGCCTGCAACCCAGGCATGTGCCCTGACTAGGAATAGAACCAGCCACCCCTAGGTTCACAGGCCCATGCTCAGTCCGCTGAGCTATACCAGCCAGGGCCAATTCCCAAACTCTTGTGGTTCTCTAGGGGCCTCCCTGGGCTTTGCACATGTTGTTCCCTCAGCCTGGATGACTCTTCCACCCCTTGTCTCCCAGTCTTACTCAGAAAACAGGACTTCTTTAAAACCTAGATCTGTTTCTCTTCTATAGACACTTTCCTGATCCCCTCAGAAGAGTCCATCACTTCCTCTCCGCCCTCCTTTGGCATCTTATAGAGGTGTCCCTTGTGGCACATGTCTTGATGTTTTCTTATTAATTTTTTTCATATCTGTATTTTATAGTAGATTAAGCTACTATGTTCTTTGTGTTCACAGCATCACATAGTAACCGAGGCATGGGAGGTGCCTCACTGATGTTTCTTAAGCTGAATTTTACTGACCTTGAACTTACATGACTATACAGTTCATTTTTCTTCTAATAACTCTTCCTCATGTTGACCCCGATTCCAGTCCCTTTGACTTCCACTCATTGCCGTCACTTCGCCCTTTGAGGCCACCAGATGAAGCCTGCTTCCTCTTCCAGCTACACCAAATGCAACTGTTCACGATGCTGACAGTACGCACCTTCCACCTTTCCCCACACGACATGTTTCTAGGACCCCTCCCCATCCACGGGTATGTCTGCTGTTGTGTTTCTTCTGGCACATGCAGGTGGCTGGGACAGGAGCTTGGAGGGCAGATGGGGACTGATGGGGGAGCCGCAGGAACATCACACTTCTCTGGAGCAACCTAGAATACTGTAGAATACTGTCGCGCTGCTTCACAGCCACGTTGAAGTTACTCTAAATTAGAGATGATCTGGCAGCTGTGCTTCTGTAATCTCTGGTGTGAGCATGTTGACAGTTTGAGTGGTTTTCTTTTTAATGATCTTAAATGATTCTGTAGACATGGGCAAGGGCCACCGGGCCATTGGCAAACAGGGATGTTTTTGTGACCTTGGGGAGCGTCCATTGTGGGTCATCACATGCGCCAAGCTGATGGCTCCCACAAGGACAGATGGGCTCTCCCCTCAGAAATGCACTGGAGCAGACCCACCTGTTGTAAGGTGTGGGGATATGCCCCACTCCAGCTGTGTCCTTGAGCCCCTGAGTCTGTGACAAGGGGCCTCTGGGGACCTGCTCAAGTTCTGTGGACACTGTCTTTCTGACTGGATGATGCTGTAGCCTTCACAGCTGTTAGCTCTTACCAGTTGTCCCATCCTGTGACCACCCTCTTCCCTGGAGGGGGTTTCACTAAGGGCTCCGAGCACAGTTTCGGGGAGTCCTGGCTGGCTAGTCCCTGGACCCACAGGGAAGGATGCAGAAGGAAATGAGCACAGCTGCAGCAACCATGCAGCGTGGACTCCAGGCTGGGGGGCGGGGACCCCCAATGTTCCCGTTCCCCCCTTCGGTCAGATGTTGTAAACCAGGGGGTGGCCCCATGGTCTCGGGGATAAAAGCTAGGGCCCACCTGAGAATGGCTCTGCCTGCCTTCTCAGGGCCCGGGACCCTCGAGGCTCCAAGCCAGCAGAAGAGGGCACGTGTGGGAGGGACCATCATCTAATATTAGTCTCCACACTTGTAAGAACTGAAACAGCAATCGTTTACTGGTATCTTGCACCAAACCCGCCTGGAGAAGAGAAACTATCAGATGTTTCAACTCAACAGCTGCACATCAAAAATAGCCGTTTAGACACCAGGAGCTCTGTGACGCGAATGCCAGAAGCAGGACCGTAACGTCACAGGCCCGGACGGTTTTTGTTCCCAGATGGATGGGTCTCATTGTTTTCCTAAGCCGACCCATTAGGAAACCCACAATGGAAGAACTGCTGGCGGGGATATTTTGCGCATAATCCAGGCATTTCTCCCAGGTGTTATGCTGTGGACTCTCCAGAATGCAATTCTGACGTCCGTATGCAGACTGCCACCGGAATCACGGGGCTGATGCCACATGGCTGTGCACCAGGAGGGGTATATCAGTTGTCCCACAGCCAGCACCCGCTCTGATTAGTCAGCATCTTGACTGTAGACACTGATCAATATTCCAAATACTGTTCCTAGTTATCACGGGCTTGTGACTGAGAAACAGTGCCAAGAACATAGTGAGAAAGGGGCTTGTGCTCTTTGCTCAGGAAAATACAGCTGCTTCTGGAGGTACTGGTTGCTCGGCTGACACTATATTCTTTTGTTCACTGGTGGCAATTGTATAATATTCTGCTGTGTCTTTTGAGCCTAGAAACGTATTGATTTTAGTTTGGCCTTCATAATATTTATGAGTTGCTCAGTTTTGTTGAGAGGTTGTTGTTGTTTTTTTTTTAAATCTTTAGTTAGCATCAGTAAAATGCATAATTGCTATTACAATTTTATTGTGAAAAACCCCACCATAATATGGCATTGAAATTCTTTAAGGTTTTTTTTTTTCCAACTGAAGTAATTTTTTGCAATGTAAAAAGTAAGAAGGTTCTTTGAAACCCAACTGTGAACAACAGAGCATAAAAACAGTCCTTGTTTAAGAAATGTGAAGGTCAGAGGGCGAGCGTTCTGGAGCTGGTGTGGCGGTTCTACTCTCCAAAACCCGCAGGGACCCAAGTCCTTCTAGCTCTGTACTGCACCAGCGTTAAAGTATGGCATTGTCACTCAAGGTCCTGTGTGCCAGTCAAGACTCTAGCCGTCACACCTTTGTTCCAGGTAGCAGAAGGGAGAAAGGGGGAAAAAGGAGCGCAACAGAGAATGCTTCCCAGCTGTCATTCAAGGGAGGAGGCAGATTCACTTCTTACTCTACTCAGGGGTCTTTTCACTTCCTAATCGAACCACCTAGATTGAAGATACTAGTAAGTTGAGTCCCCTAAGTGGTTTTATAACTTCTTTCATTCATTCAATAAACCCTGACGCGACACCTACTGAGTGATAAGAACCCTGCTCAGGTTTAGAGATGGCAAGAAGAACAAAGCACAGCCCTGACCGACCGCCTGGAGTGTAGAGTCCAGTGGGACCAGAACTGAGCGAGTGACTACAGTCGGGCGTGTACTCTGGGAAGCATGGAGCAGGGAGACCCGTGTTAGTGCTGAAGGAGGAAGGGCATGCCACGTGGGTGAGTCGGAGGTGCTGGCAGAGTGCTCCAGGGCAGGGGGGCGCAGGTCCCAAGGCTTGCGAGTCAGAGAGAGCACAGGACTTTTGAGGAACTGAATGATTCTCAGCATCTCTGGGGGGTCGAGTCAGAGGGGAGAATGTTGAGAGGTGAGCCTGACGAGAGGCGGTCGTCCCAACACCGAGGGCCTGCCAGCCGTGTGGGGCCTCGCCCGTTGCTCCTGGGCGGTGGGCAGCCTGGAAACGCAGGCTTGCCGAGATGGCTGTGCAGTAGCAGACCCCAGCAGCTACGGGGTTGAGTGCACACTCGCTGCTGTGGTCATGTATTTCATGTGTCATCCCACTGAATGTTCTCAACAGACTCTACGAGGCAGATGGTGTGTCACTGTCCTCATGCCATCGCTGAGAAAACTGAAGGCCAGAGCGTTCGAGAAACTTGCTACGGTCACTCAGTTAGCAGACGTTGTGCCGGAAAGCGCCTGATGCCACGCTCTTGTCACAGCCAGACTCCATGGGGCCTGGCTGGCCAGTCAGGGCTGGCGGCAAAGGATCAGAAGTGAGTGTCTGTGCAGGCTGGTCTTCAAAAGTATAACCTTCCCTTCTGCGAATCATTGAGGGGATCCCGGCTCTGAACCTGCTTCTGAGCGCTGGCCCTGTGCCAGTCTAACCCCCCGACCCCCTCCCCGCAGACCTGATTGTTCATTTTATGGTGAAGGCTGCTACCTTGCACTGGCCTCGCTGACCTGAGTCATGTGACCTGCACGCCACAGGTGCTGCTGCTGGAGTCCAGGAGCACCCAAAGCCCTCACGACAGAACCTGTCCCACTGAGTGTGGAAGATACCCAATGGTCTAGAGGGGAGGGGAGGACTGGGGAGGGAGGAGGGGGCAGCCCCTAAGCCAGTTTTCTTGCTTTAGGTGTTCGGTGCTCAGTCGCTTCCCTCGACATGGTCGATGTCACTGGCCACTGTGGGTCGGGCACACGTGGCACTCACGGTCTGCCGGATCCCCCGGCCAGTGCACACTGCTTTGCTTTGCCACAGTGGACACTGCCACGGGACAGGCTCTGGTGCTCGGTTTCAGTCAAGGCCCCGGGGCGCCCACCCCTCCTGTGCGAGCGCCCAGCCTCCAGTGGCCACTGTGTCGGGGGCGCAGCCAGCACCAGGCAGCGCCGTGCCAGCCGCCAGCCCCGGTTGTTGCTGTTTGCAGCAGCAGCGGTGACCGACCTCCAGACCTAGGAACCGGAGTGCTGGGGTGGGGTGGGGGGCGTTCTCACCCACATCTGGTGCTGTGGTGCAAACCAGCTGCTCGGTCGGCACGGACGGCATGCCGAAAACATCCCGACACCACGACACAGAAAATCCAACGAGTAAAAATGCCCCAGGAATGTACAAGGAGTTGAGGTAATGGGTTTCTTCATCATAAAAGCAGCTGGTTTTCCTTGTTAATGTTTGTTTGGTTTAAAACAAGGGAAGATCCCTGTTGCCAAAGGAACGGGTGGAATACTCTCTCTGAGCTCTCCGGCTTCCCACGGAGGCGAGTTGTCTGCGAGTCTGCCAAAAGCCCTAATCCCTTTTGTCTGGAGAGTTGATGAGGTGAAGCTGAAAATTCTAGGACATAATTTTTCTGTATCCCCTGCTTCTCTTTGTGGGCCAGTCACCCCTTCCCCTCACAACATGGATGCTGGGATGAGTTAAAGGAAGCTCAGAGCTGATTGTGCTGGGACCCTGGACGATGCTAAATGCTGCTTTCCCTTGAGATGGGATCCGAGTGTATTTTAAACTCGTCGCTGCTCACTGAACTGTGAAACCTCCTTGGTGAGGTGGGACATCGGCGCCTGTGTGCACCGCAGCTCAAAACGAGAGTCTGCCCGTGGCGGGGAGGAGAAAAGAGAGTATCAATTTGGTTTTTACCACAAAGCTAGTGGGAAATGAGGCGTTCAGTGACTCTTGTCTTCTACTTTCTCCTTTGCGAGTTTTGTGTGTGCCGCAGAGCACAGCAATTGCGTGCGGACGCGGGGCGTGCAGTGAGCTCCGATGAAGAAGTGGGACTTAATCGGCCTTCCAACTGCTGGGCAATGGGTGTTCTGAGAAAGGAGGCGGAGACAGAGAAGAGACACAGGAAGAGAAGGACCCGCAGCCCCCAGCAGCAGAGGTGGCTCCCACAGGACCCAACTTCATGGTCTCAGACGGCCTTTCCAAGTACCGCACAACCTCAATTTCGATCCACATTTTCCGTATTTCCCAGAACCGTGGGCTGTTTACTGAGTCAGGAGAATTTTTGCTTTGACATGAAGTAATCCTGTCCTTTGGGAGCCCCCAAAAGTTAGCCAAGGTTTGAGAGAGTTCCAGAAACCACATTTTCAGTCTGCTGTGGGTGCTTCGGTTGGAGGCTTTGGTTGGAGGAACTGCGAGCCACACTGCTAGCATTTTTTACAGCTTTGTTACACAGGGAACATTTTTTTCTTATAAAATCACTTGTGCTGTGAAGATCATGAAACTACTTCAAAAAAATTCTTCCTTGTCCTGGAAGTCAGCTTGGCTCAAGATATTACGACATGTAAAGTTAATTACACATCAGCAACTTTTTTCAAGATTATCTGGGACTGGAAACAAATAAGAGCCAACAGGAAAATACCTGCAACCATTCCGGGGAGGGGACTGTGTCCATTAAATGCTTCCATTCAGAGGCCTGGGGAGTGTGCCGTGGAAGGCCGAGTGGGCTGAGCAAATGCACTGGCCGCGTTCTGTGCCAGCAGCTCAACAGCCGGTCTGAGGTTCCAGAAGGTTCCAGCATCCCAGGTGGAGGGATCATGTTCAAAGTGAATGTTGGGCCTGGCCCCACAGAGGTCTAATGGGCTTCTCACCCTTTGTCTGCATTGGGAACTGGTGACAGCCCTCCGCCCACCATACATGCTACTCCAGGTCAGCAACCAGATGACTCCGTGGGGACGAGGGAAACCAAAAGTGTGTGAGGGTCGGTTTCTGGCGGCCTGGAGAGCTTTGCCAACTGGAGATGAGTGGCCGTGCTGGTGGCATGCTGACTGTGGCCCTTTGGGGAGTGGCTCTGGATTCCCAGGCTGTGCCACATGCTGAGTGGAAGAAAACTGTGAGAGGAGGGCCAGGCACGTAGACCCCCCAGCGAGGCGTCCTCACAAGTACCCCAGTGGTGTGGCCATGGGGTCAGTGCCAGGTGCAGTGGTCTGTGTGGGCCGTGAGGTGACAAGCAAGGCAGGCGTGGCCCACCCCTCGCAGGCTCCAGCTGGGCGGGGAGACAGACAGACATGCGGAATCAAAAGCAGGGCTCCAGGGTGCTCTGAGTCCCTTGGGTTCTGTCTCAGGCTCTGAAGTCCCGGTCTGCGCCTTTGACTCTTTACTTCGGATGTTACTTTCCTTGGGGCACTTTATTCACTTTTATTTTTCTCAGTCACAGAGCCACAGTTGTATGAATTATTTCACTCATAGAGGAAAGAGAAAGTATTTCCCCAAAGTTAAGTGCTTCGCCCTGTGGGCACCAATAGCCACACAGAGAATGACAGGGGCTTCCCTTGTGAATGGTTTTTGTCCGTTATAAGGTATCCGAGGGCCAGGACTCCCTCGGTCTTCTTCATCTTTGCATCACTAGAGCCTGGCACTGAGGTTGGAAGAAGAGGGAGAAGGAGAGAGAGAATGAGGGGAAGAGAGAGAGAGAATATGCATGGGGTCCGATGACCATAACTATTCGTGCCTCCTCAGGCTGCTGGCCACTCTAAACATTCTCATGGCCACCCCTCCCCGCCTTGGCTCTCCTAGCTGAGGTGTATAATGCAAGCAGGGGGCATCCTTCATATTGTCCCAACAGCTTGGACTCGGACGTGGCTGACCCCCACCTCCTCTGACATAAACCCATGTGGACACCAGTCCTCAGCTCACAGGCAGGCCCCCCCTTCTGGGTCCCACTCCCCTCTGTCCCCAAGGCAAATGGAAGGCCAGGTGTGGTACGAATTCCTGCAAGGCAAGGGAAACAGGAAGGAGAGCAACTGAGATGTGGAGATTAAAAACAGGAGAAACAGGAACTGAAAAGTCTGGGTTTCTATTTCTTGTCTGATTCACTTTGTTTTCACGTTTCCCCAGTGAACCGTTGTCTCAGAGCTTCTCCCCATCGAGCGGGCATCCGTGGTCTTGGAGAAGAAAATAAGCCTTGTCGGCCCCCCCCCCCACGTAGCATCCCCCCACCTCATCCTCACACCGTGTTCATCCTCAGCACAGAGAGAACAGTCTTCGGCAGGCTTTGCCCGGAGAGGTTAACGCGGTTCCCTCTCGGCCTCCATGGCCTCCAGGTGAAAGGTCACACGTGGAAGAAAGCCTACAGCACAGAACAGCCAACCAGGCGCACACTTGGAGTCCGCATGGTCAGGGGTCGGCCAGGAGATGAGGACTTGCGGGATGGACAAGGACTGCTGGCGTGCTGTCCCAGGTCAAGGTTAAACACCCGGCGCCCGTGACTCCTCATTGCTTGCTGGGAACCCTCCATAGCCCATCCCAAGGGAAAAAGCTCACAGGCCTTGTGTGCACAGTGATCCACGGGGTCGACAGTCCAGGCCTCGCTGACCATGCTTGGCTCCCAACCCTTCGACCATTGAGGTGGGGAGCCCTTTATACATCAGAAGCCCCGGAGCTCTGCTACCCTGGACTGGCAGAGACGGTGGGACTCACCCATGCTGTCTGAATGCGAGGGACAGCGCCCCCCCCCCATAGTGGCTACTTTCTTGATTTTATTAAACATTTTTGATGCATCCTCTCTAAAATCCCCTCGTTTTTTTCAGAAAATACAGAGAATGCATTTTCGATAAAATGGTGCCTCAGAAAATCTCCTGCATCTGGTAGGGTGCAGAGTAAAGCCTAGGTTACTCAGTGAAATTTAAATTTCAGATAAACAACAAATGCCTTCTGTTTATGCTCAGGGGAGCTGTGCATAATGAAACATTACATGGGGCATATGCACACTAAAATGTCATTTGTGGTTACCTGGGATTCAAATGTAACTGCGTGTCCCATACTTTTAGTTGAGAGAGGCCACTCAGAACAGGTCGGCTCCTTCAACCACTGGTCCTCTGATAACAGAGAGAACAGAACACGTTCTAGCTGGTGACTCTTCAGGAGAAGCTGTCTCACTTCGGTATTGCTGGTCATCCCAGGTGCCCACAACGGCTGAGTCTACTAAGCTACAATTGCCGATCTGGAATCGGGGCACGTGGGGTGGTCCCTGGTGAGCACCACAAGAATCTGGAGGCTGTTCCCACCACAGTTCCTAACAAGCGCAAGCCCCGTCCACGTAACTGCCGGAAAAGAAGATGAATTTCAGCATGGGTGGACCGACGCTGATTGATACTCAGGAAGTCTTGAGCTCGGAGAAGGGGGCCCTGTCTCCTCGCGTGAAACCGAGAGTCAAGGCCAGGAGAGCCTGCTCCCTGCAGGACAGTTTCAGCAGATGTTTCCGTAACTGGTTTTGAATTCACAGGTTTCTGGACAGGGAGGACTGAAGGGTATGAAGGTACCCGGCTCTGGATTGGAACACATTCCTACGTTCAGCACACGAGGTCTAAAATTAAGGCAGTGACCATCGCTTCACGGTGCTCTGTAAGAGGAAAGCCTGTGAGTCAGCACGAGGGGCCAGCTGAACCTCTGACCATCACCCACGAAGCAGCCCAGCCGCCGCCCACAGACACCAGGTCACCGTACGTGGGACCCAACAGCCCTGCTCCAGATGCGCTCCCCCTCCAACAGTAACCGCGAGATTTTCTCCACCGGCTGGTGGGTGCACTTTTTGTACTTAAAAAACACCCTCGTTGCTTGTTCACTCAGAACACCGCGTGGGAAAGGGAGAAGGGCTTTATTTAGAAGCGACTCAGCCTGTGAGTCATGCGGCTCTCTGCTCCTGTTTTCCTGTGTGGCTCCCCTGCTGCCATAAACACTGACAGGGAGACAGGCTCTGTCACTGCCTTCTCAGAAGTCCATCTGCCCCCGCTGCTCCCCCACCCCGGAGGCAGAGACTTTCAGGGAGAGAATTCTCTGGGTTTCTTTTAAATGCTGATAAAGACAAAAAAAAAAAAAAAAGACAAAAAAAAAAAAGACCCTTGAGCAGAATCACCTCTGCACTGAGCACTCCTCACGGCTCTCCACAAACTGCCTTCACTGGGACTTCGCCCTGTGGCCAGAGGGGCAGTTCGAAGGGTTAGCAGCGTGCTAGGGCAAAGAGATCACCAAAGACTCTGTCCCCTCACGAGACATTGGGAAGATTATTCCTTGTTTTGGGGGGGCCTAGGGGCACGGTAGGCAGGGTCCAACCCACTCCAACACCCTCATTTAGTCACTGTTTCCTCTTAAGCGGTTTCTTTCAAGCCGGAGAGCAGCCACTTACTGAAAGTAACACGTTCTCCAGATCTAAGAATTCCGACGTGACTTAGTTTTTTCCATCTTGGTTCCAGGGTGAGTTTGCGGGTTTCTAAACATTTGATTAAAAGGCAGATTTCATATGTGACCCAGAATATTTCTCCCTGTGTGCCAACACCAACCCCCTTTGCATTGCTGTTTCCCAATGCTTCCTTGCTTTAAAAAAACAAAAACAACAAATCCCTCATTTTTGTTTTCCCTCCAACACAGTCACCCATTCCTTTTCATCATCATCTCTTTCTGGGGTTCGCCTTCCCCTTGTCTCTGGCGCAGCCCCGAGGGCCACGCTTGCCTGGGCATCCTGAGTCTTCGGAAGAACTGGGCTTCAGGGGCCGCCAGCTCTACTCTGTCCACACCAAGCCCGTGTCCACGGCAACACCTTAGGCAGAGGTCGAAAGTAGACCAGGCCCCTCATGTCATGCATAGGGCTTAGAAGCTGTATCTGGAAGCCAGGAGGGCATGTGACACAGTAGTAGAGAGCCACCGAGGCTCACACGTCAACTCTGTCACCTGGGGTCATGTGAGCTTCGGAAAGTGACTCATGGCTTTCTCCATCTGTAAAGTGGGGTAGAGTGGAACCTACCCCACTGGGTTGTTCTGAGTATAAAGAAATTGGCATTAGTACTGAGAACAGTTCTTGCCGCATGGCAAGTGCTGTGAAAATGTCGCAGTCGCTACTGAAAGGCTGGGGCTGTGGCCGGGGGGTGGGGGGTGGTGCTGGGAGGGCTGGGCATGGAGCGAAGGGTGAGTGCAGTCACAATGTGCTGTGCAGCGGCATTTCCGGAGCACGTGCTGTGTGTCCGCTAACTGCAGGGCACAGCAGCCCAAGGGCACAGACTGCTCCCTCAGGCGGCTTAATCTCGGGAGAAAGCTGTGGGCCAGTGGACAGAGAAGGCCGCTGTGGTCAGAGTCGGAGGCCAGCTCCATCAGTAGGTGGGGACTGGGCAGGGAGTGTTCTCACTTGTAAAGTGGGGACAGTGTCACCTGATCAGGTTGTTATGAGAGGTAATGGACACACGGAGCGTGTGGGTAATAGAGGAGAGGCAACAGATACGATACATTATGTGTTACGTATGCAGAAGCTCATGTCTTCATCTATGTGTTTAGAGAGGGTAGGAGACCAATTACGGTGCAAGGGGACCATCACTCTGGTGGGTTTGTTCCAGGTGAAGTTGAAGGCCAGAGGGAGGGTCCTCACCCCGTCCAGAGGGTCCTGGGAGGACAGCCAACAGTCACGCAGAGGCTTGGAGGTGACAAGGACTGGTGGACCTGGGGGTGAGCAAGGATCCAGTACTGTGGGACAGAAGTGTGAGCGGAGAGGTGGCAGGCACGATACCCAGACAGGTAGACGCTCACGTCTCTGAAAACGTCACTGTCTTCCTGAGGCTGCCCTTGGTCGCGCCACCAAAAACAACCCACTGCCCCAGAGTCCCATGGAGCCCTGCCCGGCTCTGTTTCTCCCCAGGCCCCACCGTCCCTGCTCCACAGGCCATCCACTGAGTGTACATATCCACACATGTGTATGTCACATACACACACGACGTTTTGCTCCGTGTCTCCTCAGTAGAAAGCACGTTCCATCAGAACACGCACTTTGTTCATTCACTGCTGCATCCTTGGCACCTAAATGGGCACCTGGCACGTGGTAGGTGCTCAATAAATATCAGTTGGACTGAATGAATGAATGTATATCTTCTTTCCCTACCGTGCCCTTTGGCCAGGGGAGAACACGAAGCACAGGAGGGTGTGGTCGTGTTTCCCTGTTAGAAGGAATGTTCTGGAAGCATTGCTGTGGATGGACTGTGAGGCCTCATTTCAGTGATCTGCTGGCTGCAGGAGGGCCAGACCCACGGAAGGGAAAGTGGGAGACCGGGGAGAGGCCCCGAGGCACGGCAGGCCGAGCCAAACGGCAGGTCGGAGGACAAAGGGAGAATGCGCCCTCGGGAGTCCTGCAGGTGTCTGGCTTGAGCAAAGGACAGCTGTTCACTGAGAAGGGAAAAGAATATGAGCTGACGAATTGAAGAAAAAAAGTGATGTTCTTACTCCAGGAGGGACCACAGACATCCTAGCTGCTCAGCGGTTGGTGACTGTTCATTGGAAACATAAGGGGAAAAATGGGCTGGGTCAGATCCTATTAATTATTAAACCTGTAGCTTCCTGGATTTCTTGTGGTCTAAGAAAGGCGATGAGACTTGAGAGGATGGCTTACTTAACAGGCATGGGAAGAAGGCAGCAAAAAAAACATTGTGAAGAACACACACCATTAACTTCCTGAAAGACAGCACCTCACGTCCCCCGTATTTGCTGTAACGGGGTGTGCTTTGAACACACGAAACTGCCCTCACAGTTGTGAGCACCGTGCTCGGTCCCTGTTAATCAGCACCTGCGACAAATGTAGAAGAGCCCCCTTGCCACCCCGGGAGGCCCAGAAATAGAACCCAGAGGGCTTCCGTCAGAATCCTGCTCCAGGTGCCTCAGGGGCAGATGTGCATTCAGGGGTTGCCGCCCCGCATGCTGGCCCCGCTACATGAACATGCAACTTCTGAATAGCTTGCATGTGAATCCACAGAGAAGCTAGCACCCCCCCAGTCCTGGTTTGCACTCAGTTACTGGCCAGGTCGTTGAGCTACCTCTGCTTTCGGAGGATGGAGAGAGTCCCAGGCGATCACACACTTGGTGCAGCTGGACAAGGTCCTTCAACAGCCTTCCAAACCCTGGGATCCAGGCAACAGCGGGCCCAGCAGCGCTTCGCTGTAGGCTGGCCAGGCAGACACCTCTGGGGAGGGCCCAGCATGTGGCTTGTCTGTTGGTGGCCGGGTTGTTTTGGAGACCAGCTGGGGTCTAGAGCAAAGGAGCCCTCTCCACGGGGATGGGCAAGAGGGTGTGCATTTCAGCCTCTACCTTCCTCGTCCACTGAGTGAGGATGAGAGGGCCCACTGTGCACAGTGTTGGGAGAATTAAAGGTTCAAGGCTGTCCCGCGCTCCGGACGGTGCCCCGTCCACGGTCCTCCGCTTTGCCCTCCTGTTAGAGGTCAACCTGTCTCCGCCTCGGGCTGCTGGACGTGCACGGGGACTGAGGGGAGCGAGGCCGAAATGGGCTCGGAAAAGCACAGAGCGGGGAAGGTGAAAAAGCCCAGTGCTGAGCATAAAGACCACCTGAGTTTCATGAAATGACTTGGTCAGTTTTCTAAGTGAACGTCTTTAATGGAAATGCATAAACGACTTTAAGCCAGTTCAACATTTTTATGATTGATGTGTAAGTACCATAATTGTTAATAGTTTGAAAAATGGTACTTTTTAAAAGTGGGTTTTCCCTCCTTTAAGTTATGTTTTTAAAAGTTTTCTGTTCTTAAATGTTTTTTTTTTTTAACATAAATACACATACAGGAGAACTTTGCTTTCTAAAAGAATTGCATCCCTGATATCGCATTGGGAATCAATGAAAAACTTGCTTAGACTTTCCAGAAGTCCACTTTATGACAAAATTTGGGCAGCTTCAAATTTAGTGTGAACTTTCACTAAATGAGAGGTTAACACCCAGAGTTACGTTGACTTTCCTCCCAAGTCAACTCTGCCAAGGCTCAATATTTTGCAACACTCAGACTTGGGCACCCGCAGTTTTAAAAAGTCCGTGTTATGTGTAGTTTATTAACCAACCACTTCCAAGGTTTGTCTCACCTCTCATCAGCTCTCAGGCTGTTGTCTTTTCTGTCATTGCTCCTCTCCTTTATTTTACAACTTGCCTGTTATAATTCAATGCAAAAACACACATCGGACCACAGCCACGTAGTTGGTATTCTCATGTCATGTAAAGCTAGAATCTGCTGTGGCTGGAGCGTTTTATTCGTCTCTTTCCTTCCTTTCTCCAGTTCCCGAGGGAGCCTGGAGGAATGATGATTGCCGGGAATTTTCAGCGGGAGATTGAGCTGTTGGAACATGCTCTTCTCTTGCTTCATCCCACTTGAACCTATGACTGTTGAAGTTTTCCACATCATATATGGACTCAACAACTGTCCCTTGGGATATTTCCATCCTCTCACCGTTAGTTCACTTTCTTTGCTTACTCATTTCCAGTTGCCGCGAGGACTGAGCCAGGGTATCAGTGATTCGTGACTCAGTGCTATTTCAGGAATCCCCAGCATTTTCCAAATGCTGACTCACCCAGCAGCTCTCTGTGCTCACCTGTCGGGAGCACGGCTGTGGCATAGCACATGTGGCTTTGGGGGGCCAGCAGTCTGCAGTTGCAGAATTGTGATCTGAACAAAGTCCTTTGGCCTGTGTTTCCTTTTGGCACTTTTCTTCCCTTGAGAAGAAGAGAGGGGCTAGTCTTAGTCATCTCTGAATCACCAGTGACTCTACCGTAACACCCAGGGGGCGGCCGGCGCACAGAACTTCCATGCTCACCAAATAGTTACCGAATGATGGGGCGGGAGGCATGTTGCAGACTCTCCCTCTGTAGTTTGTGCACCGTCATGGCTGTAAATGTGGAAAAACTGTCTTAGAAACATAAAGGCTTAGGTCAGTATCTGAGAATGTGCTTCGGTGCCCAAATTCTTGTGGTTACCCATAAAAAATAGGTAGGACCAGAAAGGCACAAAGAGTCAAAGCAGTTGGAGGAGATCTGTCTAGAGTTTCATCGACGTGGAGTCTTATCGGTGTCGTTGATGAAGCCTGGCTTTCCGGTACCCGTCATCCCTTGTTTCTCTCTGCCCAACTCTTGTTCATTCTGACCTCTTTCTTCAAATATACGACACCGGTTCTGTAAAACAAGTACACGTGTTGTATCCGGCATCCCCACACCAGCCCCCGATCGGATAACTCACCAGGAAGACCCACAGGGCGAGGCATGTCGTCACATTCCTGGCTACAGTTTACCATGGGGAAGGGACACAGAGAAAAGTCCGCAGAGAGGGGAAGCACATGTGGTGAGGTCTGGAGGGAACCAGCCCATGCTTCCAAGAATCCACTCCTGGGGGAGTCTCTCAGGACATGCTTAACACCTCCAGCATCAAATCTCTACACACATGTGACATGCCGTCTACCAAGGAAGCTTGTCAGAAACTCAGCCCTCTGCTTTTTATTGGGGTTGTCCGTGTGGGCTCTCTCCCCAGCACACACCACAATTCCAGACTCCCGAAAGCAAAGCAGGTGTTCAGCCTCAGTCACATGGTGTGTACCAACAGTTTAGGCAAATAAACTGTCCTTATCAGTCACGGGTGGAAACACCGCTGAAATTCAAGTTTCTGGATGCCAGTCAACTGTTCACCTTGCAAGAAAGCCTGTCTGAGGACGGCAGCCTCAGGTCTGCTCTGTTACCTCTCTCCTGCACACGCATTCATCAAGCTCATCCTGTTTCCCAGTTTTGCGACATGCCCCGCCCCCGCCCCAACCCCAGCCCTCTGAGTGTCTGATTTTAGCATCCCAACCTTAATGCAAAGCACATCTCCTAAGATGGCTCCCTGGCCATCCTATCGGAAGCATCCCTTCCCCGTTACTCTTTGTTATATTTTAAAATATTTTTCTGAATGTAAGTTGTAACCTCCCTGTCAGCAGGGGTCTTTTTCTGTTTCGTTCACTAGTCCACACCCAGGACCTAAGCAAGTGCCTGACCCTCAAGCAGGAGCTCAATAAGAGTTATAGAATCAATTCACCGGCTGCATTGTCCGAAGTTCTCTTGTCACTGAGTGTTCAATTCTACGTCACCTGTACCGTCAGGGTGTTCGCCCTCCGGAATGAGCTCTGTCAGGTGGGATAGCACTGAGCACACAGAAGGTTCTCCGTACTTCCCGAGTTCAAGTGAATGTGCGTGCGCACACGTATGCATTCGGACTGTGATTGTTGCAAAACGTAGTTACTGTTCCCCACATCTGGGCTGCTTAGCTCTGAGAGAGATGGCGCTACATGAGGCCTGTCCATAATGTATCCAGCCATGTACTATGAAAAGTAGAGACATTTATTAAAGATACAAGAAACATTGTACACAGGACAATGATGCCTCAGTCCCTTCAAAGTAGGCACCTTGGGACCTCACACGGTTCTCCCAATCACCATCAGCTGCCCTGTCATATTTTCCTGAATCTCATCAACAGTTTGAAACATCTTCCTGTTCAAATGTGATTTTTTAGTTTTAGAAAAAGCCAGAAGTCACAGGGTGCCAAATATGGGCTATGGGAGGGGGAGCTGGGTCACCTGGGTGATTTGATACTTTGCCAAAAAACTCCGCACGAGATGTGATGCATGAGTGGGCACATTGTCGTGTTGAAGCTGCCAGTCACCAGTTGCCCACAGCTGCGACCTTCTGAATCATCCGGATGGTTTCCCTGGAGGAATGTTCAGGCTTCATGTAAAATGTGATGCAGATTCATTGCTCTACTCTCTCAGTCATTTCGAATGCGATGGCCACATAGTATACATGCTCACTCAGTGGCATCTACTGACTAGTACAGTGAAGTCGTCATTGTTCACACACGCACATTCCAGGACACTCTCCTGGGCTGCTAGGTGACACCGATGTCACACAAACTGTTCTCATTATATTAACAATGGCTGGGCTTTTTCCAGACAGACCTCATACATGTGTGAGTTTTTCCCACACTAAGCCATTCTCTGTGATGCCCGCTGGAAGTTCTACAACTCAACTCAATTCTGACACTATCCACCTGGACACAGTGTCAGAGCCCACAGGGTCAGGGCTCAGTCCCACAAACCTGCCTCTCGCTCCGGATGCCAGTTACAAGCAATCAGCCCCAACTCCTGTCTGACTTGGCTCCAACTCAGAGGTTCCTATGAAGTGCTCCCTTAGCATTCAATTACTTGCTAGAACATCTCACGGAACTCAGGAAAATACTTATGTTTACCAGTTTATTAAAGGATAAGGAATGTGGATGAACAGCCAGATGGAGAAATTCACAGGGTGTGGCACGGAAGGACCCCGAGATCCGGTGCATCTGTTCCTGTGGTGTCGGGGTGTCTCATACTCCTGATACATGGATATATGTTCACTCACCTGGAAGCTCTTTGAACCTCAAGCTTGGGGGATATTTGCCTCAATTTTGTAGTAAAGTGGCAGGTTTGTCTACCCAGACTGGGGAGTCCGGGTGACGTAACCTTCTTGGGAAGAGCGGTGGAGGTTTTTACCGGCCGTGAAAGAGTATTGGGGAATTAGTTGCCTGACAATAAGTAAAAAAGTTGACAGGTGATGTTGAGAATCTAGTTGAGACATAAAACTATAAATTTTCTCCAACAGCCCTCAACCGCCTTGGTATAGGAGCCAAGAAGGTGCCTTGAAGCACTGGTCCAATATTGTAGTTTTGTGCTGAGTAGATATTATGGAAAAATAGAGGGTCAGGGAATCAAGGGTCCTGGTGACATTAACAATGGGATCCAACGAAGGAAAAGAGTTTAGAAGAGGCTAATTCTGGAAGAACACGAGGTACCAAAATCCACGACAGAGAACTCTAAAGATGAGCTAGTAAAGGAATAGTGATAAAAACAAATGAATCCCATTTTAAAATTAAAGATAGCGTATTTGTGTTTAAGGACTCAAGGATGGAGACGTTCTAGGATTTAACTTCGAGAAAGCACCTGAAAGGAACAAAGATGAAGGCCAGTGGAGGCGTGGAAGTTGAGAAGAAGGAAGGAAGGATGTCACAAGCGTCCTGTGCCTGAACTCCAATGTCACTGAGGACAATGGTGGGTCAGGGAACCTGAGTCAAGAGGCAAACTTTGTCTTAGGTGCCGACATCGTGGGTGTTTAGGATTGGCTTAGAAGAGACAAAAAGAAGTGGAAAAGGATAATGTGGGGAAAAATTAAGCTCATTGGAACAATGGCACTTAAAGAGTATTGGGGCCATGGTTGGGAAGCCTCCATGGGGAGCAAGGAGAGGACTCTGTCCCGCCTCGGAGATCTGCATCCTGGAAGACCAGCACTCTCCCCAGGGGCTGCGGAGAAGGGGTATGATGTTCAAAGGGAAAGCAAAACACTCCCCCAAACCTTATTTCACCCCCGAAGTCCTCATCCCCGTTCGTGTTATCAGATGAATTAACCGATCGAGGACCTCACCCTCTCTTCAGCACATTTAATAGTTACATTAACACGTTCAACAATGATAAGTGTATATTTGTACTGAAGCCAACATGATAACGCCAAGCTCACACTTATAAAATCTATTCATTTTTAAAGAATTAATTACAAGATGTCTTTCCTTAACTCTGCCAATTATTTTCAAATAAATATCCAAGACCGGTTTTAGTAAAAACATATACTTCATAAAGTTTTGCCTCGGGTTGCATCTAGTTTCCATGGTTTTGAGACAAGCAGTTTGGTGTGTAGGTAACTTTATTCTGGAAAAAAAAATCAGATACTATAAATAGCATAATGTCTGTTGTCAACAATGGCAGACTAATAAATATTAAAATCTAGCTGTCATGTAAGATTAATGAGTGATTATTTAGGGTTGAACACATGTTAAAACCATTCGGTCACAAAGTAGCCCATTAAAATAGTGATGATATGAAACCAGATATAATCCAGAAGCAGTTAAAACATGGAAATATTTAATCTGTCCATCATCTTAAAATTATTCAATATTCATAATTCAAAATTCTCATGTTTTATGCAGAAATCAGCAATTTGGCAGATCCTGGGTGAGAAAACTACAGAATCTCATATGCTATCCAGGTGTCTTGCTTAAAATTACTCCCCGGAATTTTTAAAAATACATTATTCTAGAAAAGCAGTGAGCAGTGTAAGAAATGTAGTAACTGACAGGTATTTTCCTTCTGCTAGCGTTGTTATTTCTGTTGAACATATGGGGCTATTTCGAAATTATTTTAACTTCTCCAGAAGCACAGCGTTACACAGTTGTAACAGAGAATCAAAAATAATCACAGTAGCTAAAATTTTTGCATGTATTCTGTGTCCAACATACTATATGACTTTATTTTACTTAATCGTCACCACCACTCTTTCCATTTTAAAAATGAAGACACTGAAGCTGAAAAGGTTTGAATAACCCGTTTCACACCGCTGTTGAAGGTCAGGCCGGGGTCTGAACCGGAGTCTGCCTCTGCACTCTGTGTCCGTCCAATTACACGGTCAGAAGTCTGATTGCCGTAGACAGGCCCTCAACAGGGAGAGTTGACAGATCTGTTTACCCTTCCTGCCTTTCAAGTCCATTACCCATAGACTCAAGCTGCAGGCCAACCTTTCTTAAAAATCACAGAGCATGAGGAAATTTTTAATCCACTAATGGATTAATTTTTCATCATTTCCTCAATGACTTGTCTGTTTCTAAACATCAAGGCAATGTTAAAAGTAGAAGGAAACTTAGAACCTGGAACCCACCCTCCCACCCGGGATAGGAATCTCTTTCCTCTTTTTGGTCCTTCTTAACCTCGGACAGCCTGGCTTGGGGTTGAGTGTACGCACCACTAAACTAGAGTGCGCTAGGTTTTGTTTTCCTCTACATCCTTCTTAGTGTCCTTGTTACAGTGCTGATTGCTGACTCTGCCCCTCCCTTTGAGCCTTCCCCATCCTGTAGCCGTGTCCCAGGGTTCCTGTTCTTAAGAGCTGTTGTGTTTGGCGAGCACTGAGATGTTGCCATGGGTCTGCGGGCACAGGGGATTGTGAAAGGAATCAAACATGTTTATGCAGCCTCGTCTGTTTCAGTGCAGATGGCTTCGTTGTCCTCTATCAATCCCTGCCCTTTCTGCGATGTTCGTTACGTGGGTCCGGGGTCAGGTTCGTTGCTCATTGACATCATCGAAGACCTAGGCTCTTTCCGTTTTTCCGCATGTCATCCTCAGGTTGCAAAATACACGCAGCTGCTGCGGAGCTATTTATAGACACAGCAACATCTGGCCAGAGAAGAGGGACATGTCCTCCTGAGTGAGCGTGGCTTTGTGATGAGGAAGTAAAACCTTTCCCATAAGTCCCCCAGATGACTTCCCCTGAAGCTCCAGCCTGTAGCTCCTGCTCCCGGCCTTGCTGTCAGGGGGCACACAGATCTAACAAGACGTGACGCCGTCAGACGCTCTGGGGGCGGGGGGCGAGCTCCAGGCGCAAAGAGGAGTGTGAGGGAGGGAAGAGTCGAGCGCAGACAGCCAAGTTAACTTTCAATTCGACTGGTTGCCCCGGAAATGAGAACTTCCGAGGTATTTAGATTTTACGAGCCACAGTTTCTGAGGCAAATAGGGTAAATGTGAGGGGAGACAAGGTATATATTTGTTCATCTCTAAATGAGCAGTCTCGAAGAATTTGAATTAAGAGATTGATTCAGCTAAAATGCACCCCTAGTCAGAGCATATCAAAATAGTCCTCACATCTGGTTAAACAAGTCGGCATTAGCACATTGGCTTTTGCTACCAGCAAGGTCTGTTTTGGTCGCTGTGTGGTGTTGCATGTCGACTCCAGGAGGGTCCTACATAAGGTTACCTCTCCCACCTTCCTGCGGCCCAGCGGTTCCGTGGTGGTCTGCTACACGTTTAACTTGACATAGATGAATATGTCAGCAATGTTGTTGGGTTTTCCCAAATCAAATAACATTCAAAAATCTTAAAAAAACAAAACACAAACAAAACCTCCGGCGATGCTGAAAACACAGCATAGGACATCTTTATGTGAACCAGACCTTCTTCTGACCTTTACCAGCTTGAGATAAGCATCAGCAGCCAGGAGACAATGACTCATTTCTGAATCAGCAAGGATAATTTTCACACGACTCTTTGAAAAACTCTGCCCCGGGAGTCTCGGGTCCTGGCAAAAAGACACTCTGTCTGATTCTGAAAGCTCTTCAAAGAGCAGGGCCACACTTGCAGGCTGAGGGGTATTAGTTATATCAAAAAAAGAAAGAAAGAAAGAAAGAAAAAACAGGGAAGTTACCACATTGTGCCAGAATACGACAGCCGCCAGGCCCGGCAAAAATGTTTGTCTGAACCCCCAAACCCTCCTGGTAGTAGATGGGGCTCTCTTGAAACAAAACTTTAAAAATGTAATGTGACCAGAAATAGAAATTGGAACAGTAAGTCTGTCTTTCCATCTCTCTCTATACCTACCTACCTAATAATCAATCTAATCAATCTATGTATGTATGTACTTCTGTACATAAATATATAGGGGTTCTATGAGACTGTTTGGAAAGGGCGATGTTTATAAAGTATTTAACACCCACAAGTCTAGGGTGTGCATAAACATGCAGTTCATTATAGTTTTGACTTGACCTTTGAAGCTGCTTTGGTATTTGGAGATGAACAGCTTGGCTGTCTTCGGTTAGCCGTTGGGATAAGCATCGGCATCCCTGTCTGCTGACCTCAGGGGTAAAACCGAATTTTTTCCTGTGTTTGTGAGCAATTTTCCTGAAGCCACCTGATTTTTTTTTTTTTTTGGTAGCCCTTAGTCTATTAGCAAACATTTAAATGTATTCCACCCTGTGAAGCTTTCAACTGTGAAATTAACCTGTCCCCAGCCTTGTTTGAGTAAGACCAGGTGTCTCAGGCGCCCCCTCCTACCCACAGCAAGAATCCCTTAGGAAAGAAGGGAGGAAGTGAGACTTTTGACATTTGTGTGCCGAGAAAGTGTCAAAAACAATCTGAAAATGACCAGAGGCATTCTACCAAAACCCCCTGAAAATTATCTGAGAAACCCTAACTTTTTAAATGGAACACGACTCATCTTCCTTTCTTGCTTAAAATGAAAAGCACCCCCTGTCTCATAGTTAAATAACAGCTATCAAAGATTTAACGATTGCGCCATTGGACGCAGTTCAAACGGGGCAGGCAGGAAAGTGTGCACAGCTGCCAGGGAGCCGGCCGTCAGGAGTGCCCCAGACAGACCGCTGTACATCGGCGGCTGGCTTTAATTAACAGCAGACTCCAAGCTGTTTTTGCTTCCCCCCTCTTTCTTCAGGAACTTTAAACAAAGTGATTTGTAGTGTTCTGTCTTATATAGTATCTACGCCCGTGGAAACGGAGGATGTTCATGGAAATAACTTGAGCCAAAGTTCAAAGCAGATTAGGGCGTCTGAAGGGCACCTTGAGATTTTTATCTCGGCCCCGGACCAAGACGGAGCGGGCGCCGCGAGTTTTTCCTCCTGAAGGGCGAGGTCTCCTGTGGAGTGAGGTTGCGCAGTGGTTACTAGACTAGATTGTCACTAATGCTCATCTACTTTTAAGGACACTTTTATCCTGTAGTTAATGAAAAAATATTTGATGGGGCAAGCAGCCACCGTAAGTGAGATTTTGTTGAGTTTCCCTTAACAGAAGACTTCCTTCTGTGACATTCCTCAGCACCCTGCGTGAGCGTGTGCTGCTACGGCCACTAAAGAGCGATTATCGTGGGTGGCGGTCACCTCAGTGGTCACGCAGCCGGGCCCTTTGACTGCCCTCTGTTCGTATTTGTAGATCAACTGCACGAGGCTGGTGTCCAGAGATGAAACTTCCCCTGAGGGCACGGGCCCAGCGCTGAGAATGCCCAAGGAGGCAGGGGCTTAAAGTGATGTTTAAAAGACATTTAACGTATTGATGTAAAAGATCACGTTAAGAAGGAGCAAGACTCTTACACGTGATAAAACTGCCAACATAATTCTCAGGGCCACAGTGACCAGATGATTGGGGAAAGCAGCATTAGAACCCAGGACCCCCCATTTGCCTTGAATAATGGCCCACTTGATTTAACGTGCTTCATCTGTGACATAAATACTGCTCATCACATAGCGGGTTTTCCCCTGTAAGGCTGACGAATCATTTTTTGGTCCATGGGAAGACAGTACAAGGAAGTGGCCAAGGTCAGGGCCGTTAAGCCAGTCTGCCTGGGTCCAAATCCTGAGCCTACCATTTACTGGTGGAGTAAATTCAAATGAATTATCTGGCTCTCTGGGCCCTTTCCCACCTGAGAAGTGGGGTCAAAACTATTACCTTCCTCCCTGGTTGTTTTGAGGAGTGAAGAAGTTATGAGGTATACAGCTAGACTGCACCTGGCACACAGTAAATTCTATAGAAATGCTGGCTATTATTGGTAACATTGGCCTTCATTCTTCCTGATCTGATTTCCAGCACAATGATGCCAAGGGTCCAGGGCAGCCTCTGGGGCCATGTTATTGATTTGCCAATTATTTTAGCTCCAGTATTTTCTGTTGTGGCTTTTGATGTCTTTTGAGAAAGAGGAGGCTTGGAAATAGACCTCCACTTTCAACAAGATTCACTGGTATTTTAAAACAAAATCGTCAAGAACAATGGCACAGCTACTAAGTGTCACCTGTGCCATCTTCCGCAGCAGAGCAGGAGCTGAGAAGAACTCTGTCCCACTCTGAGGTGGCATTTGGGGTCTTCACAGAAGCCTGATTCCACACGGAGGTTACTCAAGAAAACAAGTTCATGGAGTGTAGACGACATGGACCCAAACTCACCTGCCCGTTCCCGCAGATTCTCCGTGCTTCCCAGCAGCTGTATGTGGGGTGTCCTGGTTAATCGCATCACTTGGCAGGAAGACCACACATACGTCATACTCTGTGTATCAAGCTTTGATGAGTTACCAGGGATTCGCAAACGATGACCTGTGGGCCAAATTGGGCTCCTGCCTTGTTTTAGCTAATAATGTTTTTACATTTTTAAAGCATTATAAAAATAAAAAAGTATGCAACAGAAGCTGTTTGTAGCCCACAAAGCCTAAAATATTTACTGTTTGGCCCTTTATAGAAAAAGCGTGTTGACAGCTGAGTTTGGTTACAACAAAATACATCTAACAGAAAAGCTTTGTGGGGCATAATTTAATCTTTCATGATTCAGAAGGCACTTCTGACTCCTGTATTATCCCAGGTTCAGGATTAGGCACCTCACTTAGGGCTAGACTCTATTCATGGTTAAAGGTGTGAGTTCTGAAATCAGACTGCCTTTGACCAAATCTAGGCTCTACCACTTATTAAATGTGTGATCTTTATCAAATTAGTTAATCCTCCCAAGCCTTGGTTTCCTCATCTGTAAAAAGCGAGCCTTATAGCAGCTGCCTTACCTGGCTGGTGTGAGAATCAACGGAGATAATGCACTAAGGGGGGTTCACGGCCTGCTCCTTGTCCTGCGCAAGCCTCCCAGCCAGAAGTCTGATTCTTTGAGCTTCCTGGTTGCTTACACGTCACATGACTGGAAGTTGACCACACAGTCATCCTGGCCGGTTGGTCGATCCAGCTTCCTGCCTCGGGTTGCTGGCCCATCCGTGGCACCGCAGCAGAACCAGCACGTGGCTGCCCCGCATCACTGGATGCGATGAGACTGCAGAAGAGGATAACCCCACAAAGTTCTACAGTACAAAGTTCACACGCACGTTTACTCCCTCCTGCCCTGCGTCCACCCCGTCGGTGGGCCTGGCAGGGCCCACAGGGCCCTGGGTGGCTTCAGAGGCACGGTCTCGCTCCTCGGAACTGGCTCACTGCAGTGGTCAGCAGGCTATGACTATCGAAACAGCAAGCTGTACACTTCAATACATGCAATTTTTTCCAATTTAACCTCAATAAAGCTGAAAAATGCTATACATCATAAAGGAGTACTGACAAAGAGGTTTTGAAATGATGCTTGAAAAATAATGTAAAGTGGAAAAAAACAAGAAAATAAAATTACAGTTTCCGCAGAAAGAGCGAAAAGCAGCACTAGAGGTAGGGTGCAGCCCTAGAGGTAGGGTGGCCCACCTGCCTCCCGTGCGGGTCTTGGCCGGGGCCGTCCGCACAGCACCTGCTTCTTTAATTCAGACCCGGGAGGGAAGAACGGGAGAGGTGTGACGGGGGGGGGGGGGGGGGGGGGGGGGGGGGGGGGGGGTGCGGGGGGGCGGGGGGAGCGAACTTTTGGCTTCAGAAGCCTCTCCGAGTTGGGGAATTAGGTGTATTACAACACAACCTCGCAGAGTCTGATTTCAGCAAAGACCTGATAGGGAATCCGTTTCTCTTGGGTTTTCTGGTAAATCTGGAATGTTCGTGTGAGGATCACCACCTGGCCCATTTCTAAATCCATATCTATCTATCTATCTATCTAGATATATATATATATAGCTATATATCTGTATATTGATATAGATTAGATATAGATTATAGATATTTGGATACTTAGATATAGATGGGTATAGATATATAGAGATATATAGATGGATCTGGATGGGTATAGATATAGATGGATGGAGGTAGAGATACCTATACCTCCATCCTTGAGGTTTGTGATATGAGAGGCACAAGGTCCAGGAAGAAAATGTAACGTCGCAAGTTCTGCGTTGTCCTGGAAAGTGTTTCTTTATTTGGTTGCAAGGCTCTTCCGTGCTGACATCTATGTTTCTTTAAGGGTCAAAAAAGCCTGCATTTTCCTTCAGGCTGACCTGACAAGTATTTCCTTTTAACATGTCAATAAAAAAATATATAGAAATTTACCATAGATGTAAAAGGCTGACGAGCGAGACCAACTTTCCCCCAAAGGTTGGAAGCCGGCCCCCCAGAGGGAGCTCACAGGCGGGCGCACAAAGCAGCTCTCTTTTACAAGGTCCGGAGGCCAATAAAATTTCCTCATCTCTCCAGCCTTTGGCCAAGGCTAAAAATGCCGCTGTGCGTACTGCAGGGAAAGCAGCCCGTGACGCAGAGGGACCCTGGACTAAACTACCTGAGCCGCACGCATCCTCAAGTTCGGCATCAAAGGGCTTTCACGTTTGGGGGAAGGTAACATAAGAGTGCCTTGTACTTGGCTTATCAAAGAAAACATGTGTATTCTATACTAGTTCTACCACACAGCTTTCGTTGATATGCAACACCTTAGTGGGAAATTCCTTTAGAATTCTCTCATTGACCAAGACCTAACTGTCATGTTATTAATGGACTTGAACCACTCTGATTTCCCACTCTGATGGCCAAGAGCTGGGGCTTGGATGACGCATGGAGGCTTTCTGAAGAGTTTGCTGGTCTGTTCTTTCTGAGTGGATCCCGCCGGCAGCCCTGTCTCCCTGCAGTCCTGGGAAGGTGTGAAGGGACACTCAGGTGTCCGTTAATGCTGTTTTGTATGCGCCAACCAGCTGTCAAAGGCTTATTCTTCACTTCTGAAGGTGGACGCTTCAGCCTCCCTCGCTGCCTTAGGACTGCCCTTCAAGATTTCACCTTTGTGCGTGGAATGAGCTAATAAAATGGGTACGAATTTGTCTGTTATCAGAAGCCCTCAACTCTCCACTCTCAAGGTGGAAAACACTCTTCCTGGAGGCTCCGCACCCTTCCCACAGGGACCGCAATCCGACAGACCGGGCTGTGCCCACTTCAGCAAGTTCATTTCGGCTCCGCTGCTCTTCCTCTGGAAATGTGCCCCTTTGGCCCAGCAGGGATGTCATCCATAACCCTCAGTGCTCCTGTGGCACCCTCCAGCCAGAATGGCAGATAGGAGAAGCAATTAATGACAATGGGAACGTGAAGTGTTTCTCTAACGATCAGAGCTGGTGTAGTGCAAATGTGTCCCCATTCGGAAGGGCATCTCCACCAGGGCCTCTCGGGGTCTCTGGTATTCCGTCCACCTCCTGGCCATCACTGTTAGTCTCATTTTGCTCATCTCCTTGTCTCCCAGAACTTGAGTGTGTCCTCCTCAAACATCTCTGCCAGCGCGATTGCTCCCACGAAATTTCTAGGAGCCGTGGCCACTTTCGTGATCCTACCACGTGTAGGCTTCTTCCACTGCCTTTGGAGAACTCGGCAATGGGGACCCCCCATCCCAACACCAATCGTGATACTTTTCTCCTTTTCAGTTGCAAGCCAGTCCACCTGGTTAGCCGCCCCATGAAGGCTTGCTTATTCCCCTTCCCTTGTTTCTTTCGGGTCTCATACAGCCACGTGCCAGAAATGTCACATTTCTTTAAATGTGTGTGACTCTCACAGGGACTCCAAAGGTAAGGGCTGGGACTGTTACTGTTTTGAACAGGGCGGGACACTGAGGCTCACTGAGTTTGAGCATTTGTCTAAGGGTTGCAGGGCTGTCGGCAGAGGAGCAGCTGGGATTCCAAAGTCCTCACAGGGCACCGCCTCTTCCTCCAGCCCCGCCCTGCATTAATCCTGTCGTCCATTCTGATGTCTTCCGGTCATTGTTTCAATCCCTGTCAGATCTTGCGTCTGGGTCATTGGATCACATCCCTACCCTCCCCACCCCCAAGGGTCCCTGATAAGCCCCACTCTCCCTCCTGCATTTATTCTGTCAGGCACCTGGTATTTACTGAACACCTACTCTGCACAAGGTGCTCTCTACAGGGCAGTCCTCTGTCGTCAGCGCCGGGTGCTGATGCACAGGTGTGTGCTGTTGACAGCCCTCTACAAACAGGGTCAAGTTGTCGAACTGGCAAAGAGTCGAAATGAAGACTTTGTACAAAAGGTGAAAAGCCGAAGGAGTCAGATCAGATTTTAACTGTGTTCGTTAGTAGCTGAAAGCGCCAGTTCCTGTCATTTTCTCCGTTCTGCTTGGCAGGGTGTGCGGCAGGCACCCTTAGCCATAAACGGGTCCCACTGCTACGCGACCTGTGACCTCTGTGACTGTGCCCTTAGTGGTCCAGGAGGATGGAAGGCGGGTCTGCCAGCGGTAGGGACGGAATCAGTCTTGAGCCCTCAGGTGTTGTTTCAGAAACAGCCTCTTCACAGTCGTGCACCCGCCGCTCCTGCATCTCCCACATCAGTCCTTGGATGCCTTCCTGGGGACCAGCTGTTGTTTGGGGCAGTTGGCTTTTATTGTGGAACACCTGTGTCTTCTCTAACGGGACATACTGCCTGTCGAGAAGCAGTATTTTGGTGATGTGGCAGCCTGATGCCACTTGTGTCGGAATATCCTGAACTCCAGGAGCGGCCCTGAGATTTCTGTTTTCGGTTTCCAACATTTTAGAGGGTTCCTCCCGCTCCCCCACAACATTTTTCAGATGAAAATTTCAAACATACAAAAAATTGGAAGGATTGTACAGAAAATACCCACACTTAGTGCCCAGATTCTACAACCGCTAGTTTGCTGTATTTGCCTCCTCGTGCATCTGTGGGACTATTCACCCCTCTGTCCATCAGCCTGTACCATTTTTGACGCCTTTTGAAGCCAGTTGCAGTCGTCAGTGAACTTCGGGTGGAAACATTTCCACACGCGTATCACTAGCAGGAGCTCAATATCTGTTTGTGTGACTTTTCGTAAAGAAAGTCTGCAGTGAAATGCGTAAGTCCTGTGGGCCAGTCTGCAGGTTTTGACAAATGTGCACAGGTGTGTAATACAACCCTTATCAAGATCCAGAATGAGACCACACCCCACGAAGTTCTGTCCCGCCCCTTCCCAGGCAACCCCACTCACACACGCAGACACTTGTTCCTTTTAATTCGGCGTGAATTTGAGGTAGTTTCCAAAAGGAGCATCATCGGGGCTCACC
Organism: Desmodus rotundus; assembly: GCF_022682495.2. Taxonomy (NCBI): domain Eukaryota; kingdom Metazoa; phylum Chordata; class Mammalia; order Chiroptera; family Phyllostomidae; genus Desmodus; species Desmodus rotundus. Next base: position 3,574,777 of record NC_071388.1, on the reverse strand, counting down.
CCGACTCCCGCTGTTGGAGTCTGGAGATGAGCCGTCAATGATGACCTAGAGTACCGAGTTCTGCTAACCAGGACCTCACTCTCGCGTCTTATCACAACTCACTCCGCCTGCTCTTTCTTTAACCAAATGTTTTTTTCCCACCCTTGGCCGATGGTTCATCCACCTTTCTGTGATTTCTAAAGCTGCTTCCACAAATATGAGACAAGTCAAGTCAAGTGCTCCATGCTTCCGCCGTTTGGCTTTTACAGCTTCCATTTGGCAGTTGAAGTTGCGTTTGGCTTTGGACGTGGTCTTGTTTGGGGCACTGAATGTGTGCTGTGCACACCGATCATGCATAGCAAGCTGACACTGGAGACTTTTCTGCAGTCACTCATGAGGCTTCTTGGCTCCCCTGGGCATTGCTCGCCTGACACGGGGTGGGGGACAGTAGAGCGATGGGGGCACCTGCAGGCACTGTGCTACACAATGCTAATTCACGTCCCGCCATTAGTCATGCGGCCCGTGCTTCTGACCCGGCTGATATTCTGTGTCACGGGGCGGCCTGCCATGTGTGACCCTTCTCAACACGAGCCGCTACGTTCCATGGTAATCAGTGAGTTTCCCGTGGATATTTCTGCTACGGAATCTGCCAAAGGAAAGCAGGAGTAAGAAAAGAAAATCCCTAGTGAGGGTGTCCCAGCTCAACAAGGAGGAGAGCTGACTGAGAGGCCCAAACATGGGGGCGAGGGGTGCATTTGTCATTGAGATGTCCTTGTGCAAAAGTATGAGGAAGTGGGGAGGGCACGAAGGCCATCTCTGTGACTTGCCTCTGAAGAGCCTGCGAGGAGCCCATCAGCAGATACAGAGAAGCTCTGAAAGGTGAAAGGCATCTCACGAAGCAAGGCGTGCTCGGCATTCTCGGCCTCCTTGGGGACACGTCCACCTGGCAGTGGCTCACAGACCAGAAAGGCAGCCCCAATTTCCCACCTGTAGCCCAACAGGGAAACGCGGGCTCTAGGTCCTCACTGAATATTCCAGAGCATAGGCTGAGGATAACAACAACGACAAAAACGGTTGCTGATCGTTCTTGGTGCTCACCGTAGCTGTGAGACTCCTCGCGGGAAGCAGGTGGCCCACACCAAATTGTGGCAATTGGGGGAATGTGGTGAAAGTACTATCAATCAGTGTGTACGTTTGGGGAACCCGTAAGGAACAGTGGAACACCCAGGAGAGAAACCTCCGGGTCTGAAGGAGCAGAGAAAGAGCAGTGTCCAGTCTGCTGAGAGTCCGAGCTGCAGAGGGGGACTGTCCAATGGGAGTTTAGCCATACACCCCGGTGCCCGGATGATGGACAGCAAGGCAGAGGGCAAGGCAGCCGGCCAGCACAGTCATGTCGCACAGCGGTCAGCAGGGGCGCTGGCCGGGCAGGCAGTCGGGACGTGGCGATGAGGTGGGAGGGGCACACTGAGAACGCCAGCACCCCTATCAGAGCCCGGTCCTGTGGTCCCAGGCTGCAGGCGGGCCAGTGTGGTACCCTGAGAAAACAGTCCTCTGCGATCATGCCAGAAGGGTCATCGGGCCATTAGGTCCAGCAGTTTACTGTGACCCGCATGTCATCGGGGAACGTCCACATCTGCCCAAGACCAGTGTGCAGATCCACTTTGTGTTCTGAGTGCTTCGTTCTAGAAACCTTTATGTTATCAGGAAGAGTCTAGAAGAGTCTAGAAGGACCTTTTCATGAGCCTGCACACCTTTGGACACCACAGAGCATATTTCCAAAGAAGGTCACACCCACAGGTACTGGGATGAAGACACAGCACATCTCTCTGAAGGACACAATCCAACCCACCGCCCGGAACAGGAGCATGGCAGTTTCAGCAAGTGGGTCTGGACCCAGCAAAGTCCCTGAAGAGTGACTCCAGAGGGCTCACCTTTCTGTACTTGTCCGGGTGGCAGCCCCACTGAGAACAGAGAGGCCAAGTGCCAGCCCCTTGTGTGGTTCTGGCAGCGGGATGGACCTCAGAGCAGAAAGGCAGCTGTGCCTGGGGTGAGCAGGGTGTGGAGGGGCCCTCTCTGCACACTCGGGTCCTGGATGGACCTCATGTGCCTGGGACTACAGCCGCCTGGCCCTCGGGCGGGGGAGGCTGGCCTCCCCATGGGCTCCCCAGTGGCTGCCTCTGCCCCCAGGCACTGGGGGGCTTCCCTGCCTCTTTCCTCTGTTGCTCAGATACCTTTCAGGTGGTGGACTTGCGAGGGGCCAGATTATGTTCTTCCTCTTTACTGTGCTGATTGGTTGCATATGCCCATCCTGGGGGGTCTGTCCCATCTGAGGCACCTGACACCCGCAGCCCATCCGAGCCGGCCGGAGATTCCAGAGGCTGGACACTCAGGCACAGGCAGTGCCTCGCTAGCTCAGGGAAGCTGGCATGCACCCCTGCGCCCTGGGCAGGAAATGCCCTCAAGCGGGAACCCCGTTTTTCATGGAGGGACGGGCCAGAGAGATGATTCAGAGTTGAAAGAGCTGCTTGTCCATCTTTGCATCCTGTGGCTGCAGGGAAGCTGCTTCGGCTCCCAAGCCTCACCTTCCCCATCTGCAGAATGGAGCTAATAGTACCAGCGCCTCCCACCAAGGGCGTGAGGACAAAGGAAGGGATGAACTTAAAATGCTCTGTGTGTGGTACTGGGCACCGGCCAGGAATCCATTGTCCCGTCCTGAACGAACATGCTTACCACTTCGTTGCACATACATGCCTGGTAGTATGTGGGCACCCTGCGAAGCACATTCCTGAGCACCCGGGGAAGGAGAGAAGCAAGAAAATGGGGACGCGCGACCCGCCGCCCCTCGTGTTGACAGGCGTACCTGTGCAGCTGCACCCCGCTGCTCCCCACCAAGCTGCTCTGCAAGCTGGGTCTTTGGGGCCTGTCAGTCTCCTCCACCACCCAGGCAGCCCTGTCCCAGGTCGATTCAGGGACTGTCGTTAATGTGGCCTCCAGGCCCTCTAAACCCTTTACGGGGTGGATTGATTCAAGCTGGTGCTCTCGAGACTCTTAACTCTGAGCTCGAGTTTTATTTGTTTCCCCAGACTTGCCGAGCACGCTGTGTGATGGGGAGGAAGCGCCTACTGGAGTGAGTGAGCCACAGACAGAGTAGAAGGAGCCTGCTCTGTCGTCCGTCTGTGACACAGTTGCTCCTGAGGCCAGCGGCGACCCAGAATGTGGCTCTCCTCCGGGACTGAAGAGACCGCTGGGGCCGAGGTTACCTACAGAGCACGGGTTATCAGGGTCGTTGCCGTCACTCCCCACTCGGTTGCTGTCACTCACCCCGTTGAGAAAACGTTTCTTTGCTTTTGACACGTGAAGGTTCAATGACATTGACTGCAGACCATAGGAGTCAGAACGCTGCACCCACCCGCCTGCTCACACCGTGATTTTAAACACGTTTGTTGTTTTATCTGAACTTCTGTTTGTCGACCTGCAGATGACAATACATCCGAGCAATTTTCGAGGTCATTGCCAAGAAGAAATTAGGTAGCGCGCAGGGTGCGGCCAGAGCAGGTTTGCAGTCGTTCGAATGGAAAGTAACGCAACAATCGAACGAACAATACAAGAATGAACCACGCGGTTCGTGCACTCACAACGGCGCGCCCACGTGTACGTGCCCTGTGTGGAAGCCACAGAGCGCGGCCCGAGGGAGGGGATCTCCCCTCAAGCAGGGCGGGCCTCTGCTCAGCGTCCCTGTCCCCCAGACCCCGGGACCTGGGCAGGGCGGGGCCCATTTTTTCCTGAGGGCCAGATGGTATTTTCGATTTCAATAGTGTTTTCAGTTTTGGGGCCACCTCCTCAGCTGTTGCGTCAAGTGTGCACCGTAGACCTACCTTAAATGAATGACCGTGACTGAGTCTCAATAAAACTTTGTGCAAACAGACAGGAGGCCTGATTGGGACCATGGCGCCTAGTCTGATGGCCCCCGGCCTAGAAGAAAAAGTTGTACATGAAGCTACAAATGACACATCGAGTAGCTAAGCCCCTATTCACCCTTCCACATCTTAGTTTCGACCTTTCCCCTTCCGTGATGTGTTCCCTCCCTGGCAGCGCTGGGCGCACCTCTCAGGTGCCACTTCCCAGAGGCCTGTGGGGTCCTGGGGGTCAGTGGTTGCATCATTTCATCTTCCTCAAGTGTTTTAAAAGCTCACAACAACACTTCTCGTCTCCCCAGAGGATAACAAAATCGGTGGCAGGGCCTAACCTGAAGTTGGGGGAATTCTGACATGTCAGTGGTTCTCCACTGGGGGTGACTTTGTCCCTGGGGGACATGTGACAACGACTGGAGATTTTCTGGGGTGTCGGGACTGGAGGGGTGCTCTTGCATCCACTGGGTGGAGACCAGAGATGCTGTTAGACACCTTACAGTGCAGGGGGCAGCCTCTCCCAAAAGAGAACAATCCGCACCCAAATGTCCATAGTGTGGAGGTCGACACACCTGGACTGGTAAAAATAAAGCCTTTAGCAGACTGTTAGTGCAAATCACGCGCATAGCACTTCACAGTGTGCATGATGCCGCTTAACCTGTCCTTGCCCCCAAAGGAGCGTGGGAGCATCAGATGCGATCAGGGACGTGTGGTAGTCTGCCTAAGTCATTACGCAGAAGTCCCTTCCTGTCAGCTGCCCAATCCTGCGCTGCCGCCACCATGTAGGCTGACTCTGGAACATTCTTCAGTTTATCCCCCACTAATCCCCCCTTCAGTTTAAGCCCTTTCCCCATCACCGGCTTCTCAGCAGGGATAGGAGTGCCTTTGGCCACCGTTCAGATGCGGGGGAAGTGGGGAGCCACACCTCAGTCTGCTTGTCTGGAGGCGAAATGATCAAATTCCTTTCAGCTTCTTCTCTGGGTCCTCCTGAAGCCTTTAATTACTTTCATTTTCCCAAAGACTCCCCTGGGATTTTCTCCCGGTTGGTGGCAGACCTGCCGTGGTAGTCAGACTTCACAGAAACGGGCTTCCAGACTGCTGTCCCCTCGGCCAGATTCGCCCGCAGTTTCTGCAGGCCACCCTGGCTTGCTTCTCCACGGTCACGGGCAGCCTTCCCGCTGAAAGAGTCTGTCTGGCCCACGCTGTTCCTTCAGGTGAGCGAGTGAAGTAAGAGTTCCGCAGCTGCCCATGTGGGGACTACTCTAACACCCCTGGGTAGACAAGGGGGCCAGCCCTTGTTAGGTATTGGCTGCTGGAGTAGACTGAGCAGGACAGAGGTGGGGGTTCCTTTCATCTGGTCATGCTACACTTTGGATTATGTCCCCCTAAGAATGACATGTTGAAGTCATAACCCCAGGACCTCAAAAGGGGACCTATTTGGAGACGGGGTCTTTACCACACTAATCAAGTCAGTATGAGGTCATTAGGGCAGCCAGAATCCAATAGGACTGCTGTGCTTACGAAAAGGGGACACTTGGGCACAGACAGACAGCCGTGGGGGGAAGACGGCTTGAAGATGCACAGGGAGACGATGGCATCTATGAGCGAAGGAGCAGACCCTCTCGAGAGCCTTCAGAGGGGGCACAGCCCTGCCGATGCCTCGATTTTGGACTCTGGTCCCCAGAACGGGGAGACAATGGCCACTCAGTCTGTGGTATTTGGCTGCAGCAGCCCTGAGCAACCTTCTACTGTGGTTTCTGCCACTGGTCACCAGCTGGAGTCCACGGTCACTCAGAACCTTCCTGCCAAGGCCTGCTTGCCACCATTGCTCTGTGTGGCAGGTGTCATCCATATTCCCCCCACCCACCCACTTCCCCTCGGCCCAGCTGAGAGGCTGCCTGAGCCATGCCGACGGCTTCCTGCTTCTCTTGGCCAGGAGCATTCTCTGGCCACGGGTGCAGGCACCCGCATATCCCATGGGCTGGGGGAGTGCCCAGAGCAACCCACAGTCAGGAGAGGCAGCAGCTGTGAATGGACACCCCAGCTTCTCCCCCCACTTGGATCACTTGGAGTTGGCTTCCACACAACTTGTCAGAAGGTCCCCACCAGCCTGAGCCCAGAGTTGCCCATCGCAGAACCACTAACGAAGGTAGCTCCTCCCAGCTTCCCACCCTCTCCTTTCTCACATCCCCGTGACCTCCCAGGGCCGATAAAACCCTTGGCCTGAGCCCTTGTGTTGGGATCTGCTTTAGAGGAACGCCACCTAAGTCACCCTGCTGCAGGAATGGGAACAGGAATGACGAGTTGAGAGCCAGCACCGCCCCTGAGGCTAAACACCAAAGGCAAGGGAGAGGAATTAGGTGCCAGGAGCCCAAGAAAAGGCTCAGCCATGCATCCAACAGGCCAGGTCAGGAGCCCAGGCCGAAACCAGGGCAGACACTTGCTTAGGCGCAGAGGCCTCAGCCATAGTCACATGTAAGAACAGTTGTTCAGGGTTGCTGCAGGCCAGCCGGGTGGCTGGTCCTGTGCTTACCGAGCACCCTGGGCTAGGGACGAGAGAGAGGCACAGAGGGAGAAAAGACATGGCCCTGAATTCAAGGAGCTCACCTTTTCACAGGAAGAGATCAAGGTGTAAAAAATATAAGTTAAATGTCATGAAACAAATGTTCACTGGGTCCCTGGGGGACCCAGGGTGGAGGCTAGAGGGTCGCTCTCAGAAAGGCCTCTGTGCTGTGCCAAGGAAGACCCATCTGCCACCCGTAGGTCATAAGCAGGGCGGGGTTCGTGACCCCGTGTGACCTGGACATGTAAGCAGCATCCTGTGCCTGGAAGCGCCTCACACTCGAGTTCATATTCTCCTGTCACTGTCTTGAGAGTCTTCGTTTCTGAGTGAGGAGCCTCAGTTTTGCACTCACGCGCCTGGCCCAGCCGTGAGGAGCACGAGCACGGAATCCCTGACGAGTGGTCTGAAGCCCCGTCTGCGCCCCGTGAGTTGCAGATTTCCAGGGAGGGCGGAGTGCTCGTGGGCTCTGGGCACTGATGGTGGTCGCTCCATTTGGGCGATTCTGAGGCGAACCTCGGCTTCCAATTACATTGGGTGTGGAGGCAGTCAGGCACTTTGATGTTTGGGTCATTCACTCACTCATTCGTTCATTCATTCAATGTGCAGGAACTGCTTCAAACCCTTCACTATATTGACCTGATATTTTGTTATACATTGACCCTGTACATATATTATTATACAACCACGTTTATTACCAAGTGAGAATCCATGTGTGAGTTGTGTCCATGTGGCGTGCCAGCCCAGGGAGCTTAGTTGACGTTCTCTAGGCCTGCCATAAATTAGGAAGCATTTTTCCACCCTTGAGCATGGTTCTCCCAGCATGTCCGTGAGGGAGGTATTGCTGCCCTCAATTCACAGGAGACACGGGATTTATTTACTCAGGATAAATCTAGACTTACGCAGGCCACCTCTGCGAGCCAAGACCTGCAGGCAGGTCTTTCTCTCCAAGGGCCCGATGCCCTCTCTGACACTGTCCCCCAAGTCATCCCCTCACTCCAGTGTCCCCTGGGAACTGTCTCCAGAGGTGAGGGCTGGAGACACGGTGGTCACAGCGGCGGTGTTTCTCTCCTTGGCCGTGCGGTAGATTTATGAAGGACTTCTGAATCTGGGGGAAAGCTCGGCACGTGCTCTCAGCCCATGTCCGGCCCAGGGGTGGGGTCCTCCACATGGACCATGGCACCAACTCTTCTATAGGAGGTGGGGGCTGCTGAGGGTCCCCTAAGTGGTGTCCTTGTACTTCTGTCTTGTCCTAGATATTCACACACAGAGACACTCACATACACAGCACACGCACACACACCGTGGTCTTGGGGGCAGCCGACCACCCCACCTGCAAGAGGGCCTGAGTGGTCTGAGGTTAACCCGCCTCCTCCGGCCATGCCTGGCTCAGGAAGGGCATGTGACCCAAGTCTGGTCTGAGACACGAGGAGCGGTTTGCAGGGAGGCGAATCCCTTTGGAGAAGTTTCTCTGTCTTAAGGAAGGGTCAGTAACGTTTCAGAGCCCCCTGACCTCTCTACATAGTTTTTACCCACACGGTTTACAGCCACCTGGGTGAGCCTGGGTAAGTCACAGAAAACAATGTGTAGAATATTTCTGTACATACTATTTCATGTTTTTTTAAAAACTGGGAGGAATTCACAAACACAAAATTTACCACTCGAAAAGCAAACATTTCAGAGACGTTTATATTTGGAACATCGTGCAATTACCATTTGTCTCTAATTCCAAATCACTCTAATTGTCCCAAAAGGAACCCCTGCGCCCATCACCAAGTGTTATCACCCACATGCTCTCTTCCCAGCCTCCGGCAGCCACCCGTTTTCTGTCTCTGTGGACTCGCCTGCTCTGAGCATTGCGTAGGAATGGAATCCCACCACGTGGCCCCTTCCCTGTCTGGCTTCTTTCAGTTGGCGCGATGTTTCCTGGGTACACCCCTGCTTAGTGCACAGCAGAACTTCCTCCTTTCCGCTGGCTGGATGGCACTCCATTGTCTGTGTACACTGCAGCTCACTCATCTGTTGGTCAGCAGTTGGGCTGTTTCCACCTTTTGGTTAGTGTGAACAGTGCTGCTGAGAACATGCATTTACACGCATGAATACCTGTTTTCAATTCTTTTGATATATACGTAAGAGTGGACTTACTGAGTCATGTGGTAATTATGACCTTTTGAGGACCCGCCAAGCAGTTGTATCATTTTACATTCCCAGCAGCGACATATGAATTATTATCTCATTTTCCCCGTGATACCGGCCTAAGGAAGTTGGGTTATTTTATAAAAGATGCTCCTGAGACTTGAGGATCTAAAATCACCGGCCCCTCTCAGTTTGTCAAATGTCAGAATCTGGTTCCACGTCTTTGAAAGTTTCATTCCTTTGCATCGAATTCACTTCTCAGGTCTTCAGCTTCCTCCTTCGGAGAGGAAAACCACAGATCTATGATGTGGAAGCCTGTCCAGATATTAAGAATTATGGGGAACCCCCAGCTCAGGGCGCCAGGCGCTTAATCTTACGTTAGCACAAATATGTGTTTACTTTGCAAACCCAGCATCTAGAATGGTACCCAGCACACAGTAAAGGCTCCGAAATATGTTTTGAATGAATGAATCATGTGCATTCGTATGAGGACTGTGTTTCTGGTAGTGGGCAGTCACATGCCGCCATTTTTGTCACGCGCCCCTTCGCCAGGGTAGCAATGCCAGAAGAGTAAGGGGCGGGATAGACCAGAAGTGACATGACTCCACCGTGGGAGGCGGCTCTCTAACCCTCCAGGTTGAAGGTGTGCCTGCAGATAAGTCAGCACCCTGCTTCACATTCAGTGCCTCTCTCCATCGGCCTTCCCAGTGTCTAATTACTACCTATGTGTCACGGGTGGATTTTGACGTTTTCACTATTTATTTATAAACCAGTTTTCATCTTTCAGCACTGCGACGTTTCCAAGCCATTCAGAAGTAACGAGTACCAATTGCAAATAATGGATATGTTTTGTAGTTCGTGGAAGTCTTCCCAGATCGATAAGGTTAGTAAGTGATACTGTCACTTGGGCACAGTCGAAATTTGAAAAAACCATAATAACAATAACGCTGAGCCAACTGAAAAGTTGGAACTGAAAATAGATTGCAGCATTTTGCCGCAAGGTGTTGGCAGCAATTGAAACAAAGTATTTTGAAACAGAGCAAATTGGCATTTCTCTGACTTCTGAAGTTCAGTGTCTGCGAGCGGGACACCTGGTTCAGCCACACAAAACAGCCTTTCAGAATGGGGGCCCAGGCGTTGTTAGGCACAAGGTAACCGAGGGCAGCCTGCCTCTTCCAGGAAAAGCTGTTTTCACTGTTTCCCCAGGGAGAGCTCTCATAAAAAAAAAAGAAAGAAAGAAAGAAAGAAAAGAAACAAAGAAAGAAAGAACAGGAAAAAGAAGATAAAGAAGCAGAAGAAAACTGCTGTTGACAGGAAATCAGGGCCCTTGAAAATGAGCGGGTCCTGGGATTATTTCACAGAACTAAAGTTCAGACAATGCCATAAAGTGTCTCCACTGTCAACAGATCAAATCGGACCCCAGCCTTCCCTGCTCGGGACACTGAGTTATCGCTGAACCTACTGAAGAGCGCTGGCTGGCTGTGCTCTCTTCTCCCCTCAGTCTGCGTCGACTCGCTCTAATTTTAGTTCATTTAAGTTCCAATAGAAACAATTTGAGCAACACTGTGGGTGAAGAGACCTAGGCCCCTGTAAGATGGCAAGTCTGTGATCTCTTGCATGTAGCATTCAAGGTCACTGGCTGTGCCGCTCGGCCTGTTATTCCTGTGAAAGCCCCATTTATTCACAACAAAAGGAGAGCGAGATGAAGGTCCACTGAGGCAGGCCCGTGCAAGGCACAGACCCCTGGCTTCCTGGCTCCTAACTTTGGGTCCAGTGGCCTCCTGTGGCGGGTCCCTCACGCCACGGGAAGCGGGGTGGGTGTTGGCATAGGTGGAGCCTGGCAGCTTCAAGTCTCCTTGAAGAGCTTCCTTTTGGTGAGTAGTGAGGGCAGGAGGGGCCATGTGTGGGGACACACAGGGACTGTCCCTGCTTCCCAGGGCAGGTCATTGTACCCCCTCAGTGCCTCCAGCAGCTATGGTTAAGCATCCACAGGTGCCCGGCTTTGCTGGTGGGCAGGACACGTACAGCTGTGAACGGGGCCAAGCCCCTGGTATGATGGAAGTTACACCCTAGCAGGGAAGACAGGTGAAAAGAGGCAATGAAGGACTGTCCCGATTAGAAATGCTACGAAGAAAGTGGGGAGAGGGACAGGCGTGAGAGGGAGCTGCTGTAGAGGGCAGGTTAGAGAAAGCCTGAGGGAGGAGCAAGCCCTTTGGCATTTAGGGGAGACTTCACAGGGGGCGTGCACGCTGGAGCCCTAGGGCTAGGGCAGTGTGTCTGGGAAAATCAGGACTGGCCCAGAGGAGAGTCCCCGAGGGGACAGCGGGGTTAGCCAGTATGAGGCCCTGAAAGGCAGGGTCTCTCCAGCTCAGCACTGCTGACACTCGGGGCTAGATAGCTCTTTGTCATTGCAGGGGAGGTGGGCCAGTGTCCTGGACATAGCAGGACATTTAACAGCATCCCCTGCCTCCGCCCACCAGGCGCCATTGGCACCCCCGTAGGTTATGATGACTGAAAATGTTTCCAGCCACTGCCCAAAGCCCCCTGGGAGGCAATAAGACAGCGTTGCCCCTGGTTAGGGACCACCATGTAGGTCAGGCAGGAACGGGGTGCTGGCGATGACCCTGGGTTTTATTCTAATCTCAGTGGGACTCCACCGGAGGCTTTTAAGCAGAGCGCCACAGCCACAATGTAGTTTACATTTCAAAGCAGCGAGAGTGACCGCAGGGACCAGTGGGGGTTCGGGAAAGAGCGATGAGCAGGACCAGAAGCTTCGCTTCTACAGAAGATCGAGCTTAGGAAGAGGGTCCCGTCTTCACATGCGCCCCAGGGATCGCCCCACAGCATAAAATGACCCTGCTCTGCCGTCCAGCACCAAGTCCAAGGTTGCCAAGTCCTACAAAGTGCTTCGGGAAAAAGTGGCAGCTACTTGGGTGGCTAGGGCTCTGTGGTCCCAGGCTGTGGGTTGGCCCACCCATAACTTAGGAGATTTGTCCCCACTGAGCCTCGGCATGTGCGTGTCCCCTGTCTGGCCCTGACCATCCACAGCCATGAGGACCCCCGGTGTCAGGACTGCTAGAGACGAGCCAGAAAACAAACTTCCACACCAGAGGGTCACTCTGGTCACTGCAGTCCTTTGTGGGCCATGCGGATGCCATCTTCCCACTGGTCTGTGAGCCTCCGAGAGCCAGTGACATGTCTTCTCAGCTACGCACTTCTCCCAAGCAGTACGACGTTCCCTGTAGAGAGTTTCTGGAGACACGGACTCACGCCCCCCCTCGGAGGCCTTCACTGACTCATCTTCCTTGGCACCTCACTCACACATTAGTGCTCCCCAGGGTTTCGTCCTCAGAGCTCTGTGCACCCCAAGTCTAGACACTCTCCTCGCAAAGCACGCTCATCCCCAGAGCTGTGACTGGCCCGTCCACGCCGGTGACTCTTACGGTTACTTTCCCAGACTCCGCATCTCTCTGGAGCTCCGGACCTCTGCGTTCTGCCTCTTCCCCCAAGAAGGAAGCCTCTCACCTAGGCAAGAAATTTGGAAGGCACCTTTGATTCTTTCCCTTCTCTTCTTTTCCAAATTCAGATGGCTCATGGGATCTTTGCGACTCCATCATTGTCTTTGAATGTGTCATTTCTTGAATCATATCACCAGTGCTTGCATCTGGTCGTGCTATTCCCCTGCTTAAGAGTTGTCCGTGGGTTCCCATGACCTGTTGAGAAATCCCAAGTCCAGTCTCCATAGCATGCTGCCTTCCTAGCAACCCCTAGAGAACGCAGGTCGCGGCCCGCAGACACCAACTGCGGCCCCTAAACCCCAGCAGGTTTCTCCCTTCTGATCGTAACGTCTCCATCGTTAGTCTCTTCCCCTCGTCCCTTCTCTACTTTGCAACGCTGTGCTCATCCCTGCACACTAGGCTTCAGAGCACCCCAAAGCCTCTTCTCCTGGGCCAGGGTCTCCCGGTCCGTTTTCTGGTCCCCGGGCCTGGCACCTGCCTGTCCCTCTTGCTTAGTTAAGCTCCTTCACTCTTACAGCCATGCCGGACGCACCCTTGGAGCCTGAACTAACCTTGTATTATTCTTGACTTTCAATATCTCCTGTGATTCCCTCTGATGGAAAGCACTTCCCTGTTCTAACGTTCCCCAGAGTCCGCAATCGACGTGAGGCCCGTGATTGGAGTGAGCGGCTGAGGGTAACGTTCTTTCAACAGAAATAGATACAGCAGAACAATCGGGGGAGCAGAAATAAGAAGGTGTACACTTCTATGGAACTCTTATGCCTCAGAACTCTTATGACTCAACTAATCTGGGAGAGAATTGCGTGAGGGAAACAATGAAAATAAAATCATTTTTTCAGGGTCATGGAGGACGATTCCAGGTTGCATAGCCAGGTGGAAAATGCAGAAGATGTCGCCCTGGACCAGATAAGTGAGATGGTGGCCAGGGACGCGGGGTTCCTGCCCTTTCCAGACTTCACTCTGGGAAAACAATGAGATTGAAACATAGTTATCAACATCACTTTTTAAAAACTAATTATGAGCAGTGAGAGTTATGCTTCTTTATATAACTCATTAAACAACGAGGCCTGCTACAGAGATGAACGCTGTGATTTCTGGGCAGGGATGAGCATACGTGGTATTTTGATACGGTGGCATCAACTGCAGTGTGGTCTGAAAATACCTGTGATTTCCGCTGGCGAGAAAGTCATAAGAACTTGCAATACTGCTGTCATTGGTTGGCTGTATTCACAGTGACAAAAGATACCACATTTGAGTTGAAGGTTAGCAAAAATAAAGACATGTTTAGTCCTAACCCAGTTCACGGACATCCTAACCGTGGACGACCCTCCGAGTTGCAGAAAGACCAGTTTGTTGGGACTCTTCAGCAGAGAAACAATCCTTTGAGAGAAGGTCCCTTCAGAGAAACATCAGTAAATGTCTAGGGGCTCTTTAATTCCTGAAATGGCCAACACCGATTCCTGGAGGCGGGCAGAGACGATGCCACCAACTCAGGGTGCGGAGGAGGCAGGGGTGGGGACCCTCACAATCTCCCCATCCGCTTTGCCTATGTGGTTTGAGTAGAAGGCGGGAAGACACGGGAGAATTGCAGTGGGTGAGTCTAGTTTTGGCTGCTACACCCAGTGTGGCTACACTTCCTTGTGCCTCGTGCCTGTTGTGCCGCCCCTGACCTGGCAGCCGCCTTTATCGCCTTTATCGTGAGCCCCATTAGTAAAGAACAGCAGGGGCATTAGCTTCCCGCTGGGAAGGCCCGCAGCGCACCTGCGCTGTCCTGCCTCAGGGGCGTATCAGCTTTCCCGCACGGTTTCAGGAAACAGTTTGTAGGGACCTCGGTCACCTTTCCCTTCTACAAGACAGCATTCTGGTCCACTGTGTTGATGACATTTGGCTGATTGAGCAAGAAGTAGCAACTACTCTACATTTATAGATACAATTTCAGTGTCAGTGGGAGGGAAATAAATCCAATAAAAATCCTCAGTGAAATTTCTAGGAGTCCAGTGGCACGGAGCGTGTGGAGACATCTTCCGAGGTAAAGGATACGTGGCTGCCTCTGGCCCCTCCTACATGCTGCTCCAGCTGACTGACCACGTGATCCAGAAGCTGCTGGTTTTGAGAAGAGCCCGGAGCAAGAGAAAAGGCTTGGCCTCAGGTCCTGGCCACCGTCCGGGCTCTTCTGTCACTCGGCCCTTAGTGTCAGCAGGTGCAACAGGTGCTGTCTGGAGCCTTCGGCCTAACCTTTCAAGAAACAGCTCTTGGCCTGCTCCTTGGCCTGACTAGAGGATGAATGCGTGACCACGGGCCACCACGCTTGCACCTGGGACATGCCTGGTGGACAGCAGGGAAGGGAAGGCCTCCCGGAGCAGGACTGCGCGCTGGCTGGGGAGGAGGAATGGCCAGGTGTGCCGTTATTTACTGACTCGTGGGCTGTGGCCAAAGCCTTGGCAGGATGGTCAGGGACTTGGAAGAAAAATGATTGAAAATTGGTGACAAAGAAATCTGGGGGAAAGGTGCATAGATAAACTCCTCTGAGTGAGCAAACAAGTATGAGGGTACCAGTGTCCCGTGTGAATGCTCCCCACAGGGCATCTCGGAAAAGGGAGAGTGTAATGGTCAGGTGAACAGGACGGCCTGCACAGTGGACCACAGTTGGTTCCCAGCCACCCCTGTTGTCACCCAGGGGCCACATGGCCAGGGCGGGCATGACCCGCAAGTTCAGAGGAAAGTCACTCAGCTGAATGAGGAGGCAGAGAAGGGGGTTACTGTGCCGGCTGGGACGATTGGGCCCGGCCAGCAAGGCATCACAGGGCTGCTGCTGTCCGTGCAGCTCAGGAAAATTGTGCCTGGGACACAGGAGACACCTCATGGTACCTCTTGGTGTCAGCGACACCCGGACCGCCCCGCCGCCTCCGGAGCAGAGGTTAGCGTGCTCGGGGTGGTCAGCAGGACGGTTTCAGCCTGTAAGGCAGGATCATGGCCTCGCTGGTGTCTCCGTTTGGAGATTAAGCATGGTTTAAGGCAATGTGTCCGGTGCCAAGTTGGCCAGGGGTGAACTTGTGACGTCTGATTTCATGTGTCGACTTGACCGGGACACAGGGTGCCTAGAGACTTGGTCAAACACTATTCCGGGGGTGCCTGCGAGGGTGTCCCTGGCTGATGGGACATGGACATTGACAGACTGAGGAGCAGAGATGGCCGGGGGCAGGGCCTCGTCCACACACTTCCGATGGGGCCTGTTTCTCTGGAGAATCCTGACTAATATCAGAATAGTTACCAAAAGAGTGCTTTTAAACATTGCAGGTAAATATGCTTATGCTTCTTTGTTACCTCATTTAGTAAGAGCTGTTGGCAAGGGGAGTGACTAATGTTAAGGAGCAACGAGGAGACAGGGTATTTTGATCCATTTACACCACCTGTAACGTGGTTTGAAAATATCCGTGATTTCCATCGGTGAGGAAGTCGTGCCCTCACACCGCTGCCCGTTCTTTAGGTTCCTGATTGGAGGAAACGCCACCCAGGGTGGAAGCTCTGAGTGAAGAAGGACTACGCTGCCCCCACTGCCCTCGGGATCAGCCACCCTCCAAGGACTACCTGGAAGGGGACGTGCGAGAGGCGGGCTCTCTGGTCCGGGATAACCAGACATCGAAGTGACCACGTGGGTAAAGAAGGCAAGGCCACCGAAGTGGCCCTTGTTCACAAGAGAGAGAGAATCAAGTCTCCTTTTCCGTGATCGATTGGTCTTGGGGGCAAACACTGGATCTCATCCTCAGACTGACTGTCACCTCCCCGTGCCCCCCACATTCGTACTTGCATGGAACAGACACTCAGTGATTATTTGCTAGCTTTGTGATCACGGATGAATCAATGAACCTACAAAATATCACTTCATGCTGTTCAAGGGGCGCCGGCACACGCAGGTCGGTTCACTGCCTGTTTTCCTCCAGCGCCCCCCTCTCATCTGGTCCAGTCTTGCCTGTTGGTTCTCCCGGGGAAGAAAAGAGGGCTGCACCCCCTAGGAGCACTGCATTCCCTGGTTGCTGGGCCTCTTCTAGGAACGGCCCTCATCAGCGAGGGAAGGTCTCGCTGCTTCGAACAACCGCACTTTGTGTTCATTAATTCACACATTCATTGGAATGCCTGCCCCGAGGAGAACTGGAAAATAGAAAAAGAGGAATAAATACATATCTAATCCTACAACCCCAATATGCTTACTATTAACATTTTCGCATATTTGCTTCAAGACTAGGTCAGCTTTGGCATAGTTCTTCCTCTCTGGTGGGGATTTCAGTCACGGAACTTGGGACCATGTACACAGTTGTGATGATTCTGGCCAAGGCTCTCATTTCCCTTTCCCAGCACTTACTAGAATAGCTTTTTATTGTATACATATGAAGTATACGTGTGCGTATCAATGTATGTGTATATATATAATGCTTTTATTTATCAATATCTTCTTCACGGCCACATACTCTGTCATCAGTCCAAACGACCTCACATGCCGAGACCCCTTCTCTGTCTCTGTATTCTCCTGCATTTCGGCCTTGAGATTCTTCAGGTCCTTAACAAAGGCATGGCTTCCTTCAGCTAGGGGTGGCTGTGTACGTGTGTGCGTGTGATGTAACTTTCTACTTGTTTTCAGCGGAGAGTCGGTCCAAATCATTTGGACCACCTTCTCTTCTATTTCAGGAAGTAAAAGGGTGGAATCTATTTTTTCAAAAGTATGTTTTTGTAAATTATTATTATGAAAAGAGACCCAGGAATGTAATATGTTTAATTTCAGTGTTTTCAAACGTATTTGACGCCAGAGTGCTTTGTGTTCGTGAAGCAGCCCGTGGCACAAATGTTCCACGGCATCTCAGCTTACAAAAGGCTTCGATTTCAAAAAGCTCTTCTTAGGAACTTTGCCTTCGCGTTCAAAGCGGTGCCCAACAAGGAGCCATTGTATTCTCGCTCAGGCAAAGTGAAGTTACAAGAGAAGAACTGTTTGATGGTTTTGTTGGGACTCATCCCTCTCCAAGTAACAGTTGTCACTTCTTCACCACTTTCTTCTTTAAACTGTTCCGTCCACTTTCACTGTCATCGGACTCCCACACACGGGGAACACGGATTGGTCAAGGGGTCACGTCGGGACAGGTATGTAATGTCATTTGCAAATATGTTTTATTTTGAAATAAGTATAAATTCACAGGAAGCTGCAAAAACGAGACATAAATTCCAAGGGCGTCCTTCATCCGGCCTTCCCCAGGATGGCGCCTTATGCAGCCAAAGCGCAGCATCACGATCCAGGTCCAGGCCGGCGTGATGCCATTAAACAGCCTGCAAACCTTGCTCAGTTTTTACTGTTCTTTGCAAGTGTCTGTGTGTGCTTGTGTGGTGTGTGTAAACATGCGACTTTATCTGTGTATAGCTTCATGTAAACACCAGCACAACCAAGATACAGCACTGTCCTATCCCCGTGAGGAGCTTCCTCTTGCTAGTCTTTTACACCTTCACTCCATCAGCTTTTCCCCCTGGCAACCGCCCACCTGTCCTCAATCTCTGTACTTTTGTCCTTTCAAAATGTGTATAAATGGGCTCAAACACCATGTAACTTTTTCAGGTTTCCTTTCTTTACTAAGCTTAATAGCCTTGAGGGGTCCATCCAGGAATGACATTTTTACTTGACCCAACATCTTTTCTATCATCTCCCTGGAAGACGCCATTTTTTCTACTTTCTTTCTTTTTTTTAACATAAAGAGAAACTAAGACCCAGAGAAGACAGGAAACAGTCTAAAGTCATGAAAAAAAGTAACGACAGCTTTCTTGACATACTAGTTCAGTTGCTTACTATAGAATTTGTTTCCCCTGAAACAACCCCTTCTTCTTTCTGACTAGTTTGGAACAATGGGTCAGCTGAAGGTCATGGTTAATAAACACAATCCAAGTATTTAATCAGAAATGTGTTATATGAAAATCAAATGCTTGACTTTGCCTGCAGCAACCACCACGTTATTCTACCGGTAAGAACTACAGAAAACTTGGAAATCACACTACAGTAACTTGGAAATCACACACAAGATTACTGTTGAAAGAGTGTCTAAATCTGAGTGGAATTCTAAACTCTTAGCTCGAGTCAATTACTTCAAAAACAAGCAATGGATTCACTGACTGCGTCTACAAGGGGCATTTCCTAGTTTTCTACTTTGTCTTCTCTCGTCTTTGGGGGTTTGTCTAGAGGTCATCAAGTTTTGAATAAACTGGGTGAGCATTCCACAGTTTTCTACTTTGGCAGAGAGTGTTTCTGGAGGAGGCGAGAATATTCCTTCAAGTCCAAGAGCAGACATTACCAATCCCACAGCCACTCTTGAAGAATCTTTGAAAAACAAGCCCTCAGCAGAGGGATGCCTAACATCTCTCTGTGCTCATGCTTTCTCAAGTCACCTTCCAGGGCCCTCCAGGGTTGGCACAGGAAGCCTTCCTCCCCACTCTTTACCCGAGGCCCAGGAGACCCCCCAAGGACCAGCAGGCCCTTGTAAGTTCCCCTCCAGCGCTGACTAGTCTGTACCAAGTGGAGAGACACTGGGAGTGGGTGGGGTGTGGGAACAACAAGGGGAGGGCACCCTTGTATCGCACCTCGTGTGGCCGACTTCCCCAACCAAACCTCCCACTGGAGTTTCGTTGCTGGAGAGACTACGAAACTGTCCTGTTGGCATAACACCTGACGCAGAGCACTTTTAACCCAGGGAACCAGCACAGGGCTTTGCAAATGTGACTATTGCAGACACATGCCCTCCTCAACCACCGTAGTGCTCGCCTGCAGAGCTGCGCTGGGTCCCGAGGCTGCGGCTGTGGTTCAGTTAGTGACCTCCCCCACAGACACCGTGGTTGGTCTCGCAGTTGGGGGGTCTGCTCACAGCACTGATTCACACCTGCAGTAATGGGTCAACTCTGCTCTCCAGCTGGGGCTCAGTTAGTCCTTTTCTCCTGATGTTTCTTTATCATGACTAGATTTTTAAAATTTTGGCTCAAAGGAAAGGCACCTTGTAAGGTATTTCTGTCGCTTGAACTGACAGGCATTGGAGTGGCCAAGAACGGATCCAGAAGCTGGAAAGCGCTGATCTACACAGAGGCCGACTTGGCAGACCTTACCCCTCCCCCACCAGGGCTCAGTGACGGTTTCTGTTCAAGTGAGGGAGACCATGGGAAGTCTCCTAAGCGAGGAGAGTCATCCGTTACCAGGAAAGGAAGGTCTTCCCTAACTCGACAATCTGCGGTTTGGAGAACTGAGACAATGGAAGATGCAGAACATTGAAGTTGCAAAGAATAGACTGAAAATGCTGGATATTGAAGATAATGTGCCCTTGGCAAAAACCAACAGCCCAGTTCTAGGAAAAGAGCTTAAACAGGCCTTGTTTTGAAACGTAATAATGCTGGACATATTGGGCATCCAATACTTCCTAACAAATAACATTTGGGTGAGTTCACCGAAAAGGTCCCAGTTGTGCATTAAATTTTCCTCCAAATAAGAAACTCATGGGTATTAAAAAAATAAGGGGGGAATTCACAGCTTTTTCCTCATACTATCGCGTAGGGGCCGCCCACCCAGTTCGGGGGTCCCGCACCCTCCACAGGCACAGTAGATCAAAGAGTCTGCAAACCGAAAGCTGACACTCTAGGGGCACTTTTATAATGCAAGGGGAAAAATCATTTTGCAGTTTCCATCACACACGGAAAAGTGATTAATTATATTGGGAGGGGAAAGCTATAATATTCAAAGAAACCATATTAAGTGCATATATTACTTCTCGCTTTGCACCTGGTGTAAAGGCCAAAGAGCTGTATGGGAATGTGTGGGAAGGAAGTTGCATGGGAAACGAACATTTTCAAGAACGTATTTTTGAAGTTTATATCTTGTAGTCTCTTACTGAATTCTCCATGGTGACGAAGTCTCTACAGGTAAATCCAGATTGTTGTTATTTACTCTCGTGGGCCAGCCACGGACTTCAGGAAGACCACAAGACAAAACACAAAGTGTTGCCTTCAAAGACCATCAACAATGAGTCTATTTTGCAAAAACCCCACCCATCTAACAAGGCAATCATTTCTATCGACTTTTCCCTTGGACTATGCCTTCCAAAGATGGGGCTGTCCTGACTTGTAGAAACAATAAACAATCTCGAGAGCTTAAGACAAATGACTGCAGGCTTCTTTTAATTTTCTGCACACCCTTTGTGAGAATAAAAGAATCACTATCCTTAAATAACTGTAGAATTACATCACTGATCAACTATGTCCCTAGTGGATTAGAACCCAAGGCGAGACATGGTGTGTGAAAGGGATTGCTTTGGGGTAAAACCCCTCAGCAATTAAACACTCCAGACAAAGAGCCTTCTCTCTCCATCCCCTGCCTCATTCCACCCCACTCCTCCCGCCAACCCCTCCCAACCTGGGAAAAGACCAGAAACTTTGGTTGAGGGAGCATGACGTAGCTCTGGTTATATTTTCTATCCCTCTATGGTTAATCATGAAAACATCATGAGCTGTGGGTTGGAAGTGGTTTGGGAGAAAGTGTTTTCAGGCATTACAAATGTTGAGTATTTTAAGAAAAACCACACTGAATTGAAAATTCATTCAAGCAGCATTTTTTTCTGTCCTGCTATGTTATGGTGAGTTCTGGTTGGTCTTGGAGATACCTCGGGGTTGGTTTTGTGATGAGGTGCCTGCAGCCCACTGTGGGGTCACCACTATGGTGGGAAAGAGAGCAAGTCCCTAAAGGTGTGTTCTGCTCGGAGGACAGTGTCCTTCAGGGGGATCAGAACTGAAGGCTGGGACAGAGAGACAGCTTTGCTCTGGAGAGTGAAGTGTGTGCAACAACCAACCAATAGGGTTCTTCAAAGATTTTCTCTGAGAACAATGGAGCTTGAAATTGTGCTCCTGGGCTAATTGATTACATGGGTCACTTTGGAGGACCCTGTGACTGTTTGCACATCAACGTGCTTGCACCCTCCTGTAAGCTGGCCTGGGAATGATGACAACAATGATGGTGGTGATGACGATGGTGATGAGCCACCCGTGACCCAGGGATGGAGGCATTTCTGGCTGCCTGGCCTGGGATCCGATGCTGTGGCCATCTGCCAGTGGGGAGGGGATTGTAACTACCTAGAGGGACATTTTGCAAATCTTTCTTGCTTAATTAAAATAAATTTGGGGCACACACTTTGATAAGGAGGAATATACTCACTGCTGAACAGTCTTGCTAACTGTATCACCTGCCTCCAGAGCAGGAGGAACAGCCACATGAAGACCTGTCAGGGATCCTGGTGTAGGGATCAGACCCGATACGTTCCGCACGCTATCTCCTCACAAACCCTGAAGGCTGATTGGGCATTAGGTGTCATTTTCAGATGCAGAGGGGAGTGAAAGCATTTTCAAAGGCCGAACTCTGAGTGATTTCCACAGCATCTCTGACATGGAGAGCAAAGCAACAAGAATAAGAAGTTAGGAAGGAAATTTCAAAAGCTGTAGCATTAAACATGTGTCTAGCATTCTGATGACTGGTTTACGCTGGAAAGATGGTGGCCAGGTGTTTGCAGGACACAGCCTGCAGACCCCCGCCTTCTTCAGTTGCCTCTAGCACCTGGGCAGGACAGGTGAGAGACTGGCTTACCTGCTGCAGAGGGAGTCAGGGCTTCAGCTCTGCTGAAGGCCCCAGAATCAGCCTTCCATGGCCTGCATGCTGAAATGTGCCATTCTAACAGTTCCAAAGAGTGTACATTTTATTTCTACCCGCCTTCCAGGCTGTGGCTCTTACCAAGGGGCATGTGGCAACTTCCCATTGCCCATCACCGTCTCTAACCAAACCAGGCAGAGTTTAGGCTTGACCCAAATCGAAGCCTCCTCAGGGAAACCTCCTGCTAAGGGCTCAAGACTGACTCTCTTGATAAACTAATGCTGTTGACAGATTCTTTGAAAGGCTTGACTCTTTAGCCGTTTCAAAGCAGTGTAAGAACATGAAACTCACCGTGAACGTTCTCAAACAAAATGCGCTCTCTTTAAAAATTGTTCATAAGCTGCATCCTTTTTAGTTTGGGGACAAATGATTAAATCGTCTGGATCCAAATCTAACAGACACTGAACTCACTTGGGGGGTTGTTGCTGTTTCTATAAAACAAGCTGTAGATTTTGGTTTATTCTCTTTCTGGTCTAAGAGATTGTGGCCGTAGTGGGGAAATTGTCCTTGGGACTTCCGGTCTTGAATCTCTAGGTTTCTGCTCATGTTCTGTTGCTAATGCCTGGGACTGACATTCACATTCTGTGAAGACACTTTTTTACCATCACTTGCTCCAGGACGATGGTGTTCAACCATGGCTGCCCGTGGTCATCGCCTGGGGACACATTACAGCTCTGCACACTCAGGGCACATCCCTGACCCTGGGAATCAAAACCTCCAGAGGGGGACCCAGGCGCCCCCATTTTTTCAAGCTCCACTGTGCAGCCAAGCTTGAGACCATCGATCGGCGTGCATGCCGTGTTTTCCACTCAAGCCTGATGGTGTCTGTGCTTGCTCCCTGGGACCTTGGCCTGGGAACTCGGGCGTGGCAAGTCTGGGGTGGGTCCTGGGAATCGGTGTGACAGCAAGCATTTCGACCGTTCTGACGTTTGGGCATTTTGGAACACTGAGCTAGCTATCCAAGGCCTCTTCCTTCCTAACGTTGGGTTATTCTAATATGTAATCTTTCTGGGTTTCTCCCAGAAACGGTCTTCCGAAGCTGAAGCGATCAGTGAGGACTTCTGTTCTCCCCTGGGAATTAGCACCCTGACACTTGACCAGTTTCCTCAATGCGATCGCAGCTGATTAAAACTGTGTGGAACACCGGGAGTATCCATTTCCAACGCCTGAAAAATTGGAGGGGTGCGGGCATACGGCTGTCAAGTAGCAAAGCCAGAGAGAGGATGTGGGCACCTTGGTCCTCAACGCAACCCCACCTCGGGCCTCAGTCTCCCCACCTGCGGAACGGGGGCAGGAGCCTCTCTTTACCCTCCTCGGAGGAGTGTTCTGGAAACGGGCGAGGTAACGTCTGTGAGGCTTATGAGCAGCTTAGATGAAAGCACCATAAGAAGACATCACAGTATTGCTACCCAACGCTGATGCCGCGGCAGCGATACAATATCGCTGCTTCCGTGTCAAACACAGGAAAGCCATCCTGAGGCCCACCCATAAGGGTTGGTTAAACAGAGCTCATAATAGTTTTTCCTGGTTGCTGGGCCCATGGTTAATTTTTCTTTTCTTCACACATGTCTCCATTTTGAAGTTTTCTGTAGTGAGCCTGTGTTGCTTCTATAACCAGAAAGAAGTTTTTACTTTTTGGGTTTAATCATGACCCAAGAGCTCGGCCATCTACAAGGTCGGGAAGACCACAGGGAGGGGCAGCGGGTTAGACGCGCATCTCCTGCCCGTGGTGCAGGTACATCTGTGGGAAGATGTGGCAGTTACACTCAGAGTAGAAATACCAACGAGGGCTCGTGTGGAGTGGAAATAATTAGTCCACCCACCCCGTGTTTTGTCTGCGTGACATAAATAACTGTTTGGCCTGGTGTTCTTTTTTCCACCCCATTGGCCAATGTAAGTGTACTGTGAACACAGCATCTGATCCCTCTAGGCTGTTTTTAAAACTCCAGTTTAGTGCAGCGTACGGCTTCACACGTCCTGTAAATAGTCTTGACCCCTGTGTGCATGTAGCACCCACGGGAAGACACACACCCCGGTCCCCGCCCCTTCCCAGTGCGTTCTGCGCTCTCTCTCCTGCTGCAAGGTCTCCTCCCGAGGGTGTGTTGTCTGTCTGCCCCGCCCCCCCCGCCAGCCCAGAAGGTTTGTTTATCAAGGGGGAAGAGTTTTTAATGTATATGCAAAGAATGATAATGAAATGTGTCTGGCCAGAACATAATCAAATGAGATTTCATGTAGCTTCAACAATTCAGCCTGGAGTGCCAGGCTGAAGCCATCATTCCCGGAACGCACATTCTCGGGCCTGTGAGGCTGCCGCCCACACAGGAAATGACTTGGAACAGGTGGTCGGGGAGCTCGCCGGTCCTGCCAGGCTCCACCGGTGCCGCCTGTGGGCTACTGAGTCACCGAATAACTATGAGCCCAAACAAAAGGCTCTCAGATAAGCCCTAAGTCAAGACAGAAAAAGGCAAGGTGTAGCTGGTGACTGTCTTGGCGTGCCAGCTGTCCAATTGGAGGTGACAAATGAGCGTTCCACGGGAACAATGGCCCTTGGTCTGGGCTCCCTCTTGCTCTCCAAGCACCTGGTGGCAGCGTGACGAGGAGGAATAGGCGAGGGAAGGGCCATGGCACACCTCCAGCTTTGATGAAGGTAACTGCATTAGAAAATGGACTTGGAACCTGTGCTCACAGAGTCACTCAGCTATCATTTCCCTGCCATGCTGGGCACAGACTGATTTCCTTCCTCTCCAGGCCTCCCCTCCTGGGAGGGCAGGATGAACTTCGCACCTCACAGATGAAGGGACGAGGCTTAGGAGCTCACATCCTTAGCCCGAGCATTCAGAAAGGGGAATGGGGCGGGGTTATAGGCTGAACTGCGTCCCCTCCACAAAGACACATCCCTGGCCCACCCGCTAGGTCCTCAGAATGCGGCTGTGTTTGGATGGGGTTTGGCAGATGTCATTGGCTGGGCTCCTGGCTGCCCAGCAAGGTGCACAGAGACCACGCTTGCCCCCAGACAGAGAGGGGGGGCTCCTATTTCCCACACACTCATGTGTGCTCTGAGTGCCAGCTTTCAGGGGCTTCAGAAAGCGCCCTCATGTTCTGTGACTCCCAGAAGGAATCAGAGACCTCACTGAAAGCTGTTATGGCCACAGGCGCATTTGTTAAAGGGGAAGGATGCAGATTAAAGTCACTCAAGGAAAGAGAGGATGGATTCCAGGAAGGTTCCAGAAGCAGGCTTCCAGCTGTCCTGTCCTGGGCATCCCAGAGTGACATGTGACCATACACAGAGAGCACTGACAGGCAAGAAGCTCCCTGGAGACTCGGGGTCCTGACCTCAGTTTTCAGCCCAAGAAGAGGCAAAGCTGATGCTGTGGAACCCCCCCACCCCTTAAAGCAGGTCAGTGAGGCTCACTGGGCCTGCCATGTTTGGGAACAAGTTGAGGCTCAGCCCAGGATGAGCAAGAAAGGCCAGACCCATAGGGATGGCCCGTGAGACAGTGGGGTGAGGGCCTTGGAGAGAAAGAGGAAACAGCAGCCCTACAGAAGCTGTACCCTCAGGATCAAGGTCAGAGCCTGCAATTCTCAGCAACGGTCCCTGTGCCTGAGACGCCCAGAGGACCAGGGTCCTCCCAGGGCTCCAGTGGGGTGCAGGGGCAGGGTGTTCCTCTCACAACACATGTGGCCATCCTCAGAAGCTCCCACTTATAACCAGGGTGCCTGGGTGGAGGGGCCGGGAGCCTCAGACAGTGGTCATAGGTCACACTGGCCCCCTGGTGCAAGTTTGGAGCGGCTTAGGAATTGCCCCCATCTTCTGCCCACGTGGGTGCTCCTGCGTCTGTCTGATTTCTCAGCTCTTGCCACCCGACAGCGATTTATTTCCACGATTTCTTCTGGCATGCCCACGTTTGGGGAGCGTTTGAAGCATTTGTACAATGTAGACAGACATTACAGGGAGGGAAAACCTGCCCGAGCGGTCCCCCTCTCCCAGCTGGTACCTTCATGTGGCTCTCTAGTCCCCTGCTCCCTGCTGTACTCTTCATGCAAAACATGCTTCAGGCAAAAGGGACAAGTTTAAAAGGCAAGAGAGAAAAGAAATGGAAAGAAAACAGGAAATTATTGTAATCATTTACAGCCAATTGAAACTTTTTTCCACGGCTTTACGGTGGTTTAAAAGATTCATTGCGTGGTAAATGACCAACGGGAACATTTTCTTTTTTCTTTCTTTCTTTCTTTCTTTTTTTTTTTTTACTAGAACCCTGTGAATGACATACCTGCAACTGGAAACAGACTTAAAGTTATCAAAATTATTTCCATGGGCGCATGCGACCTACAGGGTGGAGGGAACGTGTTTCCAATCTCGAGCTTTGACCCATCATTTGAAATTCATTTTCTCTGCCTTTTCCATAAGCCACGCCAAGGAAAATAAAGGTACCGGCCCTTGCCCACCCCGTGGCTCCCCCCTCGCCCACCAGGCCCACCGGCTTTCCCACATCGCCCTGTGGCCACTCGGGGGCCTGGGGATCCAGAGGAATAACGAACAGGTTGTCCTGACGTCTGTTTCCCATTGAGAAGCGCAGACACGGGCATCGCCTTCTGCCAGGCCCTGCCCTGTGTTCCATAATGCATTAGGGGCCCTTTCCTGGTCTCGTTTCACATTCAGGCCTGACAGCACCCTTTGTCTTAGCTTCAAAGGTTGTTCTGGGCCCGCATAACTGCCCCCAGCTCAGGGGGTCAGAATATGAACTGCTATTCTTAACGGGCATTTACCCACCCGAATCTATAAGGGAACCCAAAGGCATAAAGTCCTTGATAAAGGAGTAAAATAACATAAAACTTTAATAAGACCGTGGATGAAAAAAAGTGCTTTCTTTAACTTGACACATGCATCCCAATACCAACACCCCTTCTAAATGCCTCCCTTCGGGAGCTTTCTCGCCCAGCTACAAGGAGGCCCTGTGTTTGTCCATCCTGCAGTTCACTCTAAGCCCTTGGAGGGAAGGGGTCCCTTTCTTGGGCTTGGGGTCCTCACTGTAAAATGCACTTGACCCCCAGCCTTTTCTTCCCAGAGCCACCCATCCATGTGGTGGGGAGTAACCCAATACAGTACACAGTTACTGGGCACGTTATTTATGATGCTCCCATTATTATGACAAGAGCTGAAATGTTCACAGGTTCCTGCTCTGAAGCCACTCTGCACGCTCCCCTTGCCCTTGCCACAAGAAGTTCGACCTTCTGGGCCCCTGGGCCTCTGTGGGTATTCAGGGGCCGTGATGGAGACAGGAATGAGAAAGCCCGAGTGTGGCCTGGAATGGGACCTGAGTCATTCCCAAGAGCCAAGGCCAAGAGGCACCCAGACAGTGATGGAGGAGAGACAGAGAAGGCAGGACGCAGGACTGGAGAGGGTCGTGTCCGAGCAGGAGGTGGACGGCTTCACTCTGCCTTTCGGTCGAGCGTCAGGCTCCTTCCTCTGCCAACAACCACATCCCGAGCCCCGAAGTAAAGAACATTTTAGCGGCTACTGCAACCCAAGGAAGCAGTCTTTGATTTCTATCGCCCTCAAATGCCAGTGTTAGCAAAAGATTGCTGTTTTCCGCAATGAAAACAAATCCTAGGATCCTCAAGGTCCTATTTAACAAAATTTTTGCATGTGTAAAAATTCCAGTTTCCGTATTGCACACATATCTCAGCTAATTCCCAATGTTTCACGGGCACTGGTGGCCTCCTGGGCGCATGTGGACACGGTGGAAGTAACCAGGAACACTCCTGTGGCCACCCCCACGCCAAGCGAGTGAGAAATCCCAGGAGCCAAACCTCCCAAAAAGGAAATTCTGTTTAGAGTCTAACAGGGTGGTTCCTGCTTTAATTTGCTGCTGAAATCGCCATTTCCTTTTCTGCATTGCCAACTTCTGCCCAAGTTCTGGGTAATATCCTCGTATATGCATGTCCTCGGAGGCTGGTGTTTGGCAAACTGGCTTACCTGAAGCGACTGCATTTGGAAAGGGCCGTGAAGGTTACTCGCTCAGGTGGATGCGGGTGACCTACAGGGATGGCTCACCCACCTCTCCTGGGTGCATGGCCAGAAGCCCTTCACCCCTGGTCTACTGCTGCCCCCACCTCCCTGTAGTCCGGCTTTGGATCTTAGCCAAAGCCACCACCAACTGCGCCCCCTTGAGTGAGGGTAACTTGAGAGGGGACAATGCAAGTGCCCGTCCTGGAAATCCGCCTCTGCGGACTGCCGGTGGGCGGGCCCTGAAGGCTGCCCCTCGTCTCCTTCCCAGCCCGGCGCCCACAGCGTCCTCACTAGGGTCCTGCTGAGGCTCCGAGGCAAGAGGTGAAAGTGGAAAATGTCAGACAAGTATTTGGATTCTACCCTGTGGGCCTCCTGACCTTTGTTCTCATGAGAATGAAGACTCCGTATCTGGAAAGCATTGGTTGTTTCTGAGTTCTTCCACGAGCCTCTGAAAACCTCTCCTCAAAGCAGAGGGTGGATTGTGCAGTGCCGCGCCGCTCCACTAGGGGACGCGCCTGAGAATGCAGCGCGTAGGCGAGCCCCAGGCTCTGACGCAGACCTGGTGGTGCAGCCCAGTGCGCAGCGGGGCTCTGGGGCAGCGGCATCCTGCGGGCAACGGAACGCCACGGTAAGAGCTGCTGCATCTACACGTCTCTAACACAGAGGAGGTGCGGTAAAAACACGGCATGGGCGACAGAGACAGCGCACCCGCACTGGCACACGCGTGGGTGGAGCCTGCGGGGGCAGAGTGAAGGGCGGGCCTGTGTGACTTGACTGTGCACCACCGTAGACTCTGTAACACCGCACACTTAGGCGTCGCTAAGTTTATAAAACAACACGAGAGTGAATCAAGCAGGAGAGAAGATGGTGCCATCGAGAAATGCGGCGAACGCGAGAGGCAGGAGGCCGCTGCAGGTGCAACACGGCCTGCTGTTCACAGCGGACCTGTTTTGTAAGTAGGAAGCAGTGATGAGAAGGATAGCACCGTAAGCACACAGACCAGTCGCGTGGTGTTTATTTCCATTACCCAGCCGTGCACGGTGTGTGTGCCGTACTCCTGCACGCCCAGTGGGTGGTAGGCCCGTTTACGCCAGCCGCACCGCAACACGGGAGTCACGCCTTGTGCCGGGACATTGAGATGGCTGCAGTGTCACCGCAGGACAGGAATCTTCTAGCTCCGTTATAATCTTGCGGACAACCATCGTATATAGGGTGTTATTGACAGCAATGTCATTAGGTCCAGCATGGCTGTAGTGCCTGAGGCATGACGGAATGTTCTAGAACAATCTCTGGAACTCGTGGCAGAACCAGGAGCTGCTGTCCCACACAGCTGAACCCCAAAATCTCCACGTTCTTCTAGTTCGCTCTTTGGTCACCTTGTTAGGGAGCCCCAACTGATGTGTTGACCCAGAGTTGCCAGAAGAGTCTGGAAATCCTGGGCCAGCACACAGGTAGCAGGGTGTCCCCGTTCCCTTTGCAAACCTGGAGGTCTGAGTCCCTCGCTCTTGCCGGTGCGTGTAGGCCTGGGAGACGCTGTCCTGCTGGGTCAACCAGCACGTGTCGGGGACGTGAACGGAGCCACGGCGAGCATGTGGAAGAGTCTAACTCATTCAGTCCCAAATCCAAGGCATCAGCCCTGTGCTGTACGGAACCTCGGAGAAGACCGTTTCGTGTGTAAACAGTGCTCCTTACTTGCAATGGCAGGGTCCATGAGAATGTCAAGACTGATGGTAATTCACAGCAGAAGGATTTGGGTCGAACATTAGGCCAGGGGGCACATGACCCCCGGGACCCATTGGATTCTGGACTGGAAGTTTGATAAGTCTCTAGGAAAGAAACATGCCAGAAGGTCCAGTTTGGTTTAATCCCACACACACGCGCGTGCCATCGAACAGCTATCAGCAGAGATAAGGCTCTCTGGCATTTTGGAAACGAGACGCCAGCATCTGCAGCTGTTCATTTGCGCAGCCCGCTGAAGATTCCTTCCCACGGCTTTGCTGTTGTCATCATTCTGGATGATCTAAGATTGCGTGATTGCGTTACAGGCTAATGCGATGAAAACGCCGAGGCGTTTAATGAAGTGCGGAGTTCGTCTCAACTTAAGGAGAGCCATGCTTTGCTGCCAGGGGGAAACCAGACAGAAAATGAAGCTTCTTCAAGAAAGTTATTTGTTTTTGTTTAAAATTCTGGATGGCAGGATACATTTCTGTCATCTTCACACACAAATATCGGCAAGTGGCAGTGAAACAGCGGATGTCTGGGCCCCGTGCCTGGCTGTCTCCGTGAAGACCTCCTCGTGTAACGGGATGCGTCAGAAGCCGTTCGCTCACAAGATGGGAGTCAGAAGTGAGGACCTTTAAGAGCTCCCAGGGTTGGCTTAGGAGATAAAACACCTATCGGGGCCTTACAAGCTCAGATCCACCACAGTTCTGCCTCAACCATCTTAAGTTTACTATTCAGCTGCAGCTAAAATTCCATTTGTTGTTTTAAAATTGTGGTTTTTCTACTTGAAATCATTTCTTTTTTGTTGTTGTTGTGGTAAAATACACATGGCATAAAATGTATCACCCATGTTTAAGTGTGCAGTTAAGTGGCTTTGAGTACATGTACATGTTTCTTTCTTCATAGAAAGATTTACATGAGCATGAAGAAAGGAAAATGAGAAAGAAAATATGCATCGTATGGACCCTGCTGGGGAATCTGGCCACATCTGTTCCCATGGTAACCCATGGGAAGGAGTTCTGATAAAGTAGTGTTTCTTGGTTGGCTTTGGTCATTAAAAATGTTAAGAGAAGAAGCAAAAACAAAATAGCAGCCGTAAGGAGAAACTAGACAATGAATAGCGATAAATAATTCCAAAGGCATTGATGAGTATTGGGGTGGATTCAGAACTTGTCCCAAGTAGGACTCGTGAGCCATTTATTCACTTTTTCCTTCCTTCTGAGAACCAAAGTATTTTTCAGCACAGTCAGCCCGGCTATGCTAGAGGCTGGCTCCCAGAGGGACGTCACTCACGGAGGACAGGCACTGATGTGGTGGTGACAGTAGATGGCACAGAATGTGCTCAGGAAGCCATCGTTCACTCAAGCTGCAGCCAGTCACAGCACTGGATGGACTCCTCTCCCCAGGGCCCGAAATGCAGCATTTCCTGTGAACGAGCCCCTGGCGCCAGCCAGCTGCCCACCATTTCCAGAAACGAGTGTGCACACGACTTGCACAACTCGCTGTTGTGTGAACAGCACCATTTACTCCTTCTCGGGACGTGCCAAGATTTTTCATCTTTCTTATCTATTAGCTCACTGAAGGCAAGGTTTATGCCATGTTCGCACTCACGGTGAGTGTCAAAAAGTAGAAATGATTGACTAGTCCCTGAACTTGCAGGGCTTATAAAAACCACAGTGGTGTGTTTCTTGTGATTAGCTGTCTAGACAATTAGCAGCGAAGCAGGGAGGAGAGGTGGGGACCAAGGTGAGTTGTGTGACCACTGCCCTCATCCCTAGCTGTGCACGTGAACTGGGAGAGGAGCAGCCCGAGGACCACTTTCTCATCTTCTTCCCCAAAAGCAAACCCAGATGTGATGTCACCATTTGGGGTCAGTGGTGTTGAAGGTCAGCATTTGGAAGCACTGCGCGAGGTCTGAGTTAAAGCCACCTGGGAAACGAGGGCTCGCCAATCCTGAGTGAAGAATGTCAGTGGCTTCCAGTCTTTCACTTGTCATAGATGCTGGAAAACGTCACTCCTCAGGCGCAAAAGCTCCAGAGCAGATGTCCTGCATGGGGGGTGGGGGGACCCGCCAAGCCGCGGGGGAGGAGCCCAGAAGGAAGAGGCAGCAGTTGTATGATCAAGGCTTGCCTCTGACACTAATTGGTTGCGGAGGTTTGAACAAGGACATAAATTCAGGGGCTCTCAACTCCTCCATAAAACGAGGCCCTGTGGGCGTCGCAGGTGGACGGCAGCCCCTGCCGCGGCGACGTAAATCACAAAGCAGCAGCCAGCGCTGCTCAACCGAGTTTGTTGGAACCTAAAATCCTTCCAGTTGAAAGCTTCCTTCCCAAGGCCACAGGGACGCCACATGCACCCGGCGCCATCTGCTATCACTCCCAGAGCGAGCCCTGGACGGCAGAGCTCCCGGTGTTCGCGCGTGTTCTGAACCCCTTTGCACCTCAGAGGGAAGGAAGAGCTTGCTTGCCGCTCTCCTAAACCATCTACTCAGCTCCGCGCCTGTTCCCTAGTTCGGGACTCACTCCTCAGGTCACCGAGCAGGGCCGGCGGTGAAGTCCGCACACGGGGTCCAGCACATCTGCCCGTCCCTTTGTGAGAGGCCGAATGGCAGCAGAAAAGCTCCTGGGGGGAAACGTGCAGCGCGGAGAAACACGTTGTTCTCATTCTGGCCGGCGCGAGGTAGGCGGCCGTTAGTGAGTCAAGACTTCGCTCCACGTTAAAGACTATTCCGCAGAACTCGCCCCCCGTGCGTGGTTGCCCATGAGCAGACCTTTGAAAAATGAACCTCGGCGTGGGTTACGCCCTCTACTCTGCTCCCGCCTGGGTGCAGGGTGTGGCCGCGCGCTCTGGGGGGCGCTCTGGATGCAGCTGAGCTCCGGGAGGCCTGGGAGGTCACCTGTGCTCGAGTGGCATGTTGTGGGAGCAAAGCATTTTTGTGACAAGTTTCTAAGGGTGACAGGATACGGGAAGGCAGACTGGGCAATGGGAAGTCTGACCTGAGCAATGGCAGCCCGAGGGGGGGGGCAAGTTAGATGGGGGGGGGGGCAGAGGATTATGTCTCCATGTGACTCCAAGGCAGCTTTGCCCACAAATCACCCCGACCATGGTCCTCTCTTTGCAGCGTCCCCTGTGAAGAAGATGTGACTGACCCCAGTTGTCAAATCAGGGATTGGTGAGGAAAGGGCCACACAGGCAGAGAACTGATATCTGTCTCTCTCTCTCTCTTTCCGTTTCAATTTCATGAGATGCCAAGTTTTGGAGGATGGAAAATAAAAGATTATGTATTTTAAGAAGCTAAGAAAGAGTGGTCACAGAGAGCCCTCGGCCTCACAAGTACCATTTCATTGAATTCTCGTGATGGAAGTGCTATCTTGTCGGCTCGTTGAGAGAGGAGGAACCTGAGGCACAGGGCGGGTAGACAGAGAGCAGGGGCAGGTGCTCCCCAGGCAGGCTGGCTACTAGCACAGCTCTTCACCACCCAGGCACGCTCCTCTGCGGGGTGGCCTGTGCGTGGGGAGGGGCTGGAGAAGAGAAAGCCCCTAATGTGTGCCCGTGGGGAGTTTTCACATGTCCCTTTTCTGGGTCTTCAGGCTCATTGTCCCAGCCTCGTCACCCTTGCCCTGACCTCCCCTCCATGAGTCCCCCGATGACACTCGTGTGTCAGCATGGCCCCATCCCAAGTCATCCTCTAGCTCAGCTCCCTCCTTCGAATTAGGTGCATCTGGGCAGGAAACACCTGCTCCCCGGCCTCTGAGTAGGACCCGGTGTCTGCAGTGGGCTCCTGCCCATCCTGCTCCTTCCTGCAAACTGGACCAAACCAGTGGCCCCCAGTGGTGGCCCCCACTGCTGTGCTCCCCCAGGCCCCAGCTCTCCTCCCCCTCCAGGACCCCTCCGCCATCTTTGCCAATCTGGTCTACAGGCCACACCCCCTCACTAGTGTGTGCACACGTAGTATTTGCATATATGCATACACTTGGATGGCTCAGGGCCCAGATAATTCTGTTCCGTGCGTGTAGGGTATTGTCAGCACCCTGGTCCCTGCCCACTAGATGCTGGTAGTGTCCACCTTCCATAGTGACACCCCAAAATGTCTATGAGGACGTCAGCCCTGTAGGGCTAGGACCCACCCGATGACCTCATTTTGTCTGTTACCTGTGCAGATCCTCTCAGATGCGGCCACACTCTGGGGCACTGAGGGTCAGAACTTGAACACAGTGGATTTTGAGGGAGGCACAGTTCAGCCCATAGCACTACCTATGGCTGAAAGGTAACCTCTGTCGTAATAACCTTCAGTCCCTGGGGAGACGGGCTCCGAGGGGCGGCCCGCTCCCCCAGGGACCCCTAGCAAAGCACATCCAGGAATCAGTCTTCCTAGACGAGAAACCGCAGCATGCGCGCACTTCCTCGCGCCTCGGTCCACCTCGGCATCCTCCTGCGCTCGGGCACACGCAGGCAGCTTTTGACCCAGGCTCTCACCGCTCTCCACCAGCGAGGATAGGAGGCCTGCGCTCGCCCCTCCCCTCCGCCCAGGGGTCCACCCGCAGGAGCGGGAAGGGACGTCTGGAGCCCAGCTTGAGGGAGAAAGTCAATCTGGCTCCAGTGGGAACACCATCGCGTCATATGATTGCACTTAACTCCAGCGTGTGGAAGCCCCACGTCGGAAACGAACACAAAAACCCACCCTGAGGTCAAGCCTGGGGAGGAAGGAAGTTAGATTCACAGACCGTGTTCCACACGGCAGACACGGCTCGGGGCCCTCCCACAGCTCACTGCCGTTCTGCGCTGGTGTGTTTTCCACCGCGGGACGTTTCCGATGACCTCTCAGCGCTGCTGCCCAGGACGACGAAAGCCGCCTCTTCACGTTAGAGAGTAGGAAGGTCGGTTGTTTCCCCAGACCGGGCACCAGCCACTGGGCAACCCGGTCAGCATTCAGACTCCTTTGTCCCTCGGTCTTTCTATCCGAAAAACGGAGCAGATTGGTTCTGTGTTCCTCTACCTCCTGATAAGTGATGAGATAGACGACTAGAGACTCGGGGTTCACCTGGGTCGTTCCCAACAGGCACGTGCCCAGAGGAGTGGCGAGGGTCACGGGACTCGTTCCCTAGAGACCCAGTCCCGAGGCGGACTTCACGCGCAGTTCAGTGTGGGTGAAGAATGCGGGCTGAGCGTCTGGAGTCAGAACGTGTGAGGAAAATGGACATGAGCCATTTCTCAACACTCCTATGCAGACGAGTCGCAGCGGGCTCTAAACGAGAGACTTGAGAAGGTTTCCCTTGAACTTCACATGAGCTGTCATGATGCAGCTCTGTGAATGAAACAGATGAGGTTCACACTGACCAGCTTTGACTTTCTGGAAATGGACGTGGTGGGCTCCAAGGAGGCAGAATTTCTGACCAGATCACCAGAATCAGAGGGGTGGCCTCCGCTTCCAGCACCGTCCCTCCAGCCAGAGTCCCGTGAAGTCAGGGGCAAATGGAACCATCCAGTGTGTGCGTCTCCACCCCAGCAACTCAGGCAGATGGGGATGGGCCCTCAGGAATGCTTAAAACTCTAGGTCCAAATACAGGCATCATTTGTCACTCATTCACTGTTCATCAGACAAAGCACCTGTGTCACCAGGACCGTCGCTCTCTCTGGCACGTGCGGGGTATTTTCCTGGAGGGCTGCTCTTCCCGAGGGTTCGGGGAGGCCAGAATGGTGCTCCCCACTTTGGTGAGTGGATGAGTGCAGCTAGAGACAAGGGGGACAATAACCAAGAAGTAGAACTAAACCCTTATTAGCTCCTCTGTCTCCTTTTTCAAATTATCCTCTGCTTACTCATTCAAGGTCAAGTTCAGAGTCTCCAGTTTCCCAGATTCTAGATTAGATTACTCTTATCCTTGCACAGGGATTCTCTTGTGCTCCTGATTCTTGCTTCCAGGCTATATTGAGCCCCTCTCTGCAAACATTGCTCCTACATTACTTCTTTGTTAGTTGAGTCTCTTATGTCTCATCAGTATATGTATGTGATAAGTTCACAATTTTTCTCCGTACGTGGCAGATCCTGGGCCCATGTAGCATGCATTCCCCTCTCCTCCTCTCCCTTGTCATTGTAATTCTGATTTTTGTTGGTATCGACCAGAGAGCTCTGGTTATCCACAGAAGGTGGGCACGCCCCTGGCTGAGCAATGCGCCTGCAACTCAGAACTGGCCACGAGACAAGAAGGGATGCCTGCGGGGGACTTCTCAGAAAACTTCTAGGTCCCCGATTACAGTTCATTGACTTTTGAATTGTGCCCCTCAAAAGACATGTTCAAGTCCTAATCTCCGTATCTGCCAGTGTGACCCTTTTGGGAGCTGTAGTATTTGCAGATGGTCAAGGTCAGGTGAGGCCGTGCTGGCTCAGGGTGGGCCTAAGTCCAATGATGGTGTCTTTATAAGAAAAAGGGGATGGGTATTTGGACCCACAGATACAGATGAGATGTCCAGGGAAGAGTGCCACGTGGTGAGGAGGTAGAGACTGGAGTGATGTACCTACAAGCAAGGAACACCAAGGACTGCTGTCAATTCTGGAAGCCAGGAGAGGCAACTCGTTTCCCACTCCATAGGATAGTGAGGCTGCGGGAGGCCAGAGGCCCATGCCGCCATGCACACAGGTGCGTGCCCGGAGGGACACAGCCCTGGCTGTCCGACTCCGAGACCCATGAATGAGCACGTGAGCACACGAATGAATGGCCCTGAGCAAGCTCTGCTCAGAGACTGAAAATGAACGTACCTGGTGTTTCTCCTGGTCATCAGAAAAGACTTATCTCGGAGCGTTTATCCCTGTCTGTTCTCAGTGTTTGCATTTGGTCTCTCAGAGGGCCCTGGAGGTGTCCCCAGGACATCTCTGGGGACCGTGATGCCATCACTGTCAACCTCACACCAGTGGGCAACAGCAGTGTGGCACGTGGTGTCCCAGTCACTATACTACCTTTTTTAATACTGACGCTCTTCGGCATGTCGGTCAGTGGAGACTCACAGAGAAATTGTGATGGAAACTGTCTTCCCAGGACTTAACTGCATGGTGGAGCTTTCACTACAGTTCACATTAAGACCCCAATTCACTGGAATGGAACAGCCCACGGAACTTATGTTCTTTCCGGAGAGTGGAGAGGCCGTTCGTGTGTTGATGCTCCGAAGGGGACAGGCGGAACAGGAAGACGTAGCAATCTCCACGTCCTCTGTCTTCTGGACTTCTCCCCGGAGGCACCCCCACCACAGCTGACCCCTCTCTGGAAAGCTCATGGTGGGCAGGCGTGTCCAAGCTGCGACCCACAGGCCACATGCGGCCCAGGATGCCGTGAATGTGGCCCAACACAAAATCATAAATTTACTTAAAACATTATGAGATTGTTTTGTGATTACGTGTCCCAATGTATTTAATGTGTGGCCCAAGACAACTCTTGTTCTTCCAGGGTGGCCCAGAGACACCGAAAGGTTGGACACCCCTGCGTGGGTTTTCTGGGCGCTGGGTGGTGGACAGCGCTCACCCAGCCTCCTGGGCAGCGCTGGCTGGTCCAGGCAGTGGCCGTCCAGACCCGGGCTCCTTCCTGCTGTGCTGACAATGGGGGGAAGTTGCTCTGGGGGCCACAACCCACACTAACAACGGCCCATCAGTCTTGGGGAGACTTTTCTCAGACGACCTCTCTGGAGTGCACTGTGGCTCCCACCTGCCCAAGGCTGCCAGGGCCCTGTCTCGCAGGGCCTGATCCTCCAGCGGCCGCCCCTCTGAAGTCCGCAGGGAAGTCCAGTTCAGGTCAGGCGGCAGGAAAGCCCCTCTCTCCTACATTCATCCTCGGCGAACTGAGGTGGTGACCAAACAGTAGTAGGAGAAGCACCTTCCTAACCTGCCACAGTTCTACCTGTACTTAGCTCTTCATCCCCCTGGGCATCTCGAATAGCCTTAGCCCCTGTTTGCAGCAGCTCTGAAGATACGAAATGAGTTACTTAATATCTGGTAAGTGTTGGGGTCATGTATAACCTAAACAGCCGCCCTTGCCCACGGCTGATGTGCGTGTTCCCAGAGTCCTCCATGCTTTCATCAACTGGTGTCCATAAGCGTAGGCGGCCGCTGAGTTGACCCCAGAGGGTTAGGCAGAGCTGGATCTGCAGTGTTAAATCAAAGGGCTGGTGCTGAGGTGTTGAGCTAAGTGAACTATTAACAGAATTCTGAACATACACCGACACACACATTCAGGTCAGCGTTTACACCTCTAGGTCATAGGTACATGGGTGCATGATATGGGAAGACACATGGGCAGGGGCCTAGTGTGTGGTTAGGAACACTGACTCAGAAGAGGTGTGCGACCTCAGTCTAGCCACCCCCTGTTCCCGGCCCCCTCCCCTGCGGAAGGGGGCAATCAGTGTAAAATGCATTCGTGTCTGGAAAGGGCATGGTGGGGTGGCTGGCACTCGGGGAGTGCACAGGAGTGCATGTGAAATAGGAGCCCCCTCTCCATCTGGGGACGAGCGTGGTCTCTGCGTCTGGTTGGGCAGCCAGGAGCCCAGCAAACTCGGGAGTTCTACCCCCAAATGAGAGAGGGTGGATGGTGGCGAGCAACCCGTAGTCTTTGCCATGCCTGTAGTCCGTGGCTCCTATCTGTCTCTATCTGTTTGTTTATTTATTTATTTATGAGAATATTTGGTTAACGTTTGTATCCCTCACCACACAGCAGGCTCCCTGGGGCCAGGGACCGAGTGAGAACGTCTCACTATTTTCCGCCCTGCCTAGAGCACGCTGCCTCGCACGTACAATGTGCTTCACCGAGACGCCTGGGGGTCCAGGCGGTCACTGAGGCTACGGCAGGTGCTGGGACCCGCCGCCGTCGGAGCAGAGCTCGGGTTCCTGCGTCACAGGTTATTATACCGGGTTGTGGGTTCTCGGCTAGAAACTGTGTTGTGTGAAGATAAGCCTAAAATATTAAGATGATAAAAATAATAATAAACAATTTGTTCTGCAAAAATATAGAACAAACAAATTTTGAGTTAAAATTTCAAAAATAAAGAAGAAAAAAATAATCGAGGCTTTGTTTCACAAAAAGTGTAAAATGAACTAAATCCAGGGAAAATGTACGTGGGAAACAGAGAGAGTGAAACTGCCAGGGGGTGCCAAGTAACTCAGGGTCAGGAACAAGTTCACGAAGCCGGCAGTTTGTGCTATGTCCGCACGCCAGGCCGGGAGGCAGCAAACACAGGGAACAAACACGTCACCAAAACGCCGGCTTCCACCAGGGAAGGTGAGCACCGCACCGCGGCCCCCCATCACCGGATGTAAGGAGCAGGTTCTTCATTTCCTAGACCTTCCCAAGGTCTAGGAAATGTCTTGTTTGGGAGAACCCGGTTGAAGAGCTAAGCCAGCCGAAGCCACGTGCACCTGAAGTGACATGTGGGACCGTGAGCGCGGAAATGTGCGGGAGAGTCTGGTTGGAGATTGCGGGAGGAGGCAGAGGCAAATGTGCTGGAGACCACCCATCCAGATGGGGAAGCGGTGATGGTTCGCAGGCGTGGATCAAACAGCAGGGCGGATGCAGCGGGAGGAGCCGGGCGATGGCGGAGGGAGGGGGCACGCAGGGGGGAGGCCCTGGGACATCTGCTAGAAACTGCAGCCAGAAGAGGAAGCAAGGCAGGACTTCTGCTCTGGACGCACTCTGCCCAACAAGGAAGGGGCCGGGGCCCTGGAAAGAAAACAGCAGGCTACTCCAGAGCCTGTGACAGCTAGCGATGGCTTAGCTGGACACTGTCAGACACATGGCCTAGAAGGCCGAGCGCTAGAAGTTGACAGCAGAGACCGGTGGGATCCAGACTTGTCCATGAAATCGCAGCTTGCTGCAGGAGGAATAGAGCCCTTGCTCATAGCGTAATCCCAGCTGGGCAGAAAATGAGGAAGTATCTAAAGAGGTGGCCAGACAGGAAATTCGCAGTGAAGTCAGATGGAAAAGCACACGAAATGAAGGAAGATGAACACAAACGAAAGCAAGAAATAGTGTCAGGAAGCCTGGGCCTTTGAAGACATTTGAGAAACACGGGAAGGCCTCAAAGGAGAGTCAGAAAACAGAATAAGCACGTGCTAGACCTTCCGTAAGGTCGGCTGCTGTAGAATACAAACAGGCAGCAGGGGGAGGGGTAGAAACTCCGCTCAGCTCCAGGAAACGGGTACTGACTGAGTGTCCGCTCGGGAAGCACAGCCAGTACCTGCTCCCCAGGAGCTGCCGGGCCCAGTGCAGCACGAGGACAGGTAAGCAGGTTAGGCACCAGGGTGGTGCGTTTCCCTCGTGTGTGTATCTTCACCTGCTGGGAGCTTGCGTTAGGACCCACTGCTCCAAG
Source organism: Desmodus rotundus (assembly GCF_022682495.2). NCBI lineage: Eukaryota > Metazoa > Chordata > Mammalia > Chiroptera > Phyllostomidae > Desmodus > Desmodus rotundus. The sequence goes on along the minus strand of NC_071388.1, from coordinate 3,534,894 downwards.
GAGAGGTGGTGGAGGTGGGTATCGAAGGGTGCTGAGAGAGGCCATGGCCTGGGGGGAACTAACGCTTTAGGGGAAAGCAGAGGAAGAGGAAGCGGTGGAAGACAGCGAGAGGAAATGGTCAGAGGAGGAGGAGAGAATTTCTAACGGCCGAGTGCCTGCAGAGGTTGGGTGACGTGGACCAGACACGCTGATAGGAAGGCCCTGGTGACTGAGTGGCGTTCGGGTGGAATGGCGGGGCAGAAACAGGTCGCTGGCAGGCCTGTGACATGAGGAGGAAGAGACCACTACTTCCAAAAGTGTGCCTGTCTCCAATGGGGACAGAAGAGCAGGTGGGCCCCATAGGACGATGGGAGGTCAAGGATGCATACTGTGCTTCATTCTCCCTTTGAACTTGTGTCTGTGTACGCATGGGGGGGACGTTTAAGCATCGCTCTATGCTTAGAGGAAAGAGAGAGCAGGACAAAAGTTGCTGGAAATTAAAGATAGGCAGGAGGTCATTGATAAGGAGAGACCCTGGAGGAAGCAGATAGGGGACAGGAGTTGAAAGGCATGTGAGGACATTCACTGAGAAGTGGCTGTCAGCACTTGGAAATTTCAGGGCTCTGAAAACAGACTACCTACAATACAATGGGTGCGCGGGGCAGAATGTGGGGTTACTTCCTGTGGTCTCCTTTCTTGGATAACTAAGAAGAGATGCCTTCCCCTAAGAGGGAGAAGTGAGCAAGGGAGGGCTTGGAGACTACAGAGAATCGACTTTTTAAGGGAATGGAAGAGAAAATGATTTGTAGAAGGCGAGTTGGGTAAAATTGAGTCTCCAGCGGAAGCCAGAGGCCCTGGCTGCGTGGGACACCAATCTGCGTGGGACACCAATCATCTGCGTGGTATTTGAGTTGCACCAGGAGTCCAGGTGCAAGAAGAGTGGATGATTGTATTGGTCGAGGACGAGGTTTGTTAGGCAAGAGCGGTGGAAGGATAAGAAGGCCCGGCGATGGAAGGTGAGGCAGAAGAGGGCTTTAAGTGTTGCGTCACGAGATCTAGACTACTTAGTGCTGGAAGTAAGACTAGCAAGGAATCAAAACAAACAGATCCTCCAAGAGATAAAAGAACAAGTGTAGTAAGTGTAGTAAGCACACAGCAGTGTGAGGGCAACACTGATAGAGCATCGCGGGCAGAGAGCAGGGTCCCCAAGTGTAAGTTTTTGTAGGAAGAAGAATTCCAGGTTCTATCGAGGTCCAGGGTGTAGCTCTGGGAGTCCAGGGTGTGCCTGGAGGGGCTAGAAATTAATGGAGCTGAGGATGTCAAAAAAAAGAGTTGACTGGAAATGCTTTATAAACAGCATCGCCATGTTTGTTTGCTCTTCCCTGGGGGAAGGCCTTAAGCACACACCTGTGCTAAGGGAGAAGACCTGGAAGAGAGAGAGTGAGGCTACAGCAGAGAGGGGGGTGAGTGAGGGAACAGGTTCTGAAGAACATGCTAGGAAGTGCAATCCAGAGCACAGCTGGGGGGATTGGCCACAGAGCGGGGATCCCCCATGGGTCTGGCCACGACACCATCCTCTGGGAATGTGAGGCAGGAAGGTAAGCGGCTGGCTGTCCGCAGAGGCAAGGCCCTGTGCTGTGGGACAGGAAGGAAGAGTGGCGGAGACGTGGGACAAGGAGGTGGAGGCTTGGAAGAGCCACGCACGTCTCCTGGTGGGACAGGCTGGAGGCCTCGGTGGGATCACCGGCAGCTGGGCTCAGCCACCTGTGCTGGGGGTCGGATAAGGCTGACGGTGGACAGAGTCACCATTGGCACCTGGGTGACAAAGGGGACGGGGGATCCCCAGTGAAACGTAGCACGTCCTGCAAAGCAGAGACCCCAGCTGGAGAAAAAGAGACGTAAAGCCAAGGGGGTTCCTGATGGGCTGAGAGAAAGGAGAGGCACCAAAGGCCTAGAGGGACTTCAGGGAGTGGAGAGGGGAAGGCGAAAACGCTGAGGCACAGACACTGGGGCGCTGGCGCTCAGCAGGACCCGCGAGGACGGCTGGGCATTAGACTTGACTGGAAGCATCTATGTGTCAACACAGAGATGAAACGGCGGTGATAGGAGGTGACCTCATTACACTTGAACATCAGAAGCATGGTTCTCCTCTGTAGTAAAGCTGGAGGGCCTGGCGACCGCCTCGTTCCCTGCTGAGAGTCTGTTCTCAACTCCACCCAACGCAAGCTCTGCACACACTTCCCGTGAGCACGTACAGAAAGCACTGACCCCGGGTCGGGAAGGGGGCCTGCATTTTAATCTGTTGCTTTCTGTACACTGCCCATGTTCACCCTGCTTTTTAGGGCACGTTGTACTGGGGGGAAGCAGCAGCTCATCTCCGTCATCGTCGGGCTCCTGTTCTGAGACCCTGGGGGGCTGAAGGGCCCCAGCAAACATGTTCGTCAGGCAGGTCCTGTAGGAGTGAGTGACCGAACCCTGAAATTCAGCCACTGACAGCCCTGGAGAAGGCAGCTGTCTGAATGAGGCGTTGCTGGTGACCCCGCCTCCTCATTCTATGATAATGCCCTGAGGAAAATAGGGGACGTATACCCAGTGCACTTTTTGCTTAATTTAACCCAAATGTCTTGGCTACAGTTTTCCTTTATATCATGTTTTTGAGTCCAATTTTACATTCTTATTTTTAGGAGAGGTTTATCTGCCACCAGAACAATGTGTCTGGTGAAAAAATACCCCAGTGGCAATATTACTTCCCATATAAAGTAATATTATATATATATAATATTATAATATAATATAATATTAATACTACTTTAAAGTGATATTAATTACTTTAAACTTTCATATATTACAGTCTAACCTGCATCTGAGCCAGAAGTGCAAATTACCCTAAAAGACCAGTCTGAGTCGAGAGGACCACAATGGGTGCTGTGACTGGCTGTGAGTGACAGATGGGGTGTTGTAAACATCGAGTACACACAGCTCCCCTTTCTCCCTTCCTCTTTCCATGGCTGCACGGTCCCTGTGGGTGCCAGCTAGACCACGATCCCCAAGGACCGAAATTCACCCCGAGGACTCCAGAGTTAAAACACCCCGTGAAGTTCACTCTCCCTCAGCTGCAGCCACATTAGGGATGACCTCCAATGAGACAGACGACAGATAGATAGATAGATAGACAGACAGACAGACTTTATGGACAGACAGATGAATGTAGCCTGAACAATTCACCAAGGGTCCAGTCTTTACCCAGAAAGTGCAGAGTCCCCTAAGAATTTCAGGAGTTTCCATTTGCTGCCTGTTTCCAGCAACGGCCAACACCTGCCACCTCTCTCCCTCGGCCTAAAAGCTCACTGGCAGTGGGCAGCCCACCAGAGAAGTTAAGTTGGTGTTTAGATTGGAGCCAGGTAGTGCCAGGCTTTAGGTGGCGGGAGAAGGAATGTTTCAGAGTCCTGCTTTTTATGTGGCTCATGACCTTCCCGCCTCCTCCACACCCGTGATGGTCCTACTCCGAGGGGCTGGAAAGTGGATTTCCTTTGGCACAGAGCTGGGTTTGGGGCCACTGGGGGGAACAGCATGAGAGTTCGAGGCTGGAGCGACTAAGAAAGTGCCGTCACTGTCGGTCTGGCAGCTGGAAGCCTGTTTAGAAGCGGATTACAGACTCTTTAAGTGAATGAGCAAATGAATGAGTACAGACTGGTCCATTTCCTGCTTCCTAAGCACGCGAACTCAAAAGTACCATTCAAATAAAATTAAACCACATCTGTTTCAGAAAAAAAAAAATAAGAACCTTCTGGAAGGATCTCAGTAACAGGAAGGATTCTACTATCCTGCCTGGGTGTCTGTGTTAGGGTCTCAGGAATGTACCTCGTGCTGCCGTGGCCCAAGCGGTCATTTAAAATAGTTTTATTTTAATGTGTCTGGTAGATATAAAAGTAGGTATTACCTATGGTTGAAAATAGGAAAGGGAAAGGATAAAATGTTGCACATTTCTGACCTTGACTAGAGGGTGAGGAGAGGGGTGCCAAGTGCATCCTGGGACAACCTGATGGGGAACCCTCGGTGGGCGTGACGATGGGCAGCAGAGACCCAGAGGAAGCAGTGAAGTGAGACAGTGGGTTAAGAAAGAACGACAGGTTGATGTCAGGGCTCAGAATTAGTTTTACAATGGCGAGGGAGTTTCTAGAATATAGAACTCTACCTCAGGCCTTTCGGATGACCGTGTACAGGGCTAGAGAAAAGATTTCCCCCGGATGAAACGTGGTGGGCAGTGTGCGTAACAAACACCCTCAAGAAGGAGAACAGTCCCTTGGCTAACGGACGTAGCTGGCCGAGTTGCACACCCCTGGGGCGTTATTCCCTGGGTCAGACTCTGAGTCAGAACAGGCTACCGTGACCCGGTTTACCTCCCACTTTTACCGAAATTAGACCATAATCAGCAGAGAGCCAAGTTCAGGTTGTAAACATCCACGTCTTGTTTACACCACAACATCTCTGAGTGAAAAGTCCTTCAGGCTGAAAGGGGTCATGTACCCAGACTCAGCACGGGCAGAGTCCTCTGTGCCAGGCTGCAGGGGCAGCTCCAGAGCTGAAAAGTATGCCGTGTGGTCCCACCTGTAACAAAACTGACTGTCTGTCCAGACAACTCGCTGCATTCCCCATGCTAAGTGGTTGTGAGCTGTGTGCCCACATTCTTGCAGGGGCCCGGGGGGGGGGGGACATTAATTCTCCTTGACTGAGCTACAGAAAGCTTCTCAGCAGGAGTGACCTAAAGGCTGGGTCCTGGGGGATCAGTGGCATTTTCTAGGCAGAGAAGAGAGAAAGTGTGTGTGTGTGTGTGTGTGTGTGTGTGTGTGTGTGTCGGGGTAAGTGGGGAAGATGAGGGAGGATGACAGACAAAGCAAGAACAGCACAGAAGTGTGTCCTGGCATTCATGCCACACAATGACTTCTCGGAGCACTGAGGTGCTGTGTGATGTTTCTGCCACCATCAGGCTCCCCTGGGCCCTAATGACACAAAGGTCAGCCTAAACTTGTCCTTGGGGAAAGCCACTGGCTGACCGAGGCCGAGTCTACAGGTGGCCTTTCTCACTTGCTCACCCCTTGGCATTCCTCATGTCCTCATTACTGGCCACGCCCCCTGGTGAGAGCAGGCTCCTACCCGGCGATCCAAGTTGCCGTGGGCGGGTGGGTGGGGCCTGGAGCTACTGCCTGGGGATGAAACCTCCGGTAGCACATGGCCCCTGACCTCATGGGGCTGACTTCATCGAGAAGCAGAAAAGATGTATTCAAGTGACATGGGATATGCTTTACCCCAAAGGGGAGCGCATTTGTGGAAAGAGAAGGTGGGCAGAATAGTGACGCATCAGTTTATCTGTTTATCTAGTCAGGTGATTAAGAGCCTTTGGAGTTGAACAAAAGAACCGAGACCACGTGAACACAGCACCAGATAGACAGTACAAGGGTGATTTAAGACGTCACGTCAGGTTGTGGTGAGGAAGAGTCCACAGCCAGGTAGCTTCAATAGAGGGGGGCGATGGCAAAGGTGTTGGCAGACGTGAACCTCCAAGGGGTGACCTGGCTTCTCAGAGGTGGAGAGAAGACACTGCCACCCCACAGGCTGGAGGGAAAACACAGAGCCATGGAGTTAGCTGGGCCAGGGGCTGGAATCCCAGGGAGACCTGCCGTCAAAGTGGCGAGAGGGGAGAAATACTGGCTTCTCCTTCACCTTGCCCTGCACGCTCCAGCCAGAGCCCTCTTCTCCAATCAAAATGCAAAACTTCATGCTTAAAAAGACACCATGAAGAAAACAGAAGGACATAGTACAACAGAATGGAAGAATATATTTGCAAATCACATATCTGATAGAAGACTTGTATCTAAAATATCTCAGAAACACATACAACTCATACTAAGAAGACAAATAATTTAATTTGTAAGTGGACCAGAGACTTGAATAGGTGCTTCACCAAAGAGGCTATACAAATGGTTAACAAGTATGTGGAAATATCCTCAGCATCATTAGAGAAGCACAAGGTAAAGCCAAAATGAAATACCACATCACATCTGCTAGGATGGTTATAGTAAACAGAGACAAATACAAGTGTTGACAAGGATGTGGAGAAAATTGAATCCTCACATTTATTGGTGGGAATGTAAAATGAAACATCCAGTTTGCAAACAGTTTGGCATTTTCTTAAAAAGGCAAACATAAACTTACCACGTGACCCAATAATTCCACTCCTAGCTGTGTGGCTGTGTGTCCAAGAGCAATGAAAACGTCTGTCGGCACAGCGAATTGTTCATGAGTGTCCACAGCAGCCTTGTTCATCACAGGCCAGGACAGGAGAAAAGGTAGATGTCCATCCGCTGGGGAAGGGCTAGACAGATTGGACTACATCCATGAAATGGAATGCTACTCAACAAGAAAGAACAAACGGCTACTGAAACACGCAGCAACATGGGCGAATCTCTTAATGAAGTGTACAGCTTGGAGAAAGAAGCTAGAATCGAAAGGCTATTTACTGTGTTGTTTCATTTATGATGATATGGAAAAGGCAGAAAAAAAACATGGGAACAGAGATCAGATTAGTGGCTTCTAAGGGCATCAGGAGAGGACCAACAGCAAAGAGCCAAGATGGGGCAAAAGGGCAATAGAATCTGATGAGAATGTTCTACAACTAGTTTGTGGTGGTGATGTCATAGTTGTTTGGCAAAAGTCATTTAACTGTATACCTAAAAATGGTGAATTTGTGTGCATTTTAAAATCTACATCAATAAACCTGACTTTAAAAAATAAGAGACATGAGACTCACAGCCGGGAGGCCAGCGAGAGGACCGCTGTGGGGGGCGCGCAGTGCAGAAAGGAAAGGATTTGATGAGGGGAAGCCTGCTTCAGAAAAAGGAACATGATAGAGATGAGCTTCCTGGAAGCCAAGGAGTTTAGGATTATAAATAGAGAAGACAGAATGATAAAATGCATGATGAGTTGTCACAACGGAACTCAGAGTAGCCTCTTTGTAGAAGCGAATAGCAGGATGAAGAGGAAGGGCCTGGTAAGCCCGCCGTGGCGAAGGCGGGCGGGGGAGCACACAGTGGCCCACTCACTCATTTATTTACTCCTCCGCTCGTTCCCTGTGTTTTGTGCGGATGCGCACGCAGCCCATGTTTATCTTGTCCTGAACGTGGAGAATGGTCAGGGCACGTGAGAAGCCTCAGAGCTGAGCTCCCCGTCTCAGGGCTGAGTCTCGAGCACAAAGCCCAAATTCAGGCTGCGTCTTCGTGGTGTCGTGTTTACCCCATAGTGGTTCCCTTCCCTTTTTTTTTCCAAAATGTTCCACCGAGGTGTCTTCATCCCCAGCACCTGAGAGGTCCATCCTGAATTTAGGACGAACCCTGCTTAGCCTGAACCAACCGTGGAAACCTGACCCCCTACGCTAGTGATCAGCTAGAGTTGGGAACATGTCTAGTCTACGCCCCCACCGTGACACATAAAGGGAAGTTTGCTGGAAGACCTTCACATTCCGAATCAAAAGACAGCTTCTTGCACAGAAGGCCTCTGCAAGGCCTCTGTGCTGGTCCCTGACTTCCTGCTTGGGTAGCTGGAATGAGCATGTGTCATCTGGAGCCATGCCAGCCATCTTATGACCATGAGGTGACAAGTCTGAGCACATAAAACCAACTAGCCAAAGGTCCCTGAGAAGCAAGAATAGGGAGAGCCAGGTCCTTGAGGACATAAGCCACCTGCCACACCAAAGGGGACACCACCCAGCACCTGCACACATGGTGGAAGGTAATCAGACGACCGTATTGCTGGAGCCGCCATGTGTTTACTTCTGTTCGGTGGCATCGGAACCGATACAGGCAGTGGGACTCCGGCAAAGAGGGTTCCCAGACTGAGGTCTCAGCGAGGTCCCAGGTTGAATGGCCTGTGTGGCTGTACAAGAAGCCCGTGCCCCCAAGCTCACCAAAGGGGTGGAGAGAGGACAGGAACCTACAAAAGCAGGGAGAAAGGCAAGACCCTGTGAGTCCCGGGGAAAGAGCCCAGCCCCGACGCAGGAACTAGTAGGGAAATGGAGGGTGTCAGAAACGGGGTTCACGTTCACTCCAGTCTGTGGAGCGAATGGGTGACAATGGGTGTCAGACACCAGAAGGAGGAAGAGTCCACTTGGGAGGCGGGGAGGGGAAGGGAGGCCCAACTGGTCAAAGTCTGTTGGCCACTCATGGAAAATGAACTCAAAGTATCAAAAAATGAACCCAAAGTATCCCGACCCATTCGTCATACAGTCCCCAAGTCCCTGGGTGCCAGTCGTGCAATTTACAGTCATGCCGTTTCCCTGTCCCACGGAAGGGGTCGGCAGGGCTGGAGAGAGGGGGACTCAGGAGGTCCGGTCTGTGCAGAGACAGTGCGTCAGGGCCCTTTGGGAGTAGCCACGGGGCTCAGGCAGGTGAAAGGCTGGAGATTTTAACACACAGTTGAGTTTCCTTCACGTGATCCATCTCCTCCTGCTCCCAGGAAGCAAAAAATGTTCAGACTGCAGCTCTGTGAGCAATTTCCCAGAAAAGCAGGACTGGAAGGGAAGTAGGGAGATGTTACATTGTAAATGTCGGCTTGATGAAACAACGGGACCTTTTATGAAGCAGACTGCGTATTCTGTATCTTGTTCTACATTTTTTTCGTATTCTCGTTTGCTTCATCAGTGCACACTGTGGCCCAGGGACTCTCCTCCTCCTGCTTCTGGGCTTACGGCTTGGTGATGGAGGCCGGGGCCCGGGCTCATCTCGGTGCAGCTCCGCACCCATCACCGCTTCACTTTGTCCTATTACACAGTTTTGCTTATTGTCACCGTTCATCCCCGCCAGGCCCGGCCTGAAACTGCTGACCCTGTTTTCTTACCCCAAATTAAGGTGGAGAGGAAGGAAAGATGAATTTAGTGGAAAAACACCAGTATGAATCAATGTGGCCACACTTGCCACCTGGCCCAGGGTCAGTACTGAACTAGGTGTGTGACCCGGGGCAAGTAGGCTAACCGGCCCCACCCCCTTCGCAGTTCGCTCCTGTCTGGAAGGAAATTGTCATTCTTTCCAGTCCCACTTCACAGAGCTGTTGCGGGGATGAATCAGACTTGCGTTGCCTCATTTTTTTTTTCCAATAAAGAGGGTCAAAATTAAAGTGAGACTCTGTGCTTTGAGCAACAATGTTACAGAATTGCACACTCTTGTTATTATATAATGAAGTGCAGAAATACACAGTGAAAAAAATTTCCATGAATTAATTCCATCGTTCAAATGAAAGTATTTCCCTTTAAAGCCCCAAGTTGATCTCTTCTAATTCTGTATTTATACCCAACAAAGAACCAAATCATGCAAATCAGGAAGTGGAACAGTGTCAGCCCCCCAAGCCCCCCTGTGTCCCACCCTCTACTCCCCGAAGATAACAACTACCTGACTACCCTCACTCTGAATTGTTGGCCTTTTGCTGGACTTTGTGTAAGTGGAATCACAGAGCTTGTGCTTTTCCCTGGTTCTGTATCTTCCCTTCCAGCATTTGATTTGTGTGGCAGTAATTCCTGAGTTCATTTTCGTCGCTATGTGGCACCCACTGCGTGAATTCCCAGCTCATTCACTGCCCTGCTGACGGACTTCTGAGGCTATAGGAGGAGCGTTGCTATGAATATTTCCCCACGTGGCATTCGTTGCTGCACTTCTCTGCAATTCAGTTCTGTATAAGCTGCATCCAATTTCCGGTCAAAGGCTATGTATGTGTTTGCCTTCAGTAATTAGTCCCAAATACTTTCCCAGAGTGAGAGCCTGTCCTAATCGACAGTCCTGCCAGCAGTGTGCGCAGGGGACAGACAGTCCAATAACTCCGCGTCCTCAGTGTCCCTTAGCTCTGCACGTTTTGTTTGTTCATTTCCTTAGTTTTGGTCCCTCTGGTGAATGAGTGGTGCTATTCCGTTTTTATTTTAATTCACATTTGCCTGACTCGACTGAAGTTGCACATTTTTGCAGGTGCCTATTGGCCAATTGGAGAGCTTCTTTAAGTGTTTGTTCAAATTTTTTGCCCATTTTTCATTTCAGTTGCCTGTCTTCTTTTTTAGTTCACTTATATGAGTCTCCTGTCGATTCTGCTTATTCCAAAGACCCCCTCTCGCCACTGGCATGCTCTCCCACCCACGTCACCGGGTCACGTGAGCAACGGAACTGCTTAATTCTGACGCCCTCCAATTCGTCAATTGTTTCCATACTGGCGAATGCTGTTTGTGTCCTAGTTAAACAATCTTTGCCTAAACCATGCAGGTAATAAAGATATTATCTTATGTCATCTACCAGAAGCTTTACAATTTCACCTTTCCCACTCACAGCTACAATCCACCTATGGTTAAATCGTGTGTATGGAGTGAGGTAGGGGGGAAAATCATTTTTTTCAATGTGGATATCTTTATCGATATTTAAAAGACTATCCTTCCTCCACCAAATGTGTTTGGCTTCCTCTTTTCTTTTTGGTTTGCCATTCGCCTGTTTTTCCAGGGGGCAGTGCACTGGTTCGGACTGTATACCTTTGCACGGATGCCGTGTCGTCTCAATAACTGCAGCTGCATAATGAGCCTGGAAATCAGGTCACGTAAGTTCTCCAACTCCGTTTTCTGTAAAGCGAGACTTGGCTCTGCTTCACCTTTGAATTTCGACAGACATTTTAATATCAGCTTGTCAATGTCCACACACATAAATACAAGCCCGTGATTTTCATTTGATAATACTGACTTGAAAATTCAATTTGGGGAAAATAGTCATTTTTGTAATATTGAGTCTTATAAACTCATGAAAATTATTTGTTGTTTGTGTTTATTTTAATTCATTTATCTCCATTTTACCTTCTTACAAAAACATTTTCTTCTGCTTTAGTTTGGATATTTTCCAGTGACATATATTCAAATAAATAATCTGTCCTTCAGCTGTGTACTCTGCTAAAAATCACATCTATTTCAATTTCTCAATTTTCCATTTAAGTCCTTTTCCATTGAATTTATGCATTTCAGTTCTACAGAAAATGTTCTATTTAGTCATCTATTTTGTTCACTATATTAATCATAGTTTTCTTTTTAAATGTGCATCTGAAAGTGCTAATATTGTTGGCTCATGCCCGCCCCCCCACCAAACTTTCCTTTTGTTTATTGCTATGCCTGGTAATTTCTATTGAATCCCAAACATTATGAAAAAAACGTAAAATTTCTGGATGATTTTATCTAACTTCAAAAAGAATGTTCTTTCGCCCCTTAGAGATTCCTAACACAGGAGCAGACCCCTAATCCAGTGGGGGATCGGACAGGTCTGAAATGGTGTTTTCGTCTCTGTGTGGCTTTCTCTAACTTCCGGCTTGCCCTTACTCCTAAAATACAGCACTTGCTGGGTCCCGACTGGGTTGCTCGCCAGGCCTCTTTCCTTCCGTGTGCTGTGAACTACAATTTTTTTCACACCGATGTCACGAGGTAGCCGTGAAGTTTGGAGTCTCTTAGCGACTGACTTCTGTTCAGCTTCTCTTCTTCTCAATCTGAACAATGTAAGAATCAGCAAAAAACTGTGCACAGAAAAGCAGCTCAGAGTTGGGTCTCCCTTCTCCGAGCCTCGTTTTCCTCCAGAGATGTGGGCCCTCGAGTCCCGATGGCCCAAGTAGAGCCGGACTGGAAGTTACCTTGGCGGGCCCAGGGGACGAGCAAAGCTCCGCTCCAGCGCCCTTCCTCTTTGCCCCTGAGTCCAGGGTATGAACAGGGGAAAATCCTCAAGTTCTCCTCAATGAGTAGTCCTTCTCTTCGAGAACTGAGACCCTCAAATCCAGCCCATTTGTGTCACTCTGCACTCAGACCGTGAGTGTCTGTGTGAGCACACATGTGCACACGTGTGCACAGGGGCATGGACTGACTTTATCCAGCTTTTCTTTGTTCTTCATAGGAGGTTTGGTCCATCTCCAGCTAGCCCTTCAGAGCAATTAGCTGAAGCCCTACCCTGAAGATTGAAATACCAAACGATGGACTCATAGTAACCTTTTCATTAAGTATCCTTTTTTCCCTTCAGGCTAGCCTGCAAGAAAGGGTCTAAAAACAAGTCTTGAAATTTCCAGATTTCCCAGCATAATTCCCTGACACAGCCAGAAGCACGGACACATGTCAGGCACAGAAAGAATGTGATCTGTTTTTAAATTGCTTCCATGTATTAAACCAGGAATTCTTAAATTGTCGTAAATGTGGTAGTCATCACAGCCAGTTTCCAAAACTTCTCATTCTTCCCCTCCTGGGCACTTCCCCTTCTGGAGTGTTGCCCATCCTGCTTCCCTGGGTGGGGTATGACTAGCCCTGGCTAGTGTGTTGGAAGAAGGAAAGTGTGTCACTTTCTGGCTGGAGCATTTCCTTGCCCCGCTGGGACTCCCCAGAGCCCTTTTTCTTCTGCCACAGTGATCATGAACATTCCCGAGAGCACTGTGTCCCAGAGTGAAAATGATGACAATGTGGAACAGAGCCCCGCCCGAGTCTCAGGGGCTGAATAGCATAAGCAAGAAATGAACCTTCATTTAAACCACTGAGATTGCAGAGCTATTTGTTACTGCAGAATAACCCAGCCTATACTGATTGATACATGAGGGAAGGTAAGAAATACCTACAGTCCCGTCTCACTGATAAAATTAAACAAGACTCAAATTCTTGCCCAGAAAACTCCGTATGAACATGAAAAATGTCCTACTTATTTCTACTAGTATTTTACCTAGCATGGTTTTACTAAACCATCAACACAGAAGAGGTCTGAAGAACTCTTTAAAGGACTGGGGTAAACTGGTGTAAACAAGACAGGAAGGCACAATATTATGACCTTCATGGATTTGGAATAAGATGAATATGGATTCAAATCCTGCTTCTGTCCCTCTCTGTGTGACCCTGAGCAAGTACCTGAATTCCTCTAAGTCTCTTCTTCCTAAACAGTAAAGTGAGAAGAAGAATATCAACCTCTAAGGGTTGTAATGACAATTAAACAAGATAACTTTTTTTGTTATCTCAAAAATGGAAGCTATCATTATTATGTCTCAAAAACTAGTGGGGAGAGAGAAAAATACAGGAAGCAACATAGATGGGGCATGTTGATACTTCAGGGGTCACTCACATTCTGTCCATTTTTACATCAGAGTCAAAGAAAATAAATCTGGAGAACAAAGAAAATCTAGATTCCAGAAAAATAAAAAGTGAAATCATTGAATCCATTAATTCCCTCAAGGAATTATGAAATTAAAATATGAGGTGCTGAGCCCTGGCTGGTGTGGTTCAGTGGATTGAGCAAGGGCTACAAACCAGAGGGTTGCTGGTTCGATTCCCAGTCAGGGCACATGCCTGGGTTGTGGGCCAGGTCCCCAGTGAGGGGCTTGGGAGAGACAACAACACATTGATATCTCTTTCTATTTTCCTTCCCTTCCCCTCTCTAAAAATAAATAAATAAGATCTTTAAAAAATATATAAGGTGCTGACATATGTGTGTGTGTATTAGACATTGATGAGCTACATTTGAAACCTGAGATTTGTGATGCATGGGTACATAGACGGCCAGACGGACCAACAGACCATCTACTGGTAGCTAGGTATTAAAAACACGGGCACACTCAAAGATTGGCAAAGTTCTCTTGAACAGGGTCACCTTGGTGCAAATGCGAAGGGCTTCTCCAAAGGCAACGGTGGTCATTCAGACGTGGAGTCAATAAAGGAAAAGCCCACAGCCTGAAAGAATGTCCATCGGTTCTAATTGCCAGTGACGACGTGACCCTTTTAAAGATTCACCTAAAGACCCCATGATATAAGCAAATATTTCTGACCACTAACGTTAACAAAGTTTTTCAGAAAAGCAACGTTGTGGTTCCAAAGAAAGGAGTGATAAAATGCCCGTGCCATCTTTGCATCCGAAGATTTGCGTGGGCTGGACATCCGAGATGGCGCACTCTGGGCTATCGGCTGTTGCCGGCTGTCTTCCAGGGACACAGCTGGGGCAGAGCACTGCATCTCCCGTGGCCTCAGCGTGGCAGCTAGGTTCCAGAGGCCAAGGCAGACGGTGCCGGTCTTCTTGAGGGATAGGTCCAGAACTGTCCTAGCTTCCCCTCCACCCAGCTGCACTCGCCAGAGAGGCCATGGCCACCTCATATTCAAGTGGAGAAGAAATAAACCCCCCTCTTCATGGGCGAGGTGCCAAAGAATTTGCATTCCCCTTTACTTTACAGTCTGGCACGTACAAGGCACCATACACATATCTCTTTAACAAGTTATTATCAAGCGGTTGGCCATGCGAAGCGGCTCCTGCTCTGCATGTTTGCTCTTCCTTTACCTCTGACTGTGTGGGTTTCCTATGTCCCAGACTTTAAATTCTTCCCTCCGCCCTCCCTTTGTATCTTTCTTCCTCTTCCTCCTTCGTACCAATTTCTCTCTAAATCACTCTTTCTTCATTGTCTACGCCCCCTCCCGCACACACCCACACGCTTCTCTCATGATGAGAGACTATGCCAGTAAGAAGAGAAAGAGACGGAGGCTCAAGCGCTGCAGTTGGCGCGGATGCTTCTGGAAGCCATGTGCTTGCACATTGGCGACACCCCCTTTGAAGCTTGGAAGAGAAAAGAAAGAAAACTGCAGACGCGCATTTTTCTTCATTGTACAAATTTGTGGTTTCGAGTCTACACTTTGCAAAATGTGATTTTCCTTTTTCAAATGAAAAAAAAAAGACTGAAAGATCTTTAAATCACAGAGGCATCGCTGAGTAACATCGTGATGATTTAAGTGTAAATGGACGAGAAACATATGGACTCCATTCCCCACGAGCACACACACTGGGAGAGAGTGGGGAAGCATCTGGCGGAGCGTGTTTCTGGTTTGGTTGAATGGGGACCGCTCGGGAGGCGGAGTGCAGGACACTGGCAACCCCAGGGCCAGGGGTGGGCTGCGTTCACCTCACCCTGGGGCCAAGGCAGAGCTGGGTTTCATTCACTTTCAAAGGCACCTCACTTAGAGGTTTTTCCTTCACATTACAGACTTGGCAGAATGTAAGGATTCCTTCCACTTTTGGTTCACATGAGCTCTATGTCCTGGCATGAAGAACGTAATCTAATACAAAATGACATAAAGTTCGAGAAAACCGACAATTTGATCTCATGTTCACTTTAATATGGAAAGGTTGAATAATGTTCAACTGCAATTCACTCCAATTTTCATCTTCACATTGAAAGACAAGGGGCGGCCGCCCAGAGGTGAGCCGGGAGGTGTCAGCTGCACGGAGGGCTGCGGGGTGCTGCGAGGGGTGGGGGGGCGCCGCCCAGAGGTGTACACTGTCCTGAAGGAGTGGAGCGCGTGGCATCTGACATCCTCATCTGCCTCTCTTCCCTTTGGGCAATAAATTAATTCACAAGATGTGTTTAAAAAAAAAATACTTGACTTTGATTTAGACGTGAAATGTTTGAGAAGAAAGATTATATCTTTTCATGATCAAAAGAATGAAGGTGGGGGGAAGAAGCCAGTGGAAAGATGATCACAGACTCTCGACTCCACGCCAGGCTGTGGGATTCCACCCCCTCGTGAAAGGAACGTGGACATGTGACCTCTCTCGCGCCAACAGCAATCCATAAGGGGAGCGACCACCATCTTGGCTGACTTGTACCTTGTAGATACTCTGTGTTAACCCCCCCTCACTCCCCCACTTCTGACCATTCTCACATCTCATGGGGCACCTTCCACCGTCCGGGCCCTCACCGCCACCTTCAGTGCACCCCCACGCGACACAGCCAGAGCTCTCTTCTCAGACACCAAGTCTGATCACCCCACTCCCCAGCTCCACAGCCTTCAGTGGCTCCCCAGTGCTCTCAAACCCAGGTGTGACTTTGGCAGTGTCTCAGAGGAGGGCAGCACCCCGGCTCGCCCCTTTGGCCTCACTTGCCCTCTGTGACCCTGAGCCTTGCACCCCATTTTTCAGCCATGAAAAATGGCTGAAAAAACTCACCCTTGAGGGGATGAATTCATCTCATCCTCTCAAGCTCCCCATGCTTTTCTTTGCTTTGAGCTTCCTCTCTGCCTGGGATTGCCCTCTTTCTCCACCTCCCTCACTTGCCCTGGTTCATATCTACTGTTCTCTAAGTCTGTAGAAAATTTCCCCCAGACACCCAGCTGTCGATCAAGGTCCTTCAGAGTGTTCTCTCGAATGTCTCCATACACCTCCAACGTAACAGCCACGCTGGTTTGGTCTAGATCGATGGGCCGGCTGTAGCTCGGTGGCAACAGAGGCCACAGCAGCTCCCCCTTCTCCCTGATGCACGGCACAGTACCTGGCACTTCCCAGGTGCCCAGAAACATCTGCAGAGTGAGTCTGAGTTTCAAGCCCACACGCCCCAGTGCGTAGTTGATTTTATGTGTCAAGCTGGCCAGGCTCTGGCTCACTGTCTGGTCAGACACCAGACGAGATGTTGCTGCGAAGGTGTTTTTAAAGACGTGATTGACATTTAAAACAGCAGACTTCGAGGAAAGCAGATCATCCTCCATAATGTGGGAAGGCCCCATCCAATCAGTTGAAGGTCTCCAGGGCAGAGATCAAGGTTTCTCAAAGAGGAAGTTCTCAAGACTGTAACAGGAGAACTCTTGTCTGAATCTCCAGCCTGCTGGCTCGTCCTACCAATTTCAGACAAGCCAGGACCACAATCACATGAGCCAATTCCTTGAAATAAATCACTTTCTTTCTCTCTTTCCCCTAACGGTTCTGTTTCTCCAGAGAATCCTAAAAAAAGTACGTCTTCAGCTGTGCTCTTGACTGTCTGTTCTTCCAGTGGGACAGAAAGCTCATGACCTCCAACTCGGCAGCGATCTCTTGGCTAGGGTCAAAACCCAGGGCAACACTGTGCCAAGTCACAGGGTGGGGAAGGGCACCTGGGTCTTTGGTGATCGTCTCTCTCCTGGCCTGAATCTTCCAAGGTGGCCCTCACCCCACCTGGCCCTGCATCTTCTTTGCCACACAGCTGGGTGGCCCCTTCAGGCATGGCTTCCTCTCCCTCCACAGTTTCACTGACCCTCCGGGACCCACAGGCATCATCACCGTCCTGCAGAACCTAGAGCCCAGGACCTCAGCGACAGCTTGTCTGCCTGGGGAATCCAAGCGGTCCTTTGGCTCTGAGCTCTTCCTTCCTCCTCAGCACTTCATCCAGGGAAGAAGGTTCTGCCCAAAGTCTAAACCCAGGAGCACATGGCGACTCTTTCTCAGGGACACATCAGTGCCCAAACTACTTTCACAGTAGAGGGTTGAATGGTGGCCCTCAAGAATACATGTCCACGGGCTAACCAAATGGGACGTTACTTGGAGCAAGGCTCTTTGTAGGTGTAACTGAGTTAAGGAACCCTACAGAGATTACCCTGGACCATCCACATGAGCCCTACATCTAAGGACAAGTGGCCTTGTCAGAGACAGAGGGGGAGAAGAGCACGTGAAGATGGAGGCAGAGGTGGGAGCGATGCGGCCACAAGCCAAGGATGCCTGGAGTCGCTAGAAGCTGAAAGATGCAGGGAAGGATTCTCCCCTAGAGCGTGCGAGGGAGCTGGGCTCTGTGGGCACGTTGGTATTGGACTCTGACCTCCAGGACTCCGGGGAGAACACATTTCTCTTGTTTTAAGCTACCCGCTTAGTGGTAACTTGTTATAGCAGCCCCGGGAAACCCATCCGCCTGCTGATGGCCTTTCCTTTGCAGGGGGTGGGGGGAAGGGTCCTTTTGCAGCTGAGATGCAGAATACTGGGCTGTCCTTACTCCTCATGAAACTCCCCTGATCTCATGTACATGCCAGGAATCTCTTGTGGTCCCCTCAGGGACAAAGCTGCTTCAACTCAAAGGTCAGTAGAGACCTTCAAAAGGAACTGTTAATTGAACAGTTCTTCTCCTGTTCAAATAATTTTTTATGTAGTTTGGTGGTCTCTTAGTCACCTAGTTTCTGCTAGCTGACTAAGCCAGAGGGAGCTGAGTGAAGGTGGTAAAAATATTATACCAGGGTAATCATTGGCAAGTGATCTCTCCTGCAGACTTTGAGGTCATTTTTTGTCTAATTGTCCTGTGCTCTCACTTAGATGGCAAACACGTGGTCCAACGGACACCTGGCTCAGGGACGCATCTCCAGAGCTGCCTTCTTAAAGACGAAAACCAATCATCTTTCATTCCCACACTCCCTTTCTCTTACCATACAGCCGTCTTTGCTGGACTGTCCTAACGTGTGAATTCAACTCTCCGTGGCCAGAACCATTCCTATTAGCCTGGAAATAATTTCCGGAGTGGCACTTCTCTGGCCCAGAGGTTGTTCCCAATCATCACTTGTCATCTCTATGCACCGTATCTCCAGGCTCCTCTCCTGGTTCCATGGACGCTCCTCACTGCCTTTTCCCGACCACAGAGAAACGGCCACAACTCAGAAATCTTCAAGGCCCTGAATGGTGTGCTCAGCCAGCAGCCTTTCTCCAGAGTAGAACAATAAATTTGCATTGCTGTCAGTGCACGACGATTTGCCTACAAGCTTGGCCTCCAGGTGGACCTGGACCTGTTCCAACTTTGCTTCAGTGTGTGACTTGGAGTCTCAGTTTTCTTATCTGTGAAATGGAGAGACATTTAGCCTGTAAGGCAGTTTTGAGGCCAGAAACAGTTATAATATGAAAAGGAATTAGCACTGATTTTGTCATGTTTTCTCTGTTTACCATGTGTCATTCATTCCTGAATGGATTCTTATCGACCATGGTGGGATGCTCTGTAGCCTTTAAAAATAATGCTTCACAGGAGTGTTCAATAACGTGGAAAAGGCCTGTATCATATTATCAAGTGAAAGAGACTATTAAGTAGTATGTGTGATATGGTCTCAATTTAGATAAGAATATATATAAGAATCTATATGAATCCCTACATAAAAAATGTATAGAAAAATAGAAGAATACATACCAAAACTTTCATTCTAGTTATCTTTAATTGGTGGTATTTAAAAATAATATTAATAAATTAGTAATAAATATTTTCTTTTTCCCCATATCTTTCAAATTTTCTATGTAACACACTCATACTAAAAAAAGCATTTGGTATGACCTTGGGTAAGTGACTGCCTGTTTTCCTATTGGCAAGTTGGGTCAGAGGAGAACGTACGTATCAAAGTTCCTTGCAAGCTATAGAATCTCAGCTGAAGAAATCAGTGTCTCCTTTGCCATCACGGATGGCTCAGGGACGGGCGGCTGGTGCTGGGCTGGAAGGAACGTACAAAGCGGAGCTCAGCTGCCCCGCGTGTGTTTGCTGTGTATCAGGTGCGCGTGCGAGCGTGCTTGCTGACGCCGCCGGGGCTGGCTGGCCTTGTGGGCGGGTGGCCGCTGTGGTTTTACAGGTACCTGCGCTCAGAAGGGGCTCACACTTGGTTCAATGCTCTGCTGTGACTATTTTGAAATTCTTAGTGAGTTTTAAACAAGGGACCCACCTTTTGTCTTTGTTCTGGGTCTTGCAAATAATACGGTCCGTCTTGAGTGTAGATGACTGTGGGCGGCGGGGAGGGGGGACTTGTGTATAGAAACTTGTGTAAAGAAACTGAATGTTCTGCAACAAGAATGTCATATGATGAATAAAAGGAGGGAAGTCTGTACTTGGCTGAGCCTGGAAGGAGCAACAGGCAGAAATGTAGAGATCAGAACCTACTGGAAGCTAACCAAGCGGGAATGACAGCTGGTTGCCTTTCGGAAGCACACAATCTGCTGGCAAACAGGACTGGTTAACCGAACTCTGCTTAGCGGGCTTTCCCCTTTCAGCTCATAGTAAACATTTGAGAATTTGTTCATACTTTAGATAAAATTCTAAAATGGAAGGGACACCTGTAAAAACAGAAAACGCCTTTTCTGGCATAAATCACTTGGCCCTGTCTATGAAGGAAAAACATGAGCTAAAAAGACACCAAAGTTATGCTATCTATAGGATCCATTTCTGCCACAGAAATCCTTAACACGATCTCCTTGTCCAGAGATGAAGGGAGCTCGGGAATCTGTGCAGGACTTGGCTGGGCGCCACGCCGAGTCGTCCCGAAGGCTGAGGTAATGGGGCTGGACGACGGAGGGTAGGTGGTCATGATTGGCTGTGGCCACTTCATCACGACCAATGTGATTGGCTATTTTGAAATTGTATTTAGAGTCCTGCCTCAGACCTTGGGGGTGATGTCATCTTAACTCACTGGGAGGAAGTTGGCTGGTATCAGTTTTTGAATTAATCAGTTCCTCTTTCAGAGAAGTAACAGATTTCATACCAAGGAACTGAGAAGCTAAACATTTCACAGCAGGGACGCCACCCTTAGCATTACTCAAACCATCTCTGCTGCAGCCAAACAGTGTCCTGTCACATCTCCTGAGTGTGACCCGTATACATTGCAATCCCAGCAATTACTTTCTAACTACAGAAAGATAACACAGGACCTGGAAAACCTTCTGCCACGCCCGCATTTGTCTTTTTCACACTGTCCAAGATGCCGGAGCAATTTTGAGGTCTTCACGAATGTGCTCTGACGTTTGAGCTTTGCACCCCACTTGCTTTTAGAAATGGAGCCCCTCTGAAGTTCCCAGCTGAAGATGGAAACTGACCCAACTAGCAGGAAGGTCCATGGCTTATTCAGTGGTCACCTCTGCCCCTCGCCTCCTGCAGGAAATGTGACTGTGTCCCTACAAGACAGAGAAACTTTCAGTGTTACGATTGTTATTCAGATTCCATACTAACAAATGTGTATGTCATGCCCCAGTTCAGGGCAGAAGTAAAATGTTTCCACCCTTGTAGGTAAAGTGTATCAAGCAGTTATCTGCCCTAACATGAAGGGTTCAGAAACTCCCATGTCAGAATTTTAAGAGCCCTAAAATAGGTCACTAATTTCCTACAGCCAACGACTGCAAAATAAAGTGTTTTTATCTAGGACAGTGCTTTCTATCCTGTAACTACAATTACCATGTTCTCAAAACTAGATATAGGGATGTACTGAAAGTCCACACTCCAAAACAGAAAGTGGCTTTTGAGTGATTGGCGGGGGGGAGTTCTTCTATTTCCCTTTTCCTTGCTGTGTTACTCACTGACACGCGCTCAGAAGGGCTGAAGCCTGCACCTGCGTTTTCTGGACTTTCTCGACAGGCAAGCAGCCAGATTCTGTGACCTTCTGTGTTCCAGAAGAAGACAGGGAAATGCAAAGTGCCACTCAGGGAGCTCGCGCAAATTTCAAAAAGCAGACCAAGCTCACATTCCCTGGTAGAACTCCCAGTGTATTTGCTGCTACTGAAAGAAGTCACCGCAAACTGAGTGGCCCAAACCAACACAAACTCCTTCTCTTCCATTTCCGCAGGCCAGAATCGGGGCCTGCTGGGCTGCACACGGGTGTCGGCGGGGCTGCTTTCCCTTCTGGAGGCCGAGGGGAGAGAAAGCCCATGTTCTGTCACTCCCTAGCGGCCGCCTGCCTTCCTTGGCTTGTGGTCCCTTCCTCCACCTGCAAAGCCAGCCATGGCCTGTCCGGCCTTCCTCACATCACCTCACTGCGACAGGGACTTTTTACCTCTGTCTCGAGCCCACCCAGACACTCCAGAATAATCTCCCCGTCTCAAGACCCTTGACGTAATCACACCTGTGAGCCCCCTTTGCCACATAAGGTGACATATGTGCGGTTTGGGAACCGGAATGGGGCCTCTTCCCTCAGCGGTCACTCTGTCCTGCTCTGTCACACAAGTTGGCATCCGGCCGCTCCCCTTGCCCGCTTGCCCTGCTGGCACTGCAGTCGCTCCGGGCATTTTTATTGTTCTGTGATTTGGACAGGGCTCCTTGGATCATTTGCGGGCAAGTGCTGCGATGGGCACAAACGCACTCCAGAAAAACAGCTACTGCTGCTCTTCCTTCAACCTGCCCAACAGTTTTCTAAAATGCGGTCCCCCCAGCCACTGGCCAGATGTCAGACTGAGATCAGACTGGGACAGTCCCACCCCGGGATCAGCACCGTGTCCCTACTTGTCCTTCTAATTCACCCTTGCACCCCACTGGGGTTCCAGGCAAAGGCCGGAAGCTTCACACACACCCCATCACTACGCACAGCCACGGTGAAGGCTTCGTGACTCACGCGTGTGGCCGAGTGGCTGCTGCGGGCACCGCAGAATGGAAGTCTGCCTCCGCCCGGAGCCGGGCATGAGTTTGGCCCAAGTCGGCCGACCCGGACCTGGGGCAGCAGACGCTAGTTCTCCTTCGCTGTATGTTATGTGGCTGAGCTTTGGGAGTGTTAGGGATTACTCGGACCCCTTTGCTGTGTCACGATGTGCCACAGGGCTGTCATCTTTGTCGGTAACATCCGTGACCAGGGAGCAGGAGTCTGGGCCCGTCTCCAGGCCCTTGTGAGCCTTGCTGAGGAGGAGCCAGAAGTGAGAGCCATTCCACTGGGAGCCTGCTGCGAGGATGTCAGTTTAGAACTCTGCCGGTTTGAATAAGCAAAGAATTGAAATGATTTCAATTCACTTTTAAAAAATTCTCCTATCTCTTCAAGAAGGGAAAAATCTCTTCCCTACTCCAGAATTCAGAATAAGTCCTTGAAAGGTGATGATTAGGGATCAAGGAAGTTGGGGTTTTTTTTCGTTTTTTCCCCCACTGAGGGTCTTCGCCCTCATGTCCGCAAACAGGTCTGTATCACAGAGCAGAGAGATAACCAGAAAGGAGCAGAACCATCCTGTGGTTTATGCTGCAGGAACTCACCGAAACAGTGGCCTTTCCAAAATGATGATGGATTAGTAAAACAAAGATCCGGGCTCGGTAGCCATCCAAGAACCCCATCCAAAGAAGGAATGGGGCGTCTGCTTTCTGTACGTTTCTCCCAGGCAGGTAGGGCAGCCTGGCTTCCCCACCTAATCTCCGTGGCCTGTCTCTGCCCGATCATTAGGAGCTTATAATAGAAATCGTTTTGTCTGCCTGTAGTGGAAAACAGCAGTTTAAACAGGATGTCGGAGATCACAGCGGCTGACCCAGAACCCGGGCCAGGGCAGACATGAAAGCAGGGGCCCTTCATTCACAACGGTTTTCTGGGAGCAGCTCCTCCTCAGCCTAAACAGTCACGCACAGGCCGGGCCCCGCTCCCACGCTGCTTCCCGAGCGGAGGCGATTGCTTTGAAAGTCCCGCAGGGCTGCGGCCCCCGTGGACGGCTGCCATGAGCGCAACTGGGAGTAATTAGCAGCGAAGCCCGTGTTCCTCTGCACAGGGAGCCTCCTGCCAGCTACTACCCTTGAGAAGCTCGGGGGAAGGAGCCCAGGCCGCCCTGCGCCTACTTGTTTTCTTTCCCTTCAGTGGGACAGTTTCGACTGATTTTGATTACCCTGGCGCCAAATAAATGAAAACATTTCATAGACGTATAATCATCCATCACTGGGAAGAAAGGAGAAATGTTTCATGTTCGGTATGTTTATAAATACACTTAATGAAGAAAGGGCAGCGCCGTCCTTCCTCCACTGCAGCGCTGCTGCTGGTGGCCCCACAGCGCCGCTCCAGGTCACCCCCGGGCCCCCCGCCAGCCTCCCCTCAGACAGTCCACCCGGACAGCGTGATGGCACTCGCAGCCAGTCAAGAGGAAGGACCTGTCCTCCGAGGCCACAAGAGCGGGAGGTGGAGCCAAGGGAAGGTAAGTGGCATGTGCGTTGGGAAGGCAAAAGCCAGCTGTTTTTGCATGTGGCTCCAGGCAGCCCAAGTGAATGAAGCAGCACCATTTCCAAAGAATCAATGACCGTGTGCGCGGAGTTAGTGCAGCCCGCGCCGCGCCTCGGGTCGGGTTTTAAGTGCACGTCAGGCTGAGCTTCCTGCAGCGTGTGGGGCGCATCAAAGCCAGGCAGAAGGGACATCTGTGTTGCTGGCTTGCGTGTCATCTTGGTCCGCCTCGTGCAACGCCACCCAAGGTTGTTTTGGTTCAGGGTCTGTACGCACGTGTGCTGATGAGGCTTTCGGAGGATGAAACCTGAAGTGGGGAGTGCTCTCTCTCCGTGTGCTCACCCTGGCGAGGTCTTTCCATTCGGGCTCCCGCATGTTCTCAGGCATCACGGAGGCCCCCGTGGCTAAGAGTTCCGTACGTGTGGAGGACAGTGTGGGCTGTCCCCACACGTATTAAATTAGTTTGTGTTCTCTTTCCTTTAAATGTCATTTCTTGCAATGTGTTAAATATTTGCATTGACATTTGACTCATCAGCAGGGCCAGCCCACTGGGGTTTGTAAAAGACTCCTCACAAGTCATTTATGCAAAACACGTCTCCATTTGAGTCACGAGGGTTGCTGCCAGGTGGGGGAGCCCATCCATTGGAACTCTACAAAGGACACCGTCATCAATGTCTACACCTCACTTCCGCAAGGGCTGGGAAATCAACCCAGGAAGCAGCAGGAGGTCAGGCCCCACAACTCTCTGACTGCACAAAATCTGGAAGAGGAGAAGGTGTGGCTTCTCTTATTTTAGGAACATGTTCATCCTTCCAGCAGAAACAACTATAGAAGTTGGGAGTTCTGCGTGCCACCCTACTGTGGTCCACCCTTCCAGAAGGTGTGGGTTACAGCGTGTGTTTGGAACTCTCTGCTTTGAGCGGGCCCCTGTGATGCCGTGTGCACTAGGTAGGACCCTCTCTGGATCTCAGGATGCATCGGATTCGGTCTCGGGGTAAAGGGAGAAAAGTGTTTCTCATGGGATTTCCTGGTTCCCTGCGTAGGGTTCCCTACGGCCGTTCAGACTCCGCCCCTACCTGGACTGGCAGGCTAGCTTTCCACCCGCACCTGTGGTAGCAGTGCAGCCAGCGTAGGCGTGCCCCGAGACTTCTCATTTACAGAGCAAGGTGGTGTGTGTTATTCCACTGGATTCTCACGGCTACCTTGGGAAGATGAGACACTGTGGTTAAGGACGTGGCGTGACGTGACGTGATGTGACATGTTTTTGGTCAAGTAGCTATGGAGAAGATAGGGACCCTGCACCCTTTCCCTCTTTCTGCTCATGATGCTGCTTGACAATCATCTCGATTCATTGTTTCTAGCAGTGATGGATGGGTTTCACAGTGGCCCCAATTCTTCAGCCCTCCTGTATAATCATCCTTTATAATGTGACTTTGCAGCGTTCCCCATCAAGAGGTACGCCCACTCCTCCACCCCTTGAGGCAGAGCTGGCCTTGCGAGTTGAGTAGGCCAGTAGAACACAGCAGAAATGGCAATGGGCCCGTTCTAAGCTTAGACCTCGAGAGACACGATACATATTTCTGCTCGCTCTTGCCGTCATCTCCATGTTCGTAAGAACCTGCCTGGACTGGCATTGTGGAGGATGAGAGACCATAAGGAAGACAGCCCGGCTATCCCAGCTGAGGCCGTCCTAGACTAGCTAACTCCAAACCTCTGAGAGAGGCCAGCCAAGATCAGCAGAGCTGCCCACCCAACCAGCAGCCAACAGCAGATGCATCCGTGAACCCAGCTGAGACAGAAAGAACTACCCAGCTAACTGGTAGACCCAAGAACCATCACAAAGGTACACTGTTAAACGCACTCAGAATTTTTGGATGTTTTTAATGCAGCACAATTATGGCAACAGATAACTGACGTACCAGTCAAGAAAAAAGGGATGGGTCCCTACCAACTTTCTACGTCCTGAAAGGACCCTGACAAAGAGTGAGACATGCCCCTTGCTCTCCAGATTTCACTGTCCATCGGGGAAGATGCGGTGGGGGCGTAGACAGCGACCATATAAGGTGATACGCAATGTGCATCGCAGGAGTGGTTGAAAAGTGCCCAGCGTATTTGGAGGAAGGAAGGATTCAATGGTCTTTTTTAATTACTTCACAATCTAGTTATCTGCTAAATCATGCCATCCCCTAGTTGAGTAAGATCTGAAATGATCTAAATGCATCCTGTGTTTTATGAAGACATGGGCAAGAGCAGGCCTAGGCACGGTCAACTTATATTACCCCTCAAACACGCTATTTAAACCTCCAAAGGGAACACATGGCCCCTTTGTAGTACAATTGAACACCTTATAAATAAACGCGTATTGTGGAGACAAGAAAGACAGTAACATTCGGGTATTGCCTCCTGCGGACCCTCTGAACTTTAGTGAAAATATTTCTACTAACCTCAGCGAGCCTCCCCGGTCGGATCGACAAGGCATGTGAAATTTGAAATCCTGTTGAAACAACCCCCCCCTCCCCTTCGTGCCCTAGCCGATTCGGGATTAAGAGCGAAAACAGAGAGTGAAGGGGGAGGCGCGCGCCATGGCGGGCACTCTGCCGCAGGCGTGGCTTGTGCAGCTTGGCAGCCGGCTGGCTCGGTGTGAAACTTTGGCTGCCCCACTTCCTATCTGTGTGGCCTTGGAAACCACTTCTCTCTTTAGGCCTCAGTTTTCTGATCTGCAAAATGGGGACAAATATGGGTTTGTGAGAATTCAGTGAGTGTGAGGCGCTTAGAGAGGAGGTCGACCAATTACAGTGAGTATAATTCATAAACTTTTAATAAATTCCATTGTTGATGAAGTTAACATTTCCTGATCGTTTATTTTCTTTTTAAAAAAGAAGTATTTTAAGTTATCAAATACCATCAGTTTGACAATTAAAATAAATAGACTCATTCTTTTCCTTGTCTGTTTGCATAAAGAAACATCTTTCCAAGTGAAAATATGGCCAGCAAAGGAGGAAGAATATTTTTGTTATTATTGTGATTTCATGTCTTTTTGGTTTAGCTCCTTACTGTGGTTGAGACGCAAAACTCCATTTGCCCAAGTCTACATGACAATTGGTTTTATTTACTTTAGAGTTTAGATCTATTACCAGATTCTAGAACTCATTAAACATGGAGTCAGTTGGCAATAAAGAACCCAGGATGTGCCCAGGATCCCGGGAAAGTGATGGCGTGCTCGGGTTTCAGGAGTTTCACCCCTCACTCCTGGGCCCTATCCACACATAACGCAAGTGCAGGTGGTGACAAGGACCAAAGAGTGGGAGACTGAGCCCATTATCTAGAATGTTCTGGTCAGACACTAATTGTAAATCAGAAATATGTTTGCACTGCTTATTACCTAGATGTATTTTGGAAGGAAAATAGTAGGGAAAAAAAACATTATCTTCCTTTCCAACAAAGTAATGGGATGTCAAAATCTGGAGAGATTTTGGTTACTCTAGATATCTGGCCAAAGGAGGAAAGCTGTTGAGGTGTCAATATCCAATAAGAGGTAAGTAGCATTACTAAAGAAATAGAGAAGATATTTGCTGAGAGATAAATTTAATTAAATGCACACATCTAGCCTGGAAAGCTAAAAAATGAGGGATGTAATTTCCTTTTAACCCCTTAAAGGCTACAAACTAGGGCAGCCACTCAGTCAATTCCAACTCATAAAATACTAGAACTCGAAGCCAGGGCTTAAAGTTAAACTCCTCTGGTAGAAAGAGAGCACAGGGTCACCTGGTAGAAAGAGAGCACAGTGTCACCTGGAACAGCATGTAGCAAATGTCCAGACAAACAGTTTTTCCACTCTTCTGATAAGCCCCCAGGGGACAGCAACCTTGTCCCTTATGCATGTCTGGACTGCCTGCCTGCTTCCCCAGCACCCGGCCCAGACGGAGGCACCAACGGGGCACCTTGAAGGGTCCGTCAAGTGAGCACGTAGTAGAACGGTGAACCTAGGTAAATGCGTGAGTGGATCCATCATAATTCAATAGGGAAATGACGGTTATTTTCAGTGCGGCCCTTACTGGTTAGTGAACAAAACACATCCTCATGCTGTAATAACCAACTAATGAACAAAAAGTCCAGAACACATTGATACTGGAGACTGGAGACAATGAGTGTGGTCGATACTGGTTGGAGCCCACGGATGAGTCGGGATGGGCTAGGTGAGGACCGCAGACCTCACTGCCCGCCCCCTGTCTCGGTGATTTACAGCCATAGTTTCATCCCAGGTTCTTGTAGCTGTGCCAGCCGAGGCTGCTCGTGAGCTGCCGAATGACCCGCCGGATGAGCCGCCCAATGAGCCTCACCAGCCAAGACACCGCCAGTCTCAGGCAGAAGGAAATGCAGAGGCAGGGGACATGTGATGGAGAGGCCCCGGGGAGCACAGAGAACGTTCTGGACAATAATTCAGTCCAACCACCCAATCACGTCATTCTGATTTCTGATTCAGTGGTGGTATAAGTGCTATCTGCACATTTCACCAGATGGCCCATATCATCAGGGCCATGCAGATGATTTCTGAAGATTCACTTAAAGGAAGAAATGCTTTTGACACTTTGGGACCAAACCAGGATGTGGCAAATGAAAACAATTTCTGAAGTCATTCTCACTCCACAGCCGGAGCGTGAACATCAAGCTGCCTCTTCCCAGGCCTCCCCTAATCGGTTTGAAAGGTGATATTGTTCTCCCTTTCTCCATCACTTATGCAAGAGGCCCCAGCAACGGCACGTTAATTAGTGTTAAATAGCAGGACAAGGTCACCATTGAATAAGAGCCGATACGCATGTACTTAGTGCTTCGTGGGTGCCAACCATCTTTCTAAGTGCTTCACGGCCATCCTCCAAACTCATCCTCACAGACGCCCTCTTTGGGACATGTTGTTATCGCCCCTTCACAACTGCACAACAAAAGTGCACATCATCCCCATTTCCAGGCCAGAAAACCAAGGCACAGGTAAGTTAGCTGCTTGCCCAAGTGCAGGGTAAGCGGCTGGGCTGAGATTCACACTCAGGCAGTGTGGCTCCAGAATTCACGATCCTAACCCCTGTTCCCGGCCTTGCCTCCGGGACTTAAATGGGATGGCGTTTTTGCCTATTTTGCTCACTAAAATGTGCCTGGTGCATAGACTGTGCCCTAAAATATGAAATGGTAGAGGCATTTTCAAATGTCTCTCCCTGCCCTTGGCCCTCAGCCTCCGCTGCTCAATGTCCCTTTGGGATGTTCCTGCCAAAGCCACACAGTGGGGGAAAGAGATCCGCTTTTCCTTTTCAGTTTCACAGTTAAGCGTTTCACATGCGACAAGCCGGTCATGTCCCACTGCTCTGCTGGGGTGAAATAGTTCCCCCAGTGCAGTGTGTGGCCTGTCCCCGTTGTTTACTCAAAATAAGTCAGGAGACAAGCTTCTTAAATGGCTCCTCTT
Organism: Desmodus rotundus; assembly: GCF_022682495.2. Lineage (NCBI taxonomy): Eukaryota > Metazoa > Chordata > Mammalia > Chiroptera > Phyllostomidae > Desmodus > Desmodus rotundus. The sequence continues at coordinate 3,505,771 of NC_071388.1, read as the reverse complement.
TGGCAGGACTGATGTCAGCTGTCCCAGGACAGAAGTGGGAGAGGGTCCGGCCCTCAGATCCAGAGCCCGGCTGCTGCCAGGGGCCCCAGTGCCCCGAGGAGAGCCAGGAGCCAGCAGCAGCCCCTCCTGGGGACGGGGAGGGGGGGCGGCTTGCTGTAGGAGCGCTTGCTGCCTGCCCGTGGTTGGTAATTGCGGGGTTCATTGTGCGCCTTTGTTCTCCCAGGTGTATTTCCAAAACCGACTGGAAGAGAAAATGACAAGGGTAAGCACATGGGGGTGTTTATGTTTTCAGCTCCGGCCAATTGCTTGAGACCTAAAACAAAAGTTAGTGCAGATGGACGGGTGCAGGATTATAATGCTGGCTGCACGGGAAACCCAAACCTCTGCTTGCAGGGCGCGCCCAGCTCCCAGCTGTCGTCCACATCCACTTAGCATAGCTGCCACCTAGCAATTAGCACAGCCCGGCTCCTTTTTGGAAAGGAGCAGAGAAGAACAATACCGCAGCAAGGCCTCCTGGACAAGCAGGCAGGTGAGTCCTGCATGGAAAATGGGGAAAATGATCCCTTTTGCCATTGTTTCTGACTGTCAGACAAACCACCGGCAAGGTGAGCCTGGTATTAAACTCTCCGCCAGGGCCTTGAAAGGGCTGCAGGAAAAAGGAAATAAAAAATAGTCCACCCCACTTTGCGGTGATTGAAGCCCATTGGCGTCTCTATTATCTCCTCCTTAGACTACGATGTACCCCAAAGCTTTCTGCTTCTTAGGTGGGGTGGGTGCATGCGCGTATCTCCCAGCTTGGCCGTCAACTTGGACTGCCTGATAAAACACAGGACACCCAGTTAAATTTGAATTTCAGTTAAACGGTGAATAATTCTTTACTGTGAGCCTCTCCCATGCAAGGTTTGGGGCACATTAAAAAATAATCTTTTTTTTCTCTAAACTTCGAAGTTAACAGTGCATTCTTGTTTGTTTTGTTTTGCTAAATCTGGCATCCTTACCCTTGCTGCATCACAGAAGTATGTCCTTTGTAGAGATGAACTTGAACTTGAGTGTAAGCAATGGGCCCACAATATATGATTCCATGGGGTGAGGGCTGGAAACACAGCAAAGTCACCAAATTCTTCCCAATGTTTTCAGTCCATCCTGAAGCTCATTGGCTCATTGGGTGAGCGATGGGAGTAACAGTGGAAATCTCAGAGTTAAAAGATATGTATTTTAATAGGTGGAAGGTTATACCCCTAAAAAAACTCATCACCTACTTCTCACCACCTGAATAACCAGGTCCTGGGTAGTCCAGGGCAGCACTGTCCTGGTCCAGGCACAGAACAGGTGACATCGTTGTCAACACCAAATCATATTTCTGTCCCTTATTCTGAATTTCCATGGGCAAAGAGTACACTGGGAGGCACACCATTCCAGAAAGGGGTAAAACAACTCACTCAGCATGATTCCATGGTTCTGTCTGATTGACCTGGGAGCTAGGAGCCTGGAAGGCTGTTGGTGAATTCTCGGGTAGATCCGCGAAAAAGAGAGGCATCAGACAAGATAATCTCTTCCCAGTAAGATGCTGCAGTCCTCTCACTTACCATGGAATTACCTCCTCGAGGTCTGCCCTTTGTGTTGTTGACTGGCTATAGGAGCATGGGCCTGGAGAGATGCTGTGTGGACTTGCTCGCCCGTTGGTGCCAAGTGAGGGCAGAGCATAGAGTGAAACCAACATCCTGGATTCATGTGTGTGTGTGTGTGTGTGTGTGTGTGTGTATCTGAGTGTGTGGGTGTATACAGTTTGAAGTGACATTTAATACAAGCTAATTTTTCTGCAGGAACAAAATATCGAAGTTTCATTCTTGTCAATGCATTAAGATAAATTCTAGATTCTTCCAGAACAGAAGGTATAGACTACCATGTTAAGCAAGGCCAGGGTCAGACACCTTCTGAAGGATCATTTACCTGGGCAGTCTTTGGCTCGCTTCTGATTACCATGGGAACGTCTCCAAGGCGCCCCCAGAGTCCGGCAGTTTTGCGGGATGGAGTAACAAGGAGCATCCAAGCGTTTCCTTCTTTCAGGTGACTTCCTGCTCTTCTACTTCAGCAGATGCTCTGTAAGTGTTTTTCTTTGATTTGTATTGAAACAGAAAACGCCACATAACCCACTGAGATGTATTTGGACGAACGTATCCGTGTAATAAGTGATTTACTCTGAACTTCCCAGTCAAGCAGAGGAGGGGCTGCTTGTCTGCAAACGAGCCCAGCTGGATGTCACTCTTCTGTTTAGTCTGCGGAGGCGTCAGGAAGGGACAGCCCTCAAGTGGCTCCTTCCAGTCAGAGCTGTTGGCCTTTCCATCCTCCTTCTCTCGTCCGTCTTTTCAGCATCTGACCGTTTCTCTCCGCCCCTCGAGCCTTCTCTCTCCCTTCTCTGGACCACGCATCCTTTCCCTTCACACCGCCCCTCACGTGGCCCTGCCTCGGTGGCTCTGTCTTCCCCTTGCCCCCTGTGCATCCCCATCTGCAACTTTCTACCCTCCTTCACTTTGAAAATGCAGCCTCCCCGCCTCAGCCTGCAGCTCAGTGCTGCCGCTTTCTGCATCTCAATATCTTCCCCACAAAAACTGGTTGTCAGGACAATGCAATGTCACAAACCACCCAAAACTCCGCGGTAAGAACAGTTGCCATCCATTACAGCTTGGACTTCATGGGGCCCGAGCGGTTCTGCTGCTCAGGGCTGGAACTGGATGGCCAGTCCTTCTGGGTTAGGCTGGAGCTCACCAAAGTGTCCGATGGTCCCCTGACTCCTAGCCAGCCTAGGTAGCCTTGGCTGGAATGACTGGCTCTCTTCCAGGTGTCCCAGCTTCCAGGACACCAGCTCAGGCACATTCAAATGAGCAAGCCCTTTTCTAAGCCTCTGCTTTCATTCCATTGGCCAATGCAAGACACAAAGCCAAGCTCAGGGTCAGAGGAGGAGGGGACCACGGGTAAAGGGAAAAGGGTATGACACCAGGAGGTGTGAAAAGCTGAGGCTGCTGATGGGGTCAGCCCTCTATTCCCACTACCCATATCCTTATTCACAGTGCTGGCTACCCACAGCCAAAGAATTTCAGCCTCGGTTCCTCCTGCTGCTTATTCCAACAAAGTATTTTCTATCCATCCATCCATCTATCCATCCATCCATCCATCCATCCATCCATCCACCCACCCATGCATCCATCCACCTCCCCATCTACCTATTCACCCATCCATCTATCCATTGCTTAATTCATTCAGAACACTTCTACATACTGAGCACAGTGATAGATGCTGGAATATGACATGACCAAAAATAGCAAAGAACCCAGTTCTCAAGAGTGCACAGATGAACAGGGTACTCATAGGGGCCACTGCCAGCTCCGTTTCCCCAAGACTCCAGTCTCACCCACCACATTCCTGCTCCATAGCTTCTGACGGCTCCTCACTGTGTACAGAATCCAGGCACATTCCTCACCCTGGCCTTTGGGGTTCTTCTTTACTTGGCCTAAGCTCTCTCTTTCTCACTGGGTCTCCTTCATCAACTCTTCTCTGCCCACGTGCTGGGCTGCTCACTGCCTCCCAAGCAGGCAGAGCTTCTCTCAGATCTGCCTGTGGCCTCAGAGTTCTGTCCCATCTTTTTGGCTCTCTCTGCCCTTTTTCCTATCAAAAATGTGCATGTCTAACACCGACAGAATGAAATGTGTCTGTCAAGGTCCCACTCAGAACTCTGCTAGTTCACGACCACAGGCGTTTCAGCCACACGGCTTCTCCCTGACTCAGACAACGCCTCTTCCCAGCCCACGGTCTGTGCTCAGCTTTGTGAGCCACATCCAGGGTCGGGACTAGGCCGAGGCTAATGAGGTGCCTAGGGTATGCCATTTCAGGAAGCACTCGCTCTTAGGGTCGTGCAAGTTCAGGGTTGGCATTCGAGTCGGCACTTCCTTGAAGTCTGCATCCTGGGAGACTGTGTCAGGCCTTTTCCGACTTCCAACCCCGGCCCCACCTGTCATTTTGGTGTCTGCTACTCATTTCTTACCGGGATGGTTCAGAAGACCATGAACCTTCTTCCAAGCAGTACTGGTGCACCTAGCCCACGATTAGGAAATAGATACTTAAGGAAGTAACTACAGCTGCAGGGAATGTGGGGTGTTCTGAGATTTGGTGAAGCCCAAAGATGGGAAAGATGAGAAGGAACAACAATGGAGGGGTGAAGGGGGAATTGGCCACTTCTGCCAGAGACTGAGACACGCGAATTCATGCCCCAATAGTGGAAGAATGGCGGGAAAACCACGTTGCTGGGAGGTGGTGCGTCCTCGACAGGCACTCGTTAAAGTCACCCACAGAACCTGGTCAAGGGCACGTTCCCTGCACAGCTCTTCATTGGCCGTGGTGTTAATTCCGACATAAGAAGCAATAGACTCAGGGAGCTCAGCATTTTCTCTAAGAGGCCCAGATGATTTGGGTACAATTTCAGGCCTCTTAACATTCACTGGGTCAGTTTTCTGAAGCCCCCTGACATCTGCCAAATAACCACTGGGAGTCCGAGCAGGGTCTCGCGTCTCGGTTCCCACCATGGGGACAAACACAAATGCCCGTCAGCCCCCCCTCCCTTGTGGGATAAATCGGGGGGTCGTCAAAGGGCGATGGTGAGATCCGAAAATGCACAGGAAACAAACTACGAGTAATGCCTCCGTCACAATCAAAGGCCCTCAACACGCACACGTCCCCCGGTCAAGGTCACTGTCCTCTAACAATGGAAACCCAGGTTAGTTCTCTTCCCCCCCACCCCCCCATCACCCTTCAGCTCTGCATGGCTGCTGGCCATCCCTCCGCACTCCCTCGTCCAGGAGGAGTGCCGTCTCCGACGCCAGTCCAATTTGGGCACAGGGCCCTCCTGCCACGCTCCCCGACAACCCAGCCAGTTTCAGAACTGGCACAGGAGGGGCCGGGACCTTAAGGAGGAGGAGAATCAAGTCCACACCACATAGTTTGAAGTGTGATATTTTGTGTTCAAGGTAGACTTGTTGTTTAATTTTGACATTTTGAGGTTCTGAAAGAATTTGCAGCCTGCCTCAGTCGGGCGGAACGACAGTCTTCCAAAAGAACATCTGATTCAAACGTTAAGTGATGAACACGCCAGACTTCTTCAGCACCCACGGCAGTGGGGCTTCAGCTCTCCCTGAGCCAGACCTCGCCGGCGGTCCCCACGCCCTGGGAAGAGGGTGCCTGGTGAGGACCACTATTCAAATTTGCACAGCGTGTGTTTCCATACGGAAACACCCACCACTGGACTCCTTTTGATTCCACTCAAAGCCGCTTTGCATAGTCCAAAAAGTAGGGGCCCTCACAGCACCCCGGTGAAAAAGGCGGTATTGTGCTTTGGTTTATAAATAGTCACGTGGACGTTTCTGAATTTGCCTACCACCAGGAAAGGGAGCAGCGATCACAACACAAGTCCGGAGTTCCTGTGGCCAGGTGCTTTGGCCAGCCTGGGGACCCTCACGACAAGCCACATAAGCTGAATTATTGAACCCTCCGCTCTCTGACCGACACGAATTCCGGGTTCTCCAGCTCAGGGTGATTTTCGTTTCCTCACTTCCCTCAGCTTTCCCTGCCTGGAGCTCTTGCTAAAATTAGCCTCAAGGTTGGAGGAACTGGCTGCAAGGTTCAGCCCCAACTCAAAATGTTTTCCATCCTTGGACCCAACCTCAAATGCTAAACATTTCTAGCATTCAAAGAGGGTTTGTTTGAGTTCCCCGGTTTTACCCTCCTGGTTTCAAATGGCAGCAGAAGCAGAGGAGCCAGGATTCTGTAAGGAGAAACTCTCCCAAACAAGACTCCTGGCCCAACGCAGGCTGAAAGGGGACAGGCGCCTCTAAACGAGGTGGCCAAACTCCTGGGCTCCCGGGGGACACAGGCTGCTGGGCTCCAAAAGGGTTGGCTGTCACAAGTGGGGACAAGGTAAGGCTGGGTCCTCTTCTTTCCGAGGAAAGCACAGGGCCTGACACCAGCAAGGCGGTGGCCAGAGAGCAGAGGTGGGTAACCCATGGGGAGGACAGCCCAGGGAGGGGCCACCGGAGACACTGCCTGGGGAGCACGTGGCATCTGGGACGACTCACAGATTGAACACGCTTCCAAATTGCAAACTAGGTGAACACCGAAGAACCTGACGCCCCTTGAGGAAAAATGCCTCCTGTTTACAGGCATGTGGCCACCAGCTCAGCGGACGCAGCACCTGAAGCCTCCGCACCTGGTGTGTCAAACCTCAAACTGCAAACTTGACCCAAACCCAGCACTTGCGATGGGAGCGCCGAGTGACGGTCCACGGAAGCTCTATCTTGGAGGACGCAAGCCCTGCCTCTCGTGGGTTCCTGCCTCCAGAAACCTCCAGGGCTTACCAAACCCTGCAGCGAGGCAACAAGGTAGAAAGGTTAGACCTTTCGGAAAGCTCTCTCTAAGGAAAAGAGATCTCAAGAATGTAGAAAAGTATCATGATGTTGTGTACCAAGTCCTGTGCAAGGCTCCCCTGCGGCTGTGCCTCTCGGGCTTGAAGTGTGCAGGGGGTGCTGGGAGATCCTGTGAACACACGGCCTCCGGCTCGGGCTTCTGGGTGGAGCCCAGGATGCAGGTTCCCGCCAGGTCCCTGGTGACCCACACAAGGCTCACCCAAGCCCCGCCCAGAACAGGGAAGCAGCGAAACTCTTATATTTGAAACAATGATCCCCAAACAAGGTGTCATGTCATTCAACAGCCTTCATTGGATGAGTTGCTTTTTTTCTTTTGTTTTTCAATCCTATTTCCCCACAGAGCAATGCATCTTCATCTAGGGAAAGCTTAAGAAAAAGAAATGCTGAAACTCTTGTCTGGCTATAAAAGAAATCCCGTGGTGACTTACATTTGAATTGAACTTTTACCTGGAGGACTGAGAGACGAGTGTGTGCTTGAGGCAGCTGTGCCCCGTGGCAGATGCCGTTGTGGGGTCCGGGAAGGTCTCCAGGAAGGAAGACCTTCCAGAGCAGGGCCTGCGGGACCCTCTGTTATTGAAAACCAAGATCAGGCCACGGTCGTTCCATGAAGCCCTGGCACGTGTGTCACGGTTTAATAACCATTGCTGAGGCCGTTGTCGGCATGACACAGGTTTCTGGAGGGCATGACACAGGTTTCTGGGGGAACGCAGAGATTTAGAAAATTATGGAAATGTGTGATGTGGAGAATCGGGCAACATGGTCGTCCTGGGACTTCAGACTGCACCCGGTGTTTTGGGGGACCCTCTCGGGGGTCCATTTTCTGGCCAGACTCTGCTTTGGAATAAACACATGCAGGGCCCGTGCTCGGTAATTGTGGAATGAAGACACCCAGCAGAGAATGTTTTCATTGGACGGGGCTGCACACAGAACTCTGCGCATTAATTATAAGGTTATGCAACTATGCATCTTTCCACCTCTGCTGGTATTTTTATAGAGCCATTAAAAGTGACACCTGAGCTTACCCTCCCCCGCCCCACAGTGACATGTGAAAGCTGCAGCCAATCTGAGTGAGGATGAACACTACCGTCCAAAAGCTTGGCAAAGCCACAGTCGGTCGCCGCCGCTCGGGGACGGCTCCCAAGGCCACAGTCCAGGCTCTGAGTCACTTGCAGGAAGCGGGGCCCAGGGTGTGGGTCGCTGCACAAACTTCCAGGCTCCTAACCCGCCCCAGCTCGCCGAGCACTGAGTGCTCTCTGGGCGGCGCGTTGATGACATACGTGTCTTTTCGCCTTGGCCTCCTAAGGAAGTGGTAAGGCCAAGTTCACCAGCGACAGGCTGAATCTTTACTTACTGTCATGACTCGGAGGATGCCCAGAGAGGCTCCAACTGTCACCTCCCCGAGCTATGAACTTCTGCTGTGGCTGCTGTGGCAGATAAACCAGAGGAAGACGGCACCAGCCAGTGGCCAGGCCTGCACACTCTGCCCCCTGGTGCCCCGTCGAAGCCCCAGCCTGGCCGACTACAAACAATCGCAGCGTAAGGTGAGGCCTCAGCAAACCCCAGCCTGACCGACTTTAAACCGACCGGTTCTACGAACACTCCCCTGGGAAGGAGAGATGGCCAGCTATAGCTAAGCCAGCAGGGACAAGCTGGGAATTTGAGCACTTAGCTAACACACTCCCTGCCCCCATGATTCTGGACACCTAAGGCCGAAAGCATCAGGGGGTTTCTGGAACGAAGCATGGGAAGCATTTCTCTGCATCGCCACTTGCATTGCCCAGTCATTAGTAAGCCTGAGCGGCCGCTGCGGTGGCAGCTGCGTGGCCGAGCGTCAGCTGTCAGGGCCCTCCCAGGGAGGAGGATGGGAAGAAGAGCAGGGACACGCTGTGGGGAGGAACCTGAACGTGGCTTTCTCGGGGACTGAGGATGCAGCGTCCTAGCGATGTGCGTGACTTGTGGATGTCAGTGAACTACGTGAAACAAACTCACAGGGCGACTCTTACACATATTAATGAGGTGTCGACACTCGGCGAGCTAACTTTGCACAAGTCTGGGAGAAAGCAGACTCTTGAGTTTCGATTCCTGCTTTAGTCAAAACAGGCCTGAGTAAAAATCCTGCCTGTGCCCTGGCAGCACCTGTGCCATTTGCCCTCGAGCTTGTCACCACTGTGGGTGTGGGTGAGACTCCGTGGAGAGGACAAAGCCGAGGGGCTGTTCTGGCCAGGCATCCCGCGTGCTTTTGCTGGGCTCTACGGAGCCGCCCGCAGCCCACGCTCGGCTCCTCGGAGGCCCTGGTCTCACAGTTTCTCTGTGGGGGTTGGTGAGAGACCCTCTGTGTCCAGAGCACCGTGGAGGGTGCACAGGAGCCCAGCAAAGCAAAGCGGTTCGTTAGGAGAGGACAGTCTCACTTGATCTTGGAACGCTAAAACAAACAGCACTTTGTCCGTGGGCAGGAGACAGGAAGACACGTGTGTGCCTGGGGTGCCCCCCATGCAAAAGTCTCCCACGTTCGGCACCTCCAGACAGGCCCATCTCAGGCCCGTCTCCTCGCTGAGAGGACGAGCTAGATCATGCCTTCTGTCAGTCCCCCGGGAAGGGCTTGCTTCGGAGAGGCCTCTCTGCTCCCCCCGCCCCCCGCCTGCCGTGCAGGAGTCCTCTAATGCTCCCAGGGGGGCCCAGTTCCTGAGGGCACCGCTGAGCATTACCCCCAGGTGTGACTGGCCGGAGGCTCCGAGTGGGACAGAGGAAGACTAGGCGAGACCGCGTGCAGGTAGAAGCAGGAAAGTTCACTGGGTAGCCGCTGCTCTTGCCCCAAATGCACCATTTCACTCTCTTTTCCTTTAGCTTCCTAACACGAACGTGTGTTCCTGCATGTGCAGGAGAGAACTACGGCTTTTATCTCCTTACTGAATCGATGTCCACTTAGGAGGAATAAAACCACTTCATTTTTGGTATGAAAATGGTCTTTTCATCCCCAAATTAAAATGCCTTCCCTCTTTTAGGCTCCAAAATTCTGGTGAGTTGCTAGAGCCTTTTAGGGCTCAGACTCTCACCAAAACAGTTCCTTTTGTCTGTTCTCCCCCCGCACGGTCTCACGCCGCTGCCGTCTTCGCCAGGGGCTGACTCCCCCCCCCCCCCCCCTGCGCCGACGGCCAGCACCCCAGCGATGGCACCCACAGCCTGTCTGAGCAGCAGCCTGGTGCCAGGGCAGAATTACTATCGAATAAGCAGCAACGAAATCTTAATCAAAACAATCAGTACTTCCCCAAACCACAAATAACAACAGCAGGGTCCGCGTCGCCCTGCATCAGCAAAGACCATTGATAGAATGAGAGACTGAGTCACTTTTTGCTACAGCCGCTCTCTCGCAAAGTCTACTCGGCTGTTTTCTTACACAGCCACGGGGTTGGGGGGGGCAGGGGGAGCAGCAGGAGGCAGGTGGAGGGGAAGAAGGGCATTGCTCAGAAAGTAAAAAAAAAAAAATTGACCTCATTGAAGTCACATGATTGGCAAGAACCAATTAAGAGGAGCTGTGGAAAGGGGAACAGTTAAATTTGTAATTTGGGTTGTGTGAAAACTTCTTTGGGCCCATAAACAACCACAGAACCACAAGTGGGGCAGGCTGGCAGCGCCGGGAGGCGACGCCGGCACAGTGGTCAGCAGGCAGGACGAATCAGAAGGGCTGCAAACCACAGGGTTTCGCAGGGCGGTGAACATTGTCAACCCACAGCCAAGACACCACTTTTTTTTTTAATCTTTAACAATTTGAATATTTGTTTTCACAAAGGTACATTTTTCATAGGACTCGGGGAGCCCCAGAGGTGTCAAGGGAAAAAAATGAAAGAGATGTAGGGAGCCGCGGCTGGGGGCGAGGTTCAGACAATGACCTTTCTTGGTTTTTCGCTCCTAAGGTAAGAAGAAATCAGTGACTCCCCCGCCTGCAGAAGAGGGTGCATTTTCAGGAGGAAGCCATGGCTTCAGAGAGCATATTTGAGTCATTTCCTTCATATCCACAGTGCTTCATGAGAGGTGAGTACACGCTGGTCTTTTAAATCTGCTTTTGCACAGCTTTGCAGAGAATGTTGTGACTCGGTGCACTTAGCCGGCCGGTTCCCTGTCTGTCTGGTGGGAGGAATTCAAACGCAGGCTTGTGATTACAAGGCTATTGGATTACTTATTCATCAGACGACAGCTCTTCAGAACGTCTGAATAAATAGTTAAGCTGTTGAAGTGTTAGTCGGTGCGTGAGAACCCTGGCGAGTGAGTCGGCCTGCTCCTGGTTAGAGCCCTGCAGATGGTAAAGCTTGCGTGGGGCTCCCTGGGTTTTGGTTTTGCTCCCCCTCGCCCGGAGTGACAGCAGCTGGGTTATCCTGAGCTCAGCGTGCTCTGTGGCCCACAGTCCAGCCTGCCCTGGGCTCGGAGCCGCCTGCAGCGCCGGCCAGCAGGGCTGTGCCAGCCTGGGGCAGAGGCTCACAGACGTGCACTAGACCAGCCAGGGCTGTCAGAGCCAGCGCGGCCACTCCGTGGTGCCCGGGATGCAGAGAGCGCAGGAGCCGGGCGGATGGAGCCGGGCGGAAAGCACCGGGCTGCGGTTGTGTGTTGTTCCTTGTGGTCTCAGTGCAGAGGCAGCCGGCATCTTTCAAGAGAGAAAGGAAGCAAGCTGTGGTGTAGAGAGACCTCTCTCACAAAGAGCAATAAAGATGTTTCCTAAGTCAGGCGTTGTCGCCCTTAAGTCGTTAGGTTGCAGGCTTCCTAATGGAGCTGCTTGCGTGGAAAACCTGTCTGTGTCCTCACAACCAGCCCCCTGAAACGTGCAGAGCGGAAGAGGGGAGGTGTGAGTGTGAGTGTGTGCACGCTCACTTGGTGTGTCTTCGGTGGGAAAAGAGGGTCGTGCTTAAGTCAATAAAAATGTCACAAAGTCATAGCAGAGTGTCAGGGCATGCACGCTGACCAGTGCCTGCCAAGTGTGGCTCGATGGGGTGATGCGGACGGGTTAGGGGGTAATTCATTCTCTGGCTACAAACTCTCGAGCGTACCCAAATGGTATCCGTGACTCATGACTTATTCATTCAGCCAAGAGAGCCAGGGACTGCAGAGGGCTGCTAGCCACTTCGCCAGAACAAGCGCTATTGTGAGTGCCACTGAGCTTCTGTGTCTCTGGGTCCCTGAAATTCAAACACTTGACAAAGGTGTGTGTGCACACGTGTGTGTGCATGGGTGCCCACACGAGTGTGCTGGGGGTGGCGGAGGAGGGGGGTGGAATCTCAGGAGACAGGGAAGAAAGCAAGTCATTAACCGACTCAAAGTTCCAAATTAAAGGGTTTTCAAAGGCTTCTTTACTGGCAGCTGAGGACATTTTAGTGAAGTTGAGTCATGCGCTGTGAGTGAGTCACACAAACGGCCCCTCCCCGACTGCATTTCCTCTGGGCCGCTAACGAGCGAAGGAAGCAATATCGGTAGAATAACAGTAAAAAGGTCTTCCTGCCTCGACTCACTTTCAGTAACCCCTGCACACAGCGACGGTTTCCTAGTCCACTGACCCAGGAAGGTGGAGTCAGGGAATTTCAAACATGTCCCTGGGCAGCGGGTTGGATTTCAGGCTGGGGTGCTGGCCTGCCTCTACCCTCACTGGTCAGACAGCAGAGATAATAAGGGGACCCAGGGACCTGCACAGGCAGGCACCAGGAAAGACGGGGCTGGCCCCTAGCATAGCCCCACAGTCCTGTGCCCAGGGACGGCCACCCGCCCAGCCCAGGCTGGAACTAGGGGCAGTTAGCTTTCCAGGGGGCAGCATGGGGAGGGCCCTAGGACCCTCACCCCGTCCCAGAAGGGCTCATGACCAAAGGTGTCTCCATTCTGTACTCACAGAAAGGCACTCGGGGCGTTTTATAATCTCTAACTGGTTACTACAATGTTGAGATTTGATCTCAGAGGACCAAAGTGGAATCTCAGCAGTGTCCCTGCTAAGTGCATCCAAGTGACCCATCGACAGGGTGGTTTCCATTGCCTGGATTTGCACCGCTCCCTCAAGCTCAGGAGGTGACAGATGTCACTGCTGCAGGGACCCTTTGGGCATTGCCTCAGCGCCAGAGGCTAGCACAGTCCCCACGCTCTCCCATACAGGGTCCTCCCTGAGTCCAAACCCGTGTCCACAGCCTGGCCATCGTCGTGCCAGGACCTTCCCCCTTTCCCGTCGCCTGTCATTTATAGTGTGTGCTTGCTCCCGGCTGCCGGCGTGAGCAGGAAGGGAAAACACCTGGTTTGCTCCCTGGGGCAACACTCTATCAGTCCCTGCACTTCTCGCTGAAGGAAACCCAGAACTCACTCTTGGTGAGGTGCCCCTGTGGAAATTGGGGGGAAAGAGAAGCGTGGGCCCAGCCTCTGTGACACAGCCCGGGAGGCTGGCATGCAAAGCGAGTGTGGTCTACCGCAGCGCACACCGCACGGGTGCTCTCGCTGCGTCCGCGGAGGCCAGGAGATAAGATGAAATCAAAATTCCCTGGAACGATCCCTCTGGCTTCGCACCCTGAGGCTCTTTCCGAACCCCCACTTTGGCCCCCTTGCAAGGTGCAGCATGTCGCCCCAAAGACTGCAGTAGGTGTGGCAAGGAAAAGAGCGGCACAGACGTATTTTTGCAGCATGCCTCAGATAGCCTTGCTCTTAGAAGTGGCTTAGTGGTCTATGCAAAGCCTGAATGCTAATATGCCTCCGAGTTCCTAGAACCACAGGTAAAAATCTCAGCGGGGCTGACGCACCGCCGCCAGCTCGGAGGCGTCCCTCAAAGGGAATGACGGAGCGTGGACGCGGCCGAGTGTGGGAAGCGGGCCTCTCTGCAAGATCGGTCTGCCCGTATTTTCAGAAATACATTTATGAAGGCACTTCGGGCTCCACTGAAGACTTAAGACCGCTGAACGTGTAGACAAATCTGGGTGTTGTACACAGTGTGAGGTCTGTACTATCTTTGTAGGGCTGCCTTATCCAAGCTCCACGGCCTGGGTGGCTCCAACACAGAAATGTGCTGTCTCGGGACTCTGGAGCCCAGAGCCTTGGTGAGGGCCCTGAGGCCGCTGTGTTGTGGAGGCTGCAAGGTGTGGACAAGGTTGGTTTCCTGTGACGCCTCTGTCCTCGGTGCGTCCACGCCTTCTTCTCCCTGTGTCCTTCTCCTGGTGAGAACACGCCCCTGTCGTCAGATCGGGGGTCACGCTAATGGCTTGACTTACTGGCCTCTGTAAAAAGCCCATCCCTAAATGTGGTCACATTCTGAAACACTGGGAGTTAGGACTTCAACAAATAGATTTAGGGGTGGACACAGCTCAATCCAAAGCAGGCCATCTTCGCCAACCCAAGCGCCCCTGCCCACAGGGCCGCTGTGCCTCCCGGGTGCTGTCCGGGAAGTGGAAGGGTCAGACTCCAGCTCCCGTGCCGTGGGGCCTTGCATTCTGACACTGCCCACCCATTTGGGAACTAATGAAAAAAAAGGTGTTAAAAAATCTATCTAAACTCATAACAATACCCTTTGCCGTGTAGTACCTTCACACACTAAGAAACCTTTGAAAATGACAAAGCAATTTAGAAATGCTTAAGTTTTAAAAGAGCAAAAAGCTGTCCCCAAAAGAAGCCACCACCTTGGCTCCACTTCCTGCAGTGACATGGTCTCTGTAATTCAGAACCCTCCCAAGATGCACTCTGCCACCAGGGCAGGGTGTGGGGCACCAGGGAGGGGCACGGGAGGCCTCACACCTGCTCCCATACCAGGGCGGCAGCCACAGTGAGCAGCCAGGAGCGGGGCATCTTCAGAAGGGGCAGCCGACCCAGAAACCGAAGGGTAGGACCTCTCAAGAGCTGTTGGAAGCAAAGAGTAGCCAGGAGGTCCCTCTGCTTGGAACACATCTGAAATGTGTGCTCCAGAAAGGCCTGCCCCGTGGCCGCTGACACAAAGAGGCTGGGCCTCGTGCTGGGGCAGAGGGGACTCCAGGGCTCCTGCCCACGAAGAGACCGTCCCGCAGAGACCAGGGCTGGGCGAGTGTCCATCCGAGGGGAGAGCCGGGTGTTCACGAGAGTGGCCACCACTGGCAAAAGGCCAGCAGAGGCGGGCGGCCTGTGAGGGGGCAGCAACAGATAGTGTGGTGGCGCCTTCTCTTTCTTGTCCCGTCTCCTGGCTCTAGTCAAACAGCACAAAGCAGCTTCCCTCTTGGGCCTCCGTGCCCTCGTCCGCAGTAGCGGTCGTGGAAGTGGCTGCGCGGACAGACCACGGAGGCTGCGTCGGGTGTTTCGCAGTCGTGGCCCCGGGACAGTACTTGTCAGCCTGGGCTCCTGGTGCTCCGTTCTCCGAGAGGGCGCTCGGTCAGACTGTCCACACCAGGAAGGGGGAGGCCGCAGTGCCCAGGGGGACCGTGGGGAGGCCCCCTGGAGAAGGCCACACAGGGTGGGGGAAGGAGATGGCATGACCGGCGGATGCCAGAAGATGGGGGGAGGAGTCCTTGGTGGGGGGGAACAGCCCGGTGGACGGGCCAGCGGCAGGGACCCTGGTAGGACACGGGCAGGTGGTGAGGAAATCTGCCCACGTGATGGCTTTTTGACTCTCCTTGTAAGTGCCCATGAAGAAGAGAGGGAAGGAGAGAGGGCCAGGGAGCAGCTCTGCAAGCTCAGCTGTTACGCTTCTGAGCTAGTTGGGGCACGCCGCGGCGGAGACCTTCACAGGTGCCTCTCTGGGTTGGGAGTCGCGGGGAAGCTTTCTTTTCCTGAAGGTCCTTCTCAGGCAAAAAGCCATTTCGCCCGCTGAACCACACACAGGTGCTCTGGGCCCTGAGGGGTGGCCGGCCCCGCGCTCACCTGCGACGTTTCGGACCAGGTGCTGTGTCAAAGCCCGGACATGCAGGTGGCCCGGTCTTGCTGGGGAGGGAGCAGAGGCCAGCACAGGAAGCTCAGGCGAACTGTTCAGCTTCTCAGGTAACTTCTACTGACCTAGATGAGTCACTCGATGTCTCCGTGTCTCATCTCAGTTCTGTAGAACGGGCCAACAGTGCCCGAGAGGAGCTCGCCCCCGAATGAGGGTTCCTGTCCGAGGACGCTGAGCACCTCGTGGCACCTCGCAGAGAGGCCCCAGGAGCCACGCCACCCGTGTCTTAGTTCAGCGACTGGGAGCGACCAGTCTCTACTCTTTTATTTTCTGACAGGAACTAGTCACCCTCCCGATCCACACACGGATGCGGAGGGCTTTCCCTCGTCACCTCAAAGACTTGTTTCCAACTCCCATTCCTCGGAGAACTCTCCAGAAGCTGCTCTGGGGCCTGAACAGGTGTTAACGTCTGCAACACACTTCTGCCATCCTTGTCCCTGCACGTCTCTCGTCCTGCGTCCTGGGTGCCACCAGTCCCCTGCGTCAGCCTCTTTCTGAGTAAAATGGGCCTCAAGTGATGTGTCTTTCTTGGCCTATTTTCTCCTAAAATATGATGACTCTAGCACTCCGGAGTGGTACGAAGGGGGCCTTTCCTTTCACAGCCTTGTGGATGGGGAGCATTGTCAGGAAGTGCTTTAAGGAGGCATGGTGGCAGGGAGGGGGGGGGGTTCCTGAACACAAAGCAGCCCAGCAGCTCGTGGACAGGCCCGTGGCTCCCACAGGCTTCCCTGTGTTCACTTCTGGCACCCTTCCCCCTTCCCCTCACCTGCCCTGGGGATGCTGAGCGATACCTGAGAAGGGAAAGGATTGGCCAAGCAGGAGACATGCACCCTGTGACCAGATGAGGATTGAAATGATGGCTCTTTGACGGTGACATACTGAGCGGGCAGCTCACCAGTGACAGCCACATTGGCCACACGGAAGGGATGACCTGACTCCCGTGGCCCACACCTGTGCCGTGTGACAGGCCATTCTGGAGTAAGCCTTCCCCTACTGGTATGGTGGGGACCGGGTGCTCCTGGGCTGGGGTCCATCATGCCACACCTGTGGCCAGGTGGCCTGCAGCTCAGATCTGTCCAGGCAGGGAAGGAGATGGAGGCCTCTGGGCCTACTCCTGGGGGCTCTGTCTTTTTACTCAGGAAGGGTGGCCCTTCTCTGCAAGCTTCCCCCTCCATGACTCGTGGGCCACGGCACAAGGAGCTGGCTGGGAGGGGCCCAAGACAATGGAGTTGTCACTTTCTAGCTCACAGAGCAGAGGAACACGGAGGGAAAGGGGGCTGGGGATGGATGTCCAGTGACTGGGTGCGACCTCGTCCGTGACAGCGGACACTGTCCCCAGGCGGACGGAGCTGTCCAGTGGTGTTTCGTCTCTGGTTTCCTGGGTTAGCAGTTCTCTGAAAGCTCACGCGGAGAAACTCTGAGTCGCTCCTCTGGTCCTTCTTGGAAGTTGCAGATGGATGTGGGTGCGGGGAGGGTGGTGTTTATCCCCGATTTATGGAAAACAGGCTGGAGACAGGGTGGGGGTGCAGGGAGCTGGCCACATGGGTGTCACAGTCACACCTCCCTGCTGGGTCACAGCCCAGGGTGGCGCTGGTTCTCCCACAGTGGGAGGAAAGCCACACAGCCTCCTGTCCACGGCATGCTGCTTGTGTGCGCGCCGCCACCTTGGCCATGGACCATGCATGTCAGTTTCTGTGTTTTCCTCATCCTTTCAAATTCTCAAAACCTCGCCGCCCAACACCTTCAAACGTTTTCTTTAAGGGGAATTCTTTTCTAAAGAATTTCTCGAGTGAAACTTTCTTTCCCATTGTCCTCCATGAGTGTACCACAAAGTGTCTTATCTCAGGGAGAGACAAGGCCATCAGGTCACAAGTGCCCATCCAGGCGATGGGACACTCGTGCACACCTTGCATTTCTGCAAGTTACAGATGATTTCTGCTTCGTAATTTCTGGCCCTGTCTGCTTCCTGAGTCTGGGTGCAGATCTGTCTCTCTGCGAGCCAATGCTTTATTTAAAATAAATTTTTTTTAAAAGACTGTTTTGTTTTCCCCAGAAATAAGAAATAATGTCAATTTCTCACTCTGTTTTGCTGTTCATTAGAGCATCATTGATTTTGTATGTGGCCCCGCCTCCCAGTTCAGGGTCCTTAGGCGCCTATTTTCAGATGAACTTCTTTGTAAGCCGTGAGCTCCCCCAGACGTTTTAGGGGCCCCAACGGTCACCAAAAATCGAAATCTCAGTTGGCGAGTTGGGCGTGTCCGATGGCTCTGCCCGTGTCAACACTGATACTCCTTTCTGTCAACTTGCCACCTGTGCTCAGCTGGTCCTATGCCAGGACGCAACCTGTCAGGTCTTGAGCCCACTGGGAGAGAGAAGCGCCCGGGGCTGGCGCCTGGCAGAGCTTCTGCTCCACCTTCTTCGCCGGCCACCCAGCTTTCCCTCCCAGCCTCTCCGATGTCCTCGCTGAAAGAGGACTATGTCTCCTAGAAAGAACCTTCTCTGATTGCTGATGGAGAATGAAATGAAAAGATGTGAGCAGTAAATTAAATAGCTGGGAGAATCACCTCAAAGCTATATTGCTTCTGAAAATGTGTAGGATTTCAGATTTTTTTTATGTTTGGAGATCCTAAAGAAAGATCTAGAAAATATCGCAGTAGTCAGCTTGCCAGACAGGGCTCCGTGAGTAAGAGCAACGAGCAGTGGGACCGTGAGCACACCGCAGGGGGTCCGTGGTCCCCTGTTCCCCAGGTGAGGTTTGTAGGGGAGGCTGCGCATATGCTCGGAGCAGCCCTCTCTCTCACGACTCAGTGTAGGAGCAAAAAGGGCGAACGTGCATAGCCTTCAATGTTTATTTTCTGTCACAGCCACGAGAATGTTCAAAGGGCAATGCAGATTAACTAAAAGCCCTGGTCGGGTGCCATTTCCAGCAGCAGTTTTCTCGCCAACCACAGTTTGCCGCTCTTTAATACGCGGCTGCTGTTTGCACTTTGAACCCCGTGCACCCAGCCCCTCACTGCACACCACCTGCAGGCTGCATCTGTGCAGCCCCTCACCTCGCCAACAGTCACAGCTGAACTTGACATCAACCCACTTGGCAAGTCTGTAGTTTATAAAATCTGAAAGTGCATATAGGCACCACCCCACCCAAGGGCCTGGCGGGACTACAGGGAAGGGGAAAGGCATCCATGCCTTTGGGAGCGCTCTCTCCCTCTCTCTCTCTCTCTCTCTCTCTCCCTCTCCCTCTCCCCCTCTCCCCCTCTCTCCTCCGGCTGGAAAGAGTGAGGACGGGATGACATCGGACTGACAGGCAGGAACAGAAACTCACACTGCTGTTGCGTTATCACTGTTTATGTGGCACAGCGTGGCTGGTGCCCTCGGAGTCCTGGAGGAGAGGAGCGGGTATTAAGCCACCTTACGTAAACATTAGGGCTGTGGAGGGTGTGGAGTTGTATAAAGCAGTACGAACGGCAACAATGGAAATTCTGTTCACCTGCCAATCGTCCCGCATCGTCACTTCATATGAGAAAAATAAGTAAAGCAATGCCGCCCCCGCGCTGCCCTCTAGGTTGGGTGCCAAACAAAGAGGTAATTGTGTGGGAGAGGTGGGTGAATCTGTGTAAATGACAGATGAACTATGAGACATTGTCCCGTTCCATACTTTCTAAGTTATCCGTGTGGGTGTGTTTTCTATATATAGTCATAGAGAGTTTTATATACTCCAGTTGGCATCTGAAACCATATAGCTTTATATATACATAAAGTTTTATATGTACAGAAGTTTCTGGGGTTTTGCCTGGCGTGACATCTCCTTGACTCAGGGAGCCAGACACATTCTCTTGTCCCAGGTCCCTCAGCTGCTCAGTCCCAGAATCAGAAGCAGAACCTGGGTCATCTCTGCTCTTGCCTCCGAGTGTTTTGCAGACACTAGGCGACCAATGCCACTCGGGTGCCTAAGTAACTAGCAGGCAGCACCACCCTGCCAGATTAACCCAGTCTCTGAGGGCAGACACCGTGTAGAGTCACTGGTGCGGTGCCTGAAGCCTTCGCAGATCCCTGGGCTGGCAGCGCAGCCCCGGCCTCCACCACCCCGCTGCGTTCCCGGTTGGTCTTACCCATAAGCCCAGGGCTGCCTTTGCTAAGCACCCGCCAAGGGTGGCCACACCCCTTAGGCAATTGTATGGTTAACCAGGTTGGTTTTGAGGAGCATCTTTGGGGAAATCTGAACGGCCAGAGAGCCACAAACATGCATGTTCATGCAGAGAGGTGCAGGGGCAGCCTTGGCCAAGGCAGCAGCCTCCAGAGGAGCCTTGGGACGTGGGACAGTGCTGTCTTTGTGCAAGATGGGGACCCAGCAGAGACATAGGTCCTCACGGCACTTCTGGTTCAAAACTCATGCTCAGAAGTGGTCTCCATCAGGAGAAATAAAGGACTCTCTCTCCCTCCTTCCTCCCCCACCCCTCTGTCTCTCACACACAGCCCAGCATTGAGAAACCACAAGCCTTAGGCCTTAGAGTACCCAGTAGGGTCTCTTCCCATGGCGCACTGAGTGTGAGAAAGCTGTTTCCAGGTGCAGCGGGAACTGCTGAGTATCAGGCACTAATTTCCAAACTGCTTTGGTCACGTCGCATGTAAGTAAAGGTATTCGGCATGCCCCCCACCTGTGCGCATTTATTTGTGTATAAATTACACGCCTGCCTGCCCTGCTTAGTGATATGACCTAATGAGGGCGTGTGCGTTATAAAACCCACTCCAGCCATAGAACTTAGGATAAAAACTAAAATGCAACGTGTGATTTTTCCCCTTCCCCCCCATAAACCCCTTAGTGTGACTCAGAAAGTCCCCAGATTCCTTCAAGTGTCTCGTGCTGCTGACGGGGACTCAGCCTCTGCCAGCAGCCCTTCAGTCCTTCTCCTGTGGGCTTTGGTCGATGTTGACGTGTAAACTCCGCTCCAGGAGGAATTGCATGTCCCAGGGCTAGGTGCCCTGGGGTCCTGGTATGTGAGCTGTCTGTTAGGAGGGCCAGGGGGAGAACAGGCCTGACCAGAGCGGAGCGTCGAGAAGCAAGGAGCCCAGGGCCATGGGTGGGCTCAGGAGCTGGGTTTCTCCGCATCACCTGCACTGTGCTGTGTGAGCCTGAGCCATTCACCCACCCTTGCAATTCTGCAGGCCTCTTGCCTGTAAAGCAGGCACAGCGGCCCCTGCTCTGGACGGCTCGTCAGGAGGACCTGAGGGAAGAGCTAGGAGCAGTGAGCACAGAGAGGAAGGCGATTAATAAAAGCAACTCTGGAAAATGCCACCAAGGTGCGTAGCGCAGAGTCTGGGGCCAGAGAGGAGCCTTGCAGAGCCCAGAACACATCCCTGCAACCTCGCTCAGAGTCTGGCGGGTGTCACGGTGGAAAACGGGGTCTGCTCCCCCACCAAGCAGTGGGGCAGACACAGTCTCTGCCCTGGCTGAGGGCTGAGCTCGCTAACATTAAAAGCAGTCACAGTAACAGCTAGTGTTCATTGAGCGCATAATACGTGCAAGGCGCCAGCATGATGCTGGTTTCCTGCGCTGCTCATTACATCCTTCACAAGAACCTGGGGCAGGTGCTCTCATGGAAGACCCCGGGTGCTGAAGGGAGCATGGCGGGCAGAGGCGGGTCACCTGGCCTGAGGGGGGAGCTGCTAGGAGATGAGGAAGCCAGGTCCCCATGGATGTGTCTATGTGTGGAGCCTGCTGTCCCCTACAGGAAGGAGAAGGGGTTTCATTGTTCTCTTGGTTTGAAACACGAGACGGCTGAGCCATATGGAGGTAGAGACTCGTCAAGGCCCCTGGACAGCAGGTGACACCGTGGGGGGAGAGCTGAACCTCAGGCAGCTTCAAGCATGGGTGCTGTTCAGTGTGCTGAGATGCCTGTGCAGCTCTGGGTGCGTCCGGTGGCTTTAGGTCCCCACCATCAGCATCGGTACCGTCCCTCCCCCCAGGGCTGTGCCCCAAGGGGGACATTCACATGGTTCCAGGACAACCCCAAGGGACACTTCTTTCATCCTGTGGTGTTCAGACTAGAGCAAGCTTCAGAATTCTGTTCCCAAAATGATGTGAGATGCTGGCTTGGCAGGGTGTGGGGGACCATGGCCTTTCCTCCCAGCCAATCAGGCTGAGAGTCCCTCAGAAGCGACAGAGTGTGAGACAGTGAGGTATTTCCTGAAAAAATCCTGGGGAGGGCTCACTATTGGGGCTAGGTAAGGCTGACCCTGTGTTTACATGACCTTGGAGGACAGCACCTCCTAAAATGTCGTGTCCCAGGTGTCTCCTTGCCCCATCCTGGTCTATCCCAGACTCGTGTACAGAAGGACCCATGGACAACCCCACAGGTAACAAGGGCCTTCCCACCCAAGCCTGTCCTTCAGGGCGTCCCTGGGGACCGGCATTGGGGTGACACCGACCCCGGCCAGGGAGGCCACCAGCAAACAGTCACGCTGGTCACTCCTGTGGTTGGGATACAAATTCTGCCAAAGGCAGGTGAGTCCGCTGTGATGGCAGGAGGTGACCTCAGTCCCGCTGCACACAGGGCCCTCCACACCGCCAGGAGCCAGGTATACAGCAAGAGACCTGCTCCCAGGTGAGCCTCCGAGAACAGCCCCCCATGCTTCTGCAGACGCATCTGCCACCTCAAAGTCTAGCAACGTCATATACATTGCTTCGGGCAAGTAGGTGGGTGTGAGGTTTTCTTTTCCCTCTCTTTAACCTTATCTGTGTAAAAGGCACCTTTTGTCTGATTATTTGACAGGCAGTTACCACAGGGAGTTCCTTGCCTCTCTCCTTGGGCTCCACCTGGTGGAGGGGCAATAAACCATGGCATGGCCCCCAAAGCCAGCGCACAGCCGGCAAAGCCCCTGCTCACTGAGAAGGCAGGGAGCCCCGCCAGCCTCTAATTGTTACTATGCAAACATCTTAATGGGAACAAATTAAAAGGCTCTCAAGCTAATTATGCTCCGCAATAAAAAATAATAATAAACTAATATAGCTCCTTTGGAAAGGTGGTTCTGTGTAACCTCGGAAGAGTCGCTTTCCTTGTCGGAGGCGGGCAGCTGACAGGGAAGCAGAAGCCCCACACTGTTCATGGAGGTTATACTTTGGGAATTCCTGTGACTCAGAAAAGGCCCTTTACATGCTTCTGTATACACCCCGGCCGGGCCCACCCCAGCCCCACTTCCGGTCCCCCTCCCATCTTCCCGTGGTGACCCCCACTTGACCTTCAGTCTGGCTTCAGCCCTTTGGAGGAGTCCTGCACCCCTAACCCAGGCTGACAGGCCAGGACGGCCTCTCTCACAGGTGCTTCTGGCCACTTGGTGGGACAGGTTTCACCTCAAGGACATCAGTTTAGGATCACATGTGTCGTTTCCAAAGACCACATGGTCTGAAGGGGCAGAAAGTAGAGAGGCCCTTGGTGTCTGTCACCATGGATGAGCCCGGACCCCTTGGTTGCCTGGGCCACTTGGGGGGCTCTCACCTGGGAGTCAACCCCCAGGGAGAGGGAGGGGAAGGGGGAGAGGGAGGGGGAGGGCCCACCCCAGAAGGCTCAGGGCGGTGGCAGCCAGCACGAATCCTTTGCACTGTTCTGGGGGAGGATCCTGGTTTGTTCATTGAAGGTAGGCAATGATTAAGTTACTGTGTTGCTTATAAATAAAGACGAGAGTGACCAACCTTGGCCAAGGGCTACCAGGGCACCAGGCACGTCGTCTCCATCCTCTCCCAAGATCAAACACCATACATAGGAGAGAAGCACAGCTCCCCCCCCCCACCCCCGCTCCCCCCTCCACCGATGAAAACAGGGAAGTGTGCAGCCCAGGCCACAAAGCTGGTAGGAGGCAGAAGCCAGCAGGGGTCCAGGCTCTGTCTGGCTCACCCACCTGTGGCGTGGTGCTGGGGTCGGTGCATGGTGCTGGGGTTGGTGCTGGGCTCAGCCTGCCTGGTCACCTCTGCCCTTCCCGCTGAGTCGCCTTGGGCAGACTACTTAGCCTCTCTGGGCCTCCCCTCCCTCATCGGTGGGGTGCGCGAACAGGGGTGCTCCCCTCGTGGTTCAGGTGAGGCCCAGGTTAGAACGTTGCCTGACACCCGGGAACCTTCCAGTTGATGTTACCTGTCGTCACGCCCTTCCTTTCCACCTGCTTGAGTTTTCCATTCTCTTCTTACACGCCACTGCAGACCAAGTCCAGAAAGTGCACCCCAGGTCTGCCCCTCAAGTGCAGATGGCTCACCCTTGCGGACCCACTCATTTTCCTGTTGGCGGCAGGTGGCTGCTGCATGAGGTGAGGAGGAGCCTTCTGCTGGCCGGGCTCTCGGCTCTGGGCTCAGCCCTTGCATATGATCTCTACTCCCTACGCAATGACAGGGCGGTGTCAGAGGTCTTCCAGTGATGACGTCCTAAGTGAAGGGCCCTTCGTTAACTCTCTGTAGCATTTGTCAACCTCACTACCTTGGGAGCTGGGTCATTCTGATGGGGGGACCGTCCTGGGCCCTGTAGGATGGGCAGCAGCCCGCCTGGTCCACACACACTAGGTCCCAGTGGCACCGCCGCCCCAAGATGTGGTGACCAAAGCTGCTCCAGACACTGCCACGTGTCCCCTAGAGGGACAAGCCACTCCTGTTTGAGAGCCACTGTCCCGGGGAAACCTAGGAACCGGCGCACTGTGGCGGGCTCACATTTATTCTCAGGCGGTGACTGCGACCCTCTCCATGTTGGCATCTCCCACACCTCGTTTGACCCCCGCTGTCACCCCAGGCCCGGGGTCAAGCTGCCCACAAGAACTGATGGTCCAGGGACCCTGAAGTGAGCGTGATCAGCCACTCACCCCGTATTGAAGAGCAGAAGAGAAAGGCACCCGTGATTCCACTGTGCTGAGGACGAGCAAGAAAGCACCGATGTGCTGGGATCACTTCCTGGGGTTAGCCAGGCCAGTGGCCTCGGTCTCCAGTAGCTTTTCTAGCGCCACGGAGGGAAAGTTAGGTGCTCCTGGAACGATGCCTCTGGGTTGCTTTGGTTAAGAGACCCAGTGATTAGGATTCAGAAGAAAGAAGTCGCCTACAGAAAATGATGCAAAAGCGCTGTTGGATTGTCAAGTTTTATGGGATCAGCACTATCCTGTAGCATTGACCATGGGCTGGGCCCTGTCGGAAGTACCTTATAAATAGGAACTCATGTCACCCTTGTCACCTACACAGTGGGGACAGTTGGTTTCCTCATTTTACACGTGGGTGTCTAGGGCAGAGTGGCCCAGCATCTTATCCAGGGTCACACAGCTGGGAGGTGGCAGGCTGAACTGAGGTTTAGCCCCAAAACATGCATGTGCCCAAGACACAGTCTCCTACAGAGTGGGACCCGGGCCCTCGTGTCCGTGGGGATCAATCCAAACAAGCGTCTCAGCCTCTAATTTCAGATGCCACGGCGGGGAGGGGCCGCAGTCTGAGGACGGCAGCGCCTTGCACTCCTGAGGCGCCATAGGGGAAGAGCTGTGCTTCTGGGCCCTGACAGCCAGCCCCCGCCTCCGCATGGCCCCTGCATTTCCCACAGTGCGGTGGTCGGTCTGTCTCTGTCGAAGGCTCTGGAAATCTGGAAGAGAGGGAATCCCCGATAATGATCGATGCAGGGGCCTGCAGAAAACTGGGGTTTGGTCAAAAGCATCAGCAATCCCAAAGCATATTCAGTCTCCCCTGGCTACACGCTGTTTTCTCGTCCCCTCTGGGAGGGTCCTCCTCCATGCTCTGCACAGTCCCATTGCTCCACGATTTCTGGTAGCAGGGTCACGACAGCCACCCAGTGGGGCTGTTGTTCACGGGGGGAAGTCACTGAGCAAGGCACAGGGCTGGGACACGTGTCTGCACAGGGTGCTTGGGGTACCAAGAGCAGGCCTCCCCACATCCCCGTCACCGACATGGGTGCACATAGTGTTTGCTCCCTGAAGCAGTGGGGTCACCGGAGGGGCACTCTGAGGGCTCAGTCTTCCAGGGTACCCATGGGGAGCTCCTGCGAAAAGCCGCTTCTAGTTCCGGCTCGTATTTGCTTGGTTCGTCTATCTACTTAGCACTCACGAAAATGTAATTCAAGGGTTTCTGTGCCTGAGTGTGGTCTCCCAGAGACTCTGAAGTCTGCGAGAGATGAACTCACGTCTCATTTCTCTCCATCCACAGCACATGGCAGGGTGTGGGCCCTCAAATGTTGGGTGGATGGACGGATGGATGGATTCGTAGGCGGGTGAATGGATGGACAGATGGACAGGTTATCAGATTGCGGGGGAAGCGCCTGCAGCCTTGCGCTTCCTGCTGTGCTGTGACAATCCCAGTGGGTGTGAGCAGAAGTGGGCCCTGCTGTCCCTCCACCCACACAACGCAGCAGGAATCAAGTAATGAGGCCCTCCGCCCAGCCTTGGTTCCCCCTTAGCCCCCGTGACCAACTAAGAACGGGAAGAAGGACGTGGGGCTAGGAGAGCCAAGAAGAGCGGGAGGCTCGGGGCAGGTTCCACCTCTGCCGAAGGGTGTCGGGCTGGCAGTCCTGTGGGTGTCCCCCGTGGGAGGCTTGGCAAGGATGCAAGAAGCAAGTACGAAATACCACGTAGTCAGAGGGCTTCTTCCTGTTCCTGAGATGATTGGTTTGTGCTTAAATCTAACAGCTCTGTGGAAAAATACGTGTCCATGACCAGGCAAGTTCATGATCCCAGGCCTGATAACAAACGAGGCCCAGTACATCTCCCACGGGGCTGCCACCTCCGAGACGTCAGGCAAGGCGTAGAGAGCAGGCTGTCAGCTCAAAGAGACCCTTCTTCATGGGAAAACTTAACCACTGTTTTTCCTGTTCAAAAAAAGATTGGTGGAAAAACAAAAGAGGTTTGGTAACTAACTTACGGTAGCTTCATTAAGTTCTCTCGGTCCTGCCTGTCTCGGTGAAGTTGCAGGAAGTTGAGTGGGCACAGGGATTGTCCATTAAACGTCCAGCCTGCGGGGCCTGGCCCCCTCTCAGTCTGCGCCCAGCCCTCCCTATCTCTCAGTTTAGGGGGAAACTGGCTTCAGTGAGATGCTGGGCAGGTGATGTTGCACGTGTGTGCTCCGCTTCCATCCTGAGACCATCGGCATCTGCTGAACAGTTGTGGGAGCTCATGTCCCTGACCTCCCCCAAGCATCCCCTCAGAAGTCCCTCTGCACCTAAGTCCCCCTTGGCCAGGCCTGGACCTCAGTCGCCTGAAAGGACCCACCTTTGCCCGTGGTCACGTGGGATTCAGCGAAGGCCGGGCCTCGTTCTCTGTTCTACTAAGAAATGTTCCTTAGCAGATCCTCTGTCCAAATAAGTGCCTTCTTACGTTTGTGTATTTTGTACTTTCTCTTAAGATTTGCTCTCCCAATTCCTTTCCCATGGGTCTCCTTTTTTCTTTGCTTACATCATATATGGGGACTTCTGGGCAGAGTAGAATTTTCTACTACTTTTCCCATTTTTTTTTCTCCATACTAATCACCTTCAAATATTCTTAAATCAGTGGTTCTTGCCTGGAAGGAGAGGGGGAGAGGTGAGGGGGGTAATGTTGCCCACAAAATGTCCAGAAACACTTTTCGTTGTTCCAACGGGTGGGTGGGGGAGGGGCAGGAAAGGTGAACTGGCACCTAGTGGGTAGAGGCCAAAGAGGCTACTGACATTCCACAACGCCCAGGGCAGCCCCCACCACAGAGGGTGGCCAGGGCCGAAACGTGAGCGTGACAAGGTCCAGAAACCCAACAAGCAGAGGTTACGGTTGCAGAGACGTGTCGCTGCATTCTCTCGTGGTGCGTTCCTCTCCGGAAAATGTGGCCTCTCCATCCCCGGACATTGGGGGGGGAGCTGTGCATGTCTTCCGAACAAGTGCCCGCCACAGGGTAAATGGAGAACCCGAAAGCTCTCGGAACTGATGCTGGCGGTGGTCACTTGGGGGTCTGCAAGCCTTTCGTCGTCCACTGTCTCCTGTAGGCCCTTTAAGATCGCAGAGGAGGATCCTATTGTCTGTGCGATGTGGAGGAGGGTGGGGCTATCACCTTAAACAGATGGTCTGAAGACTTTGGAAGGACTTGGAGTATCTGAGGAAAAGGAAGAAGGCAGATAGAAGACAAAGGAACCCAGCACAGAAAGTCAAGGCTAGAGAGGGCATTGGGAGACCCCAGGTCAAAGGCTGGAGAGAGGAGATAAGGGGAAGGAATCCTGGGAGCAGGATCGGGTTCCCCACCACGCTGGTGAGGAGGGTGAGCAGGTGGCCAACAGGGATATGCCTGAAGCCCAAGAAGGAGGGTTTTCCTCCAGAGGCCAGAAGATTCCCTTTGGGGAGAGGCTGAGGATTGGAGGCAGCAGGGTGAACCAGAGGGCGTGTGGCCGGACTGGAGCGGAAGTGTCTGACACAAGGGAGAGCCTGAGACACCTGGAAGCATTCATCCAGGAAACGTCCCTAGTCCAGGGGTCAGGGCTGGGACACAGCATCCCTGTTACCTTCCCTGTGCCTTCTGAGTTAGCATGGTCAAGCTGACTTGGAAGGTGAAAACACGGAGGCTTGGAGTTTAGATTTGAAAAAAATAAAAAAGGAAGAAATTTGAAGTTTAGAGAGGTAAAGAAAGACCAAGTTGGCATGGCCAGCAATCCTAGCTGTGCCGGGGCTACACCGAGCTATGGTTATAGCCGTCCGCCAAACCACTAACACGCTGCCATGCTTCCAGTCTGCCTAGAAGCAGCGTGTGTGATCCACCGAAACTTCCCCGGCTTCAGCTTGGAGTTGGCCACCAACAGGCAAAAAGGAGGGAGGGAGGCTGGTGGGGGAGGAGGAGACCCCATGGGGGGAGGCCCCCAGAGAGATCCATCACTGGGGGAGGAGAGTGGAAAGCAAATACCTGCCCTTTGGTTCCCGGGCTTGACAATCTGCATGTCAGGTAGAATGGAACATTTATTTACCGAAAAGAAATGCCATCCCCAATTCAGACGGTAGACAGAGGAGCTGGTGTCCATACCCCATTTTCCACTTCCTCTGGGGCTTTCATAACCATCCGATCAGATTCTCAGCGCCCTCCCCACCACACCTAGGTCCCTGCCCAGCTCCGTCTGACCATAGAGCTGTGCTGTACCAGGTTAATCACACTCCGTGGGCATGGCCGTGACGAGCCATCAGTAAAGAGCCACACGGCTGATGTGGACAGCACCCTGTGTGAGAGAGTGGCCTGCAGTACAAAGATGATAAGGCGTGAAATGGCCCCCAAAGGAGCTTCCCATCCTGTGTGAGAAACAGTCAGCGAATGAAAAGACAATTGAAAAGCACAAACAAGAGAGCCCTCACAGGCCAGCCGCATGACCGCCTGTGGCTCGAGAAGCAGTGGTCGCAGCAGGGCTCAAAGCGGGAGAAGGACATTCTTCAGCCGGGGCTGGGGAAGACGGAGGAGGTGAATGAGCGAGGCAGCCAGGCAGGCTGGGTTGAGGGATGCACATGGGCCCGGAGCGGGCCGCCTCAGCTCACTCGTGAACAGCAAAACTGAAACCAGATCTTTGAGTGCTGCAGCAAGAAGGCTGCACTTGAATTCGAGACCAGGGGCCCTACACTCGGCAGTCCATTAGAAGCCCCTGGAGTGTTTGTTAAAATGCCGATTCCTGCCCCCCCACCCTAGAGACCTGGAGAGGCCCAAGGGCCCAAGAATCTGCACCTTTTGTAGCCGTATAGTCTTGGTCATAGTTTGAGAAACACTTGGTTACAGGAAGCCTTTGACAAGTTGTGATGAAGTCAAAATGAAATCCTCGTGAGGTGTCAGGGTTTAGCAAAATTCAGCAGAACCTGTACCTACCTCCGACAGCCAGCACCTGCTGGGGGAAAGCCGCATATTCTGGGTGGCGAGTCCCCTCACGAGTTAGTCACACACTGGGCGTTTCCTAGCCATGTCTCCCAAATCAAAGACCCTGCCCGCTGCTCGTGAAATGCGACTCGCAAATGTGTATTTTAAAGTGCACGCCACCAGATCCTAGTTTTAATCTAGACCAAGTTGGGTCTAAAATATTCAAACACGGCCTCCAAATTCTGTGCGACTTTTGAAAAACGCATACGTGTGGGAATTCTGACCACAAGAGGCATGGGTTTTCATCAGTAGGAGAGACCCCAACTGGACTGGGGTTCGTGCATGTGTGTGTGTGTGTATTTGTTTGGCACATCTCAGCCCTCTCCCACTATCTCTGGACTCAGAACTTAATCTAGACTCTCCTGAGTCCCTGAAGATGTTCCCAGTTGGGATATTAAAAACCCATGAAGGCTTCTGAACTTCCCTGCCCTCTGGAGCATAGAGGCGTTTTGTTTCCCATTAGCAGTGGGGCTGGTGGGAAGCCGGAGCCGTGGGAATAGATGCAGCTCCAGGGAAATGCTGGCAGGGCACCCACTAGGGTCACGGGGCTGCAGGAGCCCTGTGTGGGGCTCGTAGCCTGGACACCGATGCTCAACAAGGAATTTTTGGACACTGATCAGGCAGGCCTCTCCCAGGGCCGTGCCATCCAAAGTGCGGTCACTGAACCAGCCACCGGTCCATATGCCCCGGCACTTCAGTAGGGGTGCAGAATCTCAGGCCCCGAGTGGACCTGTGAAATCAGTCTGCATCTTCACAAAAGCCTGGGGCAGTTTGCACGCACGTTACGGTTTAAGGAGCATCCTCCCTAGTCTCCAACCTGCCCCATGATTTGGGCCCCTCTGCTCAGAGCCTTGCAGAGATGGAGAGTGGACTCCATTAGGGGGGCAGGGGGAGGCAGGTCTCACCCCCTCCGCCTTCTCGCCCTGGTAGCTGCTTTCCCAGTGGAGCACCTGCACGGTTGTTCTTCTCTGGAAAGCCTCTAGAAACAGACCCCCCTCCCCCTGCCCTGCCTCTAGGGTGGGGCTGCACTACCTCTTTTCTCTCTAAGTGCCCGGGATGCTGACAGCCCCAGATGGAGGCATCCTGTTTGTCGAAAAATAAACCGGCAGTTAAAGCAGGGTTGCGAGAGCGAGAAAACCACAAGCCTGCGCGCCGCTGATAACGCGCGGGCACAGCTTTTGCAGAAGTTCCGTCGCTGCAGCACGGAGCTCCTGGGCCCGCGCCACCTCCTCCTTTCCTGTCTCTGCAGCCCTGTCCCCCGTTTCTGCCTGTTGCTTTCTGCGTGTCTTTCAGTTACTTCACCCATTGTTTTTCTGAAGGATCCCCTCACTGCTCTGCTGGGAGGGGTGAGCCAACAGACTGCCCGGGTGGGGACCCGCGGGCCTGGGGCTGACATGTACAGGCTGACATGAAAATGACACAGTTTAAGAAAAGCTGAAGTTGCTTTCTTTTCTACAGTATGCAATGCTTTGACCTGCCCCCCCCCCCCAAAAAAATACAGAAAAGAAAAGAAACAGAAAAAGCAAATCCAGATGAGGCCCTGTCATGCTAAAATGTTGCATGAATCAAAAGGAACCCCAAAGTCCAATATCCAGACTGTTTTCTTTCTTGGAGTAAGCTGACCTGGCCTGATTCCATGCGGTGAATAACTAATTACCAATCTTCCTCTTTTGGGGGATATTAAAAGCTCTTTCCCCATTTGCCTATTATCAGATAAGCAAAGCAGATGAGAAGTCAGTGGGTAACCACAGGTACAACCACAGTATTAGCTGGAAACCAAACGACTTGACCCTCCAAGGCAAAGGGTGTAATTGAGAATTAACCTGAAAGTAGTCTCGCACAAGCTCTGAAACGCCATGTTCTCAAATCAGTAACATGGACTTCTCTGAGCATAGAAAGAACAACCCTACAGAGAGAGAGACACACAGAGAGAGACAGAGAGAAGGAACATCTCCAGCCACAGAAATGGCTGCAGTGGCAGTGACTCAGCGTCCACAGGAAGGTGCCCGGTCATAGCCGGAGCCCCCTCAGGGTCTCTCCCCGAACTTTCAGATTTACTTCAGTTACTCTTCTTTGTCCAAAAACGTAGGGTCGAAACAGACCACGTCCATTCCCTAAACGTCCTGTGTTCAAAATGAGTTATTACCTTGTGTGAATAAGAATCCACCTTATTTTTAAGGATTTCCGGAGACCCATATCATTTTCCCACTCCCTCCCCTAGAAATCCCTCGAGATGCGCTCGCTCTCCTGCCAAGCAGGTCACTCCTCACCCTGCTGGTTTAGGAGCCTGTCTTCCCACGCCTGTGACCCTTTCCTTTCTTCTGGTATCTCGCGCACGGCCATGTGCTGAATTGTGCCGTTATTCTGGACCGAGCTCCTTTGCGTTTGATCCTGTATATTTTGGCTAATCCAGGTATAGACTTTAAGTATCAATAACTCAACTTTATAATGAAACAAAGGAGTGAAAACTCCAGTCAAAGGACGGTTAACACTTCGGGAAGTAGGAGAGGAAGAGGCAGGGCAGCGTGAGCCAGGTGTGAATGGCCAAGTGCACAGTCTAATGGGGAGCAGCGGCTGTCTCTAAAGACTGGTGTAGGGCATGGGGAGCCCGTGGGAGACAGGATGCCAGGCCAGGAAGAGCTTTGAATGCTCTTAAGAAGGCACATTCCTTCCTGAGCAAGGACCCAAATGGATGCATGATCATTTTCGCTATTTACTTTGCAGACCTCGCTGAAATGTCCTTAATGGACTTCTTTCTCATTTAAACGTTACCATAAACAAATGAATGAAAAGACTGTGACAAGAAAATCCTAGATCTGATTTTAACTGTACATTCTGGAATTTACACGTCTATAATTGCAGTGCCCTTCAAAGTCATCCCCCCGGGGAACCTGCCAGCCTGCTAACAGCTCCATTATGATTTTCAGCATTTTTGAGGCTGCTCTTTTGAAATGACTTCCAGGGTCAGTTTATTGGTTAAACAAGTAAAACAGCCTCCTGACTTTTAGGTCACACCTCATTTTTGAGCAAGACAAGTATTACCAGGCTTCATTAACCACCGTCTATATCACTGAGTCTCAGTCTTAAATGGCTTCTGGCTCCTTCTAAAATCAAGCCCATTGCTGGTGTTCCAGACCCTTGATTATTCCAGGGAACATACTCCAACCTTTCCTTTTTAAAAAAGGAATTCCGGCCGGATGCTGAGAATGTCAGCATCACTGCAATATAATGTAAAGCTGCAAGATACCTTGGTTGAACAAAGCAATATTATCAGCCTATAACAACTTACGTAGGGTTTAAAAAGTCAACTTCAACCTACAGCCACACCTGGTTAAAAAAAAAAAAAACCATACAGCCAGCCTGACCCACTAATATAAGTCAGCGCATTGGTTAGGAACTTAACTATGTGACTGGTCCTCACTATTTGAAAAGTTAAAAGAATGAGATGCAGAAAGGAAATTGTAATTCTGGGAAGCCTTTTTGGCACACGCTGAGATCAACTTTGACCGCAGATATGCCCTAATTGTTGATAGCAGGCAGATAGATACTCTCCGGGCGATGCTTTGACCGAGGTAACTGAGAGGTCCCAAGTCAGGGGCCTGCATGGAGGCAGGAGTGTGCCTGCCCCTCCAGAGGTCTGGGCCCAGGGTGGCAGCCTCACAGTCACAGGGCACCTGGCCTCTTCTGCCCCGATGGACTGCCACACTTGGCCCTGACCTCAGGGCTCCCAATGGCTGCTCCATCCGCACAGTCGCCTCCACATTCACAGCAGGAGAGAAGACTCTGGAAGGGGAAGGTTACTCCTTCTTTTTAAGAGCGGGCTGTGAGGTTTGCCCACACACCCCTGCTCACAACCCACCGACCAGAACCTACACCCGCACTCGGGGACACCTCGCTGCCAGAGAAGCTGGGAAACGTGGTCTCTTCCCGTGCGGCCCTGTGCCAGACTAAATATGTATATTTGTCTGTTTGTTTGAATTGATTTATATTTAATTTATTTTAACAGATACTTATATTTATCATAAATATAAAGTGATAAAATATGCAAAATGTATTATCTATAATTTAATAAATACATTTATAAAATATGTTTAACTTAATGCTAAATTATATTAGCATAAAAACATAATTATATTTATATAGAAATCTATTACTCTATAAAATACAAATATATTAACATATATAATTACATTCTATATTTATATCTTATATAAATATATACATTTATGTTAAATGTATATTCATTTTATTTACATATGGAAAGTAAATGGTGTACAAATGTACATTTATATGAATTTATATAAATATGTATACATGTACATAAATAGGTACATAAATTTATACAAATATATATTAGGTGATGATATAAACATATCAATGCATGATATTAATATATGTTAGCATGTTATTTTATATATTAAGATACCTCTATTATAGTGGGTGATGTGTTAATATCATGTGTGTTATCACCCAACATATAAACACACCGGTCACCTGTTCTAGTGCAGACTCTATAAGTCTGGTCTGCATATGCAGAGAATCAGCCTGTGACCTGACATCAGGAGCCCCTGACCTGCCGATGCCATCCATCTCAGGGGCAGGCGCAGCCCAGCATCACCCTGCAGACCAGGCGATGCTCAGGGGACTCCCAAGCATGCGCTTTCCCCACCCCGAGGCCCCAGTCTCCTCCAGCAGGGCCTTGCAGCAGGGCACAGGGCACAGGGCACAGAAGTCCTGCGGGCCACCGGCTCCTCAGGTCAGAGGGACCCCCCTGTGTGCATGGGGCCTCTCTGTGGGGAGGGGAGCACACCCTTCGAAGCCCCCCGTGCTTCTGCTTTATCCAATCCCCTCACCAAACTGGGAGGGAGAGCGAAGGGAACCTCTGTGGATGGGAGCCTATGCCTGCACCCGCAGGAGGGATAGGCAGGCTTCACGCAGTGCGTGCTGGACTCACCTCCCAAGAGCCGGTGCTCAGGAGTTTTGTGAGGTGGCCGTCAAATACAGCTGTCACTCAACACACAGTCATGTGGACTCATGGTAAAAGTCATCTACAAGCTGCGTGCTGAGAACTTGACACCCAGCATGGCCGCAGTGTGCTGCTGCAGCATCCAGTAGTCAATGGCATTTGCGCCTGTTGTCGCTGCGTGGCGGGAACATGAAGTCATGGAGCGCTGGCTGCTGAGGTCAGGCCGGGCCAACAGCAGCAATGGCCAAAGCTGCAGATGCCACAGGGCAAGGCTCCCTCCCACCCCCACCCCAGAGCACTTCAGACTCCAGGCAGCCAGGCTCTGTCCCAGCCCTGTCCTTAAACCTCAGATGCGTTTCAGGCCGTCCTCGTCTGGTCCAACTGGAGAGCCAGTGGGCTCCATCACCATCAAGGCCCATGAGGAGCCTCCTCTCCCTGCCGCCCCTGACCTATCTCTTGCTGATACCAACTTTTCACCTCTCTTTGTCCTGCTCACAGACAAGCCACTTTCCTTTCCCTGGTGCTGCTAGTGACCCGGGGGCACCAGGCAGCTCCCTCAGGGAAACTTACTCTGACCTACATTCCCTCTGCTACCTGTCCACCGGTGCCCAGGCTGGATTAGACCAGGGTCCCCGGAAAACTGCTTTGACACTCAGGTTAATAGTGTCTCGGAAGAAAACACATGTCGTTCTCTGATTTGTGTGTTGGGGGCCATTTTCCATGTTGCTGGAACTCTGGGCAGCCTCTTACATGGGAACTGCCAGCCTCTTGGAAACAATGAGAAAATGGCTCTGAGCTTGTTTTCTCCTTTTGTCCCTCTCCACCCTGCAGGAGAGATTGGGAGAGGCACCCTTGGGCTCAGAGTCCTGGGATGGGCCCACTGGCTTCTGACCCTGTCTCCCGGGATGATGCCCAGGCATGGCCTGCCTTCCAGGGTCCCTGCTCCTTTCTCAATGATGCCCCATCTCAGGACCCAGGGAAGGCCAGCACTGGCTGGATGGGTCCCTAGGGCACTTTCCATGGTTCCCCCAGGTGGAGACTGGACCCCTCTGACCTCTGAACTCAGCCTGGTCTCCAACCCACCTCTGCAGGCAAAATCCATTCAATTCCAGGCTATGCTTCTCCATTGCTCCAGAGTTTGACGTTGGTGTGGGGGCGGGGCAGTAACCTTTGGGTCGATGCATTCCTGTCCTGCACACACCCACACACACTCACGGGATATCCATCGTGCCCTATGTAAGTTGCTCTGTTTAGATTGCTGTCATTGTTGCTGATTCCTCAAAGAGCAAACAAACATTTCTACAATAGACAAAAAATATCAGTGCCTGGGAAGTGAAGACCACCTGATTCATTTAGATTCTTAGGTCACAGACACTTAACAGAGTTCGCCACACACCTGGCATTGTTCTCAGTACTTTGCAAATAGGAATTCGTGTGATCCTCCACACATCCCTCACGTGGTGGGTACGATCATTAGCCCCATTTTGCAGATGAGGACGCTGAGGTACAGACTGGTGGCCAGGGTCTCGAATCCCAACTCTGTCTGGCTCTGGGGTTCAATTCAAACTGAGCCCCAAAGCCAGGGGCCGGATACCCCAAGGCTCTGCCACACACAGAATGTTCCTACGAGAAAAGACTAAAACCACATCTGCCCACACTCCCCTACAGTGACTTCCCAAGGGCCTCTGCGGGCCAGCGTGGAGGGAAGTGGGACTCTTCCCCTGGGGATCTCATCCGCACTCCCACCCAGGATGCTTGCTTGTCCTCAGAGAGGGGAGTGCTCCCCTTCCTGGGGTGAAATAGAAGGAGGAAGGAGCAGCTTCCACCACTTCTCGCAGGCCGCCGACCCAGACGTGGGTCAGAGCCTTCTGTGAAGCTCCACAGGCACAGAATGCTCCTTTAAAAGTTGTAGATAAATTATATTTCTGTAAAGGGAGTCTCTATTTTAAGGACATTATAATTTAAGGGAGCCACAGTACCAATTAATTCAGTAACCTATTTGTTTTAGTAACTTACGACGCAAGATTTCCACCGACGCCTCAGCCTCGCCCACAGGGGACCAGTCCTGGCTCAACTCTAAACCTGGGAGGGCTCGTGGGGCAAGAGGAAGAAGTCCTGCGGTGGCAGGTGGCATTTGCAGCTTCCTCTTCCCCGTTCTCGAGATGACAGCCTAGGAAGGCCTCCGGGGCCCACGGCCTGCATTTTCTCTGGCGAAGGTGGACGTCATTTTGCATAACCAAGCCCTTTGGGTCTCCTTGCCCATAACTTTCTCCTCCCAGCTCTGCCTGCTGCCAAGAACTCCACTTGCTCTGCCTTCTCAATAGAAGACTCAGTAACATCCCTCAGAAATTATAATTTGTTCCATTTTTCACTAGGTACCACTTTCTAGCCACACCCAAACACCAAACCGAGGTGCTTTCTCCTGTGTGCCTCTGCGCCGGGATTCGCATCTGCTCTGCTGAATGCAGAGGCGGGCGCCTGAGATGTCTGGCTCTCCTGGGCTCCCAGGCCCTCTGGGGCGCTCGGGCTGCGGGAAATAAAGGACCGGAGCTTCCTCTGGAGAAGAGACAAAGTCGTGCTATTTCTATTTTTACAAAACCTATAACTTTTATGGAGTTTGAGAACAATACTTTTTCAGTTCTTTCTTCACTGTGTATATATAGCATTGAATCATCTGGGGGAGAACAAGGAGCATTTGGTTGTTTTCTGTATTTGAAAAATCTGAAATAGGGAAACCCCCAGGCAAGCGCAGAGAGCCTGGGGTTGTGCAGAGGGCCCAGGAGTCGCCATGAAGGTGTCGTCCCCCTGGCAAGCCCTCTGGGTGCAGGGGACAGTGGGTGCTGTATCCCTGCCGACCAGCAAGTGGGCCTCCCAGTGCGCCACCTGTGTGGCCAAGGGCAGTAGGACCCGCCCCAGCCCTGGTGCTGGTCTTGGCTTCTGCAGCTTTGGGTTCGTGATTCGCCAGGCCAGAGGCTGGCTGTCCAGGTGTCAGCCCCCGTCTGCCGGGAGGTTGTCGTGCACAGGATGTCACTCATCTTTCCAGGGCGCGGAGGTGTGCCGGGAGGTCCGGGGCCTCAGGGAATTTCCCTGCGTTTCTTCCTATGATTCCAGAACACTCTCCAAGTGTACATACTGCTGATGTGTTTACGAAGAGCTTCAGGACTTTTAAGAACGTACATGGAGTTGTTTCACGGAATCCTGAGCGGTAGCGTTTTACATCCAGTTCGTTGGACCTTGCTTTGGGCACTGACAGTGTCACACTGGACCTTTGCAGACACAAAAGAGAACTATGGAGCGTCTCCCCACCCCCCACCCTCAGTGACAGCATTGCTGGGGACAAAGGACGTATGCACGTGGAGTAGTTGGGTAGCACCCTAAAAGCGCATGGGACTGAGAAGTACCTGCGGTAATGCTGGGGCAGCTCAAAGGACTGGCGGGTCAGAAGGTGACTCTGCTGGACCCAGAAACAGGGTTTTGCAGTGACCACACTGGCCTTTAGTCTGTGGCCTGGACAACTGAGGCTGCTTTATTGAGATGGTCCTGATGCCCTGGTGGAGGGAACTCACCTTTCTAACCTGTAGTGAGACACACAGGTGGGGGTGGCAGAGGGAGGAACATCAATCACCAGCTCTCATCAGGCCTAGCAAACTCATTGCAAGGTTTAGGTGGATGAAAGTCAGCAGCCTACCAGGTGTGCCTAATGATCCCACAGGAAGGAGGAAGTAATGGGGCATCTGTTGAGTACCAACTGTATTCCAAGCCCTGGACTAGAGGAGTGTGCTCCTTCCATCACTCCCGTTATCCTCACAAGGATGCTTTGGCGTAGGTACTGTCCCATTTTAGAGAAGGCAAAACCGAGGCGAACAGATCGCCCAAGGTCAAGGGCTTTTTAATAACAGAGTGGAGAGAAAAGCCTCAGTCTTTATGACTCCAACACACAAGCTGTTTGTTTCATCCACACTGTGTAGCCCAAAGGCAGTTACAGAAATCAGGAGTCGTTACGTGCCTATGACTTTAATGGTGCTGTGAGTTTTGTTTGATTACAAGAGTGAGCTCCAGGCAGGGTTGTTCAGGCTTTAGAACTGCTCCTGCAGCCTGGTCACTGAATTGCAGCTATGGAGACTAGCAGTATTGCAGTGGGACAGGGAGCGGGGCCCTGGGCATGCTGGGCACCATTGCTGTTTTGCGATGTGCCTAGGACAGGCCTTGGGTAGTGTTAAGTACATTTCCATCGCTCTCCATCCACAATGCACACGGCGTTGTCTGCCGAACATCCCTGCGCTCCAGTGTAGGGTGTGACCAGCAGGGGAGGTGGCCTGCTGGAGCCAGGCTCGTTGCAGGTTCTTGTAAACAGCTCCTCTCTTAAGAGCACTGGTCTGGTGAGTTAGCGGTTTGGAGCCTGGAAATGTTTTCTTTTAAAATCAGGTTACATGTGGCAATTAGGTGTTTGGGCTGGCCCCTATCACAGGCCGACTGCAGAAGAAACTGAAGAGCCAGGTCCTGGGATGATGGAACCGTGTGCCGGGGCATAAAGGGCAGTGCTCTCTCTCCTGAACACAGATTGTAAAACAGGTAGCAGGTGGCTCTGCCTTCTTCTCCTGCTCTTCTCCCCCCGGCTGTGCCCCCTCCCGAAGGCAGCCTTCCCAGGCCTCCCAAAGGAAGCCACCTCCCAGAATGTTCTACTGCCTCCCCCATGCCCAGCGAAGAGATTTTGTAGCTGAAATAAAGGGGCGGGTTGGGGCAAGCCTGAGTGTACACAGGGACACTTTCTCACTCAAAGGAGTCCCTTTGAAACGTGCACATGCCTTCCAGTAATGAAGTCCTCATGGCAAAGGGAAGCACATCTCACAGCGGTTTTGCATTTAATCTTGGTTCTGTGACTAAGGAGCCCTGTGAGTCTGCATAAGTCACTCCAGCTTCCAGGCCTCGGGCCTCACCTGCGGTGGGAAGGGGACCTCCCCACAGTGACCTTTTCCGAAGAATGTCTAAGACATCACTTCTCGAAATGCTTATGTCAGATAGCTTGGTGCTGCCCACAAAGCTCCCTCCAGAAGAGTCACAGGCCCATTGAAGGCTCTGAGAAGGTCTGCAGTAATGAACTTCCTATTCTTGTTTAGCTCTGTTCCTCAAACCCTCCAATTTTTTAAGTAACGCTTATTATTAATACTTTTTGACACACACATACCTTTTGGGATGTGCTGAGCAGGTAACATGTCAGGAGGGTCTTCTCATCTGGAAATTATCAAACATCCTTAGACAGGTGGGGAGGAACACCTTCCTTCTAAAAGTGATTGATTTTAAAAGTGCCCACAACTTCTTTGGTTCCAAGAATGGATAATACAAGGAATTAGACAAAGCTGAGTGAAACTGAGAAACATCAAGAGTGCCCATGTCCTTGGGAACCCACTTGCCACCCGTGGGAGAGACCAGCAGAGGAGGCTCTCAGGTCGTTGCAGCTGTAGCGACAAGACTGGCCTCGCCACGGAGCCTCCCACGGTGACTCCCTCCCGTATTGTTTCCCTGAAGGGAAAATCCACTGATGCCCACGTGCCCCAGCCCCTGGGAGCCCATCAGCCAGCTGTTTCAGAGCCCCCCAGCACCTGACATGGCTCACTGTTCAGAATAAAGCAGGTGGCCCCCACATGAGGTCACTCAGGGGTCAAGTTCAGGTTGAGGGTCCTGATAGAGGTTTGGTGTTTGAGATCGGTGCTCTGCTCCCGCAGAAGTCAGGGAGGAGGTGGATGTTGGAAGATCTGGAGGATTTTGAGTGTGTCTCCTGCATGTTAAAACCCCGCCACAGGGTGCGGACCGGAACTTGGGAAGCTGGCGTGCTTGTCATTGTCGCCTGACCTGCTCAGTCCCCTCCCCCGGGTGCCAGCAGTGAAACACTGGGACTAGTGGCTGCCACAGTGAACACATCTGAATGTCATCTTTGGGTGCATTTCTAATCATTTCCTTAGGACAAATTTCTGGAAATAGAGATGTCGGTCCAGAGGCTGCAGGCGTTTTTCAGAGTTTCGATGCTGACACGTTGCCCTCTGAAGAGAGGGCACCAATGTGCATTCCAGCCCACAGGGCGTGGAGGCGACTGTCCCTTTGCCCTTCAACCATCACTGGACACTGGCTGTACTTTGTTTTATTCTTTTCGGATTATAACCCACCTTCCATTTGGGGGCGAGGCTGTTTCATAATCTCTCACCTCTTGTTTGAGCTTCTCAGAGAAGTTCTCTGATTGGGGCAGCCGTCCCTTCCTGTTGGTGGACCTGCGAATGGGGGTGTAATGAACTGACAGTGGTGTGTTAGTCTTATCTAGCCAAGGCTGTATAACATGTGAGTGCAAACTCTGTCCGGGCTCCCTGTTCTGCAAAGCAAATGCGAAAATGAGCTACGCCCGTAGGCCTCCAGCACAGTCCTATTTATGAGCAGGCACAGGTGGATGGACAGAAGGGAGGCCGTCTTTAATGAAGATAATTGTTGTCAATGTATATATTACTGCTGGGATAATATATTTGCAAACAGGCTACACTGTGGACTTTTGCATTGTGCAGTCATGGTGAGAACTATTATTTATCTCAGGCATCAGCAAATAACAGCCAATGGACCCAATCTGGTTCTCCACCTGATTTTGTAAATAAAGTTTTATTGAAACAGATTGCCTACGGTTGCTTCCTTGCAACAATAGCAGAGTTGAGTGGTTTTGATAGAGACCTCACCCACAAAGCCTGAAATGCTTACGGTCCGACACTTCGTTAAGGAAGCACACTGCCCCTGGTTTATGTCCGACTTTGGGATGAACCGGGGGTTTTTACCAGAACGACCTCCTTTCTTCCTCTGCCCTGGGAGAGGCGTCAGGCGTCCCGCTCATCTCAGCATACAGATGTGCATACAGATGTGTATATAAGCCTCTTCGAGGCTAGAGTACTGCCCAAGGTCATGCTTAGTTTCCGCGAGGAAGAGCCAAAGTGTGAATTTAGATCTTTAGACCTGAAATCTGGGGTTTTATAATTTCTAGATACAAATATATGGCTACTATCCTTTGTCCCTTCTTTAGCCTCTTACCACCTAGTGCCTGTTATTTTCTTCCCAAACCCTCCGTTTGGCGAGTCAGGCAGTGTGACGGTGGTGAGCCTGTCCGCGCTCTCCCTGGCCTACAGCTTGTAGGGAGACAGAGAACACGTGCATTACCACTTCTTACTAATTTAGTCCTCGGTGTATTGCGAGCGTTGGCTCCACTGAAGGCAGATGTCATCTAAGTTACTCTTTCTGCAGTGGTTCAGAAACCTGAATCATCTTCAGAAATGCCTGAGAGTCCTCATTTGAAAATCTGTTAGTTTATCATGGCCCAGAATTACAGGTGTGGGACATGGTTCTGAATCCCTATAGACCTGCATCATCCCTTAAAAACCACTTTTAAAAAGTCCCCACTGTAATTTTATTAATATTCCACTTGGTTTTCTTTCATGATTACAGAGGAGGAAACATAACGTGGCTACTTGAGCTTTTGGAATGCTTGTACGCCAATAAACAGGAACGTACTGGAAATTTCATCATTAACACCAAAGCCTGACTCCTGGGGAAAAGCAGAGACCTGTGCACAAGTAACAGATGAGCGTACCAACCAGTGCTCCTAAACCTCTCTAGTGAACTTGAACCTTGCGTTAGACACGGGGGATTAAGCGAACGATCATATTTACTTTAGTAAAAACTATTAAAAAAAAACCCTAATTCAGAGTTTGTTTCTGACCTTCATCCCAGAGCTCCTGCCAGAAGGCATCCGATCACCGGCTCTTGAGGTCAGAGAAAAACACCCAGAAGACAAAGCCCTGGCTGGAATGACTCATGTTACCAGCCAGCTGCTTTCCAGAATCCGTTAAGCTTTAGGGTCCAGATCTCCTTTTGTGGCTTTTTACAGACTTGATTTGAACAGAGAAATTACAACCACCCTACCCACATAAAAGCCTAGGAAAGAAGCTAGCTGGGGTAGAGAGAGTGCCCGAAGTTTTACTCCACTTTCAGACAAAATGGCAAGGGTGTCGGCAAGCTTTCTCTTTCGTTTCATGGTAACAAATGCTCCTGGGCTTCCATGAACTTCTGAAATGATGAAATTTGCACGCAGTAGATTCCATTTGACAGGAGTGGAGACTTTTTCCCCAGGCTTGCTAGGCCTCTAAAACCTCATCTGGCACTTTTGGTGAACGGGGGTTGATTACCTACCTTTCTCTGTTTCTCTAGGCCAATGCCAAATTGTTTGGGGTTCTTCTTTTCCATCTCAACCCACTGCAGGATCTTATCCCAATACATGATCCATCTTATTCTTTGCCAGTGAGAATCAGCGTCTCGTCCAGATGCTGATTTTATCCCAGGTGACGACTCCTGAATCAGTAGTGGCTGTCTCAGTGTCTGGGAGCTGGGAAGGGGAAGGATTATTAGCAGGAAAGTTGCCAGGGTCAGCTGGTTACTTGTGGTATCATGGCCAGGGCGAGGGGGAAGGCCTGAGAAAGTGAAGCGTTTCAGCCATCCCTGAACAGCAGTGGCCCGAGACCATTTCTTCACACAGGACTCTGAGTGTATGTTTGCGTTCTACTCTGGGGGTGTGGCTGGCCATCTTTCACATTCATCCACTCACTGACTCACTTAAGCAACACTGGTTGAGCATCACTCTCTATGAAAAGGCTTCCAGAGGCTGGGAACAGAAAGAAACCCAAGATACAATCAGATAGGCAATCTCCTAAACAAAGGCTGTGCCTTTATGTGACACGCAGAGTTGGAATGTACTCAGTAATTGAATTGTTAGTGCTTTGGGGCTCTGCTTATTTAAACATTAAGATGGAAAAGATGCTAAAAAGATGATTAATGAACAGATTACATTTCCAACAGTGGTTATCAGTGTCTCCAAATCTGTGGTATTGGGTATTGTTTAAAAAAATTATTTTCCTAAAGTTTATGGGGCAAAGGCCTTGTTATTGGTCTAAATGTAGGAGAAAGGGACTTGAAACTGGAACCCACAATCCGGCTTTCATACACCCTGAAGCCAGAGATGGGACAGACTCCAGCATCACGTGACCAATCTTCAAGCTGTGGCAGCCTGAAGTGTCAGCCCAGCAGAGACT
The DNA here is from genome assembly GCF_022682495.2 of Desmodus rotundus. NCBI lineage: Eukaryota > Metazoa > Chordata > Mammalia > Chiroptera > Phyllostomidae > Desmodus > Desmodus rotundus. The sequence continues at coordinate 3,462,459 of NC_071388.1, read as the reverse complement.
TCCCTCCTGAATACATTTTTCAGATTTTATTTATTTATTTTTAGAGAGGAGAAGGGAGGGAGAAAGACAAGGAGAGAAACATCAGTGTGTGGTTGCCTCTCGTGTGCGCCCTACTGGGGACCTGGCCCACCACCCAGGCATGTGCCCTAGACCGGGAATCAAACTGGCGACCCTTTGGTTCGCGGGCTGGCACTCAATCCACTGAGCCATAGCAGCCAGGGTGCCCACCCAGAATATTTCTACAAGGGTGTGGTTGGTCTAACACCACAGCATAAACTAATAGGACTTGACGTCTGGAAGAGACTCGTGCTCTCACGCTCCCATACAGCACACGAGGGACCTGATGCACAGGAACGGGAAGCTAGTTGGCCAAGACCCCCATTTAGTTAGTGTCAACATTTTAGCCCAACTGGAAAATAAGAACCTGGAAAGGGTCATCCTTGAAGCATTTAACTTCCCCCCCCTTTTTTTTTTAACTCAATAAGCTCCATTCCACCTAAATCCGAAGTGTCGCATGCCCCTGTTGCTGATGCAGACCGAGACAGCCATGGGCAGAGAGCCCCGGCCACGCTGTGCTGGGAGCGGGAGCTTGTCCACTGCTCTCCAGCTGTCCTGGCCCAGGGGGGCACTTGGGCCACCTTGGTCTCCCTGACTTTCCCATGGTGCTCGTTCAGGAGTCTGGCGTGCTCGTGTAATTGTCCTGCATCCCTGAAATAGAATGAAGGGTGATTAACACTGAAATCGCATTGACCAGAGTGTCATTTTCTTTGAGGACCCAGACCAAACCTCTCAGTCTTGCAGCTCAGGGTCATTGTGGTGGACAACAGGAGGTTGGTTTGTGCAAAGAAAGTGCTTCCTCCCTGTGGCTGGCCCACTAGACGGCAGGGAAGACGCCGAGTGGGATTTGTTCACGTCTTCGAATCACTCAGCATTTCCAAGAGAAACGTACTGTCACCTCAACTTTCTGCAACGACTTGTGAGATTTCCCGCCTGAAATGCACCGGGGAATAAAGTGCACCGTCCCCCCGGAGGCGCTGGCACAGGATTAAAAGATGCGGCAGGGTTTCCTTCTGACAGATCAGATTTCCCTTTGACATGGCTCTAAATTCTTCAGGGCCCACAGGGAGACCCCAGATAATTGCCTGTAATTCAACCCACACACGACCGGCTCCCCTGAAAGCCAGGCATCGGCCTCTCCATTGTAGGCAGGGACCCTGAGCTTTTGTTCCTTCTTTTTCTTTTTTCCTTTATTTTTTCCCCCTTTGGAATGGTAGCTCTTTTCACACGAGGTCCTGTTTGACATCATAATGTAGGTGTGATTTCACCCTTCTCCAGAAGCCTTCCTCACTCACGGCCTATGAGGATGCTTCTGCAGTCAGCGTGGCTGGAGTCACTGAGCGTACCTCTCGGTCGGTGCCTGTTGTATCTGTAACGAGGAAAAGAGGAGGATGTGGTGGAGGTTCGAAGCACGCCCTGCACCCCCTGCTACTGACATCTGCTCTTGATGTTAAATATTCCTGAAATGCACACTCGGCAAATATTTTGACATACACAGTCCGAAAGTTTACCTAGAAGGATGTGCGTGACCTAATTGTATTCTGTTTTTGAACGCTACCTTTCTCTGGCCCCTCGTTATCCATCCTCAAGGAACTCTGCCAGCACAGAGCTGAGGCAGTGACCCCCCAAAACTGGACGAGCTCACATCTGACCTTGACTCGACTCACCCTCCTGGACTGAGCGCCTTTCAAACGATTGTCGCAAATTGGGGTCAGTTGTCGTTGGGGAAGGGAGAGTAGGGTCAGAAGATGACTAAATAACCTAGATTGTAGAGACGTCTGCCTCTCGGTGGGCCGGGATTGCTCATGTGCATGACTCTAAGACAGAACCGATGTAAGTGTGTCCATCACGGCGCCGTGAAGAAGATGCCCCTGGATGTGGGAGCGCAGATCGATCGTGGCCAGTGGGGGAGGAGGTTGGTTGAGAAGCATCTAGGGAACACAGACTTTAACTGCACCCTTGACTTACACAGGCCTCTCCAAAGCAGGCGAGGCGGTGAGGATGGGTCCTCGTGGGCAGCAGGAAGTAACACCGATTATAGATGTGAGGTGAAAGGGCACCGGGCATGTGGGTGTAAAACAGCACAGTCTGGTGGAGGGGGTTGAGGCGGGGGTGAACACGCAGGGAATTAAGCTGGAGCTGTAGAGAGGAGCTGGATTCCAGAAGGCTCGGGAAGCTGGGTGAAGACCTCGGACGGGAGAACGTTTTCTAAGCTGGGACAAGCAATGGTCTGGGCTGTGGACAGACCTCACCGATGTTGCTTGGACAGCGTCTGGAGTGCGGTGCAGAGAGAGGCAAGGGGGCGCGTGGGAATGTCAGTACAGTAAGTACGAAAGGAGGAAACGGCCTGAACAACGTGGTGGCATCAGCAACGGCTCAGAGGTGGGACAGAGAGGTGACCCAGGAGGCTGGCCGTTGATTGACTCTCTGGAGGGAAGGAGTGAGGGCCAGGGATAGGTGACACCCATCCTTCTTCGGGCTCCTAGTTCCTACCCGGAAAGAGGGGTGTCAGTAATGACAGTGTCACTCACATGTACTGAACACGTATGTGCCAGCACTGAGCTGGGCACACCCTGCATGACACCCATGCCGTTGGCATCACCATTGTCCTCGTGAGGTTCACACTGGTTACCTAGCCTGCCAAGGTCACCCAGAGGAACAGGGACTCAAATCTGAGTCTGGCCCTCTGGTTCCCGGGCTCTCCGAGCCTGGGCCCCATGGATAATGCCCCGTTTGCTAGAGGGGGCAGTGTGCCGAATGCTTTGGAGGGGTGGGAGAGAGAGTAGGCAGTGTGGCTTCATTGTGCTAACCGGCTGTAACACCCTTCTGTCGTGTACTTTCTGAGAAGAACCTTCAGTTCCATGTGTCTCCTGGAGGCTTCTGGGGAGGCAACCATGGTCCATAAAAACATCAAGGAAATTTCACTTTTAAAACTCCCACCTTCGGAGTGTGCGCATTTTCATCTCCTTTGGCATATCCCACTCTCAAACACAAGGCGCTAACACCCTGTGGCTCCACGACATGGAAGGAACACGCAGCAATAACAGTGAGACCTCTTGTGGGTCTCGTCTCAGAGGACGATGCGAGGCCGGGGTCGGCCTGCCACGGGTGACGTGAGAAATGCCCATGCTGTCGGACAGCCTGGGGAGACTCTTCCCAGCTGAGAAGATGCCGATCCAGTAAAATCCAATCCCAGACATTCCAGTGGGGGTGGGAGTGGGGTGGTGGACTGGCCACCACACACTCTGGTTGAACAGGGAATAACTCTCTACTTGTGAAGGCCAAGTGTTGACCCTGCCGATGCAGCAGAGAACTCCCATAACAGGGTCACCCCACACTCCAGGGGTTGGCCTGAAATCTGAAGGAAGCTCAAATGGTATGACATGAGTAGGAGGCCCCAGCCGCAGCCGGGTGCACGCTCCTGGCTCCTCCCCCCATGCAGCATCTCCAACAGGGAGACGTGCCCGGCTGGCAAGTGCCAACAGCATGCTTCAGGGTCCAGATGAATGGACGCTGAGCAGCACGAAGGAAGCTCAGGGACAGCTGGAATATTAGTGTCCTTCATGGGGATGACAGTCAGGGGCCCGGGTCAAAGCTGGGGTGAGGGAGCCCATCTGATAAGCAGTACAACATGTTCGGGAAGCTGATAGTTTCCAGGCTCCAAAAAGAGAATATATAATGTAGAGTTTCCCACTAGAGATGAATTAAATAATTGGTGGGGTCAAGCAGGGAGGCTTTCGTTTCATTTGACTCCAGTTTGATTCCAGCCTGGAATCAGATGTGGTGCTTTGGACGGCAGAAGAGACTGTTCCCTGGGAGACAGAGCGAGTCGCACGGAATCCCAGGGCTGTTCGTAGGACTGCAGCCAGTCTGGGCGTCTTCAAAAAGGAAAACGCACTCTCACTCTCGCTCTCTCTCTTTCTCTCTCCCCACTCAATCCTACCCTGAAAAAGGACGTGACTTCTACCTCTGTATAGATCAATAAACTCCACCAGTGACTTTCAACAACTGGGCAGGGACATGGGTTTAGAGGTTTAGGCACAGATTGGGAAAAGCAGGCATGAGATCACTTAGGCACAGATATTGGAACCTAAAATAGGAATGTTCCAATCCCATCATAGAAAGGGGCAGATCAGAGCCCCTCCATGATGGGGAAGTGATGGGAATTTGAAATATGGGCATCACGTCCAAGGTATGCGTGGGTTTTGGTCCAGGGCAGAGTCCAAGCTGGACCTGAGGTCACAAGACAGTGACCTCCCTGAGAGGCAGGCAAAAAGAAGGGTCTGAACTTCTGGGTGCTTCCTTCTGAGGCTGCAAAAAGAGTATTTCCGTTATCCCCGGTCAGGGTCCCGTCACACGAGGAAATCTGCCAGGCGCGTGCAGGATGAGGTGGAATCTGGGAGGGTCCCATTTCAAATGATCCCTGGTCCGTTCCGGAGAGTTAAACGATTACTTCTACCATGGAGAGGGCGATTTAAAAAAGCAGAGTCAGAATTCCTGGGATGTAGCCTGAGCTTCACTGACCGTACTCGTGACACACCCACAGCCGCACCCTGAAACGGCCCTGCTGTTCTCCAGGGGAGCACAGACTGCTCTCGGGGTCCTCTGAGACCCTCCGTGACACGGAGACCTGCAGCTCCGATGCTGTGACGGGAGAGCCGTTGAGATCTTTGTTATTCCACGAGCGAGGATGTCCCAGTTTGAGCTGCCCTTGTTTGGTACCGTAACATTCTGATGCAACCGAAGACGGGGTGGCATCGCCTCATGGGTGGCTGGTATCAAGTCAGTCCCTTGGCCGAGTTTAGACTCATTGCCAAGGGTTGTCAGACCGGCATGGACAGCCACAAGCCTGTATGTCCAAGTTCCCCTTCTTTGTCCCATGTCCTGAAGGCCACCACCTTAGCGTGTCTCATACGTTTATTTTTCTCAGCAGCGAACGCCAGTGAGAAAGGTTCTCTACTTTAAAGATATCTTATGTGGGCTGGATTAGTGAGTGTATGCGGATCGTTTTGAGAAAATGTTGACTAAATCAACACAGATGGAGTTGGAAGGTACGCACCTGGGCTCTACCAAAAGCATTGATTTGAAAAATAATCCTAAAACATGTTTGTTTTACTTTCATTGATTGGACTTCGTGGGTGTTTTTAAAGATACAGTTCCATTGGATGGGGTGAAAGTGCTCATTTGAGGTGCATCAGCCTCAGCCTCGGGGTAGGAAGTGTCACATCTGAGCTCAGGGAGGCAGCAGGTGCCATGTCCTCAGGGCAGTAGGTGTCCCGGAGACTGGAAATGCAGAATAGAGCCAGAAGAGGGGCCAGCATGAAGTCTGGACCCTTAAGATGAAGCTGTGGCTTTGTGCCATTCCTCTGGAGACTCCCTGGATTCACAAGGTCGGTGATGTAATTCAGGAGAATGCTCCCAAGGTCTATGTAGAATAAGACATGGATGAGTCACCTCTTTTAACAGACAGCTTTTCTCCTTCTTGTTCACTCATCATCATCAAAGTGAAAATCTTAAGTGGAGTATGTGAAACTGTAAGTTGGTTTGGCGTGTAGTTGTGTCTACGTGGAGTAAGTTTCCCACTTGTGGGAGTCTCCCGTTACCGCTAGCCCCGTTATTTTCCTGCCAGCTGTCTGCTGGCTCCCGTGGTATCGAGACTTGCTCTTAACCCAGCCAAAGTCAAGCTCTTGGCAGCCGCCTATAGTCATAACGGCATCTCCACTCAGTCCGGTCCTTTGCCATTGAAGATTAAGATGGATTAAGATACCCTGATGACTTTTTCAGACTGGGAAGTGATTTTGCATGTATTGAGATTCGAGGAGCAGGACATTGGAAAGAGTGTTGGTGATTTGAAAATAGCCCAAAGTGCACACGTGAGTTTCAGAAAGGAGGAAATAGCTGGACTCACCACTTCTCTGGGTGTAGAAACGAGGCTGCATTGTTCTTGCCCCGACATGCCTCACCATAATACTAAGCTCTGCTAAGGAAAGCATGAGGCAAGAATCTTACTAGCAGCCACTTGTCAGTGTTGTTTCATCACAAAACCAATAGATGTAAATGTATTTATTTTTTGTGTATGTCTTACATCATTCTTGCACTCAATAAATATCTGTCGTGAGTGCCTACCACGTGTCTGCCATGTTCTTGATGCTTAAAATATAGCAGTGAACAGACAAAATCCCTGACCACATAAAATTTATATTCAAAAGTGGAAGTCAAAAAATAAGTGAGTAGAATACACAGGGTGAGCAGATGCTGTGAAGAGCAATGGAGGAAAATAAGACAAATAAGAGGCGATTGGGAGTGAAATGGCGGGGAGGGAGGGCCGCAGTGAAAAGGTGACAGGTGACATGTGACTGAGCTGGTGACGTCCTGACCCAAAGGAGGTGAGTCAGGGAACCACGTGAATATCTGGTACAAGGGCATGCGAGGCCCGAGAAAGAGCAGGTGCAAAGGCAAATCAGGGTTTTAGGCTGGGTTTTTCTATTTCGGTAAAAACACCCCTGGGAATTTAGCAGGGACTGCAGTGCGTCTGCAGTTTGCTTAGGTTAGCGTCATCACCCGAGCAATCCTAGGTCTCCTAGCCCATGAACGTGGACTGTCTTTCCATTTATCTAGGTCTCCTTCAATTTTCTTGAGTAATATTTTGTACTTTTTAGTGACCAAGTCTCAGTCCCCTTGCTTAAATTTATCTCTAAGTATTTTGCATGCTATTGTAAATGCAATTGATTTTTAAATATCCCATTTAAAGTGTTCGATGCAAATGTATAGAGCTACAAATGATGTTTGCGTGTTGATTTAATATCTGTACTTTGCTAAATCCAGTTACTAGATTCCACAGTTTTGTGGATTCGTTAGGGTTTTCCACATGTAAGTTCATGTCATCTATGAATGGAGGTAAGTTTACACCTTCCCTTCCAGTGTAGATGTCTTTTATTTCCTTTTCTTGCCTAACGTTTCTGAGTAGAACCCCCAGCGCCGTGCTACACTGGGCCAGGACCGAGCTCCCTTATCTTGTTCTGATCTCACAGGAAAAGCTCTCAGTGTCTGGCCGCCGAGCAGGCCAGCAGCTGTGTGCTTCATACGTGGCCTTCGTCATGGGGAAGTAGCTCCCTTCCATTCGGGTCTATGGGGTGTTTGTCTGGGGTGATGGAAGCGTTTGGAGTATAGATGGAGGTGACAGTCACACAAACCCATTGTCAATGTAATTCAGGCCACTGAATCGTATACTTCAAAATGGTTGAAATGGGAAACCTGATGTTATAAATATTTTACCACAGCTCAAAAAAATTAATAATGCAAGATACCAAAAACAATGTTGAATTTTATACTTTCAGGAGGTGAATTGTGTGGTATGTGAATCATATCTCAATTGAGCTGTTTATTAAAAAAAAAAAAAACCTAACTAAAAAAATCCAAATAGGAGACTATTGCAGACGGATACGAGGCATGAGGGCGACCTGCGGGGAGAATGGAGCGGCTGCGTTAAAGGCAGAGGCAGCACTCTCTGACAGCAGGTCGGAGGGAGGGGCGAGCGAAAGACCAGCAGCGTGGGGGAGTCGCGTTCTTTGGCATAAGCAAGCCGGAAACGGCCACGGCCACCGGGGAGGATGGGTTGTGAAAGCAATGCATCTGGGAGGAAAGGCCGAGGCTTTGCCCTTGGACACCTGAGGGCCGCCTTTGCTTTCTGCCATAATCTTTGTCCTTGGCTCATCTTAGCACTGGAAGGGACAGCTGAGCCACGGCCTGGCACTAAGGACCCCCTGTATACGCAAGGCAGCCAGTCGTTAAGAGTGACCCTCACCCCCAGCTCTGCCAGAGTAAGAACGCAAGCTGGGTTGTCATGTCAGAAGACAAAGACCTGGGAGACAGTTGACAGAGACAGACGACCTCTGAGTGCTGGGCGTAGTTGCTGCTGTGTACACGAGTGCAGAGCGCAAGACCATCCGCCCACGGGAACGGGAGTGAACCATCTTCCTGCCCTCACCGGGCCTGGCACACAGTAGGCGTCCGGTAAATGGCTGCTGGTTGGTTGCTCAACACCAGTTCCCAATGAAAACTGCAGGATTTTCTTCACCGTAGATGGGAAAAAATCAGCAGACTTGAGTTTCTGCTTTTGGAATCGCTTATGGCTCTAGCCCGAGGTAATGATCCCTCACGTATCCTTCAATCTAGCATTTTGACATGTTTCGAGATGTTTTGGTGTCTTGAGTGGCTGGTTCTAACCCTGGAAATCATTTGCTTTCATTTGGACTATAACTAAAGGATCACTTGTGTAGGAGCTAAATATTATCAGCAGGGCTCCAACATCTTTGGTGAGACACCTGTCTCATTCCACCCGATGGCGGTGAGGCTCATGCTGGGTAGAGCGAGCTCAGAAATGCCACTTTGCATTAGTCCCCGGGACTTTAAATCTTTCTGTTGGGTGATAGCAATGGTGAATTCTTTAGAAAGTTTAGTCTGATGAGATTGTCAGGTTCTTTAAGGAAAAAGACCAGGATCTGCTTGCTCTTAAGCTTCATGGGAGAGAAGATCGAGGGGAGGAGCAGGGACCAGAACCTCTACTCCATGTGCTTCCTGCGGGGAGAAGGCCTGACCACGTGCGGTCACAAAAGGCAGTGCTGAGACAGCCAGCCCCTTTCATCTCTGTCCCCACATGGTGAGCACTAGGTCGTGTGTGTGTGGTTTAATTCCACTCTCTCTTCCAGGGAGTTCGGAACACACATGTTCCTTTTAACTCCCACCAGACCCTGAGATCTGCGAGCCAGAAAGATCATTCTGGAAGGAGTTCGGAAAGGGTGGGGGGAAGCTGTTGAGCAATCGCAGGAGACTCAGGAAGCGCAGGTCTCCCCGGTCCACCCCTGAGCACTCACGCTCACACAGCAGAGCTCAAAGGCCTTGCTGTCGATGGTTTTGTTGCCATAAAACACAGATAGTAACACTTGCAAAACAGACACTAAATGGAATGCATGTTGTGATCTCGGGAGGAAAGGCAGCCCGTGAACATGTGCTGACAGTGTGTGATTCTGGGCAGGCCTGGAGCCACAGCCCCGTCGCCACCACAGTCGTCCTGGGGCCGCTGCCAGCAGCGGCCCCGGAATGGCAGCCTCTGAGCCCCGTCTCCAGGTCTAGATGGCATGAGATAAAGGGCCGCTCTGCCCAGCTGTGGGTGCCCTGCTCACCCACAGGCCTCCACTCAGGGCCCCCATGCTTGACCACCACTGGAAGTCACCAGTTCAGCCTCACAGGGGACCTCCTTACCACCACAGGCCTGTCTCGGGTCAAGTCCACGAGCCCTCCTGTCTGTGGGCAGGGCAGTCAAGGCCGGCTCCTGCCAGGGGGATGGTTTTGCTTTGTGACACGGATGTCTCGGGTGCACTTCACGGGTGGATGTTTAGTGGGAGCAGAGGGTGTGTGGTTCGCTTTGGCCTTGAGGAGAGGCTGACAAGACAAGATGAGCATTGGGCTCATGGGGATCGGGCTCCTTCTGCGAACTTGAGGTTCACAGTGCCCGGGGCCAAAGAAATGTCCTCTGAGGGGGCCAGAGGATGGAGGGGAGGGAGGGGCCTGATGCTGCCAGGAACTGCCACTGTTATCGCAGAGAGTCACACAGTGGCGTCTGGACACTGTGCGGTCCTCCTGAGGAAGCCACAGAGGACGGTCTCAGGGAAATGGGCTGGTCTCTGTGGCCCCCACTCAGGTCCCCTCTCCTAAGCCCCTTTCTTCTCCCATGCCCGCTCCCAGCCTGGCCTGCTTCCCTAAATATTTTCTAGAGAGGAAATCAGGGCGGCAAAGATATTAATTTGAAGGGACTTAACCCTTTCCGGCTGGACTCAAAGTTTAAGAGAGAAACAGAAAAGAGTGCAGCCCTCACCCCAGAGCATAAATCTCGAGTGACAGACGGTCAGATAGTGTCCCCAGGGCAGGGCGGGTGGGAAGGGGAGATAAGGGGGAGACCGGGCTGCTCCCGGGCAGGTGGCCGCGTGCTCAGTCCCAGTGTGAGGCTGGCCCTGGCCCTCCCCCGCCCTTCCAGGTGCATCCCAAATGCACAGAGAAGGCCCCCTGGAGCCCTCCCAGATGACGGGGGAGGGGAAGGGCAAACAATGGTCTCAGATTATAGAAACCATCCTGGAAAGCCTGGAGAGAAAGAACAGCGCCTGGCTGCTCCCCATCTGCCCTGAGCCCCAGAGCAAGAGGAAATTGATTTGAATATCAGCATAAAGAGTTCAAGACAGACAGAGGGAAGGCTCTCCTGACAGAAAAACATTCCTGCCTGTTGCATAAACCCTTCCCTTTGAAGGGCTCCAAAGCAGTCAGGGCTCCATCATCGATCGAAACAGCAAGACCCCTCCCCACGCTGAGACTACCTCACCGTCTAATTTTAGCAGCTCCTCTGGGCCAAGGGAGGGTCCCCCCTTCCCCTGGCTATCTGCTGTTCCGCACACCATCTCCTCCAGCTGCCTTTGATGTTGGCAGGGGGCTCCCTGGACTCAAGGCCAGAGAGGCTGCAGGAAGAGACACGCGCGCAGCCATCAGGCTGCCCTGTCTCACTCACTGCAGCAGTAAGAGGCCTGGTTTTGTTTTGGGGGTGTGTGTGTGCGTGTGCGTTTTAATTGTGAGGTTCCAGCACTTTGTTTGAAATGCATATGAGCCTCCAGGCTCAGGATTCAGACTCAGAAACTGTTGTTATATCAATTGCCCTCCGATTCCTCTCTTTCTTTGCAGAGGAGGATGTTTAAACCATGACTTTATTTTGACTAATTTAGAGACTTCGTTCATATTTTTAACCCACTGTAGATGAGTGCAGTTCAAGGCCACCGTGTGGCGACAGAAAGTGGCTGAGAGCCACGGAATGTTTCTCATTGTGGAAACGACAAGTTAGTCATTTTCTTCTCCAAAGTACGTTTCTTCAGTTTGGGGAAGGACATTTTTTTTAAAGGAATTATAGCTTTCTAATTAGTTTTTCGTCTCCCAAGTTAACCCTATGGAAAGTGTGGCAATGTTTCTGAATTTTTGCAAAATATTTTGATAGCATCTCTGTTCTCTTGCTCAAGAGGTAAAATCTTGTATTGTCGCTGTTTTGTGTGGTTTTGGCCAAACCCTGTGGAGAAAACTGGTCAGCTCAGGGGAAACTTGTGCAGCAGAAGCACCTCGGTTTCTAGATAATTTACAGCCGCGCTTTCTGTAACGAGGATCTCTGTGAAACTGACTTTTTTTCCACCGAAGTCCTTAATAGAGACGAGACGGGTTATGAAGTCAAGCGGGGGAGGACAGAGAGGGGAAGGAGTTTGGTGTCTTTTTCAGGCTAGCTATTATTGAAGAAGTGTCAGCACTGTTCCAGGAACTCTGTTTTCAGGCCAGAGCTTTGGTGTTCGGCCCCTACAGCTCCCTGCACCTCCTTGGTGAGTGTGATGGACCCCCTGCAGAGGCTCGCCCGTGGACTTCAGAAAGAGGTGCCCAGGCCAGAGGCACGCCAGGGCACGAACCCGGCAGGGTCAGGGACAGGTTCTCCATGGCCTGCTCTCTTCCTTCTTACTTCTGGGGCCATAGGCCTCCCCGCCTCTGACCCAGCCCTCCCATGCCTGCCACCTCTGCATGTCCTCTCCAGCAGGTCACGGGGTTTTCTCAACTTCCCTAAAGTGATGTGCCCCCCATGTCACCTCAGCAGCAGAGCAGTCCCGACCGAGCTCCACAGCCAGGCAGAGTGATGGAAGCAAGGCCAGAGCCTCGAACTCAGACCTGACATCTGGGGGTGCTCCCAAGAGGTGGGACTTTGGGGAGAATTCCTGCCCTGTGAGGTAGTCAGTTCAAGTCCACAGCGCCACAGTCCTACCAAGTCTGGGGTTCCATTATTCTGCACTGCGAGGGGCAGGCTACAGACACAGTAGTTCAAGGGGCAGGTGTCAGGAAGCAGGCCAGCAGCTTCAGCTAATTCTCAATGTCCAAATTCTGAAAGGCAAGTCTACCCTGAAGGTGGGGTAGAGGCATTCTGAAAGGCAGGGGGAAAACAGACGAGTGCACAAGGACGTAGCTACACACACACACGTGTACCTGCACACACGAATACCTATACACATATCCCGATAGGCAGAGAAGACACAGAGAGAGAAACTAAGAGACCAAAGTTCCCCAATGGCCTTTGCTATAAACCACGTCCCGTGTCAACACAGGACAATGCAAGTTACAGCATGTGTGCATTTAACCTCAAATTATCTTCCAGAAACGCATAGTCTTTATTCCCAATCGGTCAAGTCTCAGAGAACTGACTGCAATGCTTCTTTTCAACTAGGAAAAATTGTGATTTCCATGCATTACTCATTCTATCATTGTTCGTTTACCAAACCGAGACACTCGCTCGCCCGTCATTAAATTCCACCCTTTGTGGTCAGAGCTTGCAGGACTGCACCGTCTCTTCTGGGAAGGGTGGGGCTCAGTGGGGGGGGCCATGGGCCCCAGCCCCCCTGGCCTGGCCCTCGCCACCCCCGGGCTGAGCTTCCCAGCATCACGCACTTTGCTCTGTCCCCGTTGTTGACTTCGGCCACTGGTCAAGTTTCCTTTCGAGCCCCGGTGGCCCGGGTGCCTGTGCCGAGCTGACTCATGCTTTCCTGGACTTCCTGCCACCCCGTTCACGGGCCGTCTGGAGCTACAAGACTCTCTGCTTCAGGGTGTCGCAATTCCAGCCAGGAAACCAAATTAACCGCCCAGGGTCTGGCTGAGGCCTCTGAGGTTGCGAGAGAGCAGAGGTTCCCAGGCCATGGCTCGGCTGGAGGCTGACCTGTTTCTTTTTTGCTTCTTCTTCCATTCTTTTGAGATATAATGGACACGCAGCACTGTATACATTTGAGGCGTACAGCACTATAACGTGACCTACATATATTGTGGAATGATGGCTACAGTGAGCTGGGTCACCGTCCGTCCCCTCACGTGCACACCTAAGAGTGCCAGGGCCACCCTTCCTTCAGATCAGCATCCGTCTACTAGCCGATCGGCCTGCCAGCATAGAAATAGCTGTGCGTGGGCGCGCGAGCTCGCGCGATAGAGCCCTTCCCTGGGAGAAAGACAACCGGTCATTCCATTTAGCTATTGGCATCTTGGGTGAATATCTTCTCTTTCCTCCAAGCTTATAAATTCCTTCAAAGATTATTTTTAATTTTTTTCATAAACATAGGAGTGGCAGTGGTCAAGGAAGGCTTGTTCCTCCTAGGTGCCCTAGACCCACGAAATGACCCAGTGGTCCTTGGTCCATGTTTATTCGCTTAGAGTCACAGCCTTTACCTTCTCTGCTCACTAAGGGGTGATGAGCTCTCTCTGTCACTGAAAGAGGCTCTGAGACAGTTCAGTGTGTTGCGGCCACCAGCAGGGACAAGATGTCCACCAAAGCCACTTGCCTGACTGAAAGTTTATGAGAAAATCCACTTCTAGGAAAATTACTGAGTAGGGGACTCTCGGTGAGTGTCGTGGAGGAAATCAGACCATTTATTCCAGGTCTTTTCCCCTCATTCCTCAGTCTGTGTGTGTGTGCGTGTGTGCGCTCATGCATGTGTCTGTCTGTCTGTCTGTCTAGGAACTAGCAAACAGACCAGTGTTTTCCAGCCCTGCGCTGACTCAGTGATGGAGTTTGACCTGCGAAGGCCGGTCAAGTGGCAAGTCCCTGAAGCACGCAGAAGCCCCCACATGGTTTTGTTTGCCCCCAGAATTGCTGCTCCATCCAAAACGGTTCTCTTTGAAAGTAATGGCTTCTGTTGCTCCATCTCTCACACCGCCCTGTACGCTATTTTCTTCTTCCGTAACTAAGTCACTTTGCTTGCATTTAAAACCATCCATGCTCATAACCGAGGTCTCCAAGGTGTATGTATGGGTTTTGGAAAGTCTGCCTGTTGTTCTTCCTGGAAGTTTTGAAAGCTCCTGAACTTGGGTCCATGTGTCTTTCTCAAAACACCCACCTGAGAGGCACCCCGAGGGCTGAGGGCACCGGCCTGGTGGGAAGCAGATCATCCGCCCCCACACTGCTCAGCATGAGCCTCAGGGGGCCCCAGACTCTCTTCCTGGCAGGAAAGGAGGTAGGGCAAGGCCCAGGGAGGCTCCACACCCCCCGCCACCAAGGTCACCCCTTGCACCGGGGCCCCCAGAGGCAGAACCTAGGCTTGCCGGGCCGGCCCGAGGACCATCGCAGTCTGAGCTCTCAGGGGGCCACTGGGACCAGGCCGCAAACATTTGTATGGCTGCGTGATCGTTAACATGGGCAGAGGACAGGCAATTGGAGCTTTGTCTCTATTTATGACGTTGCATTGTGCGAAACCTCATTATCTTTTGCGAAGGGACTATTTCTTCGTATCCCTCATCACTCTTGCTGAAATCATCACTTATTTGTCAATGGATCCATGGCCTGTCGCCCCTAGAAGGTTGATCTTGTGGAGACCAAGGCTGAAGCCAGTCTGGCTGCCTCTCGCATCCCTGGTGTGGAGAGCAGGGCCTGGCTCTGGCCCCCTGATGGGCCCGCCCTAATCCACGCCTTAACCAGTGACTTCTGTGAAGACTTTATGCTGAAGAGGGTCATGTTCTGGGGTTCTGGGTGGGCATGAATTTAGGGGAACACCCCTCATCTCAGGCCGGGTCCTCTGGGCACAGGAGCCATTCCCCGTGTGACTTCAGGCAAGTCACATAACTTCTTGGTGCCTCTATGTTCTCCCCTGTGAAATAGGAACGTAGTTGTCCCTGCCTGGTTGTGTTAAAGGGGTTGACATTTGCCCTTTGCATAGAACATTGCCTGGTGCACAGTGACAGCTACATAGAGGTTGGTACAATAAAGTCAACCAAGTGACCACAGATGCTTTACCAAGCCCAGCTGGACAGCCACATCACCCAGAACTCCGCTGGGGGTGACAGGCAAGGGAACAGGCCCATGGGGCCACCCAGGGAGCACAGGGCCGGACCCAACCCGTCCAAGAGGGTGAGGGCAGACGTGAATACTCTTTCACTAGGAGAATGTAGTGGAGGGAGGAGAGGGGAAGAGGGTTTCTGGTGCAGGTAGGAGCATATTCAAGGACCTGGAGGGCAGGAAGAGACCCGGAGTGTGCAGAAAATGCCCTGTCAGCCAGGAAGGCTGCAGCCCAGGTGAGAACACAGCTGGGACCCAGTGAGGGAGGCGGCCAGGTGGAGGACCTGGCCGCCCACGGAGGCCTCCTGTGCCACTCCTGGCTTTCAACTGTCAGTCTGCTTGGGATGCTCTGACAAAAACACCAGAGACTAGGAGGCTTGTAAACCACAGATAGTCATTTCTCACAGTCCTGGAGGCTGGGAAGTTCAAGATCAAGGCCCTGGCAGACTCGGTGTCTGTTGTTGCAGCTGAAGGAAGTGGAGGAGCCCCGGCAGGTGCCCACAGCTCGGATTGTGGAAGCGCTCAATGGTTCCGTGGCAGAGAGAGAAACTCACAGGCCCGGGCTGAGGCTGGCGGTCAGGACTGCACCGCGTGGTCCCTGGAATCCTCGAATCCCGGGCCCCCTCCTCATGCCCTGGTGTTCCTCACAGCTCCTGTGTTTGCTAGAGCTGTGGCATGAGTGCATGCTGACGGGGCGCAGGGGGATGGGCGGCCTGGGGCTTCCAGGGCCCTGCCTCAGCAGGTGCCCATCCATCCTTGTCTGTATTTCTAGGGTACTTAGAAATGTGCAGAGTGGGTTCACACACATGTCTCCTCTGAGCCCCACACGGCCCTGCAAAGAATCCCCTCAGTCAAGAAATGGAGACGGTTCCAAGAGCCCCCGTGACTCACTCAGGGCCACCCTATCCCCGGGACTCTTGCCCCTGGAGCAAGCCTACCTGAAAAGGCAGCATCTTCCGAGCTCTTCGGGAAACCCTCTCCTTCTTTCCTCCTCCCATGTGCCCCCGGTCCCCTGCCTCTGCAGACAGTTAGCCGGTCCCCCTTTCCACATTCTTTGGTGCACTCCGAGCCCAGATGAGATGCTCTTTTTTTTCCTTCATGGCTTTATGAGACCTTTCTTGGTGACATCAGACTTCAAAGGCAGCCACCACCCAGAAGATCATGACCAGACACCCATTTGCAAGCCCTCCTCATTCTGGCGGCAGGGCCGTGGTGCTAACACGTGTCTCCTCTCCCGGCATGACACTCAGCCTCTTCTAAGTGATTTAACAAACTCCCCTACTTTCTCTTTCAAGACCTAAATTAAAGTGTCAGCGGTCAGCAGCCTCCTTCCCAGCCAAGATGCTGAGCCCCTGTGACTCCATCCATCACGGCCGTGCAGGCTCCCTAATCACCAAGCCCCTGCCTGGTGTCAGCACGTGGTGCCCCCGCATCTGGCTTTCCTCAGGAACTTGCTACATGCCCCTGTTCTCGCCAAGTCCCCAAAACCCTGGCCTCAAGGCAGGCAAAGCGAGGCTTCATGGGACCCTTGGGCCGTGATTCGCCCAACAGAGCCTGCTGTCTGACCTGGAAACCACACAGTGGGGAGCTTAGAAACTGTCAGCGTAGTCAAATCACCGTCCCTGGTTCAGCCCCGGAGTGAAGTTCAAAGGAACAAAGATGTAAGTCAGAGTGGCGTGGTAATGACAAGGGCGGTCCAGAGAAAGACACCTAACCTGGGCGAGGAGACTTCTGGGGCGAGGTAGACTTGAAGTCGTGTTAGTTCCCCGGGGGTGGGGTCCAGGGGCACTGTGACATCCCAGCCAGGCAGGGCAAAGCTAAGAGAGCAGGATCGGGGACTGCGTTTGTTTTGTGTGGCTGCTGTCACCAATGATTAGGAGTGGTTGGGCTGTCTCACTGAGTCTGGAGGCTCAGCATCCACTCGAGGTGTTGGCAGGGCCAGCCAGGCCCCTCCTGAGGCCCTAGGGATGGGTCCGTCCTTCCTTCTGGTGGCTCCAGCCTCCCCCAGCAGTCTCTGGGCTGTAGCTGCATCTGCCTGATCTCTGCCTCTGACCTCACGTGGCTTCTACCTGTGACCCTCCGTGTGTCTCCTCTTCCCACCAGGAGACCAGGCGTTAGATTCAGAGCCCAGCCTAGTTTGCTAGGACCTCATTTTAGCTCAAACTGCTCACACCGACAAAGACCTCATTTCCAAATCAGGTCCCGTTCTGAGGCTCCAAGGGGACGTGGCTGTTTGGGGGGCACTCTAGGGACTGTGGCACGTGAGCTGTGTCCACGCATAACCTCTGGCCCATCTTGCGGAGTTAGTCATACCCGGCCTCGACTTTTGAACCGCCTCCACAGACTGAAATCTTGACCTTTCGATGTCCGTGTTTGAACGGGGCATTGAGTGTTAACATGAGGAAATCAAGAAGGTTTCCATGCCAGGGGAGGCCAGGGGCGGCCAGGGGCACACTGTGAGTCTAAAGGGCCTGGTCAAGGAGTTAGACCCCGGACAGATGTGTACATTTCTGTGAAAGCATTTCTTCCACCTGACACCACACCACTGGAGAGAGAAATGCCGATTCGGTAAACTATGCCTGAATGAGATAGGAGTTCACCCCACACAGGAGTCTGTCCCTGAATGAGAGGTGTCCCCAGGACCCCCCCCAATTCTTGGAGTACAGACCAGGGTGGGGAGTGGGGCTCCATTGGCCTTAGAATGTATTAATGCTCACCATAGGCTAACGGCGTTCTGAGCACAGACGGGACCAACTTCAGGATCCTACATTCCAGAATCTTCCTCCACCCATGGCTTCTGATCCTTCCTGTCTGCCATGCTCACTCCTACTGACTGCGTTTGCCTCCTTCACGGTGACGCCAGACGCCTGTGGCCACCTTTGCTGCCACCCAGTGAGGACCTTGATGGCCATTGTCCTGCAAAGAGGGGCTTTACCCAGGTTTGGTCACTCTGTGACGTCTCACCAGCAGCCCCAACTCCACAGTCCCATCAGCCCTCCTGCCAGACCTGGGGATCAGACCCAGGGGAGACACAGGGCTCCCAACCTGGCATTCCTAGGAACCCCCTTCTGCCTTCCCAAGTTCCCTGTTGTTAATTAGTCACTCCCAGCGAGGGCCGCCTCCCTCGTAGAAACCCCAAACTTTCTCTGCTTCCACCCTGTCTTCTAGGGGTCGTTGGAATCACAAAACTACTTCGATGCGGTTTTTTTACTCTAACTCATGCACTCAGTGCCCAGTCTGTCCCTGCAAAACGCCCTCCCGGGCTCTGTCTGGAGGGGCTAGACCAAGCCTGACCCTGAGCTGCCAGCCTCACCTCCTTCCTGGGGAAGGCCCCCCACCCCTGCGTTTTTGAGAAGGGTAGTAAGTACTTCTAAAGCACCTGTTAGCTTCCCTCCTTCCTGTGCTGGAGATGTGTCCTCTCCCTGAGGGATACGGGATTTGCTCCACTCCCTTCCCGAGACATGGAATTAGCAGTGCTCCCCACAGAGAGCCTCTGCTTCCTCTGGTGCGGCTGCGTGGGCTCTGCACTCACTTCTCTGCGCTGTGCCTTTCTTGGTCTCTCTCTACCTGCTGCGCATTCTCTTGTCTTAAAATTCCCGTTTTTATTCTGCCACCCCTGCAAACTATCACCTATGGTCTCCTCTACCTGTCACACACCATTCTGAGTGGGTTGCCAACCATCTCTCCTGCACAGCACACCCGAGAGCTGTAGTCCCTCCTCTACGGGTAAGCTCTGCGGCGGACAGCGTGCAGTTCTGGGATTCTTAGTCCATCTCTTCCTTGTCCGGCTCTCATGGGGGACACTGGTGCTCAGTGGCATACTGAGATCGAGCCGCTGCATCCACCTGTTTGACACCCAAGGGCTTGTGTGCCAGCTCATCCCATGAAGACAGATGACACCACCCCTCGGCTCTGCTTTTTCTCAACACGGTGCTTTCTTTTCTGTCTGATTATTTTTACTCCTTCAACATTGCCTGTGTCTCCTCCCTCTCCCCCTACCCCCAATGTGTCCCAGACTCGGTCCTCAACTCTTCTTTCCAGCCCACCCTGTCCCTGTGGAATGACAGCAGGGGCCCATGGCTGCCCTTCCGGGCCCTCCAGGCAAGTCCTGGCCTTCTATTCAAGGGTCTTGTGCGTACATCCATCAGGTGCCACCCCCAGGAACCTGGACAAAGGTGTGTCCCAAATTGAATGTGTCATCTTCTTCGCAGACTTTCCAGCGTGCCTAGTTCAGGCAAAGGCACCACCAGCCCCTTAGTTTCCGGGGTTAAGACTTCAGAATTGATTTTGATGCTGCTACCTGCCACCCCCACACCCAACCACTAGCTAAGTTCATCTGCCCCACCCCTGGCTACCCAGGAGCAAGGGTGGTTGTAGGCCCAGCACACAAGCAAGGTTGTGTGAGACCAGATAGTCAAAAAATCGCATATTGTCACCATTTAATGTAATCATTTAATGTTTTAGACCCAGAAGGCATGCGGCATGCTAGTAGACGTTTTGGTAAAGAACCTGGCATATTGGTAGCAACTTATCAAAAAGAAAAGCTATTCATTATTAGTAGTAGTAGTAAATATATTTTAGTATTTATTTTATTAGTAGCAATATTAAATTTAAGTCACTTTTATTCTACACCTTATTTGTAAAAGTCTGTTAAGAGTTTTATAGAAATAGAGGCCACAGCTTCTGGAAAGAATGACTCACTCAGCATTTTGGCTCAGCTCTCCCTGTGAATCACCCACCACTGGGCCTCTATGGTGTACCCTTCCCAGAAGCCCTCCTGAGAGAAAAGACGGATGCCCAGGGTGTGATCTGGGGTGTCCACTGAGGCCTCCATCCTCCCAACATTCCACTGCCTGTGCTTGCTGGTTGGCCGTGCCCGCACATAGCGACGGCTCCCTTCGCGGCCGGGCTGGCATCTGCGCTACAGCACCAGGAGGCCATAGACCCAGTGCCAGCAAGGTTCCTGAAGCTTCACCTGGGGACGGCAGAGCAGAGCAGACTGCGGCGACAGGCCAAGCGGGCCTCAGATCTGGGTTCTAGCACCTCTGGTCCTGAGATCTTAGGAGAAGGGCTTAACTTCTCTGAGTTCATTTCTTAATTGTTTTAGATTGGAGAGAGCAATACCACTTTTTTTTCATGAGGCTAAATTTTTAACCATAAAGAAAAAAATGGACAACAGG
The DNA here is from genome assembly GCF_022682495.2 of Desmodus rotundus. Classification (NCBI taxonomy): domain Eukaryota; kingdom Metazoa; phylum Chordata; class Mammalia; order Chiroptera; family Phyllostomidae; genus Desmodus; species Desmodus rotundus. The sequence continues at coordinate 3,442,344 of NC_071388.1, read as the reverse complement.
CTCAGTCTAGTGGGTGGTAGCTTTCCCAGTCTCCCTCTCTCTCTCCCTCTCTCCTCCCACCTCTTCTCTATCTGTCCCCCACTCTCTCTCTCACACACGCCCCTTCTGATGTCATAATGAGCCTTGGGCTGACCCTGGGACCCTCATGAGACCTACACCTCCATCAACAATAAACCTTCTCTTTGCTTCACATCTGATAACAAGGGTAGTTCCGTGAGTAGGTTGGACTTTAAAGTCTGTCCCTAGGAGGAGAGGTCTCCATACCTCGTCTGTGGCAAAAGAGACTTAAAATCCGTGACAGGAGAGGGGACAGCAATTTAGAATTCTGATGATTGGAGCAGGTAAACTCTACCAGACACGGTAAAGAAAATGGAACCAGACACTTAGCAAGTTCTGGACAACGCGAAGCACCATCTGTCCGTGTGGCCACCTTCCACAGGGTTCACGCCCCAAAATGTGCCCGGCCCACCACTGGCCTCGGACCCCACAGCCTTGCCTTAGATCAGCATATTTGAGACCCGTCCTTCCAGGCTTGTGTTCAAGCATCAGCCCCGTGTGAAGAAAATGCATTTGAGATGGGGACTCCCGCTGCACTGACAACAATGAACCACAGATTAAAAAAAAAAAAAAAAACCCGCCAGGTCTCAGCACCATTTTGCTGCTAAGGAAACAAACACAGCAGCCACCAAAACGTAAAGCATGGTGAACGGAAATTTTTTAAAAAGACCATCATTTGGTGGTTTGGAACATCTAAACGAACAAACCAAATCGATCAAATGAGCTACCAAATAAATCTACTGTGAAAAATCCATTGTTAATATGGCAGGAAATAATATTCTTTGGAATTCCGTGGCTCATATGGAGCTAAATATTTGTAAAGTCTAGTCATTATTAAACCCATAAATAATGCAATGATGGGTATCCAATTAATAATTAGATCTGTTTTAGGCTCTCTAATAAACTTCCAGGAAATAAATAAATCCATTCCTGGGTGAGCCGAGACGGTCGACACAGAACCTGTCCATTGGTGCCCGGTTCAGGGGCTCTGTGTTCCTATTGGCTGGTGGTCTGTTGTTGACTGTTTAATAGGGAGTCGGAACAGAACTAGGAGAGAGACTCACACCAATTTTCAGTGGGAAATCAGAAGTGCAGTGGCCTGTCTCCACTGTCCTCAACAACACGGATTTGTTATTTTGTCACCACCAGAATGAGATGCGCGGCCCCAGTGTGTGTGGCCAGACAGGGACCACAAGAGGAAGCAAGTATCTATTTTATTTTTGTCACATCAGACTGGCGAGGAGTCAAGGAGTCCAAAACTCATTCCCCGAGGCTGAGCTTGCTCCTCAGCTGCCACTGCTGCTACCAGACCTTTCCACAAACTCTCCGCCTTCCCCGCGGATATTTTAGCCTCTTAATCACTTTAGGTCAACAGTCCACAGCTGACAGTTTTGCTGATAAAGTACCTTTAAACCCGGTGTTTAAATTTCCGCCCACGTCTTCTCAAACTTGGTGACCAAACTGCAGCCGATGCTTCCAGTAGAAACACTCGCTTGTTAACCTCCAGTTATTTCTGGGCACAGCCGAACTAAAACAAATTGCTTTTGAAGCTTACGATTCCAGATCCTGCGTCTTATTTTCCATTTCTTCTGGTCTGTTTTTCCATGTAGGTTTTATCTGCTACCTATAAACCACGAGAAACAAATGATTTTGTTCAAGTCTTTGGAAAGGGTTGCTCACTGGCACTGAATCCCGTCGTCTGGTGCATTTTCTTGTTTTGAATTTCTGGAAGGGAAACCCTCCTGATGAGGAGTCTTAACTTTCCATCAGTAATGGGAAAAACTGCGTCTCCTGGGAGGGTGGGGGCGCTTTGTAAGAGAAAACTCAGCAGAAATAAAAGTCCACACAACAGATATTTCATCCAAGCCTGTTTTTCTACTGATGCTCCTCCATGCTCTGCCTGTGGGTGGGAATGAACGACGAGGAGAGTTGGAACAGTGTGCAGCTGAGGGCTTCGGAACGCTCTGAAAATTGTTGTGCCAATGTGTGCTATTTCAGTGCCACCCTTTCTACTGGACACAATGCGCTCGCCCCGCCTGTCGTAAGCCCAGGCCTTTGTGTGGCCCCAGACAGAGCCTGCCCCGTGGGGGGGGGACCATGCTGGCCTGGGATGTGCCCCTTGTCCCAGTGTAGTTCTTAACGATTGATACCATCTCCATTCAAGCTAAAAAGTGTCCTATTTGAGACCCTAAATTATATGATCCCTTCTTTTCTGTGACTTCCCCTAGGTGTCCACAAGATGCTTTTATTGAGAAAGAAAACAACAGACTCTGGTTTCAGAGAACATAGTTCATTGTCCGGAAGGAGAGGACTGAGACCCAGAAGGGCTCTGGGGCCCGCTCCTCAGGGACAGAGTCAGGACCGAAGGGACAGTAGCCGGTCGGGCACTCATCCAAGTCCTTCGCGCATGCTGACTCAGCTGACCTGCACGCCCGCTGTGGGGCAGGCATGACCCTCCCGGCTGCAGGGTCGGGCGCCACTGGAGCAAGGGGCAGGGCGGTGCTTGGCCCCTGGCCACCTGGTTCCAGGCCCTGGTGAGCTCAACGTGTCCCCAGCGCTGCTGACTCCAGGGGCTGCCCTTGCTCTGGGTTATGTTGCTTTTGAACCAAGTTGGGAAAGAAAGCTCGTTAGTGAAAATTCAGCCCGGCTTTCCGGAGCTGCTATTTTTATAGCGCTGCGCACATAATCAGAGCACTGCCACATGCACTTGAAAAAGAAACGAGGCTTAGAAACAGACATGACATAGACCTACTAGATAACAATGCATTTTCAGGGCAGATAATCAAAGTATTGATCAGCGTGTATAGCGCAGATAACAACCATTCAGAAAGGAAGCGGCCGTGAAATGACCGACGGGGACGCCCCCAGACACACCGACTGCCTGCCGTGAGTCTGGCGGTTCTTATGTCAGGGTTTGTGTGCCGCGGCCTGCCTGAGTAAGCCCATCAGCCCCTCCAAATCACATCCGTGCCTGTACAGCCCTCTTTGTAGTGCACCTGGTAAGCCCCGTGGGAAGAGTCTTCTTAATAATAAATATTGTTTGACAGCGATTACAGCAAGGGCTTGCATCTGAGTTGCCAACCCCTGGAAAAAAAGCGCGCCAGCCATAAAGACTGTGACTCATAAGACAAAACGTAAGAGGGTTTACAGCATATTAAGTTGGGAGCATATGTTAAGAGCGAAGCCAAATCCACGAGCTGTGTGGGTCACAGGTGATATTCCTGAACTCAGGCACAGAACGCAGACAGCATACTTGACCTTCACAGCTGCCAAGCAGCCGTGGCCACTGGACAGGGTGTTCGTGACGGTGGGACTTTACGCTCTCTCCAACTCCGGGGCAGAAAGGTTTGGCCCCTCAACAACAGGAGGGGCCTCCCTCGCCCAGAATGGAGAAAGGTGGTGTTTCTGCCCCAGAACTCTGGAGGAGGAGACTCCACGGTCGCTTAAAAACTCCTTTTTGCATCCAGGTGGCTTAGCAAGATATGCCTCAGTCTCCGAAAAGGGAGCCTCAGGCACACAGAGGCCTCAGTCGCGAAGCAGCCCCCAGCGTACTGCAGAGCTGGCTGGGACATCACACGGTCCCTTGATTGCCCTGCACAGCTGTTCTCGAGCGCTGGAATTTCCTCGCCCCGACCAGGCTCCCAAAATGAGCACCAAATGTTGAGAAGTTTAGTGCTTTTCACCAGGAGCCACACAGCTATAAAATATGGGAAGCTGTTGTGGACAAGTAAAAACAACAAAAACAAAAAACTTTCCAATAAAGTAATGTTCTTCCTCCCAGTGACTTCTTCTTATTCCAGGAAAATATAGAATCCTTAAGTTTGGCACTATTTTTCCTCCTGGGAAAGTAAATAACAACATGTCAAAACGAGGCTTTCTGTCATATTCTTGAGGATGGTAGAGGAGGAAGAAACGGTTATGTCTTTTCTTCTGGGTAAAACAGTGCCTGTGTGTATGTCCCCGCGAGGGCCACCAGGTTTGGAGCGCTGTCGGAAACTAACCTAGAAGCAGCGCCCTCTTACGCCCCTCCATGCCGAGTGAGTCACGGCAGAATTTTGCTCATTGGACATAAACACAAAGTAAGCGGGGAGGCAGCCACATCGCATCGGGTCACACAGGAGGGTGTTGGCTCACAGACGGAGTCCGCGTCCAGGCTGCTCCAGGCATCCCCCACACAGGCCTCTGGCCAGGTGACCCTCCGGCGTGCTTCCCAATTCCAAAGCCCTCTGCAGGAGCGACGTCTAAAGTCGGTGGAAGTTACACGTAATCCGACCCAGACCAAACACCTGACCACCCCCTTCCGCGTGTACCAGTTGTACCAAAAGCACGAAGCTGTCACGATCAACTGCTTGTCCCTGCTAAAGCTACGCGGTTGTAGACTTGCAGGTGGTGCCCGTCCGAGTGGAGTTTTGACGGATGGGGTGGTGTCTTGGAATGATTTGACCAAAGTCAGATTTTATAAAATTATGGAGCCGCTCAGTACAGTAGCCCCCCTGCCATCCACAGGCATGCGTTCTAAGACGACGGGTAGCACCGCACGCGGTATACACCACGGGTCTTCCTACACATACGCCTCTGGGAGAAAGTGCCCATAGAGCGGGGATGCGGCCCAGAGGGTGGCTCGTGTCCTGGGCAGATGGAGGGGGGCGGCATAAGTTTGCATCTCACTCCTCCGAATGACCTGCAACTAAAAATGTGTGAGTTATTTATTTCTGGAACTTTCCATTTAAGATTTTTGGACCATGGTTGACCATGGGTAGCTGTGACCATGAAGAGTGAAACCTCAGATAAGGAGAAACTACTGTGCTTGAATCAAGAGTCCAAGCTCCAGGAATCAACAGGATCCTCCAGGGATAGTTTCTGGGAGCTTCTGAAAGAAGTCAGTGTTCTCCTCTACATGAAAGACCATTGAAAAATAATAACGTTCTCACCCTTTATTATTCCATTGGCTCGGAACATCCATCCTGGGGAATGATGACCACCTGATCTTTGGGAATAGTGGATGATTCAACACCACATAAGACCCCTCTTATTTTTCTAATTTTTCGTTTTTATTTTAAAAATGAGATGGATCATTCTGAGTGAAAAAAAAAGTTGTGGGTTTTTCACACAATATCCGCCACATTCAGTTAAAAATGGTCCATGAAACAACACCCCCCCCCCAAATTTAGTACCAACCTCCCTTTCCAAAGTTATTTTTCTCAACTCTTTTTCATAAATGGCAATCCAACAGATACGCCTCCCACTTCTGTGCATAACCTCCCCTTTCCTGCCAAGACTCTTTCCTCCTCCCTCCCTCCCCACTGCATGCCCAGGTGCCCTGCAGGGACCCCCAATGTCCCCGCATTCCCAAAGACGGCTGTCCCCCTCTCCTGAGTGTGACTGACATACAGCACCATGGAAGCCCCCGGTGGGCAGCTGCAAGTGACCCTTCATCTCTGCTACACCCATAGACATGCCACCTGGGCAACTCAGACGACACCCAGCGCTTCCCAGGCCACAGTATGGTTTGTGGTAGATATTTTGGCTCCTTCTCCAAGTTAAAATCTCTTGAAGGGCAGACCTTTGGTCTGCTTTCTAGGCAACCAGAAACCAGAATCAGAACGCACATGGCGTAAATCCACACGTAGGTAATGTCACAGTCTGTCGCTTAGAATATTTGCCCCCAAAGTTGCAATGCCTGACCTGGAAAAACAGGTTTGGGCATGGATCGCTTGAATAGTTGGGGGGGAAAAAAACGAGAGCAAAATCGGCTTTGGTGTTTCTGTATGGTGTTCATAATTCTTCCCCTTTAAAGAAAATCCTCGGGAACTCTCCCGAGTGCGGCAGATCCTTTCCAGAAGGGATGTTGACAGAAAACAGGAGCCAGCAGCAACCCGGGAGAGTGGCATGGCCCTTGCAAAGCTAATGCTGTCTTCATCCGCAACATATTGCAGGCCACCTTCCTTTCATTCACGCTGCACCCTTCATCTGAGCCCCAGATTTCAGGATGGGGAAGCAGAACCCGGTGGGACATGAAGCGCAAGACAAGATCCAGCCAAACCCGGTGAGCTGTCTCTGGCTTCAAGTCAAAACGTGGCTGAACCACAAAGCTTCACCTGGTTTTGAGTAAAAACCACACTGAACCACCATTTTTTTTTCATGGTTTCGGTTTGAAATGGGGTTTCATGCAAAGCATGCCCTAGTTTCAGCAGAGAGCCTTGGCAGAGCCCGGGCGAGTCCTCTGCACCTCCGGATGCCGCACCTCGGCACCTGGCAGCCGGCGTGGAGGCGGCAGCTTCTGCTGCTGCCCGGGATGGGCTAGCTTTTGAGCATCTAATTCATGAGATCATTCAGATGACTGAAACCCAGCAGGCACATCATCTAGAAACACAATCAATTAGGCCATCTCTTGGCACTTAGTTTTTGCAAAAACGGAGATGAAGATTTTTGAAAGGAAGCACTCAGTAAGGGGTGGATGGTCTAAAGGTCCTCCCATGTGTGGGGGCAGAGGGGAGGCTCAGGCAATAATTAGGATAATCTGGGGTGAAATTTCGCATTCATCGGAAAACCTGAGATAATAAGGGGGCGGCATGGGGACTGAAACCACTCCACTTTCCCTCCAGAGAAGGAGATTAGGGTCCTCCTTAGAAGCTACCAGCACCCGATGAGCCATCGCTCTGGGCGCTGATGGCCTCTGGAAACAGCGTCAACTGTGAAGAAACTCCAAGCTGAGTTTTCCATGACATCAAAGGAAGCCACCTTTGTTTTCTTGGTAAATTAACTAGTACATGGGATTTATAAGAAGATTATAATAATAAACCCATAGAAGAATGGACTGAATCTATAATAAAACATTTATTACATCAATAAATAGAAAGTTTAAAAGATTAATAATAAGAGAAAATAAATGACTTGTTAAAAATAGCTTATATTGTGTAACATTATAAAATTAACACACAAACCTGTCTCACACGTGACCACGTTGGATCCCCAGAAAGCCTCCCCCCACCCCGTGAGGTCATCGTGCAGGTCGTCGGGAGGCGACGTGACTTGTCTGGTCCAGGGCTGGAAGCCAGTAAACAGCACGGATTCACGTTTCCCTCAATTATCTTCATCACACATAACACTGTATCCCCTGTCTCAGTGCTGGGCAGTGCTGGGCAGTGCTGGGCAGCAGTGAGACAGTATGCACCAACCACTACGACATAAGGTCCCGGGAGCAGGGGCAGAGCACCTTCTAAGGTGCTCAGGGCAGAGCGAAGGATTCCCCCACCCACACCCGCCTTTGTACATAATGCAATGCAGGACTAAGTACCAAAAGACAATCTCAGGTTGATGAGCCTCCCGCAGGGCCATCCAATAGCCCGGGACCCTTCCAAGTGACGGGATCAGCTTGGGATATAGTGGGTTCTAGGGTCCCATGAAATATCCAAGGACAGCTCTCAAGGCCCTCCAGAAATTTACACCTAGAAATTCAGGAGGACAGCTCTGAGTAGAGGCCACAGATTTGGGAGACGTTAACGACAGGGTGGTAAGTCAGTGAGAGCACCCAGGGCGAGCTGCTGAGGGATCGTCAGGGTCTCTGACCCTTGGGTCCTGTGCAGGCAGCTAGATAACATGGGGACACGATCAAGAAGAGGCCAAGCCGATGACTACTGTAGGGACGGCCACACCCGGCCCCCTGAAAGGGGGCTCTCCCTCATTCCACAGAACTGAACCCTGACAAGTCCCAGAGCACTTTCCTTTAAGCAGGAAGTCATGCCTCACTTACCCACTGTAGATACTTTAGAGTAAATAAACATTTCGTTTACGCGAAAGATGGATCAAGGATGCTCATTTATTTGATGATGGAATTCACAGTGGGATTCTATCAAAGAGCAAATGTCTTTAGTGGTGGAAACAAATCACCCATTTTGCCAGTCATCGAAAAAAGATTTCACTTCCCCACGCGTTGGGGGAGCACAGGTTCGCTTCTGGTTATCTTCATTTGTTTGCTTGTTGGGGAAACGCGTACTAGGAATTTCTTCGGGGAGGTAATAAGCAAGTGGATAAATGGGGCCAACAGGTAGGATCAATGTTTTCACTCCCGAAGGTTCTTCAGCACAGAGCCGAGTAGCAAGTTCTATTTGTTTAGTCACCGTGGAATTGGAGGATGTTTTGCTATAGATTATTGATGCAGAGGCAGGAACCAAACAGACATCTACGTGGGTGAAAAGTATTAATTCCAGCCCCCTGGGTCACAATGGGGCTCTCTAGTTGAATACTTTATAAATCACTGGGCAGCTAGCTGCAGCAATGGACAAGGAAATTTCTAGGTTTTCTAGTGAAAATGAGCTTACCTGGGTGCCTTATATGTGGAATCAATTACATCAAGGGGAGCACACACAAAAATGCCCCGTTTCGGCACATTCTTCTCAACTAGCTTTAGACAGTGATGGTCTCTGAGTGATCAGCTACAGCCCTACAACAGGGTGTTATAATCGCCCGAGAGTGTCCCTCCAGGACAGCCCCTCCCTGCAGACCACGGGGTCCTCTCCAAGGAGCTGCAAACCTCACGCTATGTTGTCATGCTTGTCCTGTGAACTCTGTGGGGCTTGAGGTTTGGCTGCCGCAATACACGGGCCTCGGGAAAGGATCTTTCCTTCCCCAAATGTGCCGCGGAGTTTGTCTCTCTATGTATCGCCCTTTCGCCGACCTGTTTCCCACCTGCTGGTGTGGTTACACTTGTACCTCCTTCTGCCACTCAGTGAGGGCAAGATGCGTACCTTCCCTTTGAAAAAGACCTAGTCGTGGTATGTACACCATACACATGGACGATGGAAGGGTGGATGGATGGACGGACAGACGGATGGATGGATGGACAATGGATGGATACATGGAGGTATTCATCCATTGGATGGATTGATGATTTATGTGTGGTAGGTGGAAGGAAGTATAACAAGAATTTTAAATGTGTCTGGGAAGTGATTAAAGTGATAAAGATACTAGGTCTTTTCTTAAGTTAAAAGAAGGGCCGTTTTAAAACTGTGATGGGTACAAGGAAAGGTTACAATTAACAAAACTCCAAATGTTTTGTTTTCCCCGGATTCTCCTTATTGATCTGTTATCTAGAAATTAATTAAGAAAGGGATTTCAAGTCACATGCCCCATTTTTAAGGCCAGAGCCTTGACTGGAAGCTTCTCTGTATTCTATAAACATTTTGTTATCAAAAGATGCTGACCCAGCCTTGTCTTTCTTCAGAGCTCTTGGGAGCTGAACAGTGTTAGCAGGTCAGTCTGAACCGGAAATTGCACGGCATAGTACGGATGAGCACCGGCTCTGCCGGCACGTTCTTCCACCTCACCCAGCCTCGCTTCCTCGTGTGCCCGGTGGGTGAAGTAGGTAATGCCCCCCTCACCTTATAGATAGGGCTGTGAAGGCCACACGGGGTAACATGGGTGAAACCCTCAGTCTGCGCACAGATGTTTAGCGGCCGAGCCAGTACAGAAATCCAGAATTACCTAAGTCCAGAGGCTTGGTGTTTTTACTCTGTGTTTTGAAATGACTTGAACACACAGGAAAGTTGCAAGAGTCACACTAAGGACTTCTGTGCACCTTTCACCCACATTGGCCAATGTTCCCATCTTGCCACACATGCCCACGTCCTTCGTCAGTCACTGCGCTGCGGGGTTGGTCACAGTCTGTGACGTGGGCCAGCGATGGGCGCCTGCCTCGGAGGGGCATCTCTCGGGTCAGATGCGTTCGCGTTCACAGATGTAGAAAATAAGACACGTAAAAGCACAGCTGTAGCAGAGGCGTGACGGGAGCCCTGGCCGACCTAGGAGCCCAGCATAGGGACAGAGTAGGAAGGCCCGTGGAGGGGGCGACCTCTGAGGCCCGTGTGGCAGTGCCCAGCCGTCAGGACCAGGGCAAAGCAGTGCTTTCCGTGTGCTGCCACCTCGCTGTGTCCAGCAGAAGGCCAAATTGGAAAGATCTCCGTGGAGCTTGAGCTGATTGAATTTGCAAAAGTGTGTGTGGCTGTGCACGACCTAAGTCCACTGTCATTAGTGGACAGGGGTCATCCACGGCACCTCCAAAACTTGTTACCGTCAAGAACAGAGCATCCCTCTTGTCCCAGCTCCTCATAAACCTCCAGCCTGGGAGCAGAAGTCACCCTCTGCCTGGGCCTATCACAGTTCTCGGAAGAGAAGCGGCTTCCCGTTCCATTTAGCCACACAAGGCCAAGGTCTGGGCTGAGGGCACAAAAATCATTTCGACACCGGACAGAGCCCCCAGACGCCATCTCCACACAGGACAGAGTGTGTTCGGAGCAGCTCCCACAGGAGGCAACGCAGCAGCCCTGGGCTGACGTCTGCCCACACCCAGGCCTCGGCATTCCTGGAGAGCGCGCCTGGCCGCGGTGAGCATCGTGGAAACCCCAGAACAGATACGCTCCGTGCCTTGTAAAGAGTTCTGTAGCACATGAAACCACCCCAAAGACGATCTGCTTTGCCAAGTACGCGTGACACAAGCCTTTTGTCTTGCTTTCAACCCTCATTCCACTTTTGACTTATTTGTGGAAAGTGGTAATAGTGAGAGCGTGCTCCGCCGTTGTCCCTTTAACTGATAGAGCGCCGTCAGTCCTGGCCGGCCTCCGCCAGCGCAGTCGCGGAGGAGTCTGAGTCTCGCTGTGCTCTGCAGGCTGCGCCATGTGCAGGCCTGGCCGGGAGGCGCGGCTGCGTGCTCCTGGCGTGCAGGAGAGTCGCTGAGAGACATCATATGGTCTCCTGGCAGAAGTACAAAGTGCCTCTCGCTGTTTGATCTCCTGTCTTAAACTTAAATGCAAAATCTGATAATTGGGTCAGGCAGGAGAAGAAACTGAGCAGTGAACTTCTTTTCATTTCCTTTTTGCTATTTCTCTACGTTTCATCTTTTCTTCCTTTTCTGCCCTCTCTTTCTCCCGGATCCCTCTCCTTTTTTTTCCCCCCCTCTGCCCCTGAGAGAGACAGACTGCCCTGTGAGTAGAGTGGGGTGGAAGAGGAGGTGGGCTTCTGGCTGGAAGAGCTGTCAGAGGGTCTGCAGTCTGCCTCCTCCGTCAGCACCTCACTAGCTGTACGCTGGACTTTTGCTCCATCAGTCACAGCCCTGGGTAACCAGCTTGAGCTCAGTGAAAGCCAGAGCCATGGCTGGGTGTGCTTGTTTAGAAACATGACCGCCTTCCCAGACTTGGATGTGTTTAATGTGAAAGGAATTCATCGTCGTCTCTCTGGGTTAGGGCATTAAGCAGACAGGGGCTTGTACTTCAAAGGGCACAAGAGCTGAGTAAAAACCACGCCTCCCCTCAGACACAGGGGCAGCAATGTAATGGTCTGACTCGGGCCTGCCGGCCAGTGGTTTCTGAACAGGGAGAGAGGATGCTGCGCAGCTGGCTCGACCATTCCTGAGCCCGCTGCGGGATCGCCTGTGTTGTTACTGAATCCTTTTAGCTGGATGTAAACCTAAATAGGGCTTCCCAGTGGACGTGTATTCAGCCCCCGCTGAGCAGGGGGTGAGTTCAGAAATGACTTCTTCGCTCGCGGTCAGCATCACTTTTTCAGAGTGCAGAGGGCAGTTACTCACCCTCAGGTGAGTCACCAACGTTTTCCACGGGTCAGGCCACCCACCCACAGTGGTGGGCGCTGCCTGGATGCCCTGCAGCATTAGAATGTTCAGGAAACTTCTCCCTGGAAGACCACCTGGACTGGGGGGACGGGGGAGCAACTGGAAGCCAGTCACACTACCGCTGTCCCCATAGGAATGATGTCAGTTGGACTCAGGATGAAAAAACATTCTGGACAGTTTCACTACACAGTCACAGAGAGGGTGAGACTGAGAGGGCGCTTTGTGGAGGGCCACCTCCTGCCACCAGGGCCTCTCCATGTGTGGCTCCCCAAGCCACTGCTTTCTGAGCGTCCAGTCCCAAACTCGGACTCTTTTAGAGGCTTGTGCCAAAGGGTCCTTTTCACTGGGACCACAGGTTCGGAAGTTCCCAGCAGCCCTGGTGGCTCTCAGACCGCCTGGCCAGCCTACGGGTTTCTGCAGAGACGTGAGGCTCCAAAGCACCACAGAGAGCTCAGAACCGACTGGCTTATTCAGACCCAGGCAGACAAACCAGGACATGGCCCTAGGTCCAAACACCTCCACCACAGCCTCTTGAGGACGTCCTGAGCCCCGGCAAGGGCTGGGTCCCGGGAGGAGGGCCTGGAGGGGACTTCAGATGCCCAGGAATGCCAGTCAGTGTTTTTGCCGGACCTCAAGGTGCTGGGGAAGGCCAGCGTGGGGCAGAGAAGATCCCAAAGCTCGCTCGTGTGCTCAGCCCCCATACCCTCACTTAGGGGGCATCAGAGTGGATTTGACTTGAAATGGACAAGGGGTGATGATGACACAGAGAGTTAGGGGCACCTCTGTTGGATGGGGCTGCGTTGGAACAGCAGCCGGCAGCCCGAGGAGAGGGCAGCTCGGTCTCGCAGGTCCTCAGATTGCAGCCTATCAGTCAAATATTTAAGGCTCTGCTGGGGCCTCAGCGGCCTCCGCAGGTCCCTGCACTTCTGTCGATGAGTCACCGTGGCTGTCCCAGCCACATCACGCCTTGTCATTTTACTCAGTGTGACCGGGTGTCACTTCCCACCACGAAGTTAGACCTTTTCGGCGAAACGTCAGAAATGACTCCTGTACGCCTTGTGCCACGTACCCACAGAAGGGCTGGTCTGTGGCCACGGGGGCCCGGCACCTGGGGACTTCAGGGTGAGCTCAGCCTCCCCCCGCTGGTGCGCAGTGACATGTTTATCTGATGACCGACAGGCTGCCGTGCTGGTGAAGGGCCACCAGGTCCCCTTCAGCCCCATCCAATGCTCCGGGGAAAGAAAAACCACTAATTTAAAAAACATGTGAATTTGTCGTACTAACACCCCTAAGATTTTTTCCCCCATTGGTGGAGGAACTAGATGTATAGTCTGAATACCTTTTTTTAACGCGCCCTCACTCCTATCTGTCATCTTTCCAACTCACCCGGCACGTTTTAGTGGTGAGAATGATTTGCCGCAACGGTAGCTTCCTCGGGGGCAGCCTCCACCAGCAGGAAAGGGGAAAATCGAAGACTCTTGGGTAGAAGTTAATTTAGAAACAACATTACCACCATTCCTATAGTGTGTCCGTAACCATCATAGCAACTTCAGTGGAAAAGCACAAGTGAATAGAAGGGAAAATGACATTAATTTCCATTTGCAGCAGACCCACGATGGGATCAGTGACCTGATCCCTGGGGAGGAGCCCTCGGTGGACAGCACACTGGGTCGAGGCCAGGGGTGTGGCCTGGGCTTGCTCTGGGCGGGAGAGGGTTAGCCCACAGCATCCGCTTCTCCGCCCCGTGGAACGTGGCTCTGGGCACGTGGTCTGCCCTTTGCGCCCCAGTTCCTGCGTCTGCTCACCAGGGCAATAAGAGCGCCCGCCTCATAAGGTGGTGAGGATGGAATAAGCTGGCCCATACCATGCACTTAACATGGTCCCAGGGACTTGGTAAATCCATTAGAAATATTGGCCTATTATTATTAATATAATTTCTTTTGACTATTATTTATCATCCATGGCACCGGGAGGGTAAAAGGACTACATTTGTGTTAGAAGATGCAAATTCAAGTTGCGTCCCTTTGACTTTCTTGCCGCGGCTTGAGCAAATTAACCCCTGTAAGCCTCAGCTTCCTCACCTGTGAGGCAGGGATCTGTCTAATTTGCATAAAAGCATGCAGATGAAGTTGAGTAAGGAATGGAAAAGCACTTTGTCACCAAAGGTGGGACCTCAGAGCCTACCTTTGTCTAGAAGACCTCAGATGGCAGTGGAGGGGACAGTTCCAGCAGGGGGCCCTGGGATGCCTGTCCCGGTGGGAGGAACTGGACGTGCTCACAGGATGCACTGGTGTGACCAGGCGTGAGCGCTGGGGCCAGGTCACAGAGTGGCGGAGCTGTGCCCAGGCCCCAGCCGGGAGGCCCCACCCCACAGACGCCCCACTGGGCGTGCATGTGAGCCCCAAGTCTCTGTTTTTCTCTGAAGAGCCTGTGACTGGTGAATGGGACCACCAGGAACTCCAGGGAAGAAACAGGGCGCCACAGGAAGTAAACAAGGACATGTCATTCTTTATACAAATATTCTGAAAGAACATTCCAAACATCCGCCCTCCCTCCCCCATGGATGGGAGCGGGAGGCCATTTCTCCCTTTTCTCTTCATGTAACATTCTCTCCCTTGGCTCTTTGCTCCAATGCCCTGTTTCCTTGAAAGAGGTGCTGCGTAAAACCCAAAGTATCCGGCCCTGCACAGTGGAAAAGGGCCGAAAGCAGAGACAGCAGGACATCAGGAGCACGAGAAAATACTCCAGATGAGTTTTATTTTATTTTCCGGACTGGTCTGCGACTGCTTTCTGAAGATTTGGAGATGGAGTGTGCAACATGCGTGCCCTGTGGAGTATGTACTCAGATCTGTGTGCAGATATGCATGTGTGTGCCTGAGAGTGTGTGTGTGAGCATGAGTGTGTGCATGTGTGGGTGTGCATTTAAAGGAGTGTGAGTGTATGAACATATGTGTGTGTGAGTGTTGCCTGTGCGCAGAAGTGTGAGCATATGTGTCTGTGCGTAGGTGTGTGGATGTGTGTGCACAAGCACATGGGTGTGGGTGGGTGTGCATGTGTGAGAGAGGGAGTGTGTTGCACGCACAAGCACATGGGTGTGTGGGTGTGAGTGTGTGTGGGTGTGCAGGTGTGAGAAGGGAGTGTGTGTTACATGCACAAGCACATGGGTGTGAGTGTGTGCATGTACGTGTGTGCGTGTGCTCAGAGCACTCTGGGTGTTGGTGCCAGAAGTGACCTTAGACATTCTGCATCCAATTCATGGAAGAGGAACTCGAGGCCCCGAGAGGGACCCCCTCGCCTGGCCACAGGCCTGGCTTATGGCAGGTGTGGGACCGGGAAGCAGTGGTCCTTCTCCGTTCCCCTCCTTGTGCTGCACCCTCTCTCTCTGCTCACCTCTGGGACACCACCACCCGGGACCCACATGCCCCTCCTCCCCATGTCTTCTGCCCTCGCTATGAGGGTCACACAGGCAGGTCCTGAGAGATGTCTGTCACCCTCAGTGGCACCAACACACCCTGCAGGCCATCACACACACAGCCTCCCGTGTGCGTCTCCACCACAGGAGGGAGGTGGCTCCCCAGGTGCTCACAGGGGACTCCCAGGTCCTGGTCAGTTAGCCGTGTCCACTGGTCTAGCTGGTCAGCTCTGTGTCCCCCAGTGGTTAGCATGGACCCTCCATGTATGCCAGACCCTCTTGAGCCAACCCTGTGAGTAGAGGGGCAGGAATGTGTACACACAAGCACATGTGTGTGTGTTCTGTGCATGTGTGTGTGAACATGTGGATGTACGTGTGTGAGAGAGGATGTGAGTTTGTATGTGCACAAGCACATGGGTGTGGGTGTGTGAAGGAATGGATGAATAAGTGGCTGTCCCATCTTCTGTTCCGTACCAGCTAAATAAGCTGTATTTATCTGAACTGAAGAGAGCAGGCTCCTGGACCACTCTGAGATTAGGGGGCGCTCGGCATGCCGGGCTTTGTGCTCGCAGGGAGGGTCAGACCAGCTGAGTCCCTTGGAGCTTCCCTGTCTGAGCAATCTGCTCTCCGGGTCAACCTGCAGGCTCCCTGTCCCATCCCAGTGACAGCAACAGCTGTCCAGTGATGTCCCCTGACCCACTGTCCAAGTCCGCGTCCTGTCTGGTCCTCACCTCTGCCTCACTCCATTCTCCCTGGGGCTGGTCTGCTGCTTGGACAACAGATCTGTCATACAGGAAACAGCCAAAGGCTGTCCCTAGTTGTCCCCATTTCAGGTCCATCCCTATGGTCGATGGGCTGGCCTGGCTTTTTAGCTAATGGAATAATGGATTTTTAACAGGGCAAAGGGCCTTAGAGACCACCTGAGTTCCACCAGCTCAGGTATCCGAGGATGCTGAGACTCAGCGGGATACTGATGCTGAGCCAGCCTCGTGCCAGGCTGGGCTGAGGTACCACGGTGTTTGCAGGATTTTCATCCTCATTCGGTAGCTCCCTGGGTCTTACAACAGGACCCCCTCTCTGCTGAAGTTTAAAAGGCCACTGCTGTCCTGGGGCTCTATGGGCATGTGCAGTGCTGGGTGTCGGGGAGGGTGTGTCTCCCACACAGGTGCTTAGAGAACATCCCACCCGGATCAACTGCTGGGCCACATGCCCAAGATGCAATGCCATTAGGACATGGCCCCTGCCCTCAGGGACCACAGTCCAAGCCACCAATACCAGATGCTCTTTACCTGTGCTCTCAGCCCTGACCGCAGTGACAATTGTCCACCTCAGGTGCTAGTGCCCCTGTGACCGGTTCAGTCCTTTGCTGTTTGCTGTGGGCCACCTTGGGGGACAATAGGGCAGGCCCCTGTTTTGACTGACAAAGTACGAGAACAAATATGCAAATTTTTTCTGCAAAGCAAGGCTCTCCGAGGCTGTTGGGAAGGCAGCAGTGCAAGGCAGGAAAGCAAAACCTGCAGGTCAGGTTGGTGAGAGTCTGCAATTGAGGGCGTTCCGTGGCGCGTGCATCTGTGTCCGGGTCGTGTGGTCAGAATCCTTTGGCTTCGGCATCTGAGCCCGGGCAGAGCCTCAGAGTGCCAGAGCAGAGCAGCCCGGGGACAAACACACCAACAACAGTGTGACCAACAGCACGACGGCATCAGTAATGGCAACATCTCCACAGTTAGCAGTTAAAGAAATAGGGTAAAAACTGCCTGATTATTGCAACTTTCTGTAGGTCATTTCTTCTGTGTCTGAAAGCAGCAAAAGGGAAAAGTTAACAGGAGCATTAACAGCTGAGAAAGAAATTCCCTTTGGTCACACAGGGCATTCTGCTCAGCGCTTTGCCTTGGGCAGAACACAGCCTCTTCTTCCTACATGTTTGTAAATGTTTAGTGGGAGCAAAAAGTGCAATGACCTTCTCAGACATCAAAACTCCCTAAATGGACACGTTAAACAGAACTTCCATTGAACTGGACAAGAACTTGGAAACGCAGAAGAATGCATATTTACAGAAGCATGCTGGCTCAGAAGCATAACCACTGAGAAGAAAGCTAATCGTGCAGCACCAAACATGCCCCCCACCCCCATTTCTCAGGGAAGGTTTGCTTGGAAAAAATATTGTCTGTGCGCCATCACTAAAGCTGTCACTCGCTCTAGGGACCGTAATACCAGGCTGCCTGGGTGTCCCGTGTCATCACTGGTCAAACACAGGAGCGTCCCTGCTTGCCCAAAGTCGCTCATATCTGTCCCGCTGGCACGATGCCCAGAAAGTTCCAGAGTCAGGGCTCCCGGATCGCTAAATCTCGAAGCCTGTCGTGGAATCGTTAGCCAGTCCCTACCTCACCTACCACAGATCGTGATGCTGGTCAGGACAGTGAGGAAACTGAATGTCCTTGTTTCTTGAAATGTATCGGGGTTGGTTAAATCGTGTCACTAACCAGTGGTGTCCTATGGCTGCCCTGGTTTCTTATACCACAGGGGCGGGTCTTCTTCCTAGCTGTCTGCCAACACAGAGGGGAGTCTGCTGAGTGTGTATCTCCCGAACTGGGGCGGGCCTTTGCAGGACGGCTCCCCACCTTCCCCTCCTCTTCCCATTGTCCCTCACCCAAAGACACAGGTGATGTCCCTTTGTCCACCATTCACTCAGGACCATGTCTCCCATTGTCTACAATGCGTTCACAGACACCTCTGCCCATCCAGTCATAGTCAACAACCTATGTGAGGGACGCTTGTGGGTAAAAACTACACCCACTCAGTGACAACTAAACTCTCTCAGAGACTCAGCCAACTTACAGGGCAATAGCCAAGGACAAAGAGGCCCCCTCCTGCTTCTCAAGGCTGAGCAGATCTTAGGATGTCTTTGACCTTGCCCTCAGGTTGACACTACCCGTGGGGGCCTCCATTTAGTGGTCCGGCTAACACCGGCCAACATAAAAAGGCAGTTCACAAATCTGAGTAGTTTCTCATGACAAAGTCCAAACCTGATTGGATTTGGTGGCCCAGGTTCCTCCCACCTGTGGCTCTGCCATTTCTTTAGGTGGAATATCAGCCCCGACATCCTGCCCAGGACCCCTCAGAGGAAGCCACATGATCACCTGTCTGCCCGACACATGCCGTTAGCCTAATGCACCAGCCGACTCCAGATGCCCAGGGACAAACTAAGGGTTTCTGAGAGGGGAAAGCCCACACTTGTAAACACCATGGAATGAGGCTTGCTTCACCCCGGGGCCCTGGGAGGGCTCGGCGGCTCCTCCAGAAGCTGTGACGGTCTCAGTGACTGAAGGGCTGTGGTCCGTCATGCTGTTAACCCCAGGTGATGGCAGGCAGGTGAGGAATCCTCAGGCCAAACCCCAAACGGGCATTCCCCGCATGGCACCGTGAGCTGGCACAGAGTTCCAGACCCGCCCAGAATCCCACACACGCACGCGTGCCACAGCAGATGGGTATCCCAGGGAGTGGGCTCTCGCCTCCCCCATCATAACCCTCTCAGTCAGGAAGCACTGACTGTCCAGAGACAGGTGAGCCCCTGGCTTGCCCAAGCGAGGGCACTGCGCCACACTCTCCCCATCGCACACGCCACCCTGGCTCCTGCCTTCCTGCCCCTAACATGTCTGTCTCCTGCTCATGCCTCCCTAGCATCCCGGGGAGTCGTGTGAGGCTTCATAATCGACAATTATCACCCCAGGGCCCCACGGTGCTCTTCATCTGCGCAGGCAGCACACACTCGCAGCCCTTCACGGGCCCACCCAGACTCCTTCTGCCTACTTGGCTCTTGGGTGCTGGGAGGCAGCCAGGGCCAGCGGTCGGTGGGGAGCATCATGTCACAAAGCTCGGACGTGTGGCAGTTGGCTTCTTTGAGGTGCCACCTTTCCTCGGCGTTGCCCTGGAGAACGCCGTCGTTTCAATCAGGAACAGTGCAGGTGCCTGTCCCGGCAGCCTGTGTGCACTCTAGACCTGCTGTCCCGCCACATGCGTGGCCGGCATTAGTTTGCTTGTAAGCCCTTTCCTCACGGGCAGTCTGCTGGGCAGCCCAGAGCTGAAGGGACAGAGCAAGTGCAGGTCACAAAGGGAAGCAGCTCCGCCGGCTTCCAGGGCTGAGGCGCACAGCACCGGGATGCGCCCTGCACACGTGGCTCCGTGGACAGGAGGGCGTGCGGAGGACGAGTGTGGGAGTGCGAGGGGCCTTGGCATCCAGTGCGAGACAGCAGGGCCACCCATCCGCTGTGAGAATGCACGGGCTGCCAAGCTGTGTCCAGTGTGTGGCATGAACACAACACTCAGGCCGGCAATGTGGTGACAAACAGGCCCAGCCAAGACTCTGGTGCTGTGTGCGACAGAATGGCCTCGCGACTGTGGTTTGCTTAGTGGCTGCGTCTTTGTGAAAGTGTAGATATAGAAGTGGCCTTTAGAAGTCCAAAGCTGAGATGGCCTAATCGCGACTTCAAGGAAAACTGGCGATTCTTCTATGTATTGTGCATTTTCGTAATTTCCCTTAGGTTGATCTTCCCAGAGAGAAACTTTTTTGGCTCTCTGTCCGGGAGAATGCTGTCCATAGGCAGCACCTTGCTAGGAAACGTCCCTCTCCTCCCGCGCTGAGCACGTCCAGCAGAGGTCCCTGCGAAGGCCAGCAGAGAGCTGCCGTCTTTGGTCCTCAGGGACCTCCTGTCCCAGCCCCACTGTGGCTCATTCCAGGGCTTCATGCTGTCCAAAGCCTCCAAAAAAAAAAAAAAAAGGAAGAAAACAAAAATACTTCTTTTGCGAATTTTCTTTTGGAAACATGGGATTAATTACAAGTGTACTGTTTTGTTTCAACTGTTAGTTGACTTTATTTTTAAACTTTTGCTTGTGTACATAGGAGGAAAAATATGTTATTCAAACTAAAAAAAAGAGTTGAGCCAAACTCCTCTTCACAGTTCACCTGGTTGGAGCACAGTTGACTTCTTGCCTCTTCCGGAAAAGCAACCCAGGGTTCCCAGTAGCTCCTTAATGCGATTACTTGATTAGAGCGAGGCACTTCATTTCTTAACCACTACAGGAATAAGCAATATAACTGTCAATACTTTTTCAACAGAGCTTCAGGCACAGGGGTCGCTCTCTGACCACACTTTTCTGTGCTCGTTAATGCATTTGCCATCAACGCTTAAAATTCACCTCCGTGCACCCTGGGGGTCTGTGTGTAGGGATTCTGCCCGTAGGACAAGGAGCTTCCCCTCCGCCTGTTCTCGGGTTGTCACTTTGCTGCTGAATGTGTGCCACTTCCAGCTACTGGCTTCAGTC
This sequence comes from Desmodus rotundus, assembly GCF_022682495.2. Taxonomy (NCBI): domain Eukaryota; kingdom Metazoa; phylum Chordata; class Mammalia; order Chiroptera; family Phyllostomidae; genus Desmodus; species Desmodus rotundus. Next base: position 3,421,933 of record NC_071388.1, on the reverse strand, counting down.
AAACCAGATTCCACTCTGCGTGCCCGCCCTCCCCGCTTCCTCAGAGGGACAAGCCCGAGGAAGGCACACCCTCCGCGTGCTTGGCCAGACTTTCTGCATACATTAGTCTTACACCCCCGTGTCCGCAAACAATGAATGTGATCGCTCCAGTCTACTGACACTTAGCATGTGCCAGAGACTGTGCCAGGCACTCGTTCCTGTTATCGCTCCGAACCCTCACAAGCCCGGACGAGAGTCCCGCGCAAACCTCCGCAAGAGTAGAAACCTGCCGGGGGTGGGGAGAGTATTTAAAACACGGACTTGCTCACTGCTGGTCACCCCACAGGTGCCTGGGCTTGGCACGTCTGGCCGGGCATGCAGTGATTGACAGTCGAACAGGATCGGAGGGCTCTCTGACACAGGCGCTCTGGGGGCCCACCTGCTCACCAGCTGTCCCAGGGGCTGGGTGCAGCTGTGAGGCCCACTTTATAGGTGCAAATCCAGGGCTGGAGGGGGTGGGGAACTTGCCCACGCTGACCCCAGCACCCAACCAGCATGGTGACAGTTCCCGAGACCAGGCTCCAGGGTCTCGGGTATGCTCGCACACCCCAGTGTGACGGTGACCTTCCAGATGTGAGCAAGGGGCCACATTCTCGCTGCACTTTCATATGAGAGACCTCAGGGGAAGTGACGTGTGGAAAGGTTTGAACGAAAGAGTGCTCACATGCAGCACGACCCGGAAGCCCCTGCGGACAGGGCAGGCCTCCAGGGGAATGCAGGGAGAAACCCAGGCTTCCGTGGGGGAAAGTCCGTGGCTGTGTGTTATGGCAACCCTTCTGTGGGAAGTTTTCACACATGAACATGTCAGGGAAAAACTGAGGACCGCCTGGCAATGACATGAATTGCCCCTGTCAGGGAAGAAGTAGATTGTAGCACAGCGCTTGTATTTGCATAATGATGAGTCTGAGATCATTCGGTCATTCACGGAGGAGCGTGCATGGGGGTGTGTATCTCGCTCCCCACAGCCCACAGGTGCAAAGCACAGCACAGGGACTCCCGTCAGCAATATTGCGATGACCGTGCACGGTGCCTGGCAGATGCTGGCAGGAGCAGGGGACACTGGGTAAAACCTGTCCTTGTCTGACCACTAGGCTGACACCTGAAACCGAGACAAAATAATATGGATGTCAACTGTAATCGAAAAATAAAAATTCTTTAAAAAGCTGCCCTATCTAGAAGCTCTATAAAAAGTCACTAATTCTACACTGGCAAGCGGAGTCCCGTCTCCGTGGGACTCGTGCGTGTCACATCGACACAGCCGAGCCTGATGGTGGCCCGAGGGGTCTGAAACGTCACTCTTCAGTGTCTGCCCAACCAGCATTTATTAAACCCAGCTCTGAGCAACAGGCTGCCATAGGGGCTGTGAGGAGTAGAATTCAGCAGTGAATCAAATTTGCATAATCTGTTTGGTGAGATAACACCCGTAAAATAGGGCAGTATCGTCATTAAGCAAATTGAGGAACAGATATATCATCGTGTGTGGTCGGGGGAGGGAGAGAGCGTGAGTTCGAGGAAGACCATGGAAACATGGAGCCCGTAGAGCTGGCCTCCAGCTCCATGAGCTGGCCTGGCTCGCGGAGACGCAGAGAGAAGCTGCTGACTCAGGCAGGACCGGTGCCATGCGTGTGGGACAGTCTGGGGGTGGAAGAGTTGCCTCTTCTCTGGAGCTCCACGTCACTCGCGTGAACAGTGAAGTTCAAGTTTGTCCAGGACGCTCACACTGCAGGAGGCACACCAAACACCCAAAGCAATGTGCTCTTCTGATGCGTCCTTCCCCGGCAGGCCGCTCGGGCACCCAAGTATTAGCCAATGCAGAAAAATACTCCTCCTGCCAGACTCTCCAAAAAACCGCTCCAGCAAAGGTGAAACCTGTGATCTCAGTCGACTCGATTTTGCCCAGATCGCTCTGTAATTCAGAGAAACTCTCTCTGTTCTGTTGGCTTGAGAATCTCAGAGAAAGACAGTATGGTTGGGGAGGGCGCAGTAAGCACACAGAACACTTTCTGAAATCTCCTTTCTTTCGTCCTCCTCTATTAAAACAAGGGAAAGGCATTTGCGGGGAGGAAAACGGGTGTCACAGAAGCAAATGCTCCACTTCGGCCGGTCCCCCAGCTCCCACACCGCGTCAGTCTGTGGTGACTCTGAGTGAAAGTACTAGATTCGCTCACCTCTGTCAGCAGCGGGTTTGGGAGGGTTAGAAGCATTGTCCCTGCCATTAGTGTGCAGGCGAGTCGGCCTCCCGCGTCTCCACACTGGCGCTGAGGGGTGGTACTGGCAGCTCAGGGAGCCTGCAGGGGATCGTGGGGTCTCACCCCCGGGCCCACTCTGGGACCTGGGCCCCATTCTTGTCCCACAACCACACCAGCTCTCTACGCTCCTTCCTCTCTGCCAGATTAAGTCCCCGGGTGCCGGTTAGCGCAGCACCTGGAAACCAGGCCATTCAGGTGGAGCATTTTACCAGGACCACAGGAAAGATGCTTTGCACCTTTCAGAGTCCGCATTTGGCTCATGCGTGCTGGAAGGGCCCGGGTGCGTGGCATGGCTCTTGCCGGGGCCCAGATGGGGCCCTCTGGTCAACGCAGCAGAGAAGTCCGGGAGGAACGGGTTCCTCAGAACAGATTCTTTCGACCTCCCTGGGCAGCTTTCTGTTTGTTTGTTTGCTTTGTCTTCTTCCACACAGTGTGAAAAACACAGTCACGAGGCCAAAACCAGTGGAACAGTCAGAGTGAAATTCGTCCATTCTCACTCACACATCTGGGGCTGTTTTCTTCAGAGACGGGTCTGATGACATGCCCATTGTCCCCTGTGGGCCTTTTCCATTCATGCTTCCCACGGATCCCAGGTCCTGGGAGACGCGCAATGTGCCGACACCGCCAGAGAGGAAGTGGGGTAAAGGCTGAGCAGACTCCCGTGGGGCTGTGACCCCAGTCCGGGGGTGCCGGGACGGCCAGCGGAACTTCAGGGTTCACCCTCACGGGGCCTGTCTGGTCTGAGGGGCGGGGAGGGAACCTGGCCTTTACCCTGATCCGAGGCTTCCAGCCCATTTGCTGTTTCATCATTTTATTCCAGCCGCAGAAAGCTGGCCATTGCTGGACGGGGCCCCAGGGGTGCGACACCCGTGTGATTTGCTCTGAGGATGAACACAGGCCTAAGCGTGCAGAGCGCACGCAGCTGGGCGGCCTGTCATCTCACCCCTGGGAGGGGCCGTTCACCCTGCTAATTGTCCTCACCACCCCGCCTCACAATCCCCTCTCCCCCTCCCACGTGGACCCGAAGGATGGCTTGTGTTCCATTTGTGGCCATCCCGGCCTTCAGTGCCATTTGCATTCATCAGACTAATGGAAACAGCAATTAAGCACCACCCAGAGCAGCTCTTAGAGCAACATAATGGGCACTTACCTGAGCGTGGGGCTGAGGTAAGGAAACCGGGCCCTCCGGGAGGCATCCAGGGAGTGACCGGACGGTCGAGCGACCGTGGAACCGGCACTGCAGGCTGTCGGTGACAATGTCTGCACAATCACCCTGTGTGAGTCCTGCCAGACGCGGTCGTCCATGTGTGAGGAAGTGGGTGTGAGCTTGACTCGAGGGCGCTAGAACAAGTCCAGCAACGCAGTCCTGTGCATCTTGGGAAATGGCAGCACACCGAGCCTGTGGATGATCCCCCAGCCCGGTCACGGAAGCAATGTTGGGGCCCGGCGCCACGGTCCGTCCCCAGGACACAGAGGTCCACCCCACATCGGTGGGTGCCTCCCGGGAGTAATTTGGAAACATCTACTCCCACAGTGTCTCTGGCTTTTCAATCTCGCCAACGCAATCCTGGATTGAGTCACGGGGACAGGGTGGGGGGCACAGGGCTCATAAAATTTGAAGGTGCTGCTTCTTCACTGTGTTCTCATTTTCCTTGAGGAGTGAGGCCGTACTTTGCCTCGGTCGGCAGGCCCCCTGAAAGGAACCGTGTGGTGAAGGGCTATCACCGAGATGAAGTCAGCTCGCAAGCTTTAACTTGCTTCATGTGTCTCTCGTTAATAATCCTCGGAACTTCAAAAAACAAAAGAAATAGAAATCATCCTCCCTAGCTAACCATCAAACAATATAACTATTATTATCCTTCCATGCCATTAAGAAATTAGATTCCGTACATTCATCCTCCAGATATCTGACTTTAGTAAAATGACCCTCAAAGAGAATGTGGGTGAATAGAGCTGAAACATCTTCTGCAGAGTATGTGGGATGACATTTAAGAGAATTCTTTAGTGAAAGAGTCTTAACATGCCGTACATGAAAAGGCGAGCGTTTTGGAAGACCGATTGGTAGATTACGTTATGAATCACAGAGTGAAGTCTGTTTCTTTGGACGCACATTTGCGTAGGTCTTTGGGTCTCTTTGCAGACCGTCTGGGCAGTGAAGTCAGATACCTTGCTCGGGATGCATTGAACTGAGCGTGGACCTGAACCCACATGGAGAAGTAGATGGCTGTGTTTATAGACTGCTTAGGAGGAGCCCCAGGACTTGCTGCAGGAACGGAGCAGCTGAAATTCCAGAGTGAACGGGGCAGGGGGACTTGGCCCTAGAGTCTTGGAACACAGTTAGCATCAGCAGGAAGCCCCCTGCCCCCTCTGCATCCCCCACAGGCACCCCCCACAGCCAACCTCTGATCTCTGCCGCAGACAGCGCCAACTGCGTTCGATTCACTTCCTTCTCTTAGCCTGTCACACGTGGGGGCAAAGGATAATGACGCACTGCACAGGCCTGCTCTGGGAGGGAAAAGGGGAGTGGCAGTTCACGGGCCTCAGTGTGCAGCCTTTGTTTTAAAAGTGTGGAGACCAAGTCCCCGAGAAGCAGCCTCTCCACATCTCGCTCCTCCGTGGTTGCCCAGCTGCGAGGAGAAAGCGGGTCTAACCTCGCAACTCCATGACCTTTCTCTCTTGTCCTGTTTATTTGGACCGATGTCCTGTGCGCAGGCCAGCCTGCTCCAGAGGTGGTGTAGTGTGACCTTCAGCAACATGTTACTGTTGTTGGGACCCCCACAGGCTCAGAGGCTAACAGGAGCCAGAGTGACTCCGGACACCAGAGTGAACATAGAAATTGTCACAATTCTGGACTGAGGCTTGTGGTCAAAAAGATACTTTGTTCCTACATTGATCAGATGATTAAGGCTAGAGAGCGGGACAGACCAGCCCTCAGCCAGACCTTTAGAACCAGGGACCTGAAGAAAGTCCATTTCCCCCTCTTGGCATCTTCGGGGCCTGGTGACCACACTCAGCCTTCTGTGGCCATCACGGGGTCAGATGGTTTCAGCTCCAGTTCTTCTTTGGAACAGTGCCAGGCCCTTGCTCTCACCGAGAAGGCAAACTCAGCCTGCATTAATTTGAGCTGCATTAATTTGAAGAGGGCAAGTCTATTTTGGAGGAGGCAGAAGCACAAATCAAAGGTTTCTGAGCTCAGAGGTAGAGACACATACTAATTACCACTCTTTAAAGCACCAGAAAGTTCCTGCACTTCCTTATAGAAGCTGTAGGTAAAGCCTCATCCTACTTCATGGGAAAAGGACAGCTCAAGGCTAAGTGGGCTTCACTGATGGCGAGGCTTCTGAAGAGCCCACAAGCCTCTTGCTCCTGGAACAAACTGAAATGTAGCCAACTTCATTTCTTCCCTCCAGTCTGATTCAGGTCTTAGGAACGAGTTGGATGCAAACTGTTCTGTTTCCTCTCTCTGGGTTGGAGTATGTATATTCTCTTGGACTAATATACACAGGAACATAAGCACTGTGTTATCAAAAAACTGATTTTTAAAACTGTAGGATAACTGCTCATTTAATGTGCCATTAACTACTTTCCTACAGAAAGTAATCTAGAATTTGACTTAAGAAATTCTAGATTCACACCTTGATGGCTGTGGCTCGGTTGTTTGGGCGTCGGCCCACTAAGTAACAGTTCGAGGATTTAATACCCGGTCAGGCAGGGGTTGCAGGTTTGGCCCCGGTTGGGGGCGTGTATGAGAGGCAACCCATCAACGTTTCTCTCTCTCATCAATGTTTCTCTCCTTCTCTACCTCTCTCTCTAAAAATAAAATTAAAAAAAGAAATTCTAGGTTTTGGCGATTAATATTAAACACCTGGGGCACTAAAGAACCAACAGTTTGGTAACTGGGGCCCTAAAGAACCAACGAATGTTTGTGTCAGCCCAAGGCCATTGGCACCAATTCAATGCCGACAGGAATCCCCAGTTGGAGGTGTGGTAAAGGGGGAAACTTCATTCAGTGCAGAACAGCTGAGCTGTTATACAGCATGGTTGTGAGGGGGCCCTGGGGCCAGGCCCTCCCCAGCTGGACAGCTCTGCTCCACTCAGCTACTTGCTGTCCTGTGCTGGCCTGCTCCATTCTATGTCGGTCTCTCCTGCCCTGTTCATACCTGCTCAGCTCCTCTGGGAGAGGGAAAGTGCAGCCCCCGGGGCCACAGAAGAGCTGAGTTATATAGACAGACGTCCCCGCCCCTGGTCCCTGATTGGTCCATCCTCATGCAAATGAGGACTCCAAATCCTCACAGTTTGATTGGTCTGAGAGGCACTGTCCCGATTGGTCGGAATGGAGCCACTATGATTGGTTGGTAAAGATGTTGATGGGGGATATAGCTCTATAGCTCCAATAGCATGGGACAAGCCTCAGTCCTATTGGTTGAAACAGGATTCCGGAAATTCTAAGACCTGGCTCGGATGGCAGGAACCCAGGGCAGGCGGGCAGCTCAGTGCAGAGAGTTCAGGGCAGGCTTTTCTGGAAAGTTGCCTGAGAGGCCCCTGTGCAGAAATGGCTGCTGGGCTCTGCTTTTTAAAATTTGAGCCCATTAGCCGCCAGGATTCCTTCTTAGTAGGTGTCTTCTCTCTCATAGTTCACACTTCCCACTTGAGAGACCACGAGGCACCCTTCTCTTACGGCCCACGGATTCTAGGCTGTTCTCACGAGGAAGCTGCCATGACTGACTTGACTCGTAAGTCCTGACTGTTTCTTCGTCCCATCAGCGGCTTCCCTTCCACCAGACTCACTGGGTGGCCTTGCTCATAGCCTCTTGCCGCCCTTCGCCAGGCAAGACTGAAGCAGTAGGAGTTGACTGTATACTGGAAGAAGCGAGTACTTTTTTCTCTTTTTTTAGATCTTATTCATTTACGTTTAGACAGAGGGGAAGGGAGGGGGAAAGAGGAGGAAACATCAATGTGTGGTTGCCTCTTGTGTGCCCCCTACTGGGGACCTGCCCGCAACCCAGGCCTGTGCCCTGACTGGGAATGGAACTGGTGACCCTTTGGTTCACAGGCTGGTGCTCAACCCACTGAGCCACACCAGGCAGAGCTTTCTTTTTCAACACTAAAAACAATCCACAGAAGTTACAAGGTTGAAGCACCCCCATCTCTTCAATGTAGACTATTCAATGGGCTGTGGCTGATGGTTTTCCTTTTAATTAAAAACTAAGGAACACACGGAGGGGAGAGGCATCCTTGGTTACATATTGCACAATTGTTTGGCTAACCTGAAAGGTCTTGTCTGAGAGGAAGGAAAAAAAATGGAAACACAGTGATGCAAAGATCACAGAATCTGAAATGTCGCAGTTTCCCAAACCGCCTGTGCAGAAGCTAGCTGGGGTCTGGCAGCCCCCACTAAGCCGCACAGCTCGCAGACATCATTAGGCCCTCCGGGGAGAAAGTTTTAGGCAGTCTCTCGGTAGCCTGTGCGTGGGGGAAGGATTCTCGGTGCTTACGTTTTGTACCTTCCTGGGAGGCTGGAGCCCGGGGCCCAAGTGTTGACATTCGTGGAGCCCCCATTTCTTCTCTGAGTTCTGACATGGCGGGGGGACTGGCCAGGAAGAATTTGCTCTTCCCAGGTGAATTTGCCCTCATCTGCCCTCTGCCATGAGTGGGTATCCTTGCTGTCTGTCACACATGATCGCTGTGTTCTCCTCCTTTGGAGGAGCTCAAAGTCCATTTTGGCAGCAGACGAGGCCATTGGTGGATAGCAGAGATGCACACTGGTGCTCCTGACAATTGGGATCCGCCAGGTGTGGCCTCTGCTATGAGACCATCATAGGTGCTCATTTCTTGTTGTCTACAGCAGCAGCTGTTAGAATCAGAAAGGGGAGCTGTTGAACCCAAACAAAGCATTAACTCATGTTTCTTAAATTCTTTGTTCCCTGGGACGAAAAACTTTTCATGGAAACCCCCCTGGATCTATGAGATGTCTTAGGTATAAAAAGCTCCTGTTAGTGATATCAGCCACTTACTTGCTTTCTTAAAGTATTGAATGTTGGCACAGCATGCTCATTGATTAATTATCTGATTTTCTTATCAATTTCACCCATAAAACTTTGGTGACAGAAACAATTAGAACGTGAAATTTGCCTCTACAGAAAGTGGTTCTAAAAAATCTGAGTTTTCCTTAAAATGATTTTTGCCAGTAGAAGACTTAAGTTCCTTTGGTCCCAACATTTTGCCAGATGAGCAACAAGACTGAGGTGACACCTCACCGTCAGAACATCCTCAGGGGCCTGTGTGACAAAAGTGGCCATCAGGAGGTTATGGCTTTGGGCCGCCCTCCGTGCAGGCCAGGACACAGTGAAGGTCATCACCCGTGATGGCATCAAGCCCCAGAAAGTATGGAGAAGAAAGAGAATGGCATTTGTTCTATAGCCTTTAATGAAGGACCCAGTTTCCAACCTTTTTTATTATTATTAGTTTATGTTGGCTTTTTTTTTTAATTAAAACTTTACTGTTTTAGAACCATTTTAGGTTCACAGCAAAACTGAGGGCGAGCCGCAGAGACATCGCGGGCACCCCCTGCCCCCACTGCCATGCAGCCTCTTCAAGGTCCCCCTGGGGCAGCGCGTGCGCCACAGCTGTGCCACTGATAGGTACTTCGTAACGTCCTGGTTTACGCGAGGGCTCACTTGTGGTGTTGTGCCTTACGTGGGTTTGGACAAGTGTATAATGACGGGTGTCCGTCACGGCGTCCTTCAGTGTCTTGTCACCGCCCTGAACCCCCTGTGCCCTGCCTACTCACCCCCTTACCTGCCCCCACCCTCAGCGGCCACAGTCTCTCCCAGTAAGCCGGGTGGTTGGAACTGGGCAGGATGTGGGCTCTGGAAACTGGCCGCTTCCAAGGAGGAATATGCGCTCAAGTCTCTTCCATGTCTTTCTGTGGCTCGATATCATACTTCTTCATAGCGCTGAATAACCGTCCGTCATCCGGATGGACCGCATTCTATTCTCCACCTTGGTTGCTTCCAAGTTTTGGCACTTAGAATAAAGCTGCTATCAACATCACATGCAGGTTTTTCCTGTGGGCATAAGTTTTCACCTCTTTTGGGTAAATGCCAAGGAGTGAGATTGCTGGACCACATGGTAAGAGTAGTTTTAGTCTTATAAAACACTGCAAAGCTGTCTTTCAAAGTGACTCTACTATTCTGCATTCCCACCAATAATGACTGCGAGTCCCTGTTGCTCCGCAGCCTTGCCAGCACTTGGTGTTGCCAGCGTTCTGGATTTTGGCCCTTGTAACAGGAGTGAGGTGGTATCTCGTTGTTTTAATTTACATTTCCCCGATGACCTGTGACGTGGGGAATTTTCACATATGCTTATTTGCCATGCGTACCTCTGCTTTGGTGAGGTGTCTATTAAGTTCTTTGGCCCGTTTTTTAAGTGGGTTGTTTTCTTGTTGCGTGTTGGGTGCTTCGCTTATTTTGGATGGCAGTTCTTTATCGCCCGTGTCTCGTGCGAAGGGTTTCTCCCAGTCTGAGGTGTCTCTTCATTCTCACGACACTGGCTGTCACAGAACATAAGTTGTTAATTTTTAATAAAGTCCAGCATGTCAGTTACTTTGTTTTCACGGACTGTGCTTTGGGGTTGGTCCTAAAGAGCCGTCACCACACCCGAGGCCGTCTGGCACTTTCCTAGGAGTTCCAGCGTCTCATGTTTAGGCCCACGGTCCAGCTTGTGTTCGCTTCTGTAAGGAGCCTGAGCTCTGTGTCCTGGCCGGTGCTTCCTGCACGCCGGTGCCCCTCGCTGCTCCAGCCCAGTTGCTGAGCCCGCCCTTGTTTGTAAACAATGTGGGTTCAGCATTCTGGCGGATGTGGCCCGTGGCAGGTCGGAAAGATCCCCACAGATGGGAAAGCGTTTCATTCCAAGAAAAAAAAAAGAAGGAGAGTAAGTGGAAGGCTGGAAAGACGCAGAGAGGAACTCGGAAACGCACAGAGCCTGTGTGCGCTGGCCCTAAGCGGCCTGCCAGCCCGGGAGAATTCAGCTGAGCCTCAGGGAAAACAAAGTCATTCCAGCTGCTCATTCTAACGGGAACCAAGTCAGTCCCACGTTAGAAACTGGAGTAGTCCAGTTAAATATGGAGTTCTATGAGGGTGTTCACTTGCTTTTGGTTTTGTAAGAGATTACTCCTCAGTGAAGGAAGAAAAATACAACTTTAGTTCTCCCAGAAACATAATTGCCATGGGACTACTTGCAAACGAGTCATATATGATACTTACAACCATTTAATATCTCAATCTCCTGTTGGTAACGGTGGGTCTTTTCACTGCAGATATTACATAACTCATGGTTTATTAATTGTACCTATTGATAAAAATGTAAACTTTGGGGGCCATAAGTTAGCAGCCTATGTGATGAAATGCAGGCTTGCCTACCCAGTAAAAGTCCTCAAAAGATGGCATACTGAGGTTTGGCATCTTTGGGAAGAATTATGTTTTTAAAAGATAGTAAACTTCTCATTTCTTTGGGACATCGAAGCCATATGCATTACTATTGAATCTGTGAATCAAAGCAGAAGCAGTTTCAGGAAAAAGGAACTCAACCTCACCTGGTGTTTTCTGTGGAAAACTCCAAAAATGTGGGTGCACAGCAAGGTCCCTGCCCCAGCGGGGGTTTCCCTCCGCACCCCCGTACCCAGGTGGCAGAAGCATTTTCCTTTTCCTTTTCTTTTTTCGCTGTGAACCCGTATCACTTCGCAGAACGAAGTGTGACATAAAAGATGGACCACAAAACGTATACTGAAAACATTTTTCATTCAACCTTTTGGATTTTTTCCAGCTACAGAATTCCATCTCTAGAATAGTTAGAGGTGACCGCAAATAAAAAGTGACTGCTAATGAGGTCATCTTACAACGTGTTGGTTTATTTCCTTCACTGTTAATTTATTAACTATGTTAATTAATTTGTTTATACTTAATAACAAGTGGCTTTCACTTACTAGTATCAAAAGAAATGAAATGTGGAGGCTGAGGAGTGAAGCAGACCCAGTCGATGGAGTTATTGGGATGATTTCAGGTACTCTACCCCAGAGCCTTGTGGCTCACCAAGGCGCGGCTCTCCACAATCGAAGGCTGTCCAGTTTTTGGCCGATGGCCACAGCGTCACCATGGCACGCTACCAGCTTCATCCGTGTTCGAAAACTATTACAGTAACAACAACAACAATAACTGGGATTGTCTGAGTGTTAAGAAAAGACGCATTAAGAGGGAATGTTGCCTTAGTCAGCCTGGCTGCATAAATGATAACCTGGCCTGTGATTCAGTGCGTCTTTATCAGGTGACAGAGATCAGACCCGACCGTGCACAACCCACCTGGCTTTGGGCCAGGCCCTCCGTCTGCATGGGGGCAGGAGTCCCGGCACACCTAGGTCCCTGGGACAATAGACCCTTTGTCTCTCTCAGCTTTATGCAGCGTTCCTTTAAATACTTTTCTTGAAGCCAAACAGAGAATCATTTTTAGTTTTTAAATCAAGTTAACCTCTTCACGGCCCTGCATGGCGGTCTGAATAAGGAGGAAAGAATAGTTTTTCTCAGTTCGCAAGTGTTTACATGGAAACATAGAAGATAGTATACGTTCCGCTCGACCCGGGAGCCACGTGAAAGTGCGGTGGAGCAGAGCATCCGCTTTCCCTCGGAGCGGGTGTGCCGGGAAGGCGGACCACGCGAAGGCAGCAGCCCACGGGCCCAGGGCCTGCTGAGCAGCTGTCTCTCAACAGTTCTGGCCACGCCGAGACTTTTTTTTCTCCCTCCACTCCAGTCCCATCTCTGCATGACCAGGGCACACCTGGATGGGACTCGTCCATGTGCGCAGTTTCCAACTTCTCTTCTCCCCAGTGCCTTCCAGGGGACGTCCCTCCTGTTCCCATTTAAACGCGTGCACATCTGCTCCCCAGGAGACGGGTTAGCTACCAAAAACTACTGTTAGATTTCTCGCCAGCAAGGCTCATCCCTTCATGTGGTTTCTGTTTTCTTCTTTAAACAGTTAACCATGTTTTATTCTTTCTTCTATAAAAGCTAAATTTAGCCAAGTTCTCTACTAATTTAAAACATTTTCTGGAAATGACAGAGTGCTATTGTTAAAGAGAGAGAGAGAGAGAGGCTGGATTCTGAACGGCCAGCACACGTGAGTGGAGGAAGGAAAACGAACACGGCCACGTGTGTCTGTAAGTCTCAGCTTTTATTTTGATGGACAAAGCACCTTTGGGCTGTGAGCCAGTTCACAGTCGGGACTCACATCTGCGTTCCAATCCAAAAGGAGGCTTCTTTCAGGGGGTCTCCCGGCCTTTCGACCCCTCATGTTAGTCCCTTCTCGGTGCGCACTGGCAGTCAACCCCGCATTCGGCAGGTGATACTACCGCTAAGTAGAACTCCGTGCTCTGCATAAACTCCGGCCAACACGCCGTGGTGTGTGCCCGTGATCGGCCCGCACTGCTGTTTGTGGGGTACCCATCAGGTCTGCTTTCCCAGTTTCACGCAAAGCGTGAACACGGGGAGGGAGACTCTTGCTGGGCTGGGGTGCTGTCTCTGCTGATTGCGTCCAGCAGGGGACACGAGGCAGTGCCTGGAGACATGTGGCTGTTATGGGTAGGGGATGGCAGTGTGCGTAGCAGCTGCAGCCTCGGGATGCCACTCTCCATCCCGCACAGGACAGATGCCACAACAGTGCCACCCAGCCAAAATGCCAGTGCTTCGTGACTGAGGAACCCTGCTCGAACCAGCTGACGAAAGAATCTCAGGCGTGCTCGCGTGAGAGCGGCCAGTTCGGTCATCATTAGCACCGCCCGTGTCACTACCACAACACTGAGATGCCTGAGGCCAGAGTGCTGCTGACCACGCACCAGGTCACGTCCAGCCATTCTGTCATCCATCTTGTCATTCTGTCAAGCAGGTCCCCTCATGTCCAGGGCACCGGTGTGGCCGACCCCCTCGGGGAGCATCACACATGGGAGCCCTTTGGCCTCTGGTGCAATTCCAACAACGAGGCTTTATGACCCTGGCCACAGCCACGGCCGCCCAGGTCCAGGACAAGACCAGCTCCGTGGCACGGAGCCAGGAAGGCCCAGGGTGGCGCACTGACCGGTCCCTCCCCGAAGTGCGTGCAGGGCGGGGCAGTGCCAGCCCAGCCACACCAAAGACCCAAGGCACGGCCTGGGAACTTTGTGTTCCAAACAAAACGTAGCTCTTGACAGTTTTCTACTTTCACCTCAGTTTCCAGCAACCCTAGTAAAAGGGTGGGCTGTGCTTCCGTTTCTGGGAATAAACCCTAAGGACACAGACTTGCCAAAAGTCATTTAAAAAAAAATACACGTCAAAACTTGGTGAAAGATGGACAGCATCCCACAACTCGTAAAACGTCAGATGTCAGGTTCGTTAGTAGAGGCGTGAAAATCAGAGCTGACGAAGGATAAATGCAAACAGCATCAGGGCATCGCAGCCGGGCCCTGGGTGGGATTCGACTCGGTTACGAGATACTGGGAAACACTGGTTCCTACCCACAAGGCTGCGGCAGCACGCACCACGCATGCATCTCACACGGCCTTGCTCCCAGGACCCCGTGGGAGGCAGGGGGCCTGCAGGTCGGAGGAGAGGCGGTCAGCTCTCAACGACGTCCCCATGAAATGCTACGCAGCGCTAATTTTCCAAGATAAATAGCCCCGTTCTGTGCACGTGCCTTTACGACCACTGCTTGCAGCCCGGCTTGAACAGACGCCCATGTCTGTCCCACGTTCTCTGGCGCAAATCTCCTGGCCCACTCCAAATGCGTGCTGCCGTTGTTCATGTATGTGCCTGTGGGCCCGTGAGGGGAATAGGAGCAGAGAGAGGGACTGTGAAAGAGGATGCAGACGCAGGGAGGGGACAGAGGGATCTGGGGAGTAGGAAAGAGCAGCAAGGATGAGGGAAAGGACAGGACACACAGGGCTGACGCAGGGTCCACCCAACGTACAAAGTTAAAATCAGTTCAGCAGGCTGGGTCCAGCTTTTCTAAACAATATCTGGTAGTGAGAGAGAGTGACGTGGAAGGGGAGTAAAATTTGGAGAGGGTGGGAGACTTGAATTTGCACCCCAGCTCTGCTACTTGAGTTAGTGACCATCTGTGTAGACACTGACGAGTTGTTTAAACTCTCCACCGCTCACTTTCTTCTGTAGAAGGGAGAAATAAAACTCCCCAGAACGAAGCAGTTGTGGAGGCTGAGTGACACATTGCATCGCAAGTAAGACCCTGTCAACAGAGTCCTCAGGAAATGGGCAATGTTTCAGGTCAGTCACGACCACTGGCATGATGTCCCAAAGGAGCATCTGGGACCAGCACTAGGACAAGCGTTGAACAGTAGTTGTTGAGAGGGCGCAGTCCACGCCAGCCACAGGGACATCTTCTCTACAGAGGCTCCACCACCCCCCAGAGTCAGAACGGCTAAGATAAAACCTGGTCTCCTCTCCTCGCAGCCAGCCCCTCCTCCTGACTTTCATTCATCCATTCATTCATTCACATATAATACTCATTAGCCACTTTTACAATCTCTATGGCATACGAAGCCTTCTATTTGGGAGTAGATAAAAATACATACATACATACATATATACTATAAATCAGTCATCCTAAAGGGAAATCTCGTAGTTATCATTGGCTTCTGGAAACATCTACTGTTGTTTAGGTCTGTCCTGCCCTCGTCTCTAGTTCGGACTCCGAGTTCTTTTGGTTGTTCTCTCCTACTTCAATTTATCTTACACATTCGGCCAAGTTGGTTTCCTAAACAGTTAAGTCTGACTGTACTATCGTGTTCGACACTCTTCAATGACTCTCCACTGCCTAAGGAGTGACACACAGATTTCAGCGTGAAGCCAAACTCCCTGTGTTGCCGTACCTCCCACAACCCCCTCCGGATGCCTAATTCTCTAGTCCGGAGGCTGGAAACGTGTGGTACATGTACAACCACCTGCCCCCCGTGCTGACCGCAAACGTTAATAATGGACCCGGCACCCCTGCCTGCTGTGCCGGTCCCTGGCCCCAAACCTTCCAGCCAGGCCCCGTCGCTCAGAGGGGAGACTGCTGATGAGCCTCGTCTGGCCATCCCTCCTCGGGTCGTCTTGTCAGGAAAAAAAATGCTCCAGAATCTAACTTGGGTTCAGACTATTTGATTGCTGCTCTTAGTTTTAGTTTTTTTTTTTTAAAGACATGTTGATTAACCTGTTTTCAAGCATAAACAGCCCCTAGCAAACAAAGACTCTACCTTGCCGACGCTTAGAAAAATATTATTGAAATAATTTTAAATGAGTGAGTCACCTCCAGGCACAGGTGTGTAAAGACCACAAACCATCTCAAAATTCTTTTTATACATCCACGGGAGTCTGGGCTCTCACAGTGACACACACACAAAATACTCAGATAAATTAGGTAAATTAGACCGTAGACAACAAAGCCCACCTGACTCCAACCCAAACGACAAGGGGATGACAGAGAAGAATCTTCTCTCTGATTCCCAGCCAGCTTTGCTCAACGCCTCTGAGACTGCTTGCTGAGCTCGTAGGGTAATGAACGAGGAAGTCCCTGGGGGAACCCCGCCGTCTTCTTCCTAAAGGTGAAGAAATGGGCGTGACAGTAGAACCGAGTGACCGTCTTCAGATGCGGGGCATCATTTACCCTACAGAACAAAGAACTAGGTCTTATTCTTCTCTTGTGTCTGCTACAGTGAGTGGTTAATAATTACAGGGGGTACGTGGATGCTTAAATGTTGGGAAAGCTTCAGAATTTTCCAGGATGGCAACAGTTCAACGAATACCTAGTAGCACTGTTCAGAGCTCCAAAGAACCCACTGCAAGCGACGTCCTACGCAATCCCATGCACCCATGCATGCACATGTGTGTCATGTGTGTGCATGCATGTCTGTGTGTGCGCACGCGAGTGTGTGCGTGTGTGGTGAAGGGCAAAGACAAGGACAACAGAAGGATGAGTTGGGTGCAGGTTATTACGGTCAGGCCCCAAGGCAGTTGGTAGCTTCATCTCTTGAAGAACCACTGGGCTCCCCCTACCTGTCTTTCTCAGATGGACGGTCTACTGAGCATTTTAGAAACGGTCCCCTCGTTCATGTTCTGTCAGCGCCAGCAGCAGCCTCTCTGTGGGCGGCCACGACGATCAGCCAAAACCTTCCCGCCAAGGGACTGATCTGGGCACCTTGGAAAATACAAATCGTAGGGGATAGCTTTCTGAAAAGTCAAAAATCTGAGAATCCGCTTTAAAGGGCAGACTGACAACCCCCCTGAATACACTCTTTCCCAGTTGTCCCTCATCTCCTTTCCCCCCAAAACAGGATTTTTGGCGATGAATCTATTACTGTGGGTTCAAATGGAGTCAGCTTCTCGAAGCTATTCCAGTTCCAAGTAAGCCACCGACTTCCATGCCGTGTTTTTCCCTGAGGTGGGTCAGCCCCTGGTGTTGGGATGGGAGCGTTTTATAATTAAACCCCTCAATAAATAATCATAGAAGGCAGGCACCACCCCGCAAGCCCTAATTTATATATCTAATTCTTCCAATAAGGATAAATAATTTTCATTACTAAGTTTGACAGGAAATATGCTTCTCACCTATTTATTTATTTATTTATTTATTTATTTTGGTGGCAACTTGCCTTGAGCCAAGGCCCAGAGTTGGGACAAAAGGGCGGGGCCTCGATGCTTCCATACACAGATTCAGGGATTCAGGGCAGAGAATGGAGGTTTCTAAAGGGGATTTGTTCAT
Organism: Desmodus rotundus; assembly: GCF_022682495.2. Classification (NCBI taxonomy): domain Eukaryota; kingdom Metazoa; phylum Chordata; class Mammalia; order Chiroptera; family Phyllostomidae; genus Desmodus; species Desmodus rotundus. The sequence goes on along the minus strand of NC_071388.1, from coordinate 3,404,867 downwards.
AAAGGGAAATCCCAAAGCGATCGAGAGAAATAAATTTCAAGTCCGTACGGGCCTCTCTGAGCCCCCAACCTGTAAGTACGTCCCTTCTATTGGGCTTGTCGGCAACCATGGGACCCAATGGCAGCCTGGGCCCAGGACAGCAGGCTGCTGTGGTGCCGGCATGTCAGACCCCTTCAGCCAGAAGGGTGTCACTTTGGCCAGAAAAATGTTAACAATTTTTAATTAGCCTCCTAGTTGTAACTTGACCCATTCAGAGATGGGTATCAAGATAGAGAAACTGGGGCAATGCCCAAGAATATTGGACTTGAATTTTTTATTGACAATGTGGCCATTCAGAACTCACTTAGATCGAAGAGCAGACAAAAATCCAGAGCTCCGGACTTGAGAGCAACACTGTCCAGTTGACCCATCTGCAAGGGCGGGCGGGTCCTCTGCTCTATCCATGCCATCCGGCAGGGCAGTCACAGGCCACGCCTGCCTGCTGAGCACTTGACATGTGGCTGCTGCGGCCGAGGAACTAATTTTGAATGATATTAATTGAAACGTAAATGCCCGCACGGACTAGTAAGTACTTGTGGATAGGTGGCTCTGGGGTGGGTCTCCAACTCGAGTGACTAGAACCACCTGGGAGTTTGTTTAAACAATACCAACTGGGGATCCGTTTGGTAAGAGACGTAGCCTTGGCATCGTGGCTTCTCACAGCCCTCCGGGTAATCTCGGTGTACGACGTTCAAGGCTGAGGGTCACTGTTCTAGGCGCCTCCTTCCCAGGTGGCTGCCGCGTGTCTACATTAACTCGGGATGGACTCATGGCCTGATTGTCACCGATGCAGTGGCAGTTTGAGTGTGTGTGTCCCCACAGCAAGATCGGTTTTTTAGAAAACACGTTTCAGGTGCCTACTATGCAGCAAGTACTACGTGCGCCCTATTCTAATAGGTAATCTGTTCCTAACGTGCTCTTAAATAGCCACGCTATGGTGCTCCGCTCTTGCAAACTACCGCAGGTGTCAAAAACTAAATGGCGAAGTCTAAGCAAGAGAACCTTACCAGATTTAGAGTCCAGCTACCCAAGCAAGGCATCGCCAGTCACAGGAAAAGCCTCGAGAGAAGTGAGGTGCCTCTCTCCACCCTGCCTCTCCCTCCCAACCCAGGCACAGAGAGGAAGAGGGACCACCTTTGGTACAGGGCCTTTGCACATCACCTCTCTTCTACCCCAAACTGAGCATCGTGTCTGGAAGACTAATTGTTTCACCACATGGGACACCAATCAGCAGATGAGTCAGGTTACCCTACATGTGTGAGACCAGAGCAACCCCCCACATGGCTTGGTGTGAGTGTGTTGTGTGTTACAGGGAGCACAGCGAGGGAAAGACATCTGAAGCCCACGCTGCTGTCACTCATCTGTCATTGATTCCTTGCTGCCACTTCCCACGGCTGAGCTTTTCTCCTGCCAGCTCGGGTCCCAAATGGATTCCCTTTCTCCGGGAACTTTAATCCCTGCTCTTCCAAAGAGGGCATCACGCTTTCGGAAATGCTCAGATTCACACATTTTGTCCTCCCTGGGGGAGCAACCCACTGTGCGGGCAACTGGCCCTTCAGGACCAAATGCCCAGTTCCAGACACAGACCCTGCGACAGCGCTCTGGGTGACAGGAAAGCCCCAGGGTGTCTGGAGGCAGAGAGGCAGCCAGGGGAACCCCAGCTGCTGAACCACCCCTCCGGACAGTCCCTGCCTCTCTCCCGTCCTTGGGGTTCCCCAAGGAGCTTTGGTGTTCTCTGTGAGGGTGCTCGTGTCTTCGGGGGCATGTTTTATCTGTCTGGCCATTAGCAAAAGTGAAACCCTCCGTACAAAGAGTGACACAGAACTGACGGTGCCTTCTGGCCTTTGGCAAGAAATCCTGCATTAAGTCTTCTCTTCTTACTGCGTTATATCAAATGCCACTGGGAGAAGCTGCTTCGCGTACCTCGGCCTGACACGCTCAGAACCCTGGCTGAAGAGCCCGCTGCGTGAGAGGCCCTGAAGGGCTTCAAAGCCTCAGGTCTGTGTTTGCTGTGGGTCAGAATGCTGGCAGATCTAGTCAATCAAGAACAAGCACGGGCTGTCTTTCCATATTGGGCATGCAGGACATTTGCCTTTTTAAAAAGTATGCCCGGCCCTGATCAGTGTGGCTCAGCAAGTTGGGCGTCGTCCTGTGAAGCTAAGGGTCGCAGGTTCGATTCCCAGCCAGGGGGCACTCCAGGGTTGTTGCGAGTTCGGCCTTTGGGCACAAACAAGAGACAGCCGACCAATGTTTCTCTCTCACATCAACGCTTCTCCCCATTTCTCCCTCCCTCCCTTCCCCTCTCTCTAAAAATAATAAATAAAATCTTTTAAAAAATAGAATACCCTGTAGCAATAAAGAAACGAGGGTGCATTTTTTTCGGAACTAGACAATACAGCCAAGCTAGCGGTTGATCACAATTACTCACATCTCACTGCCTCGAGGTACCTTCCGCTGACAGTGGTGTGTCTGTCCTGCTCTTGGTTTTGTTTTAATGACTGTGGGAAAGGACAGGGTCGCTGGCAAGTGACACACCCGAGGAGAGCCCACTGCAGCGCTGGCATTTGGGGAACACAAATGACTATGTCCTTCTGCTCTGGTAACCCCCTCCCCCACTTCCCACCCCTCCTCGACAATCAGCCAGGAAGCAGTTCTTGAACACCTTTGAACTGCGCTCTAATGATGCTAAACTATTTCACCTGTTGTTGCTCTCTAAGAAACTTAAAATGCAGTCGGCATATTTGTTTCCTTATGTTCGGCTTCTATCGCGATGTTCCACAAACCACGGGGCTTGCCACGGCAGCAGTGTGTGGTCTCACAGCTCTAGAGCCTGGAAGTCCAAATCCACGGTGTCAGCCCGGCCGTGCTCCCTCTGAATCCAGTCATGGGGACTCCTTCTTTGCCTCCTCCTGGCGTCCGGTGCTGACCAGCCGGCCTTGGCGTCCCCCTGGCTTGTAGACACATCACTCCGACCTCTGCCTCGATGTTGCACAGCCTTCTCACTGTGTCCGTGCTTTCCCACAGCACATTCCTCTTCTTAAAGGACACCTGTCCTACTGGACTAGGACTCGTACTAACGGCCTCGTCTTAACTTTCATTATAACTATCTGATTTCCAAATAAGGTCCCATTCACACATACCAGGGGTAGAACTTCAACATATCTCTTTTTTTTGGGGGGGGGGTACAATTCAATCATAGCATCGGGGAAGCAAAAATCTCACATGAACCAGTAGAGAATAATAAATATCTGTATAATTAAGTTTTCAGATGTACCACCAAACTTTCAGTGCTATGAGAGTTCACAGATCATTCCAGAAGTACGAGGTAGTTTGAGAATGGTCCGTGGATGTTATTGCGCTTGAATGGAAGGGTGGATGAGGAAAGAAGTGGATATTCCAGGAGAAGGAGCAGAATGTAAATTCTATAGCCTGATACACAAGGTGCTTCTCCCTCTGGCTCCTGCCCTCCTCCTTGGTCTCCTGTGTTTCAGGAGACCAACTCGGTAACAGAAGTCCCCAGGCACCTTCTTCTTTTGCATCCACCACACCTGGCACCTGTTGTTTGTTCTAACTGGGTTGTCCACTCTTCCGTTCCTACCACCACCACCGCCCATCCATTTCCTGTTTGTCCCTCCATAGTCCCAACTTTGACACCGTAACTCCTGGAATTCTGGATGTCCCGAGAGAATTAGTCACCACCCACCTGTGCCACCACTACCCCTTGGAGCTGTTAATTAGCAGCCAGGTGTGCCTTAAAGACAAGTTCTGTGTCTGCTCCTCGTCATATTCCCCAACAGCACGGAGCAGAGCCCAGCACTGGGAGCGGCCACCAAAGGGTTACTGAAATCTAGCTGACCAAGTTGTTTGTGGAAAGGGAACGAAGAGCCCAACCAGGACCTCGGGACCTCACCGTAGGGCCAGGATCTGCAGGTAGCAGGTGACCTAGTTACTGGGGAGAGGTGTGAGTCACCACAGAGCAGAGGGGCAGGGCCCAGCAGGGGTCTCCATGAGAGAGCCCTGCTATCACATAGCTGGAAAACACACGAGAGCCAATACAGCGAGAGCATCAGATTCAGAGAAGAAAGGCAGGGCCGGACAGAGGGCCCCTGCCACTGGACAAGACCTCCAGGCAGTGGGGACTATGGGAAGATTTCACTCAGGGAAATAGGTTCAGGTTCGAGTGTGAGAGATGTGGTTGAGCAGTAGATGAAGGCTGGGAATAGGGGTCAAGTGCAGATGCCAGGAATATGCTAACTCAAGTCTAGAGATGATACAGGCAGGCAAAGGAAACATAGGCAGTCGGATGGAGAGATGGATATGAACCAAGAGGAAGAAGAGATTTTTGCGTCTTTGACAGGGTTGCAGTGTTGGAAAAAGAAAGAGTTGAGATTTGTCCCCAGAGTGGTGGGAGCCGAGATGCTGCTTATTGACGCGGGGCCCCTAGGAGGCCAAGTAGGGAGGGGGTCGGCCCCAAGTTCAGTTTTGCGCGTGAATGCTTTGAGTTCCCGTGGGACATCTAGGTTTTCTAAAGTTAACAACTAGGTGGTGGGGTTTGGGGTTGGGGTTTTTTTTTAGTAACCACTATAATTAGAATTTCGTTTGAGATCCAGTTCTGCCCCTTTAGAAATGTACACCAGGTTTTTATGATGTCATGACTTAAAAATGTGCATAACTGTCATCCAGGGTGGGCTCACCCCACTCAGGTTCTTCCCGAGCCCACTTGTGAACTGGAAAGAAGTGGAAACCACAAGGCCAACGGCCAGTGACAGCTCACCTCGTAAACAACGCAGGTTAAGCACAGGCATTGCACCCTCCCGGCTGCACAGCAGGAAGGGGATCGAGAGGCCCCCGGGTGCTGGACAGTCTTTGCTTTTCTCCCGGGCACCCTGAGCTGCACAGCCACCTGTCCCCACGGCCCAGAGCAAGCGGTCTCAGAGCCCGCACTCAGGGGCCCCACTGCATGACGCTGCAGAGACAGCGTGGACCTGCAGGGTCCAGCACACAGGGAGGACATTGAGAATGGCCATCTGCAATCCTGATGCCCCTGTGGCCTTGGCCATCGTGGTACACTGCCCATGCCACTGGCCGAGTCACCACAAACACACGCTCTCCGTCCTCTAGGACACAGAGTGCTTGTGGAAGCTGCTGCTGTGGAGGGGCAGATGTTAACTCACAGGAGGACTTAGTATAGTGCCTGGCTTAGAGCATTCTGCCCACAGGGGTCTATGCTTACCCAGCAAAAATGGCCTGATGTTTTCTACATGTCTGTGCCAGAAGTGCCCAAGCCTCAGGGACCTAAACTGGGGGGAAATCCTGTGTCCAGTAGCTCTGGGCACCTCTTGATGTCCTCCTACTCAGAAGGGCAAGGAAGCCGTACCCCGGGGTCCAGCAGGACATGGCAGCGACCCCCTTTTGAAGCCACCTGGAAAGGATGCTTTGCGATTCTCCAAATCCCCCCATGGTCCTTCATCAGTCGTGGGTCCAGCCTACTGCTCCCTCCCTTGGGATGCCTTCGGCCCTCCTCTCCCTTGCCTGGTCTGCTCCTGTTGGAATCACCTGAATGACACAGCAGTTAAGAGCTATAAAGTGACACGCGCTCACCAGGTTTGCAACCTTGGGCCAATTACTTAATCTCCCCAAGCCTCGATTCTTTCCTTTCTTTTCTTCTTCTTCTTTTTTCTTTACATATTTTATTGATTATGCTATTATAGTTGTCCTAATTTTCCCCATTTTCCCCCTCCTTCCTGTACCCCTCATTCCCTCTGGCAATTCCCCCCTTAGTTCATGTCCATGGGTCACATATATAAGTTCTTTGGCTTCTCCTTTTCCTATACTGCCCTTAACTGTAACATAGGGACAATAAAGTACCTACCTCATAGAACTGTTGAGAGAATTGCATAAAATAATGTATGTGAAGTGTTACTAGCCCAGGGACGGCACCTGCCAGGGGCTCCCCCTTTAGTCCTGTGTCACCACGGGTCAGAGCTTCCCCTGGCCATCCAGGAAAGGGCAGCGTAGCGGCTCTCTGCTCCTCCCTGACCAGCATGCACCCTGCGGGAGGCACCAGCCCGGAGGCCTGCAGGTCTGACCCCCTGAAGGCGGAGCCCAGTCCCGCGCACAGCAGAATCCTCAGGTCTAGCAGAGCACTTAGTGCACGGTGGGCGCTCAGCAGGTCTCTGCCAAACAGGCAGCAACTCTCTCTAGAGGGTAAAAAACGCATTCAAGGAAAATTAATTCAGGTAGTCCTGTCCTGCCATAGATTTTCAGAAGGGTTTGGCCATAGTTGGGTCCCTCCTATTTTGCAAAACGCTGTATCTGTCCAGAGTGGCTAAGCGTGTTTATCTATGTGCAGCATTAGTCACAAGAGCCCAGAGGTAGAAGCGGCCCAGTGCCCAGCGGCGGTTAAATGGATACGCAGTGTGGGTACACCACGCCGTAGCGTACTGTTCGGCCTGAGAAAGGCCGATCATTCTGCCACAGGCCACCACGCGCGTGAACCTAGAGCACATCAGGCTACGTACGTGAAGGAAGTCCATCACGAAAGGACAATAACGCACGGTTCTGTCGGTGTGAGGTTCCCAGAAGAGTCGGGGTCATAGCCACAGAGCTCAGAGTGGGCGTGGGAGGGGCTGGGGGCCGGGGAGTGAGGCCTGCGTGCTGGACGGTGGCAGAGTGTCCGTCGGGGAAGATGGTCAGTTTCTGAGGAGGAACAGTGGGGGTGGTTACCCAACATGAATGGCCTGAAACCCTTAGAAAATTGCACTTGAAAGTAGTTAAAACAGTAAATCTTATGCTGTGTATATTGTATCATCATAAATAGAGGAAGAGAACGTTTAAATAGCTCCATCTCTGCAAAGCACGTATGTGACTTGCCCGAGCAGACATGTGCGACCGCTCCAGCACTGCCCCCCCCCGCCCCCCAGCGTCACCAGGGGACTGGGGACAGCATCAGAACCCGGGCCTCTAATTCAAAGTGTTGGGGGGAAAAGCAGGCAGTGCCTTCCCGCTGCAGAGCGCTCAGACCTTCTCCAGAGGGTCCCATGGACAGACGGCTGCTGGCGTCCAAGGGGTGCAACTGTAACTGTGCGCAGCTTAAATAAGAGCCGCAAAGGAGGATTTTCGCTTCAGTTTAACTTGGTCTGAAATTGGTGAATTTCCTGGTGTGTTTCTGGTTGAAAGTTGTCTCCTCGGCGTCGGTGACACCAGGAGCCTCAGGTGCTTCCATTCTTGCTTCATCTCTTTGGCCGGAGACAGGGGATGGGCGCCGTCCAAGGGGCCATCACCCCGGCTTGCGGTGGGAGGAGGGAAGGCTGGGTCGTGGGGAAGGCCTTGGTCGTGGAATCAGAAAACAGTAAAAGTAAGAGACGTTGATGGACGGGGGCGGGGGGGAGGCCGTCAAATGTGCTAAAACACATCCTTGGAAAATCGCTGAGAATCATCACATTGGGTAAAATGGCTGTAAACAGGAAGGTCATTTCGCTTTGTCCACATGTCAGCCATGGGACTTGAACCCCTTCCGATTTCTCCATCCACCTGGAAGTTCCGCTTCCCAGAGGAAGAGCTCTTTGTTGTTCTGAGACGGTGCCTGGCCAGGAGCATCGCTCATAAGCATGGGTTGAGTGAACACAAGCTTAAATCTGGTTTTCGACTATGTTTCAAACATACAACACTAATACCGAATGCGCACACCCTCTTCACAGTACGATTCCTGTCTAAAAAGCTTTGTCTGAAATAGTCTTTCTGAAAGGTCTGCAGGCATGTGTTTAGGGTAAAACACCTGAATCTAATAATACTCAATTATCAAGCATCGGTTTCCAAAATACCTGCCACTTCCTGGATCTCATTTTGGTTCCATTCTACAAGGAGACCACCCAATCGAAGAAGGAAGTATTTTTATCTTCATGCTAATTTGGTAAATCATTTTTTCCCCGGAAGAGTCAGGCTCTGCTGGGCACAAGCCAGATATGTGGTAAAGAAAAGCCACGAAGGAGTGAAGGCAGCCACCAGCTCACTGAAGCACAGGACGGGCCGGCAGCGCCTGGGGAGGCCCACATGCAGGGCGTCCATGTGAAACCGGCGGAATGGTGCGGTGGGTCGGTAAATCAAGAAGTGGAAAAGCTGTGTAGGTCCCCCGTCTGGCCTCCAGCGAAAGTCATGCATGTCGAATGTGGTCTTAGATGAGTTTAGCGGTCTGAGTTCTCACTGTCTCCGTATCAGTGGTCCCTCCCCTCCAAAGTCCCTTCTGTCCACAGTCCTCTTTTCAAAGGCCATACCTGTACGCTCGTGCCAAGGACTCAGTCTCCGTGTCATGAGTGGGCACCCAGGGCACTGGGGAAGAGCATGTGCTCTGGTCCCAAGCTGTGTCCCAGGCCAGGTCCCAGAGCTGCTGGCTGTGCAGCGGTGGGCACACTAACCGACAGCTCTGTGCTCCGTGTCCTCATCTCTAAAACATGGATGGTAATAACAGTACCTACCGCAGCACAGGGATGTGAAGGGGTTGATACATTAATTCACAACAAATGGATATATTGTAACAGTGACTGGCATGTTCTAAGCATTACAATATATCTCAAAATGTTATAATTCTATGTATGTAATTCATGTGTCTTTTTTCATGTAATTTATTAAGGTTGTCAAATATTTGTACGACAGCCCTCATGATTATAAAGCTATCTCCATGCAGAATAAAATCAGGACACGATATATTAAATAAGGAAGTTTTTAAAATAACCTGATGAATAAAATAAAACAATCTGATAAATGCGGACGCATCTGAGGACCCCTGCAGCTGAGTGCAGACGTGAATCAGTCATGCTGGTGGCATGCGGGATGTTTTTCAGCTCACGGGCCAGAGGACAATGGCCATCTACCTCTGCTGAGAAGTCTCCCCAGAGGGTCTTAGGGTGACAGCTGTCATCATCTGCTGTGTGCCCCACCTCAGGAGCGCCCCCCGGGAAAGCTCAGATGGTTGCACTGTGGTTCTTGGGTCAGTCAGCCTGACCTTAAAGTGACGTGACGTCGTGACTTGGGTAAGAGCCAAGGGCTTCGGAGCCGTCTCTTATTCTTCTGTCCATGCGTCGGGGTCCAGTGCGGCCACCTTACAAACTGATTCCAAGTTTCCGGGGTGGCCAGCACATTCCCTGCACTCTCTCGCTCTCTCATTCTCTGAGTATCTGCCCACCTGCCCATCGATCCACCTTTCTCCTTTCTGCCAAGGAGAGGAGTGTCAGGGATGCCATCACTCGTCACCTTTCTGACCGGCACAGGTGTCCTCGATGGGATTTAGTGTCGCAGCTCCACCCTAGGTCTTCTATTGCCTGGGAACCCAATACTTGAGCACTCAGGATTAGGATGTGGGATGTTAATAGAGAACGCAGATTCTTTTCATTCAGCCGAAAGCCACTTAATGGTTTGTAACATGAGTTTCTTCAGTCGCCCAGACTGAAGTCTTGGATGTCTCTCCCTGTGTCCTAGTCCCACTCCAGTGTCCAGATCTAAAGTCCTGAATCTTCTCTCCCACCTCATCTTCTCCTCCAGCCTACTCTTTCCTGGGCTGCCGCTGCCCCCTCACCAAGACGGCTGTCCCGACATCCTCACTGGTCTACCGGCTTCCGATGCCGACCCACACCCTGGCCCTGGCGCCCTCCCTGGAGCACGGCTGTGCCTGGAACTGTAACACCGCTAAATGCCACCCTGCTCTTGGAAGGGGTCTCCCAACCCCTTAGGACTTCTCTGATAGAGGAAGCAGCACACGTGCAGAGCAGCAGTTGGCTGTCCACAGCCCTGCGTCAGGGTCTCAGTTCTGCCACTTACTGTCTGGGCGGCCCTGGGCATTACAGACCCTGTGCAAACCCGTTACTTTATTTATACACTTAGAGCAACCAAGGTGCCTTTCTCAACGGGGCCTTGTGAGCCTTCAATTGGATAACACGTACACGGGACTGACTCAGAGCCAGGCAGCCATACCCTTGGTTTACACCCCGTTATCACCTTCATTGCATTCTACCTCAAACCCACAGTGTTTGGTGACCAGCATGCCACCTCTGCTGGACGGTGCATTCGGTAAGGGTCAGGGGCCGTGCCGTCATCAGATCTTACTCCCCGAGAATGTCCAGGATGGGTCTTCGCACGTGGGAAACGCCTACATTATGTTAACTGACTGTGGAATTTACATTTTGTCGGTTGCTTCAAGACCTTTACGGGGTGTACTAACCATCCAGTGGAAATCACCGCCGTCCCCCGACCCCCGCGACGCAGCCTTCTAGCGTGGGAAACCCAGCTCTGCATTTAACGGGGAGCGTGTGTCTGACATTCCACACCAACGGGCCACGTGGCTTCCATTTCCCTTGTTGTGTCAGAAAATCAATCAGTGGTTTCAGCCAAATCTTGAGACTTTCTTCCACCTCTCGAGCCGTGGTAAATAATTCATGCCCCCTTCCCCACTCCCCCGCCAGAAAACTCTTCTCTTCTTAACCTAAATAACTTTCAGATTATGCATTATTGAATCTGCCTTGGGTCTCTGGTTACCAGACTTTTAAAGAGCACGAGAGGCACCTGCACCTCTCGCTAAAGGCTTTTCACTTCCCGCGTGAAGACGCTGCCATACTTAAGCCCCCGAAGATACTTTTTTCACATTTTATAGAGTTCACTTTTGCTCTCCGTGTCAGCAAAATCACACTGACCTAGACAAAGTGTTTTGCAAGTGTTAAAGTTTGCAGCGCATTCTGAAATGAGCTACCCAAACAGTATTGATCTCTGGCACTTATTCCTCCAGCCTGACAACACCTTCCACTTTGCCAAGAAACAGCAAACATGGCAATAGACACAATCGAAATATAGTCATGTGAACATCAATCGGAACGTTTCGCATTTGCACAAAGCGCTTCTTCGCTGATTTTAGAGGGCTTTCTTTCCCGCTGTGCGGCTCGCCACAGCAGCCCTTCTCCGCGCTCGAAGCAGGAGCTCCGAGCAGGAGCACGGGCCCTTCTGCCCACCGGGACTGGGCCGAGCAAGGAGGAAGGGATGCTGCCTCCCGCTGGTGCCAAAGGAATGTCAGTTCCATTCCCAGCAGGACCAGAGCAGCGATGCACTTGACTCTACCTGTGAGGTGTTTTTACCTCCTTTCTTCCTCTTAACATGTCCACCACCTTCTCTCCACGTGGCCTTCCCTTCTTCCGTTAAAATTTCTTCCCCATAAGTCTCAGAACTTAAGATGTTCTCAAACTAGTAAAAAGGAAATAGCACTCAATGAGAATGTTTTCAGGTTTTTAACTACTTTATCTGTCTTTTTCCCGGTACTTTGCAGTAGAAAATAGTTCAAGTCCTATTAAGTGGGCAACAGATAGGCCAAGAATTGCCTCACGGGGTATCTCACCTAATCCCCATAACAGAGGTTTAAAGGAGGAATTACCCCCATTCTGTCATTCAGGAAACAGATTAATGGGCCAGCCCAAGGGAGGTAACAGTCAGGAAGAAGGCTCAGCTCAAGTTCAAGTGGGCTTGCTCTGCCTGCACAGGCCCAGCTTTATGCTCAGACCTCTTCACTGAAGGTGGAAGTGGGGCAGCCAGGAGCAGCCTTCCTGAACTCACGTCAGTTCAGAGACACTAAAAGGCGTGGGACATGCACCATCTGAAAGGCCAACTTTACTGCCACTCAGAGCCAGGCAGCAGAATGGGGCTGGGATGCGCGGCCACCTGGCTTCCCAAGGCCAAACTCCAAAATCAGATCGACTCACTCACCCATCTGCGAAACACACCCCATGAAGACATGGGCTGGCACGTGTGCCTCCTGCTGCCACCAGCGCCCTGGAGGAGGGACAGAGGAGGTGGCTGAGTTCCCAGAGTGGCCACTCCCTTCTCCCAGACACACCAACCCACCCAGCGAGGGAAGGAGAGAGGCCAGAAGCCACACACACCCCCCAGGTACCCTCCCCGTGGTGGGCAGCGTCAGGAGTGGGAAGAAACACTGCTTCCTTCGAGTGTCCCCCGAGGAGTTCTGTCTCGTGGGCACAGTGGGTAACACATACGGTGGCTTCCTGGCAGTTAATTTCATGCCACCCTCACTGTAGGGTTTTGACCCATGCATGCCAGCAGAGGCAGACAGGTCAGGAAGTCCTCTTTTGCTGCATGTCACTGACCCGCTGCCTGACCTCGGGCAGGCCACTTAACAAGTCGGTCTTGGTGTCCCCTTTAATAAAATCCGCACCGCTGACAGGGTGCTTCCTGTGGGCAATTCTTCCATCACGGGCGGCCACGAATGATCTCGAAAACTCAGCTACAAAAACGGAGCCAGCCCACCTGCGGACACCATGGCCCGGAATCAGCCTGCCCTTCTCCACGAGTCCCTAGCCAGCCCTCCTCGGGTGGCCGGCCCCCTGTTACCCCCGACCGAGAGGGAACTCCCCCCGCTGAGCCTGGGCAGCTCTTCATCCCGAGTGTCGAGCGTATTGAGTAGCAGGAGGTATTTCGTGCCTCCCCAGTGCTCGACATCTGGGCAGCTACACACGCGAGAGTCTATATTTGATCCCGTTGACAGGCCCGGAAAGGACATACGGTTTAGATTTTTAGACAATGCTGCATGGAAAAAGCCTCTCCTTTTAGAGAGTCGTATTTTTAGAGTCTCCAAAGCAAAACTCCAGGCCGAATTAAATCCATATCGTCCTCCAGTGCAATCAGAAGCCTAAACAGAACTTCGTATCAGAGTAATACACTGTTAACTGATATGTCAGAAAATCAATTAATTACTTTTAAGAAGCAGTTAAGAGGGTCCCTACAATGCTGCCACGTGAATTATTAAAGAAGACCCTGTCAGGGTGCCCACCCCGGCCCATGGCACGGGGAGGGAGTGAAGCTATGCTGCCGGCCCCGAACCCTCGCAGTTGCAGGGGCCAGATAAGGAGGGAATGTGACAAGGGGTGAGGGGCGTGGGGCGGGAGACACAGGCCTTGGCTGCGGCTGCTGATGGCATCCGGCCGCCACACTGCCTGTGCTGGGCTCCCTGGTGCGTGCACCTGTCCCTTTGGACAAGGGCTGCAGGAAGCCCGCTCCCATCGCAGGGCTCCGGCCACAGGAGTGTGGGCAGCCCCGCCTAGGAGCCCAACAGGCCCCTCATTTCCCAGGGCCCTGCTCCTCCCAGAGGAAACCTAGGCAAGGGCCACAGCTCCCTCCAGCCCCTGCCGGCCCTCTGCCTGTCTCCCACCTACCCTAGGCCACATGCAGCCAGCAGGGTGGGAGGTCAGAGGCCTCTCCCACGCCCTGGATTGTTTCCACTCAGAATGTTTCGCTCAGCCTTGGCCGGGTGGGTCAGTTGTTTGGCATGTCATCCCATACACCAAAAGGTTGCGGGTTCGATCCCCAGTCAGGGTGCATAAGAGAGGCAACCAATCGATGTTCCTCTTGCATCGATGTTTCTCTCTCTCCCCCATTCTGCTCTCTCTAAAATCAATAAACATATCCTCAGATAAGGACTAAAAACAATGTTTAGCTCAGATCCAGGTGCTCAACCATACCTGTCTATACATGGGGGGCCAATTGTAAGACTGACTTGGGGTTCAGCTACAGAGCAGACATGGAGTCCCCAAACATCGAGAGAATCCCTCCCTACCTCGACTCAGCTATGAACAGAGGGGGCAGGTGCGGCGCTGGGGCCTTTACAGATGAGTGTTCCTTGCTGTGTGCCTTTGGTTTTGATTTGCCAGAAATGTTTACCACGTGAGTGAGAGCAAACCTGTCCGTGGGCATAACCAAAGCATCAGGAGCTCGGAGTCAGGGCAAGGAGTCCCTACCTGACCCACATCCTGGTTGTCCCTATGCCCAGAGCTTGGAGGTGGCTCCTTAGGCTGTGGAACGTGTTAATGTCTGGAGCCCTCTAGGCCCCGCAAGTCAGAAGACAGAGGGGAAGGTCCTCGGCTGCTAGACTCCCCTGAACCCGGCGATGAAAGGACTATGCTGCAGGGGGACGGTGCTTTTGTTATCCACCACCTGGGAGCAGGTGACCACTCACTCACTCCGGAATCTGGGCTGACACAGGGTATGGCGGACTGGAGAGCACGTGGCAGCTACACCATTGTCACGCATTCATTCATTCATTCATTCATCCATTCACGAAAAGTACTGACTGAGAATCTACCCCGCTCCCAACACTTCTCTCATTCTGGGTGCTCTCCAGCATTGCACGGACAACGTCTGTCCCTCACTGTGCCCACCCACGTGGAGGACGGAGGCAGACAACGAATAAGGAGGTCCAGAAATGCAGCGAGACAAATGCACTGATGAAAGTAGACAGTGGGTGTGATATGATACCCGGGACAGCGCAGGGGGAGGGAGCAGGATCACTTTCGAGGTTACGTTAATGGACGACGTTTGGGCAGCTGTGGGGGAAACCGGTGGGGCCAGCTGGTCCAGGCAGAGGCAAAGCCCGCGAAAGGTCCTGGGGCAGGAAGAGCTTGGTGTATCTGAGGGACAGGATGGCGGCCGAAGGCACTGTGGGACCCAGGTGCTCTGTGAGGCCAGCAAGGTGGGCCAGGCACAGAGTTAGGGTGTGCTGGCCTCTGGCTGGCTGGAAGGGTTGCTGCCCTTTCCCCCCACCACCCACTCCACCACTGAGCAGGCTGCTGGCCACTCCTCTGTGGCAGCACAGGCTCAAATGTGGCTGTCAGACACCTAATCCCGACAGACCCCCATCCCCCTGTGCCTCACCCAGTGCCCGAGAACAAGGCCCCTGCCCAGGGCGGCCGTCTGCAAGGTGTCGGTTCCTCTGCTTCCCACCTCCTAGCCCCTGGCTTTTGCTGTTGTTACCATCGCCTTTATTCCCTACCTCATCTCCATAAACTTGTTTCAGATGATGATTTTCACCCACTTTTGGTCAGCAGACAGTTACTGAGCACCTACTCTTTATCCCCCGGCCCTAAACCTCCACAAGGAGCGGCTGTATGAGCCAAAAGCAGCCAGCGTCCCCTCCTCCCAAGCTGATGGCTCCTACCACCCCCAGGAAGCTGCAGCAAAGCCTCACAGTTCCTGTACTGAAGTCTGACGCACTATTTGAATACAGTGTCTGCATGAACGTGAGGAGGCTGGACGGTGTGGATTCCCGAACACACCTACCCGCAGCGCTTGCTGCTGGCCAGGGTGGGGGGTGCCCCCTGGAGGGCCACGTCTGGCCTCTGCCCAGGGCACAGGGAGCTCTGTCAGGTGCACTCAGGACACATGCCAGGTGCCCGTGGGGAAGGGGAGCGTCACCCGCGCCTCAAGGGCCGGCATGGAGAGGACAGAGGGGCAGGGAGCCTTTTGCTCTGCACGTGGCTTTCATTATGCGGTTCTTTACTTCAGAAAGACAGTTCATTTGTTCTGAATTCCCAGAGACAAATTCCCATGAGGAAAAAAAGAAGTTTTGGAAATTATGCCCGTCACTGATGATCCGGTCAGGAAATTCCTAAAAGGAGAAAACAGGGCCTGGGAGAGCCTCGTGCATTGCAGCCAGTGGGGAAGACGTGGAAGCCCAGCCGTGGCTCCCTCGCCAGACCCCGGAGCCACCAGGCACAGCAGCGTGGCAGGTGGAGTGAGCAGGAAGTCCCTGAGCCCTCGGGGGAGGGAGCCGGCCATGGAGACGGCACACACTGGCACTGGTTTGTGGAAGCTGACTTCAGGACCAGTTCACGTCCATCTTGTTTGGTTTAAAATTGAACTCATTGGCTGGCCCCAGTGGCCACGCTGGCCTGTGGGTGTATCCACACAGTGAAAATACCACACAGCAGCCCATTCACAACCTGGAGGGTATTAGTTCCAAAAAAGGAGGAGAGGAGAAAGGCAGAAAGGCAGAAAAACATGATGTGAGCTGAGGAAATCTAGCGAGACAATCCAGAACCCTGGAGGTCAAGTGTCCATCTTTTTTCTTTTTCTTTTTCTTTTCTTTTTTTTTTTTTAGGATTTTACTTATTTATTTTTAGAGAAGAAAAGGGAGGGAGAAAGAGAGGGAAAGAAACATCAGTGTGTGGTTGCCTCTCACATGCCTCCTCCTGGGGATCTGGCCTACAACCCAGGCATGTGCCCCAACTGGGAATCGAACCAGCAACCCTTTGGTTCTCAGACTGGTGCTCAGTCCACTGAGCCACACGAGCTAGGGCTCAAGTCTCCATCTTGCAAAGACGTACTCACTCCTCTACACTTTCCAACAGTGACTCAGCTCATCTCCTGCCCTGACAGGTGGCCTCCCAACCAGCGGGCAGCTCACCATCTTGAGGGCCTTCCGCTGGGATCTGCAGGGCACCCGCTATTTTTCTTTCCAAGAAGCATAATGCAGGTCCCCTGTTTGCATGTGTGAGTGGTCTTGAGACTTCACCTCTGTGCTCTGAGGAGGGTTAAGAGCACCGACTACTTCAGCTGCCCCGCGTCCCTTCCTTTCTAGTCTGACTTACCCTGATGAGCCCTGCAAGGGACAGCAGGGCTTGATGTGAGACGGGTGATAAATGAAAAGAGAGGGACAGAGCCATGAGCCCATCTGGTTCCCATCGAGGATGGAAATCATGTGGGCCAGCATTCGTTCCTCTCACAGGACCAGTGCCCTGTGCCAGCGGGCACCTTCGCGCAGGCGGGCCAAGCCAGGGTCTCTCGAAAGGCCTGGCGGTCCTCTGACCGTGATCAGGACAAGAACAGAGTCCGCCCGGTGTGTTGTCCACACGGGGAGTCCGGTGAACAGAGCCCCACGTGGCTCTGTAGTACCATCCCAGGCAAACTAGCCATTCACATTTTGCATTACAAGGATTCTGGTTTAGTTTTACGAAAACAAAAGGCCTACAATAGTTGCACAGAGTAATCCTAAAGAAAAAAATGACAAGATTATACCTCCTGTCCCACAGCAGCACGCATGTGTGCGCACCACCCCAAATCTACAGCAGGAAGAGCCTGCTTCTGTTCCTCTTTCTTTAGAATTATAAGATAAGCCCTTTCCAGCTCCCGAAAGGTTCGCCTTCAATGTATATGCAAAAGAAGTTCAAAGGCTGACTTTGACAAAGGGCCTTGGGATGATCAAGTGTGTCTGATAAGACACACGCAGAAGGCTTGAGCAATGAAGACCTGCAGTTGGGAAAGCAGGACCAGCGCGAGGCTGAGGCTGCGTTATCTACAGCCTCGGCAAAGAAGCACAGCGGCCCCAGCACAGGGCTTTATCTGGTCTGCCCCAGAATCGAGATTGCACCTCCCCCGAGCTACCCGGCCAGCAGAGCCAGGAAACACCTTGCAGGGGAGTTGATGCAATAGCTTCCCTGACAGCCTGGGTGACAGTTGACACCGTGTTACAACACAGCATTGAGCAACGACCTTGCTGTCTCCTCCAAGTGTCTGTTCTATACCATTTTCCCCTGAAGGGGACACTTGGGGTGTCTTTTTTTTTTTTTTTTTTGCTTCTCCTTTTCCTTCCAATTTCGACTGTCAAAGAGAGGAAAGCGCCACGCTTCCTCCTTCCTTTGCAATTCAACTGACAACTCCTTCCCTGACTGACATGTCAGGTAGGAGAGGAGCGAAGTTGACTCTCTGCGTGTTCTTCTTTCTTGAGACTTTCCCAGCATTCTCGGTGTCTCTTCTTGGAGATTTATTACTCAGTTCCTGCGACTTCTTCGTGGGGGCTGGAGTTTAATTTATGTGATCGTAATCAGGAAACCGCTTTGAAGGGGAAGAAATCAATTTAGCTTTTCGCGAATTGTAAATTTTCTAGAAAGAAAGTTTCACAAGATCCTCCCTCTTTTTTTAAAAGAAGTAATAGCGTGGCGGTTGAGGAGTGGTGAGTTTGGGGTGAAGGGCACTAATGAACAGGTCAGGGGGTCCCAGAGCAGCCGCCGTTCCAGGACCTTGGGGAAACCACTCATTTTTCAGAGCCGCTTTTTCTCTCTGTAAAGTGAATGGATGGGATAAAGCATTTGCTGAGACTTTTCACCTCTCAGAATGACTTGATACCACTCCACAGAAGGGCGGCCTTCAAAACTCCTTCACTCTGATGTCTCGTAATAACCCTCCCGCTTTGATGGTTGACCTTTCAACGTGCTTCAGTGGTTAGGATTGACTCGGGGCTTCGTGGTGACCTTTGGGTAATGACAGAGCTCTAGACTCGGCCAATGAGGAAACTGAGGCAAGGAAAGGTTAGGGCAACTGCAGAGAGTCACAGAGAATCACACACTGAGTCGCCTAACAGAATGACTACTAAGGGCGGGCCAGAGGCTTTCAAACATCTCAGAGAGGCACGGAACGGTGAGAGCTGTGTTGCATGCGTGACTCAGGAGACAGATCTAGCCGTCGGAAAGGGGCTTCTGGAAGCAGTACTTGCTCTTTCTGCCTGAGAAACACTGTCTCATTTATTCTCTTCCACCTAGTCTTCTCTTCCTTTTCTTTGTGTCATAATGGTAACTGCTGTCACTATTTTTAACCTGCAACAAACGACCGGGGTACAGTCTGTGGTCTGAGAGTCAGTCACGGGCCAGCACCCTTTCGGAGGGCAGTGTTCTGCTTGTTTCTAAGTCAGAAGGTGAGATGTGCTTCTTCACCTCCGGGCGGATGCTGAGTGGGGTTTGCCCCACTCGGTGAGGAGCCCCCCGAGTCTGTACCCTGTCCTTACCGTCAACCTTCCACCGTCAGTGGCCCATGACCCTCCGGCTTTGAATACACCATCAAGTCCTAATAAATAATGAATCCTAATGACAACACCGAGACACCTATTGGCATTGTGCTCCCAATAAAGTCAGGAGAACCAGGGCTGGGCCCTAAAAATGGCACATGGGTCTCTAAATAAAGGGCTTTAATGTATTTTCTATTTAAGCCAGAAGGCCATGGGCTCCAACCCAAATTGAGATGGGCTCTGCTCCTTAAGTACCATTCTGGAGCAGTCGTTGAAATATTTATCTACTGCTCCAGCTTCCGTGTTTCTAAAGCAGCTCATTTTCTCGTAGCTCACTTCCAGAGGGGACCTGTCGCAGACCCCCCTGAGCTGGTAGGGGCGGCCCGAAGTAAAGGCGGGCCTTTTGCCAAGTCATGCCTATGTCACTCCTTGAGTGAGAATTATGAAGAACAACATTGTTTTTAAAACACACATCACAATTCAAAGATTGGCTTCTCCGTGCACCTGGTCAAGTTCTTGCCACCACCGCTCCCTCTCCTCATGGCCAAGGGCAAGTTGTTTAACCTCTTTCACCTTGAGGGGGTAGTAGTTCCAAATTTAATAGGATTATACAGAGGATTAAATGAGAGGTTGCCCAGGAAGCCCTGGCTGCAGTCCCTGGAGCTCAGAAGGAGCTCAGGAAATGTTAGAGGCCATTACCGTTGGTCCACTAAGATCTGCTCAGTCATCAGAACCCTATTAGCTAAACCGAGGCTCTCACTTTTGACAAATCAATCCCATGGCTTTCTCTGTTCTCATGGACTAGGAACACTCAGTGGACCCCCACAGTCAAACGACCTTGTCACTTGTCTTCAGGTAGTTGACCCCCAAACCTGGTAAAATCAAACACAGCCCAAACCCAGTGCCCTGGGGGGCTGTTGGTATCTGTTTAGGCTGGCCCTGATACGCAAAGTGATTTCCTGGACCCTCTAAGCCAGTATATAAACACTTATATGTTAGATTTCTTTTTTAGAAAATAGAGCCATATTTACTTTTCAAGTTCCAAAAATTTGTCTCAGAGGGGAATTTCATTTTTTTCAGGAATGCTGACTTATAGCACAAGTCAGGGTGCCCCCACCCTTCTGTTCAAAGCAAAATAAGCAGACCCCAGAAGAGGGAAGGTTCTCCTTTCACAGGTGGCTACTGAGGAGTTATTTCAGGTATGGGTACTTGGGACTTCAACATTGCAAAATCTTAAAAGTCAATGAAGAGAGGATCTTTTCCTACAGGGGTTTTTATTTATGGGGGTGGGGGGGGGGAGGTGAGGCTGTGTGGTAAGCTTCCGGTGGTCCAGCAGTTTCTAGATATCCATCACGCTTTCTTTGTTAGCTCCAGAGATTTCAAGCCTAGTAAAAAGCAAGACAGGACACCGCTCTCGCTGTGCCCATTCCCTCCGACGGACGTGGGGAGGCTGCGCAGTCGCTGCCTTGTACCGCTTCCCAGTCCGCCTCTGAATCTGTGTCTGATTTTACTCAGAACCCCAGGGCATTTAAATGTGAAGATGACAGACAGGACACCGAATAATGTTCTCATTACGGAAGTTTCTCCTTTGCTGCTCTGCCTTAAGGCAGTATCACATTTTCACTACAGGAACATCTTTCAGAGAGGCCGTGATTAATCCAACCTTTGTGCACTGTGATCAGGAAAAAAATGCACGTGTAGTTCATGCCGAATGGAAAATAAAACTTCCTTGTAACTTCACCTCCTTCTCATTCCCAGAACCCAAGGGGTTAACCTGAAGTCTTAATCCATTCCCCTCCAGCTGGGAAGGGAAGGGGGGAATCATTTCATTAACAAAATGGAAATTGCCAGCCTATATATGCCCGAGGCAAAAAGCAGAGCAATGAGTTTTCTTGTGAGCTTGGTTAGCGAGGGGGAAAAAATCTACATCTTGCGCTTCACTTCATGCCAGTGTTCACCCTGCCGGTGCTAAATAATGACCTCCAGACAAGTGGGTCAGTCCAGAGGGAGGGCCAGCCCAGGGGACCGGGCTGGGCTCACAGTCAGCCTAACCCTGGAGAGCCCCACCCAGGGCCGTGGCCAAAAGGGGACCCCCCCTGGCATCTTTGGTAAACTTCCTCCTTTCCCCCCTTGGAAGTCCACTGGGAGAAAGAGAGCTCCCAACTAAAGCAATAGTTCTATACAATTTTGGTAGTAAGGAAATAGACTTCATCTGGGGTATTTTCCTCTAAGAAATGGGATGCTCCCTAAATCGAGAACTTGACAATTACAGAACTTCTTAAAATTGAATGCTTTTGAAAAATTATTTTAAATCCATATTTATGTAAATATTTGCTGCGTGCCCATCCTCCCAGCTGAGCCTCGGGTGCTGTATTTCTTCAGGATGATTTGGATTTACCTTCAAGACACTTGTCTTCGTGGGCACTTGAATTGCTGAAGTAACCAGACAGGCCAGAGAAACAGAAGTGCTTCAGCGTCACTGAACGGCGGCGCCTGCTTGGCCAGTAGTTCAAGGATACCTGAACTACTTGCATCCGGGGCTCATTTGTCATCACATGTGGGCCACCCTCTGTTCCTCTGCTCTTGCTATTAAAAAAAGAAAAGAATAGGAAAGAAAAGGGAAAAAAAACCAGACCCTACTCTGCATAAATACTTAACAGAGAGCCTCCAGTTTTGTTTATGTGCGTAATCGCTTCTAATAACATAATATTTGGATACTGTCCATATATTGCCTTCATTGTACATATAGTAGAAACTGGGAATTAGCTAAGAGATCGTATTAATTTTTAGGTGTTTTGTTTAATTTTGTTAAAGAGCATTTTCATTTTTCCTCTCCACTTTTCAAGAAGATGTGAACTCTAGAATTGGCACCATTCATTCACTCAGAAAAGACAGCAAACTTTGCTTTGTGTTTTGGAAAGTAGATTTAAACTACAGCATTTGTCTAAGCAAGTCCAAATCAATCACATCAAAATATTTCAATCTAACGTAACCACAGCTTGATGGAGAAATACACAATGACGTTTCAAAAGAAGTCTCCACAAAAATGTTTAACATCCCATGTCATTGCATGGTACATTATTTATAAAAATGTGATTATTACTAAAACATCAATTACATGACATTGTTAATGTAATCTGAAAACATGTAAGCACTACAGTGCAGATCTTGGGATGTTTATGAAACTTAAAGAATGTAAGTATGGAATTATATGGAATTATCACTTCCATCGTTGCTGACTTTTTTAGTTACTTTTTGTTTCACACTACAACAAGAAATCCTGAAGCCTTTGTGGGGTATGGTAGTTCCAGGACCTCCCAGGAAAGCAGGGTAATGGTAGCCTTAGCCTGCCCTTCCACATAGAATCCTGCTTCCTACATTCGAAGACAGCAGGGTTCCTCCTCCTCCGAAGGGATTTGTCTCGTCTGCATGCCTGGGGAACACTCTGAAGCCAGCACCTGACGACCGATTAGTGAACTGACCAATTTGGATATTTCAGGAATTCCGTCACAGACAAACTAGACATCTTGCCCTCAGTTGTTAGGTAGATTTTCCATGTCCAAGACAGATGGGTGATTGAAGCCCAAGATTCAGCTCGAGCCTTTACAGTCCCTTTCTAAGGAATTCTGCTATGTTTGTGGGAAACTTCTTTGCAGTTTATTTGGGATGACAGATAGGAAAACTTTTTATTTCTGTGATGAAAGAAGGCACCAATTAGAGGTACTAAGAGTTTTAACAATAATAATGGAGAGTCTTACAGCTATTTATTCTAAGAACAAAGTAATTAAACTATGTTGTACATCCATATTTTTTAATTATCATTTTACAACACAATACATAATGAAACCTCACTATTAGAGAAAACAATTAGTGAAAGGCTGAACATTAATACTTTTAATTACTTATGGTAATAAAATATAGGTAACACTTATGAATCACTATTTGTCTCTAATCTCAATTTTATGCAAATTATAGAACAGAACAACAAAGCATTTGTTCTTTGTTCTCTACTGTGTTATTTCTTCTGAGAACTTGGGGTCCACGCTGTAACATAGACCAGAAGCTGCCTCGTTGAAATGGACTGCTACTGTGTTTTAGCTGGCAGACTGCTAGAAAATTGACATATTGAGTGGGTTTTGAAAAATCTATATGTTATTTTTCAAAATAAACCTATTCATAGGAATTGCTATTTGAGAATGAGTATCATTTAACCATATTGCAACTCTATTTTGAAATCATGGCTATTAAAAAGGAGCCTTTTATCCTAATCTGTGTGTTTATATGGGTTTCATAGAAAACTAGCTTTGCTGGAAAAGAAAGGAGTGAGAGATGCTTTCAGAGCTCCAAGAGACCCGGGCACTGTAGCCTGGGCTGAGCCAGCGGGGCTGGTAAACTGCCAGTGGAAACGAACAGTGCGTGGGGCCGACCTGTGGCGCATTCGTGGCTGGGACAGTGCATTCGTGGAGATGACAGTGGTTAGTTCAGTCGTGGTCTCTGTGTATGCGTGTCCTTCTGCCTCTGAGGCAGTCCAGCACTGCTGTAACCAGAACCCTGAACTTGGCTTAGGACAGCTCAGAGGGGAAAGTATGAGTCAAGAAATAGGTTGCTGAATGACCTTTACTAACAGCAGGTGAAACGCAGGGCTTGCACATGGCAGAATAGTAGCGGAATCGCTACTGGGGTGAGCTGTGCTTTGAGTGGTCCCTCTAGAGCTGCACAGTCCAACCGCAGCCCCGAGCCACGGGTGACTGTCGAGAGCTCAGAATGGGGCCACATGGAATGGAGAAGTGCGGTAAATGTCAGATACACACAGGACTTGGAAGGCTTACCACAAAAAAAAAAGTAAAATATCTCCATAATTTTATATGGATTACATGCTGAAATGGAAATGTGTGGATATATTGAGTTAAATGGATGAAAATATAGGACTAAAATTAATTTCGCTCATTTCTCTTTATGTTTTCAAAGCGGCCCCTAGAAACGGTGACATGAGCAGGCAGGGCTCGCATTCCGTGTCCAGTGGGCAGCAGTGCCCTGGGACAGGAAAGAGTGGCCACCGGGCTCACTTGCCAGAGTCTGGCAAAGCCACCTGCCTGATGACGGGGACCGTTTTGCAAGGCGTTTCAGCTCACTGGCGACAGCCGCGCACTCCGGAGACAAACGTGCATGGGTTGGGCTGGGCCGATGGCGGCACCGCGGTTTCTTGATCTGTACAGTGAAGGAATAGTGACAGGCTGTCTGTGCGAGAGGGTTAAATGGGACGTTCCGGGTAAATGTGAGGTCTGAGCAAGGGTGCACCGGGCTGCAATAAAAAAAAATATATTGTAGACCGAGTGGCTTCAGAAACAGAAGTTCATTTTCTCCCGGTCTGGAGGTCTGAGATCAGGATGCCAGCGTGGTCAGGTGAGGCTTGAGACCTTCCTGGCTTGCTGTGTGTTCTCAGGGCAGAGAAAGTGAGGAAGAAAAAGAAAGCTCTCAGGTCTCTTGTTATAAGGGCACTAATCCCATCGTGAGCGCCCCATCCTCACACTCTCACCTAGATCAAATACCCCCAAAAGGCCTCACCTTCTCACTCGTCACACTGGGGGTTAGGACTTTAACATATGAGTGTGTGAGGGGCCACATTCAGTTTAAAAGTCCAATCAGAGATAGCAACTTGGCATGTTGTTTATGAAAACCTCTCAGACACCACCGTCTAGTGTGTGTGGTGCACAAGTTTTGCTGAGGACTGAGCAGCTGCCCTTGGTTCTTGAACCACCAGCTGCAGCATCACTGGGAGCCTGTGGGGAGTACAGGATCTCGGGCTCCACCCCAAACCTACTGCATCAGAATCCACCCTGAACCAGGCCCCCAGGGCTCCAGAAACGCATGCTGCTCATGCAGTGCTGCCTGGGGGTTCGGAGAGGAGCCAGGCAGCCTTGTGGGCAAGACGTTCCAATGTAGTGTCTATGTGGCAGTGTAGGGGGCGGGAGTGAGTCTCTGAGCTAGAGCAAGGAGTCAGGCAGACGGGGATCAAAATAACAGTTTTATCGCTGATAGGACTTTTGGAGGCCATGGTTTAGGTACGTGGCCTTCTGGCACTGGACCAGGGAAATGGGCTTGATCATCAGCCCACAGGTAGTGTCTCCCCAGAATGATAAGCAGTGGGGAAGGCATTCACCTAAGGCACAGGATCCTACCCCCTCCAAGATGGGGACAGGGAGGGTACCCCTTAATCCTTCAGGGCTGTGCTAAAGAGCTTGACCTGAATCCAGGATGCACAGAGAATCTCAGATGTGACCGAATCTGCCGACCATGGTGTGGAAGATGAACCCAAAAGTACCATAGGAAATGAATGGAAACCCCTTTGCAGGAGACCAGGCGAGACACTGTGAGAGCTTGTACCTGAATGATGGCGACAGGGATGGAAAGGGGGGATGGATTACAACAAAAAGACCCCAAAAAGAGGACTTGGCAACAGATTGGGTGAGGCCACAGATGAGTCCCAGATCCACGTCTGAAACCTGGGCGGATAACGGGGAGAGTGAGCTGCTCTGAGACACGGCTGATGGGTGTGACGGTCAGTTAAATGCACGGCACCAATGTTCACGTGTTCATTTGCTCACGTGCCTTCCCTCTGACACACACTCGTGCGTCACGGCTGGGCCCTGCTCCCCTGCCCCGGCGACCCTTTCCTGGCCTCCATCAGGCACCTACCTACCTCGTCTTCCCCACATCCCATTCACTTTCCTGTCCTCCGTGCCACCAACTGTCTTCTGACAGGTCCCCATGGCTCTCCTGTGGGCAAAGGTAATGCAGTCTTTTCGGTCCTCTTCCTCATGGCCTTGGCCTTGGAAACAGCCTTTCCTCTCAAAGCCCCTATCTTCCTGGGTGTTTAAGGCCCTATTTTCTCGTCTCCTCAGTCGTCCCCTCTCCTTCTGACCATTCCTTATGTTGATGACCTGATACTCTGTCAGCGTTGCTCCGTCCACAGGCACATTCCCTAGACAGTCTGGAACTCGGGCAGGTACGTGAGGACCCTCAGCTACTCTAGACCCCTGCACCAGACCCCTGGCTGTCCCATCTGCACCTGCAGTTCCATTATGCACATCCCAGCTGAACCTGGCATCCCCTCCACCCCTCCTCGTCCAGCCCTAACTGCTATGGACTGCACCTGGGCCTCAGGCGGGGGTCCTCGCCTCTGGCCATCCCCTCCCCCCTCCCTTCTTCATGTTTCCACCTTAATAGACACTCCCGATGCTTGTCTGACCCCTGCAGCAGCTGTCTCCCCCCACGTCACCCACACCCCCCCAACAGATTTCTTTTCCTGAGACATGTGCGAGTCCCGTTTCCCAGATGTCAGGGCTCTCATAGAGCCTGTTGCCCTCAGGTTGACGTCCGGGTGTCTTCAGGTTGTGGAGGCTGTGTGTGATCCGTCCATGCTCCTGTCTGCCTGTGCTGTGTCCTGTGTGAGCTGCCACTCCCCCGCCCGTCCCAAACCCACGCTCCGACTCTACCAGGCTGACATGCGGACCTGTTTCCCAAGTTCAGGACTTTCTCAGGCTGATCCCTCAGCCCAGGGCAGTTCTCCTCCAGCTCCTTCCCACCGAGCTAGGCCCTTCCTTCAACCTCCCAGCCACCTGGTCAAAGTCTGCCCCACCCCCAAGATTCAAATCGGGTATCACCTGGACTAGGAAGGCAGTCTCTCCCAAGCCCATCAGGTGTCCCCTCCCACCACCACCCTGGCCCCTGCACCTGTGTGTCCATCAGCGGCCGCGACACCCATGAGCCTAGCACCCTGCCTGGTACACAGGAAGCACCAGAGGGGTGCTGAGGGAGGCAGATCGAATAGTCCATGTCTGGGAATGCCCTCAAGACGCCATTTGGGAAGAGTGGAGGTAGGAAAAGAATAGCGATCCATGTTACAGATTTACTATGGGTCCAAAAGCCTCTCAGACCTCCACTGGCTCCTCAAACTCTGTGGACAGCCACAAATAAAACTTCAGGACATGACTCCTGGAGATCTGTGATTTGCATGGTGAGGAATTTCAGGGATATTTTCTGATGGAGACTGAGATGGGGGTGGGGGGAAGATAAAAGTGAAAGATGAAATCACAGCTTAACTTTTCTGAACTCCACAAAGGACATCCCTAAAAATACATAGTTGTGGTCAAAAAGAAACATAGCTCCCCATGTGTGCAGCCCCATGTGTGGACACGCGTGTGTGCGCGTGTGCATAGAGATGAAGAGTGAAGCGACCTCGTCAGGTTTCCTGAATTCTCCAAGTGTGAGGTTCCTTCTCCGTAAAAAAAAAACGGTGTTGCTGTGAGGACTGGCTCAGGCCAGGCACGTAGAAGCATTTTGCGGTTGCCTGGCACAGAGCCGCATCCAAGGAGAGAGAGGGAGCGTGAAGGACAGACAGGGAGGGGGAGAGGGAGCTAGAGGAAGAGCAGCCGCAGCTGCTCTGGCAGGAGCACGCACACCTCCCCTCTCTTCCAGCTCAGGTTCCAGCACCTTTAACAGCTTCTTGGGCAAATCACTGCAAATCTCCGCAGTTGCTGCTCCACCCAGGGATACCTGTCCCCTTCCCCACCCCTCCCTCTCTCCCTCCCTCCAACAGCTTACTGACCTGACCACTGACACCGGACAAACTAAGAGAACTGTCAACAGACCGTATGCACACCTTTCAAAATCTACTCACTTTCACCTTCTTTAGGTTAAAAAAATATCTTGGCTTTTCGCTCAGAATCACTGAAATATTAGGTGCATGGAGAAAACACTTCTCTTTCACTCTGCTCCTTCTGTTTCTCACCCTTGGACGGGGAAAGACTTCTTGGGGTCTGTACGGAAAGGTTCCCAGGACGGCTGGTTGGGCTAGGTGTCTTCACCATAAATTCAGCTGCCTAGTCTGTGTCATTGGTGTGGATCTCTGGCCCGAACCCTGCCTGTTGAACTGAACTTACTATCTTCAGGGAACATTTGTTACTTTCTACCTTACCATTCATAATTAGTACAAATGATTCTCTCCCTGTCCTGATTTTTTTTTAATCTTTATGGAGTCATTTTAGGTACGTGTCAACCAAAGTCTTTTTTTTTCCAGGCTGCTCCCTTGACACTATCCATATTTAATTCCTTTAATCTTTCAGCACAGGGCAGGCCTTCTCAGAACCCCTTATTATTTTAGCTGCTTTTCAGCTTTGGCAAAAACGTAAGACGAGGGAGCTGCCAATCTTGTTCTCCTGCCTATTTAAACAGCGTCTGGAAATCTGAAATAATTACCTCCTTTCTTCGTTTTAAAGGTTTTTAAAAGCTGTATCACATGAACATTATGCAGTGGGGTTGAAAGCTCTGAATCTGCAGTATTTGAAATGCTCGGATTCTGAGGCTTTGAGAAACGGTGTTTCCTCCAGGTTCATCACTGAATGCTGAGCATTATCAACATGTAGGGCTGATGGCGTCATTTCAAACTCAGAACATGGCATGTAGATATTCAAGGGAAAGAGAAATAGCTTCCCAAGGCTTTCCTTAATGGATTTAGCTATAACTGTACATGCAGCAGTGTATAGAAAGTGATGCATATTTGGAAGTTATCATATGAGAGTTATTTTCAGTGATAATTGATATCATCTGTTATTTCAAGAAGGAGAGATTTCAATACAAATAATCAGCCCTCCTAACAAAGGGAAAGGAAAAGCAAGCAGAGAAGGAAGATCTCTAAAATGCCCTATTGCTGCAAGTGGGTGATTTAGCCTCTGCCCTATCACAGATTTGTAAATGTCTTCGCATAATTTCACCTTGCCTTCTGAGTCATTCCCCTACACCCTCCGAATGTGCTTGTAATGTTCATTACATAAGTCACAGGTGACTCTACGAACGATAAAGGGTCAGCATCAGCCGGCAGGGGAGAACACTGGCTGAAGGCACATGAATCATGTGCCTGTGTAGCAGTTCATTTTTATCTGCTGATTTACTGTTTTAAGCAATTTCTGTGCCAAAGCTGGACAACGTGCTATAAAAAATCTCCAGTCCTAAAAAATGTGAGAGGAAATAAGCTAACAAAAAAAATTAGAGGGGGAATGTAGGTTTTATATTTGCATTTACTGCAATTAGAATGAAATTCACCATTGATCAACTTGGGGTAAGCTGTCAGCACAGCCATTTGATTATTTTTATTTTTTTCCTTTCTGTTCTTTCAGAATGTGTCCACGGAATGAATCCATCTAGAGATGTTCACGGTATGTTAGATTCCCAATTATACTTCCATAAAATACGCACATTCGTATATATGCACATATATGATTTGTTCTACGTATCCTATAAATAACATATGATATAAACTAGCCAAATAATGAAGGCTTTTTTTTTTTGCTGATTCAAAAATACGTAAAAGCTGTGTTCTGTATTGTAATTGTCCAACCATATAAAACATTCCAAGGAGCCCTTAAATGCCGGCCTCAGCGCTGCAGCACCTACCGCGGGTACAAGCTGCTGGGATTCGAAGACTCTATATGAGTCTAAAAAAAACACAGAGCTTGGCTTCTGCATGTTAGAACCCAGTTTATTACCTTTGCTATGGACGTGGCAATGCCTTCTCTTTATGAGGGTAAAATGTTTACTAAGCATCCCTACCTTTGCAGAAGGTTAGTTTTGAAAGTTTCTCAGCTTTGCCACTTTCCAGCTACACAACCGAGTTAGGCAGGTGAAGTGAAATACGCACCAGCCCTGGTATCCCATGGAAACAGTCACATGGAGGAGGATGTAGTGGAAGAACTAAGGAATTAGATTTCAAAAGGGAAATCATCTCAAAGCCACTTCAGAGGAAGAAGAAAAAATGTTTAATTAAATCCCAGGGATGAAAGCTGGACGGTGTGTGTGGCAGGTGACTCGCTGTACACGGTCACTAGGTCCTCTTCTTCTCAGGGGCTCTTCCCTGTGACACGGGTACCAGCTGCAGGACGGGGGCTCAGGACCACTAACAACATATGTTCTCTGATTTTTATTTCCATTTAAATGGTACTGGAAATAGAAATAATTCTTTTTAGAAATAGTAAATTTTTAGAAATGTAATTTTAGAAATATTTTTTGCTCACAGGGGGATTTTGACTTGAAGACTGGTGAAGATTCAAATCCCACCTTCACCCATATTTTGTTTCTGAGAGGATTTTGAAAAGGAAAAAAGTAAAATATTTAGATATTTTCTGAGACCATGTATAGTTACACATTTATCTAAAGTTATGCAAGAAAAAAATGTCAAAGACCTGTTACTGTTTTCCAGGGAAATTATTTTCCTTTCAACTAACCAAACTCTACTTCTAAAATTCACTCTGAAAACTTACATTCCATTCCTGTTATGAGCCTTTCTGACATGTCCCCTGTGGAGCAAACTGGGAAGAATCTGTCATAGCGCATCCGCCCAACACACCGCTTCTTTGTATTTTTACTTTCTAAGAAGACAAAAGTAAAGGTCAGGGTTATCCCAGGGGCACACTGGGAGCGAATGTGGCGATGTCTCCTTTCCTTTCTCCCTTGGGGAGGCAGAGGAGGGACGTTCCATATTGCCGCTGAAGTGAGCGCTCTGGGTGGAAAGGATGTCTTCATTTCCTACACGATGTTACTGAATTTTATAAGCTCCATAAAAAGCCCTTCACGCTAAGGGGTCCCCGGTGCACCTAAATTGAGTCCAATGCTGACTGCTTTCCATTCATTTTGGTTCCTGGATAAGGAAGTTTGTTTCTGGCTTTCAGGTGCGCGGCTGCCTGCGCACGTCCCGGGAACCCCAAGCGCCCGGCGGGATTTAGAATAAATCAGCAAAGGCTCTTCCTTGCTATCACCGTCCTCCTCGGCGTTGGAATTTGGGGTGCACTTATTGGTTGAGACTCTTGGCTCAGTAGTGCCCACGGTGCTGCCCTTGAAAGGCAACACTTGGACCATCTATCGCAGAGCCTCCCTTCGTCCTCGGGACGGGAACTTGACGCCCGTGCGGAGGCTGCTGCCGAGTGCCCAACCCGCAGCCCCTCGCGGGGTTTAGGGTTTCAAACCGCCTGAGCCCGGGAGGAGCCCTCTCTGACCTTTCCTAGGCGCAGGTTACCCCAATCCGCTCTCTCCCCCTTATCGGAGCCCATTTTTGCCTCCCTCGCACTCCTGAGCCGCACCCCGCACCCGCGGGGGTCCCTGGGGATGTACCTGCGGGCGGCCCCAGAAGCGTTTGCTGGGCTCCGGGGGAAATGCACGTGGGCCCAGACAATAGGTTTTTCTTCTCGCCGGGAAGTCGCCCCTGAGCGGGCGGCGGGGTTTGGTGACTGTGCAGTATTTGGAATCACTCGGCCCACGTGGAGAGCGGACATTTGGGGGTCTTTACATTTCTTATGGGGCGCCTTCAAAATCATTTTTAAAGAAAAATACAATAGACTTTTCTGAGACCCAGTAACACAAACAAAATACAGCTGGGTGCTGTCAGTTCCGGAGTATCCCTGGCTTTCCAGTGACGAGTAAGGGGAAGGGCCCACCTGGGGAGAAGCGAGGGAGGCAGAAGGTTGTCGGGGACGCCCGGAGCATTGACCGCCTGAGAGTGGCCGACCGCCCCGGCCTGCAAAGGGGTTTCGGTAAAAGACCCCGATGCGGGCCAGTCGGACAGCAGGGACCCCTGCCCGAGGATTCCTGCACCACCAGCTCCGCCGCCGGAGTCGCGGGAACGGGACGCGACTGCTCAGTCTAGCTCCCTTGCCTGTTTCCTGTAGATTCTCCCCAAACTGAAGTTCTTACAAGATCGACCCAAAGGCCTCGAGGAGGGCCGGCGGAACCCGGCGCCGTCGGGGGCGTTCCCGGGCGCACAGAGGCTGCGGGGTGTCCGGGGCTGCGAGCGAGGGCGGCTGCTGCCCCCTGGCGACCACATGTGGCCCCTGGTGCTGTCTTCTGCCCGCTCGGCGCAGCGCGCCTGGCCTTGCTGGTCCAGGGGCTAGAGAAGCAGCCTGGGCGGCCACCACGGCCCCTGCCTCGGTCAGGCTGGCGCGGGAGGCAGAGCTGAGGAGAGTGCGGGGAGGCAGCAGCACACCCCCGCGGACGGGCGGCTGAGGAGAGTGCGGGGAGGCAGCAGCACACCCCCGCCAGCCGCCCGTCCGCGGGGTGTGGGAGGGGGTAAAGGCGGATGCAGGGAGGGGCCCCCGGGGGCCGGGTGAGGGACCCCTTCCCCAGGAAGCTGAAGTTGAAGTTGAGGGTCCCGTGGGGCAGGTGGGGACGGGCTTCGAGTGAGCGCCCTACTAGGAGGTGAGGGACCCCCGTGGAGGGGGGAAGGACCCTCGGTGCCGGGGACGACGCTCCGGGGCGGGTCCCCAGGCTACGCGCAAATGCCTGCGGCTCCGGGCACCACGAACGGGAAGTTCCCGCCCGTGCGCAAAGCCGGGGTGGGTTAGGCACCGGGGCCGCGCGCGCAGGGCGGGGAGAGGAGCCGGGCTGTTTCCGGGGTGCCGTAGGTGGGTGCGGTGCTCGAGCGACCCCGGCCCAGCAGGAGCTTTCGTCCCGCCGCTCCGAGGACCGGGAGCGAGCCCAGCAGATGCTTTCAACTTTCCTTCCAGTAGCAAGTTCTCTGGGGTCTTTTCTACTGGGAAACCCCTTTGCTGGCCGCTAAGCACCCTCAGCCGGAGCGAGGCGCGCTGCCTAATTAAGCCGCGGCCCAGACGCGGCGAAAACACCAATTAAAGAAAACAAGCCAAGAGAGAAAACTAAAAACACAAAAACCATTTTGTGGAGACCGAGAACCGTCTGGCCTCATTAAATGAATCAGCGCCACTCCACCGCTGCCAACCGGGCCTTGGGGCCGCGCACAGCAACTCTCCGGCCGGGCCCTCGGCCCTCCGGTCCCATCGTGGTAGAATCGCACCCACGCCGGGAACGCGGAGGCTTGGCCGTGGGCACCCGCGCAGGGGCTGGAGCTGCCTGGAGGCTCCGGTCCCGGGAGCTTCGTGGAAGCTCCGCTTTATCTCCAGGGTGCGCGGGGCGTCTCCCTCTTGCTGGTCTCCGGGCTGGGCCGCTCCGGGCGCAGCTCCCCGCCCAAGTCCTCCCGGCCGGCCAGCCTCTTCTTCTTCCATCCACCTCCTCGGTCCCTGGACCGCTGCCACCCGTGGCGCCGCTGCGCACTGCAACCCCAGGGACCATGGCCGCACAACCCAGCGTAGGTGAAAAGCCGCAGGGCCGAGGTCTGCAGCGGGGCGGGGCCTCGGGGAGCGCGTGAGCCTTTGCGTGTGTGCTTGGATGCGGGTGCGCGGGGAGCGCGGGATGGCCGCCGCGGCCGCTGACTCTCCACCCCGGCCGCGTACAGTAGCGCGCGGCGGCGGGGGGGCGGAGGGGTGTGCGGGCCAAATCAGGAGCCCGCGGCGGCGAGCCGCGCCCTAGTTGATACCGGAAAGGCCTGTGATTGGCCCGCGGCCGCCCTATGCAAACGAGCTGAGGGAATGGAATTCCTCGGGCCGGGCTTACAGTAAAAGCACGTTCATTTCCAGGCACTCTCATTCATAGAGCCAGCGGGCGCAGGCGGGACGGGCGCCCCGCGGCCGGACCCAGCCAGGGCACCACGCTGCCCGGCCCTGCGCCGGCAGGCACCTCTTCCCGGGGCTCCTGGGTACGCTAGAAGAAAGTCAACCTTTGCTGCTTCTCCTTGACCTGCGTTGGAGCTTCGATTTTTTTTTTTTTTCCTTTCTTTCTCACTTTTGAATGAACTGGTTTCTTGGCTGGATGGTTCAGCTTCTTTCCTGGCTGTGAACTTTTCCCCGGTTGTTTCCTTTGACAACTGCAGGAGAAAGCGCGCTGTGTTTCGAAGCGAGCCGCGAAGTTGCCTGTGCGTGGCAGTGTGCATGGGAGTGTTTGCGTGGGTAACTCGAGCGGCCGCGTCTGCTTAGATCCGCGCTGCGGTGCCTCCTCGGAAGGCCCGCTCCACCTGCTGCGGTTACACGGTGATCGTGGGTATTGGCTGGTCCCGGTAGTTAACCAACCGGCGCTGGGGCGACGTTGGAGGAAGATCATCTCGCTACTGCCCAAGTCTGAGCTGACTCACGGAGTCCGTGTAGACTGTGGCTGGCTTCGGGAGAGTGCGTGTCTGCGTGCGTGTGACTCGGCTTCTGCTCAGCTGCCACCAAACCACAGGATCAGCCACAAACTTAACCAACACCCCCAAACCCGAGTTCTCAGATGTGGAGAGCTGTACCCTGTCATCAACTTGGACTTTTTTTTTTTAATTAGCTTTTCTTTGAAAAGCTGAATTTGATGAACTGAGCATTCTGCCAGAACTTATTGAGAGACCATGACAAGTATTTCTAGCCTAGCCCTTCTCCAACTACTGAAGCTGATTTTCAAGGCTACTTAAAAAAAAAAAAAAACTGCAGCGAACATTAATGGATTTCTGTTGTGTTTAAATTCTCTACAGATTGTATTGTAAATATTTTATGAAGTAGAGCATATGTATATATATTTATATGTGTATGTATATGCACATACATTAGTAGCAGGACCTTTGGAAGTCGCAGTTCTTGCTTTTGAGGACCGAAGCCAGCTTTGCATGATCAAAGTGGCCGTGGATGTGGAAGACAAACCTGTATTTTTTGTGGTGTTGGGGCTTTAGACAAACTCACCTGGAAAAACTGACAGGCGATTGACGACTGGAACTTCCCAATTCTGTGTTTGCTGGTCCTTTTTCTCTCCGCATAAATATTTTAGGAGGTGTATGGGAATTTAGCCTCCCGGAACTTTTGTAGCAGCCAAGGACTGAACTTAAACTCTCAAAGCAAGAATCGGAAGAAGACGGTCTCCCTTGGCACTTGGCTTTGGATCCTGGTCGCCCACTTTTTAAAGCACTAAGCGGTCGGATGCCGGGAGCCCTGCGGGGGTCGGAGGCCCATCGGTGTAACTAGAACTTTCTCCCTCCTGGACAGCTAGTAACTTAAGTCAGCCCCCTCCCCCAAATCCCCCGCAGCAATAAAGGCCCCTGAACTTGTATGTTGGTCTCCGGGGAGCTGCTTGTTGAAGATCCGCGCCCCTGTCGCCCTCTGGTAGGAGCTGTTTGCAGGGTCCTAACTCAACCGGCTTGTTGTGATGCGTATCCCCGTAGATGCCAGCACGAGCCGCCGCTTCACGCCGCCTTCCACCGCGCTGAGCCCGGGCAAGATGAGCGAGGCGCTGCCGCTGGGCGCCCCGGACGCGGGCGCCGCCTTGGCCGGCAAGCTGAGGAGCGCGGACCGCAGCATGGTGGAGGTGCTGGCCGACCACCCGGGCGAGCTGGTGCGCACCGACAGCCCCAACTTCCTCTGCTCCGTGCTGCCCACGCACTGGCGCTGCAACAAGACTCTGCCCATCGCTTTCAAGGTACTCGGGCCGGAGCGGGTGGCGGGAGGACGGGCGGAGGCCGGGGCGATCCGGGAGGCCGGTGGCCAGGCGGGCGGGTCCGGCCCCTAGCCCATCCCCTGGCGCTCGGGAGACGGGGGATGCTCCGTTGCCGTGGCGACCCTCAAAGGGACCCGCCTCGGCCCATCGGGGCTCCCTCCGAAGAGGACTTCGAAATTCAGGATGGCCCCAAAGACATCCACGGAGGGCTGGCGGAGACCTCCCTCGCGGGGGTCTTTAGCTTTGAAACGAAGTAGGAAACGTGATAACCCGGTGGGGACCTGGCTGACTGCTCCCCAGGCTTCTCTCTCCACCGCGGGCTCAGCACCCAAACCATTCCGCCTCCTTTCGATGGAGCGTGGGGAAATAAAATACTTTCCTGCCTTCGGGTCGGCGAAAAGATTCTGACCAGAACTGTCAGGGTTCTCCTCCCCCCGCACCCCCCCCCGCATCCCCCGCACCCCTTTAATACCCCGGTAGGAATTAGCATGCCCGAGTCTACCGCGGGCGCAGTTTGCAAAAGTTTTCGAAGCAGACCTCTAGCCCGACCCTGCCCGAAGCCGCAAGTAGTGACTCCGGGTTTTTTTTGCCCGGAACCCTTCCGAACCTGCTCGCCGGCTCACCTAGATTAAGCCCAGCCCCGCGCAGCGAAGGGTGGCCGGGCTGCGTTTCGGGATCCGGGGTCTAATCCCCCAGGTCTGTGTCCGAGGGCCGGGCGGCGGCGTGGACCAAGCAACTCCAGCTGAGCCGCCCAAACCCGATTGTTGCCCTCGCTTTCAGCTGCTTTTAAAAACCTTGGCCTTCAACGGGGACATATAAACAACCCGGGGAGGTTTTAAACAACCACGGCACCACTCTGGCAGCGAACAGCAGGAATTTAATTTCGGCCGTAGGGATTCTGCTCTTCTGTCTGGGGTGGGGGTGGGGGGGGCGGGGGTTAAGAAGGGTAAGCTTTTTAGTATAATAGGCACCATCGCTTCCTGTTCATTTAAAGGGATAAGGCAGGCAGGTGAAAAAAAAGCTGTAAAGACCAGCTACTCTTTGTTTTTTTTTAAATCTGATTAAATAATTCTCCCCTTTAAGGGGAGATCAATTTAACATAAGCTTTTTTATGGTTCCAGGCCTTAGTGGTATCTTGACCTACTTACAAGGAGTAATGTTTACTCTTTTTTAAAGTACTGTCAGAGTTCTTTGTTTTTTAAGCCTGATAGACCTGCCAAACTTCGATTATGATTTCTAAAACAAGACAAAATGTACAGTTAGCTGTGTCTCTAGAATTGCCCGCTGTTCCTCTGTTTTCTAAACGCAAGAGGTTTTGAGGGGTGTGGAAGTGGAGATGAGGTGAACCAGCCCCGGACTCCCCCCCTGCCCTTCCTCCATTTCTGTGGATCTGCTTTGGAGCCCATTTCAATTTGAAATCATTCTGAGCCCTTTACAGAAGGAGACTCAGCTCTCAGTGAGTACTGAGTCCCCTTGGGAGAGGGGACCTGACATCACTGGGCCCTGGGGTCACTTTCAGGTAGATGGGAGGGAACAGGCCAGTCATCCGCCCAAGGCTCAGTTAAGCCTCAGGGCCTCTGACCCACTAAGGGTTCTGTGGCTTCCTTTGGCGTAAATCAGGTGGCTTGTGATGGGCCCTCCTGTGGCAGGGAACCCCTGCCCAAAACACTAAGTGCCGAATAAAGACTCTTCAGGAGTTAAGAGAGATGTAGTTTCTCAAGCCACCACAGGAAAGTATTTATTTTCTTCTGAAAGAATGAGGAAAAAATCACATAAGTTGCTTGTACGAGTCATTAGGGAGTTGTTGTTGTTTTAGCAGAAATCTTAATAACCGGAGAGGTTTCCTTTCAAAAATGACTTATGACTATGTGCCCTTTTTTAAAAATCTCCTTTGTTTTACCGAGTGATGGTTTTGTAGGCTACTAAAAGATGGAGGTGGAGAGCTCTTGAAAAAGTTCGTGGGTCTTGAGAACATTTGGGGGACAGGAGAGGACAGCAGAGAAATCAGAGCACTTGGTAACTGTCATAACCTCGGTCCCCACCAAGAGCGGCCTCTTCCTGAAGGGGACCTGCTCCTCTCCGAACCGAGAGGACCGACCCACGGACTTCTCGGGAGGCTCTATGCACGAGAGGGCAGGGATACAAGCAGGCTGGGCTTCAAAGGGGCTGCATCCCCGCCGTTCCACTGGGCCCTGGCTCCAAAGCCACTCAGCCACCACGCAAGCCGTTTCCACAGAAACAGCTACTTTAAAATTTGGGTTTTTAAATAAGCCTCAGACAAGCTCTTTAAGAAGTTAACCAGTTGAGAATTATTATGTTCCCAGTAATAGGAGGAAAAATGGGAAACAGTGATAAAGTCTGGTGACATTGATGACAAGAGCACTTAAGTCATTCTTTCAGAGTCTTTGGGAATTCTATGTGTAAATCCTCTGCTTTAATCTTTGAAACTAAAGGGAGATTAAAATTATTTTTAATTTTCCTTAAAATAGATTAAAATCATTCTAATTGCTTATCCTGGACCCCCAAATGTGCCCCCTCCTCCCATGGAACACTTTTACTTTTTAGGGTAGGAGAGATGTGTATTGGACGATTGAGGAAATCTTAAATTTGCTACATGTTACCCATTATTTATAGAAGCAGCCTAAAAAGCTGTTTGGGTGACTTAGTATAGGTTTCATAATATGGTGTTCTTCTGGTCTGTTTATGCGCTGGTGCACCGAATCCAAAGGCACCAAATAAACAGGCCTTCAGCAAGTTCGGAGGCCCTGGATGCTGACAGCAATATTTTTTTCACAAGAAAGAAACAAGTCATGTTTCTGTCGGCAAGCCCGCAGTCCTGCGCTTTGCTTGAAACGTCATCTCGGCTGAGTTCTAAGTTCCACTTCACAGCTTTCTTTGAAACACTGGAAAATTAAGGGATTTGAAATAAATGAATTGTAACTGTAATTTCAGCCCAATTAGAGTTGGTTTAAATGTCAGTGTGAACTGTGAACAGGCTGGCCAAGGGCAGTGTGGGTAGGTCCTGCACAGGAGGGTTGGTCTTGTGCCCAACTTCCTGCTACTTTAGAAACAGAGAAGTCAAATAACATGTGAGATACCCTTTGGCCCACAAGTCCCATCTTGCCTGCTGGGTCTGTTCTAGAATGAAAATGTTTGTGTTTCCTCACCTTTTGTTTGTGGTTTTTCATTCCAGTTGCTTTTTTTCCTTTCTGGTTAAAGTTAGATTTTTAAATTCTCTTTGTATCGCTTGTCAATGATAAAAAAATCTTTCCAATTAGCAGGCGTGTTAGTTTTAAATTTAAAAAAAAAGTTTTTACCTAGTCTACATGTGCTTGTTAATCATTAGATGATACACATTATCTAAATTATTGTAATTTTCCTGGATTTAATATTCTTCTTCTTCCCCATGTGGAAAAAAAAAATCCCTCCAAGATCAATAAAAAGCTAAGTCGGTGCTCTTTGAGCACCCAAATATCTTTGATTCCTGATGCATTTTCTTTTTTTTAATAAACAGAGAGGTAGGAGTTAAACTCCTCAATTTTTAAGTCTCTAATTCCAACCTCGACCATCTTTTCCCGTTTGGCCGCCATGATCCCTGTGCCCTACGTCTGTTTCCACTTGGTGAAGCGTCTGTGAACTTGCACAATCACTGCGGAGGGTGGTTTTGGAAAGATGAGCCAGGCCCAGGCAGGGAGCGCCGTGAGACAGCGTAGTTACAGAACAAGAGTTACCTTCTTGAACCCCTTCGCATGAGCGGTTCAGTTTGAAAACCGGGTGGCTGATCCTTACTGGGGGCTGAATTACGATCGAGACTCCGGGCCAGCACAGGAAGACGAGGATGAGGAAGTAAAAATATGTGTTCAAGGGGGACGTTTCGCCACTGTGAGCTAATTTTACAGAGGGAACTGAAAATAGTGAAAAAAAAAAGTGGAAAAAATGTTAAGAGTCTGAATTTTTGAAGAGCAGAATAAAGCAAGCACATTTTGTGGGAATAGGAGAAACGGCAACAGCAACTACATAACTGATCGGCGATTTACTTCAGGGGTGTCTGTGAAACAAAAGGGAATTGTCTTTTTACTGCTCTTAATTAAATAGCAACAACACACTTGTAATGGGAACTAAACATCTAATTAGAGGGTGCTTGAGGAATAAATAGCTGTGTTCTAAAATCTCCTTTATTTAAAAACAAAAAACAAAAAAACATGTCCAAAAGTCAGATGGAAAGGATTAGAGACAAAGATAGGAGGCCAGACCTTGTTGGACAGTGCAAGTCGGGTAAATAGGTGAGGGAAGTGCCTGGCTACTGCGTGCGAGCCACGCTCTGGGCGCCTGCCCGCCCCTCGGAGCAGGCTGGTTCTCTTGTTGCCATACTGCGTGGAAGCCCAGAGCAGCAGCAGCATGCTGAAGCAGAACGGCAGGTGGTCGGTCATCTGGCAGGCCCTGAAGATGGGATGTGGAGAAGCATGGCTTTACTTTCGTGCAAGTGAGCCTGTGGCAGCCTTATTTACAGACGGAACACAGGGGC
Organism: Desmodus rotundus; assembly: GCF_022682495.2. Taxonomy (NCBI): domain Eukaryota; kingdom Metazoa; phylum Chordata; class Mammalia; order Chiroptera; family Phyllostomidae; genus Desmodus; species Desmodus rotundus. The sequence goes on along the minus strand of NC_071388.1, from coordinate 3,365,355 downwards.
TGAAAATAGGGGGATTAGGCAGCAAGTACAAGGGAAAAACTGGGAGGTGGAAAACGGGAGAAGAGGTAATCGCTGTAGAGTGCTTTGCTATCCTAACTCAAAAACAAAACCAAAATCTGTGTACGTTATATCACTGAAATGAATAGCACAGATTTCACGACGGATGAGAAGGTACCGTGAGAAATAATCAGAAATGACAAGAACAAGTAAAACTGGGGGCATTTTGATTCGAAATTCTGTGATCACTTGAAAAAATAGAAACAATGGAAATGTAACTCATGATAAATCTCTAGACCAAGAAAATTGTTTCTCAAAGGGTCCAATGATGACCAAGAAATGGATACTCCTCCACAAAGCACCTTTGTGGTATCCTCTTTAGGGCATTTTACTTTGAAATGGCATGCTTTAGTATCACTTGAGCATCACAAATATGTATCTACCAGTTTTCTTCAATAGCCCTGATAGTAGATCCATTTTGGTTCAGTCACATTAAAGGAGTTCCCCTTCCAGATCTGCGGGGTTGGAGGCAACCTCAGGTGTCTGCTAGGATGTAGTAAACACATCTCTGGGACTCCCAGGCCCCCCAGCCCTCCGGCGTCATCCCCTCCCGAATTCACAGGGGCACGGGGCAGCGAGCCCTCTCTTCCTCCGAGGTCTGCCAGTTTTGTAAGGCATAAGCAGCACAGGACACATTTCTGGTTTCTTCCCTGGCGTGCCAGGGTTCACTGCTGGTAAAAACCGAGACAGTAGACATGAGGAGGAGTTCCGAAGGGGGACTGCAAAGGGACAGTGTCGCTCACTCAAGAACCGTCAGCAGTCGGTTGTAATGATCACATGTAATTTCAGCAGAAATAAGTTTAAGCCTCTAAAAGTCAAGTTGGCCCTTTCAGGCCTGTCGTGGGAGGTCTGGACCAGTGGGAAATGGGTTGTAGCTTGCAGAAACACTGTGTTTTTCACACTTGATGGGTTGAGAAGAGACGAGTGTGTAAGAAAGCATGGCGTTTCCAGGTCCTCGCTGTAGTTAGTCTGGCCCCAGCTGAGCTCTGTGGCCTTACGTGGCTTTCTTAGGTGAACATTTGATGGTTTGAAATTTTATACTGAGCTCTGCATAATGGAACTACAAGTAAATCTTCCCATTAATAGCTTTTCTGTTTTGCTTAATTTAGGATTGCAAACTAACAAGGGCCACATAATACACATTTAATTCTAGAACAATTATTCCGTGACAGCAAAGTTTGTGACATTCCTGATGTTTGCTTTTGTCCCTTGACTGGTGTGTAGGTGGTGGCTCTGGGGGACGTTCCAGATGGTACTCTGGTCACTGTGATGGCCGGCAATGATGAAAACTACTCAGCTGAACTGAGAAATGCCACCGCGGCCATGAAAAACCAAGTCGCGAGATTCAATGACCTCAGGTTTGTCGGTCGGAGTGGAAGAGGTATGTATCAGTCAAAACTGAACTTGAAACGTAAAGTGTTTATGTGGCAACCAGCCCAAATCTCAAAACCTCTGGAAGTTTCTGTGATGGGTTTCCTAGAAACACAGTCTGCTTGTTACAATTGCTACATCAAGCTTTTAAGAAATATTTACTTAAAATTGAATATTTTAATAGAATCTAGCTTTTCATGGTTGCTTCCTGATTTGCAACATGCAACACATAAATTGTGAATTTCAAGGAAGCCCCTCAGCTCCTCACTAAAGTGTGAAAATATAAAAGTTACCATCACGGCAGCTCGGCTTGCACGCCTGGGGTTCTCTCAGACGATTACCAGAAGTCTGCCTACAGGGAGCCTTTAGCCCGCGATCCCTGTACTGTCCATGCAAGTGACAGTTTCAAAGGACCACTTCCAGTCATTTTAAGGACTATATAGAATCAGATTATTAAAATGCTGTTCCACGTAAGCTTGCCGTTTGAGGGTAAACGCTGAAGAAATGGAGGTTGTGCCATTCTGGTTGGGTAAATCTGGCAGCAGTGTGACCTTCCTGCTGAATGGAATCGGGTGCCTTCCTATTACTTGGGGGGAGGGGTGGGGCCCAGTTAGCATTTCAGGCACTAACAACATTAAGGGCCAGATTATCCAGGGGTCCTGTCTGCATTAGGGCAGGTCTGTTACTGTGCAGTGTTATTATTGTATTTTGCTGTGTGTAATGCATACTTTTTGCCCAAATTTTTGAGGGAAAAATAAGGATGTGCGTTATACACGGGTAGTACATGAAATGCCTAGCATCTGTTCTTGTGTTTTGTAATTATTGGTTACATAAAATTTCTTGTACCATAATATGTTCATAAATACATGCTAAAATTCCCTTATAATACAAAAAAAGCCCCAAGTATCTAAATATAAATAAATAAAAAGTTGAATTAAAAAATTAAAATGAAAGATTTTTTTTTCCTGAAAGTTTGGGACAAAACATGGGTGCGCACTATACATAGCAAAATACGGTACTTTCTGCCCGTTATCAAATACTTAGAGCAGAAAGAGGCCTGTGTTGTAGGAACCTGCACTGTACTGTATGAATAGCAGCAAGTGCTAGAAGTTTAATTGAAAGAGGTAGGGTAGTTTGTTTGGAAAATTTCATGTGTATGATAGAAAAAATGGAAAATAAAAGTTCTTTTGAGTATAGTAAAAAAGGCATGGTAAATACCCAAACAATAGTACATGACTCTTGTATTGAAAAAAATAAAACTACAACCAGTGGACATTCAAACGAGAGAGTCATCGTTCCTCTTTATAAAGGCATTCAAAATGGTAGAGCATCCGTGTTCGTGGGGAATTTCATTAGTCGGAGAGGGGACAAGGGGAAAGGCATGCTGATTTTTTGGGCTGTTGTTTTTGCTATCCTAGCTGTCTGGAGCATTCTCAAAATAGAATCATAGGGAATGGGCGGGGGAAACTTAGAAAACATAAAATGATTGAAAATATATGTTCCTATTACTAGCTACCTTAATAATAGGGCAATGCAAAGAAAATTACATCCACTTATTGAAAGCGTGAGGGATGCTATAAGGTACGAAAGCGTAAGTCATTAAATGGATTCACTTGTTATGTTGAAAGCCCACACCTTTCAGTAAATGGCATTCACATTATGATTCAGGGATGGGTGTTTAGAAAACATCATCAATGAAGGCTTCGGATGAGTAGCTGGCAGAGTGAGAAGCCAATAAAAAACCAAGGCCCCACCCCCTGGTCCATACCTACCAGCCTGGCTAGCAATCTTAATTCAGTTCTTGTGCATTTCCACTCTCAGGCACTACGAGCCACTGGGTGGTCTTTCCGGAGAAAGCGATATTATCATCGCATGCCTCCGTGTGGGTCTGCGTGTCAGGTTTAGGTTGCAAGAGTTTTGGAAATTAGGAAGTGGCCAATGCCAGTGACATTTTTCCATAAGAAGTTCAGTTGTGGCTTTCTGGCAACGCACAGTAAGTCGGTGATAATAAAGAATGAGGTTTGGAAAGCAGTGTGCTTCCTTTTCTGGCATTGGGGGCTGGTCTCCAGCCTCATTGGCCATTTCTGTTTTGAGTGGGTGACTAATAGGCGCTCGTGTTTACTTGGGTAACAGTGAACTGTTTCCCCAAGGTGTGGATTGTTTGCATTGGGCTGCCTGATTCATGCCAGTATGCCCTTGAGTTTGCATAAAACCCAAAGAGTGAAATAGCTACAACAAGGCCGGGCTGTCTTCTGATAACCTCGAATGAGAAAATAAATCGAAACGTCATAAATGGACAGTATCTGTTTTGGAGAGTCTCTGCCTCCCACGAGCGATGACAGGGCTTCCAGGCTGCAGGAACCCCGACTGAACGCCTGACCCAGTTAGGGGTGCTGTGTGTTGTGTTGGTCTTGAGTGATTTTTTTACTTTTTATTTTTTTGGTCAGTACAACAAGACAAAGTGAGCTGTCGAAAGGCCCTGTTTGTCTCATATTTTCTCCCCATAATCGTAAAATGCAGCTTGATTTTACTCTTTCAAGGGCAAGTGTCCACATCAAAAAGGCTGCCAGATTTCTGTGCGTGTGATTTCCTTCCCACTGTGAAGACTACCGATGATTCTCACTAATTTTGACAATAGCCCCCATCTTCCACATGGAATCTCTTCCTTTAAAAGCTTCATTGTGGGTTTTTTTTTTAAGTGATCTTAAGGGGATTTTCTATCTTGATTTCTGATGTTCAGTATGTGCCTGTAAGCACCTATTGGCATCAACACAGCACGCAGCGGCCGAGAGGCCCTGGCTGTTGGCTCCTCCACTCGGTGCCGTGCTGTTTCAGGCTCTGTCCCGAGGCCCAGCCCCGCGGATTCTCCAAGGGGCAGAGAGCTCCATTCCCAACGCAGGGGAGAAAAAGGAACTCCCTTTTCTTTTACCAGCTGCTAGCCCGTGGGGATTGTCAAGCTCAGAGAAATTGCCAGAGGTTGAATATGGAAGGGTTCTTTTTTTCTGTTCTGCAAAACTGATTTTGTCTGAGACTGGCTGATGTCCAGATCCCGGCTCCTAACCTCAAGTTCAGCCTGCAACTGGGAAAACCTGCCCGTCCGGCTTTGGCGGCCTTGCTGACAACACTGTCCCCTAAAACACACTGGTGAGGGCTCCTGCAGCCTGAACCTCCTCCCTGTCCCTCCCTTCCCTCCTTTCTCTCCTGTCAGTTTTCAGTCTTGTTCAGGGTATGTCTGACCCTTGGCATTTTCTTGGTTGGTTTGGTGTTGCCATATGAAGTGACCACCCCTTTGCCAAGGAAGAAGAGAGAGCAGCTGCCAGGTGATGAGAGGCTGTGCTTAGCACACATGTTGCCATTCAGAACCACACACGCTTAACCACGTGTCCTGGGACTCGCCCTCCCTCCAGAAAATGGAGGTTCACGACGAAAAGGAATTCTCTTTGGCAAAGTTAATTAGCAGTTTACATCAGCACTTACGGCAGGTGCTACGGATATTTTCAGTTATGAAAAAGTGTACCCTGGCTGTAGCTGAGAGATGTCTAAGAAATTTTAGCAATGAAACTTATGAACGCTTCCGGCCCCGTCCAAGTCCTTAATTAGTCGGAGAGGAATTGATCAATCAGGGAACGCAGCTTTGGTTAATTCATTTTAGAACCAAAGAGGAAATCCACCAGACTATATCATCAACCACACTGTGAATGAGGGCAGAGAATCCACTCCCAATCCTTCCTACTTCTCTGAGAATATGACTTTTAATCTTCTGGGAACATCACAGATAAATTTGAAAATCCTTTGGAAGCCTTCTCCCTAGGTGAAAAAAATGTGTGTGTGCACTTATACAGTGTCACATACAAGTGCAGTTTCAGGGCCCATGAGGCTTACTTTTGGACCTTCCGGGGATCCATAGGCCCCCCAAAGCAGGCATCAGTGAATCTGGAACTTCACCTTGACCGTGGAGGGCTAGCCTTGTTCCGCACTGCATGTTGTAGATAGCTGGAAAAGGTTCAGGTAAACGGACCAGGGAGGTAGACAGTCTCCTTGTACCCTGTGCTGTCTCGGTTACACCTGTTCTGACTGTGGCCAGGACCAGTTTGTAGATTTGGGGGAGTAGGTCCCAGTCAAGCGGCTGGTTCAGACCTTTTTAAGGCTTTGAAAGGCTGTGAGGTGTGCATGCAAGCAGCACATTTATCACTGAGCGGGCAGCCCCTTCTCTGTGACGCCCTGGGCCCCTGGTGCAGGTTGCCACGGGAGACCCCATGGGCTCTGTCTACAGCCCGGGGCTGCTTTTCTCGGGGGATCTGTGTTTGTGTTGAGAGCCCTGGGAACTCTCAGCTTGCCCACTTTAAAAGAGTGCCCTTCCCCAACGCTTTCATTCCTTCCCTGTGTTCGTGCCGCGGACGTCTTTCCCAGACATAATATTTACCCATCCCAATCTGGGCTGTTGCATGTTTGCGGAGCGTTCCTCACTCGAGGCATGCTCATTGTTGTTATTTTGCCTTGTTCGGGGAGCTGTATGGGGAGGCTGCCTTTCAGATGAGTGAGGGGCGGTGGCTAAGATGAAGAAAAGTACGTTTAGAAAAGGTCTTCCAAACGAACAGAGACGTGTCTTTGTGGAGTGGTTATTACTGAGAAAGGCCCGATGACTCACAGTGTTATCCCAGGATCCAAGTCGTCTCTGTGCCGCACAGACGCACATAGGGCGGGAAGGAGCAAGTGCTCGGGCAGCCCCAGACCAGGGCATTGGCGGCACTGAAGAGGGTAGGCTGGCCATGAGGTCTCTTGCAGAGAAGACAAGGAACAGGCATGAGTTGTAGTAAAATGAACTCTCCTACACCCCCCCCCCCTTTTTGGTTGCGGTTGATACATACTTTTCTTTTTTAAGATTTTATTTATTTTTTAGACAGAGGGGAAGTGATGGAGAAAGAGAGGGAGAGAAACATCAGTGTGTGGTTGCCTCTTGCACACCCCCTACTGGGGACCTGGCCCACAACACAGGCATGTGCCCTGACTGGGAATCGAACCAGTGACCCTTTGGTTGGCAGGCCAGTGCTCAATCCACTGAGCCACACCAGTCGGGGTTACACTTTAAAATAATATGTATATGCCCGGCTGGGTGGCTCAGTTGGATGAAGCATCATCCGGTACACCAAAAGGTTGTGGGTTCAATCTCTGGTCAGGCTGCATACAAGGGGCAACTGATCAATGTTTCTCTCTCACATCGAGGTTCTCCTCCCTCTCTCTCTCTCTCTCTCTCCCCCACCTAAAATAAATAAAAGACATATCCTCGGGTAAGGATAAAAAAATAAAATAAACCATATATACTGCAATCTGGGTTTAGACTTCAGAGTGGGCAAATACAGATGGAAAAAGACCCAGCCCCTGCTACACCAAGCCTCAGGCAGCCTTACCAAATAACTGTGTTTTAGATGGCAGGTCGAAAGCCGGTGCCCACAATCTGACAGAGAATTCATCTGTGGAGATCAGGTTTTTCCTTCTGCTTTATATTTCCCGATAAAAGGGTAACAACACTTCCAAAGCAAGGTGCTCCCCACCCCCATGAGCAGTCCCTGTCCCCTTAATGCCCCGGCAGGGACCTAGGAGAAAAGTGGACTTGAGAACCGCTTGGGCCTGGAACGCAGTTTCACACTTGATCCCTTCATGGTTTTCTTGCTGATTTTATGAAGTGTCAGGCATCACAGGGCATGCTAGACAGCTTTTTAAAACTGAGGTTATTTGTATGAACAATGCTTTAGAGTTTGATGGACAGAAGCTAGACCTCTCCCCACCCACCCGCCACCCCTTCCTTGCCAGCCTGCGTGCATTTGCTGGGGACAGAGACCATCCGTCAGAAAGTGCCTGCGAGAGAAATAATGGTTGAGTGATTTTAGAGCTTCCTGTTTCAGCCGCGAGCATCAGAGACATAAACAGAGATCCGGCCAAGGGCCGCAGGGCTGGCTGCTCTGGTTCTAATAAATCAGTGTTGTATTTTCTTTCTGCGCTGGTTGGCCAGGGGCTGGCGAGGGTGGAGACGCTGGCTCATCGGAGACGCATTCTGCGTTTCTTGTTTTTGTATTTTTAAAGAAAAATGACTTGTTGAAAAGAGAGATGGTGTCTTGTCTCACGGCTGCTTTCTTTCCGGCTGATGACTGTAAAGCAAGTTCAGTTCAGTGAGGGGGTGTTTGTGCACGCCAGTGGGCTGCCGACCCCGAGGGGCGATGTGTGTTTGAAGGGCGTGTCGGACTTGCAGCCAGCGGGGTGCGTGTGCGCCTGCTTCCTCTGGGATGACTTCTTGGGTCAAATTGTCTTTGAGGGCCAAACCCATGCTAAGAGCAGCTTCTCATGTGAAGCCCAGATAAAGCAATTAACAGACACTGGCGAGCAGTGTGGGTTTAATGAGCTGCCTGTGAATACTTTCGAACATGCCAGTTCCATCAGCTCGCGCGGCGTGGGGGAGAACAGGACTGCCAAGGGCTTCTGCGTCTATGCAGACACGTGAACGGAGGTGGGGTGGCCCTGCCCTCCCTCATGGGCTCGGAGGCGAGCCCTGCACTCATCGGAGAAGCGCCTCAGTGTGCGCCCAGACCCCAGTGATCGTGGGTTCCCGCAGCACGGAGGGGGGATCCCACCAGCACGTGGTCGTCTCTCTGAGCCCCTCGTCTGTCAGGCAGTGCACCCCATTTAGGAATTCCGTTTCATGTCACTGAACTTTCTCAACAAGGGTGTCAGGTAGTCCCGTAAATCATAAAATGCTCCCCTCAACCTCCTTTGGGGGGGTTTCGGGAACCTCTCTGCAGTGGGCGTCCGATGCGTGAGCTCCAACTTCCTGGTGAGGAAGTGTTCATTTAGGAGCCACTTAAGCTGCATTTTTCTCCAAGAAGACGTTAGTAAATTTCCTGTTTATTTTGCAATTTAGATTAATTCCTGCTTTTACCCTGAGATTAAGACTGTCGTGAGGAATGCGGGGGGGCACAAACGAAAGAGGCCTGTTACCTCCCCGGCTGCCAGATCCCAGGAAACTCCTGCGCCTGCTTCCTGGGAGGCTGGCCCGCACCCGCACCTCATGGGTGGCGTGTGGCCCTTACCGAGTCCCCATATACAAACGGGGGCCTTTCCCAGCCCAGGCAAAGCAATGCGCATGAACAGCGGTTCTCGATCCCCTGCTCTCATAGGCATGCAGGGCAAGGGGGCGGGGCCGTGTGCGGGGGCTGTGTGCGGTGGAACGCTCCCCTTGGCTCTAGGCATTGGCTTGGGGGGTTCTACAGACTCTTTCCCTTCATTCTGTTTGAAACCATTGCATGGAGGACAGTCAGTGTCTACCTATCTGTCTGTCTGTCTGTCTATGATAATTAACAAGGGATGGTCTAAACTCACAGGGCTCTGTCTGCCTCTTTAAATAGAGTGTCAGCGGTACCCACAATGCGGGTCTTTCCAGATGTTCTACCTTCATCATCCTCTCTGAAACCTCAGGGCAGGGATGGTCAGGGTCTCGTGTATCCATCGGCTTATCATTTTTGGTTGTTCAGCTGCACTTGACACTGAATGTTCTGTTAGTTTCAGGTGCACAGCATGTACTGCTTATCAGTTTTGTGGTGGTCTCACTCAGTGATTCCCAGCTGGGGTGATTTTGACCCCCCGCCCCGGGAGACACTGGGCAATGTCTGCAGATAGGCTTGGTCGTCACAACTGGGGTGCAGGAGGTGGTCCCAGCATCTCATGGGTGGAGGAGTCCATTTGTTCACTTGTGCTCTGCGAAGAGACCCTCACTCCCCACTCTCGTGCTTCCTGGAAGCCCCCCCAACCGTAGAGCGCTCCCAGATTCCGCAGGCGTCCAACCATTGGAGACTGGTGAGAGTTAACGAGGCAGGTGGAGTTCGCGGGCCGTGGCTGAGCCCTGGACGGCAGGAACCCATGTCTCACCTGGACGTGCTTGGGGTCTCTGGGGAAAGAGCGGGAGCAGCTGCGGCAAGCATGGTACACTCAGTGGTACCTGAGCCCCAAGCACGCGGCATAGACAGGAACTATGCCCAGAGCCCTTCAAAGGTGGACTCCCTAGAATTTTCAAACCGCAGAAGATGCAGATCCTAACTCGGGAGGTACCACGTGGTCTCTCAATAACTAGGTCAGTGCCTGACACAGAGTGGGGACTCATGTCCTACCGTCCGTCATGTGAGTGACAGCCCCAGGACCCTGTACCCCAGGCCGTGGAGCCCACCGTCAGCCCCTGGCCTTTACTGGATTCTCCCCTTAGAGCAGGGTGTCCCGCCTTGGTTGCTGTCAATATCAGGGCTGACCATCCAGGTATCATTGTTCTTGGGGGGCCATCCCATGCAGCTCTGGATGGTCAGCTGGTCAGCAGCACCCCTGGGCTCTACTCAGTGGCCAGTTGTGCCCACTTTCAGCTGTGACCACCAGAAATGTCTGTAGACATTGCCAGATGTCCCCTGGGGAGTGGGAGGATCACCCTGGTTGAAAGCACTGTCCTAGAGCTGTGTGTCCCTGGGCAAGTTGCATGACCTCTCTGAGCTCGCTTCTGCCTTTGTCCAGGGGCTGGGTGGGCGGGGCAGCATGGATTGCCTTTGGTGAGACATACTTGAGGCATTCCTTTGCCTGGTAAGACCTGTCTCCGTGCGGAGTGGCACTAACTTTGCAGAGGGAACGATGGAAGTTCCGTGAGCCCACCACACACAACAGCCGGGACCCACTTTTGTGTGTGTCTGCAGGGATCAGTTTCTGGGAGGGAACATCAGCCCTTACCCTTACTCCTCAGCCCCGCAGAGCCGTCAGGTTGCGAAAGGGTTATGGGCAGCGGGCACTGAGATTTCAGATTAGCAATGGCAGAGACGAAATTAAATATGCACTGTAATTCGAAACAGTGCTTTTCATGGGAAAAGAAGTTCTCCCAACATAGCCCTTCCAACTCTTTTGTGCAAACATCAGTGGCATGCAAATATTTATGATTCATACATGCCCCTTACTTCCCGGTCCTACTCTAACAGTCAGCACTGCGTTTCCACAGTGAGGCTGAGTGACCCCTGCTCCTGTCGCTGGGCCCACAGGCTGGCTCCCAGCAGCATTGCATTCTTCCTGCTGGAGCTGCGGGCTCCACCCAGGTGCAGGGGAGCTTATGGCGGTGCCAAGGCAGCTGGCCTTGGACCGCGTGGCACCACGTCCTGGCTGCGCCGTCTTAAGGTGGTATCTCAGCATCCGGAGAAACTGCAAGTGAACAGCCTGGCACGTTTTTGTTTTCGTTGTGTTGCGTTCTGTCCAAACCCATGGGCCCAGGGCGCAGTGACTCCATCGTGTGCTGGTCAATGTTCCTCTGATTTATAATAGCAGAAGAGAAACACATGTCTGTCTGTAATGAAGCCGCAGGTCTTTGGAAGGAGAAGTGGGCGCGCCTGCGGGACTCACTGAGTTCTCTGGCCTCAGTCTGAGAATCTGTGCAGTGGGCACAACAGGGCTTTTCGTTGACACCTGGAGGGGCTGTCAGGATGACTGAAAGGAGGTAGCATGTGTGCGACAGGACTTCTGAGGAAGAGCTGCCACTCCCCTCCATGTTGTTCTCCTGTCGTGGTGAGGAGGGCTCTGGGAGGAGGGACGAGAGCAGGCAGGAGTTAGCCCATGTCCTGCTGATTCAGAAGGTTTAGAGCTTCGCGTTTTCTACCATCAGCTTCTCTGTGGCCAGGAATTTGTATTCCCTGATCCTGCCAGGAGGCTTGTGCCATGCAAGTGCCTGAGACACAGCAGGAACTTCATCGATATTCATAAACACACACGGATAATCATTCCAGATGCTCCCCAAGCACCAGTCACAAGGTGGGCCTCGTGGTCCCTGTGCCCATGGCTGAGTCCCTCATAGGCTTCGGACCCTTTCCCATCAGGAAGCGAGTGTCCGTTGCTATTTTATTACAGCTGTGGCCTATCCCCAGAGGTTGTTTCATGAGGGCATTTCATTCATTCGTTCATTCATTCATGGTTCATTCATTCATTCGTTCATTCATTCATGGTTCATTCATTCATCATCAGATAGGCACAGTGCACCTACTGTGTGCCAGGCACTGGGCTGGCCTCGGAGCTCCAAAGCCTCGCCCAGAGAAACCACAGCCTCGAGGGCTGGAAAGGGGCTTATAGTGGAACAGGCCATCGCTGCTCCAAGTAGCCAGCCCATGCTGAGGGGACAGGCGTGGCCTCGTAAAGAGGTTGGGGGTCTTCCTGGACAAGTTGTCACCTCAGTTGAGACACTGGAGTATGATGGGGCGGGGGGGCAGGGCCCTGCCCAGGTGGAGGCATCGAGATGAGTGTCCAAGCAGAGAAGGTGGAGTGGAAGCGCAGCCCGCCTGCAGGAGAGGGCTAGCGAGGGCCTTGCCGCGGCCTGCGGAATTTGCTGTAGTCCGAGGGGCAGGGAGAACTGCCCACGGGTTGCAGCAGGGAGTTGACCAGATGAAAATGGTAGAAAGATACCTGGATGGCAGACTGAAAAACAGAAAACATGCCTGGAGGGGGGCGTGGGGGCCCAGAGACCAGTCCGGGGACAGAAAGTACCCCCTGCTGCTGTCCGTCAGCCACAGGCAGCGCGTCTGTAGCTTGCCAACACCCACTTGGTAAATGGCACTACACCGGGAGGTCAGCCCCCACCAGGCCTCACCAACCACGCCCAACCCGGCCCTGAGCTTCCCTCTCCTTCCTGCTCAGCCCCCTTTGCCCACCGGCCCTCACTGCTTCCTGCCGCCACTGCACAGGCATTAAAAGCTGGTCAGTGGGACCTGAGGACCCCCAGCTGCCTTTCCTTCAGTGTGTCCATCCTTCGGGCCTCTCTGCCACAGGCTGATGGTGTGGGCTCCATGTTTGTGGGGTGCTGGGCTACCCTACAGGCGCAAGCAGAGTCACGGCTGGGCCTAGGCCAACCCTGGGGGGGAAGACTTTGGTTACCTGCCCCATGTCGCCTTAGCCCGGTGAGTAGAGACTGGAGAATTTGGGTGCACCAACCAGGAAGTAGAGGGCCAGTGGGCGTGGCCTTGGCTCACAGAGCACTGTGAGTTCAGGCTCTTGCGGGTGTTGGCGCTTAAAGGATTAAAACTTGGTTCCTCAACCGAGTTACTCAGACCAGTGATGCCAACAGAAAAAGGAAGGCTGGAAAGGAACCGTGAACTCGGGAAGAGGGAAGTGCAGAATCGCACGACGTGACGTGCCCTGGTTCTCGGCTCATACAGACTCCTCGTGAAAAGAAAGGCCTGCCCACCTCTCCGCTTTGTGGGGCTGAGCTCACACCTATGTCCCTAGGACGGGAAGCTGCGCGTCCAGTGTGAGAGCAGACATCATAAAGAACCAGGCGTCGACGGGAAGTGCACGGAGAGATTCACAGATCCATCCATCACACGTTCTTTTACTGCCCCGGATCAGAAGATGCAGAGAGGAGTGACACGCTGTCCCTGTCCTCAACCGACTCGTGTTTACAGAGCATCTCCAGAGAAAGCGCTTGGCATGTTTCTGGCTTCCTCTGAGTAAAAACAGCTCTATTTTTCAACCGACTCATCATTGCAAGCAAATGCTATTTTTTAATGGAAAACTGAGTTCTGTGTTTTAAGTACCGCCCCTTGCACCAGTAGTTCGGGCGTCTCGTCTGCACGCTGCCCAGCGGCACAGGTGGAGAAAGACGTCTGCAGACACAGCGCTTGGGTGCACGGGTGGGTCAATTTCAACGTAGAGAAACCAGGAAATTCCGTGCAACTCGAAGGATTCGTACCCTATTCAGAAATCCCCAGATAAATGATTATACAGCTCTGCTGTCAAAAATAGTGGTAAGTGTTTGGTTAAGGAAGTGGGCGGGGAGCAAAAGCATGAATTTTGGCGGTTAGGTTGTTCCAGTGGAAAAGTGAGAACTATAAATTAAGAATGTTTTGTGAAAAACGCCCCAAATTCAGATTTCTCCTGGAATCAGAGGGCACGTTAATTTTAACATTGAGTTTTCCGTGATCAAAATTAGACTTGGCACCACGCACATAAGGAAAGGGGAACTCTCCCCACACCGTTCCAGAACCTTTGGGGTTTCCAGAATTTGCAAAGAGCAACGCTTGTGCCTTCCCTGGCTTTGTTAGTTTTGAAAAACCGCTTTCCTTTTTTTCTTTGACTTTTCCTCCCTGGCTCCCTCGGGTGTTTCGATTGTGAGCACAAGTCTTTTTTGAGCACTAGTGCAAAGGTGCACGTGTGAGTGAACAGCACTGAGTCTGAGGGCCGTAAGCTGTCCGACCTCTGGGGCAGACGACCTCTATGAGTGCGGCCTCCCCTTGCGGGACCAGGACAACTTTCACATCCCACAGAAACTGCCCAGAAAGGAGAAAGTGACTCAGGGATCCAAACCACACCCAGGAGAGGGACAGAAACAGGGCCCAGGGGCTCAGCAGCCAGCGCAGGTGGACTGGCCAGCCAGGAAGCCAACCTGGGGGTGCCGATGCGAAGAGGCCTGGAGTGAGAGGGTGGCCCCTCAGACACAGAGGCAAAGAGGACGTTGCCGTGTGGGGGTGGGACTTCTAAATATGTTATTCACTCCTGGGCAAGAAATGATAGAGAGTCGCCTTTTTACCTTCTGTTCCTCTTGCCACTCTCGGCCCTTTTGGGAACAGTGCGCTTTTGCAACAGTCCTGAGGTTTAGCCACAGACATGGTGGGGAAGTGGCATGTTTAGGGCCGTGGCTTTATGAGACCACAGCGGCTACAGAAGGTCAGCAGCCCCAGGGCCCATAAACGTGGAGACTAATAAAGCTCCAGCCCGGGCCTCGTGGTGGCCACGCCGTAGGGAGTGTGTCCGGGCAGCAGGTGTCCGCCACCCTTGCTGTGACCGCCTTCCCAACTCACGAAAGCAGTTTGTATTTTGCTGTGGCATTTGCACAAACAAACGGGCACTGAGGGGGTGGCACAGGTTCCAGTGGGAGCGTTTGGCCTGGCTGGTTCAAAAAGCCCATCAGCCAGTCACACTCATGCCTTTCAAAGGTCGCCAGCTGGCAGGGCAAGAGTGAACTTGAACTTCAGGTTCAGTAGAAGGCACAGTTTTCCTGACAGGTCTTTCCTCAGGCCCCTTTCCGCTGCCATCCAGAACCCTGGCACAGCCCCCGCCTCCCAATACCAGCCCCTCCTCGCAGGCTGCGCCCGACTCTGGGCTTGTGGGACTGGGTTTGTCACATCTTCGGTGGCCATTAAATTGGTATTTGCTGGTTCCTGGTTCCATTTAACTTGTCCGCCAACACTGAGAGACAGAGGGATGCCGTGACTCCCGCTGCACAGGTGGCACAGCTGAGGCTCCAGAGAGGTTAAGTTGCTTGCCCGAGGCCACCCAGCGCAAGGGCCGGCGTGGCCCAGGGTCACACTGCCCCCTGGGCACCCGGGCATTCCCCTTCCATGGGATTATATGACCATTCCTCCCTTCTGCTGCTTCTGGCCGTACGTCCTGATATGCTCTCCCTGCCGTGCCGCTTCTTCCCACCTTTGATTCAGCCCCCGTGTTCCCTATAGTGTTCTTCCCGGAGCCCAACCTCCAGCCAGAACCGAGGGTGAGAAGGGAGGTCTCAGTGGCCCCCCTTCCTTAGCCTTCTCCTCTGTGACTCCCCATGCAGGGCACCCGTGACCCTGTGGCGTGGCCCCTCGGGAGCCGAGCCTTTCAGCAGCACGCTCTGGTCACCTGTGCACGGGCCTGGCCTCTGTTTGTCTCCTGGGGCCAAAGTCAGGGCCACGGGAGCCCTGAAGCTCCCCCCCCCCAGCAAAGGACTGGGTTTTCTCTCCGGCTGCCCCATCCTCCATCCCTGCCTTTGGTCCGGCAGAGCCGACTGAGGGGTTGTTATGTCGAAGATCTTCTCCCCTGTCCTCTTCCCTGACTTAAGTTTGGCTATAGCTTCCTGAGAAAAACACTCGAGAGCCTTTTAGACCCCACACCCACGCACTTCAAATACCAGGCCCATCGGTCATTTCAATGAGAGAATTTGGCTAATGACACAGGTGCTCCAGGGCACAGCTACCAGAGCTGCAGGTGCTGGCAGAGAAGGGCCAGGTCCCAGCAGGGATGGGCCGGGGTATGGCGGGGGGCGGAGCGTGGGGCCCGGGCCTGAAGCTCTCCACGTCAGATGCTGCGCCCATGGGCTGACTGTCCACCATGGTCAAGTTCGGAAGAAGACAAAGAAGTGGAAGGCAGCATTGTCCCAAGGTGGGAAAATGTCACACACACCCAGGAACCAAACATCCGCACCCGCCGCCTCTGTCCGAGAGGCAAGAGGCAGACGTCCTGGTCGGAGCCAGAAACAAGAGCCCACTGTGAGGGAAGCTGCCGGAATCGCTCCACCTACATGGGCTGTGTTACTATGGCCAGAACACCCCACCTGGTCGCTCTGGCCGGACACACATTTCTTGTGACTGCACCTAAAAAGATGAGCATAAATAATAGAATTTTCATTATGAGCAGTGATTTCACATTCACCTTGGTTGAATTTTCCTCCCAATGTGGTGGGCCAGGCAGAGGTTACTGGAGGCCTGATGAAGCGCTCAGCAGCCAGCTTTGGCTCAATTAGAAACTGCTTTTGAACTATAATCCAGGCTTCCAATCAACTATCAGGCACAGCATGGGAGCCTCGGGGCGGGCAGGGCGTTTCCACTCCAGGGGGCTGTGGTAGAGTGGTAGAAGGTACCAGGAGTCCGGATGCTTGGGCTGGTGCCTCTGGGTGTGCAGGTAGAGATTTAGGGCCTTGTGGAGGTAATGTGAAGAACAGTGAGCGTAAAGTTGGGGGAGGGGGTTCCGCTGTGTATATGAGCTGTGTGACTTTGGGCAAATGACTTGACCTCTCTGAGCCTTTGGCTTTGCTGCCTGTTCATTGAGAACAGTGAAGTCTATCTTGTTTTTTTCCTGAGACTGTAGTGAGGACCAAACGAAATCATATGTGGGGAAGTGTTTGAAAGGCTATAAGTTCCACACAGACCCCAAAAGGCCAACATCACGCAGACAGCGAGCCTTTGTTGTCATTTAGGAAAGCAGGAGCTGTGGGAGGGGGACTGTCCCCAGGTAAAAACGCACTGGTGCCTGTAGAGCTGGGGAGCAGCTGTCCCTGGGGTGCCAAGACCAGTGTCTGTGCCAGGTCACAGGGTGTCCCTGAGAGCTCGTGTCCCCTGGCAGCCTCAGAACATCCCCTTATTTAGACGCAGGGGCTTGCGGATGTCATCAGGTTAAGGCGGGTCCTTCTGGTTTGGGGTGGGTCCCACTTCCAGCCACCAGTGACCTTATAAGAGGGAGGTTTGGGAACAGGGACACACAGCAGAAAAAGACCACATGATGATGGAGGCGAAGACTAGACTGATGCTTCCAGAAGCCAAGGGAGCCAGGGGCTGCCCCCCACTGCTAGAGCTGGGGCGAGAAGGGAAGGAGAAGGACTCTTCCAAAGAGGCTGCAGAAGGAGTGCAGCCCTACCAACACTTGACCTTGGGCCCCCGGCCTCCAGAACCTAGACGGTAAAGTTACATTGTTTTAAGCATCCTGGTCAGTGGTAGTTTATTACAGCAGTCCTGGAAGAGGATGCGGGGTTGTCACGGACTCGGAAATGCCGGCGTTGCAGGCCACCACGGAAGCACACGGGCTGGAGCAGACAGGTGCCTGGAGGGCTGCTGTTGAAGATGAAACCAGAGTTGCAAGTGACCATGAAAGTGGCCCAGGGACCCCTCACAGTGCAGACCAGGAAACTGAGATCCGGAGTCAAACCATTTGTACACGAGCTCAAGCTTCCTAATTCCCACCCCACTCCTGTGCCCCCCAGACCCCCCTCCCACACACACCTGCTCAGTCACCGGGACAAAGTCATCATTCATTGCTTGTGGCCCTTCCTTTTTCATGACACACCCTCAAAAACTGTACACCGGATGGAGCTGTAATGGTTCCACTCGTGTGAACTCGCCGAACCTCCCTGCAAACTCTACCCCTCCACCCTAAGCCCCTCCCACGTCCCCCTTTCTCACCTTCCTGTGAGGGGACAGGGTGGGTATAGAACACCACCCCTGTCCTCAGGCCCATGCAGCATGCTAATCACTCAGAGGGGAGGACTGCTTCACGAGCAGCCCCAAACAACCACAAATTGAGCTGTAGTCACGAGGAAGCCCTCCTGGAAGACGTGCCGCCAGGAAGAGCGAGCATGGGTGGGGCCCAGGGGGCTGGAGAGGTGACTGGAGAAAGAAAGAGCACGGGGCAGCCATGCCATGGCTTCTGAGGGGGACTCAGAGGGAGGGTCTGGCAGGTGGGGCGGGGAGGACTGGGCAGTAAGAAAGTCCTAAACACTGGCGGCGGGATTCAGGCTTGACGACAGTGGTAGTAACTGTGGCAGGTTGTCCACGGAGAAGGGACAGACTGGCCGGAAGGTTCAGTGGAGCATGGGGGTCAAACTGCTCCCAGGGCTGCAGCCGCCGTCGGTCCTCTGGCCTTTCTTTGAAAGCCACCCACAAACTCAAGATGGGCTGTCAGTCCGGGAGCTTGCCTCCGCTCGCCCACACCCTTGCTAGGCCTGGCCTGCGGCCTCTCCTGCCCCCACTCTCTGCATCAGCTCAATGCCAGCGTAGAACAAGTGGGGCCATCACTTGGAGACATTTGAAGGATGTCTGGAAGATGGCAAATCCCTAAAGGCCAAGTGATGTTTCCCCAGGTCCCTGTAGAGAAGGCCAGCTGGCGGGGAAGCTGAGCCAGGGTCCTGGGCCTGCCAATTCCTCCAGTACTCTGGCCCCTGGTGCCCCCCTCGCCCTGCCTGTCAGGCCAGCCATGACCTTGGTTATAAAGCCAGGCAGGGCAAAGCTGCTTTCGCCATCTGATCATCACTTGGCATTGTTCTTGCCATAGGCTTTACGTAGACAGAATGCCAGTCCTTGGGAATTGTTTGGTGGGGCTTTGCACGATCAGGAATCGCCAGCTTGTTGTGGCCAAAGATATGTTCACTGAGCTTTTTTCTGGAGCCTTCTTCTGCATTGAACACGCACAGCAGCGGCAAACATTCTGCTCTTTCCAATGTGGGGAAGAAGGACAGGGTGGTGTTTGGGATGCTGTTGTGAGCGAACGGGGACTAGGCAGGTATCTTTTGTTTTCCTCACATTTCGGTTGGGTTTTATCTTACACTGTGCAATTAGGAGGAGAAGCGGTTGGAGTATCGTCATGTTGACATAGGAGGTCTGACTGCCGTGCCCGGTCAAACCTCAGGGTCCTGTTATGGGAAACAGAGGAAGAGAAATGATAACAGTGAGCACAACACACACACACACACTCACACCTTTGGAAGCCGTGCCCGGGATACAGTTCTGATGGCTTTACTCACAGATCTCATTGAACCTCCGCTCGGACTTGTAGGTGGGGAAAGTTCTACGTGCCCACCTTCTGGGTGAGGGGGCTGAGGCCCAGGGAGTAAGTGTAAGAAAAATGTCCGGACGGAAAGTCACGTGCACCAGTACGTCTGTAGAACCGACTGAACCTCGGTCTGTCGGTTACACACCCTGAGGTCCAGAACTGACTGTGAAGTTCGTTTGGCCGGTCCCTCGAGTGTCTCCGACAACACCTAGGATTTAGAAATAATATTTAAAATAAGTACGCATTTCGTATTTTTGAAATACAGGGAATAATTTTCATTTGGCCTCAAACTTAGCAATTCTATCTTTCTTCATCCTCGGAGGTGCAAACCCCCTGCGAGGCGAAGGCAGATCAGGTGCCTTTTACTCCTTTTTTTGCCCTGAGTGTATAAAAGGGAGAAATAGGCCGGGGGAGGAGTGGGTCACGTCCCCTGGGGTCTCGACTCAAAAGGAAACAAATACGAGTCAATTGGTCCTGGGTCACGTACTGACGATTAAAAAGCCACGTCACTGTGTGAAGTGTTGGATCTGAATAAACAGCAGAGGGTGCGTTTCAGAGTTTAAGCAAAGCCAAAGGCAAGGGCCTGCTGGGAAAGCCAGTAACTTGTGCTGAAGCCTGGCACCAGTTCAAGGGTGGGAGTCAGTTCGTGGTCGCTTACCCAGCAGATGTGTGCGGACCGTCCCCTCATTCCTCTGTGTCCTTCTGTGTCCAACAGGGAAGAGCTTCACTCTGACCATCACCGTCTTCACGAACCCACCGCAAGTTGCCACTTACCACAGAGCCATCAAAATCACCGTGGATGGACCCCGAGAACCTCGAAGTAAGTGGGCCCCCTTGGGGCTGGCACACCCTTGGGGCTGGCACCCTCAGGCACCAGGGACAGTGTCTCGCAATCCTTGGGTTTGACTGGCATCCCTCAAAGGTGGCTCAAACCTCTGCCAGAGGTGGGTATCAGGCCCCTGCAGGGAGAAAGAGTTTTACTGTCGACACTCTGGCTCCTCAGGGATGCCTCTGAGCACTCCGCTCTCTCTGGAGCACCCCCTTAGAGGGCCGCAGGAAACCAGGCTAACCCAAGTGCATGATGGGACCATTTCAAGCTGTGTGAGGCTCGGGACTAGCCTCCGATACGCGGTAGAGCCCAACAGGCTCGGAAACAGTGAGTGGAAGATGGTGCAGGCACAGGGGTGGCCAAAAAAAGGCCTGAGGGTCAGAGTGGACCACAAGGGCCTGATTAGCATTCATGCTGGCCTTTTATTCCTTTGTTGAGGCTGGAAAAGAAAAGTAGGAAAATGACCATTTTCTTTCCGTGGCATGGATCAAAATCTTATTACAGGATTGTTCAAAGCAGAGCGTGGGAGGGGGAGGGGGAGGAGTGCCCGGGTGGGAAGCCAGTAAATATAGAAAGATGGCGCCAAAGGAAAACGGCTCCGATGAGAGCGGTTTTCTAAAACGGAGTGGGCTTGTTTAGTCTGCAGGACGATGTCTTCCTGGTGACTTAATGACTGTCTTTGAGTAAACACGAGTGACACTCTTTCCCAAACCACACCCTTCCCGGAGACACAGGCTGCGTCTCAGTCCCCGATCCGTGGCGCGAGCTGAATGGCCCCGCCCAGCACCTGTGTGCCCCCAAACTGTAGCAGGGTTCCCAGTAGGAAGCTCATCCTCTCTTCTCAGGGGGGAGAGGTTCAGACACAGGGCTCCCTGCTGTTCCTAGAGGTGGAGATGCAGGGAGGCCAGGATGTGGAATGCAGAGGTGAAGGGTCCAGGCTCCGGGAGCAAGTGAGTGAAGCTCTGGCTCCTGCACACCCTGCTGCAAGTCCCAGGCCCCCCCTGACCCTCTGCTCCTCGTCAGCAACACAGGGAGAGTAATGAGGCTTCTGTGGAGGACAGGAAGAAGCAGGCCGTGTGCCTGGGGCGGAGAAGCAGCCCTGGAGAGGTTCCCCACCTGCGTCTCCCTGGCCTTGCTGGGGGCCTGTCCTGCTGAGCACTTTCTCATTGTGGGGGTGCCCCTGGGGCCATTGAGGCCACCCCTGGGGAGTGGCATTCTCTCTGCACATCACCCTGAGATCACAGCACCTTGAAGAAGTCTTTCTCGCTCTCCCGGCCACAGCCTCCTGGCTGGCCAATCACCTGCAGGAACCATCCAGGGGTGGCCTCAGCTTTCCCAGTGCCCCAGAGTGGGAAGAGCCCCTCGGTCCCATTTCCCACATTCCATGAGGTCGTCCCCATCTGACCGCCTTTTCCGCGTCAGCTTTTCCTGGCCCAGCCCAGACTCAGGAAACCCTGGGACTCGGCAGCAAACCCTGATTCCAATTGATCTGCGAAAAGCAGGCCTGTACACAGTGACAACCAAACCCCGAACGACTGTGGCCGCTTCATGGGTTTCCAAAGTAGGAATGGCAAACTGAGGACTGGTGGCGGCCCTGCTTTAAACACTGCCAGTGCCTCGGGCTCTCCATGGAGGAACCAAGAGGAAGCAGGCTTAAGATGGCCAGGCCCCGGTGGGGGTGGAGGCAGTTGTGACGTGTAAGGAAATTGACTCTGAGGGTGGCTATTTTAGTTAGAAAGGCGCACTCAGGGCTGTAGGATCTCTGTCTTCACCAACAGAAGCAACAGTTCCTAGGGGAACAAGCCTAAACCTCGTGACCCCTCTTATCATATGTACCCCGACCTCTGCCCTCCCGCACATAAAACAGCCCGGTTTTGCCCCCTCGCTAGTATCTTCTGTGACTTTCAAAGCACCTATGCAGTGGTTGAGATTCAGGAAACAAATGGGTGCTGTGACTTTTAAGAAATACCCGTGAGAGGGGAAGATGCGCGACTGTAGTGCTGGCAGCCCGGCTATATGGTCTCCTCGGCTTCCCGCCATTGCAGAACTTAAGAAAACAGTCATTATAGAGAAGGCGCTCCAAACAGACTGGGGGGATTTGCTCCGAAGGGGTAACCGTTTTTATGGAGTCTTTCCTGCCAAATGGAATTTGGGGTCAGGGGAAATTAAATTAAAAATTAAATTAAATGAATAATTATATGTATGATATAAAGAGGTGTTATAGGCCCAGGTAGATAGTCTCACATTTCACAGGTGGCTTCTAGAAAAAAGTCAAAGGCATGCAGACTTCCTGGTGACGCTCCTACCTGCTGGCTTTTCTCTCCAGCCCACGAGGCGGGGGCAGGGGGCGGAGCACGGCTTTCTAAATTTAGTGTGCGGTTTTCTTCTTATTTGCCTGCCTTGATTCAAGGTGGGAAATACTTCTTTGTGATGAAGCTCCACTCACCGCCACTTTAAAAAGAGAAGGTTAACCCTTTTTCCCAGCTTTGTGGAGATATAACTGGCATGGTGTGTAAGTTTAAGGTTTACCACATGACGACTCGATACACGATGTGTTGTGAGATGGTCACCACGTCCATCCCCTCTCAGAGTGACAGTGCTGAGCACGTTTCAGGTGCACGCTGTGAGCCACTTGCCAGTGCCGAGTCCGGTCCTGTTCACTGCAGTGCCCACGTCCCCAGGACCTACTCTCCCCGGGACAACCGGAAGCGTGTGCCCTTTGGCCCACTTCACCCATTTCCTCCCCACCCCCCGCCCCGGCAACCACCAGTCTGTTCGTCTCTGCGTGTTCAGGTTTTCCGACTCCACTGTGAGTGAGATCACACAGTACCTGCCCTTCTCTGTCTGACTTATCTCACTTAGCGTAATGTCCTCAGGGCCCAGCCATGTTGCCACAAATAGTGGACTTTCCTCTACTTTATGGCTGAGTAATATTCCATTGTGATAAATACACACACCCTGCATTTTCTCTATCTGCTCTTCCATCGGGAGGCACTCGGGTAGCTTCGGCGTCTAGGCCGCCGTGAATAATTCGCAGTCACTTCTGATGTAATGTTCAGAGAGGTCACGGCATGTAGACCAGGACGCCCCAGCAATGTCAAATCTATGGGGTAGGGAGACCTCCACTGCCCCTTCTTTATTGTGGTGCTGTGAATTCTGGGTAATTGTTGCCAAACGGCCCTGGCATAGCCATGTCAAACGGTTTTTTCAAAAGTTCTCTCATTTCACGAAGTCAAAGCCCATGTGAGCTGGCGGGGACCTGAGGGGCTTCGGGCCTGATTGCATCACAGAGGCAGGAAAGCAGCCCCAGGGCGATTGGGTGATTTGCCTAGATTGAAAAGGAATCGTGGGTGGTGAAGCCAGAAACACAGTGAGGAGCTGCTGATACCTAGCCCTCTACGCTTACCCGTGCATCCGTCTGTCTGTCCATTGGTCAGCTCCCCATCTGACCCTGGCCCATACTGAACTCTCTGACCTGGCCTCGGTCCCCTCGGGCTTGAAATAAGGTTTTGGCTTTGTTGGCGTCTCGCAGGCCTCCCCGTGGTGAGGCTGCCTAGAAAGGGGAATGGCTGTGTGTCTTTGCTAGTGAGGAGCCTTCAGCATGAAGCACGTGGTGGTTGTGGAGGGGAGGAGCCCGAAGGAAAGCTTCTCTCATGCCACCCACCACTCTGGATGTTAACAGAAGGACCATGAATGAAAGGGCAATAGTGCAACCACTATTGGTGGGGCTGATGGGAAACCTGAGGTTTCAGGCCAGCGAGGCCGTTCGTGGTGGGGAGCAGATTTGTTGTGGAGAGGGAGTTCTGTCGGGAGGTGCTCTCGGCCGGGGTCAGTTCTTATAAGCAGCAGTGGGTCGGGAACCGCTCAGGGGCTTGCTATCGCTCTGAAGATCGTCTTCTCCTTAAGCTTGAAAGGTAGAGTGCAGGATTTTTTTGGAAAGAATGTTTGACAGTTGTTTTTATGTGGTTTTGTATGTTTAGAGGACCTCACGCAAAGCTGCGGCCCAGTCCATGTGCCTGGAACTTGGGCCCCGTGTCTGTACGAGGATAATGTTGAGACACTAAACCGCATCCTCTGCAGATACTCTGTGAAATCATCTGAACCTGTGCATTAGCTCAGTGCTGGGCGGGAGGGTATTTTGCTAAGTCGAGGGGGAGGAGGGCGAGCCCTGGCACGAGGTGGGGGGGGGAGATCCCAGGGCTGTGGGGTTGGACAGTCATCCTGATGTCATGCGCGTCGTCACCTGTCTAGCCAGGAACCTGTTGCATCTGGAACTCAGAGTAACCTAATTAAAAATTGGAAAGGTTAATCAAACAAACCTGGGCCATCTCTGGGGCACCGCCTGCCCGCGGGCTGAAGAAGCCCTTCACAGGGGTGGTGCTGTGCACGAGCCCCCAAGGGTCACAATGACAGATAACGAGGAGGCACTGTCACCTAGAAACTTGGGAACATGCTGTTTTCTGGAGCCTACTTTTTGACGCCAACCAACTTTTTTGTTTCTTTTTTTTTAAATAAGGAGTTACAGTTGAAAATAGGTTGATTGAAGGGCCCAGCTCTTCATCACTCAGTCGCTTTGTTGAGGACTTTGTGGCGATTACATCAACAACGAATATCATTTTCTTCCATGATTTTGAGTGTAAATAGCAAACCGGTAATATATATACAGAGGAGAAACAGGATCTTTATACAATAAATTGCAAGTATGTTTCAAGGGAAAGGAAGAATATGTAAAGGGTCCCTATGCACTTAGGATGATAATGGGCCTAAAAGCACTTAAAATCTAGTTTACCCAGAAGTGTGGAATGAGAAGTGTTTGCAGAGTGTTCTTGTGATCAACTGATATAGTTATTTTTTGACATTATTTTCTCTTAATCATAAAAACACCTAATAATAATAACAGCTCACGGCACCCGTTGTTCGCCCAGCACTGTTCAAAGTGCGGGCGTCTGTGAGCTGAGATCATCTTTGCAAGAGCAGGTAAGAGCAGCAGAAGCAGGGAGAAAGTAAGCCCCTCCCGAGGTCACAGGGTCAGTCGGCAGGGTCAGTGGGCAGAACGGAGACAACACAGCCCTGACATCCGAGTTTGAGAGCGGCACCCGTTACTTCCTGAGCTTCGTTGTATCGACGTGTCTGTGTCTGAAATGTTGTAGCAGGAGAGTTTATCGCTCCAGTTCTGGTGCAAATACAGCTTTGGGGCAGAAGGCCAAGCCTTGCCGGGTTTCCCTTGGGCGGGGCTTTGGGAAGCTGTGTGGGGGAGGCGGGGCCGGAGTCAGCCACACCACCACCCGTGCAATGGCTGGCTGTCGCCAGGGTCTACCCACAGGCCCGGCCTCCGTGGGGGTCTTGTTGGGGGGGGTTGCACAACACATACCTCTTCCTTCAGTGCTGCGCACAGGAATAACATGACAAAAATGACCACCCGGTGAACAGCTCGAGTTCGGTCGCCCTTTGGCGCTTTCTACAGGGCCGTGTGCAAAGTGCGCGGCCCCACACGGGGTGAAAATTTGTGTCCTTCCTGCTCCTGAGTGGTCAGTGGGATGCCGGACAGTCTTACAGCTCTGTGATCTCAGGGTTGCCACTTTGCCACCTTTGTCACTTTTCTTGATGTGTCACCGTCTTCCAGGTAACGAGCAGCGTTCTGCCTAATGCCTCTTCCCTTAGAATCTTCAAATTCGGGGCTTGGACTTAAGTCCTTTCTAGACAGAATCGCGCTCCACAATAGAAAAAGGGCATGATTCTTCCTTCCCTCCCACCCAAATAGAAAGCAGGAGACAGAGAGTCAATGAGGAGAAAACCTTCCGCCTTCTATTCCTCTTCCCACGTGGAAGGGCCTTTTGGTGCTAAGGCAGACCTTCTGGGGTGACCCCACCAGCACTGGGGTGCCCTTAGGGCCGAGTCCCCAACTGCCTTGGGACCCAGCAGGAGCCGTTCTTAAAGCCTTAATTATAGTCCTGCCTAAATGGGTCCAGCGAATTTGAGAATCTCTTTCTGTTTATTATTGTAGTGGTATCAAGGTAGACCAAGAAGAATTTTATGTATCGTATTTAGCCGTGTATAATGCGTACTTTTGGGCCCAAATTTTTGAGGGGAAAGTGAGGATGCACACTATTCATGGGTAGTGTTAATTCTGCATCTATATAAATGTTTTTAGTTCTTTTACTTATGCTTATGCATTGAAAGTGTAACTCTAAAAAGCAATAATAATATCTATATGCAAGATAATATCGTGGAATACAATAATCAGTTTTGTTTTTAAATAAAAATAAGTAAAAAATTGAATGAAAAAATTAAAATGAGAGATTTTTTCCCTGAAAGTTTGAGTCAAAAACACGGGTGCGCATTATACACGTGAGCACATTGTACGTGGCAAAATATGATCCCTCAAGACTCCCCCTGACCCTTTCGCCTGCCGTGGATTGAATGCCTGCAAAGGTCCACAAAGGTCCCTGGGGCAGATGAGAACGTAGGACCCTGGAAGGCATATGCTTCTGCCCCAGAAGCAGGAGTGACTCACCTCGTGAGCTCGCTGAGACCTGGGCAGGCCTGCCACCCCTTGGTAACCAGCCCTACCTTAGACAGAAGTCACTCGGGCTTTTACATGGTATTTGTATTATTGCAGAAAAGAAGGAAAAAGTTCCTTCCCGGTACCAGTGAGGCCCCAAGAAACGATCTGGGCACCTTCTCAGGAGGGTCAGGGAGAGAAGAAACAAACTTAAATCACTACCCAGCATTTCTCTTTCCTTTGGGACCACGGCAAACCCGTATCACGCTCTGAGCACCACCCCACTGAGGTCAGGACCCAGGTGCCCACATCACAGCCCTTGCTGGAACGTCCCGCGTGAAACGCTAACAGGGGAAACAATCCTCTCTGCATTCAGGGTTCAGTCTCTCCACCCGAAACGCGTGAAGGTCTCCGGATCCTGAACCAGGGGACGTGGGTTTCACGCAGGCGCTTCCAGGCCAGTGGGTGTGAACGCGGGCAGTGCACTTCCTTCATCCTCTTTCCTCTTCCCCCAGACCAGGCAGCTGAACCAGGTAATCTCTAAATTAGTTCCCACTCGGAAGGGGCAACAAAAAATGGTTGTCAGGAAAGTGGAGCTATTGGTTCCCCACAAAAAGGGCCCTTGAGGAGCCGAGCTCCAGGGGCCCTGGTCCTGTGGACACGGGCATGTCCCTATGCTCCCACGTCACACTCGAGGTGTCCTTTTTCTTTGCTGTAAATTTGTAAGAAGGCTTTTATCATTTGTTTTTGAAATTACCTGGCTATGAGTAACTCACTTAATTTCCCGCAGCCCTGATTTTGCAGCCTTCGACTTGTAATTACAACTGGGGTTGGGATGCCGTGTGGGCTCTTGCTGACTGCGTGGGTGACCATCCCTGGGGGCAACGGGCCTGGCCAAGCCTCCGTAAACAAGGACGGGGGCTGTTCTCATGGGGCTGGAAGGCAGCGTGGAATGTTGGGAACCACGCCTGGGACACGAGGAGCAATGGGGACATGGAGCAAAGGCTTGAGAGCTTTTGTCTCTAAGAAAACTAAACAAACAAACAAAAAATTTCGAATCCTACATTTAAAAATGCATGAAGCTGCGTGACGTTGCATCTTTTTAGATGTTTAATTAAACATTTATAAATTTTTATTTTCAGTTTTCCTTTTGTGTATAGATCCAGTCCAATGTCTTCTCTGGCAATTTTAGGGACCCTTGTAATGCCCTGGGCACTGCTGCTAAGCCCCAGGGGGTGAGGTGGCCTTGCCCCCAAACGCCAGGCCTGGTGAAACACTTGGGGAAAGTCCTATCTGAGAAATGCTGCAAGCTGGTATTTGGCATCTGCCAAGTAGGTTCTTTCCAAAATATGCATGAAACGGTTGTAGGAGAGGCTCTTCCACACTGTTCTAGAAAACCAACACAAAATGTGCCAGAGTCTCCTGGGGTCCGGATGAGTGCAGCTCACCCGCGGGGGGTGCTGGGACCACCGGCCACCCCCAAGCTTCGCAGCGATGAAAAGGCACTCGGACACCCTCTGAAGTTCTGAGAGCAGCATGCCTCTCGGCACTTGCTCTGGGTGGGTTTTTGTTTTGTTTAGTTTTGTTTTCATTTTGTGCGTGTGTGCCTGTTTGGTCGGCTTTTCTTCGCCACCCCCACCCCCACCCCAAGACTCTCAGTGACACATCCAGTGCTCAGAGGTCACTTGTCAGCGCCAGGGCACCTTTGCTGCAGGCGCTGCGCCGCATGGTCTGCTGCCTCCCACCTGGTGTCCTGATGGAGCAGCCCCCCTAGATGTCTGGGAGTGGGGTCCATAGGTGCCACCCAGTTGCATTTTGGGGAGAACTGGAGCCCCAGCGTGGGGAGCCCTGGCAGCTGCAGGAGCAGGTGGCCCTGGTTCTTGTGTGCGTCTCCACGGCGGGTGGGCAGACCCACAGCTGGTGGGTGGGTCGCGGAGGCACGGCAGTGGGTTTCTCAGCTCTGGGATGGGCTCAGAATTTTTTCTAAACGTGAGCCACTTTCTGTTTTTCACTTTGAAAAAAGAAAAAACTTTTTTTTGAATTTTCCCAAGGGCTTGGGTTTTCCCCTGTAAAGCTCTATAGCCAAGAAAGCCATGAGTAAGAATTGGATTCAGTGAGTCTCATAAACTCCACAGCCGCCACTACACACACACACACACACACACACACACACACACACACACACACACACACACACACACACACGAAAACCACCCCCAAGATCGGCTTCAGCAGGTTCAGCGAATGCCATCCCCCTGCACAAACTCCGTGTCTGAGTTCATCAAGCTGACTTGCAAACTTAGGTTCTCCCTTCCTTTCCATGTTCTTTTCCTTCATAAACAATTTGTTTTAAAGCTTTGCTTTTTGCTGTGAAAACTTGGCCATAAAGAAGGGGTAAATTAGGCACAGTCTGTTACTGGGCATTCCAGCCGTATTACCAGACACATCACAAGACACTGACATTTGGTTGGATGTGAAATGACTTTTTCAAAGTGTGACTTACGTGTGGTCTATTTATATCAAGTTCCACATACAACCAAGTCACGCAGTGTTACTAGGAAAATTCACTCTGGCCAATAGCTAAACATTCTAGAGATGAAAGACAAGGTTTAAAAAAAAATGGAAGTACCCAAAGCAAAGTTTTTTCCCCTTTGCCTGTTGTTTTGTTTTGTTTTTAAAGAAACACAATCAAATTAATCTGCCAAGTCCCCACTACATGAGTTTGGTACTTCCATCAGTGACACGCACTCAGATTCCATGGAAGCGAGTATTGACTAACACAGAGATGGTCACTGAAATCCCCCAGCCCTCACGCCCTGGAAAGTCCAGCGTCTGAGATTCTGTTTGGTTGGGTTGGGTTTGGGTTCACCACGGCTTGGGGGTGTTCAGACTTTGGGTCACGTGAGGTAAAAAGCCCACGCCTGGAATAAGTAATTTCTTCAGGACGAGATGCATTCATGGCGCTCTTCGGGTTTGCTCCTGATCCCCTCTCGTTTTCACTGGACTTTGCGGCGGCTCTGAGATCTCTGTGTTCGCTCACTCATGCTGGAGAGCGCGGAGGAATGTGCACAGTGACGTCTTTGCTGTCATTTCCGACGTTGCTGCCAGGGCACGCCCGAGTTCCAGAGATGAGGCAGAGGGCCTGAGGGCGTGAGACAGGAGTTGGGAGCTGAACCAACCAGGTGCCACGCCTGACCCCCTGCTTCCTCCTCCCTGGGGTCGGTGTCCCCATCTGCAGAGTGGGCTTAGGGTCACCAATCTTGCTGGGGGGGCTGAGGACTCCATGAGACAGACAGAGAGGCAGACTACAGGGGTGGTTGGCCACCCCAGGGCGGGAAGAGCCGGCTGCCTGATTCAGCCACACCCCTCCCCCCGTGGACAGTGGGCCTCCCCATGCTCAGCGTCCTCTGGGGGGAGAGACCAGAAGGTGACACCCCTATCTGGGAAGCATCTCGTGTGATTGGATGAAGAAGCACAGGGGAGAGCAGCACAGTGCCAGGCACAGAGGGGCCCCTTACACGTTAGCTGTTATTAAGGCGCAGGCCCCGGGCGTGGGTCGGCTCCTTCCCCTCACACCTCAGCCCTTCCCCAGGGGAAACTCCTGGAATTCAGCCCATGCCGGGGCCAGGTATTTGCCATTGCCAGCTGACTTTTTAAAAAATCCTGGCAGATTGGGTCCTCAGAATACAATACAATAAGGGCTTTTCTTTCTTTCACCCTATCTGTTACTAATTCCAAATCCTGAACCACTGAACTGACTTCAACAACCGACTTCTCACTAGAGCAAAGCCCTGTTGCCCTGCGTCTGTACCGAAACATGGTCTTTTTTTCAAACAACGATTTTATGAAATCGCAGTTGTTTCCTAACTGAATGTTAGTCCTCCTGCTGCTTGGGGGACCTGGCAGGACACCTAGAAGCTTCCACCGGGTCATCTGTAGGACGGGGATGGTAGTATGAGCTCTGTCTGTACGCACAGGGTTGTTTGAGATACTATGAGATACTATGAGATACTATGCAGGGGCGGGCCAAAGTAGGTTTATAGCTATAATACACATAGCACAATAATTAATAAACAAGCGATACCACACGAATAGACCCCCTAGCTCGCATACCTACCACTGCCAACCTACTTTTGCCCGCCCCTGTACCTCAAGGTGCTCCGTAAGCAGTCTGTCAATGAGATAATGTGACGGATAGGTCATTAGATAATAGATAACAGAAGCCTTTATTATTATTATTATTATTATCATTATTATCGTCATTATTATGGTGTGTGTTATGTAAAAATCTGAGGGATCTTACATAAAATATCACTGGCTTCTTGAAGGTAGATTTCCTCTCATGATGGCTTTTGACCCCTTCTCAGGGTCAACGAGAAGCAAATTGTAGAAAAAGATAATGACCTTGAACCAGCCCCCACCGTAAGCACGGGCTTTCGGGGATTTTACCCTTGGACATTACACTGCATTAACACTCGCTTCCCAGGCTGCTGTGCGTCCTTGAGAATGGGGGGGACACAGAGAAGCGGCCTTGGCAGCTGAGAGCTGAGTCATGTTTAACGTGCATTTCTGCTCCAAAACCAGATACGATTTTCTTTTCTCTGTGACTCTGATTCCATTTTCTTTCAATGAAAGCTTTGCCTAGCATCTAAGGTCTTAGTGCAACTTTCTTCGTCCTTATTCCGTTTGTCTGGTTTTTGCCCGTGGCTTTTTATAGATGCTGCTCGCCTAAGATTTCTGGGTTAGATTTCAGGGGGTGAGGTGTGATGCCCCCGAGCCGGGGTGCCAGCTTCCCAGGGGACTCGGGGCTGCAGCTGCTCAGAGGGGACGGCCTTCCGAGGCCCGCGAGGCCTGCTGGCTGACAGGCTTCAGGGAGCAGGCTGGGAGAGACTCGCTCCATTTCTTGGGTGATTCAGCCAGTCTCAAAACAAACAGGTAGCTGAGGGCAGGGAGAAGGAGCTGGAAAATGCTGAAATCTGAGTCTCCGAGGCCGAGCTCTTCTCAGGAACTGCCTGTTGAACTGAAAAGAATCCTGAGCCCTGGGCTAGGGAGTGGCCTGCTGGGCTGAGGGACCGCCGGCCTTCGGGTCCAGGTTCTGGCCCAGCCTGGCACTCCGAGGCTCAGCAGCCCACAGGCTGTCTCAGAACCTCAGTTTCCCCATCTGCAGAGTGACAGAGAGGGAGAGAGGATTTGATGAGTTAAAGATCCTTATCAGCTTCCAAAAGTAGGATTCGACATCTGTGGGAGTGATTGCATTTTCCACACATCATTTTCTCACCTGGAAAAGGAGAGGAGCCCAGGGTGGAGCCGCTGCCAACCGGGGAAGACACGGACCCCCGCGCTGGGTGGAGGGAGGACCAGAGAGAGGAAGAGGTGGGTGGGGAGGGGCAGCTGCCCATTCCCCACGCTGGAAACAGGAAGAAAGGCCCGCTCCAGGGTGATGGGCTCCAGCTAGGAGAAAACCACCCTAGTTAGATTCCCCGTGGCTTTGGCATTATTATTATTCTTATTTTAAAAGATATCCTTAGACCCACAAAGTACTCAGTTGTGCAGCCACAGACACCCAGCATGGCCAGCCTCCTGGAGCTGGCCAGTCAGAGACCCCCGAGTTAATTCCGTCACCGAAGGGCGAAAGATGGCGTGAGGCCTGCTGGTGAGGGTTTAGGAGCGCGGCTGTTCCCCTCCTGGGCCTCCCCACAGTATTATGGGCTGTTCTTCATTACCTGCCCTACCTATCTTCACAATCTAGCCGCAAACAGCTTTGGTTGACCACACCACTTCCCTATTGAAAGTTAATACTGTTTGACTCATTCTGTGTTACTAACCTGAAGCCAAAGAAAACAAGTCGGAGAATAACCGGCCTGTGTGGAGTTTGGAGAGCTCTCAGAGGCCTCGCTTTCAAAACCCCATACAGTAGCGTTACTATGTCTCGCTGCTGCAGCTGCAGAGAAAATGAAGGAAGCAGAAGTGGTTAAAAAAAAAAAGCTGGGGGTGGGGAAGAGACAGGGAAGGGAGTGGGGTGGGGACCGCCTTGGGCTGGGTGAAGACTCAGCGTAACCTGTGAGCCGTGGTGGGGGCTCGCTCCCTGAGCTGAGGTGTGGCTTTTACACACCCAGGTACTCACTAGGGAGAGGGGCTGTTGATGGAGGTGAATGGAGAGAAGGTTGCAAACATCCGCTGAGAAGACGGCGTTGCTATTGCATTCCTGGTGGAGGGGCGCTGGATGCCGGTCCCAGGAGGCCGGCCCTGCCCAGCCAGCGGGCCTGGGTTGGGGCCCGGGAAGACAAGGTCTGCTGTTTTTCCACCAGGAAGGGTTTGGATGGGACAGTGTGCCAGGTTTGAGAGGGAAGTATGGTCGGCCTTGTCATCCTCCATGCTGTAACTGCTCAGGTGGGGTCACCTGGGTGGGCAGAGGCTCTGTGTCTTGGGCTGATATCACCAGGCAAGTGGTGGGACGGGCACTTTCCTCACTGTGCTGTGGGCCCTGGGAGCCCCAGGCAGAGCGCCACTTGCCAAATCCGGGTAGGTGGTGGAGTAGCATCCTCTGTCCCTGAGCTCCTTGGGGGCTGACCACAGCGGATAGAGGTTAGCCTAGTGATGAGACCGCCATCCCTGAAGTGACCTGAACGCCATTTCTCTGGACAGTGTGAGGCAGGCCCAGAGCCTGTGCAAAACAACTAGTTCCTGTTTGTCAGTTTTCTGACAAGTCTGCTCTCAGGAGCCGTGAGTGCCCGGGGTGCCGCGGTCCCTCTGTGCCAGCCAGGGCCGGCTCATCCGTCTCATCAGGACTCTGCCTGGACCTTGGGCCTCCTGCTTCCACGAGGCCAGCCCAGAATGCAGGTGGCGTTTTTGACACCAGGGATGTGTGGGAACCCGTCGCTCCAGCCCTGCTGCTGAGAACGGCCCAGGCTGGGGCGCAGGCCCTTAGCAACGGGAGGGAACTGTCTGAGCTCCGCATGGCCCCCAGCACGGAGGTCACCCTGCAGCTGCTGGTGCGTAGCCCAGGACAAGTGTAGCCCAGGAGGGGGGAGCCCATTCACACATTCATTAGCCCAGGTTTACTGGGCCACCAACCAACCTCAAAAGGACTCTTGGTTTACCCCAGTCCTGCCGGGACAGGCTCCGCGCCCCTGCAGGAATGCGTGGTATGAGCCTTGCGCCAGCACAGGGGGAGTGGAGACCTGCAGGGAGGTCAGAGGCCTGTGTGGACAGCAGGACTGCCTGGCAGTGTGACCTCATGAAGTAGGCGGGGCCTGCTGGCCTCGGGGTCATTGTCTCCTTTTCTTCGGAACTCACCCTGGGGCTAGCTGGCTGTCTCTGCTGAGCGCCTGGCCTGAAAGCCAGTTCAGGAGGCTCCAGGCAGCGTGAGTCCATTCTCAACCTCCCACCCCCACCCCCCCACCTCACACCAAAACCCAGTCTTCCAAAGTCACCTTCTGATTCAGAGCCCTCCTGTCCATCTGTCTGTCAGTCCCCAGACGGAACTATGAGATCAGTGAATCCACATTACCATCAGCTAACTCTCAGGTTACTTTGTAATTGCTCTCCAGCAGGTTTTCTCAAGTCAGCCCCTCCCCCAAGGGAGGGTGGTAATAGCTGGAGTTACAGGCTGGGGGAGGAGAGAGATCCTTGAACTTGTGAGCTGTCTGCACCCTTCTATGGAGGCCATCTCCTTGTTCCCAGAGGGCCACCTCTGGTCAAGAGGAAAAGAAACCATACGGTTTCTCACCCTAAGCTGCAGTCACCTCCTTAGTCACCTCAGAAGCAGGAGGTGACAGGTGGTAGCAGACTACCGATTTTGGCTGCTTGGCCTCAGGGTGCCTTAGGTCTCAGAAAGCTCACATGAAGGGGCCGAAAACTCCCCTGTCTGCTACTGGGAGCCTGGGACCGCAGAGGCTCAGTTTTGTCTCTGATCTCGAGCCGTGAATTCTGGGGACAGGGGTCAGGGGGCGGGCCTTGGCCTGCAGTCTCTGTTAGTTGTCGAACTCGCTCTGGCCCCAGCGGGCTTTGCCGCTCGGCTCCCCTGTGGCTTTTCTCCTCCTTCCCTTCTCTGCGCGTGTCTGGCCGACATCTTACTGAGCTCACTGTTTTGAGGACAGCTGCCGGGGTGTTCTGCAGTCGCATTTAACTCCGGACACTTCTCTCTGAAACTCCTATGTTCAGGTATTTTTCCCTCCATAAGTAGCTTTTCAGAGACTTCTACAGTTTCGTCGTAGCTGAAACCTTTAATTCAGACTTCTCTTGCCCCACATGAACCCGCCTTCCCGCAGCCTGGTGGAGGACAGCCATGCAGGGCCGGAGCGTCACTTGGTCACTTGGTCATTCTGTCAACACCGTGTCAGCCTGCCACATGCCAGGTGCTCTTACAGGTGCAGGGGCTCAGCAGAGGAAAAGAAAGAGACGACATCCCACCCTCACGGAGCTTGCAGTGCATTGGGCGGAGAGAGACCATAAGTAACATTAGTTAGTGCTATGCAGAAAACCAAAGCTAAAGGGCGTGGCCAGGTAGGGGACAGTTTGCAATTTAAAGTAGGAAGTCCTCAGGGAGAAGATGACATTGAAGCTGAGGCTGGAAGGCTAGGAGGGATCCAGGCCCCAGGTACCTGCAGAAGGTCGTTCTGGACCTTCTAGTTTCAAGTGGGAGGTTTCGCCTAAGAAAACGGGCTCAGCCACATGCCAGTCTGACCTCTAAAGCGTGTGCTTTACCCGCACGAGGGGCCGCTGCTGGACCCTGCTTCCGGAGGACCCAGGCTTGGGAAAGCCCCGTGTACTGGTAGACTTGGTGGTCACTCACTTACCTGTCCCCACCTGCAAGAAAACCAAAGCTCTTTCCAACCCTCTTGGTGACCCTCCAGGGGTTACTGCCGCGTGTCCCGAGGATCCCTAAGTAGAAACACGTCCCTTGGGAAGGAGCAGCATCCTCATGGTTTTTCCCCACTGGTCACTGTGGTTTATGTGCTTGTAGGAAGTAGGAGGGGCATGAGCAAGGGGACAGGAGCAGGTGGGGGGTGGGGTGAACAGTGGTGCAGGTAGGGTGATGGGCACTAACGTCAGTCTTCTTGCCACTGATGGGCAGGGGTGTATAGGGGACCAGAAAGTATCCTCATTTTCTAGCCAGTAAGAGAAGCAGAGGAATGAGACCCTGGACTAAGTTTTGGAGGAGTGGCTTTCTTTCCAGCTCTGGCCCCTGACAGCTTCCCGGGGGGTTTCAAGTCGACATCCGCCAGGACGCAGTCTTCGGGAGCACGCTTTGGAGAAGTGCACCCACAGGACAGGGTGGCCAGGCAGTGAGGCAGCAGGAGCACTCTGTGGAGGCTTGAGGGGAGTGAGGGGAGGGTCCGTGAAAGCTGACATCCAGGGTCACTAGCAACTGTCTAAAGGCTTCTGATGAAACAGCGGGCGGTAGAGGGAGCGAGGATGCTCAGGATGTGTGGTATGGAATTCCCAGCCTCCGGCAGGTGCTCCCCAGCAGGTGGGGCAGGCCAGGCAGAATCCCAGCATGGAAGGCCTGGTGGGGCCAGGGCAGATTGGGCTTTGGACTGGCTCCCAAAGGCCAAGTATCGACCTGGAAGGAGAACGTCGAGAGTCTTAATGTCATATAAAGTTGTCCAAGAGAGCCTGTGCGTAGACTCTGGTCCGACAGGAACTGGCTGAGCAGCCAGCCTCCTCGGATGGAGTCACTGGGAAGGCCTTGCCAGCACGTCAGTGTAGTAATGCGTCTCAGCTCTGCAGGTTCAGGCCACGGGGTAAGGGGCCCAGAGACGAAGAGGCTCGCTCGTGTCCACAGGAGGGTTGGGTGGACAGGCAGGTTCAGAATGCAGAGGACTTCACATCCAGAGTGGCAGTCCCGCCCCGTCCCCGGGGGAGAGGACTTTAGCATCTGCCCCGGCGCCCCATCCTAGTGGGTACACCGCCCCTGCCAGTCCCCCAAGTCCTTCCATTACAGACCGCAGGGTGGGAGTCACCTCCCAGGCAGGGATCCTGGGCTCCCCTGCCAATTAGCCCAATGACTGTGACAGGGACAGCTCAGGGGCGGTGAGAGAGGCAGTCACCTCCCACCTCCCTGCTGAGCGCACTTTGGGCATCTTCTCTGTCACTGCATACATCAGAGGATTAAAAATTAAGAAAAAGAACAATAATTATCCCCCAAACAAGGTCATCACTCAGTGCCCACGGACACAGTCCGAACACAGTTCTGCTACATTTGGTGGCTTCGTTTCCTTCCAGCGTAAATCAGAAGCCCGAGGAAAGTGCACGCACTGTGGGGAGGAGAGGGCGCCCCCTTCCCCACCCCCAGCCACACTGTCAGGTCATCCCTGGGACCCGGCAGCCACAGCAGCACCTGCACCTGAGCAGACATCTAACTCTCCATGCACCCCACACCTCCCAGGTGAGGATGCCGGGTGATGCTAACGCCCACCCAGGAGTGGGGGATTCAGCTCTCTGCCACTATCACGGGGGGCCCTGGCTCTTGCATCCTGAGCACGGGTGGGAACAAGCATGGGGTTGTGAAGGTACCTCAGGAAAGCGCCGCAGGGTCCCCGTGACCTGCTGGGCCGCACAGTACACCTGCCCCTCTACGCACCTGGCGAGCGTGCATTTGCAGATTTGGTGTTTCTGGGTGCGCTGAGCATGAGGTGGGGAACGGCTGAGGGAGTGGGGGTGTCTCAGGCCCACCCTCTTTCTCTCACTGGCTGTGTGGGGTCGGGTAAAGGATGTAAGTCCTCTGAACCTCACGTCCCACCCCTCAGTGAAAACCTGAGGCTGGTCTCTCTGGCCCTCCTCCAGTTCTGAAGTGTTCCAACCTTCTGTGGGAGGCGATGGCGGGAGGTGAAGTTAAGCTGCTTGTGTTTATATAACATTGGATGATATGTCAACACATATATATAACATGTATTCTAATATATAACACACTGACATGCATATTATATATTTTATGTTACACGGGAAAGGTTGCCCAACGTTGAATGGGCCAGCAGATGGTGAGGTCTGCGGTTAGGAAAGTTTATTTTACCACTTGCAAGGTGCTGTAAAGATGAATCGCATTCAGTGTCGTGGCTGGAAAGTCCTAACGCCTCGAATGAGCCTAGAACCTCGAGAACAGACGGTTCTACGAGGGAAAGTCAGCTGTGCCCACTGCACACCCGTTTCTTCTCCAGAGCCGTAAAGCAGGAGCAGTTTAAGGAAAGAAAAATCCAGGGTTTTGTAGCAGACCTGTGTCGTTACTGTTGGATTGATTGGCAAACATCTTTTGAAATCCATACTTCCTTTGGAGGAATGTGGTAGATGGATGGATGGATGGATGGATGTGCAATACCCACATATAGGTAGGTTTTTGGGGTGTTACCATTTTGCATAATTTTTCTCAGCGTCTTATCATGATAGTGCTTTGCATATTCACCTTCCTGATTTTCCTGCTGAGAATTTACCAAGAAACTAGTAAACCCCTGCCAGAAACATGTCAACTGCCAGAAAACTAATCTCACCAGCCTCAATTTTCCAAGAAAAGGTGAGAGTTTAGCCTCCCTGGTTTTCTTCGCTGGAAGATCACACGCCTCCTTCCGCAGACCAAGGGCGGCTCCTCGGAAAAGGCCGTTTGGTTTTCGACGAGGTCCACGTGCCTGCTCAGTCTAGTTTTCGTGGCAGGAAACAGAAAGCTGCTCTGGCTGTCCATCACGGGTGTCAGCGCTGAGCAGGGCCGCAGGGACAGCCATCCCCAAAAACCATGGGACATATGTCCTGGGAATGAAAAAGGAAAAGTTAGTGGACGGGATGGATTTCTTTTTTTTTTCCCCCACTGGCTTTTTATAGCTGCATATATAATAAAGTTCTAATCAAGTACTTTTTGCAAAAATCTGAAGATAGTAACAGGAACATAATTTAGTGACCTTCTCACCTGCGCCTGCTAGTCACCGAGATTTGGGGTGAGGTCTGGAGGAAGCCGCGGTTTTACAGACCCCCGTGGAAAACACTCACGGCGGACCCCCAGCGCGCTCGGGGAGCCAGGCCATGCCCGGGCTGGTCTGCAGGCTGCGTCACGGTTCCACCAGGCATTTGGTCCAGGGCTGAGTTCCCTGGTGCCCTCGGCAGCCCCATACTCAGTAAGAAAGAAGAAAAATGAATTTGATAGTGAACGTTTTCCATTCTCCTATATTTAAAATTGAAGGGGCAGATTGACATTGCAATTGCACCCAGATCCAGGAACCTGGAGACATAAAGCAGTCGATTTCCCCAGCTGGCAGGTTTATGTGGGAAGCGTCTCCGTTTTGCACAAAACACTGCTCCGTGGCACATGGAATCCGGTGGTTTCAGAAAAGAAGACTTAGGTGTCTTTTGATCTTGCCTGTAAATAACCACACCTCCCCTGTGATAATACCCCTCCATCCTCCCCAAGCCAGAGGCTCCGAGTCACAGGTCTCTGGCACCCCTGTGAGGAAGGGGCTCCGAGCTCCCCGAGAAGGCTCTGACTCTCCGAACCCCGTGTGGGCAGGTAGAGAATGACATGCCCCCCCCCCCCCCCCGCTTCTCCTGCATTCGAGTCCACCCACGACTCTCGACTCTCGGGGCTTAGGAAACAGCTTAGGGTGCAGAAGAGTTTTCTCTGAGAGTTGTGCCCACACATTCCTGCTGAAGCAGACAGTCATCAGGTAATCTCTGTGAGTGACTGCCGTTTGGACAGGTAGCAGCTGGTGCAGAAATTGCTCACATGTTAGAACTTTTTTTTTTTAAGTAGAGGGCAACGACAGGGAGCTAATAACAAAAATAATCACCTCACCCAAGCGAGGCCTGGCCACAGTAGTGGCTCACCTGGAATGAGGTATCTGTGTCTGCTTGCTTGGTGGCACACGGTCCCCAAGCTCGGTGGCGTGGCTGGGGCAGACACAGTGGATGATGGCCTTTCTTCAGAATGCCGAATGCCACCTATTCAGAATGATCCCACACATAACTGGGTCCCCTACTGACCTTGACATGGTGCTGACCTTGGCAGAGTGCTCTTCAAAAACGCCACTGGGTGCCCAAGGCGTGTAAAGTTTTGAATTGGGCACAAAACCTGCTGGAACTCCTTCTGAGACAGAATTCTCCAGAATCCTTTTACCTGCCTTCTCCCCTGGACTCGTAACACCAGGCATTTGGGCATGGTAGGCCTTTAAAAGGGCTGGATTATTCTGCTCTGACTGGCTTTGGAGCTGGAATTGCTGGTATTTCTGCAAGAAAACTGTCGATTTTTTTCAGACTGACCATCGGGAAGCCGAGAATGTGTCACAGAGATAAAGGGAGGGAGGAATCGAGGAAAGCTCCCTCCAGAGACACTAAATTACTCCATGATTGACTGAAATAGAACGCTCTAGAAAAAGACATTTTTGTACTTCTGAGGGAAAGAGATGACAGGGGTTGTTCCGGGGCCTGGCCCCACGGCCTTTTGCCCACAAGGCCAGGGCTTAAAATACTCAACTGTGAGGGGCCCCGACGGGCGTCCGCTGCGTGACTCAGGCTATTGGGGCGGGGCTGAGCCAGAGGCCACCTTTGCCATGGCAACTTGTGAAAAGAGGCCGAGTTACATTCGAGCCGCACGAATGTTATGCTGAAGTATGTTTCCTCATTGGGGAGCCAAGCAGGCCGTGTTCGTGGTAAAGTCGCTGCACTACAGCCGGTCCCGTTTCTGCTCTGGAATCCGACAGGGCCTCAGCTGTGCGGAGGGGCCGGGCCGCGGGTGCTCGGGACCATGGTGCCAGCTCTGAAGTGTGATTCTGTGAGCGGAGTCAGTGGCAGCGCACGAACATGCCCTTCTCCCACCGCCTGTCCTGGCCGGGCTGCGGGGCGCGGAATCCGGGGACCCTCCTTCTAACTGAGGGTCGGGCGTGTGAATGAGAACTTGATAGTGGCCACAAGCAAGCTGCTTATACAGCCTTGTTTTGAGACCACTTGACAATGGGGGGCGGGGGGCAGTGGTTGTGAAATCAGTCAGGGATGCCATTTGGGCCCCAGGGCTGGAGAAGGATGCTGAGGGGGAAGGGGAGGTGCGGAGTGCCAGGGCTCCTCCACAGGCCCGAGCTTCAGTGTAAACGTATTTTGATGGGGGCTTTGGGGAAAAAATGGGAGGTCTGGCCCTCCTGGCCTGTCCTGGGTGAGTGGCCTCTGCTCCCTGCATCCTGGTGACAATGATTTGGACAAGGAACAGACACACAGGGGCCCCCTTTCCACATTGGATCCCTGAGTTCCCTGGGGAAGCTCATCTGGGCTCCTGCTAGGAATAGCCAGTCAGGCTGCACCTTCCTGCCAGTTCCCTCCCTGGAGCTGCGCCTCCTGTACAGGGCCCCAGGGAAGGGCGAGTTCTCGTGAAAAGCTTGCAAGGAAAGGGAGAGCCAGCGGGCAGAGGGGCTGCTGCGGTGCATGGAACAGGAAGCCTGGCCTCCCTGGGGGGCTGTGGGTGTGCAGCCCCACCCTGTTTCCTGTTAGAGGGGTGTGCCCATGGAGCCACAGGGCCCCTTTGGCTGCCCTGAAACCTGCCCCAGGGGTGTCATGCAGTGCTCAGCTGCTGACCTCAAGCCCCTCGGAGGGCACCTCTCCAGCCACCACTGCTTAGCCCACAGCATGCGGCTGAGAGCCAACAGCGAAGGAACCTTCTCCCTCCCCCCACCACCTCAGCCACCTGCCCTGAATGCCTCTGCCT
Organism: Desmodus rotundus; assembly: GCF_022682495.2. NCBI lineage: Eukaryota > Metazoa > Chordata > Mammalia > Chiroptera > Phyllostomidae > Desmodus > Desmodus rotundus. The sequence goes on along the minus strand of NC_071388.1, from coordinate 3,324,576 downwards.
TCTGCCCTGTGCTGAGGGGTGCAGAGCCCAGGCTGGGGGAGCGCCCTGGGGCCTATGTGACAAAAGGGTGGGTCCCCAGTCTGCTGCAGGGACAAGGGCCCTGCATTCCCACAAGGAGCCAGCCCAGTGTGCCAGTCCCCAGCGCAGCCCCGATGGGACGAGGGGAGAGGGAGGGGAAGGACAAGAGCGCCCTGAATTTTAGAAAATCCACAATACATTTTCTGATCTCTTCCTTCCCTCCCTCCCTGCCTCCCCCCCTCCCCACCCCTCCCCACACTAGGACACCGTCAGAAACTAGACGATCAGACCAAGCCCGGGAGCTTGTCCTTTTCCGAGCGGCTCAGTGAACTGGAGCAGCTGCGGCGTTCGGCCATGAGGGTCAGCCCACACCACCCAGCCCCCACACCCAACCCTCGGGCCTCCTTGAACCACTCCACTGCCTTTAACCCTCAGCCTCAGAGTCAGATGCAGGGTAAGTACCTGGGCAAGCCCGCCACCCGCCTCGCCCTCGGGCAGAGCCCACCCAGACCGGTCCTGGCTTCTCCTATGGGCGCAAGGGGCAGTCCGCACACCAGCAGCCTGCGGGTTGGGTCCGCACACAGTCTCGGGCGGCCCAGGCCTGCCGAGCTCCATCTGCATTGTAACAACCCCCAGATCGAGAGGCACTGAAGCCCGGGATGGAGAGGCTGGTGAGAGAGAGGTGTAGATGACAGCTTGACTAGCGGAGCTAACCTGCTAGGCTGGAAGACACGCCCCCAAGCCAGGTGCAGGTCAGGCTGTTTCAAGTTGTTATTGTCTTCAGCTTATTTGGGGGTCTGTATCTAATATACATTCTTTTGAAAATATGAAGAAGTCGGAGGGCCATCTGGATGACGTCACAGCAGAGGTGTGATTTGAGATAAATAAACTTGCAATCAAGCAAGAGTGCAGGTCCCCCAAGGCTAGCTGGCTATTGCAAAAACACTGTAAAATGTAATAATTGCATAAAACCCACCGTGCCAAATGCAATAATGCGCAAAGCTCATGGACACGGAGAACCGCTGACGACAAGGAGTGTTTGCACTGTGATACCATTTCACATTTCTGAAATGCAGCCGTCTTCCCTGGGCCACGCAGGCCACAGCTCATACGATACGGTCACAGTCAGAGCCCTCCCCCCACACCGAGCAAGCCTGTCGAACTCAAAGGGAAAGATAAGCAACAAGGAGAGGGCAGGCGGCCAGCAAGGGACAGCCGGGTTGCTCGTCCCCTGGGGCAGCAGAATTAGCTTCCCCGGGCGTCTTCTCTGTGTCGGTTGCACTGTGGGACGCGTTGAGTTCTTTGGGGCTTTCGGGGTGAGAACTCCCTTTGGGGGTTAGCCCACGCAGGCTGTCAGAAGGCACGCACGCTGGCTTGCACTGAGCCTGGTGGCCCGCGCCGTGAGCTCTCACAGTTATATTTCCGGGGAAGGTTCTTTTATTTGAGGGAGGTTTCCCTGAAGGTACTGTGCCTACAGCTGGGAAGGGCCTCTCTGGGGAGCAGCCCTTTATGTCCTTTATGTACACACAGAAACCAGAAGCCCAACTCGGGGGAGTGGGGGGGCTACCTCTTCTCGACAGTCTCAGGTGTATTTAGGAAGAGGTCCCCTAAGACCGTTGGTTTCCTGTTACTTAATAATCATGAATACTGATTCAAAATATGCATATTGATTTTTTTACAATGCCAACATGCAAGTGTGTCTGGTAAGTCAGAGCCAATGGCATGTTCAGTGGGAGAGAGATGGGCTGGCGTGAAATGATACTTTCTTCTGAACGTTGACTGAATGAAGTTCCTGAGGAGGTCCACTGATTGGCATTCAGGGCCATTGACATTCATCCACGTCGTCGCCAGGACCCCGTGGGCACACCTGTTGTCTTCTCCTCTCGTGGCATGACTGACCATGTGCACCACTGGTACCCAGACGGGTTTGTCTTTCTCCGCTGATACCGCAGCCAAATAATATGGAGCTTTTTAGAGGCAATGGAAAATTCAGCCCCATGGGAGCAAGTCAAAATTGTCACTATGAAGTCAGCTCTGTTTCACACAGTTCTGGTGAGGAGTGAATCATATCTGACTTCCCTCCTCATCAGATATGCTCTCTGGACTAGAAAGAAAAAGGGGCGGGGTGGGGGTGGGGGGGTAAATTCTTGTCCTCCACCGTCAGCAGCTCCTGGGCAGAGGCACTGTGTGGCCAGGCATTCCTTGACTCTTTAGGATGCTGTCTGCTCAGCAGAGGGTCAGATTTAACAGGCAGCATCACCCTTTCTTGCTCCTTTTATAAACTTCTTGCTTCTGTAGCGTTAGGCGCTAACAACTCGAGCTCACATCCCCAGGGGCTTAACGGCTACTCCACAGAATGTGTTAACTGTGTTGCTGCTGTATTCTCTTTCCAAAATATGATCAGATAAGCCAGCCTTTCACTTGTAAAACAGTAAGAACCAATTCTAAAAAATAAGTGTCCGAGATATTTTCCTATAAAACTACCTTTTTCTTCCTGATTTTTTGTGGAGGTCTTTTTTAGAGGGGCATAAGAAAATGCTTTTTTGCTCCAGTCATGTTTTGAGGAGACCCTTGGGATGTTTCCCCCGGAAAGTAGAAAGGTAGCAGGGACAATGGTAAAGTCTCTTCTGGCCAGAACCCTGGTTTTGTTCTTGACAGGCAGGAAAAAGATTCTTTCCCTGGCTTAGCGCTCAAGCTTCTGTAACGGGTGTAAGGAGACGCGTCACCTAAAAAACCAGCCTGCACTTATGGCTGTCCCTGAATGGCGGCCACGCCGTAAGGAGAGCACCCCCAGCAGTGACAGCAGTTCTGCAGCGGCGACGCTGGCTGCGGGTGTGCACGTGTTTTCGGCACGTGGGCCCATCAGCTGCCGGGGGCTCCGAGAGACCCCGGGGGGAGAGCGAGGCCGGGGAACCGGGTCCTGCTGGGACTCCACCCGGAGGGTGACCCTTGACTCTGTGGGTGGGAAATCACGGATCCAGGATAAGGCCGTGACTTATCTAGAATCGGATGTGCCTGAGAGTCACTCCAAACAGACACCGCCAGCTGTCTGAAGCAGGGTCCAGAAGGACACGGGGGGCAGGTTGCTGTGCCACCAAGCCACTGTCGAGGTGTGGAGGTTGTAACCATAACAGGGCTGAGGTGAAGTTCAGCTTTCCGTCCTACCGGGTCTCAAAATAGAACAGAGAGCCGTTTCGTCATGGGTACACGCTCCCGCAAGTCAGGACATTATCGTGACCCTCCACAGCTGAGGCGTAGCATTCCTTTGCAGTCACGGGAAGGAAAAAGAGCATGTGTCCTTTTAGAAGATGAAATGGGGCAGATGCTCGAAAGATAAGGTGCTGACGTCAATTCGGCCGCACCTCCTCCCGCAGAGAGATGGCTTCGGGCAGCGGGGCCAGCATGGGTTACGGGACTCGATGAGCCACGTTTAGGGTTGCGCCATCCCCACCTTTCTGGGAAAGGGGCTGGAGAGACCTGCTGGGGCAGAGAACCAGAGAAACCAGAGACCGAGAGGCCAGTTCTGTGGTTCTTGTGTGTGCTGCCCTAAACCTCCAAGCATGAGGTTTAACTGTTTCGTCTGACCAGTTATGATACGTTTGGCACAGGTCCGACTTTTCCATACGTCACTCTGCTCTCACTACAATTCCATGGCATGGTTTACAGACGGAGACACTGGACCTGAGGTTAACAGTCGCTCCACATCTCCACGATGGGAAGTGACAGACAGACTCACACCCAGACCATTCTGGCCACGAGCCGGTGCTGACGGGCTGGCTGGTCCCCTGGGCCCACACACCAGGACCAAGGATCCATCAGCCACAGGGCTGACCAGGGTCAAGAAGAATCCCCGAGGCCAGCGGGCGGTGGGAGATGCGCCGGGCTGCTTGCTTGCTCATCTCACAGCATGTACTGAATGTGTTCTGTTATCATCAGAGTTGATGATGATGATAGTAACTTCAGGGCCAGACTCTGTGGCGGACACCTCAGTAAATCACCTCCTTTGGGGACGTGGTCATTTGTTTTCAAAGGTGGGGGTAAATAAAACTCAAAGCACGAGCGAAGGAAGCATGAGCGGGAGGGCAGAGGCCGAAGCCACTCTTTGATTACTGTTTGGGGGTGACGTGGGCGCCCAAACCTTCTTGACATCCAAACCCGGGCAACACCTGCTAGGCCTTCAGGAGTGGGAGCCTCACTTTGAGAGTTCCATGTGGCGGGGGGACCCCTACCTTTCCAATCATTTCCTGATACTTAGTATTCCAAACGATTGTTGTTTTGGAAGAGAGTTTCCCCAAATGTTAGAGTGACTTTGGAAAGACCACATTCTTTGTGACGCTCTTTGAGATATGGAATCAACTTTGTTTCTCAGCTCCATGGGGTTACTTAGAGCAAATCTTCCCACTCTCCTGGAGGAAGAGGAGATAAAACTGCTTTCCAGCCTTGTGGCTGAAAAATCAAACTATATAACACACCTCTCCCCCCCCCTCCCCCCCACTCTCCCCAAGCAACGCTAAAAATTTCAGAAACAAACTGGGGGTGGAGGCTGCTTGGTCGCCTTGGAAGTAGAGGCTGTGACCAGACACCAGGACTTCTTGTGTCTAAATCTGCAAGGGGTCATTCGATGGTTACGCAAAGCAAACTCCTCAGCGCGCTAGAAATCAACTTATTAGGCATGTTGTAAACAGGAAACGTGAATGATTTAAAAATCACTGTTACCTAGGTGTAGCAGAGTTCAAGGGCCTATCCAGGTCAACATCAGCTTCCTACACTGAAAACAAGCCTGAGTCAGGTGTGTTCTTATGAATGAATAAAAATAACTAAATACATGTAACAAGGGAGAAAGGGAGGGAGAGAGGAAGGAAAGGAAGGCAGAAGGGAGGCAGAGTCGGGTGTGGGCCCGCTGCGGCTGGGTCCTGCCCGCCTCCTCCCCAGCGGTTGGAGAGGCTGCAGCTGGCAGAATAGAAGCTCTCTCAGGCAGGAGCTCAGAGCTCCGTTACTGTCTGCCGTGCTCTTGGCTGGTGCGGCACAACCTGTAAGTCTGAGGAACCATCGCAAAGCTTGTATTAACACACTGCATCGTAGACATTCAGCAAAAGGGAAAGAAGGAGGGGAGAAAGGCGAGTCTTTGCTTCCTTCTTTACAGACAGCCCCGAGGTGGCTCAGAGTGGTGGCGGCCTCACACTTCCTCTCCACACTCCAGCTACGGACAGGCGTTGTCACCAACACGCAACACTCCAAACAGCCTGCTCGGCGCTGTGACGTGTTCACAAGCACCTCACAGCTGAGGGCTTAATAAGCCAGCCAGCCAGCCGCCAGCACACCGGCAGCCACGGGCCACGTTTTCCGGAGCACTTTGTCAATGCCTGGTGGACATGTTTTCTAATTAAGAGAAAGAGGGGTTCATTTGAGGCTCGATCTCTGTGATAAACTACTCCTTCTGTGGACTTGGGACGTTCTGACCTTCCCCTTGCTGCAGCCTGTAGGCCACGGCAAGGCACGCTCACACCAGTTTTCAGCAAAGCTGCAGTTGGGGCGCTTGTTTGACAGTGACAACCAGACAACAGGCGGATTCCGCCTAGAGTCTGACCGCCGGGAGAGGTAGCAGAGCTCAGGGGCCGGGAGTGAGGTCCCCGGGGTCAGACTGCCCTGCTCAAGCTGGCCCCCACAACATGTGGCTGCAGAAGTTTTCACAAGGGATTTGACCTCCTAGAGCCTCGACTTCCTCATCTGCAAAATGGGAGGAATTATATTTGCAGATCCTCGGACCACTGCAAACCATGAAAGCCAGTCCGTGATCCGTATTGGCAGCACCAATTCCTGTGGCCGCTGTAACCAATGACCACAAAAACAGAAATGTACTCTCTCATGTCCGGGAGGCCGGAAGTCCCAGATCAGGGTGTCCGCAGGGCCAAGCTCCCCCTGAAGGCCCTGGGGAAGGAGCCCTCCTACCCCTCCCAACCTCTGGTGGCCCCGGGCCTTCCCTGGCTTGTGACCACATCGCTCCAATCTCTGCCTCCATCTTCCCACGGCTTTCTGCTCTGTGTCATCTCCTCTTTTGCCTCTCGCAAGGACACTTGTCACTGATTCAGGCCCCACCGAGATAACCCAGTGTGATCTCAGCACAGCCTTCCCTTCCTTACATCTGAAAAGACTCTTTTTCCAAATAAGGTCACACTCACAGTTCCAGGAGTCACCACAGACACATCTCTTTTGGTGGGGGACACCATTCGACCCAACACGCCAACGTAGAAGAGGTCGGGGACATCAGGCCAGCCCAGACGCAACTTTCCCGTGTCCGCCCCCCAGAACTGATGTTCAGCGGAAGTAGATGTAAGTCCCGTGGCCCGTGCCTGAAAGGCTCAGTCACGCCTGCTGGGACTGCCGGCCAGGGGGATAGGTGATTGCTCTTGCTCTTTTATTGATGAGATCAGGTATTTCTCAGTATTTCTAGAGCGCCGGTGCAGGTGGTAAGTGTCCTGGGAGGCCCAGGTGCCTCCTGCCCTGCCCCGCAAAGCTCCTAGCATCATGGGTGGGCGGGTAGCAAGCATAGGGACAGAAGAGGGCATGGGGACTCATAGTTGTTACCTCCTAGAACGGTTGTTTTGAACCAGTGCCTGCTGTTGTTCTTAATTTATTTATTTTTAAAGAGAGATGGGAGTGAGAATTAGAGAGGGAAGGGAGAGAGAAAGAGAAGGAAAGGAACACTGATAGGAGAGGGAAACATCAGTTGGTTGCCTCTCCTACCCACCCCAACCGAACCCACAACCCAGGCATGTGACCTGACCGGGAATCGAACCTGCAACGCTTCACCTTGCAGGACGACACTCCAACCCACTGAGCCACACAGGTCAGGGCTGTTTTTTGTTTTGTTTTTAAGTGGCTTTGTTGCAAGGCATTGTTGACCAGACTCCCATTTTGAAAGGCTGGTGACACCCTTTGCATGTCCCATCATCCCAAATTTCCGAATCACTGGAAGGTGGCCTTTCAGACATGGCTGTTTTAAAGAGACGTGGACTGCAGTTGTGAAGTGGAATCAAAGTTTACCAAAAGTGTGCACCAGGAGAGGAGCAAACAACACGTGCTGACCGGGGAAAGCGGCTCTGGTTAGGGACCCACTTGTGCTTTCTTGTGAGTGGGGGTTCCCCGCGCGGAGGTGGCTTTCCTCACTTGCATATTTTGCCGCCAGGGTAGAACACCAGGGCAGGCCCGCCGTGATTCAGTTTTTTTAGGGCTCCTTAAAATCCAGCGTGTGCTATTTAGTTGGTGCTGGGGAACTGCGGTGATTTCTGCTGGTTCCTCTCCGGCCTGCAGGGCGCCACAGGGGGCAAAGCGTACAGAGTGGGGGTTCTCTGGCTTCCGTTGTCACGAGCCACCAGTTTCTTTGTATTATATTTTCACCACTCAGTTTCAAAGCCTGCCCTCCCCTCCCCCCCATGAGCTTTCTTATTATTGAACAATTGCCTTCAAAGCAGTAGAACAACCCGATTGTTATGGAGATTAAATGTACAGATTGCAAAATGTGGGTAAATAAAATCTTCACTGACAAACCAGTTTCTTGCCATAGACTTTTCTCCCATAATCTCCTTCTGGCAGAACATTTTCTGTTTTGATACCAGAGATTCAGTTACCAACCACAGTAAATAAAACAAAATAAAAAAAAAAGTTGTATAGAACTCACCCCAGAGACAAACATTGGCCAGTCCTGTGGAAGGGAAAGTGGGGTGTGGCTGTTCTTACCAGCCCCTTTTTGATTTTTAAGCCCTGGAAAGTGTTCAGATTGCATTCGCCAGTCCATGCCCCCTAAGGGACGTGACAGGTGACCTTCACATTCAAAACAAATCAGCGTTTTCGAGAGGAAAGAGCCACGGCACCAAGTCCCTGAAGGAGCAGAGAGCAGGAGGCAGTGGGCAGAGGACACGGTCACTTCCTCCAGACTCGGGCTCCAGGGCCACCATCCTGGGCACTGGTGTATCTCACGCCACCTCAGGGTCGTGTTCAGGGTCTAGAACCTTCCAAAGACAGGCTTCCAGATTTGGAAAGACATCTGTAGCTGTAATCAGTTGCAGGAGTTAACCAGCCCTTTGGTGACGGTGATTTCCCTTAAAGTAGAGCCCCCCACTTTTCCACCCGGAGGGAGTGTGGACAGGATGCAGGGGGAGGAGCTGGGGGACTCGGACCCTCACCTCATGTCACCCCGCAGCTGTCGGGAGCTGTTGAAACTGAGGCTGAGGCGCACACCGCAACCTGGAACACTGCACACCACCTCGCTTCTCTTCTCCCACCGTTGCTCACTGGGCCCAGGGCCAGAGGAGTCGGTTCTGATTACCGGTTCACGAGATTTGGGCTGCTATCGTGTGGAGCCCCTAAAGAGGGTGCTCTGCGATCCTTCAGCGCTGGGCTTTCAGTGCGACCACGTTGGAGCCCCAACAGCAAAGCACCCCTCAGGAAGGCCCGGGAAGGCAGCACCAACCTGGGCGTCTGCAGCTCATCCGTCCATCAGTCTATCCGTCTGTTTGTCCGTCTGCCTGTCCGTTCAGAGCAGTCAAGTATCCCAGACCTGTCCCTTCTGGCTCCCTCAGGGGAAGGAGCCCACAGTCCTGAGAGCTTTGTGTGCCCAACCTGAGCCGTCCCAGGGCCAAATCCAAGACGCAGAGAACCTCTGCCCGGTGGCTCCTCCTTCCGTCTTTGGAAGCGCTACCTACATACGCTCGCTGAGAGGATTTTAAATGAACATCTCGGGGCGAAAAGGGAGGAAGGAATCATCCACCTTGCGACTGCACTTGGTGGAGTTGCAGGCTGTGCAAGGGAACCGAGTGCAGTTGCTCTGTGAAGTCTCGCGGGGCTGCGCGCTGTTGAGGCCACTCACGCTCTACTAGCGGGTACATCCCTGCCCATATCAGATGGCAGACTCCATAATGATGAAGTTATTGGAATATCCGTGAAAGTCAGCACCAGCTCAAGGTGGCATTTCTGCCCGCTCAGTGCTTTCCTGGGGTCGCTGCTCTCCAGGTCTGTTCCTCCTCCTCTGCGTCTGTCTGCTCTGGGGACAACCGTGATGGCCTGAGTTCTAAGCCACACTTCCATGGGTCATCCAAGAGGGCTGTCCAAGAAGTTTTTGAAAGAGACGATTACTGCCCCCCCTACCCCCCCAATTTTGAAAGTGCCGCATTTGTTTGGACGCGTCTCTGGCTGGCTGCTTGTAAGAGCAGGAGCCACAGCGAGATTACGTCCAGGATGCGCTGCCTGGCTCACACGTCTACCACAGCCTACAGCAAAGGGATGAGGGCTCCCGTGGGCGGGATGCACTGCTGCTGTTGGTTGGCTCAGGCCCCACCCACACCCACCACAAGGTGCACGACGTGGTCCTCGGGGTCCCCCCTGCACCGCCTGCAGAGCGCCGGGCGGCGACGTGACCCAGCACTGTCCTGTTTATCGAACACCAAGTCCCAGCCCCTGGCCTGCCATACAGCAATTAGCCAGGTAGCTCCTAAACGCCGACAGTGTGTTGTTCTGGGAAGTGCATTGCAGTTGCCGGGGACTGATGGTCCCCTCTAGCGTTCCCAGGGGACCGGTAGGGATGGCCCGGAGCCCCGTCACTCTGCTGCCCCTGATTACGAGGCTTATTTTTGGTATTATTTCTGCCACGTGATTGGCTTTTCTGTGCTACCGTGTGCGGGTAAATGAGAGAGGCCATGGCCCGGACGTGGACCTGTTTAATTTAATACGATTTTCCACAAATTACAAAGCATGACTTTAAAATTGAATTTGTATAGGCCACAGATGGCCAGTTCAGAAATGAGCGGAAATCTTGTTATTCTTTCTCCAGAATCCCCTCCTGATTTCCTCATTGGATTCTTTCACGCCTTGGGGGGTGGGTGGGGGAGATGCCTTAGAAGGTCTATGAGGAATGTCCCTACTTTTTCAAACTGTCTCCATGGTCATGCCTGGGTCACTGAGGCAGACACAGGGACCTGGAGGTGTCGAGGCAGAAAACCAGTTCCTCTTCCCCCCCCACCCATCAGGGAAAGCTGTTCCTTCCGCCGATCGTGAGGAGGGGCTCGGGAAAAGCAGGGCGCCCCCGGAGCGCATTGACGAGGGAAGCAGAATCTGGAGCCATAAGCTGATGCTGAAATCCATGTGTCAGATAATGGAGGTGGATTTTGGAATGCAAAGCCAGGAAGATCCCTCTTCCTGGTTGTAGGATCTGCAACGGTTGCTGGCGTTCTCTGCCACTCCGTGCCCGTCTGCGAATGGGCACGAGGCAGTGGCACCTGCCTCGTCCAGGGTTATGAGGAGCGAGTTAGGTGCACAAAGCCCCAGGTGCCTGGCACGGGGCGGACACTGCATGTCTCTCTTATTACCTCATGAACTGGTGGCAGGGATACAGGCGTATTTCTGAGCATCGCACGTGACACACTTAACTGAATAAGTAAATGGTCAGTGTTGTTCTTTTTAGTGTCATCGCTATTTTTGTGGCCTGCGCTGGTGGCAGGGAAGTTGGGCGTGGCCAGGGTGTCGCATACCCATCCTGTCCTGTGAGCCACAACTATGCTGAGGCAACACCCTGCAGGGCCTCCTTACCCCCGGAGTGATGCTGGCCTGGGGTGGGCCAGGGCCCTGCGGGGGGCCTCGCTCATGCTTCGTGCCCGTGTCGCCGCTTCCAGAAAGCCCGTGGCCACTGCCGCACAAGATCACGTGGGAACAGGAAACTGGTGAATGCGAACAGGGACCTTCCATTTCTTTGCTCGAAGCCCTTTAACTCACTGCTGCGATACCGGAGGCCCGGGTGGAGGCAGACGTGACCTCAGGCCTTGGGACCGCTGGTCCAGTGTCCGTCCTCTTGGCCTGCCCACCTTGGCTGTGGAGGTGGCCTCCGAGCGCAGTCTCCACCATCAGAACAGGACTCACGTTAGGACATGTCAGGGCACTCTGCCTTTTTCTGGAAGCGTCTGTTTCCTTGATGACATGACAGCGGTTGGATTCTGTGTTGTGGCTTCTTGGTGTCTCCATTTACACGTGTTCGATTCCACACCTCAGGAGGAGGACGTTCAAAAGAGCAAAGCTAGAACACTCCCAGCCTTCTCGGCCCCGCCGCTGGGCAGGAGCAAACAGCTGCAGGGAGGGACAGGGCCCCCCTGACCACGGCACCCACGTGGGCAGCAGTCACGGTGACCCCTGACCCAGCCCCTGAACTCGCATGAATTGGACACGTTCGGAGAATGTGAATGGTCAGCATTTTTAAAGAACCATCTACAAAGGGGCTTCTTTGAACCGAGCTTCACCTTCCTGTGTGATTTTAAGTGCGTGCCCCCCCCCCCCCCCCCCCCCCCCCCGGTGCCGACTCCGCCCACCAGCCTGCTGGGGCCTCGGGAGCTACCAGGTGTGGGCTGGTGGGCCCGCGTGGCCGGCAGGCAGGTGTGCCAGGGTGCAGACAGGCCCGGCTGGGGGCGGGGACCTGCACTGAGTGACAGTCGCCCCCTCCCAGTTCAGGATGCTGCCACCACTGTCACTCATTTGCTCCCTGAACAGTGTGTGACTGTGACAGCCGGGGCGCTGAGGCCCGAGGCAGGCATCCCTGTGACAGCCACAGACTTGTCCATGGGTGCAGGTCAGGGCTGAGAGTGGCAGGGCCGGAACCGTCCCCTGAACATCACAAGCAGAGACCAGGGGTCCTCCTGTCTGTGGCACAGCCCCTGGGCTGGCTTCCTTTGCTGAGACGCAGCAACTCCGTGGCCTCCTCCCAAGTGGAGCTGAGCTGAGAGTTAATCAGAAGAACTGGGGACTCACTGGCCATGTGGTCCTGTGCTCTCCATCTTTGCCTCCCTTGGCATGTGGCTCTTGACCTGTCTTGACCACATTCCCAGGGCCTGGCCTCGGTGGTCTGAGGACCACACGTCTCTCAAGAACAGAGAAGAGCAGGGAGCCAATGAAGGCAGACGGTGTGACCTGGCCTTCTCTTGCTCAAAGAAACAGATCTGCTCAGAAACACAGAATCCCGTGGTATTGGAAGTTCTTCCCCAAGGGTAACGATTCCCTGACCCAGGCAGTTCTTACAGTGACTTTGAACTTCTGACCATGGGACACGAGTGAATCATAGAAAGCTGGACCAGAATGAGATGGCCAGCCCCCTCATTAGTTCGACAAGAAATTGGACGCCTGCAGGGGTTAAGTGACTTGCCAGAGGTCACACAGCCAGCTTGCATAGCCCTCCTCTGCCCCCCTCCCTCCGCCTGCCCTCCCAGCAGGAGCACACCTCTTGTCTCTGGACGCAGCAGAGCGAACTTTCCCGAGCAGTCCCTTCAAAACAGCACTTACGGGAAAGGGGGGGCATCAGAACAAGACGGGGCAAACACCAGTGTGCCTCTGTGCGTGCTCCGCCCAGTTTCTCATCTTTTTATTACCAAAAAAAAAAAGTCTCAAATAACCCAAACAGGCAGAGTCTGATGTGCAGACAGTCTGCAGGCATCCGCCCAAGGAGCTGCCGGTCGGCCGGTCCGTCCTCCTCTGATTTATGTTGTGTGTGTTAAGCCTTAAATTGTTGAGACTCTGGCTGGCTGTGGTGGTATTACTGGAGGGTTGGAGCATGTTTTCGGCTCCCAGAACTGGCTCCGGTGCCGGAGATGCTGGCCCCGAGTCAAGTGCGATCTCACACCTGTCTGAGACAATGAGGGCCTTGTTAGAGACTTCTCCAGGCCAGGCCGCTCAGGCTGCTTAGTTTTCACATTCTGAACAGGGCGGGGGCCGGCCGGGGAGGAGCTGCGGGGAGACGGGGACGATGGGGTCGCCGCCTCCCTTGCCCTTTCCCTCTCCTTTCCTCTCCTCCCTGCTCCCCCCCCATTTTGTAAACTTTTCCTTATTTTTGGAAATTAAAAAGCAAACAAACAATACCAACAGTAGCTCTCTTATGAAGGAGAATTTCCTACTGCAAAGCAAGGAGCTCGGGACCTGCTGAATAAATCCACAGTCATGTTGGGGTTTGAATCGGGTGCATAGTTGGGGTGCCCCCCATCCCCCACCCCCGCCCCGCGCTGAAACTTGAGCTCTCTCCACATTGACAGGCCTGTTGGTGAAAGCTTTTCTTGGTTTTCCTTCCATCGTTAACATGCCAGTGACTGGAGCAGGAAGCAGAGGGTCACTGTCAGTCATGGTTGAAACAGCAGACATCCCTGCCCCCCCCCCCCCCCCCCCCGTCAGCCCTCCTGTCCTTCATCATCAAAGGGGAGGACAGGGACGGCCCCTGGAGCCTTTGTGATTCCAGTGCTCCAAAGACCTTGGCATGCGGCAGCCGCCAGACATGACCCCTCTGGGTCCACGTTGGCCCCCTTGAGGCCAGTGGCTTTGCATGCCCGTCAGTCAGTCCGAGCCCCCCGAAACGACTCTCTTTGCCTAGGACTGCTCTGTGTGGAGGTCTATAGGAAAAGAGTCAAGAAGAGGGTTTCCCAGAGTTACAAAAGCCACTCTTTCCTGCAAGACCCTACACACAGTAGGGACCCAGCCACAGCAGGCAGGGGCACTGAGCTGTCACCTCACCTCGGGCTGAGTAGCTGAGCCGGCCTCCCTCCCCTGTCGCGGGAAGTGAGGCTCTCACCTGCAGGGTCCTCCGTCCTTCTCACATTCAAGCGACCACTCAATCACTGGGAGCTGCTGTGACTCTGAACTTCAGCCTGGAGCCACAGCAGGGGAATGGGCATTCTGTCCACTGCACGGGACACCTCGGACTTCAGAGGCGGCAAGGGGCCTGTTTGCCTTAGTATCAATCACTGTTAACACAGCCACCCCGGTTTCTCTACATGCCTATCTGCCCACATCCCCAGAGGGACAAAAGGACAACCTTTTAGAGGCGGTAGAACAAGGCATGTCAAATGGCACTGAGTGAGAGAAAGCCTGGGGACTTTGGGACCCCACTCCAACCTGGGTTTGAAAGCCTTCTATGTGACCTCAAGTGACAATACTGCTGAAGACCCCAGGCAGTGGGAGGTGGCATCACCGTGGAGACTGTGGCCTTGAGGGGGGCCAGGGACAGCTTGGCACAGGCCACCTTCAGACCTCTGTGCCTCCTCAGGCCCACTGTGCCTGAACACAGCCCCTGTAGGGGAGCATGGCTGCGGAAGCAGATCTTGCCTTTTCAAGCCACCTGATGGCCAAGGAGGGTGTCCAGAAATGAGACGCTCCCTGCGGAGACCACCAGTCCCTGGCTGTGCAGTAGCTCCTTCTCTAGCCAAGCTGCTGCCCCTCTCTGGGCCACGAGGTTCTCCGTTCCTCCTCTGGCCCATCCCCGCTCTGAAATGGCCAGAAACCAAGCAGGCCAGCCAGAGGGGCCTGGACACAGAGTGGCTGTGAGCTGCTGCACCCTCTGCCACCTCCTCAGCCCCTGAACAGCATCCCCCCTCCCCAGCCCTGCCGTCCTTCAGGCACCTCTCCTGCCCCAACTCCTTTGGGGCCATCACTACCCGCTGCCCCATAGGGCATGTGTTTGCTGTCACCAGTGGTCCGGGGCTCCTGGGGAGCGAGGATGGGAGTGTCCCCTCCCTGCTGCATGGTCAGCAGGCCCTCCATGCCCACCGAGGAGATGCCTTCCCAGCATCCTCCCACCGGGGCATCTGCCCCGTCTCCTTGCTGTCTCCAGCCACGCTCCTGAGAAAGACAGATCCCCCCGCCCGCCGTAAGTGCCAGGCGGGCAGGGCCTCTCTCTGCATGTCCCCCACATCCCACACCCAGACCTCCAGGTGTGTCTGCTCTCGGGTCAGAAGTGGTTTCTCACAGGCTTCGATCCCGATTTCAAAATGTTCTGCCCCAGATGGTTCTTGTCTCCTAAAGCACCGCCTCCAGGGGAAAGCTCTTGGCTTCCTGCTCCAGGGATTGGCCCTTTCTCTGCCTCCCAGAGCCCAGCCTGGCAGAGGGGCCCAGGGGCCCCACCCAGCTGACACCATACCCACCCCTGCCTGGGCACTCACCTTTCGCTCTCGTGACAAGGAGGAACGTGGGAAATCTCTGTGCTTCTTGACCTTATGCACCCCCTGCCTTCTACAGCCTTCTGTTCATTAAAGCAAGTGAGCTTCCCTTCCCTCTTGCCGTCCCCGCCACCAGGCTACACTCTCCTGTCCCCCCTCGCTCCTCGGCCAGCTCACTGAGGCTGCCTTCCAACCACTAAACCTGCTTTTACACATTTATTTACGGATTTGGACCCAAAAGTACAAACTGGTTGTGTAACACTCTGGTAAACTGTCCCCGCCCCACCTCACTGTTCAGCGTCCAGCCCCCCTCTCTGTTCCAGTGGGTCCCTGTGTTGCCTCCCCTTCGAAAGCTTGCCTAGACCCTTCTTGGTTCCGGCACTTTCCACGCCCACCCCTCCAAGTTCACTCTTTATCTCGCCCTCCCCCATACTTTCCTGCCCCTAATCACAGCCTCTCTCCCAGACTGACCCCAGGACCCCTGGCCTCAGGTCCCAGCACTGCCACCACCTCGGTGGCTTCTCTCTGTACCTCACCTAGGCGAGGAAGTGCCCCCTCATCCTCCCTCGCCTCACCGCCTTACATTCACCAGCTGGGGAATGAAGGCCCATCCCAACCCATCTGTGCCGCGCCCGGGTCTGATTGGAAAAAAGCAGCAGAAGTGGCCCCGAGAAGGGGCCACTTGCCACCCTCCTCGCCATGTCCCCTTTCTCTTTCCTCACCCCCTCGCCCCTGGGTTCCTCAGAAGCCTGTTTTGTTCCAATCAAGGGGAAAGGACTTTGGACATGTGGTTAAGACTGGTGCGCTGGGGGTTCGTGGTTTGTTTTTTTTTAAGACAGGAAGCTCCTGTTTATTGGGAAGGCGATGCATTTCCAAAGACGTTCCAGAGCCCCCTCAGAGCAGCCGTGGGAGGGCTTCTCGCTGCCTTCTCTCGGGGTGGGAGACAATGCAAAAAATGAAAAACTAAACCAGCGAGAGAGGCCAGGCAGCAGACACCAAGGGAGAGGTCTAATGGGTTTCTGTTGGTGCTTGCAGGCTCTTGTTGGGAAGCCAGGCAGGGACCCTGCAGTGCTGAGGACAGGAGCCTGATGTTATCGCCCCCAGAAATGCTGCCTGCAGCCCGGTGGCAGGCAGGGTCCAGACCGAAGAGACAGGCAGCAGGGCCTGCCCGGTACAAACGGTGCTTTGAGTCTTTCGTAAACAGCCTGTGCCCCAGGGCGCAAATCCTTCAAAAGTTTGCCTAGGTAATTGCGTTGCATTGAGTCTGGCATGGGCGCGCACGGGCCTGAGCTGGAGGTGCAGGCAGCCGGTCCAGGGAGCCCGCAGGTTTAATCCACTCGGACAGCAGGCCCCTGTGAGTGCAGCTCGCTCACTATTTAGGGGATGTGACCAGAAAAGGGTATGGCACCTTCCCTAAAAGGGGTTCACAACAAGCACGGCACAGCTACTTGGCAGTTTCAGGCCATGAGAAGGACGGGCACACCCAGGGTGACAGCGTGGCCTTGCTGCCACCTTCCTGTATCTGGTGGTCCCCAGGACTACCCCCAGAACACAGAGGGGGGAAACGGTCCCCTCCCTTCTCCGTGATTTCGACTTAGGTCAGGACTTCACAGCAACAGACACCAAGTTGCGTTTGAGGTTTGGGGCTGTCCGGGCTTGGGCTTCGTTCTGAGGAACAGCAAGAACACTGGACTGAGGACATCCCCGGGGAGCCCCCCGAGGCTCCGGACTCAGACCCGTGAGCAGGAAGTGGCAGCCGACCCGCCGCCCATCAGGCATGGTGCTCGGTAGTTTCTGCTTTTTCCATGGAGGTCTGGATCAGTCTCTTGGTTGTGCCAGGACTTGGTGATCGGATCGGGGGGATGGCTTCGGTCATCCTGTAGTGAGAACTGCAGAGAAACCGGAGGCCCGTCCCCGCCCTGGGAACAGAGGGGGTCCCTGCACTCGCCACCTCCTGCTGTGCCTGAGACGGGCTGGCCCCGCACCTCTGAGGGGTTTTCTGCTCTGTCGTTCCCAAGGAGGCTGGAATGAAACCGTAGACATGTCGACAGTGATTTGCATCATTATCTAGTTACATGTGACTCATGCCGGGGAAGCTTGGGAGAGACAAGCACCAGCCTGTCCCTTCCCAGGTGGCAAAGCCAACGGTCAGCTCTGGAGGCATCTTGTTGGCAGTTCACACCTACGGCTCACCCAGGACCTGGTGTGCCAGCTCCACGTCTGGGAGCCAGGCTGTGAGACTGTAAGAAAGCCATCATCCCCAAGCCTGGCATGGGGACAGAGTGCTCCTGGGAACACGGTGGCTGCTGATGACACCAGGCAGAAGGATGGTCTCCAGCCACCCTGCTTTCCCACAGGGCTCCAGGACCCCAACCATGCACCTTATCTCAGCTCTGAATTTGCTCTCTGCCTAGGCCACGGCGCTGCCTTACATTCCTCGGGGTCTGGGAGCACCTCTGGAAGTCACGTCTTCTGGCTTGTCATGGTTTGACATGGGGACTGAAAACCGCTTACCCACCCAGGGCTGGGCTCCCTAAGGCATCGTGGGCCTTTGGGGCTGTGTCCTCTTCTGCTGTGGGGGGCTGTCCTGTGCACGGGGGGATGTCAGTAGCACCCCCCACACCCCAAAAGATCAGCCAAAAATGTCTCCAGACATTACCCAGTGCCCCCCTGGAGGAACATCGCCCCTGTCGAGCCCAATCTGGGGGATTCACAAGGCTTCAGGCACGAATGGGGTCACTGGGCGTCTACCCTGGCAGCGAATCACTTTTGCCCCTGAGCTGCTTCAGGTCTCCAGGGCCTCTGTTCTCAATGCAGTCACCTTCTGGTTGAGCAAGGGTTTCCAGGTATCTGCTATCTCAAATTCTACTTTTGATCTTTTTAAAAAAATGCTTCCATTTTCGTCTAAGTCACGGGAAACCTATTGCTTTTCTGCGAAAGGCCTCCTCCACCTTCCAGATCAAGCACAGGGGCAGTGGGGGGGGGGGGGGGGGGCCGCTGCAGGCTCGGTGCGGTCTTCCCCAGTGACCTCATCGGCTCCAGCACGCAGGCTGCGTCCGAAGTGCCATTGCCTTCCCTAAGTCAGTGAATGGAACAGGGGACCTTCGGGTAGCTGCAGGCCTGCTTGTCACCAACAGCTGTGTGTGTGACTTTCAAGCCGATGTCCATGTTTGAGTTTCGGGGTAAATTCCCACAGACCTCCCCTTGCCTTCCCAGATCAGAGTTCGGGGTGATGTTCCTGTGAGAGGCTGGGCCGCCCCGAGACGAATCTGACTTGACTAGTCTGGGTCCTTTGTTTGGAGCGCCAGGGAGGAGCTTATAGAGGCACACCTGGCTCTCACCTTCGAAGGTCTCCGTTCTGCTTTCCAACTGCACCCCGCAGCCAGTGTGATCGATCCATGGCAACCCCAACTGGCTCACACCGAGGTCAGCCCTTCAGGGTGTGCGAAATGGCTGCAGACCTAAGGGGAGAGGACCAGAGCAACGAGGCAAAGAGGGGTTCCCCAATAGCACAGATGCTGCTGATCATGGCTGCCCTGGCTCACAAGCCAAGGAAACCCGATTACTCCAAAGAACCCAAAACTAGCACAGGGACCTGCCTGCGAAGGAGGGGACGGTCTGGCCTCTTCTTCCTCGCTCTGTTGCTCCAATGGAAAATCCAAGCAGTTTTTAAAAAACAGAAATACAAGGGAGCCTTTCCTTGGGGGCTTTTCATGAATGTAGAAGCCTCGAGTTTAAGAAGTAAATAGACCCGACTCCTCCCAAAATCTGGGAAGAATAAGCCAGAGTGGGTGGGTCCATAGGGTGTTGAGCATTAGGAAGGAAGGAGGATGCTGAGCTCAAGGCCGCCTGTCCTGTGTTGCTCTGAGGCCACCGACAGAACAGGCAGCAGATCTGTGAGTGGCGTGTCTTTTGTCTCGGCGTTGGGGGGGCTCCTTGTGTGGACCCGTCATTGTTGCTGCTAGAGCGGAGCAGGAGGAGCGAAGCGTCACAGGCCCTGTGGAATGGCAGCGCCCTTTGAAAGGGAGAAATTCATCATGTGCACACCCAGAGACTGTCCCCCCGTGTCATGGAAGCTCAGGCATTGGAGAGGGGAGGGGATGGCCAGGGGTCACAATGCTGGCTGGGTCTCCGCGCCCCTGGGATAGACAAGGCACTGGGGCTGCAGGAGGCGCCCTTCTCGGGGGCCCTGGCCTCCTGGCTCCCACTGTTGGGGTCCTGGGGACCCGGGCCTGAGGCGTGGGAGAGGGTTCAGGGAGGGAAAGAGCATGACAGGACCGAGTGGACGGGGCAACCTCTGGGAAGACCCAAGGGTGCTGATGCAGACACCCCTGTAGCAGGCAAGCCGTTAAGGGAGAGGGCTGGGCCCCTCAGCAAGGGGGACGGCCTCTGCTTCCGTATCTGAATGTCCTTCACGTCGGGGCATGGAGTGGGCGCTCTTAAAGTCACCCTTCCACGTGGGCCCCTCCTCACAAGGAAAGCAGCAGGACTCAGCTGCCTTGTGCCCAGTGGCCGAGTGGCCATGGCCCTCTCTCTGAAGGAGGCCGGAGCCCAGCGGGAGGGAGGGCTCCTATTTCACTTGCGCAGTCTGGTACCACCCTGGTGGCACCCCACATGTGAGGGTTGTGAAACCACATTGTCCCTGGTGAGGGGCTCGGGGACAGTTTGTAGCCCGGAACTCCGGCAGGCTAAGGAAGGGCTCCTTCCCAGTGGCTCTGCAGAGCTGAGCCTCCTCCCCGCACCACCACCCCGCCGCCACATGGGGCGCTGTCCAGTGTGGGTGAGAACTCTCCGCCAGGGGGCGCAGAGCCAATGGACTGGTGGACTTGGGACACAGGATCTTTTTCAGCAGGGTTGGAGAGAAAAGACTGGCCCACTGGGGGCAGGTACTGCGTTAACAGTGAGGGAGCTCAGGGTCAGTTCATCCTCCCGGGTGGAGAAACTGAGTCTCAGAGGGGTGTAGTCGCCTGCCTCGGCGCACAGCAGGGGCTTGGCCCTAAGCTCTCAGACTCCTGACTGCTGTTGCTATGCCCTCCTGGCTCCCCGAGAACAGGTCCGGGATGGGGCTCCCAAACCCCAGCCACCACAGCGTGAAGCGTATCCCCCGCTCTCTCCGTAGCGCCCAGATCCTGTGGTGCCACAGCCCAGTTTTGCTTGTCCCTGTGAGATCCTGGCCTTGAGGGGGGTCGAGGCGCAGAGAGGGAGGGGGCAGAAAATCTTTCCTCGGGAGGTGCCTGCAGTGGGTGTTAGTTTAGCAATGTGCAGGGACACTATTTGTCTGCAGGAGGATAGAGCAGAGACCAGAGGTCCCTTCTGTCCCCTGCAACCATGTCCCTCCACCCTGTGCGAAGGGCAGGCTGCTTCCCTCTGCCTCAGGGAGACAGTGGCAGCACAGAACACAGGTGTGACCCAAACCCTTGTCCTTTCTAGAAGCCAGGGACTTCCCTCGAACCCCTTCCTCAGGGTCAACCGTGCCTGAGTCCGGAGTGTTTTTCCAGACTCGTCCCAGACGGGCCTGGCCTCTGGAGCAGTCTGCTGGTGCGGGCTGCGCCGTTTCCCCTGGGAACCATCTGGCACGGCTGATGAGCAAGGGCACTCTGCATTTATAGAGCGCCTTTCATCTGTGGCTCTCAAGGCGGCGCCCCAAACACTAATTAACTCTCACACCTGTGAGGCAGGTGAGTCTGGTTGCCTCCATTTTCGGATGAGGAAAGAGGCTGGAGAGGAGAAGGGCTCTCGTGCCCGCCCGCGTGGGGGCGGCCCCGCCGCTAGGAACCCGCGCCTGACCACAAAGCCATGAGGCCTCCCGGGCCCGTGTGGATTTTTGGTCCCAGAGGCAGTGAGTGACAGTTGTGGCCCCACGGTCCCTCCCTTTTTCCCCGTGGCAGGCAGCCGGTCGGCTGTAAGGACAGGTCCCTCCAAACCCTGAAGCCCGGGGCAGGTCTGTGCCCCAGCTTGGTGCTGGGTGCTTCCCTGCAGAGTAATTGCCGGAACAATGAATGCATCTCGGCTGCACATGACTAACTGGCCTGTCTGCAGCCAGCGCAGACAAACGGCGGGCGAATGCCAGAGCCTTTCCCAACCCCTTTTTTCCAGGACTCGGGGCTGGTGGGAACTGACTCACAGTATCTCAGGATCCTGCCGACAGCAGCACTGTGCTCCCCAGGGCCTGCCACCTGGGTGCACCCCCAGGTGACAGCTCGCCCACCCTACTTTTGTGCTGTGTTGCACTTTTACTGCAGAGGACAGAGGGGGAAAAGGGTGCTGCGGAAGCACAGCAGGACTTTCAGGGACGTGCCTCTTTCAGAGCAGAGAATGACCTAACGCCTGGGCCACGAAGGCTGATGTCACATGATTGTGAAGGTGGCAGTGAAGCATGGGGGGGGGGGGAGAGGCTCTTGGGTTTGCAGGGAGCCCAGACGGTCCCTCCCAGGGGTCCCAGACGGGAGCTGCCGGCCACCCCTGGGGCTCGCCCTGACACATCACCCTGGAAACTGACTCACATCTCTGAGTCCTGAGTCACATCCTGTTGTGTGCTCCGAGGCATCCGAGCTACCCATGACTGAGGGCATGACACCAGCTACCCATGACTGAGGTGAACTTGGAGGACACCCTGGGAACGGTCCTGCCAGCTTCCAGGCTGAAAGAGGGGGAAAAAATCCTCCAGGAAAAACCCAGGGCGGCTCTGGTGGTTTATATGGTCACCAGGCAGGTCAGCTCTTAAAAATAGACACCCGGGCCCCATGGCAAGCATAACCGTCTGGTCCTTGGTTTTAAATGGCTCTGAAGGGTGACTGGCCAGGCTGTTACAGATGCCAGCTGAAGAGCCAGAGAAAGGGCTGCTCACCCTGACAGCTGGGCCGAGCCCCAGAGCATCATGGCCTCCCGGCCCCACGCCAAGGGAGGATGGCCCAGCTCAGGTGGCACTGTTGGGGACCCGAGTTTGGAGGGTGGGAGTTGAAAAGCCAACAGGGGTGGCGTCAGGGAAGAGCCCCGGGTCTCTGGCCGCCCTCCTGTGCCCTGCAGGACCTCGAGGACAAAGTCGGGCGTTTTTAAGCTTTTCAACCACCAGCCTTTGGTTTCATTGATTTTGTCGCTGTCTGGTATTCGATTTCCTTGATTCCTACTCTGCTGTTTATGATATTCTTTTCTTCTGCTTTAGTTTAGTTTGCTTTTTTCCCTCTAGTTTCTTAAGGTAGCAGCTTAGATGTTTGCCTCCGGGCCGTTCTTTCCGAAAAGACCCACTGGGCACCCCGAGTCCCCCTGGACACTGCTTACACTGCGCCCCGCGGGTCTTGATGAGCTGGGTTTTCATTTAGGTCGGAATGTATTTCACTTTCTTAGGCCCCTTGCCTGACTCACGGGTTATTTAGAAGCGTGGAGTTAAGCACCAGCTATCTCTCTGTTACTGACTTTTTCATTTCAGGCCATGTGGCCTGAGAATATACTTTGCAGGACTCCTGTAAATTCGTTGAGGTGTGACTTAGGGCCCTGAGCGTGGTCTCTCTAGGTGAGTGCTCCCCATGAGGTTGAGAAGAATGCGTAATCCGTTCTTGCTGGGCGGCACGTTCTATAAATGCTTAGATCAGGCTGCGGTAGGACGGGTCAGGCTGACCCCGCCGGGATCTTCTGCCTGCTGGAAGTGGTGATGGCTGAGCAGTGGTGATGGCTGAGCGGGGAGGAGTGGGGTTGACGCCGTCATCTCTAACGGTGCAT
This sequence comes from Desmodus rotundus, assembly GCF_022682495.2. Lineage (NCBI taxonomy): Eukaryota > Metazoa > Chordata > Mammalia > Chiroptera > Phyllostomidae > Desmodus > Desmodus rotundus. The sequence continues at coordinate 3,301,891 of NC_071388.1, read as the reverse complement.
GTGTTTTTTGTTTTATCCATGTAGTTCTAAACATTTCTGCCTCATGTTTTTTGACCCTGTGTTGTTAGGTGTATACATTTTAAAGACGGTTGTGTCTTCTTAAAGAACTCATTCCTTTATCCCTGAACTTGTCCCTTCTTCTGAAGTCAGTTTTATACAAAACCGCAGCAGCTACACTGGCTTTCTTTTGTTTTACCAATAGCACGGGCTCCCCCATCCCATTCCTCTCGCCCGAGTCTAGGTTGAAACTGGGTTCCCTGTGGACGACACAGAGTTGCATGTTGTTTGTGACTCACTCTGACATCTGACAATCTTTGTCCTGCCGTTGGTGTGTTCAGAGCGTTCGCACTGAAGGTGATTACTTATCCAGGTGTGTGAGCATCTACGTGTTTGTTAACTGCTCCGTATTTGTGCCCGTTTTCCCCCTCTTTTTCTGCATTTCTGCTTTTTCTCTGGTTTTAACAGCATTTGATGTGATTCCACTTTACCTCCCCCGCTAGCATGTCAGTTATACTTTCTGAATGTCATTAGTGGCTGCCCTGGACTGGCAAATACGAGTGTAACGACTGTTACGTCCCATCATCACCAGCACAGCTCTGCGGCCTCCTCCCCCCTTCTGTCGCTCCTTCACTTGTCCATATGTGACAGTTGCCAATACGTCATTACTGTATCATTGTGAACGGAAAATCATCTTTTGGATCAATTAAGAATAGGAAAAACGAGACTTTATTTTACCTTCATTTATTCTTTCCCTGACACTCTTTATAGAGATCTGAGTTTCTGACCCGTGTTATTTTTTCTTCCCCTGAAGAACTTCTTTTAGCATTTCAGCAGGGCACGTCTGCTGGATAAATCATCTTCGTTTCTGTCTGTCAGAGAATATGCTAATTTCTCCTGTACCTTTGAAGGTTCATTTTGCCGAATATAGAATTCTAGGTTGGTGGCTTAGGTTGGCAGGGTTTTTCTTTCGGCACCTTTAATATTTGTCGCACTCCCTTTGTGCTGCGAGGTTTCTGAGGAGAAGTCCGCAGTGATTCTTATCTCGTGACTCTCTGTATGATGTGCCCCCTTCTCGCTCACTCCTGGCTTCTTTCACGCTTTCCCGTGGTCTTCGAGTGTTCTGCAGCTCCAGCACAGCAGGCCTGAGTGTGGGTCGCGCGGGGTGTAGCTTGCTCGACGCCCAGTGGGCTTCCTGGGTCTGTGGTTTGGTGGCATTGATTTTGTGAGGTTCTTGGCCAACAGCACCTCAGGTATGTCTTCCATTCTGTTTTCCCTTCCTTTTCCTTCTGGTATTTCCACCACACATGTGTTACACCTTTTGAAACCCATAGCCCATAGCCCATAAGCCCATAGATCTTCTATTTTTTCCCTTTTTTTCTCTTTACCTTTCTGTTGAAAGATAACGTTTCGGTAAGTTTCTGTTGACATATTTTCAAGCTCATTGATTGTTTCCTCAGCACGTCTGGTCCACTGACGACCCCAGCAAGGCACTCTCACTTCTGTCACAGTGCGTGTCTTCTCTAGAATGTCCTTTTCAGCCTTAAAGGTCCCGTCTACTTATGCTATCCATGTTTTCTTGCATGGTGTCATTTTTCCATTATAGCCCTGAACGTATTAATCACAGTTAAAAGTCCCTGTCCGGTAGTTCCAGAGTCCCCGTCACACCTGAGTCTGGTGCCGTGCTTGCCTTGTCCCTCTGTACTGGTTTCCCCAGCCCTTCTGCTGCCTGCTGCTCCTCACGGGAAAGCCGGACATGATGTACCATGTAAACAGGCCTTTAGTGTGAGATGTCGTGTTCACCCAGCCGGGAGTTGGGCTGTTCGGTGTTTGCTGTAGTTGTAGGTGCCGGAAGCTTCAAATTCCGTGCATGTCCTTGTTTTTGTCCCCGCTGTTGTCTTAGGGCTTCCCTGAGCACTCTTCCTTAAGTAGCCTTACGGCGCTTTTGGCTCTAGCCCATGGTTATTATACTGGCTGCACGAAAACCTGGAGGAGTTCCTGAGTGGAAAAGCCACAGAGGCCGCTCCAACAGCCCCCCACCCCCAACGCAGGCACACACACGAGACGGTGGCCCCTGGCACTTCTCCTTCTCACACTAGATATACTCGGCCTCCAGCAAGTTGTCAGAATCACCAGTGCAGTGTCCCCGCCAGCTTATGGCCCAGTGACTTCTGCTTCCAGTACATGGGCCTCAGTGTGACTTCCTGTAATCACCACCTCTCCAGATTTCAGCCTGGCGGTTTGCTCTGTGATCTCAATTCTCGAATAGACCCAAGAAAAGTCATGGATTATCAGCTTACTTAGCTTTTTTTTTTCATTGTAAAGATGGGAGTGATAACTTCAAGTTCTTTACATTTGAACAGAAATAGGAAACAGCAGAACACTGACATGAACTATTTGACAGGGGCCATTTTTAACTCTGGAGATTTTTGGTGCTATTGCCTCAAAAGTTCACTCGCTCTGTTTTCTTCTTGAGTCAGCGCACAACTCCAAGCTCACCCCTAGCCTCAACCCCACCTGATCCCTAACTACCCCCCAACCACATTTCAAATGGAAGGGGGGGCTCACAATGTGGAGGGGGCTCTGTTTTACCCACTATTTGATCATCGAGAAACTGGCCTCGGCGAAGTGGCTGCACCAACCCTTCCCGTGCCCTGGCAGCCACAGGGGCAGGACGGCTCCGACTTAAACCGTCTAATCCAGCCCTTTATTCATGGAAAGGGGGCCTGGTGGAGACTGCGTCCCCACCTTCTCCATCCTCACCCCAAATCTCCACTTTTCTCGGCTCTCTGCTATCTGACCTCCTGCGGCCTTTTCGGGTGAGCAGCCCACTAACCTCTGCCCCGCCCTGGGGCAGGGGTGTGACCTTCCCGCAGATACCAGTGAGGTCCCTTGGCGTGGAGTCCTTTCCCTTTCTAGCAACAGAGTCATAAACGTCGACGGACTGTGCACTCCGTGCGGCCCCGCACTGTGAGGCTTGCTTTCTGCAGCTTCTCGCCCGTGCCTCACCGCTGCCCTTTGAAGCGGGAAAACTGCATATTGGATTAAACAGGCAGCGTTCGCAAGGCCACGTAACTAGTGTGCCCTGGAGCCAAGTCCAAACTGAACTCCTTCTATGACTTAAAGGGGGGCTTCCCCTAGCTTGCTCCTCTCAGAGGCAGCCCCTGAGCACATAATAAACACCGCCCAGCCTCTTCTCCGGGACATGGGGACAGCTGTTTGCAAATCCAGTTCAGCAGATAACCCAGCAGTTCGTGGGACACAGCCCACGGGTCCCCCACTAGCTCCTACTCCTGGAGGCAAGGACTATCTTCGTTCTCCACTGAGTCCCCAAAACAGTAGCCCTAGTAAAGCAAAATGTCGGCAACATGAACAAAGGAGGGAAGCAATAGCTTCCTGACCCTGTGAATAAGTGAATGAATGAATGAATGAATGAATGAATGAATGAATGAAGCAACTCTCAGGAGGAAGCCTTTCCAGGCGTTGCACAGCCTGGGGTGGTCACTGATATCAGACTGCTGGCTCCAATGGGACAGGGACCCTGCAGGTCTCGTTCAGCAGGCTGTTCCCAGCTAAATGAGCACACGCCCGGCACAGACTGAGTTCTCAGCAGACTTCTGCTCCTGTTGAGGGCAGGTCTCATCAGAGGCACTCCCTCTGGGAACGAGCAGCTCTGCTCTCTGCAGGATGAGTGGCAGCAATCACTCCCCTGGCAGGGGGCTGCTTTGCTGGATATCCCGTCCCATCCCTGCCCCCGCTCTTCCCAGAACACTCACAGCTGGTACTGCAGTGCTGTTCCTCAGCCCTCACCCCATCTGCTGGTGCCCCCAACCCTGTGTAATGTACAACCGGCAGAGAAACAGGGCATGGGCCTGAGTGGATTAGAACCTGCTCCAGCGCCACGTGGAGGTGTTCAGAGGTCATCTCCTGTCACAAATGAGAAGAAAGTGTAAGCAAGTGATCCAGGGCCGCCACACAGACGGCCCCACCGCCCGCCCCCCCACACACACTCCCAGCACTGCGTTCAGTGGCGCCCAGACCTGGCGTTTCTCTGCCTGCCCGCGTGCATGTGCGTGGGCCCTGTCAGGGCAGGAGTGGCCGGTCACTGCACTATAGACTTGGCATGCACCCTGTTATGGGCCCTTCACTTCTTTAAGTTTGGCTTTTGTTTTTTATTGACAATACATGCAGAAAACACCCAAACACGCTACAGGAAAAGCTCGCCATCACCACCTCCTGGCCCACCACTGGCAATGAACCCGAGTGCGGCCCGCGACCACCCCAGGAGTAAACGTGGATGGAGGTGGGGGTGGGGGAGTCCTTTAGGTGTCCAGCGCTACCTCCCCTCTAACGCTGGAAAGACAAGTTGTCCTGTGAAGTGAGATGTTGAATCTAAAACCCAGTGTTAAAAAAAAAATCGTAGAACTTAAACTTTAATCATAAAGATCCTTTTACCAAAGCATATTTTTAAAAGGCCATGAAACATTATGCAACGTTTGCATGGCTTAATTATGCGTTTAGAACAGCCCAGCACGACCTTTCCCTGCCGTAAAACATGACAGAGCATGAATCACAGTCTGCTGCCTTCTGCTCACTGCGGTCTCAGACGTGGGGCGCGGGGCGCGGGGCTCGGGGCTCGGGGCTGCTTGCACAGGGCCCCAGTCACCACGCTGCAGTGCACAGCCCGGGGGCTGTGTGACAACGGCAGACCTTTCGTTTGCTTTTTAAATAATTAAAACACCTGAGGACTAGAGTCACTTCGCAGGCGCGTGCAGCCAGGACACAGGATGTCTTCCAGAAACTATCTGAGTGTACTTTTTTTTCACTTGAAGCAAAATACTTGTAGTAATTTGGGAATCTTGAACAATCTGCTATTAACTGTTTGCTTTCATTATGGGGAACACTGTCAGCTGTGAGACTGTGCAAAATCTCTGGCTGTAGTCAAACGTGTATTTTCCACGGAGTTTAGAATGGACCAGCTCTTATTCTCTGCCAGCTCTACGAATTCTCTAAAGTTCAGAATCAAATGGAAACCTTACTTTAAAATTAGATTTCAAAGAGTCTAAGTGGAAATAGCTGTCCAGGTTTTTCACACTTAAAAATCCAGTTGTTTTGAAGGAAAGAAAGGCATAGGTCAGTTTGCGGGGGCGGAGGGGCCGTCAGAGGATGAGAAAGAGGCCTTGGGTCCCAGCGCCTGACTCTGCCATGGACCGGGATGGCTTTGCAGAGATTACCAGCCAAGGCCAACTTTTTGGAAATGGCCAGCGCCTGGAGGAGCAGCGCGGAGTGTGCTGTCCCCAGTAGGAGTGACTCCACTCTGTGTCACAGCACACACAGAACCCGCACCTGGTGTCTCCCTGAGGAACGCTGCTCTTTCTACACTTGGTCCCAGCGTTCAGAAGCCTGGGCCGAGAGGACCTGGGGAGTTAGTCTAGTCTGCTGTCTGCTTTGTCCACAAAGAAGGTGGGACACAGAGAAAATTAAGTTTTAACCGTAAAGATGTGTGAAGTTATCTTCTGGCAGGACCATGTTCAATCTAAATTTTGCTACATATTTTGCCTAAAAATAAAGGGCCTTTTTTCGAAAACAGACTCCCACGACAGCTGGAGTCAAATTTACAAAATCCTTTCCACCGAAATCTCTGAAGTCTGACCTCTTTTGTCTCCTCTCCACCCTGGGCCTCTTTTAATGGCAACGTGTGAAATGCCTGCCCGACATTCTGCTGTGACAAGGTGCGGGACGCCTGTGCGCGTCCAGGCTGAGACGCACTTGCCAGGTGTGGGGACCAGGCACTGGCTGCATCGCCAGCCTCCCAGCCAAACCTTCTTTTCTGCCATCCCTGGCAGAGAATTCACCTAAGCAGAAAACACTGAAAACCCTATGGAATATTTTTGCCTAAAATACAAAAAGTAAGACCTACATTCTTTTTTGCTTACTGGGCACAGACAGACAGGTGGTTATCTGGGTTTGTAAAATGGTTCTGACGGTAACTGTCAGTGCTGGTCCGGCTGGAATTGCCCGGGCAGTCGACACGTGCTGTGGTTCAGCGGTCTGAACGTGAACGTCCCACTCGGAAAGGGTTCCCCGCCCCTCTCGCCGTTATGCACAATTGATTATGTAAATAAGCCTTCGCAAAGAACAGTTATCAGAGGGAAATCTTCAAGAATCAAACATACATTCTATTTCAGAGCTTAGGGGGAGACATCATTGAGCGAAAGCAAATACGTGGACTTCAGTAGGCTTATGAGACACTGGTAAACGGGGCACACACGTGTGATGTGTTGAAACAAGTGTCTAGTTTCTTATTCAAAGACCTTTGGCTTTGAAATCGCTCCCCACTCTACATGTAACTGACCTCCCTGCCTCTCTGCAGACACCAGGCAGATCCAGCCCTCCCCGCCGTGGTCCTACGATCAGTCCTACCAGTACCTGGGGTCCATCACCTCTCCTTCCGTACACCCCGCGACGCCCATCTCACCTGGACGGGCCAGCGGCATGACGACCCTCTCTGCTGAGATTTCCAGCCGACTCTCAAGTAAGCTGCTTGGCGACACGCTGTGAAAGTGAGCTAGAGTGGAAGGTTCGAGAGGCTAGAGGAGAGGCATGGGGGTGGGCAGTGTGTTTAATGGATAAAGTTTGGCTCCAAGGCAAGGCTGTCTAGCTCGGAGTCCCACGGCGGCGCACCAACTTCCCTTGACTCCCAGAGGCAGAAGTGGCTTGGAGACGTGGACTCCTTGGACACTGTGGGGTTGTTTGTGTTTCACAAGCAAATGTGGCAGGTGAAGGGTTCATAACGTAAGGCCAAAGAAGTCAGCTTCTGGAACTCTAATAGGACTGGTCCGTCTGACTTGGGCGCGCTTCCCCAGGTCACATGAGCAGCACCCTGGGGTACCTGTGGAACGGGGAACGCACACAGCCCACATGAGACATCTCGGACTGACTGCTGCCCATGCAGGTTCGAGGAGCAGCATGGAAAGCTCAGGGGTCGTGGTTAGCACAACCGCTGTTAGCATGAGCTCATTAAATACTAGTCATTTCATCTAGGAGACCTCTGGGCTTGGCACTCACCTTGGCTCGTGGGCAGGGAAGTCAGAGTTACAGAGAAAAATTCCTTTGTTGAAAGCAAAAGAAGAAACTGCATTTGGGGCTTTGAAATTGGAGCTGCACCGAACTGTGGAAACAGCTCAGAGCGCTTCAGCGTTCTGGAGCCTACAGACACACTTCACGTGTGGTGGGGAGGACGGTCGTTTTGCTTTTCTACCGTGGGATCAGATTATAGCAGCTTAGGGGGCAGAGGCGTCGTGTCTGGCATTGCAAATGTCGTGTGGCGCTGTGCCGGCCGGAGAGTCGTGCTTTAGCTCCTTCGCGGAGCTTCTCCGCGGTAGCACCATGGGCATTTGGGGCTGGGTAACTCTTTGTGGGGGCGGGGGCCGTCCTGTGCAACACTGGGTGTTTGGCAGCATCTCTGGCCTCTACGTTCCAGCAGCACCCACCCTCCGTCACGACACACACACAGCGTCTCCAGACATTGCCAAATGTCCCGAGGGCCTAAACCGTCGCCGTTGAGAACCGCAGCCTCCGAGTATTCTTGGGTGCTGTAGGGAAGCAGGAACGCCCGCTCAGTTTCCTGGTTTTCACATGCTTTTCACCCATCAGTGCCGCCATTTTCGTGGCACCTACAGGGCGGCAGAGTTGAGGAAGTAGCACAGGAGTTAGGACGTCTGTCCAGCTTGTTGTTTCAGCAGTTCTGTTCCCTTGGGACCAGCTTGACTCCAGAGGCACTTGTCAATTTGTACTGATTCTTCTCAGGGAAACCACTGTGCCCACTGGCTGGCTGTGGTCTGCATCTGGAACAGTTACTGTTGTCCTTGGAAGTGTCCCTGTTGTGGGTCTGTCCCTTAGAATTCGTCACGTAAGTCGAGTTCTTCTGACCTGGTTGGCACCCGAGATCGGCAGCTTATTGTCCAAGAACCCTAGAGGCCAACCACTCCAGCTGACCGGTGATCAAACGTGAGGGTGACCATTTCTCTAAAGGAATGAGCACACCCAAGCCCCACATCACAGTTACACTTCTGAACAACCTGGACTTCAGGTGCCCAAGCAGTAAGGAAGGGCGTTTTATGGCATGAGGGTGTGAAGTAGATACAAACCAGGTCCCATTCCCACCCCCCCTCTGCCGTCTTGGAGGGAGGACCAGAAAGAATGGCAGAAACTAGCCGGGAGATGCTTTCCAACCCAGCAGATTGCCCCATGAGACACAGAGCCTGGGGCACAGGCCCGAGAAGTGTGGTCATCTGCTGTGGGCAGGAGGGGCTGGGACCCACAAAGCAGCTGCCTGGCCCCCCCTTGGGGAACCCAGTACTGCTCCGGGCCTGCTGGCCCCTCCGACCCCGCCCCCAGCCTGTGCTCTGCCTGTCTTCCAGCCCCTGGCCCACCTGGGCCGCCTTCTGCAAGGGGCACTCTGTCTGTCTGTCTCTTCCCTTTGCAGACAGACTCCACACCTTGTCTGAAAAGAGTTGTCATCTGGAGGTTTTCTTTGCTGCTTTTTTTTCTTTTTTTTCAAAGAAATTAATGTTTAGCTGCCAACCTGGGCGACAGACAGCGTGCATTATTCTGAGTCATGCAAAAGGTCCTTTTAAGGCAGCCATTATCTGCTCAGGCTGTGTAATCCTTCGGGGACAGTGGGAGGGGCCCTGAGTGGGGCTGCTTTCATCCACGTCAAACTGCAGAATGAAGATTTGAGCTGTCGTGGCAAATATTTAGTCCCATTGGTGGGGAAACATTTCCAACTAAAACACCTGAACCTCCTAATCCCCAGATTTCCTACTCTTCAAAAGCTCCTGCGCAGATCGGGGTCTGCCCCCTCCGCCACACTGGTACTGAACACGGGGGCGCCAGGCCAGCCAAAAGGACAAATGAGCTGCCCCAGGTGTGTACCTGGCGAGGTTTGGTAGGGGTATCAGACTGGACATAAAAATGAAAATATCTGAATAGATGGTGTGAATCTGAGCACATCTAAAGGGCCAAGCCTGTCTTATTCTCATCACGTGTGTAAAAGGGTATTCTGACCACATGGACGGTCTTTTGTAGAACAACGTCATTCTCATGTAGACAGGAGGAGAATCATGGGCAGTATTTAAGGTCTTTCAGATACTCGCCCACAAGTGAAAACTGTTTGTCCCTGAGAGCTGAGACCACAGCATCATCCCGTTACCACGTCAGTGACAAACCACGGGCTCGCTCAGGATTCTGGGAACGGGTACCGTCACCAGTCTAGCAGGCAGTAGTTGGGACAGACTGACAGAGTATGTCTGGACATCGCTGGGAAACAGGGGGACCTTTCATTCATTTTCCAGTGGGTTCACCTTTTTTTCTCAGGGCAAATGAAGCGAGAAGTAGAGGGCGGAGTCACTGACTTGTGTCCAGAGGATTGCATCAGATGAAAACAAATTGATTGTATTTGCCTAATGCTTTTCCTCCTACCTCAGCTGCTCCCTAGACTATATAAATCTTACTGGAAAAATAGAGTAAAGCTTCCTGTTAACTCTCAAACATGTCACAGCTCCGCGTGAGCAAAAACAAGTGACACACAGCTTGCTCACAGTTGGCCCCAGTGAGCGGGCAGGGACAAACCCTGAGGAGTGAGGTGCGGCCTGGCTTCCGGACAAACTAGAGAATGACCGTGGAAGGGCGGCCCTGGCAGCGCTGTCAGCACCGCCTCTCCCTGCCCGCAGTCTGACTCGCTTAGAGAAGAGTAGCGGGACTGTGTGTGCAGGTGAGGCTGCCGGTTTCCTCGTTAGGGCAGAGGTGTGCTGCAGACTTCGCTTGTTTCTATAAACTTTGATTACCTCTCTGATGAGAAATATATCCCCTCATCACATTCACCCCAAATTTGCAGAGGAGGTCATTTTTAAAAAACGTGTTAGAGCAATAAAACACCTCTGGAGGGTGGGGGCAGGGAGTGGGGAAAGGGGAGAGAGAAACAGAAAGGAACGCACTCCCGCTCTCTGCCTGCTGGAATAATAGGCTTGAAATATGAGGAAGCTGATCAAGGGCTGTCGCCTTCCTAAAACAGATTAGTCCTCACTGGTAGCTTTCCTTTCACAGAAAGCTTTTGGCTTCTTCTGGTTTCTCCATCGGCCTGAACACAAGCGGTCACGGGCCACGTGCATCCTGCAGTTGGAGTTGTTCTGTATGTTGATTTGAAAACTTACCAATCTTAGAGCACTTAATTCTTGCCTCTGCTCTGTCCCCTTGCTGTCTTCGGGGTTTGCTGAGATAAAAACTGCAGTCCTGGCCTGATCATTTCATGAATAATTCTGAAAAAGATAAACTACCCCAGAACACCCTCCTGCACCTACAGTGTTGGTTCTCAAAGGGGAGTGGGGAGTTGCCCCCTCCCCCAGGGCCTCTGGCAATGTCTGGAGGCATTGTTGGTTATGACAATTCCAGGAGTGGGACACCACCAGCATCGGGAGGGCAAAGGCCGAGGATGCTGCCAAGCACCCGACAATGGTCGGGGTAGCCCTCCGTATCCCGACAAGCAACGGTCTGGCCCAAGAGCAGTCGGTAGCGCCACTTCCGAGAAGCTCTGATGTAGAAGGCACAGGGAACCCTTCCTGGCACCCAGAGCCCCATAGTTGCCAAGGGCAGCCTGTGGTTAAGAAAACCACACAGGGATGCCCATCCATGAAACTGTAAATGCATGATTCTAGGAAGGGGGGTTTTATGGACAAAGTTTTGCCATTCCTGGTAAAATTTCAACATGTGCAAAAACGGAGGAGATCACTCAAGGTCTGGCAGCCACTCACGTTAACAAACCAGCGAAGCACGCACTAGAGAGCACCAGGCAAGATCGAGGCTGAACTGTTTCTTAAAAGGTGGACCTGGTCGGAGGCAGACGTGGGGAGAAACTGGCGGCATCCCCGCAGTCACCACTCTGGCATGTGCAGGCTGACTCACAGGAAATCAGCAATTTTGAACTGTTCGCGGCACTTTTGAAATTGAAATGGCCAATTCCCTGTGATTCAACCAAAATATTATGTATAAGGTATTATGATTGTTGTTACATATTGGTATTGTTATGATATGATATCATATTATGCATGACATATTCTAATATGAACTTATTAATGCTTCCATCTGTCATTATTACATGGTTTTACTCTTATCAATTATATATTGTTAATATCAGAGTAAATTTATATTAATAGTGGTGCATTAATATAGATTATCGAGAGGGTTGGCCAACTTTGTTCTGTAGAGAGCCAGAAACTACATTTCTTCACACTCCAGGGCACTAGGGTCTGTGTCACAACCATTCAACCACACAGAGGTGACTCAAAAATAGCCAGACAATACATAAAAGAGTGCATGAGGCTGACGCCAATAAACCTTATGGATGGACCCTGAAATTCGACTCTCATATAACTTTCATATCAGGAAATGATATGAAAGCTCTTCTGACTTTTCTCAACCCTTTAAAAAAGTAACCCTCAGCCCTAGCTTGCGGGTGGCATGAAAACCGGCGCAGCTGGGTGTGACCCGGGGGCCGTAGTTTGCCGACCAGGATTAGGGCAGCATTACATCTGTAGTACACGCGTTCCACATTATGTCTACACGTATCATACCTGCATTACATCTGTATGGTTATATACTATGTTATATACTATCACATTACCTGATGGCATACATTATCTTCTATCACTGTGTATGAGCATACGATCTCCCTGGGCAGCAGTGTTCTGGGTCCTCTTCCAGTTTCCTGGGCAGCAGCAGCCTGGGAAGTCTTCAACTCCCTGGCCAGTAGTAGTCTGCCTAGTTCCCCACCTGCCTCAGAAGCCTCATTCTGGGTACTCTCCCATCTTCCTAGCCAGTAGCATTCTGGGTAACCCGTCTCCCCGGGCAGCTGCATTCTGGGTAATCCATCTCCGCGGGCAGCTGCATTCTGGGTAACCCGTCTCCGCGGGCAGCTGCATTCTGGGTAACCCGTCTCCCCGGGCAGCTGTATTCTGCGTAATCCATCTCCGCGGGCAGCTGCGTCCCGGTTCCACTCCGTGTTCCTGGGCGGCAGCATCTCGTGGGCGGCAGGCAGAGGAGGGGCCAGGCCTCCCAGAATTTCCCATCTCACGTATCTTCCTGCCCCGCAGCGGCTCCTGACCTGACGGCCTTCGGCGACCCGCGCCAGTTCCCGGCGCTGCCAGACCCCCGGATGCACTACCCCGGCGCCTTCACCTACTCCCCGACGCCCGTCACCTCGGGCATCGGCATCGGCATGTCGGCCATGAGCACGGCCACGCGCTACCACACGTACCTGCCGCCGCCCTACCCCGGCTCGTCGCAGGCGCAGGGCGGCCCCTTCCAGGCCAGCTCGCCATCCTACCACCTGTACTACGGCGCGTCGGCCGGCTCCTACCAGTTCTCCATGGTGGGCGGCGAGCGCTCGCCGCCGCGCATCCTGCCGCCCTGCACCAACGCTTCCACGGGCTCGGCGCTGCTCAACCCCAGCCTGCCCACCCAGAGCGACGTGGTGGAGGCCGAGGGCAGCCACAGCAACTCGCCCACCAACATGGCGCCCGCCGCCCGCCTGGAGGAGGCCGTGTGGCGGCCCTACTGAGCGCCCACCGGCCGCCGGGCCTCCGAGTGGGACCGGGCGCTGGACCCGCCGCCCCGCCGGCCTCCCGTCCGCGCCTCCCAGTCCGGCCCTCTGTCCAGCCGTCCCAGCACGTGGCCCCGCTGCGAGCAAACAGGAAGATTCCAGAGGGAAACTGTGAACGCTTCTGATTTAGAAATGCTGTGAATAAAAGAAAGATTTTATACCCTGACTTCACTTTTTAACCAAGTTGTTTATTCCAAAGAGTGGAATTTTAGTTGGGGGGGGGGAGGGGAGGGATGGGAGGGAGAGATGCAACTCATCCTGTTTGGCGTTGAATTCTTATTTTTAATGTTCCTTTCCAGCACCTTATAAATTGCAAAATGCATATTTGCATTTGGGGTGGTTTTTATTTTTATATATATATAAATTTGAGCTTGCTTCTTTCTTGCTATGATAGTTGAAAAATATGGTTCCTTTTCTTGTATGTTTTATTTAACTTTTCTTTTGGACTTTTGTGTAGCTGTTTTTCTTTTTAAGAAACAGCTGCAGCTTTGGGTCATTTTCAACTACTGTATTCCCACAAGGAATCCCTAGATATTTATGTATCGCGATGTTTAGACACTTACGTGTTGATACTTTTTTATTTAAATGTACTTATATTAAGAAGAAAAATATTAAGTACTACATTTTTTGTTTTTGATAGTAGCCAAAGTTAAATGTATCACATTGGAAAAGGATGGGTAATGTGATCACTTGGTTATCTAAATATTGTTTACATTAAACTTCCTTTAAAGTTCATCAAACAAGTTGGTAGCTAATGCAGCAATATTTTTAATAGGCTTTTTAGCTACCGAGGGTCACTCCAAAGATTTGAAGTAGGGAGTTTTCTGCCAAGCTCAACAAAGTGTCTCCTACCCGACTTCCTCCCTTCAACTCTGGTTCCCGAAGGTTCAGCTGATGGTGGGGATGGTCCCTCTGGAGAGGATTTACTTTCTGCCTAGGGGTTTGCTCTCTCCCTGGCCTGTTGGTAACTTCAGACGGGCTTTGGCAGAGAACTAATCCAAAGTCAACTGTGGAGGAGCAGTATCCACCTGGGAACCAAATGAATGAAGTTAGGAGTTCCTTAAATGCTGGGTTCTAGGGTAGGAAGGAGATCGTCTGAATTCAGAGTTCAGGTTTTTAGCTCCAAGAAAATACTCCTCTTCGACGCAGCACCTGTTTGTTTACACAGAAGGGAAGGGACAAGACTGGGTGCCGTTGACATGGAAGGTCTCCCGCTGAGTTTTCCCAGGGTGGGTCCAGCAGCAGGCTGGGACAGGCCAGTTTCCCTCTGTGTCCGGAGTCACATGGGACAGCACCGGTCCCACCTGGGCAGGACCCATCCCCTGCTGCTCCGGAACCAGCACCTCTGTGTTTCTTTCACCAGGCTGAGATCCCACCCTGGGGGGGAGGGTGCACTTTTACCTGCACATTGGCCTGACGGGAAAAGTGCCTGTCACCACTGCTGCCATGGCCACAATTCAAACATATCCAATGTCACTGTAAATTTTATGGCACTATTTTTATTGGAGGATTTGGTCAGAATGCAGTTGTTGTACAACTCATAAATACTAACTGCTGATTTTGACGTGTGTACTCAAAATGATCTGATTATTTAATGTACCTCTTAAATTAGATGAAATGATTTCAGGTCAACTCGGAAGAGTATTTGAAAGCAGGACTTTAGAACAGTGTTTGATTTTTATTTTATAAATTTAAGGATGCAAATTAGAAAGATCTTTGGCTGCAGGCAGCAAAACAGCTGAACTTATTTAAAACAACTTGTTTTTGAGTTTTCGTATATATCCAGGGGTGGGCGAGGCAGATTGACAGTTGTGAGTGCGTGAAACAGAGAGTTTATTCTTGTATTATTATTTATTAATTATTGTATTGTCTTCCATATGAACAACTGCAAGCCCACTTCGCCCGCCCCTGTGTATATGGTTTGTTTTACACAGATGCAGTAGCACTTTGGTGAGGGAAGAGCAAAGCGGCTTGTGCTGCCGGGTCGCAGTTTTCGAGGAAGGAGCCAAAGGAGATCTTGGAGAAACTCAGACTATATACATGTTCATTTTAGACAATTCTTCCTCCCCAATTCAATTTCATGTTTTATTCTGTATTAACATTTTTTGCAGCAAAGTTATCTGTCAGTAATTTAAAAACTTTCATTTCTGAAAAGAACCCTTAGTCCGTTTACCCCAAATTCAATTTAAATGTTCTGTTCAGCACATGTTGCCACATGTGACCTGACAAAATGTTGCAGGGCGGGGGAGGGGGGCATGAAGGAAAAACTTGGTTTTTAGTTCAATTCTGGGACCTGAAGATATTCCAACTCCGAATCAGCCCAGTGCCCTGCAAGGGAATCAGATCATCTTTCCCATTGAATCTTTGCTCTCATAGCCACGTGTAGGGGAGGCTTATCACTTTGCTGTGAACCCACCAAACCTCTGAACGGCTTGGCCATTCAGTGTTTCACAGACCCTTACCAGCACATGTGGTATCTAATTGTTCCAGAAAAAAATTGAGTTGTTTTGGAGATAGGTCCACACTTCATGCATTTTCCCACATTCACTGCGTTCTGGTAAATGGAGGCGCCCGCTCATCGGCGAGACCCTTCAGCCGATAACGTAAAAACCAGATGATCTGGCAGCACTGGTCCAGGAGGAGAAAAATGAAATAGGCCATCTCTATTGCTTATTCAGGCCCTTATTTATAATTAAAACATACACATGTAGTTCATTTCAGTTTTTCCTTTTCCTCGCTAACACCACTTCCAATTCTCTCCTGCTCTGCCCCTTCTCATCTCCCGCCTCCCTTTGTGCAGGGAGATGGCACACCCGCCCCCCAACACGGCCTGTGCAGAGCCGTAGGAGTCGCTCTCCTCCCTTTCCACTGGGGAACATGGTGAGTCAGCTTTCTCCTGCTGGTGGTTTTCTTCCACCCAGTGGAGGCGTTGCCAACCACTTTGGATCTGCTTGCTGTCCGAGCTCAGCGACAGAAGCTTTTCCCCAGCAAGTGACAGTCAGGGAACCCACAGCCTTGCTGCTGCCCAGGTCTCTGTGCAGATAAACAAAAGCCCTGATGAGAAAGGAAATGAACGGTTTTACTCAAAGGTCCCACAATTTCGGGTTGCAGATTTCTGTCCTGAAATACCTGTTTCCCTAGGACATTCGGCCCGGGTGATTTTCGGTTTTGGTGGTTTGGTTTTTTTTCGGGGGGGATGCGTTTGGGGTCTTTTACACATCAAAAGTCAGTGTAACAATAATCTCAAAACTTTTTATATTTGAACAAGTTGCCTTTTTGTTTACCTACAGTATATAACTGTTTGGGGGTTTTGTTTGTCTGTTTTTTTGGAGTTTTTCCTCTCCCCTTAGCCAGATCAGTATTGATGAGGCTGATCATTTGGCTTTTTTTTTCTTCCGGAAGAGTTGCATCAACAAAGTTAATTGTATTTATGTGTGTAAATAGATTTTAAGCTTCATTATAAAATATTGTTAATACCTGTAATAACTTTTTTCAATTTTTGTGTGTTTCTAAGGACATTTTCTTATGTTTACTCAGTACTGTAGACAACAAATGCTTCTTTCTACTTTATTTTAGACTTTCAAATGAGCTTTTTATTCACTTTTGTAATAATTCCATTTTTTTTAATTCACTTTGTTTTAGGAGAAATGAATGTGCAAAAAAAAAAACTTTTGGTTACTTGTGCTATTCTGGATGTATAAAAATCAGTGGAAAAAAATAAACTTTCACATTGAAATGACAGTAGAACACATCTATTGAAACAGTAGCTATGGCACACGCAGCCCTCCTTGGCTAGGCCCGGCCTCTTGGCCGCCCGCCGGGCGGGGACTGGATCAGTCCACAGAGCACCCTGGAGACCTCGTGGGTGGTGTCTTTCTCCCGCACTCACACCTCGCACGCGTGCCGGAAGGGAACTGTGGGTCTCGTGTTTTAAACCAGAGAGGGTTCGAGAGGAGGCCCCAGAAGCCCCTCGTCGAGGTGTTTCTAGATAGCGCGGGGGGGGCGTGGTTCTCTGTGGCCGAGGGCGGCCTCCCCTCCGCAGGGGGCGCTCACGGTGCCCAGGGTGCAGGGGGTCCGGCCCGGCTGCTGGGGACTCATCGGAGCCTTACTTTCTCTGTACCCCAGTATCTTCTGTAAATCCAATATTATGACTATGAACGGCAAATAAACAATTTGCAAGTACACACACCAGACCACGCTGGTTTCGTCTTTCTCTGCCCTGGAGGGCTGGGCTGCCAAGCCCACGCGGTAACCCCGGCCCACACGGTCAGCAAGCAGCCGCTCGCAGCGCCACCGCGGCTCGCAGGGCCAGGGCCCAGCCAAGGCCCAGGCTCCCGGGGTGCACCCTTGGGTGCTAAGGAGCACCGAGACACACTAATGCTTGGCTTTGAAACAGAAAAGAAAAAGGGAAACAGACTTACGTGGGCTAGGCAAACCCAGGGAGGAAAGGGTCTGCGTTCACCCCGAGGCTGGTCACCCTCCACCATCTCCGTTTCCGCAGAGGACGGAGGCGGCCTTGCCTGGGGGTGGGCGGCTTTAAAAAGAACTGCTTTCCTCCCCACCAGCCGGTGCAAACTATTAGTAGCATTTCAGTCCCCAGAACGAGACCCGAGTTAGCTCCCAGCCAGGAACCACCGTCTAAGGCTCCTTGCCAGCTCTCATCTCCTGGTTGCAAGTGCTCTGCACTGCGCCCACAGAGAATGTCAGGAGCCAAATCAGGTGGGATCAAAAGAAATTACTGGCGTAGGAAGTCACGGCTGATGAGCAAAGGCAGGAAGCGGGCGGCAGGATGGGGTTATCTGTGCTCGAAAGGAAGCCGGGTGGAGCAGCTGAAAGCGGGTCCCCAGGAGTCAGACAGCCCAGGTGGGGGAGGGAGGGGGAGGCGGGGAGCCCCAGTTCTGTCTCCCAGAGGGAACAAATGAGACTAGCACCCCCATTTTCCTTCACTGTGAAGTAGAGACAATACCACTTTCAGTTACGAAATTTAAATTAGTTTATGCTTGTCAAACACCTTAAACAGTGCTTGACACATAACACATGCTCAGTGAATGTTAAATGCACACAGTGGGACTACTCATTAAAAATGTAACCAATGCCACATGATCTCACTCGTATGTGGAATCTAAGGAACCCAGTCATTTAACAACAAAATAGAAACAGACTCATAGATACATTGAATAGACTGACAGCTGTCAGAGAGGAGGGCGTTTGAGGGAGTAAGTGAAAAAAAAGGTGAAGGATTAAGAAAAAGTGTGTGTGTATATGTGTGTATGGGGTGTGTGTGGTGTGTGTGTGTATATATGTGTGTGGTGTGTGTGTGTATATGTGTGTGTGGTGTGTGGTGTGTGTATATGTGTGTGGTATGTATGTGTGTGTGGTGTGTGTATGTGTGTGGTATGCATGTGTGTGCGTGGTGTGTGTGTGGTGTGGTGTGTGTGTGGTGTGTATGTATATATGTGTGTATGGTGTGTGATGTGTGGTGTGTGTATATGTGGGTGGTATGTATGTGTGTGTGTGGTGTGGGGGGGTGTGGTGTGTGTATATGTGTGTGTGTGTGGTGTGTGTATATGTGTGTGTGTGTGGTGTGTATGTATATATATATGTGTGTATGGTGTGTGGTGTGTGTAGGCATCCAAGTCCACGCTGTGCCCCCCGCTCCCTGCCCCTCTCTGGATTCCCATCAGGCTGCTCTCTGGGTCTGGCTGCTGGAATAGTTCTCTGCATATATCTTATGCTAGAATTGTACATTTAAAAAGAACTGCTGGTTCAAAAAAGTGTTACATTCTGACAGATTGTTCTGTGGAAAGGTTTTATTGAATTCGATTTCTAGGGTCAGGGCCGTGCACTTGGAGGAGGAAGCCAGACAGGTGCCAGGGAGACGCTGGGTTAGCACTGTGTCGAGCGGGTTTTCAAACCAGACCCCAGTGTCAGCGGCCCAGAAGTGCTCAGAGCCCGTGGGCCTGAGGAAGAAAGAAGGCCAGCACACCATTATTAAGTGCTCACTGCAAGCCAGGCTCTGGCTCCAGCACCTCACGTAGGCTGGCTCAGTTCTACAATGGCCCTAGGTCCCATTCTGCAGATAAGGAAACAGGTTCCGTGAGGCTCAGCAAGCCACCCACGTCACCAGGGCTCCTGGTGGAGGAGCAGCGGTCTGAGCCCTGGAAGTCGGCACAGGACACCCTGCTTTTAACGCCTTCCTACACTGATGCCCAGGGCAAGGTTAGACGTTCGTTGAGGACAAGAAAGTTGTCTAAACCCTCAAGGGTGGCCTCTCTTCAAATACTACTTCCTTCTTCCTAGTCTGAAAGGCAGAAGGGGGAGATGACTGTGTGAGAGTTTCTGGGAAAGGGAGCCGGAAGGGCTTCAGAGTTCATGGTCACGGAGAGGCTCCGGGTCACAAGCCCCTCCCTGCCTGTCTGAGGGTGCCAGGCCCAGGCGTCAGAGTGGAGCCTGGGAGCCGTCCTCCACACCTCCCCAGCAGTGCTCTCCGCTCACTTACTTTTCATTCATAACCTTTAACTTCTAGAAACGTTTTAGATTAACAGGGAAATTGGGAGAACACGACCTCCCCTCGAATTGCTATTGGAAACATGAGTGTGGTGCCTTCGCAACAATTAGTGAGCCAGCGTTGATACCTGTTATTAACCGAAGCCCGGGGTTAGCTCACGTGCCCTTGGTTTTCACCTCATGTTCCCTTCTGCTCAGGTCCCACGTGACAGGTAGTCATCGCGTCTCCTTGGGCTGGCGCTTTCTCAGCCGCCCCTCGTTCCTGACGATTTGGCAGAGCACCAGTCGGTTGTACTGTGGGGTGCGCCTCTGCTGGGATTTGTCTGGTGTTTTTCCTCAAGACCAGGCCTGGGTGAGGAAGACCACAGGGGTGAGCGACACAGAATGTCACTTGTACCACACCCTCTCGGGGGCATACACAGGACCCATGCTGATGTTGACCCTGATCACCCGATGGGAGTGACGTTTGTCAGCTTCTCCTCTGTGAGGTGACGCCTCGATTCCCCCCTTTCCGTACTGCACTCTTTGGAAGGAAGTTGCTACACCCAGGCCACATTTAATCACCAACTGGGGAACCGGGCTCTCTCTGCCTTCAGGAGGCAGGGGCCTCAACTGAGAGCTGTGACAGCCCCCAGTGCCTCCGCCTGCCCTGTGGGGTGCGGCGGCCAGGTGCCCCCCCAGAAAGTGCTCTCTCTGCGCCAGAGGCCTGGCAGGTCCTCCCTGCTCAAAGCATGAGCAGCGTGCCTCCGCCCCTGCAGCCTGGAACATTCAAAGCTCCTGGATTCTAGAAGCAGCCCCACGGTCCCCAGTCACTTTGGACCCACTGCCTGTCTGTGTCCCAAGCTGAGCTTTTCCTGACATCCCAGGTGATGCCAACAAAATCCTCACAGAGTTTCCAGATGTCGCTCAGGAGGCCAAGAAGCCCCCACCGTTCAGTTTAGGTGGGGGGTGGTTGGCTGAGCTTCGTCTTCTGACAGGAGAGAATTCCCCACCCGTTTGTTCCAGTCCAGCCCTCTTGGGGTCCGCAACTCCCCTTCACTGGGGTCTCAGAGTCCTGGATCCCAGGCCCCCAAGGGAATGCCAGGGGACAGATCCCTCCCCCCACCCCACGGGGCTTCTCGGGCATGGCTCTGCCACCTGCCCGACACCTCACGAACTGAGCTCCCTGGCTGGTTCTCGGCACGGGAGAGGAGATGGCACGGAACGTGTTTACTGCCCAGTGGGAGGAGGGTTTGTTTGTGCCAAATCTTAATATTGCTAATTAACTTTTTCATACCTCAAATGTTCCCACTGGTTTCCATCTCACTGAGGTGGTTGTACGGAGTAATAAATGTTTGGAAAGAGTTGTGAAGATGAAAAGTCTTACAAACATACAAACTGTGATTATTTGTCGCAACAAATAACTGTGCGGCCACTGTCTTCCCTCCCCTCGGTGATGATGTAAGGGTTCTGCGGGCGATGAAACACCGCTGAGTCTCTCTCTGAAGAAGTCCCCATTCATCCAAAATGTATCCGGTGACCTTGAAAAAGGCCAAGTCCTCTCCCTCCAATGGAAGTGGCGGACCCCCAACAGAAGGCCAAGTCACACGTTGTGTGTCAGACAGCGTATCGGTTTCCTAGGGCTGCTGGAACAAAGGGCAGCAAACCAGTGGCTCAGGACATCCGAAATGTGTTGTCCCACCGCTCTGGAGGCCAGAGTTCAAGGTCAAGGTGTCAGCAGGGCTGGCTCCATGTGGAGACTCTCTCCAGGCCTCTGTGCCTCCAGTGTTCACCCCAGTCCTTGGTGTCCCCTGCCTTGTAGACATGTCCCTGAGGTCTCTGCCTCCTTCGTGAGGACGTTCTGCCCTGCAGGTCTGTGTCCAGATGTCCCCGTTCTCGTGAGGATATCACTCGGCGGGTAGGGCCCCGCCATTGATCATTAACTTGGTCGCATCTACAAAGATGCTATTTCTTTTTTTATTTTATGTATGTATGTATGTATTTATTTATGAGGGGAAGGGAGGGAGAACGAGAGGGCAAGAAACATGGATGTGGGAGAGATACGTCTATCGGTTGCTCTCACACACACCCCCAACCAGGGACTGAACCCGCAACCCGGGCGTGTGCCCTGACCGGGAGTCAAACCAGCGACCTTTCACTTTGCAGGACGAGGCCCAACCCACTGAGCCTCACCGGTCCGGGCAGAGAGGCTGTTTCCAAATAAGATCACGTCCACAGGTACTGGGGGTTGGAACTTGAACATACCGCCTGGGGAGCACAATTCAATCCACAGCAGCTGGGGATATGGCTCAGGAGGGTAAGGAAGACAGGGCGTGCCGGGGAGGGAGGGTGCGGATATCCGAAGCAGCGTCCTGTGAAGGGGCTTGAAGGATGTGGAGGAGTGAGCCATTTAGGCGAAGGGAACAGAAAGTGCAAAGGCCCGCGAGGCAGGACCTGGCATATTCGACACTGATCCAGCAGGCCAGGGTGACTGAGGAAAAAGCAGATGACATCACCGAGGTCGCAAGGCCAGGTCATAGAGCACCTCATGGGGCATTTGGGCTTTTCTTCTGAGAGGTTTTCAGCAGAGTGGTGTGAGCTACACTACTAGGTGGTTTCTGGTCCACAGGGCATCTTGGTGCAAGTTGAAAAGGGTGCCCTTCCTTTCAGCTGGGTGCAGCGTGGCGCAAAGCTCTCAGCTCGTTGAGTGGAGTGGGGCTGGGCGTCAGCCCCATTCACCTGGGCAGCGGGGTGCTCCAGGTAGGGGGAGGTAAGAGGGGTTGGCTTCTGGGTCTGTTTTCCCCATAGAGCCAACAGAATGTAATAAGGGATCGGATGAGGCCTGTGAGGAGGGAAGGACTCAGGATGCCTTCCAGGTGTCCAGCCTGAGGAACTAGGAGAAGGAAGTGACCCATCCTCGTGATGGAAATTTGGGGGAGATGGCGTTTGCCTAGGGACCCAGGCTCATGGTGGGGCGGGGCAAGCAGAGACCAGAGGGTGCCTGCTCTTCCAGACGTTCATGGAGAATGTATCCAGGTGGACATGGAGGCTACGATGGCTGAAAAAGTGGGGTCCACCTGCATGTCAGGAATGCTGCTGGATGGCCCCCCACACAGGTTCCATAGGAAAGCGGTGTTCCATCTCCTGGCAAGTTCTCCATGACTGGGAGCCTACTCTTTTCCAAACAGGGACACCCTTGAACTCTCCTGTCCCTGTCCTTGTCCACCTTGATGGGTGAGGAATCTCCTCTTCCTGCGACCTTACTGCCCGCAGTGGGCAGCCCATGCAGTAGCCTACACGTCCGCTTCACCTTCTTCC
The DNA here is from genome assembly GCF_022682495.2 of Desmodus rotundus. Lineage (NCBI taxonomy): Eukaryota > Metazoa > Chordata > Mammalia > Chiroptera > Phyllostomidae > Desmodus > Desmodus rotundus. The sequence goes on along the minus strand of NC_071388.1, from coordinate 3,279,432 downwards.
TGTACTAACCAGCTGGCACCCAGGGACAGAGAGAGGATTCCTCTAGGTCTATGGGCGCCTTGGCTTCGACTCTCCGACAGAATGGCCTGAGTTAAAAGTCTGCAAGGACAACAGGATCCCTACAGCTGGAGTACCCGTGCCTACCTTCTGAGAGCCAAAACCTACTGTTGCCTACACTCACATCTGTCTTCCCTGTCAACAGATTCCCTTGGGCACGTGACTGCCTCTCCCAGCCTCCCTTGCAGCTTCCTTTCCCACGTGACAGATTTCTGGCCAATGTTACCTACATGGGAGTGGCGTGTGGTGGCTTCTGGGGAACCTCCTCACAAGAGAGTTGGTGGGCATACTTTGCCCCTTCTCCTTCCCTTCCTCCGAAGCCTGGCTGCCTTAAATGAGGGGTGATGGTGGAGGGCGAAAGCCATACCCCATGGAGGGTGGATGGCATTAGAAGGAGCCCAGCCCAAGGTGTTTGTGGGGCCCCCAGCGCAGCCCTGGACTCACCACATCTGGCTTCATCTCCACGACAGGAAGGTAACCATTCACCTCTCACTGAAACCACTCACAGGTGAGACTTCCTATCGTTCATTCTCAGACAGCTTCCCACAGACCCCCCTCTGGCTACAGGACTGGTCGGGGGAACAAGCACTTTCTCTTTCCCCAAACTCCGAGTCCTTGCAGGCCAGTAAGGGCCTTCCAGGGTGTTCGGGGAGCATGAAGGAATGAGGCAGTGAGAGGGGGTAGTAGGGTTGCTCTAGAATCTTCCATGATGGAAGCCCGGTGCCTGCCCTTGTAGCTCAGCCTAGCTCTGCCCAGGGGTCTGGAAGCACCCAAAACCGTCCGCGTCACTTTGTCAGAAATGGCTTTGCCTGTGATCCATTTGCCTGACCGTCAAGTTACTGTAAAAGCTAATCCAGCTTCCAAGCTTTCTGCATTTTCTCCCATGCCCTACCCTCATTTGTTTCCTTATTTTCTTTTAACTATGGGATGTTTTTAAGGGCATTTCTGCCTTTCTTTAATCTTTGCTAAGCAGTCATCGAATTTGCAGTGTTTTGTGGATAATGTGGTTTTTTAAAGAACATTTGGGTCTTTTTTCCCTCGTGAATAAATGAGTGACTTTGTAGCCAATTTTTCTCAATATCCTTTTCTCGAGTGTTAAGCAATATGGGGGCATTTAATTTACTTAGTTGCGTTGCTTCGTGTTTAGTTTCACAGTAAGAGCTTCCGAAGGGAGGCCAGACTTTCAACGAGGTGGATTTGAAAGGGACGGGCCGCTCGGTGGTGGATTGTTAGGCGTTCCTGTGAGTCGGGTTGGGGTCGCGTGATCTCGTCGCCACTCAAAACCCAGGATCTGTGCCCCTTAAAGCTGGCCTCGGCTCCCACGCCTGGGAGGGGAAGACACAGCTGTCCGCTCCTTTGCCACGGCGAACACTGCACGTGTTTGGCAGAACCGGGAAAAGGAAGACGATGGAAAGTGTTGGAGGGGATGAGGAGCAACGAGAATGCTTGCAGTTCGGGTGGGGGCGGGAATTATTGGTGCAACCACGTCGGAAAACAACTAGACGTTGCTCTCAGAAAACAGAACACGCTTACCCAGAGCCCCAGCATTTCCACAAGTAGAAAAATACTCCATGAACTCTCTTCCAACGCGCCAGATCTGCGCAAACGCTCCCAGTGGCACTGACGGTAACGGCCCAGACTGGCAACAACCCGCGTGCCCACAACAGAAGAAGGGGTGCACCAGCCCTGCCACGCCCCCACATGGAATAGAGCAGGGAGAGGAGCCTGAGTGGGCTGCCATTGCATGTGGCAAGATGCATCAGAGGGGGAATCAGAGGAACATCTGGAGAATATTTCTATTGATATAAAATTCAAAAGCAAGCAAAACTGAGTTACTGCTTCTTAGAGATGTGCATGTAGGTGTTAAAAAATCAGGGGAATGGTTCACACAGAGTTCAGGAGACTCGGTTCCATTTGTGAGCGAGGGAGGGACAGGGAGGAGGTCTTAGGAATAGGTACGTTCTGTTTCTCAGCTGAGGTGGTAAGACATGCAAATTTATCTTATCATTCTTCATAGAACTTGGTTCAAGTAGGCAGCTACTGAGATCACACCTCACTCTTGGATGCATAGTCTGCTCTAGTCCAAGGTCGCCTTGGATTCCACGAACAGGCCTGTTGTGTGACGAGTGCCTACCTGTGGGACACAGGTGAGAAGAGTAAACAGCTGCTGTTGGAACCACAACTCAGCACCTCGTTCCTGCTCATCCTCCATGGGAGGTGAAAGTCATCTCCTCTCAGGAACTGGGTCACTGGGGTCAGAGGGAGAAAAACACCTACGTTCTGTTGAGACTGAGAGTACCCTGGGTCTGTGCAGGTTGCACCGTTATCTCACTTCCTTTGCACATCTCTTAGCAACGGGCACCCTCAAAGCCCCGACGTGCCCCTGCGCTTCATACGCACCCCTCGTCTTCATGTAACGACATCTGCAAAACCTATGTTGCCCATAGACTGGCTCTCCAGATGTGGCCCACCATCAATGCTAAAGAAAGGGGGCACACGGGGGCGGGGGGTTGGACATAGTCAGACACCCTTCAGCCAAGTAAAGTGAGGTGGCAACAACCACCGATTTAATTCAGAAACAAAACGGGGTTCCATTGTCACTTTCTTTCTTCACAAACACCTCACGTCTGTGTCATGGTTGGTTCGAGTGCCACCGAATAAACGAGGCTTTGGCCAGATTCCAGTTCACTGGTTAACAAGAACAGGACAGCTTGCTCCGTGCTGTGAACATCTCATGTAATTACTCCCCTCCCTGGCCTCCTTTTGCCTAAACAGCAAGCTCCTGCAGTCCTGAGACTCGGCTTGGACGTCCTCCCCATGTTGGAATGCATAAATACAGGTCTGCAGGAGCTCTGCCCTGCTTATGAGCCTTTTAAAGATCAAAGAGTCATTTTCAGTTCTTGGGCTTGTCACTTTAAGACATGCTGTACATTACCATTTTTAAATTTTTTATTTTTATTGACTTTATTGGGGTGACATTGGTGAGTAAAATTATATAGGTTTTGGGCATACATTTCCATACTATATCACCTGTGCATTACCTTGTGTTCCCCACCCAAAATCAAGTCTCCTTCTATCACCATTTTCCCCCCTTTACCTTCTTCTTCCTCCCCTACCCCCCCTCTTTTCCTCTGGTAATCTCCATACTATTGTCTATGCCTTTGAGGTTTCTTTTCTTAATCCCTCATCTTTTCCACCCATCCCCTTCAAGGCCCCTCCCCTCTGACAGCTATCAGTCTGTTCTCCATATCTATGAGTCTGTTTAGTTTACTTTATTCATTAGATTCCACATATAAGTAAAATCATGTGGTACTTGTCTTTCTCTGACTGCTTTATTTCACTTAACACAATACTCTCCAGGTCCATCCACACTGTTGCAAAAGGTAAGAAGTCCTTTTACAGCCGAGTAGTATTGCATCGTGTGGATGTCCCACAGCTCTTTTACCCACTCATCTACTGACGGGCACTTGGGCTGCTTCCACATCTTGGCCATTGTAAGTAACGCTGCGATGAACGTAAGGGCGCATATATTCTTTCAGATCAGTGTTTTGGATTTCTTTGGATAAATTCCCAGAAGTAGAATTGCTGGGTCATAAGGCAGTTCCATTTTTAATTTTTGAGGTATCTCCATAGTGCTTTCCACAGCAGCTGCACAGTCTGCGTTCCCACCAGCAGTGCCCAAGGGTCCCCTTTCCCCACGTCCTCGCCAGCACGTGCTGTTTGTTGATTTATTGATGACGGCCATTCTGACGGGTGTGAGGCAGTGTCTCACTGTGGTTTTAGTTTGCATCTCTCTGATGACTAGTGATGCTGAGCATCCTCTCATATGTCTACGGTCCCTCTGCATGTCCTCCTTGAGGAAGTGTCTAGCCAGGTCCTCTGCCCACTCTTTGACTGGATTATTTTGGGGTTTGGTGTTGAGTTTTACAAGTTCTTTATAAGTTTTGGCCATCGCCCCTAATCAGGCGCATCACTGATGAGTTTAAATGGCGGTCCTTTCAGGAGGCCCTTCCTTCCCATCCTGTGTCAGCGCTGAGTCCTACTATTTGTGAGAAAAACGCCTTTCATGGAGGATTCAACTCCTTTCCAACAGGCTGAAAGGCTCAGCACCTCCCTCTAATGAGGCTAAATTTCAAAGGGGGCGTGTCTGAGCCTCTGTACTTGTCACTCTGAAGACGCCATTACTCTGCCTCAAAATTAGTTGGTCACATGGACAGAAGAAACCATGGAAGATTCAGGAAAACAGTAAGAGCCCACAAGACCCCACTTCCCTGGGTGCTGGCAGGACTTGAAGGATAAGGAATAACTCCAAAGTCACGTGCAGCTGGGGACCAGGTCACACCACCTAACAGTTATGGCCTCCACAGGTTCACCTGTGTTTCCTTGGAAACACCTTTAAATTCAACAGTGAGTTTGAATCTGAACTCTGGGACAGCGGAAGTGTGCCTTACACAGACTAAGATGGCTGTGAAACAAATAAAATGAAGAGAAAAACTGGAGAATAATGAAATAAAATACCAGAAACATGGAGTTCAAATCAATGACTTTTCTGAAACAATAAACACAATGTAGGCTTTTTCAGACTTGATTCTCAGAAGTATATCAGGCTGCCCCTCCTGAGGTTAGAGAGAGCTATGCATTTGGAATGTGAAACTTAGATTTTGAACGATTTCTGCCTCCACTGGAGTAATGTGATACAGATCGACACCCCATAAGAAACAACAAAAGAATCTTCAAAGTGGGCGTGTTTATTCGACTTCGTGGCACACTGAGGCAGGAGATACTGCGGGCGCCGATATCCTAGAAAGAAAGGGAAAAGGAAAAGAAGTGAGAAGTGAGGCAAGGCTGGCATTTGGCACTGCTCTTGCTTTTCCCCTCCAGGTGTTTTTTTGTTGCTCAAGAATTCTGAGAAGCTAAAACAGTTTGGTTAGCCTTACAAGGTATGGGGACAAAAACTGGGGGAAAGGGCCCTTTAAGGAGAAGAGGTGAGAGAGGTGCTGATAAGTAGCACAGGCTTCCAGCTGGGACATGCCAAGAGCTAGACGTGGGAGCCCAGCCTCACAAACACGGAATCCCAGACTCTACTCACCTCGACGTCTGCGTGGATTAAGGTAAATCATTCTGTGGCCACCTGCCCTCTGAAGCATACAGAGCCTCAGATTTTCTCAGCAATTTTTTATACACGACGCTCGCTGTTCAGGTGAAAATTACTCGGCACACCAAAAGGCATGAACACAAAACTGAAAACCAAGAGAAATCACAGGTAAAAAATAGTCTCACAGGAGTTATTAGATATGGGCTTGAAGATAGATGTAAGTAATAAATGCAAGATGTTGGTATGGCTCTAGGGAGACCCTCAGCAGAGAACTTTACAATATAAAAAGAAAAAAGTGGAAATGCCGAGATTGAAAAATACTTGAACTGAAACTAAGCACTTAACTAACACATTGAATAGTAAATGAGAGACAGCTGAAAGATGGGTCAAAGAAACAGCCAGACCGAAATACAGTGTTCTTTTTAAAAGTACGTACAGAAGATAAAAGAAGCCTTCTCCACCTTATTTTATGAAGCCAACATAACCTGGATACCAAAACCTGAAAAGAACATTGTAAACAAGGAAAGGTACAAACCAATCACACTCTTAAGCACAGAGACAAAAGGTAGAATAAAATATGATCAAACTTAACTCATTGATATATAAAAAAAAAGATAACACACCTGGTCAAGTTGGTCTTGTTCCAAGAATTCACTGAATGGGTTTACCCTCCACCGTCAACCAGTCAATCAGAATAGAATAAACTGAGTTCTGTTCACACCATGGGATGCCGGGCAGCGATGAATCTCCGTAAACCACTGCTTCGGCAACACGATCATTCTCACGAACCTGAGGCTGAGTTTAGGAGCTAAACAAAAAATACACACTGTGTGACCCCATTTACAAAGTTTCAAACAGGAGGACGCTAAGATGAGGTTACAAAGATGGGATCGTGACTACCTCAAGGAAGGAGGGAGGGAATAGTGATCGGGAGGGGGCTTCCCAGGTGCCGATAATGTTCCATCTCTGGCTCTAGGTCATCAAACTAAACCACGAGTTTGATTTGTGTATGTGATGTGTCGATATGTACTTCAATATAAAAAACCAACATGGGTTTGAATATTGGAACTACAAGCTGACATGAAGACATCCAACACCCAATAAACCAAGTTATAACAAATGAAAATTGCATAACACTTTTACAATTCAACAAAAAGTGCATTTATCAATTACCTTACTTGCTCTTTGCTTCAGTCATCAGAGGTAGTGCCGGGTGTGTAGGTGGATATGATCATCATCCCCAGTACACAGACGGAGAAACGTAAATATTGAGAAGTTCGGTGACTCACCCACGATGGTATCTCTACTACCGCAAGGCCAAACCGTTGAACGGCATCCACACTTTGCCCCGGGAGTCTAATTTAACGAAGCTCATTTAAACCACCTCGGTGAGATTCACACACATGGCTACACAGGGTCGACCTTTCCCACTGCTTTCCAAAGCCAGAGCATCCTGTGCAGAATGGTACATGGGGCAGAGGCTGAAGTGAGACCGAATCTGGGGGGAAGAAAACCCACACCCTGTCACAAATGAACTGTAAACTGGGACATGGGACTTCATCGCTCCAAGCATCGCTTTCCAAATCTGCAAAATGGGTCTGATGGCGTACCTCTCCACAGAGCTGCTGTGCAGAATAAACCAGACGGCATGGGGAAACTGCCCAGCACAAAGTCTGCTAGCAACCGGTTCCACCCTCTCCCCAGCCACCAACTTCATGAAGAACGTTGAGTCATCTGCCTCGTGGCAATCAACCCAAGCCCTTCAATAACTCTCAGATAAGGCATGGGGGACACCTGGGTGTTATCTAATGAAGCAGAGGCCCTTGCAAAGGAACGGATGAGTTCAAGGTCATTACTTAGTCAAGGACAAGGCAGATTTACACCCACTTCGGCTCCCCAACCTCAGACCAATCTATCCCCTTCCACCACCACTACCAACCAGCCTTTCTTTTCTTCTGGGCAGAGGGGCTGTTTCGGCTTCCATCCCTGCTGAAGGCAGAGGGAGACGCCCGTTTTGACTACATCCCTCAGGCTCAGGCTGTGCTCCTGTCGGGCTAACCGAGGCGGAAGCAATCACCCCCTCCCCCTCTCTCCCCCTGCAACTTCCACTTAATCCTCCTCTAGAGCATAGTCGCAGTTTGCCAGATTGCCCTTCACCTTCTCTTGGGAACTCAGAGAGGAAAGTGTCTGTGTATTAGTTAATGTTTTATGCCCTGTGCCAAGGAAGTAAAGTTTGCCTTTAAACACTGGCCTCTTTCTCCGTCCTTCTCTCTCCCTACCTGTTGCACCTCATACCCCCTAACCCAGCCGACTCTCAGGAAAAGCCCCTGGGCCAGCAGTTCCAACACTAGTGTGAGTGGGAATTACTGTATTGTTGGTTGGTTTGTTTTTCAGGTGGGACATGCATTTCAAGTTTCCCCTGGAATTGCAAGGGGCTTGGTGTCTTGTTAAGAAAAACCAGGGGAGGAAGAGGTGGTGTTGGAGACAGGAGACTTCTTTTCAATATCCCTGAAGTTGCCCCTTTAACTTACGAAGAAAACTAACCCTAAGGCTGCTCATTCAATAGGGAAACCCTTGACTTGGTTCCCTGTGGGCCTCCTCAGACCCCACCCCTCACACCCAATTTCCCACCAAGCCACCTGTTCCCTGGAGACTGATCAGATAGCTGGTGTCTCACCACAGGTGTCCATGTGTGTTAGTTGGCAGCCACCTCACCTGGGTTCTGCTGCTAAACACACCACGTGGCTCAGCCTCTCAAACACCACCCGTGAGTAAGTCTGGGGGTGTGATGCCGCCGTTGCTGCTTCGGCGTCCTACCGTTGGTGAGGCTGGGGACCCCACTGAGGAAGAGAGGCAGCTGAAGTCAACCCAGCCGTGGTTTGGGGCAGGCTGTGTCCCAGGCGTATTTGAGGTAGGAAAGGAGGATCCATTCCCTGCTCCGGGAAGGATTCCCGCCACCCGTGGGTCCAGAGAGGAGGGATAAGAGGGGCTCACGTCTCTCTGGTGGACCCCCCCTTCCACCGTTGTGCAAGTGAGAAAACTTCGGGGTCGCCCTGGCCTGCTGCGTGGCATGCAGTAAACACTCAATCCACCTTCCCTTTCATCCACTGGTTCGCTCATCGTGAATTCATTCGGTCAATAAACAAGAGTTACTCTGCAGGGAGGCGGTATCGCACTCGGACCACGAGCGTGGGCGGAGATTCCACGTGTGTGGGGGGGTGGGGAACCCCGGCTCTGCCACTTCCTCACGGTGTGACCATGGGCTAGCGCTCAGCCTCCCTCAGGCTCAGGGGCTCTATCCGTAATGTGAAGATTATAATCCACCGTTCACATGGTTACTGCAGAGGTTATAGGGGATGATCCGCGCAGCGCTCGTCACGCCTTTACTATTTTTTACTATTTATTACCTCGGCTGCCTGCAGCGCCGCACGCTGTTTGGTCTCATAGCTTAGCACCGGTCTGGGCGACCAGGACCAGGCGCGGGCCCCAGGGAAGTTCTGCCGCCTCTTTTCTGGACGGTGCACATCGCCCCACCATCTAGTTCGCTCCCCACAGCAACCCTCCAAGCTTGCAGTCCCGTGTCCCTGTCCCAGACCAGACACTGCAGCTCACAGGGCTCATTGCCGCAAGGTCTCAGAGATACTTAGAGGCAGGGCCAGGACTGGAGTCCCGGCCCCGCCTCCAGCCAGGGCACTGAGCCCAGAGGGGAAGAAGGCCTGTCCATTTGTTTGCTTGACCAACAGGTTGTCTGTTCCAAACTTTGTCCCAACAGGCTGGGGTGAGCTCTTCCCACGCCTCAGCCCGCCCTGCTCACCCCCAAACCCCAAGTCCAGCCCCACCCCCTCCCCGCGCACACACGGCTGGATCAGATTAGCAAAAGCAACAGCGTTCTCAGGATTGCCCCACTTGGCTCCAGCAATTAATTAGGAGCCGTCTGAGAGCCTCCAAAGGGCCTGCAAGCTCCAGCAAGATACGCGCGCATAGTTTAATCCAAAATATTTGCTGTGTTTTTCCCCTTGCTGCAGAACCAGTCCTTACCTGTTACCTGGACCTGATTGAATTTCTCAGCCACTCATTCTCGGTGCCAACCAGGAGCCAGCCCGTGGGTCACAGGGAAGGTGGGGAGGTGCTTGGAAGGCTGACAATGATAATAATCGATTAGTAAGAACATTGCTGTTTACGGCGCTCCGCAGGGCGCTGGCAGCTCACTGATAATCGTGTGGAACTTTATAATACAGATTCCTGGGCCCCATCCAGGATGTACCGAGTCAGGAGGTAAAAGATTATACACGCACGTGCGTGTGCCCCTGGGCTGTGTCTCTGGGGCAAGGGAAGGCCATGCCTACAAAGCCCGTGTTTCATACAGTCTGATGACAGTTGCTAAACCCAGAAGCTGAAGCCGCGGGAGGAATCTCAAGTCTCTCGAGTTTAAGAAAGCTGCAGACGAGTGACGAGGTTTCCATCGTGAGGAAGGCTCTCTCAGAATCACAGAGCACCTGTCGCTGCCTGGACCCACCGCCTGCCTGCTGACAATGCACCGTGGAGTCACCACAGCGTCACCTGGGTCACCGCAGGGTCCCGGGAGAGACCCACGGGGGCTGCTGCTCCCCATCCTCTCACCGCGAACGCGTCGCCCACCTGGCATCGGACCCAGAGCTTCCCAACTTGGGACTCAGTGCTGTTTTCATCGGGGATGGCATTACTTTGAACAGTTTCTTCAAGAAGAATGAGTGGGGCTACTATAAATCACTGCCATGTCCAAATTAGTGGAATCCAAGTTAATGATGTCAGACTTGCTTCAGTGGTGGGTTTGTGAGAAATTATAGCTCTTTCAAAACTTCCTGTCACTGCAAACTTTTATTGAGAAAACTTTCTGACCCGCCACTGGCTCGGGATTGTGCGGTCCCTGCTTATTTGGACAAGGGAAGCAGAATCCTACCACTCGACTCCCTCTGCCGATGGAGGCAGATGGAAGGACATCCCTGGGCTCATTGGTTCCCTTTCTCACCTCCCAGCGGAGAGGGCCACTCTGCTCCCACCTTGGCTTGTTCGCTCAGCCAGCAGACCTGAGCACTCTCAGCAGCGTTCTCAGGTAGACGACCTTGACCTTGTCTCCCATGCCCCCCCCTGAAGCAGAGAAGCCAGGAGCCCAGTGCACCCCTGTGACCACAGAGGACACGAGGTGACCCCAGGGCATGAGGTTGACCCATCTGGTGTTGTCGATCTCAGCTTTGCACCCCCCGGGGTGTCTCCTGGGTGAGAGCTGCCTGTTGACGGGCACCCACCAGCACCCAGTCCGCGCACACAGTGCCGAGAGCTGGGCCCCAGCCTGGTGTGGGGCTGAGGTGGGTGAGGCCGTTGCTGCGAATGGTTCCGTCTTGGTTTTATCGCGAACATTATCACAGACGTCATTAATACTCGGTACGCCACGTAGGACCCATGTCTGGCTAACTTTGGCATGCAGGCTTTGAATCTCCCCCACTCGTCTCACTTTCTGTGGCTCTGCCACCACCCACGTGACCTGTCCGTGGAAGGCGGGCCCTGTGGAGTCCCAGGATCTGCTCCCCGTGTCCCAGGATGCATCAGTTCCCAACCTGGTCGGCACACCAGAACCACCGGGGAGCTTCATAGAATGCCGACAACTGGTGGCACTCCCATAGACTCCAACAGACATGGTCCAGGATTTGGCCTGGTCATCAGGGCTTCCAGAAGCTTCTGAGAGGTACTAACATGCAGCCATGCCAGAAACCTTGGCTCCAAGCCTTTTCTGAGCCAAAGACTTGCCATCCCGGAGCCTCTAGCTTTATGCAAGGAGAGAGATTATGGCTTTTATCGATGTGGGAAGGCAGCAATACCATTCAATGGCTGAAGTCTCCACACTCCCAGCTCTCTGGCCGCCGCCACCTTGCCGCGGCTCCCCAGAGCACAGGCCACCCCTGAAGCTTCCTGTACAGTGTGGGTTTTGAGGTGATGCATATACACAAACACACACCCAACCCATTGAAAAATAATGAAAACTTCCCCATGGAGTGTGCCGAACGCCTGTTGTAAAAACACAACGGTTAGCTTGTTGGTCTGCAGGAGGAAACGATCAGGGTTTTATTTTCTCAAACACACACGTAACCCAGCAGCAGCCTGAAAAGCAGGTATTCATTGCACGTGGACTGAACAGGTTTGGGTCTTTCAAATAGATTTTCAAGGGATTTATGGCTCTATTCATTTCCCAGGGCTGCCAGGACACATTGTCACAGACCTGGGCGCTTAAGAACCTCACAGGTTAGTTCTCTTTCCCTTCAGGAGGTCAGAGTCTGAAGTGGGGCTTCCTGCGCTACAGTCATGGGGCGGTATTCCTTTCTGGGCATTCGGGGAGAACCATTTTCTTGCCTTTCCAGCCTCGGGAGGCAGCCCTCACTCCGAGGCTCCGGGCCCTCCCTCCAGTCTCAAGGCCAAACAGGGCAGGCTGCGTCCTCACCCTGCCATCTCTCCACTTCTGACTCCCAAGTCTAGCAGACTGTGACCGACGTCAAGGGTTTGTGGCTTTGGCTGGTCTATTTAAAATGAGACGTGGGTGGTTATCCTCAGATAGTTTTATTTACTTGCTCCGCGTGCAGGAGTCAGCATTCCTGTCCAAAGCTCGGTCTCTCCTAGGGAGGCGTGGCCCTTGCTTATCCAACTGTTTGGTCAATTACACGTTGATTTCTCCTTTGCAGCTGGCTCCTTTCTTCTGGTTGAGTTCCTGTCAAGCTCATCCTGTGTATGGGTGGTCCGCAAAAGGCTGTGCTACATTTTAACCTTTAGCAACAATGGCATTTAGCAAGAACCAGTGGAACTGCCTAGACCCTGAGGCCCTGTCCTCTCTGACAGTATAATCCAGAATAATCTCTATTTTAACATGAGCTGATTAGCACCTTGGTTCCACGTCTAACCTCTCTGCCCCTGGGGTGTCAGACAACAGGTCAAAGTTCTGAAGATTAGGACTAGGACCTCTGGAAGGGGCCGTGGTACCCGCTTACTGCCCCAACGAACTCGTGATGAGTTAGTCTATGGGCAGATATGGTGCCTAAAACCCTTTCTTAGCTGAGGATGGAAATAAAAAAGCTCATTGCCCAGTTGGGACCCATGTGTCATCCAAATAAATCATGAGGAGGGTAGGGACAGTCCCCCGGATAACTGACCTTGATCACATGTGTGCTGCGGTTGAGCAGCTGCACCACGAGTTTTCATCTTTTGGGAATCTTTTCCTCTTCGAGTTTTCGTGCCTCCCTGTGCGTTATGGGGTTTTCTGTTCCACCGTGTCCACCAAGAAAGTAGACAGCATTGTACGTACCCCTCTCTCAAAGTAAAAACCACGATGAAGGTGTTTTCTCATTATGTGTTCTGCCATCGTTTTTTTTCCCCTCGTAGCTTACGGCCTTCCCAGGAGAAGCATGCTGCAAGTGAGCAGAGGGCGTCTGGCACGGGAGCACAGAGAGTTGACGCCACTTGGCCTCCAAAACCCTACGGCCAGTGTCCCAAACAGGCCAGGTTTAAGGGGTCAGCCAAAAGGCCTCCCACAACACCTGCATCCGGTTTTACTTTCTTAAGTCCTCTTTGCTTTCGGAGCCTGGTGAGGCAGGTAGGCACTGGTCCCTCACCGACCTGTGCTGGGCCACACCCTGATGGCACTCAGGGACTTGAGAGCATCTGGAACCTTCCATGGCCCTGCCGGACTGGTCAGAATCCTAGAATTATTTCTTTTTTCTTTGTATCTTATTTCCCTTTCACCTTTCCATTTTCTCCTCTTCTTATGTTTCCTGCCCTTATTTTTCTTTCTTCCCTCCCTTTTCCCATTTCTTTGTTTTACTCTTCCTTTTCCCCCATCTTTCCTCCCTTCGATTCTTTTTATTCCGACCCAGTTCTCCCTTTCTTGTCCCCTTTTCCACCCGTCTCCCTTCCTTCTCCTGCCCGATTCCCTTTCCTCGCCTATCACCTTTTTCTCTCTTTTGGGAAGTATCCCTTATAATTTTCCAATCAACAGACAGGAACCCACTCCCTCGGGGACAATCCAAGACAAAGATGGAGATGAGGCACTGGTGGCCCAGATGAGGCACAGGGGGGCAGGACGGGACATCACCAACAAGTGTCCGTGGAGAGAGAGCCCGTCTGGCACCAGGCACCATGCCCAGCCCTGTAGCAGCACTTGGAGGGAGGCGGGGCCCAGGGCTCGCGTGCAAGGCTTGGCATGGCATTGGGGCAAGAAGACGCCCCCATGGAAGGGGGGTGAAACGGGCCTGCGGGAGGCGCCCCACCAAAGCCAGGCAGAGCTCCCAGAGTGGCTAGTAGGCCCGCGGTTTAGCACATGCACGCGACGTAATGCATTTCCCTGTAAAAACAGCATTCCGAGTCGGGGCTGCCGGCCAGCTCATGGAAGCCAAATAAACCACCACCGTGTGTACAGCACAGCAGTCAGACCCTCGCGGGGGCCCCTCGCAGGGGTGCCTCGCATCTCGCTCTGTTCACCTCGGCAGGAGAAGAGGCGTCTGGTTCCGACTGGTCGCCAGAATTTTCACAGCTTGACAACGTGGAGAGACCACTGAGATCACCACACACACATGCACACACTCACACACTCACACTCACAAACACGCTCTCTTACCCCACTGATCGCATCAGATCCAGACTCTGAGGTTGGACTGGCAAGACCCAGACACCAGGAGACCAGGCCAAGCCCTCCAGGGAGGGGACAGCAGGCATGGGAGGGGCCCTCAGCACGCCAACGCCACCCCGGGCCCCGGAGACCCCGGCCCCCTTGCAGGACCTGCCAGGTCTGATGAGCCACAACCCATCTCTGGGTTTGTCACCTCCAGGACCCCCCAGGCTCCATGGTTGTGCCCTTCCCTCCGCCGCCCCATCCCTCCCCGGACCTCCTCGCTTGTGTGAGGAAGACAGGCCATGAGCAGCCCACTGAGCTCAGTCCTGCTTGGACTTTCAAGTGGAGAAGTTCAAGGTCCTGATCTTCAGTGGCAATGATGCAGCAAAAGGAGAGTCACACTCACCACACTGTGCTGGGCCTCGGGCCACACGTGGAAGGAACCCGCAAGGAAGGAGAAAGCACGCTGGCCCTGCATGGGAAGGACACCCCCACACTGCATCGGGACCCCTCGCCCTCCCTGGCGAGCATTTCCCTTTCTTCAGAGACTTTTCCTGCTCTTTGGTCTGGAGGCCACAGAGAACTACTTACAGCACCTACAGGATCGATGGGGAATGAGCAGCAGAGTGCCGCCAACACCCTGCTCTCTGGGGGTGAGTGTTGAACTCTGTGGCCATGGAGGCCCACACCGCAGGGCCGGTCTCAGCGTCAGGGCACCTGCCTGGAGGACTTCACCTTCCTGTCCCCTTCAGCAGCCCCTCGAATCTGAAGGATGGAGGCTGGGTGGGGACACAGGACAAGGGGAGGCAGCGGCTTTGAAGACAGCGGCTGGGCTGTCGTTGCCTGCCACCCCACACTTCTTGTCCTTCTGCGGCCACCCCTCCCCAACCCAGCTACCTCATGGGGTCTTCCAGAGGCTCAGCAGAGACCCGGCCCGGTGTGAAAACTCTTCGTAAACAAAAGCATCGAGTCCGCAGTTCAGTGTCTCTGTGGTTACCTGTGACTTCCATCTGTGCGGGTGGCTACCTCGTCTTCCCTCCCCACCCTGTTCCCAAGGGGGATGAGGAGCGGCAGGCCGGGGACCAGCAGGCATGGTGCTCGCAGCTGCTACTTAGTTATGTGGCCGACACCCTCCGCCCTGGACAGAGCCACAGAGCCACCTAGGCTCCCTGTCCTTTTGTCTCAGCAAAGGGAAGAGGCTTTAGTAAGCCAGCACCCCTGCGGGTGCTCAGCCACCGCGGGGGGCCTGTGACTCAGCACTTCGAGAGGGACACACAAGTGTGACTCGGTCCTTTGCTGGGACTCTGGGGGCCGCTTGGTGTCTGCTGCCCTGGGGCCCACAGGGCCAGGGTGGGCTGTTGGAGTTACCCCAGGTCCCCGGCGCAAACTCCGTAACTTGAAAGAGACACTCAGAAGAGCCCCGATAAAGCTCCCCAGACTGGAAACAACACCACTCACCACTTACACAGCACTTTTCATCTTCAAAGCCCAGAACCTCAATTAAGTAATTAATAGGTCTGGTCATGTTCACAGTCCTCTGCAAACGAGACTGCGGGAGCCCCGGCTCTCCCTCCAGGAGAAGTGCTTTCGTGTCAAGCCCAGAGAAACTCCTGAGAAGGCAACCAGTAATCCAATAATGATTCCCCCTCTGGAGGCAAGTTCCAAATGGGGTGCCAAAGGCAGGGCAGCCCTGGACTCGGCCAGACCCGGGTGTCTGCTGCCCCCTCGAGGCCGTCCTGAGAACAGCATACAAATGGACCGCACCAACAATGCATCCAGTAAGGGGAAGAAAACAGCCGTTTTTGTGTAAGAGGGAGTGGCCGGCAGGCCCAGGACTTCTTAAAGAGAGGAAAATATTAACCCAGAGCATAATAACTCCTCTCTCTTTTTGCTCAAGACCTAGAAGGGCTGTGTTGATGCTGAGTTAACAAGTTCCATGGGCTAATACCTTCCAAAGGAAGCGAGAAGGTTCTTGAATTAATGGGTGCACCGCTGCTTTGCACATCAAGGGGACGAAGGGAGGTAATCGCCCTCAATATTTATTTTTGATTTGGAAAATCCAAAGCAAGACGGCTTTGAAGAAGTCGAGACCTGATTATAATTCTAGGCGTGGGGCCAGAGGGATAAATTGCCCGGTGACTTTTCGCAGAGTTATCGACTGTTTGCATCTGACCCCGGTAGCTCAGCATGGTGCAAAGCCTCCGAAACTTCTTGGGAAAAGGGTGCCGTTTCCACACGGCTGACAAAATGCAGAGTGGGTGAGGCTTCAGCAGGGCCCCCCACTGATGCGACCCCATCAGCAGGGGGCAGCCAGCTCCCCGCCCACCTGCACACCAGTGTCTTCGCCCACAAGGAGCCCGCAGTGTCTGTGGTTGTGACGCTGGCCGTCTTCATGATGTAGTTAGTGCCCTGGGCTGGTGTGTTCGGGGACTGCTTGCCCTAGACAAAATTTTAAAAATAAATAAACGTACAAATACATTTTTAAAAGCCCCCAACACAGAGCACACACACGCACAAACAGGCAAAGTGTGCACCCCAAGCTAAACTTTCTTCACTGAGGTTTTGGATTCAGGGCATTTTTGACCAGGGCAGGCCCAGTGACAGGGGCACAGACCTGCAGTGGTCCCCAAGGGCAAGTGGAGCCGGTAGCCATCAGCGCACTTTGGGAGCGTGGGGGAGCCACCAAGGGTGGGCGCACCGGCCCAGCTAGCTGTTACCCATCCCGTGGAAGGGACCCCGCAGTGGCAGCCAGCACAAACAAGGCTGGAGCAGAGGCCTGGCTGGCCAAGGGTTCCCACCTCTGCCCCTTCCAGAGCTCAGGTGGGCAGGATGTCAGAGGGCTGAAGAAGGGGCTTCTGGCCAGGGCAGCCCAGAGATGATTGCAAAGGGGAAGACGGAGTCAGCGACCCCAATGGCCTTGCCATGGAGCGACAGCCTCTGCAGCTGGGGGTGCTCCAGACTGTGGTCGGCTGAGGGGCTGCAGGGCAGCAGGAGGCAGAGCATCCCTGTCCCGGGGACTCCCGGAGCCACCCAGTGCTCTCCCGGAAAGTCCAGTCTTAAGATAGCACAGCTGCCCAACAGGGAGCAGGCTGCCCAAAACGGCAGGGAGAAAACACCCAGCAGCCCAGTTCCAGTGGCCCCGCCCTGCCTGCAGTTACTCAGAGCTGGCCAGCCGGGGCCCAGTCTGCCTGAGATCGACCCAGCTTTAATTTCCAGTAGAAAATGGAAACAAGCCAAGCCAAGACAAACCCAGGGCCTGGTTTAGCGGCAGACTTGCCACGGCAGAGGCATTGTCACCTGGGGCAAAGGTCAGCCTCCAACACCCCGGAAGGACATTGTGTGTGAAGCTTTCAGAGAGAAACCCATTTACCACAGAATAGTCACCGGCAAGGGCCTCAATTTACAGGTGAGGAAACTGAGGCACCAAGAAGTCAGGTGACTAGCTCAAGTTCTCACACGGAGGGACAGGCTTGGCCCTGGGGATCTGGCTGCTGACTAGCCTCCCAGGGTAGGGAACTCTCTGGTCCAGCCCCTCCCCCTCCAGGAGCCTCACCTCACCCCAGGGTGAGCGAGGGGGACTTGGTGCTTCATATGCCAATGGTACATTTGGTGGTAGCTGGCCCGCCCTTGGTGATCAGACCAAGTTTCCAGCGTCCAGCATCCTAAAGACACAAGGAGGCATCCTGAGGGTCCCTGGCCTCCCTGCCCTGGGTTCACATCTAAGAGAGAGGCCCATGCCCCTTCCATCCCTGCCAGCCCTGGACATGGGGCCTCTTAACATCCCATACCACAGGGGACCCTCAGGGCAGGTCAGTACGTGGCATGGATGTGTGGAGGAGCTTGGCTTCTCCGAGCGGGTTTCTCTGTCCTCTGGAAGGTGGCTGTCATGAGGCTGGACACCTGTGTGGGTGGAGCTGTTAAAAGACTAATTTAGAAAAAATATAATAACAGCAAATAATATCTATTTCCAGGAGGAGCTGCCAGCTATGGGCTATCAATCATCTAGCAACCATGTATCATTTATCTATCTGTATCAGCTACCCACCTATCTGCCATCTACCTACTACCCACCTACATGCCTACACGTCTCAGGCATCCAAGCTGCTGTGTGGGATTCTCATTACGAGCTCGCAATAGTACCTGGGCTAGAACCAAGTTTCTCAAAAGCATTAGCTCTACAACCTCGGACATGAACTAACATTTCTGTGCCTTTGTTGTGTTCTGCCTCTGCGAGATGGGGAGGAAACCAGAGTTGGGATGAGGGGGTGAGATCGGAGGGCCTGAGGCTGGGTGTCCGTCACGACCCACCAGAGGGATCGCTCTAACCTCCGGGTGCAGTTGGCAGGGAAAGGGGCTCAGTGGGTGGGGGGGTGGGGGGTTGTTAATCGAACAGAACTTCCCAGCACAGGGGTCCCAGCATGGAACACAGAGTACTGGACAACACTCTGATGGTTCAGAGGTGGTTTCCCCAAGCTTCTCAACCGCTCAGACCTCAGTTACCAGGTCGTAGCTCCAAATCCTTGCCTCCTTCCCAGGGGGAATGTCATCTCCCGCTGGGATTATGATGGTGTGTGTGCGTGTGCGTGTGTGCACGTGCTTCACAGCACCCTGTGGACCGTGGAAGATGCCACTTACCCACGCTGTGACTCAGTGTGCTCACCTGTAAAATGGAGACGGTAATAGTGCTTAGTTTGCAGGACAATGGTGAGTATGAGGTAAAGATTGACTTTGAAATAGCAGTACCACACCTGAGCCGGGACCAAGTCAAGGTTAGCCAGCGTTGTTTTCAAAAGTAACATTCGTGGTAACAGTAATAAATTCTCTGCTATCTACCATGGCTGATAACAAAGTTTTCTGATGAATAAAGAATTCCGATAAATAGATTTATCGTATGGAGCACAATGGATTGCTATGTTTCAAAAATTAAGAGGCAATAAAACACTCTGGAGCTGGACACCAAACTAGTTTTCCTTGGACAACCCCCTCATCACGAATATGACTTTGATGTTCACGCGGTGATGCAGTGTCCAGGTGTACAGAGTGATCCAGGTAAGAGGAATGGATCAGAGATCAACCTGAAATCACAGCCGAATGGACAGGCCACGCAGGCCACAGCTCGCCCCAGGCGTGGAGGGAAGACTGGCGGGATGTGACTTCCCTTCCTGACTCAGTGTTCTGTGTGCCCTGCTGATGCTGGACCCTCGTCCAGGTTCAGAATCAGCCCAAAGCTCTGCCCTGAAAAGAACAGCTTGGCCCCGAGGAGCGTACCCTGGAGCGCAGCTATTTCCCAACCCCCACCCCCACCCCCGACTCATGCCAGACTGCCTGGGGCTCGCACGGCAGAGAAGTCTGAAAATATTTTGTCTTGCTCTTCTTACCAGAGACGTTTGGGAGCCAACCTCCAGGCAGAGGGACCTGAGGCCTCCCTACCCCCCACTGCCCCTCAGTCGTTGAGATTGGCACCTTTGGGGGCCTCACCTGCAGGGAGACATTCAGTCTCCCAACCGCCCAGCCCAGCTCTCACCCCGCCCCGATCGGTGGTGGGTGGCAGCTTTCCAGCCCTCACCACTTCCTCTTACACACTGCTCATCTCTCCTCAGCTGCTTGAAAACTTCTTACCACCTGTGACAACACGGATGGACCTAGGGGGTACACTGCTAAGTGAAATAAGTCACACAGAGAAAGACAAATACTGTATGATTTCATTTAATGTGCCATCTAAAAAAAAAGGGACGAACAAAACAGAAACAAACAGACTCATAGATACAGAGAACAAACTGTATCTGCTGTTTGCCAGAGGGGAGGTGGCGGGGGCTGGGTGGAGAGGCGAAGGGGAGTACGAGGCGCACACTGACGGCTCTAAGACAACTTGGCCGTGCGGAGGCAGTGGCCAGAGCAGGCAGTGGGGCCAGTAATATTGCCACGAGTTTGCACAGTGAAGGGGGTGCTACTGGACTTAGCAGAGAGATCACACCGGAAGGCCTGTAAATGTTGCGTCACCATGTTGTGCACCCGAGACTAATATAATGTCCTGTGCCAACTACACTTATTTAAAAATCGTTGTGTTTTAATTAAAGTAATTGAGAAAGTTCGTGGTGAGCCCGATAACTGTCGACAAAATTTGGCGCTGCCCCTTGAAGTTTTCCAAGCGTTGTCCTGCGTCATCACGCTGCTTCATCGTGATCGATTTCCCCAAAGATCCGTTGTCGTGGCTCCCGGTGGCTCACAGCCTCGACGACAAGGAGGGACCATGACGGGCGGGACGGCAGGAAGACGGTCTGCGTCCGGCCGACCTGACCCTGACGAGAGGAAGGGGACCAGGCCGCAGGTGCTCCTGCCCGGCCGGTTCCGAATCGGCCGCACCTGGAGGCCTCCTCCTCCCTGGATCCCAGGTCGGGGGCTCCTTGAGGTGCTTTTCCAGGGACAAAGGGCACCAGAGCCTGGCAGTCAGCCTTAAAAATATTTTTGGAGTGCCATAGCTTCCCTTCACACGGTTTTTTAGACAAAGTCAAAATGGTTTCACTTCCACTTTCTGAAAAAGACCAGTGTGATTCTTCGTATTGGCGCTGGGGAGGAGATGGAGCCGGTTCAAGGCCTCCCGACCAGTGAAGAGCTGGGCTCCCTGCATACCCCTGACTGTGAGGCAGCTCCTCCTTCGGACTCCGAGCCCAACGACCAGGAGGAAACTAGGGCGATCTCAGCTTTTACCTAGCGGGTCCTGTTTTCACGTATTTCCCCGTGCTTTCTCGTGACAGTTCTCAGAGCTAGGCAGCACAAGCCTTTTACAGGGGAGCAACTGAGGTTCAGCAAAGGTCAGTGATGTGGCACCCAAGGCCACACAGCCCTTGCGCAGTTATCTGAAGTCCCAGCTCACGGAGAAGGTAGTGGGGCCGGGTGGAAAGCAGCCGCAGATGGAGACTATGCCGACTGGGAAGGAAAGACCTGGGCGTGAGCTCGGTCTTCAGGAAACAGCTCCCTGGTTTGGTGGACTCAGTGCCAGGCTGGCCACCCTTGCGGTCTTCACTCAGGTAAACCGAGTTACTTCTGAAGTCGCTATGAAAGGGGGGAGGCTTGGGCCTCTCTTGTTATCTTCAAAGGGCTTCGAAAACATTAAATACTGGGCTTGTGATAATTAATTGTCTGAGTTAACCCCGAGTTTCCTGCCTTGACTCCTGGGGCAACCGAAGACCACGTGGAGGGGACCCTCAGGAGCTCATCTCTGCAGGGTTACCGCAGCCAGGGCGACCACGCCCCTGGAAGCGCTCTATTGGTCGCTGTTGGCTACCTCTCTGTGGGCTTCTGATTTGTATTTGCATTTTCTGCCTGACAAAGGAGGTACTGTTCTTCGCTAAGGTGCTAAGATGCCTTGATTAAATATCCAAGTGTTGAGTCATCTTGCTGCTTCCACCCATTCCACACCCTCCCCCATTGCTCAGTTCCCGCCCACTTCCACGCCCCTCCCAGGCCCCCCACACACCCCACCAGAAGGTGGGGCTCCAGGGTCCACCTGTGTGCGGTCTAGCCTCATTCATATACAGACCCGGGGCCAGTGGCAGCCCGAGGCCTCGGGCCGGCGAGCTGGGAACCGCCTTTCTTCTGGTGGTACTCAGTTCTGCAAAAAACGAGCTTCAGGCGCTAACCACTCCCCGGGCTCGGGTTCCAGACCCAAACCGCCTCTGTCGTCGTGGCTCAGGGTGCCAGAGAGCCAGCGCCGGCTCACCTCCTCGGAGCATGCTGGGAAGGCATGCTGTGCCCCCCCCCCCCCCCCCCCCCCCCCCCCGGCAAACCCTGCTGGGTGTCACTGGTAGCCCTCCAGGGGCTGAAGGACCCTGGCCTGGTGTGGTTGAGGGGGTGGCCTCCCAAACTGTCACCTGTGAGTGTCGCTGCGCGTTTGAAAAACCTCTCCTCTTTAGAAGTGGAAACCGGTCTGCAGGCTTCTCAGAAAAACCAAGTAGCAGTCTTTTCACAGGAAAGTCACAGTCACTGACCAGATGATCTAATCCCTTCCGGCTTCCGGGCGGGGCCTCCCCCAGGTGTCCTCCTCCACTGCAGCCCCCCCCACCACCACCAGGGACCCTTCCTCTCCGAAGGGCTTTACGGAGCCAAGTCAAACGCCCCTCTTCCTGTGGAGGGCATGTCTGGGGCCCGGGGCTGAGGATGGGGGAGCATGACCCTCCCCGCAGGCAGGTCACCTTCTCAGGAAAGCCCAGAGCCCGCAGAAAACGTGCTCATCCACCCAGAGAGAAACGACGTCGCCCGTGAAGACGCACTGTGGCTGACGCGGCACACTCATTTCTCACGGGGCAGCTGCTGTGATCTCATTCAGCATTCCGGAGTGAGCGCGCCGCTGAGGGCGCAGTCAGCAGGCCTTGACTGTATTTATCTTCCTCAAAAACAAAATCATTTTGTTCCAAGGACATAAAAATGCAAGAATAAAAATCGACAAAAAACACTTTTTTAATTTTTTAAAATAGTGACATCGTGTCATTTAATTAATACCTCTCAGGAGGAGACAGCCCAGGACAAAGGAGAACCAACCCAAACCTGGAGAGTCAGTCATTTCCGCTCCTCCGGGTGAGATATTCATGATTTATGTGGTGGTGGCCCCTTGTGGAAGTCAGAAAGTCATGTCGGCTCAGGCGACGTGAAAAGTCCAAGGTTACGTAAAATCAGAACATTGGAGATTACACAGGCCAAGCTCCTCTCTTGGGGACAAGACGCCTGAGGCCAGAGGGCCACAGGACGTCTCTCTGCTGACCCGGATTGAGCGCACGTGGTGCCCTGCTCTCACAAGCCCGGAGTGACGCTTTCCCTCCACTCCCCACACAGCGATGCTGTTTGGACAGAGATCTCATGCTCCCGTGGGCCCATGACTCCCGAGTGCCT
This sequence comes from Desmodus rotundus, assembly GCF_022682495.2. Classification (NCBI taxonomy): domain Eukaryota; kingdom Metazoa; phylum Chordata; class Mammalia; order Chiroptera; family Phyllostomidae; genus Desmodus; species Desmodus rotundus. Next base: position 3,256,765 of record NC_071388.1, on the reverse strand, counting down.
TACAACACAGGCGACAGAAAGCAAATCCACATCCCCCACCACCTGCGTCGCTTGAAAGACGGCCTGGTTTGCACGGATAAACCAGGAGTGTCCCCAAAAGACAAAATAGAACCTGCATCAAAGTGTGCAGCCTCCGCCCTGATCCACAGGCTCAGCTGGGCGGACGCCGTAACGCAGAGCGAAGGGCACATGCCCCGGTTGCGGGGCTGGTCCCTGGTGGGGGCGCAGAAGGAGGCAACGGAGGGATGTTTCCCTCTCACATCAGTGTTCCTCTCCCATGCTCTCACTCTCTCTGTCTCTCTCTGTCGCTCTCTCTCAAATCAATGAATGTAGCCTCCGGTGAGGATTAAAAAAAGCGCAACCTTCCAACAGGCTTTGGCGAATGACACAGAAAGAAACTCGAAGAGAACGGAGAAGAATTGGCATGTTGTTTTTTTGAACTCCCTGGGACTTCTCTGAGATTACGTGTTTATTTCTAAAGATAGGTTTCCTACCGCAGGAGAAAGTGTAGCCTTTAAAAAAAAAATTCTTCTTTTTAATCTTTACAGCTGGCCTTTGGGCTGAACAGAGGGGAGGCCAAGGGAGGGCAAACTGTCTACCTGTGCCTGGGCCACCTGGCCACCTGGCCACCTGTACGAGGCGGAGTGGAGCCATAACAAAGCGTTGCGTTGACCTGCTGCAAAAGAATCCTTCTTCCTGCCCCACCCTCTCCCAGCCCCTGGGCAAGGGCCTGAGTAAACACATACATTCACTGCCAGGAACTGGAGTCAACAAACTCCTGCTTTGTCACAGGAACCTGGGAATCAAGTCAACGGGCTTCACGGAAACGCGTACCTGCTCACACCACGGGCATCCGAGCCTAAGGGTTAGGAGTAGAGTGTTTCAGGGAAACTGGCCAAGAACATGTGCCACAGACACCCAATGCCACGGGGAGGCTCGGGGCCTCCTGAGAGGTTTGGCAATGCCGTCCCAGCTGACCTCGGCCCACGGGCTGGGCACGGCCAGGCAGTCTTCCCTGGGAATGTCTGTAACAGATCCTCAGACTCACCCGAGGCAGAGTTCTAAGATGCCCCCAAGGTTCCCAGACCCTGGTGGCCAGCCCTGTATCATCTGCCCTCTGTTATGGGGTATGGTGGCGGGAGGCTGGAACTATGATGGACCATCACCCCCATGATTAGGTGAGGGGATTTTGCATACGTCGTTAAAGTCCTTCATCAGCTGACTGTAATTAAGGACAGTGCCCTGTGTGGGCCAAACTTCATCAGGTGACTTGAATCCAAAAGGAGAGGACCCTGGTGGGCTGATTTAATAATCAGATGAGCCCCTTAAAAGAGGGCCTGGAGGTCACAGGTAGAGGAAGTCAGAGAGCCTGGAAGCAGCAGAGACACACTTCTGTCGGCCTCGGTGACGCAAACTGCCGCATCAGGGAGCAGGCCCCCCAGCCAGGAACGGGGGGGTGGGGTCGCTAGAAGTCCCACAATTGTGAGAAGATGGATTCTGCCAACAACCAATGAACTTGGAAGTCCCTGAGCCTGGGACCAGAATCACAGCCCTGGCTGACACCTTGCCTTCAGCTTCCAAGACCCTGAGCAGAGAACCACCTCTGGCTAGATCCCTGGCCCCAGGACATGGCACACGCGTGTTGTGGTAAGCTGCTGGGATGATGGCAATTTGTGAGAAAGCAGAGGACCCTGATGTGTCCACCTAGGAAGTGCGGAGAGAAAACATGCACCCCGCTTTTTCTTGTCAAGGTGAATGGTCAAAGTCAGGACTCATTCTACTTGGGGGGTGGTGGGGGGAGCAGGAGGGGTGGCGGGGGGAGCAGGGTGCCACACAGCTGAGAGGGCGTGGGGCGGGAGGGGTACTGGGAAAGGCTCCTAAGGCCTCTGCACCTGGCGGTTTGGGCTTGTAGCACGTGTTCTGAGAAGAGGCAGCTCCCGAGACCCATGGCCGGTGAATAATTCTGCCTTCGCCATCCGTGCTCAGGTGATGAGAGGTTGCCCACTTGGCCACCAACTGCAGAGATGCCCTAAATTTGGGGAGTGACATCACCAGAAAGGAGCACATTCACCCCAAAACCCTAGAGTAGGTGGCTAACGGGCCTGAACCTAGAATCGGGCTGAGGCCTGGGCTGCTGGGGGGCGGTGATGCCCCTCGGTGCCTGAGAGCCTTAAGCGGTCTCACTGACTCAGGGTTTGTAGCCGAACAGCTGGAAATGACACAGAAGATTGTGCCGCCCAATCCCTGCATTTGACGGGTGAGGAAACTGAGCCCCAGGGCGGTTAGCCATCCTTCCCAAAGCCTCCCGGCCAGAAGCAGCAGGGGAAAGGCTGAAACTCCGGCTTCCAGCTGTTTCCTGTCTGGTCCCCCTCCTCTTGCGCAAAACGCCCCCAGCACTGCCTGGGGGTGAAGCTGCCAGCTCCCTTAGGTAGGATGTTGGCTTCATTCAGATCCGGGTGCCGCGGGCACCGCGCTGTCCCCGCTCTGCTGGGAGCATGACACCCACTCTCCCCACTGGCTGACCCGCCTGCCACTCTCGCTGCTTCGTCCGCTCTAGTCTCTCACGGCTCAGCAGGGCTGAGGTGACCCAGCCACTCTGAGATCCAAGCCGCCCTGGGCAGAGGCGTCTCCTGTGGCCGCAGGAGCAAAGGACTGCGAGGTGGGTGCCTTAAAACAACAGAAATGTGCTCCCTCCCAGTTCTGAGGCCAGGGGTCGGAAATCAGGGTGTCCGCAGGACTGTGCTCCTGCTGGAGGTTCCGGGGAGGGGCCTTCCTGCCTCTCCCGGCCCTTGGCAGCAGCTGGTGCCTCTGGGCCCTTGGCCCTTGGTGGTTGTTGCTGCCTCGCTCCAGCCTCTGCTTCTGCCTCCACTTGGCCTCCTCCCTCTGTGTCTGTGTCTCTGGGTCTTCTCTTCTTACTAGCACACCCGTCACATGGGACTTAGATGGGACTTAGGGCCCACCTGAATCCGGTATGATCGCATCTTCACTCAATGACATCTGCCAAGACCCTAGTTCCAAAAAGGTCGCCTCCTGGGGTTCTGAGTGGCCATGATTTGGAGGGACACTGTTCACCCCAGGTGGATGGGTTTTATAGGCATGCCCATGGCTAGTTCAGCCAAGTGCCTTAGGAGCAGGGTCCCTTAGCGCGCCCCTCGCCCTCACCTGCCTCCCTCCAGGATGTGGGTAACCCAGGACCCAGAAATTAGAGTGTGAGTGCTAGAAACTCCTCCAAGGGTGTCTGGCCACAGCTGAGCAGGAGGACTGCCCGGGGAGAGCAGAAAATGCCGGCATCCAGGCCGATGTGGGAGAGAAACTCAGTTGCCTGCTTCTCACATGTGGGGACTGAACCACAACCCAGGCACGTGCCCTGACTGGGAATCGAACCAGCAACCTTTTGGTACATGGGATGGCACTCCAACCTGCTGGGCCACACCAGCCAGGGCAGCATTGGTAGTTGTTACAGCTACCAGATGATTCTGACGTGCAGTCGAGGTTGGAAAGCCACCCACCCAGCCAAACCCCTCAGTCTTCAGAGGACGGACCTGCAGCAGACAAGCCTTTAGCGATCCCCTCCCTTCGCTCACTGCCGCCTCCAAGCCTGTAAGCTGCCAGCTCCGTGACTACCAGGACCTGCCCCTTCTAAACGGCACCAGGCCCCTGGAGGGGACAGCCCCCTCCACTCATGAGAGAGAAGCAAATACGTCCCCTCCATAACCAGGAGGCAAAACGGCAGCCCCCACTGCTGTCACAGCGTCCTCCTCCACAACCCATGCGCGGCCATGACCTGCGGCACCGCCGCACTCGCTTGCACAGGCTCTGTGAACTGTGAAGTGCCCCGGAAAGGTGCCACATCGCTGCTGAGCCTTCATATGCAGCGGGGGCCCCCGCAGCAGCCCCATGCGGAGCGAGATCCGCAGGGGTGTACTTGGCCCCCCACCCATTTGCTTCCCATCATACGTATTCTTGGGCATCTTCTGGCCGCTATTCTACGTTCTCACTGGAACTATTTTTTAAAGCAAGAAGCGTTGTTTTTGTCTCTCGAGGAAGCGTTGTTTGTTCCTTGAGAGGGAGGAACCTTGTCACCGTGCCCTGTGCTCTTCCTCCGTTTGCTTCTCTCAGCTCAGGCCATGCCACTGGGGCCAGTGCAGCAAGGGTGACGACGACAACGGGCACGTCTCAGCTGCGTGGCCACCCGACGGGACGAGAAGGGGCTGGCGTGGTGACAGTGCCCCCGTTTGCAGACCCAGCACTAGGCCGTTGGGAGCTGCTGCGGTCACCCAGTGTTTTCCTGTCATTTCCCTGGGCTTCCTGAGAGGGCGGGCAGGCACCAGAAAGTTCTCTCACACCCGCGGGGAGTGCCGGTCACCCCGACCCTTCTGGGGGCCTCTCTCTCTCTCTTCCTTCTTGGAGTCCTCTCCCTGGGAAACCCGCGGTCTGTCTCCATTCTGGATTCTTTCTGTTTTTCCCTGAGCGGAAAGACTCGGGGAAGATCTGCCTGTTCCGCTTGCTGTGACAGTGAGGAAGCCGCCCTGGGGCCTGACGTAGGCGGGCGGGTGCCCTGTCTGTGTTCAGGACCATGGTCAAGGTGTCAGAGGGAGGTGGGCTTTGGTGACAGGCTGTCAGAGGGCGCTGCGTCGTCACGATAAGGTCACGGAGCCGTCGTCAGGGTTTCCTTCCTCTCGGGCAGCAAAGAGCTGAGCCCGGGACTGGACAGCAGGCCGAGGCCGGTGACCCTCCAGGGGCCAGATCCAGGCTGCCGACTGCTTTTCCGCACCGTTCTGCAGGGACACCACACGCGTGGATTCATGGATGGCTGGGCAGTTGACTCAGGAACAAGTAAGGAGGCTGAAGTCTCTGTCCCAGCAGGCCCACCAGCCGCAGGAACCGCGCCCCCACCTTCTGCCCTGCTCCCCCCGCCCCGCAGGCGAGGGGCCAGGAGCAGGGGTGGGGGCGCAACCTGGAGACTCCCTCCTGCCACCGGCCCCTGCAAGTGCCCGCCCACCTCCTTCCCGGCCCAGGGCTGCGAGGACAGGTCGGCTCAGGGACCTGTGCCATCCCCAGAGGTCACGGCTTCAGAGGAGCGTGGGCAGGCATCTCAGGTGTCCTGGGATCCAGGAACGTGTCCATGGCGTGGCGAGGGGCTTCTTGTCCTTGTGGCCCTTCCACAGCTGGGGCGGGAGCCCACACAGACGGCCTTCCACCTGACCAACACTGCCACCTGCACTGGGTGTGAGCTTCCTGGAAGCGGGGCTGAGACTGCCCCATTCTACCTATGCTTCTCCGGCCCTGACAAGCCACCCTTGACACATGGCTGCCGTGGATGGAGCCAGAGAAGGCTGGACTGGGTTTGGGTGACGTCCTGAGCCGGTGCCTGCTCAGGCCCACACTGGCACCTGTCCGAAACACGCCGCCCAACCAGAATGGGGGGGGAGCGCCACCTGGTGGTGGAAAGAGCAACCAGGCCTGGGGGGCCCTTGGGGCTCACGTCATACAACTGAAATCAGCACTGGGGAGCCCAATGGGGGCATCCAGAGCCATCTGTCTGCTGGGGCGCCTGCCCAGTGGATAGGTGCCTAGCAGACTGCTGGCCCAGCTCTGGACAGTGCACAGGGACTGACCACGGGGCAGTTAGTGGCCAGCACCCCCCAAGGCAAGGGGTGTGCTCCAGCCGTCAGGGCACACGGGCTTGCCGCTGGCATGACAGGGTTCGGGGTCCTGTACATTCTGACCCACCTCATACAGGAAGACAAACCCCGGGAAACGCCCTTTCCCCCGCCTGGCGCACAGCGCGTTCCAGGCACCTGGAGCTACACTCTCCACTTTCCAGACGGGAAGAGCGAGGCTCGGAGAGACCCAGGGACCGCCAGGCCCCTCAGAGGCGTCAGCGGCAGGTGTAAGACCCACCATCCGCTGCTGTTTGGTTTTTTTGTATTTTTGTTTTTTTAACTTGGACGCTGCCTCAAAGTCGCTTCTAGGGAAGAGCCAGCAACCTGTTCAACCCGGGAGCACCAAGCAGCTGCAAAGCCGGTGAGGAATGAGGAAGCCCCGTGCCCTTTGAGCAGCCCCCTTTTACAAAACCGAGACCCTTCTGAGCGAGGGCTGCTCCCCTGCTCCCAGGGGTGACGCTGCTGCGCCCTGACTGGTCCCAGCGGTGTGGCGGCTTCCCGGGCCTCCAGCAGGTGTTCGTGATGCAGGCAGCCCTGGAGGGGCCGCAGACAGGAGCCTGACTCAGGGTCACAGTGTCAGACAGCTTTGCGGGGCACAGAGCCCAGTCGGGCAGGTGGCCATGGGTAACCCCAGGCCAGTCACTGATGGCCACTCTCCATGTCCACTCGCCCAGCAGTACACAAGGGAAGCCGTTCCCAAAGACAGTGGGTGGAGGGCACAGGGTGTGGTCAAGCAAAGTGGCCTCTCTGCAACATGGCCGTTAGGACAGCTGACACACCCACGGGCTGCAGGAAGAAGACACGGATAAGACAGTGGGGACAGCAGCAAGCAAAAGGGGAGAAGCGAGCAGAGGTTGAATTCGAGCCCCTGGTGCCCCAAGCGCCCTGCCTCGCTCCATCGACAGATGGCTCCCCCCACCACGTCTGTGCTTGCTGCTTGGAACACAATTTCCTGTGGACTGTGCCTGACCCCAAAGTGGCAGCTCCGGGCTCTCCCTGACCGAATGCCCCGCTGTGAGACAAGGGTGTTCAGAGACTCCACAGGGACCCTCTGTGGTGGGACAATGACATTGTTAGATCACAGGCTGCGATGGCAGGCAGCCGCCCCTGCAGGGACCCCGAGCTCACAGACAGGCAGCAGGGTTCCCCTCACCTCCGGGACCTGCAGAGGCCCCGGCAGATCCCGCCATCCCTCTGGGCGCCAGGGCCACCCACCCACATGTGTCTGGCCACATTCAGGGGTCACGCCCTGAAATGCAGTAACATATTAAACCGAAAGTCAACCGTCTGCAAAGAAACTGGCCACGTAGAGGAATTCAGAATTAAACCGCCGTCTGGACAGAGAAGTCGTTTTATAATGAGAGCAAATGTTCCCTCAGTTTGTCCCTTTCACGTGCCCAGGGTTTTATGGGTTATGTTCTGGGATGGTGCATACCTTGGTTCTCTTAAAGGGAAGGAAGGGGTTTTCTTACTTTTTTTAAAGCTATTTTTTAAAATTCTTCCAAAGCCTGATGATGGGCCCCGGGCGCAGTGCAGAGGCGTGGGTGGAGTGTGGCTAAGAGTGAGCTTCTGGTCTGTGCCCAGAGGCGGGCGGGTGAAAGGGAGCCCTGGCCCCACCCTGCAGTGTGGGTGTGACTGTGTGTGACTGTGTGTGTGTGACTGTGTGACTGTGTGTGCGCTGGTGTGTGAATGGGCATGTGTGCATTTGTGTCTGTGTGAGTGTGTTTAGGACAGTGCCATGTGTGTAACTGTGTGTGTGTGTGATTGTGTGTGTGACTGTGTGCACTGGTGTGTGAATGTGCATGTGTGCATTTGTGTCTGTGTTTGGGAGTGTCGTGAGTGTGTCAGTGCATCTGTGTGTGTGTGTGTGTGTGTGTCTGCCAGTCTGCCTGGGGGCCAAGTGCTTGGGCACACATCTGCTCCTGGGGGTGGACCCGGTAGCTCCAAGGTCACCTGTGGAGACCTCCGGTCTCCGGAAGTCCTTCCCTGGGGTAAGTTCCACCACCCATCCCCATGTGCCGGGCAGGGTCCAGAGCGTCTAACACGCCGATGCTGCTGGCCTCTGCTCCCACCCAGATTTGGGACTGTGTATTGAGGAGAAAAGCTGACTATTCTAACTGTCAGGCCTCTCAGGCAGAAGTGAGAAGGGGATCCCCTTCCTCCAGCCTGGAAGGAGGCCTTCCTACCCTGGGTGTCCATATTTGCACTCTGCACGGTGTCTTCTGTTTGTTTGTTTTGTGTGGTGTGTTCTGAAGAGCCGGTGCATTTTGTTTCAAAGTCAACACCGCAGCAAAGACCTTCTGCCAGCCACACAGCCCCGGAGAGTTCTCACGGCCCACCTTCCACAGGCCTGCGAGGGTGATGGGGCAGCTCACTGGGAGGGGCCTGCTGGGAACTGCCCCTTCCCCACAGCTGCCCATGAACCCGGAAGTCTGCGACAGGGTCGAAATACCGTTGTAGGTTTGCAGGTGACAGGTGGTCCCCAGACGTATCCCGGTGGTCACGTCGTGCGGTGCAGGAATGTCACGTCACTACACTGTACACCCGAGGCTACTATAACACCATCTGCCGGCCCGACTCTAAAACATTGTTTTGAACCAAAAGAGCCTGCTGGGCCTCCACGGCAGCCACCCCACCAGGCAAGGCGAGGCCACTGGTCTTCACCGCCCGGTCAGATGGCTTTGTGGGTCACAGTTCAAGGGCAGGTCATGTCTAATTCAAAGGCCACTGATGTCCAGTTCAAAGCCACTCTCCCCACTTTAAAGAACGCGCTTTTCCATTCATTTTATTTCTTGAAATCTTTAAGTGGAGAACTTGAAAAAAATAAATACATACAGACCTTGGTTCCATGTAAACATTTTTATGCTGTATTTAATTTTTAAGGCACATGGAGTTTACGCAGATCATTTTAGCTAAACTACAAAGTGAACACTAGCTACATGTGGTCGCCAACCCATTTGCCGAGTGTAAATGTCACATCACAAAACCAGGCCTAAAAGTCTGACCCCTAAACAGATGGAAACGTGTGGATGCTGAGACGTAGGACGCTGGGACTTCCTCCTCCTTTCTCTTACATGTTCACTGAATCCCACAGCAGTTACGTTAATATGTTTTACTGTCGTTCAAATGAATCGCCACAAGAGCTGACGCAGCCTTTGTTTCAACGTGCGTGTCGGCATGAACCCCTCGCCGCGCCCGGAGGAGGGGCTTCTGTAAGGTGTGTAAATGGCAGAGGAGCCCGGCAGCTCCCGAGGGGTGTCTCCCAGCCTCTGTGCTGTCTTCCAGGCCTTGCAGGGGTGCCTGTCAACACACAGCTGCTGAGAGAGGCTGGCTAGGGGAGCAGGGGAGGGGAAGCCACAGATACACCAAAACACTCTCTGAGTCAATACTTTCCACTTCCTCCCCAACTTGACCGTTTACCAGAACTGCCCAAAAGCAGTCACCGTGAATGAAATCTCTCTGGATTTTCCCATCCTGATCTCGAAATGCCACGACAAAGGGCAGAGGGGCAGCAAGACCCAAGCGAGCCCCGCAGGGCAATGTCTCGGAAGAAGCTCAGCGTTGGGTCTCAGAGAGCATGGCTGTCAGATGGGATGCAGGTGGGCTTGGTCCCTTTCAGGCCAGGGCAGGGAGAGCCTCCCACTTGCAGCTGATGTTGAGCACCCTCCATGAGAGGGGAGGGAGCAGAGAAAACCCGAGGCAGGAGGCCGGAAGGGAAGAGGAAGACAGGCTCTCTTCTGCTGTCCCCCACCCCTGGCACCAGAGACAATGCCAAGGTGGCGACCAGGCAGAATGGGGACCATCCACAGCTTCTGGTCCCTGCCGGTCTGGGGGCCCCACAGTTTTCCAACCCTGTGAAACCAATCCCGAGCATCCTCTCCAGCTCTGCAGTCCCCAACCTGCCGGCTTGCTCCAGGTCCCCTGCAGATGGCCATCGGGGCCTCACCAAGAGGTCCCCTCCCCAGTCCTTTAAAGCAAAGCAGAGCAGCCCCTGGCTGGTGTGGCTCAGTGGACTGAATGCCACCCTGCAAACCAAAGGGTTGCTGGTTCAATTCCCAGTCAGGGCACATGCCTGGGTTGTGGGCCAGGTTCCCAGTAGTGGGCGCATGAGGAGCAACCACACATTGATGTTTCTCTCCCTCTCTTTCTCTCTCCTCCCTTCCCTTCTCTAAAAGCAAATAAATAAATTCCTTATATAAAAAAAAAAAGTAGAGCAAAGCTACATGGGAACAAAACCCTGTGAGAAAGAAGGAGCGAGACACTGCGGGTTTGGAAGGCGTTCATCAGGACGTCATCAGCGGTTACGAACAGCGGTGAGATTTCAGGCGACTTTTCTTCTTCCATCTTGATACTCTCTGACATGGTTTTAAACCATTAAAATTGGCGCATATTACTTTGTGATTACAAAAACAGTGTTTTCATTCTGAAAAAAATTAAAGTACTGTTTTAGAGGAGAAAAGCAAGTTAAACATGATTATGAGAACTATCAGAGACAGACCGTTGTTTTTCAATTGGAGGAGGAATTGGACCCAAACCTAATTTGCTTTAAAACTTAAAACTGCAAAACACGTGCCCTAAATATCACAGATTACGTCAGTGAATGCGAAAGACATCAATTAAGAGGAGCTGGATAATCGGCGTGGACAGCCAGCGAGGCTGGTGCTGTTCAGATGCACCAGAGCTGACAGCGTGCAAAGCCTGGAGCATGCAGTGTTGAGTGGGTCCCCTGTGAGGTGGCATCATTAAAGCGTGAGCGTTCTTTAGCCCAGGATGGGTGTTGCGGGAAATACGAAGAACACTCTTTTCATAGCCTGGCTCGTACAACGGAGGGGTCAGACCGAGACCTTCAGCTTTATTTCATTCTCTTCGCCACATCTGAGTAGGCGCGTTCGATCTCCCGGTCAGCCGGACACGTGTTGGTGAACTCATCTCTGGCGTAGGCATTGTTCAAGTACCTCCAGAGGCCGGTCATTTCAGAGGGAAATTCGAAATCTCTGTACCTCTTGGCCACGATCTGCAAATGGAGAGGAAATCATCAGAGAAGGGGAAACCTCCCAGCTCGATGAGACAATCCACGCATTGAGGTGAGTGATACATTCTCTGGGTCGGGCCCTGATGTCATCCCACAGGCCTCAGGCCACCCGAGTCGCACTTGGACTTGGCATGGGACACATAGGGAGCGGGGGACAGTTACAAAGGAACCAGGTTCAAAGCAGTGGTTCCACACCACGTTGCCCACCCATTTCTCACGGATGGGCCTGGTGAGCTGCAGCCCGACTGTGCCCAGGGTGCCAGCCGGTGGGGATCCCCTGGTGTGTGAGGCAGTTTCCTGTGTGTTTTGCTGCTGGGTGCCTGGGTGCCGGAAGATTCAGGGCGGGTCTTCAGTTTCGCTTGGGCTCAGATCGAGGTGAAGCCCACGCCTCCCCTTGGGGAATCCCGCGTATCTGTTCCGCCATTCTGTCTCTGAGAGGGTCGTTTCACCGTGGTCCGCCGTGTGCACTGGACGGATTCAGGAGCCAAACAGACACAAATCCTCACCCCGGGGAAAACTGGGAGTAAAGACCATGGGCAACGCAACACTGGTGTGTTTCCTTGGGCTGAACGGGGGCTGCTGGGAAACAAGCTACAAAGGGGGGTGTATACTGTTGGGGACTCTTTATCAACTCCCTCGGCCCGCCTTAGCCAAGAGCACAAACTGGGTGGCTGAGGCAATAGAACTGTGGTCTCTCATAGTCCTGGTGGACAGAAGTCCAAGATCAAGGTGTCAGCGGGGCCATGAAGGTTCGAATGGGGGACTGTTTCTGACCTCTGTCAGAGCGGCTGGCAGTTCCTTGTCTTGTGACAGTGTAACTCCAGTCTTCCCATGGTGTTTTCACTGTGTTTGCATCTCTGAGCCCAGACTTCCCCTCTCATAACCGTATTGCATGGGGGCCCCCCACTCCACTATAACCTCAAAGTGATCTCCACTGATCATCTGTGAAGACCCATTTCCCAGTGAGGTCCCGTTCCGAGGTCCTGGGCATTAGGACTTCGGCATGTGAGTTTTGGAGGGACACAATTCACACCCCAACAGGACCTGGGGCTACACAAACCAGTCCGCTTTGCTGCCTCCCATCCCACTGGTTCTGCAATGCCTGAAGTGATGTGGGACCTAACCACAGATGGGACAACCGGGGTGGCACCAGAACAGGACCCTGTGACTTTGAGAAAGCCTCCTACTCTGTTTAACATCTTCCACTTGAAGTCAGCCTTACTGACATTAATGTTAAGAATTCTGCTCTCCTTTTGCTTGCATTTGCCTGGTTTAGGTTTGCCGTCTTTTTTTTTACACCTCTGAGTATATCTATAGTGTGTATGACTCTTACAGATGGAAACTTGACTCGTATTATATTTCCTGAATGTTATACTTAGTTTTTCACCTATCTTCATATATTTGTGTCTATTTCCCTTCTGATGACTTAGAAGGTTCCTGGTCTGATTTAACTCTTCCCATTGTCTCCTGTATAACCTGAAATAGTAGGAATTTTCTATTTCTTGATTTATCAATTTCAGATGGTGTCTCTTCACTCCTGTGTGTGACAAACGAGGGAGTTGGTAGAACCCCACCTCTCACCCTTCCCTCCCCTGTAAACGTCCGCTTCCAGGCGCGTCCGCCCCAACCGACCCGTTTGCTGGGTCCCGTTCTGTTCTGTAATTCCCACTGGGTTCAGTCTCAGTCCTGGTGTTAGATCTAAGGAGGTTTATGTTTCCCTGCAGTCCTTTACGTCACACATCTCTGTGTTCAGAGTCTTATTTCTATTATGACTTTATTATTTCATCATAGAGTAATTCTATCTTTTAAACTGGCGTGGGAGTATTTCTTTTATTGAGATCAGGAGTCTAGATAAAAACAATTTGCCTAGCTATAAAATTCTTACATCACAGCACCTTCCCCTTAATTCTCTGTAATGTTAAGCCATTTTTCTGTTTTGTTTTTGTTTTTGTTTTTAATGTGGTCATGGAGACACACAAGTCCAGTCTGAGTTTCTTCCCTGAGTAGGTGGCTTTGCTCCTTATTTAATTCATCATCATCATCATCATCATCATCATCATCATCGCTGCAGTTGTCATTATTGTCCAGATGCCAAAAGAATTCTTTTCTCATCCTTGGATTTCAATGGTTTGCCAAAGATGTCACAGCGTGTGGACTTAGTGGGGCTCTGGCTTTCTAACCGTGGCGTGCCGTTTGCTCCGAAGGTCAGGGCGTCCTTTCATCCACAATGACTGTCCCGTTGAGCCTCCTTCTCTTCCTTTCTCATCCCCTGTTCTCTTGCACCCGACTGTGTGCACCAGGGGTCTCTCTCGCCTGCTGGTCCTCTTCTGTTTGAGTCGGGGTGGCTTCCTCCCACCCGTGCCCCGCACGCCGACTCATTTCTGCAATGTCTTTTTCTACGTCTTATTACTTCTGATATAACTTTTACTTGTGCAGTCATTTTATTTGCCTTCAAGTTTTCTTCTTGAGCTCTGCCAGCCTGATTTCCATCTTCTTTGTGGTATTACATATACTTTTCGACATCTTGTGTTGCATCTTTGAGTTTTTTCCTTGAAACATCCATGAACCCCCATTTCTTGGAGGCCGTGGAGAAGTATGCATCTGGAGTGTTCTTTCAGTCACTGGAGCAATGCTGCGCCAGATGTGTGTTCCCCGTCTGCCTTGTCCTCTGCTTGCCGTTCTCTTCATCCCTCTCCCCCTCCCCACCCACAGAGGGGTCCCACTTGGATTCTCTCTGCTTATCTATTGCACCTACTGTTTGCTTAAAAATAGGGCCAAGGGCCCTGGCTGGTGTTGCTCAGTTCGTTGGAGTGTCGACCCATAACTGAAAGGTTGTGGGTTCAATTCCCGGTCAGGGTATATGCCTAGGTTACGGGTTCGATTCTCAGTCCGGGCACACACATCCCAGATCTTCTCTGATCTTCTTATTTCCCTGATCTTCTCTCCCCATCCTCTACACCAAAGATGGAGCTCTGGACTGGGCAGGATTTGAATAATAAAGATGCCCCAGCATGAGACCTGGGCTTCTTCCTGGGGCTTCTGAGGTTGCTGAGGGCCAAGGGTATGGCACTAGTAATGGTAACAATAGCAACAGCTGTAGGTGACCGAGAGGCCGGGCACCCCGAGCGACAGCCATAACTAAGGACTCCGGAGAGCACCATCTGCCACAGAGTCTCAGGCTCACTCCCAGAAGCTCTGATGAGGTGGGCTGGGGGGGCTGGATCGAGCAATTTACATTTCTAGAAAGCTCCCCAAACAATTCTTATGCCTTCGCCTGTTAAAGAAGAGCTGCTCTAGGGGGTCTTTAAGCCCTCCCAGTGTACGATCCCTGACTTTCATTTCTTGTTCAACTCTCTGGGAAGACAGGACACCAGACCCGGCAGGGAGGCCCAGCCAAAGAGCCACCTCTGCCCCCGGCTGGCGGGGTGGATGCCACCCTGGCAGGGCTTTGTTTACCTGGACCACCACCAGCCGCTGGCTGTGTGCCCGTTTTAACCCTCGCAGACTCCACTGCTCATATCCAGGCCCTGGGCGCCGGATGCCGGTACGACCCTCAAGGGCTATCATGGTGCTTTTCTTCTGGCTGCGGGGACAAGACCTGGGGGAGCAGGGACGAGACCTGGGGGAGCCAGGTGCCCAGGAGGACGTCAGAAGTCCGCCTGAGACCAGCCACGTTTCTGAAGCCTGGGTGGGGCCACCTCACACAGAAACAGGCCAGACTTCTCAAGTTTTGGATGGTTTTTGCTGTCCGGCCAAAACACACGTCAAAATGAAATAAAACAGACCCCCATTCATGTGGCGGGAGGAGCAATGCACCTTAATAATGTGGAGCTTGGGTAGGAGGTTGCAGTCAGCCAGCGTGAGCTCGTCCCCATCCAGGAACTTCCGTCCGGAAACCGCCACCTCCTCCGTGCTGCCGGCATCAACTTCGTTGGGCAGGGGGCTGTTTAAGTAATTGTCCAGTTTCTTCAGGGCCTTCAGCAGGTTCTTCCCATGAACTGGAACAGGAAGGTGAACGGGACAGGAAGGGCCCCATGAGCGAGCGCCAACCTTTCTCTAGACAGGAGGGAGGGAGGACAACCTGGCCTCGCCCCTCCCTGGAAATAGCTCCGCTGTCCAAATGACCCTGCAGTTTCTAGAACCCACTCGTTCTTTCAAAGCCCTTTAAGGAAACCCTACCACGAAGCAGGCCCAGCGGCAGTGGCATTAAAGCAATTCCCACAATGCAGCTGGGAACACCTGGTGACAATTCTGTCACTGTAAAAAATGTTGTTTTTTAGGCTTCCGACCTCTTGAGGGGGCACTCAGTGTGCTGAAAGCCACCTGCAGGTTTGAAGTTGGAGGCACTTTCTCTTGTTCTATACACAGGTCCCTCCCCACCCTGGGGAATGACACAGAATTCCCAGCATCTCCTATGAAACTGCCCCTGAGGCCGAGGGGGGGGCGGCGAGTATGGAAGATGGAACCTGGGAAGGGGGTAGGTACTCACTCTCATTGGCATCCTTCTTGGTGTTTTTTATAAATGCTGAGAATTTGGCAAACACGTCATTTCCTGCAGAGTTAGATTCAGGGTGCTGGGTCGCCAGCTTGGGGTACCTTGAAAAGTTCAAAACTAGACGGTCACAGATGAGCGATGTTTGAGTTGAGATGAAACAAGGGGGAGCAGGTCTTTGCTGAGTGGGCACGAACATGACTTCCCCTCAAATGTTTCCCTAATCTTTCTTTTATCTTCCAGGTTCACAGCCACACAGTTGAGGGAGAAAGGTCTAGACTGACTGTTCTCATGCTGAGCACAAGGCTCACCTGTCCTCCCTGCTCTGAGTTCCCTCTCTGCTACAATGAAGGTGAAGGACGAAAGGTTCCGTTCCAACCGTGATGTTGCACGCCAACACGCACTCCTTCCCTTCCAGCCGAGAGCCTAAGACGTGGCCCACCCACGCAGCATCAACCAGCCTGTCCCCCCACTTCCTGCCATCAAGCCCCACTTGCCAAACTGTAGGTTCAGAGAAAAGAAATCGGGGCCACCTTCCCTTGAGGCGTCTAATCTCGCCCCGTGTTTTCTGAGGCGCACAGGTATGGTTCGGAAGAGCCTGTCTTGGCCACAGAAAACCAAACACACATGGCCAAGAGCTTCAGAACCATCTGTGAGGGGGGTTAGCGAGGGAGGATGGTGAGGGAGGACGGTGAGGCTGTGGGGCTGGGCTGTGAGGCCTACCTTGGGGGAGCCAATTTCTCCTCCAGGAACTCCTCAATCTTATTCACGTCCATCTTCACCTCCCCATCAAAAGTCACGAAAGGAGGGTTCGTCCCGGGAGCCAGGTTCTGCAGGTCCGCGGGTTTCCTGGGGCGGGGGAGGGGAAGCTGTGTTAGCAGCGGCCAGGGTTTAGACTCATCCCCAAGGCTAAGCATGTCCTCCCAGTCGAAGAGAAACAACCCTGAGAGCATCAAAAGACGCTGTGCCTTTAGAGAATGTCTTACCAGCACCGAGAGTGTGGCCCCTTCTCTGGACCTGGAGGTGGAAAGGTCCACTCTCCCCAGAGCTACCAGCCGGGGTGGGGTTCGGATAGGCTTTGGAGAAGTTCAGGGCTGACCAGTAAGTGGGAGAGGAGGTTCCTCCGGGCGCCCCCAACACCTACTCCTTCCCGATCACGTGGGACTGCTCTTGTAATGCCTGCTCAGCCCACGCTCGGCGACAGTGCAGGGTACCGATGGGGGGTGGACACACCCATGATAACGCCACGTGTCTTGGTGTGTGCACGCATGTGTAATTAAGTAGTTATTTCGACAATGCAGAAGCCTCGTCTTACCTTTTCAGGTCCACTGTTGTTACATTAAATATAACGCCCTTCAGCCAGAGAATCATGAAGAGGCGCTGAGAAAACGGGCAGTTCCCGATACTCTCTCCGTCATAGCCGGCCTGCAGGCAGAAGAAGAGCACTTGAGGGGGCCAGTCTCACCCTCACCGATGCCCGGTGCTGTGGGGCACACACCCAAGACGGCCGTGTGTTTTTGTTCATGGTCACGGTACTGTACATATCCTTCTGAGGCCCCTTCACTCAGCCCCTGTGCCAAGGTGGGTTGGGGGCGGGAAATGGGGAGTGGACACAAAGTACCCTTCCCCGGACCACTTCCTGCTGCATGGGGCCTCTGAGCCAGTTCGCAGAGGGAAACAACGGTAAGAGGCAATTCCCTTTGTCATCAAAGGCAAAGGAGAAAGACACCTCGGTCCCGTCACCCTCTAGCTGTCAGTCCTCTGCTGAAGCCACATTCCTGTCTTTCCAGGACGATCGTGCTTAAACCAGACCAGCAGACACTGCCAGTGAGACAGCACCCCTCCGGGCTGTGCTCGGCCTCGAAGTGGGACCGCGGGATAATACGCACTGTGAGACCCCTGGACACTACCCAACTTTCATGTCCCCCCTCTGATTCACAGGGGGCAGGGAGATGGGGAGCAATTGCACTTGGGAGGTAGATCATTACGCAGTTGGCGTGGAGGGTGGAAGTTTATGAAACGCTTCCCCTCCGATGACAAAACATGTCAGACCCACGCCTGCGTCCCCGGTGTAGGCACGGAGCACGCTGAATGCGCACCGCACCACACCAACAGAGGACACCCGCAGGGGCTGGAGAAGCGAGGGGATGCGGGAAACCACGTGGTGGAGTCGAGGGGGGCAAAGGCAGTTCCAAAACTCGCCTTCCTCGACCATGGTCCTCACGGCACGCAGCTCTGACAGGTCATGGGGCTGATCAAACGGCACTGGAAGGGCAAGGAGGTGGCTTGGACATGCCCCTCCCATCACCAGACTTCAGCGACACAAACAGCCATGTTTGAGCTGGGAAGTCCACTTAGGCCCCATGTCCTTAAAATTAAAAAAAAAAAAAAAAACCCTAAGAAAAGAGCACTCTTTGTAGGACCTGAGTTACAGAAGGACACCAGGCAGAAAGTGACCTGATGTTTGGGGAGCTGAAAACAGAAGCCTCAAAACAACTGGACAACTAAAGGAGGGAGGGCTCCCGAGACAGGCTTCCCTGGCAGAGTGTCCGAAGTCACCAGGAAAGGTCCTTGGGGACCAGATGCCCTGCAAGTAAAGAGTAAGAGACCCACAGCCCGGGGTTAAAAAGACTTGCCTGGCCTCTCCACAGAAGGCGGAACGCAAGGGGCCAAAACGCCCGTGAGCAGGTCTCACCACTGAGAGCCAGCGGGCAGTGCAGGTGGAACCACAGAGAACCCCGCCTCACCTCTACCAGAAAAAGCACTGACCGCGCCATGTGCGGACAAGCACCCAGGGCGGCCGCATCTTCCTTTATCGCTGGTGGGAGTGAAAACGGGCACGACTGGTTTGGAAAACCATTTGTGTTCGCTACCAAGAGCCACGCACGCATGCACCTAGCGACACAGCGATTCCACGGCCAACAGAAATGCATGCATGCGGGTCCCGAAGACACACGTCCCAACGTTCTTAGCAGCACTGGTGTAATAGCCAGACCCGGAGACCACCCAATGCCAGGAGAGCAGAAGGAATCACTCAGCTGCAGGGTGGCCGTGCAGAAGGCCCCTGCCCCACGTGGAAACGCACTGGCTATTACACAGGCAGCCGTGAGGACGGCTCTCCCCCCGCAGAGAAAGAACTCAGGCTGCAAAGAATCCTGCGCAGCTCTGCGCAGGTGAAGTTCGAACGCGGGCAGCCGTCTCTGGGGGATGGAGGGCAGAGCAACAGGCGCCCTGGCAGTGCAGGTGCGTGCGTCTGGGAGGGACGGGAGGGAGCCCTTTCTGGTGGCGGACGCGTCCCATGGCTCAATTTAGGTGGTGGCCACACAGGTATATTCACAAAGTCTTAAGGTTTGGTTATGTGGGTGCATGTTGTACTTAAAAAAGAAAAAAAGTAAAAATATTAATTCAAAAGAATACAAACATTTGGATCCGGTAGGTCTGACGTGGGGCCCAGGAATCTGAATTCTTAATAAGCACCCCCCCCCAAGGTGATGTGATTACAGGGGCCCATGAATGTGATAGGTAGCCTTTAAACACATGAAGAGGCACCAAGGCACCCAGATGACTGAATTCAGAGTCCCCCAAACTCCGGGCACTTGCTTCACACTCTTCCAACCCCTCAGGCACTCCCTTCCTGCCTCCAGCATTTACTGGCCAGTCCACCTGGCAGAGGGGAGTGGCTGAGCATCCCCCCGCCCCCTACTCCAGCTGGAGGCTGTGAAGCTGCTGGAAGTCTGAGGGGCAGGAAAGTGGATGGTAGTCATTACAACTCCCCTGCCACTGGGCCCTGAAACAGCCCGGCCACCTGAGGCCGTGCCCCACCTGGGGGTCCCACCCCCGCATGGCCACTTTGAAGGATGCCTGTCTCCTGCTCACCCTGTTCTAGAGTGAGAAGCAGCACAGAGCAGAGTCTAGAAAGGTCCCAGCAGCTTGGGGCTTGGGATCCAACCAGGCTACTTCCTCACCTGCTGCAGGCTGGGGCAGAGTCAGGCCAAGAAGGGGGGCGGGAGAGATGGGCGCAGGGACACAAAAGCACATATTTTGGCCAGCCCTGACTTGTTCCGCAGCTTCCAAGCCTCTTCTTTTTCTAGTGGTTGCACTGAGCCCAGGAAGGTTTGAGAGAGAAGCCCTGCAGAGCGGGGCTCTGGTTTCCTCTTTCTCTTCCCCCTGCTCTCCGAACCCTCGGGGATCCCCGTACAACGCACCCTACCCTGGGCAGGCCCCCGTGAGCCCTGCCTGGGGTCTGCATGCAGCTGTGTAAGGACGAGCAAGTTCAGGGGAGAACTCCGAGTCCAGGACAGGACGGGGTTCCCGGCAGCAAGCTGCTTTCTTCCCTTTCCGTCTCTTCTATAGTTTTGAGCACACGCCAGAGTTCTCCCCGAACTTGCTCTTGCCACGTCCTGCATCCCAGCAGCCACGTCTTCAGGACAAATAAAGAAGGTAGGAGCAATAACACTCTTTAAAAAATAAAAACAGCCTCTGTCACCTGACTCTCTAAAGTCTTAGACTTCTTAAGAGGCTCCTTCCAGAGCTGCAGCAGGGACCAGGCCTGTGGCCGGGGGTGGGGCAGCGGTCCACAGGGCCACATAACGCACAGCTTAGAAGACACGATGGAAGCTGCTATGGTGCATGTCTCCTGCCCACATCCCCCAAAACACGGCCTTGAAACGGAATTGCTGCCACGCAGCATGGCCGGTGGACTGAGGCTACTACACGTTCTAGAAGAATCAGCCAGCTGTGGGGTCTGCCATTAACACCACATTTACATGTCCCGTGTTGCCTCATCTTCAACTGCTCTTAAATTTTTTTTCTGTCTCGTCTGCTGTAAAGGAGGGAGTTACGGGAACACAGTGGGAGTGATGAGGACGCCTTGCTGCCTGATTTTATTACTTTAATGTGCTTCAGTGCTGGGGTGTGACCGCAGGAAGGAGGTGGGGACGTGCCCGCCAGAGCCCATTACCAACCCGCCCGGGAGAGCGAGCCCAGGTCCTCGTACTCGTGAACCAGACGTGACGGGACAGAGGCGTGCATAGCAGGACTAACTGACAGAGTGGCCGCCGTGGGTGTATTTATCGCACGAGGTTTGCTCTCCGTTGCTGACAATGCTCTCGGGCTAATTCTCGGGCTAATTACTGTCCGGGCGCCATCTCTCAGCAGACTGCGGGGCCTGCGGGGGAAATTTCGTGTGTGTGCCTTTCCGATAACATCAAGGTGAGCTGTTGCGGATCAGGGTGTCTGTGTTTCCAGTGAAGACCCAGGCATGTGGATGACCCAGAACTGTGTGCCTCCCTTCCAAATCCAACTGTTCTGAGCGCCGAAGGTGGCAGTTCTCAGAAGGAAGTGCCGAGGCCTCTGAGGAATGTGCCGAGAAATTCTGTTCGCTGCTGAGTCCCTCTGCGGCATCTGAGACGGGACCCCACCTGTGCCGGCCGCCCCCACACACAACAGGCTGGAGACCCGAGGCCCAGGGGTGAGGCCAAAGGCAGCTACAGAAGCCATCGCCTAGGGCCCTCGTCCAATCAGAGCCTCTCCTACCTTCTCTGCAAGCTCAGCTCCATTCAGAATCCTTTTTTCATTTTCCTTTAGTGTCTTTTGTTTCAGGTAAATGGCCTCTGCCGTGCTGGGCTGGAGTCACAGGTGAGGGGCAGCTCTCACCTCCCCACATTCCAGTCAGGGGCCCCTGGCACCCCAGCCTCGACCCGCCAACCTCAGGGCCAGACACTGCTGGTGGCTTCTCACACCACACACTCTCCTTTGCCCCAGAGCAGGCCACGCATGCACTCAACACCTTCACTTCTCACCTGCTCAGCTCTACCTTCTTTCTAGAAGGTTCTGTGTGGGCCTCCTTGGTAAACACATTCTGTAAAGTAAGTGCTTTTCTTTACCCAAGTGTAATGGAAATCAATTCGGGGGTGGAAAGAAAATAAAAAAGAGGCGATAAACTGATAATATTCTAATTGCCCCTTTTATACTGGCTTCCAGCAAAGGAGGAAAGAAGTGTGTCCTGTGTGCAGGGGAGCAGGCGTTCCAGGCCCTGCAGGAACCGGGAGGGGTCTGGGGGCAGCTGGTCTGGTGGGCTCCATCACAGGGACGCGGAGAGAATCAGTGAGGGGAGGGGGGAGCCCACTCCAGCTCCAGCGTTCTGGAGGGACTGGGCTGAATAACAACAGTAGCTGACCAGGGAGGGCGCAGGTCAGAGGTGGAGCGTGATGTGGGCGGCCTTGGGCAGCCACAGAAGCAGTTCTTCTCTGAGAAGGACAACTCGGCCCCAAGGACGGGCCAGGCCTCTGCTGGCCGCCAGCCCAGCGGAAGGCTGGACACAGCGCGGCCAGGGAGAGAGTCCAAGCCAACCCCGCGGGAGATGACGCCCTCCCTCGATCCACCTACACGTCTCCCTGAGTGCTTCCTGTGTCCTCTGCTGCAGGCACAGTGGCCTCAGCCACTTTGGGAGCGGGCCATCAGATACGCGCATTGTGGCCGGGCACAGCAACCTTGGCCTTCCTCAGAACAGCCACCCTCCCAGGTTCTGTAGGGTCTTCCCTGCGCGTGTGCACAGAGGCCGGGCCCTTCTCTCAGCAGACAATTCTATGGCACGTACAACCGACTCTGGAGTTGAGGAACACCCCAGGTGGCACATGAGGCCCCAAGGGTCATCTGCCACCAGCATGTGGCAAGTGGAATAGCTGTGCTTGCAACAGAAAATGGGGGAGCAGGGACTGTTCACCACAGCACCTGGCCTGCACCTGGGTCTCTGCCCCTGGGGTCTCTGCACTGGGCCTGCCATCGGGAACAGGTCAGGACGGGAAATGGTGTGCCCCCCACCACACAGCAAGCAGACCCAAAGGCGGGGGGGAGGGCCCTCTCACTGGGACTTTTCTTGCTGGGATCTCTCTAACCTTGGAACCCACGGTGTTGGGAGCTAGGGCACAGCTGCATTCACCCGGGGGCTCACCCAGGCCCTGGCAGAGGTCCCAGCCCGCAGGAATCACTCCAAAGTGACCGGGGCCCCACACCAATGGCTCCCGTGCACCTGGAGCCTGGTCACTCTGGACCGTGCCGCGGCCCTGCCAGCTCCTCCTGGTCTGGACCCATGTCCTCGAGCTTCCCTGTCAGAGGCTCATGGATTCTCAGTACCAAGAGCTCCAGAGAGTGACATCTAAGCGGGGGGGAGAGGAGATGGTGGAGGAGAGAGGGAGGGGTATGGGGAGGGGGAGGAGGAAAGTAGAAGCAGGAGGGGAAGCGGGGCGGGGTGGGGGGCAGGAAGGGTCAGGGGAGGGGGAGATATGGAGAAAATGCAAAGGGCCTGAGTCAGGGCATCAGCATCTTCCCCCAGCCTCTTGGTCTCCTGGTTTGACTTCAAATGCAGTCTTTAAATAGATCTGAGACTTCCTGCTTTTGAATAATTCTGTAAGTTAAAAAAAATGTATCATTCTTTCCATTTGCCTGATAAGTTGAAGTTTCCACTTCAAAGTAGCATCAGTTGTCTCTGAGGCAACAGTGTGCGTGGGGGCAGGGGGGGGTGGGGGTGGGGAGCTGGAGTCAGGCAGGGCCGTGGGCGTCACTCGGGCCCCACTTCTCCCTAATTGTGGGGCCCTGAGCAATTCACTTGTTCTCCCTGCACCTCCGTCTGCATGGTAAACATGGGGTGAAGATCCTGACCCCTCGTGGGGCTCCGTGTGGTACAGGTGAGTCTCCTGGGCACCCAATGAAGGCTGCGATTATTGTCAGCATCACCACCGTCACTCCCCCCACCCTGCGCACACCAGAACAGGCAAGTGTGGAATTCAGGCAACTCTATAGCAAGGCTTGGTCCGTCTGATTTTCATGCCAAACCAGATAGTCCTTAAGAACCACTGATTTCCCCCCACCCCACCGCAAAAAAGTATCGCCTCCGATACCTATTCCAAAGGGAAAATTAGCAACCAAAGTCATTCTCTTAATTGCAAAAGCAAACTCATCTTCAGCCAGGAGGCAAAAAGGCAGGGCCCTGACCTGGCCTCATGTCCGGGAGTCACCCCAGCCGGGGGGCAAAGGTCCAAAGGACAGGACACCCAGAGAGCTCTGGGCCCCGCCCCAGGGCAGGGCTGACAGCCCAAGGGACCTGCTTTCTTGCAGGAAATGACACCAAAAGACTCTGCTGGTCAAAGGTAAAGGCAGGTCTCCTTTCTGCCTTTGCAGTTGGCGCTAGGGGACCTAAGCAGTCACCAGCCGTCTGCTGTCCCATCACTGGGGGAGAGAACTCCATGCAGCGGGGGAGAAGGGAACAGCACCCCCCTCCCCCCATCCGTATCTGAAGGTCAGCAACTCGCTGGAATTGCAGATCCACACGGAGCAAGGTGATTGTAACAGACGGGGGTGGGGGGCAGCAAACAGCCTAGCTCATCCCTTCATCGTCCAACAGGAATGTTTTTGATGGAAATCTCCTCCAAAATCAGTAATTTCTAAGCTGATTTCTCAGAGCCAGTAACAGTGAACACTCCTTACTTAGCTTTCAAGGGCGGTTCCAAAGGATGCTGGACCTTACGGGATTCAATCCTCCCAGACTCCCAGAAGATGGTCCATCATGAGTCCCATTTCACAGATGAGGAAACTGAGGCTCAGGGAGACCATGGCACCTGCCCAAAGCCTCACACAGGGTTAGATGAACAGAGCCCCCTCTGGTTCTCCCAGGCTGGATCCCAGTAATACTCCCAACTTCTGTCCGGGTCCTTAAGGTGGAAAGCGGGCTCTTTCCCAGCCTTTACTGGAACATCGGTCTGTCCCCCATGGGTGCTTCCTCCTTTCACACCACCCGCCCTGGTCTCAGAGCCCAGGGTGCACCCCCGGCAGCCTCCTGTCAGGTCTGTTTCGAATCTCTGGCCCCCCCTTATCTTTCCCAAACCCCGCTCTGGTGCACCCGGGTCGAAGGCCATTGCCTCAGACCTCCACAGAATGGGACGCAGGCACAAGCTGGGATTGCGCTGCTCTCCAGCAGTGGGTGCCCAGCCTCTAACGCGGGCCTTTCCTCCTCCACAGTGCAGGGACCAAGGCGCTGCCCCTCGGCGTGGGTGTCACACAGAACGAGGCCTGGCAGGAAGCTCGATGGTCGCTGCCTTCCCCTCCTTAGCCCGCCCTCCCTCATCTGTCCATCAGTCCTCAGCCTGTATTTCCTTCTGTCCTTCCTTCCCACCTTTCTTCCTTTCCTTTCCACTTTCCATATATATGCCAGTCAAGCCAGTCACTCTCTCCAATTGCTGCTGTGTCCTTAACTGTCCCGTGTCCCCTCCCTGGGATAATTTTATCCGCCCCCCCCCCCCAAGGAGCTCCCACGTCAGGCCTGATTGGTGAGTGCCCCTGAGTCCCTGTCTGTGATTCCCTGGTCTGCGTTCTGCCTCCCTTTCCTGAGATCCAGTCTGGTCAGCTCTGCCTGTTTTAGCACCAAATTGTTTGCTAATTATTTCCTGTCGGTTACATTCCTTCAGGGCGGACCTCTGTCCCGAACGAGTGACTAACTGTTCCCTCGAGCGCCTGCAACATGCTCATTCCTTCCCACTCCCCTGGCAGGGCCCACGGCACAGGCCAGTGGACCAGGTCCCTCCCTAAACACTCTCACCAGGGAGCAACAGAGTCCCTTTAACAACAAAACCAGGCCCCTCCCTGCAGAGAACGCCAGGCCTAGCAGCAGCCTTGCGTTTCTGGCCTGATCTGCCCCCAAATCCTACCCCCTGCCCCCGCCTTGGGGCTCCTTTCCCACCTACCCCAAATGACTCGCTCTGAGTGACCGGCCCACCCTGCTTCGCCTGGACTGTCCTGAGTGTCAAACCGGAAATCCACATCCTCCCCCCAAGTCCCAGGTGAGCTGGGAGTGTTGGTCACCCTATCGTCTGCCCGGATAAGAGCCTATTTTTACAGGAGGGGCAGGTTACTAACGTTCTCGCAGGTCATCCAGACGCAGGGCGTTGCCCCGCCCTCACCAGAACAGTGGCACAGGAGAATCTGTGATCAGTCAGATGATGTCCTGGCACGTGCGCTGCTGAGGACATGGACCCGCCAGCTGCCTGGGTCCGGCCAAGGCTGCGGGCGGGGGACAAGGGGATCCAAGACAAGCCTGGTGAACACCCCGAGTGGCTCAGAGGCCCTGACACAGGACAGCCCTCGCCCTCCCGCTGGGAGGCCACCTCTGGGAAAGATGGGCAGTTAAATTCAGTGCAGGTGGCAGATGCCCCACAGTGGCGCATCTCTGGTGACAGACACTGCAGACCAGCAGCCAGGGCCACCTCATTTTCTAGTCCCCACTTGCTCTCGACAAAAGCCACAGTTTCTCTCTGACCTCCAGGTTTCTTTCCCCTGGGACTGAAGAGCAGAGCACAAGCCCCTGTCCCATTTCGAACAGGAAAGCCTACCAGGGGCCCCCCAAGTCGGCAGCAGCCGGGAGACACCCTGGCCCCCCTGAGTGTCTGCCTCCCCGAGGTCGAGGGATCAGCCTGGAGGATTATTACCCTGGGATTCAGCTCCCACCTCTCATTGTAAAAAGAAGACAGAGAATCTTCTCAAAATAATTCCCTGAAGGCCTTAAGATCACAGATGCCAGTTCTGTCTTTTACAAATGTCGGTACAAACAAGATGGCTGTTATGAAACTGATGATGGTGATGATGATGATGATATAGTGCTGGTGATAACAGCCACTATCTCTTACGTGGTAGTTACTCTCAACTACTCACTGTTGTAAACGCTTTCCTTACACTAACTCAGTTTCCCCTGACAGCAAGCAGCAACCGGGAGTCCCGCACAGCACGCACCGCAGAGGGCAGGCCCACCCCTTCCTCCAGCGGAGCATGCAGGGCCAAGGCGCTACTTGATGGAGCCTGCTGGGTCTGCTCTACCCAGGCCACCACAGCCCGAGAAGCATGCTCCATGTTGTGTGGCTGGGAGTTTGGGTCTGGAACTTTTTTAAGGCAGGTAAAACCAGAAGCCTGACCTTGGCCATGAAGTGCTTTCAATAAAAGCACCCAGAGGGCTGGGAGCCCTAAGCAAGGACCTTTCCTGCTGCCAAAAAAGGGCTTTTCAGACCTGCTCCTCCCAGCTCAGACCCGGTGGGCATTGCCGGCGGGACACTCTCAGAGCAGCCGGGACAATGCCACCAGCTGACTCCCCAGGTAGGTCTCCCTTGACCACAGCGTGTTGTGGCCGTGGCCTGGGGTGACGGTGACAGAATGGGAAAGGACAAGTTCCGAGACTGTTTACTGGTGGCAGAAGGCCCAGTAATAGCCCCCAAAGCTGTCCACACCCCAATATTCAGACCTGGGGACATGACCCCTTACATGGGGCACAGGAGTTTGGATTTGAGGTGGGGCGATGGTCCTGGATTGTCAGGTGGGCCCAGCCTGATCATACGCATCCTTGAAAGTGAGAACCTTCCCCCGCTGTGCTCAGGGAAGACTGGACCCAAGGAACAGTGGTCAAAGAGGAACCTTAAAGGTGGAGGAAGGAGCCACAAGCCAAGGAATGCAGGGGATCTCTTGAAGCTGGAAAGATACAGGCATGGATTCTTCCCTAGAGCCCCCAGAAAAAGACAGAGGCCTGCTGATGCCTTAATTTCAGCCCAGCGAGACCCACGTCAAGCTTCTGACCAGTATAACTATAGGATAATAAACAGGAGCTAATTTTCCACTACCAGATTTGTGGTGATTCTTACTCGTTTGCTGTTGGCGCCCCCTAGTGGCGGCCTTGAGATGCACGTTCAGATCACCACTTCTACCTCGTCTATCCCTAAGCAGGTTCTGTTAGAGAATGTCACCAGTTAGCTTTTAGCCCCTCTCAGAGCTAACCCTTCCCAGTCTGCACAGGACTGGGGTTTCCTACAACCCAGGATCTTACGTTTTAAAACCAGGGAAGTCCTGGAAAGACGAGGGCACGTTGGTCTCCATACCCGAGTCCCCACTTCAACCCTAGGGGAAGACTAGTCGAGGAAGTCTCTCTGTCCCAGGCACTGCACTCACGGAGCCCCAGACACAGCGGGGCCCGGACAGTATGCCTTTAAACATGCACCCCGACTTCAGATCAGCAGCGGAGGTGCAGACTTCGCTCTGGTAGGAAATTAGCAATGGAAGGTGCGTGATTTGTTTCTCAACTTTCAGAGAAATGGAATAGGGGGGCAGGGTGAGCGGGATGGAGAGACCATGGGAAAGAAATCCTAGTTCTCACTAAAAGTGTTCACACTCAGCTTTCTCAATTTGTTCGGAATTCTCTAGCTGTTCTGCAAAATCCTTTAGAAACAGGTAGCTTCCAGAAAAAAATAAAAAAGGTACCTTCTTTCTCTCTATTTTGTTTGAAATGTTCCTAAGTTCTAAGGAGGCCAAAGGCCTGGAACTGCCTATTTCACAAAAAAGTCTAGTGCCTTGAAGATGACCAGGTTGGTTTCAATGACCGACTTAGGACTGTTCCATGGGTCAGGATGGGAGGGGGTGGGGGTGGGGCTTGGTGTTTCTATAACACTTTCTGCTCAGACCGAAACTAGTCAGCTAATCAGAAATATCTTTAAGTCACTCAGGGAATTCTTAAGAGATCGGGTTTAGGGTCAACGTGAATTTTTAGCGTGTTTCCCTTTTAATAAAGACGGCAGAAACCAGAGGCTTGATGGTTAACTTTTCAGATAGAATCTGGCAGGAGTCACCAGTTGGGCATGATATGAAGGATCTCGAAGCATCCACCTGCCTGAAAATGCCTTCACCAGCCTTCCGTGAAAGCCTGGATCTCCAAGGACTGTCTAGGAAAAAGCCACGGTCTGTCAAGGTAAGTGGTGGCGGTGACTCCTATCTTCCCCGGGGTCAACCCAGGACAGTCCAACAACCCCTCACCTCCCCACAAGCTGTCCACTTCCTCATAGACGGCACAAAAGGGTCGCTTTGGTGACTCTGCAGCTGCCTACAGGTGTTTGATGAAGTGGCAAAGCCAGATGAACTCTCATGTCTTATTTTAGTAAAGTTCACTTTGTAAATGTATACTTGTCAGCTCTCTTTCCAAAAAGCTTAAGGCACTTTTGAGAATCTGTATTAATTAGTACTGCTAGTCACTATAGCTATGAAAGATATCCAAAATCTAAAATTAAATCCAGAAGACCCAAAATAGCCAAAGCAATCTTAAGAACAAAGCTGAAGGCATCATGCTCCCTGATTTCAAACTATCTTACAAAGCTATAGTCATCAAAACAGTATACCATTGGCATAAAAACAGGAGCACAACTCAAGTGAACAGAATAGAGAGCCTAGAAACAAATGCACAAATTAATTTACAACAAAAGAGCCAGAAATATACAATAACGCAGTCAGGACAGTCTCTTCAATAAACAACGTTGGGAAAACTGGACTGCCACATGCAAAAGAATGAAACTGGACCTCCATCTACACTACACCCAAAAAGTAACTCAAAAATTATCAAAGACTTGAATGTAAAATCTCAAATAATAAAAAATTGTAGAAGAAAACGTAGGCGGTAAGTTCCTTGGCATCAGTCATGGCGATGACGTTTTTGGATTTGACACCAAAAACTGAGGCAACCAAAGCAAAAATAAACAAGTAGGACTACACCCAACTAAAAAGCTTGTGCGCAAAGGAAACCATCAACAAAGTGAAAAGGCAACAAACTGAATGGGAGAAGATATTTACAAATCAAATATCTGATAAAGGGTTGATATGCAAAATATATAAAGAACTCATATAACGTAGTGAAAAAAATCCAATAAAAAAAATGGGCAAAGGATCTGTACATTTTCCAAAGATGTACAGATGGCCAACGTGTGCGTGAAAAGATGCTCAATATAACTGACCTTCAGGGAGATGCAAATCTATACGCCAGTGAGCTGCCATCGCACACCTGTCAGACTAGTTGTTATCAAAAATGCAAGAGATAGCAAGTGTTGGTTAAGATGTAAAGAAATGGAAACCCTTGTACCCTGTTGGTGGGAATGTAAACTGGTGCAGCCACTATGGGAAACAATACGAAGTTTCCTTTAAAAATTAAAAATAGAATGACCATAAGGTCTAGCAATTCCATTTCTGGGTATCTATCTGTAAAAAAAACAACCTAACTTGAAAAGGTGTACATGCCCCCATGTTTGTTGCGGCATTATTTACAGCAGGCGAGACACAGAGAGAACCTAAGTGTCCGTCAGTGGATGGATGCGCAAAGAAACTGCGGCATCTATATGCAGGGGAATATTACTCGGCCACAGGAAAGGAAATCTTGCCATTTGCGACAACTTGGATAGACCTCGAAACATTATGTTAAGGGAAATGAGTCAGAACGAGAAAGATAAGTACTCACTGTTTCACTTATATGCGGAATCTAAAAACAAAAACCAAAAAACCAAGCTCATAGATACAGAGAACAGGTTGGGGTTGCCGGAGGCAGGGGTTGGGGGCTGGCAAGAGGAGTGATGGGTTCAAAGCTGTAAGCTTCCAGTATTCAGTGAATAAGTCACAGAGATATAATGTGCGGCGTGGTGACTAGTGTTCATAATACCGTGTTGTACATTCAAAAGTTGCTAAGAGAACAAATCTTGAAAGTTCTCATCACAAAAAATAAAAAATTCTGTAACTGTGGGGTGATAAGTGTTAACTAGACTTATCGTGGTCATCATCTCACAATATATATCTAACACCGAATCATTAAGTTGTACATCTGAAGCTACTATAGTGTTGTGTATCAATTATACCTCAATAAAAACACATACAATAAACACATTGACACACACAACATTAAATCACCTGGTATACCGAAAAATAGCAACCTAGGGTAGGTACTAAGTAGATTTGATTTTCTAAGTTCAAGTTTGTAACAGGTCTCATGGATGACGCGCTCATTGAAAACGTTTGCTTCGGGGTCAAGGGCAAACAGAGCAGAGCCATTTCTAGCCAATGAGGTGGCCAGCGTCTCCCACGGTGGCCTCAGTGGAATTTCCTCTGAAGGGTGTTAACTGGGCAGTTAAGAACTTAAGATCCTTGAGGACTGCCGCACTTCAGTGCCATGTTCTGGGCTGAGGAGCAAGGCTTGGAAACTGGAATTCAAAAAGGAGGTGACAAAACGTCGCTTTTTGTATAGAATAACGTGACAATATTGTACAGGAGAGTGCCTATCGGCGGAGAACTACGTGGGAAAAGACGGGCCTACTCAGGACGAAAATGGTGCGTGAGATTCTGCGAATGCTCTCACGTACCTGTCGCTGACATAAAGGCATCCACACCCAGGAAAATAAGAAGTTTGGAGGAGTTAAAGGAAGGGGGAGACTCACTGCGTCTTAGGTGTTTTCGACCCTAAGGAGGCTACATGCCTTAGCTTGTCCAGCCCCCGCTGACACCATCTACATGGGATCTGCTCTGCCCCTCTGCACCCCGTCTCTGTCCAGATCCACGATAACTGGTAACGGTAAGGAACCACGGGACGGTGGGCACAGAGACCCCCAACCAACGCCAGGAGGGGGCAACGCTGAGAGGGGCTGGCCCCATGCCATCTCCTCTGCGAGTCTACCCAGTCAAGGTCGACTTGACAAAGTAGGGTACAGAGTGAAAAGGGCAAAAAGCATGGGGTGCCCCAAACCAGGAACACAACCCCTCACTCTGAAAGATAAAATTGTGCAAAAATGATAAAGGATTTTCCTTAATGGAATTTTGAATACGTGTCAATGCTTGCCGAATCAGTGAATGAACACATGAGCCAATCAACCCATCAATCGCCTGGGCAGCCAGCACCCCACAGCACTGTGAACAGAAGCATCCGGTGGTTTTGATATGTCGGGGATGGTGCCAAGGGGCAGGGCACAGGTCCACCCAGAGAAGAGCCAGCTTCCAGGGCTTCACAAGTGTCGCTCTCTTCCTGGCCTAGTTTGGGTTACTGGTTGTGTTGAGAACATTGAAAACCACCTACATCAGGGAAATCTAGAGCCATAAACTCACTTCAAACAGTATCCTCTGTGCAGAAGTTGAATAATTTCAGGGGATTTTTACCTGTTTCCACCTTTATTCAGATGCCACTGGTGCCGTAAGTAAGATCTCAGTAATATTCCACAAACCTTGAAAAGCTAATTCACCTAATTAGCCAAAGTATGCCACAGGCTTCGAGTTCTAAAAATCTGGACTAGGGATTTTAAAAACTTCTGTTTCTGAAATATCAGTGGCTGATACCTGTTTAGAGGAAAGACATTCTTTGTAAGTGGCCTATGTCCCTGAGAAAGATGATGTGAGTTGAATTGATACATTGATTAATTGTCCCATGGAAACAGTGATACAACAGATTATTTTCTTTGCCAAGAGCTAAGGGAACAATGTTCACAGAAATGTCCCATCAGCCCCAAAACTGGGGGAAGAGTCACCTATGGAAGGTGCCATGTTCCAAAAGATGTTATGCACCCCCTTAGCGGATGACAGCGATGACATGGGGGAAAGCCAGTAGCAACGTGACAGAGAAGCCAGTCCCTGAAGCACTCAGCTAATGTCACAATCTCTGTGAGAGGCAAGGAATGCCGGAAAGCAACTTTCTTTGGGGAGGAGATTCTGACAACAAAATCTGGAACCTCAGGCCCAGAGACCTGTCTCCTCCCCTCGCAGCCATGAGCGTGCCACTTAACGTAGTAGGAGCATCCTTCCACGCCACCCTCTGAGCAAGCTGTCTCGGCTCAGTGCCCCCTCCGCTCTGCTTCCTGCACTTGGCACGGGGGAAGGCGCGGTCCTCAGGGGTCCTGCCCACACTTCTTGGTGAGGTGCAGGATGAGACTAGGGCCAGTGGGGTGTGGCGGGGACAGGCCACCCTCGACTTGCGAGGGAGGAAGGCCCATGGTGAGCAAGCTGAAAGCAGAGGGCGCCCCGCCAGACCCCTGGTATTCCGCGATTGTAGTGCAGGGGTGACCGCCATGGTCCAGAGGGGCTGCTGGCGGGTAACAGGCCAGCGATTCCAGCTGCGCCATCCCACCAGCGGATCGCCTGTCATGCTTCTCTGCTTCTTTACCTTTCCTGCGAGGCAGAGGAAAGGCTACCTGGGCAGGAAGCCACCTAGCTGGCCCTTGTCCCTGCTGTCTCTTGCCTGCCCTCTTCTGCCCTCTAGTGGAGCCACAAACACCCAGCGAGGACAGCAGCTCCAACACATAGAGCCCGGACCGAATGAGGCTCCATGTAGCGCAGATGTCCACCCCTCAGTGCCAGGTCTCACAGGGGTCGCTTATGGATACTGTACCAGCGTCTCCGGGGACGCAAACATCATGCATCACTCTTCTTGTGAGCTTATCATGGAAAAATGTATCCTAAGTGCAGCTAGGCCTATTTTAGAAAAGTTTAGTATTCTTTCTTAGATTAATAAAAGCGTGCACAGTAGGTAACACTTTCCATACGGACTTTGATCGCAGAGCCGACCAGTGGTTCAGGCCGTCCGCCCACGCGTGTGGACGGGGTCGGTGCCCACTGCGTGCCGTCATTAACGCGGCTGATTAGGTTCCTCACCCCAGACCACAAGGGGGCTTCTGCTCCATCTTGGGACGTGCTTCTCGCTCTCCCACATGCTCCGAACTGAAGAATAACTTCATCCACCATTACACCTCAGTCCCAAGAAACATAGTGTCGGCCTTAGATTTGAAACATAGCTCTGAACTATTCAATAAGCCTATTAATCCTAAAGGCATCCCCAATGCTGACAGTATTTACTCTTTTCTGCCATAGTAACAATCAGCGTATTATCAGATGGATTAGGTGGCTGGTCACCCTTGACCCACATAGCTTAGTCATTCAACCAAACTGCTCTTAGCTTTGAATCCTGGCCCAAGGCCCAAGTCCTGTCCACTGTCACAGCGGGCGGGATCGAGTCACGAGAAGTACGTGGACGACCAGAATGGAACTTGCCGTTTATCCTCCTGTGTGAATTATGCTTTAAAAACTCCAGGGCTATTTTTAATCCTTGTTTAATAATATGGCCTCACACCAACTGAAGCTTTTACACAGAGATGAAAAGCATATTTCCTTGTAAAATTCTCACGAGGAATTATTACAACAAAGGACCGTCTTGTTCTAGAAAGCCAGCTTAATAACACAGCCTGTTTTTATAGGCCCTGGTGGTTTGCATTCCGGAGTGACTGGGAGGGTTCCAGCAGCGACTCAGAGGGAGAAACCAGGAAAGCGCCCTCACCAAACCCCAGGCCTGGCCGCAGGGAGTCCTCCTTCCGCCTGCCCTGGTCCCGCCTTTGAACTTCTGCAAACAACTCCGTGCC
Organism: Desmodus rotundus; assembly: GCF_022682495.2. Classification (NCBI taxonomy): domain Eukaryota; kingdom Metazoa; phylum Chordata; class Mammalia; order Chiroptera; family Phyllostomidae; genus Desmodus; species Desmodus rotundus. The sequence continues at coordinate 3,223,348 of NC_071388.1, read as the reverse complement.
TCTGACCTTGACCCTGTCTTTTCACTCACCCAGATCTCACAGCTTAAAAGAGACGGGAGCCACATGTCCCCCTTACCTATCGCCTCAAAACAACCTACCCCAAATGCAGCAGCCTAACGTGCTGGTTTCATCTCAGCTTGTGGTTCCGGGAGTCAGGGGCTGGGATGAGGCTTGACCAGCTGACCCTTCTGCTCCATGTGGCATCTCTGAGTGTGGGCTCTGCCCTCTGCTGTGTCCCCTTCTCTTTTGGGGACACAGCACAATCGACAGATAAATGAAGGACGACAGCATACAAGCAGGGCTGCTGGAGCAGGTGGGAGGCATGGAGTGGTCCGATGTAACGATACGTTTTGCACAATGCAACGATACGTCTTTTGCAGAATGGAACTTCCCGTGAGCTCACTCCATCCGAGCCAGCGCTGACTCACCCGCCAGACCCGGCTTGCGTCTGAGCACAGTCCTGCAGCAACTGTTCAAGTCCCCTGCCTGGGGAACACCACGCTCGCCTCTCCGCTTCTATGGCAGGAGAGAGACTATGGCGGGGATGTAGGTGCTGACCAGTGTGGGGGAGGGTGACAAAGGTCACTCCATGGTGGCCAGCTGGTGGACAGGCTGGTCTGAGGGGCCCAGGGCGGGGTCTGGGTAGGATGTCTGGGGGGCTGGGCTCAGCTGGGACTGTTGACTGGGGCACCTTCAGGTGGCCCCTGCAGCGTGGTGGCCTCAGACAGACAGGGGAATGGAGGGGGTTGGGACACTGGGTGAAAAAGGTGAAGGGATTAAGAAGTACAAATTGTCTGTTACAAAAACAGCCTCAGGGATGCAGAGGGAACACAGTCAGTGGCACTGCGATAACTGGATGGTGTTGGTTGGGTGCCGGCCTCACCAGGCCAGCCCTTTCTTAGGTGACACAGGTGCCCGATAACCATGTCGTACACCTGAAACTAGTGTAACCTGCCTGTCAGCTGTAATTCAGACATTTTTAAAGTTTCTTTAAAAGGTGGTCAGGGGACCAGGCAGACGCTGCAGCACTGAAGGGGGAAAAGCACAGCTGCACCCCCGCTGGATTCAGCGCACCCCCAAGCAGTCAGGCTGGTCGGGGCCAGATCCGCTTCTCCATGGGGGGAAGGCAGAGTGTCCGAGGCACACTGCACTGCATTTTGCTGCACTTTGCACCAAAATGCTCTGAGCATTTATTTATAGAATCTATTCTTTAGTCACTTGAGAAAATGTCGGCAGTGTGTAGAAGCAATGGCGTACACACACACACGTACACATATTATATGTGATATATACACACATACAATATAATATATATGCATGCCTACAATGTGCATGCATGCACATGCATGTATATATACATAGAGGGTGTGCGTGCACATATATATTACACATGGGTGCACACACATGTAGTGATGGGCCACGCAGCATGTCTACCACAGACCCTGGTGTCTGGGCGCCGGCAGCTCGATGTTGCCGCGTCGCTGCCGTTTCTGGCAAGAAGAACCATAGCCCATTGGTTGAAGTGTCTCCCTCCGTGTCTGCTGTGTCCATAGTGCTTAGGGTTTCTAGCGCACTGGAATTTCGGTTCAGAAAATTAAATGACAAAGAAGCCATTGAGTGCGGCCCAGAACTTCACTTCACCCAGTCTGGCCGCTCGCGCGTGGGAGCAGAGCTGAGGACATGGGCCTGGAGTTCAGGCAAAGGGAACAAAGCTGGGGAGAGATGAAGCCTTTCTAAGAGCCTTTGAACTCGCCGCCTCGGAGACCCTGACACTGAAGGCACCAAAAAGGCATGAATTTTCCTCACTCAAGGAGAAAGCCTGCTATGCCCGGATCCCAGACCCGTAACTCCGCGATCCCGTGCAGCCTTCAGCTCCTGGCAGCCACGGTCTGCTCAGGGCGTGTGCATGTGGAGTGGCAGTTGTCCCGGGAGCCCCCTCAGGACCCCCGTGGACCCCCACCAAGGCAGCAAAGACGTCCCCCACCCTGAGCTCTTGTCCCCCACCCGACTGAGGCTAAAGGTGGACCTGGGCTTGGTGGGAGCTGCCGCGGGTACCTAATGAGGGTCTTCCTACTGGACCGCAGCATCCTAGCCCCCCCACCCTGACCCCGGAAGGTTAGAAACTACAGACAGAAAGCCTCAGGCAGAACGGGTCCAGGTCCCCTCCCCGCCCAGCAGCCCCACACGGGCTTGTGGAGGGGACCGACCTCAAGGACAGCTGTGCACTTGCACACTCAGAGACGAGGGGGCAGTGGGTGGCAGGCATCACCTCATGGGTCTGTCTCCTGCTTCTCAGGGAGGACAGAGAAGTGACTGCCTAAGGGCATGTGGCGTAGCCAGACTGGCCCCCGGCCCGTGTGCTGGAGTCACATGGCTGTGGGTGACTTCGTGTCTCTGGGCTTGGCACCAGTAGTTAATACGGCAGACACGCTGCTCTGCCCGTCACTGAATATATATATATTTTTAAACACCTCCATTGCTTTTAGACACTGCTAAATTTTTCTTAGGCCAGTTCAAGCTCGTAAAGAACTGGATCTATAAGTAAATGACTTGTGCACTCGGCACATCCTAAAATCATACAGTGTGTGGCCGCGCACCCCCTGACATTGGCCCCACGGAGAAGCGGGCCTGGTTCTCCAGGCCGTGCAGGGCTGGGCTGAGTCCGGTGGGAGTGAGCCGTGTGCTCTTCCTCCTTCAGGGCTGTGTGCTTTCTGCCTGGTCCCCTGCCCATCCAGGCCACCACGCCACAGGGGCCACCTGAAGGTGCCCCAGTCAACAGTCCCAGCTGAGCCCAGCCCCCTAGACATCCTACCCAGACCCCGCCCTGGGCCCCTCAGACCAGCCTGTCCACCAGCTGGCCACCATGGAGTGACCTTTGTCACCCTCCCCCACACTGGTCAGCACCTACATCCCCGCCATAGTCTCTCTCCTGCCATAGAAGCGGAGAGGCGAGCGTGGTGTTCCCCAGGCAGGGGACTTGAACAGTTGCTGCAGGACTGTGCTCAGACGCAAGCCGGGTCTGGCGGGTGAGTCAGCGCTGGCTCGGATGGAGTGAGCTCACGGGAAGTTCCATTCTGCAAAAGACGTATCGTTGCATTGTGCAAAATATGTATCGTTACATCGGACCACCCCATGCCTCCCACCTGCTCCAGCAGCTACGCCTGTACATCGTCTTCAGTCATTGGTCCATCCCTTGTGCGCACGGCACAATCTTCCAAAGAGAAGGGGGCGCAGCAGAGGGCAGAGCCCTCGCTCACAGATTGAGAAGCCAAATCTCGGTTGTCACCTCCCAGCTGTCACTGCCTGCCGGCCACTCTACCCTTCCATGGTATTTACTTCCAGGCAATGGCTTCCTAAGTGGTATTTTAGTGGTTTCCTCCTGGGTCGTTCGCTAGGCGAAGGCTCCAGGAAAGCTGCCTTCATCACTGCTGGTGGCTGTTGTAACCCCAGCCTCACACTCCTTGTCTGACATCCGGCAGGTAGTCAATAAATTATTCGCTTTAAATAGTCTCTTGGGTCCCAGATACTAACTCTGTAAACGGAAGGCGAAAAAGCCGCTCTTACTTCTCCGCACATCAAAGACTCAACCTTCACGTGGACGACCGCATGCAGAGGGAAGACAAAGAGTGAGTTAGGGGCAGAGTCCACCACCTAGTAAACACCTGGAAGGGGAGAAGTTCAATCTGCTCTTTCCTCGTGGGCACGTACAGCCCCGGGCGCACCCTGGCAGACTGAAGAAGTCCACTCGTGTGTCAACACAGCCTGTGTTTCTCCACAGAGCCGCCTTCTCAGAAGACCCAAAAGCACCTTCCCGGACGATGTTCGAGGCTTGCGTCTTTCAGTTCAGTCACTGACCACAAGCTTCCACGTCCCGCCAGACCTCCACACACAGGGTTTGCGGACATGCTCTCTAAGTCTCGGGTAATTCGTTCAACGAGCTGCGAGCAGACACACCCTCACAGACAGCACTGTGGTCTCACTCACCACAGGTGACTGCTTTTCACGGCGCTTTGTAGTTGTGGGAATCAAATTCATCCGACAGGTGGCCAGGCAAGATCAAAGATGGAGCAGCCCCTGCATCTACACATCTGAAACTTTATTTTGAATAGGAATTCTCACAGTGTAAAAAGGAGTCTGATCCTGAAAGGCTACGTGCTTGATAAAATGTAACCTGCCAATTAAAAGAAAGGGAGAGCTCTGGACGGTGTGGCTCAGGTGGTTGGAGCGTTGGCCTGTAACCGAAAGGTTGCAGGTTTGATTCCTGGTCTGGGCGCACACCGAGGTCGCAGGTTCGATCCCCTGTCCGGGCATGTGTGAGAGATAACCAATCAAAGTTTCTCTCTCACATCCACGTCTCTCTTTCTCCCTTCCTCTCTCTGTAGAAGCAATGGGGAAAAAAAATGTCCTCGAAACATTTAATCCAAGGGTGTGGATTAAAAATAAAAAGAAAGTGAGAACGGCAAGACTTGAAAGACATACTCCCTCAGGACAAAAGTTATAGAATATAAAGTTAAACAGCATTTCAAGATTCCAGTAAGCGCAAGTGACATTTCTGAGTGTGTATCACAGCACACATCCTGTTTCCCCATGAATTAATTCCAAGAAATTACTAAGACTACAGGGATAAATTACTCCAGTACAAACAGAGCAGCCCCATAAAAATACCTGAAACTCACATCACCGACAAAGGTTTATGTTTCTTGATGTAAAAACCAGGAAGAGTAAGTAAGGCTAAAAGGCAAATAGGGACCAGCAGCATTTGAATGTTTACGTGTAAAGGTTTGCTCGATCTCACGCATACGGAAAAAGACGTGAATTAAACGACAAGGGGCATCTGTTTTCCTCTTAGATTCAGCAAGTTGGGGAAAGCTGGGGAAGCAGCTGTGCCCAGGCCCAGAGCCCGGGGTGTGAATCACCACTGGGTCCAAAACGGAACAGAGAAAATTAACGATGGGAGAGGCTCAGCAGATTCGAACGTCTGCCTCCCAGGCCCTCAGAGGACAACGATCTTTGCTGAACGTCACAGAAGCTCAGAGAATGGCCAGAGCAGAGCCAGCCTGGTTTAGAGAATCCTGAAGAATCTACAGCAAGGTGAGCAAAGGGTCCCGCTCTCTCAGTGTCCCCAGCACGGCTAGTCAGTCAGTGACTGCCACTGCACCCCGTGCTCTCACAGCCTCCCGCCCACGCCCCGGCTCCCACTTCCCCTTCCTCTCAGCATTAACTGGGTGCCGTTCTGTGCCACACCCTGTGCTGAGGACCGGGGGCTGGGGACAGGGGAGTGACGGCAAGCAGCCTGTGTAGTCCCTGCCACCACGCTCTCGGCCCCGAGGTCGTGTTCCAGCCACTCCAGGGAACACACGGCTCCATCTCTGCCCCGCGTGCTGGATGGCAGGCTCCGGGAGGGCAGGCGCCTGCCAGTCTGGCTTGACCCTGTGTCCCTAGACCCTCACGCAGTGCCTGGCGTGCAGGACGTGACAGTCCCTCCTGCACCGAGGGAGCAGACCAGTCCCTAGCACTACGATCCACCTGAACCGACCGTGGATCAGAGCTTTGGATGTTACACATTCCTTCAAGTCCTGAGTCTTGTTTGTCAACGTGTCTGAAACAGAAGGGTAAACTGATGCGCTTGGCGGGCCCGGCGTGGCGCTCCTGAAGATTTCTTCTGATACTCGAGGAGGTGGGCTATCTGAGTGGACCTAGTCGGGGAGAGTGGGCCACAGGAAAGCCATGAGAGAATGAGGACACGGGGAGGAGGAGGAGGAGGAGGGGCTCACGCTGGAGCCACCCCCTTCCGTCCAGAGCATGTGACCCCTCGGCCCTGACAGGGACACTGCAGGAGGGGCCACAAGTCCCCGCAGCCCCATGGGCTCCAATGTCTGCAGCCTGCTGACCGGGTGTCTTCACGGAGAAGCGTGGCTCTCGCCTTCCACAAGGGGACACTGGGCCAGGACAGTCGGGGGACAGGTCTGGTGTCCTGCTCCTCACTGGCTGAGTCACCTTGACCCAGTCCCCACCGGAAAGTGCTGATTGACAGCCCACCACGACCACTGCCGGGCCAGGCGGCGAGGATGCCGCAAGGTTCTCACTTGGTGCTCACGCGCTGTGTGTGCACGCGTGTGTGAGAGCCGAGCAAAGCGTGAGGTTCCACCTCGGTGTCCACCCTAACCAACCCTCTGCAAACGCCGTGCACGTCATTGTACACAAGTTGCAAAGCCACTCAGAAAACCAGCGACAAAAACTACCATTTTGAGGGGAGACTCAGAGTCACAGAAGTGCATTTTCACTCACTTCCCTTCAGAATACATAGCCCACACGTAGTCATGAAAGTAACACCCCCTTCCAAGCTCCTTGGAGACCAAGGCCCGCGGAACAGGTCTCAGCATGCTCTCTCCCAGGGAAACGTGCAGAGAGAGCCGCGGCCTACTGGTCTACCAGAGGTCACTCAGCTGCTGGTCCCAGCGGGTCTCTGACCCACTCCCATCCTGCCACCGGCTGGGTGGTGTGACAAAGCTCGGACGCCTTGATTGATGACTGATTGGGAAGGCATTTCTTGGTGACAAATATTCAAAGCCCATGTCTTTCTTGACTTTTCCTCATCCTAGTCCTAGCTTCACCTCTCTGACGAACCCGTGTGATGGCAAGTTTCTGAGCTCAGTGGTAGCTCTACGTAAACACTTAAATGCACACTGTCCAGAACGGAACTGGGGAGATCCTTGGACCCTGGCCCAGGACTATGCTCTGATCACGGGGTTGGGAGTTTAAGTCATGAGAAATTTTCCGGGAAACCCGTAGTCAGACTGTCCCACCCCTGGGCCCAGCCCCCAGGGATAGGCCCTGGATTAGGAGAGCCACACCTGTAAGTGAGACTTCCTTGGCGACCAAATCCCCACAGCTCCCAAAGGCCTTACTTCATTCTTCCTGGTTAGCCTTCTGTCCTGAGTTGCCATTATGTTGGTGTGCGGTTCTATTGTTGACCTTTGTTGTTACGAGTACAGAAAGAAAGAATCTTTCTTACTGCATGTACTGCAAGGTCACCCTATTATCTGATGACGAATTAACACTTCTTTGAGGAAACAAAACTAAAAATGAGCACGATCAGCCACTGGCTCACCACACAATAACTCAAGGGCGCTGCCTTCGGCCTGTTCTAGACGTCCCTGGTCCTTTCACATCCAAGAATGCAGCCTCCCATACTTAACAGGGTAACAAAAGATGATGACTCTCGCTAAGATGGGGGATGCCAACCACACAGGTGGCTAAAATATGAAGCCGATTTTATTAATATTAGTAGTTTATGTAATATTAGTAATATTACATATTACCGGGTCCTATGCGGTGACTTGCTGGCATATTTGGGGCCGTGCCATTTACTTCTAATACTAGAAAGAAGTGTGAATGCGAAAGTTCACAGTAGAGCAGGGGCTAATGAATCGCACGCTGTGTTTACTGGGCTGTCGCCGGGAGGCTAGGGCCGTGTTCGGGAGAACACCGCAGCACCCTCCCTAAGGCACCGCTCTGTGAGCGCCACGCGCCAGCGGTGGCGGAGCAAACACCGTGACACACCTGCCCGGACCTGTCGGCAACACCCAGGAGGTCAGAAGGCCCCTCTGGAAGAGAGTGCAAATGAAATGGAGCCCAAAGGACGGACCGAGAAAAGGCGGGCAGGGGCAAAGAAATCCTACTCTGAGCTCACGCAAGGATTTCGAACCAAGTATTACGAACTCAAAAGGTATACCAGCCTAATGGGCTTTTGCTTGTTTCTTTGCTCTGGGCCTTTTGTTTTGTTTTTAAAGGGAATGATTTGTAGGATAAGAAGAAAGGGAGAGGCCTCGGCCGTTCCATGAGACACATCTTAGGTGACCCTCAGAAGCTGGATCAGGCAGCAGATGCTTGAAAATCGAGCTCCCTGTTTGGAGAGCTGTTTGTTTCCTGAGAGGGTAAGCTGCCCGCAATATGCCCCCGCCTCTGCCAACACGAACCGCTCCCAAGCAGAGTCTGAGAAAACAACTTCCTTTTACTTTTCCTCACATTCTTCTCCCCAGGGAATTGAGCTAATTAGGTAGCCAGGGGGATTTTCCCTTTAAAAAAAAAAAAAAAGCAGGGATGGAATAGGAAGGGGATTGCTTGTAGGCAAAAGCAGGGTGAGAGCTTGCAGATGCAACAGTAACAACTCCCGCTGACACTATGCTTATTTCAAGCCACTACTATTCTAAGTCCTGTATGTAATTCTTGAATCCCCACACCAGCCTCACTGGGCAGGTACTAGTAGAGTCCCCACTTTATCTATAAGCAACAAAGGCACAGGGAAGGCTAAGTAACTTGCCCAAGGCCACACAGCAAGCAAGTAGCAGAGCCAGGATGTGATCCGGGACACCCTCTCACTCTGAGGTCCGTGCTGTTGAGGACCCCGGCCCACTCCGTGGTGCAGGCAGCCTCCCACCCACACCTTCACTGCATCCTGGACCAGTGCTCCACACAGGGGCTGGGAGATGGGCTCCAAACAGCCGAGGGAGGAGACAGAACATGTGGGGGTAGTGTTGGGTGCAGGGGCGCTTCCGCAGAGGACACCCAGCCCAGAGTGGGGTGGAGACAACTTCCCAGAGGGGCCGATGCCTGCTCTGAATCTCGGACACACGGATAAGGGGATGTGGGGCAGTCAAAACCTAAAGGCTGGGAGAATGTGTTCTCTCAAAGGACAGCCAGTAGTTCCATACAGTTGGCAGAGCGCTAAGCAGGTGACCAAGGATGGGGACACCCAGGCGATGCCCAGGAGGCAGGAATTACCTCAGAAAGGGCCATGTGGCCTGACTAAGCAGTGTGGGTTTACCCAAAATTCTTCAATAAACAACCAAAGAACTGAACACTGAGAAACAAAACCATCTGATCTTTTCCCCAGGCCACTATCACCAAGGGACTAGATTAGAGAGGGCCAGGAGGGAAGCAGGAACACTGTTCGGAAAGCAGTTTCTGCATTTCAGCGGTACCCAGAGGCCGGCATCCTGCAGCCATGCATACAGCAGCTTCCTCCACTGAGCGGCAGGTGCAGACGCCCGCCACAGCGCCCTGATCCAGCCTCCCCCTCCCTGGACCTCCCTGCAGCCCTCCTGGGGGTGTGTCCTCAGGTCCTGTCCCCCAACAGAATCTTCAGCTGTGCCAGGGTCTTAAAGAAGGCTCAGCACAGCACCTTCTCACCAGGGAAGAAGCGAACGCATGTCCTTGCCTTCCTGACGCCCTTGCCACGCAGGCAATCGCTGAAATTCTGAAGTTAATCACTTTGGGAACGTTTGGGTTTTTTTTTTTTCTTATTAGTATTTGCTTACATTTTAACTGGCTTTTATAAGCCTGCAGTATTTTGGAGGGATTATGGGTCAACATCACTGCACATTCTTGATCTTATTATGTACCTGCTGCTTGTTACCTTATTACCTAAGTACCTGCTGCTTCCTCAGTCTGGCTGAAGGGCCTTGCACAGAGGGCCCTTTGAACAAAGATCCCCGTGTGAGCGGCCGAGACCTCCTCCCCCGTTTGCCAATGCCTTGTAACAACGCGCATTTAAACTCGCAGCTTCCTCAGTCCTGTCTCACAGAGCGGTCAACAAAATTCACTCTCATCCCATCTGAAACGAGGTTGAAAATGTGACCTGAAGGCAGACTCTATGGAAGTCACCAGCACCCCGTCTTCCTCCAAAATAGACGTTAACATGCTCCATAAATAGTGTAATTTAAAGGAAATTCTACTTTCCTCCCAAACATACTTTATCTACTCTCCCCAAGGGACTCCTTGTCGGAGCTGATAGCATTGGCCAAGGCTCCGGAGGGGCCTCTGGGGTGAGTCCTGGGTGCGTCTCCCAGGACAACTCCCGGTGTGCGTTTTTTTCACGTCCAGTACCAGAGCTTCCTTAGGCAGAGCTCGTTCTGTGCATCAGTGGGGCTTGTGGCTTTTTAGCTGAATTCTTTAATCACCTCTTGACCAGCAGGGCCAGTGGGATTTTCAGGACAAAGGACAGAGGGGAGGCCAGGCAGCCTGGCTTCCCACCACCGCCACCCCAGCCTCCGCTTCCAAACCAGCCTGTCCTCCCCAAACGCTTCTCTGGGCTCCCTCCCAGGAAACCCAGGCTGTCCCGTCTCCCTCTGGGGCTGAAAGCGCTGGGTGACCATCAGGACGCCTAGGTCAGGCCTCTTGTTGGCCCCTCTGGGACCAGAAAAGACCAAGACTAAGGATGGGAGGGGACGTCTTACAAGTTGGGTAGAGTGAGATTTACCTTCACGAAGAGCGTGATGTCGTGGTCTTGGCCGGGGACCCCCTCCTCGGACGCCTCGCCGTCGTCCCCACGGCCGTTCACGCCCACCGTCTCATCCGCGCCCTCGGCGCTGCCCTCCTCCGCCAGGTGGTTGCTCAGCTCCATGGCCCCAGTCTCCCCCGCCACGCTACCATCAGGGGGCCCCTCCTCGCCTGTCCCGTCCGGGCTGCGCTCTCGCTTCTCCTCCGCGGGGTCCTCCACCTTCTCCTGGGGGCCCTCCTGGTCCCCGCCCTCGTCAGCATCTGCCCTCGGGTCCCCGGGGGCCGCTTCCTCTGATTCCTGTATCCCCGAGGCCCCAGCCTCCTCCACAGCTCCCACCTCTGCACCCTGAAGCTCCCCTGCAAGCTCCCCGCGGCTGCAGCCCCCACTCTCCGCCACTGCAGCCTCAGTCGACTCCACCTGAGGCTGTGGGCTGCGGTCCGCTTGGTCCTGGGGCTCCCCTTCGGCCCCGGGCGCCCCACCCGGCAGCCCCTCGGCCTCCATGCAGGCCCCCCGCGGCCCCTCGGAGTCCTCGCTGGCCCCGGGCGCGCTGCTTCCCGGTTCCTCTGGCCCGCGCTCCGCCTCCTCCTCCTCCTTGGGGACCGCGGGCTCCCCGGGCTCCCCCTGAGTCTGTTCCAGGGCCCCACTCTGCGAGTCACACCCGGGGCGCACCTGCTCCGCGCCGCTCGCCTCCTCCCCTCCCCGGGGGGCGCTCTCGCCTTCGCCCTCCCGGGCTCCCTCCCGGGCCTCCGCCTCGCCCTGCGCTCCGCTCGCGCCCGGCGTCTCGCCCCCCGACTCACTGTCGGAACTGGGCTCCAGCTCGCTCCCGCGCCCTCCGTCTGGCCCCGTGTCTTCTCCCTCCTTCAGCGCGGCCGTCGCGGCTGCGCCCACCCCCTCGCCCCCTGGTGTCCCCGTGGGGTCCTCGCTTGCTTCCTCCCCCTGCGCCTCCGGGTCCGCGGCCCCCGCCTCCCTGGGTCTCTCTGCCAGAAGCGCTGGGCCCTCCAGCGGCTCCTGGGCGCCCCGGTCTGGCTCTGTGGCCTCGGCCATGGCCGCAGATTCCTGTCCTTGGCTGAAGACCCTTCCTTGAGGCTGCTGAGAGCAGGTGGCAAGGGCGGCGGGGCCGAGGGCCACTGCCCCCCACCGGAGAGGACGCTCCGCTCCGCGCTCGGCGGCTCCGGGGCGGTGCGCTGGACGCGCGGGTGGAATCCGCTCAGTCCAAGACACTGCGCTCCTTCCTCTGGGTTTAAGCTCTCTGGACTCTCCCTCTACGCTAGTGCTTCTCCCCGGTTCCGCGTCTGCTCCCCGCCCGGACCCCAATTTCCTTTGCGGTTCCCTGGATGCGCGGGCAGCTTTGCAGCTGCACCGTTCAGTGCCTGGCGCGCCGTCCTGGGGCTGACCAGAAGTCCTTGGTGCTAACTCCATCCTCTGGGGCTTGGGCGGGGTTTGCTTCCCCACCTCTCCCCCGTCTGAGTGGCCTGGGAGCCTGACCAATAGCAGCCTTTCTCATGGGCCTTGTGGATTGCAGTGAAAAAATCCCGGTCCTGCTGGCCACTCTGGTGTTTTCTGAAGCAACTCTAAGTTCCAGAGATATTTAAATCACTCCCCCCAAACACACCCCACACTCAACTACCTAATCCCCACCTTGCCAGGAAGCAGGCAGTAAGCTTCTCCGCTGGTCCCCAACGGCAGAATCCAGTGTCCTGCGGGGGCATCCAGGAGGGAGGGGCGTTATTCCTGGAGGAAAGAGGAGCGGCCACGGGGCGCCTGCCCCTGCGGATTTACCCCCTTATCCCGCCGCGGGGACCCGTTTACTCAGAGCGGTACTGGCTCTCGGGGGGCATCGCTCCACCTGGAACGTGAAAGTAGAGTCTTTCACTTTCCAAAGGCAGTCTCAGGAAGAAAGTTTTAACTTTTATATAATTCTGCACATTTTTTTTATTTCCTGTAATTAAACAAAATGTATTGTTTTGAAATGATTGTAGGCTCAAAGCTAAAACTAGGGAGGAAAGAAAATAACGATTTCTGTAGATATACAATAAAATATCACATACATCGTGGAATACATATTTTACATTTTCTTTATCCATTCACCCGTCGAAGGACGCTGAGGTTGTCCCCATGCCCTGGCTCCTGTGGAAAATGCTGCCATGAACATGGATAAACAGCCAGTTTTAAAACACAGTTCCTACTCCCCGTCGTCACCCTCTTCCACCTCACATTTCCCCGGAGCAGTCGTCTCTCTGCGACACAGAATGTACTTTGTTTGTGGCTGCCTGGAGCAGTGTTGGGCGCAGGGGAGAAGCTCAGCGGACGTGTGCTGAATGAGTGAATACGTGTGAGCTTCCGTCCACAGACGGGTCGACCCGAGCCGGTTTTCGAGAACATGTGTCTCAGCTGGTTTTATACGTTGGGGGACAAGCGAATGTCACGGGGCACAGCGCTCACAGAAATCCTTAGCTACAGACTTTGGTGACTACTTCAGCGGCTACTTTTAATTATTAGCAAAAGCCGAGTCAGTCCACGTGCAGGCAACACCAAATAAATAGAACCGTGAAGGTCACGGTGGAGCCACTTGGAGATTTGCACATTGCCACCCGGGCAGCCGGCCCCAGATTAGCTATTTAAATACCAAGGAGGGTTCCACAGGGGTGACACAGTCAAGGGTGGGAGGCAGGAGGCAAAAGTGCCGGTGCTTAGTGAGCTTCATGCCACACATCACACGGAGCAATGAAGCAGACTAACTGGGGGGTCACAAAGAAAACCTCGGGGACTTATAAATAAATGATTTGAAGGTCTGCTGTTTTGGCTGGTTTTCCAGCATGAGGGGCCTCATTTCTGCAGAGATGCCCTCTCTCTGCGGGGTCTCCTCCCAGCAGCACCCGAGGGGCAATGGCGAGTCTATAACATGCAGATTGCATTTCAGGGCTGACCCAGAGTCCCTGCTTCCCTGCTTTCCCTTCCAACAGGCCTTCCTGCTCTCCGAAGACAGCGCCTCCTCCCACGCCTACCTATCTGCCTGGCTTTGCTCAGTTCCTTGAAAAGGTACATTTTTCAGTTTAAAGGAGGCTTCCGCTGCAGAGGTGGCCTAAACGAGGAGGCGGGGCCTGAGGCACAGGTGGAGCGTCATGCAGGTTAATAAGGACAAGACACAGACCAACGTGAAGAACGCCGTGGGCGACGCATGGGTTCCAGGTCACGCTGCCTGATTTAAGTCCCGCTCTATCCTGTGTTGAATCTGGTCCTTTGTCATCGACAACACGGGAGTGTGACGTGAAGACCGCCGTCACTGTGGGTTTCCCATCAGAGCACACGTGTCACACTCAGCCCAGCGTTTGTTCCCGTTGACAGTCCGACCTCATGGTCGGTGTTGTCCCAGAGGGCAGAGCGGTCACATCTGGGCGGGAGCGTCAGGGAGAACTGGGGGACACTCTGTCTCACCCAGCCGGTGACAGCTCTGGGTGACGCCTGTCGTCTCAGCAGCATGATCACCCGAGCATCCACTGTCACTCTTGGAAGTGTCCTAGTCTGGACGACGAGTTACACGGTCACTCTACCACGAAGCCATAGAGCTCATGAGGAGAGTGTCGTCTGTTTTCTTCCCACGAGATCGTGCGCTGTTCCCAAAACCAACCAGATTTTGAACGAGTACGGTTTTTTTAAACTTTTTTTTTATTGTTGTTCAAGTACAGTTGTCTCCATTCTACCCCCACCTCTGAATCACTGCTTGTTGGATGATGGGAGGGATTTTTTAAAAATAGAGGAAGAAGGTGGGGGAGAAGTAGGGGAGGAGGAGGAGGAGCCTCCAAAACTCTCCGACCAACCCCTTGCTGGAAGCCCTTCTGGAAAGGCAGCCTGAATCCCGAAGGGCACGCATATCCTGGGCCTGCGACCTCACAGGGTCAGCCCCGGGGACAGGGCTGGAAGGGTGTGTGACCCTCACACCAAGCAGGCTGCCTCACTCCAGAGGCTGCAGTTCGAGCCTCTTCTGCTCACGTCACCTCCCTTGTGGCCCCAAGGCAGCGGTCAGCCCAGGCGACAGAAACCATCCTGAAACTCAGGCCAAAAGTCAGCGTTAGACCCGCCGCCCCTACCTGTCACGCTCCCCCTGAGCACCTTGGCGTTTTCCTAAAACGGACCAGCATTCTGTACGTGCTCCCCACATGCTTTAGGAGCTTGAGTTCCTTCTCATTCTTTTAAACTCCAGGTTTTGATCTCCTCCCTCCAGTCCTCAGAGCCCCGAAATCTCTGGTGCTGAGTGATGGCCACACAAAGCAGACCTGTGGGCGCAGGTGTGAGCAGGTGGGTTTCAAACGGGGCAAGTGCACCCCTGGTGGGACGTTTGCAGTGTCTGACTGCGGCTTTTGTTTGTCATGGTCAGAGGCTGCTACTGGCATTTAGGGACGCCACCAAACCTTCTCCAATGCATAGGACAGGCCCCCACCACCACCGGTATGACAAAGAATTAACCAATGTGTGATATTAATTGTTGTGTTAGAGGAAGGGCAGGCTACCTCCAGCCCTGTAATTACAGGGTTCCCCATAGAAAGGGCCTTAATCTAATATGTTCACTCTGCCAGGGGCTTGGAGCAGCACACGAGGGGGGATATGTTGTGTTGGGGGGCTAACACCCCTTAGCACATCTCCTGCAGATTACTAACGAGTAATGAGATTACTAAAACAGAAAGATTGTGACCTTTGCGTCTGGAAATCTAGGCTCAAATCCGAATCCTGCTACTTACGGCTGTGCTACATTGTACAAGCCACTTCTCGGTGATCAACCTACCGTACCGGGTTCCTCTGAGCGCTGAAGGAGGTCACATGCTGTGTTTCATAACTAGGAAACTTCTATGCAATTGCCAAGTTATCGTATTGACTTACCTTCGGGTAACGGTTGGTCCTATTGTTTTTCAGCACCAAGTATTGAGCTCACTCTTCTGTACACAGGACATTTATCTAAATGTTAATCCCAGCCTGGCTCGTGTGGCTCAGTGGTTTGACCTCTGGCCTGCGAACCAAAGGGTCACCGGTTTGATTCCCAGTCAAGGCACATGCCTGGGTTGCGGGCCAGGTCCCCTGTAAGGGGCTCTTGAGAGGCAACCACACATTGATGTTTCTCTCCAGCTCTTTCTCCCTTTCTTCCCCTCTCTCTGAGAATAAATAAAATCTTTAAAATGTTAATTCCTTGACATGCCAAAAAGCCAGCTTTTAAACATTCTTTTTTTTTTTTTTTAAACAGGAAACACTGGAAAAATTATCCGTCAGAATGAAAATGGTAATTGAACCTAAGAGAAAGGTTGGCACTGGAGCATGTCTTGTTCCTACACACCCAGGAGATGCCTGTCACCCACCAGGAGCTAGGGGAGCTCTGAGTGGCCAGGGGAAGCCAGCCATTGCGAGACTTTCCAGTTCTTTGTTTTTATCATTCTATCTGAAACTACAGGTCCATGAAAAAGTGTGCACCACATGTCAAAATTAAGTTATCTCTATATGATACAGTCATGACATTGTCATCTACAAAAACCATTTCTAACCTACTCACAAAGTTAAGACCTACCCACTCATCTGCTCATCTTCCAGTTCATCCACCCATCTTCCTCCCATCCATTCATCCCTTCATCCTCCCATCCACCCACCATCTATCCATCATTCATTCACCCACCAAACCACACGTTTTTTCTGAGGACCTTTCCCCTGACACAGGCTTAGCGAGTGAGCTGGGAGAAGTAAACATAAACCAAGTAAGGTTTCTGCCCTGCTGAGTAATTCTACAGAGTGGAGGGAGCTCGCCACGCTGGAGAGTCCCTGATACTCACGCTGGCTCATGCCGGAGCCCCATCCGTGTGCCGTGGACCACTTTCATGACTCAGCCGTGTGCCGTGCAGACCCTTAATTACACTCTGTAAACCCAACTGCGCCAAGGCCATGCTTCGTAAGAAGTAATTTTGCTACTCATATTTTGGAAGACATCTCTTAAAAACTTGGAGTCCAAGGTTTAACATTTATTTATTTATTTAGCACACTTAGAACGAAATGATTTAGCTCATGATTTTACACCCAAACATCTTGCTCACATTTGGGTTTTCCATTTTAATTTGGTTGACATCTGATTGGACCAGAAAGAGACGAGGCGGAGGAGGAGGGTCTGCCTGGGGCGAGCTCAGCCCTGCTGGCAGGAGGTGTGTGAGTTTGATCCAGTGAGTTTCGAGTTCAGTGGCCTAGGAAGTCATTTTCACCTGATGGGGCATCCCCTAGGATGAGGACCTTGGATCAGATGATCTTGGGGTTCCATCAGCACAGCGATTCTGTAATTTGGGGTCTAACATCTCACATATCTGGAAATCACTAATCAGAGCAGAATAAAGCGCAGACTCAGAAAGTGACCAAAAAAAGGTCTCCCAGAGCCCAAAGCAGTACAACCGAGTTTCCCTCTTACAGTGTGAGCGTTTCCGCCAAGGAGGAGCAACTGAACCCTCATTTAGAGCCGATGACTTCATTCTAAATGTAAGCTCGTCCGTTTTCTGGTGACTCGGTCTAGCACACATCAGAAACGGCATAGCCGAAGGGCTGGGGCACTTGTCTTCGTGAAAACAAAATGCTTACATTAAAAGCAAAGGGGACTTAAAATCATTAAGTTTCATAAATCAGTAAGGTTTACTTCCTCATTTCAAATGAACCAAGAAAAATGACACATGGATTAAACGAAAGAAGAGGGAGCAAGAAAGGGAGGAAGAAAAAAAGGAAGAGTCCCATAAGCGTACCTAATAGTACTTAGCAATGAACAGAAATTTCCAAAGGAGACCAATGGGTGTACATGTTGAGAAAAAAGCAATGCTGATATTTGGCTCCATTTTATTGCATTTACTTATGAATGAGCATGGTATGATTGGGGCAAAACCCCACACATAACTATTTCAGGTAGAATAATTTAGTTTCAATAAAATATATATAACTATTAAATGTTATAATTATCCATCTTGCAAATAAGCACTATAGCATTGATTAGGAATTTATGTGGCACGATAATTCCTTCTCTTTATCCTTCCTGTACTACAGTCTAAATTACTCTGAAACTCTCCCATCAGCCTCTTGCAGGAATGGATGCCACAAACAGGATTCAAGTTCTTGTCCATTTAGAGCTGGTTGCTGGGGGAATGGAGGGGAGCAGGAGCCTCTTCGATGCAGTCCAACAGAACAAAAGGCAACAAAGAGCTCCCAGCGCTGAAACGGAAGGGACCTGGAGGGGAACAGATCTCTGTTCCCCAGGATTAGGACCTGAACTTTCACCTGCCACTTTCCAGCAGGTGCGTTCTGCCAGGCAAGCAGGCGCCGCACTTACCGCAAGTCCTCAAGACAAATCTCAGAGCCTCTCCCAATATGAACAGTGACGTGACCATGAAGGTGTTCTGTCTGGCTCTCCTTAGTCAACAGAAAGTTTGCACTCACCACTATAAAGAGATTTCTTTACTCATAAGATCTTATTTTATTTTATTTGTATTGTATTTTTTTCATTGCCATTTATCACCCTCCACCTCCCTCCCCCTGCAATCACCACACTGCTGCCCATGTCCATGAGTCCTTTTTCCTTGTTTCTCGGCCCTTCCAAACCCTAACCCCCCCCCCCACATCCAGAGCTGCCAGCCTGCTCTCCATCCATGAGTCTGTCTCTGTTTTGCTTGTCAGTTCCGTTTGTTCATTAGATTCCACATATGAGTGACATCACACGGTATTTGTCTTTCTCTGATTGGCTTATTTCACTCAGCATAACGTTCTCCAGGTCCATCCATGCTGTTGCAAAGGGTAAAATTTACGGCCGAGTAGTATCTCATTGTGCAAATGTCCCATAGTCGTTTTATCCACTCATCTACTGACGGATACTTGGGCCACTTCCATATTCTGATGATTGTAAATAGTGCTGCAATGAACACAGGGGTGCTTATGTTCTTTCAAATTAGTGCTTCACATTTTGGGGGGTAAATTCCCAGAATTGGAATTGCTGGGTCATAAGGCAGTTCCATTTTCAATTCTTTGAGGAAACTCCATACTGCTTTCCACAGCGGCTGCCCAGTCTGCATTCCCACCAACAGTGCACGAGGGTCCCCTTTCTCCACATCCTCGCCAGCACTTGCTGTTTGTTGATTTATTGATGACGGCCATTCTGACAGGTGTGAGGTGATATCTCATTGTGGTTTTAATCTGCGTTTCTCTAGCGATTGGTAACATTGAGCATCTTTTCATATGTCTACTGGTCATCTTTATGTCCCCTTGGGAGAAGTATCCAGGTCTTTTGCCCATTTTTAATTGGATTGTATGTGTTTTGGGTGTTGAGTTTTATAAGTTCTTTATAAATTTTGGATATTAACCTCTTATCAGATATATCGGCGAATATGTTCTCCTGTTCTGTGGGTTGTCTTTTCATGTTGTCCATGGTTTCCTTTGCTGGGCAAAAACCTATCGTTTGATGTGTAAGACCTTATGTTAAAATACCCTCAGAAACCCTGGGAGGCGGTGGCCGTCCCGGAGTTAGAAACGGGGATGCCGCAGGGTGAAATGACAGGGCACTGAGCTGCATTAAATGACAGTGAGGTGTGAAAACGGGCTCTTTCATGCAGTTTTTTCTGAAACCCTTCCCACTGAGGCAGGAGCTAGAATAGGAAACCCCGAGACACTGCAGCTGCCGACAGTCAGCACCCTGATTTCCGAGAATCGTCTTGTGACACCTGATAAGAATTAGCACTGCGGTTTCCTCCCCGAGTGGGCAGTCCAGGAGGTTTGTGGGAAATCGCATGTGAAGAAGCTGAAGGAAGAACCCTATAAAGCCTGTAACCGTTCAGCAGAAGAGAGCCCTTCCCTGGCCAGAGACGGCCTGCTCCTGTACCTTGGGATGACGAAGCCGAGAGAACCAAGGCTGAACCTACTATTCCTTTGGTTCCTGGAAGAAATAAGGATTTTGTGAGTTGGGGTGATTTTGACCTTGGAATTTGTAAGATATGTGTTTACTTTGGAATCTTTAAGATACAGGGTTCAGCACAAATAACACCCCCTTTTATTACAAAATCTTTTATACAAAATCGTAAGCCTGCAATTCCATAACATAACAATATCACACCCAAGCACACCACACAACATTTTAGGTGAAATGTTCAAATTAAAACTACAAATTATTACACCCACATTATTACCCTACCAACCACACTCAAGCAGGCCTTCCTTCTGCCGGACCCTGTATGTGTTTACTTTGGAATTAAAAATTTTAGTGTAACTTTCGTTGTGACATAATTCTTAATTGGTAAAATGCAATCCCTGACACTTTCTGTGTGATAATTAGAGTCCCTATCCCTGTTTCTCTTTTTTCTCTTATCTCCTCATGATTAGGCCGAGGGCTGGGAGTAGGGAAGGGATTAGCTGCGAGGAGCAAAGAAATAGTTGACTTGGAACATTTGAGATGACCCCTGACATGCTGTAAGGGTGTGCTCTCTCCTCTCCAATTGGGTTGCGTTATTTCTCCTTGTGCCTGAGCCCTTCAGCTGCAGGGAGGTACGGCCATTTCGGGACTCAGTCTCTCGACCAGGAGTCACTGGATCCTGATTGTCAGGCCCCCCGTATTTCCCTGGGTGCTCTGGTGGTCCGTGTTGGCTCTGGAGGTGTTCCTGGCTTTAGGCTTCCTCCTGTTTCTCAGGGGACTTATCAGTTAGGATGCCAGAAACTTTCTCTTGCTTGCTTCGCTCATCCGTGTTTGCGTGGTCCATTCAATTCTTGGTTCTCGACCACCAAGAGCCTGGACCCCGGCTCCATCTCCGGCACCGTGAGGGCAGCTGGTCACGTTCAGGCCTTGTACAAAATAACAATCATAGTGACAACCCGTGACCGTCATGAAGTAAGGTTCTGTGCACCATTTTCTCCAGCTCTGTTGAGACAGAATCGACAGAGCATGTGTAAGTGCCAGGTGGACAGCATGGTGATTTGACACATGTGTCTGTTGTGAAATGACCGCAGCCAGGTCAGTGAGCGCTGGGTCAGTGAGCGCCGCCATCCCCTCCCAGAATCACCATTTTCAGTGAATGAGCTGAGAACGTTTGAGATCTGCTCTCTTAGCAACTTTCAAGCACACAACGCAGAATTGTCACCTGTAGTCACCCTGTGGCACATGCAGTCACCAAAGTTTATAAATGGAAGTTGTTCCCCTTTGGCCGGCATCTCCCCGTCTCCCATCTCCCCCAGTTCCCAGCCCCTGGTCTATGAGGTTGATGTCTTCAGAGTCCACTCCTGCTCCACCCTTCCCCAGGTGCTCAGGGTGACCTGGCTTCCCCTGTCTTCAGCAAGTCCAAGATCACTGACTGGACTTCCCTCTGCCGAGGCTCAGATGGCAGAACACCCCTGACGTCGGTGTGGCACCGCTCTGGAAGGGTGCTGACCATGTCTGAAAAGGAAAGAGCTTTGTTTTTTTTAAGTTCCATAGGGTCCCTGGATTTCACAGATGCCTCTCCCAGCATTTACCAACACACAGCATTGCCTGTCAATCAAATTCCAAAATAGGCCAAGGGCAGACCCAGCCCTTCCTTACACTTGGTGTCTGGACAAGTCCTTTAACACCTCCAGTCCTTTTTCCCAGCCTTGGAGAGTGACCCCTGCCCTGCCTTTGCAAAGTTACTTGGGACCAAACAAGAAGTCTGTGTGGGAAAAACCCAAGGCCCTAACAAGGCAAGGCCTCCCCCGCCAGACGCGCTGTGATCGAAGGCGGTGGCGTCCAAGCCCAGCCGCGCACGGAGGGCAGGGAGGTGTGTCGGACGGAAAGACCCCTCCGTCCAGGCTCCTGAAACGAGGTCTGCAGCCGGTCGGACCGAGGCCCTGGGGTCTGTTCCCCAGGTTCCGCAGGAACGACGCCTGCTCTTCCAGGTCTGGGGAGACCGCTCTCAGCATCCCCCATCGGCACGTTTGTGTGAACTTGGCCCCGTGAGCTACCACTCCAAAGAGTTTTGCACTTCATGTTCTCTATCTATTTGAGAAATAAAAACTTGGTTCCCATGAAAATTTTATGGCACCCAGATCAAATGAGAAACCTGTTTTTCAGGTAGAAAACCTTTGACAGTTCCCTGAAGTTAATCCACCTGAGACTTTTGGTGAAAATAGAATTAAAGTGTATTTTAACCATGGGGATGTTGATAGTGAAGGAGTGAAAAGGAACCTGTAGACCGAAAGGCTGGCTAGGCACATGGTAGGAAGGGGAAAGTCCTAGACTTGGGGGGAGAAGTAAGAAAAAGATCTTACTTCTTTTTCTTACTTTCTAAAAGAGACAGGACGGAGATCTCGAAGCACCCCTCTTTGGAGAAGACTTTAAATCTTTGGACAGATGTGTTCTTCCTTATCAATCTGAGCGGTTTGCAAGGCTTTGCTGTGTGTGTCTCTGGTACACTTACACGCGCTCCGTCTGAGAAAATCCTGCTGGGTGAGTGAAGAGCATTTGATATCCACGAACCTGAATGAGCCCGTCTTCAAACCCGGAAGGTGAATTTTCCCAGAACCCAACTGGCTCGTGTTTCAACAGAAACGCAGAGCTCACAAAATATGGGTTGTGTTTTTCCACCTCTGACTTAACAGTTCTTGTTTGTTTGTTTTTTCCTTTAGCTTGAAATGTGTGGGCCCCTGCAATAAATTCAGGGGGTGAGTCTCCTAGGTCAAGATAAAGGCAGACATTTCACCTGCCCCAGGACGCAGGGGCTCTGTTCACGTTCTTCCCGACGGGACTGGAAGGCGTCGAGGTTAGACTGCTGTGAGCTGAGCGGTTTCTGGAGTCACAGAAACGACCAGGGATCAGTCCCTGCCCGGAATAGGTGGTTTATGCACAATCAACAGATGTGAGTCAGCAGAGAAAAGAGCTGGGTCCTTCTCCCCAAGGCAACGGAAGTCAGCAGAAGCTTTTTGTCCCCCTGTCCCTTTTAAGGATGTAGCAAAAAAACTAGGCGGATGCTCCTATTAGCAAGGCACCCTAATCGGAGTCCCCAGAACATACAGAGAGGTTCCCCAGGTTCCTGTGGGAAGATCATAGTTTTGTAGTCAGGAACCTCAGATTGGAATTTAGCATTTCCTCCAAGGATGGGTGAGGGGGGAAAGACAATAGTAATCGTATCTGGGATACTACCTCCAAAAAAAATCAAATGTTTTCCTATCTCACTCCAGACATAAGTTATCTCAGTTTTACTCATCCGTTCTTCAGAATTTCAGTGGTTACCAGACCTGCCTCTGAATTTCATTGAATGTGTGCATAAAGAAATACATATACTACTTCATCTCTTCTTACAGTTCTTTTTAATCACACACTCCTTCTTAATATTTGACGTTAGTTGTATGTCAATATAATTGGCTTTCTTTGAGATCCTATGCATTTTATTTTACTCATTGGAAGCATTATCCAGAGCCAAGTACACCAGGCTAGCAAAGGGATCCGTGGCTCAGCAAAGGTTAAGAACCCTTGAGGTCGAATGTCTTTCTCAGCGGTATTTAAATGAAACCTGTATGTGTATCCTAAGAGAGGTGCAAGTTACACAGGTGTGGTGATTTGTGGAGGTTTAACCGCTGTTGAAGACCACCCAAAAGTCCCCGAACCCGGGCCTGGATAAACAAAGTACGTTAAGGATAAATGGTATGGCCCCCCGATGGAGCAGTGTGCAATAATAAAAAGGGCCCAGATAATGATTCGTGCAATGGTCTGGAGGGATCTCCAATTCATTGTGAAAAATGGAAGGAGTCAGGCCCAAAAGGCTACATGCTTTATGTCTTCATTTCTATGACGCTCTTTCCAAGCCAGAAGCATACAGAGAGATAACAGATCAGTGGCCCGCTGGGGGCGGGCCGTGGGGAAGTTGCTGGCAAAGGAACACAGGGAATTTCTGGGGTGGATGGAATTTTTGAATTCCAATGTATGTAAACTTACCTAAAATGCTATAAATATAACCCATATGCTAGTTGCTGAATATTCCTCATCTCCTAGTTCTCCCTAAAGATGGAAGCGGGCAGGAGCCCCGCCGGGCACAGAGGGCAGCCCTGTGTCTCCCCGTCCCCTCCGGCCAAGAGAGCTGTGTCTGCCCACCTCCCCACCCCCCACCCCATTTCCACCTGCTCCTCTCTCCTCTGTCCTTCACAGCAGTCCAGGTGAGCCTCTGTCCCTTGGGGTCGCAAACACACCAGCTCGAAGAAGACTGCTGGCCTAGTTAGGACGTAATGTACAGCCCAAACTCAGACAGGTTTGAAAGTAAGTGCGACTGTGCTGGGGAAGTGGGTGTAAGCCAAGGGACCGTCTCGGGGAACTTGGACCCGTGGCTTTGTGGCGTGGGTGAGGATTCAGGGCTGACAATAGGCAGCAGGTTGGGGGCTGGTTACATCAGAGCCACGGTGGGGGAAAATGCGAAAAATTCAAATATTACGCATATAGATTTTTAAGGGCTTCGGGTCACTCCCGGCCCAGGACTTTCCCTTATAACAAGGGCCCATTCTCCCATCCCACCTCATCCTGAATTCTGCACGCTGCTTGTTCCCACTCAAGCCCCAAATCCCTGTGAATTTGTTACATGAAGCAATTCAGCGCGCTCTCTGCTTCATCCTCACCCAAGCTGGCAGCTCCTGCCCCCAAACTAAAAAGGCCCAACTAAAGGCCATGGCGATCAGCTTTCCCTGGACAGGATTGTCTCAGCTGCTCGTGAATCCAAACGGCGGCAGTGATGTCGATGGCTAGCACAGTGACAGGTGCACGTGGTTGTCACATTCTGTCCTTTCAGGCCCCTAGGAGGTACCTAGTGACCCTCTCCCCACTTCCAAGGTGAGCAGACTGGAAGTCAGAGGGGTCCAATTGCCCTGGAAAGCGGCAGAACCGGGGTCCAAGCCAGGACTCTCCGACGGCTCTGGGCCTCGGCGGAAGTGCCACCTCTGGCCACCCTTGTCCTTGCCCTGTCTCGGGGCACCTAGCACCGGTGCCCGGTGAATGTTTGCTGTCTGCCTGCCTACCTGCCCGCCTGATTTAATTGTTTGAGCAACCAAGTACACTCCACAGCTGACATCTAACCTGGGTGTTTCCATTGCTCAAGTAATCAGCCAAGGTCAATGTGAGCTTAGGAACGCAGCCTCCAGCACCCGGAAAAAGTTCCTGTTCTTGGCTATACCTTGAGCTGTGATAACCTTGCCCAGAAACTTGAAGTCATTTCCCCCTGGACATGAAACCCAGACCTGACCCCCACTAGGTGGTTCCTCTCTGGTGGCACACTGGGAATGTGGAAGGAGACTCCAGGTTTGGGTTTACTGCCCGGTGACATGCGTACAGAGAGCTAGGGGCACCTCTGAGGCAGGTCCACAGTGTCTACTTCACCCAGAGGCTTGATTGCAAGAGAAGCCACTGTGCTTTCACATAACTGGCGGTGCCTTCTTTTCTAACGCACGTGTGGCCGAGCCATGAGGTCGGAATTGAAATGCATATTTTGTCAAGGCAACAATGTCCACAATAGAAATTAGGCGTCCAGGGCAGCTTCCTCAGGTGGGTCCTGGGGACAGGGCGCCAAGCAGGGGAAGAAGGAGCCAAAATAAAGCTACCACAGATTCTTGAAAAACTAGTGAGTTTCTGGAAACTTCCCACCCTCCACTGCACTCCTGGCTGAGAATCTCATCCTTGAGAATCCCTGGTTTTCTCGGGAGGACTCCCCACCCGCCCTGTCGCCCTTCTCCTTCCATCCCAGTCACCTGCTGCCCCCCTCACACCAAATCTCCTACCCTCCCCATGTGGGTGAGTATACTGAATATTCTAGCAGTAAACTCCTAGTGCAGACCGAATGCCAGGCCCTCCTACAAGCAGGAAACATATATTGACTCCTGGGATTCTCGTAATACCCTTGCAGGCAAATACTGCTACCACCGCCCAGCACTAAAGATGAGGAGACTGGAACAGAGAGGGTGAGTGATTTGCCCAAGGACACTCAGTGGGAGAGCAGCAGAGCCCAGAGGGGCTGCTAGACAGGCTGGCCCCAGCGTCGGTGAACTTAACCTCTCCTACAGTGGGGGCATGTACTGAACAGATATACCCTGAGACCGGCTGGTGTACCAGCCACCGTACCAGAGCTGGGGACACAGTGGGGGGACAGGTCATGCAGCCCATGGACAAATGGAGCCACGCTCCTGGGAGGCCTCAGACAGGACAGCGGTCCATGCCCTGCTAAGAGCAGGTGGGAGGCGAGCCTGACCCTGACCTGGGGCTGGGTAGGTGCAGAGGAAGGTGTGGCCAGGTTTAAGGTACAGCTGAAGGATGAAGTTTAATTGGTGTTAAAAAAAAAAAAAAAAAAAAAGGTCAGCGATAACACTGCGGGCGGGCGGAGGGAAGAGCATGGGGGGCCCAGGGCAAGAAGTACGCCAGGGGAGGTGGCGTGTTTCGCCGTGTATAATGCACACCCGCAATTCGGGCCCAAACTGTCAGGAAAAAACCTTTTGTTTTAATTTGTAATTCAATTATTTATTTATATTGAGAAATAAAACCAATCATCAGATTCCAGGGTATTATTTTGCATACAGATATTGTTACTGTTTTCTGGAGTTACACTTTTAACGCATAAGCATAGAAAAAAGAATTAAAAACATTTATATAGATACAGAATTAGTACTACCCACGTATAATGCGCATCTTTCTTCTTTCCTCAAAAATGTGGGCGAAAGAGTGCGCACTGTCTGAGTGAGGACGGAGCAAAGCGTGGATCGGCGATGCGGGGCCGGGGCAACGAGGCGCTGAGAGCCCTAGAGATGCTCAGCGGGTCTGGGACGTACCTGGGATCGTGGGGCAGCCTGCGGGGCATCCACTGGGGCGGGTATGGGCTGAGGGCATCTAGAGAGGGCAGTTGCAGGGGACGAGTTAGGAGGATGTGGCAGTGGTCCACCCTCTGCTCCCTGAGAGGTGGGGGCTCGAACCTGGAAGTCTAGGGGCGCCGACAGCTGTGCTGGGCTCAGCATGCGGGGCGCCTGTCTGATGAGGGACAGTGCTCCCTGCACCCAGGACAAGAGGAGGTGACAGCGTGCTCCACCATTTTAGAGGTGTGATAACCCTCCGTCCCTGGTGGTCTGGGGCTCCCCGCTGGGATCATCCCTCCCCACCTCGGGTGGAGGAAGTAAATACACACGAGTCTTGAGGCATTTTTTGGTATCAACACTCATATTTCTTGCATAATTTTTAAGAGTGTGACATTCTCTTACTAATACATAAAATTTATGAATAAACTATGTACAGATGTAAATTCGTGGTTAACATTTGTTAATACAGTTACTGTGATGGGATATTGGAAGCATTCGTCTAAAAAACATGTGTTTTTTGCTAATGGGTGTTGGCATCAATGACAGACTGCTGGCTAACCCGTTCCCTTGATTTGGGGAGGACTGGATTGTGGTGGGGGTTGCTCTATTTATTTCAATGCTTTAAAAAAATTTAGACCAAAGGTGTCCACCCTCCCAAAATTCAACTCCTTCCTAACGTTTTCAGCTTCTGGCAAATGCAGAAGTAAAGCAATAGTGTGACAGTCACCTGGGTCCTCCTCCCGCACAGTCCTGGGGCCTCACCCCCCTTTGCCTGAGGCTCTGCCCCCTGGGGTGGATGGGAGCCTGGATTAAAGGGGCCGCCTCCTGGCCCAGCTGGAAAGGAGTGTTGTTTTCATCGGCCTGTCTCCTTTCCTTTCCCACATTCTAAGAAAGGCAGCAGGCCCTGCAGGGGGGCGGGGTGGGGGTGAGGTGGAGCGGGCAGTGCTGGCTGGTGGCTGAAGGCAGGAAAAATCACCATGTATAGTTACTACTAGGTGCGGGGCTGGGTGGGAGCTTCATCTCTGTAAGCACCTTTCAAACAGTTAGGATGGCTGAGTCTGGTGCCTTCCATTTACTGTATTAAAAAATTTAATATTAAATAGTGAATTATTTATTCAATAAATTATACAATTATCTCTGTCAAAGATAATATTTAACTAATTTTTTATAAAAGAGGTTTAGCAATTCAGATTTCCAAATTGCTAACCCTCCAGAACTTGCTTCGTCCACCCTGGATTTTTCCGGTGACCTTTGTCCTCGACAAATCAGTGGCACCTTTCCCAAACCCCTGTACCAGCCACCCTCCCCCACCTGTGAAATTTCCACAGCCACCCGCAGGCTCTTTAACAGGGCTCACCCTGCCCTTTAATCCTGCCCCAGCCGGCAGCGGTCCAGTTTCGGCCGGCCGTGCTTTCTTCCAGGGCTTGCCTGCGAAGTGCACTCATTCTACAGGAAGCTTTAGAATGAGTCTATCACCTGATCCCTCCCCGGGGCCCACGGGCTCCTGTTTTCTTGACCACTGCCGCTGTCCCTTCACAAACCTTTTTAAATGCCGCTGGCTCATTAGGAGAGCGGATCACATATCCAAGGAGTATAAGCCCTTTCTTCGGGCATGTTCACCTGTAAAGGGGTTGTTGGCAGGTGATCAATCTCCAGGAATTTAAAGCTTTGACTCACTAACAAAAGCCCTAGATCATGGGGCCCTAAGGCCCCGATCTGGGGGGACAGCCCGTGGAATTTCCGACAGATCTCTCTGTCTCAGTCTGGCTGCCGTGCCTCCACTCTGCGCAGATAAGTGGAATCAGAATCTTCTGGATATCCAGGGCTGGCCCCCTGCTGGAGTTCCTTGGAGGTGAGTCCAGGCAAAAGGGATCTGGAGCCCTGGCCAGACCCGTGGGAATGAGCCAGGAGGGCACTTGAGACGGAGGGAGAGTCAGCATCCAGTGCCGGGAGGGAGTTTTCCTCTTCTGCAGGACTTGCGGGGCCCGTGAAACCCTCTCGCCGGTCTGTGGGGTTGGAAAAAGATGGGCAGGTGGAGGTGGGCAGGGATGAGAGATGGCGGGAGACCAAGCACAGGGGTACCACACGGACCCCATGTGGGCTCCATCCCAAACCTCTTTTTAGTTGTCTCTTCTTGACTTTTATTTTTACATCTTTACTGTATTTTTTCATTACCATTTAGTCCCCCTGCCCCCTCCCCCCAGCAATCACCACACTGTTGTCCATCTCCCTGAGTCCTTTACCTTTTCGCTCAGTTCCCCCACCAGCTGCCATCCTGCTCTCCAGCTATGAGTCCGTCCCCATTTCCTTGGTAGTTCAGTGTGTTCATTCGATTCCACACGTGAGTGACATCATATGGTATTTGTCTTTCTCTGACTGGCTTATTTCACTCAGCATAATGTTCTCTGGGCCCATCCATGCCGTCGCCAAACTTTTCTGTTACATCAGACAAACAACGTAAAAAAAGAGGAAAAAGAACATGTGTGGAAAACAGTTTGGTGATTCCTCAAAAACGGTAAGCAGAGAATTACCACGTGACCCAGCAATTCCACGTCTTGGCGTACATATCCAAAACAACTGAAGCCGGGACCCAAACATCTGTGCACTGCCGTGCACCTCCACATCACTCACAGCAGCCCAGACCGTGTGTTCCTCAGCCACCACTGCGCCGTCACCGGGGCCTTCCACCTCCCACACTCGGGGTGGCAGCACCGCTGAGGCGAATGCACCACCCCCGGGGGGGTTAGACGTTCTGCTTCAGAATCCATCCTCCGTGTGTTTGCACCTGCAGGTGCGGTGCCACAAGTTCTTCCAAGACCCAGGGAGGGGTCAGTGCTCCCCAGCCCCCACCCCAGGGGTCTCAGAAGGACAGCTGTCAGCCCCTGATTCCGCCACAGTCCCCCCACCCCCAACCTCACCACCGGCTACTGGGGATCCCAGAAACCCTACAGTGAGTTTGCATCAACATGGCCTGAAACCCAGGACAGGTGTCACCAGGTCCCTGACTGAGACCCGGGGCCTCTGTTTGGCCCAGAGGGAGGGAGGCACGTGCACCGCAGGCTTCATTCAAAGCCCTTCCTTCTGGGATGTTGTTAAGCAAGAAGACCCTGCAACATGTTCTGACCCTTCTGCCTACATCTGCCTGTCTGATGGAAAATGGTAGGAACCTGACCACGCAGGCGCCCACCTCTCCTCTCCTTCCCCTTGTGTAAAGGGACGAGGGACCTTCCCAGGTGCAAAGCACGGAGCCGCGGCTTTGAAACTCTGCCTCCTGCCACTGGGTGGCAGTGTTTCCCCAGCTTGCTCTCCCTTCACCATGCAGACTGCTGGGAGTGGCTCCAGCCACAGGTGCCCTAGCTGAATTCTCGTAGCCCGTTGGCAAAAGCCCAAGATTTCTCCTGAGTCTTCTGTTTCTTCCAAATTACCGGTTTAGCCCTGACTGGTGTGGCTCAGTTGGTTGGAGCATCATCCGGCAACCGAAAGGTGGAGGGTTCGATTCCTGGATCCAGGGGCATAGGGGAGACAACCAACTGGTATTTCTCTGTCCCCCTTCTCTCTCTAAAAAGCAATGGAAAAAAAATGTCCTCGGGTGAGGATTTTAAAAAGTTACCAGTTTAAAGTAATCAATAGCCCCAAGAGACATATTTTGGGGTGGCAGGCGTTAAGTGTTACAGGCTGTGGCTGGCTCCCACCCACAGGGTTGAAACAAAGAAGGAGCCCAGCGCCACAGGGAAAAGCCATCTCTGAGGAAGGACACGGGGAGAGGCACAGTGGAGTCCCCCGGTCGCATCGTGACACCGGCAGGTCTGAGCACGGGCTGGCCCAGCGCACACCGGTGGCTTCCGAGGACAGACTGTGGGAAGGTGGTCACTAACGCCTCTTCCGTCCCTCCATCTGCAGAAGAACAATGACAAGCACAGTAGCTCGCTGGTCCCCCGGCCCTGATGTTCCTTCCCTGGAAGCCGGCCAGACAGGAGCGTCTGTGTACCGGTCCCCGCGATGGTAGAAGATTTTAACGCAGAAGCGGAGGGAGACCCAGGGCTGAGAGGAGAGTGAGTGGTGACCCATCCACGCTGAGTCCTCCTCTGCCAGGCAGAGCTTGGACACAGTTTCCAGCGCCCTCGCCACTTCTTTATTTCACCTTTCCCTACAGCAGGATCCCCCACGGCCACAGAGATGGTAAAGGACAGAACGGGAATTTGGACCAGACCTGCCTGCCTCCTGCAGTGGCCCAGGAGACTGTGCACCGCCAGTACAGGAGGGGCGGTTTGAGCTCGAGACCAAGGGAGACATCTGAACAATGCGAGACCACGGAAAATGCACGGGCTGCGCACCCCCAGAAGTGCGCCCCCCATTTCCTTCGGCACTCACCCCCTTCCTCTGATGGCCTCAAGGTGCCCACAGTGACAGCTTGGCTTCAGGACAGCCATTGAGGTCCAGTTGCTGGGACCTTCCCCAGGGCTGGTGGCATTTCTGCCTTTGGTGATCCAGAGACACCCTACATCCTTCACTTAGAGTCTCTCTTGTTTGGACTGGCGCCAGGGGCCGTGGTTACTTGCAGTGGGAGATCCTCACGTAAAAACACCCAGGGGGTGTCAGCAACCTTGAAAGAGCTCGGAGAGACACAAAAGTCAGTGAGCTTTCTTTCCAAACTTGGAAAGGCCAAGTGACCGAATTCCAGCATTGGCCCCCAAGCCCGATTTGTAACACTAGCTTTCTGATTTTAAATACATCACAGACCCTAACAAAAAATGACAGGGATTGTGAAGAGTAAATTTTAAGAATAAACCTGAGTAAGGAAAAACGTTCTGTACTCTACAATAACAACAACAAAAATAGTGTATATTTGTATTCATTTTACAGGAGGTGACAAAATAGAAACTGTGGATTGAGTTATTTCAGGGGTGATTCGACTGAGCAGTCTTTGGAACAGTTCATTCTTTGTAAAAAAAAAAAAAAACAAAAAAAAACCATACACTCGGAAATGCAGCTATTTGCCTTCTGTCTAAAATAACATTTTAAAATGTCTATAATTTGCCGGAATGTGCGGAAATGCCTTTGGTTCGTTTAATAAGCATTCAGCGAGGGCCTGCTGCACACAGCCCCCTTCCATTTGCAGAGCCAAACAGGAAGCGATCGGAAGTCATACAGTGAAACTTCCCACCTGGCAAATGACGAGGCTGGTGTGTCGGCTCACAGGCGTGTTTGCGGAACTGGGCTGCAGTCCGTGGGAGGGGCAGGTGCTAAGGACCGAAACCAAACGCGGCTCCCCGAGCCCTGTGCCCCTGTTATGTTCGGTAATCGCTGTGGCTGGCCCCACGAAAGCGTAAGGGGGAGAAAATGAATGGGAGGTGGCGCGTTATGTTAACTAAATTGCGTGTCCCTTCTGCCATTTCATAAAAGGAATCACTGAGAGCAGCTTCTTATTTTTCTTTTTAAAAATTATTATAATTTGCTCACAGTGACAGTTTGTGTTGTCCTTTATGATTTTATTTTATCATTTTTGTATTTCCCCCATCCTCCCACCTCTTAGCTTTGTCAACCATCAGCTTGTTCTCTGTATCTACGGGTCTGTTTCTACTTTGCTTTGTTTATTCATTTGTTTCATTTCATAGATTCCACATAGAAGTAAAATCATACAGTGTTTGTCTTTCCCTGCCTGGCTAATGTTACTGAACACAATCCCTTCTGGGTCCATCTATGTTGTCGCAAATGCAAGAGCTCATTCTTTCTTGTTGCTGAGTCATATTCCACTGCACACATGTGCCACATCCTTTTCACCCGCCGACCTGCTCACGGACCCCTAGTTGCTTCCAGAGTTTGCCTGCTCTCGGCGCCGCTGCGGTGAGCAGAGGGGTGTGTGGACAGCAGCGCTTGGCCCTTGTTGGCCCGGTTCCCTCTGGGTTTCTGACACTCTGGCTCAAACCCACCCCTGGGAGCCCGTGAGAAGGGGAGGCTCTCTAGTTAGACAGATGCCAAATCAGGCAGCAGGGGGGTCTTCCAGGCCATTGCCACAGGCGGACCAGGAGAGACAGGCACCCATTCCCGAAGGGCCTTCAGGAGCCTTGTCCCTGTTTCCTTACAGCAGCACTGGGCAGATCACTCCCTGGTTCCGCCCACTGCCCCCTCAGATCATCCACAGTCACACCTCAGCAGCACGCTTGCCGAGCATCTCCCTGGGGTGTGGACAGCCACTTTCTGTCTCCCCCTCCTTGGGAGGGGCCCCTGGGGCTTGGTGCTAATTGTTGGCGTTAGTGAAGGCAACAAGACCCAGTGCCTGCCCTTCTTAAGCTTACCCGGCACGACAAAGATGGCAGTTACTATAAAATCTTGTTTTCTAAGTGGGAGCATCTGACATTTTATTACTGAGTATTGTCACCTCCAAAAGGGCAAGATCCCTGGACACCTAGATACAGAAGGCACAACGCTAATCCTGTCTACTGAGGTCCTCTGAGTTTTGCTCTGATACTTTGGGAGCAGTGGCCCCGGGGTCTGCGAGTGCCCTGCTGGCCGCTGCTCTTGGGGAGGGCCAGCTCTTCCTGCAGGTTATCACCCAATGCCCGGCTCTGACTGGCATGGCTGGTGTTCTGTTCGGCCACTGGCTGTTTGCTGGTGGGAAAATCGTTCACTTTCTTTATACCTCTGTTCTAAGACTGGCATAATAATGCCTGTTCCTGAGGATTACGGGAGCTAGTTTACGTGTACGCCCCTTAACTATTTAGGAGCTACCCCGATGAAATCAGTATTATTACTGGATTCATACAGACAACTAAGAAGAAATAGCACTGTCCTTTCTTTGCTGCCTGGGGAGAAGGAGGAGACAGAGTAGGGGATCCAAAGTCACTGAGAGACCGCGTGTCTCTGTGTCTTAGACATGACTGACTGCATTGTCAAGTCAGTTACAGGTAACTTTGTCCTCACCACTTGCCTGAGGCTGACCTTGCCCTTGCCTCTCTTAGCTCAGGGGCAACCAGCTGTGATGGCTAGCTCTGGGTGCCTGTCGGGTTTCTGTTTTCCTGGGGCGTTCCTTCCTCCCCGCCCTTTGTCTGTGCGCTGTAAGAGGCTTAGGGTAAGGCAGAACGGAAAGAGCCTCCTGTCCTAAGGCTGATGACACAGCAGGGACCCACCCGGCAACAGGTTGGCTGGGAGCTGTGTTTCCAAAGCTGGTGCCCATTACCCTTTGTTCCCCTCTTCAGAGCTGCCAGCCCCACAATGTCACGCACTTCGCCCACTTCATCTACCCCATCCGGCCCCCCTCACTCTCTCGTATTCAAAATACCAGCTGTACTGAGACATACTCCCCATAGCATAAAAGTCACCCTTTGAAGTACAGTGAGTGATTCTCACTATATTCATGGAGTTGCACAACCCTCGCTGCAATCCAATGGTAAAACATCTTCTTTGCCCCCAACAGAAACCCTGTGCCCTTTACAAGCCATTCCCTCCCCTCCTCCCCCAGCCCCTGGCAACCGCTAATCTCCTTTCTGTCTTTATGGATTTGCCTTTCCTGGACGTCTCATATACATGGAATGACATAGAGCCTTTTCTGACTGGCTTCTTGAACTTAGCGTAATGTTTCACGATCCGTCCGTGTTGTAGCATGGGTTGGTACTTACTGCTTTTTATGGTTGGATAGCATTCCCTTGTACAGATAAGCATCTGGTTTACCCCTCAGCAGCTGATGAGCACTCGGGTTATTTCCACCCTTCAGCTATCACAACTGATGATGCTAGGAACCTTCGTGCACAGGTTCTTGTGTGGGCACGTGTTTCCAGTTCTCTTGGGTCTACACCTAGGACAGCAACTGCTGGGGCGTGCAGTAGCTTTCTGTTGAACTGTTTGCGGAACTGCCAAACTGTTTTTCCAAGGGGGCTGCACCGTTTTACATTCCCACCAGCAGTGTGGGATGGCCCCGATTTCTCTGGACCCTCCCCTTAGGTAGAAGTTTAGGAGATGGAGGAGGAGTGGGAGGGGGTCCATAGTACTTGCAGAAAAAGCTCATAAATAACTTTGATTAACTGCCTCTGGCCATGTATCTGTTTTGAACAGGATAACAAGAGGTGTCTGGAACAAGATAAAAACCTGAGTTAACAGTCCTCCACCCAGACTTATGCCCTCCCTTGGAAGGGTATGCACCACCTTCTCCCACCAATAATTCCCTCACCCCGCCCCAGAAATCGCACTCATCCTCAGGACTAGGAGACGGAGCCCTTCAGCCTTTCCCACTCGCCTCCGCTAGGCCCATTCTCCTCCATGAGAAGGTGTTACTAATAAGCTCTGCTTGTGTTCTAATAGGCTTGCCGACCTGTAGTTCTTCACCGCGTGGGCAAGAAGGCCCGAGCCTCCCACAACACACATCGCATTCTATTTTACGAGCTGGCTCTGCCCACATGCTACTACTCGCGCTGGGCCTGGGCTTCTGAAGGACACACGCAGGCCTAAGACTGTCCTAACAGCGAGCAAAGCACGTGGCACATTCTGAAGAAACCTAGCTCTTCCTCGGATATACGTTTTACCACAATCGGTTACAGTTCCTAACCTGAGGGTAAGCCTCCTTTGGGAGGAAACGCAGGTCTAATTTCACGTCTCCCTGAAAACCTAGCACATAAACATGTGCTGGGGCCCGCGCCACGTATGACCTCCCTTTTCAGATGGGGACACTGGCCGAGTCGCTAACGGCCAAGCTGGAATTCCGACTGGGTTTTCACTCTGCCGTTGTGCTCCGAGATGAAGGGCGTCTGTCCGTGGTGCAGGCAGGGAAGGGGGAGAGACAGAGAGGCTGATCTGAGACCCTCTGCTTCCCCTCCACAAGAAGCTCCCCAAAGGTAAGGACGAATGTTTGCGTTCTTTTCTTATCTCCTATCGTACCTGGTGTGTAGTGTTAAGAAAAAGGTCACTTCCAATGATGTAAACTTTGACATGAAGACGAACACGCTGAAATGTGAGGGTAACGTACTGTTGTCCGGGTCTAGTTCACGCCGTCTTTGCGGCACCCTGTAATAATAACACACCGTAGGCATCCAACCCCTTGCCCATGGCCCCGGAGCCACAGCCCGGACTAGATCGCACTTAAATCTCCGACAATTGGCCTATGTGCTTCCAAACGTCACCGCATGGAAACCCAGCTGTCAACTCAGCTACCATCCGGTGTCCAGGGCGCTGCCTGGCGCCAGGCTGCTGGCACCCGCTGCTACCAGGCAAGAGGAACTAGCCAAAGACAGGCCTTTGCCCCTAATCAACATGGCTGTCGCAGGCTTCAGGCTGAGGGCGGTGCAAAGAGGATCATGTGAGGAGAACTCATTCCTTCATTGGTCTTCTATCCTTGGAGGGCGGGACACAGAGCACAGAGAGTCCAGCCTTAAAGACCCCCCGCTCCTGAATCCGCCGGAGCTCCGCCCTCGAGAGGCGGGCAGCCAGGACGCCAAGGGAAACGGTGGCAGACCTGGCTGGCGCGCAGAGGCTGCGTCTGCCGTCTGCCGGAACGCAGTGACCACTGGCTGCGACGCGACAGCGAGGGGGTTAACCGCGAGTCGGCAGACAGGAGAGCACGAGCGGGGCGCTGCCGACGAGGGCGCTCTGGCGCAGGGATGGAGGACGGCGTGGCGGCACCCCGGCTCGGGGAGGCGGCCGAGGCGGCCGAGGCTCCAGCGCGGCCCGAGGTGACGCTGCGGCCCTTCGCGCCGTTCTCCAGGGCGGCTGAGGTGGACGAGGGCGGCGGCGACTGGAGCTTCATCGACTGCGAGATGGAGGAAGTGGACATGCAGGACCTGCCCAGCGCCACCATCGCCTGCCATCTGGACCCGCGCGTGTTCGTGGACGGCCTCTGCCGGGTGAGGGCGGGCGCTTGGGCCGTTGGGCACAGGGCCGACACCTGTTGCTGGAGGAGGCTGTGAGGGTCACAGTGCCGAGGTCCGGGTCGACAGGGGACCAGGGGGAGACCCCGGGAACGCGGCGACAGCCTGGGCCGGCCTGGCAGCCGAGGTCCCCTCCTGCCCCTCCTGGGGTGGGGTCGCACTCCCCCGAGAGTCCCGGGTCCTCATACACCTGCGCGGCTGCACGCCCAGCCTGCCCAGCGGGTGTTCAGCGCCTGGGCCGGGACCTGGGCTGGTCACCACCTCCAGAGACGCCTCTGCCCTGGTGTCTGCTCAGGCGGGGATGAGGGAGCTATCAGCCCCTGAAGTGACAGGGGAGCTGGGGAGCTTGTGCTGTGCTGTCACCTGGAGGCTCGTCTCGGCCTCTGCACTTATTTGTTAGATGAGGGGTCACCTCATTCCTAGGGACTCGCTGTGGCAACGTGACTGGCGCGTTCCCAGTCTGCACTAGTGGAAGAAGAGCCAGTGTTTGGGTGGGCGGGCGGGGTTGCTCATTACCCTGTGGTTGGCCAGTTTTGGTCGGGTGGTGTTGGGAGGGAAGGGACTCACTTTTTAGGCCTGTAGGACATTTACTCAGGAAACTTGCTCCCTGAAGAAGTGACATGCCACCCTCAGGGACACTCTGTCCATGGGGACTCCCTCCTCCCCCAACCGCCACTCCCCGCCCCCCCCCCCAACATACACAATTGAGATGCCCTGGAAGGCAAGGGGGCAGGTATGAGTAATCAGTGGCGGGGAGGAGGCATTTATTTCAAATCTGCAATCAGTGTGCAGAATAAACTTTGGACCCCATGGGCCCAAAGTTTGCGGAATGAAGCCTCTCTTGGAGAGCTGTGCCCGCAAGGAGAGCGGCTGTCAGAGAGCAAGCCTCCCTGGCCCGGCTCGGTCCCCGCGCTGTGGGTGCCACCAGGAGCCGTAGTGGACCCGAGAGCGAGCTTAATATAAATGTATCATTTATATGCCGTGTACTTTCAGGAAGGATCCCCAATGGCTGTGACCTTAGGTAAGCTTCCGGCTACATATTCCCAAGCAACAGTTGTCACAAACACAGGGTCTTACTCACTCTTAAACCTGGGCTATCGTCTACCTGCGTTTGCAGTCTTCCTGGGGGTCCTCGTGGTGCCGCTAGGGGAGCAAGGTCAGGCCTCGTAGGATGGCACTGAGTGCTTGGGTGTCGAGCAAGGCACCGGTTACATTCTTTCCAGGAAGGGTTGTGCACAACCCGGAACAGCTGCGTGTGAAGTTTTGCCCACTTTGCTGGCTCTTCATTTTAGCAAATGTGAGTGGAGGCGGAGCCCTGGGCCAGGCACTGTTCTAGGCTCCCAGGGCACAGTGGTGATTCGATAGTGTTCCCACCTTCAGAGCTGATGTTTTTGTTGGGGGGGAAACATGTAAATGAATGCATTATCAAATGTGTGGGAGGTGATGCTGCCAGAGAAAAAATCAAGACCCCGAGGTGGGGGTGGAGCGGGGAGGTCTGGGAGGGGAGACTGCTGTTTTGTGTGAGATGGGGGGGGGGCCTTGCTGGTGAGGTGGTGGGTGGGGCATGGAGCAGGCAGTGGGCTGGTATTCCTGCGCACATTGGGTCCTTTATTCCCGCGTATTTATTGAGTGCTCCTATGCTCCAGGCTCTGTTTTAGGCCCAGTGCGTAGAGCGGTGAGCACGCTGAGCTTCCTGCGTATGTTCTGGGGGTGAGAACAGAGACACTAGAAAGAAGTAAGTGAACCTGGTTCCCTCAGAGTGGTGAGTGCGGTGGGGAAAACAGAGCAGGACAATGTGACCGAGGAGTGGGCCGGGTGGGGTGGTGCCAGTCAGGCCGGAACAGGGACCCTGTAGTGGTTCAGGAGGTTTAGATTAGGAGCTGGTTCTCGGGGTCGGGACTCAGGGAATCAATAGGGGGTGTCGCTGGAACCCCAGGAGAGGAGCTGCCTGGCAGGAGCTGAGACATGAAGGTATAGCCCCTGAGACGCTGAGCCAAGAGAGACACCCCCACTTGTCCCTGGATGGCACTGAGAAGCTGAGCTGGGAGGGGCACTCCCACTTATCCCTGGGTGGCACTGAGACGCTGAGCTGGGAGAGACACCCCCACTTGTCCCTGGATGGCACTGAGACGCTGAGCCGGGAGGGGCACCCCGACGTGCCCCCAGCTCTCCGAACTAGCTGGCGGCCAGGAGTCCCAAGGTGCAGGGACCAGGGGGGTGCAGCTGGTGAAGAAGGCCTCTGCAGACAGTGCAGGGGGAGAGGACTTGCAGAGGGTCGCCATCGGCCCCTTGAGACCAAGTGGCCTCGGAGGCCTCCGCACAGCAGGGACTTGGCCGTTGGAGGAGGCTCCCCCTGTGGCCTCTGTGGCCGGCGTCCAGGCAGAGTGAGTAGCAGGTACCTCCAGGGCAGGGCGAACTGCAGGCATTTGGGGACAGGAAGGGGCCCTCGTGGCAGAGCGGAGCTGTGAGTGCAAGGCAGGGCTGGCAGTGGCCCCTGAGGCTGGGCGCAGCCAGGGCCCCAAGGGCCTTAGCGGCCATGGAGGGATTCTGACGGCATTCTCCCGGACAAACAGGCTGGAGAATGTCTTCTGTGGAGGGGTGGGTGGCAGGGAGGAAGCCAGGAGACTGGTTAGGAGGCTCTGGCTGTGGCTGTGGCCAGGGAAGCTCTGATGCAGTTTGGACTCCGCACGCGGGAGGTGCAGCGAAGGACAGAAGGCCCATCGCAGCCTGTCCTCTTGTGCGGAGGGTCCGGAGCTGCAGGATGCAGAGGGGCCTTCTGAGCGTCGGTGGCTCGTCCGCACTGTCCTGTGACGTGTCAAATGATGGGTGAAGACACCAAACCCGTCTGGACTGAGGGGTCAGTCCCCGAGGGCAGACAGCTCTGTGGAAATCACTGCGAGCCGTCCAGGGAAGAGAGAGCTAGCCGATCCGCTGGGTGGGCCCACGTGGCTTCTGGGGCTTCAGTCTGACAGCCTCCTGTGCCGCCCTTGGGCGTGTGGTGAAAATGCGATTCTACCTCCCGGGAACGGTGTCTGAGACTCACTGACCTGCAGGGTGACGGGAGGCGCTGCTGGTGGTCAGGCCGTCCCCTCCCGTGGGCCGTGGGCGGGCGAGGGACTGGGTGAGCAGCCGTGTCCGAGCCCGTCAGGCCTGCGACAAAATGCCGCAGCAGAAGACGTTTCTCCCAGCCCTGAGGCCAGCATGGTCGCACGCGGGCCTGCGTCCCCTCCCCGTGCAGACGCCTCACTTCTTGCTGTGTCCTCGCCGGTGGCAGGGACGAGGGGCTCTATGGGGGGTCTCTTTCATCGGGGCACTAACCCCATCATGAGGGCTCCAGCCCTCTGCCCCAAGTAGTCCTGCCCAAAGCCCCCAGCTAATACCATCGTCCTTGGGGATTAGGGTGTTTACCTGTGAATTGGGGGGGCAGCCAGATGTCCAAATTATGGCCAGTGGGGTGAAGGAAAACACCGTGTCAAACTTCCCGCCACCGGTTCACAGCGTTCCGCCACCTCAGTCTGAAGGGAACGGAGCACACGCCCCGAAGCACAGGTCACCTGGGAGGTGGCCTCAGAGGCGGTTTTCTAACTGTACGGTTGGTGTCTGATCTGTAACATTTGTTCCGTTAGCTGGGCGATTGTTAATGGTAAATAATTTTTAATGAGTGTGTTCATTAAGTGCTTACCTAAAAAATAACTGAAACTGTATCATCGTTAATTCCAAGTAGAGAGAGTCACACAATTACTAATGAATGAAAACTTTTATTAAAACAGGATGACTTTCTCTTGTGCAAATGTTCACTTAGCATACGCATCACTGTCCTACGCTGGGAACGTTTTTTCTTTGTGCTGAGAAAGCAAAGCACGGCCTTGAACCAGAAATTCCACGTGCTTCGGGTCGTGGGCCGGGGCTCCTTGGTTCCCCAGAATAAGAGTGTGTCCAGTCATTGCCAAACTCACCTGAAGTCCAGGTTGTCGACCAGGTCCTGCTGGTCTCGGGCAGTGAGTATAGCCCCGCACATTGACGGAGCGAATGCCCGTTTTCTGTTGTCTGCGACACGGATGTGCCTTTGACTCACACAGCTCTGCCTGAAGGCTGAGTCGGAAAATGTGGACCATAGAAAAATTCACTCTTCCAGAGAATAAAGTCTCTTTTCTTGAAACAGATGCCCACTTCAGACCTGTGATACCCCCCAACGTCTTCAAATGACAGGGAATCTCCGAGAGGCACAGAAGGAGTCTGAGTGATGTCCTTACACTCTTCCCATCAGCGGAGACCCCCCCAGGCAGGCTGAAAACCCCTGTGCCCCAGCCGCCACAGACCATGCCCAGTCTCAGGGACTGGGGACCCCAGGAGGGCTCCCCAGGCGGTTCTAAGTGGGAGTCACGTTGAGGACCGTCGTCCCAGCCATCAGGGATTTTGCCAGACCAGACCCGTCGTGCCGTGAAAAGATTATGGAACAGTCGGTCGCTGAGCTCCACTTTTGGCCAGGTCTGTGCCTGGGTTTCCCCTGTGTACGGTGAGGGTCAGGCTCCCGACCCCCCACCCCCCACTCCTGAGCAGCATTTGACCTGGTGCCTGTGGCAGGATGACTCGGCCTGAGAGCCCGAGCCTGTGGGCGGGCAGCACACCAGAGAAGAGCCTTCTCCTTAATGTGGGGCCGCCCTGAGCCTTGGTGATGACCCTTCCTCTCGCGCTGCAGCCCCCCTACCCCAGGGTCGGATCCACCCGTCCCAGCCTCACTGACAGCAACTGGACGATGGGGAAGGTTCGCAGGTCCAGGGGCACAGCTGGTGTGCAGGGTCTGCTCACGGGGTGGGTGTGCTCGGCCGGGCCGTGTCCCCCACCCCATTTCGGCAGCCTCCCAGCAGGACGGGAGCAGGCGGTTCCCGTCCGGTTTCCCGTTCAGCCAGGTGTCCGAGGTGCGCGGTTTCTCAGGCTCAGTGGTGCGCAGAAATCCCCCTAAACCTCCTCCAGCGGGAAGGTCTGGGGCCAGCACGGTATGTTGAACTTGTTTGGGACACTCAGGAGGTCATATGTCTTAAAAACCGCAGTGGCATATACTGCGAAGTTCACTTTAGAAGTAAGTGATCCGCTGTTTCCCTAATTTTAGAATTTCCGATCCTTAAATAAATCAAGTTTGGGGTTTTTTAGTTTTGTGGGTGGTTTTGCTGTTTTTTCATCCTCGAGGCCCTTCTGGTCCTCCTCCCCCTCACTCCTGGGCAAGGTTTGGTCCCCTCTCCAGCCCCACCTGCTGTCCCCTTCGCTGCTCCCAGCGCCTGTCCTCCAGCAGCCGGACCTGTGACCGCAGTCACCCACAATGCCAGCTTGCCCCACCAGGGGGCGACGAGCGGGCCGTGTGAGCGTTTGTGCTGGTGTCTCCCAAACGTGGCTCTGACGGCGCCGTCCGCTCTTTGCTGTGCGTGTCCCTGAGGGGCCGTTGCCCTGTTCTGGGGCTGCGTCACCCGGTCGCACTCACAGCAGGTGCGCCCATCAGTGCCTGTGCCGAGGGGACCGGGGGCGGGGTCACACTGCTCAGGGCACACTCTCGTTGGGAGGCCTCACTGCCCGGGCTGGGAGTGCCGGGCCTTGGAGCGCAGTTCAGCCGTGGGAGAGAGTGTCCTGCTGGCGCGCTGGCCCTCGGTCTCCGAGCCCGCCCTGACCGGCAGCGGGGTGTGGGCACAGCAGACACGTTCCCCCAGCACGGCATCAGAAAACGTTGGTTCGCTCAACTCCGAGCGGGGTGGCGGGGAAGGGTTGCCTTCCTGTTGTGGAGAGTTCCGTCACTGCGGGGACCTGTCACTGCGCTCCATCCAGTGGGTGTGCAGGGGTGTTGTAGCCTGGAAAGGCGTATGGGGCGCGGCGTGCTCACGCTCCCCCTGAAGTGTGCACGCGGAGGCAGTGCAGCGAAACAGCCAAGGGCGTGGATCTGCTGCCCTACCCGTGCCTCGGTCTCCCCACCTGTGAAGTGGGGTGCCAGGAGGACTTACATCTGAGGGTGTGAGTAGCGTGCCCGTCGCAGTGGCTAGGAAGGAGTGAGCACCTGACATCCCTCCGTGTATTCGTGCTCCTCTGCTGTGTAACAGACTCACTGAGAACCTGGAGGGCCAAGGCCGAAGCCTTTGCCAGTTCAGTCTCTGTGGGCCAGGGACCCAGGGATGGCTGAGTCGGCGCCCCTGCCCCCGAGTCTGCAAGCAAGCGAGCATCGGCCGTGGTCTCACCCGAAGGCTGGGCCACAGGAGTATCTCGTCCCGGCCCACTGCACGGTGGCGGGCAGGGCTTCGTTTGGGCAGGACTTCGTTTCCGCAGGAGTGTTGGACTGGGACCCCCATTCTCTGGGGACTGGTGGCAGAGGCCCCCCTCAGTTCCCCGCCTCGTGGGCCTCTCCCTACGGCAGCTCATGGCCTGGCAGCTAGCTGCCGTCAGAGCAGGTGAGAGAAGGCAAGCCGGGCAGAATGGGGTCCCCTATCGTGTGACCTAGTCTCGGAGCGAGAGTGGCCGCCACCCCGCTGTGTTCTGGCCTCTAGCAGCGAGGCAGTGAGTCGGCTCATTCTGGGGGAGCGGGGCTTGAAGGGTGGTGGGGGAGTGCCTAGAGCTGCAGACCCCTGGGGACCGGACCGCCAGCCACAGAGGCTGCCTCGTAGCACCTTTGCGTCCTCGCAAACTTTTTTGACTTCCGTGGAGCAGTTAACGTTCAGAATATTTATTAAGGCATTTTGTACTCTGATTTTTTTCTGGCTCTGACTCTGTAAAAGAATACAGTGTGGGCCTCCAAACAGAAAATACTTCATCGATAAGATTATAGGGAGGCTATTAAATTTTCAGCGTATCAAAAGGTGTTAGCTGCTCCGTTTTGAAGAAGAGCGGGCGGGGTGGGGGTGGAACTAAACCGTTTTCACTGCGGGGAGGGCCAGTTCTTTTCCTTCTGCTACTGACTTCGGCAGGCGCCGCCCGAATTTCCCATGCGTAATCTTAACACCATAGAAAGGTATTTGAGGTCGGCCTGATTTCCAAATTAGAAGACAAAAGTGTTACCTAATTCAGGTAGCTAATTATGGATTTATTATTATTTTTTTGCTCAACATAATTCCTTGTTTTACTTTATCATCTTTAGGTTTTCTGTCCAACTTTATGCTTTATTTTAAAAATAATAAAGCAGTTCCTGTTTATTTTTGTGCTTGATGTGTAACAT
The DNA here is from genome assembly GCF_022682495.2 of Desmodus rotundus. NCBI lineage: Eukaryota > Metazoa > Chordata > Mammalia > Chiroptera > Phyllostomidae > Desmodus > Desmodus rotundus. The sequence continues at coordinate 3,180,213 of NC_071388.1, read as the reverse complement.
ATATCATTTCATCTTTTTACAAGAACTCTGTGAAAAAGGCGCCGTTATCACCCCCGGTCTACAGGTGTGGAAACTGAGGCCAAGCGACCCGTCCCTGTCACAGAGCCGGGAAGAGCCTGTCCTCTGCAGGGATGCACGTGGAGCGTCCCATCGCTCACATCTTCCGTACACCCCAGCACAGCCCCGCGAGAGCTTCACACCCCCATCGTCTGCCAGCCGTTTACTGCTAGCGCGAGGACATGTTGGAGTGCTCACGGGGCTCAAGGCGCAGTGGCAGCCCCAGTGACGGTCCTGTGTCCGCACGAAGGCCATGCCTGGGCACCGGGCCGGACAGACCCGGCGTGAGCCCCGGCTTTGCCACCTTCCTCATCTGTTCACCTCATCCGTTAGTTCATTCAACACTGTTTACTGGGGCTGGTGGCCAGACCAGTGGGGACCCCGGGCAAGTGGGTCACCACCCTGAAGCCTGGCCTCGTCTCGGAGGAAGGGCAGTCACTCCTACCCCACGGCCGTGGCAAGGTCGGGGTGAAGGGGCAGCCCCGGTAGACCCGGGGATGACAGACAGAGTTAATTTCTTTCACTGTGTTATGTGAATATAAACGCAGAGCTTCATAGAGACACAATAACCACGTGTCCTCGGGCAAGTCGGGAACCTTCCCTGACCCCAAGTGCTTCCTCTGTAAATGAGCGCGGGACTAGGTAGGCTCTGCGCGATCCTTGCGGCTGTGTGCTGGTCAGTACCCGTGGGGCCCGCCCCATTGCCCCACAACCCCACCAGTGACACCGTGAATCAGACTTTCCGCAGAGTAGGAATTTGCTCCAGGGGAGGATTTCCTGGGACGACCTCAGCCCTCCTCCCTGTGGCCTTCCCCTCCTTCCCCCTGCAGGGGAGGGGGGGCCGGACCAGACCCTCCTTGGTGTGCAGCTGCGGCTCTTTAACAGAAAGACGATACACGAGAGAGAAACCGTTACGAGGGCACACGCACCACCCAGGAGAAACCTCAGCGAAACGAGCCCAGTGAGGAGCAGGACCCCAGCCCCTCGCTCGGGCATCGCAGCGTCACTGACTCCCTTCCCTGGCTGTGCTAGAGGCCCCGTGGCTGTCCTGTAGCTGCCAGTCTGTGCTCCTCAGTCCCCCGCCTCTTTCACCAGCCCCCTCCCCTCCCCTCCAGCAGCCTCCAGTCTGGTCCCCGTGTCCGTGAGTCTGTTTCTGCTCTGCTGGTTCATTTCTTTCATTTTCCAGATTCAATCATTGGTACATATTTATCGCCATTTTATTGTTTATACACTTGATCTTTCTTATGTAACTGAAAAATGAAAAGCCAAAGGAGAGAAAACGTGTGGAGGAAGGGCAGGGCAGGATGGGGACAGCAGGCCTCCCCATGGATGGACAAGCGCAGTCCAGCTGTCTGCAGGGTCCTGGGCAGAGAGTCCAGAGTCGCCCCAGCCGGAGGGGGGCTGATGGGCTGGACAGGGGCAGAGGGGCAGGGGGGTGGCAGGACAGAGAACCTCCCTGCCTGAGTCGCTGCTTCACCGCCCTCAGCTCAGAATGACCCCCACGTCCGAGGGGCATTCTGGAGTGACACCCTCGGGTGTCCTTCGCGCCCCACTCCTGCCTTGCCCTGCGTTGGTCGGTGGGAGGGCGGGCGGCCTGCGTGCAGGTGACAGCTGCAGAGGAGGCGAACCTGGCTCTGACGCTGGTTCCGAGATCGGCCGTGGGAGGGTGTGTAGCTGGTGCGGCAGAGGCCCTCCTGCCCCCTCGGCAAGTCTGCGCAGTGACCGCGCGGTCTGCCGGCCGGGGGTAGAGCCCAGCTCTCCTCGTGGCTGTTCCCCACTGGCAGGGTGGCGGTGTGTCCTTCCCGGGGTGGCCGATAAGCTGTACGAGGAATTATTGTGCAATTAGTTATCAGCACCCTGTCTCGGGGGCACTTACCATTTGTGCCTAATATGCCACGTGCATCGTTTTATTTGATCCTTCTTACGACCTTTTGACTATATTTGCTTTTCTCCGTTCACAAGACTAGTCAGCACGTGGAATCCCGGCAACAGGGCATCTCATACCAGGCTCTCCCTGGACCTCACAGGCAGTGCTCTGCCCGGAGCCTCGCTCGTGTCCAAGGCGGCCTCAAGCCAGAGGGGCCCGGGGGCTCACCAGGGACTCCAGACCTGCGCCTGGCTCGCAGTCCCTCCCTGCCCACCCCTGTCGATGCCGCTTGTTTACCTCTCTGTGCAATGGTGTCCTCCCTGCGGCCCCGCCGTCCAGATGAGCCAGGGCCTGCAGATAGCGAGGACATCCAGAGTCAGGCCAGCGAGATCAGACTAAACTGTCCCCGGCGCCGCGCTGTTCGGGGCCGCTGCCCACTGGCTCCTGGACTGCGGGGACTTTCCTGCCCTCTGTCCTGGCCAGCAGGTCTGACGCTGTTCTGAGCACCGGTGCTTGCCCGCCACCAGGGGGCGGTGGCGTCACGTCTGTTCTACAGGGGAGCCCGGTGGTTGTGGATTTCAGGTATCAAAGGCAGAAAGTGCCTTTTCAGAAGCGAGAGTCACACCGAGTGCCGCAGGGAGCTGTTAGAAAGATGAGTTTGTGGTAGAAACGTTAAAGCAGAGAGACCCCCCCACCCCACCCCACACACAGGCCACCTCCCTGAATGGACCCGTCCCTGCCCCCGGGCCATGAGGCCCCTTTGGTTAAGCTGGAAACTCGGGGCGCCGCGTGGGCCTCAGGAAGGACCCTTCCACTCTGCTGGGCCCGGTGCCCGTGCGCGCCGTTCCCGCCGAGGCTGCTGGATTTGTCGCAGTTTACGTGGACTGGGGTTCAGATTATCGGCACAAAGAAGCGCGAAGAGAACTCACATGAAGCAGACACTTCATTTCAGAGGTAAGGGGCTTTTCCTGAGCTGGCCTCAGATACTGGGTTCACCACGCGGGCGACTCGTTTTGTGGGCGGCTGGGGAGGGCGCAGCCCCTGTGCGGTGGGCAGTGTGCTCTGCGGGGACCCCCAGTTCTCGGGTGATTCCAGAATTACCTGCTGCTCGGGGCCATGCAGCGACAGTATTGTGGGCTGGAGCCGGGGTTCCAGCAAATTCCCATGGATCTCCACTCCTTTCCCACAACCCACCCCAGCGGCAGCTCTCAGGCGGTGGTGGAGATCCCCTGCCCCGCCCCCCGTCCGCCTGGGCCTGCAGTCTGTACAACTCCCCTGAGTCCCCTAAAAGCAGACCACCCGTCAGAAGTGTGTGCTGGGTTACAGCCCAGGAACTGGCCTGGCGACTCCGGCAGACGTTTGGGAAGAGATCCAGGGTCGGTCGTCCCCGTATCCCTCTTTCCAGAGGAGCCGAGTCCAAGAGCTCTCTCTCTAACTCCACCAGCGGCTTCACCCGATGCAGCGTTTGCAGGGTGGATTTCGTTTTTGAAACCAGTTCTGAGTCTGTGTGTTTCTTTGAGGAGATTCATAAATGTCAAGGGGCTAACAGCTGAACCGCAGCGTGCTCTGCTTAGTGGAGTACTCATTTAGTCCTTGATGTGTATTGGGAAATACTGTTAATGGACCATAAGATACTATGTAACCTCTAAATTTAGAGGTTTTAGTCACTTAGAGCAAGCTTGGGATACCCACCCGTCCTCAGCATGGTGAGCTGGCCCCAGAGTGTGGCATAAGGTGAGCTGGGTGGACACAGGTAGAGAGGTTGTGTGTTGCGGGGGTGACCTCCAGCGTTTGATGAAATAGAGGAATCCCGCAGAGGCCTGAGCGAGGGGACATGGATGGAGCGTTATGTGCAGGTGGGTGGCGTGGAATGCACCAGTGCCAGCTGACCACCCCGAGGGTGGTGGCTGAGCCTCTTCGGTCTGTGACAGAACAGCGGCCAGTACCACGGGTTGTGCCCACGGCTGAGGCCAGCGACACTTCAGAAACATTCGTTTAGTCTTTACCAAGGGCTCCGTTCCAATGTCGGTGAGGTTTCATGTAGGGTTGTCGTGTAATTTTTGTTTCGTTTCCTTTTCCTTCTTTGGTTTCTGTACAGACGGCACAGGGACCTCAGTGGCAAGATCGCCTGCCGCTTGTCCATCTTATTTGGATGGCTCAGTCCGGGTGGAGACATTTGAGGGGGTGCACATATATTACCCACGAACGCCCGCCCTTGATGGACAGATGCCCACCGTGGTTTGGAATTCTGCACCCTAAAAGGTGGTAGGATACAGGCAGGGGTTAGGAGGGTGGGCCCCAGAGCCACGCCGGCCCGATTCAAATCCCAACTCTGCCAGCAGCTGGGCTGTGTGACCATGGGCAAGTAACTTAACCGCTCTGTGCTTTGGTGCCTTCACTTGTGAACGGGCTGGTGAGGATGAAAGAATACTGTATAAATAAATGGCTAAGAATAGCACCAGGCTCACAGTCAGAATCAAGTGTATTAGCAAGTTTATTAAAGTAAGGTGACAGAGTGTCCACATTGCTCACTGTCATTCTTCCTGCACCTGGGGCAGCGCCTGCTGCCTGCTGCACATAGTAGGTGCTTAAGGAATATCTGTGCAGCAACGGGAGCATAGCGCCAGCGTAAAAGTGGCAGCATTGCTCTCTTCTGTCCCTTAAATGTTAAGCCTTACTTTCCCAGAAGTAATCGAGGCCCTTCTAGAAGTTACATAAATTGTTTTAGGCCAGTAGAGTCTTTGGCTTTAAAACTCCTGCAGTGACGAGTGTGTGGTGTGTATACAGGTGCAGACGTGAAGTTAGCCGGCTCGGCTCTTCCTGACACTCACAGTTGTGGGGTGAGATGTGTCATCCCAGACGGCGTACACTAGTGTGGCTTGTTACCACTTATAAACACTTGGAGCAAGCTGTCATTCCCACACAGTAGGCTGGGACTTAAAAGGATGTTTTAGCGTGAAGTAAGCATTGCTACAAAGTTGAAAACAACTTAAGAAATAAAACAGTTTTTAAAAAATAAATCTCAAATAAGATAATGTAAGAACCCCATAAAATCTCTTTTGCGCATGAGAAGTCCTCCGCTACCCAGCACAATCCAAGTACGTTGGAATTGAAAAATAAATGCCAGGTTTGCCGGCGAGCTTTTCCCTTCTGCCCTCCCTCCCTCTTTCCCTCTTTCCTCTCTCTCTTCCCCGCTCCTCTCTCTCATTGTTCTTAGGGTGCCTTTTGGGGCCCACACGGCTCTTTTCAGAAGTCCCTGTCGTCAGCTAAATCTCCCCCTGCTGCACTGGCGACCAGCCTCTAGCACCTTGGTCGAAGGTGGCTGGTCACCTGGCCAAAGCTCATCCTGAGGGGCTCGGTCTGCTGTGATCTTACCTCTGCCTGCCAGCTGGTTTCCAGCGACTGTGCCAGGATGGCGGACCATCTTCCTCCGTGGGACGCGTGCTCTGCCTAACACCCCACAGCCAGCTGAGCCTCCGATGACATGCCCGGTCTTTACAAACTCGACCCCGTGCATGCAGCAGCATCACGCAGCAGCCTGGCCCCAGCGACTGCAGTCCGAGGTGCTCACGGCACAGGGCTGCCCCGTGGGGGATGCGGATTGGAGTGAGGGCTTTAGCATTGTGTCATCCGGGCTCCTGGTTCGGGGGACCAGCTCCCCGCGCTCTCGGTCCAGGATAACCCCTCGTCGGGCCTTCTGGCCCTGGGGCACATCCGCGTTACAGGATGACCAGCAAAAAGCTCCCCCGCGGCTGTGGGAGGCCCACACTGGGCTGGGACTGAGGTGGGCAGTGGCCTAGGGGGCTTCCTGTGGGGCACGGCTGGCGCTGGGCACCATTCGCTGAGCGCCCACTGGGAGTTACTGCCTTCACCTGGGCTGCTGCGTGATTGAAGAGTGACCCTCTGTGACAGTGATGCTTGGTGGCAAAAATAAAGACGCGTGTTCACTAAAATGTCCCCGTCCCCTGCTCTCAAGCTGTTTCGTAGAGAAAGCCTCCGTTACATTTTACACGCGCTCTCATGTGTGTGACATGGGTACCGCATGCACTGTGTGAGGTAGTACATGTATGTGGTTATGTGTAAATCACATCGTATATAATCACATGTGTGTGTGATTCCCTATGTAAACAGTGTTGCAAGCAGCGTCCTGTCTGCGGTATTTGTGTAAATGTTTATGAGACACATTTCTGGGAGTGAAATTCCTGAGTCAGAAGGTATGGTTAATTTTACACTTTGACAGATACTGCCAGTCTGCTCTCTAAAATGTTTATTCTAATTTGTGTTACCTGCATCGCCTGAGAGTTCCACTTCCCCACCTTGTTGCTAGTACAGGGGATTGTTTGGGATTGTTGCCAAGATCTCTGATAGGTGAAGCATAGTATCCCTTCGCTTTCACTGGCCTTTCCTTAATTAAGAACAAGGTTATGCTTATTGGTCATTTTTTTTTTCCTGTAAATCGTTTATATCTTTTTGCTACTTTTCTGGTATGGTTTTGCTCTGTACTTATATGAACTTGTAAGAGTGTTTTATATACTAAGGAGATCGAAACTTTATCACATATATTGCAGATAAGTCCTCCAGTTTGCCATTTGATTTTATGGTGTGTTTTTTTTTTTACCCTGGAAATTTTTTGTTCTATTTGTAGCTCAGAAGGAGGAATTTTGCCTGCCTGTCTCTCGGGCTTGTCTCACCCCTAGAGAACCCTTTCTGGCCCAAGATGTAAAGAAGTGTGTTTTCTTCTAGTGCTTGTCCTTGTTTATCTCTGATGTTTGCCTTTATTCTTTGGAGATTTTGGTGTAAGGGATATGTTTCGTTTCTGGTTTTCTGCCTTTGCATGTTACGCGTGGGCTTCGGGACCACCGAGGCGCATTCCTTCCCCTGCAGGTGGGAAACGCCCCCTGCACCATCGAACAAGCTGATTCCGGGCTCTTCCGATGGTCTTTTGTCCCTTTCCACACCGGTCCCTACTATTTTAATGACCGTGCCATACAGTGTAGCCTGCTTAACAATTAGTAGGACTGACCCTCTCCCTTTCTTTGCCTCTTTCAGAGTTTGTTTTCATGGGCAGTTTCATTTGCGTTTTCTTATGTGTGAACTTTAAACGCATTCTGTCCCGTGCAAACTATCTTCCGCCCCCTAAAAGGAGGAAAACAAACCTGCCACAAGCAAACCTGTTAGAATTTGGGGCGAGGTTGAGGGAGAACTGCCGTCTTCCAACACCGTGCTCCTGTGCCGTGTCGCTGGGTTAGGCCATCCTTGACGCCCTCGGTACAGGTTTGGCACTCGCTCCGTGTAAATGCGGACGGTGTCTTTAGTTTGTAGTTACACACAACACTGTGTCATCCTCCCACCCACATGGCACTTCCACGCCCCAGGACAGCGGCCACAGACGGCCTCCTGGTCTCGTGCGGCACCTGTAAGGGAAGTGCGGTGGTGCCTCCCCGCTGACCGCAGCTGTGGTGCACTGTGTGGAAGTGCGACTCACCCTCGGGCTTCTCTGACGGATCCTTTCCTGCTCCACACCCGGTCACACACTGCAAACGCGCCCAGCTCTCCATGTGGCTTTTGTGTGGTCGCTGACCTCGTATTCAAGCCTCCTTTTAAAAAAGCGGCTTCACGCGTGTTCCTGAACCACACGTCTCCACAGGTGTGGTCTCGGCGCCCCCCAGTGGCACTTCCTGTGTTGGTGGCAGGGACCCGTGTTTGCCCTGCCCAGTGCTGGGGTCCACTGAGCATGTGAAATGTGGTTGAAGTGATGGAGGAACCGAATCCTCAATTCTATTTCATTTTCATCTGTTTAGATCGTCACCAGCTATCGGGCACATAAAGGTTCCTCGTGTTACTGAGGAACCGAAGTTTTAGTTTTGAGTTTGTTTTCACTGAAACAGGCACGCGTGGCCCGTAGCACAGGCCCCGTCTTCACACCGTGAAGCAGGGGGCTGGGGGTGCGTGCGCTCGGGAGGCCCTCGTGGCCGCTCAGCGTGCCCTGCACAGCTGAGACCGGCAGCGATCTCATAGGAGGCCATGAGGAAGGTGAGCAGAGGAGCCCGGCCCCTGTCCTCCTCTTCCGGAGCTTTCCCCTCAATGCCTGTCCCCACTTCACCCCTCACTCCCTGCTTTCCCTCTCTGAGTGACAGCCAGTCTCTCCGCACAGACCTCCCCACTGCGGGGGGTGGCCCCAGGGCTGTGCCTTCGCCCTGTCCCCGGCTGTGACATCCCCTCTGTGGTGCAGGGCTGGCTGGCAACGGGCAGTGCGTGGCCTGGGAGGCCTGGCGCCCAGGCTGCCTGCCCAGGGTCTGCTCTGGCCTCCGCCGGGCCCTGGGCTCACGCCCTAGCGTCCTCAGGACACGTTGGTTGTAGGAAACCTGGGCCCTTCTGGGCCAAGCTATTCGCTCGTCCCTTTCCTGAGGTTGCGAACACTGGGGTGCTGCTCCCACGCCCTGTGCCTCACCGGAGCCTCAGGAGAACTCAGGCTGGTGAGCGGGGAGGCACACAGGGGATGAAGACAGGAGGCAGAAGGCCTGGGCCGGGGGCTCCAGCAAGACACGGGGTTCCATCATGTGAGGAGAGCATGGTGCTACTCACAGGTCTCTGAATTCCTCCTGCCTCAGCCAGCCCTCCTCTGGGGTCCTGGGCCCATCCTTCAGGGCCCCGCGGGGTCTCCTTTGCTCTCCCTTCCAGCCGGTCATTCCAAGGAAGCAGGAGTGATCTGCCTCTAAAGAACTTCTCGCTTTTTGTGGGAGAGGAAGCCCGACACTCAGTCGCTGGTCAGAGCTCAGTGGTTCAGGGTGCCAGGCCACCCAGGGGTCACCCATCTCCGCTTGCCCTCCCTGTGCCTCAGCGGGCTCACCTGGGAGCTGGGCTCCTGCTGACGGCCCCCATCGGGCTCCAGGGAGGATGAGGCCGTAGATGGCAAGTGCTAACAGCCCTCCAAACTGAGGGGTGGCCCCCTCCAGGCCGGCCTGCCCCCACCCCGCAGCGAGAGGCCTGGGCGTGTGCCGGTGGGCACCAGCGGCCCCGAGATTCCCCTTGCTGGATGATCACATGTCCATCCCAGCTTGACAGAGGGTGGCTGGCCTATGTGGCAGCAGGGTCGCAGGCCCCGGGGGCAGCTCGTCCAGCCCTAGGGCTCTATCGGAGCTGTCGGAACACCAGTCCACAGGCCATCCGGGCAGCATGTTGGTGCTGGGAGGCACCCATAAAGGCCCATAAAGGCTGTCGCACGTCCGAGCCTATCGGCCAGGTAAGAGGTCAACTCCTCACCTGGGGCGTGGGCCTGCATCCCAGAGCCCTTTCTCCAGCCCAGGCTGTGCAGGGGTGTGAGGGCGCCCCCTGCAGGGCCGCTTCTGCAGGTGTTGGCCAGGGGAGAGCCTAGGAGTACTTTCCTAGAGCTCAGAAACTCGGAAGTTTTCCTCCCCGTCTGCTCTTTCCCTGCCCCCAGCAAGCCCAGAGGAGCAAGGTGGCTCCAGGGACCTGCCCTACCATGTACTGGTCCCACCAGTGGCTCACGTGTCCGTGTCTGTGGGAGGAAAGGCTTCCACGGTGTTTGTTCTGTGCCAGGCACCGCTGTGCACACTCACAAGTGTGGTCAAATTTGACCCTCACGCAAACCCTGTGGGAAGATGCTCTCGCCGCCCCGTGTTGTGGGTGCAGTCACTGAGGCATTTGGTGTGGTGTGGCCGGGTTCAGGGGGGAGCAGGGTTTGAACCCAGCTTTCTGGTCCCCGAATCCCTGTTCTCCAGCCACCTCCCCACCACCGCCCTGCTGGCCCCCCATTCAGTTTGATGCCAGCGTCCCTGGAGGGGCATACTCACAGTTTAGGAGGGCACTGCAGCCCGGGGTCTTCCTGTGCCGCCACCGGCCTGCCTGGAACTCGGACACTACACCCCAGGCTGACTCCAAACACTGCTCTGATGCGCTGGGCTGCCTGCCAGCGTCGCTGTCCCAGCCCTGGACTCTGCCGCATGCAGCCCATGCCCCTTGCGTCACGCCTGTGCTGCCACACACACCTAACAGACCTGTGCTGGGCGCCTCTCTGCTCCCCTTTGGGGACGCTCGGTTTTCTCCGCTGCCTCTCTAACTGCAGTCATTCCATCTCCGTCTCCCCACGGGCTCGCCAGCTGCCTGTCCTCACACCTGCGTTCACACCTTTGCCCGTTCCATTCATTTTCGGCAGGTCCACCTTCCGATTGAAAGGTCAGGCCAGAAATTCCTCTAGTGTCAACAGGTACGGGACATTTTGTCCCTTTTCCGTTTTGCAACATCTCTGAGAAGACAGCTTGCCCCGGCGCTGAAGGAGAGGGTAAGGGTGCGGGTCTGTCCTTCCCACAGCCCGGCAGCCGCAGCGCAGACGCGAGCGCAGGCCAGCAGCCTTTCCCTCCAGGCTCACAGGGCTCAGATGCCGTGCCTCTGGTCTGCACACCCTGTCCCCCGGCCTCCGGTGCCCGGTGCACGGACCCCCCGGGAGTGTCTGTCGAGGGAAGGACAGGGGGCAGTGGGCCACTCACGTGTATTTGGTGTGAAGGGCCAAGAAGCCAGAAACTGTCCCAGAACCGCCAAGGAGAGAATCCTGGGCAGTTTTCCTCATTTTCCCAGACTTTTCTCATTTGCCTGTTCACTAGATCTGTTTCCTGTCCTGAAACCTGTCACATCCGTTCTCCATGTGTGAGCTGGCTGAGCCGCCAAGGGCCTCCTCAGCACCCCCCTGCCCCCCCATGCCCCGTGTAACTCACTGAGGCCCGGGGCCTCCCTCTATTGGGGCCCTCATCACCACCTGTGGGGCAGGCGTGGTCATTCCAGCCCAGGCTGCCCCCGTCCTCTCCCTGCCTGAGGAACAGGCCGGGCTCAGGGCTCACACAGGACAGGGCTCGTCACTTTCTGTGCAGGTGAGAAGACCAGACGTGCCCCTCTGTTCCCACCCCTGCGTGACCCCCTGGAAAGGGGTCTGAAGCCCAGCCTCACACGTAGCCACCCAGCCAGGTCACAGCCCTCGGGGAGTTGATGCCACCGAGCTTTGCCTGTGGGCAGAATGGCTCGGGCCCTGTCTGCCGTCCTGGGCATCCCTTTGGCACGTGACCGTTGGGTGAGGGCTGGTTAGTACTGTGTCCAAACACGTTAGCTTGCCAATACCCGAGTGTTTCTGCCCTGAAAATGCTGGCTCTCATCATTATGTCCCCGTCCGTGATGAGGTTTTTCCTAGGAGACCAGCTCAGAACGAGCGTCTCCATAACTACAGCAAGATCGAGACTGTTCTGTGAAGTGCTGGTCCATGTAAACGAGGGTCTGGCCATGCTGTGACTCTGGGAGGGGAGATGAGCTCATCCCAGAGTGGGGGCCTCCCAGCGTCCACCTGCGCCGCCATCACTGCTGCCGGGGACCTGGAGCCCTCAGGGATGCTCAGCCCGAGGCCCTCCTTCCTCAGGCCCCCGTGGCACCGCACAGTGCTCCCACACACGCCTGGCGCTCTGGTGAAGTGGGGCCGCAGAGGTTTTCCTGCTGTTGCAGACCGACAGCTCTGTGTTCGGCCCGAGGCCGCACGGAGGTTCGGGATGGCCAACCAGTGTGTTGGGTTTTCTCCGTACGATGATTCTAGTAGCACTTAGCTGTCCTAAACTTCGTTTGAAATAATTTTGTTAGATTGTATTGTGACAGCTGTCATATCAGCATACCTTTAAAGAAGAACTTATCAAAATTATTGAATTTGTGTGCAGCTAGTTTAATGTTGAAGATGGAAGAAGATACACGACATTTTCAGTATATTGTGCTTCATTATTTCAAGAAAGGTGAAAACCCACGTGAAAGGCAGAAAAAGGTGTGTGCAGTGTATGGAGAAGGTGCTGTGACTGATCGAATGTGTCAAAGCTGGTTTGCGATGTTTCTTGGTACTACTGACTTTTTGGCCAAATAATTCTTTGCTGCGGGGCTGTCTCATGCATTGGGAGATGTGTAGCAGCGCCCTGGGCTCTCCCCACTGGGAGCCGGTGGCGGGAGACAGGCAATGTACACAAAATATCCAAATCAATAAAGCTATTGGTGAAATGAAAAAATGTGTCTTATTTTACGGAAAAAAAAACTAAACCGACTTTTTGGCCAGCCCAGTACTAGGAATATCTGGGCAGGGGTGAGAGCCTCAGCCAAGAAATGTTTCTTCTTGGAACTAGAAACGCGAGGAACGGGTGATTGGGTTCTATTCTCGTTTCAACTCTAAGAAATCATCGTGGGTGCTGGTCACTCGTTCTGCTCTGAACGACTTGGAGTCCTGGTGGGGAGGGCGACAGGCACTCCGGTGGCCTCGGAAAGGTGGCTGGCTCGGGTGGGGAAGGCCCAGGGCTGGTGGGGTGTGAGGGGCAGACTTCTCCTGTGTTGACTTGCTGTCTAGTCCGCATGCTGGGAAAACAGCACCGCCCCGCACTTGAGTCAAGTCCCGACCAGGGTCCTGTCCCCGAGAACGGCAGCCCGTGTCCTGACCCCCGGGTTTTGTCAGTCAGAGGGCATGCCGACAGGGTGTGGGCGTGACCTTGGGCACTGTCTTCCCGAAATGCTTCGGCCAGTGCTGGTGCTGCTGGTGGGCACAGCTGGGGGGCCTCATGCACAGGGACCCTCCTGGTATACGGTGGCCCGCAGGTCTCCTGATGCACCCCATCCCCCCAGCAGAACTTCCTGGCAGAAGGGAAGCTTGAGTGAATTTGGATACTTTTCTCAGGTTTTCTGGATCCCCGACGTTTTTTTCCCATATCCCTAACCCAAATCAGGAACTTTGGTAAAGACGGTGGGGTCTGAGGTTCTGGCAGCGTGAGGGCTGCGAGCTTGTCACCTGTGATGGCACTTTTACAGCTCGAGTCCCCCCACCCCGCATGTGTATGGGGGATGGGGACACATCCAGTTAGGTGATGGTTTGTCCTTCGGACTCTCGTCAGTTAATGGTAGTTTTGGCATCGGCCCAACGGTCTTTAAGGTTCAACTCGTGAGGGTCTCGAACCCTTTAGATGGATCCTTAACCGACTCGGAATTCGGTAGCAGAAATTTAGTAACTTCAGTTCTGTTTGGTCTTAAAGTAGCCTTGTTTGAAGCTCAGCTTTCATTCCACGTCATTTATGCCCAGGGTTTCCCTGTCTCCGGAGCTCGGGGCATCCCTGCGGTGGCTGGCCGCCCCTCTGCTGCCTGGGGGTGCCAGTCCCCGCCCCTGGCCTCTGTGCCCCCTCTGACCCCTCCTGGAATGGTGTCACCCAGAAAGCTGTGGCCAGCTCCCTCGCCGCCTTTGAGTCTCAGCTCAAATGTCACCTGTCTTGGGGAGAGTGTCCCTAGCCATCCTGGGTCATTCGCACCCCCGTGCCCTGCACTTTCTGTCCCTCCCTTCTTTGTTTTCCTCGGTGCCGCGTCTTACCACACGGTCCACCGTGTGTGCTACTCGCTAAATACATCCATCTCCTCCTTCCAGAGAATGAACTGCATGCGACCGGGGTTGTTCACTTTGCTCACCTCTGTGTCCCCAGCGGCCACAGCTGTGCCTGGTGCACAACAGGCGCCTAAATAAATACATATCAGATGAGAAGCCCATTCTCCAGACCAGGGTCCCCCGGCGTGCGCGGCCGGCGTGCCAGCACCCTGAGCTGAGGGCCGGGCCCGGGTCCCCTCCTGCCCCCGCGCCCCCCAGGCCTCTGCGTGTCACGGAAGGTTCTGCTTCCGAACCTGAACGCAGGCTGTAATAAGGGAGCCGCTTGGCGGGCTTTTACTAGCTGAGCAAACCCTCATCATCTGCCCCAGATCGAGGTGGAGTGTCACTGTGCCCAGAAACTTCTAGCCCATCCAGTCATTCTGGTCACTTCATGGCACAGCTGTGACAGACGGTGCTTCAACAAGGACGTGGCTCCGCTTATCGGTGACGTCCTTGGCTTCTCACGTGTAGGAAATGTGGCTTCGAGTCCTTTCACAACCTTCCTCCTGCAGCCTTGATGGCCGGGATGGTCACGGGCGTGGCTGGCCAGCCCTTGGCCCTGGCTCCACCGCAGGAAGGAACCTCGGCTGAGACCACGCGCCCTGAAGTGTTGGAGCCCCGCAGGGTGCCAGGTGCTGCGCTGGTGCTGGGACAGGAGGGGGTCGGAACGTGGAAAAGCATGTGTCAGAATAACAAGGAGACAATGCTCAGCCGAGAAATGTGATTCTAGGAAGGGAATCCAGAGTGAGCTTTCCCGTAGGTTCTGGCTCTTACTCCCTTTTAGGTCAGCCTGCCGAAGTTATTATCCCAGGAGGCACGGTCATTAGACATTCATTTGTTCATTCGGCCGTTCGTCCAACCCGTGCTCACCGAGGGCTCTGGCAGCGTGCCGTGACCGGGGGAGACGAGGCCGCGTCTTTCCCTCGTGGAGCGGACGTTCTCGTGGCAGAGACAGGCAACAATTCTTATGTTTATTGGTGACAGGTTATGATAAGTGTCATGAGTAAAGCAAATGGGGTCTGTGACAAACAAGAGCAGGGGGCCCCTAAAGGGGCCCAGAAGGTCTCCCTGAGGTGGTGATGGTTAAACGGAGGGTTATTTGCATAGGAATACAGGGCATATTCATAAAGCTCATAGTCGTTGTCAGGCAGTAAGGATCGAACAATAGATAGCATTCAAAGAACTCTGAGGGTTTATTCTGAGTCAGGGTCACTTAGCTAAAGGGCCATAAAACTTTGGGGAACAAACTCATTTCATGCTTGGACCCTTATCATTTAAATTGAGGGTATTAGCAAAGCAGGTTTCACAGGATTTTATGCATTCTTTCTCAGGCCTGATTGCCCTGGGGAACCCGCCCTTTCCAGCACAGGGCGGCACCCACCTCCAGCATTGTTTCAGGCTTAAGTCAGGCAGGGGAAGTAAGGCAGCCAAGACATTAGGAGACTTCTTGTAGACAGAATGAGGATTCAGGCTATGTCAAAGCCGAGATATGAGGGTCCATCACCCCCTTTTTCTATAGCATCTCAAGTCCTTCCCTGAGGGGCACCTTCGTGACCGTGCCTGTCTTAGGTCGTTCCTCCCTTGAGGAATCTTACCCGTCATTGGCTAACCAGTCATCCACTCAGCACCAAGCAGGGTGAAGTAAAAGGGGGCAGAGGCGGTGCCCCTACAAGGAAGATAACCTTTGTCTCCTTAATGGCTTAGAGTCCCAAGGTCTTTTTACTCAGCCTTAGCCATGGGGGTTTACAGCTTCTGAAACCAGGCAGGGCAGTTCCCAACAGCAGCTTTCTTCTGATTAGTATTTACATGGTATAAATTTTCCATTCTTCTGCTTTCTGTCACCTTACTATTTGTTTCCTGTTTGTTCCACTTATTTTATAGGTTTCTTTCTTGACTTCTTTTGAAGCAGTTATTATCTTTTTATTATCTCACTGGTTCACTGTACTAACTTGTTTGCTCTATGTTCCTTTACTGTTCCGTGAGTGGTTATTCTGGAGATTGCGCCGTGTGTCCTGGACGTACTAAGTGGCAATAGAAACTGTAAAGGAGAAGTAATGTCTTAACACAAGCTGCCTCCATGGTTCATGCGTTATTCTGGAAGTGCCTGTAAGTTTCTTTCTATCTGTCTAGCTAGCTAGCTATCCCTAAAGACCTAGGGCTGTTAATGTGAGAATCCCCAAAATGAGTGAAAAGGGTGAAGTTCAAATCGTATATAATCTTTAGAAATTCTTCAACTTTTTTAGAAATTCTGTTACTAATTTTCGTAGAAAAAGGAAAAAATTCATTTTAAACAAGAATAACTTATAAATTGTTTTCGTCAGAATCCAAGTCCGCAGTTCATATAAAAACTTAACAGCCGGTCCTTCCCGCAGACAGAAATGGTGTTGATGCCGTGTACGCGGAGCCTACCCCGAGGTACCGGATAATCGGTGCTTTCATTCCTGGTGCCGCACACATTGCGTGAGGCCGCTGGGACTCGGGTTCGCTCCTCAGCTTCAACCTCCCATGGACTGATGTCCGCGCATCCTTTGTAAATTCGCCTCCCGTCCCTAGTGACAGCATCTCACCTTGCAATTTGATGAAAACCTTAATAGGTGTTACTATTAACAGGATTACATTTCATTTCGTAGGGGATGTGATTTCTCCACTGCTCTCAGTAAGAGGAGGACTGACTCACAGAACCAACTGTAACTATGAAGATTTATTTTCGCAGAGTACAACTTTTTTTAACCATGGTGGTGTCTGCTTTCTTAGATTTGGTAGAAACATTCAGAAAGAGAAATGCTCTGGTGTTGGAAGGCCTATTTTGCCCTTGTAATTTTGCTCTGATAAATTCATTCTGAATGAGACATTTTGGCTATCTCTAGCTAACCGAGCTTCTGATTTCAGTTTGGATTCTGACTGTCTCCTGAGGGATATTAATAGAGATTACTTGAAGTAAGGTTGGAGATTTTTCTGCCTATAGAATATGGGCAAAAGGGTAAATAAAGTCAACAGCCTGTCGTGTGATGACTGTCAGCAGCTGCGACACCCAGGTGGCTCTCGCCAGCTGTCTCTGGCTGCCCCTGCCCTCGGCCTTGAACAAGAACAGCCACGCTGGTCAGCTGCAGCTTTGGAGCAAAGTCGTCCTGGGGCCACTGGGGTGGAGAGGGTGCTCTCGGTCAGATTTCGCCGCCCGAATGTGCTTTGCTGAGGGTGGGGGCTGTAGTTTATTTCAGACCTCTGCCGTGGCTGCTCTGGGCCTGGAGCCTCTGTAAATTCGGGTGAAGGTGATCAGCCAATAGAGATCAAAGCACAGTGGAGGCTCGGCGTGTGAGCCCGCTGGGGCGGTGCTATCTGAGCACCTCCGACGGGCCGGCTTAAACAGCACACATCTGTTTTCTCACCGCTCTGAAGGCTGCCGCCCAAGGTCAAGGTGCCAGTAGGTTTGGTTTCTCCTGCAGCCTCTGTCCTTGGCTTGCAGACGGCCACCTCCATGCTGCATCCTCACGCAACGGTCCTTTGTGAACGAGTCTGAGGTCCGGTTCTGTGCCCTCATGTTTTCTTAGGACAACACCAGTCAGATTGGAGGAGGCCCACCTTAAGGGCCTCTTTCTAGGTAGTGACCTCTTCAAAGACCCCCACTCCAAATGTGGTCGCACTCTGAGGTTCTGGGGTTAGGACACCAGCATGCATATTAAGGGGCCCAGTTCAGCCCATAACACTGTCGGGGCCATTTTAGCTGTGGCGGAAACAGAGCGGAATGGTGGTCACCTGGGGCTGGGGGGGTGGGCAGCAAAATGGGGAAATGCTGGCCAGAGGGCGTGGACTTCTGGTTAGGAGGTGAGTCAGCTCTGGGGGCCGATACAGCGCACAGCTCGCTGCCGTGGTTGATAACACCGTGCGTTGTACTTGGAGTTCACCGAGAGACTAGACCCAAGTGTGCTGGCACACACACGACGGGCTGTGTGGGGTGACGGGTCCGTTAACTGGTCGCAGTAATCAGCTCACAGTGCATGTGCGTGTAATTCGTCACGCTGTACGCCTTAAATATATGAGTTTTCTATTTGTCGATCACACCTCAACAAAACTGGGGGGAGAGTGTGTGCAGGAATTTGTTAGCACGGCTGTCCCTAACACCAGCCTCAGGTTGTCCCCGCCTGGATACTAATCGATGACTCTGGACCCAATCCCAGCGTGAGTGTGGGGGGGCGGGTGTTCCCCACACCATCAATTCTCGGGCACCAGTGGCTGTCCTCCAATTCAGCGCATTCTGACTCTGCCTGCCTGGAGGTAGGCAGCATCAGATCCCACGGGTGAAGGGCTCAGACCCACAGGACTGCCTCCCACACCCTCCCCATGCCAGGTGCAAGTCCGGGTAGGCATCTGGGCATCTGACAATCTGGCAGGTCCAGTGACCCCTCCTTGGGTTTGATGAGTTTGCTGGAGCAGCTCACAGAGCTCAGAGTGACATTCTGCTTGCCGAGTCTGCAAGTCTTCATAAAGGACGCAACTCAGGAACAGCCCGATGGAAGAGACGCATGGGGCCCAGTGTGGGGGAAGACGAGGTGCTCCACACTCCGAATGCACCCCTGTCCCCAAATCCCTACGTGCTCACTGCCCCAGAAGCCCCCGAGCCCTGTCCTGTTGGGGTGTTGTGGAGGCTTCATGTGTAATGGATGGGAAGGCACGGCTGATTAAGTCGTTGGCCATTGGCTATTGACCCAACCTCTGCCCTGCCCCCCCTTTCCCTAGGGATCCAAGGGGTGGGACCAGAAGTCCCCTGGTGTCCAGAAGTCACCGCATTAACATGACCAGAGACACCTTTATGCACTCATCACTTAGGAAGTTCCAAGGGGTTTTGGAGCTCTGTGCCAACCACAGGGCGAAGACGGAATGTGCATTTCTTATTGTGAGTCACAACATTACACTCTTTAAATGGCGCCCACCCCCGTCTGGCAGCCCCTGGGCCCCTTCTCCGCCCCGCGTCCAGCCCAGGTGGTGAGTGAATGAAAGGGAGCTGCCCCACTGGCTGGCCTTCTAACAGCACCTTCTGAGCTGGAGGCCACTGGGTGGCAGAGCCTGTGGGGGACGCCTTCCTTGCCACCCCTCTCCATGGGGACACATAGGCACCTTCCTGATCTCCTAACTTTTTTAAAGAGTTTTTTCTTTGATACACTATGGAAACTGTCACGCAAAGCCTCCTGCTCATGTGTGATACATTTTAGGCCTGGAAGCAACAGAGGCTTTTTGTTCGTGTGACCCATATGTTTGGAGTGGTGCTGACGCCTGGAAGTGACCCTTTTCTTTTGGGCGTCTTGCTGTCCACGGTCTGGGTCCAGTGAAGGGAGAGGGAGCCCCGGGGCCGGAGGGCTGGAAGTGTCTTCCTCCTGCCCCCCTCTCTGATTCCTCTCCTTCCGCTTCGGGAAACTTCTCAGGCAAGAAAGGGGGTACGAATGACACTTGTTCAGAGTGAAAGGTCTCCAAGGAGCAAGTCGTTCGCTATTTGACTCAGCGACACTCATTTAGTCTTGCTGTTTTTGACTGCGCCCTTCCTCCTTGCCCTCCTGCCTCTGCCCCGTCTGGCTCTGCCTGAGCTGGGCACCCAGGACCGGCTGAAACGCAGCACCTCAAGCAAGCGGAGGGGCTGGGGCAGGTAGCTTTTGCTTCTAAGTCACTTGGAAAACAATCTGAGGAAGCTATTTCAACTTTCCAGCTTGCAGGCCTTTCCCACGGAGACTGAGACATCTCTGGGGTGGCCAGGCCCCTCTCTAGAAGGGCCTGGAACCCTGGACTCACTGCTCAGCGCCTTAGTTTCTCGGGATCTTCACCTACTGCTTTTCCAAATGACACGTTCGCAGTTTTAGCTTAAAACTGTCCTCTCCCGCCTCCTCGCTGTCCTGTTCACAAACCCTCCCCCCCCCCCAGCCTCTTGTCTTCCTGTGCCTTTCCCTGACTTGACCTGCTTTTCCTCATATGTGACAGGGATGCAGGCAGGGCTCAGGTTTTAGACGCATGGGGACCGGGGTTTGCATCCCTGTTCTGGGCCCCCTCAGGGTCTCAGAGACCCGCGTCCACAGAGGGAGACTCCTCAGAGTCTCCTCACAGTCTCCACACTCCTCAGAGTCACGAGGGGGTCTCACCCAGGTGGGCGGCCCTGTCAGGCGCTGGATAGGTGATGAGCACAGGCCAGCCCCACACCCATGCCACCTCCCATTCTCAAAGCCTAGAGGGAGCCTGCCTTTGCAGGCTCTGTCTTCGGCCACATTGGGTGACTCCCCAGAGGATTGCTGCAGCCCTCGCACAGGACAGGACTGGGTGACGGCCTTGCCGAGCGAGCTGCAGTGATGTCTGAACATGCGCCTGTTCCGATTATTCCGCAGTCATTTGGCCCCGGGCAGCCGTGGATTCATACTTTCCACGGCCGCCCAGACCGGCCAGTTTCCATGTCAGCCGGAGCCCCGGGAAGAGGGAAGGACACACTGTCATTCTTTCCATCCGGGCCGACCCTGCTCCCTGTCAGGCCCGGGTGGCAGCACAGTCAGCCGAAGGAAGCTGCACGTACTGGCCAGGCTGTGCAGACGGGCCCCTGGTCCCAGCACTCCAGGGGACAGATAAGATGGCTCTTGATGTGCTAACGCTGGCCTGGCCTCACCTGGGACAGCGAATGAACAGGGCCTCTCTCTTCTCCCCAGAACCCTCGTCCAGGCACTCCAGAGGCGAGCAGGGAGGCAGTCGCCATGCAGACGCCTGGGGTCAGCGCATGACGCCCACTGTGCCGTTCCTCCCTCGCTCCTCGTACCTGGCATCAGCCGCAAAGACAGACTGAGAGCAGATTCCACCCAAGTTCTCCTGCCAGCGGTGGGAGGCAGATGGGAGCTGTGAGTTTTGCTTTAGAGAGGAGAAGGCATTTTAAAAGGAAGCAACAGAAATTCTTCTGCTCAGGGTCAAACACTGGGAATCAGCAGCCCCGATGCAATGCGAGCTCATGGCCTGGACCTGCCAGCTCACTACCTGACCTGGCCCCTCGAAGCTGGGGGACCTCCCGGCATTGTTGCCGTTTCAGAAAATGTGTTCCAGGGAAATGAGAGGCAGGTCTATTTTAGGACTCCTGACTAATTCATTTCATTCTGTTTCCTGTAAAGCAAAGCTAGCGTAAGGGTCCGGGACAATATAGAGTCTATTTCTGTAGCAAACATCTTCCCCTTTCCCACGTCCGAATTATCACCTCCACGTTGGTTGTCCCCTGGGCTCTGGCCTTGGCTGGCTCAGCCCACTGGTCCTGTCCGACCCCTTCCATCTGTGTGCTAACTGACACACCCAGACCCCTCTGCAGGCCGCGGGCTGTCCGCAGGCACACCAAGCTCTCTGCGTCCCAACCCCGCCATTGCCTCCACACCTGGGCTGGCTGTCCCTCTGTGGTCCTCTCCCATCCACTCAGTCTGTCTGTGCCAGAAACGGGGGAGAGGTTGTTGTCTCGTCTTCATTCATTCAGCCAAAAGGTTCATAGGGGTCACATCAGAGGGAGCCTCCCATCTGTCTCCTCTCTCCTGTCCCCCCGGAACTGCCTGTTCAGTCCCTCAGAATGCCCCCTTGCCCACTGACCGCACGCCTCCTGCCTGGCTTCCTGCTCTGCACCCCCGCTCCAGCCACGCCTGAGAGACCTTTCTGAAGTCCTGTTTAGTCACCTCGCCCCCTGCTTTTGACAGCTCCCCCACGGTCATCCGTGTCTCTAAGATGAAGGTCAAGATCCTTACGTTGCAACTAAGGCCTTCCCCTTGGCTCCTGCGTCCGTCTCTGTCTCGCCGCTCTCCCCCCCCCCCCCCGACACAGCTCATGAATGTGTGGGTGCAGAACCACCTGGGGTCCCCAGAATGTGGCATATGAGGTGGCAGTCGCTGCTGGCTCCCCCCATGGTGCCTCCCCCGCTTCCACGTTGAGCTGAGCCCTGGTGCTCACAGTTTCTCAAATACACTGTGTCTGAGAGCTGTTCTGTGTTGGCAGCAAAGTCGCGCGGGCAGCGCAGCCCAGAGACCTGCCACAGACGCTGCGCCCCGCCCCCCGACCCGCCTTCCGTGTTACCAACCCCGCCCACCTGCGTGGAGCGTTTGTTACAACTGAGGAGCCCTACATCATCGCGCCTTCCGCAGTTCCCAGGGGGTCCTCTCGGGGCTCTGCATTCTGTGGGCCTGCACACACGTGTAAGGGCGTGTATCGGCCACTGCAGTGCGGCGCGGAGTGCTTTCACTGCCCTGAAACCCTCCGGTCCCGCTCATCCCAGGCCACCGTCGCTCGGGTCTGAACTCTGACCTTCTCGAAGGAAGAGACGGCCTTAGGGTTGGTTGCCAGCTCCAGGCCGGGTCACCGGCCATGTTACCTGTTAGTACTAAGTGTGTGATGAACGAGTAAGTTGGCAAGTCATGTGAAAACCACGTCACGTCTGTCGCTGAACCAAAGGAGGAAGCCTCATTGGTTAAGTCTCTCCCACCTGCTCATTTGCATCTTGAAATCGTTTGCCTGCAGATTTCCTGCTGAGCAGCAACCAGACCCCCTGGAGACCTGCCCAGTTTAGACTTGAAAATGTTGGCATCTGTTTACAAAATGTGCAGACTTCCCCAGTGCTGGAGCCCTATTCCCAGCCCGCTGTGATCTCTTCAGGTTTCAGTTGTGTCTTTCACAAAATTCATCGTTCCTCCCTAAAAAAGAGAGGCCGAGTTGAGAAGCACACAGGACAGGTACAGGCCTGCCAAAGGCAAAAGGAACCCCAGAGCCCAGAACTCCTAGTGCCGCCTGCCCACAGTGGGCCCGTGTCCTCGTTGGACGGTGTCCCAGGGCACTTTGCTCCTTGTCCCAGGCTCCTTTGGGAGCGGGTCAACACCTGCCTGCAGAGAGGCCCCGGCTTACAGCTGGAAAGAGCAGGCCAGGCAACGGGCATGACCTCCAGGTTGGGGTGGAGCGGGTATGAGCCCACAGAGTCCCCAGACTTGGTGATGGCACCCGTGTGCGGATATTAGAAGGGAGAACGAGGGCCAGCTCCAGAATCAGGGAGCTTCATCCCTGGGGCCTGGGACTGTCTGCAGCGAGCTGCCTTGTGGAGCTCTGGAACTCGAACCAGCACCTTCCTGAGCTGCCTCTCTGCAGGTTGACTGTCTCCTCCGTCCAGCCACCCCATCTGGGGCACAGCACTTCTGTAGCAGCCTGGCTCATGGCTCACTCATTCAGAGGGACTGAGGGTTTAGGGTCCCCACAGGGACGGAAGGAAGGACCCTGACTCTGGGCTCCTCAGGCCTGGTGGGGCCTGTTCCGGCTCTTCTGAGTCTGTTTCCTCGTCGGCAAAACGACACCTCCCCCAGAGAGTGTCCTTGAGCGGCAAGTGCAGGGATGTCACCGAGGGGTCCCTCAGCCAACTGCTGTCTCACTGGCCCTTCCGTGTTTCAGTCGGGGACTGTGTGCGTGTCTTTCCCGGTGCTGGGCCGGTGCTCAGGAGCCCTGACCTCTGCTCTTTCTGAGCTGAGTGCTTTCCCACAAACACTCCCGCCCACCTGTCTGTGCTGCCACCTCCAGGCACAGCCTCCCGGGCCCCAGGTGAGCACGTGTTCAGGGTGGGCTCCCCGTGAGAGTGGGGCTGGCTCAGCCTGGTGCTTGGTTGTTCTGAGGGGAGGGAGGGGAGAGAGAGGAAATGATGTCATTGCAAGTTGAGCATGGTGGTGGCAGGTGGGGACAAGGTGAAGAATGAACTGGGGGTTTCCCTGTGCAGTGCTGCCATCCCTGCGGAGGGCGGGCCCAGCCACTCGGGGCACATGGGCGTGGGTGGCAGGGGTAGCCAGGCAGCGCTGTGCACAGAGGCTCACTCCCACCTGTCTCCGAGAAGCCCCAGGACCAGTTTTGGGAAAGAGTGACCGTGACACTGGTTGAAAACTCATTTGCTGTAAATGGACCAGCTTCAGCAGGTCCCCCAAATCCCGAAGTCAGCGATTCCACCTTCCCTGTCCCCTCATTTCCTCTCGCCCAGCTCTGCCTGTCCCGCTCCACCTGCTTGCAGCCTCGCGCTTCCTCTGGCTGTCACCGCGCACTTCCTGTGCTAGAACCGCTGTCCACGGCCACTGCTCCCCAGCGGGTCCCGACACTTGTGGTGCGGCGGGTGGCCAGCGACATCCTGGCGGTGCTGAGCCAGGCCCGTCAGCGTTGCGTTCCCTCCTGAGTAGGTCCTGCTCCTCATCCCAGGAGGCACGCGGAGGGAGTGTGTTAGGCCTGGAAGTCAAATGGACCCTCTCTATCCACTCAGAAAACGCTCAGCTTAAATCATGGCGTGTGCGGCCTTCCTTTGTATCTGGACCTTGCTTATCTGAAGTTTCTTAGAGTTCTTACTGTGCCCGTGTTCATGCTTTGTCACGGACCTGAGTCCTCGCATCTTCCCACTGATGGCAAACCTTCTGTCCTTTGCGTTCCCCGTGGGGCAGGGACTTTTCCAAGGCTGACGTTCACTTGCCCTGGGGGCTTCCCCTCAAGCCCCCAGTGGGGAGGGGGAGGGGCGGGGGCACCCAGGGTGTCCAGGAGCCTGCATCTGGCTCCTTTGTGGCTTAGGATTTCATTTTACTAGACGGCAGCCACAGGAACTTCTCCCCTCCCCAAGGAGACGATGAAAAGTCAACTGTCTTCCGGAAAATAGCCTAAAGCATACGCATCTCACCTTCACACTCGGTGACTGGCTCCTCTGAGTGCGGCCTCGGCAGCGAACTCTGCTCCCTCTCAGAGCCTCGGGGTAGCTCCTTGTCTCCGGGTCCCGCTGGGCCGGCGGGAAGGTTGTCTGTCAGCCTCACAACCTTTGTCGGCGGCCCAGCGTTTGGTTTCTTCCTGCTCGATTCTCTGAAACACCGGCCGGGTCTTTACGCACAGTCCTCTGCCCGTGGTGAGCTCTGTCCACCTGAAGGCACGGCGCCTTCCAACCTGAGCCTTCCTTCATTCGTTTCTCTTCTTTCTGGGACCCTAGTGAGCGAATGTGGGTTGGGATTTCTAATCGGTATTCTACATCTCTTACATTTTCTATCGTTAAGTGTTCTCGACATGGATAGATACCTTTGGCAACTTTCTACTAACCAGAGAAGCAATGTACACAGGGACAACAGTAACAGGAATTACAAGGAGGAGGAATTGGGAAATGAAGAGGGACGTGGAGGAGGCGGGAGGGGACGGACTGAGGGAGTGAACGAAGGCCTTGTCTTCGGGGGGAGGAAGGATGCTTCCTACTGGCCTGGTGGGGAAGGAGCCGAGGAGTCCAGGTGGTACCGAGGGGAGAGGTTCATCCAAGTTCCTGCACCCTGATGGTCTTATAGCGTAGAAGTTGAGGCCCGTGACTTCACCGAAGACTCCTGGGGTTGAAAAGGTGAAACATCTGCTGAAGCAACAAGCGGGAATGGAAGCGGTCCGAGAGCACGTAGGGTGGGTCTGTGGTGGGACCGGCAGGCCCGGCGTTGTAACACCCAATAATTGGAGCCCGTGAGCAGTCGTGGGGTGGAAATTTGGCAAAATAAGCTTGGTAACAGGCTGTGCACGAGGGAGCCAGCCAACCGAAGCTAAGTCCTTTCATCGAGATGGGCGATACCCAGAGATTAGCTAACTAATCCAAGTGCGTGACTCCGTGTTCTCTGCGTGTCCCACCTCCCTCCCTTAGTCACCACCCCGTGCCAGAGCGAGTCCCAGGAAGAACTGAGACAAAAAAGAGGTTGGAAAGGTTTGACCCCCAAATTGGAGGGTCTCTGCTGAAACCCCACAAGAGGAATTGCGTCTCGCATGCAGAATTTCCGGCTGACGTGGGCTGGGATCGAGGAGCCAGCCTCCCCCACCTGCGTGGAACTTAGAATGATGAAGCTGGAAGAAACCTTAGCCATCAAGCTCAGTGGATTTGAAATGGTCTAATTTTTTTTTTTTTTTTTTGCTTTTGTTGTTTTTAATGAAGTATTTTTAAACGAACTTCTCCACCGAACCCGACACGCGGACAGAACAAAGTGGTGCAGCTCGCTGCGCGGAAGGGCCGGCCCTGCAGCCGGCCCTGAGCTCACCTTCTTCACCCCTGAACCACCGCCTCCAGTGCCGAGGGTTTTTCTTGTGTATGATCGATGAAACCCAGCCAAGGGGGGGCCGGCAGGGTCGGAACTGCACCCCATCCCACTGCGTCTGTTCACTCTGCCCCAGGCCGCCCACTGGGAAGCAGCAGGTCCCCCACGGAAAGTCACATGTGTGCATTCAACCTTTGACATTCCAGCCACTGGGGGGGGGGACAGGGGAGGAGGCAGTGCCGCCTCCAGCGAGTTCAACCCCAGGCTTTCCTACCTTTGGCTCTTAGGGATCACATTCACCGGGGAGCTCACTGGCCGTCCAGCCTCCCGCCCCAGGATCCGCTGAGCATGCGTCTCCCTGGTGATAAAGAGGGCTCTTCCTGGGCAGGATGAGGATGACGGTCCTCTGCCTGGTCCCCGTCACTGAGTGTGTTATTGATAACTACATTAGGTCTTTGACAGACAGGCAAGTAAAAGCAGCTTGCTGTCATTTACCAAGTTAAATACATCACCATAATGATTCCTTGTGAAGTCATTTAACGTTTTTATCTGTATTCTCTGCATAGTTTTAATTTAAAGTGAATCGATTGGCATTATTAGGGGGATTTGATTTTTTTAATTGAAAGTACGTTCATGTTTTGACATGATACTTATTTTAAAGAGGTAGATGTAAGTTTAATTTTCATAGACTACATTTAATCAGTTTTAAGTGGTGACTTATTTTTTTATGTCAGCATAATTTTATCAGAATACCAACCGTGTCCTGCCATATTTAAACGTGTTCCATTCATTCGTACAGCAGCTTCCCTCTGGGAACTCTTCACGGCCAAGATTACTTTTTTGTAGGTTTTTTGTAAAGTTTGCAACTGCTTGAGTGCATAGAACACAGAGGGAAGCTGTGACTCAATCTGGGGGGCCCAGAGCGCCCCCCACCGCCTCCAACAACACCACCTTTCACTCTGCATTTGCCTGATGATGTGGAATTGGGGGGGAAGTCGTCATTGATCTGGAAAAGCTGCAGATTCGGTACAAGCACCAGCTGTTCCTCCTCCTGAGCCGTGTGAAGGTGGTTGCCCACCTGGCACCGCCTCACCCCAAATGCAGCAGACTGGCTTCTTAAAACCAGGATGCCATGCGGGGCCACAGTGACCCCGCTGGGATCGGGGTGCCAGCCCAACACTGCACGGCCCCGGGGTCCCGAGGTTCCGTGCCCAGTCCCCCTTTCTCCCAGCGGCGTCCTTTGCAGGAGGGGCCGGGAGGCAGAGTACCTGGAGCAAGTTGATAGCTTCAGTCTCCATGACGGGCGCACGGAGGCGGGTAGCTTCTTTGGACGAGCCTGCCCGCCCTGCCTATACTCACTGAGCACATGAGGGTTGCACATCCATTCTGGCAGCTGTAGGGGAGAACGTGGGCTTGAGTGGGCCCCGGGGCCCTGGAGTGCAAGCAGCGACCTGGGACTTCCTGCATCGAGCCCAGAGATGGAAAAGCTGGGACTTGAGGGGATCCTGGGTCCACAGAGCTGGCCATGGGGCGGGGCTCCTCCGAGCGGGCGGGGGCAGGGGGACGGTGTGACCCCTGCCACGGCCAGTGGTGACAGAATACTTCTGAGTTAACAGCCTCGGCTAACGCATTGGCACCGTGCGGCTTCTTTCCCTTTCATCCACAGATATCTCAGGTAACTAACCTTTTTGTGAAGTCAACTAGAAAGAAGCTAGTATTTTCTGGAAAGTTCTTGCCATTCTGCTTTCAAGTACTCAAACCAGCCAAGTAAAACCAGCAGCGGTATTTTTAACTGGTGAAGAAGGAGGACTCTCCAAATGCACCAGTGTGCATGCAGCGCACAGAACCGCGTTTCCTGTAAGCGGGCGGTGGGGCAGGCGGCCACCGTTTCTGCATCAGAGCTGTCCAGCCGTGGCTTAGGACTGGACCTGGGGAATCATTCTTCTTTGTACCAAAAATAAAAGTTTTAAAGTAACCTGTTGTCAAAAACAGTTTCCGGGCGTAGATTGGGAGCTTCCTTCCTGTGTCTGCACCGATCGTGATTTCAGCGCGGCATTGGCTTCCCCCTGCGATCCCAGCAGCCGGGCTGGACGCACCCTTTTCTGTTTCTTCATTTCTTAAATCCCTTGGGAGAGAGTTTGGCTTCCTGCCGGCGCTCACTGTGCTTCCCAAACACAGCTTGTTCGTCTGCCGTCTTCCGGCACATTTCTAGTTGTTCCATGAACTACTGGAACTGGTAGACACTTGCAAAATAGTTTCCATCGTAAAACCCTGTTCTCAAAACTGTGCCACAGTTCTCCTTTTACAGGGAAGCTTTCCAGTAAGCGGAGGTCCCACAAAAGTCAACGACCTTGAGGTGAGTATCGATGTGGATTTGCTTCTGTTCTTTCCCCTCAATTTTTATTCTTACTCACTCCCACCTGTTTATTCTTGGTCTCACCAGAGGTTCAGAACTGGCCTCCTCAAGAATCTTCCAGCCCGTCTGGGGGCCGGCAGGGGGCGGGGGGTGGGGGGAGGTGTGCACCCTCACCACACTGTCCAGGGCCACCTCGCCTCTCCACCTGCCACCTGGGCCCTTCATCAGCTGCACCTCCAGACCAGATGGTCCCCTCGGAGTTACAAACTGAGCAATCTCTGTGACGCATTTAGGCAGACTTGGGGTTTGCATGAGGGTGCTTGAAAATGCCTTGGACCCGACTTCTTGGAGTACAGGATGAATTGGGGGGACAGTTGTTTAATGACCTCAACCCTTTCTCGGCTCGGAGCCCGAGACCCAGATGGCTCCCCAGTATCACGTTTGCTGACTCATTGCAGAAACCTGGCGGGGCGTGCCCGGGCACCTGCCAGGCCGAGCCTTTTCTCCCCATCCTGAGGGTTCACAGCGAGGCGTGTTTGGGTGCGGCCACCCTGGGGAGCACTCAGAGGGCGTGCATGTGTGCGCTGACTTGCCACTTAGGGGGGCATGACCTTGGGCAAGTGATCTGAGCTCACCGTTTCCGCAAAGGGAGGGAGGGACTCGAGAGCCGTCCTGCACCCCCTCAGACGGCATCAGGGTGTGCGCAGGAGCCCCCACCTGTGAGGGGACCTCGTGAACGCACCGTGGGGGGAGCTTGACTGCAGCTCACAGCTGCGATCAGTCTGACAGTCGCCCTGAGCCTCGGCCGCCATGCGCTGCCTGCGGTGGAGGCCGTGTGGAGTACAAGGTTACGGCAGGGCCGAGCCCGAGGCCTGCTGTCTTCGCAAAGCCTTTGACCGTTGCCTTTCACCAGAACTCACTTTGCCCGGGTGTCCGAGCAGGGCTCCTGCGCGGGTGACGGCTTCCAAAGAGTGGCCGGGGTCTGGCTGAGTGTCTGCCGCACTTGAAGAGCGGCAAGCTTTCCACCAGTAGCGCAGGGCCCACGGGCACCTCCTTGGCAGCCTGAACTTGTCAGCACAGTTTGTCACCGGCTAAGAGGGATCATTCTTCACTGATTTAAGAATTTGTGTTAGACCAGGAACAATTTCACCGGCACTTTGCTCCAGGTTCTGATTGTGAGTCAGACGTCCAGGGGAGTCAGGCATAGGTGGGGGGGGCGGGGGGGGGATCCTTAGTCCGTTGTCCATAGAGCAGGACCCGTGCCCATCTCGGAGCAGGTCGAGGGGCCGAGAGGGGTGTGCGGGGACCTGCCTTGGTACCTGGGAGAAAGCAAGCCTTCAGGTAACGCCACCTGTTCTTCCCCATCTTCATCATCGTCACTGTTCGCTGCTAAGTCTCTGAAAAGTGGATTCCACCTCTTCTCCTCTTCCACGTGCACTAAACGTGGAAGCGGTGTTAGTGTTCATTATCTTTAAAAGTGACCCCACTGTGTGACCCTTGCTCACACGCACCCCATTGTGTCATTTCAGTGCGCCTTTGTGCCCAGGCTTGGAGAAAAGTGCGTGGTGCCGGCCAGTTATTAGATGCAGGCCAGGGTTTCGAGGTGCCAGGCTGGGTTCATTTCTGGCCATCCCCCTGAGTCACCACTGACTGGAGCAGTCACGTGATCTGTGCCAGTCTTTTCACAGATGAACTGAAAACATACAGATCGCCACCTCCCCGCCCTCCGCACCCCTGCGGCTGCTGTGGAGTGAGAGGTCGTGCTTCTGAAGCTGGGGGCTGAGAGGAGGGGGCTGAGGGGCATATCTGGCCGAAAGGATGGACGTCACCTTTACCGATGGCTCCAGTGTGGTCCTCACAGCCGGGAAATACAGGAAGTATCCCCACATTCAGCAGCGGTGCAGGAAGGCCACGTGACCCACCTGACACAGGCTGTCACCCAGTGGGAAGGAAAAGCTCTGGGGATGCCCATTCCACCCGGAGGGCGGCGGGGGCACCTCTCTCTGCTCCTGTTCTCCAGCCTTGTGCGAACTGTTCCAAATGTGTTCCCGTCGGACTGCATTGCAGCGACTACAAAACCAGCCCACGTCCCAGAGAGCCCGTGGTTTGCTTGTCAGGTGGAGCGTGAAGGTTTCATCAGACCTCGCTGTCCTGAAAGATGGCTAAAAATCAGATTATGGATTTTCAACTAGTGTGAGCTACAGTCTTTATTTTAAAAACCCTTTTGTACCACATCTCTTTAGACTTAGTACAGGTAGTGCTGACCTTATTTGAAATACTCTATCGATTTTTCACTGCGTTTTTTTCTTACAACTTTTTACTGTGGAGGTTTTCATACACGGTGCAGAGCAGAGAGGAGAGTCCGCTGAACCCCGCACCCTCCCGTCCCCACCCAGCCTCCAGGTGCCAGCTCCCACCCCACCCTACGGGCGGGGCAGGGGATTTTGAACGTGCCCCCAGGTATCGTATCATTCCAATCGTGTGCCTCTCTAAGAGATAAAGACTCCTTTCTAAAAAGTAGATATATACAAGTACTTTCTGGGTGTCAAACAAGCATCCTGTGCTCATATTTCCCCAGTTGCTCCGTGAGTCTGTTTCTGTGACTCGTGCGTTTGAATAGGAACCGGATGAGACACGCCCATGGCACCGGTTGACAGGACTCTTCTATCTGTCCCCATCTGGGTTCCCCAGCATGGTCGTCTGGGTCTGAAGACGTGGGGCTGTTGGTCTGGTAGACTGTCGCCCAGTCTGGAAGCAGGAGCCCATGACCACCAGTGCCCATGACTGCACCCGTCCCTCCCTCTGCGCATGGTGACTTTCCGGGTCTGGGAGGCGGGTCGGAATCAGAGTGTCTTGTCCTGCTTTCCGGTGCCTGAGGGGTCGGTCCTCTGCTGACCGCTGTGGAACCTCGGCAGCTGTGTACCAGTGGCGGTGTCTCCTTCTGCGTGTCGGATGGGCTCGGTCCTGGGTGCCGGCGTGGCCAGTCTGGCTCAGCTTACACGATCCCCCACCAGCTTTCTAAAACCTCGAGGTTTCAGCAGCTGTGGCTGACCCGGCCTCTCGGGTCACCGTCTCCCTGGGGTTTCAGCACCTGAAGCCTCACTTTCAGCACCCAACTCATAACTCAGATCAAAAGATTTCCCAAAACTATTTCTTAGTGGGCACTAGAAACTGCGTGAGTCTAATAAAAGAATGATTTTTAGGTGAAAGTGCCTGTGTGATTCAAAATGGTTTCACGTTTTAAAATAGAAGCGTGCTTTGCGGGAGGCTGGCTGAGAAAGTAAAATAACCCTAAGTCTCAAAGAAAAGATGGGAATATGAAAAACAACTCGTGAGGGACTGGCGTGTTTACTGTCTTTCCATAGCTCCAGCTGCAGAGCTGAAATGGGTGTTGTTTCCAAGAGAACACGATCGTTTTAAAGCATTTATCTTCCTTCAAGCAGGAGCACAGTGAAGCATTTTCAAGCACTCCATGCTCCTTTTGCTAATAACGTAAAAAACCCCCCACTGGCTGAAGATTGCAAAGCCCCTTTCACTAAAGCAGCCAGGGTGCCCTGCCGCTGCCGTGCACCCCTTTGCATTCCAACCATGCTTCTCCCTGAGTCCAGAGCCCTTCGGTCTGAAAAGATTGTGCTTTACAGCACATCCGTTCCGTCACGAGGAGCTCTGACTCTGGACTTACGCCCAGCACCATGCTCCCGGCTCAGGTCCTGGAGAACCCAGGACTCGTGGCCCGTCTGGGGAACACAAGGACAGAAGATTGTTTGGAGCCTGGAGTGAAGGCCTGAAACTCCTGCCCAGGTGTCTGGCGTTTGCCCTTCCCCCTCTTCCGTGGGCCAGCCTGCCTCTGAATTGTTTCAGGAAATGAGAACAGCGGGAGCGGTGGTGAGCCAGCCCTGGGACAGGGGGACATGGTGGGAGGTAGTCAGAAGGAGGTTCCAAGGCCAACAGGGGCCACCGGCCCTCAGGAGGGGGTGTCAGAGGGGGCACAGGGCTCTGGGCTCCTGGAGCCTCTCTCTCTCTTTTCCACCCAGAAGTCTGAGATGGAATTGAGAAGCACCGCAAAGCAAAAGCACCTCAGCCTTTACGTTGTCGGCACTCCCCGGTCCTCAGCTGGAGGGGATCTGCGCCCACCACCACCGCACCCGGGAGGGGGAGTGCTCCAGCCCAGAGGCCCATGGGTCTATGGGTCGGAGCCGCTGCTCCCTGCATTGGCCGGGCTCCGGGAAGGGTCCCTGAGACTCGGAGGGACTGTGAGGGGGCGCGCCAGTCTCCCAGCATCCTGCCACATCCACAGCACTGCGCCTGGGGGAAAGGCTGGAAGCACACAGGCCACCACCAGCCCTGCAGAGGGAGGGGAGTCAGTGTGTGGTTTCGTTGTCCGTGCAAGCGGTTAGAGTAATCAAGCGGTAAGTTACCTCCGCCCGGTCTGGTAGGCCTGACGGGCACAGCCGGTGCTCAGTAGTTACCGCCTGGAACACACATGTCCGTGTGCTAGTGTGTGTGTGAGTACACATTTTCATCGCATGTCTGAGGGAATCATTCATGTGCTCACACTCCCATTGAACAGACATCAAATCCCCGCACTCTGGTGCCCCTGCAACCTGGAGAAACGTTTTCTTGGGAAGAATCCTGTAAAGCAGGTTCTCCTGGTTTGCCGTTTCTGACAACCAGGGCACAGCTGCAGAGAATGACTGGGGTGCCAGTTACCCCAGGGCAGTTTGACACCCCCTCTTCGCACATGCCTCCTCCTCCCCTGCCCTAGCCCAGGCTTCTCAATCTGCAGCGTGCCTAGACCGAGTGCTTGTGACTCCCCCACTCCTGTGCTGAAACCTAACCCCAGTGTGAGGGTGTCAGGAGGTGGGGCCTTGGGGGGGATTCGGTCATGAGCGGGGAGCCTCGTGAATGGGATCCCTGTGTTGTCAGGGAGACCCCAGAGCGCCCTCTGGTCCTGTCTGTCCGCCCTGTGAGGGCACGGTGAGGAGACAGCTGCCTGTGAGCCGGAAAACAGGTTCTCACCAGGCTCTGAATCTGCCAGGGCCTTGACCTTGGGCTTCCAGCCTCCAGAACTGTTGTTAAGTGCCGCCAGTCCCCTGTCCCTGTTGCAGGAGCCCGAGCACATTAAGACAGTGTGATGGGAGTCACCTGGGGACCTGGTTAAAACGCACTCCACGGAGGGGGGTCTGCATCCCTCCCGGCCTGCAGGCTCAAGGCCACCCGTGTGTACCAAGGCCGGAACCACAGAATGAACTGTGTGGGCAGAGCTAGCAAGGAGCCAAACCCTAAAGCAGGCCGCTGCCTGACACTAACACTTAAAGCCCTTCTGTGTCCACAACCCCAAGGCTCTTGACATCTGATAACACCACCTGGGGGGGGCTAGGGAACCGCCCAGGGTGCGGGAAGCCTCCCACCTTGCTTCTGGAGCCACACTGCCCCCTCTGAGCATGTGGCTGTGTGCCCACGCTCTGCCAAAGCCCCACAAAGGGCTAGCAGTTCCTTCCCTTCCTCCGTTAGCTGGGCTCGCTCTTGGTATGAGGTCAGTCTCGAACTCCTGGTCACCTAAGTCTTCTTGTGGGACCCCCAAGCCAGTGGGCTCTTAGGTCTTCACTGGTTCTTTACCTGTGACCTCACCCTCCGCCGAACGGGGAAAGGACTCAGGAAGTACAAAAGGGCAAGAGGGGATTTCGGCTTCAGGGACCGAGGGAGCTGTGAGGGAAGGCCTGAGAGGTTTGTGAGTTCCTTCAGGCTGATGTAAAGAAAGAATCGAGAAGGAGAGTCCACCAGGAGGCCGTCCCAGCCTGGAAGCTTCAGAATTGCTGTGTTTCAGACCCGCCGAGTGCCAGAGCGCGGCTCCCGAACTAGCCGGGGGCTGTCCAGCCGAGGGACAGCCTCTTCCTCCTTTGATTGTCCCAGTGGAGATAGGTTAGTTAGCTCCTTTGGTGGATATTTTATCACCATGGAATTTTCAAATAAAGCAGCAAATCAACATCATTATTTTAAGATCCTAGGAAATATGATTCAGGGCTTGTCATTATACTTTCCAAGGAAGAAACTGTTACAGATATTTTCTGCAAGGGTGAACGTCTGTGACTTTTCCAGCGAGCAGCCAGCCAGCCGACCCTCCACGCAGCATTCGGAACGTGGGTGTGACAGTAGTGACCGCCAGCACGTACGCGCCCTCCGTGCTTTCCCTCCTCGGAATGGGCGCCTTCGAGAGGGCTCTGTTTTCCTTGGGTCTTTGTTTAGGAAAAAAGTACCCCATCCAAATGATCACCAAGAATGTGGCATTTGAAAAAGCCAGTGTAATTACTGTCATAGAGTCACTTGTCTTACTTTGTCAACTGCCGGGGGTCGTGTGCTTTTGCACAAACGAATGACTGACTCCCGGTGTGGCGTTGGATGAAGGCAGGGCGTGAATCCCCGACACTTGGGAAAGTGCGGTGTGCACCATGCAGGGGACGTGCTGAAGGCAACACCGGCCGTGTTTAGCGTGGGGGCTGGGCCTGTCTGCCCCTCCATTCCTGTCTAACCTCTCCCTCCAGAGGCTTTTCTTCGCAAACGTGAAGGCAAGTGCAGGCGGGAACCGGGGCTTCTGTGGAGACCCCACGTGAGGGTGTTCGGTAAGAGCAGTAGCTCGAGGCGGGCATGTCCCGTGGGCTTCAGTGGGAGGCCGTGTTATAGCGCCCCAGGGCTGCCGTGACAGGGCGCCACAGCCCGGGGGGTAGAATTCGCTCCCCCAGCTCACAAGGCAGGGGTCCAAGACCGAGGTGCCAGCCTCTCTCTAAAGCCTCTCTCCCGGGCTTGCAGACGCCGGCTTTCTCACTGTGTCTACACAGTCTCCCTCTGCGCACGTCCCTGGTGTCCCTTTGTGTGCCGGTGGCGCCCCCTCTCACCAGGACATGGACCTGCAGGCTTGCAGCCACCCTGACAGAGCCGTCTGCCCTTAATGACTTTTCAAAGGCCCTGTCCCCAAGGACAGTCTCATGCTTGGGTTCTAGGGCTTAGGACTTCAGCGTATGAATTCAGGGGCTGGGGGGGGGAGACTCAATGTAACCCATGACAAAGGTCATGACTCTGAAGCTGCAACACTATTTCTTAGGCTCAGGTTATGAAGCAAAGTTATTTCTTTTCAAGAATAGTTCTGTTTTCCTCTTAGTGGCAGATGGCATGCCTGGCACTTTATTGTAGAGAAATTGTCACAACGTAACCTAATTCTCTCAATGATATTCTGTGCCACTGGTGGGTTTTTACACTGTGAGAAGACATCTTTAGAGATGTATCTGGGATGTTCTGCAGAGAACAGAGTGGACCTTTGCCATGTAAGAGCCCTGGCTGTGCATCCCCCATTCCCACTTGCTCCTCCTCACCATGCCTGCGTGTGCTGCCTGCAGGTGCCACCACCAGAGTGGCCACGTGTCACACCCAGGGGACTCTCGGCTCCTCGAGGAACCTTGATGGATTTGTTTCTGGGCTCAGCACCTGGCACAGTCAGTGCCTGGCCCCTGGTAGATACTCAATGGATAGATGATGGATGGATGGATAGTGGATGGGTGGATGATGGATGATGGATGGATGGATAGTGGATGGATGGATGATGGATGACAGATAGATAGATGGTTGGATGGATGATGGATGTTGGATGGATGAATGGATAGATGGATAGTGGATGGATGGATGATGGATGGACGGATAGTGGAAGGATGGATGATGGATGGATGGATAGTGGAAGGATGGATGATGGACGGATGGATAGTGGAAGGATGGATGATGGATGGATAGATAGTGGATGGATGGATGATGGATGGTTGAATTGATAAAAATGTCAAACCATTCACACCCACCTCCACTCAGAAGTATTTCAGAAGAATGTCAGCCATTGTGGCTACGACCCCCTCCGAGCCTTGGTCATTTTCCTCCCCGCTGTGTGGCCCTTCAGGGACCGCTGCTGTAGAAACCAGCAGTGGGGTCAGATCTCACTCTGCTTTACATGTGTGGGGAGTAAGGCAAGGTTGTGCCGTCTGTTTTACCCGGCCCGGGGCGGGGCGGGGCACCAGCACCACCCTGGCTGTGGGAGAGGATTACTTTTCCAAGTTTCCCTCCATCCTATGTCCTTGTGTGGTCTGGGGCAATAACCCTGATTTTGAGCAGCCACAGCGAGCCTTCTGGTAGATGCGCGGCTTGAACTCAGAGGCAGATTAGAACATCGCGCGAACCACCGCCAGGTCAGAAAGTGAGCATTGCTGGGGGGAATAAAAATAACACCTCTGGAAAGTCACAGGCTGCCTGAGAAAGTGGCTTCATGGTGGGTGTCACCTTTGTGACCGCGGCTGCCCAGCACCTGCGTGGCCAGAGGCAGGGCGAGGCGGGGCACCCCAGCACACACACAGACCACACGTGGGCGCGGCCATGGGGCCACCGCCACGACACATGGCTTTCTTTCTTCAAACAGGGCGTGGATGGTAATGAGCCCATGTGCAGTGAGAGACTTCAGACGTGACCCGACACATCCTGGGGGTCACATCCTGGGGTCCGGCCAATGGAGTCTCGGCGCCTCTCTCCTGGGTGTTTGGCCAGGAGCCCGTTTGTTAGTGGCAAGATTTAGCAAAATCGCTGGATCTACAGAGTCAGAAGCGAGCTCACAGAATAAGCACAGAGAGGAGGCACGCCTGTCTTTGCGACTGCTTTCCATTCTGTCACAGGCCTGTGCTTGAGTTTACAGCATGAACTTTGGCAAAAGGAAGTTTTAGGAGGCGCTAAGACAGAATTTAATGTTCTTTTGCCAGCCCAGTTTGCACTAAGCAGAAGTAAGTTTTCTGAGAGATGTAGAATTTCTTAGCAGCTTTTTAAATTCTCATGAATAATGTTTTCCAGTTAAAACAATATTTCTCATGATTTAAGCAAAAATTTCTGTTTTTATTGCAATATAGTTAAAGACAAAGATTTGTAAAGTACCATGATGATATTTAAATCATATCTCTGTGAAGCTGTTTAAAAAGTACCATGTTCATATTTCAAAACTTTCAATATGGAAGAGGATTTAAGTCCTGAGCATGTACTGACTCAGCCTTTCTGAGGATTTTTCCCCTTTAACAAACCGCGCTTTCCCAGTTTACCTCTGAGATCACCGCGCGCCTGTGCAAGGGGTTGTTCAAGAGCTTTTACGAAGTCAGAGAAATGTCACTGGGGTGAGAGCTGATTTCACTCCCGGCGTGTAGGCTGCACAGTTCCGAGCAGCCCGGGTCTGACTGTGCAGAACAAATCCCGCGTGCCGCCCTGAGAGCTGGAAGCGCACCGGAGAGGACGCGCAGTGGCTGCCTCCCCGTCTGCACTGCGCAGAGCTCAGCACGTGCGCGGGCTTGGCCCCTGAGCCGGGTGACAGTGCCGGCCACTCTGACAAAGTCCCGTCGTCTGGGCACAGACGTGTCTTCCTCAGACCGAGGCTGGCTGCCCGAGTTCCAGGGGCCGGCGGGGCACACCACACAGTGCCCTCACGTGGCCGGGGTGCGTGCGAGCTCTGGGGTCTCCCCTTCTTGTGAAGACCCTGCTCCAGTCCCGAGGGCCCCACCCTCAGGGCCTCCTCCAAACCTGATCACATCCCAAGTCCCTGCTTTCTGACACCACCACAGGGTGAGTTGGGGCTTCAGCACCTGCGTCTGGGGGAGACAGGATTCAATCCGTAGCAGCAGGCAAGGTCCTCCACAGCTTAGCTCCCTTGCCTGGCCTCTTCCGGCAGGTTTTCCCTCTTTATGCTGAGACTATGTTTTACCAAATTCTCTGTCTCCTGAGGGTATTTCTGTGTGGCAGGCAGGGAGGAGACGATGCAGGTCACACACAGAGCCCTGGGCCAAGTGACCACTTGGCTGCCCACACCCAGGCCTTCTCTCGGCTCCACTGAGCGTGCCCCTCTCGCTGGAGATGCTAGGGCAGTCCCCAGGCCAGGGCTCAGGCCGCTGATACCAGGTGCTGGGGGCAGGGGCGTGGCTGCAGCCGGGCATGAGCCCCCCCATGACCCAAGCCCACCCCCAAGTCCACTGTCTTGCCCGCAGCATAGACCTTCCAACAGCACAGGCTGCAGACACAGGTCTGGGGGAGTGTTCACTCGGCCGGGAGGCCTCTGTCTGTCCAGAAAGTCGTTTTTAAGAAGTCACGCGCGTGTGACTCACCCATTTTTCCACCTTCTTGATTTTCCAGATAGGAATGAAGCAAGCCACTTACACCTTTCCTGTTTCCCTTTTCATGGGAAAAACACACTATCTTTCCACATCTAAAATGGGATCGAACATTTCTTGTAAAGCCTGCATCTCAGGGAAAAACCCAGCGCTATTCTGGACCTACTTCGGTTCCCTGTGCCGTGGGGGTCTCTGTGCCCTCACTGCTGCCTCTGAACTGGAGAGCCAGGCCGGCTTCCCTGTGTGTCCGTGTTTGAGAGCGCTGTGTCCCTCTCCAGCCCGCAAAGGCAGCGGGCTCTTCGGCTCCGAGGACTGCTCTCTCACGCTCCCGCTGGTGGTGACTTCTCCACATCGCTTCAAAATAAACAGTTACACGCCTGCTGACAATATATTAGCAGCATTGTTGGGATTTTTCAAATCATTTAATGCTCAGTTTTACCAGTACATGATCTTAAGTAAAAGCCTGTTTATTTTGAAACCGAGAAAATGGCACCTACCTTTTTTAAAAAAAATATGTGAAACCTAATGATTAGGAAGAAATAGTGAAGAAGTACAGAGTCAATATTTTTATGTCGTTTCTTCTTAGAGCCAAAATTTAGCAAGTCCTCCGAGTGCTGGCAGGTGTTTGGGGTAGCTGTTAGTAGGCAGGTTGGCTTTTTAATGGAAAGGGCTGAATATTTGCCCGATGCGACCCCTGGCCGTGTTCTCAGTCACCGAAATGTTTATGCCACCCATTTCTGTCTGTAAACCACCTTCTCTTGCCCCCCGCTGGCTGATCAGAGAGCGTGTGGTACCTGTGAGGGATTGCATTTTGTCCAAGGCCGACCGACGTCTCTCCGTGTTCCTCTGCGTGTCTCCGCGTGTTTTAGCGGAGCAGTTGAGGTCTGCACAGTGTCCCCTCAGACCCGCCGGGAAAGGCCACTCATTCCTGATGAATGAGAAATTGAGTGAGTGTGTCTGGCGTGCTGAGGCTGTTCTTGGGGTGTCAGAACAAACCTGCTTAATTTCAGACCCCAGAGTCGCCACCCTCCTCGATGACACTGAAACTATTACAGAAAAGCTGTGGGAGTCACTGGGGTTGAGCAGGACAGGTGGGGGGTGGGGGGCCTGAAGGCATTTGGGGAGGGAAGTGGTTTCTTTGCTTTTGCCTTTGGTGTTGTTTCTCTAGACTGCAGGCTGCTGAACAGTCTAGAACACCGAGGACGGGGCTGCACCAGGGAAAACCAGTTTCATCTGAAATGTGATGAGTGTTACAGCTGAGAAACACGGAGGGAGCCCCAGGCTCCCCGGGTGCCAGGACCATAGAGGGTCTGTCCACTTGGCCCAGCCAGCTCCTCTTGCAGAAGCGTGGGCTGGGGGTCCACACGGGTGGTTGCTGGGTTTTCCATCCGCCCTGGCCCCACGCTGCAGCCCTTTTCGTCCGAAACCACGAGGAGCCCACATCTGCTTCCTCATTTCTGTGGGGACTTTCTGAGTCACGGCTCAGGTCAGTTTTCCGTGGGGGCCGGGGCTGTGGGCTGCAGCCACACAGTCTTCGGTTTGAAGACGTCCAGCCGGGTGCAGGTCATTTCCAAAGCCCCGGCCAGTGCCGGAAGTGCGGGCCCCACATGCTGACCAGCCCAAACTGCCCGTTGTGCAATGCCGTGCCCTCCCACAAGAACAGGAGGCAAAGTCTAGTTGGCATGGTTCTACAGAACCACCTCCCTCGGGGTGACATCCCAGGTCTGCTTCCTATTGCAACTGTACCAGGCAACCACAAATTCAGTGGCTGGAAACGGCACAGGCTTCTTCACATACAGTCCTGGAGGCCAGAAGTCCTCTGTCCGACTCAGTGGGCTGAAACCACCTGAAACCTCCTCCCAGGTTCTGGAGGCTGCAGCCCCCGCCCCTCCAGTCCCTGCTGCCGCCTCATTCCCACTCCCCCTCTGCCTTCCCGCCCCTCTCACAGCCACCCGAGCCCCCGCCCGCGCCAGTCCCAGGCCATCTCTCAGCACGAGGCCTTCAACTCAATCACAGCTACAGTGTCCCTCTGCCACGACAGGTGACATATCCACAGGGTACAGGGTTGAGGATGTGGGCATCTTCGAGGGGTCGTTCTTCAGCCTCACCACCTAAGCCCCACATTTACGGGGACGAACAGCAGACACCTTCCCAGAACTTTCTGGTGCTCACGTCCTTTCTAGACTTGAGGTCAGCGTGTGCCTCGGCCACCATGCGGTGTGTTCTATTCATCCTTGTTTCTCAGGTGAAGAAGCTGGAGCACTCGGGAGCTAAGACCTTCCCCACGGGCCCGCCGCTAAGAGTGGCTGCACCGGGGTTCAAACCCAGGCCTTTTCCTGCTCTGCGGGTGCCGCTCGTAGAGGCCCAGGTATAAAGCAGTCGTAGCCGGCCCTGAATCACGGGACCTTCTTTAGCTGGACTAATTGGATGTCG
This sequence comes from Desmodus rotundus, assembly GCF_022682495.2. Taxonomy (NCBI): domain Eukaryota; kingdom Metazoa; phylum Chordata; class Mammalia; order Chiroptera; family Phyllostomidae; genus Desmodus; species Desmodus rotundus. Next base: position 3,139,862 of record NC_071388.1, on the reverse strand, counting down.
AGATGGGGTTGTTGCACCCGGGATTAGCCTTCTCTGATCCCCCCACCCCAGCACACGGTGGACAGTGTCTGTGCCTTCTTGTCACTGGAGGGGCCGTGGCGGGTCTCGCCCCCCAAGCTTCAAGAGTAAGCTCACTGTGTCTCAGGCACTGCAGCTTTTCTTACTGAGCACCTGCCAATGGCTTAGTGTTTCCCTATTTGACAACACGCTTTTGGAAGGAACGCCACGCCTCAGTTTCTGTATCTCCTGGGAGGAGGCGGGTCCTCGGCTGCACATATCTGTCCAACAGACGTGTTTATGGAAGGCCTTGCGTGTTCCGGGGTCCGTGGCTGGCCTGGCCTGCCCATAGTTCAGTGGGGAACCAGACTGATACATGCCCAGAACGAGAGGCTCCCCGTGTGATGACAATGTGGAGTAGTTATCAGTCGGCTCGTCATGCAGACCCTTCATAGATGGCAGGTGAATGAACAAATGAGTGCTTTTCCTTGGGACTCTGTTCTTGGCCCCAAATGGCCGCACCAGAATGTGCTCCACACAGGAACTCAGAAATCGTGCATCTCACCTCCAGGTAGGCAGCCCCCAGCTCCAGAGGAGCCCATCTATCCAGGGCATGTCCCCTGTGACTGACAGCTGCCTGGAATTTTCCCCTGAGTGATACAAGCCACTGGGGCTGAGATTTGATCTCCAGAACCTGCTGATTAAAGACAAACTCGCTAGGAGGCCTTACACATTAGCATGTCAGCATTAGTGGTGCAGTGGAGGAAGTTCCTTAGGTAACACTCAGTCTTGTTAGAAGGGAGAAGCAGAGGGCAGGACTGCCCCAGTGAGAAAGGGACAGATCAGATTGGCTGTCATTCTGGGTCGGCAAGAAGGATGGGGAAAGCAGGCAGGTGAGGGAGGAGCAGAGTCGGGGCGCGGAGTGGCAACGATGAACGAAGGAGGCAGTGTTGCTCAGAGATGGCCTCGCACTGGGGTCGTTTGCAAGGCCTGGATGGGAGGTTTTCCAAAGGTCATCAGAGTCCTCTTCAGGGCCCGCCCCGGAGCCCTCGGGAGGTGCTGTGGGAGATGGGCGCCCACACAGACAGGGCTTGGCCAGCTACCTGTCCCGGAGTGGGACGCCTGGCAGGGGCAGCCCGGCTGCACCCAGTGGCTCAGTCCGCAAGACCGGTCGCCAGGAGTTTCACCAGATAAAGACCGTTGGCAGTAGAGATCGTCACAGAAAAGCAAAACACGTGTTTTCCAGTGAAATCCCCATTTTTAAAGGCAAGAAATGGAATGCTTTCAGCAGTCGGCATTCCGAAATATGAATGGGTTAAAAACACCAGGTTTGGGAGGTGTGAAGGAGAAATACAGGGCAAAGAAGTGACAAGGCCAGATGTCCTCCGACCAGCATTTCATCTTACACGGTGTGGCTGGTGACCCTGGCTTCCCGACTGTCGGCACAGAGGGAAAAACGTGCGTCGTGGACATCCCAGCAAGTCCAAAGAAACAGAAAGGAAGATACTGCGCTCTTTATTGCTACCATGTGTATTTTTTCTTTTCACCCAAATGGAGTCAAGACAATAAAGATTACTTTGTAACCTGCTTTTATCTCTTAGCAGCATTTCGTGAACATCTTTCCATGTCATTAAATAGTCTTCGCCTGTTTCTGTGAGTGGCTCTTCCATTGGATGTGTAGGTTGTTTCTAGTGTGTTATTTGCATAAACAGCACTGCAGAGAATGTGTCTGCATTTAAATCTTTGCCGGCAGCCGGGAGGATTTCCTTAGAATAAACTCCTGGGAATGAAACTCGTGGGCCAGTATTCAGAGTTGGCCTGGTCTGTGCTAAAGTACCAGCTGTTGAGTTTACTACTTATTTTGCCATATTCCTCTGAATTCCTTGCACGGATAGGTGAGCTAATGATTTGGAGTAGAATTAGCAGCAGCTTTGTGGTGCCCACTTTGAAGTCTGTCATATTTGTGAGAAATTTTAAATGATTAACTTAGGGCATAAAACTTTGAACTTGGGTCTGATTGGTTGGTTGGTTAGTTGGCTGATTGGTTGCTTGGTTGGTGGATACTGTGACACACCCCAGGCCCCTTCAGGAATAAAAGATTTGTCTCCCAGCAGCCCCTGGCCGTCACCCCCTTCGGGGATGACTTCTGCTCAGGAGAGCCACCTTCCCAAGACCTCCCCTTCTCAAGGTGGCCCTGGTCCCCCAGCGGACCAGTGTGGGTGTATCCAGGCCCAATGATGTGCTCCGACTAGGGCAGTCCCCTCTCGAGGACCCCCCACAGGGTCAGGGAGGCTTCCAGTGGGGCCACACTGTCCTTCCACACGCTCCCTCTGCTCGGTCCCACTTTATACCCCCTCCCCTCCTCTCTTCTGCCCCTCCTTCCCGGGGTCTGACCCCTAATAAGCCCCGTGCACGAGGACCTCTGACCCAGAGTCTGGAAGCAGCCCGTGCCTGTTGGGTTTGTTGGTTGGAGGGGTTGGCAGGGTCAGGGGTGGGCTCAGCAGCCCCCGCAGGTGGTCCCTGTACAGAAGGCAATGGCGCCGCTGTGAGCTGCCTCGGGAGGGAAGGGCCCGGGCAGCTCAGACTCACGAGGAGCGTTTCCGAGAAGGAGTGAGGCACAACCTTCCAACAGTGACGTCGTCGCCGTGAGGGCATGGGTCAGACCGTGGCCTAGGTTTCTACAAGAGCAGTCGAAGCCACTACGTTCTCAGAGTGGTCTTTTTAAAAACCACTGTGAAAACCTCACCCTAACAATACCTGGATCTCAGCCTACCTTCCGGCCACCTTTCCCGCCACGCCGGTTCTGGTGAAACCTCTGAATGCGTCGGGGCTGGGGTTCTCAGCCACACCGCCCGCCCGCCTGGTGCAGCCCACTCACGTCTCACTGAGTGGTGCTGAGGAGGGGGCTGCAGCCTGCAGACGTCAGAGCAGAACCCAGGTTGTCCCGGAGTCACGTGTCCGCGGTCCCCTCGCGTGGCAGTTTGATTTCAGTGCGGGGACAGCACCTTGCAAGTGCGCAGGAAACCCCCCGGGGAAACGGGGGCCAGTGAAGGGGCCGGCAAAAGGGAGGAACTCTGTGTGGGGAGGGAGACGCATGCTCTCGGAGTATGTCGCCCGCAGCAGGTCACTTGATGTAAGATCATTTGGGGCCCCGCTGGGGGGTGGGGGTGGGTGAGCGGCTCTCACGGAGCCTGACTCTCGGTTGGGGACACCTCTGTTTTCGAGGACTTGCTCGATCAGGGCCCAAACCTCAGACGCCTGTGGGGTCCGGAGCCACGGGGCCACCAGGGTCCCGATGGCATGGGTTTAGCCACCGGTCCAGCCACGGCCACGTGGGCCTCCAGAGCCAGCCTCCTTTCTTTTCCCCAAAGAAGCCAGAAATCCTGTTTCGGGGTGAAACCTCCCAGTGTTTCAACACTGACCACTGAGTCCTTTAAATGTTGGGGGCTGCCAGCTTGCAACCGTAAGCTCACCTGGGGTTCTGGACCCACTGGGGGGAGGGCAGCTCTCGCACCTCAGACTCTCTGGCTCAGAAGGATGTGTCCCCAAAGGTCAGTCAGGTGACACGAATGCCCACAGCTCCCTAAGGAGCAGTCGGCCCCAGTGCTTTCTGTTCCGGTGGCAGATGTCCCTGTCCTCGGGGTGGCGGGGTCCTGTCTGGCCCGTGGTTGCAGTCCGCAGTTTTCTGAGGTTCACTTTGAGTTAGTGTGACGCCCTCACGAGACTTTTTAGTCACCAGTGAAGACGGTAGCAGGAGTATGGGAACAGCGTGGCGGGGCCCGTTGGTGACGTCTCACCACAGACCGGGACACGGCGGGGGCGAGAGGGCGAAGCTCCCTGTTCTGCCCTGCCCTGCCCCTGGCCAAACCAACTCTGAGCTTTTGTTTTACTTTATTTTTTAAGATTTTACTTATTTATTTTTAGGGAGAGGGGAAGGGAGGGATAAAGACAGGGAGAGAAACATCAGTGTGTGAGAGATACATCTATCACTTGCTTCTCACACACCCCCAACTGGGGGCCTGGCCCAGGGCTGACTCTGATCTGTTAAACCGAGGGGGTATCAGACTGCACACTGTGGCTACTGAGTGAGGCGTTCCTCCCTGGGACGAAGGATTTACAGGTTGCCCTTGGCCCTTTCTTTCTCCTTCCTCTGTGACCTTCTCACCTTTTAATCATGTGCCAGTGGTTCAGCCAGTCACTCACTGGTCTCCATAAGGCCCCTGTGTCGTCCCAGTTCCCTGGCAGAAGCTGCCAGGATGACACAGCCCCTGCCTTGCAGCAGCCGTCACCCTGGCCAGGGCGAAGGACCAGGCTTTTCCATCAGTGTGAACGCTGGCCAGCAGAACTCACATGTGGACCGCAGAGGGTTGTACTTGGTGGGATTGAGTCAGTCCAGGGCGGGGCCGGCTGCCTGGTGCGAAAGTGACAGGTAAGCTGGTGGGTGAGGGCCATGCAGCGGGCCGCCCCCCGCCCGCCCCTGCAGGACTGTGCCTGCCCAGGTTTCTGTACCTGCGGGACTGCGCCCTGCCCGAAGGTGGCACAGTTAAAGTCACACACTAAAGCCAGGTGGTCCAGGGAGGGGCAGATGGAAGAGAGCCAGCAAGGAGGGGTGCGTGCGGGTGCCCAGGCCCCAGGCTCCTCTAGGCTGACGTCGCCACCCTGGGTCTGCAGCAGCTGCGGGTCTCGTCCCCAAGGGCAGCTTGGTTTGCTTATGGCAGCTTCTCCACTTTAATAGACACAAGCTGTAGTTTCCAAGAAGTTCCGGAGGGCGGTTAATCTTAGGGACTGCGGAAAGACCAAAGTCACCAGAAGGAGGAGTTACTGGGATTCCGAGCGCACCCGGAACTCAGCAAACAAGAGGAAATCTTGTACGAACTCTGCCCTCTCTGGGTGTAAATCGGAACCCACTCTTCTTCCCTAATTTCCCCCAACCCTTTGGTTACTTTGTGTTATTTTATTTCATGTCTTCTTCCTTCCTTCCCTTCATCTCTTTAATGATTGCAGTTTTCCTTTATGTCCACTGTCAGCTTTAACACGACACAGTTGCCATTCTGCCTGAAAGGGTGTTTAGCATTCCCACCATTCCGTCCATTCCTTTCAGCACCGGCATCAATAACGCATCCATATCTTTTTATGTAAGTCATCGGAAGTTCTGCGTCATCCCTGACAGGCGGCGCATCTGCAGCCTGGCTTTTGCGGATCCGTGCCAACTCTCAAATGATATTTCGGGCATCTTTCCTTTTTCCGAAGTGTGAGAACTGAGCCAGGCTGATGAGTAGCATTCCTTCCGTGTTACCCTACGAGTTCTGAAGATGGACGCCCGTCTCCTGCAGGCTGCTCTTTCCGTTTCGGACTGAGAGTTCTTGGACATCACCCTCTGCGTGGGAGAGCCCCCGCTTGCCCGTCTCTCCAGGGGCCTCCGCTCAGCACCCTTCCGGGCTCCTCAGAAGGGAAGACTGTGCTTTGTTCTGCATCTTCCCTGAAGGGGGCCCTCCCTGCGGCCCCTCAGATTCCACCAGTAACGCAGCGCTGCTCAGGGCGAAGTGAGCGCCCGAGCTCAGATGTGGCCTCCTGAGCCTGTTCCCCAGGGGCCCCTAGACGTGAACAGAAGTGGAAATTCCGTCACAGATCAGAAAGAATCGTGTTCCTGTCCTCTTTTTCACATGCCATCCTTCTGAGGAAGCCAGAGACGGCTGCGCATTTAAACACACTGCTGATTAGCCGACAGGTCTCCAAACATTTTTGATTGCAAACTTCACTCGTAGAAGAGTTTCGAGTACAAGTTAAAGCAGTTTATTGGTAAATTCTAGACAATTGCTACTTGACACCAGGCCCCTTAGAGGATGCACTCTAACACTAGGCGTTTGAAGGACACGGGGGCACTTATGAAGTTGGCTGTGTTCCGCCCACATACCCCAGGACTGTGGGCCCGCTGCCGTAGACCCACGAGAAAAACTGCGGGTCCACGTCGTGCCCTGTGGGGTGGGGTGTGAACCCTACAGCAAGGACGGAGAAAGCACAGCCGGGCGTGTGACAAAAGCCACAGACGCAGACGCCCTCTGGTCAGGAACACAAATGGCCACGGCCCCTCGTGCTGGCGAATGCTGGCCGCTCACCTGCCTCAGGTGCGCCCTCCCTGGTGCAGTCTGTGCACTCCCCACATGCTGTCACTGTCGTGGGGAGGTCGCCAGGTAAGGAGGGGGCCAGGTGACTGTGGTGAGAGCCCAGGGTCCCGGGGTTAAAGGAGGGAGAGGACCCTGATTCAGGAGGGCTGCTGCAGAAGCGGCAACTGTGGATGGGCTTTCGAGGATGAGTAGGAGTTTGATAGGCAGAGAAGGGACCAGACAGGGGCCCACTGAGGGGCTGCCTGGGAGCCCCGGGACCCCTGGCTGGAGAGGGCTCCTGCCCCACTGGACTCCTGCGTTCACTCTGCCCCCCCGCTCAGCTCTGGGCCCAGACATGGGAGCGGTTCTGTCTCAGGAAAGTCGGCCGTGCTCTGCCTCCGCTCGAAGCCTTCCGCCTCTGCTGGCCCCCCTCTCCCAGTGCAGGAGCCAGAGTCCCTCCACGGGCTGCAGGTCTCCCACAGCCATGTCCCTCCTCTGCGGGCCCCCTGAGCCTCCTGCTGGACTGTTAGTGTGCCAGCGTTCTCCTGGCTGGGGACCTTTGTGCCCTCGGTTCCCCAGCACCCCTGGTCCAACCCCTCCCTTCAGGGCTGATGCATCCCCATGTCGTCTTCTCAGGGATGCCTCACCTGACTGGCCCTTCCTCATCTCCTTTTCCCAGCATTTCCCATCCCTCCTCTCCACCTCCTTCCCAGTACTGATTCTCTAAACATGCTCCCTATTTCACTCACTTGTCTTGTTTCCTTTCTCTTTTCTCCCCATTGAGAATGTAAGCTCCACAAGGGCAGGAGTTTTGTCTGTTTTATTCATTTTGAACCCCCAACACCAGGAACTGTGAGTGGATGGATGGATGGATGGATGGATGGATGGATGGGTGTATGGATGGGTGTATGGATAGATGGATGAGGGGATGATGGGTGGATGGATGGATGGAGGATGGGTGGATGGGTGGATGGATGGATGGATGATGGATGATGGATGGATGGATGGATGGATGGATGGATGATGGGTGGGTGATGGATGGGTGGATGGTGGGTGATGGATGGATGGTGGGTGAGTGGATGAATGGATGAGTAGATGGATGGATGATGGATGGGTGGGTGGATGATGGATGGATGGATGGGTGGGTGGATGCATGATGGATGCATGAATAGACAGATACATGGATAAATGAGCAGATGAATAGGTGAAAGTCATCTTCAACTTGAAGAGCAGTGGGAGTCACTGAAGCGTTGTTAATAGTACAAAAGGACTGTGATGAAGCTCAGCTTCAGGACGTGCAATGCTGTGGGACTCACACTCTCTACTGGAGCAGCCCGAGCTGGGCCACAGCGAGTCAGGTGGCGTGGTTGCAGAAGGTGAGCAGAGTGGAGGTGGCACGGACCACCTACACCTCTCTCCACTGACCTGCGGGGCACAGAACGTCTAAGGTGCCCTGGATAGTCCAGCCAGAGGGCCCGAGAGAGTGGAGGTGGGGAAATGAGCTCCAGTAGCAAAGGGCACTGATGCCAGGTGAGCATGGTTTATGGTACAAGCGTGGGATTTGCCATCGCAAGCCCAGGGATGGATTCTTCACTTTGCCGAGCACGGCATGCCCCTTGGGACCTCAGTGTCTGTACCAGTGAAGCGGAAATAAGATGCAGCTAACGCGCATCAACCACGGATTGTGTTTCAGGCACCACTCACTAGGCACGTTGCCTGTGTCCGATTGTGTCCTTCTCCCCCAACCCTGAACTTGATGTTAACCCAGTTTCCAAGGTGAGGACAGGGACACTCTCCTCAGTGAACAAGACCTCTTGGACGGGGAACTGGCCATGCGGAGTAAGGGAAAGAGCCCTGTGACCGCTGGAGATGAGGGAGCACCGTGACAGAGGGAACAGCTGCAAATACTGCAGGACAGGAAAGCCCTTCGCCGAAACGCAGGTCCATCCGGCATCCTAGGTGAATGCCCGGCCCCTCTTACCTCCACCGGGGCCCCTTTTCCTGCCCCAGGACCCCCTGCAAACTTCCTCATCCCCTGTGCTTTGGCTCGCACAACAAAGTCAAACTCTCTTGTCTTCTGTGGTCATCAGGCATAGTGTCACTGGGCAAAGGCGTCCCCGCCTTGGGGTCCCTGGGCATGCCGGGGTCATCCTCACTGTGCCCCAGGAATGCTGGGATGGCCAGGGGAGAATTCAAGGTCAGCCTCGAGTCTCCCTCAGAGCAGCGTGATGGAAAGAGGCTGTAACTGCCTGGAGTCTGGGAAAGCAAGCACAGGTTCAAGAGATGCATTTGGGACTGTTAATGGTGAGAACGGGAGAAACGCACGGCATCTACAGCTTTCAGTTGGCTGAAGCATTTCATTTCTCCTTTAGCTTCAGTTTTACCTTTTCGAGTGCCGTTTTCAGTCTGCTTCTCGAGAGTTCTAAAGGGACATTGCCATCAGCACTGCTCTTCCCTTCACTCACGTCCCTGTAGCAGAGCGGCGAGAATGCCCCTGCGCCCCCAACCACGAGGGGTGCACAAGTAGAAAGGCAGTGTTTTGTTTTAATTTCTTCTCGGCAACTTCAGTGGGGCGTGACCTACGTGACATAAATTTCACAAGCGTAAAGCATACCAGTCAGTTTTGACAGGTGAACACTCTGTGACATCCACTGTAATGCAGGTGAGGGTCTCCACACCCAGGAGAGGCTTCCTGTCGGTCCACAGCCCATCCCCCCCCGCCCCCCCCCCCCCCGCCCCCTCAGCTCCCGGCAGCTACTTATTTGGTTTCTGTCGCTACAGGTTAGTTTGGACTTTCCTGTTTATTATTATTATTATTATTATTATTATTATTATTATTATTATTATATAAGTTGTGGGTGCACAACATTGTAATTCAACAACTGTATTCACTACCAAGTTGTCACCCCCACAGGTCCAATTACCACCCACCACCATACAGGTGACCCCTTCACCCCTGCTCCCCCTCCCCCAACCCCCTTCCCCTCTGGTAACCGCCAGTCGGTTCTCACTGCCTGTGAATTTGGTTTGCTTCCCTTTGCTTCAGATTCCGCACATGCGTGCACTCGTGCGCACTCGCCTTCCCCTCTGTTTTGCCTCACTGAGCACTATACGCGCAAGGTCCATCCGTATTTTCACAAACGGCAAGATCTCGTTCTATTCTATGATCGAGTGGTGTTGCACTGCATGTATGTGCCGTGTCTTTCTCCATTCAGCCACCAGCGGACACTTCGGGTGCATGCATATCTGGGCTGTTGCAAGCAGCGCTGCCACGGACACAGGAGCGCTTACAGCATTTCAAGTTCGCGTTTGCGTTTTCTTCAGGCGAATGCCCACAAGCCGTGGAGTTGCTGGAGCACAAGGCAGTTCTGTTGATTTTTTAAGGAAACGGCATACGGGTTTTTTCATGGTGACTGAGCCAATTTACATTCCCACCAAAAAGGGTTCCAACACCTGTTATTTCTTGTCTGTTTGATAGTAGTCATTCGAACAGGTGTGAGGTGACACCTCCCTGTGGCTTTGATTTGCATCTCCGTAGTAGTTAATGTTGAGCATCTGTTCGTGTACCTGCTGGCCATCTGTATGTCTTTGGAAAAATGCTCAGATCCTCTGCTCGTTTTTTAATCAGGTGGTTTGTTTTTCTGTTGTCGAGTTGGACAAATTCTTTATATGTTTTGGACTCAACGCCTAATCCCACGGGCCGTTTGCAAATATCATCTCCCATCCAGTCGGTTGCCTTTTCATTCTGATGGCGATTTCCTTTGCTGCATGGAAGCTTTTTAGTTTGAAGTAGTCCCATTTGTTTATTTTGAAAATCAGTTTCTTTAAATATTTGCTTTTGGATCAATTTTCATTCTTGGTGGGGAAAATCACTATTTACAAAGTAAATCATTTTGCGTAGGAGGTTTAGAGCTCCATGAGGTCCAAGTTCACGTGTGATAGACATGCAGTCCGGGGCGGGCAGTCCTGCATACACCGTCAGGTCAGCAGTAGGTAGAAGGGCATCGAGGAGAGGGAAAGCAGTGCTGCCTCTGGGTATGGGGACCGGTGTGGTGTCTGTGCCCGTAGCCAGCCAGGGCTTTGGAGCACCATGAAGGAGCCACGCCGCTCAGCCTGGCACGCCGAAAACCCAAGTCCACTCCGCACCTGCCCCTCCAAGGCAGAGGAGCCTGTGCTGGTGGGCCTGGGGGCCCTCTCTCCCCACGTGGGGCCCTGGTACCATTTGGGGCTGATGATTTTTGCCACGCAGCACCCTGTCACCCTCCCTGCAGTTGACCACTGTTCTGAGCCCCTCCCCTGATATAAAAATGGAAGCACTTGGGTTCACCGATTTTGATTCAGGTGGCACTTAAAATCAGTTCAAAGGCAGGTACAGGATTACACGTTCTGTGAAACTTTTCGCTGGGCAGCCCAGTGAAAAATCAGCCGTTCATCATTCATTTCTATGCGCGAGGACAGTTGGTCAGTCTTCAAATATCTGACTCTTTGTTTTTTCTTTTCATCCTTATAATGGTTGCAAATTTTGGGGAGCTCAGCACTATTGTCTCAGGTGAACAGAAATATTCCACATTCGCCCCACGCCTGAACTGGAGCTCCATGTCAGTGTGTTTTACAAGAGAAGACAGCGAACTTTGCCTCCTCCCCCTCCGCCTATCGCCTTTCAAGCTGTCTGCCACAGTGGACACAGTGGAGGAGGGGACAGGGTCGGAGTGGGAGGGGGGGACAGCCAGGGGAGGCCCAGCCCCTCTGGAGGGGGCAGTGCAGCCCCGTGTGGCCACCCTCCCTGCCCCTCCCCTTAGCCGCCCCAACACCCCCGGACCCACACCACCAGCAGCACCACCAAAGTCTCTCCATGCCCCCAGGACACGCTGTGTCCAGCACTGGGCACCTCAGTCCCAGTACCCACTCCCCTCCCAAGCACCACCCACTGTGGCCATTCCCCCTGAGCGCCTGATGCACACCATTCTGTTCGCGGTGTTCCAACGTTTTCTAGAATATGTGCAGGTTGGGAGTTACAGGTAATTTGGCAAAGCAAACACCATACCCAGTTTCTTACGTAACTAACTCTCCAGTAGGCAGTAAGACCCATGCACAGAAACTAAGTAACACTCATTCATCCAAGACTTCGCTTTTCCTTTTTTTGGAAGAATTAATGTTCTGGTTTGTTTTTTTCCCGTTACATATATTCTTTGTACTTTGGGCTGACTCTTTACCAGTGAATGGTAGGGCTCCACTGAACTTTCAGAAGCCCAAAAGGTGCCCCTGTGTCTCTAGACTGGAGGATGCTTCTAGGTGGTAATGAACCTGGGAGAGTGGGAGGGACCCGGGACCCAGACTAACCAGGGGATCTAAACTAGTCAAGTGCCTGGAAGGTCCAGCCACAGCACACACTTCCCAGAAACAAACCTGGAAAAGGCCAGCTGGTCTAACTTTTCAGTGGCACCGCGCATTCCTTCCACTTTGCCTTCCTTTCCTAGTAAAAAAAAAAAACCTTTTTTTACTATGAGTCTCTCAGCTCCGGACCTGGGAATGTTATTCTCAACTTCATACACTAGATTCTTTGAAGTGTTTTTGTAGCTTTCTCTGAATTCAGTAGCTGCTACAAAACGATCAAAGTGTTGCATATTCCTAGCTCTCAAATCACAACGAAACAGCTTTCCAGTGAAAATTCTGTGATTGCACAAGTTTCCCCGCGGCAGTGCCACTGCGCAGGACAAGTGGGCACTAAGGCATTTGCCCAATAAAGTTCAGCTGGGGGAAAGGCCATATTTCACAATGAGTTCCACTGTTTTCTTTGAAAACGTAGGTCATTGACAAAGATATTTCAGATGTTTTCTCCACTGCCCCAGTATGAAACTTTTATTGTTCTTCAGGAAATAACAGGGATCAAACAGCTGGCCAGGGCTGGTGTCCAGGTTTCTCAAAGCCTTGAAAACCCCCTGGAGGCTAATTACTGTTTACCACGGACCTTCCTCCTTTTCTGTTGTAACATTTTCCGTCTTAGGGAGGGTCGTCCCCCTGAGTGCGCTGGAGCACAGGGTCTGAGCTTCGAGTGGAATTACTACCAGTGGAAACTATGTTGCAGGAGCCGGCGAGGCAGCTGCAGAGAACCTCGCAGATTTTTCCATCCTGCCCGGGCAGCGTTAATTAGCATAGGGAAAATGACTAAGGTGTTGACGTCACCTCTTTCCAGCAGAAACTCACACTCTGTCCCTGTCTGCTGGAGCTTCCAAGACTTGACTCAGGAATTCGCTGTCCAAACAGGATGCGCTTGGGCGCTTTTCCCCGAGGGGGCTGGGCCGCCGCAGCGCTTTATAAACAGCGGCTCCGCGGAGAACCCCCAGCCGCTCGTTCTCTCGCTGGCTGGTGAAGCAGCCTCGCTCTCGCGCTTGGCCCGCGTGCGTCTCTAGCGCGCTGCCTGTAAGGAAGGAAGATGCATTTTAGAAATTTTAACTACAGTTTTAGCTCCCTGATTGCCTGTGTGGCAAACAACGATGTCTTCAGCGAAAGTGAAACAAGGGTAAGGCTTTTTATATGATGTGATTTTTGAGAGTTTTCAAAGCATTACGTTAACTGGGACTATTAACTGAAATATTTAGGGGGGAGGTATGTGGATCTCTTGTGGGTTTGGGGTTTCTGAAGTAATCCAAAATACTTGGAGCCTTAAAAATCAACAGCTGTCTCCTAAGGAGTTAACTGTGAGGGATGTTTGAAGTTCTCAGGATTTGAGAACAACCAGGTCCCCTGACGGAGAGGCAGACGTGGGGCACTGGGTCTTGTTCATTCTGGGTGAACGTTTCAGAAGTTCTTAGTGAATAGGACGTTTCGCTGTGGCCTCTAGAGTTCAGAATAAATTGATTTTATCTTTGGAAATGAATACTGTAAAGGTATTTGTGTGTTTGCAGTAATTACAGATTTCTCTAGCTTGAGAAAATGCAGCCATAGCAAATAATAAAACTGAATAAATAAGTGTGGGGTAAGTGTACCTCCTGGGAAGCAGCTCTCAATGTTGGCAATTAATACAATTAGTCACTTCCATTACTATAATTTTCTTCTTCGTTTGATGAGGGTGTAAGATTTTCATCAGCACCGCCCCAGCCAGCTCCATGATCTTTACCAATACTGGATGTGAGTGAATTCTGTGTGTCCCGTCTGGGGGGTGGCGTTCGTGTAACGTGCTATCTACTCAAAGCCATATTGGACGTGTGAAGGTTTCTTTTTTTTTTCTTTAATCAAATTTAACCCCATAATTATAAATACTAAGCTTGCCAGCCCAGGCTGTAGGGTTTGAACTAGATATTAGAGAACATTCTATGTTTAAAAGTGCAACACGTATTTAATATTAGCCTGATGTGAGTAAAATTGCCAATTTAGCAAAGTAGAGATGCCACTGAGCCCTACGATAGTGAGATACCAGTTGTCAGAACAAGTAAGAGCATTTCTGAAGAGAATTGCACAGCAGTAACACGGATTTAAAAGCTCACGTGCATTCACTTGTGTTCTGGTCCGAGCCCTGACCTCAAGTCTAAAAATATTTGTCAAAGTCATCCCTCCTAAATTATGAATCATAACTTCAAAACTACACAGTTGGTCACAGTGCCTACCGATGAGGTCATGCGAGATGCCAGATTTATGCGGCCACCTATGCCAGGACCTTGCCCAAGCTCAGGAGAGGTGGGGAAAGAGCCGCAGACTGCCCGGTGCAGTCCAGCCTTAGCATCTGCTCTGCCGTCTTTCTCGGTCTTTGCCTCTGCCAAGGCTTCGTGGGAAAGTTGTAGACATGGCCATGAACTAGAGGAAAGCCAGGGAATTCGAACAGTGAAAGTTTGTGTGGTCCCCCTGCCCCTTCGCAACCTGCCTAGTGGCTGGCACTCGGGACCTGCTCACAGCCCTGCCAGGGGGAGTGGACACATCCCCGGAGGCCCGTTCCCTCCCTGCTTCCCAGCTCCCAATATTCCAGAAGATGCTCTCCTCTCTTGTTTGGAAGCCTCCCTCCCCTCTGCAGGAACACAGCTTCCCATAGGTCTCCAGGGCCTTTTGTGGGCCCAGCTCCTTTCTGCATCCATCACTCACCTGTGTGCAAGGCACGCTGCCCCACCACCCTCTTCAGCCAGAAAATATGGCCCCCAAAAGTCTATGTGTTGTCCTCCAAGTTCCGACTGTCTGTCCTTAAACACCCTCTCCGGCTAGAACCTGGAGGGACTGCGGTGGGTATCCAGAGCCCCTTAAACAACCCCCCACAGACACCTCCAGCCCGGGGAGCTCTCCTCGGAGCCTGCCCAGGAGGCCGATGAGCTCGCTCCTGAATCTAAACGTGGAACGTTGAACTCGGCACCCCGTGCTGAGAGCTTGTGCTGAGCTTGTGATCGCCACCAGGCCGGTCACACTGCCGATGTGCTCGTGTCTCGAAGCCAGCATGCAGTGGTTTTGAGACCAGTGTTGTATTAGAGAGTTAAAAAATAACAGGTTAAGTGAGAAAACAATAGTGGGATTTTTTTTTAAATCTCTGTCCTTCACATTAGAAAGTGCAAGGCTCCTTATTCATAACCGTGTTGTTTTCCAAGTCAGTAACCATGGTGTTCTCAAGTCAGCTCCACTGATTTTAATCCCCAGAGACACACCTGCTGGACACGGAACTCGGTCCGGAGGTGCAGTGGTGGGAACCGAGCTCCCTTCCATCAGGCCAGAGGGGTGACAGGTGGCCAGAGGGCCCCTTGCAGAAGCTCATTGTCCTTTAGGAAGAACGTGTCTGTGACCATGGGGAGCGTTTGAGTGTTGGGAGTGGCTCTGCTGAGTGAGTTTAGTCGGTCCTACATTCTTCCTTTCTTATAAAAGTCCTCTGTGATGGTGTTAAAGGGGCGGGACGCAGCATCTGTGAGCGGGGAGGTGCTCGCTCCGTCTGCTCCCAGGAGTCGGGAGTTCCGGAAAGGACCCGTGGCCCGCTGCCTCATCAGAAACGTCCCGAAGGGGTCTAGTCAGGTGTAGGAAGGTACATTCTAAGGCCTTTTATCTTTGTTTTCCAGGCCAAATTTGAATCCCTCTTCAGGACATACGACAAGGACATCACCTTTCAGTATTTTAAGAGCTTCAAACGTGTCCGAATAAACTTCAGCAACCCCTTATCCGCAGCAGATGCCAGGCTGCAGCTGCATAAGACTGAATTTCTCGGGAAGGAGATGAAATTATATTTTGCTCAGGTGAGTTGAGTCTATTGCTACGCACGCTTCTCCCTCTTTGAAAATCGGTAGCTGCGTTGATTTCGCACTATGAGAATTCATCCCGAGAAAGGCAAAATTCATGCTCCAGATTTTTCTGACTCGCTCATTTTCAGGAAACAGCAGAGTGTGTATGAAAGTAACTTCTTGGCCTTCTTGGGTGGAGTATTGCTATTAATGGGGAAGGTGTAGCATGCAGGGAAGGAGGGGGCAATCGGTCCCCAAGATCGGGGCAGTTGGTTCCGTGAATTTGCCCGAGGGCGCAGATGTTGCGCCCCTCCTGTGGGGAACGACTGGTCTGCAGTGGGCATGCATCTCAGCCCAGCCCCCGACGCTGCGAGTTGGATTGGCTTTTTCCCCCCTGCTTGCCACCCCTGCACGGCTCTCCCCCACAGAGCCCCACGTGATGGTGTAACAGTGCTGGTCAGACAGGCTGAAGGGGGAGGGGAAGGAGCTTCTGGGGGCTGTTCCCTGGTTACAGTGAGCCCCTTGGGGCCCTGGTGTTCCCCAGGCACCTACAGGAGCAGCCCCTCTAGGGAAGCTTCGGGACTGCAGAAAAGGCCAATTTGCAGGACTTCAGAGCTGGGATGCCCTGCCCCGCCCCCTAGTGGTGTGTGCTGGGCACCGGCTTTGACTCAGGATGCTTAGCTCTGAATATGCTCCTTTCCACATTTGGTGGTTTCTGTAAGTAACTGTTTAATCCCTCCACGAGTGTTTCTGATTATTTAAGTAAATGCACTGTAGAAATTGGGGGGGGTGTACCCAAACAGGGAAGATATTTTTTATTTTATTTTTTCCATCACCATTTATCCCCCTTGTGCCCCGCCCCCCACAAGTACCTCACCGTTGTCCATGCGAGTCCTGTTTCCTTTCTCCCCATCCCTCACCCCCCCCCCCCGGTGAGATTTTGATGTAAGATCTTTCTGGACAGCCTTCTAATCACTGGTAGAGCTTTTAAGCTCAAACTGGGATCCTAAATTTTTTTTCCTTGTTATTTTTCTGTCTCATGGAAGAGGGGTGCTTTTTCTTTCTCTTCGGGCATATGATTCAGAGCCCTGGAGAAAAGGAATTTTGAGGCTGTCATAGGCCCCCATCCCTGCTTTGTCCCCTGTCACCTGGCTGCTAAAGCTTCCATTGGGCCTCTGATGTGAGGGCTGGAAGGAAGGGATTTCTAGATTCGTTCCAACCTGGACCCGGTGGCTTTGTTTTCCCATTTATGCAAAAGCCACATCTGACCATTTTCCACCATCTGGGCCCAGCAGGGTCGCCTGTGAGTCCCAACCCTGGGAGGGGCTCCCGTCACGGCTGCACCAGCCTGCACTGGACGC
This sequence comes from Desmodus rotundus, assembly GCF_022682495.2. Classification (NCBI taxonomy): domain Eukaryota; kingdom Metazoa; phylum Chordata; class Mammalia; order Chiroptera; family Phyllostomidae; genus Desmodus; species Desmodus rotundus. Next base: position 3,123,218 of record NC_071388.1, on the reverse strand, counting down.
CCTCTAGGCCATTTCACCATGCCCCCGGCCTGCTGCCCTGCCTGGGCCGTGTTGTCACACTGTGTCTGCATCGCCCCTCTTCCTCTCTCTCCCCAGACTCTGCACATTGGGAGCTCCCACCTGGCCCCCCCGAACCCCGACAAGCAGTTTCTGATCTCTCCGCCCGCCTCGCCGCCCGTTGGTTGGAAACAAGTGGAAGACGCCACCCCTGTCATAAATTATGACCTCTTATATGCTATCTCCAAGCTAGGGCCAGGTAAGCGGGGCTCCCAGGTGCGGGGAGCGGGGGCAGGCAGACGGGGAGAGATGGTTCCTGAAGACCCCAGATGCAGATGCTCGCCTGCACTGGGGCCCCATGGTGCCCCCATGGTCCCTTCAGCCCCGTGTGATTGCTGCAAGTGTGGATGTTCTCTGTCTGCATCTTCTGTTCTGTGTAACTCGTGCCGGGGCGTGAGCGCCAGCCTCTGGCCTCAGTCCTAAGGGAGGTGTGCAGCAGGGACTGTGGTTGGTTTGTGGGGACCAGGCACCACGAGACTCCACCCCCTCACCCGCTGGGCACAGCCTGTGTGGGTGGCCTGAGGCCCCAGGTCCTGTCTCCCTGAGTGGGGATGAGCCCCAAGTGGGGATGAGCAGCTGGACTGTGGGAAAGGAAAACAGAACCCCACCTTCAGGAATTTTTGGTGAGGGTTGTTCTGTCCTAGATGTGATTTTTCACCTGCCCGCCTCCGGTTGGAGGAGGGCAAAACCATGGGTCAGAGTGCGGAAGGAACCCAGCCCTGCCCCCTCGGGGTCCCCTGGGCTGCTCCCCTGCTGAGCGAACCAGAGAAAGGAGAGGTTCCAGGCACTCTGGCCACAGGGTCCTCCCCCATGAAACAGGCCTTATTCCCCGGGCGCAGTGTGAGTGAGCAACCCTGAGCCCGTCCCACAAAGCAGCCCAGCAGGGCCTGGCCTGCAGGCCGCGCTCCATCTCTGCCTGTGAGAAACTGAACTGGCCGTGGCTCCTGTCCTGTGTGATACAGGGCTTGGGTGAGGAAGCAGGTGTGGGGTGGTCTCGGGGTGAAAAGGTGTGAGCCCTCGTCTCGCCCGATCCATGCAGCAGACCGGCTCGAAGCTGAGACAGCTGCTCCCTGTTTCCGCTTGACCAGCCACCTGATGTTCCTCTGGGTGGAGGGTGTTAGTTTCTCGGGCCGTCAGCAGTTTCCTACTGAAAAGATCACATTTCTGAAAACACTGCCCGGATGGGAACTTCCTCTGTGGCAGAAAGCAAGGCTCACGTTCCTCCTGCCGATCGCGGGTGGCGTGAAGGTCAAGGTGGACACGGCCAGTCTAAGGAAGCACGTGCTCCTCCTGGCCGCCCCGGCCAAGGTGAGCAGCAGCAGAGCCGAGGATGGGCGTCCAGGGCTCCGAGTGGGGAGACAGGGCGGGCCGCTCCAGAGGCAGGGAGCGCTGCCAGAGAAGATCCCCGCACGCCCTGGGATCTGCCGCTGCTTGCACAAGGCTCATTTGAGAAGCTTTTTTAGAACAAAGATATCATAAAATCAGTCTGCCCTTAGCTTACCTAACAGCGAGCACGAATAATATAGTTCCTATTTCAGCCACGCTTTGCAGTCTCCAAGATGGCAGGGATCTTGCAGGCGGGGTTCTGCGCCCACGCTTCCTGGATTGTGACTGATGGGAGGCTGGTAGGGTTTGTAAAGAGCTTCCCGGCCAAGGTTCCCCATGGTCCAGCCAGCCACCCACCTCCGTTCTCTCCCGAGAGAGCTGGGGCCCTTTTCAAACACAGTTACAATGACACCCCGTCTCACCAGTGCCTTTCAGAAAAGCATCCCCCTTTTTATGATAAAAGTGCCTTCCCTGTGGAGAGGGCACCCAGGGCAGGGGCAGGAGGAGACCCTGCTTCCTGCTCCTTCCACCAAAGACACAGAAACCCAGAGCGTGTCCGGCCGTGTCCCTCCGTCCCCACGGTCCACGCAGCAGCAAGGCCAGCAGACCCCGGCCTTCCCCGCGCACCCCCGCCGGGTGGCTCTCTGCTCCCGCCCAAGTCACCGAGCAGTGCATTTCTTTCCCTAGGGGAAAAGTATGAGCTGCACGCCGCGACCGACACCACGCCGAGCGTGGTGGTCCACGTGTGCGAGAGCGACCAGGAGGACGAGGAGGACGACGAGGTGGAAAGGACGAAGAGACCCAAACCCAAAATTATCCAGACCCGGCGGCCGGAGTACACGCCCCTGCACTTGAGCTGAACGGGCTCCTGGAGGAAGAGTCCCAAGTCATACTCTCGGGGAGGAATCTTTGGCTGTGGCAGTGGCCGGGCACCACTTTGGAGGTGGCAGCCACGATCGCAGTGGCGGGAATTCCAGTTCTCGTTGCCCAGAAGAGGATCAAGGCTTTGTCTCCTGGTTCTGGTACTGCCCATCGACGTCCACGGCCCGGGGGTGTCCTGGGCCGATCACCTCGTGCGGGGTGACCGCCCGAGGGCGTTAGGGAACGTCTCCAGAAAACCCGATAACCATAGTGTTCTGTACTCGTTCTTTCCTGCTGGGTTCTGCTTTTGCCGAGGGCAGGCTGGTCGGTGGGCCCGGGGTGTGTTCCCACGCAGCCCTCCAGGTAGCCCCTCCCCTGCTGCGAGAGGCGCCCGTGACCCTGCGGCATCTGAGGCAGGAAGGCTGGGAGAGCCACAGGCAGCGTGGACGCCGTGGTGTTTGGTTTTTCTCCCTTGCGTCCCGATGTTCGTGCATGTGCGTTACTGATTTGCAAAACTAACCCTCGTCCCTGCGTAGAGTTACGCCCTCGTTCTGTGGCATGTTTTGGGAAAATAGGAAGGCGTTTGGAAGCGAGCCCCTTTCCAGACTCACGACCCCTGATGACAGCACATGTGGAATTCTGCCCGGAATATGTCACCTAGCTTCCTGTCACCCATGCTCTCCCTGAGGGGGTCCTTCTCAAACTCCCAGGCTGGGTTCCACTCACACAGTTCAGAGTTTCACTGCCGGCTTTTAGTGGGGGAGAGACTCAGCTTCGGGGTCCTGGGGTGGAGTCGACCTCATCTGTTCCTCACACACGGGGGTTCACGACAGATGAGGACTAGCCAAAAACCTTTCCTGGGGATGGTTGGTTAAAATAGTTGATTTTTTTTTAACCCACCAAACCATCAAGATGAACTTGTAAATAAAGCTGATAGCGTAGACCCCAACCTGTGGTGCACTCGGGTGCACAGATACGGCAGTGGAAGAATAGCATGCAAGGTGGTAACCGGCCCGTGGTCGTGCGTGGTAGAAAACACCGTAAAACACTGGGTGGGACTTGAATTCCAAGCATGTGGCGTGGGCAGTGGGCGCACGGTGACATGAGAGGGACGCAGTGCCTTCCCCATTCATTCCTGATGGAGTTGTCACCCTCGTTAGTGTCTGTGACTTTTTTCTAGTTGTAATGTGTATGTCTGGTAAATAGGTATTATATTTTGGCCTTAAAAAAATACCATAACAAAGTTTGTTGTTTTGAAATACCTAATGCCAAGTTAACAGTGCATGCTTTGGGAAATGGGAAGACGGTTCTCTTTAAGAAATGAGTAAATTCAATTGTTCACATCAAGAAATTGACTGAAGGTTCTGAAAACCCTGTTTACAGTACTTGGTGGGGGTGGGGCGGGGGCGGGGCGGGGTGACCGCTGCGTAGCCGTAGGTGTGTTCCTAGGTAAGTGCTTTCAAACTGGAGAGGCTGACCTCAGAATATTTTTTTTAACTGCATTCTATAATAAATCCACACAATATGTTCTTTATGGAAAAGTTGCCTGGTTGTCCCTTTATTTCTACTGGTCAGTCCGTGAACCCTTTTTGAATTCCGCAGTCTCAGGACACGTCCCTCCATCCCTTTGAGCGTAGAAGCTCCACGTCTTTGCTCGGGCTCACGGAGGGTCGGCCTCGCCGACAGCACGTCACGTAGTAAAGGGCACAAAGGATGGAACAAACCGAAGGGTTTCTTTTGTCTGGGCAGGTGACATGAGAGGACAGCCCTGGGATTGCCCGCTGGAAAAGTCCTCTTGTCTGCTAGAAGGTGCCCGTGGAAGACACTAAGCGGCAAAGGCCAGTTACATTGCAAAAGTCTGCCTGGAAGTCTCCGTCGGAATTTCAGGCAGCCTTTTGCCAAGAGACTCTCCCGACAAATGGGAGGGGAGCTTTCTGTGTCGCCAAGGCCTGCCTCACCCGGACTTCCTTGCTGCGGTGAGAGGTCACTGAGAAGGAACAACCCGTGAGGCATATGCCCCTCTCTAGTGAGGAGGGCCGTAGGCACCTCAGTGTTTTAACCCAACACATTGCCCGGCAGCCAGAGCAGTGAGAGGGAAGAGCGAGGGAGCTGGGGTAGGGCATGGGTGAGACCCCCGGGACGGAGTCACGGAGCGGCGGGGAGGGCGAGGGCGCAGATCCGCATCTGGGTTGGGCAGCGTGGTACCAGCAGCAAGCAACAGGCTTGGTCGCCCCCAGCCCACCGAGCCGCACGCCGTCCCACGGAGAGTGTGCCTTCGTAAAGCTGACTCCGTGTTTCAAACTCGATACAATCTTCAGATCTCAGAAAATGGACAAAGTCAGGATCACGCCCTAGTGAAAACAACTTTTCAAGTGTCTGACGCCTGAACGGTGTCCACAAAACCGTGTCGCTGCCCAGTCGGGCCAGCGGCAGCCCGAGTGGCCGTGAGCAGCATTCTGATGGTGCTCTTCTGCAAGAACCTGGGTGTGTCCCTGACAGTGTGGCGATACTAAAAATCGACTCGGCTCACATTTCTTTAAAGTTTAACGTGTGACTAATTTTTACATGTTCAGAGCCCACATGGTCAGTCGGTGGTGAGTGAAACTGATTTCAGCCTCATGACGCGAGTGTCGGCCCACGCTGCCACGTGACCTCGCACAAGAGTGGCGTTTCGGGCCAGAGAAACATGTGCAGCGAGGCATTTCAAATGAGTGAACTAGTGGGGAAAGAAACGAGAAAAACCCCCACTTTCCACAAGGTCAACTTCATCTCTGAAGCTTCTAAAACATGTTTCCTGCAAATTCCCACACAAAAAACACCACACCATTCTTTTTCTTATAGAAATACATTTTAAAGCTCTCTAGGACCACCGACAACCATTGTAAGTAGTGGCTTACAATGGCACTGGAAGCATCACCGTGCCTCTCAAAGCAACACAGGCACGGTGATGCTTCCAAAGTCTAACATTCTTCACGCGGTTTTATTATTGCCTCAACTGCCAAGTGACTGCTTTTCCTTGAGTTCATTGGAATTTGTGATTTTCATAAGGCAGAAACAGCGGCAGTTCCAGTGGGGGGTCTCTCTGGCCGGTGGTTTGTGAAATTGCGAAGAATTTGCTTTGCAGAGGTACTAGTACGCAGGTGTGCAGGAACTTCCTGAAAATCTCTTCATGTGGAAGAATCAGGAGTGGGGCGGGGGGGCATCACGCAGATGAACCGCACACGGTGTAGGCATGCCCCACAGCCGTCACCGTAGCCACGGGCAGTGCCGCCGTGGTGATCTCTGTGATGGGGGAAAGTGCCCACAGCTGCCCCGCAGGATGTCCAGGCCACACCTTCGGGCCAGGTGAGCTGACAGCCCGGTCAGAGGCCCCTGGTCGGCCACTGGACAGACGAGCCCCCGCCTGTCGCTGGGGATGCAGCGTGGGAGGGCCTGGAGCCCCCCCAGGGGGACTGCACTCAGAAAGAGGACAGGAGGAAGGCCCTGTCACATTCCTGAGACCCCCTGAGGGAAGAAGCAGGGAGGATGTGAACGCTGCAGCTTGAGGGGCCTTCAGAGAAGGGGCGGCCCAGGCCCCTGGCGAGGCACCGCTCCGCCTCTGACTGACTCCTCACGGGGGGGCGGGGGGGGGGGCATGAACATCTGATCTGCTCCAGGGCCCTGGCCCTGGGAGCCCCTGCCCCTGCACTCTGCCACCCACCTGCAACAACGCGGACTGGGACCCAAGGGACCGCAGGCTCCAGCTCAGCCCACCTCCTCCTAGAGCAGGGTCCTGACCCCTGGAGACAGTTAGGAATCTTAGGAAGGTGAGCAGGGCCCAGGTGTGGCTGCCCCCAGCCAAGGCCAGCAGCGCCCCCTGCTGCCTGTATTGCTCTTTACCCACCCAAGAGGACAGCAAAGACAGAAGGACAGGGCTGGAGGTGTTGGAAGGGGAGGCAGGGAAGGCAGGGAGGGGATCCAGGCAGGTCACGAAGAGCCATGTGGGAGTAGGTAAGGGAGCTCAGCAGGTGGGCATTTCCAGTCTCGAGAGATGGTTCCTTTGTCGCTGGCGAGTCCCCTGGGCTTGCGGCAGTCCTGCGGGGTTAGAGGGTGAGGACGGGACTGTGAGTCTGGGTGGGGGGGCCCCGAGATCCCCACACTAGCTCCAGGGGGCCACATGCACCCGCCCTTGAGTGTGGGACCTGTGACTTCCATGGGACCTCACTCCCATGCCTGTGTTGCTCTGGAAAAGCGATTTTGCAAATAGAACCCAGCTGACTTTGAGTTCACCAAGAGGCCTGTCCCGGCTGGGCCTGACCTCATCAGGTGAGCTCCCAATGGAGACCAGGGGCCGCAGCAGGGCTCCCTAGTGGGCCGGGAAGAGGTGAGCTGCCAGGCTGGGAGAGGAGGGACCTGTGGGCAGCTTCTGGGAGCAAGGGGGAAGTCCCCAGCCAACAGCCTGCTAGGAGAAGGGGACTTAAGTCCCGAGGACATCCATGCCACTGTCAGCCTCAGGAGCTGGGATGAGGACCCTGACAGGCCCCTGTGAGCCCGCAGCTCCGGCTGACACCGTGATGCCGGGTGGCCTCCCCCCGTGAGAGATGCTGAGGGGAGGACCCACCGGCCCACACCTGGCCTTCCGCCCCACGAAAACCGTGAGGGAGGCACATGCTGCTTTAAACTTCCGCGTTGGTGACAATTGGTTGTACAGAAATGGAAAACCAGTACAGGCCCTGAGAGCAACACGGAGTCCCTCTCATCTCCTGCCTGCAGCAGGCTGCTGGCGGGGGTGGGGTGGGGGGGTGTCTTTTTCTATCTGTTTGCTCCGAGCAGTAGCTAATTAGTGTGAATAACCTTGACTAGAGGGTCCTACTCTCGGTGGTGACCCCCCTTCCACAGGACCTGGGACGGCCCTCCCACCGTTAGCTCTTTGGTGTGTACGGCAGGTCCAGCTCCCACAGCCGGGCAGCTGCGGGCACTCACGCATGCTCAGGCCCGCCCTTGCTGAAGAGGGAGACCGCAGTGGCAGCCAGAACCAGTCCTGTAGCTTTGGGCCAAGGGTGGCCCACTCTGGAGCAAAGTCCCCCAAAGGGACACCTCCCTCTTCTGAGACCTGCAAATAGTTCAGGAAGGTGTCCCCAAGCCTTGGGAAACTGAACTAAACATCCCATACCTGGGACGCTCCCCACACTGGTTCAGCCAGAGCCACTGGGCATTGTTACATCTCCCCCAGGATGTGGCCCCACTGAAAACTGTCGGCAGAAGGCAGAAAGTGGTGGGGTTAAGGGGGGTGGTCTTTGGTGAATTCCTAGGAAGTCCAGACCGGAGCCTTTGAGCAGAGGGAGACCTTTGAAACTTTGCAGGGGAACAGTGAGACTTGGGATGTTGGAAGACCCTCTGGCAGCCATGCAGAGGGCAGGCGGGAGAGGAGCATGGCCGGGAGAACAGGTAAGAGGTTGTGAGGCCATCCAGGCGAGCAAGGGTGGGGGCCACAGGCCCTGGAGGAAGGGAAAGAGTCTGAGAAGGATTAGAGAGGGGTTCGACCTTGTCACCGTCGCTCAAGGTCGTCCCTTTTCACTTCTCCCTGCTGTTAGGTCTCTGTCGTCTGTAGGTTGGTTTCCAGAAGAGCAGGTGTTAGTGTTCACACCGGAAGTGAGGCCGACACCCTCATGAAGGGGCAGGAACATCCAGATTCCACCCACAACTGCCGGCTTCTGGATGTGGACTTCGAAGGCACCCCAAACATCCCTTGATCAAAAGACACAGTTCTAGATCAGATCCCCGCCCCGCCCAACACCCTCCAGCCTCCTCATCTGGGCTCATGGGACATACTCCCCACATTCGCTCAGGGCAACCCGGGCTGACCGGGACTTCTCGCTTCACCCCCGGGGCTCTGCCACATTGCCCACAGCCATCCGGCAACTTCTGATCTGTTTGTTGCTCTCCCTCCTGGGCACCCAGCCCTGTTCCAGCCCCACCTCACCTCGTGTGGGCCACATGAGAGCTCGGCTCACTCTGCGGCGCAAACGGATGTGCAGCCGGGCTGGTTTCTCCTTGACCTCCACCGCCTGACCGTCCCCAGGGGTCTGAAGAGTCTTGTCAGCAGGTGCAATTTACCTTCCCGGAGCCCTGGTGATTACATGTCATGAAAGATCTGATGTTGACAGGCGGCTGGTGAAACAGAGGTCACTGGTCTTGGAGCTCCTCCTGGCAAAAGAGAAACCAACGGCTCCTGTACGGCACAGGATCTGCGGGTCCGCCCATCCTCCCGTACACGGGGCCGAGTACTGATCTCGAGATACTCGGTAATTCTCCTGGGATGGTCCATGTTCCTACAGGCATGTGTGTGTGTACACACAAGTACACACCTACTTTTCAAAGCTAGAAAAAAACAGAATAATATCAGGAACCCAACTCTATCACAGCTTTGCATTTTGCAATATGGATATTTTATATCCACGTAAACATTATAGGTAGAAAGGGAGGCCCTCGATCCGCCCCCCTTGATTCTCTTTCCCTTCCTCTCTCCACAGAGGGAACTGTTGCCTGAAATCATTATTTGTAATCTCACGTGTGCCTGTATATTTAGGCTACATTGTATAAGTCTATGTGTGAGATATGGTTTGTTTCACCAATGGGAAGTTTTAAGAATTAGTATATTTGGGGTATTATTTGGCAAATGACCTTATTAAATGCAATGTTATTTTTATATTTATCCTTGTGGATACATATTCTGATACATTCTTTGTGCATTCCTGTTTTTTTTCGCCCCAGCACTGAGGTTCATTGAATTGCACAGAAAGGAACATAAATGGTGTCAGTTCATTTAACTAGAGAAAGTGAAGGATCCACGTCGCCACCGCCTGCATCAGGAAGTCAAGAGGCACTTGCCCCCCGAAGCCCCGCCTGTAACATCATCCCAGAACCTCCCGCTCTGCTTCCCCGAAGGAAACATGTTGCTAACCTCTCGCCGTAGCTGCCAGTTTAAAGGGGAAGGAATCACAGAGTTGTGGACTCGTGTCTGGTTCATTTTGTTCAGCTTCACACTGGAGAGATCTAGCTGTGTTGTTGTGTAGCAGTAGTGTGTGCATTTTAAACTCTTCTTTTTAAAATTTTTATTGTTATTCAATTACAGTTGTATGCCTTTTCTCCCTAAACTCTTCTTTTAATCGACTTTATTTTTTAGAAAAGTCTTGGATTTTCAGAAAAAAATGAGATGATAGTACAGAGAGTCCCCATATACCTCACATCTGGTTTCTTTCTAAAAAAATTTTTAAATTAAATGTATTGGGGTGACATTGGTTAACAGGGTCACATGGGTTCAAGGGTACATTTCTGTGATACTAGATTGTGTGCTGTGCGGTGCACACACCACCCGCAGTCAAACCACCGACCTCCCGGCCGGCTTTCCCTGCTGTCAACGAGGCACATTGTTACCACTCATGAGCCAACACTGATACCTTAGTAACCTTAGGTAACCTTGATACCTTAGTAACAAAGTCCATCCTTTGTTTTGATTTTCTTAGGCTTTATTTAATGCCCTGCTTTTCTGCTCCAGCGTCCCTCCTTACACTCAGCTGTCACGTCCAGGAGTTGGATCCCATGCTGAGGGAGGCCGGCGAGTTCGAACTCCCCAGAGTCCGTGCCCCATCTGGAGTCTGACGACCAGCTGCTGTGGACCCGGGAAGAGCCTGCGTCCCCATTCAAAGACGGACAGGCAGGAGAAACCTCTCACTCGGGAAAGTCAGCCTTGATTCTGTTCAGGTTTTCAACTGAGGGTGCCAGACCCACCCCCACTGGGTAGGACAATCTGCTTTACTCAGTCTATAGACCAAAATGCTAATCTTGCCCCAAAAAGCCTCACAGAAACACCCAGAATAACGCTGGAACAAATATCTGGGCACTGTGTGGCCCAGTCAACACATAAAACTACCCGTAACATCATAATGTTAACATCAATACCACTGACGTGTTCAGTGTATCCACCGACTTTTTGGGATGACACCACAGGGGACCGACCCGGCATTTTTGGAGCACACCTACCTTTGCTACCACACAGAGTTTATTTTAAAATTGCCGAATCCGATTTGCGGCTCTTTTACCTGGCATCTTTGCATCTTTTCCGAATTCGTGTGACTCGCGGTTCTCCTTGTTTCTCCTAGCCTCGCGTGGTTGGTATTAGAGTGTTCCAGCTCCATGAAATGAGTCGAGGGGTTTTGACCACCCTCGGTGTTAGATTTTTTCCTACACATGTTTTAGAATTTTTAATGTGAGGCTCATTTTGAGTGGGTTTTTGTTTTCCCTTGTCACTCTTCTGCCCACCTACCTCCAGCCCACGCAGCCAGCCCCTCCCTGACCAGCATTTTGTGGTAGCTTCCACCTGGCCTTGGGTTCTGTCCTGGACCAGACGTTACAGTGGTGTTGGGGTTTCTGTCCCATAGCGAACCTGGGGATATGCAGGCCATCTAGGCGGGTACGCAACGAGGCTGTTTCTGACTAGCAATTGGGCCTCTGGCTCCACATTCCTAGACCCTCGTTCTTCTAAGATCTTGGTCTCGGGCAATGAAATGCCACGATATTTTGGGGGGGGGGCTCACATCCCCAGGTCCCTGACTTCAAGCAAAGTGCTTGGTTCCTGTCTGCCGCCTTGGGCGCTTGCATCTCGAGTTTGTCCCGCGGCAGCCACACTACTGCTGACTGTGGACAGAGAGCCCAGTGGGCCAGCCTCTGCCAGGATTCGTTCAGTGTCCGTTGAGACACCTCTCTGTTGTCACACTGACCTGTCGCGGCTTCACATTCGGAGCTGGAGGCTGGATCAGAGCGTGAACTCGCCGAGCTGTCTTGTCCAGAGCGCTCTTTTCAACTGAAAATTTACACATTCAATTCGCTGCCTTTTTGCAAGGGCACTAAAGAAGCGATTTTACTGCCTTATACTGACACAGTGGGCTGCACGGAGCAGACGTCCTTCCCACTCCGAGGACAAAGAGTCCGAGTGCCCCGCTGAGGTTCAGCGAGCGCTGGCCACCTGCAGAGCCGGCCCCGCACAGCACTCCTGGGTCCACCCTGTTTCAGTTTTTCGGCCACTTCTGCAGACAAGAGAAGCAGAGCACCGAACAGTCACGGTGTTCCTCAGACAGCCCCGTGGCCCAGACGTTCAGCGTCTGTGGTGCCGTGGGCGTTTGTAATTCCCAACAGAGCAGTCAGAGGGGCCAAGGTCAGATCTGCGCTCACAACAGTGGGCTTCCATTTGCACACTGCCATTCACACTCACGCCTCTCCTTACCTTTCTAGTCCGATGCCCATGCTCCAACATCCCGTTGAATTCCACTCGACTCAGCAAATGTTCCCTGAGGATCTGTCATGTCAGGTGCCACCAGCTCTGGCCTACAACTGGTCCAGAAAGGGGTGACCCCCAAATCACGACAGATGAGTGACCAGCTCTGCAACCAAGAAAGAATCTCTGAGTCCCTTTCTACTACAGGGCTCCTTGCTGGTCACCACGGAGACCAAGGAGATGAATCAGCATGTAGAGCCAGTCCGGTCCGTGAGCAGAGCCAACGTGGTCATCGATCACCAACGCGTGAGACAGAAGGTGAGGCAGGGCGAAGGAGACCACTCCAGGACAGACGAAGGGACTAGAGTAGCCCAGGAGATCAGCCCGGAAACTCTCGTTCACTCCCTGGAAAACGCTGGCGTGTGCTGGCCTTTGGTGGGGACTCCTGAAATGAACAGAGGAGAGTGGTCCTGGGTACACTGGGGGCAGGGGGTGTGGCCAAAGGTGACACCCTGGTGCTGTCGGAACCTGCACAGCTGCCCCACCAGGGAGACAAGATCACTTCTCCCAGGAAGTCTCAGCTGTGTGTTGTTGGCAGCGGGGGGGGGGGGGGGGGGGGGGGGGGGGGGGGATGGGGGGAGGGGGCCTGTTGGAGACAGAAGGGGTGGGCAGCTTAGCTCCACTCTGTGAGGTGAGCCAGTCTGGACAGACACTTGAGGGGGTGCTCTTCACCCTGCGCCCCAGGAACACAGTAAATATTGAATAGGACCGACTAGTCATTGGAGAGGAAATTCAGGTATTGAGAGAAATTTTAAGGACAGAGTTCTAAGTTCGGTGTAGGACAGCAAGTAGAATAAAGATTCAGTCTGAGAGTCAAGGCTGTCATCAAGATTTTTTCGCTGTTCACAAATTTTACACTTGACAGTATTTTGGAATCTGCTTTTCGAAAACTTTCCTTTGACTATGTTTCCTGTCGCCCTCCTTCCAGCTACGCCAGAACCACCTCCGATCTCTTCACTCACTGCTTCACGCCTCCGGGAAGACCCCCAGTCACCCTGGCCGAGGGTCCCGCCTGAGCTCCAGGAGCCGGGACACGGCTACGAACCGCCGTGAATCTACAAAGTGACCTTCGTGCACACACACTCCCAGAAAGGCCGCCTGCGCTGGTTTTGAAGGCAGGCTTGCCAACGTCCTTCCACCCCGGGCCTCTGGCCACAGCAGCAGCGCTCCCGTGTTATCAGGACTTGGAGGTCCACCAAAATCACATCCCTGGTGCCTGCGAGACCTTGAGGAGATGCTAATCTCCCTCCGGCCCCTCCCTGCGCTGTGGCCAGCGAAACTCCCGGCAGACTGTTGTTACCTTTGTGATTTGAAATCCACAGCATTTGAAAGGATTATACACAGGTCTGGGTGAACTGGTCCGGGTGGGTTTTTTAAAAACCCAGAAAGACCATGTCTGTATTCAGATGTCCAACATCGTACCTGCAGATTTAGTGCTGCTTCCTGGCCATGAACAACATTCCAGGCCGTGATTAATTTATCCTTGTTCCCATCAGCACAGCCCTAGTCAGAACAAAAAGGGGTGGAGAGAGGCAGGGGGTGGGGGAATCAATGCTGTTATTGCCTTTGGGGAAGCTTTCTTAATTGGATTTGTGCTCATTTCAGAACAAGGTGAAGGCTGTGGTTATTTGTCAAGTCCAAGGGCAGCTATGATGCCCGCATAGGAAGGTCGCTAGCCGGCTGCCTTGAGGTCCTTGGGTGACTCGAGGGTGCCAAGAATGGGTGCAGACATCCCCGAGACTCGGGCAAAGGCAGCTGAAATGGCTGTTTTCGTGGGCAGCCTCGCTGCCCACCGGTCAGGCAGCGCTAGCCCTCTGCGGCTGACTGTGTTTCATGGAAGAGAGTCCTTGCCTCGAGTCAACCGTTTGTGACACGGCAGCCACAAGTCGCCCAGCACGTCAGGTGTCCACGAGTGTCCTGAGTTGCGGATGGAATGTGTGCACTGGGGGCTGGAAGAGGGGAGCCCTGCAGCTCGGGTTCCAAAGGAGAACCCTGAGAAACTAAGAGCCATCTGTCTACAAGGGTAAACAGAACAGACACATTCGACACAACCAAGCAGCATGTGCCACGTGACAAATAACCGGGTGGGCAGACGGGAGGAACCGGCAGGTGAGGGCTCTGCGGAAAGTGGGGCCTGGAAGGGCCCAGAGCAGAAGTGACTGGCTTCATCCCTCTGGAACAGACTGAGGCTGGACATTCAGGGAGCGGGCAGCTCATGGCCCCGCGGGGAGAGTGCAGTAGGCTGCGTTTTTGTGGAAAGACGCCAACGCCCCCGGGTCCTGCCATTCGTTGCTGTGCCAAAGGTGAATCCAATTGCCCCAACCTTGAGTTCTGTGAAGGAAGCCAGGAAGCTAGATGTTCAGTGTGAGAGCACTTGGCTTTCTCATCTTAACATCCAATTCAAAGTTAAGGCAAACAGGCAGACAGGGAGTGTGGGGGCTCGGAGCCAGCCCGGGCCCCGCCCCCGGGCGTCTGCTGTAGGCTTTGGAAGAGTCCTGGGTCCAAGTCCGAAGATGATCGTCCACCTGTGGTTTGTAAAACTGGGACCAGAGGGCAGACCCCTTGGAGAAGGTTCTGGAGGTGGGAGGTGAGCGGAGCACAGAAAACGGAGAACCCCATCTGCTGCCTGGGAGTCCAAGACTGAGGAGTCTGGAGCTCAAATGTCCTGCAGAGCCCCAAGCAGGCTGCAGGGGGTCCTTGGGGAACAGGAGCACTCCTGGGGGGTGCACGCAGTTAGGGGAGTGTCAGCATCCCTTGGGGAGGACCCCGCTAGTGTGCAGGTAGCGGAGTCAGAGAGATGAGCCCCAGGCTGAGTGCCATGGCTCGTTGGTGTTATACCTTTTTAAGATGGATCACTCTTGCAGAAGGGGAAGAGGGGAGAATGAGAGCGGGGATGCAGAAGCAAGAGGAAGAAGAAAGTGTTCCCAGTTCCCCGAGGGCTACAAAGCACACTCTCAGCTGCACGCATGTCTCATTGTTACAAATAGGAAGCGGGCACAGCAGCATGATCATCATAAAACAATTCGTCATGTGTGGGCTGGAGAGAGCCAGGAAGAGGAGATCACATGTCCACTCACAATGCCCAGGTGACAGGTGGGCAGGTGCCATCCCGCCCGATGGACGGGCATCTCCGCAGCTGGTCCGGGGCCTCAGGCCCGTTCGCCCAGCCTGGGAGCTACCGGAAGGGCTGTGCATATTTTGACAAGACAAACCTTTGAACACTTTGCTGCTTGAATTCCTTCCCCCTCCTGGCAGAGTCCTTTGGAAAGATGGGCAACAGGCACCACATGCACGAGCATGGCCTGGAGAAGTCACAGTCCAGGGAGTTTTCAGATGACCTTGACGTACCTTTTCCCAAACGTTAAAGCATGTGGTGTCACTGAAAAAACAGGGAAAGCAGAGGAGCGTGAGTAAGGACACACGTCTTTCGGAAGCCCGTCGCTGACAGACGGTGCCAGCATTGCAGTGTGTTCCCTGCGTGTGAGCCGACGTGTAGCATCCCGTGTGGACGACGCCTTGCACTCCCACTGACATTACAATGCACGGACCCCGTGTCGTTGCAGGTGGCTGAGCACACGTCATCTCAGCGGCTGCGTGCGACGCTCCACCATGCAGAACAGCGTCCTGGCGGGAGACCATCGTTTAACCGTTTTTCTGTTCTGAGACTTGAGGTTCTACTTATGTGAGCAAAGCTCTGAAGAACCTCCCGCAGTTCGGGTCGTCTGCACAGAGTGCATCTCACACGGGACGGTTCCTCCGCCAGGCTGGGGACATTTCCACACTTCTCGGGTGGCTGTGGGGGGGGGCACTCGCAGCACCCAGGACGCAGGGCAGAGCCAACCAGGCTGAGAGAGCGAGCGGGAAAGCCCGCCAGACGGACCCCTCCGGGCCCAGGCCCCCAGAGAAGTGACTGGCCAGGGAAGACCATGGGGCCCCAGAAAGCGTCTCCTTGACCTGGTCCAGACCCGCCTCTGCCACCTGCCTGCGGACGGTGAGCCCGGACCTTATTCCCTGTGCTTTCACGGGACTGTCATTCGGGAATTGCCCCATCTCGCTCTTGCTTCCTAGGCTGGGGGGCACCTGCTGTGATATCTGCCCTAGGCCACCTAGGACATCTGGGCAGTTTGCACCTCGTCGCAGTTCCCGCCGCCCCAAGCACTTTGGAGTTCAAGTGCCCAGGCCGGGGCGGCTCCAGCGACGGACCCCTGCACGCGGGGACCGCCAGTCTGGTCTACAGCTGCGGGCGCACACCCTCTCAGAAGGCGCTCAGTTAATGCCCAGGGCCACAACCGCGGTGTGGGTGTAGCGAGGACAAGTCCGCTGGGGCTTGGAGCGGACATGCGGCGACGGTGTGGGGCAGTTCCCGGGGGTTTTAGTCAGGCGCTTGGCCGGGGGCAGGGGCTCCCGGTCGGCCTTTCCATTAGCAACAGCAGCTTCTTGCCTCCTAACCCCAAACACCTGTAAGAGGGTGGGTCTGTGTGGCAGTTGTAATACGGACTTTCTGCCGGCTCTTAGCCCACCCGCCTTGATCCAAAGCACTTGCCCACCCGCCCTGATCCAAAGCACTTGGCAGGGACGCAGGATGCGGGGGACAGGGGCGCGTGGCCTGCCCGGGGTCGCCCGGGACCCGCGAGGGACGGGGCGGGGCCTCCGTTGGCTTGGAAGGCCCCGCCCACCTCGCGGTGCACACTTGGCCGCGGAGGGCGCAGCCTGGGGCGCGTCTGTCGGTGCCTTGCGCTCCGCCCGCACGGACGCCGCTGTGCACCCGGCTCTCTCGGCGCCCCAGACCCGGTAAGTCGGGGGTTCCTGCCTCCAGGCTCCTCGGCCAAGTGCGGGTGCCCCAGTCGGCGCCTCTAGGGCACTTCAGGGACCTGGTCTGAGCCCCGGGCGCGCACCGGGCGCCCCCAAGGCAGGAGGCGGGCGCGGGGACCCTGTCGCAGGAGAGTGCAGCCTTAGGACTTCTTTGCTCTGTCCTCTCCACTTAGAGAACGTCAGCACGGAAACGCAGCTCACCGCCCAGTGAGGACAGCGTTTTCCCATCGTTGTTAAATCACAGGCATTCTTGTAGAATACCTGGAAAATACCTACCAGCATCCAGAGAAAACTAAAAAGGCCCACAATTCCAGGCCCCACCTGGTTTCAGCGGCTTCGAGCTCAGGCAATACACACTGGCCTCAAAGGGAACATTTATCTGTCTGCCTGTCTATCTGTCTGTCTATTCATTTATTTATTTATGTTTGACCAGGAGGGTTCTGGGGCCTTGGCATGCCCCCGGGGAAAAGGCATGGGAGGTGGAGAGGGCTGTGGGTATCCAGTCTTGATTACAGTAATCAGGGAAACCGTGGAACCCCCAGAAGAAAGCTGGCTGAGCAAGGGCTGGTGCAGGTGCGAGTTGGCCCCTCGGCACCACCTCCACCCTGCCCCCACCCGGGTTCCCGGCTGCTTCCGTGCGCTTCCTGGAGCCCGAATTTAGGTTAGGAGGGACCTCCCAGCTCCATCCATGGAGGGCCTTGCCGGTCACCATGCTGTCACCCAGGGCACGGTGGTGGAGCTCTGTGTGGCTACACCGCTGCCCTGACTCCGTGTGACAGCTCTGGTCCCTGCATTTCCGACAACGGGGCAGAAACCTCCTGCCGTCCTGTCTCATGCTTCCAGCCGAGGCAAGCTGAGGATGGGCGGGGGGAACACTCAGCTGTGTCTTGCTTTGGACGGGTTATTAGAAAGTGGATTGTTTGAAAATAAAGTGCACTCTGAGGACTCCAGAGGGACTCCCGCCTGTCCCTTCCAGTCGCAGCAGGGAGAGCCGGGAGACAGTTTCCGAGTGGTGGCGTCAGCCCGGTAGTTGAGTGGAACGTCTGTTCGTTCGGGCGTCCCTGCTGCATGCACGCCTGCGTCCTGTGAATCCCCCCCTCCTGGCTCCGGCCACGAGCAGACCCTGGCGGGCCTGTGGGCCGCGAGGACCAACACAGCCCAAGGGCCCCGCCCCCAGAAGCAAGTGTACATTTCAGTACACAGAATGGTAGTACATGTATACACTTTAATAAACAAAACAAATAATATGAATAAAATAAATAACAGAAATACAAATCATTTAAATTTTCTTATATGAAAACATGCCACATTGATGGAGGTTTTCATTAGCTTCCACCCCCCCCACAACC
The DNA here is from genome assembly GCF_022682495.2 of Desmodus rotundus. NCBI lineage: Eukaryota > Metazoa > Chordata > Mammalia > Chiroptera > Phyllostomidae > Desmodus > Desmodus rotundus. The sequence goes on along the minus strand of NC_071388.1, from coordinate 3,105,500 downwards.
CTCCCCCCCCACCAATTTCTTTCCGGAGTGTATTATACTTTATTACTTGTGCTCAGGTTGCAGTTGCCTAGAGCAACCCCTTTCTGACTCAGCAACCCCCTGCTGCCACCTCCGGGGTGTGGGAGCAGGGACAAGGGGAGCCAATGTCTCTGACCTCACCGAGCTCCTGGGAGGAAAGGCCCAGACAAGTCCACAGGCTGTGGCGACCCATGGTAGCGTGGGAGCTGACCGACAGGGAGCTGTGAGTGTCGAGGAGGGTTGGGGACATCAGGGTGGGTTCACACGCCGGGTGGCACAGGAGTAGCCTTTTGGAGGATTTTGACAAGCAAATGTGGCGGGTGGTCACACCTTTCTTGCAGAGAGAGCAGTGAAAACAAGAGGCGGGACAGTGGGGGCTCGTTGCATGCCCCACAGAACCTGGTGGTGTAGTCAGGGTAGATTCCATTCGTCCCCATTTTCAGGTAAGGGCCAGAGGCACCCCGAGTTATTTTAATTTGCTGAAAGTGAGGCCTTCCTTCCACGTGACTTTGCCACCCCCAGAGCCTGGGAATCTTCCTGTCACCCCTTCTCCATGCCCACATACTCCTCCTTGCTCTAGGTTGAGTGTGACCTGGTCCCTCTCCCCAGCGCACTGTTTGCATTTCTATCTGTCACACCCCGAACCCTGCTCTCATCACCATGGGGAGGTCTAGGAAGCTGCCGGTCCTATGATGGGACTCAAGAGCCATGGCCCAGGCCCAGCAGGGAGGTGGCAGGAAGCCCTCTGAGATCCACGAGGACAGTCAGATGCTGTGCCTGCGCAGGTTCCGTCCAGATTCCTGAGACCCGGCCCCGCAGTGGCTCACTGCCTCGGGGAGGGGTCACATGGGATGCCAGCCGCCTGCCTGGAAGGTTGGAGCCCTTCTGGCTCCTCTCCTGCAATGAGGCAAATATGCCTCCAGAATTTGGACAGTGTTGCAATAATGATGCAAACAGTTGACAACCGCTTCTAAGGAACATTGGCTCATAGAATTCTTGCCCCGGTGAGATCATGGTCTCCCAAATTAGGCTCCTCTGTAACTGTTTCACCCGGGGCCTGCTTCCTGAAGCAAACCAGGCCTACTGATGGTTTCCAGACCTGGTGCTCTTTCAAGAAAACGCTCGAGGAATGCTGTGAAAACCGATAGGCACGTTATTCTCGTTCCGCCTAGATAAGCAGCTGAGGCCCAGGGGAGCGTGTGGTTCAGCTGGGACTGAGCAGGCTGAACTCAGGTCCCTGAGCCCCGAGTCTGACGTGCCCCCACACCTGCTTACCCCCAGGACCCTTCCCTCTCAGAGCAGAGCTTGGGGAGCCACAGGAGCCTGGCCCACCCAGTCAATGCTTAGGAAAGAATGAAAAGTGATAATGCTGGGACACTGGCCCTGAGAGCTTCTACGCCGCTGTCAGCTCTGACAGACACAGAGCGGGGACGTGTGGGCTGGTGTGTGCCAGGGCAGCGTGACGTCACACGGCGCCCTTCTCTGGCAGGTCGGGGCCTTACAGATACAGCCCAGGGCAGCCAGCTGCTAGCCCGGCTCAGCTCCCATGGCCTTGCCCTGGGTGGGCTCAGCGGCTCTGGGTCTGAGCTCCGAGGATGTTGGCACAGTCTGAGCATCCTCACTGGCTGTGTTTGCAGGTGGCGCCCGCTAGTTCCTGCTGCCCCAGCCACCCGGCCCCCTCGGCACTGGGCACAGTAGGAAAGCTGCAGGTGACCCCCGTGGGGGAGGAGTGGCCCCCGTGGGGGAGGAGTGGCCCCCGTGGGGGAGGGGTGGCCCTCGTGGGGAAGGGCTACCCTGTCGACTCTTTCTGTCCGAAGCCAGTCCTCCTTCAGGTGGACGCAGTTCTACTTGGTAGAAGTGGCCAGCTCCCCAGTTCCTTGGAGCCTAAGAATCCATTTCCTCTCTGCCAAGACCCGAGAACTGCCTTTTCCATACTACATCTTTATGCTTTAGACGCGTTTTTGGTACCAGACCTGACCTTGGGTGAGGCAGCTCACCTCCTTGGAGTCTAGGTGTCTGTAAGTTGGGATCGTTGGATCGGCTGCTGTCCAGGTTCACGTGAGTCCAAGTGTAAAACCATGGCCACTGGGCGGTGATTCGTCATTACAGTAGAAGTGAACTTGGGGTTCAGGATGTACACCCCCAGCGGACGTGCAGCTTGGGGTCTGTGTCGTTAGAGGATTTGGCCAAACTCATTCTGAGACTCATTACACAAACCACCCTGTGACCAGCTCTCGAGCCTGGGGCATGCAGAGGGCATCTGGCCAAAGCAATTCGGTAAATCACAGTAAAGTAAGAAACAGGCTTTTCCTTAACATTTCAGAGTTGTTACCGGAAGGCAGCTGATTAACTTGACTTTTCTGGTCCGGCCTGAAGCTATGCCAGGCTCGCGTGAGTTCTAATGACAGTGTGAGCTGGAGCGGGGCAGCGAGGTGACAGTGAAGGAGTTCCCTCTGCAGGTTCCCTTCGGGTGACACCGGGGACGTGTGAGCCTGGGGGGAGAAAGTCTGGAAAACAGATGAGATTGGAAAATTGTGCAGTGAAATCCCATTTCTCTGCTTATAAAAGACCCCCCAGTGCCTGGCTGCTCAGGACTGACGGGTCAGCTTCCTCAAGTCCCACACCAGAGCCCGGTGGTCTCCGTCTTGGCTGCAAGCTAGGACCACCTGGGGGGCTTTGAAAGTCCCAAAGCCAGCCCTGGCCAGTGGCTCCGTGGGTCGGAGCAGCGTCCCGCACACTGGAAAGGTTTCAGGTTCCGTGCCTGGTTGGGGCACGTTCCTGGGTGCAGTTTGAGCCCCAGGTTCCAGTGTGGACGGGAGGCAATCGATGGATGTTTCTCACGTCGATGCTTCTCTCTCTCCTCCTCCCCCTCTCTCTGAGATCAATAAACATATCCTCAGGTGAGGTCTTAAACACAAGCCCCAGTCCCAGATAGGAACCCTGACCGGGGACAGCCACTCTCTGGAGGTGAAATTCAGGCATCGTATTTTTGAAGCCCCCCAGGTGGTTTTAATAAGTCACCAAGTGGGGCTCCAGTGGGAGCAGCACCTGGAAACTTGTTAGAAATGCATATTCTCAGGCCCCAGGCCTTCCAAGCTACAAACTCCAGGGGTGGAGCCGGCTGGCTGATTTTACCCAGTGGTTCGAGAGCTTCAGAGCACGGCCTCAGAGGAAGGCTGGAGACCTTCGGCCTGGCAGGTGTTCAAGGCGGATGTTTCTGGTTGCTTCCTCTGGGCGCAGGAAAGTCCATCTGGTCTTGAGTGACAGGTCCCAGGGAACTCAGCAACACTCATCAACTGAAGAAGTCCCTTTGAGCTTGCTGTGGGCTCTGAACCAGCACACCTTTAGCGGCAGCTGCCGGAAGCCCGCTCACGTGGTGGGGAAGTGATAAGAACGTTCCAACAGGAGCTGGTGGCGGGAACACTTGCCAATCATGGCCCCTTGGGGTTTGGGGAGGAAAGTATATTACCAGCTCAAGGCCATTTTCTGGGCAGGGTTTATGCGTTCCTAAGTGCTTTCCAGTCATTTGAAAAGAAAATATTGGACGTCAGGTTTGGAAATCTGGAGTGATTTCCAGCAGCTCCGCAGCCCTAGGTCTAAGCTTTTAAGGAAAACACTTGTAACCCAGCAGTTCCTGCCCACCCCCTGGTTAGGAAGGGGCCAAGTGCTGGTTTTGTAGAAGAGTCTCTTGCAGCTTGCCCCCTGCAAGATCTCTGGGCACAGACTCGAAAGCCCCAGAGGTGTTCGGGAAAGCCACAAACACACGTGTCTCTCATTCCGACCACGTCACCACGAGGTAAAGAGCCCCAGTGGTTAGCTGCGGAAGAGCCAAACCCCAAGACCCAAACCCCCAAAGCCCTGGGCGGCTGTTTCCTAACGAGGTGGAAAAACCAAAACACTCATGCTCTGGACACTAAGTGCGCACACTGTGCCACCTGAGCGCAGCCAGCCACTCCAGGACCCGGAGGGTGACCCCCAGTCCAAATGTCAGCGACCCTTCTCCTCATTTCCCAAAGGGAAAGAGGCCTGGGCTGGCCTAGGAAGTGGGCTTGGGTGGTGGGGTCAGGACGCGGGGGCCTGAATCCAAGGCCAGGAGAAGGTGTGATTCTGACATTTGAGTGCCCTCTGCCCTCAAGGATCCTGGTATGTGGTTCCAGCGGGGAGACGGCGGCCCCTCCGGAAAAGGGACGTGGCTGCAGCTCTGGAGGCAGCCACGGCATCTGCTAATCAGATAGGCCTGCCAGGAAGAGTGGGCCCCTCCCGTCAGGAGGCCCTAAAGAGTTTACAAGGAGTTGGCTTCATGCTAGGGAGGCTGTGGGGCACTGGGCAGCAGACAGAGACGATGGCCGTGCTGAAGTCGGCAGGGAGCACGGCAGCCCCCAGCGTGTGGTGTGGGTGGTGCTAACCCGCCCCAGCGCCAGAGACAGCTCCAGGGAAGAGGTGAGAGTCCAGCTGAGGTTGAAGGTGTGTCCAGGCACACGCAGGAGATTCCGGCCCGTGCTGGAGGCACACGGAGACCTGACAACAAGTTCAGGGTCCCCGACGTGGTGAGCATGGTAGGAGCGTGGGGCCTGGGAAAGCAGTGCCAGAGGAGCAGGACCGGGGGGAGGACAGGGAGCAGGACAGGGAGCAGCCCCCCGCTCAGGGCCAGGAGCCAAGGCAACAGGGTGCTTCTCCTTAATGGCAGGGAGGCCCAGGCAGGCCGGGGGCTGACGGGACTGGCTTTGCTGTGCGGGTGGCTCAACACAGCTCACTGGGGTGTGCAGCAGGCTGTGTCCGCCAGGAGGGGTCAGGTGGGGGTGGCAGAAGGTGAATGAGTCCTCAGAAGGTCACTGGACCCGCTGCTCTGGTGCTGGAAGGGAGCCTGGTGCGGTGGCCATGTGGGGACCCTGGAGGAGCAGGTGCGGTGACCAGGGAGAGGCCGCGGTGAGAGAGAGGAGGGTGGACAATGGATTCCGGGGATGGTGGAGGAAGAGGGCGCAGTGGGGTGGGGGCTGCGTGTTCGCCTGGCACCGTCCAGTAGCCCTTTGAAAAGGAAGCTCCACGAGGAAGTAGCGCCGGTCCGATCTGGAGGTTTCTGAGGCTGATGTTGTGTTCGGGGAGACAGTGCGCTGTCCCAGCCCGGCCACACTGCTGAAGCCTGAGCCCCGCCCCCCACACGCCCCCCACACAGGGCTCGTGGGCATTTCTCTTCCCACCACGTTTCTGCCTGAAACCGTGCCCCCCAGCAACCCTCCCCCGTAGTCCCAACAGCCACCCAAGGTGTTCACTCAACTGCTTGGCATGTCCTGAGAAGTAAGAAAGACCCTTCGTGTGGGATTAGCCCTCCACGCCCCCTTCTGGGTTGAGTCTGCAGTGCGGGGCCCCTCAGCAGGGGCTTGGGGGTTCTTGTTTCTCAGCAGGAAGTGAGGGCAGAAACCAGACTTTTCCCAAACAAATGAGAATACAACCTGTTTTAGCTCATCAGTGCCTGCAGGAGAGGGTTTCAGAAGGACCCAGGTCACAACTCCAAGGCTTATTACATGGGTAGTCAGGGACAATGACGTCCAGATTAAAGTGGTGGGGAAACTGTCACCTTCTACCCAGCGCATGCCGGCCATTCAGTGGGGGGCAGGGGATGAGGGTTGGTACAGAGAGGGGAGAACTAGCAGCAGCTGGAACGCAGCCCCTTAGCAGGGAGCTCAACAGGAGCTGTCACCGCACCCCCCCCCCAGGCCGCCGTGTGGGAGGGTGGGGTAGGGTTTCCACTCAAATGGTGTTCCTGGGTGGAATTACCTCCCAGGAGGCCTAACAGCACCTCAGTCTGGCCTGCCCCTTAAACCTCCAGGCACCAGCTGTGCGAGACGTGTGATTTCCCCAGGTCCCCAGGAGGCTGTCGGTCACCCCTGTGTGTGTGGAGTTGGTGGCACGGCAGTGTCCGGCTCTGGGGGATGGGCACAGAGAAGCAGTGGGTACCCGCCCTGGGTCCCCTGGGATGGGGAAGGACGGGAATGCAGGTTGACTTAGAGCCCGAGGAGGCCGGAAAGCCACAGTGCTGAGGGGGGACACAGGGAGGAGCGGGAGCTAGGCCCCCCGATCCCATTCACAGAGCACGTCAGTCAGCTCCAGCAGCCGTCACAAAGGGCCACAGGCGGGGAACCACCACAATGCACATCCACTTTCTCTCAGTCTTGGGGACTGAAAGGCCAAGGCCAAGGTTCCGGTGGGGTTCGGTTTCTTCCCTGGCTTGCAGACAGCTGCCTCCTCAAGGTGTCCTCGTGTGGCAAGGAGATGCAGCTCTGTCTTCCTCTTCTTGTAAAGCCGCCATCCTACTGGGTCAGGGCCCCGCCCTCCGGACCGCATGTAACCTTAATGACCTCCTGAAGACCCCGCCTCCAGGTGCGGTCACTTTGGTGGGGAGGGCTTCAACAGATGAACTGGGGGGAGGGACACAGGTTGGTCCTTCGCAGGTGAACAAAAAGGCACACCTACAACAAGGTATATATTAGAGCCTGTTCTGGGGGTCACCTGCGGGGGAAGGGGGTGGGGCTGGGGAGTGGGAATAAGAGGAAATCAATGTGTCAATTGATCGATCAAGAGGGGCCATTGTGCAGACCCAGGATGGCCCCAGGGTGTGCTAAGGCCCCTCTCACCTGGGATTCTAAAACCGGTGTGCGTTTGTGGGCGTGGAGAGTGGTGTACTTTCTGATTTCAGGTTGCGCTTTTCTTGCAGACAGCTGGCCCAGGAAGGTCCCTCTCCCGCTGCGGCAACTCGACGTCCAGGATGGCCCTGTCCAACACCACAGCGGTGACGCCCCTCCTGACCAAGCTGTGGCAGGAGACAACTCAGCAGGGCGGCAACATGTCGGGCCTGGCCCGCTGGGCCCCCGGGGACGGTCACAGCGGGATGGAGGCTCTCTACGTCCTCATGGTGCTGGGCTTCTTCGGCTTCTTCACCCTGGGCATCATGCTCAGCTACATCCGCTCCAAGAAGCTGGAGCACTCCCACGACCCCTTCAACGTGTACATCGAGTCGGACGCCTGGCAGCAGAAGGACAAGGTGTACTTCCAGGCCCGGGTCCTGGAGAGCTGCAGGGCGTGCTACGTCATCGAGAACCAGCTGGCCGTGGACCGTCCCAGCACGGACCTGCCCGAGGCGAAGCCTGCGTCCTGACCCTCGGCCGTTTAAAACCGGGCCAAGTCTGTGGGACAGTCTGAGTGTCCTAATCCTCTGCCCTCTTACACTCTGTATTGCAAGGACACACCTTTTGGCTATTGTAACGGTGAGGGGTGTATTAGGAGCGCTATTTCTCTAAGACACATTCCTTCTGTCCTAGACCATCAGCTGTTCCCCAGGATCTGCTCCCTGAGAGGGTGGCCTCGGATAATAGGGCTGTAGTTCCCAGACTCCCTTGCAGCTAGCAGGTCATGTGATGAGGTTTTGGCCAGTGGAAGTGGGAGTGATGAGGGCACTTTCTGCGTGATTCTTGGAAAGGAAAGGACGTGACCTCTACTTCCCTTTCCCATGTCCCGGTGTCTGGGACATGGGTGAGGGGTAGGCCAGCTTTGACTCTAGGAATGAACAGTGTGTTCCCAGATGGCAGGGTCGGGTCCCCGGGCAACGCCTTGAGGCAGGGTTCCCCAGCCTTCCTGGACATCCGCCAGCTCAGGCTTTATAGGAAAAAGAAACTAACTCCAATCTCCCTGCAGCCACGGTTATTTTGGCTTATGTTAAAGCAGCAGAATCCACACTGTAACCAACACACCTGCCTTACGGGACTGAGATGCAGGAGAAAAAAATGCCCACTTCAGAATGGACACCAAGCAGAAGGTGCTCAGTTATCACGGCAGGAGGGAAGGGTGCCCCCCAGCCCAGGAGCCCAGGGGAAGGGGTGGGCGTGGGCGTGGGCACGTGGTGCCACGCAGCACTGAGGTGGCCGGGCCTTTTGAGCTTCTGTGCCCACTGCGGTGGCACTGTGTCCTCGCAAAATACTTGTTCAAGCCCCAGGTTCCTGCAAATGTGACCTCATATGGAAACAGGGTCTTCGCAGATGCCATCAAGGTAAGGTGAGGTCCTTGGGGTTGGCTCTAACCCAGAACGATGGCTGTCCTTTAAAGAAGGGAGAGATTCAGACGCGGATACGTGGGGACAGCCCCATGTGACGACAGAGGCAGAGACTGGAGTGGTGCAGGAATACCACAAGCCAAGGAACGCCAAGGTGACAGCCAGCACTGAAGCTGGAAGAGGTGAGGAGGGAGTCTCCCCTGCAGGTGACAGAGGAAGCACAGCCTGTGACCCTTGACTTCAGACTCCTGGCCCCCAAACTGTGCAACAATGAGTTTCTCTGGTTCGAGTCCACGTAGTTCAGGATTCTCAGTTACGGCAGCCACGGGAACTCACACAGTGCCCCTAGCCCCACGCCCACACCCACGGCCACTTTCCTCTCTGCGGTCCTTTTCCACACAAAACAGAAGATGCCTTTGCGGATGAGGGTGGGAAAGGGTCAGGGGTGGAGGTAGATGGGACCAGGAGGCGGGCTCACGACGGCAGGATAAGCCTCATTTGCGTGGCCCAACCCGAGAGAGTCGCAGAGCAGGTGCGCCGTGGGTTCAGCCCCCTCCTCCAGCTGCCGTGGGCAGCACGAGTGCCCGGCAACACCCGCACGCTCTCCCGCAGAGGGTGGACGTTTCAATCGACCATGGCCACTCACAGCTTCCCCTAGCATCGGTGGCTGTCCTCAAGGGCACAGGCACGTCCCCGTCCGCCCCCAGGCCTGGTGTCCTGCACAGACAGGGACACCGCTGGGTGAGCCTGGCGGCCCTTGGCCGGGACGTCTCTGGGGCAGAGCCTGGATGACTGAGTCCTTGAGACAGGTGGCTCTTGGGGTCACAGAGCCCTTTGAAAATCTAATCAAAGCTAATGTTCTCCCCACAGTCCCCCAAAACACTCATATGTACAACATGCTGCCCACCATCTTGGGGGTTCATGGGTCCCCGAAAGCACACTTGGCTCCTTGCATCTCATAGGTCCCGTGGGGTTCCCTGCTTCACACAGGTACGTCTCGTTGTGTTGAAGGAAAGGCAGGCTGTGAACCCGGGTGGAGGGGGACCCAGAGTGACCAGCGCCGAGGCACAGTGTCACACTGCCCTCAACATTCCAGGCACAGAACTGGCTCCTTACCACCAGTTCCCGCCCACCCCCCCACCACCCTGAGACTCCTCCCTGTCCTTGAGGGACCAGCTAGCTATTGGGCAAGCTCCCCGCGGCCCCTAGACGCCTCACAAGCCGCAAATTTTCAAATCCTTGTTACCGTATTTTAAAATCTGGTTTAACAGACGTAGACTATTTGCTATGTCCAGAGACTGTGCTGAGCTCTTTAAAAATAGAATCTCAGTTACTGTTTCATATGTGACGTTTTATGTCTTTAGGTCTTCAGTGGATGGGGTGACGTGCCTTTTGAGGAATTAATAAGATCTTTTTAAAAAATTAAAGTCTTTTATCACGCTCTGTGGTGTGTGTGCTCTTCCATCAGTATGGCCCCCTTAGAAAGTGGTTGTGGGCTCTCAGGGGCTCTGAGGGGACCGCCCTGGGGGCGCGGGAACGAGGATGTCAGGTTGCCAGAGGGCAGTTAACCTCCGCAGTGACCCGCTAGTGCCCAACGATAGAAACTGGGCAGCCAGGCCCAGGCAGAGCCGGGGGCAGACTGTGGAGGCCCCCACCCACCCCTGCCCCCCGCCAATGCAACTGCGTGTGTTTTCTGCCAGCTGGAAATGTGTGCCGTCTAGATGAACACGTGGGTTATTTTAAAAAATAAACTGGAAATCTGGATGTCTGTTTGAAATCTCCTGATGTTTAAATGTTGGCAACTCACTCATGTTTTAGAAATTGTGTGGGCCAAACGAAATATGACCTTGAGCGGGACTCTGCCCCAAGACCACGGATGTCCGCACTGTACTTCAGAGGGAAAGCCCAGCCCCCAGCCAGCCCCGGGCCCCAGTTGACAGAAAGCAGTCAGAGGGGGGACCCGCATCTGCAGGGCTGCCCGGCCTTGGTGGCAGAAGCTGGAGGAATCTCTGGCAGCCCTGTCCCCAGTGTAGTCCTGGCTAGGGGACCCACAGGTCCCAGCCCCCCCGGGAGATGCTGCATCAGTCTGCCCTCACCTGGCTCAGAATTCTTGGGAAGGTGCTGGGACACCCTCTCCAGGAGCAACTCCACCATCCTTTCCAGCCCTTGGAAACCAGTCTCTCAGCTAGACCGGTGCCCCCTTCAGTCCCAGGTCTGCGGGCACCCACGCTGTGTGCAGAGGGAGGAAGGACTCCACCCCAGGTGACCTCGGCGGCCCGAATACCCTCCACTGGGGAGGGTGGAGTCCTGGTCTAGGCTTCAGGATGGCCCAGCACTGGGAAGATGAGGTCCACGCGGCTGATTAGTCCCATTAGCCCTGGAGTGCGGCTGCTGGCAGGAGGGCTTCCTTTGTCCAGTCTGCTCAAAGGACACCACAAGGACCCTTAACCACCTTGGACCCTCATTCTGCGTGCCCCTTCCATGCCCGCCCCGAGTGCAAACGTCCTCGGTGGCCCAGCCCACAGACAGGCCCATCGTCAAGCACAGTCACCACAGGGGCTCCCAGGAGTGGGGACAGAGGGACACATCAGCGGACTCCCTGGAGTAATCTCATACCTGCCGACAACCTTGCAGAATCGTGGCGGGGAGACAAGTCAGCAGGGGGCTTGCCCCTCGTGCAAGAAGAAAACTCTAAACTGAGTCCCTGAAGAGGCTCAGCTGGTTTGGGTAAAAAGACGCTCAGTGTCCCCCTCGGACCCCGTCACAGGCAGGCAGTGGGGACGTTGATGCTGGTCCAGGGCCCACCCACCATGAACGAGGGCTGGGTCCCCGTCCCCCCACCACCCAGCCTGCACACCCACCCCTCCGTCTCTCACACCGACGATCCCCAGAGATGGGCTCCTGTCTCCATTTCAAAGATACAGGGCAGGAGGCGAGCTGGGGTGGGCTCGTCCAGGGCAAGGCCTGAAGGTCACAAGGAGACTGGAGAAAGTGCCTGCTCTGGGGATGCCCAGGAGACCCACAGAGAAGAACCCAGGTTTCCAGATGGCTCTTTAAACCCAGGTTTTGGGTGAGACTTCCGTGAGTTTCTGTGTCTGCTATAACCATTTACCATAAAATCAGTGACTGGAAACAGCACAGACTTATTCCTTTGCAGTTCTAGAAGCCGGAAGTCCAGCATCTAGGTGTCCGCGGGGCCCTACTCTCTCTGGGGCTTCCGGGGAGGGTCCTTCCTGCCTCTTCCAGTTTCTGGTGGCTCCAAGAGTCTTTGGCTTATGGCTGCATCGCTCCAGTCTCTGCTTCAGTCCTCACGTGGCCGCTCCTCCAGTTGGGTCTTTCCCTCTCCTTACGAGAACACCAGCCATCAGATCTAGGGCCCCCCTCCCACATTTGTAGACCCCTACCGTAATTCCATGATCTCATTTGTAGACCCCTACCGTAATTCCATCAGCAATGGCTGTATCTCCAAATAAGGCCGCACTTTGAGATCTTGGGTGGGCATTCAGCCCACTACAGGAATTTTGGGCCAAGAGTTCAGAACAATTCAGACACAGACAAGCCCTCGGCACATGGTCACGTTACCTGATCTCACCAAATGGAAGCTGCTGCTGTAAACCCGACTGCGGTTTCTGCCAGGAGAGGTTTTCACTGCATATTCTCATCCCTCAGCAAATACGCCTTGTCACGATAGCGGATCGTTCAGGCTCAAGGAAGGCAGCGACCTCACTGTTTATGCCGGCAGAGACGTCGATACGAAGAATCGGTTAAACAGGCGTTAGAGAGCCGAAGACGTGGCAGAGGGAACAGCGGCTAAGCAGCACGGAGACGCTCGCTCAGGGAGCCGCCGGCCCACCGGACAAAAGAAAAGGTCACTTGTCACTTGTGTGGAGCTGGCTTCCCTGTAACCACACTACTCGACAGATCGTTTTGGGTGTTTATCCAAAGAAAACGAAAACACTACTTCGAAAAGATATATGCACCCCTATGTTCGTTGCAGCTTTCTTTACGAGAGCCGAGCTGGGGAAGCACCTGGGTGTCCATCGACGGAGGGCCGGATGAAGAAGACGCCGTGTGTACACACGATGGAATATCACCCACAAGAGAGTGAGCTCTCGCCACGTGCAGCAACGTGCATGGACCTGGAGGGTAGTATGCTCAGTGAGACAAGAGAAAGACAAGCACCATATGACTTCACTTACGTGTGGAATCTAAAAACAAACAAAAGGAGCAAATGAAACAAAAACAGACTCATAGAAACAGAGCTCAGAGCGGTGGTTGCCAGAGGGGACGGGGTGGGGGCTGGATGACAAAGGCGAAGGGGAGTGTGGTCAATAGCATCGCAGCAATCTGCACGGTGACAGACAGTTACTAGGATTAGTGGGGCGATCACACTGTAAGGTATACAAGTGCCGAGTCACTGTATCGTACACCTAAACTAACATAACGAATATACTGTTGCATACTAACTGTATCAAATGGAAAATAAAGCAATGATAAGTCCTCGCATAGGCTGCCCGAGGCAGGACATCGGACACGAGGTTGTCCCTTTAAGGCTGAGAGCGAAGGAGCGCAGGGCAGCTGCTCCCAGCACTCGGCAGCCCTTCCATGGCCCTTCTGTGGGGCGCGCACTGGGAGCCTCCTGCTGCTTCACTTTCACGGGCAGCCTTTTGATACTTATGGCAAATAAATGTAAAGAAAACCCCCACAGCATCAGCTATTTTAAGCAAGTCCCCAAGAGTAGGCAGGCCTGACCCCCTCCCCGTCAGGAATGTGGGAATCCGGGGAGAGGCGGAGGGTATGCACTCAAGGGCTGACCCTACATTAAAAGAGAAAAAGGAGGCCCTGGACAGTGTGGCTCAGTGGACTGAGTGCCGGTCTGCAAACCAAAAGGGTTGCTGGTTTGATTCCCAGTCAGGGCACATGCCTGGGTTGCAGGCCAGGTTCCCAGCAGGGGGTGCGCAAGAGGCAGCCACGCATTGATGTTTCTCTCCCTCTCTTTCTCCTTCCCTTCCCCTCTCTCTAAAAATAAAATAAACAAAATCTTTTTAAAAAAAAAGGAGGAAAGGAGACAGAAAGACACCATCGTGCTCTCAAGTCCGAGGGAAGGAGGGGAGGCCCGCTCGGGGCCATGGAGGACTGAGGCATAGGTGCATTTTCCCCCCGCTCTGTGCTCACAGGCTCTTCAGGAGACGCTAGCAGGTGTGGAGGGCCTGGGTGCTCTGACGCAGCTGGCAAGGATGAGAGCTTGGGGGGAAGGGCTGAGTTGTTTGAGCTGATTTCTTGGGTCAAAGACTTTGGGGCCTTACACAGCACGGAGGTGTTCGGTACGTCCCTCCCCCCAGCTCCCCAAGGTTAGATGTTTTCTTGGGGCCCAAGAGGTCTGGACACACTGAATCTGGAACAGACTCTCACTGGACACGCTAACTGAGCAAACAGCAGCCATCAGCTGTGCTTGCCTCACCGCTGGGCAGCGCAGAACCCGTGGGGCGGCACACCACAGACCACGCTGCTGGCAAGGGGCAGTGTCCCTGGATTTCAGAGACAGGGACAAATATTCTCAACGAGTTTGGCCAGCTACGGTGCACAGGCCAAATCCAGCCTTCCATCTGTTTTTATAATAAAGTTTTATTGGAACAATCACACATTTATTTACATACTGTCTGGCACTGCATTCCCATGACAAAGGCAGAGTTGGAGTCTTGTGACAGAGGTCGTGTGAATCACAAATCCAAAAGGATTAACCAGCTGGCCCTTTACAGGAAAGAAAAGTGTGCTGACCCTTGCTCTAGAGCAGGGGTGTCAACTCATTTTCGCTGGGGGCCGCAGCAGCCTCGAGGTCCCTCAAAGGGCCGAATGTAATTTTAGGACTGTATAAATGTAACTTCTCCTTAACTGGGGGCAAGGAGCTAGCGCTGCTACCGTATAAAACAAGGTGGAGGGCCGGATTCCGCCCTTGGGCCTTGCGTTTGCCACCTGTGCTCTAGAACCATCCTAAGTGTTCGCATATGTGGCCAAACTTGGTAACTGTGGGGGACCTTCTGGAGCACGTGACACAGCAGGCACAGAGCAGAAGCACCTGGGCACTCTCCTGCGTCAGGCTGAGGCAGGCAGCTGATAAACATACCCCGTGGTCTTGGGCAGGAGTTTGTCGGTTAAATACAGAATGTTAGAATTTGGAATTTAAAGTATCAATAACTCTCATTAGGCCCATAATTATGCACTTTACAATTTTTCTAGTGCTTTTGTGTGTGTTTGTGTAAAATCCACATATCACTGTTGTGCTAGAAAGAACGCGCGGCTCCACCGTGCAAACGTGGCTGTCTCACCAGCGCCCTCTATTGAGAGCCCTGGGGCTGGACGCCCCTGGGAATCCGACTCCGCAGCTCCGCGGCGGTGGCCTGGTCGTTATAGCAACATCTTGCCACCAGGGGGCAGAGCATCCACGGTTACCGCCGAGTCTCTGCCTCCAGGTAGCGCGTAGAGTGTGCACTGGGAGAGACCATGTGGCTGGTGTTAGCATCAGTCCGCTCAATCAAAGCGAGCATGGAGCATGAATTCCTGAATTTCAAAGGGCTCTTTTTTTTTTTTTTTTTTTGGTTAAGAGTCTGGGCAACCGCAGGTGCAGTCTTCCACCTCATTCCTCAGGCAGCTATTTCTCTAACACAGGGGAACGTTCATAGAAGTTGCAAACCAGGGGCAGAGACGAAGTCCAGGGAACCGGATTTAAAATGTCTGAAAGCTAGAATTTCAAACGTACCAGCATAGAAGCAGCTGATTCCCCCAAAGAGTCAGTTAATAATGTTCCTTGCAAACTCAAAAACTTAGATTTGCCTTTCAATAGATAGTAGACACATGTAAAGAGAATAAACAAATCCTTTAAGGGGCTGCCGCTCAGAGGCAATGAAAGGATCCCTGGGCCTCCTCTCTGAGACAGTCTGAGCAGGGTGCCCAGCTCTTCCCTGCGAAGGGTACCCAGCATGCACCAGTCTGCTTCCAGCCTATTTGCCTCCTCCTTAGTGGTACACTGACCACGGCTCCCCATCGGAGCGCAGACATCCGCCTCATTCCTTTGTGTGTGAATAGGATCCCATGGTGTCAATTTCCATACCATGGGGCATTTATAGGTGGTTTCCCCTGCACATCTGTCCTGGAAACAGCTGTCACACACCTACGTCCCCCAAATTCCTAGAGGACTGAGCAGTCGGAAGATACTTAGGCTATAAAATTCGAACATGTTGGTTCTCCTCGATAGTGATGCCGGCAGCTGCCCCTGTGTGCCTGAGACCATTCCCACTGCTTCCTGAGCCCTGTGGACAGACCCATTTCACAGGCGACCTTGACTCCTCAGCAAGTCCTGAAGGAGTTCTCTGCGTAATTTTAACTTGCATGTACATCATTATGCATGAGAACGAGCATGGTTTGTTCTGCCTTAGAAACATTCGCATTTCCTTCATCGTGACTAGTCTTCCCGTGTTTTGGCCATCTTTCTGTTGAGATGCTGACCTGTTTCTTAATGTTAAAAGCCTTTGGAATATTAAGGAATTTGCCACTTGAGCACATGTGTTGCGAGTGATTTCTCCCAGTTTATCATTTATTTATTTCTTGAGTCTGTTAAAAGCCTTTTGTTTTTGCTGCCAAGACATTTTTAATTCTTCAGTCTTGTCTTTTGTGATTTCTGACGTCTGTGGCGAGCTTGGAAAGACCGTCAGAACCTGGGAGAATAAAAATAAATCTCCCATGTTTGTCCTAGCTCCTTTGTAGCTTTATTTTAAAAGTTATAACTTAGCTCCATCTGGAACTTATTTTTGCTACGAGCATCAAACTGGAGACCCGCTCTCCCTCTCGCCCAGAGGTCTGTGTTCTCCCACGCATTTATGAAATACTCGTCTTTTGTCCACTGATTTGAAACACCCTTCTCTTTCATACTATTTTCCTGAGCGTTTTCAAGTCTGTTTCTGTTCTGTTGATCTGTCTGCCTGTTTCTGTGCTCGGACTACACGCTTTTGATTTCTGCGTTTGCTTTATGTTTTAACATCTTGCAAGACTATTTCATAATTTCCCCTCCCTGGAATTTTCTTGGCTGCTCTTGTGTGTTGACTTTTCCATTTGAATTTTAGACTCAACTTGCTCATGTTAATTGGAAAGGGGCAAGGCTCTCAAAGTCCTTGTTTAAATAAGAAATCTAACAGATTTCTTTCCCTCATCCCTGGAAGAGAGGAGGGAAGCCAAAGAGGACCCGTGGAGGTTTATTCCTTGGAGGAGACAGGTATCCATTAATACACGTCTGCAGGGCCAGCATGATGCGGTAAGAACCCCAGTCCACTCAGCCTTTGGGGAAGTTAGGGCTGCTTTCCTCAGGGTGCAGCAGCCGCCTGGCCCGCCCAGGGGATTTGCCGGGTGCTTTGTTGGAATAACACCTGTGCTGTGCACCCTGCCTGCTCTGCTTTGCAGCTGCTGAGGAAGAAGCACACTTTCTCCTTTTGATTTTGCTTCACTAATCCCATCGTGAGGCCCCACCCTTGTGACCTCATCTAATCCTAATCCCCTCCCCAGGAGGCTCCGCCTCCAAATACTGTCACATTGGGGCTTAGGGCTTTGACATGTGAATTTGAGAGGGACATCTTTCAGTTCTGAGCAAGCGTCACTCGGCCCCGCCTCAGTTCGGACTAATCAAGTTCTGCCCATTCTTCTTTCTAAATGTCTCTTGATCCATTGGCTTTCGTCTTTCTCTGGTCCTCCAGTTCCAGAAGCCCCTCTCTGCCCCTCCCTGCAGACAGGCAGTGACGTTCACTGTCTCTAAATGCTGGAAAACACAATAAGATTAAAAGAAAAGGCAAGAATGACATTTAAATTAAAGATTTTCAAAATGCACTGAACACCTCTTAAATGCCCTCCTGAAGGCTGCCCCACCCCCACGCTGCCCCCCCTCCCTGGGCAGAGGCGGACCTGTTCAGAATCTCCTGTTGGAGCAGGACACACCACAAGAGCCCTTTGTCTGGATGGCCCCCTGGGGCTCCTGATGGGACCCTTTCAGTGTCCTTTTGCCCTGCACGGGTCAGGACTGGCGGTGAGGTCTGCCCCCCAGAAAACCCACCTTAGAAAGAAGACTGTCTGTGGATTCAAGCATTTATTCACTGACATTTTTTCAAAATGCCAGCTCTGACAGCTTTAAATTCAAAACCACTTGTTTCTCGGCACCGCCCCTCCTTTTTTTGGACAAATCCACATCCTTGTTACCCTGGCTGACAATTCAGACATCTTCAAAGCTCCCTGGCAATTCGGTGAACCAAAAATTTAAAAAGAAAAACAAAAGGGGTGAGTCTCTAACGTCAGAGGAGTTAGGGGGAGCAGGGTGGGGTGGGGTGGAGTGGGGGTAAGGGGAGGAGGTGCTCGCTCCCAGAACTGTGGCTCAGCCAAATATTTACCGGAGTAGCTTTGCGGGACAGCATTCGGGCCAGTATTTGTCCAGACCGAACCGGAGGCCTAAGGAGACGCACACCAGGAGGAAGGAAATTCTTGACCCTCGCGTCGGTATGAGTTGTTCCTTGTCACTGTTGTGTAAGCATTCAGAATGACCAACAGTGCCCAGCACACGGCCCGCGGAGGCGGTGGCTGCCCGGCCCTGTGACAGTGGGCTTGGCCACCCCCGTCCCAGTGACCGCGCACTTTTCATTCGATGGCACCACGTGGCCATGGCCATGACAGAGTAGCAAGCCCCTGCTGGAAAGAGTGTTTGTACTTTTCTATGTAACCCTCAAGCTCCCCCCTCCCCTCCGACTGCGCGTCACAGTGGGGCAAGGTGTGGGTGGACAGGTAGGATGCCGTGAGAAAGCACTGGGCTCAGCAAGGGCCCCACACTGAGGACCGAACCATAAGGCAGAACACAACCGGCCCCCACAGTCCCCTTCATGGTCCCTGCAGTCCCCTGTCCTTTACCCTGACTTTGAACATCATAGTTTGATTTGAGCCAACAAGGAGGGTTCAAGGTCATGGATACGCCTGAGCAGTGAGTGTCTACATAATTCAACTCCAAGGGCAAGCGCTCAGGAGAACTCATGGACCCTGGGTCCAGCGTGCAGGGGACGCCCAGGTGGTGGAGGGAGAGCGCCTTTGGTGCCAGGTATCCCAGCTCGGTCCCCTACAGGTTGTGTGGCATTGGGCATCTCATTTCACTGAGCCTGAAAGCCAGCCCCTGCCCTGAAGTGGGAACTGTCCTCCTGCCCCACAGGGACCTAGAGGCAGAGACCCCCCACGGTCCTGACCCAGAGCTGGCCCCCCACCTCCACGCCCTTGGTGGCAGCGCGACAAGACAACAGGCCGCCTTTCCTGCTGCCTCCCCGCTGGGCTGAAGGCCAAGGCCCTGTGCCTTCACAGATGGCTCCCTCTGCAGCCTCCGCCTCTTGGGCACCAGCTGTCAGGCCCCTCCCTGCCCCTCGGCGCCTGTGTGGGCAGCGCTCCCCATCAGACACCTCCACAGGAGCAGCCCCACCCGGGGTTGCTTCCCTCCTGCCTTCCTGGGACCTGTGGGTGTGGAATCCAGGCGCACCTACCTTGCAGGGGAGGAAACTGCAGCTCTCAGAGGGCAGGGACTTGCCTGGGGTCACACAGCGAGGGCACGGCTGGGACCCCGACTCCCGGCCAGTCACCCCATACAGCGCAGGGGTCTGTGTAGGGATCGCCACCCCAGTGGCAGTGTGGGCAGAGCTGTGGTCCGGCCCCTGCAGGGCAGGAGACAGCAGGAGCCTGCAGAGAACTTGGCCAAAGAGTCACATCAGCGGCTGGGCTGATCACTGAACAGGACACACAGCACTGAGTTCAAATCCTTTAAGGTATGAAGAATATACAGTGAGAATTCTGCCTCCCGGCCACCCACCCCTGCCCAGGTCTCCCCACCACGGACCCGCCCTTCCTCTGCTGGGCACCCCTAAAGCGGCCTTCAGTGCCCACCCGAGCGAAGTCAGAGCCCTACAATTTTCCCCCTGCCTGTTTCCATGGATGTAACACACTCTCTTCTTTGCTGGTCTGTTGAACAGCACATCTCAGAGACCTTTCACATCAGCACACAAATAACTTCCCCACTCTTTTTCACAGCTGCACGGTATTCCATTGCAGATCTACGTTACCTTGTTAAAATGTAACCCACACCCCACGCACGTCGCTCAGGTAGAGTGTGCAGTTCAGAGGCTTGAGCGTGTTCCCAGAGCCGCGAGACCAGCCCCAGGATCGGTTTACCACCCGCCCAGCCCCCAAGCTCCCCCTCAGCCCTCGGCCACAGCGGAACCCCTTCCGTCTGTACAGACTTGTCGATTTTTGGCATCTCACATAAATGGAAACAGACGCTATGTTGACCTTCGTAACTGACTTCTTTCACTTAGCTAGTGTTTCTAAGGTTTATCTAATTTGTAACAGGCATTATTTTTCATTGCCAAATAATATTCCCTTGCAGGAATACACCGCATTTTAGTTCTCCATTCACTGGCTGGGTGGCATTCGGGCAGTTTCCACTGTGTAGCTATTATGGGCGATGCTGCTGTGAACGGTTGTGTGCAGGTTTTGTCTGGGTGTGTTTTCAGTCCTTCTGGGGGTGGACCTGGGAGTGGAACTGCTGATCACATGGCCGATTTTATCACTGACTGAGCTAGTCCCCCATTGATGACAACTGCATCGAATGGCACTTGAAAAGCCACAGCCCTCGCCGGTTTGCAGGGCATGGTCGTGGCAGCGAGGATTCGGGAGAAATGGGGCCGGGAACGAGGGCTGCAGGACCAGATCTCTCAAGAGCCAGGATGAATCTGCTTAGATTCCAGTGTGCCTGTGACTCACTCCTCACGGCCTGGCCTGTGGGCCCATGGCTCACTGAGCCCTGCGGGGGGGTGCTGTGGGCCCCCCAGCTGATCCTTCTGTTCCTTCCTGTCTGGTTCCCACCTCCAGGAGACAGTCTGAGAGGAAGCTGGTGACCCTTGCCTGTGGAGTTTCCTGGCCCTATGACAAGGGGCCTCCGCCACACCTGACCCTGTGCCACGCCTGCAACAGGTGCAAAACAGGGCAGATCAGGAACTGTCCAGGCTGTAAGCCGGTGAGCCAGCCTCAGGGACAGCGCCCCGCCACTGCAGGGCCAGTGGGCCCTGGGGGAGCTGGCGAAGGCTCGGTGCCGGCCGTTTTCAACAGTTCTTCTGCGTCAGACCTTCCCAGACAAGCTGAAACCGGGAGGCGCTGTTCATCCTGAGGCAACAGGAGACCATTGGACTTCAATCCTCTGATCGACTGACTGAGACAGTTCTCCCAGTTCGCCTCTGCGGAGTTTCTGTTCAGTGCTGCCCCGCCCTTGCTGGGGTGTCCTGTTACTCCCCCCCACGCAGGAGTCTCTCAGTGCGGCTGGACTCCAGTGGTGTTGTGACCATTTGCCAAGCAGGGTCCCCCTTCATCGGCTTCCCAGGAGTCGAGGAAAGGCGCCTCCTCATGGCAGGTGAGTGTCCTGCCGCGACGCGAGGACGGGCAGCTCTGGCAGCACCGTCCTCTTCACGGCAGGGCGAGCTGGAAGCGGTTTTCCACCACGCTGCCCCTCGCTTACTCTTACTGCTTTCAGAACAGAGAGGCAGAGAACAGTGTGCTTCACTGGTTAAGAGAGTGAGCTTCTTTCCTGCGGGAAATGGACTGGTTTTAAAATAATTCAGTGTTCTAGTTTTATTGGGTGTTTTTATGTGCTTGACAATCCCATCATTCTATAACGATTCACAGAGAGTTCTGTGTACATGTGTGTTCCAAGTTTAAACACGTTCTCTTGCCCTAATTAAGCTTATGGGGTTCTTGTTGGGGTGATTTGTTTGTTAGGGATTATGGGAAACGCCCTCCTTCTTTACCTAAAGTTCACAAACACCCTGCCGGCGGTGGTGTTGAATTCCCGAGGGTTCTGGTGTTTCTTATGAGTGACCAGTCCTGCATAATCAAACCTGTTAATCTGGGCTTTGTCAGATGTGATTTGTACGGTTATTTTTAACTGGTTTCTCCCCTCATCTAAACGTAGCGAGGTTATTCACGCATTCTGACAATTCACGGCCATAAAAAATACCAGCTGCTCTGAATCCGGCATTAGTGAAATGAATCAGCAACAAACCGGCATCAGCGAGCAGGCGTTTGTGGAGTTCCTGCGGTCCGCCCAGCGGGCTGCGGGGTTGGCGCAGAAACGCCGTCAGCTCACCTGCGTTCGCTTACAGCAAGCAGCAGGGGGTGGAACCGGGAGAACTCGGGGGCGGGGGGGGGGGGGGGGGGGGGGGGGGGGGGGGGGGGGGAACGCCTCATGGCCTGTCCGCGCCTTCTCTAGCTTTCATCACTCTGGTCCCGCGGGCTCCGCTAGAGAGAAACAGTTTTCAGTTAAACGGCGGTTAAGATCGTAATCTCCTGGTCCTGGAAGTGTGCCCGGCATCTTTACCCAAGGGCACTTCTCCGTGGAGGCCGGGAGAGTGCCCACTTGGACTCTGGCGTCTGAAATGGCTTTCCTTCCAAAAACGGTGCACAAGGCATAAACTGTACCAACGGGACCCGGGACGAGCACAGAGCCTCCACCTCCTCTCTCCGGTGGGCAAGCAGGGGTGCGATTTCCTGTGTGTTCTCCCGGAGGTATTTTTATCTCTGCACGTACCAGCTTCAAGCAAACACAGGGCCCCCTTCATTTACACGTCTCATTCGTGTCACATTGTATCGCAGCTGGGTTACTTTTTACTTCGTGAATTTTTATGGCTGCATAGTTCCGCTGCATGGAGGTCCCGAAATGTATTCGCCATCCCTGACATCGATGCTGTTCAGGCCGCCCTTGAGCATTGGCTGTCACACCGCAGTGACTCACCTCAACCACACTTCGTCCCAGGCCTGTTCCGCCGCCCCTTTAGGGTGGCTTCCTACGGCGGGAACGGCTGGATCGAAGGCAAGTGCGTTCGTCACGCCAAAGCGCCCTCCGGACTGGTCCTGTGGATTCACACCCTCGGTGGCTGTGGAGCCGCGGCTGGCTCGCCCACACGGTGTACCTGGAACGTGAATTTGCACACCCGACAGCTATCAGAATGGAATCGTGTTGTTGTCTTACTTTGCGTTTTTCTTATTCTGAGTGACACGGAGAAGTTTTTTCACGCTCAAGGTCCATTTCTTTTTCTATAACTCAATCGCTCATATCCTCAGCGTATTTTTTTCTACCAGAGTTTTGGTCTTTGTCTTCTAGAACTGAAGTTATGAAGAGAAATTCAAAGGTCTGAATTGTAGTTTTTCTCGCTTGTCACTTTTCTTGGTTTTATTGTACGCAATAACTTCAGAGTTTTCATGTAGTTGAATTTAACATTCATTTTCTTTTTCCTCCTTTTCTCCCCCTCTGAATTTTTGCGTTGTGCTTAGAGAGGGCTCTCCTACTCTGCGATGATAAAGGGAAAAAACCTACTGTGCTTTTCCCCCATACTTTACATTGTTTCTTCTTTATGTTGAAATCTTTGATTTCTCGGCACTGTTTCTGGACGTGAGGTGAGGGGTGGGGACCCAACGCTGTATCGCTCCGAAGCTCACTGCATAATTCATCCTTCTCTCACAGACGTCCCAAATTCCACTCTCTAACCTTCTGATGGCGTTTTGCTCCGTCTGCTCAGTCCTGTGCCCCACACCACACTGTCGTAGCTGCCGTATCTTTGTGGGGAGACTTTTCAGGGAGAGCGTGCCTCATTCTTTACAGCCCTCCACACCCGTTGCAAAGCCCAGGAAGCCACAGCTGGGCTGTGGGCAAGGGAAATAGTCCTTTCTTCCAAAAAATGTAAATTATTCCCCTGACTGGCTAGTTTTACATTTCTGGCTAGGCTAATTTCCGTCCATCACCCTCTTTCCCACGTACTTTCTAATTAGTCTTGACAGTTCATTTTTCAACATGTGCAGTCTGTCTAGTTCACAAAGAAATTCTACTGACACTTTTATTGCAGATTATTTCAGGGAAAACTGACATCTTTCTGATGCTTCGTCCCCTGTTCTAAAATGTGGCATTTTGAACCCTTTTGATTCTTCAAAGTGTATTGACACGTATGTGCTGGGCTCCTGCCCTCTCCACAAAGGAGGCCTCTTCCAGCGCTCCCGCCTCTGCCACTGATGTGACAACCTCGCCGTCACTGGCCTGGCCAGGCAGCCCCCAGCCCAGGACACTGGGTCTCATCTGGTTCTTTCTGTTCCTCAGGGGTCAAGTGCACTCCTCTGGGAGCCCCCAACGAGACCCGGGCCGGCCCCGCCCTGGGGCACCTGCTGAGGGACCAGCTGGAGGGCAGGGACGGCACCAACGCCACCAGGGCCCTGAGGCTCCCAGACGGGACCGGCGCTGCCTGGTACATCCTCACCATCATTGGCATCTACGCGGTGGTCTTCCTCTTCCGGCTGGCCAGCAACATCCTCAGAAAGAGCGACAAGTCCTTGGAAGACATTTATTACTCCAATTTGACCTCCGAACTCAAAAAGAAGGGCCTCCAGAGCAAGGCAGTCAAATGCCCCGCGCTGACCATTGGCAGCAGAGCCGCCCTGTCACCCAGCCTGGCCAGCCCAGAGCCAGGACGTGCGACCAGTGGGACCCAAACCGACATCCAGGGGATCCCTTAACAAGTGAGGCAAGCAGGTCCCCACACAACAGGCCCAGCCTTCCTGCGGTGTCAGCGGAGGGCAGCTTTGGGCTCTCGAGAACAGGGGAACCTCGAGACAGGGGTCAAGCCCCTGAGTGGGGCCGGAAGATCATCGCTGGGCCCTGGGCTCTCCTGGCGGGTGGTGTGTGAATGAAGCCAGTATCCTCTGTCCTTCTCGGGCTTTCTGGTGCTTTGAGACGGGACAGCAGGGGCAGTGGCTTCCAGCCAGACTCTCCCTGCCCTGGAAAAGCTTGTTTTCCGGGGGAGGGCAGGGGCATCCACTGTTCTCAGAGGAATCCGGGAGACACCTGGGGTGTCCATGAAGGTGGCCTCTCATCACAGAAAGAAGGTTGAATTGGGAGCCCAGGGCCCTGGACAGAACGTCAACTCCAAGGGGTTGCGTGAACTTTGAGTGGCTAGAGGCTCACCTGGGACAAGTGGGGACTGGGACGTAGGGTCGCACAGGGCAGTTCGCTCTCTGGAATGGAACCAAAGTCATTACTATCAGAAGTTAGTTCTTCATTTTCATCTAAAGAGTAGGATCCACTGGAGAAAAACATTAGTTTTGGAGTCAGAAGAACCGAACTCTAGTCTGCGTTTCATTACCTGCCACTTGGGTGTGAATCTGAGTTTCCATGCAGATAAATCGAGGACAGTAATGCCAGTTCTGTGGACCTTACAAAACAGATGTGAGCGAATGAGGTCATACACATGAGTGCATTTTGAAAAGAAAAATAAATGCATAAAATAAGCCTGGTGGGGGTGGTGGTGGTGGATGCTGAGGTTGGGGTGGGTATTGGGGGTGATGGCGGTGACGGCTGGTACTGGTGGTGGGGGTGGTGGTGGACGCAGAGGTTGGGGTGGGTATTGGGGGTGATGGCGGTGACAGCTGGTACTGGTGGTGGGGGTGGGGGTGGACGCTGAGGTTGGGGTGGGTATTGGGGGTGATGGTGGTGACGGCTGGTACTGGTGGTGGTGGTGGGGGTGGACGCAGAGGTTGGGGTGGGTATTGGGGGTGATGGTGGTGACGGCTGGTACTGGTGGTGCGGTGGTGCTGATGCCTTTGTGAAACAGGAAGGAACCCGTCCACGGCGACTCCTCTCTCAATGAGGGCTGCACTGCCGCATGCTACGGGAAAACCCGTCTGCGTAGCCCCTGGTGCCCTGTCCTCTGGCTCAGGCCCACGACATTCGAGTTTTACACGCAGATGCTTTTAGGGTTTGCTAGGGGCTGAACCTTGGTCTGGATGGCCTCAGCGCCAGCAGGACTCCAGGGGTCGGGGCCCCCCCGGCTTGGACCTGGCACCCATGACGCCCAGAGTGGAGGGGCGGCCTCGGGGCCCCGACACTGCTGCAGCCTGGGGAGTGGGGTGAGGAGCCCCCACAAGGCCAAGTCCAGTGGGGTGTGACTTAAACAGATGGCCGTGACGTCTCCCGCACCACTGGATTCGTGGGATAAGCACAGGCACACAGCCATTGATACCTGTGGCAGCTGTTCTAGTTTTATTGGGGGGGCGGGGGGGCGGTTAACCAGCTCACGAACATTCCCTTTTCTTACAGCGAGCAGGCTGGGTGCCGGGTAGAAGAGCGGTGGGCGGAGCTGCGGCAGCACTTCCCGTGTTGACTTAAACTGGCCAGTGTACCGCTGTAGAACATCAGCTACCCCGCAGTGGAGGAGAAGGAAGCCCAGAAGTGTTTTCTAGAAAGCGGGGGGTCTGAGAGAGAAGGCTGTCCTTGGGAAGGGGGGCTGTGGCGGCGACTTCCTGGCTGGCGACATCCTATCTGTGCCCTGGGAAGGGGTCAAGGTGTTGCCTTGTAAGTCATCATGGAGACGTGTCCCTCCTGCCCCTGCTGAAACTCCCCAGGTGGCAGGTGACTGGGGAAGCTCCTGATCTCCCCAGACCCTCCACGCCCCCGGTGGACCGTGCATCCATGAAGAAAAAGCCTCCAAGGGGCCACGTCCCGGGCGCAGGCAGGGAGGTCTCTGGGCATCTGGCCACCGCAGTGCAATGGTTTGTTTCTGTCCAGGCTCCGCCACCTCCGGGTCCCACCCCCGTGCCGGCTGGGCCTCCCTCTGGACGGTGAGGTTGGGGTGCAGATGGCATCTGCAGGGGTGGCTGCTGGCTCAGCCCTGAGTCCTCTCTGTGGGTCCCTCTTAGGCTCCTGGACTCCACCCCAGTCGCCTCCAGGGCCTGGCAGGTGCCCTCATAAAGAGAGGACATTGGGACAGAAACGTGCGCCCACAACAGAAGACTGTGTAAGGCCACAGGGACAAGGTGCCACCTGCAAGCCAAGGAGAGAGGCCTCGGGAGAAACCAGACCCACCCACACCCTGCTCTTGGACTTCCAGCCTCCAGAACTGGGAGACAATGAACTTGTTGTTTTAGTGAAGCAGCCTCTGGTGCTTTGTTACGGCAGCCCCAGCAGACTAGTACAACTGCCCATCTCCGTCCCAGGCCGCTGGCAGGAGCAACGTCAAAGACCGTTCACACGGGTGGACTTCTCATTCACATCTGTCCCATCGTAGAAGCTAGAGGGCAATCATCCTGATACCTGTTCCACCATGCTTCCCAATCCCAGGGGACTGTGTCTGTGGGGCGGGCCCAACTGTCAGAAAGCCCTTTGTGACGTCGCCGCTCTGGCCAGAACTCCGCACAGGGAGCCGGGCAGGCTCTCCGACCTGCCCTAGGGGCCGCCATGCCTCACTTGGCCAGCCCGCTTCTAAGAAACATTGTTACCAGAAGTCCCTTTGACAGCTACAGGAGGAAGCAGTGCTTGCAGTATTTGAAAACCCTGCGGACCCTGCAGTACGATGGGTTTACGACTGTGTACTTGGGGGAAACGGAGATCTCCGAAAGTCTCGTAACTGGGGAAGAGCTCAGCGAGGGGCATGTCCGGCCAGGCCCCGCCTGGTGCATCGTGCATGCGGGCGGCAGCCAAGGGTGGGTGCCGTGGCGCCATCGGATGTTCCTGCGGGACGAGCTGTGTGTCAGACGAGATGACGGCCTGTTCCTGGAGTTCTGCGACGTGCTGAGGAAGGCCTACGGGAAGTGCGCCGTTGTGGTCAAGGACAGGAGGCGGCAGGACGTGACGAGGCCAAAGGAAGACAGAGGGCCTGAGGCCCGGGCCCACGTCCCAGCGGTCATCCACCTAACGAGCATCACGTGCCACCCAGAGGTGGCCAGGTCCTGCGGCCACGAACTCCTCTCCCTACCCCCCCCTTCCACCTACCTGACCCCTCTGGACTCGGCCTGGTCCTCTCTGAAGTGGTTCATCATCAACAGCAGAAGGGAGTTTTGCTTGCAGTCCATCGGTGGCATCTATTCTTACCAGTACATACTCCTCGGCGAGCTGGTCAGCAGAGGAATCGAAAGGATAACCCCGAGCAAGTGGAGGGCCCTGGTTAACAAAGTGCGGAGGTGGGAAAACTACTACCTTGGGAAGTTTTCTTAAGGGGGAGGCCCCCCGACAAGCAGTCAGATGTGCTAGGGTGTGGTCTTCACCACCTGACTCCCTCGGGCTCGATGCGGACCAGACCGCTGTGGCCAAGCACATGACCGCGACCCCCAGGCACGCCGCAAGGACGGGCGCTGCCGTTCATTAAAACTTCTTGGACCAGCAGGGGTCTTGACCTCTGTCTTGTTAAGGCAATGCCAAGGGCAACATCAGGGGGAGGGTTCGGCCCACCCAGCGGCTTGGTGGTGAGCAAGGGTGAGCGAAACTAAGATTGTGTGGTCCAAATTCAGGTCTCAGACAAAAAGAGTATCACATGTGCAGTCCCCCCGAAAGTCAACATTCAGTAGTGTTCCAACCAGGGTCAGCCCCCCAAAATCATCCACATGGAGCCAGCATGCCACCTGCGCAGACCTGGCCCATACGGCGGCTGAACAGGCCCTTCCCTTCCCACTGCCCAAAGGCAAGGTGGCGGAGGGGGTGCCAGAGGCCTCCAGGGAGGTGACACCCCGTCCAGGCAGTGACTGGTGCAAGTGGGACTAGGTGGGGGAAGAGGTGGCATGGGTGGGGGTTGCAGAACCCAGTTACCTGGCCCATCTCCTGCCCCAACTCCAAGTCCCCCAACCGACTGGCACCCTGGGTTCTGATACCTGGGCCCCCGCAGCTGGGACAAAAGCACCCAGTTCCAGTTTGGGGCGGCTGCTCATGCAGGTTGAGAGGATTGTGGTGGTATTTTTCACCTTTACGGAGAAAGCCCTGCCTCCGATTAAACACAAAGTTCACTCTTATTTATACATGTCCGGGCAGTAATTTTACCATGGAAGTCGTTGTACCAGGGTGTCAAACATGACTTACCAAAGCGTCTCCCCAGCCCTAACAGACTTCCTCACACACGAGATCAGGAGGCCAGCCCCTGCCAGCCAAGCACAGGGGCCTCGGCTTCTTTGCCTGCCTTCCCGCCCTGCTTCCCTGTGGATCCTCCCCGCATTATCAAGAAACACTGTGTCCGGTGAAGACGCATATTCAGTGCCATTAGGCAACGAAGTGGTGAACTTCTAGAGCATTTCGTTGTGCATTTTACCTGGGGCGGGAGTGCACCTGCAAAGCCAGCCCCTCAGACCAGGGAGCCAGGTGCTTCCCATGGCTGCCCATCCCACCCGACAGCCAGCAGCACTGTTAGTTTCCTGCGGCCGCTGGAACAAAGTGCCGCAATCCCGGTGGCCTGAACGACAGACTTACTCTCTCCCAGCTCTGGGGGCCTGAAGTCCAAAGTCAGCTCCACTGAGTCAAAATCGAGGTGCCAGCAGGGCCCCAATCCCTCTGGAGGCTTCCGGGAGAAACTGGTCCTCCCCTCTGCTGGCTTCCGGTGGCTGCCGCATTCCTTGGCTCATGACAGCATCTCTCCAATCTCTGGCCCCTTGGCCACATCACTGTCTCCTCCTCTGTGTCAAATCCGCCTCTGCCTCTCTCCTATGAGGACACTTGTTGATTGCATTTAGCCCCACCCACACCCCGATATCCCAGAATCACCTCAAAATCCTTAATCACACCTGCAAAGGTTCTTTGTCCATATAAGGTCACATTCACAGGCTCCGGGGATTAGGATCCTTGGGGACCATTATTTGGCCGACCACAGCTGCACGGCCCACTGGCAATGACCCTGGTGAACAGGACCTGCTGGAGTGTATTTGTGTTTTTTTCATGACCTATTTCATGAATGAGGGGCACCCCCAAAAAACCTGGAATTATCTTCTGGAAGGCAGGCCCCTTGTAGTACAGGCTTCCCCCGCTAGGTGAAGGTTCTAGGAAGCCATCTGTATCAGTGGGCCAGCTGGCGTTGTTGTGAGAGGCTGCATTTGGCTTCTGTGAGTTTTTTTTGAAGACTCAACACATTTGCCCATTTCATGAGGGGATTCACAAGTGCACCTGCCCACACCACACTGAGTGTTCAGCAGTTTTTGACCAAAAACGTCATGACCCCCATGCCCCACCCTCCCTGCTCACCCGACCTCACCCTGGGCGACTTTGTTTGTTTCCCCAGATGAAAAAAGTCCTGAAAGGCAAACGTTTTCCGATGTGGATGAGGTGAAACAAAAAACAGCAGAAGCTCTAAAAGGCAGACAAATCGACGAGTTCAAACACTGTTTTGAGCCGTGGGGGAAAAAAAACGTTTCAATAGGTGTATTCTATCACATGGAGAGTACTCTGAAGGTGACTGAAGTTTAAACATAAGAATAAACACACAATTTTTATAAGTAAATTCCGTTTTGGGGGGTCCCCCTCCTATGTTCTAGAACTTAAGTTCCTTCAGCGCGGCGGTAAGACTCCAGCCTCCTGGGTGACTTGGGCACACAGCACTGCACAGGACCCCGTGGCGAGGGCTGGGTTCGGGCGTGCGCCCCGCCCAGCACCGCCTGCACCACACTGCACACCTGCCCGGGTTCCGCAGTCAGAAGCTGACAGCCACTCCCGCTTCATTCATTCATCCATCCAATCATCCCACAGTGTGTGACGTGGGAGCTACGATCGTCTTCGTTTGTCAGAGGGGGTAAACTGAGGTCCAGGAAGAGTGTGGAATTTGCTCCAGGGTGGAGGAGCTGCGGTTCAAATCCAGGTCCGTGTTTACAGCCCTGTTCACGCGGCCTCTACTGACGAACGGCTCGTTTAATCCTCAAGACGACCCGGTGTTTCTCTCCCATTTCACAGACGAGGAAACACACCAGGAGGTCACTGACGCACATGCCAAAGCCCACAGGCCTCGCCGCTGAGCTCGGCTGTGTTCCCAAAGCCCTTTCCCTTTGCTGCCCGGCCACGGAGCTCGGATCTCTGCTGACATCACACCAGAGGGCCGGCAGAGCGGCTGCCCTCAGCTGGACACCACACCAGAAATGAACCTCGGCACGAAACCTGGCAGGAGGCAGGGCACCTTTGAAAGACGCGTGATTTTGCAGTAAGGGGAAAAAAAGGGTTTCAGGTTGTCCGCTGAACGAGATAGACCAACAAGAGCTGTTTTATTTGAAAACCAAAACCATCTAGCAGCCCGAGCTTGGGGTTCTGTTCCTTTGTGGCCTCATTCGATCGTGGGGAAAGCAAGCAGGGGAAACAGCATCTCCCCATGAGCAGGGTCGAGAGGAACACCCTTGGTGTGTGATTTGGTTACATAGTGTTGCGTTCACAGCTAAGAGATGCTGCTGTGTACTCAGCACAGAAGCTTCCGGAGGGAAGCGCTGGGCTCTGGGAACTGGAGGGACTGAGATGGGAACTCAGGTTCCTGGCTTACTAACTACGAGACTTCGGACAAGTTGCTTTGCTTCCCTGAGGCCCAACAAACCGCTCGTAAACTGGGGTGGAGGGCTTTAAAACGTTGGGCACGCACCCCTGCACGTTCAGCCCAGGGTCAGCGAGCGCGTCTGCACGCAGGCCTCGCATCGTTGGCCTCACTTCCATCTCACCCCTTGAGGGGAGCCCTTCTCTCCATCACCGGGCATGAGAGGGGCCTGCCTGCGGGTGCTCTGACCAGAGGACACTTGGCTGGGGCCTTTGAGGCCCCAGCAGTGGGCGAGTGGGTGTGTGATGCTACGCGGCCTCTCCGGTGGGTGCAGCCCAGGGCCTCCCTGGGGGCAGCCGAGTGCTGTGCGCTGTGTGGAATAAACGGTGGGCGGCGATGACAGCAGCCCTACACATGGGTCAGGTCCCCTGGAACACGCCTCATACCCTCGGTGGCTCTGTCTGTCCTTCCCGGATTGGCCAAGGGAAGACCAGCCTCTCTAGCCCTCGCATCACCAGTGACCTCATCGACCACATCCCCACTCCCGTCCCAGGGGCTGGCATGACCCCAGGGGTGGCAGGCACCGCCCTGGCCTGCCCACAGGTGCGTGGGTCAGTGGGGCTGGAGGCCGCCAGCTGTGGCCTTGCCCTCCTGAGAAGGTCCACGCGCACCGGGGTCAATGCAGCCACGCCGGGCCGGTGCCCACCCAGGCGTACTCTCGGTCATTGCCTCCCTTCACAAACCCAAACCACTTTTACACACTTGACCTCACTCAGTTCAGACAAGCCCCTGGCACACAGGCAGGGCAGGGGGCACGAAACTCATTTGACAAGTGGCACCAGGCTGTGAGGAGCGGGGACCCCACCACAGAGTTTCAAGCAAAGTAGAAGGCACCCCCACCCCCACAAAGTGGCATTCAGGGCCGACGTGCAGACCCAGGGTCGTCAGAAGCCCAGCCAAGCCGGGCGTCACTCCACTGTCCCAGGCTCGGCTCCCTCCTCAGTCACTCTGTGATTAAAGTGGCCAAGGAACCAGCCCTGCAAGAGCCCCCACAACCTCAGTGCACAGCCCCCCCCCCTCAGTGAAAACAGGCAGAAGGGCCTCCACACAGGCGGGAGGAAGGGGAAGGAAAG
Organism: Desmodus rotundus; assembly: GCF_022682495.2. NCBI lineage: Eukaryota > Metazoa > Chordata > Mammalia > Chiroptera > Phyllostomidae > Desmodus > Desmodus rotundus. The sequence goes on along the minus strand of NC_071388.1, from coordinate 3,073,953 downwards.
TGCAGGGGTGGAGGGTGGGCCTGGACGAGCAGCTGCGGCCCCGTTCCCACACCATCGCCCACTCTGCAGCCCGTCCCCTGGGTGTGGGCGTGCAGAACTCCATGCTCACAAAGCGCCAGGTGTGCACATCTGTGTGTGACAGACACTCCACTGTGGCCTGTCCCAAACAGCACAGACACCCTTTTTACAAAGGTATTTTATTTTACTAAAGAAAATATGGTTCTTTTAAAAGCACGTAACAGTTCATATCATTTTAAGTTAAGCCAAAGGCCAGAAGATTGTCCTCTGATACATCGCTACGCCACGAAGAGTTTCTTCTCCGTCTCCTCGGCTGCAGTCCAGGCGCCCACGGGTCGCGTGCAGAGCCTAGGGAAGAAGACCCCGTGGTGAGTGGGGAGCGTCTGGTCTGGGGAAGTAGCATGGGCCTGCTGCTCAGCAGGGCACGGACTCCCAGCCACTGGGACCCCACACAGACCACCAAAGCTCATCTGTTAATCAGTGTACTTTTTTCCTTCCAGGAAAGGTTTTATTTTTTCCTGCACTTCCACTATCACAATTTTCCTTCCACTGAAAAGTCTCATTTGTTCAAAACCAGGCTCCAATGAGCTGGCAGCCTCAGAGGGGACCGACCCCCAGCTGTCCCCTGCCACCGTCCTGTGCCTCTGGGCCTCATGGGAGGGAGCAGTGCTGGAGTCACACGCGACCCACTCAGCGACATTCTATGTGAGCGGCCTCCCCTGGCCCTCTGACTGGGACACGCGCCCTCCACCCGCACCTGCCAGCCTGCCTGTGAGAACGCAGTGAGGGGTGATGGGAGCCGGGCTCTCTGCCTGGGCTGGGGCCTGGGCGAGTGGCACGCCAAGCGGCCAGCCCAGGCATGGGTTCCCTCTGCTCTGTTCTGCTCTGCACCTGGACGGACGGCCTTCTGCGCAGCAGTGGCAGGAGGAGGAACTGCCCTGGGGGTGTGAGGCGTGCAGCAAAGCGCTAGCGCCTACTAGCGGCTCCGTCTGCGCCATCATTGTTCCTCATAAGAATACTTCCCCCCAGCGAGTCTAAAACACTACCGGAGACTCCACGTCTACAGACGCCGGACCCCGGGGTGGACAGGTTTCAGAGGTCCCTGGCCCCGGGTTTCCATGGCCACCTGTGGCAGAGGAGCATGGGTTTTTGAAAGAACCAGCACCCGCCCTGTCAGAGCCTCTGGCGGGCTGGGGGCCAGGAGCCGCTGGCAGTTCTGCCCCACAGCGGTGTTGGGGAAGCCCCTCCTGGGAGGCCCTGCCCCCAGCTCACCCTCCCACGGCTGCGGCAGCACAGGCCTAAACTCGGTCACTGAGGGACTGGGCCAGCTCACGGTCACCTGTTCAACCTGAGATTGAAGGCGGCTGAAGGATGACCTCCTGGGGCCCCAACTCAACAAATGCACCCTGGGCACAGCTGGTGTGCGCTGTGACAGGCGCTGGCAGGAGGTCCTTGGGAAGGACCCTCTGGCCAGGGGACCAACAAGCAAAGATGGCACAAGGGACGTGGACCTCTGCTGTAGGGGCACAGCATGACGGGGACAAGGGCACACTGAAGGGGGCTTCTATGCCCTACCTAGAAGTCAGTCTTTACCCTAGACAGAGGTGGCAGAGGGTTCACACACCCCCTGTGCCCCGGCAGCGTCAGGTACAACCACAGGTGCTTCTAGTCGGTGCGCTTCCCCGAGGAGAAGGGCTGCAACGTCCGTGAAACTCTCTCAGGCCTCGGATCCCGCTCCTGCTCAGCACTGCTGCCCCCGATGAGGGAGAGCCCCACAGGATGGGCTCGTGGGCAGGCAGGGCATGGGGGTCAGGATCTGCACACCTGGCCTCAGCCCGGAGGGACGGGATTTTCTGACCCGCCGCCCCAACCCTGGTGCACCTCACACTTGCACAGTCTGGTACCTTCAGCTTCCCTTTAGTTATCTTTCTTCTCCGACTGCTTCTTCTTTTCAGCTTCCAGTTGCTGCCGTTTTGCTTCCAGCCTTCTCCTTTGGTACATCTTGGCTCCGGCAAATGCCAGGCAGAGAATCAGTGTCTTTGCTGCCAGAATGTACATCAGCAGGGGCACGTGTTCCAAAACCTTAAAGAAAGAAGCTGTTCTGGATGTTCGTCACCCAGCACTTACCACATACCCATTATGCAGCCCACCCTAGGCTGGAACAGAGGAGGCCCCTGTCCCTACGTCGCTGACAGTCTAGTTTTAGCTCCGCCCTCCCGTCCCCCTGGCCTCAGGCTTCACAGAGGACCCACCAGTGGACGGCAAACCTAACAACCCTGGTCTCTCACAACCGGACCGTGCGCTTGGCGGATCGCCCAGGCCCTCTGCTTCCAGGTGGCGCACAGTCCAGCAGAAGGAGCCGCGGCCAGGAGACCTGGGAGACAGCTCTGCTCTGCCGCCGACCAAGGGCGCAGCCTGCGGCATCACCTGACAGGTCCCAGCTCTGCCTCTTCGCCTTCGAAGGGAGGCTGGACCGACCTGCCTTCTAGACTCTGCAGTTTACTACACACACCCATTTCCTCCTGGTTCCAGCCGCACACTGGCGCTGGCGCTCAAAGGTGAAACAAATGCAAAAATAACGCGACAGAACTCAAACCTGCATCGGATACCGATCCGCCGTCACTTCCCAAGGGAGGGAAGTGAGAGGCACCGGCTGCAGGGAAGTCCGGGGAGACTGGATTTGCACAAAATCACAAACTATGCATATATTCAGTCCTATGACTTTATTCAAAGTGTTTTATGACCTAGACCTAGAAGCAGATTGTGTGTTTAGAAAATGAAGCATCAGTGACCACCCACAGAGAGCCTACCACGTGCTGAGCGGGCACCACCGGGCTCACAGGCCTCATTCCCTTTCATCCTCACACTGTCCCCAGAGGCAGAGGGGCTGTCCCCAAGTCTATGGCCGAGGACACGTCCAGTCAGGAAGGGCAGGGGCTCTACAGCACCCTGACTGCTCGGAAGCCTGCCGTCTTCAATACCACACTTCTGTCACACACAGGACGCTCCCCCGGACCCTCCCCGAGCTCACACCGAAATGGTGCAAAGCAGCACGTGCTTGCCGGCTGAATCTGCCAAAGGCAACCGGAGTCGCTTAGTGTGAGGTCGCCTCCCTGGTCACTCAGGGACACTTGTGTGAGGTCGCCTCCCTGGTCACTCGGGGACACTCGAGGAGGCTGTGACGTAATGCCACAGGGGCACCGTGGAAATCCGAGGAGAGCTGAGTGTTTAAGTTGTCCGAAACTAACACACAGCAAGAATACGGGCACACGCCAAGTGACTGGGCAGCAGCTCACAACCACGGAGTCACGTCCACAGTAAGGAATGGACACACACACTCAGAAAGCTCACTCTGGCAGGAGTGTAAGACTCAGGAACTGACAAAATGAAGCTTTCTATCCATACAAATAGAAGCAGCTCAGAACACGAACTTGGTTTCCAGGTTCTCCCTCCCTCGGGCCTACAGCTGACCTCCCTCGTCTTCCCCTGATTCATCTATTCTGGAAGGTTCTCCCCTGGACTCCAGGTGTACAACCAGCCACAGAAGAACAGAATGCTCAGTGGTCCCTTCTTGTGCCTCCTTGGAGGACACGCCCCTCATGGCAGTTTGCCGACACACACACACACACCTTTACCTTCGCCGGACTTGCCAGCTCACTGAGCGCTGACTGGCAATGGGACAAACCACTCTCCTCACTCCCAAAATTTCTGCAGTCCAGCCTGTGTCGTCCCACTGCGGCCTCCCCACACCACGCCCTCTGGGGCCCGGGGAGTGGTTTCTGTGTTTACTTCCCTTTCAAAGGCTCTGGAGTGGAGGCAGCAGGAGGCAGCGGCCCAGGACCCAGAGAGCAGAGTAGGGGTCAAGGGCGCCACAAGGGTCCACTGAAGGTGTCCCGCCTCTCAGGCACTAAGCTTCAGTTGGGGTCATCTCTTCCTTTGATTTCCTTCTAACAAGCTCCTATCAACTCTCAGAACGTGCAAACCCTCAAGGAGGTGAAGGGGTCAAACACTGCGGGGTGGGCCCAGCCACACCCGCTACTGGAAACCGAGCCAACACCAAAGCCATGAGAATGGCTGGCTCCTTACTGACGAGGCCACCACTGATGGCCACAGCTCGCTGAGCCACTGAGGAAAGGCCACAGACGCCCTGGGCATGAGCGGTCGGGGCGTTCGGACAGGCCATTCCTCCCGGATACTATGGGACAGCCCCCTTTGAGACACAAGGTATCCCCGGCGCTGCCCGCTCGCGGTGGGGGGTTCGGGCAGGTTCTGCTCCTGATCCAGGGAGGACCCCCTTTGGCACAAGCAGGATCTGCCTGGTGGGTCAAGGGACCCCAGACCTAGAAAGCAGGAACTCTGGGGGCAGGATCCCTCTCCGGTGTGATCACCACTGCTCACCTCAGGGCGGCAGGGGACCCTCTGACCCTTGGCGACAGGGCCTTCAGCACCGCGCTCTGTCACCCACTCAGTCACCCGCTGGCCTCTAGCACCACACTGGTGAAGAGCTTCCCTGGGTCTCAGCGCCCACCACTCTCTGCTTCCTCCCCCCACAGCCTTTCCACCGGGAGCTCTAGGACCCAGCACACTTAACAAATGCTCCCACATTTTTGCCTCCTCCCCGTACCCCCACTCTGCCGCCTCAACTGGCCCAGAGACCAGTCCCCGTGGTCCTCCTGTAGCCCCCCGCCCCGTGCCCCAAGAAGCTGGGACGTCGGGGGTTGGTGCTTTCCCAGCTCCCCTACCCTGCTTCCAGACCCTTTCAGAGATCTTCTTGCAATAGAAACCTAGGGAACATTCTGAACAAGGAAATGTTTATACTGAAAAAATACATACAAGACCCTAAGTGTGAACACACACACGCACAGACTTCCATATATATACACCAAAATTATTCACAGTACCTCTCTGGATGATATGACGTGGTTTGATGCGTAGTTTTTACTTGATTTTTCTACTTTGAAAGTATCAATGATTATACGTATTTTAGTGGCTGTCCTGTCCCCACCCTCCAGCTCACCCCCACCTGCTTCAGGGATCTAACGTGACACGTGAGCCTCCTCTCCCAAGGACGTCTGGCCAGCAGGCTCCTCTGCACTTGCCCTTGATCTTCTGCTCCCAGCAGCCGAGTCTAATTTTTACAGGGCTCGGCTGTGTCCACTGACCAGCCAGGTTAAGTTGTCCTCGATGTGACAGCAGGTAATTTATCTAAATGTGACACTCGGGAAGTGTGACCACGTAAAGAAGACAGTTTCCACGAAACCCAAGGGGGATGCTCTCGCTGCATTTTCAAGTTAGAGTTGGAAAAACACGCCACTTGTGGGCAACACACACACAGAAGATTAGGGAAAAGAGCGTAAAGACCTGGAAAGGTTTCGTATGTCGGTTGTTTCCTAGGGTCTCTATGCACTTTAAAGAAACCAAAATGTGAAATTGTGAGTGACTTTAAAGGCGTGGGTTTTGCAAGGAAAATGAGGCAGATCTGACGTCATGAGCATCTGCAAACAGGAGGCCCAGCCCCCTGCAGAAGTCTGGCGAGTAAGAAGTGTACACTTGAATGTTTTAACTTAAAGTAAAATATTAGCTATTGTTATGATTCCCTCTTGCGTCCACTTTCTCTTATTCTGAATTTTTACAATCAGGAGAAAGAACCAACCCAAGCCGTCAGTGTCTAAATCTACTGTCACCTTCCAGTTCATGCCGGACCAACTGTGAGGTCGCTCCTGGTCAGCTCGGGGCCTGGTCAACGCGGGGCCTGGTCAACGCAGAGCCGGGGACGAGCACATGGGGAGGGGGGCCGGACGGGCAGGCCGCGCTGGTCTGGAGGGAGAGAGCAGACAGGTCAGTTCGGACTTTCTAGAGCACCCCAGCTTAGGAAGCCTTGTCCGGTGGAGAGAGGGCACGAGAGCCAACAGCAAGCTCTGCATCCGATCTAGAATTCCCTCTAAAAGTGGGGGACACCCAGGGACAGTGGGGCAGGATGGGACAAGGCAGGGACATAGCTGGAGCACAGGACTTGCTCTGAGGTGGCACTTGTCACTGTTTTTAGACTGTGACACATACCGCGAGACCCAGGAGGCTGGAGCTCTGGATGAAGACACTACGCGCTCTCGTAAGCGGCTTCCCTCTCAGGGCCTCGGTCCATCTGCGAATAAAGACGTAGGGTGTCAACTACAGGGGCTCAGGGCCCCCACTTTTCCTGAAGCTTGGAGACTCCTGCACAGGAAGCAGAGCTTCACCTCGGCGTGCCCAGCCAGGCTGACACGCAGCCGCCACTGCACCGACTTGTTCGGTCTTCACGCCAGGCCCCTGGGGACGGTTCAGCCTCAGCTTTAGAGACCGGGCCCAGGGAGCCTGCCCAACTGGGCCAGAGCCCCGCAGAGGGACCGGGACGCCACTCCGCCCGTGGGCCCGGTCCTGTCCCGACGCAGCCCAGAGCTTTCTTTCAGCGCGCTCACAACTCCAGTGAGGAGCAGCAGCAGGGAGTTCCGCGGGCCTTTAGAATGGCGCTAGCAAGAAGGACGGCAGGGACACCGTTTCTTAACTTTCACTTACAAAAGCACCTGAATAGAAAAAGTTCATACTTCATCTGTTCAAGGTCACGGTATCTTGAAAACAAGCTGGCAGCTGGCACAAGATAGTCAAGTTTCCCCCATGACTTTCTAAAGGTCAGATAAGCTAATGGTAGGAGTTCACGCCACAAACGTGTGCAATGGGAGACGCGGGCGCTCCTCACCTTCCCGTCGTCTCTAAGCGGCAGCAGAGTCTGACCCGCACCGAAGAAACCCGCCCCTAACGTGTTCTGACCTGCTGCTATCATTTCCACGTCGCGCAACCTCTGACAGTGCCAGGGATTAGCCGCGGTGTGCAGTAAAATAAAATGCTTACGGTCGTGTAAAGCTTATTTTCACAACCCCTTTAATCGAGTTGTGTACAAATAGAGTAGGAGAGTTTGGCTGTTTCTCACTACATTCCTAAGGAACTGATGTAAGACTTTGATTCCCAGGGTCAAGGACAACAAACAAGTCCACAAACTCACAGGAGGAAGTAAATTGGAAAGAACACCCAGGGGTCTGGCCCTCCGGCAAACATGTACAGTGAGTCCTCTCGTAACATGGTCTATTGGTTCTGCGACTTTAAGCGAGAAACAACATACAATGAAACCGATTTGACAAGAGGCTCATTGATATAAGGAGTTACGTTCCCACAACATCTCATCAGTGTTATAATGAGACAACACAAACAAAATGACCTCATTGGAGGGTCTGTTCTACTACGTCGACCGGTGGTGTGACCTTGGACAAGGCCTTGGCCTCTCTTACACCTCAGCTCCCTCACCTGTGAAGCCTCCCCCAACACTGGACAGCGCACACTAAGCGCCACACTCAGCACGTGGGAAGGACTAAATAAAGAGCAACCCTTGCTGTTACGACAGGTGCCTCTCCTTCCTTCCACTAATGGCCAAACCGAAGAAGTGACAAGTGGCACCCAGGGCAAAACGCAGCCACCAAGGACAATGGGCAGGGTACAGGGAGCCAGAGGACCAGAATGGGCATCTGGGCCCGAGTCTTGGTGGCACCTAGGGCAGGATGTGTGACCTGGGGCAAGTCATTAACCTCTTTGCACCCAAGTGCTCTCATTTTTAAAATCAGACTCTACAGAACGCTTCTGCAGCTCTGGAGTTCAGAAGTCGCCATCCTTTCGGGCATCCCAGAATCGGACTGCAACGATATACGAGCAGCTGCCTGGCCTGCATCCCTGGAGTGGCCACATTCAAGCTCCCTGGGAGAGAGACATTGAAAGTCAACCTGCAGGCAGTGGAGGGGCCCGCTGAGGTGGGAGAACAGCGGGCAGGGCGGATCAGCAAAGCATCCTGTCACCACTGCCCCCAATTACAGGCTCTGGCTCTGCCATCTCCGTAGCTGTCTGCAGGGTTGCAGCAGGTGAGAGCCCAGAGAGCTACAAATAGCAGCGGGGTGTCCGCCCCCTGCCTGGACACACCTCCTGCGAAATCAGAAATGGGAGGCAGCTGGTGTCTGAGGGGGAACCGTGAGGCCAAGAACAGGGGGCAGTTCTGAGGCTTAAAATCAATCTAAGGGCAGGAAATTTTCAACTGCCTCTGGAACCATTCACTCTTAGATTAATACTAGAAAATAGTGGCTTAGATAGATACAGTTCTATTTCCTTCACTGCAAAAAATCCTGATTTTTTTCCTTGCCAGATTTCTCAAAAAACAGAAAAGCTATTTGCTGATAAAGCAATACGGACCCCGTATGGTCCGTAATCTACTTTCCCTTCTTGGCGCACCTGGCAAATTCAAGGGTGTCTCTCCCTCTTGGGGTCTAAACTCCTGCCAGGCATTAATCAGGCTGTGCCCTTAGCCTGAGCTTTCCGAAGCTGTTCTTGGTCCCAACTCTACCCTTTTCACCCCAACCTTTCATCCAATCGCATGAAGTGGGTGCGGGGAGGAGGGGGTTCCAGGTGATCACTTGGGTACCCCTCGGTGGACCTTGGAGCCCCACTCCGGGGCTGGCCGGGGTTCTCTGCGCCAGGGGGCTGGGTCTCAGAGAGCCCATCGCCAGGTTTTGGCTGAAACAACTTGGCAGGCTCTATAATCCAGCCACGGCCCTCTCATGCCCGACACGCGGGGAGCAACACCTGCCCCGCTCATACCCGAGGATGAGGACCCAGGGCGGCCACAGCTTCCCCCACCCTTCCACGGAACAGGACGCCCAGAACATTCGCCCGTCCCCCAAACCCTTCCGAGACCAATGGCCTCTGGCCAGCACCCACCACGGGCCCCTCCCCAGCAGCGCGCCAACCTAAAGACCACGCCCTCAGGCCTGGTGGGCGGACTTCGCAGCGCCGGACGGCCTTGCCCGGTAGGGATGAGGCTGGGGGCCTTGGCTGCCGTCACTCTCCAGTCCCTACCCGGGGAGCCGGCGCCGCGCAGCCGGGGGCCGACTGGAGGGCCTCCTAGAAAATGCGCAAACGCAGGGTCGGCCGCCGGACACCTCAGCGCCCCCAGAGCCCTCGGGATTCGGGAACAGAACCCGCTGACTCAGACGTCACCCACTTACAGCTCCAAGCCGCGGAAGCCCTATGCCCAGCAGAGACGCAAACCAGGGGTTCCGCAGCGCAGCAGGGAAACTACATGTCCCGAAGTGCACCGCTCCGTGCGCAGGCGCAGTGGGCCCGGGCCGACTTCCTGTGGGCGCCACGCTACGCGCGCCGGCGCAGTACACTCGCTGTGTAGGCTCTGTGGTGCTGGCTTGCGGCCTGTTCTTCAAAATTTAACTGACCCTAGGGACAGCGGCCGGAGGGTGGGACGTCGCGGTTCCCTTCCGCCCCCAGCGGTGTCGCATTTCCTGGATGCCTCTCGCTACAGTGGGCGACGAAGGACCCTGGGGTTCCCGGAAGTTCCCAAGTTTAGCAGCAATGCACTCAATTTCCTTTTGAGACAGCGGTGGGTGTCCCCCATGCTGGTTCTCAGATTCTCGCGTGCAGAGCTGGAGCACACCCAGTCCCGGCCCACGCGAGCGCGCCCCCCAGCGCGACACCGTGTGATAGAGGGAAGGCCCGAACTCCGCTCATCCTTCGGTGGCTGGACACTGACACAGGGGGCGAGTGACTGGGGCACCTACACCTTGAGCCACGGTGGCTGCTTCTAGAGCACAGGGGGCAAACACCAGGCCCTCTGCCTCGTTTTATCCGCCCGGCCCCTTGTCTCTACTCCGCAGCAGCACCCAGCTCCTTGCCCCTGTGACAGGAGAGCTAGACCCTACTTTGAGGGAGACCCCTGCCGAGCCATACGCCCCCACACTGACTTCCGCGTTCTGTTTCTGTAAGCGCCTGCTTCCCGCCTTGCCCTGTGCTCCGCCCCCCATTTCCGGGCCAGTAGTAACGGTCAGCCCCTGTTCATATCAGCAGGCTTTTGTCTTGCCGGGCCGGAATTTGGAGACTGCCTCCTCTGGGTCCGTGTTAGTGAATAAACTCCACTTCGCTGCCCCCACAACTTCATCTGAGTCATTTGTCCCATAACACCCCTAGTTAAGGAGTGGTTACATTTATACAGTCCTAAGATTACATTCCGCCCTTTGAAGGCAACTGCCAGGCTGACGCGGCCCCCGGTGACAATGAGTTTGACACTGATGGAAACCCAGGCAGTCTGACTGCAGATCCACTAGGACTTCGGTGACAAAGTGCAAACGTTAGGAGTGCCCAAGAAAGGACAGCCTGGGGGGTACGGTGGGCGGGGGGGGGGGGGGGGGGGGGGGAGGCGGGTAGTTTAGTTCTGTCCAGCCAAGTTTCCCTGGAGAAAGTAACAAAATTGCTCAGTTCTAAGCACTTTGAGGCTCGTGTCTAATAATGGAAGTCTAATAACAAGCGTACAAAGGACATGCGACAATTACCACCATTTCTCAGAGGAGAAAATGTAGACGCAGGGAGATTAAGGTAACTTGACCAGGATTTAAAGCCAGCAAGGGTCCAGCTCTGCCAGGGCAGCCAGCTTCCGTATCAAATCGCTTCTGACCTCTCCGAAGTAAGTGGGACGTGGGTCTTCTGGAGCCTGCAGGTCAAGCAGAGGGAACTCTAAGAGCAAACCGGGTGGAAAAGAAAAGCAAGTTGCGTGAACTGGCATTTTCAGTTTCGGGTTGAAAGTGGCAAGCCTGGGCGTGGTGGGGATGGAGGCTGGAGGGGCAAAGCGGGGCAGGCGGGTTCCCCAACCGGATACCCAGCATTCGTGTGACGGTTCCGCATTCCCCCCATTTCCCCAAAGTCGGGTGATAGCCGTCTATTCTGTGTTGGTAACATACACTTTCTATGTGATAAAATGTACTTATTTTTGTTTTAAAGTAGGTCCCCCCGCTTTGTTTCATGCATCAAAGATAAACGAAGCTGGACCCTCATGAAGGTGTTAAGGATGAACTTTATTCCGTACCTCTTGCCGTAGGGAGGAGGGCCCAGCATGAAAAACTGAGTGCTGACTGGGCAGGGATAGCTGGGCGTTTTAGGGAGTGGGGGCACTTGAGCAGGGTTAAGGAAGTGGAAATTTACAAAAATTGGGGTTTGTTAATAGGCAGTTATCTGGAGGAGAGCCGCTCCTTTTTTTTTTTTTTTAAGATTTTCTTTACTTATTTTTAGAGAGAGGGGAAGGGAGGGAGAAAGAAGGAGAGAAGCATCAATGTGTGGTTGCCTCTTACGCTCTCCCAAGTGGGGACCCCGTGTTGCGGGCCAGGGTCCCCAGTTGGGAGAACTTAAGAGGCAAGAGCCGCTTCTATCTTGATGAGGAGAGGCCGTGATGCCAAGTCAGAGGGAGGTGACCCACCAGCAGGGAGAGTCCCCCTCCTTGAATGTTGCTGGCATTTCAAGAGACAAGACAGTTCTGGGCAGTGAGAAATTTACATCTCAAAGGTGAAGACAAAGGATTTATAATTGCAAGCTTTCTAGAGCAAGCTTCTTTAAAGGGGAAGTGGGGGCAGGCTGATTTGCCTATCACCAGGTTTTGGCTGAACCAACCTGGCAGGTTGCCTTCCTCCCGCAGCCACTTTAAAGGCTGCAGCCCTCTTAGGGATGCACCACTGAGCAGCCAGACGCCCGGCTAGTGTTCGTTCAAGTCTCTCAGTGACGGAGGGCCCAGAGGAGCCTGGCCAGAGTTTGTCCAAGGAGGGCATGTCCGTCACCTGCTGGGAACCTTGCTTCCCTGTCTGGGTCCAGACCCATGGCCCGGGTCGTGCAGCCTGAGTCGCTGCCCTGGGCACCCTGGGATGAGTGTTCTATGTGCACAGCATTCCTGGGTTTCCGATCTGAGGCAGGAAGCCGCTCTGGCCACATCTGCCCTTGGAATATGAATGGCTTTTCCTAACACTCTATGCAGTGCTTCTGGCGGTGATGCGGGAGCGCTCACGGGGAGGCACGGGAGGCCTCACCCCAGTGACAGTGCCTGGGTTCTTGTAAACGTGCAAGAAAGTATTCAAGGACGAGACAGACTCAGAGAAGCACAGTGGGTTATTAAAGCGACAGCACACACTCCAGAAGGAGCAGAGTGGGGGCAGAGTCTGAGTGAGTCGCATGGGGGGCGGGGCTGGGTGGAGGATTTTATTAGGTCTGGGCACAGGGCGGGTAGGGGGTGGCTCGTGGTCCCTGGCGCTGGGTCAGGGTGGCTGTCAGCACAGTTCATCTCAGTCCCTCCTCTCTGGACGGTGGCATGGTGGTCCCGAGAGGAGCAGCTTTGAAACTTCCACATAGGTCAACATGGCTGCCAACTCCGGCTGAGGCCGATTTTTATTTGTCTCGACTATGTCTTACCCCAGGAATTTGGGAGGGGAGCAGCGAGGGGACAGGTGTCCAGCTCTAAACACATAAACCCTGGAGCGTGCCTTGAAGAAAGACTCCTCTTTTGAATTTTGTCTTCAGACCCCGAGACTTGAGGCCTCCTCACCGTGGAGCCGAGCAGATGGGGAGAAGGGGGAGGGAACAGGGCTAGCCAGAGGGCCCCCGAGGCTTCAGCCCCAGGCGTCGGTCTTGCTGTTGAGTTCCTACTCCGAGCTCCTCTGAGAGAGTCCACTGAGACCCGAGTTTGGCCAGCCCCCTGTCCCTGCCCCGCCTGCTTTGCGTTGATCTGTGGGGTGACCTTGTCACGTTATGCTGACTTTCTCTGTGCTGCTGGGGTCTAGGCCAGTGAGCCAAGTAGACGATGCTCCATGTTGCTTCTTGAATGAATGAATGAAGTCACCTGATCTCTGGACTCATCTGTAAGTGAAATGGTCTGACAAAAACACAGTGACCTCCCAGGCGCCTTCCACACCTCGCAGCCTATGACGCTGTGAACCCCGAGGGCAATGGGAAGCCGGGGCCGTCTAGCGTGGCATCAGACGGGCAGTTCGGGCACTTTCCGCACCTTCTGTCTCTTCAAACACAAGTAAAGATGAGAGCTTGTAAAGAGGAGAAAATGAAATTGGTGGAAAAAAGTGGTTTATAAAGCAATGTCACACCTTTTATTATCTACCCGTAGAAATGAGAGTTGTTTTCTCATTTCTAAAAGTTTTCTGTAAAACTTGAAATGTTCATTTAAAAGTGTGTCTGCCCTGGGTTGTTCTTAAAGGCTCTCCTCTGGTGCGCGCCAGTCAAACGCTTGCTCTGTCTTCAGACGTGCACATACGGCAAGTGCCGGGGAACGCCACGCGTGATGTAGCCCACGGCGCCGTTCATTTTCACGTCAGACTCCGCACTGACCAGTTAATCAGTGAACGCTCCCACATCAGCCCGGTGAGCACGTGGCAGATTTTGAACATCAGTGTCGGGGTAATACATCCTACTTATAAATTGGGTGAGTCACATGCAAAACGGCGTTTCGTGAGGCAGGAGGTTCGGGGCCTTGTAGCTCTCTCCTTTCGCTCTCCCCCTGTCCCCCACCCCCACGGCCCTGGTGCTTTGCTTCCAGTGGGGCTGTATTTCCACCACTGACATCAATTAAAACGACAATTCCACGGCACAGAAAAGAAGTTTTCAGCCCCCAGTCCCGCTCCAAAGAGCAAGCATCAGTCCCTGACGTGGAGGTGTCGCCTGTCTTAGGTGACAAACCACGTGACATGTAGGAAAAGTTCCAGCAGAGAGCAAGGAACTCGGTGCCTGCCGAACAGTGGCCGTCTGGATTGGCTCCGTGGCACAGGCGTGTCTTCACGTCTGGTGTCAGAGGTCAGCTTCCCCGCCTGTCACAGAGACATCTGGAACCCCACTGCTCCGAGGTTCTCGTGCACGGCGGCCCTGGATTCCTCCAGGCTCAGGATCTGGCTCTTGTACTTGGCCTGCCAGTCGTCCACGATGTACTGGTGGTAGGGGTCGTTGGAGTGCTCCTGCCGCCTGGACTTGACCGTGCTCACCAGGATGGCCACGACGATGAAAGAGAACATGCCGATCATCACCACGAGGTACAGGATGACGTAGTAGAAGTTCTCCGCCTCCATTTTGGCTTGAAGGCCGTTTTGCTCTGTGGTCACATTCTTGCGCCAGCTGTCCATGTAAGTGATGAAGATCCTCCTGAAGGCGTCTTCCAGCGTCTGAGTCAGGTTGGACACGGCAGCCATGCTCCCTTCCTGCCGCAGAGTAAAGAGTCAGACAGGTGAACCCGATTTTTAAAAAAGGGGTCCTAGGGTGTCCACAAGCCCACCCACTCGGGAACCAGCACCAAAGGGGCCCAGTTTGATTGTGGGTAGCGGAGTGAAAGATTGAAATCCGGTGGAGAGTGGAGCGGGCGCCATTGCTCCCTCTCCGCCCCTCCCCCACGCACAGCGTCACAGCCCAGCGACCAGCGTTACCCCACCCCAACCCCGGGAACACCTAAGGCGCCGCCCCTTTAAGTAACAGACGCGCCAAGACCAAAAAAAAAAAAAAAAAAAAAAGGCCCAAATGACAGAACACTTCAAAGCTCCAGAAAAAATACAACTAAGCGAGGAAGAGATAGCCAATCTATCAGATGCACAGTTCAAAACACTGGTTATCAAGACGCTCACAGAAATGGTTGAATTTGTTCGAAAACCAGATGTAAAAAGGAAGCCTATGCTAAGAGAAACAAAGGAAAATGTACAGGGAACCAATAGTGATGTGAAGGAAACTGGGACTCAGATCAACGGTGTGGACCAGAAGGAAGAAAGAAACATCCAACCAGAAAAGAGTGAAGAAACAAGAATTCGGAAAAATGAGGAGAGGCTTAGGAACCTCCAGGACATCTTGAAACGTTCCAACATCCTAATTATAGGGGTGCCAGAAGGAGAAGAGGAAGAACAAAAAATTGAAAACTTATTTGAACAAATGACGAAGGAGAACTTCCCTAATCTGGAAAAGGAAATAGACTTCCAGGAAGTCCAGGAAGCTCAGAGAGTCCCAAAGAAGCTGGATCCAAGGAGGAACACACCAAGGCACATCATAATTACATTACCCAAGATTACACAGAAGGAGAGAATCTTAGAAGCAGCAAGAGAAAAGGAGACAGTTACCTACAAAGGACTTCCCATAAGACTGTCCGCTGATTCTCAAAAGAGACCTTACAGGCAAGAAGGGGCTGGAAAGAAGTATTCCAAGTCATGAAAGGCAAGGACCTACATCCAAGATTACTGTATCCAGCAAAGCTATCATTTAGAATGGAAGGGAAGATAAAGTGCTTCTCAGATAAGGTCAAGTTAAAGAAGTTCATCATCACCAAGCCCTTATATATGAAATGTTAAAGGGAGTTACCTAAGAAAAAGAAGATAAAAAGTATGAACAGTAAAAATGACAGCAAACTCACAGTTATTACACACCTAAAACAAAAACAAAAGCAAACTAAGCCAACAACTAGAACAGGAACAGAACCACAGAAATGGAGCTCACATGGAGGATTGTCAATAGGGGAGTGGGAGGCGGAGAGGCGGGGAAAGGTACAGAGAATAAGTAGCATAGATGATAGGTGGAAAATAGACAGGAGGAGGGTAAGAATAGTGTAGGAAATGTAGAAGCCAAAGAACTTATAAGTATGACCCATGGACATGAACTATAGGGGGGAATGCAGGAGGGAGGGGGTGGGCAGGATGGAGTGGAGTGAGGGGGGAAAGGGACAACTGTAATAGCATAATCAATAAATATATTAAAAAAAAAGGAGGGGTCCTTTCCACAGGTGCCTAAGTTAAGGGAAGAGGGAGGGGCATGCGAGAGGGAAAGTAAGAGCGTTTCTTCTCAGCCTGGCTGGTGATTGATGGAGTGCGTACTTTGTTATTTAAAATTTTCAGCCCCGGCTGTGAGGCTCAGTGGATTGAGCACCAGCCTGCGAACCAAAGGATCACAGGTTGGCTTCCCAGTCAGGGCACTTGCCTGGGTTTCAGGCCAGGTCCCCAGCAGGGGGCGTGCAAGAGGCAACCACACGTTGATGTTTCTCTCCCTCTCTTTCTCCTACCCTCTCTCTAAAAATAAATAAAATCTCTGAAAAAAAAAACCTTTCCATGTGCATTTTTGCATGCATGATATCTGCCCGAAGTTTGGTGAAGGACAGAAAACCGTAACAGCGCGATCCCAGTTTATGGATGTAAATAGATGTGCACGGGCATGCGGAAGCGGAAAGAAGACCGGAAGTAGAGGTCAGAATGTTCACGGTGGGTGGCATGCTTCAAGAACTTTTTTCTTTTTTATACCTGTCCCATGTTTCAAGTTTTCTTTGACAATCTGGCATGACTGTTTTCAAAGCGATCTGTGACCTCACGGTAGTTAGCAGAATGCCTTGTTCACAACAGGCGTTCAGCCCGCCCCCCTGACTAGAGCAACAGCCTGTGCACATCCCATGGTTTTAGAGAACTGTGGGGGGGAAGCTTGCAAAGGGACATGGGCAGCCTTTGGGGCTTGGTTCACTCCATGCTGAGGCGGGCTTTTTCCACGCACGCTGAGAGACAGGTGTGTGCGCCCGTGTCTGGAAGACATGTTTCAGGTGAGAGACACAGGGAAACGACCTGAGACCTCACCATGTTTCTCCCAGCCGCTCTCCTCGCCGCCCTCCCGGTCCCTGCCCAGCCGCCAGCGTCTCTCACGGGTGACACCGCGCGATGCCACACTGGGCTCCTCAGAACCCCTCCGCAGGTCACCTGGCCCCTGCCCTGCACAGCAGGCCGTGTGCTCTTTCAAAGAGGGAAACAACACCACATCATTCCCTTGACTTTAAAAGCAACCCAGCACCTTCCTGTTGTTCTCCAAACCCTGGCTCCTTTGGGTTCCCGGGGCTCCTCCCCGGGTCCTCCACGCTCACAGCCGTCTGTCCGGTCACCCCGGCCTTGCTCCCCGTCCTGTCTATCAGTGTCGTTCTCCTGCTGCGTGACGTTGGTGCATTCTGTTCCTTCAAGCTGGACCTCCCGGGCCCTGCTCTGGCCCTGCCACCTCACCGCTCAGTCCCAGTCCCAGCACAGCTGTCACCCGGCCCTGCTCTCAGTCAGTCCCCCCTCACCCCCGTCTTTTCTCCAAGCATCTTCTTACTTCTCCTGGAAGCACTCTTCGCGGCTTGTGGTCATCATGTGTGACCGTCGCTCTGTGGTCTTGTCTTCCCCACTCGCCCGTCCTCTCCAAGGGGCAGGGCTCGCATTGCCTGTGGTCTCGCGAGGGGCTGGCACAGAGCCTGGCCGGCCTTAGGCCCACAGTGGATGCCCAACGAGCGGATGAATGTGCCCGGCCCCCATCGCCAGGGCACTGGCCGGGCAGTAGGGACAGATGCGGGGGCTCTGTGTGTGCGTGCTCAGCATGGCGGCACACGCCAGACCACCACGACCCAGGGTGCGCACGGTGGTGACAGGTGGGAACAGCGCTACCTGGAGCTCAGAGAACGGGCCGGGTGAGGCACACAGACTGAGCCAGAGCCGGCAGGTGGAAAGAGAACTGGAGGGGTGGGCACGAAGGAGCCTGCAGGTCCTGCAGGTCCTCCCCGTCGGGAAAAGCCCCAACGACTGACTGCATGGGGGGGTTGCCTGGGCCCTGGGGAAGCAGCATCTCCTCTCCCAGCGTGTACCTTCCCTTTCCTCCCATGGAAAGGGGTGCCTCAGGTCTCCGCCCACCCCAGAAAGGGGCTCAGAACCACTTGCAGGACTCTCCCATGAACATGCCTTCCCAACAGCTCCCTCACGGAGAAGTACCGCAGCTAAGACGACTCATTCCTCACTGCAACGTTCTAGGTTCCATCACTCACGGAGCTCTCAGGTCTCTCTCCTCCCCCGCCCTCCCCCCCGCCCCCCACAAAGCCAGGCAGGTTGAAAAGAAACCTCACAAACAGATACGTTTGCCCCAGAGCACGCGCCAAGCCTGCTCCCCGAGCCGTGTAACAGACACGCCCGTCCCCCTAAAATAGCACACTTCACCGTGACAAACTGCAGCCAGGTGGCTTTCGTCCAGCTCAAGACCCTCCACTGGCTCCTTCGCCCTCGAAGAGACAAGATCTGCCCATCTGGGGGGACTCGCGCCAGTTTCACCTTCCAAAGACCCCGCCCCACCCCCCCACCCCCGCCAGGCCAGGCCTGTCTCCTGAAGGTGAGGCGGGATGCCGTCCCCTCCCGTGTCCTTGCCCTCTGTCTCTCCGTCCCTCTGTCCCAGCCCTTCCCCACAGCTCCTCCAGTAAAGAAAGCCGACCTCCGGGAGCACACAGAGTCCCCTGCTGCTCCTGCTGGACAGAATTCCGTTCCTTTTTCCGGAGCCAGGCTGAACAATGGGCTGTGGGTGGAGACCACTGGGAAAGCGCCCTGCGTTTACAAACCACAGGGCTGCTGGTGGAGTAAGAAGACCCCCCCGGGGGTGATAGTGAATGCGGGGGATCCAGACTGAGCAACTGGGGACCAGAGGGACTGAGGAGGGGAGAATTCGGTCTCCTGGGTGTCCTTGCCGAGGGGCTGTGGAGGCTGGAATCATTCCGGGTATTTTTGCATATTGGACAGCGCATCTCTGAAGCAACGGCAGCGAGTGCGGGACCACGCGAGGCCCCGCCTTGCGTCTGGTCCCTGGTCCCCCAGAGAGCAGGCAGCTTTGCGAATTCCTGAGTGATTGGGGCTCCTGTGCGCACTGAGCCTCCCAGAGGTCTCCTGCTGGGGCCCATCAGTGGAGGAGTTCCTCGAGGGGAGGACAGATGTCAAGGTCCCAGTGTCACAGGAAAGGGCAACAGGACAGGCTGCCCTCACTGCCACCCCCATCCTGTGAATGTTCTCACCAAAACAACCCATTTGCTTCCCGCCACCTGTGGCAGTGAGTGCTCAGCTGTCAGGCGCCTGTCCCTGCGGGGCCCTGAGAGACCTGCGAACAGAGGACATGCCGCCGTGACGCTGCTGCGCGAGGTCCCCAGGACAGCGGGCGCAGGGGAAGCCTCCCTTTCCACAGCTGGGACGGGATGGGGCGCTTTCGGTGGACTTTGGGGGGAGAGGGAGGGCCCAGGAGAGAGGACAGACCCCTGAGGTCGCCCTGGTCTTCTAGTGACTTTCCCTGAGCTGCCTGCGGACGAGACCTACAGCTGCTACAGGATAAAGGAGCCAAGTGTCTCCTGACTCACCGAACAGATGGCAGTTTGTTCCTGTCACCTCAGAGTGGCTGGCTGGGGACACTTCGTCCCCTAGCTTTTCCCAGCCTCCAAGGCTGGGCTGGGCTGGAAGTCCCTTCTCAGGGCTGCTTCTGCGAACCTCTCCGTTTGTTTGGTGACTTGTTTACTGCGCGCTCACTCTGTGTCGGGGATTACGACCTCCGGCGTACAAACAAGGAAACCGAGGTAGAGAGCGCGTCCGTCACTGGGCCCGTGACGACGGGACAGCTTGAGCGGCTGGGGGGCAGGGTTTGCTGTCTTCGTCTTTGATCCTGGCCCTTTACCACATGCTTGGTGAGTGAACGACCATTCCTCTCCCGTGTGCCGCGGAATTCAACTGGCAATGACTGGAACAGTGGTTTTTAACTTACTGGCCACGGAGGGGAAGGGAAGGGTAGGGTTTCCAGATCCCTTGAATTTTTGTTTAAGAGTTCATTTTATTTATTTTTTCCTGAAAAGTGTATGGATGCACATATGAAGCTCTCCGATCAGTTTCAGGGGCTCCCGCCCCCCCCCCCCCCCCAGCCCATCCGAGAATCTCTGCAGTGAAATGCCTTTGGTGCCAAATGCCTCAGGAGCCGGCGGGGTTTGTTTCAGGTGGGGACATGGCACATTCGACGGCCGGCTGGAGCTGATATTGCCTGTTATTTGTTCAGCTCTCTAACAGGGACCAAGGCCGCTGCTGAGCAGAGCAGGAGGTGCTTTCTGATAAGACTTAATCACAGAGTGAAAAGGGCCCCAGCGTTGACCCCTGGGCAGGCTGAAAAAGTCAAGCCCAAGGTGGATTCCCTTTTTGAACACTGTTGCCTGAGACGTGGCTGCGCGGTTGGCGGTCCGGCCCATGACCCCAGGAAATACCCAAACCACAGCGCACGAAAGCAGTCCCATCGATGGACGTGCGAACACATTCGAATAGACTTAGCCCGGTTCTGACACCTAGAAGAACCTTCCCGGGGAGGCGCTGACTGTATTTGGAACACACGCTCGCTCATCCCTTGTCTGAGAAGAAGCGCGCAAAGGTGTTTAGTGATGCGAAGGCCGCCACTGTTTATGTTCTGTTAAAACCAGGTGAAACTGCCGTTTACCTAGGTGCAGTGGCCGAATATTGGCAATTTCACGTGGTTCAAAGTAGTATCAATACATGTGGCCTATATAGGTCAGATATTTTCAATAAATGGTGCTTTAAAATAAATAGTTCTTGCTTTAAAAGCAGGTGGGCCCTGAGGAATTGTTGAGGCCGCCCTGCTCGTATGGCAGGTGGAACAACTCTAGCCTACATGTCCAAGGTCACCGGGCTTGCACGCTGGCCACTGTGCCAGCACAAGACACCCAGCCAGCCAGGCGAGTGGCTGGCACCCACCCCGTCCAAGCAGAAGCCGCACAGTCTCACAACCTCCGTTCTCGTCACCTGGGGCTGGTCAGCGCCAACGGGCCAAAGAACGGAGTCCAAGACCGAGGCAAGTGCTCCTGTGTGTTGCTGAGCTATCCCTGTCTGCTGGACACACACCTCCTTCTGTTCATAGCTGCGCCTGTCACAAGTGGGCGCAATTCAGCACCAGGGCGATCTGACCCCTTGAGGAAAGGGACACCCACTTGCTCCCCAAACCCGAAGTTCTCCTTTTTGGAAAGATGGGGGATCGTTAGCATCTCCTGGGTCTACAAAAGGCAACAAAGTCTTTCATTTGTATGCAAAGAATAGAAAAAGATACAATTATCTACATTTATGGTGAAACTCCCAGGAAAAACTTCCAAAGTGTTCATCCAAGGGCAATTACTGAAGAAATGAGGAAAACATTACCAAAAAGAGCAGGAGGAGGAGAGGCAGGGGAGAGAGAGAGCCAGGAATTATTATTTTTAAATATCATTCCTTTTATAATTTTCTGGCAAAGGAAACACCTTTGTTACTTAAGTCCTCAGAGACATAACAATAAAGAATTTGCAGTGGGAGCTGACTCACCTGTGCAGCGTCTGAAACCCTGCTACAGGCCAGGTTCAGCCGTTGCTGCCCGGTGGGCAATCGCGGAAGGAGGGGCGGAAGCCCCAGCCTGCGCACAGCCTGGAAACCGCGGCCCCCGCCGCCTGCAGCCGCAGCCCTGGCGGCACTCGCTCCGCTCTTATGAAGCCTGATGTTTACTCTCCTGTCACGTGGAGAGTTAAATACTGCCCAGATGTGGGAGCGCGCCTGGGGCCCCCGCGGGTGTGCCTGCTTGGAGTCTGGCACCAGGAACAAGGCAACGAGCTCCCTCTCCGGCCGTGACGCCAGCTCCAGCCAGGACAGTGTCTGGCGCAGCGGGCGTCCCTGGCCCTGGCCCTGGCCCCGAGACTGAAAGGGCAGTGCCGAGCCCCGACGGAACCTGTGCGCTGCGGCGGCGTCCTGGACGGGCCACCTGGGTGGTGGGGGGCGGCCGGGTGGGTCGAGGAGAGGGCCAGTGTGACTCAATTCGAGCTCCCCGTGAGCCAGACGCTGTAGAAATACGCCTCCCGGAGACAACTTCCAAAGGCTTCGCGCCGTCTTATAAAACAGCAGTGGCCGCCCGAGGGGCGGCGGGTGGCGGAGATGGGAGCAAGCCCCGCGGAGCAGGTGAAGGCCTCGGAAGAGCGGGGCGAACTCCCTTTACCAGGGGGTCCTGCTGCGCCCTGGGGGGAGCCCCTGTGGTGGGCGGAGAGGGCTGGGTGAGAGCGCGCGCCCTGCCGGCCCGGCGTGGTCTTCTCAAGGCCACCGCTGCGCCCGGGTCCCGTCGCCCTGGCCGCGCACAGAGGGGCCGCAGGCCGGTCGGGGCACTGGACGAAGAGCCAGGACTGGAAGCTAATCCTGAGCGCGCGCGACAGCCAAACCACCCGCGGGGGCCGGGGGAGGGCATGGCCCTGTGGCGCCAACTGGACGAAGGGAACCTGGTTTAACAACAGGATTTTCTCCTTAAACGGGGCTTTGAAGGATTAGGTTTGACCTTGACCCTGGGGGAGGGGCGGGGCAGGAGGAAGACTGTCAAGGTTTAAAACTGTCTACAGGTTGCAGTAGTTCAGGTACTGCGCGCCATCCGAACGAACACGAGGGTCTCCGTAACTGCACCCGCTTCTCACGGTGCTGCTGGTGCTGGAAGGCGACCTCCCCCGAGCAGGCGAGGCCCACCCAGCGGGAGCGGAACGGCCTGAGGCTGAGGGGCTGCAAGGGAGGCAGGTCTCCCGGGAATCTCCGGGGAGGTGGTGCCACCTGCTGGTGGCAACGGGGAACAGCGCCCAGCCTCGCCCCGCAAGCCGCCCTGGCTGTTGGTTGTAGAATTCTCCCCTCGCCACGGTGAAGAGAATCCAAACAGCGTGCCAGGGTGCACTTGGGCGAGTAGAGGCAGGACTGCAAGGCCCTACGTCCTGGAGGCAGGGAGTGTGGCTTTGGAGGCTGGCAAACCAGACGAGCCGGTCACTCAGCGTTCCTGATCTTTGGACACTTCCTCCGTCGGAGGGAGAGAATGTAAGCTCCCACCTCCCTGCGTCGTTCTGGAGGTTAAATGAGATAATGGATATAAAGCCCTGAGTACAGGACCTGGCACTTAGCAAGAGAGTTAGTTAGCCACTGCGTATCAGCGGTGGCTGTCATTTTAAAGAGAAGTAAGCAAGACGACGTGGCGGTGAGAGACGGGGCAGCTGGACTAGACCTCCCCAAGGAAAAGAACGTTCTAGCACCTGGGGAAGAGGAGCTCCTTCGTGGCTTATTTTTATTTTTTCCATTTTTATCCTTTTTTAAAAAAATTTTTACTGTTATTCAGTTGCAGTTATATGCCTTTTCTCCCCATCCCTCCACCCCACTCCCATTTTTATCCTTTTTTAAATTAAATGTATTGGGCTGACACTGGTTAATAAGATTATATAGGTTTCGGGGGTACTGTTTTATGATCTGTCACCTGTGTATCAAATTGTGTGCCCACGACCCAACTCAGGGCTTATCTTTAGAGAGCTCTGCCCCCTGCCCTGGCTCACGCCACACGACCGGAATGGGGCGGGCACGGGAGCGAGGGACCCACGTCCCAGTGACAGGCTGGGGAAGCATGCAGAAGGGGACAGTGCTGTTTTCTGTCCACCTACCTCCGGGCATCGGCGCTCTGGGCCTCTGCAGAAGGCTCTCCAAGCGTCACTCCGCATTGTCCCCAGCTGGAGAGTGGAATGGCTCCTGCCCAGAAAGCAAGGGCCACAGAAGCGAGTGTGCTCTTTGAGAGCGAAGTTGCAGCCCACGTCTTCACAGAGCTCCTCTGCCCGCACACGGGTACGCTTTCAGGACCCAGGGGCAGCGTCTGCGCCTGGAGGTGAGATGGGACGTTATTCGGTCTGATGTCCAGCACTCGCAACCCCCCAGGTTCCCCCACAGGGCAGAGCTGGGGAGGCCACTGAGCCCTGAGTCGGCCTTTCAGGTTGTTGGTGCTCCAACCCTGAGGCCCCACTGAGGATACGCACCAGCTCACCAACAAAACTCCTTCAGCCAGACGCACCTGCTCTGGGCGGGCAGTGGGAGCTGCCGCCAGGGGCTGGCTGTCTTTGGACATCTCCCAGTTGGTTACCGCTTCTCTGCCTCAGCCAGCCCTGCTGGGAGACACCCCGCATGGGCTTCGTCTACTGACCTCCTGGTCCCCGAGGTCGCTCCACACCCTCCTTCCCCCTCCGCAGCCTCCCAGCATAACTGCATTCCAGCTCAGGCTTGCGTCCTACCCCAGAGTCCGCCCTGTGGTGAGGGCAGAAATACTGTTCCTTGGTGACAGCTCCCCTGTTCAAGTTTTGCTGTTTCATGGAGTTAATACTAATTTCTTCTTTTCATGTTTGCTTAGCTGTCTTTGAACCTCTTCCTAAACCCCCTCAATGGCTCAACGTCTTTATTCCTTTGGGGAATGCACCTTGTAACCACGAAATACCACTGCACACCTACAAGAATCAGTATATGTTTAAAAGCCCGACCACACCAAGTGCTGGTGAGGGTGTGGGGTGCCTGGGAATTGCCCGCGCTGCCGGTGGGAATAGAAGTGGTGCAGCCACTCGGAAACCGTTTCTCAGTGTCCCAGAAAGTGACTGTAGGGCCCCAACCACCCCACTTCTAGGTATTCATCCGAGATAATTGAGAAAAGTGTGTTCAGTTCTCTTGATACTTTCTCTGCACCCAGCTGTGCCGTGTCCGACCAGATAACAAGGGTCTCGGAGTGGATGCCATTGTCTTCTCTGAGCCACGAGCTCGACCTTTCCCGTTCCATGTGGCTTCACCACGAACTCGCCACAATACGGGGGCGGGGGGAGCTGCTTTGGTTTGGCGACTGAAGAAGCGACCTGTGGGCACGTTGGAGATGCTGCTTTAGTGGCCGAGCAAACCAGGCTTTGTTGAAGTTGTTCCTCTTCAAAGGAGCCCTCGCTCCTCGTGCTCCTAGCGTGGCCGGCTTCCTGCCTTGGGGCTCAGAGTCTCTTCACTGAGAGGCAGTGGGTCTGAGGTGCCACCACATAAAGCTGGGGACAGCTGGGCTCCACTGGGTTCCGTTCTCCTCCGTGAGGCCCCACGCCCACGACGTCAGGGGCCGTGGGCCCGAGGGCAGGTACTGTCTTTAATTTCCGTCAGTAGATGAAGAAAGCCACAAGGAGTTCGCAAGTGTCCCATGTCAAACCAGAGTCCCCAGGAGCATTTCTCCCCTGGGCGTTATTCTGGAGTCAGTAATACCTTCCGGCTACCCTAGGAAGCGAATAGAATCAAACAGGTGTGCTGGCCACAGCAGTGCGGGGTCACAAGTGGGTGGGAAGTTGCGGGGGGCCTGGAGGGACAGCCCGGCTTCGTTCCCCCAGGGGCTGTGGGAGGGAGGCCCGGGGCCCTTGTCGGGAAAGGCACATCCACCTGACAGAGGAACAAAGGAGGGGGGGACTCGAGAGCAAACTTGGTCTGCTTTCCAGTTTCGTCAAAAATGAGACCTGCCTTGCGGTCTAGGCTGAGACCCCAGGTTCCTGTCCACGCTTCCCACAAAACTTCCCAGAACATCCTTGGCCAGATGTCTCCTCATTCCGAGCCCTGGATCTGGGCCCACCATTGGGTGGGCTCTCCCTGCACCTCCTGTGTCTGACTCAGGCAGCAGCTGCGGTGGGGAGTGCCCAGGGCAGGACGAGCCCCCCACACTCCCCGAGCAGAAGTATCCCCACCCCATCACCTCAGCCTCCCCGCCTCCCTACCCCCTGACACCCTCAGGCGGGGGCCCCCTCAGGGGATATCTGCCAGCCCCAAGCACCTGCTCCCTTAAAAAAATCATGTCTTGGATTCTCTTCTTGAAAATTTAGAACCAACCCACGGTTGCTTTCCTGGTCTGGGAGAAAACTCCCCCCAGGCCTGCCCCGGGTCCCAAAGTTGTGGCAGCCCGAAGAATTCGCTTCGCTTCACACCTGTCAGGATGACTATTCTCAAAAAGAAAAATAAAACGTGAAAGGGAGAGAGAAAGAAAGAAGGAGCGAAGGAAAGATCAAGGGCGAGCAAAGCCCACCGCTGCGGGGAGGGTGTGGGGGACTGGGAATGTGCTCTCCTCTCCGCAGGTGGGGACGGGGAGCGGAGTCACTGTGGACAACAGTGAGGAGGCTCCTCGAAGCCTAGACGAAGGTGGGACGGCCCTGCCAGGCAGCCGTCTGGGTCCTGGGCACTTCCCCACGGGGACCAGAACCAGCGTCTCGGAGAGTCACAAGCTGCCCTGGCCACGGCAGCACCGTTCCCTGCAGCCAAGGAGGAAAGAGCCTGAGGGTCCACCGCGGGGAATGGATAAAGAAAGCTGGGCCCCACTCTACAACGGAACACTGCGCGGCCTTTAGAGAGAGGGGCGTCCTGTGACGTGGGGGGTCATGGACGAAACTCAAGGACACCACGCGGAGTGAAGTCAGCCAGTCGCAGGAAGACGAGCCTGCGCCACCCAGGGACGTGAGTTGTGTAAAAGTGTGGAAGTCAGAGAACTGGAGCTCGCCTGGGGGCTGCTGGGAGCGGGGGAGGGGAAGCAGGCCTTTCTGATCAGCGGGGACTCCAGTCCTGGGACATGAACTGTCCCTCAGGGATCTGCCTGTGGCATCGCGTCCCTGCTCGGCAATGCCATGCTGCACACACAAAAGAGCCTTCCACCTGGAGTGGCCCCCAGGGGCCAGCACAGCCTTCTGAGTGTCCAGAAAATGGATGGCCAGGCACCTGCTGGCCGCCTCTGAAGAACAGAAGAACAGATGACCGCTTTGGAGTTCCTGGCCTTTCAAGCCTGGCCAGGCAGGTGTTTGTAAGAGGTTCCCATCCGCTACAGCCAGAGAAAGAAAATCCAGGCCGGAGGCTGTGGTGTTCAAAGAACCAGCCACCCTGTGTCCCCACAGAGCTGTCAATGTGCGTGGCTCTCAGAGCCACCGAGGGCAGAGGGTCCAGGGTGACGAGGGCCTCCAGGGCTCTGGGCACAAGCTGCCCTCACGGCCACCAGGCCTGGGTGAGGCTTCGGGCTTATTTCTTTTCCAGTTGGTATTTTAGAAATTGATGGATACAGCTATTCTATACATTTCTTTTTTGTTATTATTTTTATTTTGAGATCATTTCAAAAAAGCTGCAAAAGTGTCCGGTCCCTTGTGCCCTTCACCCAGCTTCCCTCCACAGTGACACCTTACTGAACGACGGTATAACACCCAAACCAGGACGCTGTTTGGGACACCAGGCTGTCAAGTTGGTCAGGGAACTTACTCAGGTTTGTTGTACCTGCACTGGGTGTGTGTGTGTGTGTGTGTGTTTGTGTGTGGTCTGACACAATTTCATCGGACGTAGACGTTGGTGGAACCCCCACCATTACTCTCACTCCACAGAACTGCCCCTCGCCCAGCACTAGGGAAGCCCCGCGTAGCCCCCTTCTCAGTGCACCCCTCTCTCCTACCCCTGGCCCCCGTCACCTTCTCTAGACACCTGTCACTGTGGGAATGTTCTATAGACTGGACAATACAGTATACAACCTTTTGGGACTGGCTTTTTCCCACTCGGCACACCGCCTGTGAGGTCCACCCAGGTTTCTGGGTCAACAGCTAGTTTCTTTCTATTGCTCAGTGGCACTGCCTGCCAAGGACACTGAAGGTCAAGGGCGCCGGAGCTGTGCTCAGGTATTTGCTATGGCGCGTGGAGCTGCTAGGAACATGCCCACATGGGTTCTGGTGTGAACATACATTTCTGTTTTCCGGGACAAACGCTCAAGTGAGCAATTGCTAGGTCACGTGGAAGATGCAGGTCTAGTGTTTTAAGAAGCTGCCAGGTTCGTTTCCAAAGTGCCGCACCCGCTTCCATCCCGACCAGCCATGAGTGAACATTCCAGCTTCTCCATGCTGCCCCCGGCACGGCTTTGTGTCTGGTGCCCGCGGTCCCGAACCCCAGGACTCTGGAGCATTAGAACAACCTGCGGCCCAGCCCACTGGTCTGCACGGGGCAGGGGGAGGGGACCACGGTGCCGAGGAGGGACTGGACTGTGTCTCCAGCCCTCCAGTTCATGTTATTACCCTACCTTCCCTCTCAGCAGAGCAGAGCCCTCTCCAGGACGCCTCTGGACACTTGTCCATGGTTGGGCAGAACCTAAGAGCCTTGTTCAGTCCTGGGAGAAAGTCTTGCCCAGGAAGTGTGACCTTGAGCTTTGCCGCCCTTGAAGAAGCCAGGCTCCAGCTGCCCTTTCGGGTTCCCGCAGGGCTCCCAGTTGACCGCCGCATGGTCTCTCTCGGGAAAGGACTAACGGCACCATAGTTCAAGTACAGTCTGAAGTTACAAAGTTACAGCCAGCTTTCCTGGGCTCGCCCTGCTCCCACCCCGTCAGTAACGTGAACAGCACAGCGACGAGCTCAGCTACTCCCATGGGTGCGGCGCCACCCATGTGCGGGGCCATGTGGGAGGCGCTTCATGCACCATGCCTCCGGTGTTCACGCCACCCAGCAAGGTCAGCACAGCGAGCCCCCGGATGAGGAAACTGCGACTCCTCAAAGTCGTCATCTCAGACTCAAAAGTTTCAGAGTAGAAGAGCCGGCTCTGGGTGGTTTTATTTTTGCACAACTGCTCATGGTACAAAATGCATACACTACTGTCTTTGGTGATGAAAATGGCCTTTCCTGTCATTTTCTGAGCTTCCAGGGGCAAGGCACCTCTCTTTCTGGGTTTTATACCCGAAACTTGGGTAGAAGACACCAGGTGGCGCCAAAGCTGAGCTTTTCCACAGGACCAGCTGGGCTTTTCACACTGGATGCATGCTTCCAGCTCAGCTGTATAACATTTCTGGGACGCTGAGCTCTTTATTAAAACAGCAGACATCCTTGCTTTCTTAAAAATCAAATCACCAAATTTTAACATCTGCTTATATTTCTAAGACAGTTACACTTTCCAGCGAAAAGTAAAGAAATACAGTATCTAGGTAGAGTGGAGAACCTTTTCACTAAAGATCAATTGTTTTAAACCGCTCCTTATTCTAACTTTGACTTTTCCATCTATAAATGCGCCTGAGAAACCGGTCACTGTTTGGGACCCCCGCAGCCTTGCGGGGGATGCAAAGCCGTGACGTCCTCGGCAGTCCTCTGTCAAAACGGACTGTGGCTTTGTTTACTGTTGAGTTTGTTGGAGACTATTTCAGGAACAAAAGCCTACTTATTTTGCTTGTCAGTGCCCAGTGCCTCAGACCCTACTAATTTTCCCGTTCCCTTGCACGAGGAGGAATGGTCTTCTGCTGCTTCGTTCCCCCCTGCCAGGCCGTGCAAGCAGAAAGACAAGTCCTTTACATTTGCTTCATGTCCCCATGGCCTCTCACTTCCCTACTCTGGGTATCCCTGCATAGAAACTTTCGCTCTTCCTAGTTCTTTTGAGGGTCTTTTCTTTGAAACTCCAACTAGGGTGCCTGATGTACTAGTCTGCCTGGGAAATTTTTCCCATCCTGCTACCTCGGAACCTCCTTAATCCCAGGCCAAGCGGGACAGTTTGTAACTTCTTTTAGCTTTAAGTTGAGTAAAAGTTAACTTGCAATACATTTAAGATTGCGGTTCAACTTCCACCACTGTAGCAGGCTTCCTTCCCAACCACAGACCGACCAGCCATCCATTTATCCATTCAGTCATTCATTCATATATTATACAGAAATCCGCTCCCTCTGCCATCCCCAGTCCCTCTAAGTGATTCTTCGTGTTCCTTCCTCTGAGGTGTTTTGAGGCTGACAACTTGTTACGCATCCTTTAAAGCCCCCAGTGCTGAACCCAGCATCTAATGCAAATAGGCGCTTCGGGAATGGTTATTGAGTGAGAGAAGAGAGTGAATACCCTCCGTCCACCCCAAGCCTACACCTGTCTGTAGTCTAGGAGCTGGCAAGCCCCTGCTGGAAGCTAAAGAAAGCTATGCAGGGAAAGCAGCAGAGGGGACCTCACGATATCCCACGGAGTCTTGGCTCCGATAGGGACAGCGGTGGCCGAGAGTTTTCAGAAACTGCTTTAAACTTCAAAACTCCTTGTTGCCGGCCCCTCCGCTGGGGAATAAAATCTGCCCAAATTTGTCTTCCGTGAGGTTGATACTTATGAGGAGCGAGCATTTAGGACAGGACCATGATTTGGGAGCACTGTTAATTGCACACTGGACCTCCAAGGCTCGGAGGTGAAAGTGGAGGCTGCAGGACTGGAGAGAGGGATTTGCCCAAGAGACCGCGCTCTGTTCCCAAATGCATCCTGTGTCTTTCCCCGCCGGCCTCTCTGTGAAAGGGACAACTGGGCAGCCGGCAATGGGAGCGGGTGTCCCAGCAGCCGTCTGTGAGACCGTTCACCGTGCTGTCTGTGAGTTCCTGCAGCCAGCCCCGGACCCAAACGCAGACAACTCTGTTTGTGTGACTGAAATAGACACTTCCATCGTGTGATTAAGGTGGCCACCTCGGGCTGGGCCACCATGAGGAGACCTTTGCTGAGGCTGGAGGGGAGGGCAGGGCACAGGCTCTGCTGGCACCCTGAGCAGGTGTGAAGGTTCAGACTGGTTTTCTGGCCCAGGAATCCCCCCATTGAGCACATCGAAGATGCTCAGGGGAGCCACAAAAGTCACAGCCCGGCCCCCGCTGTGTCTGTCAGTCACAGAGGACAGACTTTCCCCCTAAGCGGGGGCCCGCCGGGCACCGTCCCCTCCCAGACAGCTCCTTCCCCAGCACAGTGTTTGGAGTGAAGTGCCCCCTGCCCACCCCACCCAGGAGACTTGTTCCCACGTGTGGTTCTAATCAGCCACCCTCCTGGGTCAGGAATGATTTTGAATGGTCTAGAGCCAGGAGACATCCCGCCCAACAGCACGCTCTCCACACGTGCTCGTGCACTTGCTGCCCTTCCTGCCTCTGGAGCCCGGGCTGCACGAGACGCCTTCATCAAGACTCAGCTCGGTGTCGCTTGCCCCCCGAACATTCTGCAACCCTCCTCCGCCTGGCAGAGGCCCTGGCTCCCTCCTCTGGGTGTAGGAGCCACTCATCTCAAAGTCCACCTGCCCCCTAGGGGAGCTAGTGGAGTCAGCTTCTGTGTCTCGTCATCTTTATTCCGTCCTCAGCCCCAGCGTCATGTCCAGTGTGGACGGTCACGTTGGCGAATGGCTGGGGACCTGGGAAGACAATGTCCAGGGGCCAAAGGGCAAGAGCAAGGGCAGAGGGCACTCTTGGTTAAATGCCAAGGACGTGAGGGACGCCTCCGACAGCACCTCCCCCAGTGCAGGTTAAGGTCCCTTCACATGTTTGCCCCATAAACCAGGGACTGCCGTAGTGTCTGCTCTGAACTCACGCCGCAGGGAGGGGCAGAGCTGGGTGTCACGCCGGGGCTTCTGGCGGTGGCCTCCTGGGCACCTGCTCTGAGCATTCGCCATGACAGCCCGCGGTCCTCCCTTGGTTACTTGCGTAGTGTCCCCTTTCCTGCTTGACTCCGAAGAGCGGGAAGCACATCTTCTCCCCCCTCCCTTCCAAGCCCTGTTTAGTCGCCTGGCTGAATAGGAACGAATGAACTCAGGAGTGGAGGAACTCATCACCCAACCGCAGGAGGCCTGGAGGAACCGAGGAGAGGGCCTGGGGTGGCCGGAGTCAAGGCAGCCTTGAGTGAGGCGAGACCGGGCAGGGACTCGACCCCAGCCCGCTGCAGAAGGTGACTCCGGGGAACAAAGGGTGACTGTTCCTGCCCAAATCAACAGGATCTCACAAAGCAACGGGTCAGAGGAGGAAAGGCAACAGAAAAAACCCAGTTTTCAGCTGAATGTTCTTTTCTCTTTTTCTTTGGAAAAAACAAACACGAGGGTTCTTCGCTGAGTCCTTATGGGGGAAGCGGACGGCTGCGGCCCTGGTGGGAGGGAGAAAGCCCCCGATGGTCAACACCTATGATCTCGGGGGCGGACTCAGGAGCGGGAGGCACCACTGAAGTCACACTTGGATGTCAGACCCACGGAGCAGGGAGGGCGCCATGGCTGCCAGGACGGCCCGGGCACACACAGGGGCATTCACGGCCCGCGGCCGCAAGCCCTCCTGCCACCCTGTGCGCCCCCAGCCGCAAACAGAACGCTCTGTCTTGGGCCCAGAGTCAGGGCCGCGCAGAATTAGCTGTAATAATTGGCAGGTGGGCCTGCTGGCTTCTGGGTTTCGATTCTCCAGGGGCTCGTGAAAAGAAATATCTGGATATTCTGCCGCAGCCAGTACTTAGCTAGGGCTCCAAGAAGCGTCAGATTTCCATGACGAGAAACAAACGGTGTGGCTGCAGCTGCCGCAGACAGGGCTCCAGGACAGCCTGGAGGAGAGAGGCCCCTGTGGCCAGCAACCAGCTGTGTCCCCAGAGGAAGAGGAGGGAATGGCCCTCACTGCTGCTCTCCTCTGGAGCACGGGACGGTGGCGAGGACAGGGGTCCTCCTGGGAGTGCGAGGTGGGCCCTTGTTTCTGGGGTGGAAGGTAGCGGTCACCGCGTCTGCCGTTCTCCAGGGCACGCGTGTCCTTGCAGAACTTCACACGCACACCCGTGGCCATGGGTGTGCTCGCCTCAACCCACAGCTCAGGCAGCACCACACAGAGTCTGTGGCCCCTTCTGCACTGCAGACGCCTCCCACCATGGTTGTCCCTTCCCGGAGCCTTAGAACATGGGCCAAGGTCCTTCTCAGCACTCGGGCCCTGGGGGCCACTGCAGATCAATAGGGGAAAGGGCTCTGAAGTACTTGCCATTTCTACTGTAGTGACTGGGGACAGGCCAGAGGTACAGTCTCATCCGAAGGTGTCTGGTGATGTCCTCCTGCAGGACTGGGGCTTGGGTGGCACCCATTGCCCGGACAGAGAGTCACAGGCTCAGCTGACAGTCCTCGGAGAGGGGAGCACTGGATGTGACTTGGCTGGAGACCCAGGCACAGTGGCCCAGGCCTGGGACAGCCAATGTCAAGGGCATGTCCTCTCTGCTCCTCACACCCACCCTGAAGCTTGTCCTTCAACTGCAGTTTTTGCCACCGGTCTGCTATAGCTGGGCCAGAGCTGGCCGCCACCACTAGGTCCTTTCCAGGAGACAGCTGCCCCATCCACAGTGTGCGTCCCTGCCGTCCCTCTGTCCCTCCACCGCCCCTTCTCAGCTTGGGCTCTTTCTCATAGGAAACTGAGGTGTCCTGCTCGTGCAGGAGGCTCCAGCCTCCGGGTCTGGGAAACACTGGAGAGGTGGCCTCTCCTGGGGTCAGGTCCGCCTTGTCCATGAAGAAGGCCCTTTGTCCACACTCCAAGTTCCGCCAACCATTCCTTCACGCATGCTGGTCCTTGCGACCTTGGGCTTCTTCCAATGGGCTTGGGAAGGGGGTCTCCTTCTAGATTCCCGTTCCCATCCCTGTTTTTCCAAACAAGCTAGAAGTAATGGTAGTGGTACCTGCTGCTGCTCAGCTGCAGGGCGGCGGGGTGGGGGTTAGCTTCCTCTGACAGGAGAGACGGGCGCTGTGTGCTGAGCTGCTATCCCAAAAGGAGGACTACCCCAGCAGCCCCTCCCCTCCTCCATCCTGGCTACGTGGGCTCTTGAGTCACTCTGGCTGGGATTTGGGTTGTCACTTAAGCTCTCCTAGTCTGCGTCCTCATCAGCAAAACAGGAATAACGACACCACCTGCTAGGGTTGCTGTGAGGACCAAAGGAGAGAGTCCATGCAAAACACCCGGCAGGGAGTGTGTGCCTGGGGCTGACGGGGGCTGGGGTGGGGGGACACTGTTATTGAGATGGGATGGGCATTTCAGCTAGAACAGCCCTCCCGTGGGTTTTAAAAATTGCGGCGGACTACACATCACATAGAAGATTGAAGTGCACAGTCTTCTTCACACGGTACAGCCGTCACCACGGCCTGGCCCAGCACTTCCGGTCACCCCAGGTGGAAGCCCCGCATCCTGACTTGTCCCTCCCCACCGGCCCCTGCCAGCCTCGAGTCTGCTTTCTGTCTCTATGGATTGGCCTATGCCGGACCTTTTCTACAAATAGAATCATGCAATATGTGGTCTTCCGGTCCGGCTTTTCACTCGGCGGCATAACGTGTTCAAGGGTCATCCATGGTGCAGCATCTGCCAGTATCTCAACCTGTTTTTATGGCTAAATAACCTTCCTTGTATAAAGAGGCCACACGCTGTTGTTCCGGTCGTCTGCGGAGGGACATCTCGGTTCCTTTGACCTTCGGCTGCTGTGGGAAAGGTGCGTGGACATCCGCGAATGTGTTTTTGTTCAAACACCTGTTTTCACTTTGGGGGAAGGGGCCTACACCTGGGAGTGGGATGGTTGGGTCAGAGGGGAATTCTGTGTTTGACTTACGGAGGAGAAATCACCCCAGTGTTTCCCCCAGCGGCCCCGCATTGTGCGGCCCGTTCGACACCGTGTGAAGGCTCTCAGGTCCCCCACCCCCCACCCCATCGCCACTTGTTGCCCCCTCCCCGTTTACCTCTGGCCAGCCTGGTGGGTGTGAGTTGCGCTTCCATGACAACCGATGACATTGAGATCTTTGCCTGTGCTTCTTGGCCCTTTAAGTCTCTTCTTGGAAAAATATCTAGTCAAGTCCTTTGGTCATTTTTTAATTGGGTTGTTTGTCTTTTTGTGGTTTCTCCTGTGAATTTCAGGTCATTTTCTAACCGAAGGGGTCAGGAAAAAGAATCAAAAGGCATCAGAGAGAAAGAGAGAGAGAGAGAGTGTGTGTGTGTGTGTGTGTGAAAAGTTCCCCCACAACTGAACATACAGCAATAGAACTAGCTCCTTTGTTTTGTCTAAAACTTATTTGTCTTCCTTGTCTCCTTCTGGGCCTTTACTGCTGGGTAGTAGGAAAAATCATTTTTTAATCTGATCTGCTTTATAACTTAGATCCTGATGTTTAAACAGCCATCCCAGTTCCTCTCAGTCTTTCTAGGGAAAAAAACCCCCAAAACCCAAGTCCAAGTCTCCGAGATTCTTCTTCCCAAAGTGGCCGTGGCCCCCGAGAGTATGGGGTGCTGGTGGCTTTGTCACCTCGAGGCAGAGGGCACATCCCAGCGTCCTTGCTGTGGTGACTTCTGCCTCCTCTGGACTCCTGGGCCGCGTCCCTCTTTATTGGTCAGGCTGCCCCAGGCCGGAAACAGTGGCCGAGGGCTGTGGACCTGTGGTCAGTCCTCTCCCTTGGTTCCCTCAGCGGCCAGCTGCTCCTGGAGACTCGGCCTCCCCTGGGAGGTCTGTCTGTGACATCCCCTGGGCCTTCCTCACAGGACCCCAGCTTGCCCCTAGCCAGACCTTTAGCTTCTCCTGGGTCTTAGTGGTACCACAGGGAAACCCAGGACAGCTCCCGAAAGCCAAAGTCGAGGGGCTTTCCTGTCAACCCACCCGCCCCCCACCACGTTTGCCTGGGTGGGGACCCTGGGCAGCGGCCGTGCCCTTCCACAGACCCGAGGAGGCAGGTGGAGCGACAGCATCCTGGTGGCTCGGAGGTGGGAGGACTCAGGAGGTGGCCGTGGTGAAATCAGTGCTCGGAAGGGGACGCTTCTCCGGTGGGAACTCTGCCGTCTGAGACTCTTGTGCGTCTGACAGCACCCGACGCAGCGTTAGACAAAGACAAGGTGCTCCGGTCATCAGCTGCTCGAGTGGACCGTGACAGACAAGCGCCTTGGGAGGCTGAAGGCGACAGTTCGGTGGTTGTTGCTTTTTGAACTAGAGGAAACACTCAAAGGGCCACTCCAAGGCCATCTCTGTCATTGGCCGTGAACTCTGCCTATTGCTGCCCGCAAACTGGTGACTGCACAGGGTCTCTATTTGTAGCTCCCCCCTGCCAGGCTTGCAGCTCAGAGGAAGGCACATTCCCCTCGTCCTTGAAGCTAGTTCTCCCACCAGTGCTCCTAGTTCCCACTGCTCCACCTTTCCCCAGATCCAGGCCTTGATCCCAAAAGCTCGGAGAGGATGCCTGCTCGCGGCCACAAAGATGCGCTTGACCAGCTGGTGTATTGCTGGCTCCTGAGAGAGGAAAACGCCAGCCTTCTGCAGCCTGCTGGCTTTGCCCCGTTCTCGTCCTGACCCGCCTGCCAGCAGACCACAAGGTCAGGGAGGGTGGGAGCAGCTAGGGGCTCTCTGAAGAGGAAGGACACAGCGAGCCTGCAGCCCGAGAGACTCCCCCTGGAGCAGGACTGATGGAAAACGCTGGAACAAACAAGAAATGGGAATGCTCAAGAGGACATAATTAGAGTCTGAAGAAAGGACTTCCTGGAACTAGAAGAAAACTATTTTCTTATTTTAAAAACTTGGAAAATAAAGTGAAAAGAGGATGAGAATTGCTGAGCGGTGAATTTCAGGTCTAGAAGATCAAGTGACAGAAACAGCTCACGATATTTTGTGTTTTTGTGTTTCACAAAGAAAACACAAAAACACAAATGGATGGAAACCAGGAGGACATGAGAGACTCAGAGAATGGAATAAGAGACGGGACATTTAAATAATAGAAGTTCCAGGAGAGAGAGAGAGAGAGAGAGAGAGAGAGAGAGAGAGAGAAAGTAATATTTAACCAAGAAACAGAAGAAAATGGCCATGACCTCCCAAGAAGGAAGACTATAGTTCGAAAGGCCCAAACCCCAGAGAAGATAGTTTTTTAAAAGTCACACCCCTGAAATCTTGGAATTCTAAAATAGAGAAAATTGCTTACCAAGATGAGAATGAGGAGGTATGAAAGGAGAGACATTCTCTTTGCTACATCTTTGCACTGTTTCCCTAGTGAAAAGGAATACCATTATGTTAGAATTGACAAAGAAACATGTTCGAATGCCTTTCCAACGGTTCTCCCTTGTCTGTGCACTGTCAGCCCAGCATCTAAAGACATGCCCGGCCCAGACCCAGCACCCAGTTGCCCGGTTTTTTGGCTCTGCCTCTCACACCCAGGTCCCTCAGAGCAGCGGCCACTTCTTATGCCTTCATTTGGAGCCTGGAACTGTGCTTGACACTGAAAAGCAGAGAGGAGTGGGTAGTGGGCATGGAGCACAAGTTGGGAGCGAGCTGAACTGGCTCCTGTGGGCCGAGCCTCTTTGGCTCTCAGGGAGCTGGAACTGAAGATGGTGAACATTTTCTCCATCAGCCTGCCGTGGTCCCCTGCAGAGGAAAACAGCCCTGCATGCTAGCCCTGTTGTTTCCATGACAACGCAGGATGGCGGTTCCCAGGACCCAGCTGAGGTCCTCCTAAGACAAGATGGTGACTCGGCTCCCCCTACCTATCCCCCCTCCCTTCCCCTCTCCTTGCACCCACTCTTTGCGTATGTCCCCCATTCCGTCCCAGTCACTGTGGACGTGGGGATTCTCAGAAGCACCTTCTCTGTCACCCCTGGGCTTGCTTTCCAATGCTATGGAAAAGTCCCTGGAGGCGGGCCCCCTGGAAACAGTGTCAGCCAGCTGGAACAGGGGCTGCTGCAGGTTAAGATGGAAGAGAGGGCAGTGCCCTTGGCGGTCCCCGGGACCCGTCTCCTGCTTCAGCAGGTTTTCACGGCACAGACCCAGGATGCCCCTTCTCAGCCTCTGACCACCCACCAACCTCTGGTCCAGCCCCCACCTTTGGAATCACCTCAGCCACCCTCGGCCTCCGAGAGCCGCCAACCCCGTTTTCTGACCTTCCTCCTGACTGCCAACCAACCCGAGCTCCCTGATTCGTCAGAATTATCTCCCGGGGGTGGAGGCCTCGCCAACCACCTGGTCAGTCAGCGTCTGCGGGCCTCCCAGTCCTACCTCCCTCTGGGCTCTGTCCCCACCAGGGCTCCAAGCGGCTCTTGGTGATGCAAAACCAGTGCCCTGGCCACGCCCTCTTCTGGGGCGCACACAGGCAGTCCCAGGATGAGTGGGTGACATTCTGGACACCATGGAGGCCCCCCTGGTCCTGGAGGAGAACATGACCCAGGCCCTTTGGACCTGCAGGCCCAGGTTCCGCCTGCACAGCCCCTCAGCTCCGGGACTTCCTGCAGAGCCGCTTCCTGGGAGAGCAGGTGAAGCTCACAGAGAAGATGGGTGACCCCTGGCTCACCTCTGCAGGCTGGCGGCCCCCAGGCTGCATGAGTGTCTCCTTAAAAGGCTCCCCTCAAGCACGACTAGGAGCTGGTGGGGCCCAGAGGCCTTCCAGGGGCCCCTCTGTGTCCCCTGGGGCCTGGCTCCTGCCTGAGCCCCTCCCTGTAGCCACCAGGCTGCCTTTTATCCACCTGGGGCCTCCCCACCACCGAGGCCCAAATGGAAACAACAAAGCTTTTTGTAGCAACAAAGAAACAAACAAACAAAAACAAAAACAAAACAACCAAAGTGAGATCAAAAGAGGGAACTCCCTGAGAAGGTGGGTTTCCCCTTCTTCTCTGTGTCTCTCTGAGCAGGGGGCAGAGCCAGGGACGTGGGAAGCTTTAAGGGAAGCCAGCAGGGAGGGATGAAGAGGTGGCCTCTATAGGAAGAACCGTGGAGGGCCGCCACCCAGGACAGGGACCTGCAGGGCCAGGGGAGAGCTCAGTAGGTCTGTGAGCACCCCTGGATGAAGCTGGAACGTCGCCACGCTGACAGAGTCGGGGGTCCGGTCAGCAGCATGTACGCCACAGAGTGGATGCTGTTGCGTGGCTGGGGACACCTGGTTGGAGGTACAACTTCTCAGGTGCTCAGTGACTCTGGGTGACATATACACCTTTAGCCCAGAGTAATAAGCACATACTTTCTGCCTTTTTTTCTTCTCTTTTTCTGTCATCTTCCCTTCCCTCCTTGTTCTTCCGAAGCCCACCTCTCTGATTCCCCCTCCACTCATCTGGCCGAGGCCTGAGGCATGGGCCTCTTCCTCACCAGGACGCGCCTTTGCAATTCCGGAGGCCAAGAACGAGGACCACGGGCCGCCCTCCTCTCTGCTCCCTGAGGAATGCAGCTGAGTCGGCGTTAAGACCCCCGAGGCCCAAATGAGGGAACATCCAGGCACCCCAGGGCAGCTCAAGGCCCCATCGCCAACACTGGCCACCGTCCGAGCCAAAGGACATAAAAAACAGGCTTTCCATGGACAGCGTCGTCCAGGATTTGCTCTCCTGCCCGGTTGACAAGAGCCCCAAAGTGCTGGTTCAGGGAGGGCGCGCCAGGTTTCTGTTTAACCTGGCAACGGTCTCACCGGCCTACAAGGCTGCATGAGCTGCGAGTGCGGACTGAAGGCCCCTGAGCACCAAGTGAGCTGCGAGTGCGGACTGCAGGCCCCTAAGCACCAAGTGAGCTGCGAGTGCGGACTGCAGGCCCCTGAGCACCAAGTTTGTCTTCGGGCACAGAGCCAGGGGCAGGGCCCTGTGTCCACGTCAAAACAGCAATGACAACAATGGCCCTCTGGGCGAGATGCCGGCGCTGGGACCCATGTCAAAGTACAGCAGGACAAAAGACCCTGAGAGACGGCGACTTTGCCAGGTGACTGATGCGTGAGGAATGGGACTTATCCTAAGCATTCTCAGAATCCATGCGACTCAGACACCTCTCAGGAGAAGAGAACATGAAGACGCGATAATTGGAAGAGATAACTCGGGAAATGGCTGGCGCCTGATGTTTTGCAGTGCCGGGTGTTTCAGCTGGTTCTGGTCGCCGGAAGATGGAAAGACCCACATTTGGATATTCAATTACCTCCTGAAGCTGAGGAGTTGAATAATTTGGTTCTGGAAATGTCCCGGTGGAGCAAAAGAAAAATGGGACAAGAGGCTTTGGCAGAGGCCAAGCGGCGCTCACAGCTGCCGAAATGCAAGAGTTCCAGAGCATCCTCCGGCCCTCCCCAGCCCAGCCCAGGACCCCACGTGGCGTCGGAGAAAACACGGAGCAGGGCTGCCCACCACGGCCTGCTGCGAGCGGCTCCCGGCCAGGCCCCTGCTCTGGGCTCCCCCCTCCCGTGGGCCGCATCACCGCCTTGCTCAGCACAAGAAATATGGAAGCCACCTTTCCGGCTGTTGGTGCACCCAGGCACTTACCAATCAGCCTCCCTGCATCCGTATAGACAAATGCCAACATCCCAGCCACACACGGAGGGTCCTGGCAGGAAAAAAAAAGGTTTATTATTCTACCTGAACCAAGGGGAAACAAAGCCAGTCACGAAATTTGCCCCCTGGGACGGCAGAGCTTTGAATGCAATCAGTCATGTGGAAAATGTTGGGCTGAGGCCTCCAGGCAGACAGCGAAAGGCAGCTGAGAGCATTCAGGCCCATGGGGGAGGAGGGGGGGCACTAATGGCCAAGCCAGGCGCTGGCCCCCTCCGACGGCCCTGATGAGGACCAGGTGGCCATGGCCGAGGGCGGCCACACTGCATTTGCGCTTGTCAAATCTGCGATTGCAGCAAAGTCTGGAATGAATGAGCCTACTAACTGGAAAACCTATCGGTCCAGGAGCTGGAAAGGATAGGATGTGCAAAGGCAGGGGGTGTCATCGATTACTTGTGGCTCTCGGAGAGCCAAGATTGGTGCTGGAAGCGCAGCTCCGGAGCATCTGGAGACGTCTTTGGGCAGCGTCTCAAGTCTTCTGGGTAATATCAAAGCCACTCAGAGCGCCCCAGCCTGGCCAGCTGGAGGCACTGTTGTGAAGTGCGCAAGCTTGCCTTGGGCTCCTCTCTGCCCCCTGCTGCTTCTTGCCCCTCTTCCTGCTGGCCCCCACCCCCTGCCCACTGCCAGGAGCAGCTTAGGGTCTTCCCTTCTTCCCGCCGAATCGGCTCCAAGGAAAGGGTGGGCACAGCGCCTCTTGCCCCGGCCACAGGCCCCAGTGTGTCTGTGCTCACACTATCGTGAGAGGAAGTGCCTTCAGGTTAGGGGTCAAGTTCTCACTGCAGAGGCTGAGGACTTGGCTCAGAGCAGCAGGAGGCAGGGGGCTCAGGGCCTGGCCAATGCCGCCTTGGAGGAGGGGGGACATCCCCCCACCCACCTCTCCCTGTCACTTCTTGTGGGGCCTTGGGCGTCGCCCTCCTCTTCTGGGTCTCAGTCCCCTCCTCTGGCTGAGCAGGGAGCGTGGCAGCAGCACACGTGTCCCTCTGACCCTGACCAGCCCATGGGCAGGTGGGCAGGGGTCCTTCTCACGAGCCCCGAGTTGTCACCTGGGTGTGTATGGAGAGGCAGAATCCCACCCCTGGCCAGCTTCTTCCACCCCAAGCAACAGTGCGCCTACTGGTGGGACAGCCTGCTACAGCCACCAGAAGGGCCGACTGTGGGGTCTTCGGGGGCCCCCGAGACAAGGTATCGCTGTCATTTTATGGCCCCCAGGGGGGCATTTGGGGGTCATGTCAGTGATTTTATAGTACACGAGCTGGGGCTTCTCCCGTGTCCCTCGGGAGGTCCCTGAGACAGGGGTCCCTCAGTTCCACTCCCTTCAGGGCCACCATTCCCACTGCATTTGGACGAATGGCTCAGCTTTGCCGGGGTGAAGGGCGCCCCCTGGATTTGTGTGAAGCAGGGGCTCTGCCTCCTCCTTCAGATCCTCCCCAGCTAGTAGGGCGTGACCCGGAGGGTCCTCTCACCCTTACCCTTTTTCCCTCTCTGCCAGAAGCTCATCTCCCTCTGAGACGCACACAGGACTGGGAATCCAGAATGTTCTGTAAACCTGGCTGGCTGGATTAGACCAGAAGTCAGAGCCACAGATGAACATTCCTTGTTATTCATAAATTTTGTGGGCTTTTTTTTTATAAGGGAGGTATTTGGGTGTTTGGGAAGGAGTTTTTAACATAACTTTTTATAGCTAATGAAGAATTTTAAAATAGCCTTTAGAACAAAAGGCCTCTTTGAAGCCTAGTCCCTGGAGCCCAGACACAATGACCCCTGTGTAGTTGCTGCGAATTGTTTACTTTGCTGCAGATTGGACGCAGAGAGAGTCCTTTGTGTGCCCAGCCTCACAGACATGGGAGCCTCGAAAAGAATTCAAGCAGCCTCAGCCCACTGCGCACTCCCCACCTCAGCTACGTGCTGCGGAATGATGCCGGGTTCCCAGCTCCGTAGCCCTGAGTTGGCCCCGGGGGCGGGGTGGCCTGGGCGGCCTGGGCGGGTCTCTCTCCAACGTTCTGCTTGGTGGACCCCGGGGGTGAAGGAAGTGAATAGAGCAAGGACCTCGATTGAGGGTGGAAGGAACGGCAGGTTGGAAGGAGTGAGAGAGGTGCTCTCTCCTCACAGCTTCCCATGGAAGCCACTGCACCCCCACCCCCAGGGAAAATGCACTTTCCCCTCCCCAAGTGGAGGTCTCTCTAGACTCAATGACCGAGCTAGCTTTGGGCGACCTGTGCCCCCTGCAAATTCACATGCTGAAGCCCCGAATCTGTAGTGCGGCAGAATGTGCCTGTATTTGGAGACAGGGCCTCGAAGCAGTAGGTTAAAAGGAGGCCACTCATGCCCTTGTGAGGGGGTGGGGGGGCTTAATACACGGTGGCGGGAGAAGGTTTGACTCTGTGAGGTGGGCACGCAGTGCGATGTATGGCTCTCGTAGCACAGAATGCGCGCTTGCAACCTATAGGACCTTACTAACCGATGTCACCCCAATACATTTAGTAAAAATCAATGTGCTATAAATTTTAAAAAGAGGAAATGTGGACACACAGAGGCACCAGGGACGTGTGCATGTAAAGGGAAGGCCACCTGAGGACCCAGCGAGAAGAGGGACCATTATCTACAAGCCAAGGTGAGAGGCCTCAGAAGACATCAAATCTGATGGCACCTTGACCTTGGACTTCTGGCCCCCAGAGCTGTGAGGAAATACACGTATGTCGTTTAAGCTGCCCCGTCTGAGGTTTTCTGCGTGGAGCCCTAGCCATTTAATATACTGTCCAAAGGACGGGGCCCTGCAGGCCTCTCCAAGCACCCGATTTCCTGCAGCTTGGAAATCGCTGTGCGGCCCTGCAGGGCTCCTGTCACGGTTCAGATGACAGATGCCAAGACACCCGAAGCAGGGTCCGACGCGGGGTGGATGCTAAGGAGGCCTGAATGTTAACAGTGTCCTTGTTGCTCGTGGACACCAACCAGTGTTTCTATGTTACTTACGGACCCTTCCCCAATGCCATTCCTAGAACCTCGCTCCACTGACCTGATGATGTAGTACCAGAGGGTTTAGCGATTTTAGCGACCCTGGAGGGTTCACCGTCTCTGGGCCACCGCGTGGCGCGACTCCACGGGGCACGTGTGTGGTGCTGGTCAGCCCCTCGACCAGTTCCCTCTTCGCGCCTTCGTGTCCTCACCCGCTTCCCGGGAAGTCAGTATTTCACAGCAGCCACTGACGAGACAAGCTGGGCTTGAAAGTCTCTACAAATTATATCCACGAGGCCACTCACCTTCATGTCACCTCTGATAAAGTGGCCAGGCACGATGCTGCCCTGATGTATTCCATTCTCTTTCGCCAAAGAAACCGTTTTTTCAGAGTAATGGTGACTCTGTCTCCTCTCGTACCTGCCCCAGTGTCCTGCTGGAGGAGCCCCCCACGAGGAGCCCTTCTTCACTTTTTCTGTAGCAGGGTTTCTGGGGACATCGTGACCACATGTAATGACAGGTTGCATCCCTCCCTAACCGTCCTGGCCACTGGTCTACACTGAGTACGCTTGTCCTCGAAAATACTGGACTGTGACCACCTCTGAATTTAAACTGACAAATTAGCACCTCCCTGGATGTCCTCCCAAACAGCCTCGACTTGGATCCCGGCCACACGCCGTGTCCCTACCTGAGCATCTCTGAACGAGAGGACCTTCACAGCCCGCAGTTTCCGAGGGCCACGGGTAGCGGTGCGGGTTTCTCCTTTGGGACAGATCTTTCTGCAAAACCCGGAGACCCCACAAGGCTGGCTGCCCACAGCCGCAGGCGGACACCTCCTCTGTGTTTAACTGCGACGGGGCACAGCGGACGCCCG
This sequence comes from Desmodus rotundus, assembly GCF_022682495.2. Lineage (NCBI taxonomy): Eukaryota > Metazoa > Chordata > Mammalia > Chiroptera > Phyllostomidae > Desmodus > Desmodus rotundus. Next base: position 3,030,581 of record NC_071388.1, on the reverse strand, counting down.
GTGCACTGCATCACCAGAGAGAAACCTACAGGGCTATGTTTTTTGCTGTTTTCCGACTTTTAACCTATTCTCTTATTCCTGGCTGAGGACTGCTCCCCCAGGGCTGTACAGGAGGCTGCGGTCACGCCGAGTGAGTCGATGCCAAAGGTCACTTCCCATCTTCAACAACAACGTCCCTCGGGTCTGACGTCCCTTCCACCCACCAGCCTCCGGAAAGCATCATCCCCCGCTCTGTCTACCGGGACTCTCGTTCAGGGTCTGGTACCCTCATTCAAAGGACCACCCCCTCCCACCTTTCTCGCCTCTTCCTCCCCCGATGCAGGCTGCTTCCTGACACTACAGAACCAGCTACTCCCGAGCCCACGGCCCTTCCTTCCCCAGCTGACAGTTTCTCATGGCCAAGGTTCTTCTGAGTTTAATGTTTTAGTTTTCACTGAGATGCAGTTGGCATACCCCCTGCGTACGTGTACGGTGTGCAGCATGTTTATCTGCTACATTTGCGTGTTGCGATACCAGTGCCGCCGCAGCGTGTTAGCTAACACCTCACCAGGTCACATCGCTGCCGCTTGCTTGCGATGAGAACAGTTAAGGTGTGGTCTGTCGGCCACTTTGAACTTCACAATACGCTGTTGTTGTACCATGTCTCTGCTGTGCCTTAGAGCTCTAGGACTTGTTTCCAGGTGTGTGCCCCGAAACAGCCTCCCCCACCCCGCCCCCAGCCCTGTAACCATCCTCCTGCTCTCTGTTACATGGGCTCGGCTTTTTCGGGTTCCCCATGTGAGTGAGAGCGTGTGGTGCCTGTCTTTCTCTGTCTGACTTACTCCACTCAGCATGGTGCCCTCGGTCCGTCCCTGCTGCCGCGGGCACGGGGCCGCCTTCTTGCTCAGGGCTCCCTCAAAGCGGCCCTCGCCCCTCACTGTTGGGGGTGTGCACTGCAGGCCGAGCCCTGAGCTCAGCTGTCAGGCTGTTGACCAAACTGGACTCTGTCGGGCAACCTCAGCAGGTTCCCTCTGAGACACCCTCCCTGTCCCTGCATTCGGCTCCCCAAGCAGGGTGAACATCTCGGGCATCCACAGCATCTCCCTCTCCCCAAAGCACCCTGCTGGGAAACGCCTAGCCTGACCCCACCGGCCCATGCCTGCAAAAGGTGATCACAAAGGAGTGGGCCACTGAGCAGAGCCTGGGGGAGGGGTGTGGTGCAGGAATCAAGGGTCATAGCCCTCCTGCCCTGGACCGGATGGGGGAAGAGAGGTCCCCAGTACACGGACCGGGAGAGGCATGCTGAGTGGGCCATCCTGAGGGAAGCCTCGAGGGTCCCTTCACGGGGGTGGGCCCAGGAGTGAGATCTCTGATGTCAGGCGGGAAACCCCCCGGCTGAACCCCACCAGAAGGCAGAGCCCCAGACCCCGTCCACGAGCCCACATCGGTCAGGTCCCCAGAGCGGAGTGGAGGGTGGAGAGGGGTGAAGAGGGGGTGTCCCAGGGTGAAGAGGGGACAGTCTGCAAACACAGAGATCTAAACAAAAAGCACCCAGCTTGGAAGGTCAGGGTGAACTTCCTTGGGAGCCGCAACCTCACCCTGTGTCCCAATAAGACTCAGTTGGGGTGGAACTGGCTTCCTTGACGAGGCTGCGGCGGTACTTGACTTGGGGTCTGATAAGTCACATGGCCTCACATGAAGGTGTCGGAATTGCTGTCTTGTGTAGTTGCTGTCACCTCAGGGACGAATGAAAGTAAAAGTCAGCAGAAAGATAAAGAAAAAATAGGCCCCTGACACTATACTTGCATCATTGTTCTAAGTGTAGTTAGAATAAAATTTCAGTATCGTTGTCATAATATTCAAATTTTTGAAGCATGTAAAAGAATCTGATAGAGGAGACTTGTTTTTGTAATTGAATGATTAGAAAATTTTCAATAGTTTGTAATCTGTGTTTAAATATCAGGGAATTTAAAAATTGGTAACCTCCTAAGTTTTGCTGTTGATTCAGTAAGTGGTGTTTGAAGAACAGTATTTTAGAGGATTATGAGATTAACAGGAAGTCCCCTCTGGGGACTGCTGTCCCCCCACTGGTGGGCTGCTAGACCCTGTTTTGGGGTGTCTGTGTGTAACCTCGTGCGTGCCCTCTTGTGATCGGGGCACACAAGCCTCGGCTCCCCAGCCGGACGGCAGACTCTTTGGGAGACAAGCCCCTCGCCTGGAAAACCTGCGCTTCTTTCCCGTCCTGCTTTCCCCCGAGGCCGGTGCTGGGCACGTCCTAGGCGCCCATACATGCCCGTTCTCTGGCTGGGTGGTTTCAGACGTGTGTAGAAAGACCCTGCTACGCTCCAGATACCCTAACAAATGCAACCAGAGCTTGTGTTGGGGGCAGTTAGCACAGAGGACCCCGGTGTGGCCTGCCTGGGTGTTTGGTGATGGTCATGCGTTATCATGTCATCTGTAACTTGGGAACACTTTGCCACTTTCAGGGTGACCACTGCCCCCCTTCACCATCCCCACTGTGCACAAGGGCCCACTCGGGGCCATGGGCTTTTTGAGCTTTGGGGTTCCCTGGAGGTATGAGGTGCAAGCCCTCCTTTGGAGGAGGCTCACACCTCGTTAACAGAATTCAGCTATTAGGAAGATGCCCGATGAGTGTGCCCACTGTGTGCCCAGCCTGTGTGAGCTCCTGGGGACACTGCAACGGAAGAGGCAGTCTCTGCCCCTTAGTAGGCCAACATCTCACCAAACAACAATACTGAGCAGCTCCTGCCTGGGATCTGAGCGACCCAGTGTCGGGGCAAACGCCACAGAAGGAGGGGCGGAACCAGGGAGCCGAGGCAGTGGGGGTGGGGGACGCACTCTCGCTCTGTCAGAGTGGGCACCAGAAGAAGAGACAGAAGTTCTGCGTCACCACGCCATGCGTGGGGCACCATCCCCTCAGGGGTGACCACCGAGAGTGGAACTCACAGGGGGACAGTGAGGGGGACAGCAAGGGGGCCAGAACTGAACAAGCGCAATCTCAGAGAGCGTCTCCAGGTGTCAGCGTCTGAGACAGGTGGCACCATAACAAGGAGACACATCAAAAGTAGTGTTTTTAAAGTCAGACGTTCCTTTCCTGCTCACCAGCGACTTCTCATGGTCTGTGCGTTAGGGCATTCCAAAGCTAGGCTTTCTCATCTGACCCAGCCAAGGTTGGGGGGTGAAGATATGTGTTGGAGGGATGGGGAGCGGAGGGGGACCAGGAATGTCCAAGAGGCAGGGAGAATCCCCGAGCGAGGCACAGGTCTTCTTCAGAATGACTTCCTGTGCGGATTCCTGACGGGGGCAAGCCTAGGAGGCTCCTTCCGCACCAGACCTGACCCTGGAGAAGCAACGCTGGTGGCGTGTCCCCACACAGAGGGTCCGATAAGATGTCCCCATCTCCCTGAACCCACCCTAGCTCTGAGGGCAGCTAGACGCTTCCCAAGTGCCCAGAGTAGCTCAGAAGGAATAGAGAGGGCAGCCCTGACAAGAGCTCAGGGGCCCAGGAGGACCCTGCGGGGACACACTTTGCGGAGGACAGGGACCTGACAGGGATGACAGAAGCCTCCAGGTATCCCGGTGTGCATGGAAAAGGACGAGGGGCGAGCAGATGCCAGGCCCCCACCCGGAAGCAACGAGGCTCCCAGAGGGAGGCGGGGCAGGACGGGTGGAAGGGTTGTAGGTCACCCGAGTTCACCAGCATGTCAGTTTCCACCGTCAGGCAAGGTGAGAGCTTGACTTGGAGCGTAAAATCAGCCGTTTTAAAATGAAAATAGTGAGCGTTCCTGAGTCGGTGCTGTGAGATGTGTGCCACATGTTTAAGACCAAGAGGAACCAGCGAGCTTCCGAGGGGCAGAGGCCACACACACGGTGCTTCTCTTGCCTTTACCAGCAGCATGTCTGCAGCAGGTCACGCACCTTGAACTTGAGGACGCCCTGCTGCAAGCACCGTCCTGCAGGGAGGCCAGCCCTCGTCTTCAGCAAGACTGCCACTCTGGCTCACAGACCACTTCGCCCTTCGTTGAGCCAGAAACAAGGCCCCTTGCGCACAGGTTCGCCCAAACCCTGAACACCCATGGAGAAGCAGAGATGGGGAGGGCCCGGCCCAGGCTTTGGGGCCTCGAGAGCTTCTGGCCACCATGACCCATCAAGAATGGTCTGGGCAGCTGCCCAAAGACAATGCTGTAATACAGGAGGTGCCAGGGGAGGTGCAGCCCCAGGGCGATCATTACCTCACTGACCTTCAACAAGAATTGGTCATTGTGTGCAGGCCAGTGACTGCGCCCAAGCCAGCTGTCCCCAAGACACCGTGGATGATACGCGTAACTTCTCTGGGCCTCGCTTTCCTCCTCTGTGATGGCCGTTCCACCTTCTCAGATTTCTGCTGCTCCCTTGATGGTCCTCGGGGCTTCCTTGTCGTCCACTGGTGTGTTAGTGTGGAATCAGGCGCCACAGCTGTCGGCTTACCAGCCACAGGCTTGTGCTCCGGGTGGCGGGCTGCCAACGTGAGCACTCACGCACCCACTGTCGGCGGCGACGCGGTTCCAGGGGGCAATTGACAACGGGTATCCAACACCTCGAAAACGTGGTAGCTGTGACTCCGTAATTCCGTTTCTTCTCGTTTATCCAAGAAACAGCCTGCAGGGATGCAGGCGAGGGGGTATTCATTTCTGTTATGAATAACAGGAGAACACTGGGAACAACCTAACTATCAGACAGCAGGAGGTGAGGGCGAACGAGGGTGCACCCACAGCACAGGACGTTACAGATACAGTTACTGTGTAGTGACGGGTGACATGGGAAAGTGTGTACAATCTGATGACGCAGGACACAGTTACAGTGAGAGCCGACCTTCGGAACAGTATCTGTCTCATTTATGTGAATAAAAAATGGAGGAAAATGTAGCCTACATCTTTACAGTGCTGTTGTCCAGGTGTTGAGGTTAGACGTCGCTTCGATTTTCTTCTTTGTGCTTCTGCGTTTTCTGCGATGACTGTGAACTGTGTCTGTAAGCAGGTTTTCAAATGTGTTCTTGTAGAGGGTAGCTTGCACTCAGCCCCTCTTCGTATTCTGAGGTCAATTAATCTCTCAGAAATATGTCGTCATCATCAACCCCCTCATCATCACCTGGCTCTGAGCGTTTCTGAGTATGACGTTGATGGATGTGGGAAAGTCTAGGGGGCTTGGGTCTGATGGTTGGGACGTTTCCGTGGGGAACGCCAGGGAGCTGCACTTGACTGACAGAAGGGCGGAGTGAAAGAGGTGAGCAGTGACTCCCTCCCCTTCTCAGCGCCCCCCCCCCCCGCCCCGCCCCCTAGCGTGCCCTCAGCCTGGGCGGCAGGTAGAACCCTCAGCTGTGCCAGTGGCTGGGCGTGCACAGGCTGATGCAGCTGGTGGTGTCTTCGTAAACAGAATTAAAGAGCATCGTTTCTGTCCACTGACCATAGAAATAGTTCCCCACTCCAGTGGGTTGCTGGCTTTTTGCATCCAAGGATATTCTTCCCGAACCAGGAAGAAGGAGAAATGAAATAGTAAACACTTCAAGTGCCTTCTGCCCTCTGAGGGCCAATTAATTAATAATCCTGAGTGGCGACTCTGCGGGTGGCCCTGCAAAGACGTAATGACCTGGTTATCTATTGCTCTGTAACCAAAACCCTCAACACGCAGGGACCTACAGGATGAGGATTTCATTCTGCTCTGGATTCTGTGCATCCAGAGCCTGGACCGGGCGCAGCAGGGCGGTGTATCTCTGCTCTGTGACATCACGAGCGTCCAAGGGAGGCCAAGTCACAGAGAGGCATTGCACACCCAAGTGCGGCTGGCTCAAGGGCTGGGCGCAGGTGGGCCTGGTGACCAGAGATCCAGCACGTGCCCCCCCATGTGGCCTGGACTCTCCCCAGCGCAGCAGTGGGGTCCCAAGAGGACCCCACTCAGAGGAGTGTCGGAAAGCTCGCTGCCCCAGAGGACAGTGGGTAGTGCTCCATGGCCGTGCCTTCCCTGGCTGCCAAGGCTGTGTGGCATCTCTTCCACCACATCCCATTGGCAACAAGCAGATCGCCAAGGACCCCCAATTCCAGGGGAGAGGGTTCAGAACCGTCTCTTACCGCCAAGGGGCCAGACCAGGCCTGGAAGAGCCTCAGGGCGTGGCGTCCGTCTGTCGCACCCGTCCTTGGCGGGAGACCTTCTCCGGAGGAACAGTGATGCCCATTCCAGACCTTCTCCTTTCTCAGGAGCAGCCTGCACACGTCATGGCTTTTATCTGATTTTTAATGTTGGGAACAAATTCCCAACTTTTTAAGAACATTTTAAAGCCCATGTCCCATGTCACCTCTTCCATAACATTCCCTCTGACGTTTTCGTGATCCCCCTGCCCCTTCATCAGTGGCAGCACTTTTATTCCCCCTGAAAAAGCACATTTTCAGCCTTTCGTATGGGATCCATGGCGGGGGTGGGGGTGAGAAATAGTCACTTGGAGAGCGACGGTGCCCGGGGCAGGTGGAGGGCACCCAGCTCAGGACCGAAGAGAGGGAAGGGGGAAGAGAAGGCAGGAGGGTGTGCAACAGGAACAGCACGAGGTTGAGCCCAGACCGTGCTCGGTGTCACTGGGCGCTCTCCGGGGACGGGGGCAATAGTAAGCCTGGTCCCAGTCCCGAGGCTTTGGAGTACTCACCTTCTGGCAGGCCGCCCTGCCTCCCCATGGGCCCAGGCCAGCACCAGACTGAGCCCAGAGGCAATGAGGACTCCGAGGGCCCAGGGGAGCCCTGGGGCAGGAGAACCGAGGTGAGCAGCGGGGTGGGAGCTCCCTGGGCTTGGTCCCTGGTCCTGTAGAGACTCCTGAGCGTGACCTTACAAGCACCAGTGAGCAGCCCTTCTGAGGCCAAAGCAGGGACACGGGAGTGAGGCTGGGTGGGAGACTAGCGTTGAGGAAGGCCAGTGGGGTGGGGTGGGGCAGAAGTGGCGGTTTGGTGGTGGGGCTCCAGGAGAGGGCCAGGGCAGCCCTGGGTGGGCACAGGGGCTCCAGGACTGGGCGCCTCTCAGGAGGCCTAGGGGAGCTGCTGTGAGGGAGTCTGTCTGACCCACTCTAGTCCAGTCCTCTGCCTGCACCCCTGGCTGCCCAAGTGACCTCTGCTGAGTCACGAGTTGACATGGGCCTGCACCTCAGAGAAAAATGTGAGCCCCCAAAGGAGCCAAATCACTCCTTAAGAAAATGGTACAGAACTGACTCTTCATTTAGAAAAAGAAATCAAACATCCATGTGACCAAGTTTATCCATTTCGATCATTAAGAGCCTGAAGGAAAATCAGCAGCTGCCAATGACCTTAGTGGAACGTGTGCTTTAACCTTAGTGGAACGTCGCTGCCCTACCCGCGGGGGCTTCGCTGAGACTCCCGTCTTCAAAGAGAGGGGCAGTCAGAACCAACCAGCCGAACTCGCGAGGACTCACAGGGACAACTATTAGAACGTATCCTCCAGTGAACAAGAAAAGGGCTGAATGTATATTAAAACCGAAAACCACGAGAACGATTTTTCTGAGCCCAGAGATACTAGTTAATTAAATCAGCTCTCTTGGATGCCTTCCGTGGAAGTGTTCGGAAAGTTGCTTAGTTTCCGTGAAATGAGGCATACCTTCCAAAATCTCACTTCCAAACTCAAATTTGAATCTGGAATAAAATGTAACTCCTCACTCACCCTGCTACATGCATCTGCGGGAAGAAAATTTGAAACAAATTTTCTATTATACAGCAAGATCAATGCCAGCCCCTCCTGATGTTTCTCATCAACATGCCTTCTTTTCTTCTCGGTTCCCATAACTTTTAATTATTTGTGGTGCTCTGCAAACAAGCCCCGTGCTCTTCCTAGTGTCTCCTTCTGGCTGCAGTTCCTGGCTGCGGAAGTCGTTCAAGGCTGGAGGGGTCACCGATCTATTAGGAAGGAGTTCTGTGGGTCTTCAAGCCCCTGCCACTAAAAACACCGAGCCCTGTCTCTCGGGCCCTCCTGGTTCGGGCAGGGTGTTTTAGAGGAAGGCCAAGTTCTTACGGAGAAGGTAAACATGATGGAGCCCTACGATTTCCTCATTTGGACTTGGAGAAAGCAGACCCATGTCCCAGTGCCACCACGGCCCCTGCTAAAATCATTTCCCCCGGTGCTGGAGGACGAAAATATTTGACTCTGGCTCAGAAATCCCATCCGACCATTCCACACTGGCACACTCCCACCTGGGCCTTCGGCGGAGGCCGCCCGCCTCCTACCCAACCCTGCTATTTCCCTGTTCTCAGTCCCTGTGGGGTTGTTTAAAATATACAGGCATATTTTCAGCCTGAAAGTATTGAAAACATCTCTAGTAGGTTTTTATAATGACTGAGGCCTGCATTTTGGAGAGCAAGCACCTCAAGACCATGGAACTTCTTGAGAAACCAGCCAGGCCTTCGGCACCTGTGATGCTGGGGGCCGTCAGCTATGACCCCAATCCAGAGCCTTCCTGCTTGCCTTCACCTCTCCTTAATGGGAAAAAAGCAAATTCAATGGGGAGCAGCCCGAGAACTCGGCAGCTGGGCAATCCCCCTGCTTAATGTAGGCAGTTATGTGGTTGAATCAAAAGAGGGCACAGAGGCCCGAAAACGTTCACACCGCGATGATCCTCTGCCTGCTGGTGGCCGGGCCGGCCTCTCTTTGCCTCTGGCCAAAGGGGCCCCAGGTGATGCCAATCGGTAACACACTTTGTCCCGTGGCAATCGTCTCATGCTGAGTGGGGAAATGGAATTTTGTGGTCTCTCAAGCCATTCAACACCACAGCTTTGTGACAAACAGAAAAACCCTTTCCTTTGTCACCGCTGTCTGCGTCCCACTGGACCGAGCTTGCGCAACTGAGCGGGAAAGCCCCACAGACTCGTGAGACGCCGCGTGGCCCTAGGTTTTCATCCGGTCTTCAATCTTTCTCTCTCGTATCTCCAGAAAATGTCAGGGAGTGTTGTGAAATCCTCCAAACAAAACTGATGTTAATTCAGTCTAGTCAAAAACAAATAAACATACAGCAACTAGGGCGGGGGCTGGGGAGGGAGAGGTTGGGAAATCATTGTTTTCCATTGTAGGTGGTTAACACCCCCCAGTTTGGGGGTGCTGTCTGGGAACTACCGTCTGAAGATATCTCTTCCCACTTGGGAGATGTCAGGATTAGAAAATAGACACGCAACTGAAATGCTGGAATCTGGCAGGAAGAAAAGGTAGGCGGTGTGCTGGGAGCCATGTGAGAAAGGGTTTCAAGGCAGGACTGTAGCGGGTGGGATGGGCAACCGTTTTAGGAAGAGAGTATTCTCCAAAGACAGAACCACGGTGGGGAACTATCTGGAGAGAGTGCAAGGGTGCCTACACCACCTCTCTGAACTCAGGACACCCCAAGACCTTCGAGAAGGAGCAAACTTTGTCGGTCAGCCCAAAATCCAGAAAAAGTAAGCCATCCCTTTCCCATATCGTTTCTCCTTTGTTTTCTTCTGTGTTTAAAGTCAGATGGAAGTGATTTCTAAAGAGAGGTTTTAAAAAGAAGTGGTTTAATGCAGAGATTATAATTTCAAAGAGCCCTACTGTGAAATAAAGCCATTTAATCAAAGGAAACAGAGACGGCACAGTTCTGGGGGAGCAACACTTCCTCTTTCACCTGCCCAAGTGTTTCTTGGAGCCTGATTGGTTAGAGCTGTGGGCGGGGCAGCTACCCCTCCAGGATATGCCCATAAATCATAGCAACAGCGGTGCCTTCTGGTTGGAGGTACCGGTCATTAAGCATTTTTAGTATTATTTTAAACAAAACCAAGTGAGGGACATTTGAGTTCCAGGAAGCTGAGTTTGAATCCCCATTCCACTACGAAGAGTGGGAACTTGAGCTTCGGTTGGCTCCGCTCGCCGCCCGCCCCCCCACTTCTTACCCACAACATCTCTGTGACCCAAACGATGTCTGCCCTCTGCAATGGGGTGCCAACAGCCTCTCTTCTCCATTGGTCACTTTTCACGCAGGTGAAAAAGAAACCCACCAATAAACATCTATGGAGTCGGGGCTGTGTCTCCGCAGGTCTTTACCTTTAAGATAAACACACCTGCCTCATAATTTGCACGCCTGCCTCCATGAGCTCACCTTGTCAGTGGCACTGGCCAGCCCTGGCTACCATCTTATAAAATATGCAGCAATGTTAATGAGGAGATAACGTGGCTTCCTCTTCTGTCTGCTGAGGTATCAGTTCTTACCCAGGCATCCCGTTCCCCTTTGTATCTTTTAAGTCTGATAAGGGCTGTTCATCAATTATGAACTTCTGCCTCCTGGGGCAGGCCCTTTGCCTCCCAGCCCAGAGAAAATTCCCCACCCCAGAGGGGCCAAGCTCGCTGTCGTTAGCTTCTTCTACATTATCAAAGAGAATTTTAGAAGCAATTTTACAGCCCTTTTGATATTTTGAAAACATGCGGCTCACATGTTTTTATTTGCCTAAAAAGTCCTCTGTATTTTTAGATGGAAAAACTTTACAAATGCAGGACAGTTGTCTTTACATTTGGAAAAACATTCAACGGCACTCGATTTAATCGCTATTTCTCCAGAAAACAGAAATGGGACCAAGAGGTGGAGTCTATGGGAATAGATCTCTTCTTGAAAATAAGGAAAAAATGTTTTCCTTACTGGTTTGAGCTGCTAAATAATGGAACTAATTGTTTCAGGACCTGGGGCCGGTTGCTGACACAGGAAGAAGACACCCCAGACCGGGCATTTCAGGAGCGGAATAGAATGAGGGGTCCGGCACCAAATGACAACTGTGGTCCCTTCCCTCGCAGGCGCCCAAGCAGGGCTCCCAGCCCGGGACACTCTGTCCGCGCTCCCAGGAAGCTGACCTGCTCTGCAACACGGCGGACTCAAGGTCCTCTTTTCCTTGCTTGGTTCAAGCCTTCCCTCACTTGCCTCCGTAGAGGGTTACTGTGTCCACTTTTATTTGTATAAACACTAGGTTTCCCCTTTGGCTTGGTTTCTGCTTTCCGAGATTGAAAGGTTCCAGTAAAATAAAGGAATAACTTAGATGTCCATATTCCCACAATTTACAATTAATAACACTAGCGTTTTTGGTTGTATCTGCTTCTTGTCCATGTTTAGGAAGGAAAAAAGGAGGTAGGGAGAAAGGAAAGAAGGAAGGGAGGGAGGGAAGGAGAGGGGAAAGAGGAAGGGTGAGTCAAGGAGAAATATCAGCTAATGCCCCCTAAACCACGAACCCCCACCCACTCCTCTCCACATCTCCCTAGAGACTAAAGTGATCATGCATCACTCCATTCCTTAAAACATTTTTCTAGAGTGCATTCACTAACACACACACACACACACACACACACACACACACTGTGTGGTTTTAGTTTTAAATATACAAGCACATCACCTGGTATCCCATCAATCTGCATCTTGCGGTTTACACTCCACCTTATGTTTTAAGACCTATTATTGCTGATGTATATCCATTTTTTTGTCCTTTTAAATTGTTGAATGGTATTTCACTATTGGAAGATGTCACATTTTGTTTATGTATGTCCATGAGGAAGGATGTTTCGGTCTTCCCCTCCATTCTGCGGCCACAGGGCTCTCACAGGCTCCGTCGCGTCCAGGGCCCGTATAGAGGGACACAGGAGGTAGTCTGGGGAGCCTGCTGCAGTGTGACAGAGGGAAGGAACATTTTCCATGTTCGTCGATGCCACCGAGTTTTGAGCAAGGCCGTTACCCGTTCGCAGTGCCGGCCCCTTCCCAGGAGCGTGCCTTCCCTGCCCCCTGCCCACAGCGTGGGTGCGAGGGGCGAACGCTGCGTCTCTTTGTTCTCCTTTGCTTTGTGCCTTCGCTCAGCGTCCTTTGGTTTGCTTGTTTTTTGGCCCCTCGCCTTTCCTTGTCAGGCAATGAGTTTTTCTACATTGATCTTCCTCATTATGTGTTTTGTATACTAATTCCTGGTTTACATCGTGTGTCTCACCGTGTTTTTAATCATTTGACAACAGAATTTTACCCAGAGCAGTGGAAGACGTTTTTCTGTAATTTCAATAGTTGAGGTAGTTGAATATATACAGTGTGTACACACACACACACATATACACATGTATCTTTCTCTTTATTGTTTGGGCTTTATACATTTTTATTTTTCCATTTTCTCTACTCCATTTTTTCCTTCAGTGGTTTTTGAAGGGTATTTTCACATCTAGGTGTATAATCCATCTGGTGTATGTGTGAGACAGGGGGCGTGAGGTCGGGACCTTATTGCATTTATGCCGCCCTTCCCCACTCCTCCCATTCCTGACCCCGTAAGATGTCTCTGGGATTGTTTCTGCCACTCCAGAGTTGGCCCGTCCTCCTTTAGTGGGCCAGAAGGTGACGGAGTGCTATAGTTTCAATGACAGCACACTGTGGTACACTTGAGCGTGAACAGGGAGCTATAGAGAACAGTCCTGGCTTGCTGCGTGCCTAGGGGCACAGGTTGGTCTGGCCGGCACAGACCCTCCCCCACATGTACTTAGTGTGGACATCAGGGCTGAAATGTGTCCTCCTGAAATTCCTGTGTTGAAACCCTAACCCTCAGTACCTCAGAATGTGACTGGAGATGGACCTTAAAAAAGGTAATCAAGTAAAGTTATCCTTCAGGTCATTTTAGACTGGGCCCTAATTCAGTCTGGCTGGTGTCCTGCACAAAGGGGACGTTTGGGCACAAAGGGGCACCAGGGGTTGCGTGCCCAGAGAAGAGACCACGTGTTAAGGCTCAGCAAGAAAGAGTCACGTGTGAGCCAAGGAGAGAGGCCTGGGGAGGAACCTACCTGCCGGCCCGCCCCTTGCTCTCCAACTTCCAGCCTCCAGAACTATAAAGAAATAAATTTCTATTGTTTCACCTTTCCTGCCTGGTACTTTGTCTCCACAGTTCTAGAAAACTAACATAGTGGGATAATCCTCACCAAAAATGGGTGAAGATGCTTGTAAAAATTAGCTACAGTGAGATGTAAACCTTTCGACGCGGACATTCCCCTTAGCGTAGTGAAAAGCGCGGGAACAGCCGGACTCCAGGCTCCGCCGCACAAAGGAAGGCAGCCGAGGACACCATATGGAGGTTCCTATGGAGCAGTGAGTTTATCTGTCAATAAACCCAACCTTTTCCAAGCTAGCAGGCAGGCTCTGACCAATCACAACGGGCCGTATCAGCTTCTTACTGCTGCTGAAACCAATGAACACAAACTTCGTGGTAAAACACATTTACTGTCTTACGGTTCCGGGGCTCAGAAATTCTGGAGTTGAGGTGTTGGCAAGGCTGAGTTTCTCCTTGGGGCCGAGGTCCTCCTCTTGCCTGCCGGCCTCTGGAGACTCTCTGCCCGCAGCCCCTCCCCCGGCTTCGCAGCACCCCGCCGTCTCTGCTCCTGTCCAGACTCTGAGACGCCCGCCTCCTTCTTATGGGGCCTTTATTGTTACCCTGCGCCCCCTGGGTGATCCAGACCCATCTGCCCACCTCAGAACCCTTACCTCGGTCACATCTACACAGTCCCTTTGCCACACGAGGAGACACAGTCCCAGGTCCCAGGCATGAGGACCGGGCATCTGTGGCTAGAAAATGCTCAGTCCGCCACAGTTACAAAAGAGTTCAGTCTCATCATCTTAAAAGAAAATAATTCTATTATGTTCAAATGTAGAGAATTTTCAAAGAATGAAAGTATTGAAAGGCTCCTTGTTTCTTAACTCAACAGAAGAGTTTTCAAATTAAGTTTTTAAAAACTGTCTATTAGTGCCAGAAGTTTTTCAAAATAGTTTTAAAGTCCTTGTTAAACTTAAAAGTTGTTGTTTTGGTTAATTTCGTGTTTGGTGTGAGCTCTCTGTTGAGCATTTTTCCACATTCAATCGGATCCCATCTGCCAATGCGCAGATGGGCCTGTTTCTGTTTACGAGGTCCTCGCCCAGGAGTGGCCGGGAGGCAGGAGCGTCCCAGACTCCGGGAAAGGCCGTCCGGCTGCCCATCTCTCCAGGCGACTTATGCAACCCTGAGAGACGGGCTCCAAGTCAGAGGGCCGGGACAGGGTGGAACAAAGCCTCCTCTGGCCCAGCTGGATCAGCCTCCGCAGCTCCTGTCCCTGGGCCTTCAGGCAGCCGAAGGCAAGTGGCACTTCCCTGCCCCCCGGATCTCAGCGTCAAATGGGGGAAGGAATGTCATCAACTGACGGTGTTGAGTCACAACCTGCCTGGGGCCCTGCAGATGAGTGGGCAAGGAAGACCCCTGCGGGCAGCCAGACGGGTGCTTCAGATACAGACACAGCTGCACCAACTGCAGCTGCCGCCCAGCAGGGAGCAGGAAGGCGCTTGCATTCCCAGGGGGCATGTGTTAACACAGTGAACTCCCCAGGCTGTGGAGGGAGGCGTGTGCCCGGCTGCTGCCACCTGTACTCCAGACAGGCCAGCCGCCTTGATTGTCTGTCTGAGCACATCCGTACGAGATACGAGCTGCTAACATGCACTCACACGTGACTGTTTCACGTGTCTGTGCTCACGAGTGCAGCCTGTACGCCTGGCGATCTGTACATCTGTGCCTGTTCTGGCACACACTAGCCTGTGCCTATGGGTAGGTCCTGCTTTTTGCTAAGAACCAGGAGAGGCCAGAGGTGGGATCTCCCAGCTGCCCTCCCACCTCTCCCTGCTCACCATGACTCTCCCAGAGGTGCGGGCTCCTGCCCAGCACTCCAGCCTTCCCAGAGAGCCCCCTGCAATACTGGGAAGGCAGGAAATGCCAGCTGGCCGGTCTTGCTCTCTGCCGCCCTCACCGCTGTGCAGAGGGCGTGTGCAGGCTGGTAGGAGAAGGTCCTTACTTCCCTCTGTGCCCGCCCAGCCAGGCAGAGACACACAGAGGAGCCGGCACTGGGGTCAAGGGCCTTGTGTCATTTCCGGTGGGTTGCTTTTCTCAGGGGTACCAGCTACTCCGAAAAAGCAGCTGAGGCACAAACTCATTAGACTCTGCAGGAGCTTTTTTGAATTTTTTAAATTAATACACTTAATTTTTTAGAGCAGTTTTAGGTTCATATCAAAACTGAGCAAAAATTTCAGATAGTTCCCAGATGTCCCCTGCCCCCCCCCACTCAGCCCCCCTCGTTACCAGAGGGGCCATTGGTTACCATCCCTGGTCTCACACCGACACATCCTTAGCACGCAGAGTCCGCGGTTTGCACCGGGGCTCACCCTCAGCGTCCAGCATTCTCTGCGTCTGGGCAAACGTGTCATGACGTGCATCCATCACTGCAGGACCACACAGAACAGTCCACTGCCCCACGAACCCCATGTTCTGCCTCTTCACACTTAGCTTCCCTCCTCTAAGCTCCTGGCGCCCCCGACCTTGTCACCGTCTCCAGTTTTGCCTTTTCTGGAATGTCCTATCATTGGAATCACACGGTATGGTAGCCTTTTCAAACGGGCTTCTTTCACTTGATGATATGCACTTAAGGTTCCTCCATGTCTTTTCATAGCTCATGCCTTTGGACAGCTGAGTGAGATCTCATTGTTTCGGTGGACCGTGGTTCCTTTATCCATCACCTGTGGAAGGACGTCTTGGTGGCTTCCGAGCTCCGGTAATGAGGAATAATGCTCCGATAAACTTCCACGTGCTGGTTTCTGGGTGGACATCAGTTTTCAGCTCCCTTGAGTACATACCAACGAGCGAGGTTGCTGGACTGGACGGTAAGAGTATGTTTAGTTTTGTGAGAAACTGCCAAAGTGAGCAGACTCTTTTCGCATTGAGTGTTTCTGCCTAACTATTTTTCACAAAGCTATTTATTAATATGCAGTAGGCGCTTGTAGTCCTCCTGGGACAGCACTCTTCACTCTTCCAGAATTCCCCAACTCAGGAATGTGGAAAATTCGCTCAGGCCTCTGGCGTCTTCCTGAATCACATTTCCACAGGGAGCTGTGTTTCCTGCACATCCACGAACATCACCGTCCATCTGCCTCTTCAACTCTCCCAGAACTTTTGCTTGGTGACCCTTTTTCACCCACAAAGAAATGACTTGTTGCTTTATAGTTTCAAAAGACTTAGTTTGTAGTGTGAGCCAAGGAGAGGAGACGGACGCCCTGCCCGGGGACAAGGATGCTGGTGGCGAGCCAGGCACCTTCAGGAAGCCAAAGGACTCGTTCCGGGGGCAGGCCTCACCGCAGAGTTGGGTCATATCGGTGCCTCAGCCAGATGAACAATTGCGACTTGAGGTGACCCTTCTGAATCACACAGGGAAACTCAAAACTTCAAACGATAGGGCCACAAATTCCGTTCACCACCTTTCTTTTTAAAGACCCTGTGAAGCAGACGCCTATACTAACCTGGCCTGGTCTGAGAAATATTTCCTTAGGCGGCCCTAACTGCGCAGTAGCAGAATGAGAGTCTGACTCTCAGAACGCTGGGAACAGCACAAATACCACTGATCCACTCGTGTGAAAAATGTGTGGGGTCCTGCTTCTGGCGGCTTCTCCATTTAGAGTGAGGAGGTGGGAATCAGAAGTCCTTAGCTGCTGGCATCCTCACTAATATGGTGACCCCACTCCCAAACGGGCCACTGAAAATGCTGGAGATAACGCGAACTGAAATGAGTTTTGTAAAGCACAGCAGAGCTGCGTCAGAGAACGAGGTGTTTGTAGGAGAGCAGGAACCCCGAGGAAGCACAGATCCAGAAAGGGGGCGCTGAAGACGCTGGTTGCCTCTGAGGCCTGGGCTGTTTCTTGGTGGCCTAGCTCAGGTTTTAACAGGTCATGCAGGCCCCAGGGACAGGTAGGGTGAGAAGGTGATTGGGAGACTCCTCTCATGAAGCCAAGACCACCAAAGGTCAACACCCTGAAAATTAAACTAGAGGAAAAAGCCTGCCCCTCGGAAGGGCCCAGGAGGGGACCTTCTTATCTTCGCCTTGGCCCTAGGTAGGGCCAGAAGAAGTGTCCCCTGAGAATTTCTAACAGAAAGTCTACATACATACTACTTGGGCAGCTCTAAAACCAGAAATGTGTTCAGAGTGCCATCAGGTTGGGGGTGCCACCAGGTTGGGGGTGCCACCAGGCACCTGACAGAAACAAATGCAAGACCTTATTTGAGCCTAGGCCCCAAAGAACGATCACAGATAAAGGTCTAAGGAATCTGAGCTCAGCGTCAAAATTCACCAAACTCGTGAAGAAGTAAGCCGCGGTGAAGGAAAATCAGGACCACAGAAAGTCACACACCACAGAATGAGACGGCAAAGATCACAGATATTGACAAACATGAAATGAAATCAGTTTACATAAATATATATTTTTAAATGAGGGGATTGAGTATATGATGGAGACATAAGAAGACTACTAAATACATGAGGCAGATTTGATAAGGAGCCAAAAAGTAGTATTAGCAATGAGAAATCGATGCGAATGCAGCTTGGAGGAACGGCCGAGAAGCAGGAAGTGGTTACAGGGCCGGGAGGGTAGAACGAGACCTTGCCTGTTGCCAGACCAGAGTTTCTGAACAGATGATAGAAACATGTGAGACAGCAAAAAAAAAAAGATAATAACCATGAATTTTACAGAACCGGTGAAAGATTCCAACCCTCAGACTCAGAAAGCTTGAAGAACACCAAAGAGGATAAATGCAAAGAAATTCTCACTGGATACGTTGGCAGTGAAATTATGCAACAGAGGTCAGGAAACCATGCCCATGGGCCAAATCCTGCCTGCCCCTAAATAAAGTTTTATTGGAACACGGCCACGCCATCTGTTTGCACATCGCTCATGGCGGCTTTCACGCAGTGGCAGAGTGGAGCACTTAAAGCAGAGGTCCTACATTCCGCAAAACTAGAGCTATTTATTATACTTACGATCTTACCTGAAGAAGTTTCCCTGTCCCGCTGTAGAATATCAAAGCAAAGAGACGACATCAGCGACTATTCAAATTTACGGTGAATTCACAGCACAGCTAGGATTTTATCTCTGATCTCTTGACCAATAATTCTCAAAGTCTGTCCCCGAATAAGGACCCACAACGTCAGCATCACCTGGGAACTTGCAAAAATGCATCTTCCTGAGCCCCACAGGTTGCCCAAAATATTCGATGCCAAGTTTGAGAACCACCGCTCTGGACTCATTTACTAGACCTCAGATCCTCAGCCCTGGCTGCGCTTTAGAACCACCTGGGAGCTTGTAAGAAATATCCCCGTCGGGCCTCACCCTCCACAAGCCCCGCCTAGCAGCTCTGGAATGGGGCTTGCGCACTGGCATCTTTAAAAGCTCCCCAAGTGAGTCCCGTCTTCACTCAGGCGAGAACCACTCTGTTCCAGGTGGCTGCGCTCCTTGAGTTAGTGTGGGTGAGTGGACCTGGAGAAAATGGGACAAGCCCCCAAAGCTTTGTCTGTGTCACGGGTGGTATTCTTGATCATGCAGATTACATGAGAACGAGCAGCCCTTGGGGGTAGATGACAAAGGGCCCACGAGCTAACCCTGGCAAGCTCGGGGGGCCCTGCATGGTGGGTGGGCCCTACCCACTCAGAGACAGAGAGCCAGCGTACAGGGCAGGCTGAACATAAAACTTCCCAGCCACACACAGGTCATGGCGGGCAGACCCCTCCTCGGCCTGTAGCTTTTTGTGAAGGCCAACCTTTACCTTCACTGAGCCTGACTATTGCCTGTGTGCATCTATGATAACAGACCTTTGGAATGTCCAAGCGAGTGATCCCCTTTTCCGGGCCCCCCAGGGCCCAATCTCCCATCAGAGCACAGACCGCAGGGCCCCTCAGTGTTACCTTGCTCCCCACACACCATCTCTACGTGCTGCAAATGTCGGTGTTAACTATCCCGTCCCCTCCGTGTGAGAGCAGTATGTGTCTTTATCCAGAGATTTCTCCCCACTTTGCTTTCTCCCGCCCCCTTAATCTACCATTGATGGATTTCGTGTAACCCCTCTTCAGGTCTCCTCCTTTTTTTCTAGTGTGTAAAATAAGTTGCAAAACTGTCATTCCACGCAGCTTTTTCTCAGTCCGTTGAGATTTTGCTTCCCGACAATTGTCATCAGTTTGGCTCAAATAAACTCGTAAAAATTCTCTATTTGTTTGGATGTTTCGTATGTCGACACTATTTTGCTGACTTATTTGAATCACCCAAATAAGCCAAAGTTAAGTCTTCCCTCCCTTCCTGTCATCCACCTCATCCCCGCCGCGGAGGAAGGAGTGTCCATAAATAAAATAACCAACCGTCAAGCCGCGTGAATGGATGGAGAAGCAAACAGTGAGCAGTCAATTTCGTTGTGAACAACTCTAGGACAATGGAGGGTTTTGTTAATGTCCAGCTACACCAACAGGGAAAGAAGAAATGGAAATTTCGTGAGTTAAGGAGGCTTAGCTCAAAACGTCTGCTGCGGTGTGGGACGTGGGATGCAGCAAATGGGCGGCAGACCGTTCCTGGTTCCTGCCGACGTTCTCACAGGGGTGGGGGCCGAAGAGAAGGATGACACCTTCCTCTCTGGCTGCCCTGATGGCGGTGACCTTTACTGAAGGAGACACCTCCCGGGCAGGTATCTCCTAAACCCTTGCTCCACCCCCCTGCCCTTTAGAGTGTTATTACAACAAGGGTAGCGTCCTGGCCGGCCAGGCCACAACCTGAGAACAAGGTGACATCAAATCACCATCACCTTCTTAGCTCTTAGGTGAAAGGGGCTATTTGGACCAGTGCCTCTTTGACAGAGAATAACAAATTCCGAGCGAAAAGAGAAAGGCTCGACTTTCCCGAGTTTGGCAAAATTCCACTTGTGTAAAAAGGAATGCTGAGCATTTATCAAATTTTTAACCTAAAATTTCACAATAAAGTTGAACCACCATGAAAACAAGTGGTTTTTATAATAGGAAAACCCACAAAATGGCCACAATAATTTGCATCTTCATGGTTTATAGGCAAGAAGTCTTCGAGTCGACTGGAGGGAGAAGCAAAGTAAACATCGAGGTTTCTTTTGCCAATTACCACGATCCCCGTGCGCTCAGAACACTGGCGCTGAAACCGCATCCTCATCTGCCCCGCGTTTCCGCCCAGCCCCTTGGACCCGAGTCTGGCGGACGTTACTGTAATGCCACTGTGAGGCTGGGTTCAAAGCGTACCGCACATTTAGGGGACCAGACTTGGTTCCCCGCGGAAAGCTGGCATGAGGCAATTGAGACCAGTAATTGTCATGAGCAAGGCTTGGGGCAGCAAAGGGAGGGAGAGGGAGGAGAAAAGCAGGACCAGAGGATAAGGCGACCCTAGGGTGGGGGAGGCCATGGGTCCCCCTGTGCGGATGCCACACGACGAGTCAAACTCAAGTCCACGAGTCCAGGGAAGCCGAGTCCAGAGAGCCGACCTGGACCTGAGTCCTTTTGTCCCAGGCAGGGTCCAGGACAGCGGCTCAGGGCTGAGAAATGCCCAGTGTGGTGAGCAGGGTGAGACCCCTTGAAGGGGGATGGAGTGCCTCCTTGCCCGAGGCCTGGCCAGACGGAAGCTGCTCGTGTCTAACAGGAATGACCAGGGCAGTTTGTAAAACCAAAGCCCATTTTCCTGCGTATTTGAATTGAAACACCACGGCCCGCTGGTTGGACGGCAGGAGGAGCCTAGGGGCACCTTCTGCCCAAGAATACTTTTTGGCCAATGAGCTGATATAAGTGTTATTTGCGGGGTTATCCTAGGGTCGGTGCACAGTCCAAGGGAAGATGGGGTACCTAGCTGTTAGACTGTGGGCTCTGGGGTTGCACCAACACGGGCTGTAACTGTGCAGCTGTGTGGCTTGGCCATGAGATGACGCTGTGGGCCTGAATGTCCCCTAGTGGGGGTCCAAGGGGAAGTGAGGATTAAGTCAAATAACATTCGTCAAGGGCTCAGCCCCCTACCAACACACAGTCGAGGCTCACACGTACTTCAGAGTTGCTCGTGAACACGGTCTTCGTGTCCATTCAACGTCGCTCTATTGTTTACAAAATAGGCTCACAACAACTTCCTTCCATTACAGAAGACTCTGAAGAGTTGTGCATGTTTTAAAGTCTTTTGCACTTGTTTTAAGAATGTTTTTTGTTTTGAAAGTGAGCCTCGTCAACGCCACCCTCTAAGACTACGTACCCTCCAGGGACAGCTCCTCCCAGGGACAGCTGGCCTGCGAAGCGAGAAGGGGATGCAAGTCACCTTTGAACCCACCTCTGTGGGGTCACCTGGAGACTTCTTTTATATTTGGGTCACACTGGCTGCCACACCAATATCATTCTCTCATAAAACATTGTTTTTGTCACAGAAGTCACTGAGTGTTAGGAATATTTTCTCCGGCCCGTCCTCCCGGAGGCTGACAGAGAACTCCGTCCTGGATGTAAGTCATTACTGGGCGGAACCAGCAGATTCCGCTGGTCAGGACCGTCTGCAGAGCCAAGTTCCCATGCCGTCGAACTTCTAGGGCTCATTTCTTCAGATCCTGGGCGGTGTTGTCGGGGCTGTTTCCTGCTCGTTAAGAAACTTACAACGAAATAAGGAACATCAACAAGCTCTTGGGGGGGATGGCGGGGGTGGAGCACCTTCTGAGCATTTCTCATCAAATTTATTGTGACTTTGGTAAAGCACTGGATGGAGTAGTGAATAGGTCTCAACATTCGAAAAATTCCAGAACTTCACCTCCCTGCTCTGGATAATAAGGTTTTAAATGTTTTGCAAATAGTGTTGGCTTCTCACCAGCTTCTGTTGACAACATAAGCGACAACCCACAGTTAGCTCGAGGCTCATGGTTAATGGTCGACGACGTAAATCATATTTTAAGCCGTTTTTGTGGTCATTTCAATATTTTGTTTTCGTGATTTGTGTGGCCTCAGAACGTGGCCAACCAAAAGCTTGCATCAGACAGCTGGCCCGGCGTGTCTCTGCTGGTGCGCCACCGAGGTCACGATGCGTTTTCTCGGCCACCAGCCATTCCTCTACAGGTTCACTTAAAGCCACACGGCCCCTTCCCAGGGGTTGGTTTTGTTGAAACAAGATAACATAAACCATCAGCCCACGTAACTAAGCTTATGTCATTGGCAATGTGTGTGTCGCCCTGAGCTCAAATGAATGTGGGGGCCGCTGTCCATCTGCACACGGGGGACGCCCACGGTTCCCTCAAGGTAACTCACGTGTCAGATGAGACATGAGACTCTGACAGAAGGACCAAATGTAGGGACCAGTGATATTTCACATAACGAATGTCAGCCATGCCGAAGGTCTTATTATATTAGATTCTTAAAAAGATGTTCTAACACACCTTTCCTCAGATCATCTTGTACACCCGGGGGCACGTACCCTGCTTTGGAGACCACCGTTACTCACTCAACCCACTTCCCCGATAAATTGCAACCATTAATTATTCACCCCACATGTATAGACCGGTTAGCTAGTCCCTGCATCTGTTTCTTTTCCTTCCTCACACAAGTTGGCCAAGTTTCCTAGTATCCCCGATGGCTGATGTGGCCTTGACACTGGGTTCCAGCCAACAGGAGGTGTCACGTCACAGCCCGAACCATGAACCCTCCCATGCAGCCCCATCCCCTTCCTCTCTGTTACTACGCCTGCTCTCGAGATGTCAGTGCCCAGAGCAAAATCAGGAGCTGTACGTTGAGGGCGATGGAGTTCCATCTGTTTGGGCCCCTGAGTGACTGTGTGGCGCACAGTGCGCCTGTCACCCCTCCATCTTCAATTCAGCTTTCCACATGTGAGAAGTGAGCGTCATGTGTCAAGCCACTTCCTCTGCGCGAGACATTTGACAGATGGAAGGGCTACAAAAGTGAATGGACATAGCTCTGACCTCAAGAATATAGCTAAGACATGCATGCAGACAACCACACGCGTCAGCCCAGGCACCTGCTCTGTGAGAGCGGCCCTCACAGAGCACCACGGGGGGCTCAGCAGAAAACACTGTTCCAGTTGGGATGGCCAGACATGCTCTGTGGAAGAGGTCATGCTTGCACTGGGCTTGGGAGGAGAGAGAAGATTTCAGTAGACAGAGCTAAGAAGGAGAGAAGGAAAGAGAGGTGGGATTCTCCTGGTGGAAGCTGGACTCTGAATGCCAAGCGTGGGGTTTGGACTTGACCCTGCAGGCAATGAAGAGCAGTGAGACATTCTGAGTTGGGGGTGGGGGAGGAAGTCTCGCTGCTACATTAGGGAGACATGGACTATCCCTTGTGCGGAGGGGAGACTGGAGGAGGCACAGGACGAGCTGTGTGTTTATGAGGTCGAGTCAGAAGCGACCAGTGGCGAGAACCTCATGTCACGGTCCACAGCTCAGGCTGTGGGGCTGGCAGACCTGTATGTGTGTCTGGCTCTTTCATTTGTCAGCCATACTGACCTTGTATAAGTTACTTAATTATCCACACCTCAGTTTCCCCACTGGGAAAAAGGGGACCACACAGACCGTATTTCCTAACTCTGATGTGAAGAGTGAGGTGGCACATAGAAAGCATGCAGCGCCACGCCTGGCCTAGCAAACGCCTGATAAATAGTCATTATAATTCCCCAGTGTGAGACGGCAAGGACCTGCACAGGGTCTGTCACAGCGAGAATGGACAAGGAGGGCTGAGTGCAAGGGACATGCAAGGAAGGCAGGTGAATCAAATTGACCCAAAAGTTTGGTCTCAGTTGCTTGGGAGAACGTTCTCACAAAGGGAGAATGAATCGGTTTTGTGGGGGGAAAAATGCATTTTTAGACAAGCCAAGTTCAAGGTATGAAGGGAAAGCCAGAAATATTTGTAGACAGAGGAGAAGAAGGCATCAGAGAAGGAAAAACTTAAGTGGAAGCAGTTGTTGGAGAGAGATTGCAAGTGAGAGAGGAGCAGATGTGACCGAGACACAGGTTAGGGTCTTATCCATAGAGGGGGAAGCCCATGTCCTTCCCCACTCCTTCTGAGATAAAAGAGAATGAGGGAGGAAAGTGGGGGTGTGGGGAGGAAAACTCTAGAAAGGCTAGATCTACGGAAAAGAAAAGTTGAGGTTGCTGGTGGTACATGGCCTTAGATTTTTCTGAAAAGTGTGGTCATTGGCTTGGGGTGGAGGTGGGGACAGATGTCAGGGCAGGAAGCAATGACCACCTAACAACTCAGCACCTCCAAATCCTGCTTGTCAAAGGCCAAACACGTAAGACCCTGGCTCAGGGCTCCGCAGAGAGAATTTTCAAAGGGTGTGGTGTTTGTGGGGATTGCTGGGTGACCAACTTTCCTGGCCCTGCTGGCGGCTTACACGGTTAGCTGGGAGCTACCAAGAGCAACACTCACCCTCCTAGAATGGGATATTAAAGTTAAAGGTCGACCCACCCTTCCTTGCTCTGGTGTTGTTGGACGGAATCAACCCCAAGGGCATGCACATCAGGGTGCTGACCAACTGGGGCCATGCTGTAATTTGCTGTCAGTGGTCCCAGGGAACCCACTGCAGACCGGAAGCTGATTCGTGCAACTGCTGCTCAGAAAGGTGGGAGGTGGGTGTGGCCACTCAGAGTCAGCTCCTCCTTTTCTGCACCGACATCCTCCTCCGGCCCGGGCCTTCTTTGATGCCTCATCTTCCAGGCTGCCCACAGGCACCCCTTAGCCTGACTTCATCTCTGGATGATAGGATTGAGGAGAGAGAGAGAGATGCCCAGTAGGGTAGATACCGATAGCAATGGCCCTGCCAGGATGCCAGAGCCAAGTTTCAGCCCAAGTGGAGTTTGAGCAACCCAACCTGGACGTGCCTAAGGTGAAAGACCTCCAGCTGGGCAGGCACCCACCAGAAGGCCCCGGTCACATGAGAACGTTCCCCGTGAAGTGAAGCCTTGTTTATTTTCTCCCGGTGGAGGTTAATTGCATATGACATTTCTTTGAATCATTTATTTATATTTTTTCTCCTTTTTCAGCATAAGAAACTAAACAGATGGAGAAAACTCACTTAAAGGGTTTTCTTATGACTCCTGGCAGTCTTCGGCTCCAGACACCCGCTCAGCCGCGCTCCTTGGCTAGGAATAATGGCTGGAAGTGTTTATGCTGTCTTCAGATTCACAGAGGGTGAGTGGGGACCACATTTTCCTCATTTGTGCCCTTTGTCAAAGTCTTCTTCTGAGCTCCAGTACAAAGATGTTTTGTTGAGGCTCTGGACCCCACTCAGAAGCTTTTATTTGATTCTGTGCTTCTTGCTGACGTCGGTTGTGCATTTAAGCTTGTCTCCCTCCCCAGGTTCCAGCCGGCATCCAGAGCTCCTTGCTAGAAGGCTGGACATGGATGAAAACATCCACAATGGGGAACACGCTGGGGCGGCCGGGGAGAGGACAGATGGCAAGCCAAAACAGGGCCAGCTCCTTGCCCAATCCTTGGAGGGCCATCAGAGGGTTCAGCACCGTCACAGGAAGAGGCTAAGGGAAGTGGGCTGAGGGGACTGTCTAGGGGACCAGGAGACTGCGGCTATTCCCAAGAGGTTCAGCTTCAAAAAGCTTCAGCCAGACTGAGCCCCCAGGGTCCGCAGACCTTGCCTATTCATTCTCTGCCTCTCAGGATAGAGATCACACCCAGAAGACAGCGTTAAGAAGGGGTTAAAAAGAGAGAGAGAGAGAGAGAGGAGAGAAAAGGGGTGTAACTGGGTGAGCAGACGGAACACTCTGGGTGGAGGCTGCAGTTTGGGTGGGATCAGGATCTCTAACGAGGCAGGAGTGGATGCCCCCACTCCCCCATCTTTCGACCTGTCTTCCCCTTGCATTTCCCTATCATCTTCTGTCCCCGCTGAGAACGGAAGTACAACACTCCTTGGGCTTCCCCCTTCGTCACCCCTGATATTAGATCAAATTCCCTTCCACACCCGACATCCCAGCCTGGGGGGGGGTGGTGGCTCTGTTCTGTCCCCACAGCGCCCACTGCTTTGCCCCCACTGCCCAAACGGGCTGTTCATGTGCTTCCCCCTCATTACACAGAACACACTTCGAAGTCAGAGACTGTCTCTTGCTGGTGGGTTTTTTGAGAAATCAGCCCAATTTTGACTCATAGTTCAATAAATATGTGAACAAACAAACAAACAGAAAACAAACAAATGAACTCGCTCACTTCCACCAGCCCGATGCCAGTTCGCGATGCCATTCAACAATACCCACCAACCCACACGGAGGCCTGCGAGGAGCCAAGCACCGTGCCGGGCCCTGGAAATACCACCCTGAGAGACAGGGACTTCCGAGTCACACACAGGCCTCCCAGGGGACAGACAGGAGAGCCCTGGCTGCTGTGCCCTGTGCTGCCCTTCTCGATCTGGGGGTGCTGGGGGTCTGCCGGGACGGTGGGCCTGGGGCCTCCAGCCTGGCGCACGGTGGCTCCTTATCCCTGTCCCCTCTTTGCAGCTGCTGCCTGTGAGCTGTTTGAGGCCCTCCCTTTTCCCATGGTCCTCAGTGGTCAGAACCACTGTAGAAATGTGTGTGGCATTTTTGTCTCGGTGACGGGGGTGTCCTACTGACATTAATTTGGTGGCAGCTAGAGTGCTCGACACCCTATCATGCCGGGGTCAGTCGCCCTGCTGTGAGGAGCACCCCACACCCGCCTGGCCTTCAAGTGCCCCACCAGAGCGCCATGTGGGCGAGAACTTGGCTTCTTCTGTCAGACACACAAGCACAAAGTATTTCGTGGAAGGCTTAAAATATACTGAATTTTCCCAAGAATGAGACTCCGGTGTAAATCCAGGGAAAGCAGTACTTGGTTTGCCAGGTGCTGATCGCCGTTTGGGACAGCTGTCACCCATGGCAGTGCCCCAGGCCACCCAGGACACCAGCACAGCTCTCCTGGGAAACGGCATCTGTACCTGCTGCATTCACAGGGAGGTGGCTTGGGGAGGCCCATGCACCGGACACCGGCACCAACCTCCTGTCTGAGCGTGCACCCAGGAAACACAAACCATTCTGTTATAAGTTTCTCCCCGCTTATTTTAAGTCAGAGCATTATGCTGATCTTTAAAAATGAACTTCCTGAAGGGAGATTACATGATTAATTTCTGTTATGGGTTGAACTGTGTCCCCCACCACAATCCAAATTCACATGTTGAAGGCCTCACCAGCTGTACCTCAGAGTGTGACCCTATCTAGGCCCCGAGCGGTGTGGCTCAGTGGCTTGGGCATCATCCCGCAAAGCAAACAGTTACCAGTTTGATTCCCCGTCTGGGCACACGCCTGGGTTGCGGGTTCCGTCCCTGGTCGGGGGAGCATACGTGAGGCAACCGGCCAGTGTTTCTCTCTCACACCAATGTTCCTCTCCCTCTCTATCTCCCTCCCTTCCCCTCTCTCTAAAAATAAATAAATAAAATTAAAAAAAAAAGAATGTGACCCTATTTGGAAGCAAGGTCTTTACAGAAAAAATCAAGCTAGGATCAGGCCTTGAGGTGGGGTTCCGGTATGACTCGTGTACATATGGAAAGGGACAGTTTGGATACAGAGATGCAACCAGAAGACAGCATAAGGAGATACATGGAGAAGACAGCCATCTGCCAGCCAAGCGGCCAGGCCTGGGCCCATCTCGCTCACAGCCTCAGAAGGAGCCAGCCCCAGCCCACACTTCAGTCTTTGGCTTCCAGCCTCCAGAACTGTGAGAAAATTCACCTCTGGTTTTCAAGCCACTCAGCTGATGGCTGTTATGTCATCGCTGTGGTCCAGAGGGAGTGAGACATGTAGGAAAAAGAGGGCGCTGCATCGGGTGGGGGTGAGAACAGCTGCTTGGTCCAGACTCTCCAACAGAGCTGCCGAATACAACCCCAAACAGAAAACAAGGTGACCACTGGGCTGGGTCTGGCAAAGCAACACCTAATTGGGTAATTTCAGTGTCAGAAATAATCAAAGTATTAAATACCTAGCAAAAGAAAAGAAAAGTAAACCTCTAGCTATAAAGACTTCCTGCACTTGAGAGGAATTGACCACAAAGCAATTAAAGTTAAACACAGAAAGAAAACCTCTGTTTTGTCCTTGGAGAAAGCTCCGAAGCTCTTCTTGCTGTAAGACAAAAAGCATCACCGATGATAGTGGGGTTTTTGGTTTCAAGGTCACTCTGTGTACGTTACTCAACAGCCCTGAAAGTGTCTGCATTTTATACGTGAGAAACCTACAGCTGTTTGAGTGATTTGCCCAAGGCAGATAAACATTAAATTTCTTTTTTGATGAAAAATTATTTTGGCTACAACAAACAGCCACCAATTTGAGCAACCTAGATATAAAATAAGTCAGTAGGCGGGATCCCCCAGCTAAGCAGGCCACGAGCCAATGGCCAAAGGAAGCCTGCTCCACAGCCTACCTCCAAGGCTGAGTCTCGGATCAAATTTTAAATTCCCAGATGAGAGGATCTCATTGGTCAATCAGGTGTCAATCCTGTGCCAACCAATTGCAGACAAGGCGGCCAGGTCCCGCGTACTGTCAACAAGGTGTATGGAGACCCAATTTTATAGAGTTAGGGGGACATTTTCTAGACAGAGGAAAATAGTGAAGGTGAATAATTGTCCAGAAGTTCCACCCCTTGGCTTCCGACACCAACTCACATCTACCTTCCCCTGCATCCAGAAGTGCCCTGGGTAGCGTGGTGTGAACCCAGAGGGGCAAGCATACGCGTCCGCTCCCCAGTAAAATCAGCTGGAGGCCGTGTCCCGCTGCCAGTTCCGAGGTGGCCCGGCAGTGCATCAAACTGGATTCCTTTTCTCCCTGGGCCCACAGATTCATTCCACTTCCCCACCTCCCTGGAGTTCCACATGGCACCCGACGGAGGCCCAGCCAGCGGACAAGGAGTAGATGTGCCGACGACCCCACCAACCCCACCCCAGGTCTGACCCTCCTGACTCCTCCCCTCTTCACTGACCCGATGCAGATGGACACAGGGACCTTGGCAGCGTGTCAGTCAAATGTGGGAAAAACACCACGTGGCAGGAGCCTGGGTCCCTGTGTCACTCCTTGGAGGAGAGAGACCAGCAGATGAGACTCACATTTCAGATACCAAGAAAGAAACTTCCCTGGCGTTTGAGCCCCATTTGGCACTAGATTGCTTTCCAGCGTCCAGTGGCACCTTAACCAAGGCAGGGGGTGACGCTAACAGCCAACGGGTCCATGTCTTCAAATTCCAGCCAGTGTTCATTCCTGCCCACACCATTCCATCAGTCCTTCCGCCCCATCCCACACCCCGGGGACTCTGCCGCCGCCACCGATGCATGTCAGGGAAAGGAGCAGGGGACAGAAAGCAGGAACAACATTGGGTACACACCAGCAGACGGTGTTGTCCGCCTGACTCTGCTCTGTCCCTCCACGGCCTTCGCTCACAGCAATGCCCTGTCCTCAGGGAACTGCCTCCACTTTCTCTGGGCTGTGGCGGCCCCATGTACCCAGCATGAACTTGTGTCCTCAGCGCCGACTGGGGGGCCATCCCTCACTGCCACGGTCCAATCAGCTTCTCTCTTCTGGGGATATGGAGTTTGAATGAGGGCACGGACCAGCTGATGAGAACTAACCGCACTGATAGTGATGTTCTTGGGGAAAGGTCTAGTAAGTCCTGGAGTTGACATCCACAGAGCGGCCCCATCTCCATCTTTCCTGAGCTGACTTTTCAACTCTTCCCTGAGTTATACGATATGCCAGAAACCTTCCAATAAATTCCCCTTTATGCTTAAACTTAAACAACTACAACCCAAAGACCTGTATGGGATGAAGAAGATGGTTCGGGGAGAAGGGACTTACCCATCTCCTTGGCACGCAAAGGAGGAGCCCTTCGACCATCCAGTTATTGGAAGATTACTTGTTGAGTTCCTACTATGTGCCAGAGACTGCGGATTCGGTGATGAAGTGACCTCTGCCCTGTGGGCGCTCACAGTCTAAAGGGGGAGGGGTGTCCTCCAGGCCATCTCACTCACGACTTGCAATTTCACACTGCGAGAAGGACTCCTGCAGGAAAGCCTGGGCCTGCACAGGAGCACAGCCGAGGGTCAGACCATAGACTCGGGGACTTGAGAGCTGCCGTTCGGGCAGAGTCCGAGGGAGCAGCAGGTCCTTGCGCAGACAGCGGCAGACCCCCGAGATGGGCTTCCATGGAACAACACAGGGAGTTCCACCGAGAGTCCCAGAAAAGAATTTTAATTTCTCTGAAGGAAACAGAAAAGGCATCTCCTAGTCGGCGGCATCTCAGCTGAGTCCCAGGTGACGTTCCAGCAGAATCCTAATGGACAGCACAAGGCTGGCAGAGAAGAAAAAAGGACGTTTAAGGCTAAAGGGGAAGAGCGTGTGCAGAGGGGGACAGCCGCAGGGGATCTGCAGGCAGTGGGGGAGGGAGTTTGGGAGGGAAATGGTCAGTGGGGAAGCCAGAGGGCCACGCCCCATGGGCCCTCGTCTAGGCCACGCTGAGGGGCGGCCCTCCTCCCGGCAGAGGGGCGTCAGAGGAAGACATCACAGGGAAGCATCCCAGAGAGGTTTTGCTGCAGAACCCAGTTCCTTCAAATTTTCATGGAGAACGGGTTGGGCCTGGGAGGCAGCAGGAGCCCAGAGTGCAACTGGGAGTCATGAGCCACCTGTGTGGAGCGACCATCTACTCAGTTTGGGAGACCAACCAATTCCAAGGGTCCCTCCAACCTGGCTCCCTGCCACCATCTCCTTTGGCCTGAGCTCCTGCAAGTGTGGCTGAGGCCATAGCCTCCTAGCCTGGCCCCTTCACCCTCTCCTCCACACTGCCAGCTGGCCCTGTTAGCTGGGGCTCACAGCCGAAGATCCTCCCAGCTCGTGGAGCTCCTCCTCGCCGGCAGGCTGCAGCTGTAGGCCTCTGTACGCCACCTCCAGCCTCCTCTCTCCTCACTCATAGTCCGGACAGTCTGTCTGCACGGCTCTGTAGTGAGGCGTCTTTAATTTCCACCCCACCCCAAGGTGGCCATTGCTGCCCTTATTTTACAGCCCCAGAAAGGTCAGGTCACAGTTCACAGGCCAAAGGTCACAGGCTAGTTCATTGTGGAACCACGCTTTGCATCCAGGGCTGGTAGCCCCGGCTAGTTTGACCACAGTCCCCGAACCATTCACTGTAAATCACGGCCCGTGAGAATGGAGCCAAAGTGTTGCTCACATAAAATTCAAAAATGCCAATGCTATTCTTTCTCCAAACCTCAGTAAATTATCAACTTTTCTTAATTTTACATATGTGTAGTTTCAAAAGAAAGCTCTGGCCCTTGCTATCACTTGCATAAGGGGGACCTTGACCCTGCACTAACTGTACGGCTATTTCCACTGACCTGTCTCTCCAATGAAGTTGAACCCACCAAGCTAGACGGCAGAGTCAGTGGGGAAGGCAGGAACGGAGGCCAGAACCCCTGTCTGCAGGGCACATGCACCTGGAAACGCCGGCAGCCGTCTCGGGGGCCACTCTCCAAGCGCTGGGAGCCCTTGCTGGCTGGGCTGAGAGGAGGCTCTGTGGATGCTCTGCCGTGAGGTGGCATCTCGGGCCACAGGAGCTAGATAGGTGAGAGCAGGGCTGCCGAGATGTGCTCCCCACCCACCAGACCAGAATCCCCAGGAGCACATGCAAATACAGATTCCCAGGCCATGCCCCACACCCAGAACCCCTGGGGATGGGACCAGGAATCTGCATTTGAACAGCCTCCCAGGTTGGATATGTACTTGCAGGAGGTGATTGTTTTAAGGTGATTCAGGCCTGTTCCTGTTGACAAACACAACAAACACATGTCACTGTCTTCGTCTACTAGGGCCACCATATGCAGTATGGCGGCTTCAATGCCAGAAATTTCCATTCTCGTAGTTCTACAGACTCAAAGTTCAAGATCAAGGTCTTCTGAGTCCTCTTTCTTTGGCTTGCATGTGGCCACCTCCTTCTGGCACCTTCCATGGTCTTCCTCTGTGAGTCTGTGTCCCAGTTTCTCTTTATAAGGACAGCAGGAAGATTGGATCGGGCCTCCCCCTAACGACCTCATTGCCTTAAACACCATTCAAAGGCCCTGTCTCCAGCACAGCCACGGGCTGAGGTGCTGGCAGTCCAACACAGGGCTTCGGGGGTCCCACGTCTGCAGTCTGCAGCAGGCACATGGCACAGCACCCCGCCCCCCTGACAAAAGTCTCACCCCTCCTGTTCCTTGTCTGTCAGCCATTCCTGGAAAGCTACAGTGAATGGAGGAGGAAAGTCCAGCGAGGCCTGCGGGCCTGCACTCTGGCAGGACAGATGCCCCGGGGGGACCCGAGTGGATGCGGGTGCGGCGCCGGCGGGAGCCTGTGGGGGCTTCAGGCAGCCATTTGAAAAGCACTATTTTGATGTCACCATGGCCGTGCCAAAGCATTTTAGGGAATCTCCTCGAAAAGGAAGAAACACACACCAGCAACCACCTGGACACAGAAGCGCTGCTGTTGGAGACCAAGCCTGGGCAAGGCAGCCATACCTGGTGCAGCTTGGAGGCAGGGAGGCCCATCGGTCTGGAGGCAAGCCTGGCATGGAAGCGGCCCCAGGAGAGGGGGCACAGCTGGAACAAGGGCCAGATTCAGGCCGGAGCCAGCCATGCTCGGGGCTGAGGGATGAGCCCTGCTCTGCCGGACACAGAGGCCGGTTTTCTGAGTGCAGACAAGGGGATGCCACGTACACAGTGACCCCCAGAAATGGCAGGGGTTAGACGGCCGTGCCTGGGGCCGGGTCAGGCCTGCACACAGCAGGAGAGCGGGCTGAGGTCTCAGACTCAGCACCTCAGAGGCCCCGAAACCCAAGCTCTGCCCGCGTTGTTGGCAAGCCCGAGTCGCTCTCCGCTGTCAGCATTACTGCTTTCCAGGAATCGCCTGTTTTTCAAAGTATTTTTGCCAAGATGTGATGTTTTGCAAGCCCTGCAGCCCAACGCCCCCTCTCCCGTCTGAGCAATGGAGGCAGGCATCGCTCAGTCCCAGCCCGCACCCTGCCCTTGCGCCCCACCTCACCCCCCTGAGCTGGCCGGGCCCAGAGGCAGAAGACAGGTCCATCTGTCTCAATCCGAGCTGGCGACGCGGAGGGGCTGTGGTATCTCACTGCCCAGGAAAGACGGCTGCATGTTGGCAGACGTCCCCAAGGGGCGTACATATCTCTGAGCGGCCCCTGTGTTTGGCAAGACAGAGAGCAGCGCTGTCTCTGAGTGTGTTTTGACAGGAATCAAGGGCAAGGGGCCCTTTCTGAAATAGCTGCTTGAGGACTGGGTTTTGCACTTATCCCGTTGCTCGGCGGCTCTTGCACCACAGAAGTTAATCAATACAGGGAAATATTTACTCCGACTCCCATCAGGCCAAGGGGAAGGTAAGTTGCCTATGGGAAAAGTGCTTTGGGCTCATGGATCGCTGTACCTGGAAGCCACGTGACACCAGCCTTGCAGATGAGCAGCAGACCTGACCGGCCCACCTCTCCACTCCAGCAGCCCTGGCGAAATGTCCGAAGCCTGGAAAGCAGGTTTTGAACATGGAGCTGGGGGCAAGCATTGTTCGGAAAGGCTTGTGTGTGTAAATGTACACCGTGCAAAAGAGACTTCTGTTTCACCAGGGACAAATCACAATCCTACGTTTAAACCACCTGGGACCTCCCTGCTCGCATGGAGAGACACCACGGCAGCATGGAACATGGACTGACAACTTTAACCCCAGGGCTGAGGCCACAGCACACCGCCCCACCCGGCCTGCTGGGACGCTGAGCTCGCATTCTGCTCGCTGAGGACTCAGCCTTCCTCACCCACACGGCAGAACACGCCTGGTGGCGGGTGGAGCCCTCGGAGAGCAGCTGCCCCCTACAGTAGCCCGGGATGTTTCTGGAAGCCTAGCCAGGGCCTAGGTGGGTGAGAGGGCGCACGTGCTGTTTGACTCCCTCGTTTAGCTGGCCCTGGGATCATGACCTTTCCAGTACCCAGCACTGGGGAAAATGGAGAAGTACTTCAACGTGAAAACACTTTGGGAGCATGGAGGACCAAGTGGCCGCCACCAGCCCTGAACAGCATTCAAATGCTGCTCAGAAAGGCCACCTTGTCCCCCACCGCTGGGCAGAGGAGACGCAGAAGGCTGTGTAATCAAACCTTGTCAGAGACACAAAGGAGTTTCAGCGGCGGAGGTCAGGCCCCAGCGTGGAAACCGATGTAGGAAGCAGGCCCCTCAGCACCCCCAGACGCCGTGCAGCGCAATGCCACACGCTGGGCCTCCCTGCGGCCACTCAGGTGCCAGAGCTGGGAGTAGGGAGGCGTCACCCGGCCTTCGGACATGGTGGTGCCACTGGAGAAAGATGGCATCGGCTCCTTGCAATGGAGTCCACGTGGCACCAGACAGCCAGACTGGAGATCGAGGGCCCACCTCTGGTGTTCAGGGCGCCCGGCAACGTCACCTGTACGGTCGGCGCTCCACTACTACCTGGCCAGTCCCTCTCACCAGCCATCCCTCAGCAGCCTTCCCCCAACGGTGGGCACAGCAGGGCCCTGAAAGTCACACCCTCCTCAGGGTGGGCTCACCAATGGACAAACGGACCCCCACTCCTGGGCATAGACTTGTGTGCGGCTAAGACGTGTCATGAAAGATCAGCTGTAATAATACAAGGGCCCTCCCCTCCTCACTGGGGCTGGGCCGGGGCTCACCCTGGACCTCATCGTGCAGCTCGTATGTGGCAAAGTCAAGACACGAACAGATTTTCTCTCAGCTGTTTCCCTGACTCGCTCTTCTGTCCTCGCCGCCCCTGCCCCACTTCCTAAGGCCCGGGTCTGATGCCCAATGCACCAGTCCGCCGATACTTGCCGAGCTCCCACTTACTGTGTTCCGGCCACTGTCCTAGGCACCGGGGACCCAGCAGGTGAACTGGCACAGAAGGACCGTCCCTCATGTAGTTTTCATGGGAAGTAAGTGAACTAGAAAGCAAATAACATTTTATCTCAGGAAAACTGCAGTGAAGGAATGGAATAGGTGTGGTGGGACAGAGAATAACCGACTTCCCTCACACAATTTTAGGGCTGTACCTGCCCCTACCCCAAACCCAGAGACCAGCAGGCTCCTGATATGCTCCTGCCCAGTCTGCCCAAGTTTATCCGAATGTCCTGGGAGCCCCATGGCAGGGAGGTGTGTCCCCTAGCCCGGAACAGCTGGTCACAAGGCCTAGCCGTCCCCAGCTGAGGTCTAGCGCCCCATCACCACAGGAGAACACACGAGTCCCCAGCCTTGGTTCTCGCAGTGTTAGAGAATTTTGAAAGTCCTCTTGCTCCCTGCAGAACCTGGTTTTTCGGGTCATTGCCTGGCTGCACAGGTCAATTCTAGATGTCAGAAACTCCTTTCTCTTTGCCTCCTGACCAAACCGTTCTGACTCTTTCCCAGCCTCCCCTGAGGGGGGTGAATAAGTCAACTGGGGAAGAACCGATCAGAGGCCCTGCCCGCAAAAGGTAAAAGGACATTAGTTTGCAAAAACACAACATTAACACAAACAAAAACAAAACACCCGCGTCTCCTAAACCCATTACCAAGACCCAGTCACCAGCTTGGCCTCGGTCTCTTTGCTCCTATTCTCGGAGAAGTGACACAGACACTTCAGGGGACAGGACAGGCCCCTCGGAGTCCCCGGGCCTGGTCCTCCTCACATGTCTCCCCCACCCTCCCACCCCCCGTCGCCGCACAACGGAAAGGTTTCCCGGCCAAGCACCACAACACTTATTAGAGACTCGTAAGGAGAGAAAGCTCTGGCGTGGTTGGCTCACTGCCTCTGGATGCAGGGTGCTGTCAGGGAAGGTCGGGGGACAGAGTTCAAGTGGACACAGTCCTTTCACTTGCCGATGTCTCTGGGGGCCACTTGGAGGAGACACACTAGCATTATTTTTGATGATGTTCTGCATTTGTGTGGCAACTTAACTTTCAAAGTGCTCCCACACCCACGACTTCCTCTTATCCTCTCGGAGCACAGGGAGCCCAGGCCGTGCCTCGGACAGATGCGTCTGCCACCTCTGGGGCCAGAGAGGTTGGAGGAGCAGCTCAAGGTCACCGAGAGGAAGCAGATGCAAAGCGGGTGCACACCTTCGGCACCAGGTAGAAAGTGGATGGAGCTGAGGGACAGTTCAGAGAGGCAGTGGGTCGTGTGAGTCCTCGGGAGACTTACACACAGAAGACCAGACCCTCATCCTGGCCTGGCGCCGAGTGGCCGGGTGACTTTGGGGAAGTCCCTGACTGTCTCTCAGCCTCAGTTTCCCCATCCATAAAACTGGAATAGCAACGATAATGAAATCACGAGTGGGGATATCTGCTCTGCGCACCTTGCAGGTGCTCGGAATCGTCCCAAATAAGCTGCATCGATGCCTGTGTATCTATGAGTGTTGTTGTATTTACAAAACCAGCCTTTGGGACAGCGCCAGGACCACTCACTACGATGACCACAGCGTGCCCGCGTGCCTGCCTTTTCTGATCTCATTTGGACTTCAGCCCTGGCATCTCTGCCTCCTTATCTTGGGAAAGAAAGGGGAGATGGGTGTGTGAATGGGGAGAGAGTAGGTAGTCCTTGGTTGTTGCTTACCGAGGACGGGGACAAGAACGTGCCAGGCACTGGGAGGGGCCATCCGGGCTGTTGTCTGCACCTGGGAGAACCCGGCACGAAGCTCTCTCACATCCTCTTCTCCGCGCGTCCGTGCAGCAGCCTTGTGAGCAGGTGACAGGACGAAGGGCGTCATCTGGGTGTGGAGGCTGACAAGGGGCGTCACTGTGCCTCATGGTGCTGCACTCACGTCTCCTAGGCATCCCGGGGTCTCCCCCCGCCCCACCCACCCCGTGCCAGATTTGGGGCCGAAACTGCAGCATGTGAAACAAAAAGAGTCAAGCGACTCGAACAAATGCATTCCCCCCGAAACTCATCGACAGTCGACACAACATTCCTGGAACACCCAGTACTAGGGAGCGTTGTATCAACTTTCAGATCCACGTGGAGCCCCTCTTAGGAACTCAGCATCACGCTGGGACCCAAAGGGACATTGAAGTACAGTGGCTGATCCGTGGAGACACGGCAAGTTTATGAAAGAGCCACGAATGACTGGGGTCAGAGGCGACACCAGCCCGGGGCATGGCACAGTGGTGAAATAAGTAACGATTGAACCAATCGTTACTCCAGAACGTGGTGAAATAAGTAACGATTGAACCAATGAGGTGACCCTCATTCCTGGAAAATGTACGATTGAGCCCTAGGTGAATGGTGTGGAACATGAGGGACAGAGGATTGGGGTGGGAACACCAAGATTGGTCGAGGAAGTGTCACAGAGGAGAGATTTCACCCACTGGGTGTTCATAGAGCTGCAGGATTCCGTAGGGCAGGAAAAGGCGAAGACACGTTAGATAAGAGGAGAAAAGAACGGAGTCCCAGCCGAGGCAGCTGCAAGGTACGGACACCAGGGCATTGCTGGTAAATGGTCGACATCCCTCCCTTGGGGAAAAAATTGGTGGCATTTGCCCATGTCCGTGGTATTAATATTCTCAACGTGGTGATTTGCAGCTACCGCACTACGTCTGTAAGTGGGGAGGTGTGGTTAGCCCGCCCCATAGAGCGTTCACACCATGCAGACGCCATAGACGTAAGTAGCCTGCAGAGCACGGAGAACAGGAGAGTAATTAGGAGTTGTGAGTTCCAAGCGTTGATCAGCCTTTAAACTTAACTTACTGAAGCTCACTTCGTTTAGTTTTTAAGGAATGACCTTGTCTAACGACCGGCTCGCAAACCTCCCGGAAGTCACCTCGGCTCTCGTGAGCCAGGACAAGACGGAGCCAGACCCCATCGCGGGGCCGCACGTCAAAGCGTCCTATGGGAAGTTAGCGGGCACAGGCCCACTTCTTGGAGCCCGATTGCGAAGATGAGTCGAGACAGGAGGTTGAAGGACACAGGGAGGCCCTGAGGGTGCTCAGTGTGGAGCGGCTGCCTTGGGGAAGTCTGGGAGGACATGGGGGGCAGGGAGGACAGGTGTGGGCATCCAGCTGAAAGCTGGGAGGGGCGGGGGGTGGGTGGCTGGGAGCAAGGGTGCAAAGAGAACAATGGTGGGGAGACGAACAGGAGAGACATTGTGCCATAAATCCAAATACAGCATGGTGCCTGGATTTGGGGGTGAGGAGAAAGGCCAAAGATACAGAGGGCAGGCCTGGGTGACTGAGAGGACAGGGACAGCTGAGGGAACTAGCTGACCGCAGCCTGCGGGGAAGGCGATGAAGGCGATGAATCCTTGAACTGCCCCCTGGGGAGCCAGGGAGACACAGCGGCGGAAACGTCTCACGTGCAACTTCAGGAGAGGTGGGGCTGGAGCTTTGAAGAGAGGAATGCTCTAGAAAATGTCGATTTAGGAGTTTTATTCCATGGGGGGCAGAAGCGGACTTGAGAAAGCAAGGCCCGGGCGTTAGCACGCTGCCGTGGGGGAGCTAGGAAGAAAAAGAAGAGCCACAGGGGATTCTAGACGAGAAGCCACCAGAGATGAGGAGAACCAAAGAGGGGGCTGGGGCAGAGTTAGCAAGATGGGCAGTTTCCAAAGGAAAGAGTGTATCAAATGCATGAGAGCTAACCTAGAGAAACATAAGTTCTTGGAGGGAAAGAGAAACAGTAATGGAATTTAATTCCATCCCGTGAAGAAAAATAAATTCCTCTTTTTCGGGCCGAAGCGGCTCTGTTGGCCCGAGGCCCCTGCAGTGCACCCTGGCATTGCACCCCCTCAGCTCCCGGAGACACAGGCCCTGGGTTTCGAAGACGTATGTTCCCTGTCCGCTGGTGTGAATGTGTTTTCGGGAGTGTCACCGTGCTAAAGGAGTTCTAACCCTACTGCATGACTTCTCAGGAGTCAACAGTGACTACGAAAGAGCTGAGATAGATTATAGGCGATCAAACGTTAGTGAGCAGCTAGAGACAGGAAACGGGAATTCATTAGACAACCTAGCTGCTACATTGATTCCAGTCGCTTCCTGGGAGATCCTCCACGAAACCTAAAAACCCACACATTGTCCCTTCTGCGAATTGGGGTTGACATACACAAAAATAACTAAGTATGCAGACAGCCCACCCGGTGGGCGTCATCGACGCTGCGACGGGGGCCGCTGGGAGCCTGCAGGGCCCACGCCACGGGCGGGCGGTGAGCCCTCCACAGACGCGAAGCCAGTTCCAGGGCGTGTCTGTGGCTCTTGCTTTGGATTTCTGTTCTTGAGAGAGAAAACATATCTCCTGCCAACTAGAGCGAAAGACAATATCCCACACATTGTGTTTAACATACTTAACAGCAATAACAGAAACCAAGCTTGCTCCACAGGTTTATTTCCAAAATTTAGTAATAATTCTTTTGCTTCATAAAGTGCTGAAAGTAATAGTGAGAAGTTACATTCTCATTTTCGTTTGCGATGCGTCCGTTGTTTTCCCCTTGGTGGAGCCTTATATACATCGTTCCCTCTCTAGTCCCCAACCCGAAGGCCACCCAGGTCCCTCCCTGGTTTGTTTGTTTTTTTCACTTTTGTACTTGACTGATAAAATCTTTCTTAGGTCTTTATGATCTACACTCAAACCGCCCACATCCTGCCGCACCTGGCTTTGATCAGGCGAGGGTTGTTCTGTGCGTCTGCACTCAGCCCGTGGAGTAGTGCTGCCGTCGGGCAACAGGCGAAGTGGACGAAATGACAACATGGTTTGTTGGCAGGGCTTTGGGGGAAGCTGGCACACTGAACTTGGTTGGTGGCACCATAAACAGAAGGAAAAAAAACTTCTTAAAGAGCAATTTTGCAATATGTGACAAGTCATAAAAATTATTCTACCCTTTGACCTGGTAGAGCCTCTTGGGGAAAAAATGTCCCAAGGATTAATTCCAAGGAAACAAACATATTAGGAAAAAGATGTTCCAAGTCCTGCTGTATATTAAAGTGAACCTTTGGAAACAGCCCAAGTACCCAACTGGGAGGAAGTGGTTGAGGCAGACTGTGCTCTATTAATATAATGGCACATTAAATGGCCACTGGGAAGGACAATTATAAGGATGATTATGAAATCTGGGAAGGATCCTGCAGAAGCATTCAACATGGAAAGAATGGAAAACAAATCAGCACATTTTCCCAGTGAAAGGTGAAACTGGGGCACCTATAGGCGGTGGGTGACGGAACAGCTCACCGTGGGGGTGTCCACTTACGGGGCAGCCTTGGCTTTCACCTCACCTTGCCTCTTAGGGGGTCTGTTCGACCTCATTCTGTTTGCTAAGGGGGAAGCCATACATGGTTTAACAAAGTGGTGGTTTGTTCCATTTTTCTCTGTGTGTGTGTGTGTGTGATATATATGAGAGAGAGAATTTTATTACACTTAATATTTTTAAAGTGTGAGTTTTGTATGTTTATTACAAAAATCGAAAGCAGGACTTAAACAGGTTGACAAACACAGTGTTCCCTCTTCTAATCTGTTCTAGGTATTTACTTATTAACATATTTAGTGATGGCATTTGAACTAGATCTCCAGATATTCCACTCGCCTGGCCCACGTGAAAGCAGTCCCGCCGCCCACAGCTGTCCCAAGGTGCTGCCCCGCGGAGGATAGTTGCCTGTCCAGCAGTTTGCCGGGGGAGGGAGTTGACACAGGGCGGAGAGCGGAGGGTCGCCTCGCCGACAGGGCAGAGTGTTGGTGCGCCAACAGGAAACCTCTAAACGCTCTGGAGTGACTGCTCTAAAGGCCAGGAGGGGTGATGCCACGGACCAAAGGGTCTGTTCAAGTGTGCGGCTGAAAAAGCCCTCTCATTTGGATGCACATTCAAGGGGAAGTTCAACCATGTCAGGGGACAAGAGGCCCTCTCTGTCCCCAGGCTCTAGAATGCAATCCGCCACCACCTTGGAGTCCTGCCTTGTTCGGGCTCCCTCTGTCCCTAGCACCTCCACTGCCGCCTCCAGTGGCTTCTGACTCCCTCTGTCCCCACTCCAGGTGAGACCACCCTGGACCCTTCCTGTCCCCTTCAAGCAGGGATACATCTGTGAACAGTGCACAGCCCGCTCTCTGGAAAGAAGAGCCCTTTGCCAATTGCCATAGTGTAAATACTCCTACCACAG
The DNA here is from genome assembly GCF_022682495.2 of Desmodus rotundus. NCBI lineage: Eukaryota > Metazoa > Chordata > Mammalia > Chiroptera > Phyllostomidae > Desmodus > Desmodus rotundus. Next base: position 2,989,599 of record NC_071388.1, on the reverse strand, counting down.
CCAAGCTCAGGCCACCAGCGTGACGTCCCGAACACAGAGCCGAGAGGGGAAGCATGCTGGCACGCCACTATGTAGCAGGAAGCCATACAGATACAGCAGACACAGCTTATACGCCTGTCGTACTCACAGACACCAGAGCGTAGATAACAGCAAAATGTAACAAAATCATGAGGAGGTGAAGAGTCTTCAATGTGTACCTTTTTTTTAATCCTCACCCCAGGATATATTTATTGATTTTAGAGAGAGAGGAAAGGTGGGGGAGAGAAAAAGAAAGGGAGGGAGGGAGAGACAGACAGAGAGAGAGAGAAAAAGGAGCGAGAGAGATTAGTGTGGGAGAGAAACATTGATCAGTTGCCTCCCATATGTGCCCTGACTGGGGATCGAACCTGCAACTGTACCCAGGACGACACTCCAACCCACTGAGCCACCCAGCCAGTGTTTTTAATAAAACATATTGGATGTGTAAGCTTACAGAATTTAATTTTTAAATTTTAATAACCACTCACGAAATTCCTGCAAAGCTGGCAGTCAGTTCTTGCAAGCCGACCCAGTACGCGGCTCTAGCACACCAGCCCATCTCTCCATTGACCTTTGGACCTGAGACCACTGTGCCAGGGTTTTGGGTTGGGTGACCCTGTCCTCCTGGAAGCTCCCTCCTGCCCCAGTGCCGGAACAACAGACGGCTGGGTCTTCCCTGGCCCTTCCACCAGCTGCGATGCATGTTTGTGCCCCTGGTTTTCATTCCTGACCCGAGTCTCTTCTTTGATTCTCCAAGTGAGCTCATTTGTCACTAACATGTGACCAACTCCAAAATGACCACAGTGTCTGCCCCCAGCTCTGACTTGTCTCCCAGGTGCTGTGGGGCATTGCCGCCTGGACCCTGCCCCGGGGCCTCCTTTCCTACCTCTTCCTGCAGACATGGTATTTCCCACAACCCTCTTATCGGGGGAGGAGGACGTCCCCATTCATTCACTAATTCGCCTGCACGTGTTGACTGAGTTCGGACCACGGCCCAACACACACAACGGAGAGCTCACTTTCAGGGGCAACACCGCCTGGCCACAAAACAAACACACAGGCAAGAGAGCGTGCATTTCATAACATCAGGTTGTAACACCCACCATGAAGAGCTGGGCATTTTCCCATCATGGCAGGCCCTTTCTCCTCTGCTCCCCACACTGAAGGGGTGCTAGGACCTGTCCTGTTCTTGCCGAAACATCGCCCCTCTCCAGACGGGCCTGGCCCCAGCTGTGGCCCACAGCCTCCGGCCTGGCCTCCCTGCCACAGGTTCTCACCCGAGCCAGACCCCGGGGCTCGGCAAACACCCGCCTCCGCACGCCCCTCCCCTGCTTACATGCCTCCTGGGTCGTTTCACAACTGGGGAATAGATTCCTTGGCTCCCTATCCAAGGACACCAATTTCATTATTTACCACATGCAGAATGCTCGGTGAACATTCACACACGTGTGTACACACGTACAATTTGTTTACTTCTGCATCCCACGTCGTTACGCTGGGAGTCTGTTTTCCCTCCGGTGTTTCCCACTTGGTGCCTGACCCTGATGCAGTCCAATCCCCGCCGCAACACCCAGCCTCGGGCCCCACGTCCCCTTTGAAGTTATTTTCAGACATCGGAGCCTCCGTCCCCTCTCCCAGGGATGGGTGTGCTCCTGTTGCGATGCCTCCTTCTTCGACGGCCTCCTCCCTCCGGCCCTCGCTCCCCACCACCCTTCACCCCGTGCACTCTCTCCTTTCTCATCTCTGCCACAGCCCTGGGCTCGTGACACATGTCGGTTGAGCACCTACTGTGTACTAAGCACTATCCACACAGCGGGGATAGAGGGGTGGGTACATCAAGCCCCGTGCCCTCATGGGGTTGGTGTTCTGGTGGGAAGACATGGGACGTAAACACTAAGCAATTTCAAATAGCAGTCCACGCTGTGAGACGGAGCTGGGTCCCTGGGGACCGAGCTGGGGGGACAGGGTTCCAGGGCTAGTGAGAGACTCTCCCCCCGCCCCCGGGGGTCCATCATGGGGTAGACCATCGAGCAGAGAGGTGGCCTCTGGGTCCATCTTCCTCACCCCCATTAGCCAGCGAGGGTAGGGATCACACCTTCTTTCTCCTCGCTCATATCTGCTAGCACATAGGCCGGAAGTGTTTACCGAGTAAATGAGTCAATCGGGCTCTCAGGGACCAACTGTTCTGGGCACAGCAAAGGGAGGTGGCAGAAAACCCCACAGCCACACGGTGACTGAGCCGTGGGTCCCTATAGGGGAAACGCACAGACCACCACTCAAAGGAGAGAGTCGTGAGACATGTCTTGGGGTGTCCGCGAGCCCCCAGAGTCCACGCAGCAGAGAGGTGGGGGCGGGGTGCCGAGCGTTTTCATGCTTCTACCTTGAAAGTAGAAGAGTGACTCGGGCAGGTGAGGGGCACGACCCCGTTTCACGTTCCTTGGGGCTCGCTAATTAGCCTGACTTTTTATTTGGGTGGGAACATAGCACATATTATTTTATCGCTAGGTCAGGTACAAGGAGTACAAGGGAAATATTATTTCAGGCCCTAAATCTGTGGTTTTAGCCCCCAAACCCTGGGTCTTATAGGCTCGCTCTCAGTGAATTCAGATGTGCGCAAGTGTGCACATACATTTTATTATTTGTAGAGCCTGCCACGTGGCTGAAAGAATTTGAAGCGATTTATAAAATCACTTCAATTATAAGATTGTATAACTTAAAAATGGGATAAGATTTCTCCATATGATCTGTCCTTGAAACAAGAGCTGTTTTCCATAGTGGGTCGTTCTCGCTGAGATTTGCTGAAACTTAATGAAATCCTTCTGTACGGGCGCCGAAGGCTCCAAAGACAATACCAGTGCTCACAGGAGCCCCGGGTAACATCTCTGGGAACGGGGAAGGTCACGCTCCGCGTTTCGGGCGCATTTTTGCACAGTAAACCGGAGGGAATCCTCTTCAGTGCGGTGATGAGCTGCGTTGAGTTCTCATCGCTTCGTCTCTCCACGCTGGTGCTCGGACCCCCGGCCCCCTCGGCAGGCACAGCCCAAGTCTCTGTGGGCATGGGAGGCAGGTGGAGGACCGAGAGGCCAGAACACTGTCTACAAGGAAGGTGGCTGGGTGGCTGCGTGTCCACTTCACAGCGGGCTATAGGAGGGTGGGAAGACGTAGGAGCTGGGCAGTTGTTGGAAAAGCAGAGAAACAGTAGGGGCATCACGGTCCAGAAGTGCCGAGAACCATGGGCACACCCAGATAAGAGCTGGGAAGAGGACCAGGGTAGAGTCAGAAGCGTGGGTCTGGCCCTGATGGCCTGAGTTCTAGCACCAGCTCTGCCATTCACTAGCTGTGTGACCTTGGGCAAGGTCACTTAGCCTCTTCAGATACAAACGTAGAAGGTCTGTACGGGAGCCACGCTAGTGGACCTCTTGAGAAAACTCCCTCTCAGAGTTCAGAAGCACAAGGTCATGGCCAGGGGCTGGAGTACTGGGGGGCAGGCCTGGGAAAAGTTCGCTCCCTTAGCCGAGGTCCTGGGTAGATCCGGCCCAGGGCGGGGCCTGCAGATTCTTCATAAGCACGTCAAGTCCTAGTCCCGAAAAGCCCATTGCTGAACAGGTGAGTGAGGAAAGACTTCGTACTTCTTTTGGAAACTGTTGCTTTTCCCTCCTTAGTGGTGCACAAGCCCCCCAGCTTCTAGCCAGGGATTGTGTCTGTTCTTGGGAAGCACAGAGGAACATGGCCTTGGAGGTGCCCTTGCCCACCGCCCTCAGTCTGTGGCTGCAGCCCTGGGGCACGGAGCCCTCCCCACTCCGGGCTTTCTCTCTCTCTGCTTCTCTGTGAAGTACCGTCACAAACTTATTACTGAAGGTTTCTCTCACACACGAACTCTCTCAGGGTGTCCAACCCGCGGGCTACGGGCCACACGTGGCCCAGGATGGCTATGAATGCAGCCCAACACAAAATCATAAATTTACTCAAAACCTTCCTCTGCTCATCAGTGCTCATTAGTGTCTGTGTACTGAATGGGTGGCCCAAGACAACTCTCCCTCTTCTGGTGTGGCCCCGAGATGCCACAAGGTTGGACACCCCTGCGTCTAGACCCACATAAAAACAAGTAGATTAACAGAACACAGCCAGGAACAATTAAGCCCATTTTATCTCCTGGCAAAGGGGCCTATAGTATCTTAAGTCCAACAGTCAGCTTGGGGCAAAGAACTTCACACCCATAGCTGCTGAGCGTCCCTGGAGGAAGCCCACCATTCCCCTTACCTGGGGTCCCCAAGCATCCAGAAAGGCCAGGAGGCAAGGGCAGACCCGTATCTCCCCCAAGTGTGGCTGGGGTGCCCTGGGAAATGTCTAACCACCAGCACGTGGGCCGAGATGACCAACAGGGGGACTTGGGAGAAAACCCAGTGAGAAGGCCTAGCTAGGCGGCTGCCACCCACCTTTCCCATGGACTCCCTGTCTGAGGGGCCCTGGGCTCAGCTCTCTGAGACCCCAGGCTATACATTCAAAGACCAAGCTGCAGGAGAGAGCCCTGGTCATCGCCACACTCAGCCCACCTGCCTCCAGTCCACGGGGTTGCTCACCAGATTCTGCTCCAAAAGTCCCGGGGACTTCCCGATTCAGGAAGTGAGGGTTCCCACCCCCTGAACAATGCTGTGATGGCTCTTCAGCTTTTTCAGGTGTTTCCGTTTCTCATCGCCCGAACACAGCAGAGGCCCAGCAGAGGCCCAGCAGATTTCTGCGGAGGAGTCAGCTCCTCGAGGGCAGTATTTATGGGTACAACCCATACTCATTGAACATGCCCATCAGCCACGGGTCTGGTGGCTGGATGTAGAGCGGGGAGCCAATCAGACACCGCCCTGACACGGCTGGGACTTGGAGGCTCATGGGGGAGACAGGAACCCTATCCACAGTACGCAGCGAGTGTCCAAGATCGCACCGGGGCCAGTGTCCTGAAGGGGTAGTGCCCGGTGCTACGAGAGACGGCAGCGAGCACTTCGCCTGGACTGGAAGGGGGAAACCTCTCTGAGGACATCATGTGAGAGACCAGGGGCCTAGCTGGGGGCTGACCGAGGGGGAAGACAGGAGAAGTCAGAGCCCAGAGAGAGGTAGAGGTGGGGGCGTGGTGAGAGGAGGCTGGGAGGTAGACAGAGGTGGGGTCCTGTGGGTCCTGCGGATGTGCAAAAGGCTTCAATCACAAGCTGCATGCCGTGGGAAGGAAGGGTTTGGGGCGGGGTCGTAGGGCAACTTCATTTCTACTTAAAGAAGAATACTCTGGCTGCAAGAGAGACAGCACAGAGGGATCCGGTCATAGACAGATGTGGGGAGACGGGTGGGAGCTAATGGGTGCTCCAGGTGAGAAGCATCGGTGCTGGGCCTGGGGGGGGAGTGGGGGGAGGGAAGTGGACAGACTGCAGGTGGACTGGGAAGGCAGAACCCACAGCGCCGGCTGTGGTGGAGGAGAGAGTTGTAAGGGCCACTTTGCAGATGGTGGCTCTGTTTCCAGAAGGGAATACAGCAGAGGAGCAGGTAGAGGGAGGGGGTCAAGAGGCCTCTTTGGAAGCCCGGAGGTGGCGGAGCCCACGGGAGCTCCCAGGGAGGCTGGCAGGGAGGCAGCTGGCAGTGAGCATCCCGGAGCTCAGATGGCAGGGCGAGGCCGCCCGCCCCGTGCCACCGGTGGGGCTGCACTTCCACATGACAGGCTGACTGGTGACAACCGCCAGACCCAGATGCTCAGCTGAGTCTGCCACCTACCCAGGGGCCCGTCGCCCCGTCTCAGGAGGGCTTAGCGGTCACTGTCGCCACATTTTGAAAACATTAAAATCCAGCCACAAACACTCCCGTTAATTGCCAAGAGGGCACCCAAAGAGTTAAATTCATCATAAGTACCAACCTTAATATATTATCCTCAAGCTTCCTCCCATATTACAGCTCCCACACTCAAGTCCCAGGATAATGAAATCTGGATTAAGCTGTTGTAGAGCTGAATGCAGCCAAGTCGCAAGGCCAAGTTTCAGCTAATACATTTTAAATGAAAACACACCAGCAAGATTTAGAACAAGGGTTAGGAATCATAAAATAAATACCACAGAATAATTCTCCATTGTGAAACGCCGGGCGCCAGGCCCCGGGGAGCCGAGAATCTCTTCTGAGTCCAACAGTCTCGCCCTGGGAGACCGTCAGCAAACCGCTGGCGGGCTCTGCTCTCACCTGCGCGGGGGTGGGAGAAGCCACGCAGCCGGGGCACCAGAATCCCTCTGTGGCTGTCTCTGAGCCGGGATCCAGGCACTGCGAAAATGTCACTTCCCTGGTTCAGGGGAAGACGGTGACCAACCAACAAAAATAACCTGGCTGTGCAAACTTCTAGAACCTTCTAAAAGCTGAATGAACTCATGGCTCAAGGGGTACCTTTGTTCACGCCAGGTGGGGTAGTAATTTTAAACCCACGTCTCTCAAACCTTCCTCATGATGAATTCTACTGGAAAACTCGGTTCTTCTCTCAGAAAAGGCAGTCTCCGCTGGGTCTCACTGTTGCCCCTGGGGGCTTGCCCTTTCGGTGCCCACTGTCTGTTCCGACCTCGCCAAGGCCAGGCAGTGCCCGCCCGGGAGGGCCTGGCCACTGGGTCTCCTGCTCAGCTGCTTGGAGCCTGGCGCTCCTACCGGCCGTGCCCTGCCGGTGAGCAGAGACAGAGGCAGGGGCCAGCTGCCACAGGCACACCGCACAGTTCAGAGTCTGTCCTCGCGTGGTGGGCAGGCCGAGTTCAGTGTGTCTCTCACGGGGGACATCCCAGTGGGATGGATCTTTTTTGTGAGCCCCTGTCCCAGGCCTTGCCAGGCCTCTGCCTCCCAGCTCAGCCCCTCAGACCCATGTCCACAGCGTGGTGACCGACTACAACACCCTCTTTGTATCTTCATATTTCCAAGTGCCCCGCACGGGAGATGGCACCCCCGCCCCGGTGTGAGCCACTGCCAGGGAAGCTCCAGGACAGAGGAGTTAGGGACTCAGAACCGTGGCTTCTCTCTACCTGAGTCACATCCTGGCCTTGGACAGTCAACAGGAAGCTGCTCACAGTCTCTCTGCCCACCCCAATCACCCAGGACATGCCCCCAACAGTCATCTGCATCTTCGGGTGGAAGCCTGGCCCCCAAGTCACCTTCTGTGGCACTCTCCCCAGCTAGCTCTGAGTCCAGGGTTGGTCGGGGTCCCAGGCGGCTGAGGGCCAACCCTGCTGGCCCCTTCCTGCCTGTCACCATCCCCCAAATCCCAGCTCTTCCCCCGGTTCACACAGTGGTGGGGGGCAGCTGGCCCTTCACACTGGGGCCCAAGAAGAGCCCCATTATCCGTCAGCATTCCAGTGGTCTTCACATTTCTTGAATGTGGCGGTGCGAGGGCGCGTGGACAGCTGAGTTCTGCGAGCGGAGAGGCTACAAGAGTGGCTGACGTGACAGGGAGCTCACCCCCTGGTCACAGACATGCTGCAGCCCCTGCGCCCAGGCCGAGGAGACGTGGCCACAATAGAATCTGCACAAGATCCTGTTTCCAGACTCTTCTCTGTCAAAAGCAGCAATGTCCACCACACACGGGCATCCTGTCCCTGAACAGGGTGGGGTCCGGGGGCGAAGGGATGAGCAGCTTGTGAGCTGTATCCATGGGGCTATGAATACATTGGCCCCCAAACCACAGACAACCCTGGTCCGGAGGGTGGAGACAGAGGACACTTTTCTGAGAGCGTACGCATCCAGCTTTTTTGAAATTCAAAGTCAAGGGATGGGGCACAAGAGCGGGGCCACTGGCCAGCATGGTGACTTGTGGCCTCGCCGTCCAGCAAATGGACGGGCCTTTGGGGTCTCCAGGCCAGAACATGAGCACTGTGCCCTCGAATCAGATCTGCTCCGGAGGGGGCCTGTGTGGCTGAACTCCGGGGGGCTTTGGAAAGCAGGGCAGCGTGGAGCCACTGCGGCTGGCTCAGCGCAAACCAGCAGCCACTGATGTCCTGGCTGAGTACTACCTCCCGGGGGGTCATTCTCCAAGGTTGCACTGGTGGTTCTCTTCACCACGACGTGTATTTTTTCATTTGCACACACACTACCTCTGCTGGCCTCCAGGCAGGCCCACTCTGCCAAGAACAGGAAAACTAGGAGAACACTTTTTAAAAAAAGCTTCTGAACTGAGTAGGAACAGAAGGCATAAGGAATGGAGACAGTGGTCGACGGCAGGGAAGAGAAGGGACGTGCTGCTCTGGGGGCCTCAGCGAGGGGCCGGGGCAGAGAGACGCTGCAAGGGAGGACGCTCTTACAGTGGGGTGGGGTGAGGGAGAGGAGAGTCCATCGAGGGGGCTCCACACGCTGAGGCTGGGTCTGGAAAGTACTGGAAACATCCATGGAGTTGGGGCACCTGTACCTGGTGGGTGCTTTTCACGACTTCCCTCCACACGCATGTTCAAGTTCAGAGGAACACAGTGGGAAGGGTTTGCAGCCAGCAGTTCATCAGCTCAGCGCTTTCTCGGGGATTTGCTCCCCACCTTCCAACCCCCATTTCTCTAATGTCACAAAGTTTCATCTTGCCGTCTTTCCGCCTGGTTTCTCGCTCTTGTCTCACCTCTCTGAGTTGCTGACATTTGGGAGTGGTCTGCCTGGTTTTACTTTGTCATTACTTCAAAACTCAACGATCCCTCTCCCACACCCACTCCATACACACCACCAGCCCAACCCGTGCCCCGCAGCTCTGGACCCGTGAAGCCCAGCTTTTCACCTGACCTCAGGTTAGGGTAGGCTATGCCCCAGGCTGACCCGAGGTTCCAGTTGCCTGAGCCAAGAGGGGACAGAGGGAAGAGAGGAGAGAGAGAATACGCATTCGTTTGCAGGGCACGTGCAAAGCAGTGGCTTGTCTGAGTGGAGATGGCCAGAGGCGACTTAGAAGTTGGGTCTGGAGCTCAAGAGTTAGGGCCAGGGATGGAGTTAGAAGTCATCCACACCAAGGTCAAAGGTGAACCCATGGCACTTTGTGTGACAGCTTCCCGCCCCACGTACAAACCGACCTGCACTTATACTCAAGCTTAGGCAGTTATCTCTCACCTCTGTACTTGAGATGAACCTCCCGCCCTATACCCGCAACCCCGCCCTTCCCATCTCTGTTACTGACTGCCAGCCCTTAACTTCAGTCTACAAACATGTTCAAACCTCCTTTATTTTAAAAACAACAACAAATTAACTGACAAAAAAATCTGAAAGCCCCTCCCATGACCCGAGCCTTCTTCCAGCTTCGGCCTTGCTTAATGCTCTTGGCTTTCCCAACGGGGAGAGGCTTGTCCGGAAGAGGGGAGACCGGCCTTTCCTTCTTTGCTTCTCACCAACGGTCTCTTTCTAAGGTAGCCGCTCATCGCCATGTCTTCCAGCCCCACGGATTTCTTCCGTCCTCGTCCTATTGGACACTTCTCCGGGTAGCAGTGCCACTCCTCGCCTCTGGGACTCCCCCTCCTTGGTTCTCCTTATAATTCTGCGATCTTTTCTCACTGGTTTTCATCCAAAGCTGCTGCTAAGGCACCGCCATTCCCCACAGTTCAGCCGTGGACCCCGGCCCCGCTGCCCCTGTGTGCTCCATGGGCCAGTCTGTCAGTTCTGGCTTAACCCCCTCGTCACCTGAGTCCACAGTCCATGCAACTTCGTTTCTTTTAAGTTACTGAGACGTCTTTTATGACCTGGCATATAATCTACTTCAAAGAATGTTCCATGTGCAAATTTTAAAAGTGAATCTTCTGTAGGTGTCACGGGGCATTTTCAGTAAGTGTCCGTATGTCACACTGTCGACATATTATTTGAGTTCCATATGCTGACTTTTTCTATCAATCACACAGAAAAGAGTGTCGATGTCTTAAACCATAATTACGAATTTGTCTGTTTGCCCTTTCAGTTAAGTTTTTACTTCCTATCTTTTGAATCCGGACGAATATACATTTAGAATTGCTCTATCTTCTTGACAAATTGATCACCGGTCATATTCCTTGTTCCGAAGTCTACGTCGTCTGACGTTAAAATAGCCAGTTCAGCCCCCACTGGATTACGGTTAGCGCGGTATAGCTCCACCCCACTCTTACTTCAACCCACCTGTGTAGCATAAAGAGTTTCTTGCAGGCAGCACGTGGTGCAAGAAACTTGCACCTTTAAACGTCCTTTAATTGGAGTGTTGAGACTATTTACATTTCACTTAAGTATCTCTCTGGAATAATTTCTCTTACCGTCTCCCTGTCTGTTTTCTGTTTGACCTATCTGCTCTTTATTCTTTTCCCCTTTTTTACTACCTCCTTTGGATCGAGAACATTTGATGACTTATTTGATCTCCAGTATTTGTCACAGAAGTAGAAATAAACCCGGTGAGCATGGTGCCGTGAAAGCCACTGTGAGGGACACCCACCATGCTGCACACCCCGGAGAGCCTGAGTAGACGCGCAGGGGAAAGGAGCACAGGACTCAGCAAATTGGAGGTGGTCTGGTGACCCTCGGAAGGACAGCCGTGGTGAATGCTGGGTGTGAGCCTGGTCTACAGGGGGTGCGTGAGGAAGGAGACGTGAAGAAGCAGAGACGTCACCGTGGACAGCAGAGAATTCGCGGTAACGGGGAGCGAAGAGAACGCGGTGGCAACTAGAAAAGGGTGCCCATCGACAGGGCTTGTTCTTTCCAAGAGAAACCAGAACATGCTCGAGTGCTGACGGAAACGACCCTGTAAAAAGAAAGGGCTCGGAAGATTTGTTAGAGGAGGAAGAGAGGCAGAGAAAGGAGAGGGATGGGCCGTAGGGCGCAAGTGTAGACCGGCTTTGGCAGGAAAAGGCCGCAGTCACGTGTACAGAGGGGAGCGGCTGACGTGTGGTGTCGATACCGAATCGGCTGGTGATTTTTTTTTATTTCCAAGTTTTTGACTCTGTTCCCCATGTTCTCGACGATGAATGAGTCTGTGACTGGAAGAGGGTGTGCGAGAGTGAGTAGGCAGTGCACTCGCGAAAGGAGGGGCACCTCCCGGCGCCTGGACACGGAAGTCCCCTCCAGGTGAAGGAGTCAGGAAGGCTTCTTCAAAGTGGGTCGTCCAAGCTGGGTTTTGAGAAATGGGTAACATTTGTAAAGTAACATTTATGAATTGGCAAATATCTATGAAGAAATTACAGCCACCCATGACGATGTCGCCGACAAGACAGGGTCACGGCCCTCTGGACCTGCTGGTCAAAATAGGGAAAGAATTTTTCCAGCAAAGGAAAGAATGGGGGGAAGGGGGATCACTGGTGAGAAATGAGGGAGAACAGGCAGGTGACAGCCAGTCATGAGAGACCGTCACCAGAGCCCAGGAGGTCAGGGGTCACTGAAGGCATCCTAGCGGAGGTGTAGAAGATCGAGCTCAGAAACAGGCCACCCATGGTGGCATGTCTGTCCCAGGGAAATCAGCCACCAGCGAGCAGAGCGGACGGGGTCTGGCAGCCAGAGAGGCTCCCACATGGCGACGTCTTACATCATCTCCCGAGGAGTCCCACGCGGAGCCACGGCGGCCATTCACGAGCAGGGCCACCTGCCTGGTTTTAGCCTCTGGCCCCACATTGGTCCACACAGCCTGTACCGCCTGTGAAACCACGCTTTTCTAGAAACCCTGGGATTATCTTGCAAATAAGAATCATGTGACACTGGGATTTTTACGTGAAAGACATTATATTTGTTAAATGCTAATATTTAAACTAATATTTAAAGTATTCCACCCTTTGAGGAACTAGGGGATTGTGTGTGTGTGTGTGTGTGTGTGTGTGTGTGTGATTGTGATACAGGAATGAAGGGATAAAGACTCAACCACTGATAGGCTCTTCATAAAGGGTTATTACCCTTCAAGAACCAATAACAACAGCCTCTTCCTTGTGTAGTATTTTACGAGATGCTAAGAAGCATCAGATGATCCCGCAGGTGGTAAATTATCACAGTTTCTTCATTAATGTCAACTTGGGGCTTATGTTAGCAATGGTCGTCTATTGCATCTTATTCTGCCTTCGCAGGCACTCTGAGCCAATTAATCGAATTTATTTCCAGTCCAATGACATGTTTTAAATGTTTTCAGAGTAAATAATCTTACACCATTTAATTACAATGCCTTGAAATTCAGCTATGATTAATGGAGTTAAAGAGAACACATAAATTCTTGACAGACACAAAGCAATTACTAAATGAAACTGTCACCAGGAAATAAAAGACACTTATTTGGATTTCAGTTAGCACTGAAAGAGGAGCCCCACGTGCAGACCAAATGAAGAGCGCACACTAAGCAAAGCTCTGAGAACGAACGTCCCCAAACGCAGGGGTTCCCATCCTCAGCGCTCTGCCTGCCCCGCAGGCCTGGATGGACACAGGGACTGGGCTGAGCCCTGTGAGGGAGTTTGTGAAGAGACCTGAAAGGTACCAAGGTTTCCTGAGAAAGTCTCCCTCGCTATACTCTTCCATCTCCAGTTAAGTCTTACCCTGTCTTTTATTCCTTTTGAAAACTCAAATCCTTCTGGGTAAGGATTTGCCTGAGCAGATGGAGCCACACTCAACGCTGAAAAATAAGCACAGCGTGGCCGTTAGGGCCTTGCAGTCAGGTGTGGTCACCATGGGGGCTTTAGCTCGACTCTCTTTGGGGAGAGAAGATACAAAAGCTCTGCTCAGTGGAGGCGTGTTTTTAACTGTAACCGTGAGAAGGAGCGGTGTGGGTGCAGTCAGGCCTAGGGGCGGGCGTTGTGGGCATGTGTTGATGTCGTCTGGCCAACAGCCGCACGTGCTTTGGGGAGCGGCTCCTTTTCCCTTCCCGTCAAGTCCTTACAGGTGGATGGACAATCCCAGCTTCCTAACACCTTCTCTCAGCACAAGAGCGAGCAACTGACACACCCCTGATGAACCCGCTGTCCAACCACAACGTCAGTCCAAGAGTCAGCTCTTCCTTGGCACTGTCCTATCTACGCAGGAGTAACACCATTTAGGCGGCCAGGAGGGCCCGGGATGAAAGGCGAAGTGCAGGGAAATAAGCAGCTAACTTGGGTAACTCTGGAAGAAGGTGGGGTCTGCAGGACTGCAGGGGCACAGCAGGCCCTGCGGCTGCCGAGGCTGTTCCTCCGGGCACGCAGGCTGAAACTGCGAAGCCGCTACGCGTGTTCCTGGACTTGGCCTGCGAGGTAGGTGCAGGGCAGAGGGTGAGAACCATTTTCTCACGGCTGGAGCAGGAGCTTACAGTGAGAAGCAAGAGGAGGCTGGAGTAATCTACGCAGTGACGGACCGGAGTTGGAGCCGTCAGTACGAACTTATATTCAGCCTAATACAGACAGAGATGGTTACGTGGAGAGATATTCATAGGTACGTGTACACGCACCAGTTGGTATACACACGCATATCTCACGGCTCTGTCAGCTGAGGGGGCCTAGAAGCAACGACCAGCCAGATCAGGCTTTACAGGAGCAGCCGCCATGAAAGGGACCAGGGCTCCTTAGAGCGATAGCTGAGCCTAGGACCGGGTCAGGAAACGTGGTGGATGACCTTGGAGCGTCTCGTACTGCCAGAAACTAAGGAGTGAAAAAGATATCAAGAAAGAGAGAAGGAGGGAGGGAGGGAGGGAAGAAGGAAGGAGGGAAGGAGGGAAGGAGACCCACAGTGATGGGTTATATCAAAGGGACCCAGGAGCTGACTGAAAAAGCTCTTGAACTTTCAGTAGTCACATCTGCAACCATTTGAGCAAAAAAAATTTTTTTAAGTGGATTGTATTATAACTCAATGTATAAAATGAGTATCAGTGAGCCCAGATTGCTATGAATAAACGATCGAACAAACAGACACACGGCAGAAAACAGACCTCCCGTGCAGAAGGGTTCCAAATAGCGCACTCCAGGGGAACACACCCTCCAGCTGGGGTCACAAGTCCTCCCTCCTGAAGCGCAGGCCGTGCGCAGCAGCCTCCTTCCAAAGAGGACAGTATGGAAAGGGAGGGGACGAAGGGTCACTCCACAGTAGAAACCTGACAGACAAGCCCTCGGCCAGGCTGTCAGTCAACACCCACTGGGGTAAGTCGTGTTGCCAACACGTACCTTGGGCGGCATGTGACAAGCGTGGCATTTTCCCTCTGGTCTTCCTCCCCCAAACCCAGAGCCCCAGTGTAATTGGGAAGCAAACCTCGGACGAATCCCGCTGAGGGCCATTCCGCAAAGTGCCCTCCTCAACGCTGGCCAGGTCACGGAAAACAAGGTGGGTCTGCGCGGCCAAGGGGAGCCTGAGGAGACATAGTGACTAAGTGTCATGTGGGATCCTGGGTGGGGTCCAGAGCAGAAAAGGAACTTGGGGGAAACTGAGGAAATGAGTTAAAATGCTTCCTGAGAATCAGTTCATTCATGTACTATACTGATGTAACACATTAATAACACAGGAAACTGGGCATGGGGGCAGAGGAACTCTATGCTGTCTTTATAATGATGCCACAGATCTCAAAACAAGATTTCTTCTAAAAAAGGAGGTTTATTAAAATAAAATTTCGAAGTTTAATGACAGCAAGTCCACATCAGCAGAGCCAGCTTGCCCGAGCCCCGCCGGTGGCCCCCAGTTGGGGACACTCTGAGTCCTCTCGGCCCCTCTTGGCCGCCACAGGTCCTACAGACTTCCCGCTTTCCACCCTGGGTCCCAAACTCGGTCCCTGAACCCACCTGGGCCCCCCTTCTCCCCCCACCCTGACCACTTCCTAAGGCCCAGCTGAGGGTCCACTGCTCCTCCGAACCGTCCTGTCGGGTACAGGTCAGGCACCCGGGCCAGACGCTGCGTTAACGTGAGGCCTCGTGTGAGGTCGGGAAACACTTGAAAAGACAACCAGTATCAGCCACCAGCCACCCTGCTCCACCCACTCCGGTAGGAGGGGCTATTTGAAGGAGGAATTATTTCAATACAGAAGACAACGGGAAGGATTTGTCAAGAAAGATCCATCCAGACTCTGAAGACCTAGAACATTCCCAGACACTGAAGCTCCCAATGACCCTGCCCTCCCCTAAGGCAATGCCCTGGATGCTTCATTGCAAAGAGCTTTTACACAGCCGCAAATCGTGCGTTTGGCCCAGAAGACTCGTCCTGGCCCTAGACTCCCACCCTAGAGTCCTCCCTCACCCCAGTCCCTCTCCATGCCTCCACCTCCCCACGCCCCAAAGCATCCACTTAGCACTGCAAAGACGCCAGGGAACAGGTGAGAGGGACACTGTCCAGGGGACATGGGCACCACTCCGAGAAGGGTCACCATGAGCACATGAACAGCGGGCCTCAGACAGGGCCATGGTCACTCGGGGCATGGGGCGCTGCTGGGCACCACGCAGGCTGCGGTGCTGGGCGCATCGGTGGAGAGAGGTGCAGAAACCAACCAACAAACGAAAGTAAACATTATGTGGAGAAACAGTGGAGAGACACCTGGGAACGGTCTAAGGAAAGAGGGGATAGAGGGGAAGGAGACAGGATGGACTCGGGGGTCGTTGTAACAGACCACCACAAACTCGGAACTATGGAAACATGGGCTCTCACGGTTCTGAAGGGCGGGAGTGGGAACCACGGTGTCAGCTGGACCACGCTCCCTCTGTGGCCTCACCGAGGAGCCTTCCTGCCTCTTCCAGGGTCTGGTGGCGGCCACGGTCCTCGGCTTGTGATGGCATCATCAACCCAATCTCCTCCTCCCTCTTCTGTCTCTGACGAGGACTCTTGTAATTCGACTCGAAGCCCATCGGGTAGCCCGATGATCTCATCTCAAGCTGCCTGCCTTCAGTGAATCGTACCACAAAGGCCCTTCTTCCAAATAGGGTCATGTTCACAGGATCTGGGACACAGCACATCTTTGGGGCATCGTTTGAGCAACTACATAGAACTGAGGAGCAAAGATTGAAGCAACCGCCTCTCTTAAGCATTAAAAGAGCAAATATCCCACGTGTGGTTGGTTGATGTTTGATGGCGAAAGCCGGGCACAGCAGGTGTGAAGGATTTGAGCCTCATCGGATTTCAGCCCCACGCAGCTGAAAAAATACAGCAGCCCCGGCTCCCCCCACCCTCCCTCCCGGCAGATAACTGGACAAGAATCTCCAGGCCACAGGGCCCGGGTGTCAGGGTCTGTGAAACCTTCCCTGGTGATTCTGATGTGCCTGCCGGCAGGGTGGCACACCAGGGGGAGAGATCAGACAGGGAGGGCGGTGGGCATTGATATTTTATGAGGCTCCCAGCCCACCCCGAGAGTGAGCAGGAGTGGCTGCCCCCCTTCTCGTTCACAGGTGCAAGCAGAAATGCCACCAAGCCCAGTCACAGGGCACTCTCAGCACACACCCGGGAGGGGTGTCCCTAGGACCGGCCCCTCCAGGGCGGGGCGGGCAATCAGGTAATGGACTGGACTTTATGTAGTGTCTGTGCGGGCCCCACACACAGGAGTCCCTGAGCACAACGGAGTCACACCTCCATCTGTACGAGACCCTCCTCCCCAAACAGCGATTCCACCCAGAGCGGGGTGACCGGGGTGACCGGGGTGTGAACAGCACGGTATTCACGAAGCGCTGCTCCCCCAGGTGAAAACCACATCGTTACCTAATCCAACGCTCTTCCTAATTAGTTTATACCGGAAGAGCTAGATCAGATGAGGAAGAAAAGAGTCAACTCGTCAAGTGACCAGATTCAGATGGACCTAAAACATCGCGCGGTCTCAGTCAAATCACGAAAAACGCACCAAACAGCACCGAAGATGGAGCGTGAATGTGCCTCGATTGTTTCTGGTGACCGTTTAGACCCAGCTGACATCAAAGGGTTAGACCGAAAGGAAGCCAAACAGGCTGGCCTTTGAAAGGGAGTGAGTGACTCACTGTCCCGTAATCGCCACACAAACCCTCGACTCCCAGTGGCTCCGTGGGCTTCCTGCCCACTGCTCTCAAAGCTGCAGCACAGCCTGAGGGGCCAGCGCCCCATGCTGAGGAGGCAGACTGGACACTTCTCTCCCGAAGCAATGCCTAACTCCTCGGTTCCCGCTCCCCACACAGTCAGTCCCTCCTCCCGGGGTCCCCGCGGTGGGGGCGGGGACTGGCTCAGAGGCCCACCAGGGCTCAGACACCGGGCTCTCTTCCTCTTGTGTGAGTTCAGGTCCTGTCTGCAGCAGGCCTCGCAGCCCCTCCGAGCCCAAACATGCCCTGGGTGAGAAGGTAAATGGAAAACACAACTTGTGAACCATGCAGAGAGTTAGACAAGCATGGGGTGCTCCGTGTCCTCACCTGCCGGCTCCCCAGGTGACTAGAAGCACCCAGAGAGAATGGACAAGCCAGTGCAGGGGACACGAGAAGCTGCATTTTGTGGCAACATCAGGGGTGTGGGCTGTGGCTCCTGGGACCCTGGACCATGCCCCCTCCTGGAGCTCAGCTTGGCCGAGGGAGGCGGCTGCTTAGGTGGCCAGGCAAGGTGTCCACACCCTGCTCATTGGTCCGAACGCAGCCTGTCTTCCTGCCAGCCCCGCACATGCCACACCTACCTGGGACACCCCAGCGATGGCGACTATGGGAGCCTACAGGCTGGCTGAGGCTTCGTCCCCTTGAGCACCTCGGCAACACTGGAGGGAGGAGGGGCATCCTAGATGCTCCCCTGAAGCCCCTGGTAGTAAGCCCATGGCTCAGGAATCCCATGTGGCTTTAGTGAGCGCCTCCCATTCAAGGTCTCTCCCGAGTCTGGCATCATGCTGTCAGCCACGACTGCGGTTCCCCTCACGGGTTTGGCTGGGGCTGGGGGCCCGTAGCCCAGCTCGCTCACTGGTTGTTTAGAGCCTTCCCTCTCCTGGAGGGGACCTCCCCCTGGAGCCACCTAACAGCATGGCAGCTGGACCCCCAAGGGCAGGTGTCCAAGTGAGAGTGAGCCCCCAAGTCAGGAGGTGCCATCTAGTCTAACTCGCTCTCAGAAGTGGCGTCCTCCACTTCTGCACTGTTCTGTGTGCTAGAGGCGAGTCCGTAAGCCCGGCACCCACTCCGGGAGCACAGATCACCCAGGACGTACATACCGGGAGGCAGGGCTCACGGGGGATGCCTGGGAGGCTGCCTACCACCCTCCTTCTCCCCCACATTCACTCCACAAATGGTGCAGCTGACGCCCCAGCCCCAGGTCAGGCGCCGCCAGGCCTGACACAGGGCAGACCCAGCGCTGTGCCGAGGATGCTCCACAGTGGCTCAGGGAGCTGGGAAGTCCCCATCGGGTCACCGTGCAAGAACCACCAGAAACCCCCAGCCCAGGCTCACTCGCCTCCAACACACCCTTAGTTTGCTCAGGCTGCTGTAACAAAACCACCAAACAGCGGCCGTTATGAACAACTAGTTCTGGAGTCCTCCCAGTTCTAGAGGCTGGAAGATGAGACCAGCAGGGTGCCAGCAGACTCAGGGCCTGGAGAGGACCCACTTCCTGCTTCCTAGATGCTGTCTTCTCCCTGTGTCCCCAGGCGACAATAGAAAGGGGGCAGGGCTCTCTGGGTCTCAAATGGGAAAGGGCACTAACCCCATTCATGGGGGCTCCACCCTCGTGACCTCAGCCCCTCTCCAGGGCCTCCCTCCTAACACACAGCCTTGGGGGCTGGGTTTCGACACAGGAATTGTGAGGGGACACAAACACCCAATCTACAGCAAACGCTCACCAACCTAATGCAAAACAGCGGCTTTGTTGTGAAAAAGTAAAGAATAGCGGTTAAGGGTGCGCATTCTGCCGCTGGAGTATCTGGCCTACAATCTCGATTTTTAAATCCTCACTGATGACACACTTATTGAGAGAGGAAGCGGGGAGAGGGAGAAGGAGAGGAACACTGAAGTGAGAGACAAACATTGATCAGTTGGCTGCCTCCCCTACACACCCCGACCGGAGAGCGAACCCACACCCTAGGCATGTGCCCTGACTGGGAATCAAACCCGCGACCTTCCAGTTTACAATGCTCCAACCAAGCCACACCGGCCAGGGCCAGTCTTCACTTTGCCACTCACTCACTGCACCACCGGAGCCGAGCCTCCCTGAGCCTCTGTCCCTTCATCTCTGCAATGGGGCCTGCGCCCCAGGACTGTGAAGGCTTAGAGACGATGGCAAGCCCTCAGGACTGTGTCTGGCCGGCATCTGTTCATGCTGCTTGCTGTTGGACACACGGACAGAAGGTCTGTCCCACCAGAGGGACGGGGGCTGGTGGTTCCACCCAGACCTCCCTCTCAGCAGGCCTTCCATTCTGAGTATGGTGTCCCGTAGTCTTCAGGGAGAAGGGAGAACCAAGTTCCATCTGTGGCGCCGTGCTGCCTGGGCCGCCACGAGCCATGGACGTGGCAGGCACTCGGCGGTCTGCTGTGTGTGTCTCTGCAGAGCAGATACACGCCTGGTCGGCCTCCCCTCCGGGCCACCTTCAGAGGTCTGGAGCCCCACGCAGCCTGTGTTCCCAGTGGACGGGATCCACATAAATCAGTATGCCGCCCCCAAACCTGCGGCAGAAGGGTTCTTGGCAGAAAGTTTTTATTTCATTAGTTATGACTTTTTGCCTAACTGTTTAGTCCTGTAAACTCCGATGGGTTGCAACTAACAAGTGACAGTTTCAGCTGTGAGTTCTCATTCACACCGAGCATATGTCTCCTGTTTGCATCCCTGGTGAATTCGAAAGCAAGAATAGTGGATTCCGGCGAATTCCTTGCGGTGGACTGCAGTCCTAGACAGAAAGCCAAGCCAAGCGGAACACCCGAACCAAGGGCAGTTAGTTGTGGGATAGTCGGGGATGGGAGCGTGACAGCTCCCTGTCCTCACCTGTCACGGTGCCCACTGAGCCACCCGCCCCGCTGACCTCCTCGGGGGTGATGAGTCTGACCCCAGCTCACCTACCGCTATCGCACCCAAAGCTTGGCCGCTTCGATCTTTCCAGAAGAATGTCCCCTGCCCCTGCTTCCCCCTTCTCTCCAGGGACCATGTCCTCTCTCTGTCTCTGCTCCCTGTTCCCCAGGCCTGGGCAGCTGTGAAACAGCTGGACAGCCTGAACAATGTCGGTCTGACCCATGGTCTGACCGCTGGCAAAGTGAGCTCGGCCGAGTGCCCTCGCCTCCCTGCACCCTGGCTTCTTCTCGGTCAGGGGACGAGGAGCCTGCAGTCTTCCAGCCGAGTTTCAGTTCTAGCCGTGGATGGTGCATGTCAGAAGCCAAGCTCACTGCTGCGGCCAGGGATCGGAGAGCAGGTGGTCCCAGCCGGAAGACCTGGTGCCCTGGCCTCCCTGCTCCCACCCCCAGCCCAGCGCGTGGGTGACACAGGACAGACCCTCATTCCCAGCAGCTGGAGGAATGAGTCTGGTTAGGAGACCCCTGCATGGGGAGGCCGCTGTTAAAATGCTAAAAGAAGATTCTCCTACAGGAAACGTTCTCGGCAGTGAGGCGGGAGACTGTGTGGGGTGTGGTCTGTGTGTGTGTAGCCAGATCCCCCTTTTCAACAACTGGTTTTATTGGCATCGGGAAAGAAAGTACTAAAAAGGACATGGGGGACCTTGGTGAAACTTGAACATGGCCTGTGCACCGCACGTTAGCACTGTGTCAGTGGTACATTTCCTGAACTTCGTACCCCCGGTGTGGTTAGGAAAATGGGTGTCCTCAGTCTTCGCCCTTGGGGACGGAGGGCTGTGCTGCCTGCGTTCCCACGTGGCGCGGTGCACAGAGAGAGCCGTCCCCTAGGTCTGCCCTGGACAGGGCTGCAAGCCCACGGGTGCTGTCAACCACCGGTGAGCATAGGACCAGGCCACACAGACATCCACTGCGGGGTTGGAAGTTTTCAGAGTGAAGAGTTAAAAATAAAATGAACTAAGAAGAAATTAAAAGTTCGCCGACCTCCTGGTTTGCAGGCTCGCGAGAAGGGCCGACAGCTGACGTGCACAGCTGGGCTCCCCGCAGGGAATCCCCAGCCTGCCCTCCAGGAGACCACAGTCAGTGGGCCAGAGCAGGCCACAGTGAGGGAAGGCCACCCAGAGGGCAGCCTCCCAGCCCTGGACGCAGGGGGCTTGCTTTACAGGGGCAGCCGATCTGAGTCCTCCTGGTCCCAGCGGGGCTGCCCCTCGGGCAGGTCCCCTTCGGTCTGGGACAGCATGAGCACCTCCTCTGCGCCCTCAACCTCCAGCGCGCAGTTCAGTGCCGGCCCAGGGCAAGGTCAGCATCGGACCAGGCTGCCCAGGAGGCAGGAGGGCCAAGCCCTGGGTCACCTGTGCCACGTGGCCCTGAGTCAACACCCCCACTCAGTAGCTGTCAGCCAGACACAGTCCCCATGTCACGTCACAGAGACCGGGAGCTGTTAAATGGGACTAGACAACCCCAGGGGTCCTGACTGCCCTTGCCCCTCTCAAACCACTGTGACTGTGCCCATAAAGGAGCGTCACGTGGTCACAAAGGACTAGGCTTCTGTGGCCACCTCCCCCCCCAGAGGGTGACCCCAGTCATCTCGAGTGGGGAGGGTCTGGGGGGCTGCCCAACAAAAGGGGAGCAACTCCTCACCGGACTCTTCCCAAACATTTTGCTCCTCCTCTTACTGAGGCAGGCCTGTGAGGCTCTGGAATCTTCCATCCCCTTGGCAGTTGCTTCATTTTCTTCTCCTTCACTGTCCCCACTGTTGGGTGTCCTCTGAGTCCCTTGGGGTCTAAACTAGCAAAGAGAGGGCGGAGGTGTTGAGCTCCACTCCCCGCAGGCCGCCCAGCTCCAAGGTCGGGGTTCTGAGCCGTTCCCCTAAGAGTCCACAAGAGGGAGACAGGAGAGCCTGGGTCCCCAGCCTTGTGCCCCAAGCCAGTGCTCAGAAAAGAGATAAATGACATAATCAGCAGTCACTCCTCCCTGGAAGTCGTGGCACCCGGCAAAGCCCTCCCACCATGTTAAGTCTCCAAAGTACACCCATCCTTGGGTAAATGAGCGGCTCCACCCCAGCTTCCAGGCCGCTGCCCTTCCCCCTTCCGTGGGGCCCCTGCCCCCTTTTCTTTTTCCTCCCCCCCCCCACCTCTGCCCTTCTTTGTCCTGTCTTGGAGGCAGAGTCCCACTGATACGCTGAGCCCTGGCCGCCAATGATGGGAGGAGGAGGTGGCACACGCTCCAGCGGCCGCACCCCCTCTCCTCGCTTCCACCCGCTGGCCTGGGCTGGAGCTTCCAAGTCCCACCACCCGTCCCGCTGGGGAGCCCCGGGGAGGCTTCTCCTCAACACGTCCCTGCCCTAGGGAGACAGAGGCGCCCTGGTCATCTCAGCGCCTCCCATGCCTGGGGGAGTAAGTGAGCTGCTGCACGCCCCAGGGCACTCTGCGCTGGGCACTGTCCTCCCCCACCGAACTCGGACTGAGGCAAAAAGAAGAAAACGGTCCTCAAAGCCCCTGGGATTGAGCGAAGATTTATTACAAAGGCAATGCTGTTGTTAATTTCCATAGACTGTTTTTCGAGCAGTTTTAGGTTCACGGCACAACTGAGCGGAACAGAAATTTCGCACACACCCCGTCCCCACCCCCCCACACGTGCAGCCTCCCCCATTGCCGACATGCCCACCAGACTGGGCCATTTGTCGCAATGGGCGAGCTTACAGTGAGACACGATTATCACCCAGAGTCCGCAGTCGACACTACAGTTTGTCCTTGGTGTTGACAGATGGACCGTGACCTGCGCCCACTGCGGCCGTTCCAAGCAGGGTGCTTGCACTGCCCCAGAAGCCCTGCGCTCCGCCTGGCCCTCTCTCCCCGCCAACGCCCGCAGCCGCGGGTCTCCCCGCCGTCTGCAGAGATTTGCCTTTTCCAGGAGGTCCCGCACTTGCAGCCGCACGCGAGAAGCCCTTTCAGTCTGGCTCCTTTCGCTTAGTCACGTGCGCGGAGGCTCCTCCGCGTCTTTCCACGGCCGGGGAGTTCACCGCTTCCATCACTGAGTGGCACCCACGGTCTGGGTGGGCCTTGTGTCCACCCGCCCGCCTACTGAAGGACGTCTTGGCTGCCCGCAAGTTTTGGCGATTTCGAACGAAGCTGCTGTAGACCCGCGTGCAGGTTTTCGTGTGGACGCGAGTTTCCAGCTCATTCGCGTGAACACCGACGGGCGAAACGGCCGGGTCGCGTGGCCGGAGGCAGTGCCGTTATTAACTAACTGCGCTTTTCCCCAAAAGGCTCCCGGAGTGTCCGGGGTCTGCCTCCCGGTTACTAGCATCCGATGGCCTTGACTCTTTGAAACACTTTCATCTTGAGATACTTGCAGGTCCGCATGCAGTCGGAGAAGTAACCCAGGAGGAGCCCTCCACGTTCTCCCAGCGACGCCACCGTCGTGCGCAACCGTCGTGTCACTTCGCCACCAGGAGCGGGCAGAGGCAACCGGGGATGCGCCGGTTCGTCTCGCTTCCACCCGCTGAAGGAGCGGGTTCTTTCCGGTCGGGCGCCATTGCAAACAGCAGCAAACAGAGCAAACAGAGCCGCGCTGCACATTTTGGTAGAGGTATTTCTTTCTTTATGAACATAAGCTCTCCGTTCTCCGGGAGAGCGTCCCAGAGTGCTCTCTGGCTGGGTCATAAGGGAAGCGCTTGTGTAGTTTGGTGGGAAACCGCCAGACTTTTCCAGAGGGGCTGTGCCACCCAGGGGTCCGCTCGTCCCCATCCGCGTGCCGGCAGCTGGCATCGTCCCTGGTTTTACCTATTCCAGCCGGTCCGATAGGTGCGTGGCGGTATCTCCTGGCGGCTTCAGTGTGCGTTTCCCGATGGCCACCGATGCAGACTGTCTTTCCCCGCTTGCTTGTCTTCTGCGTGTCTTCAGTGGAGCGTCTGCTCATGTCTTTGCCCATTTTCTAACCGGACTTTCTTTCCTACCAGTGAGTTTCGAGAGTTCTTCATATATTCCTGACACACACCCTTTGTTAGATGTGCAGTTTGCAAATATTTTCTCCCAGAATATAACTCGTCCTTCATTCTCTTCACCGGGTCTTTCACAGAGCAAAAGGTTTCATTTTGCGGAGGTAAAATTGCCCAGTTTTTCCTTTTAGAGATCATGCTTTTGGTACCAAGTCTAGAAATTCTTCCTATAGCTCTCTGGGTCTCCATAACTTTCTCTGATTTTTCCTAAAAGCTTTATAGTTTACTTTTCACAGTTTAAATTCAAGTCCGTGCTTCACTCGAAGGTAATTTTTGTGTAATAACGGGGGAGGTTTAGGGTTTGGGATTTTCCTTCCCCATGGGCACCGATGACTCTGGCACCAAGTGTTGAAAAGGCTGCCCTTCCCCACCGAATTGCTTTTGCCCCCTTTTCCAAAGCACATTTGCTTGACTTTCTGAGTCGCCCCTGTTCTATGTGGGAATCCCCCTGCCTGGCAGAATGCCGCACCGCACACACCCAACAGCCCAGAGCCTCAGCACAGACAGGCAGGGGGACAGTCACTGCTTCCAGCAGCCTGGGCTCCGGGGTGTGGCAAAGGGCACCCTGACCTACGGAAAGTGAGAAGCGAAGATGCTCTGGGGAGAGAACACCCCAATCAACACTCGATTAAATGTTAGAAAAATGGAAACCTGCAGGGTGGGTCTCTTTCCAGGGGGGTGGCAGATGCGAGTGAACCCCGCTTTCCCCTTGCGACAGCACAGGGCTGTCCCGATGGTGGTGAAGGCTATGATGGGGATGTCACCAGGGTGTAGCCAAATCTCCTAGAACCAAAGGCTACTGAAGATCCCAGCTTCTTGGGTTCAGTCTTCCTGCCTCTCCTGGAGCCAGAGCAGCAGAAATGCCCAGCAGGCCAGTGTCCTCGGGCAAAACCTTCAAGAGCATCGCAGACCAAAAAGAGCACAAGCCAACGACAGTAGTAGCCCTTTTGACGGCCCCCCCCCCGCCCCCACTTTCCAAGATGTGTTCAAGAACATCCCACGGTGGTCCCGTCACAGAGCAGCGTTCACAGGACGAACCAGGAGGCATTCCTAATTAGATCGCCACGAACGCGCAGTTAATAAATGACAGAAGTAACCACAGAAATGTCAAGCTGTGATTCTGAAACTTGTCAGGACCTTCCAAATGCAACCACAGCTTGGCACCAAGAAAGCATTCTCTGAATGTGCACATAATCTGCTTTCTGCAGGTCTTTGGAGAAGGAGCTATTCACCCCGTAAGCATTTATTCCCCAGCAGAGACGGCAGCCATTCCAAGGCAATTAAGCGCATTCCAAAGACAACAGGGGGAGCTTGAACAACGAGAGTCTACGGCTGGGGAGGAAAACAGAAAAGACGTGAAGGGGTCGAAGGGGTCGTGTAATTGTGGTCACTAATGTGTTGATATAGCCCCAGAGCTCAGAGCAGCAGATAGCACCAAGTCATTTGATTTAATAAAAAAAAAAAAATTCCACGGAGTTGCTAGAATTTTCTCACGGACAGCTGGCTGGAGGCTGGCCAGGCCCAGTACGGGGGTGGTGCTGTGCTGAGGGCAGCGGCTCTGCGCGCTCTCTGGGGCTGCGCACCCCGAGCCAGAGGGCGCCCCGGGGGTGACGTCCACCTGGCTTCTGATCCTCCAAGAGGACCCCTTCTTGCTTTTCAATTTTATAAATTGAGGTAAATTCGCACAACACGAGATTAACCATTTAAAGTCTACAGTTCAGTGGCATTCACAGCACCGTCCCACCATCACCTGGATCCGGGTCCCAAACAGTCTTCCCATCACGGAAGAAAAACCGGCCCGTTGGCGGGCACTCCCTAATCGCTGCCGCCCACCCTGCCAGCCGCCGGCTCCTGGCACCCACGGACCTGCTTTCTGTCTCTGCAGACCGGCCCGTCCTGGACATTTCAGCTACACGGAATCACGCGCTATGGGACATTCTTGTGTCTGGCTTCTTTCCGTGTTGCGGCATGGGTCAGACTTCCACTCCTTTTGGGGGCCGAGTAATACTCCGCGGTAGGGGTAGGTCGCCTTCTGTTTGTCATCATCAGCTGGCTGGTTCCACTTGGGGCTGCTATGGCTACTCACGGGCGAGCTTCCGTTCGAATGCGTTTTCGTTTCCCCTGGGCCCCTCCCCAGCCGAGGAGCAGCTGAGTCCCGTGGCAATTCTAGGTTTAACGTTTTGAGGAACCACCGAACTGTCTTCCCCTTCTCACCTCTGAGGGCGGTTATGCCTTCACTTAAACCTATGTCTTTCCTCTTATTTCTGAGGCTTGGGACATGGGACACAAGGCTTGCTGGTGGCCCCCTTGGCCATCCTGATACCAGAAGTCCATCCATCATTAAACTAACCTTTTGCAGAATTCCAGGCGCGGGTCCGGAAAGCCTGGTCTTCTCCACACTGACCCGCTCCCTGCCCCGGGGAGAGCTGGCGGCACGTGGCCACGGGGGAAGAGGAGGAGGACAGAACGAAGGAGGCGGCAGCCTCCCAAATACTCCACGCAGCCCATGCTCACCCCAGCCTGTAACCCCCCCCCCCGCCCCCGGAACGCCAGGAGCAGCCACCAGAACTTCTAGCTCCGTTTATGTTTACCTAAAAAGTAAGAAAAAATGAGCTTTGCTCATTGTTATGGGTTGAATGGCATTGTCCCCAAAGAGGAGATGTTAGAGTCCCCACCCCCAGCCCCTCAGCATGGGACCCTGTTTGGAGATGGGGTCTTTACAGAGGTGATCGAGTTAAAGTGGGGTCACTAGTGTCTAAAGCAGTAGGACAGGGGTCCTTATAAAAAGGGGGAGCCTGGGTAGACGCACACACGGAGAACACCGTGTGAGTCCGCAGGCGGAGCCATGGCGGGCATGGCCAGCAGACTGCCCGACATGGGGGGCAAGGCCAGCGGCAGGCGCTGCCTCACAGCCCCGGGAAGAACCAGCCCTGCTGACCCCTGGGTCTCACACAGTCTCCAGAGCGGGGAGACGACACATTTCTGCCGTTCAGGCTGCCCAGTCTGCCGTACTTACGGCAGCCCTAGCAAGCGAATACTCTAATGCGTCACGGAGTCTGGCTAAACCCCTCACAGGAAGAACCTGAGCACCCCCACTTTCTTGGACACAGAATATTTACGTACGTGACCCTGTGAACCCTCTTGTGCTGGTTGGAGGCAACTTCAGGCCTGAGGACGGCAAGCCCGAGGAGATCACGCCTGCCAGTCTCCCCGACAACCGAGCAATGAGACAGTCTGTCCGAGCACTTTGTCCCAGGAGAGGTTCAAACCCAGTGTCACGCTTCTGCGGGGCCGTTCGTGGTGCCCGGGAGGGCCCATCAAGTCAGGGCCTTTCTGTGGACCACCCACAGTGGCCCTGGACGTTACATCTGCGGCCCAGCTGCTCCGGGCCTTCCCTGCTTTGGACGAGGCCATCCTGGTGTGGACCTCCCACTGTGGGGACAAGGGCTCCCTGCTGCCCAGCCCAGCAGGGAAGCACAGGTGCTGCTGGCACGGGTCCGTGTGGACCACGAGGAGGAAGGTAGGCCCCAGCCCCTGGGAGGCCAAAGAGGGCAGAAGTGCACCCTGGCGAGAGGCCGTGCCGACGGGAGCGAGCACTTGGATTTGCTCTGGCACCTCTGAGGGGCTCCTGAGTCAGACGGCCTTGTCTGGCCTGGCCTGCTGCCCAGCCGTGTTTGACCTTGGGGGGGTGATGGTACTGTCTGCTGCCCCCAGACCACCGCTAAACGCGGGGCACAAGGCTTTCCTCTGGCAGCTTCTCCTTTGCCCTTAGAGGGTCCTCCTTCCCGGAATGGCCTTGGGAGCCCCAGGGCCCCCCCCCCCCCCCCCCCCGTTCCTCCTGGTGGCGTCTTGCAGGTCCCAGACAAAGCAGCTCCCAGGGGCGGAGCCCCCAGGCGTGTGTACCTGGCTGCTCCCCCAGGCCAAGCTTTGCCTGGGCTGACTTGGAAAAAATATTTATACGAAAGGGCTGAAGCTGAGGAAAGATTTCACCACGTCTTATCTCTGAGTTTAGAAAAACAACAACATCTCGCTGACAAGTGACCCCGCGGCGCCTGTATTTGTGGCTCGTATCTCTGGAGACCTGTCTTGGTTTACAGGGCTCCGCTGGCTTCCTCTCAGACTCCCAGGGGAAGACACGATTCCCACGGACAGGCCCCGTCCTGGTGAGGTGCCCTGCGCATTCCAGGGGGCAGACCTGGAGGCCGGCATCGCTCCGGGCCCGTCCACATGATGGCGGCCCACAGTGCTGGACCTCCAGCCAGAACTTCGTGAGCCTCTCAGCCCAGCGACGCCCTGGAGACCCTCGTTCCCCCTCGGCCCAGTACCACCCAGTTCACAGAGTCCCCATCCCTAACTCGGGTCCTGCTCGCCTCCCCCATGCACTGCCGGAAGACTGCAAGGCCCAGGCAGCTCCCCACCCCCCAGCCTCCCTCTCAGGTCCTGGCAGAATCCCGTTAGCTCGAGCACTCACCCTCTCCCAGGAGCCGAGTGAAACTTCCAGTGGAAATCTCTGAGCCCGTGCCCCACCCCCTCACCGTGGATTCTCCCTCCAGCACATCCTGCCACGGCCCCCTCCCCGCTCCCTGACCCCTGCCTCACCACAAACACTCACGGCCCTCGGCCATTTCCTCACATGTCCCCTCCAACTCTTGGCCTAACATTGTGATTCTCAGTCTTGGCCACACTTCGCATCTCCCAAGGAGATTTTTCAAAAGATACCACTGCCCAGACAGGCCTGGCCACCTTAATTGTGAGACTCAGGGCAGAGGGAATTTGCAGGGCCCCTTGGTCAAAAATTACTGGGCATTTCAAGTTGGCGGCAGCAGAGCACTGAACCAAGCGTGTTGCCCTGGGCAACGTGCCGCGTGGGTCCCGAGCCCACGAAGCAGCCCTGGGCCCCCGCACGTCCAGGAAGCACTCAGGTTTAATTAGCCTGAGTGGGGCCCTGGAGTCTGCCTGTCCTTTATTTTGTTTTCTTCAATTGCAGCTCACCTTCACTATTGTTTAGTGTTAGTTTCAGGTGTAAGCCTGGGGTCAGACGATGGTAGACTTTACAAAGGGTCCCCTGACACCTCCAGCACCCGCTGGGCACTGCGCACAGTCATCCAATATTATTGACGATGATGTCATTGACGACGATGTCCTTGCCGATAGTGTCATTGACGGGCTGACCCTGAGACCCTGCTTCCATGTGGGGGCCTCTCAAATGGGAACTGCTGCATCTTACGCTCATGGCCGTGGGGTGAGGAGTTGACCTCATGTCTCCGTTGCTCTGTATTGTCATTTCCAGAACATTCTCTTTTATAGTTTTGCAAATTACCTGCTCAGTTGAGGCCAAGGCCATTCTGTCTTTTCCTTGTCCTGGTTTAGGTCATTTCTGGACTTTCTCTGGTAAATTTCTTCATCCAACCACTATTTAGCAAATGGCTCATAATGTTCTCCACTCCCACTCATGTTGCTGCTGTGGAATCCTCGTGGGTGGTCTAGCCAAGGGTCTGGCCTTCATTTCCTCATCCCCCAGTCCCCAGTGACCCCCTTCCTTCTTCCTCCTCAGCAACCCACTCCCAGCCTTGTCCCCTGGACCCTGCTGACGTTCCAGACCCTTCTGCCTCTAACCCTCAAACCCAAGTGCAGCCCCCTGTCTAACCTTTGTGCCCCAGTCCTGCCACGTCTGTGCTCAGCCTACCGAGGCCTCCGGTCCAGTGACCCTCCGGACATTCCTCTCCGTTAGTTTTCTCTCTTTGCCTCCACCTTATCCTGCTCGGGTTCAGTGGTCTAATCATCGCCAATACTAGGCACGCCCTTCTTCTTCTGTCTTCACTTCCTGACCAGCTAGCAAGACTCCAACCCTGGAGGGATGCCCACACCCATCTGTCCTGACATCTGCCCCCAGCGGGCACCGACCCACCGCCCTGCACCCTCAGGAGCGCCAGGCCGTTGGAGCCTCTATGGCCTGTCTGGTCGGGCCGGGCTCCGATCTCACACAGCTCACACTTTGAACTGTCCCACCGTCAGCCACCTCTCCTCCTCCTGGCTGGGTCTGTCCGTGTGCCTCGTCACACCTGCACCCGGCGCTGCACCGGCCTGGCGAGGCCCTGCGCCTTCAAGAAGCTGCCTGCCTCTCCTGCCTCCTGGGAGTGTTAAGCTGCCAAGTGCCGTCCCTCTGGCCTGTCTCTTCCGTATCTTCTCTGTTCCGGGCCCTTCCCATCAGTACGTAAATGCCTCAGATGCTGCACACTTTTGAAAAAGGAAGAAAAGGAGAAAAAAGCTAAAGGTGTGCTGTTGGTTGGAAAGGAAACCTTGTGCAAGTTGGATTTTTGCCTAACTTTTCTTGAGTTCTGCCTTTTGACAATGAAATGTCTCCCCCACACATAGAGTCCTTCACTGCATATGCCTGAGTCCTAGAAACTTCGACTTTTGTTGAGTGTGTGTCCGGAATAGCCCCTTTCTTTTTCATTTAGCCATTATGGGTTCGAACCCTAGACTTCAGGGCAGGAGGGAGCTTGGAGATCCCGGGAGCCTCAGCTTCGTTGTGTGAGGAAACCGAGACCCACGGAGGTGAAATGACCACTTGAGGTCACACAGCAGCCAGCCCCAGGTCATGTGGCTCCGCACCCATGGTGGGGTCCACGTGGTGGGGGCTCAGGGAGCCAGGCCTCGAAGGACTTGGCAATCAACCCTCGCCTGTTCCAGGGCCTCCCCCGGCCCCTGTGCTCCACTCCGTGCCAGGGGGAGCTGATATGCGGAGAGGAAACACACACGAAACTCTCACGGGAGGGCTCCCCGAGACCCCATCAGAAAATTCTTCTCCTGTTTACAGCGGAGTGCCTCCCAGAGGCGATGCCAGCAGGGCTTACTTCTTTGTTTATTTTAACCAAGAAGGGAAATTAGTGGCAAAGGAATATTTTGATAATGAATGGAAAGTTAGTCATGGCATTTTTGAGGGGGGGAATATAAATAAACTTTTAAAAAAATCAGAGCCGTCTCCATGGACGAGAGGGGATTCACGGGCCTCCAGCCATTTGGAGAGATAATCAGGGCATCTGAGGGGGGTGCCTACTGGGGGTTCCGGCTTCTCCCCTCCTTGCAGTACACGCCTTTGGAGCAGGGCTGGTTGGGATGGGGGGGCGGTGAGCTCCGACAGCAATTCTCATTAGAGGAAAGGTTTTTTAAACATTTGCAAACGGGCCCCAGAACCTGACAGTACACAACGGCAGGCGTGTATTTCAAAACAGTCTGGGAGGACTGGGTGTCCACTTGGACCTGGTAAATTTCCACTGTGGGCAGCGCTGCCCAGCCTCTCATTCCAGCCCAGCTCACTTCAAGTGGCCTGATTTGATTAAGCCTTTCTTTTAGTTGCATGCCAAGGCCCCAGGGCATCCTCCGTCAGGTGGCCCGAGGTGGGCTGGCGTGGGGGTGGAAAGACCGACCGACCGTCTAAAAGGCTTGTGTCTGACCTCGCTCTCCAGGCGACGGCTGTGCGGTGCCAGGCAACCCTGCCCACGACTGGGGACCGGCCTGTCTTTGCTGACGGTGGTTTTCTCGGGTCTGAGACAAGCTGCGTCCGAGGAGCCCTCAGCCCCACGGAGTGCGGGGAGGGCTTCCCGCTGCCCTTGGCCTGTCTCCACCCACCACCTGGGAAACTACATCCTTGGGCTGCCCACCTGCAAACTCTGTTACCATGGTATTTTAGAAGAAGGGTTGTGGAGTAATTACAATAAAAACATCTTAACCTGTAGCACAGTCTGTGCCTCAGTGAAACACAAGCCGCTGGGGTCCAGGTGGGAGTTAGAAATACTGTAGAGCTGGTCATGGAACGCACTGAAACCCCGGCCGTCGCGTTCCCAGATGGCGCCCTTGACTGTCACGGTACCTAGCACGCCAGCCTCCTCCTTCAGAGGTCCCCCATTGTTCAGACACCCACCCTGCTGCTCCCATGCTCTGGTGCCCGGGCAGGGCCTCGGGAGGAGCCCCCCGCTCTTGGGGGCCGGTGATTTCCTCAGGATGAGCCTGCCACACAGAGATGAGACACGAGCAGAAGCTGCAGGTGGGGTGCGGTGAGGCAGGAGGGGTGATGCCATGGCTTCCAAGTCAGAGGCCCAGGTAGACTGGCTCCTCATGCCTCAGGATGGAACTTCTCGGGTTGATGCTGCCATCTGGAAACCAGCTGGCGGATGGCACCAATTCCAAGGAGGACAAGGCAGGGAGAAGGGGAAAGACTGGGTCTTGGAGGACCTGGCCATCAGGCCCGCTGTCTACCAAGCGCAAAGCCCATCACTCAGGGTTTCTCAGCACCTGCGGAGCAGATGGCCCGGCTGCAGAACATGCCCAGCCAGGGAGATGCTGCAAACCAAATGCAGGCCACACTATCGGTCCCCTCCAAACTGCCCCTGGCTGAAGCTCCTCGCCTCCCCACAAGCAAGCCATTCTCTCCCTCCCACAGTGACCCCCCACTTCTGAGCGGTGGCACCCCAACCCATGAGCAATGATTCATCCTTCCTCCTAAATGGGAGCCTGGAGGGGAGTCAGGCACAGGCTGGGAGGGTTTTCTAGAATTTCCCAGAGGAGCGAGAGCCAAGAAGAATGAAAGCAAAAACCTCGGCGGAGGCGGGAGGACCATCTCCCTGCGGGAGAGGGAGAAGGAAATTCCATCCCCGGGAAGATGTGCCAAAGACCCACGCCACCCTGGGGCTGCGGACGCAGCTCCTGGCCGTGGGGCGTGCTGGGGTGTGGGCATTGTACCAGCTCTATCCACTGGGAGGCTCTGCCGCAAATAACAGAAACCCCCAGTGGAAGGAGCAGAATCAATAAGGGAGAATGTATCATGTTATATAATGAGGACTCCCCGCAGGGGAGCTGCGCGGCGGTTGACTAAGTGGTTCAGGATGTCCGCGGCCGCCCGGTTCGCTGCCTCTCGGCGCTGGTGTGGGCTCCATGCTCTGTGGTGTCCAGACAGCTGCAGGAATTCGAGGTATTTTAATAATGACCCCACCAAGAAAAACGCTGGCTTTGCATCCTGTGCCACTCAAAGACTGCTGACTAGAGATGGGTGGGCTTTGAATGAGGACCAAACCCAAGGTCCCAGTGCCCCGGGCGACCTTTAGGCCCAGGGAGACAT
Organism: Desmodus rotundus; assembly: GCF_022682495.2. Taxonomy (NCBI): domain Eukaryota; kingdom Metazoa; phylum Chordata; class Mammalia; order Chiroptera; family Phyllostomidae; genus Desmodus; species Desmodus rotundus. The sequence continues at coordinate 2,956,601 of NC_071388.1, read as the reverse complement.
TTTACAGCCTGTGGCCGTGCAGCCACCCAGGACAAAGAGGAGGCTCCAAGCAGCGGCCTGTGTGGAGTCTGGAAACAAGGGCGCCCCAGGTGGCAGGGTGCGTGCTCCAGCTTCGGGCCCAGATCACTAGCTCAGTGGCCAGACTGGAGGGGGACCCTAGCGCAAGAAGCTCTAGAAGCCATCCAGCAGCGATCAAGCAAACCTCTCCCGAGTGCCCATCTCCTCCAGATTCTAAGGCTTGACAGGTGTCCCTGGCCAGACCCTGCTGACGGAGCCCATGACAAGAACGCCCGCCCACTGTCCTCGACACTCCACCAGCGTGTCTCAGCCTTGGGGCCTCGGGACCCTCGCTGCTGCAGGACCAGCGCGAGGCTGCAGCAGGTTCGGAGAACAGGGAGGGAAGGGTAGACCTGACTCTGTGCCAAATCTCTTCTTCAAAACAATTGTCAAGATGTTCCCAGAAAAATGGAGCAGCTCAGTTGCAGCATGCATGGCCAAGGCCTGCACCCTAATTTATCATGAGCTCTCATCAATCAATCTGTAAAAATGCACACACCTGTAAATCATACAAAACTTACAGCCTATAGAACCAAAAAGCTACCACCTGCTCATAATAAACAAGTAAAATGAGACCCATTTGTTTCTTTTTGTTCCGTTATGTTTGGGTTTTCTGTTTGTTTATAAAACAGTAAAGAAATGCCACGTAGCGGCAAGGGAAAATGGTACTCTTAGGAACTGCTAAGGGCAGTATCAGCTCATGCAACCTTACGAGAGGTCAAGCTGGCAAAAGCAGAGCAAAAAGACTTAAAAATGCACGTAACTTTTGAACTGGCTATTCCACACCCAGAAACATCCTGAGGAAACAATGTAAGAAGTGCACTAGGTAGTACCATACACTCAAGACCATTCAAGGTATTGTTGCTTTTGAAATCAGAGTGTTGGGAGCTACCAAGATGTCTAATGATATTTAGATTAACCCAATGGATGGTGGTACACCCATTTCCTAACGTGTAGCCATCAAAAAATAATACGAAAGGATAATTCATCAGAGGGGCAGTATGAAGTTAAAAGAGAGTTACAAATCATCAAGGTCATTAAAAATTTTTGTAACTAATTTGTGTGGTGTAACTTTGTGTTATCTTTACTTTCAAACTTTCTGCACACATAGTATACACAGGAGAGACAGTCAAAGTTATTTAACAACTGGTTTTTAAGAATAAAGGGGCATGTCCCCAAATGCAGTCTGTCTCAGTCCCGGAATTATTTTTATTAACTGCCTTATGTGTCAACGACCTCCGCACAAAGCACTTTTATTTAATAATGTCATACATTAGTTGTTTAAATAATTAGCATTACTTAAGTAATTATTCAAACAATTAACATTATTTAATTAGCCACACATTAGTAACTTTATTAACTTGTGTTTTCACGGTTTCCACTTTTCACATTGAAAATATGTTACTTATCAAAATATTGATACAATTAATAAAGAGGTCGGTATATAGGCATTTTTTTGTTCACTCTCCTCGATTCTGCCGTCCCAGCCTCTGATCCATTTGGAATCTTAAAAGCCACTCAAACAACGACAATCCTCAAAAGCCGTGAGAATCGGATCCTGATAGCCACAACCAGACATCTGTCCTTGACGGGGTGTTGGAAGGGGACAGCCCCGCACGCCCGCGGAGGCCGAGCAAAAGGGACACACTGCGTGGCTCCCTGAGGTCCTGCCCACTGCGCCCTTCCCCGGCAGACGGCAGCGGGGTGAAGGCTGCAAAGCTCCGGGGCGCACCAGCCCTCCGACCACATCTCAGACGTCCTGGGGACCTGCGCACGCGCCCCTACGGTGAGGTCTGCGTAGCGCGCCCCCTGCAGGGCTGCAGGGGCAGCGAAAATAGGGGCGGCGGCCCAGGGCCTATTGCGGAAGACTTAGCGTGGGCAATCCACCACACCTGCTGGTAGGAAAATACACCCAAAGTGTATCAAGAAATAAGACACAAAAACCCGAAGAGCAGGTATATTACATCCCACTGTGTTAAAAAGAAAACAATTCTTGCACATGCAACATTTCTGGAAAGGTCTATGAGGCTGCTGGCTGCGGGGACTCACAGCGGGGAAGGAAGAGGGTGACTTGTTGGGGTTCTTCTTCCTTCCACTCTGCAGCCTTTCGTAGTGTTTCCACTTTCTGTCACGAGTGCGGCAGTTTTTAAAGACCCGCTTCCCGGCATGTCAGGGCGGGCAGGCCCAGGCAAAGCCAGAGGAGCGCCCCGCGGGGCCAGGCAAGTGCTCTCGGGGTCGGGGTGCGCGCTGGAGTGCCCGCACTTGCCCACGCTGCGATCTCCGCTCCAGCTGCCGAGGTCACCTCGGGGCACTGCTCCGCAACTGTCCCACCGAGTCCCCGACCACAGGACAGAGAGCAAAGGTGCAGCCCCGGGGGATGGAGGAAACTGGCCCGGACCTCTGCCTCATGCAGAATTTCTCCAGTGTCCAGATGATCTTAAAAACTCAGATTTTGAATTTTACTCTAGAATAAACTTGTCTTTGATTTACTGTAAAAAAAAAAATTGTTCTCTTCAAATCTCATTTGTGGGATCCTGGCCACTATATTGGCAAACCCCTGTTTTATTTTAAACGAATAAAAATTCTAGCTAAAATGTTCAGAGAAAACGTATCCACAGGCTCCAAGGCAAGCAAAGGGAAAGTGACGGTGGGGACTCGAGCCCAGGGACTTGGGGAAAGTCGGAATCGACCCCAGCTAGAAGCGGTTCAGCGTTCACACAGGAAAAGTGTCCGCACCTGACCGGCACATGCGGAGTGAAAACTGATCTAAACGCTGGCGGGGACTCATAAAACGCTGCTCCCGGTCAACTGGTGGTCATTCAACGCCACCAGGAATCCCCAGCTTGGGGTGCGGTAAAGAAAGGAACTTTATTCCGTGCAAACAGCTCGACTGTGATATAGCACAGTGGTGAAGTGAGCGTGCAGCGGTGAAAAGGCCCTGGGGTGAGGCGACCTGGGGACAGGCCCCTCTCCGCCTAGACAGCACTGCTCCGTGATGCCCTGCCCCCACGACACATTACCAACTCGGGTGTTTTAGCTCCAGCGTGGAAAGAACACACATAAGCCTTTAACAGAAAACAAAGGACTGCTGTCCAGCCCAAGGGCAGCTGGCTTATATAGACAAGAGTCCTGGCCCCTGGTCCCTGACTGGTTCGGCCTCATGCAAATGAGGATTCCAAATTGTCATAATTTGATTGGTCCAAAGAGCATTGTCCTGATTGGTCAGAATGGAGCTGCTCTGATTGGACATGGAAAGCCTCGGTCCTATTGGTTGAAACAGGATTCCAGGAGCTCCTCTCTTAGGGCTGGCTCAGCCTGCCGAACAGCAGTGCTGGCGGGCAGCTCAGGGTGGGAGGCAAGCCGCTTCATACAGCTTCTCCCCATTGTGCGGTTTGAGTGAAAGGCCTGTATGTAGAAACGGTTGCTAGGCTCTGCTTTTTAAAATTTGAGGCCAGTTAGCCACTGGGAGCCCTTTTGCTGTAGATATCTTCTTTGTCAAGGTTCACAGAAACAAGGATTAGAAACATTCTACCCACCAATCTGAGGGAGACAAGGAAGCTTGTCACTGATGTGGACTTTGGGGGAGAAAAAAAAAATACCAGAAATCAGAAGCCCAGGCCAGCATGATTCGTGTGTGTAAATTCACACTACCTGCCTGGCACAGTGGCACAGTGGCCTCAGGCCACTATATCAATGTAAAAAGTAGTTCAACATACACCGCCCCCCCTAAAAAGCAACCCCCCCAAAAAACAAAAAAAAACATAAGAACCCTGGTAAAGGGGGGGGAAACTGTTCTGTGAAGGTAGTCCCCTCACCCAGGGAACTGGAGTTTACCTTACAAATATGAGCCACACCAAAAAATTAACAAACTGCACAAGGACATGAGTGGCCACAAGGGAAAACCCCAGAGGCACAAAATGGGGGAAACTGCATGTGAAGAAGCAAGGATAATAGCACAAAGGAATAGATGTAACTCATTATGTTCAAAAATACAAAAATATATGTTTATGCACTATAAGAACAGAATGAAAATGAAACAGGGATACTGCCAAAGAACCACATAGAAGTTTGAGAAAGGAAACATAAATTTTCTACAGGAAAATGCAGCTGATACAGTGTATCTGTCACACATGAGGGGCGGATCAGTGAGTTGGAAATTACCCAACATGCATCAAAAAATAAAGAGATGGAAAATATGAGAGAGAAGTTAAGAATATAAATATTTGAATGAAAAAAAACCAACATACATCCAAGAGGAATTCCAATACAGAAAAGAAAAATATGCAACTATTCAATATTTGAATATCTGGGCAATATTCAAGAGGCAATGGCTAAGAATTCTTCCATATTACAGTAAGATAAGAACCTTCATTCAGTTAAAGAAGTGCACCAGTATCTGAGAATGGTAATCGACATAAACGCATTCCTAGATGCGCCGTAATAAAACTACAGAATACCAAGACAAAGAGAAAAATAAACCTTCCAACCTTTCCCGGGCAAGTGGGGAAAAAAACGGCAATCCTAAAGGAGAGCTAAATCACATGGTAAATAAGAAAAAGGAAGAACACCAACATCTTTTCAAGTTACCACAAAACAAACCTCAAAATTTCCAAACAACAAAAACAGGACAGAAAGCTGCAGTTTTTAATGACAATGTAGAAATTAATGTCAAAAACCCCAAAACACAAAGCCTTTACTAGCTGGAAAATTCTAAATACTCTTTCAAACAACTGCTGAGTCAGAAGAAAAGAAGAAAGAAAAGAAACAGAGACCACGGAACCACAGGAGGCGGCAATAAAGCGGATGCCGCGGTCCCGCTTACAGCACGCAGCTGCAGCGGGGCTGGGTGGGAAAGTAGAGCCTTGTGTGCCTTTATTAATAAACAGAAAACAAGGTACACGAAGGAAGCAAGATAATAAATGAGTTAGGAAAAATCAAATGGGATAGGATAGCCGAGGGAATAAATTAATAAACACAAAGGTAGAATATAATGATTATAAAATGGAAGAGAATACGGCTAGTTAATCAACGTAGAAGTTCCTTTCTCTGAAAAACAAAATAACAATAAAATATATAAACTTATGGCTAATAGAATCAAGAGGAAGGAAGAAGAACAAACATGTCAAATGAGAGTCAATGAATCCAAACAACCGGAGAAGCCATGGAAATTAAACAAATCATATGATTTCTTCGCCCAGTGTTATAAAAATAAATTTTCAAATACATTTGAACACAGGGATGAGAGGGATGGGCTCTAGAGTGGAGACTCCCACATGGTAGCTGCAGGCCACGCCTGGAAACTGGGCACTTCCGTGGGTTGTGATGTAAAATGCTCACTGGGTTTGGAAGGCTTGTAAAGCAACGCAAGAATATTTCATTAACAATTTTTATTGATCCCAGGCTGATAATATTGATAATGATCATAGTTTAGATCTATGTAGTTAAATAACATGTTATTTCAAATCATTTTACCTGCTTTGTTAAAAATCTTTAAATATGGCCCCTGAATAATTTTGAGTTCTATATGTGGCGTGTATTATAGTGGCATCGAACAGTTGCTGTAATAGAAGCCTCATTTGTAACACTGACTTCAGAAGAGAAGGGAAGTCTCAGGAACTGAGGCCTGCAGAGGAGCAGGGCACCTTGTCTGAAGGCTTGTCCCTGCCCCTCTGCAGCTCCAGCTCCACTCCAGCATGGTCCCCCTCCGCAGAGCAGTCATCAGGGGCAGCTCCAACGGACCAGAGCATCTTCATGAGAAAAGCGTGCAAACGTCCTTTATGAAATACACAGCATCTGAAAACCTGACCAGGACTGCACACAAAACCTCAGAAATCAACTTCGCTTACGGATACCGAGGCAGCGAACAAACAACAAGGACAAGAACAACGCTGACGAACAGGGCGCTTGGGCTTCCAGGGGGGACGCGGCAGGTCAGAAAGATTGCTGCCATCTCCACAACGACAACCAGCACGACTGGGTCGGTCCGAAGTGCTCGTGTTTTACAGACGGCGGAGAACCGTGGAAACAAGGACTAGACAGACAACTAACTACTCCACAAGGAGAATGAGCTCGCCCCGTACGACCCGACAGTTGTGGGCTGCGTGCACACTAACACCAGCCTGACTCCAATGCAGGGGCTCCACGTGGGAAGAGAAACCAGATCTTTTGGTTAGTGCAATGGATTGGAAATTAAAAGAGCCCAAAACACAGGCTCATTTTCCCCATGAGACGTCTGCTAAATTCTAGGGCAGTCCGGAAGCCTGGGGACAGAGTGAAACATACCGCAATCTTACAGGTGCTTAGAAAACCAAGTCCCACCAGACAGAGTGGCCTGTAAAACACATGCCCGCCTTGCCATCCTGACACTGGCCAAATTTTCACTTGCTAAGGGGGGGGGGGGGGGGGGGCGGGGCTTAGCTCAAACCCAGGACTCTCAGGGCAAACCAGAGGTGGAATGCATGTTCCTGTACCAGAATCCAGCCCCAACCCCCTCAGTCCCTTGCTTAGACCAAAACCACCTACTCTTCACCTGATCTGCCCAACGGAAGGAGAAGGCCAGCCTCACTGGTGGAAGAAACCCTCGGGAGCCCCTCTGAGCCTAAAGCAATGTGATAAATGTGTTAAAGAAAAGAATTAGAAATTAGAATCCACGAAGATAATCGAGTGGACATTCTACAACTGGAAACACAATCGCTGACATTCAGAACTTGTTGTTTTCGAAAGAAGACTATGTACGGCAGAAGACAGGACTCATAAACTCAAAAACAGATCAATAAAAATAGCCAGCATAAAGCACAGAGGAAAAGTGAATGGACAGAATACAGCATAACTAATACCTGGGGCCCAGTCAAAGATCTAGTGTGTTGTATAATTGGAGTCAAGAAAGGGAGGATAGAGAGTTAATGGCAGAAGCAATATTCAAGGAGATAATGGCCAAGAGCGTCCCCTACTGATGAAAGACATCAATGCACTCGGAGTCTCCGTGAACCCAAGGAAGAGAAAGAAAAAGAAAAACACATCAAGATACAGCTGAGTTAAACCGGTGAAGATCAAAGACAAAAAGAAAATCCTAAAGGCATCTAGAAAAAGTGCCCATAACTTTCAGTGGAGCAACGGCAAAACTGATTATGGACTTTCTCAACGGAAACCACGAAAGCCGCAAGACCGAGGAATGATATAAAGTACTGAAAGAAAAAAAAAATCAAACACGAACTGTCCATCTCTCTAAAGATATGAAGACAAAATAAAAATTTTCAGGGAACAAACCAAAACCCTGAGCTAATTCACGTCTGTGGAGAAGCAGCACGTGAAATGCTGAAAAGTGCACTTTTTCAAGTAGAGGAAAACGTTCCAGGTGGAAGCCCAGACCTTCGGGAGGCAACAAATTGCACTGGGAAGAAGAGCCACGTGGAGAAAGGAGAAAAAGGATGCTTTTTGTTTGAAGCCCAAATAATAATCATGTCTTCTGAGCTTTATAACATATGCCGAGGTGAAATTATACAGCACTATCCCCAAGTGTGGGATGGAGTTAATGGACTTGAACTGTTGTAAGGTTATTACACCAACATTTAAGAGGTCAATCTAAGGTCAAAGGTAGTGAGTCAGGATGCATAGTGAAAGCATCAGGACAACCACAGTAAAAAAGTACAATTAAAAAGCTAATAGTGGGCAAACAGAATAGGAAAATACATGATTAATTCTCAGCTAGGACTATCGATTTCCTTCTCCCTTTAATTCTGCCCATTTCTATTATGAAATGATGTTATTTGGTGTGAACAAATTTCAGATTGTTGGGCTTCCTTGTTGAATTGTCTCTGTTCTCCAAAGGAGTCTCCTCTTCTCTCTCGTAGCAGCTCCTGCCCCAGAGAGCAGCGTGTCCAACACAGAGACAACCGGCCGGCACCGCACGACTGAACTTTCTCACCCTTGAGCTCTTGCTTTGCCCTTCTGTGTGAGGCGCGCTCCCTGCCAACAGCACGCACTTGGGTCTCGGCTCCCTTTGTTCAGTCTCTCCACTCTATTCTCTTGATTGAAGTGTTTCGTATTTACATTTCAAGTAATCGCTGATCGAGCTGCATGAGTCCTACTGTTGTGCTATTTCTTTTCTACTTGTTCCACCTGTTCAAATCCTTTGTTCCTCATTATCTGCCTTTTTGAGAATTAGTTATGTATTTTTCTATTCCATTGTCTCATCTCTGCTTTTATTAATACTTTTTCCATGTGCAGATTGTTCTATGAATACATTGCACGTGTATACATGTATGCACACACATACATATATGTACTGGTACATGTGAGATTTGTACATGTTGTGTATACTTAAGTTCTGCGCACTTTACTCTCCATAAAAAATGTCAACAGATATTTCAGCAAACAGAATTCACCAGCAGGTGGAAATAATGACGGGAACCATGACCGAATGGGGCTTCGTCCCAGAATGCCAGGCCGATTCGGCGTTACCAAATCCACCTAATTCTACAGAAAAGTGATGCAGTCACCTCTGTACATGTTCCAATAGAACTGGACAAAATTTTACAAGCCAGCCTTGATCTGTCAAAGCCAATAACCTAGGAATAGATAGATACTTTTAAACTACATACATGGTTCTTAAACATATGCAAATATGCTCAATGTCAATCATAAGAAACATACAACTTACAACCATACTGATTTTAAAAACTTTTATCAGACATGGGAAAAATCCAAACATTGAAACACAAACGGTTGGGTGAGCCTGGGGGACAGAGGCCCCGGCTGGGCTCTGTGGACGCTGGGAGCGGGTGGGCCTATCGGCTGCAGCGGGCAATCTCAGCAACTCCACTTCCAGGAATTGACCTTCTGCATAAACACAACCCCGTGCGACACGACGTTATCCACGGCGACATCCTTTGAGAGCGAAAGGCTGCACGCCACTAAGCCGTCCACCTGCAGGGGTGGTTCCGGCGCGTTGTGCACAGCGAGCACCCGTGGGGCAGGATGATGACACGCTCCATGTGCCGGCTGTGATGGAAAGATCCCTTAGCCACACCGGTAAGTGAGCGCCACCAGGGACGGAACATGTGGGGCGTACAAGCAGGCAAGGAGAAAACAGGAGTTGGGAGTGGGGGGAAAAGATATATTCGATTTGCTTGTATCTGCCAAAAAACAAAACAAAAAACAACAGAACACTGCAGAAAGATAAACAACAAATTAATAATCATGGCTACCCTGTGGGGTGGGGGATGAGAACTGAGCAAATGGGAAAAGACACTTCTTTGAACTGCGTAATGTTTTATAATTGTCAGTTTCTTGAGTCATAGGGCACGTTAACGTTTCCAAAACATTTAGCTGTGAGCAGGAAGTGTAGGACAATGGCCCCTCTCTGGCCCCCAGTGCAGCCTGGCCCTGCAGAGCTGGGCACTGTCCTGGGGGAGGAGTGAGCACATGGTTGTCTTGGTTTCAGAGCCTGGGGTGGGCGGGGAGAGTCCCTGCGGTGGCCGGACTTGTTCAGGCCTGTCCTGGAGACCAAGGGCCTCCTAGGTCTGGCAGCCCAGAGCATAGAGGCTGCAGGGATGAGCCAGTACTTTCTCACCTCTTTGTCCCCGTCTCCCGTGCCAGTGGGGGCTGCCCCAGCAGGGCTCCTGGGGCTTTGTTCAGCCTGCAGCCCTCAGGTAGAACAGCGCCTGGCACGCAGCAGGTGCCCGTCAGTATTTACAGAATGCAGTGAACCATACATGCATTGCTCGATTACTTTAGTTGTGGTTCTTCGTCAACGTTGGTTTCAACTGCAAAGACACAGGTTACGTATTGTTTCTGGATGTGGGTAAAAGCACTCCCATATATTCCTTTACAAAGAGCTGCACAGGCGATTTCATTTTATTTTAGCCTTAGGAATTGTTATCATTGTGATTTTACAGAAATTAAAACTAAGACTCAGAGAATTTGGGAGACTTTCCAGGATGGTCAGCAGGTCACCAGTGGGCTGGAGGCACCCTGGCTTCCTGTCGCCCTAAGCTCAGCTGGCCGGGCTCCTGGCCTCTGCACTGGGTGACGGCCCCTCCTCCCTTCAATCCGGTGGGCTCTCCCAGAAGCTTCGTACTCTCCTTTAAAAAGAGAAGCCGTAGTTTTCCCTTTCCTTTCCTCCCCCCTCCCAGAAGGCTCCGGGGCCTTGGTGCCCCCACCCCCCACAGTGAGGGTCCCGCCACCCAAGGGCTCTCAGCTTTGCACAGGGTTCTCTCCTGTCGTGAGGCGCAGAACGGGGGCCTGGATCCCCTGAAATACTGGGGGTTGTTGGCAGTGACTCACGTGGAGCTCAGAAAGATAGGGATCTGGTAACACAGTCCAGCTTCGTGCAAACGCTGCACTGCCCGCAGCCAGGCTGGGGCTGGAACACAGCAGGCTGCTGCGTCTGGCTGGCTCCCCACTCCCTCTCCATCTGCGCCCCCCGCGCCCCGCCCCGCCCTGGCGCCCCAGCCAGCGCTCCCTCCTGGGTGGCCCCTCTGCATCAACGCACGGATCCAACCGCATAGCGTTTGGGTGCCGGTCTGGGTCTCCCTTCGCCCCCGGGCTATGAACACAGTTAGGCTGACGCCTAACGCTGCGCTCTCTAGGACCCAGCAGCCACGTCCAGAGGGGCGCTGTGGTTCCCAGGTGGATGGATCTAGAAAGGTGTGCCGTACATTCGCTCCCCCCAATTGCCGAGTCGAAGAGCCCGGCAGTGGGGCCTGGCTGACTGTCCCAGCCAGGACAGAGCGAGGCAGGGGCTGGAGACCCTGGTTTACGATATACACACCAAAGGAAGCGAGGGAATGCCACCATAGCCGCACCAAGCCCGTACCAATGCAGGCATCGCCAGCTTTTCTTTGGTTGCTTTTTCTCGCAGAAAAGTGGGGGCAACCTGTGAAAAACAGGGGTCTGGCAGCGGGACTGGGGCAGGAGCGCCCGGGGAGCCGTGGCGTTGGGGTGGCCCCCGCGGCCACGCTGCAGAGCGCGAGCGCAACACCCAGGGTCTCCGCAGCCGCCAGCGTGGAATTTTCCACCGCGTCTCAGAGGCAGAGCCGGGAGCCTATCCCCGCGCCCGACGCAGATTAGATTGGCCTGGGAGCCTCCTCGGTGGGCCCCTCGGCGTGTTCCCACTAATGACTAAGGAGGTCGGCGAGGCACAGGAGGGGGCAGGGAGGGGCCAACGTCTGTTTTCAAACAGCCTTTGTCACCTTTCCGCACAGAAAGTGCTCCAGTGAGCTGGAAAGCCCAGGTGGACATTGGAATTTGCCTCTAAATAGCAACATTTCCCTGGAAGCCGCTAAGATTCCCACTGCTCAAGTCCTGCTCCCTCCCCTGCTCCCTGTCTGTCACCCCCCCTCCCTGTCAGGTGGGAGCCCAGCCAAGCCACCCTCTCCCTCCCTGGCCCTGGTGGAGACTTTGAATGCCCAATGCCCAATGCCCTGCAGTGACAGTGCCCTTCACAGTCAGAACTTCAGAACCAAATCCCGGGTTGCCCCCAGGGTCCACAGGGAGAGGGGGACAGTGAGAAACGATGAGAGAGGGGGAGTGCCCACCCTCCTGTCTGTGGAGACCACGCTGACTGCCCACGCTGACCCCGAAATGTGTGGCAAGGCCCCAGGGACCAGCAATGGGCTGAAGAGGCCGATGGTTGGATGGGATTTGCGTGGGAGTGCTCGTGTTGATTTATGATTGAAAATATTGCCCTGTTTTGTTTTCTCCGGAAGTTCCTGGCATTGGAAAGCAGCTTTCTGAGTCACTGTTAAATCTGCCACAGGGGCGAGCTCACTCTGGCCTTCGTGGGCTCTCAATGCTGAGTGAATGGTGCTCCCCGGGGCCCAGCAATGGCTCCGTCACGCACTAGTCCTGGGACCGTGGACACCTCACACTTTCTTTAGGGTTCAGATTCCTTGTTCCCAAAACAACGCTCACAGGTCCTTCAAAGACTTAAATAGAGAACGATCCTGTGACTCAAACAGGACTCAGGCGTTTCACTCCTAAGTGGCACCCACGATTGAACACAGGGACCCGAAGCAGAGACTTGTACTCGGACACTCGCGGTGGCATTGGTCACGGGACCACAAGGTGGAAACCACCTGAGTGCCCACGAATGGCGATGGGTGCACAGCCCGTGGTCTCCCGGAGAGGGAGTGCCACCCTGCCACCCTGCCACCCTGCCACCTTGCCGTGAAGAGGAGCGCAGCGCTGGGACTTCCCAGAGCACAGACGGGCCTGGAGCCCACACACACAGGGCCGCAAGTTACCCGATTCCATTTGCATCGCATTTCCTGAACAGACTGGTCCACAGAGAGAGAAAGCAGGTGGTGGTGGCTGGCGGGGGAGGGGGGACAGGGAACACTGGGAGGGGTGAAAATGTCTTGGAACTGGAGAGAGGGGACGGTGGCGTGGCATTGCGAACGTGCTAAGTGCCACTGAAGCGGCTCGTTTTCAGATGCTTGATTTTGTTACGTGAATATCACCTCGATGAAAAATATTTAATGGGGCCGGTAACAGAAAATACCTGACCGAGGATTAAATGTGGCATCTATGTTGAGACTTTTGAGCAAGTTAAACACCCTGTCTTTGGTTCACTCCACGTTAGCCCCCGGGCATGCGGGCCAGTCCCCGAGTTGCCCAGAACCAGGGTGCCGGCAGGGGTCTGTCCTGCAGGCAGAAGGGCCTTGAGGGACCAGGAGAAACACCAGAACGGCCAAGTGGTGGAAGTGGCGTTCGTGAGCACGTGGACACAGGCCTCCTGAAGGAAACAGCGCAGAACCAGCAGTGACTCATCGCTCAGACTAGGGGCCAGGCTGCCTGGGCCACCAGCCACACCTGGACCACAGGTGAGGGCTGTTGCCAAGAGTCACCCTTCTTGTCTAAACAATGGGGTTTATTGACACACCTTCAGTAGGGGCCTGCGGTCAGAATTAAGCTAATTAACGCACGTGCTGGCAACAGTGTGTGCTCTGAGAGTGTTAGCTGGTGTTGTTCAGGAAAAGCAAGTGATGAGTAAGAGACACTGGGGGCTCCATGCTCCGTTGGGGGCTGGTGGGCTGAGGAAGGCCTTAGACAGAATCTGAGGCAGGAGGAAGCACTTTGGAGTGGGCTTTTGCAGTTGCTTTAAGCAACTTGCAGCATTGCAGTGTGGGGGAGGGGAAGTAGGGGACAGAGGACAGTGACAGGGAGGGAGGGAGAAGTCTGCCGTCAATGGGGAGAGTCTGACAATAAAGCAAGGAGGCGCGGTCAGACACTAGGTGTGGGGACTGCACAGATATTTGGTGTCTCCATGGGGCACAGAAGAGCTTTCTTTCCTCCTAACAGCGAGAACGGGCCTGCAGTTCTGTCCCCTGCTACAGGGCAAAGGGACAACCGATTTCAAAGTGGGTCTGCTGTGCCAGGCGGACTCCCTCAGAGGAATACCACTCATGAACTGAACTCAGGAGACGCCCGCCCTGCAGGTGCCCCCGAACTCCTCTCCTCCGGTCCCTGCCTGAGTTGGAAGTCCCACTGTGACTTCTGCAAATGAGCTGAAGCCGACAGCCTTTTGCAGCCCAAGGGAGGGTGCCGGCCCAGACCGTCAGGGATCAGGGCACCTTACAATGTTCTGTGGTGACCCTGGCTCAGCTTCTGTACTCCCGACCACCTCCCGCCCATCCTGTCCCCTCAAGGGAGCTGGAGACCCCCAGCCACTCCCCAGCAACACACCAGTGGGAAAGCCCTGCGGGGCCCCAGATGAATCAGCCTGGGTCCCCAAAGCTCAGTTCCCGCCAGCTGCAGGGCAGGGCGCCCAGTGAGGGGCCCTCCAGAGAGAACAGGTCCCCAGCCCCACAGCGTGGGGCCTTGGCTTTGTCACAGTGCCTTGTCTGCAGACTGCCCCCAGTCTTCCAGAAATGGTGATGGAGATGGGCCTGCTCACAGCATAGGTGCCGAGACTACGAAAGACTGAGCATTGTAAAAGGGCAGGTGTCTCCCACTAGAAAGTCACTTCTACCCAAAATAATTTGGGGCCACAGTTCTGCAGGGCTTTTAATGCCTATGGTATGTCCCCCGCCAACACAACACACTGTCCCTTCCCTCCCCCCACCCCAGTACTTTGACACAGGTGGAATGCACCGTGGACGGCAGGAGACTCACAGTTAAATGTTCTAAGCAACTAAGTGTACTCAGCTCTTCAAGTCCTAACCGATTTAGGCACATCTTTATTTTTTAATACAAGTGATACATGTTTATTGCAGAAGGTTGAAAGACACAATTAAGCAAGAAAATATTTTTTAAAACTTTTAAGCAGCTCAATCTTTCCATTCAGGAATTAACTACTACTAAATTTTTAAACTCCAATTTGCATTGCTCTAAAAGTACTAACACGCATGTACACGTGTGTGTGCGGCACACATGGGGGAGCAGCTGAGACTGATGAATGAAGGACCCCCCAAGAGCTCATGAGGGGTGCAGGGAGCTTTGACGTCAGGTGCACAGAGGCACGGGGTCAGGCAGGACTGCAGAAGGGAGGACGGCATGAACGCCAGCGTGGCCTCCGGTCCCCAGCCTGCCCCAAGCCCCAGGTCACCCCCGAGGAACCCCTTGCTCTTTTCCTCATTCTTTGAAAGCAGCACAGCCCCTCCCAGCACAGGGCCAAGGCAGGTGTCTGCAGCCAGGTGAGCACAGTGTGGACATCTGGGAGGGACCAACCTCTCCCAGAGTCCGGCAGCAGGGGCGGGCTCTGGGACTGTCCTCATGCACCTCTGCAGGGGATGGACACCAAAGGCCAGACAGAGAATCTGAGGGGTCACTATCCTGGCAGGTGGGCCCGCAAGCCTGAGACCCCCTCCCAGGGCACAAACACTCTCCTGCACCTCCACATGTCACGGCACCAATGCAGAGAGAGGTGCGACCCGGCCCCACCCAGTCCTGGAGCACAGCCAGGAGGGAGCCTGCTGCCCTCTGCCCTGGCTGCACCTCGGAGGCACCCACCAGAGAAGATACTGAAAATGCTAACACCCAGGCCCCATCCCCAGGCTGTTCTACGTCATTGATCTGGGATAGGGCAGGCATCTGTGTGTCTTTTTCAGGACATTTCCATTTGAATCCATATTTTAAAAGGCTACCTAAGTAAATCTAGTACAATCAGACCCCTTTAGATTCCAGGCTGGAAATAAAGGGAACCAAGTAGAAAGCCACCAATTTCATGCAGTCAGATGTATGTTATTCTGTGACGTCACCAATGACTCTGGGGCCGGCCGACTGGACAGCACAACTCTGCGGAGAGGGAACCTGACCGGGCAGGGCCAGGACCCCGCGGACTCACCCGGCCGACCTGGGAGCCGCACGCTGCAGCAGCCTGGGGATCACATAGGAAACACAGGTCAGGAGCCCTGCTCGCTCCTCAGCAAACAGTCAGGCCTGCATCAAGAGGCCCTGGATACCTGTCTCCAAGGTCAAGAAGAATGAATGGATCTCTGTGGTTTCTTCCCTCCCAGAGAATGCTTCAGGCGTCTGCGTTCTCCTCCCTTCAGAATGCACCATCCAGCACATCTGAGCTGCCCAGAAAACAAGCCCGATGTGCACCTAATGGAAATGAAGCCGCTTCTGTGAGAAATGAGGCTTCTCGTCCAACCCTGCGTGCCCGAGCTGCCCAGCCGAGGGAAAAAGCTGCACTTCCCAAAGTGTGAAAACTGACCATTAGTGGTGGAAATCGGGGTTTGAGGCTCATTTCAAATGGAAAAGCTCTCTTCTTCTCTGCCGCTCACAGCACCCAGCTCACAGTGTGGAGCCCAAATCAGATCGTAGGAAGACGATGCCGTCCTAGAACTGGGGCTTTGGGAGAGACCAAGAAGGTTTCCAGTGAAGGATGAGAAGGCAAGAAAGAAAAATTACGACCCAGAGGGTCCACTGCTGTCACGGACCGGGTTGGCACACTCTCACTCTTAAATTAGTGGCCTGGGATCTGGGGGTTTTGGGGACAAACCAGAGCTCCTGGACTGTGGGGCTTCTCTCCTTTGGTGCGATTGCTCCTTTCGTGCCCCCGGAGGTCTGTGGGCCCCTGCTCACCTCGGCACCTAACGGAGGGCTGCTGCAGTCTGTGCAGAGTGTGGGCAGGTTCCACGCCATGTGCACTCGTGTCGCACAGTCATGAAACTCAGCACATCCCAGACCTGATGCCGTCACCTGCCGTGAGAGCAAAAGACTTTCCCATCTAGAAATGGTGTTGGAAAACCTCTCTCCCAGTTGGTTTGGGCTTTAAAGGCACAGCAATGGCTGCAAAGACGGCCTGTCCATCCAGACAAGACTGGCGCCACCCTGACACCTCACTGCGGCCTTGGTCGCCCTTCCAAAGTCCTGTTGAGCCTGTGAGTTAAGTCAGGAGCGTCCTCCAGGCAGCTGGAGTGGACCCAGAGGACAGCCCGACGAGGAGAAAACCCAGGTGGCATGGCAAGAAACTGAGTGCCAGGCTGGCCAGCGGAGACTGCTGGGGCCAGCATGGTGCTCGCACACGGCGTGGTGGACGTGTTTGGGGTCTGGCACACCCTAAGGTGCTGGCGGCCAAGCCCTGCCGCCTCCTTGTCCCCCGTGCATTTCCAAGGAAATGAAATCCACATGCTCCTGATTTGCTGACGCTCACAGCTCGTCCAAAGGTGGCTTTGCAAGAGGGGTTTGGACCCAGGAAGCCCAGACACACTTTAGTTATGGTTGCTCTTGTTCGTTTGGAAACGCAGACCTGTGCGCTTACGTAACAAAGGCCATGCCCACGAAGTCAGAGCCCAGCTCCGCCTGACCATACTTCTTGTCCTGGGCCCTCCAGGGACCGGGAACTGGAATCGACTAGAGCAGACGAACAGCGACTGCACCATCCAACCCAGAAAGCCACCTTGCAAATGGCACCGTGCACGGCCCGTTTGGTTGGGCTTCCCCACCCTGACAGGGGAACTGCCAAAGCTCAGGTTCAAGAACACATGCGCACTACTGGACGGAGTCTACTGTTACTTCTTCAGGTTCCTGCCCCGGGGACTGGGACGAAAGCCAAATTCCAAGATGGTGCCCACGGCTGGTCCGGAACTGGGTCCAAGGGTGGGGGCGGGAGGCCCCAGGGCAAGAGGCCCTGCCACAGGTGCTCTGAAGAAGGTTCGGAAATGGACTGCCATGACCCTGAAGGAAACCGGGACGGGCAACAACCAAAACTCTGCTCTGAGGAAACAGTCCCGTTACATACTTAACTGACCTCTCCGAGTGCAGTCAGAAACCACCAGCCAGAGACCAGAGACCAGAGGGCCCTCCTCTGAACCCGGGGTGCACATGCTCGGTGTCCCCCATCTGCCCCTCTGGCCGCAGAGGTGGGAGTTCTCTGCAGCTCACACCTCTGCCAGCCCTGGGCCATGAGCTGTTTCGCTGGCAGTTCACACTGCAAGGGCCCAGGCCCTGGGATCCGCCAGCCCCCAGTTCTGGGTCTGGCCCATGGTAAGTGGGCCTCCGAGCTTTGACCAATGAGGCCCTGAGACCAGAGGAAGGACGGGAAAGGATGCAGCACCCCCTGTTTCTCTCTGTCCCTGCTGTCGGGCCTCTCTGGGTATGTGTGTGTGGTCACTCCTTGCTCCCTTCCTCTTGCCCTAGAGCCTCACAATGCTCCCCCCAGCCTCCGTTTTTATCCAGGTATCCCTGCTTATCAGGCCCTTGACCTCAGCCTACCCGAGACACGGTTCTATTTAACTCATTCAGCACAAGGTCAACGGCACTGCCTCCCTTCCCAATTTGGGGCTCCCGGAGGCTGGAACTGCGCCTGTCTCCCCAGGCCTCTCCCCAGCCTGGAAATGGGAGCGCGGGCACTTCCGCTCCGGCCCGCGGCCCCGAGACAGCTCCTGCCTGGGAGCTGCACAGATGGCCGCAGGAAGTGGGCTTGGACACTCTGAAGCCGGCACCCACCTGTCTCAGTTTGCCAGGGCTGCCATCACAAAGCACCACAAACGGATAAGGCTCGAAACCACAGAAACGTATTGGCTCACAGCTCTGGAGCCGGAAGTCCGAGCTCAAGGTGTCGGCTGGGCTGGATCCTTTTGAGGCTGTGAAGAAGGATCTGCCCCAGGCCTCTGGATGACCTCCTGGGGGTATTGGTGGCCTCTGGCTCCCTTTGCTTATGGAAGCATCACCCCGATCTGCCTCCATGGCCACAATGCCCTCCCTGTGTGCGTCCATCTCTGTGTCCACATTGCCCCTGTTTATAAGGACACCAGCCATTTTGGACTGGGAGCCACCTGATGACCTCATCTTAACTTCATCACCTGCGAGGACTTTATTTCCCATCAAGGTCACTTTCACAGGTCCTGGGCTGGACTTCAGCAACTTTCAGGGGAATGCAATTCACCCTACAACACCACCTTTCCAGTAAAACTTTAAAAAGGATACTTAGCCGTGGCCAGGTATCCTCAGTTGGTTGGAGCACCGTCCCGTACACCAAAGGTTGCAGGTTCAATCCCCAGTTGGGGTGCATATGGGAGGCAACCAATCGATGTTTCTCTCTCACATTGATGTCTCTCTCTCTTTCTCTTCCCCTCCCTCCCTCCCTCTTTAAAAGCAATGAAAAATTGTCACCAGGGAGGACAAAAAAGAAAAAGGCAGCTTAAAATTGACATTGAAATGCAGTAACCATTTAACTTAACTTATAGCCCGAATTGGGGCTTTCCTTGAGAAGGGAGGAGGCGCTACTACTAGGCTGACAGGGCCAGCAGGCCCGCCCAGGACTGTCCCCACTGGTAGCCCGGCCGGGACAGAAGCAGGGCCACCCTCTGTGGTGAGGCTCCTCACCCACCGTCCCTGGGCAGGCGGCCCCTCCACTGCAGGTCCCCTCTGTGTGTGTTCCCAGCGAGTCCCATCTGGTTCACACACAGTCTCAGCGAAACCAGGGATTTAGCTGTGTTCCGGCTTCAGTTAATTCACTGTTTCCAGTCACCCACCGCAAGCCCCATCTCAGCAATTAACTGGCCGATTGGCTCTGGCCCTCTTACACCTGTTTCCCGGGTTAATGAGGCTCTAATCTTCCCAGGGTGCCGGAGCCACCGAGACGTGACCTAAGCCTTACTAGATTAGGAGACCAGAGTCAGACACCCGCCCACAGCAGCATGAGGCATAGGCGACGTCCCTGAAACAGCTCTGGTGTTGGCCCAGAAATTGGCCTTGACAACTGTGGTCCCCCCAGCATGGCAGGGAGACAACCCCTCCTCTGTCAGACCCTTCCTTTCATCCTCCCCCAAGGGAAGGGCCCGTCCCCGGGGTGCTTCTCTCTGAGGTCATCGCTGGACGGGTACAGCCCGCCTGTCTAATGAACGGAGTCTGTTACGACCTAGCAGGGTAATGAGGTAGGGGACAACGACGTCGCCTTTCTTCCCCGTCCTGTTATCTTGGCCTCTTTTCTTCCTTTTGGAAGATGACCCAATGTTAATGAGAACAAGTCACTTATTGTCGGGGAGCAAACAGAGAGAGATGACACCGGTGACTGAGTCTGAAGCCGTCTCTGGTACACGGGGCCATTTGTCGGGCCCTATGATTCAATTAATTAATCCCATCAGGGCCACACATTTCTCCAAATCCAGCCGTTCAACTGCCAGTGACATTACCTCGTATGGTACAAAAATAGAAGTTAGTAAATGCATAGTCACTCCAAGAAGACAGTACGCTTGCTGCCACAGGAAACCCCGCATTTGATGTGATAGCTGCGTAGGGTGATCACATCTAGCGCACACCCTTCCCGTCCCGCGAGGGCGGCCCCTCTAGTTTTCCTTAGTCCCGAGGCCTAGGAGGAAGAAGGGAGGCATCAGATTGGTCCAGCTCACCTTCTGACTCTCCATCAGCGGTCATGGTCAAGGCCTCTGGGTGGCTGCCCATCTGGGGCCAGAGAAAGGACAAGGTGACATGAAATGTGACTGTCACAGGGCCAACTCTAAGGGCAATACAATGGGAGGGAAGGCTTCCAGAACAACAGCTCCCGCACTGTGGGGCCAGGTTTTGTTTGCTTCCCTTCCTCCCTTTTGTCAGACGGGGGTCCTGGCCCTCTCCTCTGCTCATCCATCTCTCCCTGCATCAACATGCGTGTTAAAAAAAAACAACAGCAACAAAAAACCCCACACTCTCTTTAATTCCCTTTCTCTTTCTACTCTCCTTTTCAACTCTTGCCAACTTGTCTCAGAACTCTCTACTTACCTCCTGGCAAGAAATTTGCCTTCAGAAAAGGAGACGGCTAGCAGTCCAGAACCACATTTAAGAAAAATCTAACTGCAGGCACCAAGGTCGTGGCATCGAAAGGCCAAGGCCAGCCATGCCGCCGTGTCCTGGCAAAGCCCCGCTTCCTGCTTCACCTGCCTCCGAACCAGCCTCCCGTTCCACCAGCAGTGTCGGCACAGCCGAGATGCTGTCTCTGCGTTTCGTTTATTCCGTATTGTCCTTTGATGAGTTCCTAATACTGCGGGAGCTTTGTGACCCGCTCTTTTCACGGTGACACAGCGAAACTTCAGCTGGATTCGGGATTGAATATGCCTTTGTGTGCCGGCGTGGGAACCTACCTGCCATTCCCAGGAAAACAGTTCACATCCCAAACAGCGCACTTTCAGAATCCAGAACATAGAAGCTGGTTGTAAGCTGGAGAGCTTCCCGCACAGTTCTAGCCCTTACCCCCACCTCTCGGGCCAGTCACGCGGGCTTTTGTTTTCATCTTTTGTTTCCTGAGCCCATTCTCTGAGCAGCAACATGAAGTCAGTGTGGAAGCCCACCCAAGCTGAAAGCGGGGGGAGAGGGAAAGGGCCCAGGGTGGAGGTGCCGACACCTGAGCTGGCACCAGAGTCCTGTGAGAGGCTCGTCTGAACAGGCGCTGGAGGTCTGGGGTGGGGCGCGACTAGCATTTCTAGCCTCCCTCCTAGCAGGAGATCTGCCTTCAGGAAAAGGTGGTCCCACCAGGGATTGCTCTTGGAGACCTCTGGCCTAGGCTGTACAGGTATGGGGAGGTGCCTGGACTTTCAGAGTCCTGAGAGGTCAGCCACTAACCTGGCTGAGGCAAAGGCCACCCTTCCATGGATTCGACAGTGACAAAGGAGCCCTTCCTGGGTCTCTACCTCTACCTACAGGTACAGACCATGCCCTGGGTGACACCAACAATTTCCTGGGTGTAGGCCAGCATCACCTGCAGTTTCGTAATTAGATCAACAGTGCAGAAGACTCCTGAGGCTGCGGGATTCCTGAAGGTTTGTGAAACGCTCTGCTTTGCTTTGCTCTCTGCCCCGCCCCAGGGCTCACACATACTCTCAGAAATGCAACAGGCGTGACGAGGCTTGGGGGCCGCCTACCCCGTTCTCCAGGGAGACAGACACTCATAACCCTGGTGGAGCTGAACGGGGACCAGACCATGCCACCTCCACCTGCTGTGTCTGCAAGGCTCCTCCAGCTCAGTGTTCCCCAAACTTCCCTTTGAACTCCATTCACAGAGAGAGGCCATGCAACCAATCTCTTAGCATTTATATTCATGTCCTCATTCTAGTGTATCATTTCAGTGTCTTAGCCTAGGTTCCTCCAAGAAAGCAGAGCCTGTGGCGAGAACTTTGGTAAAGGAAGGTTATTTTGGAGAGTTGCCCAACAGACAGGAGTCAAGGGCGGGAGGGAGTGGAGCAGGGCGGGAAGGAGAGAAGGGGGTCATGTAGCCCATCTCACCCGCTGTGAGGACCTTCCAAGAAGCCGTACAGAATGCACATCCGCATTTTCAGCCTGCGGGAAGAAAAGGGGAAGCATGAGCCCACCGGCCCCCATTCCCTTCTGGAGGGCTGTCTTGTGGGCAGCTGACTCACTCACAGTCCCTAGCCTGCACAGGCCTGCATGGGGGTCCATCCGAGAGGGATCCAGGTCACACAGGGAGACAGAATGGTGTGGCCAGGGAGAGGCGCTGTCTGGTCCCCTCTGCACAAAGCCAGCCGGTTGCCCCAGCAACGGCCAGCATCAGATGTGAGCCAGAAGGTGAGACCTGCACAGAAGATCCCAATATGGCACATTAGGGAGAAGAAGGAAGTAGGAGTAAAAAACTGTTTATACACACACAGTATATTATAAATCTCATATTAGTACAATCTGTAATATGCAGTATATTTAAATTTTTAATTGAATGTGACAATTAACATCGAACTTCAAGGGTGTATGTCTACAACCCATAAACCTTCCAATACGCCCTATTTCTAGAAACTCCTATCATGTCTGTGCCCAAACGCCACTAGGAAATAGTGACCAAACAAAAAAATATCATGACAGCCACTTCAGATATAGGGGTGAGTCATGAAAGTATTGGTCTCTGTTAGCTGTTCGGTGCTCACATTAAAACACAGGTTGAAATTAAGGGTTGGGCACCAAAAATGGCTTTCCTGACCTCGTGTCTGGCTGGAGTCCTTATGGTTGGTGCTTGAAAAACCAGCTGGCTGTTGTTTGTAATCATTTGTGTACAATCGTTTGCTCTTCATAAATGATGTCCAAAATTAGACATAAATCTGGCCATCCTTCTGCAACCCCAAGTTGCCGGGGTTCAGGGGCATCTTTGGAATTTCAGCGTCTGGGTTGCTAATGCTTCCAATCTTTAACAAACGGCCCATTCAGAATATGGACCAAAGGAGATAGGCTAAGGATAAAGGCCATTTGAGACTGCACAGCACTTACTCGCCTTGGGGGTTCAGCCCAGTTAATCCAGCCGAGGCTGACCCAGCGCACGCTCAGTGGAGCAGCCCATCCCACCGCGCATGCGTACACAATCCCCACCCGGGGGCACGGGCGTCATTCTGAGATGATAGAAGGAAGTACTTCCTACAACCTTTCCATCATTAAAATTGTTTTTAATATGCAAAAGCACAGCAACTAGAATAATAAGCCCCCCAAACGCCTCACCTAGCTCCATTAAGAAGGTCAATCTTAAATACGTTTCATTATTACTTTTTGCAATTTAAATAGGCATCATTTTGCTCCTGAAGACACAAAACTCGGGAAGATTTTCATGACGCCCTGAGGGTTCATGACCTGCTGGCTCTTCGGTTCACTGACCATGTTCAATCTTCTCTTTATACTGGGAACACTCTGCCTCTCCCATTCTCTCTGGCTACCTCTCCTCTTGCAGCAAATTAAGTGGGCTCTGTCTATGGCCTCCGTGATGGTGACATATAATCCCAGTGTTAGAGGATGGAATTTTCCAATGCAAGAGGCAGCAGACAGCGAACAGAGGGAACGTTGCCATGGGCAAAGGCTCAACACAGTATCTCCAACTGTGCTCCAGAGCCACCCAGCATTTGGATGAAGAGTGAAAAAAAAAAAAAAAATCTGACAATGGAGTGATTGTTCTCACTCCACAAGCAATCCTACTATTTCTACCCCCTCAACGGTCTATGCTGGCAACAGGCAGGCAGCGCTTAGGTCTTCTGCAAGGGCAGGGCACATGGGAAATGGCCTGTCCTTTTCCGGGAGGGACAGTCTCATGCCGGGACTGCAGCCGCCATCACCTCTTCTTAGAGACAACGGGGAAGAGCAGAGCCTCAACTCGGCTTGTCTTGCTTGCTCACCAGGAACCCCAAGCCAGCACCCTGGATCAGCTTTCTTGCTTTTTGTCCAAGTCCTTGACTACTACTCTAGAAAAACAACCAGGGTCTGCCAAGAATTGGCAATCTCCTAAATCTCAAAATAATGACTGGCCCATCCAATGTTTCCATCCAAGGAATTGTTGGTTCCGATACAAGAAAACCCTCTGGGATGAGAGTCAGGAGTCCGAGAAAGGCATGTGGTTATTTTTGCCACACTTTGGAAAGAAAGGGAAGTCTATTTTTGACATCAGCTATTCAGCTTTCAAATAACATCAGCCCATAGAGCATAGCTAATTTAAATGCTGATTCCAAATTTTACTTCACTTTAAGGCTTTTTGGGGGGTCTCCTCTTCTACTGCTCCAAGCGTGCGTGTCCCCATGCACACACTTACATTCTATTTCCTGGGCATATGAGAGCTGGGGTTCTGGTACAGGTTCAGGAATTAATGGTGTGGTCAAGCGGAGACTTTGGTTGCTCCATTCTAAGACTGGCCACAGCATTCAGCGCAAGGAGTCGGGAAAGGGGGAGCCACGTGCTCGTGACGTATGAGGGGGAAGGCGATGCAAAGCAGAGAGGGGAAAGGAGAGGAGTCCCACCACAGTTTTAGAACATTCCAGCGGGTGTGTGAGCCACCACCCAGTGCCCCTGAACTGCGGGCAGAGCTCAAACGTAAAGCTCCCTGCAGACCGGTGACTACCAATGAGGACTGTGCTGTCCCTGACAACCCAGCCACCCTATTTGCATACGCACACAGAAGTGCCTTCTCCACGTGGGGGCCCCTGGCTTGAAGGGAAGGCTAAAACGAGGCATTCCATGGTCTTAAAGAGAAAAATTTCCATTTCTAATAGTCAGCAAATCCCTTGCAGTCCGGAGTTCAGCTTGTCGCTTAGTTAAAAAACAAGGCCACAGCCTTTTACTAAAATGAATACCAACAGGAAAGAACAGAGTTGCTTTTGCCTTAAACTCACTTCAAAGACAAAATTGCTCTTCTTCAGAGCCCTTGGTTCGTATTTTTTACCCGAGAAAAATAAAATGACAAAATGATAGCAGCTTCCCCTGCCACCCTCACCACTGCTTTGTCAGCACACCTTCTCCGAGCTTCTGGGGGTCTGTGGCCACGTTGCCACCACGACACCACCTTGTCTTCCTCTCGCTGTTTGGGAGCAGGTCTTCCAGCCCTCACAGTGACCTTGACCACTGCTGCAGCCCCCACAGGAGCCCACGCAGGTGCTGCTGCAGACACTGAGCCTGGGCATAGGAGGGAGGTTGCCCTCATACCCCTCCAAAGAGCCTCCTTTATGAAACAGGAGAGTTTGGGTGAAGGCACCAGTCACAGCTATAGGTTTGGTATCAAATGTCATTGGGTCTCAAAGTAGTAGTATAAATATTAAAAAGGAAGCTGAGCGAGAGGCCCTGTCCCTTGGCCAATGGCACTGGTGGGTGTGGGACTGCCTGTTCGAGGACAGAGGGTCCCACCTCCTGGGAGACCCTTCAGGTCTGGGCAAACCTGGAGACAGCTGATCACTCTGCAGCCTGTCGATGGCTCTCAGAGACCAAAGTCCAAATGTCGCCTTAGTTAGAAATTGGCAAACTCACAGAGGGTGCCTCACAAACGCACACTCACCCTGTCCCCACCCCACGCGAGGCCACCCCTTAGCCCTGTCTGCTTCCTTCTCTGCACTTCAAATAATGTGACTGTTCTCACTAGCCCTGGACTGTCTGTCCTCGCTGCTCAGCGCGAGCTCCATGGGGTCAAGGGAGCCATCGGGCTTGCTGCCCACTGCAGCGCTAGAACATTCCCTGGCAAACGGAGGGCGTTCAAGAAACATGTCTGGGGCGCAGAACCCTCGGCCGGATCGCAGGGCTCCAACTGAAGGGCCGCGTTCGCCGACTGTAAGAGGCACCGGCACCGACAACCTCGTGGCTCTGGAACCTGGGCACACCTGCCAGAGCTGCCGCCTTCCTTTCGAAAGCCATCGGCCAAGCAGCGGTCCTGACACGGCTGCTGTCACCTCTGTAGCTGTCTACACAGTCCTCACTCCAGTCGAGGACACGCGCCTGTGAGTCGCACCTGCAAACGTAACTGCCACTTAGAAACGTCCTCCAAAAACGCCCGCCGTGACTCAGCGTGGAAATGACGAGCTGTTTTGTACTCAGAAGGGCACAGAAGCCAAGCAGTAGGATGGAAACATGCGATTAGTGGAGAATATTTGTCACAGAGGGTTGATCATCAGTCCCCGTTTTCTTGCAAAGGAACAACCAAGTGCCTTAGGAACCTCGGAAGGAGGACACCCACGAAGTCGGGCAAGCTGGGCTGCTTCCTGCCACGGACACGCCGGCCACACCGACCGACACGGGCCTGGGAAGAGATGGAGATTCATTTCAGGTGGTGCTGATGTGACCGAGCTCCATAGGCGCCGGTCACCGTTCATTGGTGGTGTTTTTCCATCCTTGCTGGCATGTACAATAATGGTGGATCTTCTACCGAGGGCATCTCAGACTTGGCACAGTGACAGAAGGTGTCAGCCTTTTTCAAGCTTCTATTTGGGCTGCCAAGGACACTGCCGGTGGCCGACAGTGTCGGTGAGTCGATACAGCTTTCCCGGAGCCCTCTGGTGATGCGCTGTCTGCCAGCCCCTGCTGCTGACTGAGCCGGAGAAGGGCGCTTGGGTTCTAACACCACCCGTGTTTTCCGGCCTCCACACATGTCCCACTGGCACCCCTCATGCAGGGTGCCTTGCTGTGCTTGCCCAGCTCAGCCCTGCCCCAGGGGTGAGCCTGGGTGCAGCCCTCCTGCAGATTCTCATTGTCATCTCTGCACCACTGACCTTGTCCTTTGTCCTGTCTCACAGGCCCAAGAAGTCCCAGACACCGGTTCCAGTGGGCACTCTCCTGCATGGTGACACACCATCAGTAGCAGCCACAGCTTTGTAACTGCTGGAGAAAGGACCTGTGTGCTCCATCGTGTCCCCTCTGTAGGACGGAAGCCCAAGACGCTCAGAGATGGAGTGGGCACCACTACGCAAGACGAAACCTGGTCGGCGGCCCAACCACAGAAGTACGGTTGGGAGAGTCACTGAGAAGAGTCCAGTTCTTACTTGCCAACAGTGACCATACACTGGGTTGAACTAAATGTATCCATTTTCCTTAAAGGCTGCAGAGCCTCTCAATGCATTGTTATATACTCAAGTCATTTTACACTTTGTTCATTGACTTATTCTTTGATTTGCCGAACGAGTGACTCTGCTAAGCTCAGGGCATGAAGGCTGAACAAGAAAGACCCCCTTTTACACAGTGTACAGCATAGGACAGGCTTTCAGCCTGCGGCCCACAGAGCGCTTCCCAAAGTGACTCATGAACTCGGGTGGGAAAAAAGTCACAACGTTGCCTTCACTAACCCTCTCAGCTCTGGAGACCACCCATGTGTCTCTGTCGCTGTTGTTCCATTTGTCCCACATAAACAGAATCATACAGAATGTGGAACTTTTGAGACCGACCTCTTCACTCAGCTGACGCCTTCACGACCCATCCAGGTGGTGGTGTGTGCCAACATTCCTCCCTCTTTG
Source organism: Desmodus rotundus (assembly GCF_022682495.2). Taxonomy (NCBI): domain Eukaryota; kingdom Metazoa; phylum Chordata; class Mammalia; order Chiroptera; family Phyllostomidae; genus Desmodus; species Desmodus rotundus. Next base: position 2,929,419 of record NC_071388.1, on the reverse strand, counting down.
TCGCTGAATTGAGGCGTGTCCCCCAGGGACGCTCCCACCCACCCACTGGAGGACACGCAGACTGTTTCAAGTTGCTGATGAGCACGCATGGAGCTGCTGCCAGCATTCAAGGACAAGCTCTGGTGTGAACACAAGTTTTCCCTCCACATGGGCAGCCAGCCACGTAGGAGCGGGACTGCTGGGTCATCTGCTGAGTGTGCTGAGCTTCCTGAGACACTGCAAAGTGCATTTCCACAGAGGCCGAGGTGTCTGTCCGTCCCAACTGGCAAAGAGGGTCCTAACAGCTTTGCATTTGTCACGGGTGCATGGTATTCTCAGTGTTTTTTTATTTTCTCCACTCTAGGTCTGTAGTTCCATCTTATCAGGATTTAATCTGCGTTTCTCTAATGGCCAGTGATGTTGAACATCTCTCCAGGTGCTCATGGCCTGCTGGACATTCGCTGAAATCTTAGGGAGGACTTCCACTCCTGAGGACACTGTCCTGTCCTTTTGCTGGACCGTCGTTGGTTTTGGCATTGGGGGAACGGTGGCTGCAGAAAATGATCAGGAAGTGTCCCCTCTTGTGCTGGTGCCATTTCGCGCCTGTCTGAAGGACTTCCTGTAGCAGCAGAGCTGGGGACAAGGAAGCCCCTAGTTTTCTTTAACGTGAGCATGTCTTTCTTTCGCCTTCATTCTTGTGGGTAATTTTGCTGGATATAGTATCAGGAATTGAAAGTTCTTTTAAAATGTTCCATTTCTTCCTGGAAGTATTTGTGGTTAAATCATGCTCCCTTACCTAAGTAACAGGTGGTGTTCCTCTGCCTACTTTAAATGCTCTTTTTTCTTCAGCTTGCAGCAGCTTGATGAAGGTATATCTGGGCATGGATTCTTTGTGTTTGTCTTGTTCAGGATTTCCTAGGCTTCTTGAGTCTGAAAGTTTATGTCTTTCTCCAAATTTGACTACTGTTCAGCCACTGTGTCTGCAAACATCTTCTGTGCACCCCACCCTTTCTTTCTAGGACCCTTAAGACAAAACCGTCAGAATTTTTTGGTATCTTCCCACAGGCTGATGAAGCTCTGTTCTTTTATATCTTTAATCTCTTTTCTCTGTTTCCTACGGTCCAAACTCTGTTGATCCGCATTGAAGCCCACGGGCTCCTCCGTCATCTCCGAGCTGCTGCTGAGCCCGCCCAGTGAGGTTTTTCTTTCAGTCACAGTATTTTTCCACTCCCAAGTCTCCTTTTGCTTCTTCTTTAGGTCGCATAGTTCTTTCCTCGGACTTCTTAATCTTTTCATGCATTTCAGGACTGTCTGCCCTTCCATGCTGGTGTATTCTCGTGACAGTTGCTTTAAGGTCTGTGGCACCGAAGAATCTGTTGATCGTCTTTTCTGACATGAACTGAGATTTTCCTAGTTCTTCAAATGTGCTGAGTAGTTTCTAACTGCATCCTGGAAATTTTGACGGTTATGTTACAAGAGTCCAGATTTTTGTCTAATTCTACTGAGAATGTTGATTTTTTTTAAAACAGAGAATCTACCAGGTTGAGTCCTGATGGTTCCATCTAGTTTTCTTTTCTTTCTTTTTTGATTAAGATTTTATTTCATTAATTTTGGAGAGGGGAAGGGAGGGAGAAAGAGAGGGAGAGAAACATCAATGTGCGGTTGCCTCTCACGTGCCCCCTACTGGGGACCTGGCCCACAACCCAGACATGTGCTCCGACTGGGAACTGAACCAGTGACCCTTTGGTTCACAGGCCATCGCTCAATCCACTGAGCCACACCAGCCAGGCACCATCCAGTTTTCTAGGGGCTATGGTTCTAGAGTAAGTTCTGTTTTCTGAGACTGCAGGACTGTCGCAGTGTACACGACCCAGCAGCCAGTCTGAAAGCTGGGCGACGCTCTGTTCTGCCGTTCAGTCCTGAAAGTCTACCACATGCTGTTCAGGGTCAGGCCTATTCTCGTGTCTCTCAGGGGTGAGCCCAGAGGTTCACACACAACTTCACGGGGTTGCTTTCTCTGGCTCCTCCCTCTCTCTGCAATGTTCCAGTTCCCAAGGACTCAATGTTTTGGTCCTCTGACCAGAAAGCAGGGGCTTTGCTTAGCCGGCTCCTCTATGGACTTCCCACAACCGCACCTGCATCCAGGAGACAGTGGAGACAGACACAGAGGGAAAGGCACCGGGAGCTGCCCCCCACACTCGGGCCCACAGCTGCTCCAAGCAGAGGGTAGAGTCCCTCCCTGGGCTCAGGCTCCCGGGAGCTCTCACACCACAGCATGGCTCAGGGCCGAGGCAGCAGAGAATGGAGGAAAGAGAAAACAAAACCCACAAGCGGATTTCTCTGCTCTTTCTATGTGTTCAGAGCCCCCCCTCTGGCTCCCCCCAGAGCCTCTCCTGCACTCTGTCTGTGGACAGCTGGTTCCTGTCTGGGTTTCAGGCTGCACTGCGTCCTGGCTGGTTGGTTCTAGAGGCGGAGGGATGGTAACTCATCAGGAGGACTTCAGCTTCTGGCTTCTTCTCCAACCTGCCAGCTACCGTTTGCTCTCTTGAGTCTTCCAGCCACTCCTCCGCACCTCCCGTCTGCTTTTCAGAGCAGCACCCACTGGGGGACCCACCTTGCCTTGAACCAGAACCCAATGTGTTTTATTTCGTGCAATTAAAAACATGATTCTAAGATAAGAACCATGGGCCTCATCAACTGGCGGAGAGGTCCATGGCACAGAAGGGACCCTCAACTAACAGGGGGGGGACAGAGAGGTCATTAGCCACATGCGATCAACATTATACGTGCTGAGAGGAGCAGCTCGGATCTCTGGAGGCCCATGGAGAGCACCAGGCCAGCATGGGGTCAGGGACGGCTCCCCAGTGAGCGGGGAAAGAAGGGTGTCTCAGGAGGTGGAAAGTCACACTCGTGAGCCAGAAGAGAACCAGAGCGTGGAAAGTGTGGGTTGCAGCCCGTAGTTCAGAATGGCCAGGACGTGAGCTTCTTTTGGCCCTTCAGGCCGTGCGCAGAAGAGACTCACATCGTCCTGTTAGATCGCACTTGTGGGCCATTAAATTCAATGAAATTCTAGGTCCGCTGGAGGCTGTTATCCTGATGATACCTGTCACGGACTCCAGTTCCAGATCTCCACCCCGGCTCTCTGCACAGACTTTGCTACGTAAGCATTTGCTGTTTGAATAAGAAACCCATTCATTTTATATGTTGGCAGCAACCTCTGTTGTGAGTACATATACCATTGGAGAGCTATTTTAAATTGCTATTTCAGAGATCAAAAATGGAATCAGGAGACCGACGGCAAAATACAAAAATTAGGAATGCAAAAAAATAAAATGGCCAAGGGGAAAAATTTTACTTCCATCTTTTCATTATTATGAATTAGAAGAAAAACCACATGTAACAGACACCACTGGCATAATTCATTTCTCTGCTTTTTGAAAAAGCCAAACTCGTCAGAGCTTGGGGCAGAGCACAGAAATAAACAGGAAGAAACAGGCAAGTGTGCTAAGAAATGAAAGGAGGAACTAAATTCCCAAGACAGGTAAATCCCCGTAGACAAGCTCACATGAAGCTGCCGGAAGAGTCGAGAGGGCTTCCACCGGGACCAGGGGTGAGCCTGGTTTCAGGCACAGAGTGCACTTCCTTACCGGCACCAGAAGGACGGTGGGGGGAGGCAGGGAACGGGGAGAAGAAGGAAAGGACCTTGTATTCACACCAGTACAAGAGGCTTTTACACAAACTCTGACTGGCTAAGGATAAAATAGACAGTAAAGAAATAGTTCATCTAATTTATCTTAAGAAATCTCTGGGTGCAATGCCACGCAACACAACTTGCTTCAAAGTCAAAATGGGGAAAGAGAATGGACTGGGGGACTTTCATCCAGACACGCAACCAGCCATTACTGAGCACCTCCTATGACTCATGCCTGCGCTGAGCCTCAGAGCATGCTAGGGACTGAACTGGGTCCCCCACACTCACACATTGAAGCCCCAACTTTCAGTACCTGGGGCTGTGACTATGTTTGAAGAAGTGATTAGGGTTGAATGAGGTCATTGGTGGAGGGGCCTTAATCCAATCTGACCTGTTCTGTCCTGGACAGAAGAGGGAGTCTGGACGCACGCAAAGACACCAGGAATGTGTGCCCATAGAGGGACGGCCGCGTGAGGACGGAGAGACGGTGGCCCCCTGCAAGCCAGCCCGAGTGACCTCAGAAGAAACCAAACCTGATGACACCTTGATCTTGGACTTCCAGCCTCCAGAACTGTGAGAAATCCACGTCTGTTGTTTCAGCCTGAGCTGACTGACGCAGGTGGGAAGGTGAACAGCACACCGAGCCAGGAAGAAGCTCCACCAGGGATGAAGCGTAGCAACACCCAGCACGTGTGTCAGGCTGATGGCCCACACACAGAGCCACACACAGGGCATGCAGGGAAAGAGGAAGAGACCCCACAAAGTAACCAGGAGGGTCAAAGAGAGAACTCCACTTCAAAGCCATCAACGCTGCTGCTTCCTCTAGAAACCGGTTTCACCCCTGGGGTCGGTCGGACTGAAAATGCCATCCGGGACCAGTCTCAGAGGCGGAAGCTGCCCCTTTCCCCAGGTAATCTCCCACCTTGGACTTTGGGAACCCCACTGCCTCCAGGTGCAACGTCCCCCAGCAATGAGAGCAAAAAGTGCGACATGCTGAGAGCCTATATCCATCGTTCAGCCTGAGCTTCCCACACGGTGCCGACGGATGAGCCAATCTGAGTGATCAATGATCAGATTGACCGCAAGAGCACAGAGCAAAAATCCAATGAAATGAAAATCATAAATGAAAATATAAGAGCTAGGGAGTACAGAGTCAAGAGTATTGCATGCTGGGAGAATATGGGCTATTGAATGTTCGAGTTCCAGGAGAAGAGAAAACTACACGGAGAAACAAACTTGAAAAGCAAATAGAAGAAATGCTCCGTTATGAATAAAGGCCAATTTTGGGGTCAGAATGTAAACTCTAAGTACCAAGTAAAATTAATAATAATAATTTTAAAAGCAAAAAGGAATCACACCCAGACACAATCTGGTGAGATTCCCAAACTCCAGCCCCCAGAGAATGAGAACAAGTAATTCACACAGGGAAGAGAGTTCCACCTGCACCAGGCACCGGGTCCCTCACTGCAAACACCTGGAGTGCGGGGGCGGGGGAGCCCGGCTGAGGCTTTGGAGAGAGAAGGCTCTGATCCCAGATTCCTCTGCTTGGCCAATAGCACGCATACGGGAGGCTGGGAGAGACACCTGGGAATGGCAAGGATTTAACTAAGTATATGGCCCCTGGTCCATTCTTGAGAAAAGACTCAGGGGTACTCTGAATTTAGGAAAATCAAATCAGAAAAAAAGATACACAGAACTTCCACTTACCAGTGAGAATGGGGACAAGATGGGTAGAGAGAATTAAAAAAAAAAAAAAAAAACCTTGACCAATCCAAAAAAAAAAAAAAGGATAATAAAAAAGAGGAGGCAAAAAGAAATCTTAATAAATAGTTTTTAAAAAGAGATAAGATAAAACTACAAGACCAAAGACATCAGACATCTCAATAAATGGACTAAATTCCTCCACTGAGTTTTAAAGCTCTATTTGTTATGTGCTACTTACGAGAAACAGCCAAGCAAAATTACAAAGAAAACTTGAGAAGATGACGTGGGAGAACACCGGGCAAGAGCAGACCCCACTGGGGGGGAAGCAGCATGAAGACCAGAACCAAAGAGCAGCCGCTTTAAGCAGGACAGAGGGAAACATCTCGTGACGATCATAGGCACACTCCAAAAAGAATGTGACTCATGAATCATCACACCGTCCTCAATGGCATTGCTTCCAAATACACGGGGCAAACTTCTCACCAACAACAGAAAGGAAGGAATCCAGCCATTGTAGGGTGCTCCTGCAGATCTCCTGGAGACGTGTTGAGGCAGAGGTGTCCCACGAGCAGTGGGGGCCTGGAGAGCCCACCCGCGCAACCAACCGAGAGCTGGTGTCACAGATCTGTGCAGGTCTCTAGATGGAACAGGCAGGGGAGTGCATTAAATGCAGAGAGAGGAGCAAAACAGATCATTCTGAAAATCCTTATTCCCTGGGACTCAGTCCTGCTGCACTGGATGAAGGGAGCCTTTGAACAGTAACCGGCAACCCCGGGAATAAAGGTTTGCCAGATTTTCGTGAGTACCCGGAACACCGGGAATCTTGAGGTGATCTAATCAGTCTGGTTACTCCTGAGTTAGAGTCACTGTGGCCAGGGTTTTGAATTTGCTTTTGTTTCACCTGAAAACAAAGGAAACAAAATCAGCAGCTTGCACACCAGGAGGGAAGGTAACATCTAAGCCCCCGGGGGGAAGTGCCTCGGTGGGGTTGGACAGCCTGGGGCTCTGTGCGTGAGGGGCTGGCTGCCTTAGCACGTGGGGCAGGGCATTTGAAGGACAAGTGTTCCTAGGAAACCGGCCTTCGGGAGCTTTAACATGCCACATTCGAATTCTGGGAATTGGTTTACTTTTTGAAGCCTTGAGCATTGTCAGCTTTAGGATTCTAAACCAAAACAGAGTAAAATAATTCTGAGTTTTACATTTGTTACAGAACAGAAGATGTTTAGCCACCAGAGGCTGGCATAGCCACACACCAGACCCCAGACCTGCAGGGGAGAGAAACTGCCTATTTGATCGTAAATGGCGTCATGGGAGAACGGGAGCCCTGCCTACCCAAAGGTGAGTAGGTGACAGATTTCATAGGGCAAAGTCACAAGGCACTGGGGGTTAGGGGTTCAGGGTCGTGCCGGGGGCTGGTTGTTGGAGGGTGACGAGTCATCTCTCCAGGTGTGGAGGACAGCTCTGAGGCCTGTCCCGTGTCCCTCTGCCTGGTCTTGTGGGAGAGTAGCCAGGGGGGAGGCCCTTCCACCTTAGGGCTCAGGAGCTGGCACAGAACGTAGGTCAAGGTGTTCTCTTTAGTCTGCAGAGGTCCTGACCTCATGGCCATCAGTCAGGTCCATGCCGCTGTCATGTGTGGCCTCTGGGGGGGTGGCTGATCCCTGAGAGAAACACTCAGCCTTTTAAGGATGGAGAATATATATATGCAAAATATATATTCTCCATCCTTATATGTAATATATGAGAATATATATGTATGAGAGAGAGAGAGGTGTGTGTGATGATTTCTAGAGCTAGGATTAAAGCTAAGTTTAATCAAAGTGATAAGGATCCTCAGTTTCACGTTTCTCTTTTTCATAGTTTTATGAACCCTGAGAAAGAAGATACCTACTAAAAAGGGCTCCTGGTGGCTAATTGGGCTCAAATTAAAAAAACAAAAAGCAAAACACAAAAATAGAGCCCAACAGCCATTTCTGCACAGGGGCCTCTCAGGCAAACTGCACTTTGCAGAGATACCTTCACTGAGCTCTCTGCACCCAGTTGCCCACACTGGGCTGCCCACCTGCACCAGGTTCCTGCCATCCCAGCCAGCCCTTAATGAAGGAGTTCCTAGAATCCTGTTTTGACCAATAGGACTGAGGCTTTCCCCATCCAATCGGAGCTGTGCAGCTATATCCCTACCAACATCTTCACCAATCAAGGCAGCTCTATTCTGACCAATTAGGACAGTGCCTCTTGAACCAATCAAACAGTGAGGATTTGAAGTCCTGATTTACATAAGGACAGACCAAGCAGGGACCAGGGGTGGGGACACCTGTCTATATAAGCCAGCCACCCTTCCTCCTCCCCACTCTGGGAGCATGCTTTTCCTCTCGTGGCTGAGCTGCAGCAACTGAGGGTGTGTCAGACTCACAGTCCTGCTGTATCACATTTGAGCTGTTTTGCACCAAATAAAATTTCCTTTTTCACTGCAATACCTCCTCCCCCAAAAGAAAGCCAATTCTCTTAAAACGCCCATAAAGGGTTTCACAAAAATTGGCTATGGTTAGTGTCCTAGTTCAGGCTGCTGTAACAGAACACTGATCAAGGACTTAAACACCGAGCATTCATCCCTCACAGATGGGACGCTGAAGTCCACGCCCAGAGTAACTGAGTAGTCGGGTTCCTGCCGAGGCCCCTCCTGGTGTAGGTGCAGGTGGCCGTCTAGCGTAGCCTCTCCCAGCACACAGGAGAGGAAGCAAGCTCCCGAGTCTCTTCTTCTGGGGACACTAATCCCACTCTCGAGGGCCCCATCCTCAGGACCTAATCCCCCCCACCAGCCAAGGCCCACCTCCTGGCACAAGGGACCACACTGGGGGGTTAAGATTTAGCACATGCATTGTGGGGGGCACATACATTCAGTCCACACACAACAGGCCACAAAGAGAACAGGCCACAATCCGACTTTCCGGTCAATGCAGAAGACAGAAACGCTGCGGAAGGATGTCCTGCTCCAAGCAAACAGAAACGTGCAGTAGAATACGACAGAATTTTGCTACGCAGCTGAGCTCAAAACCAAACAGAGAATGCCCAGGGGAAAAGGGAAGACCCAGAGCAGCGAGCGGCAGCTAAAGTAACAAAAACAGGCAAGGGCTCGTGGAGTGAAACACCTGTCCGGGGACTGGGGCCCACAGGGATGAGGAGCCAGACTGTGGGGCCAGGGCAGGCTGGCAGTCACCAGGAGCCTCCAGCTCAAGCCCGGGAGTCACCAACAGCGACGTGTCTCCCAAAACTGGACTAGCAGAAGTCCCCCGGGGCTCAGGCAGCTTGCCTCAGACCCAGGCCAAGCCAAGGATGGGAAAAGAATCACAAGTGGAAGGAAGGGAGGAAGGGAGGAAGGGAGGAAGGAAGGACAAAGTGTCCTCCTGTCCCCTCACTCATCGCCAGGGTGCAGATGCAAAATGATGCCCTGGTGCCCAGTGTCCTTTCCCTGACTGCCCGCTGGAACCACGCCAGGGAGGACCAGCCAGCTGCCAGTGTCTGCGGGCCGGCGTCTTCACCCCAAGAAACAGGCTGAAAATCCTGCGACCGCACTGCGGGGGGTTCGTTCACCAATCCCCGCCACCCGGCTCTGCTGGCCTGAGGTCAAGTGCCTCCCGGGGGAGATGGCAGGCTCCTGAAAATGCCACCACGGTGCCATTACATGGCAGGCAGTGCACATTTCAGAAACTGCAGTAAGGCAGCCTGCGGTAGAGGGGAAAAGGCCAGGCTTTGGAGACGGGGCGGTGGGGACAGCAGGAAGTTTCACGCTTCTTCCAACCTCAGCGTCTACGTCTGCAAAAGGGAATAACAACTACTCCTGCAGGTTGTCATGAGAATCAAATGAGACATGAAGAAAAGTAACAATAATAAACAAGCGAGCATTATTATTAGTAGGGGGTTAGACATAAATAGGTTGACTGGAAGTGAAAGGCTGCCCCTCTGGTCTATTTTGCCTTCGGTTTAACTCTCTCACTAGAATTCCTGACAACCCTGGCAGCTCAGTGGCAGCAGCCCATCCACAGGAACGCCTGCCCGAATGATGGCGACGTCTGCTGGCGCCTTTAAGGCTCCAGTCCTGCGTCCACACGCGTGGAGGGTCCCAGGAGGTGCACAAGTGTGGGCCCTGCCCCCCCCACACATGGATGTGCAGCAAGGCTGCAGCAGGCGTGCGAGACTCAGACACCTGGCGGGCCCACGCTCTCCCCGACGGTCCCCACCACAGGCAGAGGTCCCAACGGGCCTCCACACCCCCACAATCTGTATCCCATGAAAAGGCTAAATGTCGAAGCATGACGGCAAGCCGAGGCAGCTTCCACGCCCTCTGTCGTTACCACAAGGGGCTTTGTGAACCCTCCTTTTTGCATGAACAGCCTCACTGAGACACAGCTCACACACCACACGATACACCACTGCGACAGCACAGTCCATGGCTTTCAGCATATTCAAAGGCCTGCGCGGCCACCACGGTCAAGGTTAGAGCAGCTTCATCCCGCCGGAGGAAGCCCCAGGCTCATCAACTGTGCCCCTCACTGCCCCCAATCCCCCACGACGGACGTCCTGGAATTTCATGTAAATGGAACAGGACAACCTGTGGCTTTCTGTGACCGGCTTCCTTTGGGGCCCACCATCGTGTCACGGTTCACCCTTGTCACGGCGCACGTCAGCACTGTGTCCCTCCTCACTGCCAGGTAGCACGCCCCCACACGGGACGGGTATGAGCAGATCACCCGTTCGTTGGGTGACAGACGTGTGGTGGTTTCCACTTTGAGGCTGTTACAAATGATGCCGCCGTGGACGCACATGGACAGGTGTTCGTATGCACACTCATTGGCCGGCCCCTCTGGGCTGTCCCTGGGGTGGGGCCACTGGGTTCTAGGGTGCCTGTGTCCAGCTCGTTGAGGAGCTGCCTGCCTGTTTCCCAAGCAGTGGCCCCATTTTACACTCCCACCGAAGGCGTACAAGGGTTCTGATTCCTCCACGTCGGGAGGGTCCTTTTTAAAGCAACTGAGGAGCAACTGAATGACAGGAGAAGTGGCCGATTCCCACCTTTTTCCTGGACAGCATCCCAAGTCGCTCAAGATCTGCTCCCCATTCATTTGCACAAACTGGACCAGAAGCAACAGCACTGGGTCAGAGCCCTGGCCCCAGATGGTGGGGACTTCGGGCGCAGCGAGTGCCCGCACAGACCGCGTTCTCTCTCCTAGAAGGCAGACGGGCAGAAGCACGTCCTCACACCGCCTGCTTAGTCCAGCGTGGTGGGAAGCACAGTGGGAAAACGGTAGGAAATGTGGCCTCGGAATTCGGGATTGAGGCCGTGCACCAGCGCCCCCGTGCAGCACAGCGAACCTTCTGCGAGCTGCCCCAGCTGTGAAGGGCCCACCCTGGTCCTAAGGAGAGGCATTTTCCTTGTCCTCTCTCTAGGTCGACAAAAGCCAAGGCCAGGGTGATGGGGAAGTCACCCGAGGAGCCGAGGTGGCCGCACCCAAGGCCCCACCACAATACCCAGAGTCAGGAATGACTTCAGCTGGCCCAACTTCGAGACAGAAGAGCAAGATGGATGGCATGTGGGCGCTGCTTCCAGAAGCCCAGAACACCATGCTCTGCAGTGTGCAGTAGCCTTGCCTAGACCCGCCAGTGGTGGGAGAAAAGGACATTGGGTGGACGCGGGGGGTTGACCTGGCTTTGTATCTTAGGTCCACCCTTGCTGAATCGAAAGGGTTCATACAGAGAGTCCTTCAAATGTAATTTTCCTGGTCACACAGAATGGCGAATAGGATGCTACCTCTTTTTTCCCCACAGTCAACAACAGAAGGGGAAAAACACAACAGAGCATTTTCTAGGCGCTGCTTTCCCCACGCAATTCGAAATGCACGGCGGTGGGGTAGAAGTCTGACAAGCAGCCGCAACGAGAACGGCAAATCCACCGCACACAGCTTTACTCCTCCACCGGGGAAGAAAGCGGGAGCGGGAGAGCGCGTACCTCTCCCTTTCCGGGACCAGACCGCAGGCAGAAGCAAAACAGGCTCAGTACAACACAGACACAGCTGGAAGTGCAGCAGGGATGGGAGGCCCTCGGGGCTAAAGGGCCCCACCCTGGGAGGGCATGCTCAGGTGCGCTGTCCTGTTTCAGTCGGGAGGTGCCTAGGAGGGGCTCCGACCCCTCTAGCGGGACCCCAGCACTCTGCAGCTGGGACCAGCAGCCAGGGGCCTAATGTGATGTGGTGTCTGGCCCTCAGAAAGGGCCAGGTGAGCAGCCCCTGGGGAGGTGGGCGGTGGAGCTCAGCAACCTGCAGGTCACTGCCCGAGGGTAAAACACCCTGCGGGCACCCTGGCCACCTTCTAGGGCTTGGAGCGATGGGCCAGTGCCTCTTCAGCTTCGCCATCTGCAGCCCCCTGTGAGACAAAGGAGGCCGGAAAGGCCTAGAATGAGATGGCAACACCGTGCAAGTTGGCAGCTTAGGTTTACCTGTGTCTCGGGACCTTGGGTCAGGGCAGCAGGGCAGGCGGTGACCTCGTGTGGACACCATGCCCATACCACCCAAACAATTGTCAGGAGAGCCAGGCCTCTCGTGGCCGGCCGCCTCCGTGTACACCTCTCACCTCAGGACTTTTGGGTCGCAGTCCAAAATGTTGGCTCCTCTGGTCGCCACTTCTGTCCTAGACCCTCAATCTCCCTGCAGTTCTGTGGCATCCGTGTCCCCACCCCCGTTCTGCTTTAATCAAGCCTTTTCCTGTCATCCTCGCTGACTGAGGCTGGGCTCTCCTCGCACACCCCACTTCCGCCAGGCAGCACGGGGCAGGGCTTCTGCGGCCACCTCCAGCATCTGTCACCGTCAGGAAGCCTCCCAGCCCTCTCTGCCTTAATTCTTCTACCCCCCTGAACTGTGGCCCGGCTCCAGCCACCTTCTGCCACAGCCTTGACCTTGATGTCCCGTGAGTCCCTCTGCCCCCAAAATCTGACGCTCCAGTCTAACAGGTGCGTCTGTCAGGGTTCACTTCAGATTCCCAGTCCCTCTGTCACTCAGAAGGCCTTCCTCTCCTCACGGGCCCCACCCACACCCAACCCCGCAGACCCGCCCAGCTGGCTTTTAAGGGTGGAGGAGGTCCCATCACCTCTGGCAGACAGAAGTCAATGCCCTGCTCTCACGGCTGACCCCACCTCTCCTCCTTCCTGTCACAGTGTCAATTCCGAAGTTAAACCCATGTCTCTCTATGAACACTCAGTGAGCATCTGTCCAGCGCTTAGTCACCTCATCAGTGAGCAAGCCAGAGGCCAGGGAAGGGGCTCCAAAGCGCCTCTGTGGCGTTTACAGGCATGTGACAATGACTGCTGGATCACCTGGCGGGACCCGAAACTGCTCGACGGCCGACCCGGGAAGAAAGACATCACCCTTGTGGCCATCGTTTCTACGGGACAGGAATCCAGCGTGAACGTGTAACTTGACCGTGCCTGGATTTACCAAGGAGCAAATAGTAGATTCAAACACAGGTATATATATTCTCTCCCAGAACTAAACAACCCTCGCGTGAGCCTGTTCCGGAACTTCGGCAAAGAAAAAAGGAAAACTGTAATCACTCACACTGCATTAGGCTCTCGATGACCAGAGTGCCCGTCGGCGGGCACAGTGTCCCAGCATGGCTCCGCAGTCCGAGTGGCACTGGCAGGCCGCCTGGCGCGCAGATGGCCACCGGCGCTCCCACAGCCAGACCTGGCCAGGAATGCAGACAGCTCTGCGCTCCAGGACAGGCTGCTTGGGAACAGACTGGGTGAGTTTACACCTTCATCAGGACATCGTGGGGCCTGATTGGTGTGGCTCAGTGGATGGAGTGCCAGCCTGGGAAGCGAAAGGTCACGGGTTCAATTCCCGGTCAGGACACAAGCCTGGGTTGCGGGCCAGGTCCCCAGTTGGGGGCATGGGAAAAGCAACCGACCAATGTATCTCTAATGCATTCAGGTTTCTCTCCCTCTGTTTCCCCCTCCCTTCCCCTCTCTCTAAATGTAAATAAATAAAAATTAAAAAGAAAACTATAGCGATAATAATAATAAAAAAAAAAGACAGCCTAGTAAAGGAATGTCAAGGAACCTTCTGGAAAGTCTCCCTGGATTTCCTAGGACAGATGGTGTCTCCTGCATGTATCCTCCGAGGACTGAGCACACCTGTGGTCAGTCTGGTCAGCCTGGGCAAGGATCTCTTCTTGAAACTCTCTCAATCAATTTAAGGCCATGTCCTCCCCCCGCCCCCCCGCCCCACCTCCTCTCCTCTGTGAAAACGGTCACAATTGACCAGTGTCTTCATCTAAAACATCTTTACTCACTTAAGACAGTTTTCAGGCCGTAATTTGTTTTAGGCTAAATAATTGGAACTGTTATCGTCTTAATTCTATTACCAGCTGTTCTTCCCCGAGCCCTCTCGGGTCCCTCGTAGGCTCGAACGAGCCCCAGCAGGTCCCCAGGGATGACGACATCAGGGACAGGCCCACCGCCTCCGGCACAACAGTGGCCCCTCTTCCTGAACAAAGCCCGGCCTTGCTCACACCCGCAGCGGAGCTGAGTCGCCCGGGGCACCCCCCACCCCCGCACCAGTTGTTTCTCACGTTGTTTTGCTTGCTCGTTTTTGGAAGTATTTCTATTTTGCTCTTCAGTACATAGCCATTGTTTGTAAAAAGTATCAATTATAGTTAACAAAAAGAAGGAAATAAAAAATACCCACCATCACACTTCTCAGAGACAACTAAGGCTCATATGTTAATACTTAGCTTTTTTCCTAATTTTCTTAAAGAAGAAATCGGACTGGACTGCACTGCTATTACACTACTTTAAAAATAAAAACCTCTGTGTATCTTTAGAGGCGGAGGAGGGCGAAAGGGAGAGAAACTCCATGCACAAACATACATGGATCTGCTGCCTCCCGCACGCCCCCAGCTGGGGACCTGGCCCACGACCCAGGAATGCACCATGACCGGGAGTCACACCCTCGACCTTTTGGTCTGCAGGCCGACGCTCCATCCACGGAGCTGCACTGGCCAGGGCATTCGGCTACTTTTTTCATTACTTTTTTCACCCAGTGACGGCTGGGGGCCCCCAGGCTCCCCCCCACTACCGTTCAGAGCCGTCTCCCCTCCTCTACCTGTTTGGTCACAGTCTCAGACTGTCACTGTCTCTACAGCCCAACTCGACACAAACAGTCGCTCCAGTTTCCAAACCAGCCCCGGCGGTCTTTCCAATTGCTTTGATGGGGGCGGGGGCGGGGGGAGGGGCGGGGAGTCTTTGGGAAATAGAGAGAGTGCAGAGCCGTCAGTCAAAGAGCCCCAGGTGAAATCACCCTGGCCTTGTGGCGGGCTCTAAATCAAAACGCGGTACCCTGCGGGGAGGGGTGAGACGCAGACACTTGGGGGAGGAGCCCCAGGGGAAGGAAAGGTCGGCAGCCCCGAGAAGCTCGGAGAGGCAGGAAGGGCCCTCCCCTGGAGCCTCCGCAGGGAGCACGGCCCAGCCGGCACCCTGATTTGGGACTCCCGGCCTCCAAAGCTAGGAGAGAGCACACTGCTATTGACTTCGGTCGCCCACATCGGGGTCCTCGGTTACGGCAGTTCAGACCCTGGCGGGGGCGGTGCAGGAGAGGAGAGCTGGTGGACTCCAGATATATTTTGAAGGTGAGAAAACAGGATTTGCAGTGGAGACTGGATGCGGCATGTGGATGAGAGTGAGGAGCCCGGGACCACTTCAGGGTTTGTGGCTGGGCCAGTGGGAGGCCGGGAAGACTGTTGGACGAGTGGGCTGGGGAGGGAAGCTCAGTTGGACGCGTGAGGGCTGAGGGGGAGATGTGGTGTGGACACACCCATGCGGAGCCTCAGGGGAAAAGCCACGCTGGAGCTAAAAGGTGGGGAGTCTTCGTGTGCGTGTGTGCGCACACATGTGTAGAGACACAGACATTTCACACCACAGAGTCAATGAGGTCACCCGTCACGCCCCAACACTCAGAGTCAGGGTGTGAGGAGGGACCAGCGAAGGGGCCACGGGAGCCCCAAGTCGGGAGGAGCAGAGCCTGTGAGGCCCGAGACACCAAGGCATGCAGGCACTGTGAAGGAGGGGACTCAAACCTGAGTCGAATATCACCACCTCTCGATATTCACCAGTTACTTCCAGGGACGTTGCCGCGAGCGCTGACTTAGAGAGCACCGGCTGGCTGCTCCTGGGGCACACAGGGCTGGGCTGTGCAGGCCAGCCCAGCCACACGCAGTCTCGCTCTGTGTGTGTTTATTTCTAGACGCCTTACTGAACAGACACTGTTGAACAAGGCCCAGTACTCTACCACCCAGCTTGAGCAAGCTCATCTAGCACCCCCACTGTCTCCAGAAGGCCCATCCCGCCTCGTGCTCAGGGACCACGGGAAAGGCCCCTGCTCCCAGCAGGACAGTGAGCTAAGATGGCACAGCATTGCCTTGCTCGACCTCGGCTGGGAGTGGATCCACGCAGACTCAGATTGTTGCCACTCTAGCCACGAATGGCAATGGAAATACCACGAGTATTGATTTGGTGGCCTACAGATACATTTTTGCAAGGAGGCAAATTTGCAAATGCAGAAGCTTCCAATCTTGAGGCTGGACTGCACCAGGCAACAGAGTTTGATGTCTGTCAGAAAAGCAAATCTAGTCTTCCACGAGGAGCTGCTTACGCCCGGGGACCCACTTGGACAAACAGCGCTATGGAGCCCCCACTTCCTCTGAACAGAGAGGTCAAGAGTGCAATTTGCATGATTCCTGCTTCAGGCCTTGTCCACTGCACAAAGCATCCTTGTCCTCTCTGCCACCATGGAGTCATCCTGCAAACCTCCCTGGGGACACAAGGCAAAACCACGTTTCCTTTCCCAGAGGCACAGCCTGGCACTGGTGTTCGGGAGGATAGGTTCAGCAGCGGCCCTGAGTGGTCTGGGCTCGCGCTGATCTGCCCCCTGGGTTCGGGACCACTGGGAGCGTGGAAGGTGACCTAGGTGTGGCTGCTCTCACTACAAACTTCAGGGTTGGGTTCTGAGGCCGTGGCCCGGCTCCCCCAAACCAGACTCGCCACCTCCTAGGGATTTCTTCGTCGCTACGGTTCTCTGCTGTGGCTCACTGTGGCTCTGTGTCCCTTAAAGCTTCATCCTGGGAACAGGAAGAGTGATGGTGATTGGCACCTGGCAAGTGACTGTGTTGCCATTGGGACCCTCTTTGCTGTCCCCTGTGGTCAAGCGCAGAACCTGGTCTGTTTAGAATCCGAGCCGCAGCCCCACAGCACCCACCGGCAGGCCACGGAGCGAGCTGTGCTTATCAGAGGCAGAAAGAAGTACATAGTGAGCCTCCAAGAAACTCATTGAACCCTCCCCATCTCCCTGCCCCGCTGCTAACAGGGTCCCGAGCCACTGATGAAATGACCAGCAGCGAGCGGGCCGAGAAAGACCTGGTGGTTCGCTGGACCATTTTCCATATAAAGATGCTGAGGTCTGAGGCCAAGAGAAGGTAAAAAATCGGCCAAGATCGTGTGCTGGTGGATGGCCAAGCAGGGCCACCCAGGTCTCTGACCCGAAGTCCTGTGCTGATTCAACTCCTACATGTTTTAAGTGACCAACAATCCCACCCATTGCCCCAGAAACACCCCACCCCCAGTGCCCTACCGGCCTGTTCCTGGGTGCCAGGCAGGTGCAGGTGTGCGCAGGCACTAGTCCAGGTCGGTCCCAGGTGTACCTCCCTCTCACTGCGCCCTCCTGACACAAACGGCCGAGGCCCAGAACGCAGCGAACGATGCCTGCTTCCTGGTGCTCCCACCCGGCCTTTCCGGGCATAGCCAGTTCAGTCAGGGGTCACTGGGCGCTGTCCAGTCCTCTGTCTACCGCAGGTGGACATAGGAACCCCTGCTTCAGCCCTCTTTGTGCTCCTGCATGGGGAATTCGGGTAGTCATTTCTTCCCAACAATCTGTGGGCAGCGTGGGGGCTGGTCAATCAGGAGGCACATCTTCTGCCGAGTTAGTGCCCACAGTACCCCCATCTTCAGGTCTTCAAAATGACCCTTTCAGTTTGAGAAGTCTTTAGCACCCCTGAAACGTCTCTGCACCCGTTGATGGCAAACTTAGATGCCTCCTGAAAGCCCAGCCTCCAAGCTCCTTCCCCCATTACACCTGCTCCCGGGTGTCCCCCAAACACAGCCTGCACTTCTGCCACCTCCCATCTCCCACCTGCCGTCCTCCACCCTAGCCGTCCCTATGCCTGCTTATACGCCACCTCTGCTGGGACGCTCTCTCCCAATCCAAGTACTAACGATTCCAGTTCTTGGTCTGAATCCCAGTTATTATTGTTATTATGGCCTGTTTTCGGCCAGCGATTTCTGCCTTCCCTGTCTGAGAGCCTTGAGGTCAGGCACATGGCCCATGGCCTCTGCGCCACCCAGGGCCACACCTGCCGTGTGCACTCTGTAAGGGCAGCCCCGGAGTCGGGGTGCGAGAGAAAGGCACTGTGGGAAGTTACAGAGCAGGGAAAACGTGCAGAAAGGAGGCCAGGTCTCCAGGGCACACAAACGTTTGCTCCTGTTGCTCTCAGGACCTACCTTCCAAGCCCAGAGGTGAAGAACACTTCTGACGAATCCTAGATCCACTCTGCCCTCCCACAGTGGGGGAGCCCGGGCCTCCCTCTGGGTGTGGCCCCCCGGCCTGGCCTGCACCCCAGGGACTGGCAGTGCCCACCCCCAGAAGGGTGGAGTGGGCCAAAAAGTGCTTTCCACTCTCCAATCCCAACCCTTTATAGCCTTGGACAAGTCACGTATTTTCGGAGCCTCGGGTACCCCCCATCTGTGAAATGGGCAGGCTGTGGCCCCCCGGAGCTGCGAGGAAGAAGTCTGTTTACCCCCTAGGTGTTGGGGAGCAGCCGCTCTCCTAGACTCATGCAGACACATGGGAGCCCAGTGCTCGCTCCCCCCCACCCCCCAGCCTGTCCTCAGACATCTCACCACCATCCTCACCCCCACGGTCCGGGGCTGCATGGCCCTGACTCCTGGGCTCGCCGAACTCTCCTGTGACCCGTGTCTCCAGGAAACAGCATCCGAGAGACACCTGAGACCAGCATCCTGGGCCCTCCATCTCATTCTCCACCTCCCCTCCCACCTCGTGCAAACACCAAAGGCCCTCCAGAAGCTGGTGGGGATGGGGGGACCCCGAATACTGCAGCTGACAAATCCACGGAAGGTGGCCTTTCCTGAGGACAAGAGCACAAAGGGAGCTCCCCGGAGCCTCCTATCACCTGAGGCCCAGCCTCCGGTGCTGCTGTGGCCCCTCCGCTCCCGCAGACCCCCGCTCCCCTGGGCCTTGTCTCCCAGAGGTGGGCTCTGGACATGCTGATGTGGCTCCACTCCCTAATCCTGTTGTCCAGCTCAAGCCTCAAGGCACTGGCCTCTGCTGTCACAGGACCAGTCCTCACGCTTGGGTCTCAGCCTCGCCATCTCTCCCCAGCTGCGTCCTCTGTCCCCATCCCTGCAGCATACCACATTGGCAGCACACGCCATCTCCTGCCTTCCTAGCTATCAAGCAGCCCATAAAGACAAGACGGCCTTTTGCACTGCTGTGTAACGTCCACCAAGGGACCAGGCCACTGGACCAGTGCCTCTGAGCCTCTGACAGCAAGTGCGCAGCCTGGACGTGACCCACCCCCCACGCTCAAGCAAGCGCAGGGGGAGAAAGTGCCAGCACCACAGTCCGGCCACGAGGACAAGTGTCACTACCCGAGTGGCAACCATTCACCCTGGGCCCCCAGGCGCCCCGTGTTCCCAGGGAGGATGGGGGCAAGCTCACGTTCCTGCATGGAGAAGGGCACGTGGTGTCAGGGTTCTCCTGTTCAAGGTCCTTGCTGTCACTTGGACCTTGTGGGCCAACAGCAAGTCTCTCAGAGTCCATCCCTTATTCAGAAACAAGAGAGGACGACCCCCCCCCCTCCACCAGCAGAGCTGCTGAAAGAACCAAGCAGTGTGGCAGGCAGAATGTATGCGGCACAGCACTTGGCACGCAGCGTGCGCGAAGTGAACATCAGGGCACCTGCGTGGGGGCAGACGCGCGCCTGTGAGCCCTGGCTGGGGGCCTGCCCTTCCAGGAAACTCCTCCTGAAACAGGAAGTCGCATATTTCTCAGATAATCTCCACTTCATCCCTTCTACTTCCTGTCTACAGTTCTTGATGACTCTCTTCACTGAATGAACTATTGCTCTTCAAAGGCATTTTTTAGCTTTCTGCCTCCAGGGGAAGTCAAAGCTGGAGACTGTCTGGACTCTTAAGAATAAGAAAGTGATAAATCTGATCTCCAGGGCTGAGCCCAGCAGCAGTGTCACCCAGGGAGGAAGCCCAGGACCACGGAGCTGCTGGGCTCCCCCAGACTCTTGGGGTATGTGACTTGCACCCCTCCCCATCTCCAGTCTCCACATGGAGGTTACCCAGAGGCAGTGCCCGGCCCCTGGGCCCCTCCTGCCTGCACAGGATCTGAATGGAGGGGTAACATAACTGGAGATTCCCCTTAGAATGTGGCTCCTCCCCAGTACTTCACAGAGGACTCTCAATGGGGTCGTTCAAAGAGCCGTGTAGGGCACCCGGGGCAGGTGGGCAGGTGGGTCAAACTCCACTTCACCAGCTCCGATGAGAACAGAAGGGTTGCCAGAAGCTGTTCCAGGAAAAAGCCTCACCTGTATCCACTGCAGAAGCCACACCCCTGGGTACAAGTTTCCTAGGGCTGGGACAGGCATCACGTGTGGAACTTTTTTTTTTAATTTTTATTGTTATTCAATTACAGTTGTATGCCTTTTCTCCCCATCCCTCCACCCCACCCCAGCTGAACCCACCTCCCTCCCCTACCTCCACCCTCCCCCTTGATTTTGTCCGTGTGTCCTTTATAGTAGTTCCTGTAATCCCCTCTTCCCATTGTCCCCTCCCCACTCCCCCCTGGCTATTGTTAGATTGTTCTTAACTTCAATGTCTCTGGTTATATTTTGTTTGCTTTTTTCTTCTATTGATTATGTTCCAGTTAAAGGTGAGATCATATGGTATTTGTCCCTCACCGTCTGGCTTATTTCACTTAGCATAATGCTCTCCAGTTCCATCCATGCTGTTGCAAAGGGTATAAGCTCCTTCTTTCTCTCTGCTGTGTAGAAGCTAACCGATCCTTCGTTCCCAGTCAGTTCCTACTCCATTTTTAGGAACATGTGGAAGTTCTTAAAGAACAGTTTCCAAAGGCAGGAAGCACTTACTGATTCTAAGACTGTGATGCGAACTCAGGTCCACAAAACAGGTCACCTGGAACTGACCGGGAACAAAGGATCGGTTAGCTTCTAGGGGAGTTTTCCGGTGGGTCGAGGAAAGGAGTTTGCGGCAACAAATGGCACGCCAGCTGCGTTCTGTTCTGCAGCTCCCAGCACGCTCCCAACTCGCCTCGTGGACAAGGTAGTCAGCTCAAAAGCCTCGACACTGGGTGCTTCCTTCTCAAGGGCTTTGCAGGACAGAGCAGACCCTGTCTCTGGCTGGGCACTGCTTATGTCTTTGTGGGAGTTACACTCCAGCGACCACATAAAATACAGGACACCCTGGTAAACTTGAATTTCAAATAACACATCGGGGGTTTTTGCTATAATTGTTTCATGCAATATTTGGAGCATGCTTATGGGAAAAAATTATTTGTTGTTTATACAAAATTTAACCGGGCACCCGGCATTTCTATTTGCTAAGTATGGTGACCCTACCTGCATCCATTTCAAGCAAAGACTAGTTTGTTCTTAGTCTCAAAAATTTAACATCGCAAAGCCAACCTCTCCCTGCCAAAGCAATTACTCTCAAAACTTTCTATATTTTTTAAATAGATCTAAAAGTTTCAAATTTAAAAACATTTTTAGAGATTTTTCTTCCTGCAGGTCCTCCTGTACTAAGAGCTCGGCACGCCACAGGCACCACTGCCGGTGAGCTCTCTGGGCAGTGCCCTCTCCCAAGCAGCTTCCACCCGCCTCCTCCGGGAGCGCGCAGAAGGCAGCAGCAGAGCTCAAAGGTGGTGGGTGCTTGGAGAGGCCCGCCCGGGCCCAGAGCCCAGGGAAGTGGAGGATGCTCCTGTGCCAGACCGCCACTGCACAGGACACGCGTGTCCCTCCACAAAGAGCCGCACCCACAGTGACGCCAGCAGTGGGACGAAAGGTGATTTTACATCACGCCCGGTCACCAGGGACAGCCTCCACCCAGCCCCTCTAGGACCCTGAACCCGGGCTGGTGTCCAGGACACGCAGCCCACCGCCCACACCCCAGCATTCCAGGAGACTTGAGCTGTGGGGCCACGGGTAGGGCTCTGCACCGGGGCAGGTGAAGCCCAAGCACCTCCCCAGGTTTTTAAAAGTCATGTTTATGACTCTGAACAAAAGTCACACAATACGGCACGGTTTTACAGTGATGTTTTATTTCACAAAGTTATACAGTCTGAATGACTAGCTCACAATCCAAGACAGTTTTATGTTTTGTTGTTTAAAATGATATGAGTGTTGCAGGGCAAAGGGATCTCACTGACAAAAACACTACTTGGAATTTAACAGTCAGGAACCACGTGCCGGTACCACGCGGGCTACAAAGTGGCTCCAGCCAGTTTCTCCCTCGCAGCTCACAGCAAAGGGGACCAAGACTAACAATGCCTAGAAAACCCAAATGGCGCCCTGTGACCCACTTAATACAAAGGCCAAGCTTGTAAATGATTAATCCACGATGCTCCGAAGCGAGTGAATTAAACGCAAGGCCAAAATCTGGTGAATCTTCTCACTTCCTCTTCTTGGTGGAATATAGTTTTTCTTCAAGTGAGACCGGGACAATCCCCTCACACTCCTTCACTTCCTGGGTCAGAGGGTGCTTTACAATGTTAGGTCTAATCACATCAATGTCTCGAGACAAGTGATCCATTATGCTGTCCACACTTGCTGTTGGTGCATAAAAATCCACCAAGAAATACCTGCAATAAAAGACAAATTCGTGAATTCCCGCATTCTGAAATACAACACTGCCCCTATTCTGGCTGAGGCTTTCATCCCACTCCCCCCAGATACAGCTCCCGCCCACACAGACACAGCCGACCAGCTGCCCAGCGAAACCAAAGTGCCCAGTGTCCCCAGTCCCCCGGCACCACTAGCCTGTAGTGAAAACCTGAGTCCAGATGAACGTATGGTGGCAAAGCCTCCTTGTGGCGTTGTGAACTGTGGAAACACCAGCAAGCATGGTTCCATTATGGGCGCAAACGCAGAGTTCACTGCTCAACAAGATCGAACTTTTCAACAACCCATCAGCTGATGTGTTTTTTGTGAACACATCTATTAGGTAGTCTTCCAATTTCCCAAATGATTTTACAAATAACAATGCACCACAGAGACGCAGTTAAGACCATCAGCTACACTTCACAAACAAAGAAAAAATTAAGAAAGGCCTGGGGCTTGCCTAATTCCCCCTGCACATTCAGAACGGACAAAGAAAGTGACTTGAAAAATCACTCACCTGACCTAAGAAGGAAACAAGCATCCGGATGCAGGAAGCCCCAACAATCCCAAATCAGAAGAACCCAGAGAGACCCACACCAAGACACACTGTGATTAAAATGTCACAAGTTAAAGACGAGAAGAAAATATTGAAAGCATCCAAGGGAACTCCCGTAAGACTACCAGCAGGTTTCTCAGCAGAAATGTTGCGGGCCAGGAGGGAGGGGCACAACAGAGGCCAAGCGCTGCAAGGAAAACACTTCCAACCATGAATACTCGACGGCAAAGTTATCATTCAGAGTCAAAGGAGAAAGGGTTTTCCAGATAAGCAAAAGCTAAAGGAGTTCATCACCACTAAACCACCTTACAAGAAAGGGGCTTCTTTAAGCTGAAAAGAAAGGGCACTAATTAGTAACAAGAAAATATTAAATAATAAATCTCACTGGAAAGGTGAACATATAGTAGAGGTAATGGATTCATTACTTATAAAGCTAGTAAGAAGGTTAAAGACAAAGGCAGCAAAAATTATGATTACGATAACTAGTGAAGGGATACACTAGATAAAAGATGAAAACGTGACATCAAAACCATAAAAGGGCCCTGACAGGTATGGCTCAGGGGGTTGGGTGTCGTCCCAAAAAGCGGAAGGTCACCAGTACAATTCCCAGTCGGGGCACAAGCCTGAAGTCACTTAGTCCACCTACACCTTCCCCAGCGAGGCGGTCAGTGGTGGGGCCACGTCTGTCCGTCTACAGCGCCCCCCATCTCTCGCCTGTGGTTTCATTCTGGGGTTCTGAACTTCTGTGTGCACTGGGGGAAAAGAGAAGTTACTTGAGTCTCGGGTGAGAGAAGGGGTTTGGCATTCCCCCACTCGGCTGAGACTAGAACGGATGGGCTTCTCCTACAGTCCACAGGTCTCGGAAGACCAGCCAGTCCTTCAGCTCGGCAAGGGGACATGCAAAGGGGTGTCCTGACTGCCCCTCCTCGCAGTTGCAAAGTTTATGCCTCCGCCATGCTGTGCAGTTCGGACCACAGTGTTGTTGAAGGACAGTCTACAGGGCGGACTCTGTGATGGACCAGCTGGCCAGGCGGACCCTGCACCCCCACTCCGCTGCAGCCCCCCACCCCTGCCCCAGCACACTCCCAGCCTCGGTCTCTGCCGTCCTGGCTCCTCCGCCACAGACGTTCTTCCCCTGAGGCCCAGGCCGCTCACCCTCGCCTCCGTCACGTGCCTGCCCCAGCGTCACCTTGTCCAAGAGGCCTTCCGCAACCACCCACCAAGCCTCATCTCTCAACTCCTTACTCAATGCTTTGCTTTTCCTGCAGCACTCTATCACCGCCGACACGGTATGTGCTTGCCTACTGCCCATGCCAAGCTGCCCTCAGAAGGACTCTGTGCATGTCCCCAGCTCCCTGAGCAGAGGCGAACACAGAGCAGGAGCAGCGCATAGCTGAAGGTGGTGTGAGCACGAGAGGCCGTCTTCTAGGTGGCAGGGGAGGCCAGCATGAGAACTCGGCGAGGAAGGACGTCACGAGCAAAAGGATGCATTTGGTCGTCCCATAGGGAGAGGGTTCACACCGCGTGAGGAACCTTCCTGAGCAACAGTGTGCTCTCAGGCAAGCCGAGTGGGAAAGTCACTCTGATAAATAATTATGAAAAGCAAAAGGACAGAAAAGCAAGTTTCGTGCAAAAACACTAATCAAACAAAGCTCAAGTGGCTACAGTAACAGAGTAAGAGCACACACTCGGAGCAAACTGAATTACCAGGGGGAAAGGAGACCACACGGAAACACGGGGCCCCCAGAAAGACACACAGCCCTAAATGTGTGGTGTGCGAGGAGGCAACAGAGCTTCAACATGCAGGAAGTAAAAACAACCAAGAGAACTGAAGAGGGAAATGGTCAGACCCACCATCACAGCAGGGGACTTGCAGGTGTCCACCACTGATAAAACTACAGAAGCCTGCAGCCAACCACAGCGGGATGCACGCTAGTCACAAGTGCACAGAGCATTACCAAGGTCGACCCCATTCCGGGCCATAAAGAGCGTCTAAATAAATCTAAGGGGAGTTGAGTCAGACAGAAAACCGCTGGGAAAATCCCCAGATACTCGGAAACCAAATACACGTCTAAAGAACCTATGGGTCAAAGAAGAAATCAGAAAGGAAATTACAAAGCACTCTGAATTGACCGACGATGAAAACCGAGCATCACACTGGGGGGACGCTGCTGGAACAGCACGTGGCCAGAGGCTCCCGGCACTCGACGCGACATTAGAACACAAGGGGGTCAGTCCTCCCCTCCGTGATCTCAGCTTCCACCCGAGAAACTGGAAAAAGAGCAAGCTAAATGCAAAGTAGGACAAAAAAGAAGGAAAGAAAAGAAAATACCAAAGATCAGAACAGAAATCCCTGACCAAGGAAACAGAAAAATAAGAACATCCATGAAACTAACACTTGTTCATTGTGAGAATCAATAAAATGGACACAGCTCTGATCAGACTGATCAGTAAAAGAAGATAAGAAACAAATCACCAATATTTGGGAATAAGAGAGGTCAAATGACTATACATTTTACAGATCTTAAAAGGATGGTAAAGAAAGGTCATAAATAATTTTTACAATAAATTTGACAACTTAGCTGAAATTCCTTGAAAAAGAAAAACTACCAAAACTCACTCAAGGAGAAAAAGCCTAAATAGCCCTATACCTAGTAAAGAAATTGAATTTGTAGTTAAAAACCTTCCCACAAAAAAAACTACAGACCCAAACGGCTTCGCTGGTGAATTCTACCAAACAGTTAAGGAAAAAATACCAATTCTGACACAAACTGGCCCAGGAAATAGGAAAACTTCTTAACTTGTTCAGTGGGGCCAACACTACCTTGGGGCCAAGACCAGACAAGAAAAGGGGTTCGGGGAGACCAAATCCCTCATGAACATATAACAAAAAAGTCCTAAACACAAGTGGAGCAAACTGACTCCGACAATATACAGGAAGTCACTACAGTAACAAACTAGAAAAGAAAACCCATGTGATCCCTTGACAGACACAGAAAAAGAGCATTACCAAAATCCCCATGCACTTCTGATAAGAACGCCCAGCAAACTGCGAAGGGACCTTCTCCGACCTTATACGGAGCATCTCTGCAAACCCCACAACTAACAACACGCTAACTGGTGAAACTCTGAATGCTTTCCTGCTGAGACCGCGGACAAGCAAGGACGCTGCTCCACCGCTTCACCACTTTCCCGAAGGTTCTTGCCAGTGCGCTAAGGCCAGAAAAAAGACATAAAGAAGACACAGAACTGTCTTTATTTGCAGATGTCATGATTGGGTATATTTTTAAAAACTGAAGAAATTTATAAAAAGATATTAGATCTGGTGAGTTTAGTAAGGTTATTACATACAAGATTAATATACCAAAAAAATCAACTGTATTTCTACATACTAGCAACAAATAATCACACCTTGAAATTAAATATGAAACACAGGGATGAATCTGACAGGAGATGTGCAAGACCGGCCACTGAAAACTGCAAACTGCTGCTGAAAGCCATTAAAGAAAACCGACCTTAACGGAGAGGCCTACTTTGTCCACGAGCAGGAAAATTCAAATTTATTTAGGTGTCAGTTCTTCCAAGTTGATCTATACATTCAAAAAAAAAACCACAATCAAAAGCACAGCAGACTTTGTTGAAAATTGACAAACTGATTCCAGAGTTCATACGAAAATTCAAAGAACCTAAAACAGCCAAACTAATATAGAATATAGTTGAAAAACCAACGCTACCTGATTTCAAGACTCATCCTAAAGTTCTGGCAGCCCAGGCGGCACGGTGCCCACGTAAAGACGCACATGCGGCCACAGAGCAGAGGAGAGCGCCATCAGCAGAGCTGCGTGCGTGCAAGGGTTCAGACAAGGGTGCGAAGGCAGTGCAGCGGAGAAAGGGCGGTCCTTTCAACCAACGGCACCGCAGCTACTCAATGTCCATGTGCGAAAAATAACCTTTCATCCATACTTAGCACCATACACAAAAGTTAACTCAGAAGGGAACACGGATCTAAACACCAAACACAGAGCTGTAAAATCAGCAGAAACACCAGGAAACCCCTTTGTGGCCTTGGTTTAAGCAGATTCCTCAGACATAACACCAAAACCAAACCCATAGAAGAAAAAAACACGGTAAGTTAAACATCACCAAAATTAAAAGCTGCTTTTTGAAGGACACTACTAAGATAATAAAAAGATAAGCCCCAGACTTGGATCTGTAAATCCCATGTCTGACAAAGGACTTGTTTCTAGAATATAAAGAACTTCAAATGTTTGAATTTAAAAAATCTTTGTAAATGGGTGTGAAATGTGGACAAGCATGTCACTCGAGATACACAGTGGTGAAGCACAAAAAAAGACGTTTCATACCATTTGTCACAGGAGAAACCCAAGTTAAACCACAAAGAGCCGCCGGCTAGAGAGGTCAAAGCCAACCAGACAGCACCACACGCAGGGGAGGATGGCGAGAGGCCGGCGCTACTCACACTGCTGGTGGGAACGCACAGCCAGCCACTGGTTAAGCCATTCCATTCCCCCTGTGTCCATGTAACAACCTGCGTGGGAATGTTCATAGTGGCTTTACTTCTAATAACCCCAAACTGGAAGTAACATAAACACCCATCAGCACAGAAACTGGTATATCCACAAATGGCACACTCCTCAGAAATACAAAGAAACTATTGATAAGTACTATTGATGAATCTCATAATAACTTTACTGGGTGAGAGAAACTAGGGTCAGAGGTAAGTCAGATTCTAGCAAACACAAACTAATCCATCATGAAGGAAAGCGGATGGGTGGCTGCTGGAGGCTGGGACAGGCACACGGAAGAAACAGGAGAAAACTCTGAGGGTGACCAATTTTTTAATTATCTCGACCGATTGGTTCCATGTGCACACATGTCCAACCTCACAACACCATACAAGCGTATTTCCGGAACGATCGAAAAGGGCTGTGGAGGAAGTGGAATGGGCAGGACGTGGTGAAGGACTTGGGGTGGCATGGTGGTGACGTTGTGGTTGGTGACAAGGAGCAAGCCCCAGCTGATGACGACTCCGGGCTCCTTGAGGAACACACCCAGAAGGTGTGAACACCTCTGCTGTCTGGCCTACTCCCTGGAGCGGCGACTTGCACACGGTGCACTGGATGCTCTGAAAACCAGATGCCAGCCCGTCCACGTCCCCCCGGGTTAACCCCACTCGCTCACTCTGCTCCACACGCAGGCACTGGGGTTGCCACCGCCCAACACTGGCTTACACACACTTGCCTGGAGTCGGGCTCTGCAATAGGGCCTGGAAAGGGAGTGTGACCAACCCTCACTGACCTCGTCCTTGCCAAGCCCCAGCCCTTCACCCGCTCCTCCAGCCCCCATACCAGGGCCGTGTGGGGCTGCAGGCTGAGGACATCCTCACTCACCACAGCCCCAGCACCATTCTCCCTTCTTCAACCGCTGTCCTTCTGTTCAGGTGCATCATAGTGTCTTTCCGACTGCTGTAGACTAGTCACGGCCTCCTCTGCTGTCTGCCACCCCCACCCCACCCCCACCCCGCCACACCTACTCCCACAGCGGGGCGGGAGGGGGGGGATTCTCCTTGAATGCACCCACACCCTCTCCGAGCTCCTGCGGCTCCCCTTGCCTGCCTCTCTGCCTCTCGCCTGCCCTGGAGGGCTGCCCGCCTTTGGGCAAAGACAGCCCCGAGCTAGCAGGATGAGGCCGTGGGCTGGAGAAATACCGTGTGTGACACGGGGCCGTGGGGGGCAGTGCTTAGCAAGGGCGTGACGCGCTCTGGGCACTCAGTAACCTGGGCTGTCGCCACGGCCAGCCCTAAGTGCTCCAGGTCCCCTCCCCCGAGAAAGTCCACAGGCGGCTCCTTCTTTCATGCGTTCAGCCCGCTCTTCCTTACGGTCCAGGGTCCAAGTTTTCCCAATACCCTATGTGGGGTCAGCAGGCACTGTTTCATCCCATTTTCTGTCCAACTGCCTCACAGAGGTGGTTTCTGTAGGTGAGCTTCAGGGTACAGGCATGTTTCTAAGAGAACATGTGTTTACAGCTGCCAACAAGGAGCTCGACAGCCCACAAACCAACTCTCGGTCTTCCTTGTACAGCATTCCCTACACCCTGGCCCACACGGAATCACTCCAAGAAATGCACCCCAAGCCTCTGGATGCTGTTCTGTGATAGGGATAGAAAGGATACCCAAGGGTGGAAATGAGAAGCCAAATATACCAGAATCCTCTTATTTAAGAAATTAAAAGGGAAGTGTCTACACAAAAATTTCTTTCCAAGTGCCTTTATGCCTTTTCAACAGCCAGAGGCAGAGGCTGATGGGAAGTGAAAGCCGACTCTATGGTCGTTCAGGACAGAAGAGAGGACGGTTATGGGGCTTGTGTGGGTCCCTCTCCCAGGCAACACCCAGGGCTCAAGCAGCTTTCAACCTCTCCTCCTGCTCCCGGCCTCCGTGCAGTTGTATGAAGGTTAAGTCCTCAGCTCAAGGTCAATCAGCTACTAAGTGGCCACAGCCAGGAGTCCAACAGAGCAGGTCTCCTGACCCCAGGACACAAGAGGCTGCAGACAGCGGTGGAGACGACAGGCTACAGGGTCACAGGACGTATGTGCCACAGAGCACCCTAAGGTAAAGCCACCCACCCCTTCACACTGCACAGGAGGGAACTGGCCAGGTCACAGCGTGAGAGGCCGGCCCCAGACCACAGGTTGTGGCTGTCAGCCACATCTCCTGCTACCTAGCAGCCAGCACTCGGGAGGTTTCTCAGGAGTAAAGAGAAGTCCTAGAATAAGGCCTGGAAATCTGAAGCTTGGCTGCTGGAAGCTCCTGTTGGGTTTACTTCCATTAACCTCCTCTGCCTCCCCCACTAGCCAGGACCCTCCTCTGGCAGCCAAACCCAAACAGAGCCCTAGCCAAAATGCAAACGAGGTTGTGCCCACGAGTTTGTGCCCACATCACAGCTGTGACAGCCCTTTCATGCTTATCACACACTGATCTGGGCCTGGGGCTCATACGAGCAAAGACAGCTTTTACTGCCATGTCCTTATTACACCACGGAAATTTCCACAGAAGGGCGACCCCACCACACAGAGGGGAGAAGTGGCTCAGAGATGCAGGTCCTCCTGCAGTCACACTCCCAGCTGCCAGCTGAACTTCTTACCTCCCCTCTCCCAGGGAACAAGTGGTCTCTCCCACCACGAGAGCAGTCAGTAGAGCCCTGCAGAAACCCGTCTGCCTCCGTGGGCCAGCACAAGGTCAGGGGTCCATGTGGCTTCCCCATACAGGATGATCACGACCCTCCCTGGCTGCTACCAGTGTACATGCTTTGTTCTCACCTCTTCATCTTGGGCAAACTGAACCGGTCAGTTAACACCCACTGTGGGCAAACCCCAGCCAGAGGCCAAGCAGGCAGAGGCACATGTGGCCTTGACCTCCCGGCACAGTCCAGCAGCTGGGGGAGGACTCCCAGGGCGCTGTGCATGCAGAAACTTGGGCCCCACTCCCTGACAGGTCTCCCACCCCGACAGCATGCTGGCAATGACTCGGGGTCATGAACAGCCAGCGACCAGCTGCCAGGCTTTCCTAACGACAGATGACCCGGGGGGCGACCATGAGACTTTCCAGACAGGAGGGCACGGAGTGCAGCCCTGCATCTCCATTTTCACATCTGAAGGGAGTGAGGCCAGGGAACAGCTGGCAGCTGCAGGGCTAGCAGCTTTGGAGGCCTGCAAGGGTCCTCTCCTACCACAGCACAGAGCCCTAGCAGACCTGTGGGAACAGGAGCCAGGTGGACGAAATGACCTTGACACTCCCCCGGCACCCCTCCCTCCATGCTGCTGAAGGTTGCCAGGGAGAAACCATTCTGAAATTCGGATGAGCTGCTGTTCAAGGGGCCAGACGGGGCTGAGTGCTTCCAGAGGAATCTGAGGGCCCTCCGCCCCACCGTGCCCCTGAAAAGGGGGCAGCCCCTTTAAGGTGTGTCTCCCCATGTGGTTCTCATTTGGCGACCCCTCCAATGTCAGCTCCACAACCAAGCACCTCCTTCTCTGCAGAGCAGCACTTGACCTTCAGGCAGTGCCACCTCTGCAGCAGTGGAGGTGAGGAGCTGACTGACCCCGGGAAGGGGAGAAAGGACAGAAAAGGTTCAGCGCAGTGACGTGTGTCTCACACAGGCTCCCGTGCTCCCAAGCTGGATGAACAGCGAATCATTTCACAGGTGGAACATGCCCATGTGGTCTCCAAAACGAGAATTTGACCCACATTCACATTTCTTAGACGCACCAACCACCACACCCCCCACCACCACAGTGGAGACCACACAGCGACCTGAGGGGACCCAGAGAAACGGCCTCCCTGGGCCGACCCCCACCCCAGGGGTGGTTTCACAAGGGGCCCACGGCTCTGTTCTGCTCCCCATCCCGGGGCCCTGACCCCCTCGGACCCCTCGGTCAGACATGAACTACACAGACCGCCCAGGACTGCCAGCGCCCATGGGCACTGAGGAAGGAAACGTGACTTCTTGCAATGCCTCCAAATGTAAAGGTTGTACTTGGTTTTTATTTCATTCGTCTCAACCCTGTATTTACAAGTTTCCCAGAGAAAGCGCTTGCCTGAATTTGAGTTATGTTCTTTGTCTCTGTCTGCCACAGTCACACACTCTCACTCACAGCCTCCCCTTCCCCCAGCAGACAAGTGGAAATTTCCACCAAAGCAAGCGCTCAGTGCTCAGTGGGTGGGGTGGGGGAGGGGAGGGGAGGGGAGGGGCTGGAGGCCAAAGCGTCTGGGAGCCCTTTGGAAGACGGCAACCAGACCCACGTGGGTGCCAGTTCCTGCACTGTGTCAGCTACCCCGGGCTGGCTCCGGGCTTCACGGAGGCTGTGGATGACCCCCCCCACCACGGCCCTCTGCAAGCAAGAGCCCCGTTTCTCTGTGCACCTCCCGGGGCGCACGCATTTAAGCAGTCACTAAACCTGGTGCAGAACGCTTACAAAGCTTGGGGCACTGCCACTACGAAGGCGCCTGCACGGCCACTGCAGCGCTGCCCTGAGCGCCCATCGTCGAGTCCTACCCGCAGAGCAGAGCCAGGGTGCCGGCCGGCCTTCATGCCGGCATGCACACGCAGAACCACGGGCGTGCTCACCCACGGGAAAGCTACGGAAGAAAATCAACCACCCCCAGGGAGGGTGCCAGCTCTCTTGGAGTAAGATGCAGACATATTTGGGGAGCGAGTC
Organism: Desmodus rotundus; assembly: GCF_022682495.2. NCBI lineage: Eukaryota > Metazoa > Chordata > Mammalia > Chiroptera > Phyllostomidae > Desmodus > Desmodus rotundus. Next base: position 2,897,245 of record NC_071388.1, on the reverse strand, counting down.
AGTAAAATTCCACTGATGCACCACAGACCCAGTTATTTTTACCCTTCTGCACACCCGTAAATAGAAGGGCGTCTGAGATACAGGCCAGCATGTCTTCACTATTCACACCTATTCACACTTCACAGCAGAGGAGACAGAAGGGACAAACAGGCAAGAACACCCCCTTCGCGGGCTTCTGTGAACGCTCCACTCTGGAGGCAGCCCTGTCTCACTGCAGTCAGGCCGGACCTGGAAACACAGCCACAGCCAACGTGGGGCAAATTCGCACACACACGCACAGGCTGGACACTGAACTACAAGACACAGACTCTCTAGTTCCCTCGCCTGCACGGGCAGCCACTCAGCCCCAGTCCAGCCCCATCTAGTGGAAAGAGAACCCCAAGCCAGCACGGGCAGCCCGGGTCCAACACTAAGGGGCTTCTGGCAGGGTGACTGCCTCCAGGACCCCAGCAGGGTCTAGGTGAGCATCTGGCCCTTCTGCACCTGCCACACCACCCCTCGTACACTCCGAGTGTGGTGAGAACACTCCGCCACACCTTGCCCCTTCAACCGACTAATGAAGGTGTCTGGGGAGCACGGAAAGGAACAAAGGTCAGAAAACCTAGGGGTCCTCCAGAGACCGCAGCAAATGCAGGGTCGAGAAGGAACCCCAGTCAGTGGGGGAACCCGCAGCTCCAAGCCCTGCTCTCCAGACACTGCCTGCCACAGCAGGGGGGTGGGGCCGGAAGCCTCCATTGGAATGCTGGTCCGGGAGACCCAGGCATCCTCAGCACCCCAACCCAGTCCAAACAGCAACAGGGGCACCTAGTCAACTCCTCTGTGTTCCTAAAGCCACATCACCTGGGGGACAGCTGACAGGGCAAGTGACTTCTCCTGGAAAACAGTCTTGACTGGCGACAAGTGTCTGAAATACCACCCCTGCCCTGATAAAGGTGACTCGGCCCAGGCTCCACTCTGCTGTCAGCTGCAAAACAGAGCAGCACTTTTTTTAAATCCTCACCTGAGGATTTACTCACTGATTTTAGTGGGGGGAGAGGGGGAGAGAGGGAGGGAGAGAGAGAGAGAGAGAGAGAGAGAGAAAGAAAGAAACATCGATCGGCTGCCTCCTGTATGTGCCCTGATCGGGGATCAAACCTGCAACCTAGGTATGTGCCCTGACTGGGAATCGAACCCGCAACCTTTTGGTGCACAGGGCAATGCTCCAACCAGTTCTACCACCCCCAGAGACAGAGCTGAGTGAGTCTCTGTGGATCTGCCTGAGAACTTGACCATCATGTGAAGTTACTCCAATGACAAAATTGGTTCCCAGGTACAAACGACAAACTTATAGACAGGTATCTTCAATGTCACCTGTTTCTGAAGTGGGGACTGACCAAATTAAGATGTGCACTAAAACGACCACTTTTTTTTTTTGCGTAAGCCGCGTACGCAGACCTAATGTAGTAATAAACACGAGGGGCCGTTCTCAGTGCACCACCCCCTTCCCTCAGACAGCCCTGAGATCATAGGAGCTCTCCTACCTGAGCACTCTCCTACCCACACCTTCCTTCCAGGCCGCCGTGGCGTGTGTGCAGAGAGGTGGGTCTGGGGAAAGGAGGAGCGGATGGGAGAGGGGCAGAAGTGGCTGCAACAGTGGCCTGGGTGTCGGCCTGGGCCAGGTGGCCCCTACTGTGCTGGGTCCCTGCCATTTTCTTTTTTTAATTTTTATTTATTGATTTTATAGAGAGAGAGAGGAAGGAAGGGAGGGAGGAAGGGAGGGAGGGAAAGAGGGGGCGAGGGAGAGAGAGAAAGAGACATTGATTTGTTGTTCCACTCACAGACACATTCATTGGTTGATTCTTGTATGTGCCCTGACCAGGGATCGAACCCACAACCTTGGCGCATCAGGATGACATTTGAACCAACTGAGCTACCCGGCCAGGTCCCTGATTCATGTGAAAACTCCTTGAGATCACAAGCAACCACAGCAATCACAAGAACCACCCTGAGACCTAGGAGCAGCACTAGGCCACACCACTTCTCCCCATAAAGTGTGAAGCAGCAAACGCACCGCATCAACAGCACCTCCGTGCCAGGTAAGCTCTTGGAGGGCACCAAGGCTCCCCCGTGAGCCAGCCACACACCAGCTCCCACAGCCCAGCCTCGGGAGGCACACCAGGGCCCCATCAAAGTGACAGACAGCACAAACCTCCTGTGGGCTGGGACCCCCTGGGAAGGCTCGGGTCTTGCAGGGACCCCGCATCTAACTGGCCACACAGACGCCACAGTTTTCGGCAGAGTATATCCACCGAGTATATGCAACTGTGGTCAGAGACCACACTTTGGAAAACATTACCTTACAAACCAAATAAACAGCTGACACCGATTCCGCCCAGAAAAACAAGCTGAAACAGGAAGCTCCCCAACAGGGCCGGCACCACCCGTGTCTACATACAGCGCACACACGCACACTTTCGGAGTGCTCCTTCCCTTCTGCTGGGGAGTCTGAGAGAACCGAGGGCAACACACCCTCACGTACAGATGAGCTAACTGACGGCCCAGAGCACATGGGACGCCTGCACCGTGTCAGGACCCAGGAGTGTGGGCTTCGTTCTGGCCCAGCTCCAGGTAACCTTCCAGAACCTGAATCTGTTCCAGCCACAGAAGAGCACCAGCACCACCCGACCCCGCACTGCACGTCTACAGAGGCCTGAAAACTGAACACGTTAGTGCCAAGGGTCTCTACGTGAGGTCCGCAGACAGCAGCAGCAGCACAGCCCAGGCACCCAGGCACCCAGGCACGGTGAGAACGGTGCATGGGGAGCGCTGGTCACACCCACGCTCCACACAGGCAGGTGCAGCCCTCCTGCCACCCAGCCCAGAGAGCATGCGGTGGCCAGGAGGCTGACTCCCCCACTCTCACTACCGCCCCCATGCCCTCCATCAGGGACCCTGGCCAATGGCTCCTGACCAAATGTATGCATGCCTCTTTAAACATAAGGGCAACAGGATTCATAGCCTTGCTGTTACGGCCAAACCCCTTTGTGGTTAAGTTTTTTAAAAAAAGAAATGTTATACACACAACCTCTATCCCTTGCTGTTACTGTGACTCTGGAAGAGAAATAGACGCTGTGTGTTTCACGTTGCCTAGCAACACCACAGGCACTCTCCTCAGCGGTGTTCTGGAGGAGCAGAGCACTGGCACAGAACCAGGTGAGGCCATCGGAAGAGAAGACAGGCAGTGCGGGCCCCATCTCAGGGTGAGCCTCCACCCGGGCCTGTCCCAGGTCGGCACCTGCACGGGTTGCACGTGACTACATGCACCACCCAGAGGGTCCACAGAGCGGACCTCCAGACAGCATCTCCTGGGGTCCCCGTGCCAACGTGGACAGGAGAGTCACCACCCGAGGTCGGTGTCCCAGGACGCAGGAACCAGAGAAGCTTCGTGGCGAGCTCAAGGACACACTGCCACCACAGAATGTTCTCCTCCTGGACCCTGTCCGCCACCTAACTACAGACCCCCGCCCTCCCATCTCCTACTCCCAGGAAACCCAACAAGAGGAGATTCTTCCCCCAAACCAGAAATGAGGCGCACAAAAAAAGATACCACCAGGGTTTCAAGAAGCTTCATACCAACTCAACAAACTGGTCTCAAAGAATTTCTATAAAGGATCATTTGAGTAAATTGCTATATACTATGAGAAAAAATTCCATCGCAAAAAACTGTGTTTGGTTGAGTAGATAAAGGTGGATTAGGTTGTCCCTGGCGGGTGTGGCTCAGTGGACAGAGCTCCGGCCTGCGAACCAAAGGGTTGCCAGTTCGATCCCCAGTCAGGCACATGCCTGGGTTGTGGGCCAGGTCCCCAGTAGGGGGCGCACAAGAGGCAACCACACATTGATGTTTCTCTCCCTCTTTCTCCCTCTCTTCCCCTTTCTCTAAAAACAAATAAATAAAATCTCTTTTTAAAAGACAGTGGATTAGGGTAGATTAGGTTGGACTACATTCTCGTTATACATTTTGCTTGTTATCTGCAACCTACATACCTACAAAGATTGTGCTGAGTATGTGAACAGCACATTGCTCACCGAGGCAGTTTCCAGGCCAACATTACAGAAATGCTGGGAAAACCATACTTAGGTTGACGAGAAGTTCCTCACAATCAAAAGCCCCTAACACCGCTGCCCCTGGCACGGCCTGTGATCACACGGATCCCACCTTTGGGGCTGGTACCGCCTACCACCTCCCGTCTCTGCGGCCCGTCATCGCCTGGCTGAGCACCTGGGCACCACCTGGCAGGGCTCTGACAGTGAAGTTATGACAATTTCTCAGACAAATTCATTAAAGAGCATTTTTCACGGAGCTGCGCAAAGGCATCTCTCAGCAATGCACCGAGAAGCTTACCCTCCTCTGCTGTGCCGCTGGCTGTGGGCGGACATCCTGTAAGGAAGTGCGCGTTCACCCAGGTTTTCCAAGTTCCTCACTATCGCCCCTCTGTCCATCAAGGCTCCGATTGTCCGTTTCAAAGCAGCAGCAGTCTCTGGCTGTTTTGTTTTGTTGTTTTTAAAAAGAAGAAGAAAGTACATCAGAATCAATGTAAGAACTAGAATGATTTAAGTCTGGTCAGTTCTAATCACAACAGCTCTACCGTTAGAAAACTTTGGGTAGAAGCAACAGAAACTATTTCTGGCTATCTTACACTTTAAAAAAAGGGAGAGACAGAGAGAGACTGACAGTTACTGTGAAGATGCGCAGTAGCTCACAGGTACGAAGGGAAATCTGAAGAACCAGGCCTCGGAGAGTCCGGGACCAGAGCAGCTCCGGGGTCTGGGAGGCGGGAACTAACTGGCGGCTTCTTCACAGCATGGTGGCCGGGAAGGATCAGCGCCAATCGCGGTCAGTCCTTGTATCCCGTGCCTCAGGACAAACTCCAGGGGAAGAGCATCCTCTTGGCAGGACGCTGGCCATCCCCCCAGAACTCCAGCCCATGGGAAAAGCAGTCACCCACCAAGAAAAGTTGGGAGACTGTAACCGCGAGTGGGAAAGGACGAGTGAGACCCAGTCTCTGCCCCATGGAGCGTACAGTCTAACAAATGGGTTAACACAAAACATCACGGAGGAAGACCAGAGGGCAGAGCACAGAAAGGGACACTGGGACAGAGAGTGCCTGGAAGGTGAAGGCACACTCAGCGGGGAGGGGTGTCTCCGACGAGGGCTTGCTTGAGGGAAACCCTGAAAAATGATCACAGGAGACTGCAAGAGCAGAGAGCCAAGGCAAGAACGCAGGCGTGAGTGAGGAAGTGGGCAGGGGTCTCACCAGGGAGGTTCGGGACGAGCGAGGGCTGAGAAGTAAGATTACAGGGTGAGTACAAGTAAGTAAATAATAAATGCCCATTATAAAAAAAATTCAAACAATATAAAATCCCATCACCCAGCGATAAAGACTTTACATGCTTTGATAAATTTCTTTCCAGGCAGAGGCACCCACAGAAAACTGCTGGAAGGTACTGCAGAGGGGTAAGCCCCAGCTCCCGTGAGACCTGGACGACGAGGGTGGTGCAGCCAAAGAGGCAGCAAAGTGCGGTGGCTGAGAGAGAGGTGCAGCTCACAGCTGCGGGGAAGCCTGAAGCAGCTGGCGAGGACAGGGACACGTGCATGTGGCTTAGGGCATGCCAGCAGGGCAGGCTGCACTACACACTCGGTGGCCATCTGCGGGAAAGGTTCTCTGAGGCCCCCGGAGCAGGATGTCACTGAGGAGGGCGTAGGGAGGAAAGAAAAGGTCAGCAGAACCTCGGGGAGCACACACATTTGGGGGCTAACAGGAGGACTTGAAATCAGAGACACACATGGAAAAGGTACAAAGAATCCAAGGGAAGCCAGGCCTGCCTTGTCACAGAGGCGACGGAGGCCTCCCCAGGACAGGTAGAGGAGGGCGAGGAAAGAAAAGCCATGGCTTGGTGGCTGTGTGGTCACTCAGCAAGGTGGGCTAGAGTAGGATGCCGGTCTGCATGGCAGACACAGCAGTGAAGGGAAAGTGCCAGCACTGGAGGGGGAAGTAAGTGTGAGCAAAGTGTTTTGGGGAAGGGAAAACGTGAGCATGCTCATTTGTTAAAGGGAAGCGAACCAGGCAAGAGGATACAACGTTACATGCAACGACAATGACAATGGCGGCTGCTGTGATTTACAGGGTGACTGCTCTACGCCGGAACTGGTCCAGGGCTTATTGTCACGTGCGTCATCTCAACTGAAACATGAAGGTTCACGGACTCGGAACTGGGGTCTCTGGGGGCCACCAGGGCTGAGAGGAGTGCCAGGCAGCAGGTGCGCAGAGGGGCCCGGGCGAGGGAAGGGACACAGCAAGTGGGGGAGGGGCGCCAGGGGACACCTGGGCAAGAAAGGGACAGAAGTGAAGGGATGCAAGCAAAGAGGTCCTGACGTGCAAGAGTGAACTCAGAAAATGCTGCCTTCCAGTGGCTCGCCATGGACCGAGTGGGAATAGCAGGACATTTTCACGGGTGTGTTCCAGGAAGCACAGAAAACCCACTGCCCCTGTAAACCATCTTGCTCATGGATACGACTAACACTCCGTGGATGCACCAAATGTTACTGTAAGGTTTAGAAATAAAATAGTCGCTTTCCTTTCATATGATAGCCCACTAGGGTTGAAAAAGTACCTACTGAAAATTGTCTACATATTTAACCAACCTTATGATAAAACAAACTCCCTAAAACCAATAAAAACAGGAGCCAGAATCTCTCACATAGACACCAGGCAGGTGAGCGTGTCTGTGGCGGCCACCCCGTGACTGCGCACACAGCTTGACGCGGGGCGATTCTTCTTGCACCTCATCGTGCACGGGCATTCCCACAGCTTTGCAGAAGCCTCATCTCTAACAGCAGGGCAGTATTTCATTTCACTGAAAATGCTATTTCTTTAGCTGGTATTGCATCAATTAACTTGTGATAAGGTAGGTAAATAGTCTATCCAAATAATAAGAGGATTTTTTTTTAAATCCAACTTTGACTGATTACTACTAGTATTCTATTTAGCCACCCAAATCACACATTTTAATTTTAGTTTGCACTTTTAAAAAGAAACATATCTCAATACCTCATCTTGCTTAAATTCCAGCTCAAGAATTTATAATATAAAGTAAGGGCTTGTGAAAGAAAAGATTTTCTGCTGCTCAAAAAAGGGGAGAGCTACCTAGTAAGAATGTAACTTAAGACCAGAGCAAAACACATCTTGTGTGACTTCGGTACGTCAGGCTCACACCCTGGGCTGCCTGAACAGACACATTCGCTTCACTGTGACTTCGAGTTACCCAAGAGTCTCAAAAAGAAAGATGGAGGAGGGCAAAAGTATGTCTTGTCTATGAGGGAGCCCGCTTGTCCCAGGTGACTGACCTGTCACCATGAGTCACACCAGGGCCCATGGCCAAGCCTGGCTCACTACCTGTCTGTGCAAATACAGCTCTACAGGAACACAGGTGGCTCAGGCAGTGCCGCAGTGTCCACGGCACTCCTGCTGCAGGCAGACCGGCAAGGACAGAAGTGACTCCATGTGGCCCGCCAGCCCACTCCACCGCTCCGGCTAACTTCCACACCGTGTCACACGGGCTGAGGGACGCTGGCAAGGCCTCCATCCTCTCGTTCTCAAGTCCACCCGAGTCAAACCATGAGCCTGAGCCCCGGAGTCACAGACAGGACCTCCCCATGGGACGGGTCATAAAGTCCCACAGGGCCACAAGCTTGGCACGTGGGCAGGACGTCCCAGTCACCACAGGGTCTCTGCCGAGCTCACAGCCTCATCAACCCTGGGGGCCAACTTCAGCTTCCTTCACATGGCGCCAACTACAGAGAGAGCTACGAAAACGGAAGCTTTAGGCTTCAAAACGCGTGTGCTCACCCCAATACGATGTTCAACGTGGAACCCAGGGGCCACGCCGCTCCTGCACCTGAAAGCAGCTCTGCCCCGCCCCACGCTGCCCTGGGGAGGCACAGGCTGGGGGCTGAACATGCCCGCTTGCCAAGCCACAGGGCGGAAACCGTGAGTGACTGCGAACGGGCGAGAGGAAAGCTGGATCCTGGCCCCAGCTCCTTCACTAGCAGGCCAGTGAGCCAACCCTGCAGAGACTACTAAACCCACCACCGTGAGGTCTGCGCCGTTGTCCTCGTGTGTCTCCTCGTGTGCCGGCCCAGTGTTTCCAGTGAGTTTCCTGTCCGCACAAGGTCACAGGAACCACGTGCACATCGCCGTTCTCAGAACACCGCCGGGGCGCAGACACTTCTTTCCACGTAGGTCTGGCCTTCACCCTGCCTCATCCTCAGCGCCTGCAGTGCCCCGCCCCCGCCAGGCGCCCTTCGGGCCACTCCCACTCACTTCTGCATGTGCTGTAGCTTGTGCCAACTTACGAACACCTCTGGTCACTAGCACACAGGCTTCGGGGAACCGAGGACGGCCGTCGGTCTCAGACACAAGCGCGTTCCCCAAGTCTCAACGGTCCACATCACAGGGCAGCGCTGGAGCAGCTGCTCAGTAAATTACGGTGTCACTTGTGCATCCCTAAGAAGAACTCTGCTAACTCAGCCCCACGCTTTCTGGAAGAACCCTAAGTGTCCAAGTATCTCTAATGCAATTTGAAGCCACTGTGCATGTGCGACGTAGCTCTCTAGCAGGTCACTGCTACAACACTGGAGCTCAGTCACATGCTGGTGTTCTTCTCTTTACTTCACGTAGTGCCAAAATGCTGTTAATACTAACATTGTGGCTGAAAAGAATCCAAAATTCACCTAAAAATTAAACTAAATATTTCACCTATTTCAAAAATATCAAGTTCAAATATGTGTAAATATAAATGTTAACGCTTACATAGTTCTAAATATTTCCTGATAAAGCACTATCCAAAAGAAAATTACACTGAATACTTTAAAAAAGAAAATTCACCCTAGACACAATTCAAATCAGTTTTTGATACTATTAATTACTGAAACTACTGGTGTTCAGTTTACAAAAGAAGACTTAGGGGAAAACTCCCGGGTGAGTGGGAAACCGCTCGGAGAGCTGCGGCTGAAGACACGCAGCAACTGCCCCGGGCGGCGCCGACCCGAACTCCCAGCACCGCAGGGGCGGCCCCCGCACGGCCCCCGCACTGGGCAGGGGGGTGCTGCTGACTCGGGCTGCCCGGCACCACCCATGACCCCGAAGTCATTCGGGAACAAAGCTGGCTTTTCGGGGACACTAGGAAGTGCGCGGCAGTGAGGACGACTCTGGGGACAAGCTGGACTTACGCTCAGGCCACAGCTGTCTCACGCAAGGGTGCCTTGGTGACGGTCCCCGAGAGGCCCCGGGACGCCCGAGCCCTCAGGCCACAGCTTGCGAGACGAATGGGCAGAGCTCCTGCGCTGAAGGCGAGGGCAACGGGCGGGAAAAACAAAAGACCACCCATCTCCACTTCCCCCCATAAAGCCCGCACTCGGCGAGGTTATTTAGGCCAAGGGCTCGTGGGAGTCCCGGAAACACCGCCGGCCCAATCAAACAACCCCTCCGTCCCCGACCAGACGACCGTCAACCACACCGTCTCGGGGACCAGACTCTGGGGAACAGCCTGAGCCAGCGGCCCTCGGGTGCCGCCAACTAGCCCTCCGACGCCCCCGCGGCCCGCCGCGAACAAAGCCACGGAGCGAGCGCCTTCACCGGCTCGCAGCCCCCCTGCCGCCCCTCGCCCTCCTCCCTCTGCGGGCAGCGGCGCGTCCGGCTCCCGGACCAGGCGGCATCTGGGGAGGCGGAGCCAGGTCAGAAACCGTCTGTGAAGATGCGAGCGACTCTCCCGCTCTCTACAGACCCCATTTTAAGCTTTTACTTATTATTTTGAGAGGGGAGAAGGGGGGAGAAAGAGAGAAGGAGAGGACACGGATCAGCGGCCTCCCGCCCGCCCGAGCAGACCCGGCTGGCAGGCCGGGCAGGTGCCCCGCGGCGCCACGCCGGGCAGGGCCGCTCTCTGGAAGTCTTCACTCCGCAGTTCGCCTCCTGAGGAAATGTCCTGAAACCCACAGGACGCCCCGGGACCTCCACCGCGGGGCTCCCGCGGCAGGTGTGAGGGCAGGTTGAGTACCCACCCCCGCGCGCAGGCCTGGGAGCACGCGGCCGCCCCGCCGCTCCGGGCGGCTTCACCGCGCACTGTGCCCGCGAGGGCGGCCCTCCGGCCTCGCGATTTGCCGAACCCGGGCCGCAGTCCTCCGGTACGTGAGGACTGCAGGGCTGCCGAGCACGTGCGTACTTTCAAGTCGGCACCAGACTGGGGAGAACAAGCGGAGCACACTGAAGCCGCAGACGCGCCGGGGCGGCCGGAACAGGCCTGCGCACCGTTGACGTGGGGCTGACGGGGAAGGGGCTCTTCCGTGTTCCCGCGGCTAGAAAACACCTGAGAACTCGGAGCTCCGCCACTCTGCCCGTGAGCCGCCACCTACAACACATTCGGAATAACCCGAGCACCGAAAAGGCGTCAAACGTGGGCAGAGGCACCGAGACCCGTGACGTGCGCTGGCAAAGCGGCAAACACCGCAGCCCGTGAGAGGCGCGCGTGCTCCGCGCACTTTCCGGCGTCACGCTGGACACCGCAGCTGCGGGTCGGACACTCGCAGGGCTGGTCTCGCGGGCGGAGCTGCGGGAGCTCTGCCTTCAGGGAGACTCCTGCGCACCCCCGCGTTACCAGGGCGTTGATGGGGGTGCGGGGCACCCTGGGAAGAGCCTGGGGGCGGGTTTGATGGCACCCCCATCAAAATCAGCTGTAAGAGGAGGTGCGCACCCCCTGCACGTGGATGTGGCGTGTGACACCTGGACGGCCTCTCGGCAGCAGAGCCAATGCCGCGGGTACCGGAAGGACGGCGGAAACACATGGAACCGCCCTTTGGAGAAATCGCTTCTCAAGGCCCAACCCAGCGTTTACCCGGAAACAGGCCTTGCAACGTCTTCCTCAAGACAAGTTCCTCCGAGTTGCTCCCGTGAGAACCGCCTCCAGAAGGGCAGCCACGGGGGTGTGAGGCACAAAGTCCCGGCGGGTGACAACGTGTGAGGCAGGTGCGAATTCAGGCACGTGCGCGGCAGTAAGAAGGGGCAGGTGACAACACGGGCAACGACAGCGCCGACAGCCACGCCATGTGGAGGAGCAACAGCTTCCGGTGGCGGAGGCGGGCTCAGAGACCGCGAAGGGGGCCGTCTCACGGAGGCGGGGCTCCCCGCGGGGGCGGGGCTCTCCGTGGGGGCGGGGCCGCAGCCGGAGGGCAGGACGGGAGATTCTGAGACTTCCGTTTGGGGTGGAAGCAGTGTGAACACTGTGTTTTGGCCGGGAGAAACCACTGCCTTTCTCTACTCGAGGCAATTTTTTGACTGGAACATTTACATTCCAGTTTCTTCACTCACCCACGCTGGTAAAAATGTAAACTTTCTGGAGGGCAGTTTAGCAATGGATACTAGTTCAAAACGCGAATGCCTTCGCCCCACAGTCGCATCCGGGTTCCCACTGCACGCCGCCTCGGCGGGGCACAAAGGTGTAGCTATGGAAACGCGCACCGCGACGGTACTGGGGTAGAGAACACAGCCGTTCCACCAACAGGAGACGAGCTCAGTAAGTGGTTTTCACTGATGGCACGAGTACTACGCAGCCATTAAAAACGGGGTGTTGGTTCTTACATCACGACATGAAAATACTTTAGTAAAGAAATCCGGCCCTGGCTGATGTGGCTCAGTGCACTGAGCCCCGGCTGGTGAACCCACAGGGTCAGCGGTTCGATTCCCAGTCAGGGCACATGCCTGGGCTGGGGGCCAGGCCCTGGTGCAGGGCATGCAAGAGGCAACCACATATAGATATTTCTCTCTCTCTCTTTCTCCCTCCCGTCCCCCTCTCTAAAAATAAATAAAAACCTTAAAAAATAAAAAAGAAATCAGCATGCTACAGGTTTTTTTCATAAGGAAAAAAGTTAATTATGTATACCTACATGAGAGAAAGTCTGGATGAATATGCAGCAAATTGTTATCAGTTTTCCCTAGGTAGTGAGTGTTCTTTTTTTTTTTTTTTTTTGCCTCTGTTTTGTTATCTCATTTATTTTACAATGCGCCACGGAAAGGTGTTTTAGAAACAAACTTGTTTAGGGGCAAATTGAGTTTAAGAGTAATTTCCCCCCTAAGCCTATGCCCACGGCTCTCCCCCAGTCGATGCCATAACCCGTGACTGCCGTGCCAAAGCCCTGACGCGCTGCCTTGGCATCTAGAGCGTGTCCACTGGCCCCCCAGCCTCACCAGTGACGACTGACCCGTGGGGTACTGGACAGCCCGCGGGGGCGCTCCAGCAACCTAGCTGTCGCAGCTGGCTATGCTCTTGGGAGCCCGGGAAAGCTGGACTCTGTGGTTCAGGAGCCTCTGTGGTTCAGAAACCACTGGTCCTGGAATCAGGGCAGACCAATGAAACCAAGGAGATGAGAAAAATAAGAGCAGACCACATGCCCACGATGGAGATTCTGGAGACTGGGGAAATCTAACACTGAAACACATTCTTGAAGGTCCATGATGAAGACAAGGAGCCCAGGGAAGACAGAGAGAAAAGAAGTCAGAGGAGCAAGAGCCCAGCGACTGCCGAGTTCAGCACAGAGTAATGACAAAGCACAAATAACCCAACAGAACCCACACCGTGGCCGGACTTGCCAATGGAAAGGCAGCAGACGGCAGTAAAGAAACTTCAACTGCAAGGTAGGCTGACTGCCTTTGAGGCATAACCTGGGCACATCTGAACCTTAAATGCAGTGACATCCAAGGGGCCCCTGCAGCCAGTGTGTGCTCAGGTATCAATACCAGCATTGGTAACAAAAGGCTATGAACAAATAAATCTAAAGTACTAACCCACACAGTAAGAAGGAAGTCTTGATTACATGAGATCCAACTTTGTATGAATTCACCAGTTGTCAGCTACGAGGTGCCTAGGTTAACAGTAAATCTGTGTAGTTCGCAACAGTTTTGTTCCTTAATTAACCCGCTTGTTTCTGAGGTCTCAAGTCAAACAGTATCATTTGGACATCATCTAAGTTCAGACTGGGGAGCTCACTGGCCCACCCTTTCCTGACCTGGTGAGTCAAAGGTAAAGGCCAGGGGTTCCTCTCGAGCACATCGGCACCGTCTGGTAGGGTCTCCCCTCAGATGCTCCTGCTCAGCTGGCCTGGGGATTCAAAAGTCCTGGGCACTATAACTTTTTAAAGTGCCGCAGGTGCAAACAAAGGTGAGAACCACATTCTAGTGGGAAGTTGCCTGCCTTCTCACCCCCCCAAAACTAAATGATGCTGGCTAAACTGCACATAATAAAGGATTCCCAGCAATCTCCTCTAATTCAAGGATCATAAAAACTCCACTTTGCTCACAGAAATAACGGAGCCCTCCCCAAACATGAAATGGAGAAACGACAATCTCGGCAGGGGACCACTTTTGGTTCATGCTATTCCCACAGCTGGAAATGATGCCCAGGGTCCTATTTGGAGGGCATCCCAAAATCCACAATCCTTTTCCTGAGAGAGTTCCATTTCTACCCTCCCCACCCCCCTCCAGATGCACATACAGATGAATAAAAGAAGATGGGAAATAGAAAGATTGGCAGGAGTCCTGGTTACTATGGCAGCAGGTCCATGAAATGCCAAAGCTCGTGAAACGGATAGCGATAGGAGTCAGGTGGCCGTCATGAGCTACCTGTCTTGCTGACGGCTCTCCCTCATGCACAATTCAGTTCCCTGCCTGCGCCTGATATTTCAGCCTCCTCGGGGAGCAGGAGGAGGCCACCCTGGAAGGACAGGGAGACAAGGAGAGAGAGGGAAGACTTGGCAGAGGACTTTGATAGTAGAGATCAAAGTGTTGTAAGAAAATTCTGTTTAGATCTGGTGAGTCTTCTAAGCATCAGTGTGTGGGTTTAGCAAAAATATCAATTCGCTAAGAGTAATTTTTTAAAGTATGCACCAACAGAATCAGAACCTTGGGCTCTGAAGAGTCAGATTTGCATACCCTGTTGAACAACAGACTAAAGGAGTGCCGCCCACCAAGCCACTGCACTGGCGCTTAATTCAAGGGGTGGGAGGGGGACTGTGTGCCTCCAGGGCAGGGAAGAGGGGATACAAGCAGAGGGACTGGAGGCATCAAACCCAGTTGGATTCAGCTACTCCCCACGAGTGTGCCTCTCCTCTGTAACCACACGTGTATCTCGTATTACCCGTGACATCTTGTGAGTGTCATTATTCAGGAGCACACCCCTTCCCTAACTAAGCTCTTCAAGGCCACATCTTACTCATCTTTACTAGAGGCTGGACACGCAAAGAACCTGACGTGCAGTGTGTTCAACTAATGTTTGATGAGTACGTTAGTCAAAGGATAAATGGAAAGATGAGACGTGAAAGTTGCTAATGATACTAATTCCAGTGGCAAGAAAGGTAGGATTAAACCAAGTCATGAAATTCAATAAGCTTGTCATTGCGAAGAGGAAAACAGCAACATGTGGGGGAGGGGAAAGGTGCAGAATGAGGCTAAAGCACAGCCTGTCAAAAACAGACATGCAGTTAAGACCAGGAATAAACAGGTGAAAGACAGAAGTACAAAGATAACAGTGGAGACTCACAAAGGCGCCTTTAAACTTCTGAAGAGCCTTGGCCTGTAATAACAACAATTTTTTTTTTTTAACCCAGTGGATGTTCAACTTCTAGAGAGTACAGGGAATATTACAATAAAATCCAGACTGGAAAAGCTATGAAAACTTCTGGAAACTGAGTCAGCAAGTGCCATGTAGACAGTGCCATGAAAGAGAATCTGCCACGGCCGTGACGATGAACTTTCACACTAGAATCAGGAGAATGAAGCCAAAGGCGCAGCGGTCCTCATTTTGTTCTATTGATTCCTCATTCCTACGGCCGTTCCTACAGCAGCATGTATACCCTGGGATGCTACAGTATACTTAGAGGCCGTGTACAAAAGGGGACATCAATTGCCTCAAAATTGTCCAAAAACCCCCAAAAGACCCAGACGGTAAAGGGTCTGAAATCTATGTCCTTTGCTGCACATGCTAAAGAACGGAAGTTACGCTGAATTTTGAGACTTAATATATTTATCTCAAATATTTAACTTCATGCAAATGGAAGATACTACAGAGGCAGAACTTGGGATGATGGGATGAAAGTCAAAGGCGGGTTTGGTGACAGTAAGAAAACCCTTAAAAAGCCAAACTGTATTACAGGGGAATGAAGCCTGTGGGCGAGGGGCTGATGGTTACACGAGAGCTTGCGTCACAAATCTGAACTACTTCTATTTGTGGGGTCCATGCCTGCCAATGAGCCTGTGAGCTAAACCTCGTTGGGAACCCCACCAATACCCCCACTGCATTTGCAGTCACCTGCAGACGTGCGCGAGCACAGAGCTGCAGAAAATGCAGGCACCCAACACGTACGTTCGTTCCCTGCCGAGGTCCAACAGGTGACACTCTGCTCTCTCATCTCAGCCCCCTGACCGTACACAAGGGTCCTCTCCGTGGCCCACGCAGTACCACATTTTCACAGGCTGGGCTCTGTGTGTGACGTGGCCCAAGTGTGGTGCTGAAGTGCTGTCTGGTGTCCCTAACTGCAAGGAGGCCATGATGTGCTTTACAGGGACAGGACACGTGAGGCAGGCTTCATGCAGGCATGGGCTAGCGTGCTACCGGCCTGAGCCACGTTTACCATGAACAGTGTTATGTATGATGGTTTCAAAGAGGCACACACATAAAACAAGGGTGTGCGCTGACCAGCCAGAGGCTCACGGGGACCAAGCCATGGATTTCCCCAAAGGGACACACCACAAACAACGGTCATCGTCCACATTCTCCACACTGCAGATGTCAGTGTCCCAAGGCCTGCGTATGCATGTTCAACTTCACAGTGAAGATGTTCTGATGGGACGTGTCCACGTTCTGTACAGGAGTCAAATGTATGCCGTCTGTGTAGAGAGCACAGGCGGCAAACAAGGCCTGCAGGCCGAATCCAGCCCTCCACCTGGTTTCTACCCGGTGGCAGCTCTGAGCTCTTGCTTAACTGTTTCGGACTGTGTAAATGTAACTACCCTTAAGTTACATTCGGCCCTTTGAAGGCAACCGCGAGGCTGATGTGGCCCCTGATGAGAATGAATTTGACACCCCTCATACAGAGGAATGTATCGCTGTTCCTTCCCAGATACTGATTAACTACACGGTGACCAGATGAGAGGCTGTCTTTAGGAAATACACCCCCACACACGTGGTGGGGGAAAGGGAAGGAAGTCTGTAACTTACGCTCCCGTGGCTCAGAGAAGCGTGTATGATGGAGAGGATGACAGAGCTAACGTGGCAGAATGTGAACTACTGGTGCACCTGGATGACAATTTCTGGGTTCTTCATACTGTTCTTACAACTAGAGCGTGCTTTTCACTCAGTGAGTTACATGGAACTTCATTCTCAGCTGACACCTGTGAGTCCTTATTGGCAGAGGTAAAGAGCAGTGGTGGTCAGTGGGGAAAACTCACTGGAGCCACTCGTGAGCCAAGAGGAAAGGAGCTGAGGTGCAGCCTCTTCATCTGAGACACAGGACGTTGTAAACTGATGGCAGATGTGTTCATACTGAAAATACTCAGCCACAGAGATGTAAATTTTTCATTTTATTCAAAGTTGGTACATAAGTGCTAACATTTCCATAAAATAATTACTATACTTCAGTTACAGGACAAAAATACCACAGAAAGGAATATACTTTGCAAGAAATGCAGTTCATCTTAAATTTCCAAATACTTCTGAAGGCTGATGCAGCAGCTGGCAAGTCACACACAGCGCACACAAACGACAGTGTATTTTACAGCGTCAGTAATGAAGACCAACAGCTCTTTAGCAGATTTGCTTCTTTTTCATTTTTAAAAACAGTAACACTTTTAAAAACATTAAAACCAAGATCATACATGTCTACAATTTTAAAAATCAGATTGTATACAGTAGGTTAGAATAGTCAAGTTAGAATTGTCATATATGGTTAACAATCCTAAATCTACAATTTCAATTGTATTCCTTTCAATAAGGAAACAACCTGGTTTATAGCAAGTTCTACTTTCTGCTTGCAACTAAAACACAGTATGAGATGGACCCAACTAGTTATACCTTAAAAAAAAAATTAAAAAGCCGTAGACAATGAAGGGTATGCCAGAAATTGATGAACTCCGAACACTCACCAGGAACTCAGCAACTTCATGTACCACTGCACCTGATCCGGGACGCGGCACGGGTGAAATGATACACGCACACCACGCACACTACACTCCCCCAGTGCGCAGACTGGCCTTTTAACCGAAAATCCAAACAAAGCACAACAGGCAGGACACTGAAAACACATTTTTCAATGTAGACATTTTTTTAAATGCATTAATACTTATATATCAAAATTACTAGATAAAAGCAGCAGTACTCTGCTGACATTTGGCTTAAAAATAAAGAAATGAAGGAAGCAATTTCACAGGATATTTAAAAAGGAACTGGTTTTCTTCGTGAAGAAGACTACTAACTTTTGCACAGCAACTATTTTTGATAGCCACCTAACCGAACAAACGAAAGAGCAGTGACAAGCGCACCACAGCGCACGCGTGGCTGCCCACAGAGAACGGGACGCCCGCGCGAAGCAGGGCAGTGCCCGCTCTGCTCCGGGACTCTCTGTGGGCAGTCTACAAACTGCAGCAGTACTGGAGGGGGAGGCAGGGGAACAGATTCCACGCCATCATCTGACACTAAAGTAGTATGTCATTATTAAAAAAAATAAAGCTTTTGTATCTTAACTACCCCACAGAAAAATCCATGAGCAAAGACTTGATCTGTCTGCCACTCAAAAGTTAGAAATCTCACAGTGAAATCAGAAAATTCTAATTATACATATTTACACTGCTAGGACTGCTTCACCTAGATTAATTAAAGCAATTTTCCATGGAACTATTAACAAAAGATATTCTGACGGAAGAATCCCGAGAAGCATGGCGTTCTTGCAAACGCTTATATTTAAAACACTTAAAGGTGCAGAACAAAACATACACACCCTAGGACGAACAGGTTCCAACTGCTTTGCCTCATCATGTAGTGCTCAGCCAAGGTGGTCCTCAAACCTCCTTGCCTGCATCTCTGGCACTCCTGTCCCTCAGCCCCCGAGCCTGAGGTTTTACACTCCCACCTCGTGCTGCAGGTACACACCCGGCTGCACTCTGCTGGAGAGAAGAAGCCCTCCCCCGCCCCCAGTGTCAGGTTAACTGCTCTACAGCCTGTCTCTTTAGTGTGCACCAGCTTTAGCCTCACTCCACATGATCGGAACTGACTAAGTCTTTCCCCAAGAAGACAGATACACAAGACAGAGTGGGAACACAGGTAGTTACTTCTCTCCCATCCTGAGAGTTTTACCTTTTGACATACCAGCAGAACCCAAGACAGTGACATGTTTCTTCATGCATGACAAAGAGGGACTATTCAGGTGGAGAAGGTTCGGGGCAAGGTAAGGGCAGCACTGAGCGGAACAAAACACACCATGGTCTCCTGTTGCTCCCTCATTCACAGACTGATCTAGTCTGGGAGCAAGGAGGGGGGCAGGCAATAGAGCCCTTTAGATTCTTAGAACCAATGGGAAAAGCACTGCAGCTCAACGGGGGGGTCTGTCTTGGAGTCGGTCTGCCGCTCAGGACACCTGGGTCAAGTTCTGCTCTGTTACTGTGAAACGCAGCCAGGCAAACACAGAAGACAACTTCGTCTCTTACTTTCAAACCAATACAAATTACTGAACACCAAGAAATATTTGCCCTCTTAAAATATTAACTTTCTCCATGTTTTCAGGACACTGTTGATGAAACAAACCCTCCAGAGGCTCTACAGTACAAGTTTCTCAAACTGTCCCCCCAAAACCTGCGAGTCTGTCCTGGTCTCTTTACTTCCAGACTGTAGGGCAGAGCCCACAAACCCCATGTTAGCGAGTGATCCCCAAATATAACTAATATAGCATTCCTGACATTTATACTGTCTCCTTCCACCAAAGAAATACAAACTCACTCCAATTATTAGACTGAACTGCTACCACTCAGGACCCGTACCGAGACACCTCACTGTCCAGAGGGCTCCGGCATGTCCCTCCGTCCTGACCTCCCCGTGCCGGCTGTGCTCTGCGCCTGGCACTTACGGGACACCGAGAACACTGCTACTCTTGTGCTTTCTGCATGTGGAGACACACATGTGTGGGAGCAGGGTTTTGTGCTTTCTATGGATCTCAAGCTTTTTCCCTATTGTGGAATGTGAAATTTGTTACATACAAGTTCTCAGATGCACCTATCAAAGCTACACTGGAAAACAAAGTTAAAATATACTCACAGAATATAAGTAACTTTATGTTTTAAAGAAACAAATACAGATAAATAACACTTAAGCTGTGACACCAACTAAGCTACCTGGTTTCCTTGAACCTAAAATTATAGGCTGCATATAAAGTAAGTAAATATAAAGCTACTTTTACTTCTTTCACAAGCTGTAACAAAATTTAAAAAGAAAAACTGTAGCAATTTTCAACCAAGAAGGGAAAAGTGTAAACCAGCAGAGTCAGTGTCGGCAACCAGAAGGCACTAGTCAGACACAGGACTTGCAGATGCTGATTAGGGAACACCCTGATCATTGGCCTTTGTCAATTTGGGATTTCAGTAACAGCAATGAACTTAATGTAAGTTTCCAACTATCACAACAAGTGAGTTATCAGGGAACATTCCACTTAAAAAGTCTAGGCTACACTGATACATTGAAAAATTACCCAGACTAGTTAGTCCAGAGTCAAACAAAAATGAAGCACTCCTCTATCCACAGCACCAGGGTCAAGGTGAGTTTACCAAGATAGAGAAACGTGAGCCTCCAATAAGGTTATGGCTGTCTACTGTCAACTTGTGCTACTGCCAAAATCACTGAAATATACATTTCCCGTATAAGAGTTCTCCGACTACCCAATGTCTTGAATTGGCAGTGGGGGGGGGGGGGCAATCATGGGCAACAATTACAGTACAGGGCTTTTCCAAGCTGCCGCCCTAGAGAGGATCTGAGACCACTGTGCTTTGTCTTGACTTGCTCTTCAGTTGCTCTACTTATTCTAGCATCCCCCTCTGCAAACATGCTGTGCATCCAAGTAACCAAACGGAACTTCAAAAGTCATTACATACAGCAAGGGTGAGGGTTCAGGTCGACAGCTTCAGATTATGGTACTCCCCTAGAAAATAAAGTTCATGAAATGGGTGATGATACAGATCCATCAAATGTTTTGTTTACTTCTGAATAAAAGACTATATGCCAATGGTTAAGGACATTAATTACCATGTAAATGGGGTGCCTAACCCAAAACAAAACCTTAGCTTTTATAAAGGATTTGCGATGGAAACAAATGTAAATAACAGCAATTCTCACAACATCCCATTAAAGGTGAATCAGTAAAGTCTGGCTCCCAGTATCAGAGGGAGCAGTTTACATGAAAACCT
The DNA here is from genome assembly GCF_022682495.2 of Desmodus rotundus. Lineage (NCBI taxonomy): Eukaryota > Metazoa > Chordata > Mammalia > Chiroptera > Phyllostomidae > Desmodus > Desmodus rotundus. The sequence continues at coordinate 2,876,720 of NC_071388.1, read as the reverse complement.
TTCCGGAGGAGACTGGGTGAGGAGCGGAGTGGGACCCAGCACTGGCCACACACACTAATTACTGTGAACCTTAGCTAAATTGTGTTCTAGTAGTCAAAGTAGCTGAACATGTAGTCTTCTAACAGAGGGGAGAGCTAGACGAAAATCATCCCAAATGAACAGAAGTGGCCTTAACGGAGGAAAAAGAGTTTGCAGCCCTGAAGTGTTAACCAAGTCTAACCAGGTGTAAAAATCAAAAGATCACTCCCCGTGTAATCCAGCTTTGTACCTCACCAGTAAAAGGGCTTTTCTACATGCCGACTGCTCAGCCGACTTTTCACCTTTAATTATTGCCAGAACAAGGTTTTCTGGCGTCAGAACTCCACTCCTCTCTGCACTGTGGTGCCATCATTTCAAAGCGACTCAGGAGTTTTAACTACTGTCCCCCTAATTTTCTAAAAGGAGTGCTGAGAGAAAACATACTGAATTCGGGCTTTTATTGTCAGTAAACACAAAGTCTGAGGAAATTATTTTTGAGAATAACAGTTTAAGCTAATAGAGATTTGGTATTAAACACTTCTATAATTAATACATCATTATTTGGATACAAGTTTCCTCACCAGGGGCTAAGCGGCCCTTTTGCACACTAAAGCAGTAAGCCTGACAATGAACTAAGCTGACAAAAGATCAAAACAGGAGTCTGGTGAGCGCTGAGAGAACAGGTGAAGAATTAAAGGGATGTGAAGGAAGAGAAGTGAAGGGGAAGCCCAGTCTCTGAATGGCAGGTGGGTGGGTACATGCGGGAACAGAAATACACCCTTATTAGCGAAGTCTACTCAGGCTAATGTTAACATTGAAATGACTTAAGAAATGTAACACCTGGCTAATAAGAAATCTTATGAATACTGAAGCCTAAAAGCATTTTTCTACTAAAATATCACCTCAAATATCAGTCATTTTAATACCTCAAATGTGTTAATAAACTCATACTTTACAATATTTAATGTCAAACCAGGGTTTAACAGGCTAGACCTTACTCACTGGTACCCTAATCTATTGGGGGGCGGGGGGATGCAAAGTAGCTGAGAGCCAAGACACTCCTTCCAGTTCTGGAGCTCAGTGAATGTAACTGTACGTCTGCGCGTGTTCTTTGCCAACTTGTTAACTCTGTATCACCCAGGTTCTTCTTGGCATCTCACTGAGCAGCTTCTCTGATTCCTTAGGAAAACGTTGTCCCAGCAAGTCTCTGTAATACCGTAACTTAACAGGAATGGTCTTTATACATCTCTCCATGCAAACCTGGGGAATGGTGAGGTGTCACTACTAGAAACCCATGTGGTCCTTTCCAGTCACATCCGGATGGAAATGACACAGGAGAGGTAAAGCAGAAGGAAATCAAGGAAGTAGAATTCTGCCAGGTGGAGCCACTGACAGGCCTAACCTTTTAATAGCTACCAACAGCCAGTGGAGAGGGTGGCAGAGAGAGATTCGCCCACAGGACATTCAAAAACAGAGGGAAGACCCAAAAGCCCAGTAGAGGGAAGGAAGTAAAGGGCTGAGAAAAGCAGAGACAAAGACACCTACAGCCCTAGGTGAGCCTCTGCAGCCTCCCCCAGCCCCGCTTAGCCTCAGGTTAGAAAACTGAGTCACAGCCTTTGCACTCAACTCTTAGTGTGAAGTCTCACTCAGTGATGGTCCCTGCGAATTACTGGAGGTGCTGAACCACGGCTACTGCCTGATGCTTTTCTAAGCTAAACCAAGAGAGACAAAGAACCTCACCTTGAGAGAAGAGCCCAGGGGAAAAGAGAGACTGGCTCCAGTGCTTCAAAAGCTGTTTACTATCTTGGGGTGGCAGGACAAAAACAAACTTCAGATAAGCAGAGAAATCAGAGGTCCTGTGAAGGAGCCAATATTTCTTCTGCACACCAGAGTGATAAGGTCTTCTCATCAGGTCTTGAGACGGAGATTGCCCGAAAGGACAAAAATCAGCTGGGGGCGCCATTAACAGCAGGTAAGACAGCACTTTCTACACCTTCGAAGGCCACTGTCCTCACCTCGTTTTGACTCTGTTACTCTCCCTCGATTCTGAACCTTAGCTCAAGCCGATATAAAAATGCATACATGTTAATGTCTACAGATTCATGTCATCACTTAGGAGCCACTGAGTTGGACATCTTGCTAGCTTAGGGTACACCATGTATAGCTATCACCCCATGAGCGACCACTCCAAGGAAACACAGACTGAAGAATGAACCCCTGAAACAAAGCTGCACTCAGCAAATCATACACTTTCAAGCACGTTATCTATTACTGGGAGCAATAAGGACAAGCTCCAGGGACTTCAGTCTAAATAAAGTGATGTTTGCACAGCTAAGAATAAACAATCCTAATGGATATGCTAATAGTCATTCCTTATTTACAGGCATTATTACTCTAAACTTGACCTACTGCTATATACATACAGACAGACACAAGATGATGCATTTTACATATTATACCCAGACAAGAGCACAGAGAAGACAGGGGGACCCTAATACTCCAAACTACAAGGACTGAACATGGAAAGGGGGGGTGTCTACAGAAACATCACCTATCCATCAATGCTGTAAATAAAAAGGGTGAGAAGGCTGCCCAGCCAGTACGTCCATCCTCACTGCTGAGATGCACTCAAAGAAAATTTCAATTCCCACAGCCTGACGCCAATTTGAAAATCTAAGATCCTATTATTTCCTCAAATATTGAAAGGTTGTCTCAAAGGAGGAACAGTTCTTTAAGAAAGGGACAAACCGTGAGTCCAGAGTTGGGACCCGGTTATCTGTTCTCTCCAGTGGACTCTGTGACCTAAGACATGTCAGAGTCTCAGCCTCTGTACAGGAAAAGGACAGTCCTATTTATTTGGCCCCCAACTTACAAATTGAGAAAAAAACTCTGCAAGGCACACTAAGCTCTCAAAAATCATGCTAGTCATACATGAATTATTTTTTCTTCTACAGACTCAGTCTATCAGAAAGCTTCCTGGAAATGGAAAGACATTATGCAATCCAATCATTTCTAAATCAACTTTGGACTAATCAAGTCCATCATTAATTAAGAAATTGGTTTACAGAATACAAAAAACTTAAAGTCATTAGGACTGAGTTTTGATTCAAAATCTACAAAAGTACCTAAAAAGTAATAATTTTCCCTAAGGATCAAAAGCTGAATAAAATCATGCAATTTAAAAAGTCTCAGAGATTACAGAAAAGTCAAAGAAAGTAGTTACACAGTTAGTCTCCTTCACCTGTCCTGGAGCTCTCAAAAAGGACGGTGCAGCACGCACACTCCGAACTGTGTACATGCGGAGCCCACTCCGTACCACCCTTGCACCCTCTCCTCGTGAAGGGCAGCCAGCCTGTGGAGAGTGACCCCATCTATGAAGGACGCAGCCGTTGACCGAGCCACAAGATAAGGGACCTGTCACACGGGCACCGCCCTGTTCTCCGCAGGCGTGCCCCCAGGCCCAGCAGTGCCCGTTCGCGGCACCTTTGACCATGCTACCCTCTCTGCTCTGTGGAAACATTTTCCGACAGCCCGCCCGGGGCAAAGCAGGCACTCTGAGTTTTCTGCTACCGATGGCCACTCCACACCAAAACACCTTCATGCTCTAAGTCACTTAACTTTTTAAGCAAAAACGTAGAGGCCAGGTACAGATGGCAAATCTTTTGAAAAGGCAGGTCAAAAAAAAAAAAAACTTTACCAAGGGTACAATATGACCTCAGAATTGAATTTTCTCTAAAAACTCAGCCTCGGCAGATCGTGAGCTGACCAAGCAGGGCAACACGGAACCCAGACACCGTCACTCGGTCCTCAAACGTCTGAACACGCCCTCCCCCGGGATCTGCACGGAAAGGCATCTGGCCAATAAAGAATGTGGCCAAGTGACAAGAACACATCTAGAGAATTAGTGGACTCTGAGCAGTCACCTGTTTAGCCTAAGGTGACTCAACACTGCTTAGAGGCTGCTCATTCCCAAACCATGTGACAAACCGCCATCTGGCCAGTAAATGTGAAGATCGCCAGCGACGTCGCTTAGTCTCCCCCCAGTCACTTGACCACGGCCCCCACAAGAACCTTTACAAAGACAGGCGTGGCGCTCATCTGAGCATGGTTCGGCAGAACTTCAAAAGTAGGAAAGGAGGAGCTGGAACAAGCTTTCCCCAACACTGCATCTACAGAACCACTACAGAAAGACACTCTTCCTTTCTTTTGGCAATCAGAATCCACAGGCTCACACGGACAAATGAACCTGGCACCTAACCAACCTGTCCTGAAACAAGCACCTCACGAGCACATCAGTTAGATTTTCAGCACGTGTTTGCTTATAGAATGTCTACAAATTCAGTTCTTTTTAAAGGGCAGTAGGGGTTACAGAGACAGGAAGACAACTCTGAGACAAGCAAGCACCCCACTCCAGGTTAAGAAGATCTACCGCGAGCTGGCAGTGCAGACAGCGTACTTTTTTCGAGAATCTTAGCACATACTCCGCTCTACGTGTTCTATGAGAATAATTGGTCTTACTTTGGTATGAAAAATTTTAAACCACATTTGCACAATTCAGTCTGTTAAACAAGTTTTGCTTCACTTAAGTTGAAAATTTACTTTCATCCATCTCTGGGAAAATAAAGTCTTGCGAATAGATGATGTTCTGCTAAGTAAAATTTGGCTAAAACCTACAGCGTAAACAATGCCTGAGAGATGCAACAATTACATAAGTCTTTTTTTTTTCTTTCAAAGACCAGTATTTTCTTAAGTTAGTGTTTCATCACATCCTTAAAAGTTCATAAAGAGAAATAAACAAACATGAAAATTCCAAGTGAACACACAGCAAAAAGTCCAATATTTAGTATTAGTTTAACTCGTGGAGGCTCTTCCAGCATCTGTAAACAAACGGCCTCCTCCTCCATCAGGTCTCTGAGGCTCCTCTTGCTGAGGCTCTTACTTTTAAAGCCACAGAACCAATCTATGTACTTCCAGTAGCGGCCTCCATCCTCTGTTTCTTTCTTTCTCTCTCTCTCTCCCATGAGCGCTGCTTGCCCATTGGAGTAAGCATCTACCGGTGTTTCTGCCTCAGAATGACCTATGGAAGCCACGGGGTTGCCCTCCTCTCTGCAAGTCACCAAGAGATTAACGTCTTCAGGCTGAAGGCCCTTAATGCTGTCTTCGGATTTCCCGTTGGGTATGACATGGTTGATGGCCTCACTATTCTCACTGCATCTCAGAATGCTCTTCTCTTGCATCTTGTATGGTTCATCTTTTGGGGAGCAGCTCTCCTTCACCACTAGGCTCTTCTTAGACCAAAAGGTGGTGGTACGAATCTGTTCCTTTGTGGGGGGTGGCGTGAGAAGGCTAACAACTACAGTAACAAGTCCTGTGACCCAAAACAATGCTGTGGCCACATACATGTAATGAATGTCTTTGATAAAGCCCGGCCTGTTATCAGGTTGGTCACATTCTGGGGCCCGGTAGGCAAAGGCTAGTGTCAAACGGACCACTCCAAGGACAAAGCCAGTCATTCCACCATAGAAAGCCCCTTGTTCATTGCAGCGCTTCCAGAAAATTGCCAGAAGGAACAGGGCCGCAATTGGGGGTGTCAGGTAATCTGCTACCTCCTGAATGTAAAGGTACATCTGGCCACCTTGCATTTCCACGATGATTGGCACCCAGGCGATGCTGATCACCACCATAAAAGCCACAAATATCCGCCCCACAATCATGAGCTCCCGGGAGCTTGCACTCTTGCGGATGAGCTTGTACACATCGAGGGTGAATATGGTGCTGGCACTGTTAAAGATCGAGTCCAAGTCGCTCATCAGCGCCGCAATCATCACCGCCATCATCAGGCCCCGGAGGCCCACAGGAACCAGCTTCATCACCAGCCGTGGGTAAGCGATGTTAGAGCACCCGGCTCTGCTTCCACACACTCGCATGCAGTGCTCTGGGTTGATGCAAGCTATGTCATCAGCAAACAGTATCCTGGAGATCATTCCTGGGACCACAATGATAAACATTGGCAGAAGCTTCAAGAAGCCAGCCATCAGAGTGGAGCCTTTGGCATGCGCGATGTTCTTAGCTGCAAGCACCCTCTGCACGATGACTTGGTCAGCACACCAGTACCACACTGACGCTGGGGTCTGCCCGAGAATGAATCCAGGCCAAGGAACATCTTCATCTGTTGGGTCCCGCAACATTTTCAGTGCATCTTCCTTAGGGTGGACGTTACAGGAATTGGTGTTGGAAAGGTTGTACGTCAACAAGATGGAAGTGACATTGGGTGAGGCCAACATGTACCTTCTCTTAACTTCCTCAAACCCGCCAATCTCCATCATGCTAATGACCATGAGCGTGAGCGCCCCCACGATCATGAGCAGAGCCTGCAGAGTGTCTGTGTAGATCACGGCCACAAGGCCTCCGGTGACAGTCAGCAAAGCAGTCATGCCAATGAGCAGGATGACAGACACATATAGGTTCCAACCCAAAGACTCCTGGATAAAGAGGGCACCTGAGTACAGATCCACTGAGAGCTTGGTGAAGATATAGAGACTCAGAGACAAGGCTGCAAAATAAACCTGAATCCTATGGCCACCAAACCGCTTGGACAAGTATTCAGGCATGGTGTACACCCCTGACCGGATGTAAATGGGGATGAAAACCCATCCCAGCAGTTGCAAAAGCAGTAAGGCATTGAACTCCCACGCGCCCACTGCAAATCCACTTGCAGCTCCAGATCCTGCCAGCCCAATGAAGTGCTCACTCCCAATGTTGCTCACAAACAGAGAGGCACCAATCGCTACCCAGGTCATAGAGCGCCCGGCCAGGAAGTATCCGCTCACGGTGCTTCTATTAGACTTCCACATGGCAAAAAAGCCAATGCACATGACCAGGATAAAGTACAGGGCCACTATGGCAATGTCTGCTGTCTCCAGAACAGCCCTCATTTTGGTCACTTTGTGAATAAAGGTGTCCAATGACAGAAGTGTCCGACTTTTTATTTACTCATCAGTAACCCAGCCAAGTCTGTCAACCATGCGTGAACTGGACTACACAGAGCAACAGAGCAGGTCAAAGTCTTTGTCCTTTGGTTTGCTGTCTTGATGGTGGTGGCTGTGATAAACTTTGAAGGAGACAGTTTAAATTTTCCTCCGCTTCTTAATTGGAATTGAGAACTTAGCTCGTACTCTTAATCCACTCTCCACAAGACCATCAGCATTTACTCAGGTGCTGGAGGAGAAATTCTGAGTTGCAGCTAAGTCTAGTGAAGCCTACTGTACCAACCCTGCAAGGCAGCAAAGACAAAAGACAAAGATTGAATTAGAGGAAGCTCTCACCACTCCATGAGGAAATGTTCAGTCTAGCAAAAACGGCACAAGACATTCTTTATAAAAAGGGAAAAAAACTTTTAAAATATACTTCATTTCCACAGGAAAGCGCAATCTATACTATCACAGCTGATACTTAAAAGTCAGTGAAAATATTTATCATTTTGAATGAAGAACAAAAATTCATCAACCTCATAATTAACTGGCCTGACTTCGCCAGCAACTGAGAACTGCTGCCATGACCTTGCCCCTTCTTGTTTTACTGTAATGTCTCAGACTGGAACTGGCACCGAGATCTAAAACCCCTTCACAGGGGACACTCATTCATGAAGAGCTCCAAAATGAATCTTCAAATACTACGAATCCCAAGAGCGATGTGACGGCCAGTGAAGCTGCTCAGTGAGCAAGTAGGTGGCGTTTCCTAGGTGTTACCATCTACCCCCCAGCAGAAAACAAAGCATTGCTCAGTCTACGCAAACCTGATGTTACACGATTTCCCTCAATCCTACTAAAAATGTCGATCTGTACTAATCATCACACAGGAACCTAGAAATTGTGAGGTGACGCCTGCCCTAAAGGGAAAAAGGACATTCCACGCGCACGCGCGCACACACACACACAATGTAGGAACACACAGCTCACAAAACCACACTAACATTTTCCTCTTCGGATAGCTAGAAGACAACATTGAATGATTAAAACAGAAGTTCAAAGAGGTGATTTCCTTCCCTTCCTTTTCATCAGGCAATTACTTCCAAGAGGCTCTGAGAGGATAAAAGCGCCGACGCAGGTTTGGCTGTGTTGAGTATTTTTTTCCTTTTCATGCTTTCCTGTTGAAAGGTATAGAAAGCAGGGAGAGGAGGGAGAAAGAGAAAGCTTTCTGGAAGACTGAAAAATAATTTGATTTTTATTACATCTTCCAAACCTCAACAAAATCGACGTGTGTCAACCATAAGATAATAGATCATCTTCAGTCAGTGAATCAGGTATTTTTCAGTCTGGGTTAAGAAAATCACCCTGCAAAACACATTTAATTTACCTAAAAACAAGTTTGTGAATTTGATGGTTTTTCACCTGGAAAAGAAACAAATTCTTAATCTTCAAAGTTAATAGTAAGTGTAGCCAACAGATCAACATGCAAAACATTGTTATTCAAACCAATGCCTTCCACATAAGCAACCTTGGAGTGAATGTTTTTCTATGCTTGACAAAGCACATGCTTTTTGATGAATCTAGGCATTTTTCTTTAAAAATTAGGAGCAAATTTAAGTCCTATAAATGATACTAAAGCTACCTCTTTTCAAAACTATTCAACATAGACCACAGTACTAAAAACTAAAACACACACCTTTCACTAGCTAGGAATGGAGCTGAAAATACAGCCTAAAGTTAAATGCCCTGCCAAATTAGCTTAATAGGTCTAATGCATAAAGCTGCTTAGATAGAAAAACTCAGTCCCATCTTTACACCCTTTTTAAGCATAAAGCACTACAACAGTTATACCAAGAAATGATAAAAATCCTTCGTCTTAAAAGCCAGTGCCAACGACTGGCATTAAGGAAGCTGCCACGCACTGCAAGTCGGGATTTGTATCACACTTCATACTTGCCAGATCCTAAAAAGTGGTCAGATTTCTATGTCCACTTACCCCCCCAAAAAAAACACTTTCTGGTTTTTAAAAAAATACTAGGACACTCTTTAAAAGAACCACCTAAGTTTGTACTGAAATCTAATCGGATGCCCAATGAACAGGACTGAGAAGGGCGCCTTTCGCGTTTGGGAGGGGTCGGGTACTGCGTCACTGCCCTGTGGCAGTGTGGGACGCAGCCTTCAGCAGAGATCTCTCGCCCACAACCCAACACCCACGCGGTCCCCGTGGCCTCTTATTTCAGCTTACGCAGAGGGCCCTTTCAGGTGCCACTCTTCCCGATGGCAGTGGCAGACAGTGTGCTTCCCTGAGAAGGGCCAAACACCTAGATTGGTGTTCTGTTTGCGGTGGGGTGGCGTGGCATGTGTGTTGTGGCAGCAGCTTTTTGTGAGAAGCGAAACAAGAACTTCCTCTCCTGGTCGCTTTAGTAAAGCACTGCTAGTGGCCACGGCCTTGGTTTTCATGGTCCAGTGCGGTTCAAGTCACATACATCAGCCTTGCTCAGCTCCCAGATAAACGCTCCGACTAACTGAATTCCCATGCTGGCCTACCCTCCTTCACTCCTCACCAATCCGGAACAGGTAAGAGAGGAAAGACCTTGGGCCCCCAGGAGAACAGCAGGGAGTGGCAAACATCAGCTAAAGGCGGAGTTAACACTTTCTGCCTGTGCCTCCTCAAACTCTTCAAAAGCCATTGCCAAAAGTCCCCCTCTGGATACCATACCAGTCTGTGGGCGGGCTTAAGGTTTTTCGAATTAAACAAAAAACATCCAAAGACCAGCACCTGGTAAAGACTGGAAAAACAAAACAAAACCAAAAACAGGTCAATTTACTTTGTAGGAAAATATAAAATACTATATTTCAAATGCTAAAAACTTCAGATCTTTAGGAATGAATTGTGCATTCCTTAAAAATTATTCCAAACAAAATACACAGTATGTTTTAAATACTTTTCCTTCTAAGGCAGCAAACGTTTCTACAACAACAGTAGTCCCTGGGCGTGCAAGGGGCTGGCTTCCCGGAGCAGAGAGCGAGCCCTCGCGCGAGTGGCAATCTGCACATGACCTCCCTCTGTAGAAAGGCAACGGGGCGCGCACACACGTGACTCTACTCAGGGGCATCAAGCGTAGTGCTGGGGGATGGGGGGCAAACTCCAGTTTCGCTCTTTGGAACTTTGTGGGATTTCCTCCCCAAATACTTTCAACCTGCAGTTGGCTGAATCTGTGAATGCAGAACATGGGGATACGGAGAGCCAACTGCAAAATGAACACTATACAGAGATCCTTTACTTTTAGGAAGAATATACATGGAAACTTCTTTTCTTCAGCTAAAATGAAGTTTTGTTTTTCATTTCTAGGACTAAGCTGGCTCACAATTCAAGTAAAACTCTTAGGTGAGAAAGGTGGGACCACAGGTATAGTACCAAGTATGTGGGTTGGCTCGTTGGTAGTACATTTTTAAGAAAACAATTATGTCTATAATAGGAGAAGTAGTTGTAGACTATATAGAGAAATGGTCCCCTAGTGACAATAGACAGAAGAGACTTAGCCAAAATCCGAACACAAGGGTGTTTTGAACCAGCAGACTCCCATCCACACCCAAAAGAGAGGCTTCCTTCTCAAAAAGTAATGTTTTATTGATAATTTTCCATAAAATTAAAATACAATTTTGGTACTCTTTCAGGTAACTGGATGAACTAAATTGCAACTGAAGAATTAACCGCAACAGGTAAATACAGGTATTGCTGGATTTGAACTAGAGAGAGGAAAACAGGTAAGACCAAATTTAAATCAGTTACTAAACTCCTTCAGATAATAGAATCAAATTATTATTAGTAACAATGGCCAAATCCAACATGTTTCTAACACCTAGGTCAACCATTTAATACAGCGACCCCAAGAGTAACCAAACAACAATGCAGCTGTGAAGTGGACCTGAAAACCACACTCTCGCAGGGCGGCCCAAATGGGCCCAGCCCAGCGCTGGGGACTCGGCAGGAGCCCACTGTGTGGGCTGGTCTGACGGCCTGCAGGGGCGGTGGCAGGAGGCGGAGGACCTCTGGAAGGCTGGGAGTCCAAACTCTGTCACTGCCAGACAGCGGGACTGTAGCCCAAGAGCAATTCATGAGCCTCAACTGTCTCACTGGTAAAACACAACCTCTGCCCAGCTACTGATGGTTTAATGAGGAATAATTAACATGCAGGAAGTACATAATATTGCCCAGTACAATGGGCAGGTGCTCAATAAATGTCACTTTACCTTCAACTTGTAAAGACTACAAGTGACAATATCGGCTTCTTTCAAATTAAATTGTCAACCACATGCCAGGCATCCTAGGATCCTCATTATAAATTTTTTAAAGTAGGTAAAATAAGGTATTAAATACACAGTTCTCTCACAAATATTCTGAGAAGGCTCGCAACTACCTCAACTATTAGTTCCTATTTACATCAATTTACTCAAGTAAACTACAAAAAAAATTAAACTACCAAAAAAAAAAGTTTACTCAAGTAAACTAGCTAGGGACTTCCCACGTTTCAGCAAAGCAAACCCCACTAGTGGGGCAGATCAAGGGTGCTGGCCCCGAGGGTGCGCACGCTGACGCGGGATGTCCCCACCCAGCTTGGCGCACTTTAAACGCTTTGAGTGTGGGCACGGCCATGGTTCATCTGTGCCACAAGACGAGTGCTCCCAACACAACCAGCAAAAATCCGGGCCGACCTTACACTGCAAAAGAAGCCGAGAGGCACGCTCATACGCGAAACCGTGTGACGTGGCAGCCCCTACAACACTGCCCTTCCACCTCCCTGGGACAGAGCACTTCTCTCACACCTACGGCTTCACTACCCAAGTTGGTAGGAGTCCCTAAGAAATTTAAGAAACCCTTCTGGAGCCCAAGGGACAGTCAAACCGCCCTCTGAGGGTCCCTGGGCCTTGTGCGCCACCACAGGGGACTTCCAGCTGAGTCTCCACAGTAGAACAGCGCTTTTGGCAGGTGGCCTACAGGAGAGGGGAAGGTTAGGGGGGTGGGTTTCCCAAGTAAAACACTTATTCAGGTAAAATTATTCACCTAGAAAAGTTCATAAACAACCAGATTTCTCATTTCACACACATACACATTCCTCTATATATACTCATTTTAACTTCCTTCTATCAATCAGAAGTGTTTTTAAGGAAGTCTCAGAGAACGAAGACCCTATGGGCATGGGGCCAACTCTGAAGCTACTTTTTTGTGGATCCTGAATGTGGAGCAAACTCCAATAGTTTTTTTTTTTTTTAGAGATGAAATATCAGAGCAACAGCACAGTGATACCATATCGTATACTCCTAATGACTAAAACATCTATTAACTTTTAATGGGCAGAATTCAAGAGGCTCAGCGCTGCTCGCTTGTTAAAGGCTGGTTATCAAAGACGAGCCGGAAACAGGGACGCGAGGTTAAAGCCCGACACTGACTGGCCTGGGCACTGACACCCTTTGGGTGCTGGGCCTCAGTGCTGTGCACACCATACTAACCCTCATGGCGACCACAGGACCGTTCAACAATTCCGACCGTTCTACAGGGGAGACAACTGAACCACGGGGGTCGTGGGACCAGCCCCGGGACGCAGGTGTCCGAATTCACGGCAGCGCTGGCACGTGCACCTGGCCAAGTAGCTGCCGCCCTCTATCACAACACTACCGTCCATGAAAAGGACACCGACAAACCGCTCCTAACGTAAAATTCAACTCCAGTTTTTATGTATGATCACCCATAAATGGGAGTATGTATGGAGAAAAATAGAGAGTCAAAACAAAAAGTCGCAGGTATGGGCGTCTCAGGTAGAGGGAGTAAACGCACAGAGCAGGGCAACCGTGCAGGGTCAGCTGCGGGGCCAGGCTCTCAACACCCAGGGCTGGGCCCTTCACTCTCTTCCTCAGCAACAGCATCAGGTCTCCAGGTCTCTCCTACACCTGACTTGGTCACCAGGGGCTGTGTCAATCCATCCAAGCCAGTCCTCCTTCTCTGCCAACTCCCACATCTGTAAGACATTAGGGTTGAGAGAGCTGGTGCGTGTGACCCACAGCACTAAGAATCCTCATAATAAAACCTACGGACCACTGTTTTTACTGAATGAAGTGTTTGTGGCAACCCATCCTTTTGCTTGGGAATGTAAATAACTTGGGTCATACCCCTTAATCCTGTCCTGCTCTCAGAGAAGGGCAGCTCCATCCTCACCATTGCTCAAGCCAAAGTATCAATAGTGCTAGCACAGCTCGCTCACCCTCTGTCACCCCCCACACAACCGATCCTTAGCCTGTTGGCTCTACCTCAACAACTCAGCCAGAATCAGACCACTTCTCCTCTCATCTGCCAGCACCCCTGTCCAAATCGCCATCACACCGCATCCAGTTAACTCGCTGCCCTAGTCTCTTAACCTCTCCCCAAAGCTCTGGCTCTTGGCCCACTATAAGGCATTAATGCACATGGCAGGTTGTCACCCCTAAGTCACAATGCACACTGTACCAAACAGGCCTCAGGGCCTCGACACTGTCTGCTTCCTATGCCAGGTACGCGTACAGACCCTCACGAGACTTGCTCTCCGCTCATTTACATCACTGCTCAAAAGTAACTTCCCCAACCATCTCAATTTCTCCTCATCCTGCTTTATTTTTTCCACGGCACTCACCACCTTTTAACACACTACAAAACTCACTTGTACTTGTCTCTGCAGCACCAGAAAGCAAACTCTGTGAGGGCAGAGCTGCATCTGCGTGGCTCGCTGACGCACTCTAGGTCTGGAGCACTGCCTGGCACGTTGCTGGTGCTCACGTGTTTGTTAAATGAACGAATCAAATATTAGTAACTAGGTCCCTGATCAACACTGTTAAATACCAGTATCCCACATAATCATCAGCAGTGGCTTTCTTTTTAAAACAATAAGAGGTGGCAGACTAAAAGGCCCAGAAGGAGAACACTTCCCCACCGAAGTGAGCAGCAGTCTCAAACAGCTCTAACCAAGCCAAGCAAATGGAACTCGGCAAGGACGCCCTCTGTGCCAATAAAAGTCTCCCTGGGCCACGACAGAGTAAAAGTCTGTTATCTGCCACCACCCTCTCATCCCAACCACCCACCGAGGGGCTGGCCCACCACCCTTCATGGTACTACCTCCCTGTCCCAATGTGCTCCAGACTGGACCACTGCAATGGTCAACGTGCCCCTCACAGGGGGCAGTGACAGGTGCAGACCTCCCTCACACATGTGCTTTTTGTACTAAGGTCACCTCCACGCCGTCACAAACTCAGGTCAGAGAGCAGCACTTTCTCTCAACTCCCTCTCAACAAGCCCAGGCACCCTGCTGATGTCAACTGAGGAAGAACTCCCGCTTCTCCACCTCTCCCCTGCATGTGAAGAGTCCCATGTTCCCATGAGACAGACCAGTTCACTGAAACAGCTACCATTCACCACCACTCGTGCCAGGCGGCACTTCTACATGACATGTGTCATCCACTCATCTGACCCTCACGAAGACCCCAGGAGGCAGGCACGATAATGTTCCCCACCTCACAGAGGGTGAAACTGAGGACATCTGACAGGGTCACTACGGAAATCCAGAAACATTCTCTGTGAAAGTGAGGGATATCCTTTTCTACACTTTCAGGAAGCTGCACATAAAAAAGTAGAAATAAACACTGGTCACAGAAAAATCAATACAGGGATGATGCAACTGGAAAACCGCCCTTTGCACTGCCTAGCAACCCGATGGCCCAGGCAGGGGTGACAACGGATGCTGGGACCCTCACGTGAAAAGCCGATGGGCCTGACAACACCTGTGCCCGCCAAGGACTCCTCTCGCCTCTTCAAGGCAGGCACATGTCCCTGATGGGATGCTGCACCCGGGAATGCTCACGTACTCTTGCCAAACCAAACACCCCGAATCTACCAGAACTGTTCTACCTACCAGTTTACAGAAAACACCCAGACCCTGAGAACAGTTAAGACACCAGGAAATGATTAACCAAATTCCAGTCCTGCAAAGGTTAGGGACAAGAACAGGCTGCGAAAGCGTCCCCATAGGCAGCCTGGCCACTCCATGGCCCTCAGAGGCACTCACACACACCTAGACAGCACCCATGACACCCCGGCTGGGCGGTGCACCCTGCCACGCACGCAACCTGCCACTGACGGCATTGCTGTTACCTGGCGCGTGAGACTTAGGGAGCCATCGATCCGGACCTTGTTTGGGGTCAGATTCACGCGAGCCAACTGTGACAACTGAGAAACATTGAGACAATTCAGGGAATATAACCATGGATTAGTTAAGTATTTCATAAAGGCACTATGGTTGTCTTTTTAAAAGGCCTTATTTTTCAGACACATTCTAAATATTTCCAGGTGAAATTTCTATCTGCATTTGCTTTAAAGTAATCCAGCAATAACTGATTCAAAACCATCAACAGATGCTAAAATCAGAGGAAAACTGTTGGAGAAAAGAATACTCCGTCTCAAGCTTATCACTTCCCAAATCACTTAATAATTACAAAAGGGACAAAGGCACGTTTACGATGGAATGCTCTGGTGGACACGGTCTACATCAACTGACTGTCTGACGTCACCAGTGGGACGGCCTGAAACACCTCCTGATGGGGCACCCTGACACCTGGATGTGACACTCCTGCCAACGATGTGTGACCCATGAGGAAACCACCAGACAAATCTGCAGACCAGTGGCCACAGACTCCAACGAACCACTGTCATTAATGACAGAGGTTTGAGAACTTTCCAGACCAAGGTGGCTGAAGAACAACTAGATACGTGATCCTTACCTGAACACTGGATTAGAAAACTACAGGATGTTGCTGAACAACAGTGACCTTGAACATAAATCTGACAAGGAAGAACACCACTGTATCAAGGTCATGTATCAAGGTCAGATTTCAGTGCGATGGTTGTTTTGGCTGGAAGAGGTTCCTCTTCCTAAGAAAGCCACATCAAGATGCCTACAACTTGCCGATGGTAGAGATTTTTTAAAAAGGGCAAATATGGATAATTCTAACAATTAGTGATCCAGTCAAAAAGGCTTACAGGTATTAACTGTTCTTCCAACTATTCTGAAGGTTTAAAGTTTTAAGATAAAGTTAAAAATATATAAAATAATCCAGCAAAAAAATGGGGGGAGTGGAAATGAAGCACGATTGGTGAATGCTGACGAGCTGCTGGAACTGGGCGATGGGAGACTCACCGAACTCTTCAGTTCTGCGTGGGCCCGGGGCCCACGTCTTCACTCTTATATGAAGTGGGATGAACAAGTGCCCCGAGGCCACATCAAGAGCAATCACCAGATGAAAAAGTCCTGTGGGGAAACTCAGCACTGAACAATTACCACGCGCCGCGGAGTCTCGCAGGCAGGGCCGCTGCCGCTGGTAACGCAGCCGGCCCAACCCAACACAGGCCGTTCCTGCTCCTGTCCCCAGCAAGTGCTCAGCAGGCCCTCACCTAATCCTAACGTCGCCACCGCCAGGCTTTAGCACTCCGATGAAAATGGAATTTGCCACGTTTTGTCCCTTTATCCCGCTCTCTTACTAGAACATAACCTACCCAAAAGCTAGCGCTTTGTCTTGCAGCATACCCCCTCTGCTCCCCAAACACCTGCTGCTGCTGCCGCCTGGTAAGCACTCGACAGAGACGCGCAGCATTTCCTTCAACCTAAAGGGGCTGTGGCTGTACCACCACTGCCGCGCACACTTTTTACAGATCCAGTGGCCAAGAGCACAGCTCCTGGCTTGAGAGACTGCCTTTGGAATCCTGGCCCAGGCACTGACTGCATGGCTGGGTGACCCCAGACACCCTCCTGCCTGTCCTTTCATCTATAAAATGGGAATCACGTGCGGCCCCTGCTTAAACCAGCCACTGAGAATCAGGTACTACAAACCAGAAGGTTCACAGAGGTGTAACATCCAACCCGGGCAACTTTGTGGTTTACCCTCAGGTTTTCTGTTCTCATCCTACTTGGTTCCAGTTTTATGTTCCTAGAAAAACCATTCCTAGAACAGAGATGGAAGTTTCAACTTTTCCATGTGACTGAGGCCAGGAAACATAAACACCAGAGTCTCCCTGGTAGACCAGACTTTAATTCTCCAAGGAGGCCAAGTCATAAATAAAAGATCCTAAAATTGGAATGTTTCCTCAGGCATATACTTTTGGTTGGAAAATTTTAAAACTTTCTAATTTTCCCCAAAGCTTGGGGAATAGAAGATTTTCAAGGAGTAAAAAATAACACCACATTAATAGGATAACTTGAACAGTATTTAGGAGGACTGATAAACATTATGGTCTGAATGAACCTAAGAAATCAACATAAAACTGAGGTAAAGCAATGAAGATTATGAAATGCAGCTGGAGTTTTTCCTTGTACTTCACAGACAGGACAATAGACTGGTATAAAAATACAGAAAAACAGGATCACAAGTGCTTGCATTGCATGTCAAAGGCAGGAGACCTGGAAATTATAGCTTCCAATTATTCCACCTTTATCAGATAAAATATTTAATAAAGAAAGTGATAGTAGGAGGAATTTCTTTTCTTCGCCTTAATCTTCTTAAACCGAATTTGCAAAAGCCCCCAGGTGTCAGTCCGCAGGTGAGCGCAGCGAGCCTGAGACCAACCACGCCAGAGTCTGCCAGACTGCAGATCATCCGCCAGAAACGTGGTGTCTGAGGTTGTCAAGACAACGTACTTCAAACAATTGCTTTCTCGTATAAATGCTATCAAGGCAGAGAAGGTAAGCAGTGAACAAGCAAGAGAGTAACAATTAAAACAGCCTATTACTGGGTTATATATTTATATAACGGGTTCAAGAGATTTCTAACAGACACTTAAATGTAACTTTCCTGTAACATCTGCCCAGCAAAGGTCCCACCTCCAAATTTAGCATTTCATTCAACAGCAGAAACACACCTTCAGTCCAAATGTAAGCCAGGACTGAATGTTTCCTATCCACAGTTTTCATAGAGGGCATCTGAACACAAATGGAACACTGCAGGTGGCTGGGACTGACCTGGCCCTCTACCCTTCTGACAGAAGCAGAGGCTGCCCGCGTTCCCACCCAAGGAGCTCCCAGCACCTGAAATCCAAGTGCAGCTAACGCTCACTGCGAGAGTTTTCTCACACAGGACTATTACACGTCCAAAGCAATCTGGCTCTGACAGCGGCACTTGGAGTTCTTCTGACAAAATTAAAGCACTTTAACAACCAGGGGAGGGGTCGAGGAAAATGCTTTAACAGCTAAGCAAAGGCTAAACGAAGACAAAACCAGGAATTCATTCTGGGGCAGAAGTAGGCAAGTGCCAGTTTAGGAGCACGGAAGTTTCCAGGTCAAGATTTTGTCTTGTCAGGTCCACGCTTTCTCTTGCGATCTCATCTGCAAGCTCTCACCCAGGCCCACCTCCACGGAGTGTTCCTGGAGTGACCAGGGACTCCCGCAGCTAGGGAACTGTAATCACAGCAAAAACAACTGGGGGACGAGGGGACCGAAGAAGTCGATTGTACCTGGACTTAAAAGTAGGATGAATAAACTGGACCTGAGTTTTTATTTGTGATCTGCTGTTACGTATCTGGAGTGAGTGGGAAAGTGAGAAAAGTCAGGCAACGTAATAACTTGGCTTCCGTTCTGTGAAAACATGAAACCTGGTTAAAAGCAAACATTCTGTCATCTCCTTTCTCTATTCCCTGTCTAGGGGAGCACCTTTTTTCTGTGGTAACCCTCTTCCAAGACCATGGGTCATATATGCTAATGTGAACTTCACAGATATACCCCAAGCCAAAAAAAAAAAAAAAGTCATTTTCTAAACAAAGTTGTCTTTGCCCAGAAGCAGCATTTCACACCTTTCAGAGGTTGTAAATCACCCAGACATCCGGAAAAAGGGAAAAGCCGAAGTCCGACAGTGTGCACTAAGTCGTACTTCGGGAGGTCTAAAGACAATGAATGTCTAGAAGCAATCATCTCCCTCAGAAATTACAAGGTGGTAGCTGTATCTAACCAACAAGTGCATTTCATTTGGTCTATGGTGCTTCAATATTTTTTAGTTAATTGCCAGTATCAGGAAAGTCAGATTCCCTGTAAAATCTTGAGTTCTGGGTAGAAGAGAAGGAGCCGGCAAAACCAGGCCCACACTCCCACAGCAGTAACAGACTGGAGTAGTGAGAGCTAGCACACACGCACGCACACACCCACCCACGCACACCCCTTTCCCTCCAGCCACACACCCACCCAACACTTTGCACCATGAATTAAAACACTCCAAACTGTGACAAAGTCCTCTAAGGCTGATGACAACCATTCATACTTACCCAGTTTAAAACACAGTAGCTAAAAAGAATTAAAATCTATTCCTTAGGCAACTCTGTTAAATAGCTTTTATTAGCCCACGAATACATTCATATCTCACCTTGCCATCTCCAAGAGGGTAAAAGTGATTTAAAAGTTACCGGCGTTACTACTCCTGTTGGTGGCACTCACACTCAGCTGCGCAGGCCCCGCCCCCTACACCACCTGACCCCCCCCCCCCCCCAGGGCAGCTTCAGAGTGGGACAGTCAGGTGCAAAAACGAAGCCTGAAATACAGCTGGACTTAAAAGGACAACAATTAAGTACATGTCAAAAAAAATGCATATTCTCTTGTAAAAGGTCTTATTTTGACTTGTTGGATCGCAGGTACTTCCGGCTTATAAGGCAATTACTAAAACAATCAATTAAGCATGTTAATAAAATATATACATTCCAGCAATGTGCTATAATGTAAAATAGTTTTAATTTCTTTATAAGAATAAAATCTGTACCAACAGGAATGAAACAAATCTCATAAAATCACAAATTAATAGAAAAAACTGTAGTATTATAAAACACTGCTGCATCAAAAATGAAAAGTAAAATATTAACTGAAAATACCATGTGAAGCAGAAGTCAGCTGGGTTATTACATCTGCTCTGTCTGTTGATTCTACTGGAAAGCGGTCAACCTTACAGCTTTAGCAATTCGACAACTGGCAACCAAACATTTACGGAATAAGTTAAAATACTGTTTTTCTCCCATGCCCGCCTCTATTCGCCTCAGCACTAATCTACATAAAGTGCGTAACAGTTTAAGACTTCTGCTCTTTACTTTTCCCAGCCTCCTCACCTGAAGAGCACATTCAGGTCTTACTAAGCACTAGTTAAGGAAGGACGGACAGAAGCAGTGAACACGACGCCCAGGTGCAAACACGGTGCAGTTCTTGAGGAGTCCCGGCGCGCACAGGGCCTGGCGAAGGCCAGTAGCTGTGGAACGAATGAGACGCATGTCTGACAAACAGGCCAGTCTACGCAGGCAGAGTTCATGGACCCCTCATACATGCTGCATCATGGATGCAAACGTCTGCCCTTGTTAAATTATCGTCATCTGCTAACGATTATGCAGAATGGCTCATGTTCATTAATTATTTACTGAGAAGAGTACTACATGCCAGGTTTGACTCAGTCTCAGATTCTGATAAAAACTTACAAAAGTCATCTTCAGGAGTCTCTTCACCAATGAGGTGTAAGTGGAAAACCAGGTGACAAAGGTCAATGACTTGCCTGAGATCACACAGCTAACTCAACGGCACGCCTACAGCCTCCAAGGTCATGTTACCACCGTCTACACCAGGGCTCTCCGCCTGAGGGAATGCTCCCCTTTCCAAGACGAGAAAATGAGGGTCCGAACAGGTTCCAGTCCCCAGGAGGCAGGTGCCAGGAACCAAAACCGGGCTGTGATCTGTCTCTAAAGCTTTCTAGGATCCCATGCCAGGTCTCTGTTTACCCCAACACAAAAGAGCCATTATCTTCATTAGGGATCTTACATTCTGCTCCGTCAGGGTAAGAAACGTCAGAGCTCTTGCTGAAGCGGAAGAATTCATATCCAAACAATCATACCCAAAAGAGGGGAAAAGAGGGATTAAAGCTGAAGTGGAAAATCAAAAAAATCATACATACGTACCTTAAACATTTTACTTAAGTTTAACACATTAACATACGTGCATTTGCCAATCTCAATATGGGGTCAAAGCACTTGGAGAACGGAAGTGACGTGAGGCTCCTGGCTGAGCGCCGTTCCTTCCGCTTGGCCTATGCGCCTAGGAATGCGCCATCTACGGTCTCCACGCTTGGCTTCCTTACAGCGGAAAGCTTCAAGAAATCCTTGAAAAGCAGTCTACATAGATTCCTCCTGGATTGTTATTCTTCCCCTCCGACTTTTACTTATTGCAGCCACATCTAATTCTACCATCGTTATTTTAGTGACTCACCTTTATCAAATCTTTCCAAAAAATCCAACTCAGTTTTCGGGGGGTGGGGGTGTGCAGGGGAAGTCTGTACTCATTTTCAGTTGACATATTTAAGTTACTATTGTAAAAACAAGATTACCTGTCATGAAATAGTGTTAGAAGCCTACACAACTTCAGGCAAGCACACAACTCACCCAGTACAAGCAAAGTGCACTGACCTGAAAGCAACTTACTAGCGCAAGAGGTCAGCATGCTATCTCACAGCCAAGAACTGTTTTGAAGAGATGACAGTAGTATTCTTCGTAGGGCAGCTAAGTGAGCATGGACCTTATGTGCAGAGCAGAGCACAGGACAGAAATGGAACAGACTTGAGCCTCAAAAGTCTGTAATCTGGCAAAACGGTAAGAGACAGTCACCCGTTAACTGGAACACTGAGCGGCGATCCACGCAACCGGACACTCCCACGCCAGCCCAAAGGGAAGGTCACAGTGCGCACCATGACGGTGCGCGTCTTCCTTCAACAGCTGTTCAGTGTACCAGGGAGTTAGAGTGGCCTTGAGGCAGGAGTTCCTAGAGATGATGGGGTAACGTGGAAAGAGAGGGCATTCCAGGAAAAGCAGTGGCCACAAGCAGTGGCCCCAGAAAGTAAGAGAATGGTATTTGTGGGACCTGCAGCAGATGGCCCTGGATGCTAGAATTCACCTGAACATCTTCTTTTCAAAAAGAGGTGTGCTGTAATATAGCAATACTGACACAATCAATCAGTATGTGAAACAGTGAAATAATCAAAAAGGCTTTGTATTATTTTCTTGTTAGAAATGCATTTCAATTTAATTCTTTTAAAGCATCTCAAGAACAATATATCTTTGCACTCCAAGAAGCATATTTACAGGCATTAACCCCTCAGCAGTATGTTAGAGACCAGCTAAGAAACTGCAAGAATCGAGAAAGAAATATGTATGGTCATCTAGGATAGAGAAGAGACTAGGTGGGATAGAGATTAAGGAACACAAAGACTGGAATTTGCTCGGCTCCAGGTGACAGAAGACAGAGAACCGGTGAAGGAAAATGAGACAAGGTTGGGGTAAACAACTCATTAAATTTAAGCCACATTGTCTGCAGTGTCAAGGAGACATCCAGGGGGCTATAACCAGCACAGGTAAAACAAATGCCAGAATTCTTAGCTTGTTCCCAAAAAAGGAAAGTCACCCATTCGGAGGTCCAAGGTACAGTACATGATGAAGAGGGAAAGGAAGTGAAGCAGAAGGCTGGAAAACAGCACATAAGGAGCTAAGAGAAACACTGAGCCTGGGAAATTGTGCCTGTGCACTCTAAATCAGGGTCAGCGGACTTCCCGAGAAGACCAGATACTAAATACAAACACTACACCTGTATTTATTACTCTGACACTTGAATTTCACATAAACTTCACATCATAAAATATTCTTTTGATTTTCCCCCAACTTCTAAAAATGTAAAATCCTTTCTCCACTCCCAGGCCAGACGGATGCAGGCACCCGGTTACACGTGGCCTGTGACCCACAGTTTGCCAGCTCCTACTTCAAATCAGAGCAACGAGCCTCAGAGAGCTGCAGTAACTGCCCTGCCCAAGTTTCTGAGGGTGTTTTTCCTTTAGATAAATTAACAACTTACCAAACTTTCATTAAATTTGAATGATTTTCTTAAATTTGACTAATTCCTTATATTTGATGTCCCTAAGAAATAATTACATGCTGATAATAATCCCTGTTGCTTAAGAATACGGCTTCCACTAAAAAGAGGCATTCCTTATCTTGAACAGAAAGATTACTCCTGTACTACAAGTACAGCAAAGGCACTAGCTGAAAAATATCACTTTAGAATGCATCCCTCATTTCTTTCCAACACTTTGTTTTCTTTAGAGTGGTTTTATCATCTAAAGGCAGGAAGGCCCAATAGCAGTCTGCATGTAAATACTTAGATTATAAAAACCTCTATACATCAGTATCAAATATGAGTCATGAGTAACAAGAAAAAAACTTGAGTGCAGAACGGCAACTTCTGACAGGCGTTATTCTTCATTCACACAACACCACATCTGTGAGGAAGGACTCCTTACACCCCAGCTGCTCCTTGCACCTTAGCTGTAGCTCAGGGGCAGGACCGGGATGGGACTCCTCCTTCCATCGCTTGCTGTGGCAATAAGCTGTAACCCAAGAAAACTTTAATACCAAATGAAAGCATGACATTGTCCACAAGGCTCAAGTCTTCCATTACTGGATAACCATTTTAAGTTGTCCGATTTCAAGCAGACAAAAAAACACAAAGGGTGATTATTAAAGATACAAGCTAAGCTGTTCAAGGAGGGCCCATGGGAAGAAATAAAAGACTAACTCAGCCATCTCGACAGCTAGAACAAAGATGTGTCCAGCTGACTTTTGCCTGCCACCACCTGAGAGCAGAAATGGCACCATTTCGTCATCAAATGTTGCCAAGCAAGAGCCAAGCTACCCTGAGCAAGGGCCGGCGAGGCCCGTATCTGAGTTCCTTAGAACCCTATGCCTCCCAAAGATATGTAAAGTGCAAACATTTCGTAGTTATTTTCAGAAGATCCTAACTTAGATACAACTGGACAACACAAAACTTTCGCCAGTTTTTCTAATCAAAAAGGCTTGAGTGAAGAGAAACAGAACTCTTCACACGACCAGAAAATCCACTGCTTTCTACATTTTAGGAACTAGAACATCACTACTTTGATTTCTAAACTTATAAAACCCAGGTGATAAATTAAACTCAGATTATATTGTAAAATTCTCTGTCTCCAAAGAGCTATTTCAATGAGTTATCTTAAAATTTAACATATAATCTGCTTTTCAATAAAATTAAAACTAAATGAGTAGTATAAAACATAACTTGTGAAATGTTTTAAAGAAAAAGAACTTAAGATTTCCAAACTAGGTATCTGCTCTTTTATTCCTACTAGAAAACACTAGAGGATGTAGAAATGCAATTTTACGATGCACACATGCATTCATTTAGCAGTTAAGTTAGTTACTATTTAAACTATTAACCTTTAGTTCCCCATGTAAAAATTCCTAGTAGCCTGAGAAGACTTCAAGAACAAGTATTTCTCTAGGGCTTTTACAACTCTAAACATGCCAATTCTGGGCAAACAGAGTCCAGCAGAAAGAAGTTAACACCTACTGGAGTGTGGTTGGTAGGGTAATCATATGGGTGTAATAATTTATGGTTCTAATTTGAACATTTCACCTAAAATGTCACATGGTGTGCTTGAGTGTGATACTGTTGTTTCAGAATGACATGCTTATGATTCTGTAATAAAAAGAGGGCATTATTTGCGCTGGACCCTGTACAAGACATGATAAAGTGTTTGTAACTAAGTAACTGAAGAATGTAAATGCTCTGCATAGATCTTTTCTTTCACCTCAAAATTCCTCTTCCTGAACCCATCCCAATAATAAAACTTGTCTGCAGTATACATAGCCTTTCCTAGGCTTCTCTACACAGTAGGTGGCTTTTTCATTCACACTCTTTTACCCAACTGAAATTAAATACGTCTTTAAAATCTAATTTCAAAGTGAAATCGAAGGACATCAGCCATTTTCTCACTCTTAAAAGAAAGGAGCTCAGAAATCAGTGTCAGATGTTGCCCAAGAAGCCCATGGTGCCCCCCATCTCCAACTGCCACCGCTGCAGGGACAGAGCACAGGCCCTCAGCTTTCTCGTCAGTTGGTGGAAAAGACCTTCCACACGCTGCATCCAGACCCCCAGAAACCCGCAGCCCACTTCTCCACAGCTATGCACTTCCACACTTGAACGCTGCGTTTTCCAGACATACAAAACTCTCTGGTGCTATCTGACTGGGACAGGTGTAACAACACTTTCGGAATCTTCTCTTTCTGGAGACCCCTCTACAAACATGGTCTAGTCTGGTCTCAGCAACCATCTTTTCAAATGGATGCAGTTGTTACCTTTACGGGCCTGTTTCCCAACACCCATTACAGAATTTAACCCCACTTCTTACTTTTCCTACTAAAACAAAACTTGGGGGGAAAAGAAATGACTTTGCTATATCCACACATTAAAATAAAATTCAAGCTAAGTGGTACCTGCACATAAACTTCTCCTTGGGAGGAGCTGGTCTCTACACTCATCAGTGCACAGAGGCGGAAGGGAGGGCAGCAAAAGCACAGACTCAGTGAACTCCCAACTGCAAACTGAGAAAAAGCATTGCCACTTGCACGTGACTGCGTGGCACACCGTTGCGCACATCAGTGAGGACTCATTCTCTGCACTGCACGTACCTGAGATCTTTCAACGGGGTCCTCCCACCAGTGACTTTGCTACAATGTTGTGAGAACCTCAAGTATCTGCATTTTAATTTAAAAACTCGTGTGTGTGTGTGTGTGTGTGTGTGTGTGTGCGCGCGCGTGCGCACGCTCAATTTTAAGGAGTCAAGATAGGGATCAAAAAATAATAATAGTAAAACAATGGGGAAGAAAGGGTAAGACACTCCAGAAGAGACTAGAAATGCTCTTCAGGCTTAGAGAGGGCCCCAGAAAAGAAACAGAAAAACACCTCTGGGAATCCAAGAAAAGGTTGGAAAACTACTGCCTCTCAACTTCCACTTCTGCTCTAAGAGTTGTCCAAAATAGCATATTTCTTCAATTCCGGGACACATAAATGACTTGGGGAAATGTGGTAGGGAATAAGCCATCCCCTCAAAGTGGTGTACTGTAAGAAGTATATATTTCAGGACCTAAAAATATGAAAAATATGCAACTTCAAATGGAGGAGCTGCAACAGGCTTCCCGGGGGGGGCCACAGACTGCTGCAGATGAAAACCGCGGTTCCCCAGCATCCCAGAGGTGTGTGAGTTCACAGCAGCACTCTGCAGTAAATACATGCACTGTTAACTTTTTCCATTCATTCCCTCCCTCCCCCCCTCCTTGTACTGACCCTATTTTGGAATGCTACTTTCCTAAATTGAAAGAAAAAAAATTGCTCAAAACCAGCAAGTCTTTGTGTTTGTTAAAAATTTGCAACCTACTTAAAGATAAGTTCTGTGAACAAAAAATAAGTTATTGTTATTGTTTAATCTTACTTTATTTAGGTCAAGGAATTCTTCAGCACAAGTTCACCGTTGTAACAATGTCCTATGATAACCTTGGGGGCCGGCCTCCACAGACTTGTTCACCAAGATCATTCTTAAGGTTCCCCCCAGCCCCAGGACTTCAAGGCACTCAACTACTGTTTTAACCCAATTGTGCTGCGTGGCTTATCTAAACTAGGGTAGAAAAATGCATGCTCCACATACAAGAGCATAAAAGAAAAAAGAAAACAAAACCCACTGGACACAAAAAAAAGCACACGTTGGCCTGGAACAGGAACCAATGCACTTGGCAGCTGCGCTGGGGAGGAACGTGAAGTCTCACTTCAATGGCTCAAGGAACGAACGTGCCTATACGCTGACTCCCCAGTGATCACCTGTTTCCTCCCCAAAACATGGTGAAACAGCAGAAAGTTCAATGATGGGCTTCCCAGCTCGCTCCTCAAATGCTCAGGTGAAAGGGAGAGCTCCAACAATTTCCACGGGATTACAATGGTTTCCTTCCCAGTAACGTGCGTTTTGTTTTTCAGTTTCTATCCTCATTACGCAGTATGGGGGACAGAAGGGCCAAGAAAGGGGGACCACGCCAAGAGCTCCACACCACCATCTTTTCTCTCCAACTCTGGGGTATCAAGCCCTGGGGGACACACGGGCCTGCGCACTGGACCTGCCACGGGGGACGAGAGGCACGGGGGTCCTTTCCTGCCGTCCAGGGTGCAGAGGCCGCAACCACTGCCTGGCGCCCTGCGCTCGTGCCTGTCTCCAGAGACTGGACGGTGCGACCCGGGCTGAAGTTCGGCCGAACTTTCTAACACCCCTCCTCCAAATTGACCCAAAACATGATTCCAACAGAAAATGGGCCCAAGTCTCTAGCACTGAAGGAAGCTATGCTTCAGAAGTTCAGACGTAGTAATTTTTTTTTTCATTATACCTGGAAAAAAAAAAGCACACACCATACAGCAGCACACGCTACGTTACCGCATTCACGGGAGAAGGGGGACTTCAGCGCCGGCTTGCGGCACACCTGACCCAGCACAGGGGACCAGGAGCCGCCGTCAGGCCGCGGGCCGCGTCCAGGGCCCACCGTTACCTGTGCACGGGCTGCAGGTGCGCTCAGCGTCCCTCCACACCTGAAACGCCCTACCGCAATTTCAATCAAAAGCAGGGGAGGAAAGTTTCTTCCGGAAGGCGCAAAAAAGGTCACAGATTGGATGAATGAAACAGGGCTAAAGGCACTGGGAGCAGGACTGTCGCTGGAGTCAGAAAAAGAGAAGTCAAAGATTTTTTTTAACGTGAGACCGGCTCTAAGCGGCCGTGGTCCAGAAACGACTGCACAACACGCTTTGGAGGACGGTTTTATTGAGCGCAGACGGTTCCGGGCGGGCGGGCGGCGGGGTCGGACCCGGGCAGCTTCGCGACGACGGAGAGGGGTCGGACGCTCGCGCGTGTCCTCCGCGGACCTTCCACTGCCCCCGCCGCCCGCCCTGCCCCCGCCTCCCGCCGGCCGGCCGCGTGCGAGGCACACCCTCCCGGCCGCCGCGCTCCCGCGGTCACACCCCCACCACCCGCGCGCACGCGGCCTCGCCGAGCCGGCCGGCCCCCGCGCGCCCCTCGGTGCGGACGCCTGCCCGCGGCCCCGGCCCCCTCCTGGCCTTGCGGGGAAGAGCGAGGGGCGGCGGCCTAGCGGCCGTGGGGCGCCCGCACGGGAAGTCGGGCTCTCAGGGAAAGGTCACTTACCCGCTGCATGGCTTTTAGGATCAAAGCCAGCTCGTAGCGGGGCATACCCCAGCACACGGCGCGCGGCTGCGGACCGCGCCGGCTCCCGGGACACTGAGAGGCGCGGACGGCCGAAGCCCGCCGAGGTACTAGGCCGAGAGGCTGCCGGGCGGCGAAAGCAGCTCTGGCCGCGCGAGCCCGGGCTTAAAGGCTCTGGCAGCTGCGCAGACCGTGCGCCACGCCCCCGCGCGCCACGCCACGCCCCCTTCTTAAGGCGGCCGCGGCCCCTCGACAGCCCGGCTCCCCGCCAGGACCCCCGCGACCGCCCCTCCCGCAGCGGTAGCGCTGGGATAGCGCAGTGGGCTCGGCCGGGAGCGGCCCACGGAGCCCTCACGCCCCCTCAGGCCTTGTTGCCGCCGCCGCCGCTGCGGCCGCTGCCGCGCCCGCTACCTAGGGTTCTCGAACCAGCTGGAACTTTCCATGCCTTCCGTCTCATCCTGGGCGGCGGACGAGCGTGAGCCCCGGTGTGCGCGTGCGCTGCAGTGCGGCCTCGTCCGTGCGCGCGCCTCTAGCCCGCGACTCCCCGCCAGGAGGAACGTTCTCGGTGGCCTGCCCCTCCGGGTGGGCTGGCGGCCGGCTCGCGTGCTCTCCAGTCCCGGGCCGCGCACAGAGGCTCCAGAACGTGCCCGCTCTGGAGCGCACGCCCCACGCTGGGCGCGGAAGGCCGGCTGGGATGCCCCGGGCGACCTGCCGCTCACGCGGCTTCCTGGGCCACTTCCCTGGGGCCGTGGGCCCAGGGCTCAGGCTGTGGGCCGCGGAGGGGCGGCCGCTTGGGCCCGTCCCCCGCCCGCTGCCTGACCTTGCCAGCGTCCTGCACAAAGGGGACACGGAGGGCATCTACTTCCCAGGGCAGTGATGCCTTTGAGTGAGCCGATGTAGGTAAATCTCTGAGAGCCATGCCTGCGCCCAGAGGAGCCACACGGGCATTTGTTGTGTGAGCCGGGCATGACCCACGTGTTGTTGCCAAGGGCAGGCTAATACTTTTGGCTCAAACCAGTGTTCTTTAAGGCTCTGCGTTTATTTAGAGGACCAGCTGAGGGCTTTCATGCCTGAACCGTGGGGATCAGAGCATGCCTGGAGGGCGGGGGAGGGGGGGGTCTCCTGAACACAGGCGTTACCTCTTCCTCCAGCCTCTGCTGTGCTCTGCCCGCAGTTGTACTAAATGCATTTTTCTCTAGCACCACTCCTTAGAGATCGAGGCCTTCCTTGCAAGTGTCCTGCCTCTCTCCCCATTAAAAGGGTCTCTAAGTGAAACGTCTCTCATCTTTAAAGTGCCTTAATGATAATAGGTGAAACTTACTGAGCGCTCATTGTGCATCAGGCACCACGCTAAGACTTTTACACGTATCATAAAATTCTTGACAGCATATGAAGCAAGGAACTATTATTCCGCTTCAGGGATTCAGAAATAGAGGCACGCAAAGGTGGTGTAACTAGCTCCAGGTCAAACATATTAATAGAAACAAAATTTGACCCAGACTTTGTGAAGGTTCAGCCCACAGTTTGTCCAGCCTCTGGTTCTCCTACCATCCAGTTTAAAGAGTTGGTATTGTTTAGTGGATTTATCATGTATTCCATATAAGCCAAGAAGAGATTCCCATTGGTCAGCTTATCCAGAGACTTTGCTATTTCTCATCTCCTGCTTTCCATCCCCCACAAAAGGTAAGGATCCTTTGGACTTCTACATAACCCCTGTTCTTCCAAAGAGAAACCGTACTGGCTGACTACAAGTTAACACAAGTTACCTGGTTGGTGTAGACTAAGTTCACCCTTAGTTTAAAAGAGTAGACTACTTGCTGTAAGTTAAGCAACAGAAGGAAGCAAGGCACTTCTGGGCCTTACAGATTTTCCAGGGTGGTCCCTGTGTCAACTGTTCCTGGTGTTATGGACCACATCCCGTTTGGGGAATGAGAAAATATGGGCCCGGAAGTAACATGTCAAGCCTAAGACCATGGCAGTACCATGAGCTGACTTCAGCTTTTAGCACTTCCTCTGGAAGCTCCACAGTTTTTCCCTAATTCCTAGCGGTGAGTGAGGATCTTGCTTCTCCCTCTACTTTCTCTAATGTGATGAGTGGAATAAGGAAATTAGCCTGATTGCCTAAGACTTCAGCACCCTCAACCATCCCAGCCCGGGGGTACCCACCACCTCATTCCGTTTATTCTGAAGGGAGAGAGAGGGCAGCTACCCCGATTTTCCCCCTTCAACATTTCTTTTTAAACCACAGCCCCAGAATTCTGGTGAGGTCATTAAAAATTAGTAATAAAATCAAAAGGAATGCTGCTGCACATTTAGTGTCTTCCTACTGTAACCGCAAACTTCACCAAAAATACCTTTTTAATTTTATACTACATATACTCATCATTTAGAAATATAAACGTCACCGTAGTAGTTAATATCCTAATTTTAAAAAATTATTCCAATACTTAGGACTAAGCTAACCAAGGCGGTGAAAGATCTGTACACTGAAAACTGTAAAACAGTGATAAAAGAAATTAAAGCAGACACAAATAAATGGAAAAGTATCCCATGTTCCTGGGTTAAAAGAATTAATATTCTTAAAAAGTCCATACTAACCAAAGCAATCTATAGACCCAATGCAATTCCTATCAAAATCCCAATGGTATTTTTTACACAAATGGAAAAGAGTCATAAAATTCATGTGAAACCACAAAAGACTGTGAATAACCAAAGCAATTCTGAACAAGAAGAATAAAGCTGGAGGCATCACACTTTCTGATTTTAAACCATATGACAAAGCCATGGTAATCAAAAGTATAAAGTGACGGCATAAAAACACATCTAGACCAATGGAACAGAATAGAGAGCCCCAAAATAAACACGTATACAGCCAACTGATGTCCAGCAGGGTTGCTGAGAATACACAGAGACTACTGTGTATTAAAGGGTAATCTCTTTAATATGTGGTGTTGGGAACACAGCACCCACAAGCAAAAGAATGAACTGGACCTTTATCTTATACCACAGACAAAAACTCAACTCAAAATGGATTAAAGACTTACACAAAAGACCTGAAACCAAAACACTCCCAGGGGGGAGAAACGGGGGGGGGAGCTTCTTGACATTGGCCTTGATAACAGTGTTCTGGATATGACACAGGAGCCTAGGCAGCAGAAGCAAAAATAGAAAAGTGGGATTGCACCAAACTGAAACCCTGCTGCTCAGCAATGGAAACAACACAATGAAAAGGCAGCCTGCAGAATGGGAGAGAAGATTTGCAAACCGTGTGTCTGATAAGGGATTAATATCCAAAAATACATAAGGAACTCAAACAATTTGATAGCTAAAAAAATAGACTGATTTTAAAATGAGCAAAGCAACTGAATTTCTCCAAAGAAGGTAAAGATGCTCAACATCACGAATCATCTGGGAAATGCAAATCAAACCCACAATAATATATTATCTCACATCTGTTAGGATAGCCATTATCAGAAAGTCAAGAAATAGTATGTCTTGGGGAGGACGTGGGGAAAAAAGACCCCTCATGCACTGTTGCTGGGATTGCAAATCAGGGCAGCCATTGTGGAAAACAGTATGGAGACTGAAAGGAAAAATAAAAGTCGAACTACCTTATGATCTAGCAATTCCACCTCTGGTTTTATATCTCAAAGAATTGAAATCAAGGTCTTGAGATGGTGTCTGCACTCCCCTGTTCATGGAAGCATTATTCATAATAGCCAAGACAGGCGAGCAGTGCAAATGTGCAGGGGCGAATACAGAAAATCGATTTTTAAAATGTGGTACAGTGCGATATTATCCAGCCTTTGAACAGAAGGATAAACCTAGGAGACTTTATGTAAGTGAAATAGGGCAGACACAGAAGAACACACATACAACATATATGACATGGCATACCTGTATACATGTACATACACCCGCTTACATGAGGCATCGAAAATAGCCGTAGAAGCAGCAACAGAATGGTGGTTGGCAGGAGCTGGAGGAAAGGGGACTTGGGGAGGTATTGGCCAAAGAGTACGAAGTTTCAGTTATCCATGAAGGAAGATTGCTCTGTACCTCAGGGTCTCCACAGCATTCAATATGGTTATGTTGATGGCCAGGCGCAGGGGACTTAGGCTCCCAAGGACTTTGAGTTGACCTTCCCTGTCCGAATCCTTGTCCACCCTAAGAGTACAGGTGGGAAGTGGAAAGTGCATGAAATAAGTGACCTCCCAACCCGTAGATAAGATCTGACGGAGACCACGTAACTTATTTTTCGCAGGCCGTTCACCTCTGGCCCGGCACAACGCGGGATACTTTGCCCCGCCCACGTGCTCTGTGCTGCGAGGCCAGTTTTATTGTTGCCAATGAATAAATCCACAGCGAGGCAGATCCTCCAGTATTCTAAAAGGTTCGTTCTAGATATCACTGGGAAGAGGAAAAATAAACACAAATGATCATTCTACTTGTGTAACTTTCTGTCTCCAAATACAACCCTCAAACAGAGAAAAAGTAATCCCTGGTGGAACCAAAACACATTCTAAGCTGTCAGTCATCACTGGCATCAGCCTTTTGTCACCTCCCTGGGAAAGTGAGTCTCCGATGCGGGAAGCATGCGCCCCACCTCCTGAACCTCCCCTCACCCAGACCTGGGGTGGTTTCCTGGCTGACTGCTCCCAGGCCTCCCTGGTAAACTCCTCTTTCTCTGCTTGGCCACTCAAGATGCATCTCTGTTCCTCAGCCGATGGTCCAGACCCAAGACACAACGTTTCAAACTTATTTTTTTTATATGTTTTACCAGTGAACCCACCGTTACTTCCTAAATGACACACCTCCTCACCCACAATTCTAGACCCTTTTGGCCATGTTGGTTTGCCCTTGCAGATTTTTTTGTCTTCTCAGTACACCTCAGGCACGGTCTAAACTGATGTTTCCCAAGCCCACGCAGGTCCCCCGGCACCTGCTCGTCCTGCGAGATGAGGTACTGCGGGTACCACATATTCCTAGGCCAGGCACTCGGGCAGCTCGGTAAGCATTTCCCTCCTTTCAAATCCACCTACTTCCAAATTATTTCTCTAATTTTGATCAATTAAGTTTTTGCGGGGGAGGAGCTCAAATTTGGGTTCCACTTATAAGAAAATAAAAAAGGTAAAGCAAACTTTGCCTAAATGGGCTATTTCTTACCTTCACCCCTGCCTACCCTCCCCTGCAAAAAAAAAAAAAAAATTATAAAATGTTTATAGGAGATGTTTTCCTTACCACGGTATCTTTTTAAGGAAAGAAATGCCTAATATACTTCATAACTTTATAGCTTTAAAAAGACAAAATACTTCCTGCACCTCCATGTATTGAAGGAGCTCGTTTTTCTTTCAACATTATCACAACGTGTCCCCAGCAGTCTCTGGGGGGCCCACAAGTGTCCTTCATGTTCAATGGCAATAATGTTGGAGGTATTAAACAGTTTTATGGTGTTTGTTTGGTTTTTTTTTCCCCACCAGGGCAAAATCCAGATGAACACACGTGGCAGGACTTTGGGTTTCAGGAAAGGGACAAAGGCCGAGAGCTGGAGGGGGTTTCAGAGAGAAGACAGTGTCTGCGGGGACTGGGCCACACGTAGGCAGTGGGGCACTTGGTCGGCACTCGGGGTGGGGCCCCAGAGGGGTGCCACCAGGCCCCGGGGGACTCAAAGGGGCAGGTGTGCAAGCAGGGACAAGCCCGGAGGGAACTGCAAAGGCAGGGGGTGGGAGGGGTGCGGTGAGTGGGGACTGAGGAAGGACAGTTAGGAGATGGAGTCTCAGGATGTGGCATCGGGGTGGTGGCGGGGCAGCTAGCGGGGCAGGCAGCTGCAGTGGCGCCTGGGTTTCTTCTTAAGAAACTGAACTTTTTTTTCTGATCACACCCATAGGTGGTATTTCCTCAGCCACTGATTCATAAAGCTGTGTTACAATCTAATGTATCAGTAGTTTTTTTCTCCAGATGTCTTATCTTCATAAATTTTTATAGCCAGATTATAATCTTCTGGAGATTGCTCAGGGCTTTAACCGAAAGATGGGAAGCAGAAGGCCCAAAGTCTGGCCACCTGGGGAGTGTTGGAGGGCCGGCCTCCCAACGCCACGCATCAGCCCTTCCTGGTAAGGCCAGCATCCAGGTATAGTCTCAAAGTCCAGTGCAGTCCGCTGTGAGCGTCACCCCACCCCGGGGTGTGGGGCTCTGTTGGGTCCCATGAGGGAAATGCCCTCGTCATCAGACAGGGTGGAATAGACATTCAGGGAAAGGAGCAAAGCCCATAGATTACGCCCCAATGTTATGCAGCCCCCTGGACTCGGGGCAAGTTTGCCTTGACCAGACAGAGTGGTGGCCTTGGTCTGAACTTCACTGGACTTTCCTTTCACTGAGGAAGAAGACCACAGGGAGGTAGGAGCGTGTAGGAGGCAGAGGGGATTCCAGCAGAGAACACATTCAGGAGATAAACGGTCTCGTGCAGTGGAAACAGTGCCTGTTGGGAAGCCAGACCCCTCAAAAACTGCAATGAGGAAGATTTCATACTTCAGAATGTATCAAGTCAGGATACAATATTTTACCATTAGGTAGGATCTATTTTTTTCAACTTGCCCATACTTTTGAAAATAAACATAAGGGCAACAATAGCAGCAGCTATCTATGCTGCGAAAAAGGGGGGAAAATCCTTACATGCAATTACATTAAAATCACAAAATAATTGGGAGCTATCAGGTGATATCTCCCACAATAAACCATCTTGAATTTTCAGCCTAGGTTTACTGAGACCTCAGGAGAATGTGCGGGAAATGCCTTGGGAAGTTAGCTCCCGACTCGAATAAAGAAGTCCACAACTGGCCTTAACATTAAATACCCGATCACTAAGAAAACTTTAAATAGCCACGTGGACCAGTGCTCCTCCATAAAATTTTTATTAAGATTTTATTTATTTTTAGAGTGAGGGGAAGGGAGGGAGAAAGAGAGGGAGAGAAACATCAATGTGTGGTTGCCTCTCGTGTGCCCCCTACTAGGGACCTGGCCTGCAACCCAGGCACATGCCCTGACTGGGAATCAAACGGGCGACCCTTTGCTTTGCAGTCCAGTGCTCGATCCATTGAGCCACACCTGCCAGGGCTCCTCTATAAAATTATTGTGAATAGAGCCAGTGGTTTTTGTGATAGTGAATTACCACATACAGTGCTATTATTAAATGATCCCCATGAAGGATTAACTTTGGCAGTGGTCAATTGCTTACAAATTCTTTTGCTTTTTTCTTTTCCCCTCTGCTCCAAAATATTCAGAATCTCCATGAGACAGCCTTTGGGACCAAGAATGACAATTAATCAGTCACTAGTATGGCTGGTTAACATTAGAGAGCAACCAGGTAGGAGAATCTTCTCCTGCTATTAATGATTCAGTGATTAAGAAGCAACAAGTCCCTGGCTGAGGCATGGCAGGCGGCTTGTCTGTTGGTGAGGAAGACCAGCTTCCGACTTAGAAAGCAGAGCTATTCACCTGGACTCCAGCTGCGATCCCCAGTTGGGCACACACACACCGGAGGCCAGAACCAGGAACCCTTTCTCTCACCACCTCTCTGTACTCACCTGGGTACTGGTGACCTGCATCCTCCACCTGTGGCTGCAGGATCTTTCTGAAAATGTAAATCTGATTCAGTCTCTCCACAGTTTAAATACTTCAGTGGCTCCCCATAGCCCTCAGGGTGAAGTCCACACTCCTCACAGGGGTTTATGAGCAAGACCCTTCCTTCTGTAGAGGCGCCCCCAGTCCCCTCCCCAGATCTCCCCCCCCCGCCCCACCTCCACCACCCCTCTAGCCACTCCTCAGCACAGCACACCCCGCTGTCTGCAGGTCCCTGAGCTCTGCACACACGTTCCCTCCTGTCCTCTGTCCTTTGCTCTTTGCCTGATGCCCACTCCACTTCCTTTACCTGGCCTACTCCTAGCCCCATCCCCATATTTTTAAATTATGAGTCGTTGAAGCAGAGATTGCATGAGGCCCATAGAGAATTTGAAGAAGAATTCTTTAACATGCATCCCAGAAATCCACAACCTCTTCTGTGCCTCTCTAGAGACACAACCCCGCCCCTCCCCACTTTCCTCGCTTTTTTTTTTTAATGGTCTTGGCCTCTAGGTAGCATTAACTGAGCAGTAGCTTATTCCTGTCTGTTTTTTTCATGTGTCTTGCTGTTCCTCCCCTCAACAGTGTGTTTAGGAGATCCACCCAAGTTACGGAGTGTAGCTGCAGTTTATTTGTTTTCATAGCTGATACGAGTCCATTGTCCGACTAAACCACTGTTTATCTGTTCTGCTGATGAGGGCAGCTTGCTTCCTTTGTGGGCAGCTGCTCCGAACAACCCTGCTGGGGATGTCCTTGTACCAGTGGGCCCGTGCATTTGTGTACACGCGCAAAGGCTTCCTCTGCAGGCTGTAGCCGGGGGGGGAGGAAATGCCAGCTCCCAGTGTGTGTGCAAAACTTCAACTCTTCTAGATCATGCCGGTTTTCCAAAGCGGTGGTCCCAGTCTGCCCTTCCTTCAGTAGTGTACGTGCATTTGCTGATTCCTCTTCTTTGCTGAGGTCTCAGTTTTGACCACCACCCTGCAGAAGGCCCACCCTACCTTGAAAATCTGGATCAGATGCACCTCACTTGTATTGCTTCAGCACCTGTGCTTATGCCACCATCACACACATCTCACCTTGCTGTGTGTGCATGACAGACGTGAGAAGATGCGGCTCAGACCCCGCACTGTGGTCCCTCTAGATCCTCCACTTTATTGGCGCTGAGGCCACATACCCCTCAGGTTGCTCCCAGTCAGGGACTGAGCACAGAGGAAATGCACCCCCCCCCCCAAAAAAAACTGACCTTGGATAGGTACCTTACTCCATGCAAAAATTAACTCAATCATAGACCTAAAGGTAAAAACACAAAGCTGAAAAACTTCTGAAAGATCTTTGTGACTCTGGGTTAAATAAGGATTTCTTAGCTGCAATACCAAAAACACAGTTCATAGAAGAAAACATGGGTAAGTTAGACTTTATCAAAACTAAGAACCTCTCTACTCTTGAAAAGACATAGTTAAGAAACAAGTCACAAACCACAAAAGAAAGGGTTACAAATCACCCGCCTGATGAAGGATTTATGTGCAGAATGTAGAGAGAAACTTGAAATGCAAAAGTCAATAGCAAGAAAACAACCTTATTTTTCAAATGGGCAAGACATATGAACAGACGCTTCATGAAAGATGATGCAAATAAGCACGTGAAAGTATGTTCAACATCGTTAGCTATTAGGAAAATGCCACTACCAACCTATTGGAATGGCTAAAATTAAAAAGACAAGACCAAATACCAGGGAGGAGACGCAGCAGCTGTCTCTCTCCCATGCTGCTGATAGAATGTAAAATGGTGCAGTCATTTTGGCAATTTCTTAAAATGTAATAGGTGGACCTCCCATATGATCCAGCCACCTGACTCCTACGTATTTACCTGCAATAAATGAAAACAAGTGTCCTTACAAAAACTTGTACACAATGTTTACAGCAGCTTATTTGTAAAGGGCAAAAACTGGAAACAATTCGAGTGGCCATAACAGATGAATGGTGATGTGCCCATACAATGGAATACTACAGGGTCTGGCACAAGTAATGCCCCTTTTTATTACATGAAAATCTTTTATTACAAAATCATAAGTATGTAATTCTATAACACAACAATATCACACTCAAGCACACCACATGACGTTTTGGGTGAAACGTTCCAACTGCTGTCCCTCTCATGCGAGGCATTCACGTGCCCGACCACACTCAAGGGTACTTCTGCCTCTCCCATATTCAGCGTTTAAAGGAGTGACCCATTGGAGTCCCGGCCAAGATGGAGGTGTAGGTAGAAACCCTTTGCTTCCTCCCACAACCAAAAGCAGGATAAGGACCAATCTAAAGTCAATAAACAACCAGAAGCACCAGAAAATCAAATGGCATGGAACTCCGACAATCAAGGAATTAAAGAAAAAGTCAACCAGAACAATCAGACTGGTAAGAACCCATGGCAAAGCAGCAGACCGTGCGCTCGGGTGGGGCCAGCTGAAAAAAACCGTGGCAAGAAGGTGGGCCGAGCGGGCAGTCTGATTGAAGGTGAAACTGAGACTCAGAGCTGACTGTGGACTACAGCGGCAGTTGCTGCAGTGGGAGAAACTCCATCTCACAGGAGTCCATGGGAAAGTGGGCTAGAGACGATCACGGGAGCCGCACTGTTCCCTCTCTGGCCCCTCCCCAACAGGCAGCCCCCAGTGCAGCAAGGAGGGTTGCCCCACCCTGGTGAATACCTAAGGCCCCGCCCCCTCACAACTAATCAGGTGTGTGGAGACAAAGAAATAGGGCGCAAATGAAAGAACAGAGCAAAACTCCACAGAAAGAGCTAAGCAATGAGGATGTAGCCAACCTATCTGATGGAGAATTTAAAGCCCTGGTAATCAAAATGCTCACAAAACTGATTGAGCATGGTCAGAAAAGTGAAAAAACAAATGAAAGGTACCCAAAATGAAATAAAGCAAAGTATTCAGGGAACCAACAGTGACTGGAAGGAAACCAGGACTCAAAGCAACGATTTGGAACAAAAGGGAAAAATAAACATCCAATCAGAACAGAATGAAGAAACAATAATTCAAAAAAGTGAAGAGAGACTTGGGACAACCGGAAACATTCCAATATCTGAATCATAGGGGTGCCAGAAGGAGAAGAACAACAACAAAACATTGAAAACTTATTTGAACAAATAATGAAGGAAAACTTCCCCAATCTGGTGAAGGAAATAGACTTCCAGGAAGTCCATGAAGCCCAGAGAGTCCCAAAGAAGTTGAGCCCAAAGAGGAACACACAAAGGCGCATCATCACTAAGTTACCCAAGATTAAATATAAAGAGAGAATCCTAAAGGCAGCAAGAGGAAAGGAGAGAGTCACCTACAAAGGAGTTCCCATTAGACTGTCAGCTGATTTCTCAGAATAAACTTTGCAGGCAAGAAAAGGCTGGAAAGAAGTATTTGAAGTCATGAAAGGCAAGGACCTACGTCTGAGATTAATCTATCCAGCAAAGCTGTCATTTAGAATGGAAGAGTAGATAAAGTGCTTCCCAGATAAGGTCAAGTTAAAGGAGTTCATCATCACCAAGCCCTTACTATATGAATTGTTAAAGAGACTTATCTGAGATAAATAAGATCAGAAATAGGAACAATAAAATGACAACAAATTCACAACTATCAACAAATGAACCTGAAAGAAAAGAAAAACAACAAAAACAAAAACTGAGCAAACAACTAGAACAGGAACAGAATCAGAGAAATGGACATCACGTGGAGGGTTTTCAGTGGGGAGGGGAAGGGAGAAATAGGGGGGAAAAGGTACAGGGAAGAAGAAGCGTAATTAGTAGGCATAAAATAGACAGGGAGAGATAAAAGATGGTATAGGAAACAAGAGAACTCAAAGAACTTACATGTACAACCCATGGAAATGAACTGGGGGGGGGATGCTGGAGGGTTGGGGGTGCAGGGCAGAGGGGAGGTAAAAGGGGAAAAATTGGGGAAACCAATAGTTTAATAAAAACTGCATAATCAATAAAAAATACTTAAAAAACAAAGGAGTGAACTACTGATATATTCAACGACATAGAGCAGGGGTGTCAAACTCATTTTCACCAGGGGCCACATCGGCCTCACGGTTGCCTTCAAAGGACTGAATGTAACTTTAGGACTGCGTAAATGGAACTACTCCTTAACAGTTGAGCCAGAGTTCGGCGCTGTCACCGGGTAGAAACAAGGTGCCAGGCTGGATAAAACAAAGTGGAGGACCGGATTCGGCCTGCGAGCCTTGTGTTTGCCCCCTGTGACACGGATGAATCTCAATAATGTTGAGTGGGCAAAACCAGGCGAAAAAGAGTGCATCCTGTATGGTTCTACCTATATAAAACTCTGGAAAATGCGCACTATAGTGAAAAACAAACCAGTGATGGCTTCAGGTGGAAGGGAAGAAGAGCGATTGCAGAGGAGCCCAATGAAACTCGTGGGAGGGGCGGGTATATTTATTACCTTGGTTAGGGCAGTAGTTTCAAGGATGTATACATAGGTCAAGACTTACACTGTATGCTTCAAATATGTGTAATTTGTCCTGTATGAATTACACCTCAAAAAACTGTAAAATACTATTTACCTCATTGTCGTGCTCCAAGGAAAATCATTTCAAGTTATTGTTCTGATAGACCTCTACCCTCAACGTCCCCTTTACCCGAATTCCTGGATGAGAAGTCAAGTTCACACCCATCTCTAGCATTCAAATCAAGCAAGCAAAACAAAACAGAAAAACGAGTCCATGTAGAAAGAATTTTGTTAAGTTCTACAGGAGATGAAAGGGTTGATAAGAAGCAGTCCATGTCTTTGAGAAGTTATAATCTAGTTGGAGAAAATATACACATGCTTAAAATTAAAATGCCTAACAGAATTTAAGTACCAATTCTATAAAATAAAAAACGACAGTGATTAACTGCCCAGTGGAGAGTAAAGAAAAAATAAATTCCCAAAGAGCGCTTCCCTTGGGCTGGGATGGTTCGAGAAGGCTTCCTGTAGACTGTGGGATTTGAGCTGGAATGTGAGGAATGGATAACATTTAGATAAATGGAAGGAGGAAGGAGAGTAAACACACGATGCTTTGGCGGGGTCAAAGAAAGGTGACATTGAGGAACTAAGTTCGACAGGAAGAAAAGTTTCTGAAAAAGAATCACAGGATTTAACTCTACAAAAGTGGGACCAGAGGTGGAGCGCGTTGAGTACCAGGCAGAGAGTTTCAACTCCCAGCCTTCATTTCCTCTTAACACAGAGAAGGTCTCTTGAGGCAGTGAGCCTTTGGACTTTGCAAGCATGCAGCAAAGAGTGCATGAGCACTTATGAGGAATATGGAGAGGAGATAACCTCTGAGTGGACAAATCCCTCTGAGTCCTAGCTGCTGACCACAGATTCACGTGCTTGGAAAACATCGTTAGAAGTAGCTCAGGACATCTGTCCGATAGCATTTCCATTCCTCCTGGAGGTGGGGCCTGACTCCCACTCCAAAGTCACCATGGATAGATTCCCCCCAACTCCACCCCTTGTTCAGTCAGGGAATAGAAGATAATTCAAGCCCACTGTCGAACTGTCTCCCATGATTCTGAATCCTCAGTGACATGAGGAATAGTTAGAGGTCGTCCTCATGCTCCCCAGACCCTTCTTGCTCCATGCCTTGGCTGTGCCTCTTGCTAAGCACCCTCCGGAGGCCTCTCAGTCCCTGGCCAGCCCGCTGGTCTCTGGCCAGTTCTGTGATTCCCCCATGTGTCATTCTCCTGAATTTCATTTTACCTGCGACATTAGAGTCTGTTACTGTTGACTGAAAGCAAGAACCCCGACTGTACATTATGTGGGTTTGGACAAAGGCGACCACACTGACAGTATCATACAGAGCATTGCCACTTCTCTAAAAATCCTCTGACGATTTATCCTTCCCTCCTCCCTAACCCACAGCAATCACAGATGTTTTTACCAACTCCGTAATTTTGCCTTTTCCAGAATGTCCTGTAAGTGGACTAATACAATACCTAGCCTATTTAGATACAACACCAAAGGTACAATTCCTGAAAGAAAAAACAACGCAATTAAAAAACGTGAGCCAAAGACCTTATAGACACCTGACCAAGGAAGATACACACAGGGCAAAAATACGTATGAGAAGACGCTCCCCCACATCCGTCATCAGGGAAAGACGTTACAACAACGATGAGGCGCCAGCACACACCTATTAGCATAGCGGACGTCCAGAACCCTGGCGGCACCAGTGCTGCGAGGTCGTGGAGCCGCAGGAGCCCTCGGCCAGTGCTGGTGGGAACGCAAAACGGGGCAGCCCCTTGGAAAGACGGTGTGATGAT
Organism: Desmodus rotundus; assembly: GCF_022682495.2. Taxonomy (NCBI): domain Eukaryota; kingdom Metazoa; phylum Chordata; class Mammalia; order Chiroptera; family Phyllostomidae; genus Desmodus; species Desmodus rotundus. The sequence continues at coordinate 2,834,661 of NC_071388.1, read as the reverse complement.
TTCTTACAAAACTGAACACACTCTTACCATATGGTCCAGCAATCACGGTTCTTGCTATGGACCCAAAGGAGCTGAAAGCTTATGTTCACACAAAAACCCAGAAGCAACCAAGATGTCCTATGGCAGGTGAATGGAAAAGAAACTATGGTCCATCCAGACAATGGAATGTTACTCTGCAATCAAAATAAATGGGCTATCAAGCCAGGAAAGATATGGAGGGAATTTAAATTCATGTTGCTAGGTAAAAGAAGGCAATCAAAAATATTTAATATTTTAAAACCCAGATTTTCCATAAGCCTTTATGTTTAACTCACAGATCTTACTCTTATTTATGTCTGGTAATTTTTATATAAAAATAATATTAATCACTTTCATCTTTTTCTGATTAACGTTGAATTGACTCAAGTTGAACACAGTAAGTCTTTCTAAATCATGTACCCTATTTATAAACATTTAATTCCCTAAAATATTTTAAGTACATTTAAAATTAAAGGATATCTTTCTCTAAAACACTTCAAACACCTTACACTGCCAATTTATGGAACTGACAGGTGAAATATTCTAAGCCTTTAAGCAATTATTGAAATTTAATAAACGGTGTGAACGAAGTTTCTTAAGGTTCATAATGGGCGGCCGCCAAGTGTTTTCCAGTGCTAACTCACCCCTTGACCCCCCTAGCTTAAACCCCCGAGTGCTAGCTGGACCCACGCCCATCCAACAACAGACTGCGTTTTGCAGCCAGCCGTGGCCATGTGACGAAGCCGACACCACAGCAACAGGCAGAAGGATGCCTGCTACAACCAGATCACGTCCTTTAAGACACTTGCCCTGGACCCACTCCTCCGCCACTTTGCCTGGAAGTGGCGCTGAGCCAAGAGCACCCAGGCTGGGGAGACAGCTCCGTAGGCCCTGGCGGACCCAAAGGAAAGAAGGAACCAGTTTCCAGAAAACTGCACTCAGCGCAGCTGGTCAGCGCGCAGCTCAGACCGCTCCCTACGAGACTTCCTGAGAGCGAAGTAAACTTCTATAATCTTTGAGCAAAACTGAACTTTGGAGTTGGACTCTACCCCAGTAATAAACTTTCAAAGACTCTCTACAAACTGAATTCATTATCTCCTCAACCGTTTCAAATTAAAATCGAGTCTAATAGGCCAGATTCTAATATAGTAGGTTTTCTTAAAGCTTTCAAGTTCTTTAACACCCAGATTATAATGATGATTGAAAAGTTTTGTCTAATCTTCCCACAAAGGGAATGCTGTATTTCATGGGATCTAAGATGTCTTAGATGACAAGATGCAACATTATTTTAACACCGTTAAGGAAGAAGACATGCCACCGTTTATAACCACATGACGCCATTGATTGTAGAATGCATCCCGATTTCTGCGATGTTAAAACCAATAAAACAGAGCAATACTCTGGTTTTGGTTCAGCTCCTTATTTATTCTGATCTCTGTGTTTTCCTGGGTTTACAGGGTCACTTACGCAACTGAGAGATGCAGATGTGCCGTCTTAGGCCAACTGAATCCAGAGGCGGAAGATGTAGGACCTTCAAGTGGTTACAGATTCAAGTTCCTGGAAGACACGTGAAGGCTGGACCTGACGTGGGTGCTTGGTGCTTCCACAGTGACTCTGCTGGAACAGCCACGGAGGGATCCTGGGGTTGGAATATCAGAGCTGGAAGCCGTTGCTGTGTCGAGAGAGAGCTGTGCCCACACCTTTCACCTGGAACTTAGTTTCATAACCCTGTCTCATGTGTTTTATGGGTGATTTCAAGTTTCCCCTGTAGCCTATTCTACGTGAAGCCTCTTTCAATACTTTGCCACCTGATTTGGGTAAGCACACCCTACACATACACGCAGGCTCACACGCATCCACATACACGGCAGGTGCAGCGAATCTCTTTGCTCAACACTCTGAATATTTTATATTCTGCCTATCTCAGTGACCACCGTTTTGCAATTATTACAGTGAAAGAGCCAAAACAGGGATGTGTAGAAGGACTCCAGAGTACACCCTCGAATCCAGGAAGAGGATGTGTAGCCGGAGCCCCCGAGGAGCTGGTTGTGACATCTTTGGTTTCTCTGGGATGACATGTAACTGTCTCTGCTCTGCTCCTGAAGCGTCCACCCCTGCCCCCGCCTCGCTCCTCCTCTCCGGAGGCAGGTGCTCTCTGCTTTCCCCTGCCCACCATGGAAGATGCCAGCCCGTGGTCCGAGTGTCCTGAGGACATGCATGCTGAGTTCCAGGGGTCGCTGACCCTGACCAGCACCTCCGGTCTGGAGGGAGACTTTCACCTGAGACCCACCTTGGGAGTATTGCCCACCCTGAGCCCCAGAGAGCTTGGCTGTGAAGTGCAAACACTTGGTTCTCAGGGAACAGCTGCCCTGGTGACGTGTGGCCATGGCAGAGCTCACCAGGGTGGCTCCTTAGAGACAGCAGAGCTTGGTAGGTAAGGACATGGTGCTAAAGCCAGACTGCCTGGTCCAAACCCCAGTCTCACTGCCTAACGGCTGTGTGATCTTGACCAAGTTGCTGAATTCTCTGGACTCAGTTTCCCTGTTTGTAATATCATACCTAAGGCGTGGGATGGTGGCGAGGATCACGTGAGAGTACCTGGAAGGCAGGGAAAGCCTGCCTGCCCTGCAGGCTGTTGTTTAATAGCTGTGCCCTGTGCACTCTGATTGGGGACACAAACAGGGAAGCGGGTGGAGGTTGCAGGAGCTAGCATCGCACCTGGGGCACTGCAATCGCTGTGTGTTTATGCATGTGTGATGCATTCATCTGGATCACATCGCCTGGTGTGGCTGCACCTCCCCAGTCTGACAAGCTTGCATCTCGGTGGGATTTGGCCCCCCCCGCCAGACATGCATTCTCCATCCAGACCAAAGCGAAGCATTCAAAGGTAGGAGCGTCCACCCCTCCAGGCCAAGTCAGGGAAGGGGCTCTTTGAGTCACTCTGCAAGTAGTGGCCACTGAAGGTGCTGGGGACTGGGGACACAATAGTAACCACAACGCACACCTTTCTGCCTCTGCAAGAAAAGCTTGGAAGGGGAAATCAGTGAGGCCTGGGCTCTCCTTGATGGCATTGGGTGGACGCTGGGGACACTCGGGGAGACAGTATGTGAGGAAACTTACAGTGTTCGTCTGGGGTGAAAACAAACAGCAGGACATGAGCTGTCGTCCTGGCAGAGCGTGCAGCGCGCAGAGCCAGGCACCCCCAGGCTGGGCGGCGGCAGGCAAGTCCCTTACTCTCTTTATCAGTTTCTTGTCTAAAGATGAGGCATGCCACAGCCCCAGGTCACAGGGTGGTTGTGGAAACGAAACACGTCTATACACGAAAAGTGCCAAGCAGTGCAGGCTCTGGAAACATCAGTACAGATGGGCCGGGGTGCCGCTGAGAGTCGGGGCACCACAGAGACACCGGCAGGGCAGGCCCCCAGAGCAGGGACGTGGGCCCCTCGCTGCTGCACCCTGGCCCGAAATGTGGCTGGGGCTCCGTAAGTATGTGTTGGCAGGAGAAGGTAGAGATTTTGTCGGGTGGTGGGGAGCAGAAGGGCTGTGATGCCAACCTGGGGTGTCTGTGTGGGGCCACCTGAAAGCTGTTAGCCCAGTAGAGCCCCTAGGGAGAGAGAATAGACAGAAAAGGAGCCTAAGGTGGAGGCTTGAGGAGCCTCAAATTTGGGGCCTTGGGTTCCCATTGGGACGTAGGTCTCTGCTATTTCTGGCCCCACTAGGGACCCCTTCAGCATCGTTCCCTTCAGGGGCCTGAAAAATAAACATTCTCAGGAGAATTCGAAGACAGCACAAACCTTCGGGTAAATGCTGTCCTCTCCATCCTAGAGTAGGGCGGAAGGAGATAGCATTCTCCTTTCCTGGGTCCACAGCCATGCAAAACAGTGCCGTGGACACCCTGCTGGGGCCTTTCCCCCCAATGCTCCATCCCGCAAGGCCAAGCACAACACACGCTGGCTGCCCTTGCCCTTGGCCGAGCCCCAACTTCGCTCCGTACCCAGCACCTCCCTCTGCTCCCCCTCTCTTGTCGGCTCTCCTCTTGGGAGTTGGAGACAGGCCCCTGAACCCATCAGGAAGGTCACCCTGCCATGGCTGGCGTGGGTCCCAGAGCCTGCCATCGACCAGCTTGCCGCTGCTGAGCTTCGCCAAGGGGACACCCCCGTGACACCATCCCCCTGTCTTTAGTGATGTTGTTTCCCTAGGGCCTGGAGACCCACCCCCAGTATGCCCTACCCGGCCGAGTGGCCCACCCTGAGCCTGCCCCAAGGTCTTCGTGACCAGGGTCAGCAGTGGGCTGGGAATGGGCCTCAGGAACTTTCTGGCAGCTTGCCCTGCTCACCCTGTGCTAAGCTTTACAACCCATATTTAACAGCTTTTTATACATTTTAAATGCCAACAACCCAGGACACAGCCCTGCCCGCCCCAGCCCAGGGCGGCCTTGCCCTGAAGGCTCCAGCCTGCTTCTGAGCCTCCTCAGAGCCAGAGAAAAATCTCAGGTCCCAGAGACAGCCAGCCTGCTTCTGGAAGATTCTGAGAACAGAAGGTAGCTGTCAAACTAGGTTTCAGGGTTTTAAAAAGTTATTTTTATCATGTGCATTTTCCACTGTAATGTCAATATAACCTCATTATAGAAAACTCGGGAAACGGGGAAAAGAATGCCCATTTAATCCCGCAACCCAAACACAGTCACTGCTGATACTAAGAGGTCTCTTCCTGGGCTGTCCAAGTGCCTGTGTTTTTATTTACATAGTTTTCCTCGTACTGTGCATTTCATTTTGTGTTGTTTTTCCTTGACATCTAACCCACAGCATTTCCATGTTCTTAACGCCTCTTGGTAACTATTACTAAAACCGTTGTGTCCCAGCACCCCCAAGGAAAAGTGGCTGCTTACGCTATCACTCTGGCCCCTTCAGCTCACAGTTTTTTGCCCTCCTTTCTTATAACCAAGATGAACACGTCTGTGCATTGGATTTTCTGCCTTTAGGAGCACTTCCTTTGGTCGGTCAACCGAAACAGAACCTCTGGCGTCGTTTATGGCTCCTCTGGTCTATTGTCACAGTTTTTCCAAAGGGGGCACTTGCTGTGCAGAGCAGGCCTCCGATTAGAATCAGAACCAGGGGAAACCGAGACCTGAACAGCAAGTACCCTGTGTTCTCAGTACTCAAGAAACCGCAATGAAATTTTCCAGGGCCAGGGTGAGAGGTCAGAGGGTGTAGGAAGCAGAACCAGGGGTGACTGGCACTGCCCGGTTTCAGCAGGAATCCGTGCCAGAGAAAGTGTGCAGTGAGTCTGGACAGGTAATCGCCCACGTGCGAGTGGTGTGGGCCCTGCCCGCACCTCCCCCTACCCAGGCAGAGGCAGGGTGCGGAGAATTACAGCAGAAACACAGCAGACGGCCAGGGCTCCAGGGGCGTCGTATTGAACGGACGAGTTCTAGTCTCTGGGGAGGTGGCGTGGAAAGTTACTGAAAGACAGAAACTGACCCCTCCCAGTGGCTCCCGGAAGCCACCCCGCCTGTACCTCCCCCAGGGCTCCCTGTGAAGAGGCAGTTCCAGCCCCCTCTCTCTGCTTGGTTCCAGGCTGCTGCCTGAGCCCAGCGCTCCCGCCTCATTCCATCCTCGATGTTGTCCTTTTGAGGTTCACTCTTGCTGGACAGTCTTCCACGCTGCACTTCTGTTCAACAGCAAGGTCCTTTTGCACGTGGCATTGGTTCCTTTAAATCACAATTCTGGGTCTCCCGCCACCTTCCAGACAGCTTTGGGTCACTTCTCTGCTTCTTCCTTTCACATGCCTCCAGGACCATGGCGGTGCCGCCCTGGCCCCTGCCGGCCCAAGGCTCCCTCCCCAAGCTCTCTGTTCGTGCTCTCAGGTTCCCACATTCCCTAGCCCCTGCTGGCACCCCCTTCTCCTGCCAGCCCAGGCCTCTCCCCTGGGTATCTGACACCTCTACCAGGATGTCCTAAAGGGACCCCGATTCGGGAGTGCATCTGAACCCAGTCCCTTCCCTCTGGGTCACTTCACGCCTCCTCTGGTCCCCTGTGCTAGAGTGGCACCACCCAACACCCAGGCCCTATGCCGGAAACGGGCCACCCTCCCGGACTTGACCCCACCTCTTACCTCCCCTCCCGTCAAGTAGATCTCAGATCCACCCCTGCCTTCTGCCCACCTCACTGCAGGGCCGCAAGTTCACCCCCACCGCCTCCCCTCGGTGCCTTGAGACCCCCAGTGTGGGCCTTCTCAAATGGCAGCCTGAGCAGCCCCCTCCCTCCCGAAAACTCTAACCAACTTTTGGAGCAAGGAATGCCGCAGGGCAACGTTCCAAATCCATTCATTCATTCCCTCACTCAGCAAATATTTACTGAGGTCCCCCCATCCGTCGGGCACTGTGCTATGGTGGCATATGTCGGGAAACAGGGCAGACAGACAGGGTGGTATAATATCTGGTGAAATTCAAGGCCATCTGTGAACGGCTCTTTCCCATCCCATACAAACCCTGTTTAGTCTCTCAGTGCCGTGCGTCTCTGCTTGCACCGTACAGTCATACCCACAACCTTGACGTTCCCCCAAAGCAGCGTCCTCCCCTGCCTTTGGCACGCTGTTTCCACTTTTTTGGATAATCAGGGTCTTCTTTATTCAGCTGCACTCCCAGCTGCTCTCGAAAGTTTCCCTTACCACCCTACACTGCTCCCTCTCGGGTTGCCCTGTCCTTCTTCTAGGCCACCAGCTCCTGTGTTTGCCTCTACAATTGTACTTACTGCCCAGTGTGGTGACATGCTTTACTTGCCTGTATTCTCTCTCTCACACACACATGCACACACACGCATGCACACACTTACAAGCTCCTGAAAACAAGGGTCATTGGTGTCACTCATGCCCAGCAATGCGTGGCACAGAGTCGGCATTTGGTAGATAAACTACATGTATAGATAACATACATCTCTCTTGGTGTTGATACCATGTTGATAGTGTTTATTTATATAATTCATTATAAATGCAAGTAACTATCCACTTTAGGTGCAATGCTAAATAAACTTATGAGAGAGAGCATTTCAGATCTTGCTTCTCGGCATGACGTCAGTTTTGTCTCACTTAAACTCATAAAAACTCTCTACAAAAATAAACAAACAGCCCTGGCTGGTGTGGCTCAGTGGATTGAGCACTGGCCTGCAGACTGAAAGGTCACCAGTTTGATTCCCCATCAGGGTGCATGCCTGGGTTGTGGGCCAGGTCCCCAGTTGGGGACGTTCGAGAGGCCACCAATACATGTTTCTCTCGCACAAGTTTCTCTCCCCCTCTTTCTCCTTCCTTTCCATTCTCTCTAAAATAAATAAAAAACAAGCTTGTGAGAGAGCAGCATTAAGGTCAGTTGTCCAGTGCCTACCGTATGAATTTTTGTTGAGCACCTACTATGTGCCGGGCATCGGTTTGGCCCTGGCGATATGGCAATGCAAAGTCAGACCAAGTCCCTGCCCTCGCGGAGCTTGTATTCTAGTGGTGAAGGCAGACCATAAACATGAAGGCAAATAGAAATCTCAGAGAGTGACAAATGCCATGAGGAACACACGAGAGAACACACGAGAGAACCGGGGGAAAGCATGGAGGTGGGGGGTGCAGCAGAAGGCCCTCCGCATTAGCCAGGGGCATGTGGGAAGGACTGTCTGTATCTCAGCTTCCTCATCTGAGACTTGGCCGTCCCGACGGCAGCTGCAGGAGGAAAGGTGGATGAAGCAGGGACCTTTCCTACACGTTGTCCTAAGGCAGGGCGTGAAGCCAGGGAGACCGGTGATCTAATCCAGCCGTCCCCAACCTTTTTGGCCCCATGGACCGGTTTTGTGGAGGCAAAGCTCAGGTGAGTTTGCCTGAGGCCCAGTTCCTAATAGGTGGTCCATGCCCCAGGGGTTGGGTTCCCCTGATGGAATCCACACCCTGAAAGGAGCGCTCAGCTGCAGGTGCAGAAGGACTGCAATGGGAAGGTGGAGCTTCTGACCTCATGTTTCTGGAAGCAGATCCACCAAGTGTCCCTGGGATTTACTGACACTCGCTTGGAAGACAAGCCCAGAAGACTGCCTCCTGGTTATGAAAGCACGCTTGTGCTGATGGGATGTGTGGGGACATGCCTGTGCTTCATGCGTCAAGTTCTTGTGTGACTCTCACGCCTGGACAGTCATTCACACCTGCTTTTCCAGGGTGACTGAGTCTCCCCCTTTCCCCTGGTCCTTGCCTGTCTCCTCGGCGTTCCATTCCCATCGCTGTGTTTCTGTCATTCTTTAATGGTTCATCAGCATTTCTCCTGCAGTTTCCCAGAGGTCCTGGGAGTCACTCTGCCGTTATTAGATGTATAAGACGTGAAGATTTGATGAACTGGATAAGAACACGCGCGATTCTTAGGTCAGGTGACTAAACACGCAGAAATGCATGCAGTTCTTACGAACATGATCTCCCTGTCACCTGCCGCTGGTGAAGATTTGCGATGTTATTAGGTCAAGATTGTCATGGCTACCGTCCAATGCTTGCCCACTCAGTGGTACTAGCGTCTTCAGGACGTCTGCAGTCTCACTATGTATAAATCTACCGTTTAAATAAAGATCTTATTTATTTTTAGAGAGAGGGGATGTGAGACACGTCGATGTGAGAGAGAAACCTCGATCGGTTGCTGCTCATACACACCTTGAGCAGGACTGAACCTGCAACCCAGGCGTGTGCCCTGCCTGGGACTGAAAGGGGGGCCTTTCACTTGGAGGAACGACACCCAGCCCACGGAGCCACGCCAGCCAGGAAAAACCGACTTCTTTTTTAAAAACTGCTTCAGCATTTCAGCATGCCGTAAGTTATATGCATCTCAGCGTATTTAATCATTCCTCTTTTTTCTTTTTGTCACTCTGTGCGTGTGTTCATGTGGGTGAGAGAGAGAGAGAGAGACCCAAATACCAAAACGTACAGCTCAATGGTTTATCCCAAAGCGAACACCCATGTAACAATTCAAGAGGTGGAAAGTGATCAGCACCCCGGAAATCTCCTTTACAGCTCAGTCAGCACCTCCCTTTGATTAAAGTAGCCACTTACTGATTTTTAAGCAAGTCACTTCCCTGATTTAAAAAATGTTTTACCACCAAAACTTGTATCCTTAAACACTACAGTTTAATTTTACTTGCTTTTTTAATTTCTTTTTTTTTTAAGAGACAGGGGAGGCAGAGAAATCAATTAGCTGCCTCTCATACCCAACCCGTCCGGAACCAAACCCACAACCTAGACATGTTTCCTGAAACTAACGGCCACACCGGTCAGGGCGTGGACTTCAGGACATCTTGATGGAAACTTGCAGCCTGCTTTCTTCTGCACTTGATTTCTTTCCTTCAGAATTATGTTTGTGATATTAATCCATCGTGTTCCGTGCAGCTGAAAGTTCATTTATATTCACTGCTTACCTTGTTTTGTTTTATGAATATACTACAATTAATTTACCTGCCCTACTGTTGATGCACATTTGGGCAGTTTCAGGTTTGAGGTTGTCGGGACTCTCCCTGGACGTTCTGGCACGGGCACCTCTCCCTACTGGGCACAGACACAGGAGCGGCGGAATGCAGGGTCACCATGCCTGTGTATCTCAGCGTCAAAGGAAACGCTTCCAAATGGCTGCCGCAAGTTTTTCTCGGACTATCTGTGGGTGAGAGTTCCCTTCGCTTCTACATCCTCACCCACATTTGCTACCATTGGTCTTTCACTTGCAGCCATTCTTACGGATGTGTTGAATCTCACTGTGATTTTAACTTGGACTTCTCCGATTGGATAGCCTCATTGTGAAGTGCCCGTTCAATCACTTGTCCCTTTTCCTACTGGGCTATCTTTTTCATATTAGTTTGTAAGAGTGTTGTGGGTTTTTTTTTTTTAATTCTGATTACCTACTTGCCTTCTGACTCTTTTAATGGTATCATTTGTTGAACAACAATTTTTAATTTCAATGAAGTACCATTTATCAATCTTTAATGGTTAATATATTTTGTGCCCTGTTTAAGAAGGCTTTTCTTACCCCAAAGCAGGAAAGTATTATACTATCAACTAGAAGCTTTATTTTACCTTTCAGATTCAGATCTACAATCTACCTGGAATTGAGGTTTTAGGTATGATGTGAGATATGGGTTCAGCTTCATTTTTTTTTCCATGTGAAGGCACAATTGTCCCAACACCACTTATTAAGGAGAACTGTGTCAAATACCAAGTGTCCAAATATGCCTGAATCTGATTCCAGATTTCTCCACTTCATTCCACGGAAACCTTTGTCTATCTACCCACTAATACACATTATCTTAATTACTATGGTTTCATAATAACTCAATACCCAGTAGAGCAAATCTTCGCCTTATTATTTTTCTTAACATCCCTTTGCTCTCCATGGTCCTTTGCATTTCTATACTTGTAGGTTGCTTTGAATATTTTATGCAACTATGATATCATCTATGAATAATGAGGGTTTTATATTTTGCTTTCCATGTATCTTTCATCTCCTTGTCTTGCTTCTCTTTGCTGACTAAGAGCTCCAGTACAACGGTGAATGGGAATGAGAGTAGACATTGGCGTTTTAGTCTCATTTTCAAAGGGAAACCCTTGAACATTTCACCAAGAAGTATGATGTTTGCTACAGGGTCACTGTGGTGGTTTTTCCTAGATCACTTGTATGAGATGCAGAAAGTTCTCTTCCATGCTTAAGTTCTAAGAATGTTTTTGAAGGATGATAAACTTTATCAAAAGGTTTTTCTGGGATATGAGTATGGAATAGTTATAGTTTTTTTTATTTGTTAATGTGGCAAGTTACATTGACTTATTTTCTAATGTTATTTTTAGAAGAATTTGATTATGATATTATCCTTCACATAATGCTGGGTTTGGTTGGCCAGTGTTCGTTTGGGATTGTTGCTTGTGGGCTCCAGATTACGATTAATCGAAATTTTCCTTTCTCGTAGCATCCTTGTCAGGGTTTAGCATCGAGGATATGCTTTCCTATGTACCAAGTTTGGGGGAATTCCTCCTCTATTTTCTGGGGCCATTGGTGTAAGATGCGTGTTGCTTCTTCTCTAAATCCTTGTTCAAATTCACTTTTGAAAACTTCATGGACTAGAGTTATTTTTTGAGGGAAGGTGTTAAATAATAGATTCAATTTCTCTAATACTCAGGCAACATGCTTTTCGTGAGTCTATGTAGATGGATGTCATTTTTTAGCAACATCCCATTTCCTTTTTGGCATAAAGTTGTCCCACACTCTCCTCTTGGGTTTCTGATGCCCACGAGGTCTGGAGCGGAGCTCCTCTCTGAGTTTCTCACTCTTCGGGCCACTTGAAGGATAATCAGGCCTAACTCTTTACTGTCACACAAACACCTTTTCCTTTCCTTTCTCCACTGAGGCCAGATTTCACTTCTCTGTCTTCTTAGACGGCACTCGTGTATTAAGTCTCCACATGACTTTCACCTGCTCTGTGTGGAGTTTGATGCTTATTCATCCTGCACTGCTTTCGTTCCTCCCGAAGCCTCTCTCTATTTTATCTCCATATCCTAATTTGTTCGTCATCGTACACTTTTCCATGTTATTGTTCTGTGCCCTCTAATCAACTATCTGCCTTGAAGGTAAGGACAAGACATTTCCAAATTGCCCGCAGCACTCAGTGGTGACAGCTGTACAGAAGGGCTCAGGTATGAGAGAGAACTAATCATTTCTCTAATCCACGTGAACTCAATACTCCAGCAATGTCACAACCAGGATCTAAGAAACAGGTTTAGTGATGAACTAGTAAAGTCACATCCTACGATAAGAAAAAGAACTGAGACTCTTTAGGCATCAACTCCTGAATAATAAAAAAGAGAATCACCCTTTTGAAAACACCAGTCTCCACTGTAACCTCTATGCCCATAAAAATTGAGGTATGGATTTAAAGAGCTTACTAGTAAAAGTTAAACTATGATGTTACAGTTCATTTTAAATATAAGAGAGAAGGAAATAAGCAAAATGAAACTAAAATGGAGAAGAAAACTGCTAAGTGGAACTAAGAAAAGCCCCGCCCTTTTCTTACAGACTCTGACAACTACTTGCAGACGCGATGTAAGGTGGATGAAATCGAAAGGCACCTTCGGGAGTCGCTGCACAAGCGCACAGCGCACAGGCCTCGTGCGAGCGGACAGGAAAACCGGTCAGGAGAGCCCTGGAGAAGCAGAAACGTACAGACATCGGGAACGCTACAGAAAACGGGAGGGGACTTCCCCCAAACTCTAGCTTCCTTCCTTGTCTTAGTCTTCTCAGCCTGCTGTAACAAACACACCACGGACTTGGTGTCTTGTGAACAACAGGAATTCATTTCTCACAATGATGGGGTCTGGAGGTCCAAGATCAAGATGCCAGCGGACTGGGTGTCTGAGGCGTGCTCTCTCACAGTTCACAGAAAGCTGTCTTCTCTATTTTTCAATTTTTTTTATTGATGGATTTGAGAGAGAGAGAGGGAAACATCGATTTGGTGCCCCACTTATTTACGCATTCACCAGCTGATCCTTGTATGTGCCCTGACTGGGGATCAAACCCCCAACCTCGGTGCATGGAGAGGACACCTGACCCAGCCAGGGAGAAAGCTGCCTTCTTGCTGAGTTCTCACACAGTGGAAGGAAGTACTCTGGGGTGTCATTTAGGAGAATGCTAATGTATTCCCAAGGACCCTCCCTCCTAAGACCATTGGATTGGGGGGTAGGTTTCAACATATGAATTTGGGGGGGACAGAAACATCCAGTCTGAGGCAGTCCTCGCTGATACTTGAGAAGACGGGACACCCATGAAGCAAGCTGCTGTGAAAGTGAAGATGACATGTGGGAAGTTTAAAAAGAGCGCATCAAACAACTTTACTGGGGATGCTGAATAGCAAAAAGAACACTTCTGAAACTCCATAGATGAATACCCCCCAAAATTCTCCAAAAATGAGAACCAAAGAAATGGATATTTTAAGACAAAGATGTGACGTATGAGGAGAGACCTCAGAGAGTCAGACACTTACACGAGTTCCAATGGACAATAATTCACTTGGAGGAGAACCGACAATCCCACAAATAATAACAGAAAGATTTCCTGTGCTGAAGAAAGACTTGGGTTTTTACATCAAAAGGACCCAGCAAATATCGGGCAGGACTACCAAAGAAGACAGCCCCTAAATCTGCCTTGGTGACATTCTTTTATTTTCTGCAGTTTTACTGAGGTATAGTTAACAAACAAAATTATAGACATTTAAGTTATATAACACGATGATTTGATATACGAATATATTGTGAAATGATACCACAATCAAGCTAATTGACACACCCATCACCTCACCTAGTTACCTTTTCTTATTTGTTTGTTTTTGGTGAGAACACTTAAGACCTCCTCTTAGCAAATTTCAAGTATGCAATACAGTATTATTAATGAAATGTCATTAACCACGCAGTACATGAGGTCCCAGAAGTCACTCATCCAATAACTGACAGTTTGTGCCCTCCGGCCGACGTCTCACAATCCCCTCAGCTCCCCGCCCCCGTCAACCACCGTTCTACTCTCTGCCTCTGTGAGTTCGACTTTCTAAAGTCCCACACATAAGTGAGATCGCACAGTGCCTGTCTTTCCGTGTCTGGCATATGTCACTCAGCATAACGTCCTCCAGGTCCACCCATGTTGTCACAAAGATGAAGAAAAACTCCTACACCCCTCCACACAAAACAAGACTGTGTTTTGAGGACTGACATACATAAAAATTCTCCTCTGCAGTTTTCAAATGCTGCAAGAGCGGAACAACGTTGGCCCAAGTCTGAGGGAATTCTAGAACTCTATTCTCAGCCAAAGTATGAACCAGGGGTAATCATAGAGGGAAGACAGGTTTGGACACACCAAGATGCAAATTACATACCACCCTGTATCATTCAAGAAGTCATCCGAAGTTCTCTAGTCCAGTAAAAATGTATCAGAATAAGGATAACAAGACAGGGAAGATTTTGGTGTATACTAAATACAATAGGTAACATTCATTGAGTGCTTAATATGGGTCAAACATGATAATCAAAGGAAGAGACTTACAGAATGCAGGAAAATAGAGCCTTCTCATTCTCCTACCCTTTCTGAGAAAATTACTTCAGAATATACTCCAACCAAAAAATAAACAAAAAGTAATCAGAAATAATAAATAATAAAGACATCAAGAAAAAAAAGCCTAGCATGTAATAGTAATAACAGTAGCAGCCAACAGGTATTGAAGGCCAACACCGATTCAACTGCTACTCGAAACAGCTTTACGTGTGACGTATCAGCTGATTTTCCCACGATCCCCCTGGGTGTGAACCATTGTGACCCCCGTGATACAGACGCAGACACTGAGACGTGAGACAAGTGGTCCTGGGTTACGTGGCCAGAGGGCGGCCGAGCTCATCTTTGGACCCCGGAGACTCAGGCCACAGCTGGTGTTCTTCCCCCTCTCTTGACTCCGATGGGGAGCAGTAACATCACCCACTCCATCATTCTAGGTGCCAGGACACAGGAGCAAATAAAACAAAGCACCCCTCCTCCTCGCATCTGTGCTCCTGTGGGTGGACACACAGTCAACACTGGTAGACGGCTGTGAAGAAAAACAAGGGCGGGTACAGAGAGCACGTGGGAGGAAGGGCAGAGAGGGGTCTCTGAGCAGAGGCTGGAGCAAAGGCCCCAGTGCAGTCAGTGAGGCTGCGGGGGACATGTGGGGACAAGTGTCCCCACAGCAGAGGCACTCTGGGAAAACTCCAGAATCAAAGAGGAGGCGAGTATGGCTGGCGTCAAGGAGACTAGGGCAGGGGGACCGGCGAGGCACCAAGGACCAGACCACCTGCGGTGCCCAGACCACAGGAAGGACTGGATTACACTCCCGTGTGATGGAAAACACCAGAAGGGAGCCCGCTGCCTCTGACTTGGAGACAAGACTGGAGGGAGGCGAGAGTGAAGGCAGCAAGACAGGTAAGAGTGTGTGGCGATGACCCAGGAGAAGGGCGATGTGGCTGTGGACCAGCACGGCGTCAGTAGAGGAGCAGGGGACTGACTCTGAAGACAGAGCCAACAGAATTTGCTATTGGGCTGAGAACGGGTATGAGGGATAGAGAGGGTTCGAGTTGTGTTTCTAAAGGCTTTTTAACCCGAGGCCCTGGGCTGGCAGGGAGCCGTTCACAGAGGTGGTGAACACCGGAGGAAGAGCAAGTCTGGGGGGAGAGCTGGGGGGTTGGCTTTACACGTGTTAAGTTGGAGGTGCTTGTCGGACACCCAAGTGGAGAAGCAGAATTGGCAGACGGAGATTAGAAAAGACGTCAGCCCCGACTGGTGTGGCTCAGTGGGCTGGGTGTTGTCCCACGAACCGAAAGGTCGCCAGTTTGATTCCATCAAGGGCACATTCCTGGGTTGCAGGCCAGGTCCCCGGATAAGGGCATGGGAAAGGCAACCGATGGATGTTTCTCTCCTACGTCGATGTTTCTCTTCCCCTCTTTCTCCCTCCCTTCCCCTTCTCTAAAAACAAATAAATAAAATCTTTAAAAAGAGAGGTCAGGATTGGAGAGGCAATTTGAGAATTACCTAGGAAGGGTGTGTTGCAGGCCATGGGACCCCTGAGCCTGCCTACAGTGTGGGGTCAGTGAAGATGGGAGAGGTCTGAGGAGTCGGTGCTGGGGGTCAGGGGTAGAGGGTGCGAGCGAGCGTCCCGGCTGTCACCGGGGCCACTGCAGGACAGTGGCTTTCAGAAACCAACACAAAAGTCATTGATGGTGCAGTTTTATCTTTTATTTCAAGCTGTTAAAAGGAAGATTAAAATAGAAGGCAACTTAAAAAAAAAATCCCTAAACCACATGAGGGAGTTTGAGGCGGTAGTTAAGAGCTTATTTAAAAAATAAAAAACGAGGCAGTGCACATAAGACAAACGGTGCCCAGCACTCAGTACCGAACCCGTGATGACTCTGTTATCTCCATCGTCATCCTCACAACAACAAAATCTATCAATAAGTCCCAGGACGGCGAGCACTACACGATTCCGTTCAATTTCTCAGGTCGTGGACATAATAGGAGGGAAGGCCCGTTATAAATGCTAATTAATTCTTGATGCTGATAGGTAAATGTGGCATTCAAATAGGGTTGTTAAAAATTTAAGAACAGGGAATAGTTTCCCTCCCATCTTGTTTAGAATTGCTTTTTCGTTTTTCAAGTTGAAGTATAATTCACATACCCTTAAATCCACCTGTACAGTGTACAATCTGCTATGTTTTAGCGCGGTCACGAAGGTGGGCACCGTTCCCTCTATCTATGTAACCTCTACAGAAAGAACCTGCACACCCATCCGCACCCACCTTCCACTCTTCCTCCCCCCGGCCCTGGCAACCACAAAGCTGCTGTTTGTCTCTACGAATCGCCCGTTCCGGATGTTTCCTATTAAAGGAATCTACAGTTTGTGGTCTTTGATCTCTGACCTCTCTCACTTAGCCTGTTTTTAAGTGCGTCCATGTCGTATCAGGGATAAGTGCTCCATTCATTTTAATAGCTGCATCGTTCTCTATTCCTTACCTATCCCACATATGGCTGTCTCTTCATCTGCGGATGGACACGTAGGGTGTTTTCAGCTTCTGGATACCATGGGTAAAGCCTCTAGGAACATTTATGTGCAAGGCCATCTGGGAGTGGGACTTCTGGGTCACAGGGAAACTCTCCGTTTGACTTTTTGCAGAACTGTTCAAGTTTCCCGGAGCAACTGCACGCTTTTCTGTTCCCACCAGTGACGCACGAGGAGCACAGTTTCTCCACCCCCGTCAGCACTGTCCTTGATTACAGCCATCCTTGTGCATGTGAAGTAGTATCTCATTGTGGGTTTTTTTAAAAACTTAACTTTTTAAAAATTTGATTTTTGAGGAACGAAGGGGGAGGGGGAGAGGGGGAGAGAGAGAGAGATCTATTTGTTGTTCCACTTATTGATGCATTCATTGGTTGCTTCTTCTATGTGCCCTGACGGGGGATTGAACCTGCAACCTTGGCGTATTGGGATAATAATACTCTAACCAACTGAGCTACCTGGCCAGGGCCTCCCTGTGATTTTGGTTTGCATTTCCCTGATGACTAATAATATTAATCATTTTTTTATTTGTATATTAGCTATTTATATATCTTCATTGGAAAAATGTCTATTCAATTCTTTGTCAATGTTTAAATTGGATCATTTGTCTTTTATTGTTGAATTGTAATAGTTCTTTATATATTCTAGATACTAGACTTTTGTCAAATATATGATTTCCAAATATTTTCTCCTATTCTATGGCTTGTTCGCTTACTTTCTTGACAGTGTATTTTGAAGCACAAATTTTTTAACTTTTTTATTAAATTTTTATTGTTATTCAATTACAGTTGTCTGATTTTTTAACTTTTAATGAAGTCCAACTTATTTTTTCTTTAGTTGCTTGTGGTTTTACAGTCATGGCTAAGAACCCATTGCCTGATCCAAGTTATAAAGATTGACACCTATGTTTTCCTCTAAGAGTTTTATAGTTTTAGCGCCTGCACTTAAGTCTTTGATCCATTTCGAGTCAAATGTTTAATATGGTGTGAGGCAGAGTGTCCGATTTCAGTCTGCTGCCCACATGGATACACAGTCCTCCCAGCACCCTCTGCGGAATGGACCATTTGTCCCCCACCGAACCGTTTTCACAGTCTTGCTGAAAATCAGCTGACCACGCATGTATGGGTTTACTTCTGGATTCTGGATTCTCTCCCATGGTCCGTATGTCCAGCTCAGGCCAGTGTCACCCAATTGTGATGACTGCCGCTCGAGGTTTGAAACTGGGACGTGTGAATTCTCCAGCGCTTCTCTTCTTTCCAAAGTTGTTTTGGCTATTGTGGCTCTCTCGCATTTCCACACGAGTTTCAGAATCCCTTTGTCAATTTCGGCAGAAGAGCAGCAGCCAGGATTTAGATAAGGGCTGTGCTGAGCCGGAAAACCAAGCTGGGAGGTGGCGCCATCTTCCACACCGTGAACGCAGGATGCCTCTCCATTCGTGCAGGTCTTCGGTTTCTTTCACCCACCTCTCAGAGGTTTCAGTGTACGAGTCTCAGGCTTCTTTGTTAAATGTATTCCAAAGTATTTGCTGGATGCTGTTGTAAATGGAATCGTTTCCTTAATTTCCTGTTTGGATTGTCCACGGCTAGTTGTAGAGATACAATTAATTTTTGTTTATTGATCTTGTATATTTGTGAATTCCTTGGGGTTTTCTATATGCAAGACTTCCCTCTTTGGCCCATTAGCTGTGGTTTTCTCATCATTGTTTGTGAACATATTTAACAAAACTCAGTTACTTTGTATGGTAAGTTCAGCCTCTGTGCTCCTCAGAGACTGCGCCTACACTGCTTTTCTTTCCTCTTTATGGGGGACACGCTTTGCATGTCTCACAATTGTTTGTTGGAGACTGGACACTTAAAATAATAAAATGTAGCAACTCTGGAAGTCAGATCCCATCCCAGGTTTGCTGTTGCTGCCACATGTTTGTTTGTTTAGTGACTTCTCTGAGCTCATTCTATAAAGTGTATGTTCTTGGCTGTATGAGGGCACTGAAGCCCCCAGCAGTGAGCTTGGTGGTCAGTTAGTGATTCAACAGTGACTTCCTTAGATAGCCCGAACTGATGAGGCACCTGTCTTTGCCACGAATGTCTCTGTGTGTCTTGAGAGACACCCTCACACTCAGCCAGCTGTTACAACTTCACCTCACCAGTGGTGAGGGCTAGGGCCTTCTAGGGTCTTTCCTTAAACACACCCGTAGCCCTGGGCAGGTACCCTGCCCTGCATATTTGCAGGGCCTTCTGACTTCCCAGGAATGTGTCAGGGGTTCTCACGGCCTCTTGTGGACATCTAGTCCCCAGGGTTGCCTTTGAAACATTTGCTTAGCCTATTGCTTGCCCCAGCTGCTACCTCAGGCAACAGTGATGCGCTGTAATTGCATTGCTTCTGATTACTTGCAACGCACACCCTGAGGAGACAGCTATTTGTACTAGACAGCTCTGCGTCAGATCAAATAAGGCCGCCTTGCAGCTGGGGTCTTCCAAGGAACCATCGGGCAGATCAAATAATGCCAATTCTCTAAGAATGGGGCCTTGCAGAAGCTCCCAGCTACTCTGACCCCTCTGGGGGCCTCCAGGCCGCTGGATTTCAAGACTCCTGAGGTGCTGGGGAGGAGTGTATGGGAACGTGACAAGCGAAAAGACACAGAGCTCATTGTTCTGACAAACGTGCGGCTGTTTTTCTTGAATAAATGCTCCCCAGATTGCTGCAAGCCTTTGGTTAGCGTCCAGCATCCTGAGAATGTCGATCCTGACATTTTTGAGCCAGTGTTCTTGTTGCTTTTACGGAGGAGGGAATTTTTGGAGTTTGGAGGTCCTTACTCCACCATTTTGCTGACGTCCTAGATTATAGTTTTGATGGTGACTTTCAAACCACGAGAAGTGCACCATCAGCACAGGGGCCACTGGCCAGGTGTGGCTCCTGCAAATTCAGGTAGGTTGTGAATGTCAAACACATACTCAAATGGCTCTCAAAGAATACAGCAAAATGGAGAGTTTAAATATCTTAATATCTTTTACTTTGAATATATGTTGCAATAATAACATTTTCACTCTCTCAGATTAAATAACATTATTAAAATTAATTTCACTTTTTTGAACATTTTTTAATGGCTGTGGTCATCGGAATCTCAGATGACCCCCAGTGAGCCTTTGTGACTGCCAGAGGGTTTCCAGTTATATGCTGGCTCCCAGTCTATTTGTACTGGACAGTGTTTACCTGGAAGGAACAAAGGAGAAAGAAGACTATTAGCCTGGTAAAACAACATAAAATCCGTTAAAAAGTAGAAACAGCAGCAGTAGTTAATAGAAAATATAAAACAAGATTAAAGGAACTAGACTGAACAGGTTTGTTAGGTTTTGCCTCAAGGAAAGCTCTGCAGACGCTGAGAGGGTGGGGCGTGACCCCAGACCGGTTTACCTGGGAAATACCACCTGAGATGGAGGTTTTGGAGACGTCCTCAGGGACAACGCTGCCGGGAGCATATGGGTCACCATATGGCCTTTTCTGTAAGCCAGCCTCCTGTCCCAGCTCAGGTCGTCTGATCCAGGCCTTAAGGACTGAAAGCACTGATTCGCCTGAACCACCACGAGCTCTATAGGTGATGCCGGCACCAAGGAATAACAGGGAGAAAACACAGGTGACTCTGCTTTATTAATGCAGACTCTCTCCAAATCCATCCTGACGTCGTCATCATCACCACCACCACTCAGAAACAATCAGCAATAACATCATCACACAAGAAAACTGGGGGGTAACGAATCCGAGTCCCAGAGTCTCGGTCTCTGGGTCCCCAAGACAGCACGGTGGGCAGGGGAGCCATCAGCGTCTTGCAGGGTGGAATCTCTGGAGCTGGGAGGCGGCAGGGCAGACGCAGTCCTCTGTCCGGCAGGCAGAGTCTCCTGCGGCACAGCCATCAGGAGATCCGTGCGGCGTGGAGCAGCACCTTGGTGTGTGGTGCTCAGTTGACTCGGCAGCAGTCTGAGGTCCCCACATCTTATAATCTTGAAGGTCGTGTGCTCCACGCTCTGCCTCTTTCAATAAATGTCTTGAGACCCCTGATACAGCGTTGGGGAACTCCCGGTGGGCTTCTCCTGGGATATTCCACCTCTACAGATGTATCTGTTCAGATCACGAACACAGAAATCTCAAACATTCGACCCTGCTAGGCATGATTTAGGTAGTTTCCCTCTTGAACCAAAGTGTCACGGCTGACTGCCAGCCATCCTGGTTGACAGGAGTGACGCCATCTTGTTTTTCATGCTTTGTGCTGACTTGATGGGACCAGCGCTGTTGTATCCGTCCTGCTCTCCACAAACACCTGTGCAGGGACGCCAGACTCCAGACTTAGGAAAGCTTCTCAGAGTGAAGACTGAACCTTTTGACCCTGCACTGACTGGGCCCTTGAAACAGTGGTCCCCTGGGAGAAGGTGTCACTTCGGCCAAGGGCAGTTCCTGGGGAAAGACTTAGCTGTGAGAGCTCCGGTCAACTTCCTGCCAGCTGGGAAAATGAGGGCCTCAGCTGTGGAGCAGGATCTGGGGAGCTCACCATACCGCCCACTCCTGAAGCTGCGAGCTGTACAGTAAGTGAAAAGGGGAGGATTACAGATACTATGGTTCATAAGTTCAGCATTAAAATGTAAACTCACACACAGGCATTAGAAAGGTTAGGAGAGATACTCATCAAATCACCAAAAGAGACTCTTTGGGGAGGGCAAAGGGGAGGGTTGGCAGTGGCTGGGGTGGGGAAAATATGTAAATTCAAATACTCTAATTTTTTTTTCCACAACGATTGTATATTGTGGCAGGACAGGGGATACATGTGTGGAAACCAACGACAGATTTCCGGGATGAGCATGCCTTACGGTGACCAACTATGGTTCGAGATTGAAAGTCCTGGAGTAGAACCGCTTTCCGAACTTTGCCCCACACGCTGCCCGAGATTCTACAGACAGACAGCAGCAGCCCTGTAGAGCTGACGCTAAAGACGAAGACCCCTCACTGACTGCCTACTGAGCCAGGAGGCATCTGCCTCGTAGAACCAACTTCATCTCTTTGCAGACCAAACGTCTGCCTGTTTTCTCTGGCTGATTCATTCCAGGGACTTTCTTAGCACCAGAAACAAGTAAACAAACGAACCGGCAGATACTAACTCTGGTCCTCGTCAATGGTGCGTCTTCTCCAAACTTGGTTTTCTCAGTCACCTAAACGAAGATGCTGGTTAGAACCTCCTCTCACCCAAAAAGAACCATAGAGACTTTCCAGACGAGGGAAGGCATGGCCCGTCCACACATTAAAACAAAATAAAAACAAGCTAAAAATGTGTTTTAATTGTCCCATAAATGGGGTGACAATTATTTCACAGTCAGTGCAATCATAGGTGTTGACCAGTGAGAATGGACACAGGCCCTTGGGGGAGTTGGGAAATGTCTAGACAATGGGTATTTGGCAACCAGTGGAAAAGGAGTTCAGTATTTTAACAGACTGAGATGTACCTGCCAAATAGCGGCCCTGCCCACGGGTGCAAATGCGGGCATGGTGGCAGGAGTGGGGGAGGGGCAGCGAAGCTTGCTGGCAGAAGGAGCAGCTCCGAATCCCAAGTGGCCTAATGACCCTTCTAATGCAAGGGCATGTCAGGCGGATATGAAGGCACATCACAAAGTCCTTCCACCGTGGCTCACCCACTTCCGTCCCTTGATCCATCCTGAGTCCCCACCAGCAGGTTGGTGGCAGCTCTTGGCTTCCGCAGAGCAGAGGCATACAGAGTCAAGGGCGAATGGCCTCCCCCTGATGGGAAGTCCGTGTGTGAACCGCCGACTCCAGAACACCGGGAGTGGGAGGCAGGAAAAGGAGGGTGGGTTTTCTATTACACTTTGCAATGCGGCCACCGGATGGATGGGGTAAATTGAAACATTGTTTTAAGGAATTGCAGGTATTTCCAGGCTGGAGAAAGAGGAGATCAGTTTGATCTTGGCAGTGTTGACTTTTACTTTAACTTGTGTTCCTTGGGCAGAAATCTAAAACCACTGTGGACAAAGGGATGTTCTGAAACACCTCAGCGTGGGGGAGCGCTGAAGTCCTAGTAGGAGCTGCTTTCTATGTAAATGCAAAGGGTTGCACAAGCCCCCTCTTTGCAGCACATCTGACCTTTGCCACGGGCCCTTTTACAGATAAATCAGGTGACAAGTGTCTCCAGGGTCCCATGTTCCCACCGGGTCCTGCCTCCCCTCCACTCTGGGTATCATCTTCCTCTCTAAGCAGCAACCTCCTCCGTGGGCACCACCCCCTCGGGCCACTCATCACCCCCACTGGGCATCATTTCCTGCCAAAGACACATGCCCCCCAGGCTGCCTGCATGAATGTCCCCTCCCAACCCAGAACAATAATCGCCCGTGTCTCTGTGGCCTCCACAGGGACCACGCACGTGTGTTCACAAGGTCTCCTAGGACCCTCGCCCCCGCCCTGGGAGGAGGTAAGAGGGTGCCTTCCGCTTTACGGAGGAGGAGGTGAAGGCTCAGCCAGAGTGAATAACTCCCGCCACCGCCTCCGTTTCCCACTGGGAGCCCTGGTTTATTTGTTGTGTGTGTGTGTGTGTAACGTACAACATGTTTGAATGTGCAGTGGAAAAGTACTTAACTTCAACATCTATTTTTCAAACATTTTTAGAAAATTGTCTCCTGTGTTTATTGTTCCAGGTATCTGGAAAAACAACGACATTTAGCATCACATTGGCAAGTGGCTTAGAAGACGCCACTTTCATTTTTTATTACAAACAGGTCTATAGTCACAATGACAAGTCAAACAATGCAAAAGACACAAGGACCCCAGTAGTCAGTTCCCTCTCCCGACCCAGGCGCTGTGCGAGGTCGCCGTGGTCCGTCCGCACGCACCATTCTGCGCACTTAATAAACACACGCACACTCCTGGTTTTTTCTTCTCGTTTTAAAAGAGTGAACCTCAGACCATATTATTCACGTCGCTCTGAAATTTGCTTTTTTATTCAAGGGTAAATCATAGAAATGTTTCCCGATCAATAAATATAAATCTTACTCATAGTTTGTTTTTAAATTAGCTTTCCTTTCTATCCTTTCATCGCAGTGGTGTGAAGAGCTGAATTGTTCCGGAAGGCTTGTTAGAAAAAGCTGTACTTGTTCCTCAGAGGCAACCAACCCCCTTCAGCTCTTTCAGCTCAAAATAACTTGTTTATATCGTGGCTGATTCATTTTCCAGTTTTGACATGTTGTCTGTGTACTTCCCCGAATGGAAGACAAGGACGCACCTGCCTCACCCCGGTCCGTGCCCCTCTCCCTTCCTCACACGCCTACCCACCCTGATTACAGCCTGTGGCCCATTCTTGTCACCATGCTCTGCTGCACTGAGTCTCCCACAGGTGTTGGCCACCTGGAGAGGACAGGCATGTGCAGGCACCCCACGCTGCTCTCCTGTGGTCCAAGGATCAAGGATCAAGGACCCAGGATGCAGAGTCTCGGGGTGCCCAGCTGGGAAGGACACAGGGAAACGTGGGCCCTGGAGGGGGTCGCCCCTCTGCCTCCTGCCTACCTTGCAGGAACAGGGAGAAGGTACAGAGACGGTGTAGGGGAAGCCTGTATTGTCACGGCTGGAACAACAAATGGCTGGTGTCGTTATGAGTTCCATATAGAAGGTGCCCCCAGAGGACAGTCTCATCTATACCGGGCAGCCCTGTCCACGCCAGGCCAAGCCCACTGGGTAGTCCGGCTCTCTCTCAGCCCCCGGCTGGGGGCCCGGGCCGCTGGCCTGGGCCTTGCGCCGCCCCACCCCCGCAGGCCTCCACTGTGCAGGAGCCCCTGCCCAGATCCACGCTAGGCTCACACGCGGGAGCACTCAGCACCGCTCGGCACGCAGGGGGCTCGGACCGCCACGTGCGAAGCAGGCTCCCCAGCCAGCATCCGGCCCAGTCTGCCAAGGGACATGCTGAGTGCAGGACTCGGCATCTGGTGGGCCCAGCCTCACTGACAGTGCCATACAAGGCTCTCCTTGGCCCCGAGGGTCACAGGTGGCAGCCAGGGTCGCGAGTTCCCATCATTCTCAAATCAGCCAGTAGGCCACAGAAGTAAAGCAGGGTCCTTACAGAAGCAAGCCCGGCTGTTATACAGGAGGCACCAGAACGGCCCCTGGCCCGCGGCAGGCAGGCGCGCATGTGCCACACGATTCCGTGCTCTGCAAGGTAACCTTTCGTAAGTACTTGAAATGGGAAGAGACGGGAGCAGCATCTTGGGAAGCTGATGAACCACTTTTTAAAAATCCAAGATCTGAACTAGTGTGAGAATCGTGGTGAATAAACCCGCTGACCCCAAATTCCAGATCCTCTCGCAAGTGTCAAAACTTAGCTTGCCCGAGGCCACGTGTAGAAAACAGCCACAGCCTTGCCCGGGAGCTTAACCTCAGGAGGTTTCTGGAATCGAGAGGGTCAGGGTTGGATGGGGCCCTGGCACGTTTTCTTTAGGTGAAAAAACAAAAGCAAAAATAACAATACAGCCCTTCCATCTGTGCCCCACCCCCGAAACCCACCAACAGATCCGGCAGGGTTTCCCCTCGTGTCCCTGACCCTTTCCTTTGAGTGTTTTATCAGCTACTGCAGTGGGCGGCATGTCGGCTACTGGTGTTTTTCTACTTGGAGAAGCAAGAAAATGCTATTAAGGAAGGAATCATGGGGTTGACTGCTCCCCCAAGGGAAAGGCATTCAGAGGCTGCGTGGTGGGTTCCTGCTTCCCGCAGGGACCCTGAGGTCTGCCCCCGGGGCCGTCTGGGCCTCTGGGGTAGTGACTCACCCTGACACAGGAAGAGTGGCTGAGCTAATGGGAAGCACAGGGACAGACGACAGGCAGACGGAAGAGAAAAGAGGATGGGGAGTTAGGCAGGTAAATTACTTCTTTTCCAAGAAAAGAAAACACAGGAAAAACATCTAGGGTTAAAGCTGTCTTAGAGCTCAGGCTGAGGACTTAGGAAGTCATTCGAAAGAACCCAGGAACTGACTCCCCAATCCCTTAGCCTTTCGGGTGAATGACCCAGTCTTCCAGTTGCTGCTTGTTCTCTGGAGGGTCAGGTGCCACACTTGGTTGGCAGGTGTGTAAAAGGGTGCAATCACAGGAAAACAAAGTGTCTTAAGAAGGTTCAACCACACCTCCTCGATGTCCCCACAATTCCATTTCTGGGTACGTTTACCCAAGAGACATAGACGCACACGTCCCCGCGAGGACTGCGGAAGACTGTTCCCAGCAACTGCATTCAGAATAACCCCAACCAGCAAGCAGCCCTAAAGCACCAAGAGGTGAAGGGAGAACAAAGCGTGGTCTCTCCATACGATGGAACTGTATCAGCTCCCCAACGCCACTGCCACAGGTTACCACAGAGTTACTGACTTAAAACACCAAAAATTGATTCTCTTACGGTTCTGGAGGCCAGAAGTCCAGTATCAGTGTCCCTGGGCTCACATCAAGGTGCGGGCCAGGCCAGCTCCTTCGGAAACTCTCAGACAGAAAGAGCCCTTGCCTTTCCCGGCATCTGTGTGGCCTTCAGTGTGCCTCCTCTAAATGCATCGCTTCAGCCTGCGCCTTCTCCTCTTCCATGGGCCAACCTCCTTCCTCCTCCCTCTCACCTGTGAGCACCTTTAGGACCCACCTGGATCACCCAAGCTCAGCCTCCCACCTCCAGATCGTTAGCATAATCACCCTTGCAAAGCCCCTTGTCAACATAAGATCCACAGGTTCCAGGGATGAGAAACCGGATATTTCTGAGGCCATCACTCAGTCTACCACGGGAATGTTCTACCTGGGAATGCAAAGGAATGAGCTGCTGATACACATGGCACAGTTAATATTAACACCATTAAGCCGAGCGAAAGCAGCCGGACCGATGAAGAAGGACACCTGTATGATTGCATTTATGTGAAGGTCTAGAGCAGCTAACACTAACCTGTGTTGGTGCAAATCAGGGCGGTGGTTGCCTGGAGACGAGGGGACTGGCTGGAGCAGGAGAGAACCTGCTGGGGAGACGCCAGTGCTCTGTGGCTGGTCAGGAGAGTTGTGTCTCGGGTGTATCCATTGATCAAAGCTCATGGAACTGCACACTTCACATCTGTGCCTTTAATTGTATCTAAATTGTTGCTCAATGGGGAAAAAAGAGTATCGAGGGAGAGTAAATAGCTACAAGAAAAGGGAAAAAGGGGAAGGGCAGGGGGAGGAAAACAAAGCCTAATCTCTTGGGGGAACACATTTCCTCCTTCCTTATCACCAGGCCCAGCCCCTGGAGGGTGTGAAGGGAGCATGGGCGCAGTGGAGGGAGGGCTTGGGACCGAAGCTTCAGCACTTTGTAGCATTGAAAGACAACAGGCTGCCTTAGGTGAACTCATGAGACAAGGCGCCCGGTGAAAAACCCAGATGACACTGACCATTTCTGTTCTCACACAAGAAGTGAGGAAATGACCCTATTTTTTTACTTCTCCATCGGTTTCACTCTTCCCCCTCCCTTCCAGAATTTTCACCTGTTCTCCTACACTTTGGAGATTGTTGTCACGGTGGAGGGATCATTCGTCTTCTGTAGTTTTCAATTAACATCGTACAAAACCAAGTTCCTGCTTTGCTAGAAGAGGCTCCCGACACATCCCTTTCGGTCATTGGATAAAATTTCGCTGAGGGGATTGATCTATCATAAGTCACTTAGCCTTGTTTCCCTTCCTGGACATACAGGCTATTTCATCGTGTTTCCTGTGGCAAAATAATAAAGCACTGACTGGCTTTGTTCTTCTGTCGAATTACTTAAGAAGGGATATTGAATTAAGAAATCAAGAAAAAGAGCCCCAACTGGTGTGACTCAGTGGGTGGGGATTGTCCCGCAGAGCCAAAGGTTGCAGGGTCGATTCCCAGTCAGGACACTTGCCTGGGTTGCGGGCCAGGTCCCTAGTCAGTGTTTCTCTCCGTCTCTTTCTCCTTCCCTTCCCCTCTCTCTAAAAATAAATAAAATCTTTAACAAAAGAAAAAGAAGGGGGGAAAAAGAGGAAGGAACAACGAAGGCACCCCCAGCACAGCATTCAGAGCTCAAGGAGCCTCCAAGAAGGTTCAGGTCTAAAACACTAGCCTGACAGAAGCGGAAACTGAGGCCAGGGCCCATTCGAAGTGAAATGCCCACCAGCACTCTGCCGCTCAGTCACAGGGCTGAGACGAAGCCCGGCTTCCCACCGGGAGCAGCACTGTGAAATTCAAACAAAAGGGGCGCCAGCCACAGCCCCAGCTTCGCCCGCACAGCGAGCACCCACGGGGCCAGCTCTCGCCAGTCCGGCCCTGTCATAGAATCGTGTCTCCGGGTCAGTTGTGACAGCCGCAGGTTGAACTAAAAAGGGCAGTTGGCCAGAGCCTACGCTGCAGGTGTGAGGTGTGAGTTTAAGCTGCCCTTTAGTTCACCTGCAGAAACCCTTCCCCTGAAAACAGGAGAGAAGATCTCTGCCTTTGCATGTGTGTCTGGGAGGTGCTCTGGGCACACCACAGCCACGGTCAAAGTCGTTGGCCCTCACGTATCTCTCTCTCCAAACAGCAGGAAACCCTGGGAGAGCTCAGACAAAATGCAACTAATGGAAAAATAATTTGCAAGTGCTTTACATAATTTTTTGGCAGCAGAGTCATCCTCTTAATTATGTTTACCATAAAACCTGAGTTTCCAGAATATTCATCAACTGGAAAGTAGGCAGGGGCTTAATCTATAAGGTGCTAGAAGCGGGAGTAAGAGAACAATTGTTTACTGTACACCCGTTTTGTGCCAAGAATAATCTAGACACTTCACATGTCTATCCTCTCTCGTGGATTTTTACCCCCACCAAGCAGGAATCCGAGGCTTGGCTGGGTTCACGTTCCCAAAGGTCACCCAATTATAGGTTCAACATCAAGGTTCCATTCCAGCACTCTCTGAAGCCGAAACCCACGTGTTGTCCACTCAACCAGGAAAATCAGATCAGAGGTTATTCAACAAATGTTTATTTATGTGCCATCAATGTATCAAATCCTATTTGCTAGGTAACAAGAGTATACAAATAAATAAGAGCGCTATCATCCCTGGAGTGGACATGCACTGAGGATGGAAGCAAATCACACATAGTAGGTTCTACATAAGTATTTGGTAAGTGAGGGAACGGAGCCTCAGAGAGAGGTATGGGAAGCAGCTCACACCTGTACGGCAGGTCGGTGGCAGGCTATTTAAAGTGCCCACTGGTGTGGCCGCCTGCTTGATTACATCTTACTGGGTGTGAGTTTCTTGAAATAGTGTCCTACTCTAACTCCGAGACAGAAACTATTTTGAGTCCCCTTTTCCAATGGGCTGCAAAATAAAAGGTCTAACAAGGTGAATTTTCTGAACCTCTCGTGTGTTTCACCTCTTTGCCTAAAATGAAATACAACAATCTTACTAGTAATAATTTGCTTAGACAATGTAATTAATTTCATGGTTTCTGAATGGGGATATTTTTGGTTGGAAGTAACAAAGAACCCAACTTGCCAATTCACAAATGTTTGGTAATAGGAAAAGTTCATTATCTCTTATTTTTAAAAAATTCTAGAGAAAGCACAGCTCAGGGCTGATTATATCAGCTGCTTAAGGATATTATCGAGGACCCAGGTTCTTTGCATTTTCCCCTCTTCCGTCCTCAGCAAGTCAGACAGATTGCCCTCAGGGTTGCAGCATGGCTGCCACAGTTCCAGCCATCACACACTGAGGCAGAGACTCTCTATGTGCTGACCAGATTCATTCTTCTACCTGGGCACACAAAAGGACTTCATCTCCCAGCTGTTTGTGGAGAGTGTATGGCTGGGTTCTGGCCACTGGGATGTGGACCACAGGGATGAGCCTCAGGCACGATGGCCCACCCTCTCCTTCTTCTGCAAGTAATCCATCTGGCAGCATCACAAGGTAGAAGGAAACTAGATCCCCGAGTCTGCACTTGAGGAGAGCCCCTGACTCACTGAACAAAATGTAAATGTAAATGTGCATGAGGTTCAGCCACTGAACTCTTGGGCTGGTTTATTGCAGCAGTTGGCATTAATTGCCCTAATCCCCATTCAGACTTGTTAATACCCAGAAGGAGACAGGGGTGGATTCCTGACACGGGGGCTCCGTCAGCAAGGAAAAGGGGGTGGTTGGGAGAAGCAATCACAGACTCTGCTCAACCCCCCCTTCCACCCAGCCGCTCTACAGTGCCTAGCAATCCTCCGTGTCCCTGGTTGGCACTCTCGTTCTGCCCACTGGCTACAGCCAGCCTTAGTCTCATTTCTCAAACCTCCAAGTGGCACAGTCCTGCCCACCCTCGGGATGGCCCTGTGCTCTGGCTCCAAGAAAGCTGTCTGTCCGGCAGACTCACTTGGCTTCCTGCAGCTGAACGGGGCTCTTTCACGGGATTGTGAGAAGAGCATTTCACCGACCCACACATGGGAGACAGTGGTGTGGCAAGATTTATTCCAGTGGAAATAGAAGGCTGTGCCTCTGTCCCTCGTCCATCTGTCCTGCCATGGGCAAAGTACAACTGTGTCTTCAGCAAGGCCAAAACAAAGGCCAGTGTCCAAAGTTTCCTCTTCGTATTAAAGCTCAGTCCTTTGGAGCTTGCAGGCGGCTGCTAAGCAGTCTCAGTCCCCACCAGGTAGCTCAGCACTATTCCTGGCTGCATTGCTATGCCCAGGCTCCCACCTAGAGCCTGCGTTTGGAGTCCACGTGGCTGCCAGACCCGCATGGTTGCTATGGAGAGAACACACGAAGGACCCAGCAAGCGCATGTGCCTGAGAGAGAGAGAGAGAGAGAGAGAGAGAGAGAGAGAGAGAGGGAGAGAGGGAGAGAGAGAGAGAGAGAGAGAGAAAGCCTCTTTGTTAAGCTGGGTTATATTATCTCAAGCTTGGGATAGACCAGGCGCTTTTTCAAAATAACCAATCAAATCAAGCTTTTGCAGGCTTCTGATGGGTCCACCTCTTAGCCAATTGATCCCTTTCCTAGGTTAGACTGACAGGCCTCTATGGTCAAGCACCTCCCTCTGTGCCATTTTGACTTCTATTGCGCATGTGCTAATTTCCACCTGCTGCCCCCCAAAATCTGGTACTGGAGTGGGAGAAGAGGGGCGTTAATCCGTGGTGAGGCAACACTGTGATCCCCTGGGGTGTGTAAAGCTGTCGCTTCCTGACTAAGCAAGCAGACTCATGCTCCGCAGTCCATTAGGCTCAACAATGTCCAATTCCCTTTGCCTCCTTCCTATTAATAACCAGCTAACTCCCTACAGTAACAAAACCCCCAGGCCGGTCCGCCTGTGCACCTGCCCTCGCTGCCCTGCACCCGCAGCTGTCAGAGAGCTTGCCCAGGACAAGTTCTTCCTCTTCCTGCATTTCCAGAAAAGGTTTCCCTCTCCAGTGTGTCTTCCCATCAGCATTTAAATATGATCAAGTCCTCATATTAACAACAAAATCTCAAGACTCCTTCTGGCTGCTGCACTCTTTCCTTCTTTCCCTACAGAGTCAGACTGTTTGAAAGCACAGCCTGTGCGTGGTCTCACCTTCTTCCCCATCCTGAGCTCCCGGCTGGAGCCCCTCACTGCTGCAGTGAAGCTCCTCTTGCCGTGGTTTCTGACAACCTCCTTGTCACTGGACCTGGCAGTCACTTTCCCTTCCTGCCTTAGTTTCCTGGGGCTCTGTCTCAAATTGCCACAATTACTGGTGACTCAGAACAACGAGAGTTTATTCTCTCCCAGCCCTGGAGACTAGACATCCAAAATCAAGGGGTCGGCAGGGCCACGCTCCTTCTGAAGTTCTCCAGGAGGATCCTTCCTGTCTCTTACAGCTTCCAGTGGCTCCAGCAACCCTCAGTGTTTGGCTCGGAGTTCCGTCACTCCGGGCTGTCTGTCTTCACACGGCCTTGTTTCCAGTGAGTCTCAGTGTACCAATTTCCCTCCTCTTTTAAGAACCACGGTCATGGGATCAGGGCCCACTCTAAAGTCTGTCAAGACCTCATCTTGACCTGATTACATCTGCCAAGACCCAGCTTCCAACTGAGGTCACAGTCTCCAGTAGCCAGGGTTAGGGCTTCAACAAATGTTGGGGAGGGGAAAGGGGGCATGATTCAAAACAACACTTTGATGTCTGATCCAGCCTGGCAACACTCCCTCTGTCCTTGAGATACCATCCGCCCCTCGTCTCCCTGGGGTCTCTGAAACCTCCTTCTCATTTTCCTTCTTGGCCTTCTCTCCCTCTGCCCGTTCCCCTCCCGTTAGCATCTCAGGGCTCACCTCATTTACCAGCCACACGAAGAACTCCTGGAGTGGTTTTGGTGATGCTGTGCTTCCCACAGCCCTTTCTCTCCCACTGCCTCCTTTGGGATCTGCAGGTATTCTTGTGCCCCTTCAGCAGGTACTCATAAAGATTAAGTTTCTGGTTCAGGGTGTCCCAATAAGAGCAAACTCCAGGTCAACCCCACCTCTCTCAACTCCAGAACCAATGTGCTTCCCAGAAAATCCCCACCGCCTTCCTGAATCATGCTTTGCAAGAACACGAACCAGCAACTCAAATGCATTCATCATCCTCCACCCCTGAATATTGAATTTTTACCCTAAAACTCCTCTGCCCCTTTCCGAGGTCCCATATTCTCATCTCCTCAAGAGATTTCACCAAATGCTAAAGCCAACGTGTAAACCTGAAGGTACAACTCCCGGAAAGCCTTGACGTGGCCCCTGCCCAGCTTGCCTGGGTTCCCACACCGTTTCCCAGAAGGCTAACTACCTGTCTCCAAGCGCACATTCAGCAGGTCCATTCAGACAACCACGGAGCGGGGATCCATGGAAGTACTCTTGTCTCTGGCCCTTTCGAGCCGTCGCGGCCTGTTCAGTGTGTTAATTAAAACGTGTGAGGCTGCAAAAGCTGCAGGCAGAACTGCAGGCAGGAGTCTGTTGGCAAGAATTGCCTGACCCTCCATCAATAAAGTGTCACTCCATTTGGACAAGAGGAACTGAGAAGGGGGCCAGGCCAGAAAACTCTCCGTTAAACAAAAATCTCCACCGTGCAAGAGGAGGTGGCCCTCATGGGTCACAGTGTGGGGAAGTGAAGCTAAGCTGAGGTACAGACATGGCATGGAGGGGACTGAGTGGCAGGCAGGGTTGGACCATTCCTGGTAGTTTTCCACTTGCCCCGCACAAGGTCCTTACCCTGTTTGGTTCTTTGTCACTTGGCCCCATACAAAGGCCCACTTGAGGAACTTGAACGCTTGCAAATGCCACCCACCAGCCCAATGGCATGTGATGCGGGTTAGAAGTTCACATACTCTTCCCCTTTGTTTTCTTGGGTTTCTTTCTGCATAAGCACCTCGAGACAGGCCAAGTGGTGGTGTTGCTGCTTTCCTTCCATCTTCCCATTCCTGTTGGGGGTGGGAGCAGGAGAGAGGTAACTCCTTCGTAAACAATTTATAGAAAGAGTCGGCACAGACAGCAAAAGTCAGCGTGGTTGCTTTAAAAGGAGCTGCTTTGTCATCGAAAGGCTGTGAAGGATAACACTCTTCTCTTTATTGGGGAAAAGGGGGTTTTCTCAGGAACCTGGAAAATTCTCCTGTAAGTATAAACACTTGTGGGGGGGGAGAGCCATGCCCCCTAATTCCAGTAACTAGAGACTGGGGATGGGATTGTATGTTCTCACCTCATCATTGCCCCCCTCTAAGGCGTGTGCAGCCCACACTCACATTCTGCCCCCCATAGTGATTTCGGAGAAGTCGTTGATGATGCTGCCTGTCACTACCAGAACCAGTAAGTGGAGACAAGGATTGAGTCTTTATGGGCACTTAGATGGTGGGTTTTACTTGTACACTAAAAGCTGTCTTAACATCCCAAGGTGACCTTTTCTATAAGGAGACAAAAGGGGTAGGTAAGGCGTTTGGAATTCAGGAAAAAAGCAGGTACAGGGTTTGGAATTCAAGGGAAAAGTTCATCAGATAAAAGCTGCAGCCCAGAAATTTTTCTAGCATCCCTTCCTCTGCTGACCTGTGATTCTTTACCTGCATCCTGGTCAGGGATGTTCCCTCCCCAGAGCACGGTGGTGCAAATGCCACCTTGTTGGCTGGCAGACCCCCTGGGGCACAACAGTCAAATTCCTCGTGGGCCCCCTGGAGTCAGGGTAGGTCTGGTCCTGTGTTCCAGCTCCTGGAACAACCGCTGCCCACCCATGTTAATCCCTAAGCCTATTAACTGTAACTGGAGCTAAGAATGTTAAACTCTTAGCTCCCTGCTCAGGGGTTTTCATAAAGGAAAAGGCAATCCCTCTATTCCTCACCACATGTCCGATCCAGATGGGCCCAATAGCTGGGCTCCTTTGGAAAAATGGCTTTAATCGTGACAAAAACACAGTGCTTGCAACCCAGAACTGAGAGAGAAAAGAAAAACATTTCTGTGATAGTTTTTCCTTCACGTTTCTGAAACGTGAGGGAAATTTTCCCTTGAAAAGAGCCATAAAATGGCCTTAGGGTGCACTCCCCATCGCTGAGGTAAGACAGCCATGAAAATAAACTGCAGAATGGAAAATGGCCCCGTAATTGTCCTCCACTGCTTCTTCTCGGAAGTGTCTTTTTCCAGAAACTGCTAAACTTCTAATAAGAGCCAAATGCTTTTTAAATTTGGCTCTTATTAGAGGGGCTCTTCAGAAAGGGATGCCTCAGTCATGGCTCATAAGAACCAATGAACAAGAGAGAGAAAAAAAGAACTAGACCACAGTGAATTGCCTTCCTTGTCCGCTAGAGACGCCCAGGAGGGGCTGTGCTGCGCCATCGTGCCTGCTGATCAGGGACCAAAGCCTGTGGAAGTCCAGCCTTCCTCACCAACTGGGGGCAAGGAGAGTGGGTGGGAGAAGGCCTTGGAGTCCATGCCAGGCTCAGGTCCACACCGAGCCGTTCCCTAGAGTGAGCCCTTGAGCAATTACTGGCTCCTCCGAGCTGAGTTTCCTCATCCAAAAGGAGGAGTAATAATAGTCCAGCCTCATCCATCACAGGCTGTCAGGAAGATTAAAAGATAAGACCAAAGTCGAGACAGGCACACTGCTTAGGATAGCACCTGGTTCCTTTTAAGCCGTTGTTAAAAGGTAACAGCCATTATTACTACCAGATGGAATAGTCAAACAAATGAGTAACTGCTGTGCAACACACACGACCTTTCCTCGAGTGTGCAGCACACAGGTCTTTCTGGAGTGTGCAAAGACTTGAGGAGAAAGCAAACAGCCCAAGGGATTGCCATATGGAAGCTTGTTTAGAGTGGACTCAAAACCCAATTGAACAATATTTGCCAAATCATCTGGCAAGATTCCGGGGTGTTGGGTCACACGGCATAGTTCTCAGGGCTCAGGGCAGGGTGCTGTGGACTGAATTTTGTCCCCCCAAGACCTGTATGTTAAAGTCCTGACCCCAGTGTGAACAATCACACTGGAGACGGAGCTTTTAGGAGGTAGTTAAGGTTGAATGAGGTCATAAAGATGGAGTCTCAACCTGATGGAATTGGTGGCCTTCTAAGAAAGCAAGAATGAGATCTCTTTCCCCAAGTGCAAGGTCGGTGGGAGGCCTTGTGGGGATGTAGTGGGAAGGCGACCCTCTGCAAGCCAGGAAGAGCGCCCTCACCAGGAACAGAACTGGCACCTAACTCTGGGCTCCCCAGACTCCAGAACTCAGCACTACATGTCTGCTGTTTTAGCCACCGGGTCTGGGTCCTTTGTTATGGGAGCCCAAAATGACGTCGGAGGGAGACATGTCTCTTTTGTTCTTTCTCCTGGATCAGAAAGTTGAAAATGTGCCTTAATGTGCAGAAAATACCTCCTGTCTTGAATAGCCCTGTCCTGGTCTTGATGGCCAAGTGCGCATAAAATGTGTAATGGTTTTATCTGGCTTTGAAACATAAATAGATCAAATCCCATTTTCTAGGTAAAGTAACTTTCACAAGGGAAAGAAAAAACTCACCTCCCATTGGAGAGCCATAATTTGTATAACAGTCAATTGAAGGTTACATTTTGTTGCACAATTTAAACCTATGGGCAGGATTGAGCAAGAAAGCTATTTCAGTGAGTTTGGTAAGGAACCTGCTTGGAACTAGAAAGCTTCTTCTCCTGACACATAGCTGCAAACAATTCACATGTCTAAAGACAGATGTTATCATCAGTCATTCAAATTATAGTTTCCCCAAGGGAATGGGCTGTGTCCCAAGAGAAATAAAAATGTAGGCAAAGGATGAGTAAATCCTGAAATGTTCTAGAAATTTCTACGGAAACAAGGCAGAGGGCCATAGCTCTCCCTTCTTGCCAGCTGTACTCTAAGCAAAATGCCACAGCTCCCTCTGGACCGGAGAAGGGCGGCCGCTGTAGGACAGGGACCAAGGCGCTGCTGGGCTAGGACTTGGGAGAGTCAGGTCCAAACCCGTGGGCTCACTAACTTCTCCTTGGGGACCTCGTACGCGTTACCGTGCAGTAGTAGTAAGGAGCAGAGACTAGAAGCAGGCAGACCACCAGGTCAAGTCCTGACTCTACCCTCTACCAGGGCCACGTGGCCTTGGAAAAGCCAGCCAGCTCACCTACGGCTTAGTTCCCTGAGGTTGACGAGATGGCCGAGAACAGAGCTGGCACGTCATCCTAAGTCCCATGGGGGTTTACAGTTATGCACCTGGGCCAGGGTCTGTCTCAGACACTGGCATTGCCGACCCCTTTCTGATACTTCGTACCTGCAAGCGCCTCCGTGTGAATGAAATAAACATGCAGAGCACGTGGCATAAAATGATTGCCCAGAGAATGCTCTCCTGGGAGTCAGGTTAGGTCTCCTTTTTCTTCAACTTCCGTGGCCCCCACTAGCCACCACCGCTTAACTATTCACCATGGGGAGTCCTTCTCCGCCCCCGACCGCAGACAAACCCCGATGACGCCTACAGGGAGAGAGGCCCCTGAGTCCTCTCCACGCCAACCTCCTCTCTTCCACCGGCTGTGGGCAGGTCCTACACACACAGCACAGTGGAAGTGGAAACAGTTATCAATATCAGGGTCGACAAACTTTTCTGTCCCCGGCCGGAGAGGGAAGACTTCCGGCTTTGTGGGCCATGCAGTCTCTGTCCCAGCAGCTCCACTCTGCTGGCGGACTGCGAAAGCAGCCTCGGAATGAGCGAACATCGCTGTGTTCCAATACAACTTTATTTACAAAAAAACCCCAAAAACAGTGGGCCAGATTTGGCCTGCGGGAGGTCCTTTGCTGACCCCTGGTCTCAACTCATCCGTGCACCTCACACATGACAAGGACCACCCCAGGAGCTGGGGGGTAACTGTGATGATGCCAAGTCCCTGCCGCAGCGGAGCCCGTGCCGCACTGTACAGGTGTTTGTTGGCATCTCTTCCCCATGCTGAAGCGACCAAGTGAAGACTGTTCAAGAGGGAGCAACTGTTCATGTGAGGCACTGCTGGCAGGCGAGTGAGCCGGGGACTGAGAGCCGGCCATTGCCTTGGGCACCCGGTGCAGCCTCCGTGGGATGGTGGGGACAGAAGCCTGACTGTGGTGATGTCTGGAGGGAATGGAGGCAGCAGTGGGCTGGACCCAAGGGGAGGTGGCAGGTGGAGGGAGTTTCACACAAGGGAGGACTCTTGTCATTTCAAGATGAGCACACGAGAGCATGTTTGCCAGAGCGGGGTGCAGCAGGGAGGGCCAGCTGGACATGTGACACAGGAGAGAGACAAGAAGCAGCATTCAGAGGGGATGTCCTCGAGATGCACGGGGACACGGCCCTGGGGCTGGGGGAGGGTGGCCTATATGCTCGGCCTGGGAGCAGGAGGAAGGCCTTGCAAAGGCGGAGCCAGTCCTGGGAGGAAGAAACCGGTCTCCTCTGGTTGTTTCCCTTTTTATCGTTAAGTCCAGAGGTGCTGCTATCAGATGAGAATGAGGAGGGGAAGAAGTTCTGAGAGAGACAAATGTTTGGAAGGGCCATCTCAGAGCAGGGACAACATGTGGACCAGTGACATGGACTCAGCTTGCCGGGCAGCTCTGAGGTCCCTCCTGAATGGTGACCAGCCAGAAGGGGTGAGATTTTCTCTGGCTACTGCCCTGTGCAGAGAACTTCCCACTGGGACCCTTGCTGGGCCTCTGACCAGCCAGCAGAGTGTGTCCCTTCAGGGTGGATGTGGACTCGGCAGTAGGCAGAGTCCAAGGGGACACCCTTAGGGGCATGAGTCACAGCCTGCTGTCTCTCTACAACTGTCTCCCTCCCCGAGGGGCTGACCACTGAGGGTGAGGGGTCGTTTCCCTGGAGTGACCCGGAGACATCCCCACCTAGAAGGAGGTGAGGCGTGAAGGAGTGAATAATGACCTGGGGTCAGGCCTGGGAAGACCCACTCACTCGGCATCAGGCGACCTTGATGTTTCACGTGACGACCAACCCGAAGTTAAATGGTATTCAGCGTGTCCACAACACAGTGCCTCCAGGCCCCGCCCATTTGTTAAAGCTCTCATGTGTGGCAACGTGTCCTACCCGTGCCGTGGGGGCAACTCCGGGTCTGCACTATTGTCTCCTCAGGCCTGATCACACACAGGGCACTGTGATCCTTCAAACAGCCAGCGGTCGGACACCCGTCAGGTCCACGTGACAGATGAACTGTCCAGTGAGAGAAACATGAGGCAGTGTGTCCAAGTCATGGAGCAGGACACGCCGCCAGGCCTGTGGGACTTAGGAGTCTGGACTCTCTATGCCAGCGTGGACGGAAAACAGCTCTGATTCCGTTAGGCCGCAAGTAACAGAAACTTCCCAAGCGTCAGCTGAAACAGACGAGGGGGTGTGCTTGCTCACGTCACAGAGTCCAGGGGCGAGCCTTCGGGACTGGGGTGGCAGCTGCACGACGCCCTGCGGCACTGCCGCTTCCTCTGGCTTTCTGCGCCCCTGTCCTTAGCTTCGACCTTGGCCCTGATGGTTCCCTTGTGGCTACAGAGGGCACCTCTCCCTCCAGCACTGAATCAGCTCTCCGGGCAGGAGACAGCAAAGGACAGAGGACAGAAGGTGCACGCTTATTTATTCCTCACTCCAGCTTTTTTTTAATGTTTTTTTTTCCTCTTTCAAAGAGTTTTGCTGAAGACTCTGCCCACACATCTGCTTAAATCTTGTTGACTGAAACCGCCATAGGGCTACCTCTCGCTAAACACATAGAATTTTAGCTGGGTCCGTTGCCACCCTGAAGAAAAACGCTGTTTTGCCTTATAAGCCCCCCCTGCCCCCTAGCCTCTGGCGAACACGGATCACTCACCACCTCCCTAGGTTTTGCCTTTCCCAGGACGTCACGACTCAGAATCGCGCAGTATGCGCCCTTTCCGATTTGCTTCCTTCACTCTGAAACATGCATTTACGTTTCCCCCGGCTTTGTGTGGCTGGAGAGCTCATTTTCCTTAATCACTGAGTACTAGTCCACTGTCCGATGGGCCACAGTGTATTTATCCATCACCTGCTGCAGGACGCCGCGGTTGCTTCCAGGTTTTGGTGGTCACGCACGCAGCTGCTGCGAACACCATTTGCAGGGTTGGCGTGGATTTCGGTGTTCAGCTCCTCTGGGAAAAATACCAAGGAGGCGATTGCCGGATTGTACAAAAAGAGAAAGTTTAGTGTCCTGGGGGGCTGCCAGCTTAACTTCCAGAGTGGCTGTTGCACTTTGCACCCCACCAGCAGTGAGTGCAAGTAGACAGCATGGCTGCTGGCTCAGGGACCACCCCTTAGAATCACTGTTCTAGATGCTTCTCAGTTTGAAGGAAAACACCCAAGGGGAGTGCTGCGCCCTCCCTGAGCCATCAGAAAAGCATCCAATGGGATGACCACAAGGCCCACAGAAGGCTCCCCTTGCAGTGAGACCCCTGGGATGCACCTGCCCCCGGGGAAAGTTCCTGACATCGCAGACTTGCCTGCTCCTGGACGGTCTCAGCCCTCTCTGAAGAGGCTCAGTTTGAGTCCTGTTATCCTTCCACCACAGGAAACTTTTTGGGAGGCACATTGTCTTGGTTGGGGGAGGTGGCAGCTCTGCTGCGGGCCCCCTAGCCTGAAGGTCCCTTCTGGAAAATCAAGCAGATGTCGCGGCTGGAGGCAGTGCTGACTCACCTGATGAGCATGAATCTTGGGGCTGGGGCTGCAGATGCCTCCTCACCTCCAGGAACTCCAGCCAGGGCAGAGACACCAAATGTTTAGTTCTCCCGGCTGTGTTGTTGGCGGGACAGACCTGTGAGCTCAGGAGTCAGCCCGCTCCACAGCCGCTTGCTTGGCTCTGCCTGGACCCGTGTGTCCACCACAGCCTTTCCTGTAACTCCATCCTGAGAATCAGCTGACCCTCCACAGGCAGACACTATTGCCCCAAGAGGGCCCCCAGCTGTCACCGCTGTTGTGCTCGCTGGCCTTTGCTGTGCCCCACTGTGCCCGACGCTGTGCCCAGCACCCTGACATGCCTCTAAAGTGGGTCCTAGCAGCATCCCCACCTCGGCTGACAGATGAAGAGGCCAAGGTGCAGTGCAGTTGTGACAGGTGCTGCAGGTCACGTGCCTGCCGAGTGGCAGGGCCAGAGCTTGGACTCGGTCCCTGACGTTACAGACTGCTCTGTGGGAGGGAAAATAAAGATGGGACCTAGGAAAGACGGGCGGCAAAGCAAAGCCTAGAATCAAGAATAAAGACTTCTCTGATCTATAGCCCCAGCTGGAGTCTGCTTCCTCCTTCCAGGGACCCCGGAGCCCTGGTCCTCTCCCGGGGGCAGCACGTCTCTCGACCCCCAGAATGACAGGATTATCTTCACTTCGCTTGTTTTGTCTGCCACAGTCTTGCCCAAAGTTGGCACTGGGAAAAGGTGTATGTTTAGGAAATGAATGGATTAAAAATGGTCAAACTGAACACACCTCGATCTTGGTATGTCCGACTGTTCTCCAACGTAGGATCCAGGGCTCCTTGCGGAAATGGCTGATTCTAGGAGGGGAGCAGGAAATGTACAAGAAGAGCCGGGACACAGTGAAGTGCCAGGAAGTAAGGGAGTGCCCCCCCCAAAGGAAGGGGCAAACCCACTGCGATGGGGACGCATTGAAGGGACACAGGGACCAACAAAAAGGGCTTCGTCGACCAAAGTGGGAAAAAAGTGAGCAAGAAAATATAATATCAAATTATAATCCAAATAATAAAATCAATATCCATGAGTTTATGATAATATCAAAAATCAATAAATAAGCAAGCAGAGAAGAACAGACAAGTCTCCAGTGCAGAAGAACCACGGACAAGTTACGTAGAAACTCCATTCTGAAGGAGGTGGGCATCTTCCCACTCCTTCCGGGTGGGCTGCGCAGGGTGACTTCCGTCACAAGGGGACAATGAGGGGAGAGAGGGGAAGGAGCACCTTTCCAGGGGAGAGTCCGACAGACACTGTCTCGGGCAGGTGGCTGAGGTCACCATCAGTGGTGACCACACTGTTGAGAACATGTACAAGACTTGGTGGAAATGGCATTTCACCCCAAAACTCAGAACCCCAGCTCATCACAAGAACAAACATCAGACAAATCCCAACCGAGGGACCGTTGACAGCACAGCCAACCAGTACTTGAGTTCATCAAACTCTTCAAAAACCAAGAAAGTCTGACAAACCGTCACAGGTCAGAGGGGCCAAAGGGGACATGAGGAGGAAGTGTGACGAGGTGTCCTGGGCAGGATCCTGGAGCAGAAGAGGGGCACGAAAGGACATGAGAAAAACTGAGGACGTCAGAATAAAGGATGGACTTTAATTAATGGCAGTGGGCCACACTGGCTCGTTAAGGGTAGCAGGCGCACCACACTGACGTAGCGATAAGATGGTAGTAGGGGGAGGAGATCAGTACAGGGCGTATGGAAGCTCTCCAGCACCTGCAGCTTTTCTGAAAGTCTAGAACTCTTTTAAAGTATACAAGTTTGTGTTTTTAAAGATTTTATCTATTTTTAGAGAGAGGGGAAGGGAGGGAGAAACAGAGAGAGAAAAACATCCATGTGTGGTTGCCTCTCACATGCCCCCCACTCGGGACCTGGCCTGAAACCCAGGCACAAGCCCTGACTGGGAATTGAACCAGCGACCCTTTGGTTTGCAGACCCCTCCACTGAGCCACACCCTCTGGGGCAAAAAGTGGTTTTTTTTTTTAAGCCAGGTCCTTCATTCAGTAAGTGAATCTCCATATCAGTTACTGTGTGTATGGGGAGGACGGACCAGTACAGAAAATGAAAAGCGAAGCCATTTGTCGTTCCCAACGCGAACCGTCTTCCCATCGAGGGAGCAGCTCACAGAGGGACCACTGGGTTTTCTCCGCCGCACTGGGCCAATGCATGAGCTGAGCGGTGTGCCATTTGCAGCCCTCTGCAGGCACAGGCTGTTCCTCAGAGAGAACACGTACGGCGTCATAAGTTTCCATCCCATTTCGCAAGCCCATTGCAGAGAACAATTCCTGCAAGGCCACGTCCCCTTCTTAGGCGCTCTCATGGGACTTCCAGTTCCATTTCTGGCAGAAATTTCTAGCTGAGCCACAGCAGCACCCGGGGCAGCCTCAGCAGGTGGGAGGCGAAGCACAGTGGTTTCTGATAAAGGTCAGCGCTGGGCTGGTCTGTGTTTTGATAATCACAGATTATTACCCAGCAGGGGTCAAGGAGATGGGCCAGCATTCCCCAGTTCAGTGAATTCCGTGTTTGCCAGCAGGAGTCAGTCAGACC
The DNA here is from genome assembly GCF_022682495.2 of Desmodus rotundus. Lineage (NCBI taxonomy): Eukaryota > Metazoa > Chordata > Mammalia > Chiroptera > Phyllostomidae > Desmodus > Desmodus rotundus. Next base: position 2,792,328 of record NC_071388.1, on the reverse strand, counting down.
TGCCCTCTTCCCAGTGGGCATTGTGCTGGCCGAGTCCATCCCTCCTCTGCCCCTGCTCTGGACGCAGGCGTCATTTTCCAGGCTTCCAGGTGAGCCTGACTGCGGGGCAGCACCGGCAGGAGACAGGGGCGTCAGAACAGGAGAAGCCGCGGTGTCTCTCCCCTTCCCTCTCTGCCTCCCGGGGTGTCTCGGCAACCACTGCCTTTCCTGTGTAGCCCCCACTCCCGCGTGCCCACCATGGGTGAGCGGGACCCTGCCCCAGGTCCTGGCCACACCCCTTTCCCCTTTGCCTGTCGCAGGGCTCCTTCCCCGCCCTTTGTTTGGGTGCCCCGTGCTTCCCTCGCCTGCTGGACCAATCCCCTGTGTTAAATGCCCTCCACTTACGGTACTTCGAATGGATTTTGGTTCCCTGATTAAATGTTAAGGCCAGATATTTTTCCTTCCCTGATCGGGAAAAGGAAACGCACACATTGGGAAAGCCTCCCGCATCTTTGCATTTTCCTCATTTCTCTCATCATGCGCAGCGTCTGCATTCAGCACCCGGGCGCTGGCGTCACTGAGCTGCAGGAACGGGTGGTTCCCCTTCGCTGCGATGGCAGAGGGAGAGGGTGGGGGGCCTGAGAGAATGGTCTAGAGAGGAGTGTGGCTGGGCTTCGGATGGCCTCCCAGCCGGACAGCCCCCGCAGCAAGCATTAAATACATCTCATCTAAAAGTAACAAATGTTCTGACCACACAGGGAAGGTCACACAGGGAAGGAACAAATGCTCCCTGTGCACTATGATGTCGCAGGGTGGGGCGGGGTTGGGGGGCACCCGGTATATCCAGATCACCCAAAGGGGCTACAGACAGGGCCTCCTGGGGGCTGACAGGTCTCACTGCTCCTAAGAGTATTTTGTGGCTTTGGCTTGATTTTGGTGTCTTTTTTGGTCACTGGTGGCTTAGGGTGTTTCAGCGTTTGAGTGAGTTTGCAGGAGTTAAGGACTATTTAGCCAGAGGTCCATTTGCTTTTGAGGGAACCCTGGCTGTGCAGTGTAGCAGGCTTTGCTTAAGTTAACCAGAGAGTTCAAAACCAAAACACTCACTTTGCCCTAAAATAAGCAATGACCTTTAGATCCACGCAAACGTATCTAGAATGGATCAAGGCTCTCTTTGACTCCTCGCTATGTTGCGCTAACGTCCGTGGCCTTTCGGTAACAAACTTCATCCCAGACCTGTGGAGAGCACAAACTCCCGAAAGCGTGTCCCCTGAGAAGTGGGCACCTCAGACCCCAGCGACCCCGTGTGCTTGTACCAGGGCACAGATATACCAGGTCACATGTGTTCTATTGTGTAAGAGCGACAACAATGTTTCACTGAATTGCTTTTTTATCACTCAAAAACTGTTTGCTTCAGAAAAAGGAGAAATTCAGCAAAATAGTTGCATTGTTTTTTTTTTCTTTTGCTTTTATCAACATGTTGTAATCACATATACTGAAGGTCAAATTATCCCCAGAAGACACAGAGAAACGACTTATCGGAGAAGCGTTGTTTTGGGGCAGATGATGGCCTGAAGGACACGATACAGACACTCGTCAGCAGAACAAAGGCTTAAAGGAGCCCCTGCCTTCTGGGGTCCAACCTTTCCCTAAAACAGACACGGTGCTAAACAAGTCCACACCGAGGGCAGCAAAAGAACCAACCTGACCCTCTGCTGCCACAACTAGCTGTGCTGTCCTAAAACCGTGCGACGGGTTTTCCACAACGAATGGCTCCCAAACGTTGGGGTCTAGCAGGATTGCCCAGGGAGGGCGATGAGGAGCCCACACTTGTGCAGTTGAAACAGGTCCCTGGTTCCGGTGGGGGCAGGGGTGTTCTCCAGGCCACGGTTTGAGGAATGCTGGATGGAACACGACTCCGAAGACACAGCCCTGACCTGTGGACAGAATGCATTTTCACCCTAAAGCCAACTCCATCTTCCACTTCACCAGCACCTCCCATGGCGCCTCGGTTGGATCAGCGGAGGGAGGGCAGGCATCGCAGGGCCTGGACCAGGCATTGCTCCCGTGCTCCGGGTGCGGAGGCTCCTGGGTATCTTCACTGGTGTCACAGTCTTGTGGGGACACCCGAAGTGCCCCACATGCTTTCATTCCACGTGTTCTTGTCCAAGGAAGGAAAGGTCCTTTGCAGAGGAAATTGTGTACTTCCTGAACCAGAACCCCTGGGGAGACCCAGCATCTTTTTCAGAGCATGGCACTCTGCCCAGACCCCGAGGGGCTCCCCCAGCCGGGGCCTGGACAAGGCCGGACCGTCGGGGCCAACTCTGGAATGGGTTTCCGAAAACCGATACCGGAGGGCATGCGACGAAGCCCTGCCAAATCACGGGGCAGGAGTGTCTCGCCCCCTCCCGGGAAGAGTGGCAGGGTTTAGTGAAGCAACACAGCTCTGAAACTTGAGACGCTCCGTGTATTTATCTGTATTCATTCAAACTGGAGGAACTCCCCAGGAAAGCAGACATAGGCCTGTCATCGACACGTCCCCTTTTTCCTGTGTTTACTTAATATAAATGCCACGGAAGCTGCTCTACAAGGACACACCACGTGGCAATCTGTGCAGGCCACTGTCCCCTTCCTCCTTGTCCAGCCCGATGCCAGGCCGTGGGAGGAGAGGTGTGGGGGCGGTGAGTTAAACAAAACCTTCAAAAACAAGATTCTGGCCGGGACTTCCCCTGCGCAGATTACCAAGGGGATAGGCATTTTATTTTGCTAAATGAAAGGGCTAGTTTGTGTCTTCCCTGGATCGCTTTCTAACCTAACTGCAGTGGAAACATTCTCGGGAAGAAAGACTTTCTTGTTTGTTCACCCTCTACTCGGCCGCTGGCCGTCCCACTCGTGGCACTTGGGCCGCAATCTGCTGCTCCTGCTTGGGGACCAGGCGGCTAGGAAACGCCCGGAGGAGGTGACCTGCACCAGAGTCCTCGCCAGTAGAGTCCTGTTTCAGGGCAGACCACCTGCCCAGCGCAGCTTTTGCGGATGGAAAGGGCTCAGTTCTCCAGTTCTTCGAGGCAGGGGACCATGTCTACACCAAGCTGCACGAGTTCCATAGACCGGTGTCCATGCGCTCTCTTCTGGGTTTGGGTTTTGCCGGCGAGCAGCTAGCAGGCGTGTCCGAAAAGGAAGCCAGGAGAAGGTGGCTCTCCAGCAAGCACCGGCGATGCACTGGCCCCTGGGAGCTTGCTCCTCTCTTACTATCAAACCCACGGTTTCTTCTCATGACATACAAGGCAGGTGGCGGGATGGGGCCAGGGTTGCCCCCCTCAACCCCGAGAGCCAACCAGGCCTGGGTGCCCCTTTCTTACTGCCTCCTGCCTCTGGCAGCCCCCAGAGAGCACGTGCATCCAGGTCTCTCCCCGCCGAGTGACTGTGGGTGTGTCTGAGCTGCTCTGAGCCTCCTCCCCTCAGCTGGTAAAAGAGGCACGGGTGGGGTACCCCACAGCACTTGGGGGTGAGTTCACTGAGATGAGGAATACGAAGGGGACCGAAAGGATGGTCTTCCCTTTTTGTTTGTGTTTTTTCCATGAAAAAGGGAAGGGTTCAGGGATGGGAGTGAAGTATGTTTGCTCACCTACCTGGTCCTGGCGGAGTCTCCCGGTTTGGGCGACCACAGGGAGTCCTCCTGCTAGCCTGCAACTGTCTGTCGGCCGGGGTCTGCCTCGCTGGGTGCGAGACCACCCGGTCTCGAGTGTGGCAGGCCTTCCACGCAGCCTCCCGAGGACGAGGACAATTTCCTCCAAGGGGGGAACAGAAATGGTTTCAGCAAAGTGATCTGCTGTCACGGGAACATTCATTGTATATATTTTGAATGCAAATGAAACACAATTTTTAAAGCAGTCATTTCAGAGTCCCATCCAAGGGCCTGGCAGGGGTGTGCAACCCCCCTGAGACCGTGCGAATGATTAAGTGTGCTGTGCGCAGAGCGCAGTTTCCAGGGGTCTCGGTGTTGCGCTTCCGAGAAAAATGCAGTGTAGGCCACACATGCAGTTCGAAGCAGCCTAGTAGCCACATACAAAGTAGCTAAATTAACTCTGATGACATATTTTATTTAACCCAAAGTATCCCAACATATTATCCTTTGAACATATTTTTTCAAAGCATGATCATTTAATCAATATAAAAATTGTTAGTGAGATATCTTACACTTTTTGAATTTACATTCTCTGCATCTCCGCTCAGACTTCCAGGGGCCCAGAGGCTTCCATGCGGGCCACCGTGTGTCTGCAGCCGTCCTCGGATTGTCACATCCCACTGAGAACGAGCAGCGTCACAACGTACCAGTGGACAGCAAGACATTGTCACTGAAAACACCAAACCAGGTTCTTGGGGCTCCCAGTGACAATTCACAGGTCCCCTCGTGAGCTCCAGAGGGCTGTCCAACCAGTTGTTCCGTCAGGCACTCCTTAGAGCCCGTGACGCGGCTGGGCAGGCGGGTGACTGACTCCTCAGGGTGTGGCTGAGAAACGAAGGCTCAGAACATTGAATGCTTGGCCCACAGTCCCGTGGCTAGAGGCTGGGGGCTAGCAGCTAGAGCTGGAGCTTGGGACAAGACTCTGAACCCTTGGGTCTGGCTGAGAAGCAGGCAGCTCTGTCCCTTTTTCCCCTCCCTACTGCGACTCTTGTCTGCCAGTTGTAAGAGAGAGGGCAGGCGCTGGTGGGCCTCCTGTCCCAGCACCTAACACAGTGCTGGCTCGGAGCAGACCTGGGGCTCCCACTTGACAAGATTAAAATCAACTCAGACAGAATTTTAATCTCACCAGACCCCCTACAAGTCATCACCCAAATCACTCCATCTTGGGGACCTCTTGGTGAGGCTAAAACCACAGACGCTACCTACACACCAGAGCTGCCTTGGCTTACCCTCAATACCCCCTCACTTCCCGGCACACAAAATATACTTTAGGGTGTTTTTCTAGGTTAATAACCTTCATCACAGCCCTGCTATAATGCTCACTTTGCACTGTTTCTCAGGAATTTACATCTCTGGTGGAAAATACACCTTGAACATTGATTCGGTCTGACTTGTGATTTGGATGCCAACCTCCACCACCCAAGACCTCCCGAAGGAGCCCCAGGACCACCCATGAGGCCGCTGACGCTGCAGCACAGGGGAAACGCCTCTCTGCCCCTCCAGCTTGCCAGCAGCGCTGGGTCGACTCACGCGGACCTGTCGGTGGCAAAACACCTACCAGGTGATGTCAGAGGACGCCTGGAAAGCCCAGTGGAAACACAGCTCTGCAACCAGCGCCCCTGGCACACTCCCCGGCTGGGCCCCATCAGCTCTGCATTCTCCGCCGACCGTCTCTCCCTCCCTGGGTGGTAGCCTGGCCTCCTGCACCCAGGCAACTCTGCCAGGGTTTCCTGGGGAGACTGGGCCAGGTGCGGAGAACTGCTTTCTCCCCGCGGGGGTTGGGATGCTGGGATGAGGCAAAGATCCAGGAGCGATGCTCACTGCCCCACGCCCTCATCAGCTGCTTCTTGCCAGCTTCTGACTGGGCACCAAAGAAGAATTCAGAGCAGGGATACAAGCAAAAGCTCATTCGGCACTTTTATGAGCTCTGCAAATCTGACTGGCAACCACCGCATAGCTCACGGCCCCCTGTGCTCCCACCAGTGTGAGCTGGGGTCCCACGGAGCCCCTGTTACTCCTTTCACATGCATCTTGTCTTGGTGATGCTTCCCCATGAACGGGTTTTCCGGAGAACACCCTAAGTCATATCCACACTTTGGTTGAAGTAATAGGTCTTTAAGTTTTGTTAAATGAACAATCTGAGCTAAGTGCCAGGAAAGATTTAGGATTCATTCAGTTAATTGCCCCATGCCTCCCGCTCCTGCCTGTTAGGGTTCCAGGCTCAGATGTGCCAATGATTGAACCAGAGGGTCTGTTGTGGGTTCACAGTCCAGTGTGTGTTTGGGGGATGGGGGGTGGGGGGCAGGGGATGATGGGACAGAAGTCAAATCCATACGAGTCACTCTAAGAGTCAGAAGTGCTGTTAAAGGGGGAACCGCGGCACAGAATCCTGTTGGGATCAGACAGGCACTTGGGAGGGTGACCTGAGAAGACTGTTCAGGAGAGATGACGTTGAGGCCGTGCAGGAATGACAAGCAGCCGCAGGCACAGCAAAGTCTGGGGAAGGGCGTGTTGAGCAGAAGGAGCGGCTGAGGCAGGAATGAGCTCGGGGCGTGGGGCATGGCCCATGTGGCAGAACGCGGTGACCCAGGGGGTGACCAGCGAGGAATGGCGCTGGGGACGGGGCGGGGAGGCGGTCCTTGGGGACCCGAGAGGAAAGCGGAAGTTGTGGCGGCTGCCCTGCAGGCCCTCTCAATCCAGAGAAGGAGCGGACTCAGCATACCTGGACCTCAGGTCGGGGGAGGGGAGTTTCACAGCAGAGTTTAAACCGGGGCTGAGGCGGCAGCGGGTGGAAAGGTCGTTCTAGGGAGGAGACCAGAGGGCCCCACGGAGGTGCAGCGGGCCGAGGCCCAGGCTTCGGGCAGAACACACCTGGGGGCGGCCCCCGGGTCACTTGAAGGTCTCGGCGCTACGTGCGATCACTCCCGTACACGGAAGCGTTCTCCGTGTGCCCACCCCCACGGCGGGCACGCAGAACGTCCTCTAGGGCCCTACTCCCTGGCCGCGGGGTACACAGGGCCCCTTCCCAGACACACTACGCTGGCTCCCGTGTAGTAAACGGCAGCGGGAAAACATCTGATTTCTTTGACATGGGGAGTTCATAAGATGCTGGAAGCCACAGAGGAGAAGGCCCTATTTCCTGGTAAGACACCCAGAGACAGAGCCTGGGCGGGGCCACCTTGGCAAAACCGCAAGGCCCTCCCAGCGCGCAGGGATCGGCGCAGCCCAGGACGCGCCCGCGCGCCCTCACATACCTTCTAGTCCAGCCCCTCCAGACTCGGAGCATGGCCGCGGGCGTTTACCGCTGGCGTCATAGAGCATGTTGCAAGTGCGTGCCATCTGCAGCCTCCTGACCTGGTAGACCGCCGTCTGCATTTTCACAAGATCACCAGGCGATTCATGTGCGTATTTCAGTTTGAGCAACAGCGTCACCAACATAGTTTGAAAGAACCACACAAATGCGGGGGGCGCAGCCCAGGGATTCCATTCCAATGGGTCTGGGAGGAGACCAGACAAGGTTTATGTTACTATTTTCTCCTTAAGGTCCCCGCCCGGCCAGGGGGCTGGGGTTGAGAATCTCTGATGTAATCCAAAGTTCTTATTTTACAGAGGTGAAACTCAGGCTCAGTAAGTTAAACTGATTTTTATCTTGTTACAACTCAGGCATTTTGTTAAGACAAATTTGGGGATGGGGCCCAAGACTCTGCATTTCTAAGAGGCTCCCAGGTGAAGCTGCCACCAGCCTTCGAACCACGCCTGGGACAGCAGCAGGGACAGCGGCCAATTTACGCACCCAGGTACTTGGTGAAACACTATTCTGGATGTGAAGGTGCTTGTGGAGGGGACTGACATTTAATCTGGTGGCCTTTGAGTAAGCAGACTGCCCTCCGCAACGTGGGTGGGCCTCACCCAACCAGTCCAAGGCCCGAACAGAGCGAAGACAGGCCCCCCTGAGCCAGAGAGAACTCTCCAGCAGACTGTCCCCAGGGCGCTGGCTTCTTGAGGCTTCTGTCTCCAGCCCACCAAACCCTCCTGAAGAGTTTGGATTTACAAGCCTCCATAATCACATGAGCCAGTTCCATATAGTAAGTCTTATAAAAATTCCATATAATAGATATATGCACACACACACACGTCTTACAAAAGATTTATATATCATATATAGTGTATCTTACATAAATAAGATATACTTTATTTTAATGTATATAAATCTTATAATTCCTTAAAATAACTATGTGTGCACATATCTGCTGTGTGTATACGCATACACACACACATATATGTGTATACACAGGTGTGTACACGTGTGTGTGTGTACGTATCTCCGATTTGCTTTGTCTCTCTGGCCTGACTAATACGCAGGGTTACAGGGTGCTCTGTTCCGACTCCTGTCATGAAGGAGAAGTCACACAAACCACAATTATCACGGATGGAAACCAGCCGTTGTCTCGCAGCAAAGCCTCAGTGTGCTGCTGGGGATTCTGAAGGAGAGCTGGCTGTAACCCGAATCTCCTGCCGGGGAGTTCTGGGCGCTGAGTGATCCGATCCGCGCCTGGTGCCTCGGCAGGAAGGACAGAGAGATGAAGAGGACCTAGGGGAGCCAGCACAGTCCTCTCCTGCAAAGGGCGTTGAGGGCACTGGGGGCAGGAGGGCAGCCGGGCCCCCTGGCCGCAACCCTGTTTGTTCGAAGGCTGGTCAGAGGGAGCAGTACTGCCTGGTGGAAATGCCTCGTTTCTGAAGGCGACTGCAGAACCAGCCGGGAGGCATGTGGCGAGTGTAGGCCAGAGGGGGAAAACAGTCCTTTGTCCCAAGTCACTGAAGACGGGCAGATGACCTCCGCACAGACCGGTGGAGCCCCTTCGACCGTGAAGCCAGTGCTGACGTGGCTGTCTGGAGGGCCACAAGGTCACCCCGGAGTCCGTCCCAAGAGCTCCAGGAGCGCAGATCCACATCCTGGGTGGAAAACTACCAGCCTTAGGTGGCCGCAGCAGGGTTTCTTCCCAGGTATTCTCTCAACAGGTGGGCATGCCCCACCCGCACCGGGGAACGGACAGGCTGGACCGGAGGCTGCTCCAGGCCCACAGATGTGGGTCTTTGGCACCCTCTCTTTTCTCTTCCGGAAGCTTCTCCAACCACTGAGACTGTCTTCCTTGTCCCTTTCTTCCGTGGTCCAAGGCACCCAGTGCTGCCATGCTCCAAATCCCTTCCAGAACATTCTTTCAGAGCCCTCCCCTAAACCCCATCTCCCCACGCCATCGAGGCTCACCAGTTCTGCTGTGCATCTGGAAAGCAGCTCCCTCCAAGCTGTGAAAAGTCCAGGGCAGCTCCCCCTTCAGGGCTGGCCGCTAGTTCAAATGGACCCCTAAATGCAAAGGAGCCTCTGTGGGCGCCACAACCTGGGAAGGCGGCTAAGTGCCCCACATATCTTTACAAAGCACAGCGTTGGGACTCCCACTCCCATTGAGGCAAACAGAACACCCAGGATAGGGGTGGGCGGGGCAGGAGCTTGCCCTTCTCCAACTTTTGTGGAAGGGCTTCTGGCTGTGCGGAGCTGAGAACCAGGGCTCAGAGGCAGGGTCCAAGAGGCACTTAAGAGCTCCAGGCTCACCGCATCACAAGGTGTAAAAAAGTAAAATGAGCCCTGGCTGGTGTGGCTCTGTGGATTGAGCATGAGCCTGCAAACCAGGGGGTTACTGGTTCGATCCCCAGTCAAGGCACATGCCTTGGTTACAGGCCAGGTCCCCAGTGGGGGGCATAAGAGGCAACCACACATTGATGTTTCTCTTCCTCTCTTTCTCCTTCCCTTCCCCTCTCTCTGAATAAACAAAATTTTTAATTTAAAAAAAATAAAAATATAGCAAGAAATCCATGTTGTTCGTGCCCTCCTCTGCCCTCTGCCAGGTTGCCCAGCCCCTCCCACAGCCCACAGAGGCATGCAGTCCAGCGTTTCGGTTTGGAAAGGAAAAGGAGAGAAGAGAAAGGAGAAAGAAGGAGAAAGGAGAGGCATGACTGATGCCCTCGGAGCCACGGGCACCTGCCCCTCTGCGTCTTCCCCCTCCCCGGAGACGGGCCATAAATGGCTATAAGTAAGTAGCAACTCTTAATAACTTCCTTACTGGTTAGGGTGATGTTTAATCTCCTCTTGTCAGCCAGAGTGGGCTATGCACAAAGGGTTTCTGAGTAGTTATAGTCATTGCTGCCTTAGTGTTCATTCCCCACCCCCCCCAAAAAAATACGTCCTTTTCACTTCTGTTAGTGAAGTGCAGATTCTCAGATTTCTTGGCAAACCTCTACTCAATCGATGTTTTTATTGTACTATTTGTTCCCCAGCCTCAGTCTTCTGAACGTCAGCCGATCGCGGTCCTGCCTATGCAGGGCCTCAGTCAGTGCACTAATAGGCATTCCCTGTTGAGGGACATGGTCCTGAACAAGCACAGAAAGTCATCCACCTCAAATATGATTTCCATCGAGTCACTTCCTGAACCTGGTTGCGGCCCTCATCACGTCTCAGATTAAACTCAAACCAGATTTCCCAGCAGGCTCTCCGCCCACAGCCCTCCCCTACCCCCACCCCCATGGATGCCTTCCCTCCCCTCCCCCAGCATTTTCTCCTACCTGTGCTGCCTCGAGAGCTCTCCTTCATCCTTTAAGATGGAGACCTACACCCCCTTTTCTCTCCAACAAGCCCCCACCCCCTCTCTAGCAGGGCTTGCTGCTGCTTCCTACCAGAGCTCAGATGTAGGGTCCCGGCGGGTCTGCATCTCCACACCCCGGACTTTGAATTCCTCAAGTGCCGGAGATGGGGCTTGGCTGTCTGCCTCCCTGGTGTCTTGCACAAACGCTGCCCGTGGTAAGGGGTCGGGAAAAGCTGCAAGAGGTGGCTGGATTGGATGGATGTGTGAATGAGACACGCACACTTCCACAGCACACTTCCATCTTCTCTCAGCTTTCATTCTCCTGGCCTGAAATAACCTGAAGCCACGCACCTGCAGGGAGGGTAGGGCTGGGGCCCCCTCTGTCCTCTGTCGTGCCCCAGCACCTAGAGCCATGCCTGGGCGCCCAGATCTCTGCTGACTGTGTGGATCAGTCCTTCCACCTTCCTCCTCAAACATCCCCCGTACCCAGCTCTCTCCTGCCCCACAGGACTGCCCTCATCGGCTCCCCTCCTCCTGCCCCCACATCCGATGGCCTGACTGAGTCAAACACGGGGAAGAAACAAGAGGCCCAGGTCCGTCAGTCATGTCAGGAGCTTCCAGTCCAGTGCGGATCGGATTGGATAATCCATGAGATGACCACCAGAGCAAGACAAGATGGTACCAGCAAAGCCACCTTCTGTAAGTCTCTGCTTCTCACACTCTCCTGCTTCCACCAGGACTTTTGGGGCAAATACACTGGTTTGGAGTATAGGTCATCTCCTCCCAATGTGATGCAGTCTGGAGACTGTCCCGGGTACAAAAATAGGAGAAAACGGGGTCTGCCGTGGGAGGTTGGTGCCCAACCATGGGTTATCATTATTCACCAGGCCACTGTCCAAGTGTGCAGAAGTACGGATACTCGGTTCCGTCAGACCCTGTGGTGGAGAGAGAATGGCTGCTTCCATCGCTCAGGCACCCCTGCATTTCCACGAACTGCAACACGACGAAGTACACGACGAAGTACACTTCCCAGTCAGAATCTGCTGAACAGGGCCCCATCTTCTGTCGACGGTTTCTGGCTCTGCGTGGCCGCAGACTCACTCTGAGCTGCGGTATCTTGTACAGAAGTGTGGAAGGTAGAGGAAGGACGCTGTGGGTGTCGGCGGGGCACAGCCCGCCCTGCACACACGGGGCCAGTCTGTGCCTCTGTGCCTGCCCGCCCAGTGGCTCCTCCTAACCGCCCGCCCGGTTTGTTCCTGAAACCAGCTGCAGAGCTCGCCCTCCCCACCCCCACTCCCAAGCCACATCTCCTTGCAGATTCCAGTGGGAACACCATTGTTTCATTTCATCTTATCTTTTAATTCCCTTCTCCCACCGTTCAGTTTTCTGAAGGTTAGAGCTGTGAAGGACGCCAGCACACCCAGCAAGTCTCGGCTCTTAGGAATGAATCACTGGAGGGGCCTGACCCCATCGGGCAACGCGGCCACGGGAAGCTCCCGCTCGGAGCTCAGGTCAGAGGCACCTGCTTTGGGAGTGCTGTATGAGGACGCAGGGGACGGTGCTGGTCTGACTTCCGCCTCCGAGAGACGGGTGAACAACTTCAGGGTCAGTGTGGTCAGAACTTGCAGTCAGGCCCAGAGTCCGCTACGGGGCCTCACCACGCGGCTGCCGCGCGATGCCTGATCATTACGTCAGCAATGGTAGTGATAATGGCGCAGGGCTAATGAGGTAGGGGTCATCCTCTCCATCTCACAGCTGACCAGACTGAGGCTCAGAAGGGGTGGGTGTACGTGGCCAGGATGGAAACACAATGCAGCCCGTACCAGTGTCAAATCCCTTCATCTGTCCTCATTGTGCCTTCGTTACTATATGCTGAATGTTAGCACCTGTTAAGTTAACATTAAGTAACATTAACATTAAATAAGGCTACAGTAAGAAAATATCAAAGTTGGCATTTTATTCATCACAACACTCGCATGCGTTTGAAACTTGAACTTGATTGAGCCTGCCAGGCTGGCCGTCCCACGTTTCCCCAGCCCCTCACGGGCCACTCGAGGTCTGTGGGCTTGGACTCCAGGCTGACAGCCTGAGGTCTCCCCAGCATCAGCAGCTGCCTGGAACCAGATCCAGCCTCCCCTCCCCTGGAGAGGCCCCGCAGCAGACACACTCACCCGTCAGCAGGCCTGGCCCCTCGCCCTGCCCCCCTGGGTGCTTGCCTGCCACCAGAGCGTGTGTTTAAGCGGGAAGAAATGACTACCAAAAGGGCGTTGCTTTAAACTTAGGTGAAACAACGTATGGGTTCAAACAGAGGAAAGAGCTGGCAAATGTTTCTGGTGACTAGTCCTTAGCTGAATCAATGGACCATTTCCGCGAGCTTCTTTCTTCTCAGTTTTAAATGCTACACACAAATCCTCCCTCCAAGCCTGGACTGTCGCCACCATTTCTCTCAGAAGCAGCACCCAGGGGAGAAGGGCAGACCCACCCTCCTGGAAGCTGCGCTCTTAGCAGTGCCTACCCCCGCCCTTCCCCCATCCCTCTGCAAACCCGGCAGCCTCCTGGAGGGCTCTTCTGCAAGGACGTTCAGAGGTGCCCCCTCTCGAGCAGCCCCTGTCAGTCTCCCTCTGGCCAGTGGTGGCAGCACCTTGGCCAAGTCACTGGGGGCTCTTGCTCTCAAGCGGCTACGATGGGATTTGCCTGGTCCTGTAAGGAAGCTCATATGAGAAGCAGACAACAGAACACGTGGAAAAGAAAAAGCAACCAGGAACAGCAACGAGCTCCTCAAACGTGTGCAACCTCCCTGCTCCCCTGACGTACCGACTGGGTGAAGGAGCACAGGCGGGGGCTGGGGCCTGGGCTCAGGTCTGCTATGGGAAGGCCCCCTCCCCCCCAGGGTTAGAGGGGTGCAGGAGGGAGCCCTGCCCAAATGTGCCGTCATCCAGAGGGCTTTGAGCCATGGGGGGAGCAGAGCCCGGGATGGAATTAGGAGTCCAGCTCAGCATCACCCCCTTGGTTCATTGCTACATGCCAAGGCTGTGGGGAGAATTTTACTGATTGGGAAGTTTAGAAAAGATCGGTTCTGTTGGTCTCAAGGACTGGATTTGAGCCCAGGTGGAGAAAAAGATGCAAAAGTGCCTACTTTTGCGCAGACGGGGTGATGCGGGGGGGCAATGGGTGCCCCAGCCCATTCAGGCTGCTGGAGCAGAGCACCACACGCTGGGCAGCTTGGAAACAGCAGAATGTGTTTCTCACAGTTCCTGAATCACGCTGGAGCCTAAATCGGCGGGCCAGCGTGTTGGGTGTGGGCTGTCTCCTGGGTCACAGGCTTCACTCTGAGCCCTCACGTGGTGGATGGGACGAGGGAGCGCCCTGGGGTCTCCCTGGTCAGGGCACTAACCCCATTCATGAGGGCTCCACCCTCACGACCTAATGACCTCCCAGAGGCCCCACCTCCTGATACGCTCACACTAGGCATCACAACCCCAACATGGGAATGTTGGGGAGCACACAAACATCAGACCGTAGCAACAGGTGACACAGATTTGGGGCACGAAAGCAGGTCACCCCATTCTGTGCCAGGACTGCGCAGCCTTGGCTCACCCTGGGCTCAGGCTTCTGGCAGAAAATCCTCAGCACGTAACTGTCACCTGCAGTCAGAAAGCTCCCTGCTCTCTCGGACTTTAGTCAAGGGTGACAGGTTCCTCAGTGACACCTCCTTCATGGACCCTTTCGGGACCCCCCAGGGGTGAACCTCCATGAACACCCCGCCCCCATACGCCTGGCCCCACCTCCTGAGAGGCCCAGCATGGGGTCTGAGGACCCAAGTTCTGTCTCCAACGAATGGCATGATTTTGCACAAGTTACTTCTTCTTTTCTTTGGATGTGGGCTGAGAGTTCTTGCAAGACCAGCCTCCCCAGGTTGTTGGGTTTGAGGCTCCGAAGGAAAATAGCCTGGAAATGCCTTCATGGCCCCTCGGGCGATTATCAAGTTTTGCTACGTCCAGACATGTCTCTTGAGGGCTCGGGACGCACAAGTCTCTGCTCACCGTTGTCTTTCCCATGATGCTGAGCACTGAGCCTGATCAGCACCCTGGGCGTCTTGTCCGTCCCCAAGGCATGTAGTCACAAACCCTAAGGCTTGGCTCTCAGGCCCCGAGCCCCAGAGGACAGCGAGCCCCGCAGGTGGGCACTAGCACGCCTGGCATTGTGGGCCGAACGGTGTCACCCAGATTCGTGTGGTGAAGTCCTAGATCCTGGGACTTCAGAGTGCTACCTTGTTTGGAAATAGGGCCATTGCCGATGTAACTAGTTAAGATGAGGTCAGAGTGGAGGAGGGCGGAGCCCTAATCCCATAGGACAGCTGTCCTTGTAAATGGGGAAAAATTGGACCCAGACAGGATCCGGGAGAACGCCACGTGACAATGGAGACAGAGAGTGTAGTGATGCGCCCACAGGCCAAAGAACGCCAAAGACTGCTGGCAATCTCCAGGGGCTGGGACAGAGCGTGGGGCCGATTCCGCCCCACAGCCTCCCAGGGAACAGCCTGCCAACCCCGGGATCTCAGCGTCCAGCCTCTGGAGCTGGGGGACAGTCAGTGTCTGTCATTTCAGCCACTCGGTTTGTAGTGCTTTGTTACCCAGCCCGAGCAGACTGACACGCTGGTGGGTCCTGCGCAGATTCGCCGTGTGTGCCAGACAAGTAGCTGGTGGCTGGGTGGGGGGACGAGCCCTGGGAAATACTCCTCCAGGCTGCTCCCTGAGGAGTGCCAGCTCCCCAAAGACTCCCTACACAACCCCACAGGGTTATACGGTGTATGTGTGTGCTGTGGTCTGTGTTTGTGGTGTGGTGGGTGCTCTGTGTCTGGTGTGTGTGGTGTGGTGTGTGGTCTGTGTGTGTGGTGCGTGTAGTGTAGTATGTGTGTGGTGTGTGGTCTGTGGTCTGTGTGGTGTGTGTTCTCTCTGTGCTGCGGGGGTGTGTGTGACATGTATGCTGTCATCTGTGTGGTGTGTGTGGTATGTCTTTCTGGGGGTGAGTGGGCTCAGGAGCCGGCAGGGCCCTGCAGCCAGGCCACGCCCACAGACAAAAGGCCTTTCCTCCAGCCACGTCTGCCTGACCTGCCCTCCACCCAGGGCACCATCAAACCAAACTAGTTGCATTTCCTCCCATCGGCCCAGAGCAGAGAACTGAGGAGAGAGGAGAAGGAAGAAATATGTCCTTCCTAAGTCCCTCTCGCTTCCTCTTCCTCTCCTCCTGCTGCTAAACCCGGGGCCAAATGGAACCTTGAGAATTGGGATGAGCAGACATTTGTTAGCAAGCAGCTGGGTTCTGGGCCACGCAGGAAAAAACAAACAGCTGCCTTTTTCGTTGGCTAAAAACTAAAGCCGGCGAGACAAGACCACACGACGCAAACGTAAACCGAAGACGGGGCCCCTCCCGCCCCAGATGCACACCTCCACATGTAAAACTCCCAGGGGCCCCTCGGGCCTGCAGCAGTGTGCCGGGCTTGGGTGCAGGGTCCCCATGACACTGGGGTGCACGTGTGGGGGGGTCTGTGGGGCACTGGCCGTGTGGCCTCTGGCTTTGGAATGTGAGCCCCGCACA
Source organism: Desmodus rotundus (assembly GCF_022682495.2). NCBI lineage: Eukaryota > Metazoa > Chordata > Mammalia > Chiroptera > Phyllostomidae > Desmodus > Desmodus rotundus. Next base: position 2,776,434 of record NC_071388.1, on the reverse strand, counting down.
GCCGCCCCCCCTCCAGGTGAGGCCAAGGCCGGGGGGCTGACCCCCTCGCAGACGGGCTCCCTGCAGTGCCCCTCCACTGGCCAGGAAGTTATGCAGCCGCATGGACCGAGCCGGGCCACTCATGCGCCTGCATATCTCGGGCCGTCCCTCAGCCGGTGGGGACTGTGTGCATGGAATGACCTGGTGCTGCTGGGCCAGGGACAAGTTTGTTTTTGAAAACATCATTTCCTGGAGTAGCTTGTGAAGAACTAAACACCAAAAATGGAAGGCTTCCAGGCGCCAGAAACCCTCTCCCGCCACATTCCTCTGTCCAGGATGACTGTCAGACACGGCCATCGCCTCAACCTCTTCCGGAGGTGGGCACCCAGCCCCAGCGGTGCTCGGGGCCAGGCCGCCCCTTCCAGAATGGACGGCGCTCTTCAGAGGACACCCCAGCAGGAAGGGCAGTGGGTGGCGGGGTTACCCGAGGCAACCGTGGGGTGGCATGCTGTCAGGTGATAGGTGGCGCCCAGGTGTGTGTTCCCACTGGCCTCTCACCGTGACCCCCTGCAAGAGGAGAGGAGACTCAATTGAGGATCCAAGGTCACACCTTTGACCCCCACGTCCGCCCTGCCTCCCAGAACATGGAGAGTAAACGGTACACGGACTTGGATAACTCGGTCCATTTGGTTGCATACAAATGAGTTATTGTGGGCTTTGCGTGAGTTATTATGAGTTCATGGTCGTGTGTCTGAATATAAACTGGGACGCCCCTTCTTCTCCTGAGAGACAATGGACTGCTCTTTGTCAAGGGCAAACCCAAAGGGACCTACCGCTGTCCCACTGTAGCCAAGTAAGGAGTTGCCGAAAGATGTGAGGAAACAGACCCAGGAGAGAACAGAGTTCCCAGTTCTACCCGTCGGCCAGTGGGGCCAGGCAAGAGACAGCGAGGAGGAGGAACTGGGTCCAGTCAAGCCCAGGAGCCACAGGGACTGTCCCCTAGCTGGCCAGAGCCATCCTCTGCCCAGAGGTTCTGGTCGACTGCATCCCAGGGTCCTCACTGCCAGGGTCAGCACTCTGGTTCTGGAAGGCTCTCGCACCAGAAGTCACCAAGGGGGTCACAGTGGGTGACTCTGGCCGCTCTCAGGGCTTCCAGCCACAGCCAGAAAGGCAGAGAGCAAGCCGCTGGCTGCCCAGGCCACCCTGGTCTGACCCAAGAGGGGCCCCTGCATTTCATAAACCGAGCATTCAAACATTACCCAGCAGAAATGGAAATGCTCACATACTGCTCCTGGGAACACAAAATAGTGCAGCCACTGCGTATACGCCTCGTATACACCCACATGAACTGAAAGTAGGTGTGCAGACAAAAATGTACACAGCATCGTTCATAGTAGCACTATTCACATCCGCCAAAGGTGTCATACCCCAAAGGCCCATCAGCAAGCAAACAGATAAACAAACCGTGGCGTGGCCCTACCATGCGACATCATTTGGCCAAAAAGAAGAGCGAGTTACTGATATGGGCAACGACATGGATGTGCCTTGAAAACTTCTGCCCAATGAAAGAAGCCAGACACAAAAGGCCACATGTTGTGTGATTCCAGTTATTTGAAATGTCCTCAAGAGGTAAATCCATAGCAACGGAAAGCAGGCTGGGGGCCGGGAGGGGTCTGATGGGTGCAGGGCTTGTGCTGGGAGCAATGAAAATTCCGGAACTAGGATGTACTTAATGCCACTGAGCTGTGCACTTTGAAATGGTTAAAATTGTAACATTCACCTGTGTGTGTGTTTTACCTGAACGAGGGAAAGAGGGAGACTGAAAAAGTTATCCCGCAATTTTCTGAATTCACAAATGTGATTACTTGGAAAGAAACTTGACCCACAACAGCGTAGACATATGGCTCCGAGCTTCGAGCCGCCCTGCGGTGTCAGATTTGCCTCATCTGGAAACGTCAAGTTCCCAGGCTCTGTGCTGGAGACCCTGGGGCCCGAGCGAGAGGACGATCCTTGCATACTGCCCCGTCAGGGACTCCCTGAGCGTACCGTATCACCCACCCTCAGACGGCCCCCCGAACTCACATCAACTCCATGAGAGAGACAGGGCTGTGATTCTCACCTTCTTACAGAAAACCAAAGTGAGACTCATGGGCGTGTGGGCTAGTCATGCCACGAGCTAATGTTTTGTGCTATAGTCTCTCCTGTAACTCAGCCCTCCATCCCCACTCGAGTCCTCTGACCCAGGCCTTAAGAACTGAAAGCACTGGGCCACCTATACTGCCACCAGCCCTACAGGTGACGTCAGCACCGAGAAATAACAAGGAGCCCACACAGGTGACTCTGCTGTTCAGTCGGCTTCTGCTAATGCAGATCTTCTCCAAGTCCATACTGACCGAACAACAGTCACCACCACTCAGAAACAACCAGCAGTAACACCACACAAGACAACCGGGGGGTGGGGGGAATGAACCCGAGTCCCAAGAGCCCAGATTAGGTCGGGGTCCAGGGGCAACAACGGGGGCGGTCGGCGTCCCGCGAGGCAGAGTCACAGGGACAGGGTCACAACAGAACAGGCGGGACGGCTCCAGGTGACTCATCCTCGGCATGTGCCCTCCGTGGTCGGACATCCGCGGCTCCTACGCTTCCTTGGGCTGCAGACTCCTGTTGTCTGCAGCGTCTCTCACAAGCATGCTCTTCTCAATTTCAGTAAACCCATGTTGCTCTCCTCAGTCCCGACAGGCACGCATCGCTCACATCGGCTCAGACAGGCACACGCCGCCCTTGCGAAGATGGTGCGACCGGGCACGGGAGCTCGCGCTGTCTGCGGTGCGGTACTGTGCAGCTGAGGGGCTGCGCCCTCCCCTGCGTCATGGCCCTCCTGCCCGAGCTCTCACCGTGGCTTCAGTCCAGCTCCTCGCAGCAGCCCAGCCTCTGGGGCGGCAGCCTCGAGACTCCGGGCTGAGTGCCCTCCCACAACACACCGTGCTGCCTCTTCTCGAGGCCTCTCAGGCCCCAAGCCTCGGGGTCACTGGCAGAGAACCCCAAGGCAGAGGGCAAGTGGTGAGGGCATGAAGGACAGCTCAGGGTCTTAAAACCAATATAGATAACATTTTATTTGCTGTTTTTTCCCTCCAAGATAAGTCTCTTAGCCAAGTTCTTTCCAAAAAGTCTCAAGAACCCAAATGCTCTTAGACTAAACCAAGTGCTCTTACACTTACACTTGGCTGTGCAAGTGTAAGGGGCAGAATTTTGTCCCCATGAAGACACGCTAAAGTCCTATTCCCAGTACCTGTGACTGCGACCTTCCTTGGAAACAGGGTCTTTGCAGATGTCATCGAGTTCAATGGGGTCACAGTGGATTGGGTGGGCCTCAACCCAGTGACTGAAGTCCTTAGAAGAAGGAAATTTGGACACAGAGACACGGGGAAGAAGGTATGTGACAACCGAGGCAAAGATCGGAGGGACGCGGCTATGAGCTAAGGAACACCAAGGATTGCGGCAGCCTTCAGAAGCTGGGGAGAGACTAGGCAGGGTCCTTTCCCAGAGCCTTTGTCTGGAGCCTGGCCTGCAGACACCTGGATTCAGACTTACACCTTCTAGAACTATGAGAGAGTACATAGCCCCTGTTTTAAGTCACCCACTTTGCGATCATCTTTTTTGGCAGCCCTAGGAGATTAACATAATAAGGAAAACTTGGCTGAACGTCAGCGGGGTCCATGGTTCCATCCACTGGGCGTTCCTGTTACAGGTCACTGGCTGTAGCCGTCCACAGGAAGCTAAGCTGGCCAGGGGCAGGAGCGAGCGGTCCCACTGGTGGAGTCCCCAGACTCGGTTTCTCTCAGGGCAAGGGCCCTCTCAGCGCCCTGGGCTCAGAGGGGCAGGTCCTGAGCCTCCCACACCTTGCCCCTCTCACTCCCTGGGCCGAGAAAGCAGCCACATGAATGAGCGTAGCTAAGTTCCTACTAAACTTTATTGGTGGACTGAAATTTGAATTCCATATAATGTTCATGTCACAAAATACTATGCTTAAAAAATTTTTGTTCGAATATTCAAAAATGTAAAACATTATTTCGCTGACCAGGTGGTACAAAAATAGACAGCAGGCTAGCTTTGGTCTGGGGACTATAGTTCGCAGACCCCCGCTTCTTTAGGCAATCTCGTGGGTCCCCAGGGTTGCGAATGCTGGGTGTATACGAGGCCCACACATTCCTATCTGCAGCCCACTTTCTCTCTCTCTCTGAGCTTGAAATACCTTGTCTATGTCCACTTGAATATCCATTGTGTGGCTTTCCAGAAGTAAATAGAGATTTTTCTTTCCCTCCCCACTTGAAACCTCTCCCATCCCTCTGGTCTCCTTCTCAGTTAGCAGGATCGCCATCACCCTTGACTCCTCTCCTTTTCTCAAACTCCACATCCAATCCATCCTTAAAACCTGCCAACTCTACCTTCAATATGTACCCAGATCTGAGACTTCTCCTTACCTCCTCTGCTCTTACTCTGGTCCAAGCTACCAGCACCTCCCAATCCATCTCCTGGTTTCCTATTCATCAGAAGATGGCCAATGGGATCCTTTAGAGTCCAAGCCCCCAACCCCCATCCAACCCCCAGACCTCTGAGTGCTCCCTACAGCCCTTGGAAAAAATTCGAACACCTGCAAATCAACATCACCATGAGAAACCACCTCATGCCCATTAGCATAGCTGCTGTCAAAAACTCAGAAAATGACAAGTGTTGAGAGCACGTGAAGGAATGGAAGATTTGTGCACTGCTGGTGGGGATGCAAGATGATGCAGCTTCTGTGGAAAACAGCAGAGTGGTTCCTCAAAAAAATTACAAAGGAATTACCATGTGACCCAGCAATTCTACTTCCGGGTGTATGCCCAAAAGATTGGAAGGCAGGGTCTCCAGGAGGTATTTGTACACTCACATTCACATCAGCATTACTCACAGCAGCCAGAGGGGGGAAACAGCCCAAATGTCCACCAGCAGGTGAATGACTAAACAAAGGGGGCCCCCACGCACAGTGGGACGTTACTGAGCCTTGGGAAGGAGGGAGGGCCCAGCACCACTGCAGGATGAGCCTTGGGGGCGCTGTGCTCAGAGAGAGAACCCAGATTGGGGGGGTGGGGGGCAGGGACACCGATGATTCCAGGTACAATCCCAGAGGAGCCGAATTCCTTGAGACAGAAGTGCGATGGAGTTACCAGGGGCAGGAGGACGCTGGATGGGGACAGTTTCATTTGTGAGACAGAGAGTGGCAGAGGGTGGTTGCACAACAGCGTGCATGCTGAGCAGGACTCCTAAAAATGGTTAAGATGGGAAAATGTATGTTATTTATACTTTACCACAACTTTTCAAAAAATCCAACCCTTTGTACATCCTCTGCATCCCCACATGACCATCTCTGAGAACCTGTCTCCCGTGGTCCCCTCCTCCCTCAGCTCCAGCCATTCTGGCCTTCCGGTCGGCACTGTTCCTCCCCCCACCCGACCCTCCACCCTGTCCTGCTCTCCCTCCAGACGTGCCCGGGACCTGACCTCCCACCGCCACAGGCCCCTGACCGCTCTTTGCCCTTTGGAGTGGCAGCCGTGCACCTTCCACTTCTCTTTGGGCACTTCCCACACTTGTCGTCAAGTGACAAGGGCCTTGGTTTGCTTGTTTGTTGTGTCTCTCCTCTGTGCAGATGAGCTTGCTCTGCTTTGCTCACCACTCCCTCTCCAGCACCTAGCACACAGTAGGTGCTTGTAAATACAGTGTCTGGGGACCGACTCATCAAGAGAGCAAGTGTGAGCCCCACAACGCAGCCTGGCGTCAGATGACAAGGGTGGGCTCCCGAGGGCCTTGAATCACCCCCTTATAGTGCAGTGAATGCAGTTTCCTCCCTGGACGATGGGGTCCCTTCAGAGGCCCCCAAGACTGAGATGGACCCTGTATGGAAGATGCCGTGAGCACTTAGGGAAAGGAATGACAAAACGTGTGCCGATGGGCATGCGGCGACCTTGACGTCTGTGGAACAAAAATGCACACGCCAGCTGTTCTGCCATTTTCTCCAGCCGCAAGCGAGGCGGCCACCCTGGGCTCAGACACCTGGACTCCAACCCCAACGCCACGGCTCACCTGCCATGTGACCTGGGGCAAGCCCCTTTCCCTCACGGGACCTCGGTGTTCTTTCTGGCCCCGGAAAAGGACCAGGTTGGTATTCTGTGGTCCCTCCTACATGAACATTCTAGCCATTCTAGACACTTTGGAAAGGTGTAGTTTATCTCCCTTCGAGATTTTTGAGATCTTAAGTTCAAGCCAAACCGCTAATCAATCAGATTCCTCTCTAATTCTTCCATCAGTGGGTGATGCCGTGGCAGTGAAAAATCAATTCTGCCCAGGAGTAAGACCACAATGACTCGTGACGGTCAACCCTGAGCTTAACGGGGGAGGAGCATGATACAGAAGAACAGGGAAATGTACCAATTCCGGGAACCAGTTTCAATTCAAACAGCACTCTTCGTGGTAACATCACCACGGTGAGGAGTGGCTGTATCTCCTGTGAGCGGCAGAGGCAGTCCCTCAGCATTCCGATGACACTAGAATAATGGAGTCCCACCCCATCAACCGAATGGTGTAAATTCCATCCTCAGGGAGGCCAAGGGCGGGTCTCAAGGGAGCACTACAGGGGGGCAAGTCAGCTGCGAGCATTCCTGGGACGGGGACATGGAGAACCTGGGATCAGGAGGGGTAGGTGTTGGGGAGGCCCCAGGCCCTTTCCCACAAGTGCACAGCTGACTCACCAGCCACTGAAGTGAAACAGGAAGCAGGGTGCGCAGGCCCCCCGGCACCGCGGGCACCGCGGGCACCACGGGCATCACAGACTCAGGGCCGGGAGGAAGGCGGCAGGGACTTTTAGAGCGTGGCTGTAGGAAATTTACCAAGTGGAACCTGGGGACTCCAAAGCACTCATGTGCTTTCCCGGCAAAGAGCCCGAAGGCACTTAGACCAAAAATAGATGTGTGTGAGCGCGCACGCACTCGAGAAAGAGCAAAGCAGGTTCTGGTCACTCACAACGACAACACTGTGACCCCCCCCAGTTCAAACCCTCCCGCCCCCCTGGCCGTCCCCTGCGTCTGAGCATGTGCAGCAAGTGCAAGGCGACCCCCAGACACTGATCTGCCTGCACCAAGCAGCTCAGGTGAGTACCTGCGAGGAGGTGACAGTGAGGCCACCGAGCTGGGCCACCCCCAAGAGAAACCAACTGCTCTCTTCCCAGGGTGGGGGCTGCTGGGTTTACAGTCGCCTCTGATCCCGGAGACTAGAACTGGTCCCCAAGGAAGACAGCCGGAGAACCTCCAAGGGAAACCGGAAAGAGTTGCTTTCACCCATAACATTGAAAACAGGCCCCAGCAGCTTAGGTGCCCCCTACAGGCTCCGCCCCCCCCCACCTGCCGCCCCTGAACAGGCAGCCGTGTGGCCTCGGTTCTGTGGACCACAGAGGAGGCAGGATGGCTCTGGCCCTGGAGAGCTCCTGAGCCCTTGACCACAACAAGCCAAGTGGCATTGCTGGCCTGAGGACGTGGCAATGACCTGCAGGAGGCCACTTTCATTGAAGGCGAACACACGGCGATTTCAGACAGCGGAGGCCTCTCCTTGGATGTGGCTGGGTTACCAAGGCGGGTGGGGGCGGGGAAGGCCGTGGCGGGTCCCTGGGTGGCAGCGGGCAGGCTAGGTGCCTGAGCCCCAGGGATGCGCCCTGTGGGCGCCCCCAGAAATGACGGGGGCTGGCCGTGTCCAAAAGCAGCCAGACGTACAAAAGGCCGTGATACCGCCACAGCCGAGGGACAGGAAAGACACAAACACCTCCTACGGCCGGGTTCCTAGAGACGCCTGAAACGGCTCTGGCTGCCAGAGTCACAGAGGTGATTGAGGTTTTAAATTTTAGCAAGGAACTAGAAACTATAAAAAGGGCCAAAGTTGATATTTAAAAAAAGAACTAAAAAAAACCCCACTTCCAGATGTGACAAAACACCAACTGAAATGAAGGCCCAGCAGACGGCTGTAACCACGCTAGTGACGTGGCCGAAGGGGGAAGGTGCGTCTGAGCTCAGGCAGAAGCTGCCCGCAGTGCTGCGGTCTGAGGCGGCAAAACAGCATGGACGACAGAGAGAGGGTCGCGGAGCGCACGGGCTAAACCTAGCATTTCACTGAAGTATCAGAGGGTAAAAGGACAGAAAGCCACAGAAAAAATATTTGAATGATAGAGGAGGGGCAGTCAGCCACAGAACCAAGACAGCCAACGACTCCCAACAGGACAAGGAAAAAGAAATCCTTATTTTCAGAAAGGGAAGGAAGGAAGGACAGACGGACGGACTAGGGAGGAAGGGTGGCAGGGAAAAATCTTAAAGCAGCTTGAGGGAAAAAGAAGTTGCCTTTAGAAAAGTCAGGTACAGTCTCTGCTCAAAAGCCACAGTGGAGGCCAGAGGTTGTGTGGTGGTGACTCCAATTTGCCAAAGGAAAAACCCAGATCCTCTATGAATAAAAAGTATCCTCCAAGAACAAGGAAAAATGAGAAGTCCAGGCACTTTGGGACAAGGACAAAAAACATAGAACTTCAAGAGTGTTGATGAGGAGGTGAGAATCTACAAGGGGAGCAACAGAGCCCGGACGAAAGGTGCAAAGGGCCAGCAGAATGAACACGAAAGAGTGACGAGCATCTTCACTCGAAAAGTGACTGATCGTCACCAAATCAGCCGTGTGTCTGGGACCACCTAAGCGGAGGCTCTGCAGCCCACGAGACATTGGCCGTGAGGAGCGGAGGGCGGACCTGCAGGAGGCGAGACAGGCAGCTGTCCACCAGGGCGGCCGAAGCTCCACCATGAGGCCCACGTGGCGACGGGTCACGAGAGGCAAGCCACGTGCACAGAAAGCACACGGGGCTTCCAAGTATGAGCCACTAATGAAGTGTGACGAGGACAGGTGCCCTTGTAGCCAGTGGTCTGCAACAAAGTGGATTCTCTCACGATGCGACCCAGCGAGCCCTGGGGTGAAGACCTCAGGGACCTGCTTATTCAACACGGGTGAGTCGTCACCGCGTCTCCCCAGTGGCCCAGGAAGAAAACCACCCGGAGTGGGAAGCAGGTCCTGAAGGGCGGATGAGGGGGAGAGCTGCTGGCAGGGCCCACAGGTCCACGGACTTTGGAGGGGAAGCAACTCAGCCACAAACACACTGGACAGGAGTCTGCGGCCCGGAGATCAAGGAGTGCCCAAAAAGTGAGCAACCTGGGGGGCCTTCCACTGAGACGAGAAGGACACAGAAAAGAGCACTTTAAAAAAATTTGGACAGGAGTGCGAAGAACACAGACTCAAGATTTCCAGTTTGGACCCTTCGACGGGAGACACTGGTGAGACCTAGGAAGGGAGACGCCATGTCTGTGATGGGAGCCCAGGGGCGGAGTTTAGGCCTCAGGTGTCAATACTGGAATTACAGCGGACCCCTGAACAACACACACATGGGTTTGGGGTGCTCACCCCGCTGGGTCAAAATGCCTCGTATGACTTTTGACCCCCCGAAAAGTTAAAGACTAAGAGCCTGCTGTTGACCAGAAGCCTTAGCAATAACATAGTCGATTAACACATATTTCGTATGTTACATGTATTATACACTGTGTTCTCACAACAAAGTAAGCTACAGAACGTGTTATTACAAAAATCACAAGGAAGAGGATGTCCATTTACTCTATTTATTGGGGGAAAATCTACCTATAAGTGGACTTTGCGGTTCAAACCGGTGTTGTTCAAGGGTCAGCCATGTTAGCGTGTTCTACATGGTATTGAAGACGCTGATATGGGTGAGATTATCTAACAAAAAACGTGTATCCTTTTAAAATATAATTATTAAGAAAAAAATAAGAAATCCTCCACAATCTACCGACAGAGATCATCGTTTGTACATGGGTGTTTAGGGCTTCGACGGTTTTAATTATTCACACGCGTCTATACCTGACGGCAGGGTAACGTCACCCAAACGAGCAACGATGGCCTCGGCCACAGTCCCCTGTGCTCGTGGCCCCCCTCCCCCGCCCCAACCCTCACAGATGTCAGCTGAGCGTCTGGTGCCACCGCCTCAGCAAAGGAAAGTGACAACAACACACCCGCTAGCTTTTGAGATTCCAAGGGGTGCGGGAAGGACCAAACATGGCGCACAGGTGTCCCAGACTCAGTCTGGCTCCCCTGGAGCGAGAGGAGAGACGGCACCAAAGGGAAGCCGTGGGCCTCAGGTGCTGGTGGTCCAAGGAACAGGGCCCTGCACCCCCACCTCAGGCCACCTGCTGCACAAGCCCCCTCGCAGAACCTGGTGGCACGGGCACCCTTGGCCTCTTTGCCCAAGCAGCACCCAACAAGGGGGCCCAGGCCCCAGGGAAATGACCAGGGGAACGGGCCTGGCCCCCACTGAGGGGCAGAGGCAGGGACAGAGTCTTGTGTGCCAGCGTGGACAGGACACACAGAGCTCCCAGAGGGGAGAGATCCTGGGCCACCTGTGCACCAAGGACATCGGCAAGAGGCAATGGACCCCACCCATACCTCGGCAATTTAACTCCCCCTGAAATGTACACACGCCCCCAGGGAAAAGCATGGGGACCCTAAAATGACCTGGAAAAACGCGCTCAGAATAAGAGTTGCAAGAAGCTAGAGAAGAACCCAGAAATTATGCTGCTTGTGATATATAAACAAACGAACAATTGGCGGTGGGCTTTGGAGACAGGTCGGAGATCCTGCAAGAGCAGGTTCAGGCAAATATGGAAGAAATACCACCCACTGCTATTCCCAGCACGGCGCACACCCCCTGGGTGGTGGGGCTCAGGAAGGCCCACCCAGAGCCAAACACAGGCGGTGGGCGGTGGGCGTGGGGAGAGTGCCAGCCAAGCCCGCCTCGCTCCGCCCCCCGCCCTTCTGCAGCGCAGGGCCCCACCCACTGCGAAGAACCCAGCATAGCCTGTGGAACTGAAAGGCAGGAGCACGGGAAGTGTTTGTTGTATATCACATGTGATATACAGTTTACTAAAGCAACATGCTGTGACAGGGGAACAAAATAGAAAAGTCTTTAATTTATTGACATCCTACTATTCCATGAAATGAAAGCCTTGAATTTGTGGGGTCCCTCCTGTCATTGTTCCGGGCAAAGGTGTGATCAGAGCACGGGGTCACGTTTGCTTTGCAAGGAAGTTTCTTCCTCTTGCAATAAGCGTTTGCAAGTACAGCTTTAGCCTCCGCTGACGGCGTCCTGGCGCTGGGCAAGGGCTGGGGGTGGCTCCCTCAGCAGCACCCACGCAGTGGGCCCGCAGACTCCTGAGTGGGTTGGGGGGACGGCAGCAGGGGAGGGCCTGACTCAGCCTGTGCATCAGACCCACCCACCCTCCGTGCCTCCGTCAGCAGCCCGGGCTTCTGTTCCCCTCTGAGCACGTGATCCAAGAGATGCTATCCAGCTTAAATGTTTGATGATTCTGAGCCGCTTTGATGGAGGGGCTGATTGTCACCAGGGACAGATTCCAGACGTGTGTCAGTGCAGAAGCCAGCATGGCTGGAAGTCCTGGAGCCCCGGAAGGGGAACCCCAGGCATTGGGGAGTTCTCCCCCCTGGTCAGTGAGCCAGCGCTGGCCTCCAGTCCTCACCCCAGACCTTCCAAAGGAGGGGGAAGCCCTGGTGGGGTACTGAGGGCGAGCCAGAGGGAGAAGCTGGCAGCAGAGCCCCTGCTAGGGGCTGGGTCTTTCCTGTCTGCAGTCCCGTGGGTGACCCGCGGGGCCTGGGTCCCATAGCTCTACCTACTCCTTCATCCCTGCAGCCAAGGCGTAGCCCTGGCTTCTGTCGCTGTTAATCTCTGGGTTGTTTGTTCCTTATTTGGCTTCTAAGTTTTCCCACCACTTCCCTGCATTGCTTCCTCAGTTTTAAATACCTGGAGGGCCTTGTGTTTCCCTACTGGACTTGGACGGGACAAAGGGCTAATAGCTACTGGAGAACACAGGCCGGATACAGCCCCTCCCCGCACCCCCCAGCCCCGGTGGATGGGTGCTATGGGAGGCCCCACCTATGGTGACCCACTGGTCCGTGTTTGCTGCATGTACCAGTTGTGGAACTGAAAGTCCCATGGTCCCAGAAACCCTGGCCACCCTGTCCCTCAGCAGGATGGTTCTGGGAACCTGAAAAGCTGTCTTCAGGACACACGAATCCGTTAGAGGGGGTCGGCAGGCAGGTCCCCGATTCTCAGTGTCATCAACAGAGCCCTGGGCTCAGGCCTGCACATGTGCTGGGTGACTCTGAGAAGGGCCCGGTTCCTGTGCTTGCGTCCCCCCCAACACACACACTAGGACACTCAGAGGAGGGATGTCTCGGGAGGCACCTGGAAAGGCAAGAGAGCCGCTCAGAGGCCAGGTGGGATCGTGCCTCAAATTCCTCGCCCGCAGTGACTGACAGAGTATCAGCTGTACTCAGGTAATCAAGCCAATGACGACCGCACCGCGTTCCTGAGACGTGAACTCACAGGTGCTCGAGGCACAGTCCAGCAGCCAGGCCTCACCTCAGCTGGGACGCCTGGGAGAGCCCCTCTCGGGGCCTTGCCTGCCCCCTGGCTGCTCCTCCAGCGCAGAGCTACCTTCAGAGACCAGGGGCCGTGAGCTCATTCCTCCTGCTGCTCAATGGCGGGAACGCCATTCCTACCACACCTGCACCTCTGGGCACTGGCCTCTCTCCCCAGGGGCCACAGGGACAGCCATGGGGACAGGGAGCTGCTGCACAGCCTGGCCCAACCGCCGGCCCCCAGGATGCTGGGGAGTCTTCTCACTTCCCAGGATAGGAAAACTTTCTGGGCGATTACAGACCTCTGGTCCAGATTACAGACCTCTGGACACATGATCACACTGCCTTCTTGAAACCAAGGGACACCTGTGTCCTTGCTTCCTGTGTGACGTCAGGCCTGCCTGGTGGGTGTCCTGTTCCGCTCAAGGCACAGGAATGTGGGTGTGGTTCCTCGTGCAGAAGACTCTTGATAGGCCCTTGGAAACCTCGACTTCCAGTGAAACGATATGTAGCAAAGCCAGTTTGACCAGAGCTTAACTGTTACAAAGGAGAGCAAAGTTTTCACAGCATCCTCCTGGTCAAGAACACACCACCAAACATCTCAATAAAGGCCAGAAACACTTCTAATGTTAAACATTGAAATAAATGGGAGCTATACATATACTTAAGATTAATTAAAATAAGGAAGAGAATGATTTTCCAACCAGTTCAGGGTCTTGGGAGGCAAGAGCCTGTCCCAGCAACTCAGGGTGCCGGGAGCCCACCCAGGACCCAGGACAGGACAGCCTTCCATCTCAGCGCCACCACACACACACACACCCTCGCTCACTCAGAGGGGACAACGGAGATAGGCCAGTCCCCCTCACACACACAGCTGTGGGATGCGGGAGGAGACCAGAGTCCCCGAGAAAACCCACACGGACGTGGGGGAAAACGTGCCAACTCCACGCAGACAGCAGCCCTGACCTGAATCCACTTCCTTCCTCATCGACATTGTAACAAAACCGTACTCAACAAAACGACGTCACTCGAGGCCCAACAAGTTTGCGGTGATGTGTGAGGGCGGCCCTGGGAAACGAACAGAAAGAGAACAGAGAGAGGACCAAGTGACTCGCCTCAAGCCACCCAGCGGGGACGCGGGGCCGGAATCCACGCTGCCCTTTGGGCCGGAGGCCTCGCCCTCCTCTGGTTCCACCTCGCGGCTCCCGGGGCGGCCCAGCTCAGGGCGTGGCCACAGGGAGGCCAAGTAGGTGCACGTGCGTGCATGTGCGTGGGTGTGCACGCACGTGTGTGCATGTTGCGAGGGGCGCGGGGAGGTGTGAGAAAGAGACCACATCGCTGAATTCCATTCGCTCCTCAAACAGGAGACATGGAGGAGCCCCGGACAAAACGTGACAAGTGACGAGGCGGCAAGTTTTAAACGACATCCGCAAACCCAGCCTGGGGCTCGCGTTCTCCCATCTGCGGGCCGCAGGAGGAAAGCTGTGTTGCGCCCAGGGGCTCACCCCAAACGGCGGGCACACAGAAAGGCGCCGTGCCCTGGGAGTCTGCTGGAGCGCTGAGTGCGAGCAGCGAGGACACAGCCCAGGGCTCAGGCTCCCAGGGCCCAGACTCCAGGAGCCCGGTGGGTGCCATTCCTGAAGGAGACTTGAAGGCTGGCACAGCCTTTGTTAGCAGACATGTCACCTTCGCACCAGAGCACATCCTCGAGACCCGGTTCACCTGGCAGTGGCTGAACGTCCTCCCTCGCGTTTAGCCCCCTGGAGGGGTGGCCTGGGCAGGTCCTCCTCTGACTTAAGGAGGACACTGAGGCCAGGAAAGGCTCAGGTGCTGCTCCTTACAAAACCTGATGGGCCACCACTCGGGAGGAGGGAAGCTTCTCCCCCTTTCTCCAAGCTCTCGATGGAAGAACGACAAGCACCTGCTCCTTTGTCATCTTCTGAGACAGCAATTTACCATGAAAGTCTTTATGTCCCTGAGCTCACACACGAAAACTTCGCTCTACCCTGCTGCCTCCGATGTGGGAATTCTGGCCTCACCTGTGTCAACATTCCGAACGTTGACGTATAACCCGGGTCTGGTTAGATGCACGCTGCTGGGACATGATGCCACCGTGCGAGCTGAGCGACCCCAGCTCCGTTTCACGCCCTGGGTCGGAGAGAGAAAAAGAAAAGCGGAAGCCCCATGGCCAGACGATGACGGTATGCCGGGACTCTCGCTCCTACCTTTGGCGCCTTTACCTTCTCAGGGAAACGCACCACGTAACGAAGTCTGGGAAACAGCACTTGGAAAGGTCCCTCTAGTTGATTAAACTCCCTCATTCTTTTTCAAGTTTCCCCACAAAACTCCAAAGTCGCCTTATCAGCTCTCAGGAGGACAACAGGAGGAAGCCGGCAATTTCTAAGGCCTCGGTCCTGCTCCTGCCTAGCCTCCTCCCTGTGCCAGGCTTCCTGCTTCTCTCTCCACCCCAGTCTAAAAGCCACCAAGCCCTCCACTGTGGCCAGAAACTCTCTCTAGCTGGAGCCCCACCCCACTTGTTTTCATTAGGGGACGGGGGTACTTGTCTGAAGCCCACCTTGGGGTCCCAGTGTGGGATCAGGGTCCAAGACCTGTGGTGGCCCAGGGAGCCATCCTCCACCAGAGAGGGTGCTGCCGACACCGTCACATCACTCGGCTCCCCGAGCCACGGCAACAAGATGCGCTGGCGAGCTCATTGCTCAGGGCTCACACCTTTCCCTTGGCCAGTCTTCACAGGTGCCAACCGCATGCCAGACAGGAAGGTAGGAGTTAAAATAGCAAGGCAGGGACCATCTAGAGGCATCAGCGACTCCAGTGCCCTGAACCAGGGGACTTCGCTGAAGGAAACATCCTTATTTCGTCAATGACATCTACTGGGGGAGAACGCCGAGGCCAGGGGAGCGGTGGGAGTCCCCGGAGGCGCAGGAAGCCCCCCGGGTACCCTAGCGTGTCCCTGGTGTCTCCTCACCGTCAGCAGTTGGGCGGCGTTAGCCATCTTCTCCTACAACGACACCGACATCCTTGCTTCGTCAACAGAATGACATTCTGTTTCATGTCATTCTCTGGGGAAACAGATCGAATTTTGATGAGCGAAAAGTGCACTGTCTTAAATCCAGCTGCACGCAGAGGTGCCGGGTTGGCTTGGCGGCATCCACGGGGCTGAGGTAAGCTGTTACAACTCAGCAGCCGTTCTATCTGGTTAAAGGCAGCACAGAGGGACCGAGTGGCGCTGCGGCCAGGCTCTGCCGGAACGTGCCGGTGGTCTCGGACCTCGGAGCTCCCAGGCCAGCTGGGAGGACAGATTTAAACGGGGAACTCGAGTGTGAAGAGCTTCAAGGCGCAGCTGTAAATAGCAAGGGGAGTAAAGCTTGTCTAGAGGGCCAGCTGCGGCTGCTGTTACTGCCGCACCGCGAACTGATGCCAAACGCAGGAAATGTGCCTGGAAAATAATAATGACGGCTTGGTGGCCACACACAATGGCCACCAAGCTTTTTTCCAAGTTCCAATGAAGCATCTATTCATTCTTACTTTGTGAGAGTCAGACCGTACTAGCTGGGTGTACAAAGCATTTCCTGTAGATTAGTATGGAGCTGGAAGGGGTAGATAGACCTCAGGCAGCGACTGGGGCGATTAGTCCAAGCCAGTTATTCATGAGCCCTCAGGAAGTTTTCTGTGCCAAAGTCATTATTATTATTATTATAAACTAAGCCCCAAGCCCCACATGGGTGTCAGGCTGCTTTTCTCTCCAGGACGCTCGAAGTCTGAGTCAGCCACAGAGCCTGAATCATTTCCTCGGTTCCCTCCGGTTTGTGGGGAGGTTGGCTTCGTAAACACTCCGCTGCGGTGGGAATCTGGCAGAGACCCCCTTTGAGGAGTAACGCTCATGCCCCCTCTCTGACGAGTCCTCAGCGGCTACTGGAGGCTGCTGGTTGTCCCCCAGTTCCTGCTCTCTAGAGCCACATTTCAGCAGGCAACATGGCCATCTGGCTAAAAACTACGTTTCCCAGCCAGCCTTGCAGTGGGTGTGACCTTGCCTGTGATTAAGTGATGGGGGTCACATCTGGATCCTGCCCTCAAAGAACGTGGGCATAATCCCTTCCCCACGCCCGATCCCCTTCCCCCTTTCCGCTGGGAAGGAGGGGACAGGCCCTGGACATTCTCCCTGGGCACCGAGATGGAAAACACACGGTGAGGGAGCAGAGCGGAGCTGACTGGCTGGAACGGGTGGCCTCTGGCCTGTACGTGATAGGAAAGAGACCAGTGTCTGCCTTGCTAAGTCACCGTACCTGGGAATCTCTTTGTTACAGCAGCTAAGCCTGTACTTCTACAAATACAGGGGTCCCAAGCCATCCCTGTGGCCCCGCCAGGCCCCTTCCCATAGCCCAAACCATATTCTGACACGTCAGCCGGGAGCTGTTTTTCTGAGCATATATGTGAGGCCTCTACCAGGTAACGAGTGTTTCTTATATATTATCTCATTTAATTCTCCCAACAGCCCTATGCGGTTGGTATTACTGTTGGCCCATTTTACAGATGAAGAAGCTGAGGCACAAATATATCAAGGCAGGTGTGCAAGGTGCTGTAGGCAAGTGGGCAGCGGGGAAAGGATTCACACCCGGGCGGTGAGGGTCCCCCTCTCCCCTAGGCCACCTCTAAGCAGAGAATGACATGTTCACACACATACACACACGCACACACACACACACACACGTTTCCTCTCCAGCCTGGTACACTTATACTCGGGGTTAAACAAGTCCAGAAAACAGACCAGCATTCGCACTGAGGGTGTGTGACCGGCACCGTGGATTCTACAGGCTCCACGGACCACTCGCCCTCCAAGCGCACCTGGAGGTCCAGTAGCTCAGCGGCTCCAGGCCACTCCACTTGCTGCTGGGGTCCAGGCACCAGGACATTGAATGGATAGCACACGGCCCCGGGGCTCGGGGAGCCTGCGGCCTAGGCGAGAAGACCGCTCCTGAAGGAGGGAAGCCACCGGTGATGGGAGGAAAGGCCGGATGCTGTCCCGAGGCTTCTCAGAGTAAGGAACGTCCTGTTGGGAAGGACTTGCGGGAAGGAATGAGAAACATCTGCTGAGACACCGAGCTGTCTGTGGTACACGCTGTTTCACCCAATTCCTACCCTACGACAAGAGGGGCCCACCTGTGTCCCCACCTGTACAGGCGAGGATGGCGAGGCCCACAGGACCCGGTCGTGCAGCCCAGTCCCGGCGCTCCTCAGCAGCAGCGGAATTCGACTCCAGAGCCCAGGTTTGCCAACTGCTCCCAAAATAAGACACAAATTGATCCTCAGACTGCAGGCTTTCCCCGCCCCTTGTCTTTGAATTAGAGCATGAACTATGGAGTCCACCAGAAGAAGTAAATGACGGAGAGGAGATTCTTTCCCGCTCCGAAAGCCGGCAGGGTGGGGTGAGGAGAGGAGGCAGAGGCCGAGTCTGGGGGGGGCAGGGGCAGCCTGTGACCCAGAGAGGCCCTGGAGGCGGAGGCTGAGGACACAGCCCCAGGGCCTCAGGCAAGTGCTGCCCCCTTCGTCCCACCTGACACAAGGCTCCCAGGCTGACATCTCCGCATGTTGCCTCGGTCTCTGCAATGTGAGCCCGACACTCGAGCGAGGCTCACTGTCTGTCGGCGCACAGAAGTCTTACCCCAGTCTCTCAAGGAAAGTGTCTGTGGGAGGACACAGGGGAGGGAGCGAGGATCAGTTCTCCCTCCGGTCACTCAGATCAGTCAGCAGCCGCTTCGATCTGCCTTGGACGCCCCCATGCTCCACATTCGCCGAGCGCCTGCCGTGTGCCCAGCAGCTGGGACCAGCTACACAGTCAGGGGCCCTGCACAAGGTGCTGATGTGGGAGGGGCTGGTTCAAAGGGCATTAAGCCATGTGGAGGGTACTCAAAACAACTGAGAAGGAACTGCCTTGTAACCCAATGATTCCACTCCGGGTATGTATCTGAAGAAACCCAAAACACTAATGCAAAGGGGGGTCCAAAAAAACCAGAATTATCTCTGGAGGGCGGACCCCATGTAGGACAGGCTTCCCCCGCTAGGTGGGAGTTCTGGGAACCCATCTGTATCGGCTTAACAGCTGGGGTGTGAGAGGCTGCAGTGAATTTTTTTGAAGACTCAGCACATTTGCTCATCGCACGATGGGTGAGTTACGAGCACACCTGCCCACACTGCGCTGAGTGTTCAGCAGTTTTCGACCCAAAACAACAGGATCCCCATGCCCCACCCTCCCTGCTCATCCGATCTCACCCTTCACGAATTTTTTTTTTGTTTCCCTGGATGAAAAAAGTCCTCCAAGGGAAAGGTTTTGCCGATGGGGAAGAGGTGAAATGAAAAAAGGAGTCAGCGTCAAGGAGTCAAACACTGTTCTGAGCCGTGGGAAAGTCTCAGTGGGCGCCCTGCGTCACATGGAGGGGACTTTGAAGGTGGCCAAAGGTTAAACATGGAAGAATAAATACATAAATTCCGGTGCTTTGGTCCCCCCTTGTTTATGCACCCCTCTGTTCATTGCAGCATTACTTACAATCGCCAAGATCTGGAAGCAGCCCAAGTGCCCATCAATAGACAAGTAAATCAAAAACGGTGGTACGTATGTATAATGGACTGTTTATTACTGGGCCACAGAAAAGAGTGGCACCTTACCATTTGCAAGAGCGTGGATGGACCTAGAGGGTAATGTGCTGGGTGAAATACGTCAGACAGAGAAAGAGAAACACCGTGTGATCTCACTCATATGTGGGATGTAAAGAACAAAATAAACGAACAAGCAGAACAGAAGCAGACTCACAGACACAGAGAACAGACTGGTGGCTGCCAGAGGGGAGGGGCTGGGGGCTGGGTGGAAGAGGTGCAGGGAGTGAGAAGTGCCCCCCCCCCGGTAGCTACAGAACAGCCACAGGGACGTAAAGTGCGGCACAGGGAACACAGTCAACAGTGTTGTAATAACCACGTGTGGTGCCGGGTGGGTACTGGAAACACTGGGGGGACACTTTGTAAATTCTATGATTGTCCAACCACCACGCTGTACACCTGAAACCAGTGCAAAGTAATACTGAATGTCACCTGTAATTGAAAAATAATTTTTTAAAAAAGTCATTAAGAATGTCAAGATTGAAGATGGCAGAGCGTGAAACTCAGTGGGGGGCCCTCTGAGCACGAGGCAACCTGCCCAGGTGGCTCATGCAGCTGCCCAGGAGCTGGGGACACAGCGGTGACGAAATAAACAGACACCCCTACCCTCACGGGCTTGACACCCTGGCAAGAAGAGGGAGACGATGTACAAAAGGAATGAGAAAAATATCTAGAATAACAGGATCCGCAGAGCTGTGGGGAGAAAATGGGCCGGGAAGGTGGGGAAGGGGCCAAGGGCGGGGCTTTCTTGCAGTTTGCATGTGGACGCACAGAGAAGACGTTGCCAAGAGGGGAATCGGGGTGACGACTCAGGGAGACAAGGGGAGAGCGGAGCAGGCGAGCAGGGGAAGGGCTTCCTGGCAGAGGGGACAGCAAGCAGCACCAAGGCTCGGAGAGGGAGCACGCCCAGTGTGCCCAAGGAAGAGGAGAGGGCTCAGCGTGGCAGAGTGGGGTCAGCCAGGCAGAGCGGCCCAGGGGACTTCAGAGGGGTCAAGGATCTGAAGAACTTTACCTGAGGCCGTTGTGACTGTCCAAGTGGCAGCTGAAGCAGGGCAGGACCGGGAGACGGTGAGAATCTGTGAGATTCCAGGTACACTCGGAAGGTGGAGCCCAGAGGACGCGCTCCCAGGCTGGTTACGGGCCTGGGACAGGAAGCCAGGGTGACGCCAAGCTGTGTGGCCTGAATAACCAGAAGAACATTGCCATCAGCTGAGAAGAGAAGAGTGTGGAAGCAGAGGTGGGTGGGGCAGGGGGAAGCATGGTTGGAGCTCGTCTCAGACAAGGTGCCCGGTTAGGGGTTCCGAGAGCAGCTCCGAGTGGACAGCCAGAGATATGAATGTGGGGGTCAGGTGGGGTCCAAGTTAGAGGGACAAACATGGACATCATCGGAGGGGACGTTGGACACAGCTGGAAGGACTCTCCGGGAGCTTCAGTCCACCTGGGGGGGTCAGACACGCGGAGAAGCCTCTAACAGTGCCAGGGTGGTGAGAGCAGGGAGGAGGCGAGGGCAACAGATGCAAAAGGAATTCAAACCGGGGTGTCAGGAGGTGGGCTCGGAGTGCAGGGCGTGGCAAGGACCAGGCCTGGAGGGATGAGGAAGAGGAGACAGGTCCGGGACAAGTGACAGGAAGGGATAAGCCCCAGGGGCAGAGCTCACAGGGCCCAGACCTCTCCCTGAACACTCATGTGTGGCCCTCAGCCACCAGCAGGTCCTGGGGATCTCCCTCCTGAACTCCTCCCAGAATACCCTATTTCTCTCGCTCTCCATCACTAGCACCCCGGCTTCCGTGCCGAAGGACCAGAGCATCACCGCTGCTGACGCCCTGCTGACTCCGCCTCTCCTCAGGAGCACCGGGCCTGAGACTGGGAATCACACACCCTCACTCCCTTGTTTAAAACCTACGCAGGTGTGGCTTCTGGCAGCATTTCAATTGCAACCGAACTCTTTCCCAGGACTTAAGATTCCTGCCTGGCCCGGCCCCTGCCCAAGTCTGGGGCTCCCTTTCTCTTTCCCTCCCACGGTCCAGGGAGGTGTTGAGAAGTGATGCTTCTGGGTGTACGAGGAAGGTGGGGCCCAAAGGACTTGCGGACAGAATGGAGACGTGAAACATGAGACTCTGAGCTTTATCCCACCCCTGGGCTCTTCCACACACTGTTCCTGTTCCCGCAGCCCAGCACACTCTCCACACTGTTCTCGTCTCGCACCTGTCTGCTCCTCACCAGTCCCCTCCAACCCCCGCTCTCCCACTGTGCTCCGCCACACCTGGCGTGGGTGCTTCCCACACCTGAAATGCCAGAGGTACTTGCCAGTGGCTGACTCCTGTTTTGTGCCCCAGCTGCTCTCCCGGCTCTGCGGGGGCCAGGGCTGTGCTTGCCTGCACTGCCCCACGCGCAGCTCCCCCTCCGGGGGTGCTCAGCACACCCACGCATCCTCCTCATTATTCACGGATTCCACATTGCAACACTTCCTACTTGCGAAAATGTATTTGCAACTATCAATGTTACAATTTTTGCTTTATAAGTTATTTTAAAAACTTAAGAGAAAAAGTCCTATTCTATTGACTGAGCTATTTGTGGTTTCTGTTGCCTTCCTTCACTCCTGAAGTTCCAAGGCCCCTCTCGCATCATTTATCTGCAGCTCGGAGGGCTCCCGTGAGCATTGATTTTACAGCAGCTCTAACAGCAAAGAGTTCTCTTCCTTTTCCTTAATTTGGGAATGTCTTCATTTTACCATTATTTCTGAGGGGTAGTTTCTCTGGATATAGAATTCTGGATTAACAGTTCTTTTTTTAAAAAAGATTTTATTTATTTTTAGAGTGAGGGGAAGGAAGGGAGAAAGAGAGGGAGAGAAACATCAATGTCAGAGATACATCCATCAATTGCCTCTCACACGCCCCCTACTGGAGACCTGGCCCACAACCCAGGCGTGTGCCCTGACTGGGAATCAAACCGGTGACGTTTTGGTTTGCAGGCCGACACACTTAGTCCACTGAGCCGTACCAGCCAGGGCCAGTTCTTTTCTTCAAGCACTAGAGATGTTGTTCTACTGCGTCCTGGCCTCCGTGGTTTGTAATCCTCAGTCAGCTGAGCCATTGTCCCCGTGCACGTAATGTGTTGTTTACCTCTGGTGTTTTCAAGATCTTTCCATTATTTCCTGTTTTCAACACCTGATCATGATGTGTCGGGCATGATACCCTTCGAGCTCACCCTGTCTGAGAATGGCTGAGCTTCCTGAACCTGCAGATACCTGGTTTTCACCAAATCGGGGACATTTTCACTGGTCATCCTCACACATTCGTTCTGCTCCAGTCTCCCCTCTCCACCACGGTGCCCGGCCCCAGGGAGGCCTCACCTTCTGATCTCGTTCTGCGGGCTCCCAAGACTGTCCTATTTTTTGGGGGGGGATCATTTTTCTCTCTGTCCTTCAAAGTGGATCATTTTTAATGTCTTGAAACTCACTGACTTCTCAGCCATTTCCATTCTACTATCAAACCCATCCGATGAATTTTTTATTTCGTATATTATCATTTTTTTCCCTAAAATTCCCGTTGTGTTTTTTATGGTTTCTCTGCTGATCATTTCAATCTTTCCATTTGAGGGTGTTTCCTTTGCCCTGTGGGGTGATTCTAGTCACTTCCGTGAAGTTTTTGTTGGATAATTCCAGTATCTGGACCGTTTCAGGATTAACATCATCAACTCCCTTTCCCCCTGAGAAATGGTCCCACTTTCCTGGTTCTCACATGTCAAGTAAGTTTGCAGCATATCTTGTACGTTTTAAATATTATGCTATGAGAATTTAGGTTTTGTTTTGTTTTAGCAGGCACTCAACCCAGCTGGGTTTGGACCCTAAGCTCCGCCTTCCCTTCTGCTTATGGGGCTCCCGTGCCAGGCAGGTGTCGAAGCCCGAACCACACGTCTCTCCTGGCCGTGAGCAACACTGGGCCAAGCCCAGGGTCTGCTCTGGTCCATACACAGAATTGGGATCTCCTTTCTCCACTTCTCTTCTCTCCTAAATTTCTCCTACTCGGTGGCTCCCTGGCCCCCCTTTTCCCAGTTTCCTGGCCAGAACACAGGGTTTCCCTCAGACTCTGAGGTCCACAACCAGCCTGCTCTTCAATCCGAGCTGGGACATAAGAGAGAAGGAGCAGTTAGAACTCACCCCCGAGTGCATCACTCTTCCAGTTTGGACTCCCCTCTCCAGTCAGGAGACTCGGGCATCTCTAGTTCACACTTTCAGGTGTGGTCCGTTGGAGAGACAGGCTTAAAGGGTATGTGTGTCCGCTCCGTCTGGACCAGGGCAGGAAGCGGCTCCCTTCTTTTCTTTTCTTTATGTTATTTTAAAAAGCACTTCAGAGCTTTTGAGAGCACTTGAGAGCTTTTGTCCCACATTTTGTCTAACATGTACCTCTCTCGTCCCCATTCCCTCCTTCCACGTCCAGCGAATCCCACAGCCTGAATTTGGGGTTCATGGCTCCCGTGTGCTGTATGCTCTTCATATGTATGCACTGTATCCACAAATGTTATGCAGCATCGTTTTGTGGTTTTAAAACTGTACATGGCAATGGCCTCATAACAAATATCCAGTATATAAGCCACTTCTATAAATGCTTCGCATTTGTTTGGAAAGAACACCCCATGCTCCACTGTTGACTATGGAATCGCACATGTGATTATCACTCAAGCTCACTCACTGATCTCCTATAACCCTACTAATTTCTGTCTTCTTGGTTTGTCAATTACTGAGAGAGGTACGTGAAAACCTCCCACCATGGCTGTGGGTTCGTCGGGCTTTTCCTGTAACATGGCCATTTTTGCTCTGTAGATGTTTCAGGTGGTCCTACTACGTGCAATCCGGAAGGGCGTATCTCAATAAACGGCTCCTTTCATCATACGTTTTATAATTTGGGCTCGTGAATTCATGGTTCGTACACCTCTGTTTGCAGCAATCTTGAGCTGCCTGGCTCGAGGGCATGTCCCTCCAGGGAGGTTGGTTGCTTTGCTTCTGACAGGCATTGCGGGGATCTGCTTAGACGTGCTTTCATATTAACTTCGCAGCCTGGGAATTCCCAGACCCTGTGAGGAATGTATATTTGAACGTCTAACCTACACAAGGAATTTACAGTAGCATCAAAAATCACAAACTACCTAGGTATTGTGTAATGGAAGTTGTGCAAGAACTCTGTGATGTTCACACACTGGAAGATTCTAAACTGTAGTATATACACTCTGCACAATTTGACACACCTAGAACGTCAGTGCGATCCACCTAAAAATCTCAGGAGGTAGGAAGGACCAAGGCAGGCTTGGAGAAGCTGGAGGACATCC
Organism: Desmodus rotundus; assembly: GCF_022682495.2. NCBI lineage: Eukaryota > Metazoa > Chordata > Mammalia > Chiroptera > Phyllostomidae > Desmodus > Desmodus rotundus. Next base: position 2,751,906 of record NC_071388.1, on the reverse strand, counting down.
TCTGCCTGGTGTCGAGACACATCATGAGGCTAGGTGATGGTCGCAGTGCGACATTGTCACCAGGGCAAACGCATAGGCTAGGGGACAGAATATCAAAAACCCAGAAACTGGCTGCTATGTGTACAGTTGCTTGTTTTATGGTAAAGGTGGCAATGCAGTGCAGTGAGGGAAACCACTTCTATAAATGCTTCGTATTTGTTTAGAAAGAATATCATTAAATATTCTTTTAATGTAATGGCATTGGATCCATTGGATACCTAGTTGGGGAAAATTAGTATCAACCTCTACATATATTTTTAAAATCTATATTTACCAAGAAAGTGAATTCCAGATGTATTGTAGACCTAAATGTGAAGGGAAAAAACAATAAACCTTCTGAAAGAAGTCTCGGGAAATATCTGTATTACCTTAGAGTAAACAGACGTTTCTTAAATAGGCCGCAGAAGGGTAAGTCTGCTGGCTGGATTTTATTAACGTGAAGGGCATCTATTCATCAAAAGACACCACTAAGAGACTGAAAAGGCAAGCTGCAGAACAGGAAAAGATATTTGCATGCAGATCCCAAAATACTTATGAAGAAGTGTTCACTGTCATTCATCAGCACGAGACACAAATCCGGCCAGAGTGGCTGCAATCAGGCAGAGGGTCGGCCCTGCCAGTGGCTGGGGAGGGTGTGCGGCAGCTGGAGCGCCCGCACGCTGGGGGCTGTAAGTGGCTAGCCACTCTGAAAAACCGCTTGGCAGGACCCTCCATGCCCAAGTCTATGCATGAGTAAGATCCAACCATTTCCCTTAGATATTTGTCCAAGAGAAATGTCTTATGTTCGACCAAAATCGATGGACTCAGAATGTCCAAAGCAGCACCGTTCGTAATATACCCAAACCGGAAGCCACCCACATGTCCTGGATGAACATTCATACCCAAGTGCCTACGTTACCAGAATCAGCCTGTCCCTGCCACCCTGCCCCAGCACGCCACACTCTAGTCACAGTGATGCTCTGGCTCGCAGGAAGAACCTTCTTCTTGTGACCCCTGGAGATTCCCTCTACTTCCTTATGAGCTCAGATCTATTCTTAAAAGGCTGCACATGCCCTGGCTGTGTGGCTTGGTGGGTTGGAGCATCAAGCCTTGCACTGAAAGGTCGCGGTTTCGATTCCCGGTCAGGGCACACACTTAGGTACAGGCTCAGTCCCCGGGGCAACAAATCAATGTTTCTCTCTCTCTCTCTCTCTCTCTCTCTCTCCCCCCCCTCTTTAATATCAGTAAATGCATCCTTAGGTAAGGATTTTAAAAAATGAAAGGCTGTACATGATAGTTTATCCCGAACGCCAGGAGGTTTATACACAAGTGTCTCCAGGTTACGTGGTTCATAATATACCCTGTCATCTTTCCATGTCCCTACCGAGGTGTGACAAGTCTTCCTGGCACTGTGTTTACAGCTTGAAGATGATGTTTGGTTGCAAGGAAGAGGAGAGAGAAGAGAGGGAAAGAGAACACTCTTCCACTTAACACCGAAGGGGCAGGGGAGCGTGGTGGAGGGAGAGTCACTCCCTGCACCTCCCCTGCCGAGGGGCAGTGCGGGTCTTCACTCCACACCCTCACCGCCCTCCCGGGTGCAGGCCCCCAGCCTGGCTGCTCTAAGGACCCGTCTCTCGTCCCGTGAGGGTGGCAGCCACTCCTCAGGCCTCCATCCCCGAGTTGAGTGGTTGTGTGGCCCTATCCAGTCCCAGGGTGGTGCTAGTCGAAATGGGATCGGGCTGCCAACCACTGAGGACAGGAGTGGGGTGCGGTCAGGTCTGGGGGAGTCGTGCCCACTTTTGCCTGGCCCTTGGGTCTCCTGGGGGCTCCCCTTCACAGTCACACCTCTCTGGTAGAAGAACGAGTTTAATCACTGGCTGCAGCTATACTCCCTGTGCCCGAATTCTCAAACAGCCCAGCGTGGTGCCCAGGCTCCCTGCAGGTAGGAGACTGCTGGCAGGCCAGGAAAGCAGCTGTGCTCCCGGGGGCTGGCAGGCCTGGCGCCGTCTGCAGACCAGCCTCTTTGTGGTGAGGTGAAACAGCTTCCACGTTTGGGGGGCAAGTGAGGGCTGCTCTGACCCACTGTCCTCCCTAACCTGTGGCTGAAGCGCGGGTGCACGGCTCAGGCAGCGACAACGAGGAGAGCTCACGGTTCTGGAGTTCTCTGTGTGCCGGGCACTAACCCAGTGTTTACATAGGTCATCTCCTCCTCTCAAAGTATTCCAGTCCCCACTCTTCGGGTGAGGACACTGAGGCTGCAAGAGGCTCTGTGACTCGCTCGCAGTGACACAGCTAAGTGATAACGCCAAGGCTGGAAGCCCGTGAGCCTGACTCATGTCCTTGACTGGTGTTCTAGATGTGAGTATTTGTCACTCACTGATCCTGGACTCTAAATCACCTCTCAGGCATGCCATGTCCTGCCTGGGGGGGAATCATTCCTGCCCTGCCCCTCTCCCCCGCCACTTCATGGGTAATGTCTCAATGGCCCCTGCAATGGGGGCGGGAGCAGGAGAGGGATTCACAGAGATCCTGCCTGGTGGGATCTCCCAAGACCCCCTTCTCATGCCTCTCCCTCTTCCAGCCACCAGGGCCCCCGGCCCCAGCCCTCAGAGGCAGTGGCTCCCAGATGCTTTGGCCTGCCTCTCTCCTTCCAATGCCCTTTGCCCCTCAGTCTTCTCCCTCAGCTCTGACCTGGAACAAACCTAGACAGTCCCTCCTTCATTTTCCCAGGCTCCTGAAAAGGCCTTCCTTTCCCTGGAACCCCAGAGCAGGAAGGCCCCAGCTCCCCTTCGGGGGCAGAGGTTTCTCTAAGAGAGAACGGAATGGATTCTTGGGGAGAGGGAGGGTTCTTTAAATGTATGAAATAGGCCTTTTGGTGATAAGGGAGGCCTTGCGGCACCAACCACCTGCAGTGGCTGTGTTTCAAACCTAGAATTAGAACGTCACCCTCAGGTAGGGTGTCCCGAATACTCCCTGTCTAACATCTTGGTCTCGGTTGGGCCTTAGATGCTGCTCTTGCTTAATGACTTCGGGGCAGAGGTCACATAAAGCAGGCTAGGGCTGGCAGGGGACTGCCCAGCCGAGCGTCCTCCCAGGCTCCCGAGCACAGCCTTCAGCTTCGCCAGGCCTTCCAGCAGACCCCAGCTCTGCTGGGTCTTCATCACACTGAAATGCTGCCGAGGTCCCTGCCAGCCAGCCAGCCTTGCTCAGTCACAGAATGAGGGAGGGACATCAACTCCTGCAAGGCCCTAAAGCTGAGGGAGAACCTACAGAAGACAGCAGAGATCACAGTGGGCCTGGAAGGAAGGCTACTGGGCCAGGAGCCTGAGGGCTTACAACCCACCCTGTCACCCAGGGTCAGAGTGGCATGGCCTTTGGCTCTGTGTCTTGACTGGGAGAAGCAGTGGGATTAGATTTCCTTGTTGGGCTGAAGCCGGTACAATCTTAAGCACCCTTCCAACCTGTGACTCACTCAATCTTCACAGTATCTGCCATTTGGTAGACATCGTCACACTCAGCTCTCCCAATAACCCGTGAGCTGGCTTTCACGAACATTCTTCTCAGAAATGGGGAGAGCATGTGCCGAGGTGCCAGAGCAGGGGGGGAAGAGGAAGGCCTTGGATCCAGATCAGTCACCCCAAAGCTGACATTCTTTCCTGCCCATCACTCGGCCCCTGGCACCCGACCCGCTTACCCAGAGTGCTCAAAAGGGAGAAAAAGGCACAGACGGCCGCACCAGGGTGGAGACCCTGCCCAGAAAGTGGGCAAAACGGCCACAGTGACGGCCCGCTACACGGCAGCCTCCAGCCATCAACCACAGGGCCCAGGCCCACCTCGAAATCGGCTCCCATTTTGTCCGCACACAAACAAGAACCCCACCGCCCGAGAGATCACAGAAGAGAGGGAGGGGATAGACACGGAGAGAACGGAGCAGGACCGAGACGCCCTATGGGCAGAGAGGAAAAACGATTCAAAGGCGGGACACACCAGGGCAGCGGCACGCCGGCTTTCAAATGGTGTCTACACTCTTCCTGGGAGGGCCGTGCGCAAATGCGTCTGCCTCCGCGGCAACGTCACGGCCCTGTTTTGCAAGCAGAGACAATATTTGTGCTTCGTGGGCTCCACAGTGGTGTTTTATACACAGCCTCACCTGGCGGGGCTCCTGTCCCTGAGATGCAAATTACCTGGCTCATGGGGGAGGGGTGCATGGGGAGGCAGGGGGAGGGGGGCAAACGTGCTCCCAGGCCACACTCTGGCTGACACGGCTGGGCGTGATGGATGCTGCCCGCCCTGTTGCCTAGCAACCCAATACCCTTCAAGAAAATCCTGCAGTCTGGCTGGCTCACAAAAGCAAGCAGGGCTGGTTGAGCACGGTGCTGGGAATGGAGAGATAATAATGGTTTTATTCCAGTTATTAACAATCACTCTTCCTGCTTTCCTGCAGACATCAACAGGCCCGGAGGGTCCCCAGAGCCCTGCGCCGGAGTGGGGCTGGAAAAAGCCCAGGGCGCTGAAAGTGCCTCCCAGTCAGCCTCGAAAGTAGTGGAATTTTACTGGCTGGTCGCACGATGCCCCTTCCGGGCTGGGCCTCCGCACAGAGCAGGGAGGCGTGACTCACAGCATACCTCCAGATAGCTGTTTGTCAGCCGGCCATGAGTCATGCTTTCTTTTCCCTCAAAACCGAAACACTTGACATTTTCAGATAGGGTTGGGGGAAGGTGTTTAAAAAGAACTTTTTTTAAGTCACCGTGTGGCTTTGTGGGCAAGTGCAGAGGTGTGTGGGAAGAGGTGAGTCACGGCCGTGCAAACAGGTGAACAGGAGGGAGCCAGGTCCTCCACCGTCAGTCCCCACGGGAGCCCAGCCACCACGTGTGTGTCAGGTGGAAACGGGCCTTCCGGGCTGTCTTACCGGGTGACACCCGCAAAGGCTGGAGCCCTGGCCCTTGCTCTGCCGCCCGCCCCAGCTTTCCCAGCAGCCTGCGCCCCCAGGAAAGAAGTCTGCTGCACCCCGCATGGCACAGTGGGCAGCAAGGCTTTAAGAAAAACCCCGCAGGCGCTGGGAGAAACGGGGACCCTGAGGTCTCAGGTGGGAAGGGAGAAGGGCAGAGGCAACCAGACGCTGTGCCAGAGCAGCTGGGTTGGCCGGGCCCCCGGGTCCCAGCCCCGATTTGGGCCTTAACTAGGTGTGTGGGGAGCCCCTGCTTCTTCTGCAGGGCCGCACGCAAGTCTTGCCCTCCACACAAAGCCCTCAAACTTTCAGATTTATTCTGTGGGGGCTGAAAGAAATCTGAATGCTTTTCCTCCCACCTCCTAAGTTCTTCTGGCTGGGCTAATCAAATTAACAGAGACAAATTGACAGGAGAAAAATCAATGTTTTTAAGACATGTTCATGGGAAACTCACATTAGCACAAAAATTCCAAAGGCCATGAGGCAACATTGGGTATGTAAGAGTTTCTGGACAAAAGAAGGGGGGGACGGTATCAGGCTTCAGAAGTCAGAGTGGGGGACGCACAGGTCTCTGAGAAAGAGCAGAGGACACCCAGCAAGGACAGTTCTTAATACGTGAAACAGGAAGTCTGGGACTCGGAGGGCGCCCAGCCAATGGGCTCCCGCTCAGAGGTTAGCATCCTTAATTTGAATTAGGCTGATTAGGCTACAGCAACATCTGAGAAACTCTCCCTCCTGAAGCAGAGTTCTCTCTGTTCGAATCTCTTGGGCAGGAAAGGGGAGAGGGCCAAAAGTTCTGAGTCCCTTGTTTCTTAAAATACAGCTTAAAACCAATGCCCTTTTTTTTTTTTTTAAAAAAAAAAAAAAGGCAGCTTCAGGGTGAAAAACACTGGTTCCCTTCATTCACTTAGCACACTCCCCCCCCAAAGTCAGGCACTACTTTGTACACCGTGGTCTCATGTCAACCCAGCACCATCTCAGGTATACAGCAGGCTAACAGTGCATGCTGCCTATTGGTAGGAGAGATGGATAAATGAAAGAGTTAATTAACCAGTCTGATAACGAAATCAAATTAACCTCCTGGACCCCCTGTTCGTTCCCACGCTCAGCAGCAGGCACAGTCTGCTCCCAGAGAAGGGGCGAGGGGCTGGGGGTGCGGCTGAGGGCGTTTGGAATGTTCTCCAACCCCATGTCCTCACAGTGAGCTTTTTAAAAGGGAACCGGAGCTGCAGCCCACAGCACCCGCCTTGCTGGCCCCACACCTTGAACCTTGGGATGTTAAAAACAGGGCAAGCTAAGCGTTGGACTGGGCCTAAGCAACACGGCTTCCCAGAGCACTTTTTTTGCAAAGATAAGAAAGCAGTTGTTACCCCCACTGATGACTAGGGCATGAAAATTAAAACATTGTTTAGAATTGCGCACGTCACCACACTGCGTTGTCTGCACTCAGAGAGATGCCTTCTTTCTCTTGCTGGTTGTCCCCCTACCCATCTCAGAAACACCCCTGGTCTTTGTCAGCGCCCCACCCGACTCAAGGCCCACCCAAACAGCTATTCTTATTGATCTCCACAAATGCTTGTTGCCTCTCACTTCGGAAGGCCTTTTATTTTTAGGTTAGCATTATAAAGCACTATTAAAAAAAAAAAAAAAGTAGTGGTTATCCAAAGTGTTCCCAGAGTCTGGGATCCGGAGCAATTCTGCAGGAGAAAATCTGCGCCGACACAAAATATCCCCCGTCAGGCTGGCGGAAGGCCTGAAGTTTCCAGACTATGGGATTCTGCAGACTAAGACACTGAAGACCTTGTTAAAAAATGTAAATGCTCTCTTACAACCATCCCATATTAGTCTGTCATTAACCTCGAGTGCTCTAGTTAGGCTTATTACATCCACGTACAGAGTGTAAGGGACAGGGGAAGACAGGTAATTACTTTTCACTTTATTATGAAAACGCTCAGACATAACGAACTAAGGCGCCAGATAAGAACCGCGCGTGCTCGCCAGCCAGCTTCAACAATTGCCGTCCCGTACCAGTCTAGCTGCGCCCAGCTCCCCCGCAAATGGATTATTTATGGCAGTCCCAGACCCCCACCATTTCATCTGTGCCTATTTTAGCACTTAGCTGTAAAATACAAACACTTTTTTAAAAACATTACCATAATATCGGTACCATACGTACAGTAAAAGGTAATAGTAGTAATAATATAATTCCTTCATACCTTGAATACCTGGTCAGGAGTCAGTGATCGAACTTCCCTGATAGAACAGCTCAGGGTCGAGGGGAAACAGCACTAGGTTCGGACCGAGGCGGGCGCTGCTTCTAGAGCCGTCCTACCAGGGGAAGCGGGGCATTGTGGGAATTTCCCCGCTCTTTTTGTTTTCCAGTTTCACACGGGTCCAGAACAAATCATACATGGGAACAGACCTGAATGTAGACGCCAAAATATGAATGACTCTTCCTAGCGACCAATGACACCCGCCAGCTGTTCTGAAGACAACAGCTAGGTCTCCTCGCCCTGAGTGGCAAGACTTGATTACTCAACCCCACTGTCCACCTTGCCTGGTTGTGGAGAAGCCAGACGTGCTTGTCTGAGCTTCCGTCTCCTTGCATGATGCGGGTGGCAATAGGACCCACCCCACAGGACTCGAGAGAGAATTAAAGAATAAAATGCACAGGAAGCCCTCGGAAAAGCTCTTGCCACAGTAAACCCACAATGAACAGGAGCTATTGCATTGTTACTCCCCAGTCTCCTTGGAAACCGAAGCTGATGCCTGAAGACCCTAAGGGCCTCCCCACAGCCACCTCCTCTGCTGGACAGAATGCTGCCTCTCAGGTGTTTTAAGCGAGCGTTCCTCCAAGTGTGCTTTCCAGACCACCTGCGTCAGAACCGCCCCCAGCGATTCTCTTAAAAGGGGGCCGCTCAGCCTCGGGCAGTTCTTCCTAACACTAACGTTTGAGGACCACTGTCAGCCCGCCTGATGGTTGTGGAGCAACCTGCCCAACTGAAGAGAAAAGGGGGTGTCTGCCCCGAAGAAACAGTGGGGTGGCGCGGCAGAGGGCCCCGGACCTGGGGTCAGGAGGCCCAAGTGGAATGGAACTTGCAGCACCTCCCAAGAGGGCCACAGAGAGAGCCAGAGGGGGGCTGAGGATGGCAGGTGGTGGAACATTTCTCGGTAATCAATGAACGCATGATGCTGCTCGTAGTTTGATGCCAATTCCAAGAACGTAAATACAGAATTCCTCTCTGATGCGTCTATAAAAGACCGTGTGATCTAGTGATGTCGTGACAAAGGACATCGCTCGTGAGCATCTCGTCCATTCAGGCTTTCACAAATATTACCTGGGTATCAGTTCTTTGCCAGGTACGGTGCTGGCACAGGGGAGGGCAGGGAAGCAGTCACACCCTCTGCCTTCCGGAGCACGTGGAGGGCTCTGCCATGTCCGAGGACAAAGAAGGGACAGGGGGAAACGTCCAATAAAGCTCACAGAACTCCGGAACTGGAAAAGGACCTGAATGGTCTCCTTCTCAGACTCCCGCGCAGAACAGGTGAGAAGACAGACCCCACACAATGGTGGGGTAGCTGCCCCCGCGCCCGCCCCCAGTGAGTGGTTAGCTGCTGGAAAGGTGTGTTTTCCTTAGTTCCCAGAGCTCTTCCTACTCTGGCTGTTTTACCCTTTCCTGCACCAAGAAAAGCAAAGAAGCAAAACAAATACTGAGTGGCTCGTTCTGTGCCGTCAGAATGACTCACTGGAGTCAGCCGATGGCAACAAAATGCTTCCCACTTAATGCAGCGCTATTAAACATTCGCCTTCCACTCACTGGAAAAGCAGGTTGCAGACCAGCACGCAGAGCAGGACCTCGCGTGTGCCCGCACGGCGTCTGTGGGTGTGTGCGCACAGAGAGACCGCTGTACAGACCCAGAGGGCCCGTGACCCCTGAGGTGCAGGCTGCAAGGTCGTGGCTGCTTTCCATGTTCTTCTTTCTGCTCCTGGAACATCCTCAGCATTTTCTGAATCTTCTCCAACGAACCCAAACTACTTCCGCAGTGGAGAAAAAAGTCTATTTCAAAAATAACGTTCGGTTCTTTGTTTCAAGGTGTCTGTGGGTCTGCCTTGTCGTTTCGCTTTTTTTCCAGTTTTCCTGAGCTGTAATTGGCAGACGCCACTGTGAGTTTCAGACGTCGCAGAGCGTGACGGTGTGACGCTCATACATTGGGAGGCCATCGCCGCAATAGGCTTGGCGAACGCCCATCTTCTCATGGAGACGCAAGGAAAGGAAAAGGAAGAACACGTTTCTCCGTCTTTCCTCGGGCCCCACGGCGGCGGCGAGAACAGTCACCAGGCCGCACGCATCACAGGCCCAGCTCATTTTATCTTGCAGAGGAAGTTCGTACCCTCTGACCGCCTCCCTCCAGGAGTTTTGAGATTAGATCTAATCTCACGAGAGGTTTCTACCATCTTTTTGTCCAGCTTACACCCCAACATTAAATTCCATCTTTGTCTTCCAACGGGAGGGCGAGGCGTAGACAGCCTTCTGTTGCCAGATCCAGGACATTCCTCGGATGCGTCCGGGCAAAGACCAGCCCTTGTCCTGAGTGGAATCAGCCAGTCGGCAACATTGCCTGGGCCCTGCCAAGTCCCAGGAACTTCACTGTGCCCCGTGCCCCAAGGTCAAACCTGGGCCCCAGTCTTCAGGAACGTGGGAGCCCACTGCGGCGAGAAGACAGAAACGCACACGAAGTTCAGTAACACACTGGGGACAACGCGCGATACTGTCAGTGCTCTGTGTCTTGGGCCGGCAAGGTCAGTGCAGGGAGGGGCCGTGGGAGCCAAGCGGCAGATAGGAGACCGAGGACAACAGGGGGCCCCTGAAGGACTTTTGGAGGAAATAGCAGCAGATCTGTGTTTCAGGAACACTCCGACCTGTGGAATGTCCCATTGTCACATTTGATCAGGGAGAGACGGGGGAGAGGCAGGGAACCGATAGCCAGAAACGTCAAGTGCAGACCCGGGGTTTCAGGCCCAGCCACTCCCGGGCCACTTGGAACACAGCCCTTCTACTGGGACGCGTTCGTCACCGGGGCAATGAGACGGTTGTACTAGAATCTCTAAGCGTTTTCCAGCTGTCGGGCTCTTCGTTCCCGGGGACCCAGGTGAGAACAGTGAAGGTCGGTGACAGCATGTGGCCGTGGCCAGGACCGGAGGCTTGTACTCCAGCGGACACCTCCAGACCAGGTGGGACTACAAAGTCATCTTCCTCTTCAGCACCGACAAATAAATCAGATTTCCCCTGTTACTCTTATTTTTAGCCCCTTGGGAGGCTTAGCAGCAAATCTTTTCTTTTTTATTTTTTTTAACCAAGATAATACTTATGTGCCGTAAAACTCGCTCATTTAAAGTGCACGGTTTAGCGGGTTTAGTATATTCTCAGGGTTGTGCAACCATCACCACTATCGAGCTCCAAAATACGTTCATCACCCCGAAAAAGAAGCCCCGCGCCCCACGCAGTCACTCCCCATTGCCCCCTTCCGGGCCTTGGCCCCGCTAAGCTGCTTTCACCTCTGTGGGTCTGCGTCTTCGTGGGCATTTCTGGAGGGCATTTTGTTTGTTTTTGTTTTGTTTTTAAGTCTGGTCTCTTTATTTCCCTAGAGCAGCTTTTCAGGGATCGCTGATGAGGCCAGGGAAGGCCTGGGGGGCTCCAGGGGGGCCTGGCGTGGCAGCCAGTCTGATGCCTGCACACAGTGAGTCTTCAACAAGTTTGCCCTGGGAAGGCCTGTGGTGCCTTTTCCTGGGCTGCCCCCTCCGCCCTCGCTGGGGCAGCTCCAGGACGATTTGCCTGTGTTCTCTTTAGTCTCCGTGCACTTATGTGCCTCTGGGCAGTGGAGAGCTGGCTGTAGGTGTAGGGGCCCTCCGGGGGCGGGGGCGGGGGGGTGGGGTGGCGCAGGCTCTGTTCTGTGAGAGTCTCACCAGCTTGTGCCGTCTGCCCCCAGATCTCAGCAGACCGGTGATCAGACTACCTCGTTGAAAAAGCAGCCTTGAAACCAGGCCCACTGACGTCAGCTCCTCCCATCAGACCAGAGAGCGCCCGGTGACCGTCAAGAGCTGGGCAGTTGACACTTTTCTCCAAGTGGGACCCCGCCATGCAGCCCAGGGCAAGGCTGCCTGCAGCTCCTCTGGTGGAGTCATTTGTTGCTTCAAAAAACCCTCTCCTTTACAACTGAACTCAGCAGCGGCTCCGAGCTTTTCTGCCACTTGAAGCTTGTGCTGGGAGCCAGCTATGACCGGAGGACTAGGTCAGCCCCTCTGGTCAGTGGGAGGGCAGCGTGCCCACCGCATGCGACACTGCAGGCTCGGCTCAGAGCCTCTGGCCTGACGGTTTCCTACTTGGAGCCAGGCCCCTCGGCTGCTCCAGGGGGCGCAGCAGGCCTGTGGCCCCCGTGGGCCCTCGGCGCAGAACCCCGGACCCCTGGGGCTGCCTCGTGGACATTTCCTGTGAATGGAACACACAGTCCGAGGTCTTCCGTGACTGTCTCCTCTCGCCCAGTACGCTGTTTTTGAGGTCCACCCACCTGGTAGCACTATCCCTACTTCCTTCCTTTTTACGGCTGAGTAACACTCCTCGGTGTGGACGGGCCCATTGTGTCTGTCTGTCCATCCATGGACAGGCATTGGGGTGTTTCCCACTTTTCAGCATTGCAGGGAATCTTAGATTCTTGCTTCTCGGGGGACGAGCTGTCACATGAATGTCCACTACTTGAATTTTAAAAGGAGCGGAAACTGGGGGCAGAGGGAGTGCGGTCCCTCAAGCACAGCCACCCGCAGCTGCCACTGCAGACCGTCACCGTAGACTCGGCAGGAGAGACAGGACACTCCCACCTCCACAGAGCGTGCAGCTTCAAGCGAGAAATGCTGAGCTGCAAAGCTCATTCCATGGATTAAAAAATGCCACGGGACAGACGGACGGACGGCTGCCAGAGGGAAGGGGGTGGGGCAGGGGGGAGAATGGGGGAAAGAAGGGGAAGGGATTAGCAGAGAATGTATGTGACTGACCCGTGGGCCTGGACGGCGGTGCAGGGATGGACTGTGGGAGCGGGGCGGGGGGCGGGATGGGGGCATGAAGGAGGAAAAACTAGGACAACTGCAATAGAATAAACAAGAATTTTTTTAAATGCCACAGGATTAAGGGATTATCTTGAGCTTTCATGTTCTGCCAATGAGAGGGGGTTGAGCGTGTGGATTCCCAGGCACAAGGGTAGCCAGGTTGCAGCCCATATAGGGCCTGCCTCCCCGCCCGCAAGCAGCCAGTTCAGGCCCACGCACGGCAGAGCGCGTCTCCCTGTCCCCACCGTCTGCGCCGGCAATGTCCTCGCCCCGTCTGCATGAGCTGGGAACCACGAAACGTCACTGAACTGCCCACGTTCTCCTTACAATATAAGACCGCAGGTGACCTTGTCTCCCCTAAATCAAACAGAATTCGATGGAAGGTCAACACAGCTTCGATCTGGTGACGTGACATCTCAGAGTGTGGGTCATTCCAATGGGAGTGCAAGAGGGAAGCCCAGCCATCTGTGTTCTTCTTCCAGTCACTTCATGCACTTTCTGAGTGACCAGACTACCAGCAAAGGGGTGGAGAAGCTCCAGGTGGAGAGCTCTATCGCCAAGACGAGTCGGTTACTAAGCACCTACTCTGTGAGAGGCAGAGGGATGGGGTCCTTGGGCTCTTGGAATCTAAATCTAAATGAAGGGACGAAGCCACATCCTTGCCGCCCACCAGGAGCTGTGGGCGGAGAGGATGGGGTGGGGGAGGGGGCTGCGAATGGGCATGGAGCTTCTTTTTGGCCTGATGACAGTCTTGTTGGACTAGATCATGGTGACAGCAGACTTTGTCCTGTGAAAATGTGCATTTCTAAAAGCCGCTGAAATGAATATTTTAAAGGGGACATGAATTGCACGGCATATGAATTGTATCTCAATAAAATTTTAAAAATGGAAATAATAAGAATAACAGATCATCCCAGCAACAATAAATAAATAAATAAATAAATAAATAAAAAGTGAAAAAAACATGCCTGGAGCTAGGGTAGAATAGGTTTTCTTTCAAACATGAATTTTTCTGCTGAGCAAAACCCATAGCAAATGTCCCTGTGTGGCTGTCACCAGCCACACTTGCTGAAGCCCTCCCCTCTGTCCCCGCAGCATGGCCCGACCCCTGCAACCCCAGCCTCCCCTGGCGCAGCAGACAACTGAGTCCACAGGCTTGGGTGGAAGTTTTCCCTACCTGCCGTGCCCCTGGGGGGTGGGGGGGTGTTTCGGGAGAATGTGGCCTGGATCACGACGTGATGTGGAAATAGCTGCTGGCTGTGTTTTGTGCATTTTATCAAGTGTCGTTAACTTTGTATGAACTGGGACCGTGAAGGACACACTTCTAGAAGGTTGAAGTTAAATAATAATTTGACATCGGAAAACATTCTGTGAAAAAACTGTGTAGATGTAAATGCTTGTGAATAAAACTCATACTCTCCCACCTTCTAAAACAAGAAAAGGAAACGGAAGAACACAGCTCACCGGGGCTGTGAGCAGCAAGCTGCCTGGCACGGCTGCTGGTCAACACCCTTGAGCCCCAGGGTTGCACCAGGGCCACCGGTAGAGTTTGGGGCTAGATGAGCCCAGAGTCTTTGGGGAGACGCCAACGGGCTGGCCCGGTCATTGTGGGCATGTTAATTAACCTCTCTCAACCTCAGTTTCCTCACCTGTAAAACAGGGATGGTTTTGTCTGTAGGTAACCTATGGGGTCTTGAGAGGACTGAGCACATAAATGAACACAAAGTGCTTAGCAGAGTGCCTGGCATGCACGACCCACTGATGAAGGGGTCGCTGCCGTTGGAATCACTGTCACTTCTTGTGCCATTGCTGACTCCCCAGAAGGAAGGAGGGCGCTTGCCACATGTAAGGACCTTCAAGCGTGCCAGCAGCCTGGCTGGGTATATTTTGATGGTCATCCCAAGTAGACATGTCACATTCTGAAGTAAGATAGTGTAGCTAAGGATCCTGGACCCCGGGGTGGAATGCAGAGATCCTATGATAGAACCAACAAGCCAGGTTTCCACATTCCACCATTTTTCATCATCTGTAGACTTCACGCTATTTAGACAGGCTCTCAAAGGGTGGTACCACGTAGTCTGTGTCAGAACCAGGGTGCAGTGCTTGTTTAAAACAGGAACCTCCCAGGCCCCATCCAGAACTACCTCCCAGAATCTCCGTGGAGGGAACTGCATTTCACCCCTCATCCCAGCTTCTCTCGTGGGAGCTGAGAACCTACTGCTGGACTTAGGAGCCTCTGCAGCCTGAGAGCCTAAAGCTGGCTGAGCCAGACATGCAGCAGGGGCTTCCGACTTTTTTTTTAAGTAAATAGAAAAAGTAAATAAATAAATTAATTAATTTTTAATAAATAAAATTGGTGGGAAAAACATAAATGTTAAACAAAAACCATGGATGGATGGTGGATGGATGGTGGATGGTGGATAGATGGATGGGTATTGGATGGATTGATGGTGGGTGGATGGATGAATGGATGGTGGATGGATAATGGATGATGGATGATGGATGGTGGATGGAAGGTGGATGGATGGATGGATGGATGGATGGTGGATGGATGGATGGATGGATGGATGGATGGTTGGATGGATGGATTATGGATGGATGGTGGATGGATGGTGGATGGATGGATGGATGGATTATGGATGGATGGTGGATGGATGGTGGGTAGATGGTGGATGGATGGATGGATGATGGATGGTGGATGGATGGTTATTGGATGAATGGATGGTTATTGGATGGATGGATGGTTATTGGATGGATGGATGGTTATTGGATGGATGGATGGTTATTGGATAGATGGCCTCTTTGATCCTCGTCATCATGTTGTCCTGGCAGAGATTTCATGGCAGCATTTATGAGGGAGTTTTTCCTCACTATAAAAGCTCTATGATTGATGCTTAACACTTTAGAAAACACAGAAGAGCACCAAGGAGAAGACAGACAGAAACCACCTCTCAGAAGTTAGAACAGTTGACATGCTTGCATGGTTCCTTCTGGCCTTTTGTGTGATGCATGTAAATATGAGATTACTTAACAGAAATATTATCATGTTATAGATTGAATACTATTTTGAGCTCGCTCTTTTTTCAACTTAGAAATGCTTTATGACTCTTTTCTCAGCTCAGCAAATTCCTCCTCCTCATAATTAAAACAGCAACCTGGTATTCCATCACAGATGCGCCATGATCTATTGAAGCCCGTCCAATCACTGAACATTCAAGCTCACGCAGACCCAAGTCCGTGTGTGTACAGTGGATATCTGTAGTTTTTGAGTTCCACAACTACTGCAATCAGTAGTCAGAACTGATGGCTGCTACCCACGAAAGACGACTTCCAGAATGTTCTCAGGAAGCCTTTGGAGCTGGAACACAAATAAGGAAAATGCCCACACCTCAAGAATGTCAGCAAACCGGGACTACAGGAAGTCCACTGAGTCTAGAGTGCACGGCGCTGTCACAAGTCACAAGAGGAGAGGACACCTGCTTCTTGCCATCATTGCAAGTAGACCGGTTTGAACCGGTGACCCTGAGCGGGTCCCAGCTTCATTTCTGTGGAGCAGCCGCTTTGCGAACAGTGACGCCCTGCCTACCGGAATGGTTTATTTTTATCATCTCTTTCCCTTTCGTTGTTGCAATTAGTTGCCAAGATAGGACAGGACGAGCGTACTGGTCTCTTTGGGGCTCAGATGCAGAAGGAATTCCTACTGATTTAAAGATTTATAATGAAAGAAAGCCCAGAGCTTACAGAACTACATGCAATTTAGTTAGCTTGACTTTTTAGATGAACACCTGTACCAATATTCTCCCTGAACAGAACAGAGGAAGGGTGATTTTTTAAAGTTAAACACTGACTCAAAGACAATCTGGCAACAGCTCCCTGAAGGCAGTGCAAGCCTTGATTGAGGTCACTCCCTGCAGCCTCTACCATGGGGTCCAACACATGGCGGGTGTTTGCTAACAAAGCAACACCCCAGTGAACGAACATACGAACGAATGAATTGGGGGTGACCGTCTATCCCATTCCAAGCCATACAACGCAGAGGGTCTGAGCATCCTGCTGCCCTGCAGGTTTGGCCTTCGCCTCCAAAGAGCACCCCACGAATAACTTCCTCATTGCCTAAACACTCGAAGTAGAGCGTGCTTTTAGCCAGGCTGGAATCCCGTGCGGGGAATGGGTCACAGCCCAGTCGCCCCGGGCGGTGCTCAGCCAACCAAAAGGCAGGCCTAGGTATTCCTCACCACGTTCGGTGCCCAGGGCCATCCGAAAGGTCGTGCTGTTCCTCCTGCTACAGAAGCCGTGGCCGCCTTTCAGCAATGGGTGGAAAAAGCCTCCTTTTTTCTCAAGTTCCAGCCCCTCTGCTCTGCTGGGTGGGCTGCGCCCCCTGGGCTTGCTGTTGTGCTCCTTCACCTTCCCCGTATGAAGCTGCCTTGCCCCAAACAAAGCCCAGCCTGAGCTAGTGGGACCTCCCAGCACGCGTTCCTCTCTGCTTCTTCAGGGATCAAAACAAGAACGATGGCTCTGCCCCCACTTTTCCTCAACCACTTCTCGGCAGTGCGTCCCCCTGTGGGGTCCGTTGCCCCAGGCCACATTCCACAGCTGCCCCACCTTCCAGGAGGCTCCCTGCCCTGACTGTTGCCTTTGCTTTTACTGCAGCAAAATAATTGTGCAAAGGAGGAAAATGTGTCACTTCCTTTTTCGTTTTTACCACATAATTTCCTTTTTCACACCAAACTCCTATAAAACATCTACTGTGCTGCATTTTTATTTGCACAAAATACACCCCCTCCCACCCTTTTTAAAAGCAAACAGTGCTCAGCGCTTGTGTTTATGGGTCTCCCCTGAGAACTGACTGTTCTGACACCACCAGCCCTCTTCCCCATCAAGTCCCAGTTTGAGGGCCCACCTCTGCCTCTCCCCCTGTGGCAAGCGCCTGCAGAGCAGGCTGGGGGAGCCGTGCCCTTTCCCAGCCTTCAGAAGAAAGAGAGGAAAGCCAGAATTAAAACCCCACAATGAAGCAGGACCCAGGAGGTTCTCATCTTGCCTCTATACATGGAAGGAACCACCCCCCAGAGCGGGAGGGGACAGCTGGAGTCTGCCCTACCGACTGGGGCCAGCACCCAGCTACATGCCCCATAGCAGGGACTCACATGTCTGCACTGTCCCGAGCTCTGCTCTTAGAGAGGAAACTAAGGCACAGAGGTTAGAGGGCTCACCTGCACCACACAGCTGGCAGGGGGCAGGGCTGGCATTCTGACCTGAGCCGGGCAGGGGGTGCTGCAGAGCCTGGCTCATCTCTGTGGGAAAGGCTGACGAGCCCCTGGCCCCTCGGCCTGGGCAGGGCCGCCAAGCAGGGGCACGTGGCCCCAACACACCATCTCCCTTGTTCCCTGTCCTCGATTTACAGTCAACACTTTTGTCTAATGGACAAGCGGAGGAACATTCTGTACTATCACGGCCCTGTGTCTTCGGCCATTACCATCTCTCAGGACAGGGCACCCACCGAATGGCACAACTGCCCTGAACCATCCAAACCCAGAAGGAAAGACTGGGTAAGGAAACCGAGGTCTGCCCCCGCCCAGGAGCCTGTTGCTGCGGGGCCTGTGGAGGCAAATGCCCCGACGTGGTCGCTGCGGGCAGCGGGAGGGCTGAGCAGGCTCCTCTGAGTTGAAATAATGTTACAGGGGGTGGGGGGGGCAGGGAGATTGTGTGACAGGAACAAGAAACTCTGCCTGTCTGGGCTCTGAAACACGAGGACCTGGGTAGGAGCGTCTCTCAGAAGCTGTTTTGTTTGTCAATCACACAATACTCTGATTCTCGCTTGTGTGAGCAGGAAACAGAGATTTGAACGGAGAAAGATCTAGAAAGAAATGCATTCCAAGGCCACAGGCTGTTTACAACGCAAGCAGACAGCTCCCCCTAGTGTCAGGATGACCCTCAGCAGCCCCAGCGGGACTGAGCCGGGACATGACCTTGAGTGCTGAGAAGGTGAGTGCTTCAAGGTTGCCCTGCCGCCTGGAGGGGAAGGGGAGAGGAGAGGCCAACTACCGCCAGGTGGGGGACCAATGACCACAGGGCCAGGTCCTCCCTCTGTCTCCTTCCAGGTCCTTGTCCTCAATGCCATAGATCCTCCTAATGCAGCTTTCTCCAAAGACTCAGAAAAAAAAAGAATCATTGTCGCAAGCACATGTTTGTGACACAGTCTTTCCTGTAAGTCAGCCGGGCACCTGCCTGGCGAGCTGCCTGAGGAGCAGCCCAGCACCAAGGAACAGACAAGAGTCACACACAGTAGCTATGCTATTCACTCAGCTGTCACTGCATGCAGGCTCACTCAGAGTAGAGCGTCAACACTTACGATCCTACTCACACTCTGACAACCTGAGAGAACACAATACACACACACGCACACACAGCAATCCATGGGGGATAGTGAACCCGAGTCCCAGAGTCTCGGTCTGCAGGTCCGGGAGACAGCACGGGGGGGCAAGGGAGTCGCCAGCGTCCTATAAGAAAGGATCTCCGGAGCCAGGCAGACAGCAGGGCAGGCGAAGTCCTCCATCCAGCAGGCAGAGCCCCCGGCGGCTGATGCCAAGGGAGACCAGCATGGCATGGGGCAGCCCGCTGGTGTGTGGAGCTCGGCTGTCTCATCAGTGGTCTGGAGCCTGCCTCAGTTACACCTGGGAAGCGGGGTACTCCACCCTTCTGGGTCTCCTGATAAATGTCTTGGCTCCCCTGCTGGCAAGTGGGGACTTTGCTCGGGAGCCCATCTGTGGGTGGGCCCGCTCTGCAGACGCGGCTGCTCTGACACATGGGCAGATATGTCTCCTTGCAGACGTGTCTGCTCTGACTTAGGGAGTCTCCCTCTGGAACCAAAGTGTCACCGCTGCCTGGCAGCCGTCTTGGTCGTCAGGAGTGACACCACTTCGTTCCGTGTGCTCTATCCTGTCGTGTCTGAACCAGCGCCGTTTTATTGGCCCCGCCCTCCACACACTGGGCCATTTGTTGCCTGTGCCCTCATGCTTTTCCTCTGTGACAGGTGCACCAAACCTTAAGGTACACAGTTCAGAGTCCCCTATCCTCTTGAAGGCCTTTTCTTGTCCAAAGCGTGGCCAGTCAGTCCCAGCTCAGAAGCCTGTGCTGACGGGCGGGCCAGTCCCAAAGCCCCCTTTAACAGGAAGGTGTCACAGACACCTGTGCAGAAAGCTGACCAAGGCATTTCCCTGCTCTCAAGGGTGAATGGAAAAATAATCTACATATGAACTTTTAAATCAGGGCCGCCAGCCTGTGGCCTAAGACAGGAAGTGGCTCTGGTCTTTTATAGAGGATTGAGGGAGGAAGGAACAGAAAATTGATGTGGAATTCACTCTGAGATAAGTGAGTGCATGAATAACAGAAACAGTCCCCAGGCCCCTCCAGGGTAATAAAATGTAAAGGGAAAGCCTTATCACTACCCTCTACCATCTGCAGTCTACACTCTGCAAAGCTAAAGAAAAAACATCCTCTGGGAAAAGGGAACCTTGTGCACTGCTGGTAGGAATGTAGATTGGTGCAGCCACTGAGGAAAGCAGTAGGGAGTCAATTCAAAAAAATTAAGAATAGAGGTACCATGTGACCTAGGAATCCCTCTTTTGGGCACCTACCTGAACATTTTAAAAACACTTATTTGCAAATATACATATCTGTGTTCACTGCAGCATTGTCCCCAACAGCCAGAACATAGAAACAACCTAAATGTGCTTCGAGGGACCGATGAGTGGATGAAGAACATTGGCACGTGTATACAACGGATGGAATGTCATTTCCAACAACATGGGTGGATCTTAAGAGCATTATGCTAAGTGAAATAGATTCCGATGGAAAAGGAAAGAACCATATGATTTCACTCACACGTGGGGCTGGGTTGGGATGGGGTGACTGCAGAGGAGATAGGGAGCATCGCCTGCTGCTGCCGTGCCACCGTGTCACTGAACTGAAGGGGCTGTCGCCCTGTGCGAATCAACGCCCAGTCAAACATGAGCAGAAGTTTGCAGCAAAGAAGGTAGAGGTTTATTAGTCGAGGAAACGGCGCCAAGCCTGCAGTCACACGTGAGCTAGTCCTCAAAGACCCGACCCTCGGATGGCTTCTTAGGGACTGGTTCTATAGAGGGAAAATCGTTAGCCACTGACTGGTCAACCCCCATCTTTAATCAGTGCACCTGGTCCTGGCCTCACTCTGTCTGGCTTCCTGAGGGTGTGGTGGGGCTGGAGCTGAAACACAGCTGAGGCCTGGATGTTATCTTCATTTTGAGGAAAACTCTGTCTCTGTGGTCAACAGACCCCAGGCTTTGTCCCTGAGACTATTGGATGTTGATGAGAACCTCATTGCCCTGAGGGTTTCATGATTAAGGGAGTGGTCCTGCAAGAGACAGGGAGGTGGGGGCCTCGGGGTGCTCCTAGGTTGGAAAAGGCCAGTTTGAATCAAGAGGAAAGAAGGAGAAAGGTCAGATTAAAGAAGTGAAGTTTCTGCACCATTACAGTCCAACAGTTCACCTATAGTTAATTAGCAATACAATAGAGTCGAGGGTTTTCCAAGTATATTTTCCAAGTGGATTTGCATTGCATCTATCAACACCTACAGATTTGGAAACACAGTTTTTGTGATTTGGTTTCACATAGATTGGAAGGTCTAGGAAGACAAGCACCTTGTCTTGCCCTCTGCTGTAACCTCAGGGCACAGAACAGCTGCCTGCTCATAACAGGTACGCAGTAAAATGTGTTGCATGATGAATATACTTTCTGTTAGGCTCCTGTGAAACCAGCCTCTGAAACATAGTTTCCAGAGTGGGATGAAACAATGCTCTTTATGCACTGCTAGTGAAAGTGTAAACTTGTTAAAATTTGCAGAAAGTAAATTTTTTCTGCAGAACGGATCACAGACTTCAAATGCTCACACTCTGTCACCAAGTTGGGCCTGTTGGAAATTTATTTGGAAGGTATCCGAAGTATAAAGGGGAGGAAATTGTGTCTAAAGATGCCCAGGAGATGCAAATTTGTTTAAAATAGCAACAACCCCCCCCCCACCAAAACAGAAACCATCTGAATTATGTTCAAAATTCATTGAATAAAGTTACAGACTATCCACTGGATACGTTATTCTGCAGCCATTAAAATAATGTCAAACAAACTCAAAAAGAGGCTGGGAGTTTGCTACAAATGAAATGACAGAGACTTATTCAAGGGTCTTAGAGTCTGCAGACTGGAAACGCAACTAGGCAAAAGCCCAGGAGTGTTCAAAGAAGAAAGAAAAGTTAAAAGTTCGTATAACAAAAAGCATGCTCTTGAGGCTGCTCAGTCTTACATTTCTCACTGTGACCTTGGTCCAGGACAGTCACCAGTCAGGTGTCAGGCAGTGAGGATGATGGTGCCAGGTGGTCCAGAAGGTGGGTGCCAGGAGGCCTGGATAATCGGTGTCTGGTGGGTCCATAGAGGTTACCTAGAGTGTCATCTGGAGGTGTACTGTACGTCCAGATGCACACCCAGGCATTGATACAAGACTGGAAAGTTCGAAACTATTTAAGTTCCCATTCTAGTTGGAACAAGACCGAGGTCTGTCCTCAGGCCTTAACCCTCACCGTGTTAGCAATTTTAGCAGCTTGGTTAAAGTGACTCGGTTTCCTATGTTCCCTGTCATCACTCTCTCCTCAAGATCTATGAAAATTATACAACTTGGAAATACGCTTATATTGTAAGCAGATATTCACAAACCATATATAATTGGGTATCCTTTTTTTCTCACGTATGAAGGGAAAAGGCAAGATACTAAATTATATGCAAATTGTGAATCCGTATATGTAATAAAAATAAACACAAAATAAAGAACTAACGTTATCTAGTGCCACTGTGTGAAGCAATTATTCTAAATACTTTACGACATATATATTAATTTCCCTGTTCTTCCTAACAACCTACCTATAAGGCAGGTGCCATTATATGTAATGCCCATTTTATAATAAGGAAACTGAAGCACAGAGGAGTTCATGTAATTGGGCCACGGTCACCAAAGGATTGGAATTCAAGCCTGGGCAGCTCAGGCTACGCCTGAGAAACTACTGGGAGACGACACGACCAAGTACCGACAACAGCGGTCTCTAGTGGTGGGAAAGGGAGCAATCACGTTCCTTCCACGTATTTTGCATTTTTACGAGTTTTTTGTAATGATGAGAAAAACTGCACTCTAAAAGGAAAAATTCATGAATTAGTCTGTGTTCCTATAATAGATGTGAGCGGACAAAAACGTGTTAATTGGCCACAGGACCCCATTATTGCAGCCAGGTAGCTCTGCGGGCCCATTCTATTTCTTACGGAAGAAAAAATTAGAGTAAGCTCTCCTTAGGAGGAAACAGGTTGAACACAGGTTGTTTTTATGAAGGCTAGTGTCGGGGCCTCAGTTCCAACGTCACACTTGCTCAAACCCCAGTTCTACTATACGTCCGATTCTCGGATAATCACTCTACCCAAACAGTTGCTGTACTCAGGTGAGATGGGACAGGGTAGGAGGCGGGGAGTGACGAAGAGGTAGTCCTGTCCCAGGTACGAGGCACGTAGTGTCTATTTTGGGGACTGTAAAGTTAGGTTCTTATTTATTTATTTATTTATTTATTTATTTTTAATACAGCGCAGGGAACTGCACTTGATAGACACTTTTGCGTGGTTGGACGAAGGGGTAGTAGGACGCTAAAGATGCTAGTGTGGAATGTGACACGGGACAAAGGCCACCGTATTTGTCTAAATGGAAATTTTAACGCTAGGGACAATTAATCCATTCTACAGTAACGGGCACTTACCTACGCAAGTATTTCTTTTTCCAGTACTCTCTGATCCCACCAACCCCACCCCACCCCCAGCCCGGTAGGTCACAACCACTTCTAAGAACTACAACTCCCAGCCCAGCGGAGGCCCTTGCGCATGCGGCCTGACGACGTACGCCTACGTTTCCCAGCGGGCCGAGCGGCTACGCTGACGCACGCGTGCGCCCTCCCGCCTCTCCCCCGACTAGGGTTTGACCTACAGCCGCCCGGGAGAAGATGGCCTCCCCAGCAGTGTCCGGGCTCTCCCGGCAGGTGAGAGTGGAGGTCCTCAAAGCCAATAGGAGGATCCTTCCGGGGGAGACCGCTCGAGACCCCTAGAGCCACGGTGCGAGGCCACAGCTGGGGGAGCGTGGCCGCCGTTCAGGGTCGTGGGGCCCGCCGAGTAGGAGCGACGCAAGGAGGCTCGGGTAGCCCCGCATCCTCACCCCGGGGGGCGCGGGCAGGGGGCGCGGGGCTGCGCGCGTCTCACCCGGGCGTCCTCCGAGCACCGCTCGGGGAGCGGCAGGCTTGAGGGCCCAGGAGCTGGGGGCCCGGCTTCCCCGGATGGCGAGCGAAGGGCACGACGCGCCTCCAGGTCATCTCCCATTGCCGTTGTGCACGGACCGGTCAGGGGTCACAGGAATGCTAAGGAGTATTTGTAAAGCACAACTCACGTTTTTATACGGAAAATGAGACAGAAACGTTAAAATGTTCAGGCCTTGGCTGCTCGGCCAGAAAGGGGTAGAGCTGAGATCCGATTCCACGGAGTCACACGGAAGATAGGAAATGCGTGCTCTTGATACTACGTAGCCACACGATGCTTTACTTGGAGGGGCCTCTGGCAGCTTATGTAACTTTTCCTTAAGTTGCAGTTTTGTAACCTTACAGGCAGTTCTGTGGTAGAACACTGCGGGGCTGGAGTTGGTTGAAGGTGACCTGTGCCCTGTGAGTGTCTTAAAGAGCAGACTCCAAACTGCCCCTCCACAGGCAGGTGCGATCTCCCTGCGCGAGAGCCTGTTCTCACACCACACCCTGCTTCGCGCGTGGGGCTAGGCTTCATTTTCAGACAGCACTTGGGTTCTGAGAACGTACACCTCTTGCAAATCGTGACTGGAATCCTCCTGCTTTTTATTAAAATCCTGGTCAAGGGTGGTAATATAAATGCTAAAAACCCTTTAAATGTTTTGAAACACATATTTCATCGAAATTAGTGTTTTTACGCTGGCGTGCCAGCCTCAGCCTGCCTGGCAAATGAGGGTGGCGCCACGCAGGCAGACTCCCAGGCATCCTGGGAGGTTCTCAGCAGGGAGATTTTCTCCCAGCGCAGAGCAGCCCACCCTCCTGGAACCTATGTGATGGTACAAAGAAACATGAGAAACTCACCATGTAAAATTCATGTTTAAATTTTTTTCTTAAATACAGAAATTCTTCAAGTAATCTCAACTTGACCTGCTTTTCTTTGTTTTCAAGGTGCGATGCTTCAGCACATCTGTGGCCAGGCCATTCGCCAAGCTCGTGCGGGTAGGTCAGCTTATTCTTTGTCATTTTACAGCAGACAAGCAGCAACACCGCTAGGGCGTGGACTCTGTTTAGTTCCTGCCTAAACTGTGCCACACGATGTGGTTCCCACAACGCGTTGTGTGCGTGGGGCTGGGGACAGACAATGCCGACTGCCTGCGGTGTGACAGGCCCCTACACGGTCTTTAACCAGGAGAATTCCTAAAACCCCAGAACAGCGATGGCAAGTAACTGGTCTTCCCATTTTACGGAAGAGGAAACTGAGACTCTGGAAGACTTGTCCAAGGTCTTGGAGCTAATTGTCACTCAGAGCCTTAGCCCGTCCACCACCACCGCCCAGCGCCCCTCGGGGCGTGCAGTCCCCCACCGATAGCAGTGCGCGGGAAAGCCTGCGCTCGTCGTGAGAAGGAGGCCGAGCGTTGGGCTCGAGGTGAACTGCAGAAGGGCCCCTCGACCTGTGAGAGACGGTTGTGGTAGTGCTGTGAAATGTACGGAAGGTGCTTGTGCGTGTTTCACAAACACCCGTTTCCACGGCTCTGACGTGCTCAGAACTGCCTCTATCAGTGTTGGAAACCTACACTTGCAATGCGAACTGACTAGCATCCCGTACAAAAGAAGTAACAGCTCATCTCAAATTTAACACAGTTAATTCTAAATAGTTAGGCTGAAAGGGACGTTAGACACCACGTTCGCTAAGGCCCTCGCTGTAAGGTGAGGCCTTGGAAGCTCAAAGACTGGCCTGGCCGAGGAGATGCTTCTCGTTTGTCTGAGAGCCGCCATTCAGGATAGCTGTCTGGGGACATGGTTAGACTGATTTGTGGTAAAGATGTGTTTTTTAAATTACAACTATTTAATTTTGCTGTTGACAGTATAATATTGTCTTGACTGATGTTCCTTTTCCTCTCTTCCCCTGCCCCGCCCTTTTTTAAAGCCCCCCGTTCAAGTGTATGGCATCGAAGGTCGCTACGCCACTGCTCTGTACTCTGCGGCATCTAAGCAGAATAAACTGGAACAAGTAGAAAAGGAATTGCTGAGAGTAGCGGTGAGTAGCTCTTCTGTTAGTTTCTTTTTAAGTTTCCATTGTATATTTTTCCTTTAGTCGTTTAATTATGCAATCCCCAAGGAGGTCATCCTCAGAGAAGAACTGCAAAAAAGAACGCCCCTGTTTTTCTGGAACCACGCTGATAGTAATAGTGCTGGGTATTACTGTTCTGAATCTGTTGCATAATAGGTACAAACAGATACATATAAGGCTATTCATGAGCCAAGACTTAGCCTAAGAGAAATAGAAATGTGAGTTGGTAACATAAGAACATTTGTCAGCCCTGGCTGATGTGGCTCAGTGGATTGAGCACCGGCCTGAGAACCAGAGGGTCGCTGGTTCGATTCCCAGTCAGGGCACATGCCTGGCTTTCGGGCCAGGTTCCCAATAGAGGGCACGCAAGAGGCAACCACACATTGATGTTTCTCTCCCTCCCTTCCCCAGTCTCTAAAAACAAATAAATAAAATCTCAAAAAAAAAGAAAGAAAAGAAAATTTGTCATCTCAAAACAGAATTAAGACACCTTTGAAAACCTATGCTTGTATTCCAGGCATTTGCAAAATAGTCTTTAGAAAATACTATGATTTTTTTTTACTGGGAATTTATTTTCCTTACGAAGCCTTTTCTTGGTTTTAATTATTGTTTTATTCCCAAGATGTGAGGGGCAGGGCTGAGGTGAGCATCCTGGGCAACAAAATTAGCAGAGTGTGTGAGACCCACACTGACGCCAATACCGACCAGCAAAAGGAACAGACAGACCAGGAGGCCGCAGGGGGAGGGCTCCCCCTTTTAACATAAGGAGAAGAGTGAATGAACTGAGTAACCAAAGCCTGCGCTGTAACTCCACCAGGGGAGTCTCTGCTGTGATTCCCACTGACTTTCGGGGGTAACCGTCCGAACACGTTTCCTGCCTCCCCCTCTTTGGCTCCGGTTGCCCGCCTCTCTGGCAGGAAGGTCTGCGTTAGAGCAGGAGAGGCATACAGTCTGGGACGCTCTCCGGAGAAAGTCGTGCTCTTACTTTGTTTTAGGTTTTCTTATGCTTTGTAATCCACAGATGTCTAATGTTACCATTTACAGGGTGGGCTGGGGGAGGGGAGACCTCACAGGCTTGTGTGGATAATAATGCTTAGGGTCTGTGTTGGTCCCTTACTGTCCTCACGGAGCCAACAGCCTGACTGCTGGGGACAGGCAGGGAGGGCAGCAGGAGCAGGCATGATGGCACACAGGCATTTCGGGAGGTGAGGGTCGTTGCCCACTGCTTGGCATTTAGTCCCATTTTAAAGCTGAACAGTGGTGTCCATGGCGAGAGGATGAGCTGGGCTGTGGGCGTCAGGAGGGCATGAGGCTGAGACTGGGAGTCCGCGGAGACATGGAGCCGGAGGAGGGAGGCAGGTACCTCAAGACTCTTTGTAAATGAAAATGAGCGGTTTTTTGGCCAGGAAAGTGATGCTACAGAGTCGCCGGCTGTCCTGTGGACAACCCAGACTCCAGAACGCTTTTGGTTTGTGTGAGCCAGCCACTTTCCTGGGGAAGTGCTGTTTCTCCGGGGCCACTCAGGTAGCCATTTTCTCATCGGACAGCAGTGGATCAGAGCCAGGATTCAGGCCGGGCCTGGGAGAAGGCGCTAGCTAACTCAGTAACCGAGAGGCGGACGCAGGCATTGGTGATGTAATGAAGTGGAGACAGCGTGGTCTCTCTCGTGGTACCTCGTCTCCCATTTCTTGGCTGTTCTCCCTCCCAGACTGAAACACCAGAGGTGGGTGGGTTCTCCGGGGCTTCACAAGGGGCACCCCTCCAGGGGGAGCCGCTGTTCCAGGTCTGCACTTGAGTGTCGGCCCCACTGGTATCCTCTCAGTGCATGAAAAGCTAGGGTGCTGCCCGTGTGAAATACATTACCACATACAGTGAATGGGGTCTTTGGGCTGCTTACTTTTTTAATATAATCTTTCTCAAAAAGCAAAAATGAATTTTAAGAAATTGCGTAGTGTCTAAATTTTTTCAAGGAGCACTCTTCCATGTAAAATCATGGGGTGGTGTGTTCTTGGAGGCAGAGAAAATTAACTGGCTGTCAGCCGTTCTTTATTGTGCTTCGAGGGTGCTGATGTAGTGCAGGAAGTGTATGGTTCCTAAGAAAGAAAGTGTGTGTATGGTAGCTGGGATCGATTATGCTCTACAGAGGTTTTTTTTTGGCACTTTTAGCAAATCTTGAAGGATCCCAAAATAGCGGCCCCGATTATGAATCCCTACGTAAAGCGGTCTGTTAAAGTGAAGAGCCTGAACGACATGACCGCAAAGGAGAAGTTCTCTCCCCTCACGTCCAACCTGATCAGTGAGTATGGCCCACGGGGAGGCGTGCGGGCATCACAGGCCTCCCCCAGCCTGCATCTCCGCTAGCTCCCCGGGCGAGTGTGTGCGTTAAAGGCTGAGGAGCACTGTCCTGCCCTGGCCGGGTGGCTCGGTGGGTTGGAGCTTCATCCTGTACAGCAAAGGGGCGGGTTCGTTCCGTCAGGGTGCATGCAGGAGGCAGCTATCGATGTCTCTCTCTCTCCCTCCCTCCCTCCTCTCTAAATTCAACAAACATATCCTTGGGTGAGGATGAAAAAAGAGAATGTTGGGGAGCACTGTCTGAAGATACTAAGATGTCATAGTGTCTCATCTCATAGTATTTCAATCCATGTGGCCAGTGGCTGTGCCTCTGTCCTTGAAGATATTTGCATCCTTGTTATCATTTTTTAATATAGACAGTGTTAGTTTGAGGGTTTGTAGCCAAACTTTGGAATCTGTGACATAATGTGAAAATCAGACTGCAGGCTGTGATCAAATACCAAACGTTCGAAGAAGAACTAACACCTCTCCTTCTGAAGCTGTTCCAGAAATTTCAAGAAGAGGGAAGACTCCCAAGTTCATTTTACAAGACCAGCATTAGCCTAATTCCAAAACCAGATAAAGTCACTACAGACAAAGAAAAGTATAGGCCAAAATATCTGATAAATGTAGATGCTAAAATCCTCAACACAATATTAGCAAACCGAATCCAGAAATACACTAAAAAGATCATACACCATTATCAAGTGGGATTTATTCCAGGGGTACAAGGCTGGAACAATATCCACAAATCAATAAATATGATACATCACATAAACAAAATGAAGGATAAAAATACAATCATATCAACAGATGCAGAAAAAGCATTTGATAAAATCCAGCACCCAGGTATGGTAACAACTCAACAAAGTGGGACTAGAGGGAACATACCTCAGTGTAATAAAGGCCACACATGACGAACCCACAGCCGGTATCACACGCCATGGGCAAAAGTTACAGGTGTTTCCCTGAAGGTCAAGAGCCCGACAGGGGCGTCTGCTTTCACCTGTCTCACTCTCACAGTGCCGAAGTTCTAGCCCCAGCAGTCAGACGAGAAGAAGTAAAGGGCATCCAATTTAGAAAGGAAGGAGTAAAACTGTCGTTATTTGTAGATGACATGATGCTGTACATAGAAAAGCCTAATTATTCCACCAAAAAATACTAGAACTGATAAATTAATTAAGGCAGCAGGATACAAAGTAAATATCCCAAAATCAGTAGCGTTTTTACCCATCAATAATGAGCTGTCAGAGAGGGGAACTAAGAAAACAACCCCATTTACAATCACATCACAGAATAAAATACCTAGTAGTAAACTCACCAAGGGCACAGAAGACTTGTCCTCAGACACTGAAGGGAGCGACTGAAGAAGATACGAGGAAGTGGCAGCACAGACCCTGCCTCTTGGCCCGGAATAGTGAGCACGGCGTCCGCACCAAAGCAGTCAGGGGATGCGGTGCAGTTCTCATCAAGAGATGAGAAACGGCGCATCTCACACAACCAGAACAAATAACCCAGAAATCGATGTGGAACCAGAAAAGGCCCCGGAGGGCCTTGCAGTCTTGAGAAAGAAGAGCAAAGCTGGGCACGTCATGCTGCTTGATCGTAACCACGCTGCAAGGCCGCCGTCACCGAAGCGGCGCGGCAGTGGCAGAAGAACAGACCCGTGGATCGCTGAGCAGAACGGAGCCCAGAGGTAAGCCCACGCCCGTGTGGTCCGTTAGGGTAGACAGAGGAGGCAGGAACACGCAGTGGGGCAGAGACAGTCTACTCAGTAAACGGCGCTGGGAGAATTGGACAGATGTGCAAAAAACGAAACAAGACGCCTCACACCACCCACAGGAATAAACTCAAAATGGGTTAAAGACTTAAACTTGAAAGCCATAACGAATTCAAGAAGAAAACAGGCAGTAAAATCTTGGACATTTCTCATAGCAATATTTTTTTTTGATACATTTTCTAGGGTACGGTAAACAAAAAAAAAATCAATGGGACTACGTCAAACTAGAAAGGTTTTGTGCAGCAAAGGAAACCACCAACAAAATGAAAGGAACCTACTGAATGCAAGAATGTGTTCGCCGACGATACATCCAATAAGCGGTTAGTAGCCGAAATTTATAAAGAACTTAAAAACTCAACACCAAAAAAAGTCCAATTAAAAACTGGGCAAGGGACCCTAATAGACATTTCTCCAAAGGGGACATACAGATGGCTAGTAGACATGAGAAAATGCTCAACGGCACTAATCAGAGAGACGCAAATTAAAACCACAGTGAGATACCACCTCACACCCGTCAGGATGGCCATCGTCAAATCACCAAACTACTGCTGGCGAGGATGTGGAGAAAGGGGACCCTTCGCCCTATTGGTGGGGCTACAGAGTGGTGCAGCCACTGTGGAAAGAGTAGTTTCCTCAAAAAATTAAAAATGGAACTGCCTGTGACCCAGGGATTCCACTTCTGGGAATATATTCTAGGAATCCCAGAACACTAATTCGAAAGAACATAAGCAGCCCTGTGTCCATCGCAGCGTTGTCTGTAGTCACCGGGATACGGCAGCGGCCCGAGTGCCTGTCAGTAAGTAGGTGAGTGGGCGAAACACCTGTGATGCATCATCACACAGTGGGACACCGCGTGGCCATAAAAAAAGGAACTCTTACCTTTTGCAACAGTGTGGATGGACCTGGAGAGCATTATGCTAAATGATACATGCCGGTCAGAGAAAGACAGGTACCATGCGATTTTACTTGTACATGGAATCTAATGAACAAAATAAACAAAAAGTAGAAACAGACTCACAGAGACAGAACATACTGGCAGCTGTCAGAGTGGAAGGGGATAGGTGGGTAGCTGATAAAGGTGAGTGGATTAAGCAAAAAAACACGTATATATCTGTCTCAGATCTGTGTAAGACGCACACCCCCTTACTAACTTAAGTGCTGGTTGATGCAGTCTTTTCTAAAAAACATGGGGCAGTGATCGCATCTTCTCCATTCGCATTCTAAAGAACATCGAGTATTGTATTTTAAAGCCACCTATTTTAAGGCCACCGATCTAAGTTTGCTTCGGAGGCGAACGTAGTACCCCGTGAGGGGCCCGTTCCAAGTGCATCTCGTCCCAAGTGCATCTCGTCACTGAAATGCCTCCGCTTCCCCAGACCTGCTTGCTGAGAACGGCCGCCTGACCAGCACGCCCGCCGTGGTCTCCGCCTTTTCCACCATGATGAGCGTCCACCGCGGAGAGGTGCCGTGCGCCGTGACCACCGCGTCTGTAAGTGTGGGGGCCGCGGCTGCCGCCATGCCTGGGCATCTCGGCATTGCGCTTGACAGGACAGGAAGAAAAGGCACGCTCAGATCACGAAGTCGGAGGGGAGGGTGGTGACTCGCCGCTCGGAGATGTGTCTCCCCTCTGCCAGCTCCTGTGGCCCCAGCTCCAGAGGGGCTGTGTGCCTCCTCGGTGCCTCCTCAGTGCCTCACCAGGCGGCGTGTGTTCCCACGGCACGTGGGCTGGGTTAAAGGCGCTGGGAAGTAGGGGTCCTTGTCCCGGGGCGATGTGAGTGGTTGTGTGAGTTGACTGAAACTGGAGGTCACAGTCTTGGGTGGTGGTGAGTGGGAGGCTGGGCAGACGGGCCCTGTGACCCTGCCGACCCGGCAGAGGGGCTACAGCAAGAGCCGTGGCCATGTGCGGGTGGCAGGCGAGGGCGTGAGCCCAGGGAGTGCAGGCGCCCATCCTGGGTCACGGGGTGAGGCCAGGTGTCGCACACGACTCACCCTCTGTGTGCCCTGAGCTCCACTCCCTCCTGGGGCTCAGCTTCCCTTGTTGCTTGACTGGGCCTCCTGCAGCTGTCGATCGGTCAGGTGAGGAAGACCATCTGTGGGACTTACCAGGGGAGCGTGGGGGAGCCGCCCGGAGTCCGGCCTCATCTGGACCAAGGTTCCTGGTGTCCGAGTGACACTCTGCACCTCCCGCAGAGCACCGTTTGGGGACATTGTCACGTCACGGCGTGGACGGCCACACCATCTGTCCCCACGGCCACGCGCCGGTGCAGGTCGCTCTTCAGTGATTACACCCACATGGTTTTTAAAGGGTGCTTGTCTCTATCAAAGTTTCTTACAGCCAAACAATATTAATGCTTTTGGCATTGAAACTCCTCGGTAATGAGTTTCCAGTCTTTAAAAAGAAGTGACACCCTAACTGGTGACTGAGGGCACAGACTTCAGGCACAGACAGATGTCAGGTCCCGTGCTCGTTCTCTTTCTCTGGCGGGTCCCTGGGTGGGTTCCATAGCCACTTTGAGCCTCAGTTCTTGCACAGGTAAAGAAAGGGCAGGTGGGAGCTGCTGGCCCCCGGGTTGTCCAGTCGAAGGGGCAGGGTGGGCACCTGGCCCCAGGATACGTCCAAAAGGGGGGTGGGTGTGTAGGGTCCTCTGACCTTGGTGTCCACAAGTAACGTTTCGATTGGACACTGATAGGTGTCTCCACCCCACGCCCCCCAAAGATACTGACAGAACGTCACAAAGATAGGGGTTTTGCGGCCTTGGACTCTTGGATGAGCAGGTAGGGTGTGTGGCGGTGCGTGGCTTTGCCTGCAGCCACCCTGGGTGTGCTCACCTCACCAGGAGCCAGCCGGGGCAGGGGGGCCGGAGGTCCAGCTGACAGCTCTGTGCTGACGGCCGGAGGTCCAGCTGACAGCTCTGTGCTGACAGCCGGAGCCAGCCCACTGCCCGGGCTTCCCCGGGGAGGGCGTCTCGGCGAGGTGTGTGCCAGAGCGTGTGGTAGCCGTGGGTCTCAAAGAGGATGGAGCTGAGGCAAACCGCCCCTCTCGGCCGAGGGAGCAGTGGGTTCCGGCCTTGCCCGTGGGGCCACACCGGAGGGGCTGCGGGCTCAGGCCATGCACTGCAGGACTGCTCCCCTGTCTGCTCGAGCCGCGAGGCCAGCACCGCGGGCATTGCTGACCCAGTGCGAGCCACAGGGGTCCCTGTGTGGTGGGACCTCTGCGCATCCTCAACACCAGCACCCACGAGGGTCTTGCTTTGCTTCTCTGGGGGCCCTCAGTAGTGACACGGGGACTCCCAGGGCCTGTCTGCGTGATGCGCGCCTGGGCGGTTCTTTCATCACGACGGGACGCTTCCGTTTGCTTTATCTAAATTTACAACATGGTTTTCCCGCTTCAGCCTTTAGATGAAGCCACTCTTTCTGAACTGAAAACAGTCCTGAGCAGCTTCCTCAGTAAAAACCAGATACTGAAATTGGAAGTTAAGGTATGTTTTTAATTACATGGTATATTTCCTCAGGTTAATTTGACCCTTAAAGTAATGAAAATTAGATCTGATTATGTACTGATTTGCCTGTAGTGGGAATTTTGTATCTTTGTTGAAATGATCACTGCTTCCATTCACACCCCTTTTTTCCTAGATGTGATTATGTCCTGAATTTACGTAGCC
The DNA here is from genome assembly GCF_022682495.2 of Desmodus rotundus. Classification (NCBI taxonomy): domain Eukaryota; kingdom Metazoa; phylum Chordata; class Mammalia; order Chiroptera; family Phyllostomidae; genus Desmodus; species Desmodus rotundus. The sequence continues at coordinate 2,718,655 of NC_071388.1, read as the reverse complement.
CAGACTCTTTCCCAAGCACTTCCTTTCTTTCCACTTGGTGAGGGAGGGAGGTGTCCAAGTGTCCCCCATTCCCACCGTTCTCTCCTAGACTGACCCGTCCATCATGGGTGGGATGATCGTCCGCATTGGAGAGAAATACGTCGACATGTCTGCGAAAACCAAGATTCAGAAGCTGAGCAAGGCGATGCGGGAGGCAGTCTGAGAGTGGGCTTTTCGGTCAGTGAAAAGTTCTTCAACTTGGAGCAACAATAAAATGCTTCCCGAGTAGAACACGCTGTGTTTACTGTTTGTACAGTGCAAATACGTGGGTCCTTGTTTTTATATCTTTCTTTCATTTCAAAGGTTACGGCCCTTTGGCTAGAGAATCTAGTTTGTGCCGATTATTTGAGGAGTTTAAGGAAGCTTGTGTCCAATGGGAAAACCCATCAGCGTCCAGTGCGGCCGCCTCCTGTGCCAGGCCCTGCTCAGTGCTGCCTGTGTCGCCTGTGTCCTTGGCCTCTAGGCCCAGAGCCCCGGGCGGGGTGAGGGGCCCGCAGACCTGGCCAGCCACTGTCGTCCTGCAGTGCCAGCTGTCGGGCCTGCCTCGAGTCGGAGGCCTCACAGTGGCTCCCTGAGCCCAGAGCACGCCGGCAGCTGCCCCACACTCCTCCACTCAAGCCTCTCGCCACCCGGAGATGCCCTGCAGGCCGGGTCAGCCCACAGGGCCTCTGAAAGGGCTGCCAGCAACCGGTTGGCCACTACCAATTACCCCAGCCAGTGCTCCTGGCATGCGTCTTCACCTGGTCTGAGCCTGTCTCCCCACCTGCCCTCAGTGGCATCCTACCAAGGCTAATGGCAGTGATGTTTCCTCTCAGGGCTTCCGGAGAGACTCCGGCCATGAAGGTGTCCCCCACCCAAGAACCTAGGAAACCCGCAGGCAGTTACTGTGCTAACAAGCTCTCGGAGGCAGGGCACTCACTCGGCACGAGGAGGCGGAAGAGCAGGGGTTTCTCACCCGCCTGCACCGAGGAGGGGCCAGGACTGTCAGCCCAGACCGCAGACCAGGACCTCCTCCCCTGGGCAGCAGCCACTCCAGCCAATCTGCAGCCTGGGAGCCGAACAGGAAGAAACCTCTTTGCCTCTGCGATAATTACAGTTACCCCGAAATTGCCTGAGAACAGCGATTTCCAGCAGGTGCGCCATAAGACATTAACATGCAGCACCTGACCATCTAGTCAAGGCCGCTGACCTCTCTTCCCTTAGGTTGTCAACTCAAAAATGAGAACAGCCCACACAGTAGCCGTCCAGTGAATTCATCAAATTATACCTGTTTTTCTGTCAGATCAGCAAACAATCTGTTTTGTGTCATGCTGCATGATTTTAGTAGTTGTGTGTCCTGAGTGAACCCGTGGAAAACTGGCTGAGAAGGTGCTGCAGAGCCCACCTGGCACAGGTGCGGCCACTGCACCTGAGCTCCCAAAGCAGAGCCTGCCCCGCAGTGCAGCTGTGACCCCCCCCCACCCACCCACTGTAGGGCCCTGGTGTGAGGGAGGGCCTGTCCACGGAGTTCACGTGGCAATGGAGAGGAACTATAGGAGCCAGGCTCTGCCAAGGTCACTGTCTCCAGAACGTTCTGTAAATAGACTGGACAGACCTTGTAAGTGCATCCCCTGATGTGGGCTTGGCTGCCCTGCTGTCGGACAGGGATGCCAGGCGTGGTGGCTGGGACTGTGACTGCGGGGGCACGAGTGGGAGCCCTGCTGCTGCCAGCCTGCGGAGGCCCCCCCCCCCCAGGAGGGAAGCCCGACCCACAGCTCTGTTCAGGGGTCGCCCACACTGTCCGTTACTGGCTCGACGGCCTCTTCCCCTCCGGCCCCTGAGCCCAAGGACTGGCTGAGTGAGTGCAGCAGCTGGCGTGCAGCAGTCACTCAGCGGGCCCGCTGGTGTCCCGCCGCAGTCGGCATCGGGGCCTGTTCAGGCTCCCCCCACCCCCGACGGCTGGCAGGTTCGCTCCCCAGCCCACTGGGGGCCCCCGCCTGGGGAACACCCACTCGGGCCTGCCCTCCTGCAGGCCGCCCTGCAGCTCCCGCCACCTCATGGAAGCTTTCTTTCTGTGTTGTGACACCAGGGACGCGAGTCAGCCATTGACAGGTGAGGGAGAGACAGTGACACCCCAGAGGGTCCCGGGCATAGGCCGTGGTGGGGTGGCAGGTCTCCCCCTCCCCGGTTTGTGCTTGTGCCACTGTGTCCCCAACCACACCCGCTGACCAGCCCCCGCCACTGCAGCAGGCACAGCTGCTCTGAGGGGAGGCCCTGTGCCTCTTCCCGCTTGTCCCTGAGATGCTCCCAGCTCACCCATTAACCCAGGCCAGCTGTTCCCTGCGGTCCCCTCCCTGTGGGCCTGACAGCAGCTGGCCCAGGTGGCTGTTCCCCGGACACCCTCCCGGTGTGCGGGCAGCAGGCAGATTCCCCCCAGAGCCACCCTGGCTGGGTCCCCAAGTGGCCGGGCCAGCGCCCTGCCCTGGTGCTGGCACCCGCGTGCCCCACCTCTGGCATGACACCACCCTCCTTGCTGCCCTGATGGCGGAAACACCGGCTTCCTCCTAGCAGACCAACTGCATAACCACCTGGGGTGACAGCACAGACAGACACCACTTTGGGCCTCTGGGCACTTCCCCAGGAGCCAGGTGGGGCTCGGGGCCAGTCACCCGACTTCCACTGAGCACAGGCCGCACAGTGAGAGGCTGCGCCTCCCTGCGGCGCCTGATGGCGGAGCTAAGCTCAGCAGCCAGATGGAGCGGGGATGTGTGGCCTGCCCAGCCTGACCTCCCAAGGAGCTGTGTGTGGTCTTGGTGGGGCCCTCACCCTCCTCCGGCCAGGGCCTGCAGCAGCCACGCGCCAAGGTGATCGCCAAGCCACCCCCAGCCCAGCCCACAGACTGCTGGGCTGCTCACAGGACGGAGGAGCAGGCCTCCCTCTCTGCCGAGCCATGGGGTGTTGGGCCCCCGGGTCTCGGCAGCTGAGCCTGCACCTCCCAACGGCCCGGGTTCCCCGGACTCACCTGCCTTCCTGCCAGCGGGGCTCCTGGCTGCCACGAGGCCACGCTGCAGGGTCGCACAGCCCAGCCCCGTCAGCCACCAGCTCCTGAGACACGTGATGGCCTTCCGGGGAGAAGCGACTCTTATGCCCAATTCCTTCAAATCAAACTGCACCAGCATCCTGCTACCGAAGCACGTGGAAATGGGAGGAGGGGAGGAAACGTTCCCACCAGCGCCTCAAGTGGTCATCGGAGGTGAGCCCAGGACAGCAGGGGTCTCCAGAGCGTCCTTCCCCCAGGGGAGGTTTCAAAGTACCAGAATCCTGTAACCACTAAGCATTGTTTGGATAAATGACGGTTTCCTAGGATACATTCTGACAACGGGGTACTGTGTGGTCTTTAAAGATAGATGGATAGATAGATAGATAGATAGATAGATAGATAGATGATAGAATATAGGTGAAAATATAGACAAAATATCTATACTCAAGATATGTGTATCTGGTCTTCCACAACTTGATTTTTTATATAAGTATATATAAGCTAGAGAGAGAGAGAGAGAGATCTGACTTAGAAGAGCAATCAAACTATACGTAAGTTGATTTGTGTGAATCATGTCACCGAGCAGGGTCCTCGCGGAGACGTGCTCGGTGCGTGTCGGCTATTAAATAACACGGGGGCACCTGGAGCGTGCGCACCCGAAAACCGCCGGGGCCGCGGCACCCGAGCGTCGGTGCCGATCTCCACGTGGGGGAGTATCTCCAGGGAGTGACTTTACTCTCTTTGTATTTTTCTGTGCTTGCTGAATTTTCTGCATTAACAAACATGGCTTCTGTAATTAGAGGGAGAAAATAAATATTCTGGAGTAAAATAGTGCCTTGACTATGTCGGCTACTCGTGTTGCTTAAACAGGCGTCACTCGCAGGTTTCTGCCCACCGAGCGGTGCCGGGGCCCCATCGATCTCACGGAGACCGGGGCGTAGCCTGGGGAGTAACTTACTGTTTGCTTTGTTTGTAATGATGTTTGTTTTTTAAACTTCAAGTAACAACCCAGAAAAACATAAAGACTTGTATATTTGTCAAAAATGAGCCCTGACTGGTGTGGCTCAGTGGGTTTGGCGACGTCCTGCAAACTGAAAGGTGGCCGGTTCCCTTCCCGTGCAGGGCACACGCCTGGGTTGCGGGTTCAGTCCTGGTCGGGGAGCATGTGAGGACCAACCAATGGATGTTTCTCTCCCTTTCTCCTTCCCTTCACATCTCTCTAGAATCAATAAAAGGAAAAAAATCCTTAAATGGGGCCCACTTCCCTGACCAGTGTGGCTCAGTTGGTTGGGCATCATCCTGCAAAGCGAAAGGTCACCTGTTCAATTCCCGGTGAGGACACGCCTGGGTCGCGGATTCCGTTCCCAGTCGGGGTGTGTGTGAGAGAGGCAACCGATTGATGTTTCTTCCCCACCTCAATGATTCTCTCCCTCCCTTCCCCTCTCGCTAAAAATAAATACATAAAATCATTTTTTAAAAATCGGGCCCACTGGTTCAAAAAAAGGCAAGGACCTGTTGTTTTAGGGTCAGTTTCTTTAAATGCACTATAACAATCCAACTAGGGTCCAAGCCAACCAGAGAATTTAGAGGACTTGATCCTTTTTCAGTAAATCAGTGGTGATAAGGAGGGACCACCGTAAAAGCAGAAGGGAGAAGATACCACCACTCATCCATGGAAACTGAGGTGACGCTCAGGGCTGGGCTTGCTAGCGGGGCCCAGAGGGGAAAGTCGGGGTTTGAACATGCAGTGTTGTGCGTGTTGACAGCTTCTTGGCAGAAGAGGCCGGAATGTCTGTGAAACACCCTGGCTCCGCCTCCCCTCCCTCCACCCCCACCCCTGCTGCCCCAGCTTGTGGGACCACACAACACAGAACTTCCCAAATTCTCGGAAGTGCTTGGAACCGGGAATCGAGGTCTGCTTTGTGCTAACGTCTGTCTGAAGGAGGCAAGGGAGAGTGGAGAGGGTAGTTGGTTTGGTTTTTTAAGTTGACTTTTGCATGATTTTCCTTCCACAGCCACAGTCTGCACTGTTGACTCAGCAAGGAGGTCAGGCAGAAAGAACCTGAAATAATCCTCGGTCACAGGGTCGGCTTTTCTCATTTTATTCGTGAGCTATGCGGATTCCAACCGTACAGGTCTAGGTGGCCGGAGAGCTGTCTGGAAGAGACTGTTCTTTTTAGGTGACGATACACGGGAACAGCGACCTGTACTGATGCCTCTACCGGTGTAAAGAAAGGAAGAGGTGAAACAGACACAGTCCGAGTCAGGAGAATGAACATTTCGTACCGAATAAGGTGCCGAGAAACACTCAGACAGCAAAACTAACCCCAGCTTCTTTTAAACAAACAAACAAAAAAAGAAGCCTAATGTTTGGGCCCTGCCTCATCAATTTTAGACAAATACCTAATTCCACAGCATACAATAGCGTCCAGTGATGTTCAGAACCCCACTGACCACACAGATCAGGCATGTAGTCTCCCTCTTACGGAAAAGGAAACAGTGCTGTTACTTGGCAACGGAAGTATATTACAACCAACAGGACATGGTGGGGGGTGAGTCCTACCCCTGGGCAGGGGTTTGGGAGAGGGTAGTGCCACGCAGCCAGGCCTGTGACCCAGCTGTCCCTGCAAACACAGGGACTGGCGTCGGGATTGATACATTCTTTCCCTAACTGGAGGGGCTTGCAGACACTGCTGGCTTGTCTTGTCCCCAGACTTGGTGGGACAGCCAGGGCCCAGGGGGCAGCTGACTGCCTGACTCATTGCGGGGTGCGGCGGGGGGGGCAGGCATGGGGCTAAGGAAGAAGGGCCTGGACCCGCTGGGGGGTGGGACTACACAGAGCACCTCTCCTCTGGTCCCAGAGGCTGGCCCGAGGCCCTCTTCCCAGGCTACACTTGATTAAGGATATTTCCAAACGGCTCTGTCTTTGGGAGCAAAGCCAGCTACACCCACGGTTCCTCGCGGTGCTGTGCAGATCACTCATGTGACAACAGGTTCCAGAAAACATCTGGAACTCACAGCTCCCCACACCTCCCACGTCCAGGAAGTCACTGGGGCCCAGCGTTCGCCAGCTTCAGCCCGCTCAGGACTTCCTCTGTGGGTTGGCAGCGCGAAGCAGCGTGCAGCTCGTGGAAAGAAACATGGGAACCCAGCACTCACACTCCCCACGTGTCCTCTGAAACCATCGGCCCTAAGCTTCCCACTAACAGTGGCCTACAGCAGCCCCCTCTCACCAGGAACTGGCTGCTTCACCTGCTGGAGGGGCTCGACCCCCAGGCTGCTGCCTCCGGGGATGAACCCGAATGCACCTCTCAGGGTTTAGCATTGCTCACCCCTCAGTGGCCTACAGGGACACTTCTGATGGCCAAGCCTAGAAGGTCCATGCCCCATCAGCAGCCTGGACTTCTGACCCTTTCTGGGGAAGGGGAGCAGGAAGGGTGGGGCTGCTCCGTGAGGCCCGGGTGCACCCCCAGGGCAGCCTGTTCCAGGAGCCCCAGCTTCACCCTCCAGCCACTAGGCTGCAGAGCAGTGGGGACACCCAGGCATTCTCGGTGACAATCAGACACCAAAGGGACACACTGGCCTGTCCAGAAAGAGCACAGGGAAGTGACCAGAAGTCAGGTCACCTGGGTAACTGATGAAGCATTCTCTACTCCTGGAATAGGTTTTAAATTCTTTCTATAGTTTTATGCACTTAAATTAGATACCTAAAATACTCTCATATACATACAGAAAAATAAACTCTCAATGAAAAACCACGCGTTACAATAACAAGTTAAATATTTTGACTACAGAATCTGTTAGCTTTTGCAACAGGTACCGGCAGAGCCTCTTACACGCCGTATATACATCTAGTCACGGGCAGCCCCGTGAGCACGCAGCACGGAGCTCACGAAACACCATTTAAGGAGCACGACGTCCTCACTTTGCGTGGTGGGATTTCACATTGTCCTTGGCTGGAGACGACACGAAACGCAGGAAGCCGGAGCGGAGGGCTGATTATCCTACACAGGACACTTCTGCGGCAAATTCCTCATCTGCATACATGTCTGTACGCCAGGGCTGGCCACGTGGCTCAGGCAGTACGATGTGAACTGCGGGGGCCCGCTTCTCTGTCCACGCACGGCTGTGATGGGGAGGGACGGGGGTGCCGGGAAGGCACAGGCTTCCGCTGGCTGGGGCTTCAGAGGACAAATCCGCAGCTGGTGTCACAGTTCAGAGACACTTGGGCTATTGGTGATGTGTGTTTTAAATGCAGGTGTAAAAATAAATATCACCAAAGATCTTGCCAGAGTGTCTGTATTCTGACCACAAATAGTTAGCAGGTGACATTTGAAGGGTGTTGCTTGGTAAAATATACACCAAAATGTTCATCCGTGGAAACGAAGGCTGACACAGTATTCATTAAATGCCTCTAGAAAATGCTTTCGGAACTTTCAGCAGCTTGGTAAGGCATTACACGTAGCAACAAAGCTCTCATTCGCTACTTTGTTCAAAGTGGCCCACCTCTGCCTGAGATGAATCTGCAGGTTCTGTTCAACGTTCTACTGTTTTTACTTAATGAACTTCGTACCCCCAGACAGAATCGAGAAACAGAGAAAGGATTATTGCTCTGCGTGTGTAGAACTGAGACCGATTTGCAAAGAGCAAGCATGGCTTGCAAAGGTTTCGGAGCGTCCGCACGACAAAGCTGTGGGAGCAGCCAGTGTGGGTCGGTGGGGCCAGCTCCACCGTCGCAGAGCTGCAGTTTTCTGGAACTCGAAGCCCCCCACACGGTGCCTTCTGGCCTCTCTCCTGACACTACCCTCTTCAAAAGCCATAGATGGGACCCTGTGGGGAGAGCCCAGCTGGGATGTCACCGCCTCTCAGAAGCTGGTGCCCCCAGACACCTGTGGTCCATTTGGCCCAGCAGGGCAGGGAGGAACTGGGCCCACACACCGCCTCTCTCCAGTGTCCAGCCCCTGGGGAAGGGGCGCCGAGACTCTCCCACCCACACCCCCACCCCGGCCCCTGGACACTCACTTTGAAGGCAGAGGCTGGAAAAGCCTGCCCGTCCTACCAGGAAAGGGGAGAGAAGCCCCAGCGGATGAGGAAAGACCAAAAGGAAGGGTTCTACTTCAAATTAGCGGACTCCATGCCCAGAGCTCGAAGGCTTCTGTGCCTTTGTGAAAGGAAAGCAGACAGTTTGAAAAGCCTGTCGGCCCAGCTCCCCGCGGCCTGCCGGGAGACTTCTCGGAGTCAGAAACATTCGGGAAGCCCCACCTGCTCCAAAAACCAACTGAAAATACGGTGTGACTGGGGCCGGCCCCACGGGAGGGCGACCTCACAGTCACAGGGGACCTGCTGCAGGTCTCTGCTGTCACCACCTGGGCACCCTTAATTAACAACCGTGCACCAAGGAGCCCACACTTTCATTGCACTTGGGCCACCAATCACATAGCAGGCCCCGAGCGTGGCCACGGGAGGGCCAGGCCAGCCTGCTTCCCCGCTCAGCACAGGCGCCCAGTCACCCCCTGGGGCCCGTGTGACACACACTCGCACACACACACACTCACACACACACACACACCGCACGGGGGCTTTGCATCCACACGCCCACAACAGTCTGCACGCCTGAAATTACGGAAGGCAGAGTCCCCGAGTAGAGACTGGGGTCAGTCCACATACAGGGGACCCTCTTGGGGAGAGGGGCCCACCCCAGCCTGCCGGCCCAGCAGCAGACGAGTCCGCTGGCTTAACACCTGAGGCCCCCAAGGCCAGGCCTCAGGGGCACTCACTGCATCTGGGACAGAGAACTGGGGAGGCCCTGGCCCCAGCAACAGGGAAAAGCTAAGAGTCACCAGGTCCCCCCAGAAGTGCCGGGTTCAAAGCTGGCTCTCAGCCCTCTCCCGCCGGCAGCCTGAGGCTACCAGCAGCGTGGTCCTGCAGGTCCCACAAGAGCCATGTCCCAGAGTGGAGCAGCGGAGCAGTGGCAGGTGGAGCCAGCACCCTGGGACGGGTGGTGGGGCCCACAGGCTTCTAGGGGGAGCTCGCCCCCTGGTGGCGGCCGCTCGTAGCCAGTCACTCTGGCTCCCCACTGTCTCCCTGGTCCCTGAATCTTGACCCTTCCACAAACGAACGCCCTCATTCTGTTTAGACACAGAAACAGGAGAAAACGGGGATTGGGGCAGAAGAGGAGGAACTCCTGGGAGCAGTTTTAGAAACAGCCACACGGGAACGTTATTTTTTTTTATGATAAAAGTACAAAACCAGGGTTCCTAGAAGGAGAAAAACATGCATTTCTACTACCAAATAGAAAGAACGCCGGGTTACCAGCGGGTGCTCAGGAAGTACTGGGGAAATGCTCAGGCTTTCAAGGCCCCCAGATAAGCCCACCGCTGAGCACGGTTTTCCCGGGGCTTTGAACCAAAAACTACTCACACTCTGCAGACGGGAGAAACCATGCAGGCTGGTGCAGGCAGAGGCCCAGAACCCTCTAAAAACAATTCACCAGACGCCCCGGCCTGCAGCAGGGCCAGAAACACGGCAACCACACACAGTGTGACTGGCCGGTGGGAAGTAAGTGTTGCCAGGTTCCCGGGTGATGGGGGGGGGGGGGGGGGCGGGGTAAAGAGGAAGGGACTGACTGGACCCTGTGTCCCTGAAATCCGTCTTTGGAGGTGGGGATGAATTTTAACAAGCCGTCGGGGCGATTTAAATGACTTAAAATTAGATCTACAACAAGTCAGTGAACGCCACAAAGGCAGGCTGGCCCGCCACCTCGCAGTGCCCAGCCCGTGGCCTGGCCCAGGACAGCGGGGGTGGGCGTGGGGTGTCCTGAAGGAGCAATGTGCCATCAGCCCGACTGGCCCGAGGGCAGACAGAGTGGAACCCAGAGATGACAGTCTCCAGCGGCAGCCTCCGGGCTCTTTGCCGCCGAGAGGGGAGCTGTCAGCTGCCTCTGCTCCTCCCGGTGGGGCGCGTGGTCTGGGGTTGTTGGGAGTAGACTCTGGCCCCTAAAGAGATCGGCTCTGCACCTCAGTTCCGCCTGATGACCTACAAATAGGTACTGGATCTGATACAAGGCGGGGTGAGGAAACGGGGGCTCTAGAACTTTCCTCCGTTTACACAACGCTAAGTGAGGGGCCCACAGAACATGGCTGGGTCCAGTGTGGGCAGCTGACAGAGAGGAGGAGCCCCACCCGTATTTCCGCACCTCGGGGGCCAGACAGGGAGGTGTTGCTTTGACCAAATGCCTCTGGAACACTCGGACCACCACTGAAGAGGCCACCCCCACGAGTGAACAAGACCATCCAGGCCCACAGCCTCTCTCTGGCACAGGAGACTCCAAATTTGCCAAGCGAGTGCCCGCAAGGCGAGCAGACCCACTGCTGGCCACTGACCGCTGGCCAACCTCCATCTCCTCAAGCCGGAACTGCCCCCGTCACCTCTTGTGTCCAGGAGCCCCCCTCCAAGGGCTGGCATCTGCGTGTTCCAGCCCCGGGGAAGGGAGCTGCACATAAACACAGCAGGAGAGGATAAGAAAGGAAAGGGAAACCTGCTTGCTGTTTCCAGCGGGAACCCCTGAGACTGCTATCTACCCCAAACAAACTTTCTTCTTATGCGTCAAAAAGGCCCAACCGACCAGGACACATTCTGGAGTAGAGACAGCAAAGTCTCCTCCTCCTCACACAAGGTGTGGGCCAGCTCTAAGGTGCGCCCCACCCAGGTAAAACGAGCAGCACCTCCCTCATCCCCCTGCCCTCCTAAGCCCCTCCCCACTCCTAGTGCAGCAGCTTTGTGTCTGCCCCAGCCCACCCCAGACCCATGGCCCACCTGCCCGGCCTCGGATGGTGGCAGACCTGCCATGGTCCCTCCCTGGGGGCTCCAGCTCCTCACCCTCCCGCCTCTCTCCCCCCAGAAGACACCTGAGGTTTGGGGACCTGGTCACCAAGACGAGACGCAATGCAAGTGGTCAATGTGTCCACTTCTGACACTTAGTTGTTCAAAAAGCAAAGAAGAAAAATGCCCTTTTTAACGTGAGTGCTCTTCAGGGGCACAGCCCTCTCCTCCACTGTCAGGGAATGGGGACACGGGGTCCAAGCAGACAGACTGGGAACCCAGCCCCGCTCTGTCGAGCGTCTGTCCCCCAGTGTCAGGCCTGCCCCGGATCCGAGAGACTAGTCTCCAGCAGATGATGCTGCCTACCTGTGTGCCAGGAGACAGCATCCACCAGAACCAGCACCCCCCCCCCACTGTCCCAGAGGGCTGGGGACATGGGCTGCCCCTCAGGGTGGCACAGCCCAGAGAGGCGGGGGTGGGCAGGGCTGTCCTGGGCGCTGGGGGCAGAAGGCCAGGATGCAGAGAACAGGAGAAGCCCTGTCTTGAGGAGGCAAACATCTGGGTGACAGATTCCTCACTGCCAAGGGACATTTCATCGCTGTGAAACCCTGCCCAGGCAGCCGACAAGGCAGAAGGGAAGAGAGGTGGGAGAGTGTGAGGCTCCACGCCTCCCCCGACTCCCGGGTCCCCTTTCGTGCAAAACTCATTCCGGCGACGGGACTCTTCGGGCACTGACCTCATGCAACTAACAGGAGGACAAGACAGTGACCCAGGGCCTCCACGGTTACACATGCAATTTCTGCCAGAGTGGCAGGCCCTTCATAAACACACCGAACAGGCTGTACTGTTATAGAAATAGGAGAGCAGCAGGTGTACGTCCATTTATAGATTTAATTAAAAGAGCTGCTTAACAACATCAACAATGTGGACGTAAAGTGTCTTAGCCGTGTTCGCTGCTGTGAAGCGGGAAACAAGTGCACACCTGTGTTCGAGTGGAGAGCTTCTCACTAAAGGGTACATCTATCCGCTTGTTTCAAAAAATACTCGCGTCTGTTGTTGTCGATACAAAACTCTACACTATCTTCAATAAATAAATAATACAGTGTTGTTATTGTTTTTTAAGTATGAAATGTAAACTTGTTGCCCTTTCCAACACACACATTTGAAAACCCGCTGGAGCCCCGACAGGGCTCTTCTGGAGCTCCCGACGTTCCCGGCAAGGCGGGACCTGCCGCAAGGCTGACGCTGCTCACCCAGTGCTCCCGCCACCCCAGCTCCAGTCCACGGACCCGCAACCAAAGAGAGTGCCGCCCCAAGTGGGAAAGCTAGCCTCCGGGACCCAGAGCACGTGCAGAAGGCGCCCCATGACCTCAACGAACCGGGATTCCGAGAACGGTAACATGTGAGCAATGTGACCCGCGTCTCCTTACAAACCAAGTTACCATCTAGTGGACCAGCCTCTCTCCTGGCATTTAAGGGGGAAAGAAAATCAAAGAACTCAAACCAAACAGCTGACACCTGGTCATACACTCCTGGGGGCCACAAGCACACGGGGCCCTGTTTCTGAGAGGGTGGCAGGGTCGCGGTGCGCAAGGAGGTCTCTGGTCTTCCTCCCGGCCTGGGGGCTGCAGGTACGCAGGGTCGGACCACCACACGATGGATTTCCTTCGCACCCTCCACCCACTTCCAGATTTCCCCCTTTTCCTTTTCATGCCTTGGGGATGCCCATTCGGGAACGCACCAAACACAGCCCGAGATTCCCATGACAGCTGGGACCTGGCATGTTCGAGCGAGACGAGACTCAGAGCTGGGCACCGGCAAGGACTGTTAGGAAACATCACAGGACCTCCAGCCAAAGGCACCCCTGGGCTGGCAACCAGGACCCATGGCCTAGCCTGCAGGGGACCTTGGGGATGTGCCCCAGCAGAGTATGACTCCATAGGTAGCAGGCTTCCTTACCAGCTCCCAAGGCTGCTAGGAATCAGAATCCACTCACCCGATCGCAGCCAGTGGTAGTTTTCATTGACATCTGTCAATGTAAGACCCCAAAGGGCCTGGAACCTTCCATGGACTAGCTCTGCAGCAAGCAGCTCAGTGTCTGCGAGGAGACCGTCCTCCCGGGTGATCGGATCCAGGCCGGCATTTCAAATACCATCACGGGGGCAGGGGCAGTGGGGGGTGAGATTCTACAGCAATGACGGACCACCACAATGTTTTCTAAACACACCAAGGACTTGGTCAAGGGGCTGCCTGGGGGCTGGGAGAGGTACGACATAGGAGGGTTACAGAATTCTCCAAAAATACAGCCATTGCATTTATAAATTATTGACAGTAACCAGAACCGTGCCTCAGGCCCAGGGGCAGCCCGATCCCCCAGCAAACCTCGCTGGGAGCCGTCAGATGTCCAAGTCCCTGAAAGCCATCATGAGACCGCAGTGCAGACAGGGGGACAGAGTTTTGTTTCATCACATGGGGGACTGTTTGGGGGAAGGATTGTCGAGAAACTCCTAGCATCATTAGGGGCCTTTCTTCACCGTCCCGCCACCCCGTGGCTCACCCAAACGGTGGTCTCAGAAAGGCAACGCCTTCCCTGACGGCGCCTGCCAGCCCGGGGGGTGGGGGGCCCCGGCTGCCCGCCATGGGCCGCTCCCTAGGGCTCATCAAAGAGCTGAAGGTCCAGGCGGACCACAATCTCTCCCGTGGGGACCTCGTGCAGCAGGAGACACTTGGTCACCGGACCCTTGGAGCCCTGGTCCTTCTTGATGTCAGCCACACGGATCTCCGTCCGACCCAAGAAATCTGAAAGGAGAACGAACAGACCTACTCAGAGGGAGGGTTTCTTCCCTGCTAGGCCCGTGCCTGGCCTGCTGGGAGTCCCCAGGGAGTTGCTCTGCAGTCCCTTCCTGGAAAAGGGAGGTGGGCCGGTCTGTAGGAGTCCAGGAACTGGAGGAGAAGGGGGTTGGCTGGTGATGCTAAGAAACTCAATGTTCTTCTACCCAACACAAATCACAGATAAATTTAAAGATGATGGCCTCAGTTACACTCGGGGACAATTATTAGGTGTGTGACACAGGGAGCGAAAAGAAAGGGACACCAGGTGGCACAAAGGAGAGTCTCGAAGGGGCTAAAATGCAGAGGTGACTTCCCCACACAGGAGCAGTGGGGGGGTGGGGGAGCGCCCGTGGGACAGACACTGGACTGTCCTTCCTTTCTCCCAGACACTGTCACATGGGCGCGCCCTGCACTTTCAGAAAAGTCAGGGGAGGTAAGCAGGGCCTGGTCCTTACACGCCACCCAGGGGCCACAGGGCAGACGTGAGGGGCTGCAGCCTCCCCGCAGCCGGGGGGCGCACGCTTCCTGCAGGTCCCAGGACAATCTCGATGCCGCTTTCTGGCATCGGGCACCAGTGTGAGGAGGGATGCGAACGCGTCTGAACCTGGTGAAATGCTGACGCGCACACATGCGCGATGGCGTTGAAGGGCCTGCGGACCATTCATTCCGTCCCGTGTTCAGCTGACTGATTTCCTGGCGGGCAGACCCGAGTTGGTCCTGCCTCTAGGTGCATTTTGAGGCAATAATCTCTGATGTAAGAACAGCAGGATCTGCAGCTTACACCCCAGGCGAGGTCTTGCATCATGATACTTTGTTATTTAACAAGAAGCCCAGCTTATTAACCTCAGCTGACAGCAAGGCAGAGTGGAGCGTCCTGGCCCGGCTCCAGCACTCGGCCAGCGGGCAGCAGTCCTTGGGCGTGGACCTGGAGCCGTGAACTCGCGGTGAGAGTTCATGTAAAAGTGCAGCACACGCCACGGGAGCTTTGCACAGACCACGCTAACACTAGACACCCGTCAGCACCTAGTATCCTCCTTGAATGTAACAGGCGGTGATCTGTAAACCGACTCTGATTCGTGGTGTTGGGTGGAGGGAGGGAGAGAGCTCTTAGAACCATTGGCCAACCCCATTCTCTTCCAGGCTCAGAGCAGAAACAGAAAACTGCTTTCAGGGAAGACACACCCCACACAGTTCCCTGTCCTTGATTCACCAGAGGTGTCACCCAAGGACACCAACAGACTCTGCCGCCCTTGTGGGCTGACGTTCCCCTGGCTCAACAGGCTGCTTTCCCCCACTGTCACTGTGGATTTGGGCCGCAGACTAATGGGCCGGGCTGGGCTTTGGGGTGCAGGCCTCCTTGCAGTCGCCTCCCTGGACACACAGGACCACGGCGTTTGTCTAGGGGAGCTGGATGCCCCCGGACTGGCAGAGCTGCCGCCTGCTCTGAGAGGCGCCAGCAGAGGGGCAGTGGGTTGCTCAGGGAGGTGGAGTCTTGTCCTGCTCCTGCCTCATCTCCGTGGAGCAGGGTGGGGAAGCCCTAGCAGGTCAGGGCTCCGTGTCTCCGGGGACGGACGTTGACGGTGGAAGTCCAGCAGCAGGGAGGGAAGAAGGGCTCCGGCGGCAGCCGCAGGCACTCACCATCGGGCGAGAACTGGTCCCTCTCAAACACGGTGATGCAGAGCACCTCCTGCTCCAGGTCTCGGATGAAGAACTGGCAGTTGGAGTTCCACTTGGGGTTCAGCGTGTCCTGCATGGTCTTGGTGATGTGGCACTGGGAGCCCATGGTCACCTCGCAGTAGGGGTTGCTCTTTCCTGGAGGGGACAGAGCCTGTTCGACCCAGGCCCATGGTGGGTGCTCCCAGGCTCCGGGCAGGTCTAGGGCACAGAGGTGGGCCCCGCCCTCCACACTCCTTTTTGTTCCCTCCTCTGCCACGCCTAAACCCCTCCCAACTCAGTGTCACCCTTAAACTAAAGCAGATAATTGGGTAAGGGGGCTTTGAAACTAGGCCTCCCTCTGTCCTCGCCTTCACCTTAGCTTGTGACCCCTCAGACCGCTCCAAAAAGCAAGATGCTGGAAAGGATTTAAGAAAAAAAAAAAAAAACTCTATGTTTTTAACAAGTGCTGAAAAAAACAGTTCTGGAAGGAAATCTAGGGTGATGGAACTGGCACCTTTTCATCTGATTTAGAGCCAAGGGCTTGCTCCAGGGGGCTCCTGGGGTCCTTACCGTGAGATCGGCAGGGCTTCAGCTCCACGCCTTCCACCACGTTCACCATCAGCCTTCCGATCCCCGTCGCCCTCTGGGAGCGGACTGGGGCAGCGGGAAGAGCGACACCGAACACACGCATTAACGTGGGACACTTCCCACCCCCACTGGCCTGCGCTGCCCGCTTCATCTCTCGCTCCCTTGCTCCAGGGGTTTGCCCTCCAACCCCGCTCTCCCTTCTCCCCACTTCCCCCATCTCGGGCCCCTCTACCCTCGGTTCTAAGGTTCTGGGGCCCCACCCAGTGGCTCTGCGGCCTGGCCTTGCGTTACCCAGGTACGCCTTCTCCCGCTTCTTTTTCTCAGTCTCTATGTAGAGTTCTGAAGCAGCTTTGATTTTCTGCACCCAGGCCGTCCTCGGAAAGGAAGAGACAGAAAGGTGCCAAACAGACCTCAGGGGAAAGGCTGTGGGTCTGTCCACCCGCGGCGCCCAGGGCCCTGCTGCGTCGTTTGACTCAGAGGACAAGGGCTCGGGGAAGAAAGTGTTGGTTCCTGTCACGTGAGGTGTATGGCTACTCCTCCCGTTAAGAAGAAAGGCATGGTGACGTGTTTACTGGTGTTCCCGAGACCTCACTGGTGGCCCCAAGGGTGCATGTCCATGGGAACCCCGGTCCCGGAGGTGGTGGGGCACACAGTTCCCCTGCCCCCCGCTGGGAAGCATCTGCATGTGCCCACCCAGCAAGGCCAGACAGCTGTCCCGTACTGAACATTGAGGGGATCATGAAGCCATGTCCCAGGTAAGGGGCGGCTTTCCGTGACAGAGAGACCCACCCCGGGCGAGCACTTCGGGGTGCTGTCTCTCCTTCATCCTTCGGGGGCCTGAGTGCGCCACAACTTGGGCCCCTTTCTGGCCTGGCACGAGGGCTCGGTGGAATGCTGTGGCTTGTGCCAGGTCCGCCCTTCAGAAAAGGATCTGTTGCATCTGGCCCCAGGGCGGAGTCTTGAAGTGACGAAGGGAGCAAATCACCCATAGTTCCAGGACCCAGCACGTCCATCCAAGTGACCCCACAGACGAGGGGACTGGGTTGGGGGGTCCTATCAACCCCCCGTGGCTTTCCTTTTGCTTTCTGACACTGGGGAAACCTGAGATGCTCCATTTACCTCAAAGAATGCTGAAAATGTCTACCCACCAAAAATTCTCAAGCAAAATTAGTTTCAATTCACTTCATTTCGAAACATACATGCTACATGTCAAACGTCTGTGAGGCTCAAGAAGACAGTATTGCCGCCTCCCGCGTCCGCTGCAGCCGGGGATCGCGGCATTAAAGCTGGGGGAATGTCGGGCCTGCTGACTAATTAAACGTCCCACAGGGTCTTGCACCGGGTGACCCGGCGCCCAGGGCCGGGCCGGGGGTGGGGCGGCAGGTCTTACCTCTCGTTTATGCTTTCTGCTCGGAGGGTGTAGACGCGGTCGATGTGGGAGATGTGGAAGATGGGCTCGTCCCCGGAGGGGTCGGTGGGCAACTTTACTAGAACCTCATTTAGGAAAATGGGCTGAAAAGCAACGCGCGAGCATTATGAAACCGGGCGGGTATCTGCGCATGCCCGCAACCTCCGAGTGTGCACCCGTTCGCGCACAGCGTCCTGTGAACCGGCCTGAGCCCCAGTAAATTAGAACCTGTCTGTGTGCACGTGTGTGTGTGTATGTTCTAGCACACTCCGCCAGAATAATGATTTTGTGTTAATACCAGCTTTCAGATGTAGCAAACTGTGAATATGGCCGCCCCCACTTTGCAGGTATTTTTTAAGTCCTTCAGAACAAGAACTGGCCTGTTACCCTGACCAGCAAGCAGCGGGCACCAGCTCTACCGCCAAGCAACGTCCTGCCAAAGATTTTCCTACGGAGTTGCCGGTGACGATGCACATACGCACATGGTTCTTCCTTCGGAAATAAGGCTGTCGCTGCAGAGAGCACCCATCTGTGAGCATACCCCCGCAGAGACACGTTTAGAAAAACAACCTCCCACTTGTCCCTCTTGTCTGTGACAAGAAGACACAGACGAGGCCCTGCGGGGAGGAGCAGGCAAAACAAGCAGCTTGGGGAAACTCCCCGCAGGGACTGCTTGCACCGGCGGGGGCGGGGCGCAGTCGGTCCAGGCTTCCTTGAGAAATCTGGGGGGGCCCGGGAATGTCCGGGAGGTGGGCACCTGAGCCCTGCTCCCGACCTTTCCCATGCCTGCTCGTCTGCAACTGGACCGTGAGCCCCGCCAGGGCAGGGTGGGCCTCCGTCCTGGCAGAGACCCACGCAGCCACCGGGCAGCTAGTAGATGGTGCATCCATAGAACTGGGCGCTGGCCCTTCCCGACCGCGCAGGCCCACTGCTCCAGGCCGCCGCGGTAAAGTAAGTTGTAATCTTTTTGCTGGTGAAGGGTCTGCCCTTCAGTTTGTAAAAAACACAATTTCTGTGAAGCGCAACATAGCAAAGCCCAAGAAGAGGAGGCATGCCTGTGCTGGAAATGGGGAACCCTGGTCACTGCCCCTCCCCCTCTGAACCACACCCCCGAACCTGACAATCTGCTGGCTCCTGGCAATGCCCTCCCCCAACCCACCCTGCCGGGGCCACCCAGAAGCCAACTTACGGTTTTGTACATTTTATACTGCAGGTTGGACTTGGGGCTGAAGACCTTGTCGGCGCCGGAGGAGCCCAGGGGCTTCAGGATCTGGGTCAGCAGAAGGAAGTCATTGAAGAGGAAGCCATACAGCTCCTTGTTGCTCTTGGCCTTGTAGAGCTTCCCACTGTGCAGGAACTTGCGTGGCCCCAAGCAGTTGGTCACAGAATTGAACACAAGTTGCTGAGAAAGGAAACAGAACCCAGGGAAGAGACGACGGAGTCGGGCCAGGTCGTGATTGGGGGTTTTCCGCACCTGGACGGTGGGCTTTGCCAGAATCTGGGGCCAGCCCCACGGGGCTGTGGCGGAGGCCCCAGTCAAGGGCCTCGGGAATGTCACGGGGAGTGAAAGACGTCACACAGCAAAGTTGAGACCCATGTGGTCTCGCTCATGTGTGGGGCGAGCTGAAAGTGGCAAATGAGTGAGCGAAATGAACACACAGGCCGAACAAACACCACCTCTCAGACACGACTGCGTGGTGGTGACCGGAGGGGAGGGGAGGGGGAGAGTCAAGGGTGAAGGGGACAAATGTCTGGTGACGGAAGAAGACCTGACTTCGGGGGACGGCCACATAATGCAATGCACAGATCCTGTGTCTTAGAAGTGCACACTTGAAACCTACGTGACCTTATTCAACAATGTCACCCCAGTAGGTGGAACTGAAAAACGCAGAAGGGACTGCAGGGAAGACCTGCGGCAGGGCGGAGCTCAGTGGTGCCGAGTGAGGCCTCCGAGCCAAGCAGAACGCGCAGTGTTGGTGTGAATTCGCCTCACCCGACTCACGTCCTGAGTCCTGAAACGGGAAGGGACGGCTCTTGCCCTGCCACTTCCCACACCCTGGAGATGGCTCCGAGTGCCATCCCCACTGGGCTCGGTCCCCTTGTGTGAGCAGGTTCTGAAGGGGCCGGAACAACCTCACTCGGGCCCCCTTTTCTGACAGCAGGGGAGAGACAGAGGGAGAGGAAGGCCATGCCTGTGCCCCCGCAGTGGCAGGAACTAGGCAGGTGTCACAGTCCCTCCTGCCCGCATTCCAGCCCCAGGGAGACGCTCCATCCAGCAGCCATCAAGGCCAAGGTTCTCTCCAGAACTACAAACCCTACAGATCTCCCTGAGGACGGTATTCGTCAAGAGGTGCCGAGGTTCGCAACATGCATCCCTCAAGGGAGGCTGGAGGCCACCGTCCGCCTCCCATGTGGGAGAAGTGGAAGAAAGAACCGTCAGGGCCTCTGTGACCAGAGCTTCAAGGGACAGCAGCCACTCTGCCTCGCCCTCGGGCACTGGGAGGAAGGAGGGCCTCCCACCTCCCAGAGGATCTGAGGGAGTCCGAGGGACTAAGGGGGACACCTCACTGGAGCCTTCAAAGGATGTTCTCCGCCCTTTGCCCGAGGAATGCGAGCCTGGGGTCACTCCAGCCCTTTTTTCTTCCCAAGGGAGAGGGTGAGCCACGTGGGGAAAAGACAGCTTGGCTCACATACTGGTGGTGTCACTTATTCACCCTCAAAGGCTGGGGCCTCCTCCAGCCAGCCTGACGCGGAACGAATGTAAATTGGGAACAGGCAGGAATGTCAAAGGCGGGATTAAACTGACACACAGTCACGGCTCTGTGTCCAGAGCAGGGTCAGGACACAGAGGCCACCGTGGCTGTGGCCCCGGCACAGGCAGAATGGCAACTGTGACAATAGCGAGGGAAGACCGAGGAAGGTGATGTAAGAGCCACAAGTGCAAACGACAGAGTTTACTCTGTTCTTAATGTTTTAGGCTTAAAAGCCGCCCTCACTGATTCCCCGCTCCAACTGCATGTGGCTGTGGTGGCTGCTCTGCCAGGCGGATCGGGAGTGTACTGAGTAACGGCCCACGGGCAGGTACTCAGGGAATGTTTACTGAATGAATGAGTGGGTGAATGAATTAATGAATGGATGGATGGATGGATGGATGAATGGATGGATGAATGGATGAATGGTGGATGGATGGATGGATGGATGGATGAATGGATGGATGAATGGATGAATGGTGGATGAATGGATGAATGGATGAATGAATGAATGGATGGATGGATGAATGAATGAATGGGCCAACCAACCAGTGAGCAATCAATGGACTGCAATCAACATGGAATTCCAACATGGGAGCCCCCATGTTTCCCATGGGACTCCTTCCACAACTCCACACCCTCCACCTGCACTGATGGCGGACAGGAAGTGGACAGGCAGGAACAGGTGGTCACTTGCTCAGGTAGTGACTGCCTTTGAAGCCACCAGAGAGTGGGGGAGGGACGCACAGTCTGCCTGGGCACCGTGGTAAACCCTAGGGAATGGCGTGTGTGTGTGCACGTGTGTGTCTGTGTGTCTGTGAGTAAAACTGAAGGAAAGGTATGTGCCATGAAGAAAGTTAAATACTAGAGGAGACATTTCTGATTCTGGGAGTAGAGTGGACTAAATACTCTGACTCACCCAGTGAAAAATTTAAAAATGGGGTAAAGTATAAAAATGTGCTTTTTAAGTGTAAGCAGGGTGATAAAAATAAGAAATCTGCAGAGGCCAAAAACAGAATGAAAATGCAGTTCTGGCAGGTGGCTCAGGTAGCTCAGTTGCTTGGAGCATCATCCCAATACACACAGGTTGTGAGTTCGATCTCTGGTCAGGGCACATGCAAGAATCAACCAATGACAAACTGGTGTTTCGCTCTCTGTCTCTCCCTTTCTCTCTCTCGCTCTAAAATCAATAAGTAAAAATTAAAAAAAGAACAAGCATGCAAAGCTTCGAAGATAGACAAGCCTCTGAGCTGGCTTTGGCCCTGAGAGGCTCTCTTGAATCTGGTGACCTTGAGCTTCCACTTTGATGGCTACCCAGGGTGCAGAAGACAGAGGTGTATCAGGGCCCATGTGACGTGAGGCATCTAACAGGGAATCGTGAAAAGCTGGACCCGAGGAAGAAGGACAAACTCCAACACAGAAAAAATGAGCAAGAAACCTGGATTGTTTCTGACCTTGGTGTAAGGGGAGGGAAAAGTGTCCACAAGGCAGTGCTCACCCACGTTGACGCCACAATCCACACAACCAGTGTGACCCCCAGAGCCCCTCTATGTTAATTTAGGGTGGTCCTGGTAGCAACTTCAGACCGCCCAGGCCCCAGAGCTGAAGTTCCAAGGACACGAGCTGACAAGCAATCGGAAATGACGGCTCACCCGGGGGAGCGGGCCTGGGCAGCGGGGCCGGAAGCGGCAGACAGGAGCTAGACACAGGAATTGTCAGAGTTGAAACATACAGGGTTGTATTTAAAGCATGTTAGGGAATAAACGAGAAGTGTGGCCACTTGCGCGAGGGATAATGTGCTGGGAAGAAACCAGCTCCTTACAGAAAGTAAGGACTGCTGGAAATGGAAAAGAAAATAACTGGAATTTAAAACTCCATGGATGGGTTAACTGGCAAATCAGAAGCAGCCAGAGAGAGACTAGCGGGCTGTGGGCGGGAGACTGGACGGTGCACGGTCTGTCCCACCCAGGGGGCTTACCTCCGACAGGCCTTCGCACTGCACGTGGGCCTGGATCCACTCCAGCCGGTCCGAGTTCTCCTTCTCGCGCACCCCTTCGTTCACCTGGGAGCACAGCTCCTCTGCCTTCTCCAGGGCCTGCCTCAGGTGGCTGTGGTCGGGGTGGTTTTCAGGAGTGTTCTCCAGGATCTGCACGGGGCACCAGAAGGTGACAACTGGAGTGGGGGCCGGAGTGCACTGTCCTGGAGGGACAGGCCCCACCGAGGCAGCATGTGGCACAGGCCTCTCCTGGTGGCAGACACTCGAGTCGCCAAGCTCTGAGTGCCCATCACACCCTGACAAGGAGCACTGGCAAGGTCCCCTTGGGGGGCAGGGGTGCCACGTTATTCGTGCTTGGGGCACGAGGCAGGCAGAGGCCGCAGCGGTGCAGTAACGCACCCGCCTGCACCCGCGTGGATTTCCCCCGTGAGAACGGCTCGCCCGTGCCCAGCGGCGGTGCCCGTGCGGCCCTGGCCCTGAATGCAGACGGGTGTTTTTCTGGATAGGATGTTCCAGCCACGGTTATGAGTCCCCGACCTAGACCTCCTGCAGGAAACCCCCTGCTCTGCCCGTGACCAGCCATGACGTGGGCCAGTGACAGACATGGGCTCAGCTGAAACATGGGGACACTAACAGCACTCCTAGAGAAATCGTCAGGGGACCGAACGCCTTGACAGGAGCAAAGCGCTCTGCGGGGTCCCGGGGCTTTAGAAGGCACTCAGCAAAGAGAGCAATTCCCCTCTGATGCTCCAGGGGCTCTGCGCCCTAGACACAGCCGTGACGGAGAGGGACCCTAAGAGCAAGCAGAGGCTGCACCTCCTTGGGATGCACCAGGAGCGTGTTGAGGGTGGACCTGCCCGGGCCTCGTCCATGCACAAACACGCCTCATTGTCCCTGTTTCGTAGATGGGGTGTTTTTTGTCAGAGGAAGGGTGGTAGGAACCCTGGGTCGAGCGAGTCTATCGGCGCCATTTTTCCAAGAGGCTCAAATGGGGAGTAGCACTGTTTAGCAATAAAGGACTTCGAATGCGGGTGTGCACATTGGTTTTCAGACATAATGCTATTGCACGCTCAGTAGACTCCAGCAGTGTAAACAGAACTCTCACAGGCCCGGGGAAACGTTCACTGTGCGAAGCCGGTCTGGGAGCGAACGCGCGGTACCTCCAAGGTCTGGCAGGACAGACAATGCAAGCAGCCCTTACCCTGAATAGTATCTCAGCTCAAATGTGCACTTCGGTTTGAAGTCCAAAGCAGGCACCCAAATGGAGAAGGACGCTCACTAGGATCTCCTTGGAAACCCTTGATGCCTCACGCACGACTACATCCGAAGGCCTGGGGCCGGGACTCGGGAACAGGAAGCTTCCAGAGCTCTCCAGGCCATTCTGTCCAGCAGCCCAGTGTGGGGACTGCCGCTCCAGACTGGGACCGCCCCCCCCGACCCCACGTCCCCCCGGTACATGCGTTTGTTGTTTTTTTTTTCAAAATAAAAACAGTTGATTGGTTTTTCTAACTGTAGAAGTGAGATTGTGCAGTGTGCAATATTCAGAAAGTTACAAAGAACCTGAAAACCACCCACAATCTCCACACCGGGAGGTGACCTCTGCTTACATACTTGTTAATATACTCTGCGTGCACACATGTGGACGTGATTTTTAAAAAGTAAAAATGGGATCGACTGTGCCATCACACGGTCCCCCTAAGCTGCGGGTCATTTGCTGTCCGTCGTTTTTACGGGCTCTATGACGGGTCGTGAACTATGACGTAGTCCATCGTGTAAGGGTGAACTACGGTGCCTTTACGCACGTCACGTCCCCCAAAGCTCCAGGGGGCTTCTGGCACTTTGCAGTCCCTCTGATGACTCTTCCACAGGAGCTCGCAGACGGGGAGGCGCCGGGCCACAGAGACTGGGCAGCTGGTCTGCAGGTGGAACAGCTGCCCTCCCCCTGCAACCTCACCACACCGGTCCTTCCAACGCACGCCTGGCAGAAGCCCCAAAGGAGGCATTTTCTTGTTTTGCTATGCATTTCTTTTATTACCAGTGAATTTGAACTTTTTGTAGATTTAGTACGTAAATATAAAGCTAACATTATTTATAGACTGCTGAGTATGAGCCAGGCACCTTATGTATCTCAACTCAGTTAACTGCCACAAGGGTGTGTGGGAGGGACTGCTCGTGTCCCTGTTCTGCTGGTAACTGAGGCCCAGAGAGGTCAATAACTCGCCCAAGGTCGCACAGCAGTGGTGCCGAGGTTCCAACCAGATTAGCTCCTGACCGTGTGTTCCTCACAGAGAGTGGACATGGCCTCTCAGAAACGTCCAGTTGCACATTGTACCCAGCTTTCTCTTAGGGTGTTCGTCCTTTTCTTTTTGAGTTGTCAGAGTGTGACAGGCAGACAGACAGATGATGGATTTGTGTGCATTTCAGTACATATGTGTACAGTGAAAAACACGTTTACCCGGTTTAGAGCTGTCATTTGCCTTTCTCCTCTGTTCATTATATTTTGCTACACGGGAATTTTTTAGAAAAATGTTTGTGTGCCCTGGCTGATGTGGCTCAGTGGATTGAGCGTGGGCCTGCGAACCAAAGAGTCGCTCGCTGGTTCAATTCCCAGTCTGGGCACATGGCTGGGTTGCAGCCAGGTCCCCAGTAGGGGGCGTGCGAGAGGCAACCACACAGCGATGTTTCTCCCCTTCCTTTTCTCTCTCCCTTCTCTTCTCTCTAAAAACAATAAATAGAATCTTGAAAAGGAAAGTATTGAGTGATTTCAATAGTACCTGTCCAGTTAGGGGAGAGGGAACAATCACTTATCAGCTCCTTTCAAAACAAGTTCCTTAGCTGCCCCAGCGTGGCCACAGGGCATTTTGTGGGGTGTGGCTAGCATTGGACTGGAGAGACCCCTTACATGGGAGGGAGGTTCGGGACATATCAGGGGACCGAGGAAATCAGTAAACATAGCGAGGAAAATGCGAGCCAGGCCTGTCATAGGGAGGAAGTCACAACTATGTGGGAAGAGGGAAGCCAGGCATCCATGACGCCAGGCATGGCGTCAGCTGAGAACAGGAGGCGTGGGTGGGGACTGTGCTGCACACAGATCGATCTTGAAATAAATACACGTGCGCACACTTGCAACTGCACAAGTGTGTGTGTTTGAATATACGCAATACACGTCCTCCTAGGCCCTGCCACTGAGAGACCCACAAGGCAACGCAGCCCAGTGCAGCGAGCACAGCAGGTCGCACTGGCCGCAGGTTCCCCTTGAAGAGGAGCCAGACCCAGCCCCGCTCTCCGGGCGATGTCCACCGCCCCGGTTCTGTAATACCAGCTCCGAGGACACTTGTCCTCTTGCTCGTTTTTCAGGTGGGAGAGAATCAAGGTCTGAGCTGTAACTTTCCAAATTACAGGGTAGAAGCCACCCGGATGCCCTCGGAAGGTCACATATTATTAGCTGTGTTCACGATAAACGTCTTTTCTCGCTGAGTTACCACGCAGGCGCTGCCCCCATCCTGTGGGTGCAAGGCCTCCGCACAGCAGACAGCAGGCGCGCTGGCCGGGTCCTTGCCCACAGCCCTGGCTCTCTGAAACACCTGGAAGGCAGCCCTGCCAGGGAACCGGCGGGCAGTACTTACGTTTTTAATGATCAGGGGGTACCTGGTCACCCGCTGCATGGGCTTCAGGATGAAACTTGACAGCGGCATGCCTTTGCACCGAGGGTCCATCGCCAACCTCTGCAATGAGAGACCCCTCTGACTGTCCTGCAGCGATCAGCACGTTCCAGTCGGCAGCGTCGACGGTGGCATCAGCAGTGACGCCTCAGGGTCCCGGATGACCGCCCAGGAGCCCGACCCTGGTCTGGGACAAGGTACTTTGCGGACCAGGGGACCAGAGACCTGCACACGTGACTCACCCCCAGGGCCGTCCCTGCACTGCAGGTCCCTCTAGGGGACACACGGCTCCCGACTTACAGAGATGAGGTTGGAGGCTGTTTGACCAGATTTCTGCGGGGAAACATTCTCAGGAGCAAGGACCATCACAGGAATAAAAGTTCCCCTTTGGTGCTGGAGGTGCTGGGAGGGCCGGCTGTCATTGGCTGTTGAGGGTGGAGCCTGTGCCCTCCCTCTGCCCCACCAGGGAGCCCCAGGCAGGGCGGGGACAGCGGAGCTTGGGCAGAGCAGTCAGGACTCCAGCTTTGGGGCCTGCTGGTTGTCTCCACCCAGGACACCCTGCCTCTCTCTTCCACCACAATTGCCAATTCTGTCCACTCATCAGGAGGACAAGGGTCCTTCTACTCCCAGAAGGTGATCCTATATTATGAGTCACTGGGATTATATGGTGACTTAGCTCTCAAAGGTGCTGGTTTTCTGCCCTGAGCTGGGCCCCAGGCTCAAGGAACCAGCCACACCTGAACCTGGCCCAGCCGCAGGCACCATTCCTGCAGGACACACGCAGCCAGTAAAGGCTGGTCCAGCTCCCACAGGCAGGAGGTGGGGAGAGCTGGTTCAGGGCGGGGTAGAGGGGGGAGGCAAGAAGGGGCAACATGCCCCCTCCCTGGACTGGGTCGGCATTTCTCTGAAGTGCAAGGTCATCCAGTGATGAACTCATCCCACCTGTGCCCTTGGCAGAAACCCCAGGTGGCCCGGGGCACCTGCCAGCCCAGCATCTGCTCTCTGGCCTGCAGGCCCTGCCAGGCTGACTTCCAACCACTATTTCCGCTCTTAGAATGACCTGCGAATGCCCCATTCACAGGCTAGCACACGGCAGCTTCCATGTCGAGGAACAGCCCGGGGGGGGGGGGGGCGGGGAGGGGACAGAACGAATAGACATGAGGCTGTGGCCACGAGACCGAAGTGAGCAGCCACAGACAACGTCACCCAGGAGGAGGGCATGGCCCTCGCCGAACGCATCAGGCCCTAAGAGGAGCCTGTCACCATCGTTGTTATCGCACTGTCTATCCATCAAAATGTGCCTGTTTCACGGACATTATTCATTTTCCCCTTTTTTCCCGTGAGAGAGGCCGTGTGGGCTGACTTGTGCAGCGGGACCCACCAGGCCAAGGCCAAGTCCCAGGACAGCAGACCCAGGCCCTGGGACCTCCAGCAGCACCATCCCAATGTCCCCCTTGCAGACACCTGGGTCTCCAGATCCTTGTTATCCCCCAAAGCAGAGGGCCTGACATGTCACACTCACCCGTCCCGGGGGCTGCCTGGAGTGTGAGCCCCCCAAGAAGACCCCGTGGGGAAAGGAAGGAAGGGTCCACAGGGGCTGCTGGCCCCTCCTTCAATGGGGGCAGGGCAGGGCCAGCAAGAACAAGGGTGCTCGCGTTGATTGGAGTAGGGAACCTGAGACCGGCCAGTTCTCCGGGGCAGACACATGAGATGGAGAACTTAAACCTGCACCCAAACACCACCACCCGCTCCAAGGCCCCAGGCAGGGCTGGGCCCTCCTCTCCGAGCCCCCCAACCCCCCACTTTCATCACAATCACGTTGGCCAGCTCGTGCTGCCCCTACTGCTCAGCCAGGACTTTGGTCCCTTCAGAGAAACACGCCAGCAGACACTGAGTAATCCCAACACACCCAGCTGCCGGCGCAGCCACAGGCAGGGCCCTCCGTCCCCCGGCTCCTTACTTTGACGAAGTCCTTGAAGTCGGGGGCCTCGTCCGTCTTCTGCTGGATGAGGGCGGCCCCGTTGAGCTGGCAGCTGCAGAAGCGGATGTAGGGCTGCATGTGCGGCAGCTGGGCTGTCAGGATGTCCCCGATCATCTTCACCGGCATCTTCTCCCCGGACATCTTCTTGCGGACTCGCAGCGCTCTGTGCGGAAACAGGGCTGGTGAGGCCACCCCGCACACTTCGGGGCTGGCCAGGGGCAGGGTGTGTGTGAGGGGCGCAGACCCAGAGGCCACCAGTGGACCTGGGCGGGACACAGGACAGGGGACTGAGTCCTGCCGTGTGGAGGGGTCAGCGGGGAGATTGTCCTGGGCATGGTGGCTGCTTGCTGGCTCTCAGGCACCAAACTGGAACCCTTTCTTTAGCGACTCGGACAGGGCCCCTGTGTCACTGAGTCACTTTACGGGTCATCTGTGGTGACAGACCCCGCTGGCGTGGCCCCTGTGCCGAGTCTGTGTGCAGGCCAGTGCCGCCCACAGGCAGTACGGCTGCCTGGGGACGTGGAGGCCCGTTTTCAGGCCAAACAAAACAGTGAAGGTGGTGAATCCGCTACCACAGAGGAATAACCTACTGTGGTCTCCAAAGCCACATACAGGTGACTGTCTGAACCCCCTGCCCCATTCACTGCCGCGCTTCCGCGCTCATCCGCAGGGGACCCGAGGACGAGCGGTTGGGAAGAGAGAAGCCTACAAACCTGACGACAGAGCAGTGGGCCCAGCCGATTTGTATCCTGGAGGCCAAGAAGGGACTGGAGGGGCCAGAGGGCATCTGTTCTGGGGTCTGGCTGCAGTTGGAGTGTTCGGGGCCTGAGAGCCAGGACTGTGCACCCCACCCGCCCAACCCTAACATGGGCCCCCAGTGCTGGGACCGGGGCAGGGCTCTGCGCTTCGGCCCTGCAAGGCCAGCAGTGCAGGGTGGGGGCGGGGCGCACAGATGAGGCGGGAGTGTGTTCTGCCCACGCTAGTGAGCGTGGTGGGTGGGTGGGTGTGCAGGTGCTGGCTGGATGGATGGTGGATGGATGGGTGGGTGGGTGGGTGGACGGACGGACTGATGGACAAATGGATGGAACAGAACGTTAGGCTGTATGGTTTCAACATGAGGGTGGGAAGGTGTCGCTGTGACTCTCTGGTCACCTTCTTGGCCACGGGCAGGGCTGTACCACTCCAAGGAGGCTCTGCAATATTCAGATTAGGCTTAAAAACTTCAGGTCACTTTATTCTCTACATTTTCAGTTAAAGAAAAAAACCCTTGGATGGGCAAGCAATCCAAAGAGAGAAGCTTCAGAGACCATGAGCTTCCTGGTCTGAATGATGAGCGGAGGTCAGCACCAGCCACCCGGGGATGGGGCGTCTGGAGCTCAGTGCCCTCGGGATGGCGGGTGGGCACTGCCCCCCGGGGGAGCTGGTGTGGAAGGCCACCGATCTGGGGGATGGGAGCCCTGCACACCCGTGTCACACACTTGCTGTGGGTGGAAACAGGAGCAATCCCATCATCCCACTGTTTTCCCTCTGCAAGGGAACAGCAGCACCTCCTCCACACACGCCTTCCCTCTTTTCCACGATGGGGGACGAGGAAGAGGGAAAAGGAGAGAGGTCACACACAGGCTGTCGGACACAAGCTGTCCCAGCCAGGGGCAGACCTAAAGCAAGGCCCCTCCTGTGACCAGGCGCCTGTCCAGTGCTCTGCACAGGCAAGACTAATGCCTGGGCTTAGACAGAGGGGTCACCTGGCCCAGGGGTCACACGACTCAGCTGCTACGGCCGCAGCTCCACTCTTGGCTGAGCTGGTTTATGCTCCCATGTACAGGTTCACGGGTGGGAGGCCCTGAACTGCCGTGGGGCCATCAGTGAGCCGGACCACTGTTTGGCGCCCAGGGTTTGCAGGACATAGGAGCGTTCCTAGTCCGCAGACCAGGCGCACGGTCAAAGGAGCTGGCAGGGATTAATACGTCCTATGTGCCAACACTTTCTAACATACCTGACTTGTCACCCCTGTAGACTGTTGGGGACACTGTGCCACGCAGAAATGGCACGACTTGACCAAAGTCACACAGCTAGTAGGTGGCAGAGGCAGGCCTTGAACCCAGGTGATCTGACCATGGAGCCCCAGGTCTGAGCCCCGTGCACGGGACAGCTGGCAGAGACCCCAGGCCCCTGCACAGCACTCCTGCTCTGTCCTTCCACCCTGGCAGCTCCATCCCCAGGGCCTCACTCCAGCCACTTCTCCCCCCCACACACCAACACCGAGCCCCTGCCGCCCCTGCCCCTCCGACCTCCCTGCTGCAGCCCAGAGCCCCTGCTTTCTGCCTTCTCTCCATCTTGACTTGACACCCAAGACGGGTGTTTCATTTTTCTTTTTTCTGCTTACAATAAAAATGTGTCTCTTTCTCTTAAGTTAAAAAGAAGGTAAGCCAAACATTATTTAAGAAAAACACTTCTTTAAAGAAACTCTTTCATTTCATTTCTTCTTTTTTTCCCAAGCAAGGAGGCAGAAAGGCTGTTGACAGAGGTAGACCCCGCACGTGGGTCTGGGGGCCTCGCCGCACTTCTGCCAGGTGCCCCTGGGGCTTGCACCTGGGTCTTAACATGAAAAGGTTCTAGATCGTTCTGCCCTGCTCCAAGTAGTAAAGAACAAAAGCTCAGGATGGCTGCCTCCATGTCCTACGTTCCTTCCATGGGGGCAGGCCAGCAGGGGGGGGGGCAGCTCCGGGGGGACCTCAGTGTCCCCCACCCAGCAGCTCGGGCATGCCCTGCCCTCTGTGCGGCCTGTCTCCCCAGCTGCCACAGTGTGCCCAGCTCTGCCCTCCAGGCCTGGCCCCGGCAGAGCTGGGGAAGGGGCTCTGCGCCCCTGGCAAGAGCAGGCGGGAGGGAAGCCCAGAGACAGGCAGGGGAGCAGCACCAGGCCCACAGCCTTCCCCAGGCCAACCCATGGGGGGACCTCGGGGACGCATCCCCCTCCCCCACCCCTGCTGAGAGCTGCCCGGGCAAAGGGTTCTTTAACCTGTTATAATTTCCAAAGAAAACCTTTGTGTCTATTTTAAAACAACTCATCTCCAATGCTTCAGGTTCAGGGGTTAAGTCACCCCCTGGCCCCTAGGTGACAGGGCAGCTCTCTCCAAGGCGAGGCTGGGTGCTCAGGCCCTGCCACCAGGGTCCCCATGCCCAAGCCCAGCGCTCACTGTGGACCAGGCGCCCTAATGAGAACCCTGCGTGGGAGGCAGCACTTTGGTGCCTTTGTGACAGAGGAGGCCCCTGAGCGCAAAAACGCACAGTCAGGGGGCAATGCGGCTGTGAGCCCGAGTCAGCCTGAGGGAAAAGAGGCCGGTGTCACTGACTAAATAGCAGGGGTGGCGTGCTTTAAAAATCCCTGCGGCACACAGGCACACCGGCACACCGGTGGAAGATGGCTGCTCTAGAACAGAGAGAGCAGACGTCCCCTTTGCTCACAGCAGCTCTCTGAGCCTCCTCTCCCCAGCCCCGCACCCCCAAACACACCCTCAAGGGTGTGGGCACGTGAACCTGAAAGGAAAAGCCCGGTCAGCCCCCTGACAAGGGCTGTGCTTCACACCCCCTCCCCTCCCAGAGGGAGGCCCCTCTGCCAGCTGGCCGGGCCACACCTCCCTGGACTCTGTGTCCTCCCCAGTGCTGACACAGCAGGGCCTGAAAGGGACCTTGATGATGTCATCACCTGGGGCACTGAGTTGGGCTCTGACCACAGCTCCCCGACCCCGTCCCCGCTGCTGCCTCTGAGAACCAACTGGGAATAAGATGTCCAGCGTGCTCAGGCCAGCTTCTCGGAGAGTTACCCCGACGTGGCCAGTGAGCAGTGCCACCATGTGCCACCTGTGGCCACCAAGACATCTACAGAGACCTGCATTCGCCCGTGGGAACCCAGGTCAGAGGGATGGCGTGGGGGCTGCCCCACACCAGGGATGCAGCCAGCCAGTGACTGGGGCAGGCAGGCCTTGCTCTGGAAATTCTAGAGCCACAGGAGAGCAGGACCTGGACGCTGGGGGAGCTCGGGGTGTGTGTGGAGAGCATCGGAGCCAAGAAGGGGGCGGTGCTTGTGAGCGGAGATGAGCAGACAGGCAGAGGCACACGGGGCGCATGCATGGCAGGACGTGCGTGGCGGGGACGCGGTGTGACCCGGGAGGCGAAGCGAGGCGGGGTTAGAGGGAGGCTTACTTCAGCAGCTTGATATTACACATAATCAGCTCCTTCCAGTTAACAAAAATCATAGCACCCTCTTTCTCTGTCAGCAGCTCAGACTCCATCAGGGGTTTCTGAAAGATCTACAGGTGCAGAAAACGAGGCCATTCAGAAAGCAAACAGTTAGCCCGCCCCTCACACACGCACGCTCGCGGGCGGGGAAGGCTGCACCGAGGCTCTGCTGGGGCCCAGGAGCCCAGGCCCACCTTCCAGCACTTTCTGAAGCAGATGGCCCCTCGTCTGCCTGGGGTGGTGGCAGGTGCCCAGACAGGTTTGCACTGTTTTGCAAGGGAGGCCACTGAAGTGTGCATGACTGTCCTTCGCTCCAGCAGGACAAAGTCAGGAGGCCTGTCTTAGCCTCCCACCGCCTTACCTGCCCACCATGGGGACGTGGGCACAGCGGGCACAGCGGGGCTTACGGAGGCACATGGCTGTGGGCGGCTCCTCCGCCAGCGCCTGGGGCATTCTGAGGGGAGCAAGCCCTGGCAGCCAGGCCCTCAACACACCGCCGTAGGGACAGATTGCACTGTAGTGGCCTCAGCCTGGGCTGGGCCAGCACGCATGTGCAGGGGGTGGGCCACTCTCCTGGGCTCCATGACACGGATGGGCCCACACACGCTCTGCACAATTGGACAGTGTGCAGGGGCCCGCAGTGAACCCCCGGGGTGAGCCCCCGCCTGCCAATAGGTTGTCCTCTAGCAGTGGAGGCCGGCCGCTCTCCAGAAGGTTCTTTGGGGATGGGGACAGCATAGCTTTAAATAAACTTAGCTGCCCTGATGTGGTCCCCAGGGGCCCTGTTCCTCACAAGTCCTTGAGCCAACACTGGACCTGCCTCATACTGGACCGCTGTGCGCAGATGCCATCTAAGGGGTGACGTGCACATCCTGGACCAGGTATTCAGTGGCAGTCGAGTCTCTTGAGAAAGGGGCACTGCTTTTTAATTTGCACCAATGCTTTCTATGCATCCGTGGGGGCCCATGGGCCAGAAACCCATCCCACACCTGTCCTCCTCAAGGACCGGAGCACTGAGTCCCGCCTCCCCCTGTTGTTTGGATGAGAGGAGATGGATACACAGCTGTTGGGGGATGGGCCTGGGATGGGGGGACAAGAGTTCTAAACCATCACACTTCTCCTCAGGGGACAGAGCGGCCCTACGTCCAGCCCCGCAACTCGGGTGCGCAGACAAGCATCTCCTCAGATAGTGGGCTCCCTGCTCGCACCTTCCCACCCTTCAGCACGGAGCGGCCAGGGCTGCCCGGGAGAGACAACATGAGGCTTCATCTGGGACAGGGTTGCACAGGTGCTGGGCAGAGGCAGACGTTTTACAAGGGCAGGACACAGTGCCAGCAGTGACTCGAGACAGCGGCTGTTTTAAGATGCCACCAACCCGAGGGCCCAAGGAAGATGTCTCGCTGGGGCATCGGCCAGTTGGTGGCTCTGCCTAGACTCCAAATCACACGAGTCTCTGCCCATGCGGCTCCACATGGACTCCCCTGTCCCCTGACACGAGTGACGTCAGCCCCTCCAGGGAAGGACTCAGAGTCGGCCACAGCTGAGAGTTCCACCGCCTCCTCTTGGGGAAGACAAGACTCTCCCAAGCACTTTACCGTCCAGACATGCCCCCAACATCCGAAAGCTTCTCAGGCTGGGATCCAGGACCCAGGTCTCCCCTCCTGCCCCCACCCTCGGCCAGGGCCCGCCCCAGGCACCCATGGCCACTGTTACCTCGGTGACCAGCTGTAGGTCATTCACATAGTTCTCTTCTGTGACAATGAGCTCGTGGATGTACCCTTGTCGCTTTCTTTCCGTTGGGGTCAACATGTCCAGGAGATGCAGGTCCGAACACCCTGGAAAACATGGCCACGGGGATGATTCAGTCAGTCCCGAGGCGCCCACCCAGCCTCGCAGCGAGGGTCCCCTGGGCCTCAGGGCTGCTGGGCCCTGCGCTCTCTCTCAGCAGTGCTGGGGGTTGACCTGTGTCCACAGCCCCCCAGGTGGCTTCCGGACCTAACCCTTGTGCATGTAACCTTACTTGGAAATAGGGTCTCTGCAGATGTCATCAAATTAAGATGAAGTCATACTCAGTTAGTGTGGGCTCTAGTCCAATGCGACTTGTGTCCTTATAAGAAAACAAGACAAGCCCTGGCCACATAGCTCAGTTGGTTAGAGCATGATGCTGGTACGCCAAGGTTGCGGGTTCAATCTCCGGTCAGGGCACATACAAGAATCAACCAATGATGCATAAATAAGTGAAACAACAAATCCATGTCTCTCTCTCTCTCTTTCTCTCCTCCTTCCTATTAGTTTAGAAGACAAGACAGAGACAGACAGACAGAACGCCATGCAATGGTGGTGGAGGCAGAGACGCGCATGCCACATCTACAAGCCAAGCACACCAAGGACCACCGGCAGCAGGCAGGAGCTAAGAGAGAGGCCTGGAACCAGTTCTTCCCTTCAGCCTCCAGAGGGACATGACCCCGCTGGCACCTTGACTGTGGACGTCTCACCTCCAGAACTGTTGACAAATTCAACTTCTGTTGTCCTAGGTCACCCTGCCTGGGGTCGTTTGTCACAGCAGCTGTAGCCGACTGGTACAGGCAGCTCCCTGCTGCCTCCTAGAAACCACTGACAGCGCGCCGAGAGAGGACTAGGTAACAGTGGGCCTGCTCTTCCCGGGGCTCACATGTGCCGGGCCCAAAACTGGGCTTTGCCTCCATGGCTGTGTGTGATGCTCTCATGGAAACCACAATTCTCTCCATTGCAGGCGAGGAAACTGAGGCTTCAGGAGGCCAGCTCACATGAGATCTCTCAGCTGCGGGGTGGAGAAGCCAAGAGTCGACCAATCGCTGCTGACACGTTGACTCTGGACACCGAGCTCTACCCCCCAACACCAGTGCTGGGTCCAACACAGACGGGGATAACGCTGTCCTGTGCTGAGGCTCCGGCAGGCCTGTGGACCATCAGTGCTGCGTAAGCTCTCGGGGACCAGGCCGCAGCCCCACGCCTATGGAAGCTGGGCAGTAAGCCTGCGGGCAGCCACAAGCAGGATGCCCGAGGCCATGGCTTTGCTACTTGAGATGGGGTGAGGGGCACCTGCCCCGTTGCCCCTGCTCACTTAGCTGGTTATTGGAGGTTTGGGTTATTGGCAGAGGTTGCCCCGTGAGGCGCACACTGGAATGAGGGCGGGAGGCTCGGCTGTTGGGCGCACATTTTCCAGGCCAGTGGTCACCCCCTCCTTTCTGTTGAGGGCTCTTCATTTAATCCCAGAAATCAGATTTGTAAAATAGACCCAGAGGTGTTCTGCACGGTGGTGGGGATGGGTACGCCAAGTCCCATTCACTGGTTGTTCTCGTCCCTTCTCCCCACAAGGGGGCGCGATGGAGCACAGTGTGCAAACCCTTGCTGGAATCAGGGTTTCAGAAAGTGTGTGTCCGGGACCAGCAGCCTCAGCGCAACCTGGGAGCCTGTTAGAAATGCAAATTCTCCTGCCCCCAAGTCTGGACTTGGGTCCTGAAATCTGTGATTTACCAAGTTCTCCAGATGATTATTGTAGGCGCACTGCTATCGGGGGTTCCTCCGAGTTTCCACCTTCCCACGAGAGAGGTATCGGGCTCGTGTGGGAGGTATGTGGTCTGTATGCTGGAACCTCCTGCAAACAGAATGGCCCCTCTGGCGTGAATGAGGTCACAGAATTCTTGGCAGATGCTTCACTGTGCTAGAGATGAACTCTGAGCTGGGGTGCTTCCAGCCCTCGCTGAGGCCGCTCCCCTAGCCAAATGCCCTTTTCTGGAATGCTGTAGCTTCCATCCCGAGGCAGGTCAATCCCGGGATGGGCAGATGGCGCCGCAAAAGCAGCAAGGACGACACATCATTATGTTAACACCTTCCACGCCCGTCCATTCGAGGCCTCATTCAAAGCCACAGCCACGAACCTCCGGGTACGAACCTCCAGGCATGTCTGTGGATGGGTCCGGGACGTGGGCCCTCTCTCCGCCACCAGCTTGGCCCAGCTGTTCCGCCTGCCTCAGGGTGTGGGTTGCGCTGTGTTAAAACCACTGCATCAACTATGAACTCTCAGGAAGGAAGCCAGTAGGGCAGTCTGTGCAGCGACTTCTGTGCCTGCGCGCGTGGGGCCGACGGGAAGCAGCGTGCTGCGACCCGTGTCTTTGCTCTCACTGGGAAAGCCACCCACCCAGGAGACGCTCTTCGGTGTGAGGAACGCGTCTTGTGCCTGACATTCTTACCGAACTTTTCTGTCTGGGAGCCCGCGGGCCAAGACGAGGGCCAGGCTTGTTAAAGGGTGGAAGGCGGGACTTCTGGGAACTGCAGGGATTTCCAGGGCGCGCCTTCTGGCGGGCGCTACCACCGCGGGGCTGAACCCGCCTCCCGAGCACTGCATGCAGATGTTTGCAGGGACCCCGCTGTGGGTTGGACTGGGCTCCGGCTGGCCCAGTCTCCCAAACGTCCCCGAGGGTCACTGTTTCCCCTGGAGAACCTGATAGACACTGTGCTCTGGCCCCAGAAAACGCGTACAATGCACACAGCACACATTTGCGCGCAATTTTATGGGGTTCACAGGCCCTCTCAAGCTTGTTCGTGGGTCTCACACATTACTTCCTTTGGCCAGTATTTACTGGTGCCCTACCGTGAGTCTGGCCCCCACTTTGCTGGAGGGTGAGGATAAGTGATGGAACAGATGTCTGCCCTGCACCCCACACCCAATGAAGATGGTGCTGCCCCCAACCCAGGTCGAAGGTGGTGCTGCTGCTGCCCCACGGGATATGGTGGTGCTGCCCCCCTCAGGTTGAACATGGTACTGCCCTCCTACAGGTTGAAGGTGGTGCTGCCCCCCTCAGGTTGGACATGGTACTGCCCTCCTACAGGTTGAAGGTGGTGCTGCCCCCTCCTGGAGCCCTGGGCTGAGAATGGGTTCCTCGTGGCATAAGGACCAGAGCTGATGGTTGGCATTTGGTGGGCTGCACCAGGCGGCCTGCAGTGTGCAGAACACACAATTTCCCACCCCAGATGCCACAGCTCCCCACTGAGGAACAGTTATGCTACTAGAAAGTGGCACTGCACCCAGCCCAGGGTCACACTCTGCAGCAAGGACAGTGCAGGAGACCAGAAGACACACTTAGAATGACTGAGGAACCAGAACCGAGGGCCCGTGATGGGGGATGACAGGCCCTGGCTTGGTTCGAGTTTCAAAAGTTGTTCCTCTTCGAGTTTCCATGGTGTCGCTTTGAAGCAGCCCAGAGACAGAGCAGAGGTCCGGGCTGGATCCAGGCCACTGGGGCAAGAATGCCAGGTGCCAGGGCCAGGTCAGGGCAACTTGGGGGTCTGCTGCCCACAGCATGTCAGGGGCTCGAGAAGGCTGCACGGTCATCCCCCCAGCAGGCCGGGCTGAGCCGGTGGAGCTGAAGTATGCGGGGTAGGGCTGCTGAGTGTGGGCTGCCTGCCCCAGCAAATGCCACCCCATCAGGTCCCCCTGCCTATCGGCCTGCAGACAGGGACACCGCCTAGAACGCAGTGAAAGCAGAGATTTTCTGGGAAGATCTGTCCATCTCATGAACCAATGATGTTGGCTTGGAACCACCTTTTCAGCCACTGACCTGGCCCACGGGATGCTGTTTTAAAAATTCTTGCTGGTAAATGCAGACCAAGAGAAACATTAAAGACTTGAAACAGGCACTTTGGACTAAGAAATATCTTTCCTCTGAAAATGGAGTATTTAGAAAAACAAGCGAGTTTAAACTCCATCGTTCAGAGCGGGGTAAACAGAGCGCTTTGTTCGGGGCTGGAGCGCTCCGTGTCTCCTTCGGGAGCCCGGGTCCACGCGGTTCGCGGCTCTGGTTCCCGGAGAACAATGAGGGGATGAAGTGCCGAGAGTCACTTGTCATCTCGGCACCGGGATTCTGATGACGGACAACAACCCGCTCACACCTGAGACAGCACTGCAGTGACTCCAGGCAGGTGCGGACGACCCCCAGTGAGGTCCCCACCAATTCCTCACCATCCCAAACAGGTGGGCGCTCTCACCGAATGGGGAGGAGGGCTGCGAAGCCCCTTTGACAGGGTTCGAGTCTGGGGCGCTGGAGAGGCGTATGAGGAACCTTACCCCACAAGGCCATCTTGTCCCCTCAGTGGGACAATGTTCTACAAACAGCATGATCTAAACCAATGGCTTTATTACAAAAATCCTATGTGAGTGCGTGCTTCTTGGAAGTTCAAAGAACACAGAAGCATTAGGGGGAAAAGTGAGCGTCGCCCCTCTCACCTTCCCCGTCACTCTCTTTCCCAAGAGGGCTGCCCCGAGCGAGCCAAGCACATAAAGAGGGAGCCGGCCACTGAGCCAAGCACATAAACAGGCCGCATTCCTATCACAAAAGAGCCAAAATATACAATGAGTTGGTCAATAAATACTTATCAAGTTCCTAGGAAGTCCCGAGAGACACAGGAATAAACAAGTTAATGTCCTTGTCCTCACGGAAACTCACAGCCCTCGGAGAGACTGAACAAGAAAATGAAATTTCAAACAGCCAGCAAGAAAGAATGGACTTCGGGTCGCACGGACGGTGGGGACAGAGAAGTGGCGTTCTCGGTCCCGAGGGAGGAGGGCTCTGTTCCAAGGTCCGACTGGGGCTGGGTTTCCACGTGGGGCAGTGGGCAGGTCAATGCAGAGACGCTGCGGGAGGGAAGGTGGGGAGATCAGAGGCCATGCTGCCGGAGGGACCAGAGGAGGGGGCTGGGCACCAACCAGCAAGTCAGAACTCAGGAGACGGCCCTTCATCTGTATGGGCAAGGGTGAACCCTCCTGCCTGAGGACACTCAGCCCCATCCTCGGGCTCTGTGGCCCCAGGTCAGCGGGATGCCGGCTCCTGGACTCCATCTGCACTGAAGGCTTCTGCAGAGTCTGCCCGGCTGTGGGAAACGGGCCTCAGGGTCCTGGTCTCTCCTGCCAGGGGAGCCCACACACCCCAAGGCTTCCCTGGGCTCCCCTGGGAACAGAATGGAATCGTGCTGCCCCGGTGTCCCCAGCAGACTAGCATGTAGGGGGTGGCCTGTCACATAGGAAGGGCAGGTGAGGCCCGTAGTAGATGTGGTGTAAAGGTCCTGTGGCCACAGCACTTTGTCCTCACCTTGGGACTAATGATGTCTGGAAACCCCGTTCTCTAGGCTGAGGACTGCATGCTCCTGCTGTGACAGCAACTGCGCTCGGGGCTGGGACTCGGTGGTGACTGAAGCAGGGTGGGTCCTTGTCCTTCGGAGCCTCAGTCTACCGGATGCTCGGGCATTCGTTCCATCCACGCTCGGGTCCTGGCCGAATCGCGGGCACCTTCCTCCTCCCAGTCCTGAGACCTCAGAGTTGTGAAGCCCTAAGCCTGGGTCTTCATGGGGATCTCGAGGAGCCGGGGGGCCCGGAGGCCTGTGCGGGAAGCCAGCGAGCCCAGCTCCTACTGCCTGTGCCTGGGACCCCTGGGCCCCTGCGGCGGTGGCCTCCCCTCAGTCACCGCCCAGAAGCTCAGAATGCCAGTGCGGCTTCCAGATAAGCTTCAGGAAGGGGAACCCAGTCCACACGGGCTGCCAGGCAGCCGAGGAACCAAAACAGCACAAGCACAGTACTCGGGGGTGAGCCGCCGACCTCCCTTCACTGTGGACGGCAGTGGTTCATTTTGTTGAAGGCCTACCATTCGTGGCTTTACAGCCCACACTGGAAGGCCTGGCGTGGCCTCCAGGGCCCCATGCAGCACCTGCGAGCTCGTCCTCCGCCCCGTTTATGCCACCCTTGTTCCCTCCCGCCCTACGTTTCCACTGTCAGCGCGCCATGTCCTGCGACGTTGTCGGTTTGCTTACTAGCAGTCATGAGTTAATCCCTTGGGTACACAGGGTAGATTGTGGTGGTAAAAGTAGAGGCATTTTTGTGGGAATACGAGGGGGAGGCAGGAGTTTTGACTGGAAGGCTCTGGGAGTCTTTTCCAGAGCAGGAAGTCTTCGAGCAGTGGTGAGGGGCCCAAGCCGATGGAATGCTGGAGGACTAGGGAGGAAGAGAGGGGTGCCAGGAGCCCAGAAGCAGGGAGGGAGAGGGAAGCAGATGCGGGGTAACAGGTGTGGATGGAAAAGTGGTGCCGTCGTAAACCATAAACTCCTAACGGGGCAGGTCATGCTGGGCAGGCACACCTGGGACCTGTCACTCCCGTAGCGGCAGCCCCGCCCATCGCTTCGTGCATCGGTCACACACCTCGGAAACGCTAGGAGTGATGCCCCTCTAAGACAAGACCACCCTCGGGAGAGCACGTGACCTTGTTAACTGCCCTACAGCCCGATCCCCATCTGCCTTGCCTTCTCTCACCTCCACAGAACCCTCCTTATGTTTCCTCATTAACTCCACGTGCATGAAGGAAACGACAAGGCTCATTCTCCAGAGCACCTGAGATCTCGCTTCCCAGAGACAGGAGTGCCAGCCTGGACCACTCTTACATCATGTCAGGAGAGCTGGCACGGGCAGAGTTGCGAGCCTGCCCGGCTCCGAGCACAGCTCACGCGTGAGACAGAGCCCTCACCCACAGTCCCTGCACAGTGGCTGCCGCTGTTATTCCCCACTGAACGGACAAGGGAACTGAGGCACGGAGAAGGCAAGTAACCTGCCAGTCTCAGCTGACACACCGCAGTGGGAGTCTGACCCCAGAGTCCCGGCTCTCGGCCACTGTGCCTGCCCACAGGGAAGGGGACGGGCAGCCAGCTCAGGCCGCTGGAAGCAGGTTCCCCTGTCCCGGTGGCTCAGACAGCGGAAAATTAGTCTCTCACTGCCAGGGGCTGGAGCCCAGGGTGGAGGTGCTGGCCGAGCTGGGCCCTGCAGAGGCCGCTCTCCTTGGCTGGCAGACGGCCCCTCCTCTGCATGTCCCCACGGGGTCTTCCCTGTGCTCGAGGTCACTCCTGCTGACTGCTCAGGTCTCCTCTTCTGACAAGGACACCAGTCAGATGGGATTAAGGCTCAGTCTAATGACCTCATCTTAACAGCCTCCTTTAAGGCCATGTCTCCAAACACAGTCACATCCCAAGGTGCCGAGAGCATGGGCTTCAACACAGGGATTTGGGGGCACGATTCGTCGAGGAGAGAGGTGGCTGCAGTTTCGCCTTTGGCTGCAGAGCCAGGGAGGTTTTGGGCTGTATCGCAGGGGGATCGCCATGCCGGCTGCGTGGAGGGTGGGCCAGCACTGTGGCCCTCGAGTTCGGCTGCCTGTTTGAATCACATAAGGAGGGTTTTTTTAAAGCCCAGTGTCCCTCCTGCACCCAAGACGAATCAAATACAGTTGGCCAGGGCGCCACCAGGTGCCTGTAATTTGTGAAGCTGCCAGGTAGTTCTGACATGCGGCCCGGAGCGAGGGCTGCTCCCTCGGAGGGAGGTTGGCCTGAAGTCAGGGCGCCTGGGTGAACAGGGAGCGAAGCTTGGAAACCACACCTGCCCGGCACGTGCCACACGAGGGACAGGGGACGCAGCTGCTGAACCGCCTCCACAGGCAGGTCACTCAGAAGACTCATCCAAAGGGGCGTGGTGCTCGGCTCCTGGAGGCCACACAGGGCTGAAAAGGCCCTTCTGTCCGATGCCTTCATTTCACGGATGGGGGAGTGGATCCAGAGCGTAAGGCGACTTCTGGAATCAAACCTGCTCGCCACGCCTGCGAACCCACCAAGAAGCAATCCTCGGCGGGCGCCTCCTGCAGGACCTGGCTGGGAGGACGCTCTTGTCCCCAGAGTCTGAGGCTTCCAGGCTGGGTCAAGGTAACCCGGTCACCTCTAAAAACAACCCCTGGCAGACCAGTCCTGGTGGTCGTAGCCCACAGGAAGCTCTGGGGACTCGACCAGCTCGGGGTGGAGGGTCCGGAGGGGCAGGTGAGTTCTCGTCCTAGTGGAATCATCTTTACAAGGATCTAAGACAGCCTGGGGTGTCTCCGAACTTGGCAAACTGATCCCATGGGAAAGCAAGAGACAGCCTGAGCCCATGACCTGCTCCTTCTCAGCAACCGTGCAGGGGCGCCAGACCCCCGCCTTCACGGGGCCTCTGTTCCAGCGGGAGAAGGCAGCACACGGAACATGTGCCCCCACACGTCATGGTTGGGGGGGCTAGGCCAGCGATGACTCACCATTCTGTGATGAAGAATTCTCGTGTGAATTCATCTGAAATGACGGCCCAGCCACACACGTGGGGAGACAGACCACGGTGACGTGTCCTTTCCCTCGCAGCCTCGTCGGGAAGGAACGAGCCCGTGGAACGAGAGGGCAGCCCAGGACAGTCGCCCACAGACACTTCCCGAGCAGCCCCCACGGACGAGGCCCCCGGGGCTACAGGCAGACTGACGGGGAGACTAGGAGCGTGTGATGACAAACCACACACGGGGCGCTGGCCAGTGCGGGTGGGCGTTTTGCTATTATCGTGTCAGACTTAATGGGGTCCGGCCTTGCCCCCAAGGAGCTCACAGTCGAATCAGGGCAATGAGTGTCCCCATGGGTCTAGGCACAAGTCTGTCCCCTCGGGTTTCTGTGTGACAAGCAACTAGG
This sequence comes from Desmodus rotundus, assembly GCF_022682495.2. Classification (NCBI taxonomy): domain Eukaryota; kingdom Metazoa; phylum Chordata; class Mammalia; order Chiroptera; family Phyllostomidae; genus Desmodus; species Desmodus rotundus. The sequence continues at coordinate 2,676,119 of NC_071388.1, read as the reverse complement.
ACGTCAACAAAGGCCTGAGTCACTGCATCAACGGAGCTTGACAGACGGCAGCGAAAGGAGGGGTAAGTGGGCGGGCAGAAGGAGGGCATCTCTAGCCAGGCCACCTGTGCTTTCAGTGTGACACAAGAACCCGGGGGACACAGGGGAGGTCTGGTGGGCTCACCCGACAGGAAGGTGGGGTCCCGCCAGCCCTGGGCAGGAGAGGTTCCAGGGCTGAGCCACAGATCTGCAGCTCGGAAACAGGCTCTACGTCCACGCCGTCTGCTCGCCCCTCACGCCCCCCACCCCGTGCAGGGCCCGGACCCCACAGCGGGGCCAGCGAGTCATGTGGCCTTTTCCATCAAGTGGCCTGGAGGGCGGAGGAGGCCGTTCTCAAGAGGGCCAGTGGAGGTCCCCTGGTCGGCAGAGGCCCGGGCTTCCACTGAGGGTCACCACAGCCAGACGAAAGTTGGTCACCAGGTCTGCGAGGGGCCCAGCCGGACATGCCACCTCTTCAAGCACCAGTGGCTCCTCCCCTGGCACCTGCACCTGCCACACGTTTTGGTGCTGGAAACCGGAAAGGTTTTTAGATGACAATAGCCACCTACTGGAGGTCCAGTCACCAACTCTTCCTCAACTTCCCTGAGGAAGTGACAGCTGAGCAGGTGTAAGTGGTGGGGAGGGGCTGCGCATGGCAGGAGCCGCAAGCAGGGCCTTGCAGACTGACTGCGGGGTCCAGGTCTTTATCCCTCGAGGACCGGGGGACCCGGCTGGCTTTCAGCAGGACAGTTGGTCCTGAAGCTGGCTCTCTGCCCACAATGGCACAAGGGGCTGGCAGACCTGTCGGGAGCGTGGGGTGTCCTCACGGGAGGGGCAGAGGAAGTCCTTCCCCACCACGGCCTTCACCCGCCATGCCTCAGGCCTAGAGCCCCTCCCTGTGGCCTCCGAATGCCCACTCCTTCCTTCTCTGCAGTCAGGTCTCCTCCAGTCCACGCCACCTCTCCCGAGAGGCCTTCCCGGGCCACCCTGTCTGCCACAGCCAGCCCCTGGGTCACCCCATCCCATCCACCACTCGCTGAGATGACACGCTGACGTCTGTTCTGGAGGCCCCCGCCCGCACTCCCACAAGTTTGGGAGAGCACTGAGCGCAGCCCTGTCCCCCAGTGCCGCATTCCTCAGCGCCACTCTCAGGGACAAACAGGGGCTGGTTGCTGGGAGACTTGGGCAAGCTGCACCCCTCCTGGTCTCACTGGTGATGTCCAAGCTTTTGACACAGCATGGGCACGGTGTGGGGAGGGGGAGGAAGGCGGGGTGGGATGGAGGTTCCTACCAGAGATGACCTCAGTCAGGGGCTGTTACTGAGGATGCAGACCGCGGGGGCCTCCCCACAGGGGCCCTCCGAACTCCAAGGCGACGGTCCAGAGAGGAGAGGGCATCCTGGCTCTGCCCTACCGCCGGGGAGGGCTGTGGGGTGGCGCTCTGCTGGAGGCCTGGCAAATGGAGCAGAGAGCCTGAAGCTCTGGACCCTGAGGGTACCTCGGCATGCACAGGGGGCCGGAGAGAATGGACTCCCGTCTCTAGGCATGCTGGGGGGGGGGTGCTCTGCAGGCGGCGCCTCAGGCCGCACTGCAGTGACACAGGCATGGTTGCTTTAAAAAAGAAAAGAAAAGAAAAAGCGAGCTTCTGGCATGTTTGGGGGCTGAACGTTCCCATCCTTGCTGGCAAGAGAACACAAGGCCACAGAACACAGGGATGAAACACAAAGGGCCCAGTGAGTCACCACGTCTGACAGGTTTATTGTGGGGCGCTGCACGGGCCTGCCCACACCACCACGGGCACGGCATTTCAAGGCCTGGCATGTTCCTCTTGCTCTGCCGGCCTCCCCACCGCTGGCCTGCCCGGGAGGCACGGGGCAGCCTCTCCCCACCCACCAGGGGCTTGCAGACCAGGCTGTGGCCGTTAAGTCCCGAGTGCCAGGAGCATTCGGGGAGCAGGGAGGGGTGGCAAAGGCTGCTTCTCCCACGCAGGGGCCTCCAGGAAACCAGAGGGCGGGCCCTGGCCCGTGCACATGTGGACGAGTTGTCTGGAAGGGACGGGGAGGCTGTCCAATGTCTCCGAAACGCCCAGTCTGCCAAAGCACGTCTTCGGAAAGGTCCTACAACGCACACAACCAGGGCGCGGCCGGGTTCCAGGCCAGAAAGCAGGAAGTGAGTCCAGTGAGTGCCGCAGTGCTCACCCACAGGCACCAACGCCCCCGCCCCCCAGCGGCAACAACAGGGCGCTGCTACTCTCCCTCCCTGTGTAAACGAGGACCGGAGCACACAGAGGTTACGGGACTTGGCCGCCATCACACAACTCCTAAGTGCAGAGCAGGGACATGAAGCCCTGCTCGCAACTGTCACCTTGCACTGCTCCCTGGCCTAAGGGCCCGGAGACAGCTCTCCGCCCACCCCACCCCCACCCCACCCCTTATAGGAAAATAGCATGTTCCAAATTTTTAAGAGGAATGAGTCCAGCACGATGGTAAACTTGTGGATAAGCTGTTACTAGGTTTCTCTGGCAGAGGTGGGAATAGACTTGAGGAGAGACAGCAGCATGCTAGCCCGGAGCAAGGGCACTGCTGGTGGGCCTGTGTGTTTGGAGAAGCCACCCCCCATTCGGGTGAGAGGGACTGACGGTGGAGGGCTCAGGCTGCGTCCTGGGCTGTGCACTGGGGAGGGAGGAGCAGCGCGGTCTGGAATCCTGCCCAGCGGTGAGGGGGACAGTCCCTGGCGGCCGGTACAGGCAGGGCCGTTCTTCTCCAACTGGACAGTGTGATCAGCCTGGCCAGGAGCCTGGGGGCTGCCTTGAGGAGGGCAGTGTAGCTCCCACACCCTCTGCGTTCTCAGCTCCAAAGCGCAGGGCTGCTGCCCCCCATCCCCGAGACCTCAGCTGCATGCAATGACCTGCAGGGAGCACTGTGCACAGGCCTGCCTTCCCCCCGCTCCCCGACACCATCCTGCACCTCCCTGGTAGGGCCTGGAATGCAGGGGAGAGGAACGGTGTGCGTGAGTGTGCGTGACAGGGACCGGAGGGGAAAGGGCAGTGTGGGGCTGGGAAGAGGAATCGAGGCATGTAACACGGAGTCAAACGGCTTCCGTGAGGAAAAACGGCAGATCAAAGTAGCTTTCCCGTCCTGGGTCAGCTAGAAGCGACATCCAGAGATCTGGCCAACTTTAAAAATGTGGTGGGCTGCCTCAGCGCTTCCTCTTGGAGGCTTGCGACACCCCTCTGACTCTGTGTGCCAGGCCGATCTGGAAACAGCAGCTGCCGCCTCTGTCAGTCTTCTATGGAATGGTATTTATCGGCTTGCTGGCCCTCCCACGACCTCACCGTTCACCCTGCAGTTACCAAGCTGCAGACGCAGGCATGCCAGTCCCCACAAACCCCCGTCTCTGTCTGTCTCTGTCTCCCACTCTCAGCCTGTTAACAACATACAGCAACATTAGGGCTTAGCAGCATGGCGCACTGACATGGTTTCATAGCAGACTCGTGTTTTACCAACAACCTTCAGTGGTTGTGATCAACACGTATCCCTGAAAAACGCCTGCAGAGGTTTCCATTTAAAGAGGGGCACCTTCCCAAGAGGCCCGGGAAACCTCTGGTTGGAATGACTGCACGCTGGACACGCCGTGGGAGCCTGGGTCCCACGTGTGGCGTGTTCTTAGAGAAGGGCCAGAGAGCACTCCGGTGGAAGCGAAACGCTCACTCGGCTGTGGTGGTCTTTGACTTCATTATTTTCCCGCATCCTACTAGACCCGCCACATCACATCAGGTCTGTTGAAGGCGCTACTTTTTCCGTACGTTTTTGGGGGTCTGCTGGCATTCAATGTCATTTCTATAAAAATCCTCTTGGCACCTTCTGGAACTAAAAAGAATGAATAGGATTGACTCAATTTTTGCTCGAATAAAAAAATGAACATTCACGTTCTCTCAGAAATGACTTCCAATTTGCCAGGAAGCAGGACTGATTTGTCTGGCGCATTGTGCACCCAAAACCTGAGAGTGCTCCCCAACCCCGTGCTGGGGGGAGACCTGGCCAGATGATGGTGGCAATGCCCCAGCACCCTTGGTCCGAAGAGCAGGGCACTGCGCTTTGGGGAGCCCACCTCGAAAGGGATGACAGGAAAGCCTTCCCGGTGTCCTCCCCAAAGATGACGGACAGGCCGAGACCTGGGACTTTGCACTTTCTCCAGAGCTCAGGCACCCAACCCACATAACCCATGTGCCAGACGATCTCATACTGCATCAGTCTGAACCACACGAAACTGCAGTTTTCTAGGTAAGAAATGGAATCCTGGCAATTTCAAATGGTTGAACCGGCTGCTTGGAGGGTTTTCCTGCTGCCAGTCTCAGAGGACTAGGGCCCCCAGGTGCACCCCCTGCGGGAGTCTGGGTCTGTGGCTCCCTTCCAGAAGCAGGCTGGACGCCAATTTCCACCATACCTATGAAGTGTGATGCTCTAACTTTCCAGGGGAACAGATTCTTGCTTTAGACCAGTGTCTCCCAGACACCATCTGGCGCAGAGGCAGCCTGGGGCCAGCGGGCCTCCGCCTTTCCTTCCATGCCCGGGCTCTGCCCTGCGTGTGGACAGGCCCCAGCAATCCAACTGCCAGGAAAGGCTCTCACTGCTCCCGACATGTCCACGGAGGCAAGCCGCGCCCAACGTGCAGCTTTCCCACAGACAAATCGATACCAATTATGAAACTCATCAATTTAATGACCAATTGACAAACCGCTAAAAATAAAAAAACACTGACATCTTTAAACTTTAGGGCCAAAGGAGATGCCCTGTATTTAATTAGAAGATGCTTCCTCTCCCTTTTATTCTTATTAACCCAATTCTCTGATAACATGACTGAAGTCATTTAACTGGACCAAACTGCAGTGTGCGCAAAGAATACCCAAAGAATAAAAGCAAGTTTAAAATATAAAGCTAAGGTTCTGGGACACTTTTTATTCTGCAGCTACATGGAGAGCACTTACTAAACAACGAGGGCCACTCAACAGTAGTCACCCAACCACCCAGCAGCCACGGTCACAGCGGACCTTTTGGCCGTGAGCAGCCAGCTGAACACCGGCCACAGCGTCCAGGGCCGGGACCCGGGTCTCTCAGCACTGGTGCCATGGGGGGACCGTCCTGTGCACTGGAGCCTGCTCTCTGGTTGGAGGCCCTGGCTCCGGTGGACACTCGAAGACCAAATGCAAGAGGAACGCTTTGTGAGGGGAGAGAGCAGTTCCCTGGGCAAATGCGCCGTGCTGGCAGCACAAACCCAGGGGACAGCCAGAGCACTGATCTCTCCAGAAGGTGCTACCGGAAGAGGTGTGCAGAGCACGAGAGCGTGTCACCCACCTTGACAGCTGTGTCCCTTCTGGTCAAACTCAAGGCTGGAGAGGAGACACTGGCTCACACAGGTGAAGGGGTCCCAGGCAAGAGGTGGGGCTTGGGCCTCTATCAGTGCCCCACAGGAGTGGGTGGGGGACAGGGGCAGAGATCTCTGCCTACCCTGGCCTCTGCGTGGCATCTCCACCCACAGTAGCCACTCTCTTTCCCGGCTTCACCGGGCTCCTGCTTGTCCTGCAGGCCTCAGCTTAAATGTCCCCTGCCCCTAGAAGGGTTCTCTGATGTCTCCCCACACCTCCCACCCCCCACCCCGGTCAGCTCCTAGCGAGGACACATCTCCTTACCTCACACACACACACCACGTACACTGACACGTTCTCTGGTTTTCTGCTGGTTTCTCCCCTAAACCTGTACTCCATGAGGCCAGGGACCCTGTCTCTACTGACTCACCCCAGAACCTAGTAGGGCACCCACACTGTGGACCCCCAATAGTTACTGAAGAAGGCAATCGGCCCCCGCCCCGAGCGGCAGCGGCTTCATGAATGTGAACACGGGTTTATTTCTGCAAAGGTGACGAGCGTGAAGTGTGCGAGGCGGAGACGGAGGGTGGACGCTGGCGTGGAAAGTGTGAAGGTCCCCATCCTTACCGCGCAGTTTCTGGACATTCCACAGGCACTCGGTACATCTCTTGGAAAAATACTTTGTACCGAGTCCAATCACACACCGATCGATAAGCAGTACGGAAAGCCCCGTGAGACAGGTAACTGCTAGGCTGGGTGGTCGTTCTATCATTCACAACGGGGACTCCAAGGGGCAGCAATTTACACAGGGGCCAGGAAGGGCGGCAGCCAGGTGAGAGGAAGAGCTGTCGGAAAAGACTCAGCGAGGATCTCGTGGTGTCTGCGTCGCAAAGAGCAAAGGTCTTCGCCGACATGGGGCAGCAGGCCACCCGCTGGCCCCCAGTCTGTGCGGCTTCCCATCACCATTGCCAGGTTCCCACCCAAGAACACAGAGACATTCCGTCTAACTTTTATATGAAGAATTTAATTATCTATACATGTAACTAATTCAAAAGTTGAATTACAGTTGTTAAAGCCGCAGGTTTGTATATTTATATATTTTACATTCGTATCCATGAAAATAGGGACGCGCAGGTGAGCACAGAGGAGCAGCCCCTCGGTACCACGCGGGGGGGTTGGTGGGTGGGAGGCCTCTACGCAGCCAGCCCAGGGCCTCCAGAGGGAGAGGGGGAAAAAACAGGTCGCTACAGGTTAAAAAGTCGTCATTAGCACTGCTGGACTGTGCCCGGGGCCCCCCAGCCCACCTCTGTGCTGTCAGAAACAGGCATTTTTATTGAGAGCGTCCAACGAGAGTGTAAAAGACACACAGGGCTTCGTCTACAACACCTCTAACACATACACAGACCACGAGCTCCATTTCATAGTAATCTGTAGAAGTTCCACAGTCTAGTTAAAAATGTAAACACTGGAAATTAATTGCAGGGAGACTTCTATACATTCTTTCTTGTCAAGAAAATTACTTGTTCAAAATATGTCATTCCATGAAATGTAACTGGAAGGAAACGCCATGTAACAGAGATGAAGAAGAGATTGTATATATACTGTTGCTCTTAACAACCTCGATGGTATTGTCCACTGATTGATGGTATGAACACACGCAAAATTTAAACCCCAAACAAAATACCAACTCAGCCAGATAAATCTGAGACTGAAAGCAGGTGCTTTCTCATGTGGCTACAAGGTCACTGTGCAAAGTCAAATTGATGCGGCATGACTGGCTCATCGTACAAGGCAGTCACTCGTGCCACGGAAGGAACCGATTTCGTATGTACAGGATGCATTGTTACATGCTCAACAGGGTACATCGGGACCACACAAACGAGCACGAACACCTTCTGTGTGCCGGGCTGCTTCTACACGTCTTTGAACAGATACACTGACCCCTCTGTACGTCTAAGCAGGGAACAACCGAACTACACAATTGAGTTGGTAACACTGGGCAAAGTGAAAAAATACATCAAGTCTCAGATTTATGGACAACTGGAACATTTTTAATAGCACATGCAGCATTCCTTGATAGTGGGTCTTTTTGCAAAACCAAAACAGCAAAGAAGTAATGTATTTATTTATTTATTTTATTAAAAGGCTAAAATATATATTTAAAAATAATTTTAAAACTACTGAAAGCACCTGTGCAAAGGTGGGGGAAGTCAATTTGAGTCACCAGGAAAGCCACAAAAGGACCCACTACCCTGTGTGTTTTTGTAATTTTTGCTTCTATCTCTGCGAGTAGTAATTCAACATTGCCATCACATGCAACTAAGGTAAAATGAGGTAAACTGCTTTGCAGTGAGTTCTTCTACTCAGAAGGCAGTAGGTGATCATGCTGGAAGTCACATGATCAAGGCTGCATCTCCCATCATCCCTCTGGGCAGTGATATGGGATAGTGGGTCTCTTTGAGGACTTTCAAGCCTGAGGGGGGGATGGACAACATATGATTCCTAGAAAAAGGAGGAAAACAACACATAAGCAAAACAAAACAATGAGCAAAACCCAAGCTAGGAAAATGAGTCAGGCATGTAAACAGCATGGTGCCAAAATGATTTTAAAAAAAAGAAAACGGGGGAAGGGAGGGAGGGGACATGCCACAGAAGGAATGGAAAAAAAACAACCCCACAAGATAAAGTCTCGCACTACAGAAGGTCTTCAAAGAGACTGCGAACGCAGCAATGGTCTCGCTTTACGTTCTGCAAACGGAGCTGGGCAGAATCAGAGCAATGCCGCATGTTTCACCGTAAGAGAGCAGAGAGGAGGGGCGCAGGGCCCCCGGGCACTTACATTGCTGGCTCGGGTCCATGTCTGTGGTCAGCTTCACGTAGTTGGAGGGGAAGAGCCCCACTTGTCCGCTGACTTCTCCTTTCCACCAGTCGGGGTCCTCCTTGTTGAGGACGTTGATGAGCTGGCCCTTGCTGAAGGCCAGCTCGTCGTCATTCTGGGCGGTGTAGTCGTACATCCCGATCACCTGACACACTGCAGAAGACGGGCCGGGTGAGCGGCTGCGCTCCGCACAGCACGCGGCGCCGGCACCGTGGGGCATTAGACACTCTCGCGCATTCTCTGTCCTTTCCGAAGTGGACAGAGTTAAGTACAGGTGCTGATGGCTTTGTACAGTGCGGGCAAAAAAGGAAGACGAAGGATTCAAAACCAAGACATTGGCAAAAGCTTCACACTAAGGCTTTAGTTTTTGTAGTATCTTCCTCTTTTCATGTTTACTTGTCAGCAGAAAACTCACAGTGATACCGAACGCTTTCCTGGAGTTGTTTCTATTCGAGAGCAGGGGGATTCCTGTAAAATGCTGACGGGGAGGGACTGGTCAACCGCCCGGGACAGCTGTGTGGCATGGGGCCTTCATTTTTTAGCCTTTTTTTTTTTGAGGTGGAAGGTAATGATTATCTGACCTCCCAAAATTCCGTACCTTAGTGAAAAGTAAACCACGTGTTTTATTCTGCTGTATATTTATGCCTCAAAATGTTGTCTTAAAGAAAGAAATCCCCACATTCAAGAACAAGTTTTCTTGTCTCATTTCCTACAGAAATTCCTGCAATTTTTACACTTCAGATAAGGCGGCAGAGTTAGGTTGTACCCCTAATTAATCTTTCATAACCAGCCTGTATGTAGGGTTAGGTTTTTCAAATTTTCCAGCTAATTCAATCGCCTCAGCAAATTACTTCTGTGGGTGTCACCCCACCCGACGAAGGGGACATGGCCAGGCCTCCCTAAAGGAGAAGAGGCCCAGCTGGTGCCACACCCTCTGCCCACACAAAGCCACAGCTCAAGAGGCCCAGCTGGGGTCAGGCAGCAGTCACGGGGTTTGCCGATCCTTCATTTCTTGCAGAGGCTGGCACGTTTTAATCTTATTTCCCTGGGGATGCATAGCACACACACGTGACCACAGGCGCTGGAACAAAAATCCTGCATTTTCCACAAATGCCACCCAAGAACTGGTGGCTTAAAGACTCAAAGCCAAATTCTGCTCCCCTCCCCTCCCCCATCTCAAACAAGACTGAAGCATCTGATTTGGTCTCTCCAATCAGAAAACAGCCAGCCACTCCGCTGCGGAGCACTCCGTCCCTTCCAGTCCTTTAGGGAGTGAGAGCAACATCCTGCCCAGGGAGCAGAGCCCCCCGTATTCACAGGAAATGCCACAGGGGAGTTATTTTGGTCTCAGCACACTGTAACCAGCAGACCCCCGTGGCCTCCAGCTCAATCTCCTGATCCATTTAGACCCCAGCCATTTATTTTTAGGAGTACCTCTTTGTCCCCTCACCCCCTAGCCCAAATCCAAATTGAAATAGCTGGAAGGAAATCAAGAGAAAAATCTGGCTTTGGTGCCATAGCATTCACGACTCTGTCAGGAAGACAGTTCCCACAAGGGCTCTGTTGTCCCCACGCGGCGAAGCTGCTGAGCTACTCGGCCCCTGTGAAAATACATTCCACAGCACATCCGTCGGCACAAGAGGCCCTCACAGCTGCTGTGACCAACAGCCTGAGTGACTCCACAAGAAGAATGAGTGAGGGACTAACACGGCACGCAGACATTCGCAAGCAGGGATAGTAAACCGCTTACCTGCCGGGAACACGGTGGGCTTAGGCGGCTCAGTTGGAGTGATTTTGCTTGTCCCAGGGCTTAAAAGTTTTACATAATTCGCAGGGAACCAGCCTATCTGGCGCTTTTTCCCACGTGCCTAGTAAGAGAAGATAATCGCATCTGAATGTGTAAAAGGTCCCTATTCTTTTATGGTGCAGTTTGCTTTGTAACAGAGCACTTACACAAGGCCCACATAAACTGAAGGACGAATGACATCAACAGCGGAAGCTATGGACCGCCACAGTGCAAACCAGCAGTACTGTAGCAAAATTCAAATCGCGGTGGTCGTTGGTCAGCAGAGCCTGAACTGAACCTGCCTGGGCGGACGGCGTGGATGACAATTCAGAGTGCAAAGCAGTGCGTACAGGGTGGGAAACCGCTCACGTCTCAGCTGCTAACATCAGGTAATGTGAGACCATGGCTAATGCCAACATTACATGTGGATTTTAGGAACAGTAGTAATAGCACTAACATTTAGTGAGTGCTTTTTATGAGCTAGGCCTGTGCCAAGCACCTTACATGCATCTATCTGCACAATTCCAGAAGGGCAGACGTATGACTATTCCCATCTCCCAAAGGCGGCGAGGCTCAGGAAGGTGAAGTGAGTCTCAAGGTCACAGGCTTGTTAGCGGCAAGTCAAGACTCACACTCATTTCTGCACTCTTCTTACAGATAACAGACAACTGCAGATACAAGACACTTACGTGCAATATGCATAGAACACAAGGAGTCTAAACTTGACACTGTTTTAAAAAACCATCAGGCCTACATGATGGCCACAGCCGTTCCTTCTCCTTCACTTGGATCTAATTCAACCCGAGACCCAGGTGCTGCGCGCTCACATGCCAGTGCTGCTGGAAAGGGCGCGTGCATGGCCTGGAGGGGCTTCTGGGCAAGGTGGTGAGCCAAGCCTTGCGATCCTCACCCTGCTCTCTGAGACGGAGAGACTAGTTTGGATGGGGAGAAGTACCATGACTGCCCTTCTGCACTGCATCCAAAACAGAGGCCAAAACAGTTCACACGCACCCACACGCACGCACCCAGTGACTACAGCCCCTATGAGGCACAGGTGTGGCTTTGCACACCCAGCAATCTGCTGCCGGCCCTCACACAACCACAGACAGGAAGCCCTAACGGACGACCCTCTGAGGGTGTCCCTCATAGTGAATTCTCACTGTCCCAACACTCACTACCTGTCTCAGGGGCCCAATGGGTTTGGATACATCTTCAGAACCACCCTTAGCTTTCGAGATTCTGCACGTGGCTGTCAGTCCCTTCCTATCCAAACACAGGATTACTTTACAATGAAATAGCAGAGCTTTGTGATTTTGCATATTCAAATCTGGACAGAGAATTTCAAACAATAGAAAAAGTGCTCACCTGCAGCTCTCCTTCCCACCATCCACCTGGGTTCTTTTTCCGGATCAGAATCAGCTGCCCAGGGGCCAGAGTGAGCTGCTCGGGACCGGTGGCCGTGTAGGAGGCAATGACCTGGGCGATTTCTGAAAAACAAGATCCGACATCATGGTGCACTGTCACAGTCAGGGGAAAACATCCTAAGAAGACACAGCCACCTCCCAGGTTCACATCATCAAAGCCAACCTATCGGGCTTGCTTTCTGAATGAGGAAGGCTCATCCGATCGCCTCCCTTCCCATGACCGACATCCCACACGCAGCACTCATGCTCTCAGCCTGCCTCAGGCCCCTCATCGTCTCTCAGAACCTACCACCTTCCCTCCACGAGCTACCCCTCCCACCCCAAGGTGCACCTTCTGTCCTAGCCCCTCCCCCATTGCCATGAGCACCCAAGGCCAAGGGCTGGGCCTCATTCGCCCCCAACGCCCTCGGCCCCAGTCTACTCACGGATGGTGAAGTGAATAAAGGAAAACGGCAGAAACAGAAACTGTTTCTTCAGAAACCATGGGGAGTGAGGCACTAGGTCAGTTACGATGTGGCTATTTTAGACTCACCCCACCCCCGAAGCCAGTCTCTGTTTGGCTCATGTTTTGAGGGTGATTCCTGAGTATCGGGCAGGAATCATGTCAATGGAAGTTTACTGGTTTTTATTTTGAGTTAGAGGAGGAACCCAGAGTTAAGGTGGGAATTTTACGCAAAAACAATTCAGCACAGAAAAAAATGTAAACAGTTCTGTACCTTTTCTGTTAAAAAAGTCATGAGAAAAATTCCACCAGGACCACCAACCAGGCTCTGAGAAGCCCTCGTCTGCGGGGACAGGTCGGGCATGCTGAGACCAAGTCCTCTCTGGTGGCATTCTGGTGCAACCGCGTGGCTGCTTTCTGAACTTCTATGAGCAACACCGGGCACACTGCTCTATTTCCCTACACTCCCTCCCCACCATAATGTAGGAAGGAAGGGAGGGAGGAGGAGAGGAAGGGAGGAAAGAAGGAAGGAAGGGAGGGAGGGAAGGAGAGAAGGGAAAGAGGTGAGCGCTGGCTAGGTGGCTCAGTTGGCTGGAGCTTTGTCCCATACACCAAAAGGTTGTGGGTTCAATCCCCAGTCAGGGAGCATACAGGAGGCAACTGACTGATGTTTCTCTTTCACATAAATTTCTCTCTCTCTCTCTCTAAAGTCAATTTTAAAAAAAGCGTATCCTTGGGTGAGGGTTTTTAAACAGGGGTGAAAAGGCCCCATCCTGTGACAGCATTTCCTTTCTCTAGAGGTACACAAGCAGCCCCGCTACCCTGGTCTGCAGTCTGCTGGCCACCTCACCGGGCATGCTGGATGCTTGGGAGAGCGAGATAGGACCCGGCTCACACAGGCCTCGGACCCACTGAGGGCTCGAGCTGGAAATCTGGGCTAGGCACGAGACCTGGCCCCGGTCTCACCAGGGCCTGGCTCTAGTTTTCAGCCTGGACAAAGTCCTGATTGGTGACCTATTGGGCCTCAGGTGTTCTGCTCCTCAAAGGGCCTGGCATGCGTAGCCAGCGATCTGGCCCAGCAGTCCTCTCTGCCCTGTGTCCTGGGCAGTTTGCTGTTTCAGTGCGAAGCTGGGCCCATGCGGACCCTGCAGAATGACAGCTCAGAATGCAGACTCTTCCCAGGTCCAGCAGAGGTCGGAGCCAGGCGGCCCAACATCGGAATCTGACAAAAACCCTACGACAGCCTGCAACCCCACCTTCCCTTGCTAGGCAAGGCCATGTGAGGCTGAGCGCCAGCCACACAGATGCACAAACCTGTAATTTCCTCAAATGACCTAGATGAGGAAGACGGGCCACACAAACACTATGATTTCACATCTGCTTCTTTCTTCGCTCTTTCGTGCTTCCATTAACAGAACACTCTGAATTCGGAGGGATGACTAGATGACTGTACTTTTGTACCTTCAACGTGTACCTGAGGACCACCGCCTGATGGCTTCTAACTTCATGGAGCCTACGCTCTGTAAAAACACACTGCCCTGCTGGTCCCCACCGTTCATGGCCTGGGACGGACGTGCCGTCTGGAAAGGAAAAGGGATTCCCGAGCCCAACACGACAATGACCAAACAGCAGCTGACCCCAAATACTGCCACTTCCTGCCATCTTGCTGGAAATCCCGCTTCGTGACCTGAGAGAACATGCGGTCTGCTGATGTCCCCAGGCCCCACGTGTGAGGCAACAGCCACGTGTCATAACCACATATACACCATTAATAGACTCCAAGGAGAGGACTGACTCTAGCCACTCGTAGGGAAGATTCCTTTGTCTTTTTTTTTAAGGCTCCTGGCCCTAATAAACACAAACTGAAAGCAACTATCAATTACATCCAAAACATTGAAAAAGAAGCATCAGGGTTTGTGACTTACCAGGTTTTTTTCCTAAACTCCCTGTTTTCCCAGCAGTTCCAGAGCCCTTAAAACAGAGCAAAAGGTCTTATTTGCATACTGAAGAGTTTCGGTCATGCAATTTCAACAGTTAGTGGGGACACAAACCCACTGAGCTCCCGAACCCCTCTCATCTCGGGCAACATGGCCGCCCTGTATCTACTGACGGGAGGACACAGACCGGGCAAACCCAGCACAGAACAGGGACTCGGCAGCTCCTACTCTCTCCTCTGAGACAAATTAGCAGAGCAGGCGGCCGAGGATCTGGAGGGCTCAGGCACTGACGGTGTCACACCGGCACATCCTGTCCCTGGGTCAAGTCAGACGGTGCCCCGCTGGGAGACTGCTGCTCCACACTCGACACGCTGTGCTTGTGCTTTCCGCTCAAGCGGTGTGTTAGGAAATGTTCACACAGAAAAAGCACGGACACCCATGAGCCCAATGCCCATGTGTAACACAGGAAAATATTAATATTTTCCTAATTTCCTTAAGAGTTTTCTTTAAAAAAAAAAAAGAACTACAGTGGCAATTTGAACACCCTCCCCCACCCATTGACCTCTTTATTCAGAGACCGCCCCTCCGCCACGTGTCCTGGCCACCGAATCTTGCACCACGCAATCACTGACTTCCTCTATCAGTGCTGGGCGCACACTCTGCCAAAGCAGGACATCTTTTTCCCCAACTATTCAGTGCCCCAGAGTGAGTCTAACTCCTTCACGGACACCCCTGGGACTTCAGGCCAGCTGAGAAAGCCAGCAGGGGCCCTGAGTCAGCACAGAGGCCGGCTGGGTTCGGTCGTTACATAGTGCTTCGTTCTGAATTTCCACCCCTCAGCCCCCATTTTCACAGTAAATGAAGTATTCCAACTAAAACAAAAGCCTGAGTAAACTTAATGAGAGTTACTGTAAGAATAAAAGTATATAATTTATCTACCAAGGAACACAACTTATCATAGTCCCTTTATTTTGGTTACTGAAATGTAATCACCATTTGCCAGGGAAGGTTTGAGTTAAAACTTTTCCTCTCATTATAGTTTCTGAATTAATGGAGTTATACATACCATCTCCCTTGCTATTTTTATAGGCTGCGTATCAAAATAAAGGAATACTAATGACACAAGATTCCAAATGACCAGGTACCTTCCCAGGATAGGCTTGTAATATGCCCCGGACACTCCCTGAAAAGAACAAAGCAATTGGCCCTGCCCAGCTCTAGCATTTCAGTAGCTTCAGTGTGCTCCCAGCCAGGAGCCTGGGCCCTGTCCAGCGCTGCTCAGGAACCCACAGAAAGGCTGCTGCGCAGGGCCCATCCCTCCGCAGACAGGGAGGCGGGGCCAGGATGCACAGCCTCGCCTGGGCCTAGGGGCAATTCTGGAATCTGAGACAGGCCTGGTTCACCTGTGGCAAGATATTTTCTGCACACACTGAACTCTATGCCCAAGTAGGATGAATGTGCTGACTTTTTAGATTTTTTTATTATAAAATCATGTAGCTGAATGTCCCAAATCTTTCACTGCTAGCTCTTCTGTGGCTAACAATTTAAGACTGTGGTTAGGAAGCACCTTACAACTCAGATTATCTTTAAAAAATATTATAGTGTTATGTATTTTACTTACTGCAGATTCTTTTTAATAAAAAACTGTAATTTATTAAAATGTAAGTAATGACTTTTGTGTTTTAACTAATCCAAAAGGTGAAATCACTTTAGGAGTTGCCATGCAGGGTCACAGAAATCGAGTTTAGTTTTGAGCGCCCTCCCCCTGAACTCTCATCTGTGGGACTCGGACCGGACCCGCTGGCTGCCTGGCTGGTCAGTCCTACAGGGGCGGTGCTTTCCTCCTGGAGTCCGCAGATTCTCCCTGGGAACCAGACTCCTGCAAATCCTCCAGGGAGTTTCAGCAAGCTGTTTTCAAGACCACAGCAAAGGAAAACGAAAAAACAAAAACAATAATACAGATACTCCCTAAGAAAACCAGCCAAGTAAAATGAAGCTATCCCGGGGACCTGCAGGGGAGGTGAGGAGTCCGGTGTTGAGATGGTAACTTGTCACCAGGCCCAGCCTCGATGCCAAGGAGCCTGGGCCTGTGGAGGAGCCCGAGGTGCACCCAGCCCCTGGCACTCAAAGGAGAGAGAGCTCTGTCTACCCGCCGGCCCCCCACCCCCGGGGAGGTGGCTCTCTAGGCGCTTGGCCGGTCTGCTCTCTCTGTGCCTAGGAGGTGTGAGGGGAAAGAGAACCGACTGTGAGCTGGCCGTCAGGTCCTGCGGGTTTTATGCGTGTGCACTGCTGTCACATGACGACACTGACACCCCTAAACCCTGACACTAACGTGACACTGGCCACTATGAGATGCAGCTTAGCAGCTCCATCAAACTTGCACTGTCTCTGGGGCTCAGTTCACGGAACTGAACTTTTAGAGCCCCATTTAACAACAAGGGGGTCATTTCCGATTTATAAGGATAACAGCACTTGCAATAAATTCAGGCCCTTATCAACAAAAATACTAAGGTCTAGCCAAAAGCGTACCCATCTCCTGGATCTTATGTCTTTGTACTGGGTAGACAAAAATATAAATTTTAGAAATTCTCTCCTGCCAAGATCCTGGGGCAGTATCACAAAACACTCTACGTGGGCCAAACACGGCTGTGTGCCTTCCCTGGGGTGACCTGAGTCCATGCCCATAAAGCCTAATCCAGAGCGTTTACTCCAAGTCCTAAGTCGGCTCTACACAGGAAGGGGGATGAACCCTAAACTTCAGTGTCCCAGCCAGCGCGGCCTGGCCTTGTCTCACGCAGCCTCCGGCAACTCAGGGGTTCTTCCGCATGGGGGAAGAAGCCCAGGCGCACCCTGCAGCACCCAACGACCAGCTCAGAAGTACAGCTCATGCCGTGCTGGCTGCCACACTCCAGAACTTAGCAAAACCCAGCCAAGCGTCCCCCCCGTCAGACACCTGAGCCTCCCTGCAAAGAGAATCGCTGAACAGAAAGGGAGAGGAGACAGTTAAATGGGGGTTTACCTCTGAATCTTTAAGCCTCACATAGTTAGAAGGGAAGACTCCGGACTTGTCGCCCACTGTTCCTGTCCACCAGTCACCATCTTTCTTGGTAACCAGAATCACATCCCCTTGCTGAAAGGTTAAATCGCCTTGCTCAGAACTCTCGTAAGTGTACATGGCAATAAATTCTGGTGGGGAGAAACATCGAGACACGGAGAGAGCTTGATTGTTTACAGAAATCCCAAACAGCTTTGCAAAAGAAAGTTGATGAATGAGGAAGTGTGGGTAAGAGCCATTCGAGAGAAGGCTGGTCACAGACACACAGAGCGCCAGGACCCCCTGGGCTCCGAGCTCCCCAGCTGCGCACTCAGTGACCGCAGACAGGGACAGAACTCCATGTGCGCGTCTAGCGGCGCCGAGTTCCAAGAGTGACCTACAATTTCACATCGTGGTTTCTTTTTAAAATGGAAACGACCGTGACGCTGACTTGTAACTCAGAGTTACTGAGGACTCTGTTGTGCCAAGCAACTCGAAGGCTCCTGCGGTGCACTCACATCTCTGTATTTCAGCCGTGAGGGCGCTAACTCACAATTTTCGAAAACTTTTAGATACAGTAGTACATCCTTTATGCAAATTAAATAGGACACATTTTTCATTATTCAAGGGCCTGGATGAAACCTTATGTCCTACTGTGCCACACACAGATGGAGGAAGCTGTTGAAAGACAAAGTGAAAAACAGGCATTATTCTGTTAGGTGAGCATCCCCGTCGTCCCAGCGCACGGGCAGGTGGAACGGGCTGACGACAAAAGCTGTGTACAGCCAAGCCCAGCAAATAATCAAGCCTTTCTGAACAAGTTGAGAAGATGAATCAGTTTCTTACATTTACTTATTCATGTGATTTAGTCTGAAGAACAAGAACTAGTATCCCCTATTGTTTTGAATGTGAAGGGTGCACCTATCAGAGGAAAGTCTTTTTGATTATAATCAGCTGATTTTACTAAGACTCAGAAACCAAGTCACACTCTCAGAAAGACCACTGTGCACTAGGAACAGGTTAAACGGTTTATTTTTGTACTTTTCCTCCACTTTATCCTAAGCCTTTATATAATTTTTAAAAAGCAATAAAAAAATCACCCTTTACCCCAAGTTTATTTTTATGATGGATACTGTATGTTTCTCGCTCAAATGTCCGCTGCTGGCCCTTAACGTCAGAGCTTGGTGCTGGCTGACAGGCCGCAGTGTGGTGTGGGGCAGCCCTGCGGCTCACAGAGCCTACGCAGCAGCACTCAGAAGCTGGAGGGGATGCAAGGGCACAGGCCCTGCTGCATGAGCTCACGGGGGCAGCTCTACCCGGGGGACAGCACACCACTGGGCCGCTTCTACTTCAGCAGCACTGCCCTGCAGGCGTCCAGGCCCCGTGGCGGACACAGGTGACCCAGATGTGCCCGGAAGAATAAGACTCCCTGTCTTTAGCCCTCCATGCTGGTAACACACATCTGCACGGTTAAAACTGGAGAAGTGACTTCCCGCACAAGGACTCCAGGTTTGGCGGTTGTGACAAGGACGTTCTTTTTCCACTAACTGGAAATCAGTCCTCTTCTGATTTCCCAATATTCTGACCCTTCCCTTTCCATTTTGCTCCGTGAGTTCTTCCTTAGCTCATGTTTCGCCACCTAAGGTAGGATCCTTGGCAATCAATACTTTTCCCAGTGATTGTTGCACTTAAAAGTCACTTTCTCAAAAATGGATCCAAATTTTGAAGTAACTTTCAAAATGCTTGAGAAACTTCAGGAGCGTGAACTCTGGCCGACCGTGGCAGTGCAGCCAGTGTAAGATCCCGAGGAGACTGGAAGGCCTGGAGCTTCCTCGTCCAGCCCCATACACGGGCTGCGGGGGACACAGCTGCCACGTTGTGGCTGCCACCCGAGACTCTGCTCGAGAGACACGTCTAACCCAGGGCACTGGCTGTTCCTAAGCCGGTATTCTAAGAGCTACCCAACTGACAATCTAATTAACCTGGCCGAGGGTTTACTTTAAATTTGATTATGTTTAATGCAGTATTAACAAGCAGCTCATTCATGTTTGTAAATAGCTTTTCTTAGACTCTGTGATGTCAACGTCCTCCCACCCCGTCCAGACGCCAGCAATCATCCCTAGAATTTCCAGTATGTGAGGCATTTCCAAATGGAGGTACTAGATGGCAGCCAAGATTAGAGTTCCACTCTCCTCCACTGCCCAATGTGACTCGTGCATGTGGTTCATCTGTGACCGAGTCATTGAGCCCCAAGTGCCGAGGCATGTGTACATGTTTCAAAACCAGTCGTTTCACCCACACTGCTGCTGGAAGTGGCTCTAGCGACGACCCTGACGTGAAGCGAAAAGGAAATAAAAGTGGCGGACATTTTTTGACCTTTTCTTCTAAAAACTTTATACATATTATTTCATAATCCTTGTCATAATTTCTAGCTGAAAGGGTGGTTATTATGCCCACTTCACCGAAGAGGAAGTTAGGGCATGACCAGAAGTACAGGGTGAGGAGGTGAGGGAGCAAAGGTTTAACCCTTGGCGCTCTGGTGAGACTTAACTGGGAAGAACACACTGGGTCTGGGAACTTTTAGTCATAATGGGCCTTACATGATGCTGACTGCATGTGCTGTGTTTAAAAGAGCTTTTTGCTTCCTTCTCCTAACCGTGGATAAAAAAAAAATCATTAGGATAATAAAAATGTATAAAGAGAACTATGCTAATGACTGTTTTGGTGGTAACAGCCCAAAATGGATGTAATGAAATGCTGGATTTGTTCAGTGATGGTAAGGTTTTACAGTGATACCTATACATTTTTTAAAATTTTACTTCTAAAATTCCTCTTGAAAAAGTAACTTTGTTACTGTGAGTCTGAAATATCATTAAAACCTAATCCTTTCTATCTCCATGGAAACAACTGTTTTCGTAAGGCAGGGTTTCTAAGGACCACGACGACCTCACGATGGCGCACAAACTCCCTAGGACGGTGTCTTCACACCGTCATTCGGGCCGGGACGAGTCACTACAGGACAGGTTCAGACCGGACACGGAAGCCTGTCCAACGCAGGCAGCACCCCCAGCCACCACTGCACTGACGCTATCCGAACAGGCAGAAGACGTGAGGGTCTGCCATCAGAGCCTGACAAGTGGCGGTTTGGTGCACTTACAAGCCCATGCCACATGCTGGCATGCGCAGTCCTTAGGGCTACATCATGAAGCCGAGCCCAGACAGTAGAGCGACCAGTGGCTCATATAATAAATACGCAAAATGGAACTTTTAGGCCTAACTAGTCTGGTGCGGTGGCTTCCACGGAACCTACACACTGAACTTCTGCCTCATTTGGGGCGGTACAGATGACGCTGGGGTCCCTCTGACAGCTTTACCGGGCTGTGAGCTGCAGTGTCAAGACAAAACCCTTATCTGTGTAAGTCAAAGAAAGCCATGTCTACAATTCAGCCATCGAGATGCTCAGAAAACTTGATCCTCAGTGTCTCTGATGGGACTCTTTCAAAAGTCAGCGCTCATATCAGATATAATTAGGAAATCCAGGTTTTATTATCAACATATCTGACAGTATTTTGAAGTCTTCATAAATGCTTTGACTTTGTGAAGAGCTACACCTCATTTTCCCTTGGAGTTTACTGTCCTGAACGCCAGTCAATGTGTTTTAGAGTGACACCCAATCTCAGTTCAAACATTCTCTGTTTGTACCATGTGACTTCCTCGGCCCTTTTAAAGACCGTAACTTGAGTCCGGTTCTCACCTTCTCCCGAGGCGGCCGGCTTGCCTGCTGGGGAAGCTACTCTCTTTAGACTAGCAGGGCTTTCAGAAGAACCGGAATCCACGCTGAAAGAGGGGAGGGGAAAGGTTTTAATTTTTATCTTCAAAGAAAATAGTACAAATGATATTGATTTTTCCTTTTTCTTAAACTGCTTAGCATTTAAAACTTCGAACAATCTACAGCTGAAGTAGACGCGCTTGGTTAAAACGCGCAGCGAGGCGCCCTGGCCCTCGCACGGCGCTCTGCTTGCTGCACGCAGAGCCCACGTGCTGCTCTACCTCAAAGCAGGACTGAGGTGCCGTTTTTCTCTTCTTAAAGCTCATAATTTGTTTTGAACATCTGTGTGATTGGAATAACTAGACAACAATCTTGTTAAGGTTTCTTGTGATAAGGTTCCTAATGAAAAAGATAATTCATTCTTCCAATTATTTCCCCAAAGGCTCTGGGCCTCTAAGTACTCATGCACAGCTGGGACCACAGTGAGTGCGAAGCTTACGGAGTCAGGCACAACGGCCAACAACTCCACCAGTACGTTCCAAGTCTCAGAGAAGTCCCTCGTGCAGAAGTGAATGACAAACAAGATGTACAGGCTTCCACAAGGGAAGAAAACACGAGCCCTTATTTGTAGGAGGCTGCACCCTTGTTCACAGGTGCCCTAATTTTTCAGTGGAAAGATCCAGAAGACAAAAGAACCCCTATCTGAATCTTAACTATGCAAACAATAATTTAATGTCTGACACTGTTTTCACGTAAGAGAAGCAGATAAACACAAAAGTACCTTGTCGATTTCCTTACGGGCCCTGAAATGAGCTTCACGTAAGACTTGGGGAACCAACCCTTCTGACCTTGAACTTCTCCAAACCACCACATGTCTTGCTGTTCCAGGACGGTGATGACATCATTTTTGTTAAAATTCAAATGGTTGTCTTTCTTGGCTCTCCAAGGATACAGGGCTTGTGCCTGTAGCCCCTCCACCTTTTCACCCTTGTGTGGAACGACATAAAGGAGCGTTCATTACGGTGGGATCGGTTGGGATTCAGGCGCCCCCACTCCAGCAAGCACCCATGGGCACACGCAGCCGAGTGCCCCACTACAGAGCAGCATGGGCTGCAGATGCTTCCCTGTTACTCAGAACGGTTTGTTTCCAAAAGTGGTGTGGAAACCTGCCAGCCCATTCACAAAGCCACTGTCTGGCCATCTAGAACTCTCTAGTTAAATAAGCCAGGAGGTCACCTTTATTCTGTTGCACTTGGCTGTGTGCCTTTTATATTTTGGTTCTATTTTAACTCTCAAGTTGCTCAGGGCACCCCCCCTCCCCATTTCCGACCTGACATGGATGTTTAGTTGAAGGTTAACACTGGAGGAGAAATCTTATGAAATCCCAAAGGATGAATAACTGGTAGCTTAGTTGAGGAGACACAGGGAACATGCGCTGCTGGCTTTAGTTCCTTCTCAGGAGAACAGAGGTCTGCTTAGCCTAAGTCCCCTGTAGCCCCCACTTTTTGGACATCCATATGCAAGACAATATGGGGATACAAACATGAATAAAATGCCAACTCTGCCTGCCCAAAATAACTTAGGATAAAAGTCTTTATTAGCCGCCAAGCACTATAAAAGGGGATGGTATGATATCATTAGCAAAGAACTCACCATTAATGGGGAAGAGGAGAAGCGAACAACTATGAATACCACCTGGCAGAAGAAATATACTAGAGAGGCTCCAGCTATTCACAGTGTGTTGGGGGTGGGGGGGAGGCTGACACAATGGGATGACAGAGAAGAAGGCCGAAGGGACCCTGCCCAACAGCAGCAGGACCAGTTTCCTGCAGTGGGGTGAGGTGAAGGGGGGGCAGCTGGGCCTTGAAGGAGAGGAAGGATTTGAGAGCTAGGGCTCTGGAGGAAGGGCACTGCAGGCCGAGGGCAGGGCATGTGCAAAGGGCACATGCAAAGGGCCCGCGGGGAGGAGCACAGTCGGGGGGGCGCATGCAGCCTAGTTTCATGGAGGGGTGCAGGAGGAGATGAGGCTGGAAAGGCAGGGCAAGGTATTTATTACCTTTTTAAAGACTGTAACACAGAACCATTCTAAAAAAAACAGGTCAGTTTTCAATAGCATACTACACAAATGGACGGGAACAGGCTAATGCCTAGAGATAGCTCATTCAGAATCGGTTTGTATTTGGCTTCAAAGATATTTGCACATCGACATTTTTGATTAAGTCTGATACACTGAGAACTCAGGACAGGTCAAATCATTTCAGCATCCACATGGGTAAGGTCTACATCCTGCTCTGTACGGTTCTCACCTTCTTAACCCTGCTCCCATGTCAACTGTACTCCTTCAAATCCTCGGAAGTGAGACGGTGTCTCTGAACTTCCAGCACCTCCAGAAACACCTATTCCTCACCCCTACCTTCCTCCCTCACACTCGAGGGAACCTCAATAGACCTCCCACCTCCCAGGGCTCTCCCAGCTCTGTGCTGTCTGATCCGCTCAGCCACCTCCACTGCTCCTCTGGCAAGAAGGGGCCCCCAGGCCAGCATTTCAACTGCGCCCTCAGCACTACCACAGAAGCCCGTCCCCTAACGAGCCCCGCCTAGGCTTGCCCTGTCCATCTTTGTACACGATATGCCCGAATAACCCAGCAGAGGTCGGGCAGAACTTGGACTCGGTTTAAATCCCAGGTCTGTCACCTACTAATTTTGTGACCGTGGTAACTATTTAATCTTGCTAGGCCTCACTCACTGCATCTATAAAACAGACACTTTCTTTAAAAGGTTGTCAAGAAAGTTTAACAAGACCCCCCGCTGCTGGCCCTGCCCACAGTGTTGCTGCGACAGTAGTAAGCCTGACCACAGTAGTGGCCTTACTACACTGTTTCTACCCCCAAACTGTGAAGTGTCACTGGAGAGAGCTGAACTACGTGCAATGACCAGTCACAGGTTCAGTCCTGCCCTCCTCTTCGCTGAGCTTGGACTGCACGCAGCCTGCAGCCCTCGGGGCCCCAGATGTCCCACTGTCACCTTCAACTTAACACATCTGACACCCAACTCCTCCCTCTAACTGAAAATCAGTTTCTCCCTCTGCCTCCCTTGTTTCAAAGGTTGAGTCTGGTTCTCAGTCGCAGACCCCTTTCTCTCCTTGGCTCCCGCAGGTGCCGGGACCCCACCCTCTTTCACTGCAGCGCTGTCCCGATGCCATCCACAGGGATCTGCCCGAGCCCACACGCAGCCTGGCGGTTCCCGGACCAGAAGCTATCCCTGCCCCACCAGGCCCGCCAGATGGCCATTTGCTCGTTTGGTTTGACTGACCACAGAAATTTCATTCCTTTATCTTCACTGCAGTTGAGTAAAAACAGAAATACTCAGAGAAGCAACCTTACTCTTTCTGCAGTCACTCTTTCTCAGCAGGGCACTTAAGAGCTTCCCATTAACCTTCCATCAGTCTGGTTTCTGATCAACGCTCAGTGGTCCGGCCCAATGGACTAACCCGTGGTTTTCCCTGAACGCACTCTGGTTTCCGGTCCTACGGCCCCTCCTCACAGCATGTGCTGTCTAGTATGCCAGCCCTCTCCATTTCCTAGTAAGATCTTACCCACTGTTCGAGACGTGGTACAGACGCCCCTTCCTCAATGCCGCTTCCCTGAACAGGCCCGGCAGGAGAGGTTCACCCTCCCTCACTATTCACGACAGTCAAGGCCCCTTGAAGGTGACTGGACGCCAGCTGGCCCAGATGCATTTAAGGAGGCTTCCTTCTAAATGACACAGTCCCCAAGCACTGGCCGAATGTATCGGTACCCAGAGCATGCCAGGTCTCCACACTCTCAGCGACTGCTTTTACCTGGCCTAAAACAGGAGATGGAGAGGAGCCGGTGGCCGTGGCTGGAGTGAAAGCTGATCTCTGCCTTAACTGGCCAGCACTGGGCACAGTGAGCGAGGGCTGGGCTGCCCAGGCGTCCCAGTGATCGGTTTCTGGTTTCTCGTTCGTGCTGGTGGGCCACCTGGAAGGAGAAGCATGCCACCATGAGTAGCAGGTACTTCTAATGTGCCAGTTTTCCCCCATAGTCAACACAAACCCAGGACCTGGGTGGGGTTCTCGGAAGTTCAATAAGGAGGGGAGGAAAAATCACTGGACTCAGTGTTGAGTCTGAGCGTCACATGCTAGCAACGAACCTCAGGCAAATCAGAGCAGCTTCTCTGAGCCTTGATTCCTCACCGGTTAGATGGGAACATCATCCCGCCACTCTGGTTGGCTGAGAGGGTCCCATGAAATACTGGAGAGAAAAATACTTTGGAACTCTAAAGCACCAGAGAAACATCCTCACCTGATCATTACTGCCATTTATAACAACAGCAGCTAAGTCAGCAAAAAGAGAAGTTAGACACCAGGCGTGAAAATACACCAGGCCGGTAGCTGGTGCCTCTCCGCACTGTTCTCTGTCCCGTCCACCACACAGCAAGCCCTGGGCCTCAGGCCCCCACGCCAGCTGTCCTGGATCTCCGGGAAGAATTTAGCTTTGCAATTTTATAATTTTAAATAAACACATCTGTGTGAGTGCCGGTCTACATGAAATTTACTTCTCACAACTTTATAAGACATAAACACGAACTGCACATCCTGATTTGGGTTTGGAAAACGAGATGCCCCTAATTTTAGCAGGAAACTGCGTAACACACACTTACTGAGGATGGGCCACACCGATCAGATCCACCTGAAACAAAACATGGTATCTGTCTTCTATTCCAGCCTGCGCCTTAGTTTAAAAAGTCAGCACTCCTCAGTCAAGATCAAGAAACGAAGGGTTTCGACTTGGGCTCATGCCAACAGAAGGCCACTCTCAACAGAGGTCAGACAGGGGACTGCTTTAGCACTCTCGACCTCCCATATGAAGTCTAAGGGGGGCACTTGCCACCCCTCACACGCTTCCCTGCACTTCCTCCTGCCCTTGCTCATCAGCCCCTTGCCCCCTCTATCTGCGGTCTGATCTTTCTCCAGCATTTGTCCCCTTGTCTTCAATTTCTTTCTTCTGACAGATGGTGAGACTAAAAAACCGAAGCACTTACTCAAATCACTTGTACTTGACTGCTGGTGTAGAGTATCTTTAGACAACGGCACGTCTAGACCAAGGTCCTGTAACCGCACGCGTGGACAGCAGCTTAGCCCTTTGCCACCCTTCGCCTATACCCGTTTTTAATGCCATTTCCTGATGACCAAGGGCACAGCACAACAGCGGTCATGGCCGAGAGCACACCTCTCTTCCCTCTCTGTCCGTTTATTTGTACGAGATGAAGAGGGCAGCTTTAAAAGAGACAGCTTTCCCTCATACTCAGAACCACATGACTGAATCAATTTCTGTTTTCACCCCACTAAGAAGTGCTATTTACATGCAGGACATGACTGAGTATTTGCTGACTGACGTGGATGTCAAAGAGATCGTTAGGAAACCGTGTTTCTCCATTTCTTCCGGAAGAAGGAAAGCTACCGACAGATGACTGAATGGAACAAGAGAACAGGCTTCCGTCTGCAGCAGGGCAAACCACTGCTGAGCAATGGCACACTAACATCCGTTCAAAGCACAACACCCACTGCTTGCCAGTGGAGCAGTCAGAGAAGGTGGCAATGAAAGCGAGCCAGCTTCTCTATGCGACGTACAACCCCAACAGTAACGACACTGGAAGAAAAAAGGTCCCTGAGCAGGGATTTCAAGTCCTCGGCAATAGCACAGCTGCACGTACGTCGAGCTGAAGTCGGCCCAGTTGTTGGGGGTCGAGGAGGGCTCAGTAGAGGTCACTGCCGGAGGTGCAGGGGTCTCCCTCACAGCCACCTTGGGTGCGGGGGCAGAGGTCAGGTCTGTCACTGGTTTGACCGGAGCAGGAACCTCGTTTTCTGGGATTTTCTCCGCGTAGTTTGCAGGAAACCACCCGGTCTTTCCTTTCAATTCTCCTCCTAGCCATCCCGGCTCTCCAGTCTGGCTTTCGTCCACCTGCAGGAGAGTCACGGGGTTCAGCGTAAGTGGGACTGACACGTAAAGACACCAGACACCCTACGGAACAAGGCCCCGAGCCCTGACAGACTGACTCTGCGTAGGACAGTCCTGGCCGGCTCTGCACCGGACTCTCAGACCGGGGTCTGGAAAAGCGCTCTCTAAGCATTGGCTCCAAACAAACAGGAAGTACCACGGTTCCCGTTCTCGCCCTCTGCTTCTTCGCCTTTTCTCCCCCCTCCAATCCCGGCAGTTCAGAGAACGCGCCTGAAGTCCCTGGGCCCCGGCTGGAACTGCTAGAGCAATTTTGATTTGGAAAGTGATCCGACACTTCATCACTCAGGAAGTCACGTAATTATTAAAAATAATTTGACTCGGGTTGGTTATTTAAAGTTGAAAGCAAAGGGTGCAATCAATATAAATTTAGTATTCTAAAAGTCTCCGACAACTGAAGAGTCATTCAGCGTATGGGCCAGAAAGATAAAACACAGCCTTGGACGGTTTCCACAGGGAGCAAAGCTGACCGCTGCGTTCAGCCTTTTAAAAGCTCCTCAGATACATGATGGGAAAATTAAGGAAATAATTATTTATAGCAACAATTTTTACTAAGGTCCCATAGTTTTCTTTCATACAAACTTAATTTTAATAGTCATGAAGTGCACACAAGAATATAGAATTCCACTGTTTAAAATTTCCAGAGGCTATTTACTTCACCAAGTGCTTCTAATGTTTGCATTGTATTTCAATTCTGTTTCAAAAGGGTTCTTCAAAGTCAGCAGAATGATTCTACTATTTTATGAGCAACAGTAGAATGAGTTTGGAGGAGTTACATTCACTACTAGAGAATTATGTTGATTACTGTAAGTGAAAATAAGGGTCTATGAGAGACCTGATCTTATTTGAACCCCTTAACATACTACTGCCTACGTAAAACATTCAACACTTCACTGGACATGAATGTTACTTTTTAGAATCACAGAAATGAATAGGTGGGGTCTTTAACAATGATTTTGAAAAATTGGCAAAAATACCAGTTTTCTGACCCATACAAATATTCAGTAAACGAACAACCAACCAAACAAACCAAAAAGCAAAGAGCTACGGAAGCAAACACCCATCTGCACTCCATGCAGAGTCAGTAACAGGGTGTAACATCCACTCACCCACTTGAACTAAAAAGGTCTCGGGATGGGGCGGAGAAAGTGGAACGAACACTCAGCGTACTACTTAATTCTATATGTTATTTACAAAAGAGTGAGTATGCAAGGGGCGCGACCCTGCTGGCCCAGCTCACAGCACCCTGCTGTCACGGGTAAAAGCAGTGTTTAAAGTGGGGAATTCTCCCAACAGGAGTGCCCACTGTAGAGCGCCGTCCTCCGCCGAGGGTCTCGGTTTCGCCTTACAGTTCTGCTATTCCGGCTGACACTGAATCAGCTGTGAACACACACACTGGCCGCTTGTCATGCAACTCCCCACACTGTGCTGTTCTTCCATTTTCTGGGCAGCCCCAACTGTTTCTCTAGATGAGAATTTTAAATGATATTTTTTCTACTTGGATCTTATTTTATTATATTTATTTCTTAATATGCCTTTAAAAAAGGATTTTATTTTTTAGAGAGAGAGAAAGGGGGGGAATGAAACATTGATCAATTGCCTCTCGCATGCCCCCAAGTAGGGACCTGGCCCACAACTCAGGCATGTGCTGTGACTGGGAATCGAACCAGCACCCTTCAGTTCATAGGCCAACCTGCAACCCACTGAGCAACACCAGCCAGGGCTACTTGGATCTTTATTTTGTACTAAACTCAAATGGCAACATGCCTTTCCTTCCTCCTTTACATTTGCTGGTGATATTATGACACATTTTAACTTTGCAGCTGCTTTGCCCTGGTAACGCAGCTGTTTTTAAACCAACTTGTGCCAGGGTCTCCCCAACTTCTCAGGAGGTTCAGCAGTCATTCTGCGGCAAAGGTGAGAAGCCAGGAAGGTGAGTCAGGAGCCGCAGCCACTCAGCAACAGTCTCCAGACGGCCAGGATCAAGGGCAGGGCCCAGCAATCAGACTGCCCCACCTTAAACAGCAGTTCTCCAACTTATCAACTGGTTCACTTGGGGCAAGTTTAACCTCCTGTTGCCTCGGCTCCATCACCTGTGAAGTGGGGACAGCAACAGTACCTGTCCACTCTGGCTGTTGCGAGGGCTGTTGAATATTTAGAGTACCGCATGGCATATGATGAGTGTTTAGTGGTGGACTTGTTACAGCCACCTCTCCTACTGTCCAGGCGCCTGCCCTGCGGCCCTCTGCCTCGGGCTTCCCCTCATTCTAAAAGCCTGGCCTCCACTTGACCCTCACCTTAGGTAAGCACCTCCGGTTCTGCATATGGGGGATGCCCTGCTCTAGAAACTGGGTCTGGCAGGAGCCTCCTGGTTTGCCTCTGGCCAGCAGTAATGCCTTAGGGCTGGGGGTCAGCCCCTGCCCGGGGCCTCTCTGAAACTCCTCCTGGTCTGTATGAGCTGGACTTCCTGGGATGTCAGCTGCCTCACCCCATATCCTATGGGCCCCCGAGATATAGGGTCTTTTCTGGTCAACAGACTGCTGGCTGACCTGTCTGCAGCTGCATCAGAAGCCCTGAGGAACGTCCCACTCTGTGGGCAGGCCTAGCTGCCAGCCTGGCGGACTGATCACACCCATTCCTGTCCGTCCCCTGCAAGACAGAAGGTGCCTGCCCTCCAAAAGGTGCTGTGACTACTTAGGATGGGCAAAGGCTGCCCATGACCTGTGCAAATAAGACCTTGCCCCTCCCTTCACAGTGTTTCACTTTTAGCCAAGAAATTCACAGGTCAACTTTGACCAAACAACAGTCTCAATCAGTTTGATTTATTCTTAAGGGGTTCATTAATTTTTATGAATAATTACATTTTTCATTTTATGGTTCACAGAATAAAATAAAAATTTACTCTTCACATTAAATTAACCAGTTAGAGAAAGCACAAAGGTTCTCATGTGGAAATGAGAAACATTTCTTCCTGGGTTTGGGAAACTTTATCCAAAATGCCAATCCAATTGTGGAAAACCATTATATAAGATTGGGATAGAACAAGAAAAGTGAGGCCTACAAACTCCTTGGTAGCACGGTGGCTACAATGTGGACTTCGACACACGAGTACAAAAAGTGGAATCATCTGCTGGTGGCTATAGAGCAGGTAACAGCACTGGTCTTAACGCAGTTTCACTTGACCAGCCCCACGGGGATGCCTGCAAACACCTGGCATCATCACAGCGGACATTAGCCAAGTGGGACGCACAAACCCCTGGCGCTACCTACACGCCTGGGAATGAGCTGCGGATCCAGAAAATGTGAGTAGTGACACGCTGTACACTGGACGGCACACAGGCCAACAGTCGGAAGTACACTGTGGCTGTCGGGTTCAAATACATGGGGCTGGAGCCCAGTAACATTATGTCTCTTTTCTGAATGTTTTTGTGCTTCACCGCTGCCATCTTCATTAGGGAGGGAGCACTGCTATTTCTGCAACCCCCGACTTTGTCACAAAAAAGAGGAAATGAAGTGCCCTCTCTCCTTACAAGCACGACAGACCGGGAAGAACGGACAGGGTTAAAGTGTGGATGGACTCGCACCAGCTCACGTGCTGGCTTTTGCTGTGGAGTCGGGAGCAGCACCTGTTTCGTGCGTTTGCCAGGTGGAAGTAGAGGGCTGCCCTCAAAACCCCTGGGTGAGGATATTACATTGCTTTGTAAAGCTCTCATCTGGAGGCTGGCAAATTTTCCCTCTGACTGTCACATTACTCAGCCCGGCCACCAAGACACAAAAGCAGCTGGAGACAATATGTATATGAGCGAGCCCGGGGGTGCGCCCGCAACACCTCCCCACACAACAGGGCTGGGGGGGTCTGACCCGGCCCTGGGATCACATGCGTGTACCAGCCCCTCCAAACAGCCGCAACGCTGTGACCAAATGTAACTAAACAAGCTGTGCTCAGATAGTAAGCTTATGAAAATCTGAGGAAGGCAGAAAAGAAAAGGTAAGTTTAAAAACATTCTCCATCAAGAGAAGAAAAGGCAAAACCGGGTTGAAACTATTATGGGGGAAAAGCTGAGTTAGAAGACAGACACTTTCCAGAACGACTTGACCTATGGATGGCTGACAACTGCTCTGGAAGTTTCCTTTTTTGGGTATTTTAAGAAGAGGGTATTTTCCAGAAATAATTTAGGACTAGTCCTGACAAGGAAGAGAGGTTAGGTTTTATCAGAGCTCAGATCAGTAGTTCCTGAAACTAAACCCCAACAGAATCACCTGGAGAGGATGCTAACTAGGCCTGTGTGTGGATTCGCAGTTCCTGGAGACGCTGGGGAGGGGCCTTGGACCGGTTCTTTTGAAGCTCCCAGAGCAGTTCTGATGAACTTGGTCCTGCTGCACCTAACCCTGCTGAATAACACGATCGGCCTGTGCTCAGCCACACCTCAACAAAACAGCAATGAGCAGAGGTCTTCGAATTTCTTACGCTATTCCACCACGTTATACATGTCAAGTTTGATTTATTCACCCCCCACACACTGGGGCCTCCAGATTAGAAGACAGGCCATAGATTTTCAAAGTATTGAAGTCTTAGCTGTCAAGGTCAAACTCAACTACGAAGCTTCCATTCAGAAGCCTGAGCACATCAGTTCACTCTGATTGCTATTCGTCTTTCAATTCCTGGCAGAACTGGTGAGTGATCATTGAAGAACTTCGCCGCCCATCTTGCTTTCCCGTGTGCTTCTCCCTAGTTTCTGAAAAGATTTTAAACCCGAATGGTGGACATCATCTTCTATTTCTTTGTATTACCAACATTTAGAACAGGACTGTGCCTAAGATATCACTTTAATTTCTGTTGACCACAAAAGAATGTATTTTTGGAGAAAACTGGGCTGATAATCAAGTTTTTTCAAAAGCAAACATTTTTCTGAAGCCCCCTCCAAGACTGCCTGCATTAAAAAAGAAAGCATTGCTAGACTTCTAAAATCTAACAGGTACTGTTGGCCACTTTTCAAAGATGTTTAAGCAACCTGAGCATCTCATGATTACTGTGCCAACAAGTGAACTCCTGATTTATCTAACCAAGGGAGGTTGATGGTGACATTCTAACTACATATTTTTGAATGGTTTTTAATCCTCTCCTGAGGTTATGTTTACTGATTAGAGAGAGAGGAGGAAAGACAGAGAGATAGAGAGAGAGGAACATCAATCGGTTGCCTCCCATACACACCCCGACCAGGGATAGAACCCTCAACCTTTTGATGGATGGATGATGCTCCAGCCAACTAAGCCACTGACCAGGGCTATACATCCAACTACATATTTTTCCAGCTCATGTTTCTTACTGCAAACTTCATGAAATAACAAAATTGTTACTATCACATGTCGATTTTCTCCCTTTTTTTTGGCACTGACTGTTAACCTCACAAAGGTAGTACAGCTGTACATCACTCGGGGTCATGTTACATTGTGTAACGAGAACTGAAGCCGCCGCCCCCGCCCCTTCAGCATGCCAGTGGGCTCCACCGGCAGGAGGTTCCGCGGCTCCTCACGGATTGGGACCGTCTAAGACAAAGCGAACGCCATTCCAGTCCCGGGTGGACGTCTGTTACACTTCTCGAAGCTGGATTTATTTTTTAGTGTTTTATTAAAAATACAAATGTTGATACATTTGTAAATATGACAATATTATGGAACTACGTAAGATTAAACAAGAAACCTCTCCTTTCCTGCCCAGTGGTAACCACTGTTAGCAGTTTGAGGTCTGTATTTTAAGACTGTTAACTACACATATATAAACATTCATATATACATACATTGTTTTTTATTTAACCAAAACCCAGTTATATTCTCTATATTGCTTCTGATTTTTTTTTTTTTTTTTTACTAGAGAGCTTATCTGTATATGTGGGTGTAGGTTATTTTTTTTGAGCATCTCATTATATTTCTTTAGCTGTATTGTGATTTACTTAAACCACTCCCCTCCTGAGAGGTAGCACTGGACTGGTCCTTATTTCTTTTTAGCAGCAATGCTGTGGCAAGCACCGTGCACACACGTATTTGGGCATATGCTGGAGAACAGCCCAGAGGAGGGAGAGTGACAGAATTTTAAATCTGAACAGGAATTGCCAATGACTCAGTCAGTTCACACAACCGTGATGTCCCCTTTCCTATACTTGGCAAAGTTGCAGAGTATCAAACTTTTAAATTTGCTCAGTTTACGGATAAAAATATCTCATTTTTTAACTTGCATTTTCCTGATCACCAATGCAATGAAACATCTTTTCCATTTATTTTTAAAATTATTTGCTCTTCTTCATCTGTAACTGTCTTTACATATCCTCCACCAACTTTTCTAAATTGTGGGTTTCTTTCATATTAACTCTTTGGAATAATTATATAATGTGGATATTAACCTTTTGACTCTTACGTATTTTGTAACATAAACGTCGCAATTTTTAATAAAATCTGTCCATTTGTGTCCTATTTGGCTTCTGGTTTTAACTTATGAAGGCATTTCTGAGCCAGATAATTATTCCAATACTCACATCTAAAAAATATTTTTAGAATTATCTTTGTTTGACCTGCTTGAACGTCCTTTGGTCCAGGGCCCGCGCCAGAGACCTGGTCCTGGGACTTGCCTGAGACAGCCCTCGAGTCGGTCCTGACTCGGCATCCAGCACAGAGGAGCCTGGGACGGGACGCCAACCCGCTCGCCCTTCTTCCTTCCCTTTTTTTTTTAAGTACAACATACTACACAAACGCAAAACATTTTTCTACCACGACAACACCCAAAGATACGTGTACTTACACAGAACTAAAGTGACTGAGAAGAACAAAACATTTACTAAGATGCAGACTTCCTGACAGTAACAGAGCACTTACCCATTCCCCTTTAACCTCCACCGGGAAAGCACAGGTTTGAAAGCAAGGCAAGACAGGTGTTTAATGTTTTATTCTTACAGCAAATCTAAACTCTATTCATCTAATCAAGCTGGCGGTTAACCAGCCAACTTAAGGAAAAGGACTCAATATTATTGTAAAAAAATTACGTTTCAAAAAATTAACAGTATTTTCTTACTAAAATCCAAATCTGTAACATTTCCTTATTGTAACATGTGTAACACATCCTTATCTATAGAAGAGAACATTACTTTTCTGCACCTTGTGTTGCAACAAAATGCAACTTCAAAAACAGTAGGCTTTTTTTTTTAAACAGTGTAATAGGCCAACTTTGGAACAAGGTCATATCTGATGTCACACAGCGTCTTCATAATTTCTAGATTCCCACTCTTGACTGGTATTATATAATTTACAATTAATGCACTTTAAAAGGCATGGCACTTCAGGTTTGAGGCAGTGTGGGTAAGGCAGCTTCAGGCCATTAGAAAACACGGCGTAGCGAGCAGGAGGAGGTGGAGAAGCTGTAACCCTAGCACCCGGCATCACCACTCAGGTCCAGAGAGAGGCCCACTCCCCAGGGAAGCTGGTTCTTTCTGCACAGCAGTGAGGCTGGCTCCCAGCACATTCAGGCACTCAAAAACCGGGTGCTGAAAGGACTGCAATGTATTTGAAGTTGTACTTAATCCTGAAGTTTCAGTAAGATTCTGGGCCTTTGGCCTTGACTCCCCTATTTCCAGCCCATTAGAGGAAAAGTGATCAAGAAAATGGGAAAAGGGATTGACTTCTCTGTTCTTTCCTTATATGTTATGTTGGCCCATTAAACCACATATTCTACAGAGACCCCACGCACACACACAATACGCATGAGTAATGTAGTGCAGCGCCCTTCTGTGCTTCAAAGACATGGGGTCCTGGGATGGGAAATGTTTGTCTCAACTCTTCATCTGTGTATTTCTGTTAAAATGTCAACCCATCCCTTTCGTTTTTTAATGCTAACAGTAATGCAAAGTTGAGCCACTTTTAAGGTCTTACTCTTAAGTTGATATGCAGATGAACAACTAATTTCTTTCAGAGAGTAATTTAGACCAACCACGTTGCTGTATTCTTTCTTAATCTGGTTCCTGTAGTTTTAGTTGCAATCCTAAGATTACACTTAATTAAGAAATCAGATTAACTGTATTTAATTCATTCCTCGTCACACGATTCAAAGTTTACACGATTAGAGGGGGGGGAAATATGCTTTTGACCTAAAGACACAGAAGTTATCATTGGCAATTACAAAAATAGTGCTAGAGTATTTTGCATTTAAAACTTAATTTTTAAAGACTACTCATAGTATGTAAGTAGTAATCTCAACTCAGAAATTACCAGATCATTACAGATTTAAAAATAAGCTAACGCTGTAATACAAACCCATTTTCCTTCACAGCTCTATTTCAAAGTAATGTCAGTAAATTTTTAAATGTCTTCTTTCAATGTACTAGAAAAGGAAGAAGACTGAGCCTTTCTGTACTTCAGAAACCCAGATGCTGGCTTACCGGATGTCACTTGCACGGACAATTTCACAATTGTCTAGTAAAGTCCGAGCAAAGGGTAACGCTCGTCATGAACAGAAACCACGCGCCACCGGAGTCGCTCTTACCATGACTATGTCTCCCGGCTGGATTGTGATCTCATCGTGACTTCTGGACTCAAAGGGATACAGTGCTCGGTAATACACCACTTTTACATTCTCCTGTGCAGAGATCGTGAGCGGGCCTTTCTCTATTCACAAAAAAGGGGGATGGGGGCAGAAATGGAAAAAAATAAAACATTACACAGAACACAAATGCATGACAACAAGCCAAACAACTGACATCTCTCTACCACCTACCTCAACACCTTCCATTCCAGGGATTTCTGGCACATGTACCGAATGCCAAAGGGAGCCGAACCTGATGTCACGCCTCACCCCAGAGAGTGTTAGTGAAGCCTCTACACAAAGGTCACCCCAATGCCAAGTGCAGTGCGGCTGAGGCCCTGGTCTCTGCCTGCTGGCTTCGGCTCCAGCACGGCACATCTGTAAGCACCATGGCCCCGCCCCACCCAGGGTGTCCAGTACTACCATGAAGCAGTTCAAATGGGCCCCAAAGTCTGGATGAGCCAGCAGAAAGTCCGTTTGGGAGAGGGCAAAGCAGCACAGCTCTCCACGTGAGAAGACGTGGGAACGGTGATGGTTAGGCCCCAAATGCAGTCCTACAAAACCCAAGAGCCGATTTCACCAAGAGTGATCACTGATAATCCCTGGTGAAGTAAGGAGATGAGCCTAAGGACAGGTCCTAGATGAAGATAATTTAGATCTTAAATGAAATACAATTTTTAAAATGCGTGTGAGCAGAGGACAGTTTGTTTTCCGGTTAACAGTGACTAATCCCGGCCCCCTAAACTGCTTCACCCAAGCACTCTGACACACATCTACTCTCTCTGGAAGCAGGAAGAGGAAGATGCTATGCTGCTGTGGTCTGGAAACTGGCTGCTGTGCAAACTTTCCCGCTGATGGAAGGAAAAAGTCCTTATACTAGGAGAAAACAGAAGGAACTTTAACTGCCTAAGATCGAATCATGGAAAAAGGATTTTCATATCAAAACAGTATGAAAACATCTATTTGTCTTCGTACAGCCCCGCACTCTGGTGTGGATCTGATGACTTTCTCCTGGGGCGGCGTGCACAGTACGGAGGGGAGGGTGGCGGCCCCAACTCGCAACCCTCACTCCAACCCTGCCCACTGTGCCAACAGGAAACAGGCCTTTACAGAACAGCGTGTTTCTGTCTTTTCTGCCAGCATACCAGGAAAAAGCATGCTGGTAATCAAACAAACAAAGTCAGTGTAATTTACTATACAAAGAAAGAAGCAATCACTTTGTTCAGCTGAGTAGAATCTGCAAAGCAGTATATTATACAGCCACATGAGAATTTTAAAAATACATCCTAGTTTGCATCTGATATGAGGGATGTTTTCTAGCAATTTCAAAGTTTTTCATTCATCATTACTTAACGAGGAAACTTATGATCAAAGGGCAAGAAACAGTCACACCCTTTAAAAGGTGAAGACCACAGTTTCACGCAGGGCAGACTGGAGACAGTGAGTGCCATCGGTACAGGCACGCCAGAGAGGGATCACTTCCTGCTCTTGAAAGAGCCCAGGAATTCCCAGAGAAAATAACTGGAGAACTGGAGAGGCAGCAGCAACGTTAGGACCTCTAATAGAACCCAGGTGTCTGAGTGAGGCCTGGTAATGAAACGCACGCACTGTCATCTGCAAAAGAGTTCTGAGGCCAGGGTAATGGCAGCCACAGGTTGGCATGGTGGTGGCAGAATTAAACAAGCCTAATGACCCTACAGAACGAACAGCTGCACTGTCCCAAAAAAGAAGCCTGACATTGTCACCTCTATTAATATAGCGAGGATAGGGCCTGATCACATAGGGAAATTTCTCAGAAGGATGTGAGAAAGCAGACGACTTATTTTCTAGAACGTTTTGGCCCCTAGTACCTGCGGTGGACCAGGGTGCGTGGACAGCGGGCTTAGCTGGTTCGTGGTGCTGCGGGAAGAACCGGCCCAGCTTGTCCTGCACTTCCTGTCTGCCTCTGTCTTCGCCGTCCTTCTTTCTGGTACTCTCCTCCCTTTTGAGTTTTTCCTCCTCATGGAGCTTCCTCGGCCGCTGATGCTCGTCGTCCTGCTGCACGTGCTCGAGGCACGGCCTGTCCCGCTCCTGAGCTCGCCTGTCAACAACACGCTTGATCACCGCAAGGGAAGCAACGCCAAGTTAGCATAAAAACCGCTCCACCTGGTCCATGGGATGCTCCAGACCCTCAGACGCAGGGCTCTGAATCGATGAAACAAAGGGTCTCAGGGCCCCCGTTCTGAGATGAAACCACGCGCTTCAGAGAAACACAGAAAGCATTTCTAACGTGGCTTACCAAACTATTAGAACAATATCAAAAATACTTCTCAATTTTAAAACTGGTATATAGCTGCCTAACAACAAAGCCATAACACGAGTGGGGACATGGCTTCCATGAAGAGAAAGGACACCCCATACCGAAGTGACACACTGCCCCAGCAAGTCCACGGGCAATGGGATGGCTAAGGGCACACCACGTTTAATACATACGCAGAGCTCCCCAGCACGAAGCTGAGAGCAGAAGATCCTTTTGAGCCCGTGAGGTAGTGACCACCCATCATAAGCAGTAACTCCTGAAGAGTTCAGTGAATCTGTTACTTCGTGTTTGTTTTTCAAAGGAGCTGACACAAAGAGATCATTGCAATTAAATGCAGGCCTTGAAAATTATGAAGTCCTCAGCCTGGAACTCATAGGAAAAGACTGGGAATGACTTTTCTCTTGTTTCATAAAGTTTCCTAAAATCAGAAAATACTTTAAATGCACACTTTAGGGGAGGGAGAAATAAGGAGACAAACATTGATGTATGAGAGAAACACCAATTGGTTGCCTCTCACACACACCCATCTGGGGACCTGGCCTGCACCCCAGGCATGTACCCTGACTGGGAATTGAACCGGTGACCTTCTGGTTTGCAGGATGATGCCCAGCCTGCTGAGTCACACTGGTCAGGGCCAAATGCACACTTTAAATGAAACTGACATGCATTAATAAATGATGTGTTAGCAACAACACATTTATTAACTATGTTTACCCTCACACTGGGTAGGCAGGTCCTACCCACATCGTGCAGACGAAGAACGTGAGGCAGAGACACTAAATGACTGTCGGAAGTCCCACAGCCATACTCGCCTGGGGTTCAGTCTCAGAGTCCACACCCTGACCCACTGTCCTGTGCATGGCAGACGCACATGCCATGATAGGCTGTGCACCGCACAAACGTCACCTCTGGTCTGCGACCCTTTGGTTTGCAGGCCGGCGTTCAATCCACCGAGCCACACCAGCCAGGGCTTACTTACAATTTTTAAACCATCTTAAGAAAGCAGAAAAAAAAATTTTGGAGGGGTAGGGGTGGTTAATTGTTAATCGTGACAACAAAAAAGAAACACAATAAAATCTGCTTTAACATTTTCTTCTAATAAGGTCAGTCATCATTTACAGGGCATAGACACGTAGTTCCTAAAGTTACATGCTGGATACTATTTATCACATAACTGTAAGCACAAAATTTAACCTTTCTGTGTTACAATGTTTTGTGTTACTTCTATTCTGCAGGAATGTGAAAGTTCAGTGTAGCACACAGTGTGAGTGCTGAAGGCATTTTATAAACTCTGAAGGTAAGAAAAGGATGGAGTTAATCAGCACATCCAAGGAATTAATCCTTGCTGCACAATCCTAATCCTACTCCCAAGGAAACCATAAAACTGCCCTTTGAATTGGTTTGAGACCCTACCCACCTACCCATTGGCATGAAAACAAACAAACAAACAAAAATGCCCAAAGCAGCAGACTCGAAATACCACACAGACCCATGAGCAAAAGCATGCCCCACTCTGGGTGGCTTCACTGAGCTCAGCCCCCTGCAGGCAGTGACCTATCTAAATTACCTGCTTCTTCATCTTTTTAGTCTGATTTCAATAATCAAATTTTACAATTTATACTACATCATGGTCATTTTTGGTCATTTTTGTTTTAGTGTGTAATTTACTTTTATTTTTATTCACTCAATAAATTACAATGAAGTTTTTTTTTCTATTACCATTTAGCCTCCCTGCTTAGTGTCTAAAATTAATAAAATTTAAAAAGCAAATATCCAATGACAAAATCAGACACACCAGAAGTTTAAAAATGTCTACAATCTATTACAGAAAGTTACGAATAAAAACCACAAACACAAACATTCAAACAAAAACGAGTCTGTATCCTAAGCAGCAGCCGCAAAAGTTCTCCTTCTGTACTCAGGTTTAATCTGCGGTTGAAGAAAGAAGGAAGGAGGGTCTTTCCGGAGAAACCCTGTGTGGCACCCCCCTCCCCGCCTCTGGCCACCACTGCTATTAAAAGGCTGTGAACCGGAAAAGTATTTTGGTCATTGGCATGCAAATGAGCACACCAAGTGTCCCAATTTCCTTGGATAATTCCATTTATCTGCATAGTAGTGACTTAGGTGAGCTCTGGGGACCAACCAAAAACTTCAGGGGTACTTATATGTGCAAAGATTTATACACACACGTGTTTGTGCAGACACACATGCCCGGGGCTGAGGCTCTCCCTGCTGTGGAAAGCCCTTGGAGAAGCCAGGCCAGGAACAGTGAACACTCACAGTTCCTTCCAGATGAAAAGACTCACCTTTGGGCTTCTTCCTTCTGTTTTTCTAATTCAATGATCCTTCGCTCCTGTTCTTTCTGTTTCAGCCTTTCAGCCTCTATGGACTTTTGTTTCTGGAACTGCTGCTTATTATGTATTTCTCTTAGTTCCTATAAATAATCAAAAAAACAGGTGATGCACAAAGTGACAGGCACTGGCACGGTCTGTCTACAAGCATGCGGCCATTCACAGTGGAGAAGCCTACGCACTTGGGAGATAACACTTCAGATTTGAAAAACATTAACTAGACATGTTGACAGGACGATCTTCGAAAGCTGGGCGAGACTCCAACGCAGGGAGCCGCCCGAGGGCCTCACTTTCCCTGCCGGGCCAGCGAAGGGCACTAGACGCTGCACTGCTCAAGACTCAGCAACAATACAACGGTTTTAAGACATAGTGATGACCGTGAATAAAACGTTGAGATCTTTCTGATAATGAATCAACACCAGCCTCTATTGGCTTCGAAAATACACATCTCTCTGCTCATACCATGTCCATTAAACTCTCACCTCCTTCTGCTATGCTGCCTTCGAGCAAATGGACATGCCTCTGCTCCACTACCTGCCTTCCCCCCACCCAGGGTCTGTCTGTCTTCGCATCACCTCTTTCAGAGCGACTTCTCTTCCCGAAGCCACGCGTGAAGTTCTCAGCTGCCGCGCACCGAACCAGCCGTCAGGTGGAAAGTGAGAAGGGATGGTTTCATAATCACAGCCTCAGACCCCATTTCCCCATTGGAATTCGGCCCCAGGAACAACAGGGACTTCCTCCACAGGCTACTGAAAATACTGTGCATTTTACGGTACGTCAAATATTCAAGTCAGAAGTTTAAACACTTCAAATATGAAGAACAAAGAAGTGCCAGTTAAGGGGCAATTCTGGATCCCACAGGAATCAAATGGTCACTATCAAGTTCAGTCACCGAAACGCCTCATACAGTGAGCTGAAGCAGCCAGCAGAGCCAAAAGCAGGTTTCCAGTTGACTTCTTGGTCTGACTGACTAGGGTTAGTCCCACCAGTGGACAGCCCAGGGGTCTACATGGTGAGATTTAGGAACTAAGACCTGCCCTGTGTGCTCTCCTTTTGCTCCCTGGCAAGTTCACCCATGCAGGTTTCTTCCTGCTTTACGTTCCGACCTTTAGATTCATTCAGAGGTTGAACCACAAGGACAGAGAAAGTATCTGTAGATCAGTGTTAAAATGCACTTATTCCTCAAGAATAGTGTCAGACTAACCTTTTCCTACTCGCTAGATGGTTCTTAAGAAAAAGTTTATACACCATGAGTGACTCTGAGCGGTCCTAAAAGCGATCAATGAGATACAAGAAAAAGTTTAACTGGAGATCAGCAGGTCAGGGGGAAGAGGTACTGGGAGACAGAGGCCGGGCGGAGGGAGGCACCAGACAGAGGGGTAAGGAAGGGGCTTCAGTGGGCAGCCAGCAGATGAGACTCTCTGGGCAGGAGACAGCAGGAAGAGGGTACTCTGTGAGGCACACACTGGCGAACCACTCCCTAGGGCAGCAACCCTGGGCACTTGACTTCCAGATGATGAAGGGTAGCTGGGACAGGAGTTCAGCTGGGGACGGGCATGGAAGGCCAAGAGTGGAGACTGGAAAGTGATGATGAAGCCTACTGACAGTTTAAAGTTCTAAGAGGCACCAAAATCAACGCCAGAAAAGAGAACTCCATTGTGCATTGTCTTTCTCACTGCCACGCCATGGGATGTAAAACTTTAATGTGTTTAAAAATTCAGCAGTATTGCTTTTCATAGGAATTTGGAATCAAGCATAAGTAGTATTCTCTAATAACATAAACAAAAAATGTGGTGAATATTTTGAATTTGATATTTCGAAAATAGATAAAATGGGCCGATTCCTGTGCTTGGCATAATGTGCACCCTTGGCTCAAGTTAATAAATCTCTCTCCTCGAAAGGGAAAGCTGCAGCGGAGTGACGTCGGACCAGCTTTCCTGTTCTGAGAGGGGCCACAAGTCAGCACCGCACGGACAGGGTGCCAGCTCTCCTACTGTTAGCCCAAAGGCGAGTGCCCTCGAAAAGGAAGGGTAAGAAGTGACGGAAAGATTCACTCTATTGCCTATTTTAAAATTTCATCTTCAACCACAAAAAAGTCTTAAACAGAAAGAAAAATGTACAGAAACAGACTACAATTAGAAGGTATTGAACTGGGAACAAAGAGAGCTGGACTCTAATCCCAGGTTCCTGACACGGGCCGCGGACTGAATCAGAGCAGCTGACCCGCAGGTTTTCTTTTAGCTTTCAGATCCGTTAAGGTCTCAAACAACGTTTCATTATAAAAAAGTTTATTCTTTATTTCAGGGTCTCTTTTACTTAGGGTTTTATTCTTATTGCAGGAATAAACCAAAAAGGTATAACCA
Source organism: Desmodus rotundus (assembly GCF_022682495.2). Lineage (NCBI taxonomy): Eukaryota > Metazoa > Chordata > Mammalia > Chiroptera > Phyllostomidae > Desmodus > Desmodus rotundus. The sequence continues at coordinate 2,633,851 of NC_071388.1, read as the reverse complement.
GTAAGCAAAGTAACTCTGAGCTGAAATTCAATACAAAGGAGTAGAAAATGACAGGAAAGGAGTAACATTTTAGTCTGACGTTCAGGGACCTGATTATGTATTTAAAATGAAAAGTTACATTATCCAGGAAAAACGTTTTTATAGGTAGAGCGATATTCAAAATATTTACCAACAGGTGCTACACGAGCACTCGCCATTGAGGAGGACACCGGCTGAGCTGTACCACGTGCCAGGCAGACCCTGGACACAAATGCAGGTCTTTCTTTTTATGAAAGAATTGCAATGCACATTTCCTTCCTCCCTGCTCTATAGCAACTGGATGCTGAATTACAGATCAGTAATTACAACACAAAGTTGAACCACCTGGAAGTGAAGCTAGTAACATACGAGGAGGCACTATACAATGAAAACCACGCCCTGACCAGTGTGGCTCGGTGGGTTGAGTGTCATCCGCAAAGCAAGAGGTCACTGGTTCAGTTCCCAGTCAGCGCACACACCTGAGGTTCCCGGTCGGGACACGTATGAGAAGCAACCAACTAATGTTTCTCCCTCATGTTGATGTTTTTCTCTATCTCTTTCTTACTCCCTTCCCCTCTCTCTAAAAATAAATTAAGTAAGTAAAATGAAAAGCAGTAAGAAGTAAATTTAAAGAATCTACAGAAAAAAATCATGCTGATGAAATAGTTTAAAATACAATTTTAGAAGCATCAAATCTGGGGAAAAGATATTTAAATAACTTAAAGCACATTTGTGTTTCAGTACGGCAGCGTTACAGGACAGGCTGAACCTATCTTTGGCACTGTCTGAAGAAGCTGCAGCTCCAAGGACCTCCGAGGAACGACAGCGTGCAGGAGCCGCAAAAGCACAGATGTCAAATACGGCAACAGACAGCTCTGGCATCTTATGGTCGAGATTTAAAGACTGCGAAGTTTTTCTGTCGTTTCCTTCATCCAGTGGGCTGGGACGCACCGTGGGTTGTAAGACAAGATGACGTGAATGCGCAGGCATTTGTGGTCTTCTTCTCTCTCACTGAACCCCAGAGTTTAAGATGGCATGAACCAAAATATGCAGAAAATGTATGATTCTTAAGTTGGTAACTTTTTTAAAAAGTTGACCTGATGAGAAGGCAATCTACAGAATGCAGGTATATGTACCAAAAAGTAGTTAATGACTTGCCTGCCAGTGCCTGACAAGGAACTCAAGTACAATGGCAGTTATTTAAAAATGGCCTTTGATTTCTTTCAGGGAAGACATTTTTAAGGTGACAAATCAATCTGGAGTCATTAAGTTCTCTATTTAGGAAACAAAAGACCTATTGGGAGAAGTAGCTCAGAGAAACTTCACACAAATTTGATCAACTTCTCCAGGTGGTCAACCTCATTAAAGTGATCCTGAAGATTCTATTACATCTTTACAACTATTTCTCTATTACAACTAAAATAAAAACAGACCTAATAAGAAATTACTAAGACTCAAAACTCAGTATCTCACTTGTGGCTCTTCCTAAAACCACCTTATGTTTTTCTAACACTACAACAACTTACTGTATGTTGTTCGGTAACATCACAACTTATTTCTTGGCTGGGTATTTCTCCGATGAGATGGTACTAAGTGTGCAACTTTGCTGAGTTTTCTTCTATGAGTTCTCTATTCACGGGTATGATAGGTTTCGCACTAGATACAGTGTATAATACTTTAATGTTATCACCTAATAAAGTATAATACACTTCTTAAGGAAAAAAGAAATTATTAAACATGCATTCAAGAAGTTACAGCTACATGTTACAAAAACATGAGAAAAATAAAACTCCTATAAAATGTGTAGTATATATAAATTAAGATTTTTATCACCAATAACATCCACAGAATTGTATGATACAGCAGTTTCTTAACTAGGGTCTATGGATTAGTTTTGGGTCCATAAACACTAGTGAACTGCATGCGAATGGGCTACACGGGCATTTTCTGGCAGAGAAGCCTTTGATTCTCAAAGGGGGTCTTTGGTCAAACAAATTATGAACCACAATAAGAAAATGGCTGGCAAATAAAGATTCTGTCTTGTGTTAAGAGAAATGACAATCAGCTTGCTTTTAACTTTATTCCTTCAACTGAAGAGGAAAAGTCACTTATTTCCCCTAAGGAATTAAGATATTATCACCTTGAAACATCTTTGTCCATCTATGGCACACAGCCAAAGTATTTCTAAAGCAATATACTTGTCAAATTAAATACTCAAGAAGATTACCCTGCTGGTGTGGCTCAGTGGTTGAGTGCTGGCCTGAAAATCAAAAGGTCGCCGGTTCGACTCCCAGTCTAGGGCACATGCCTGGGTTGCAGGCCATTGGGGGGCACGTGAGAGGCAACCACACATTGATGTTTCTCTCCCCCTCTTCCTTACCCTTTCTAAACTCTTAAATAAATAAAATCTTAAAAAAAAGAAGAAGAAGAAGAAGATGCCCTGAGAACATGGCTCACTTTCAAGTTTACTGAAGCCAGCTGTTCCTTGGCTTTGCCAGGGGCACAGAATCACCTGATTTAAAAGCTGTTTCTCTTTCATTTGGCTTTAGAGAAACTCAAATAGATGAAGTGGTATTACTTGAAATGTAAAGAAGCACCCATCTGAACAATATGAGGATCCCTTTCCATAAACATGACTTTGCATGAATGTTTGTAAAGAGAGAAAAATAGCAATAAGGGCCTATGAAAGAGACGCAGTTAATGGACATTTATTGCTAATTTGGTTGTGTGACTCTGCTCCTGGTTTTTGCCTCGGGCTGTCTCAGCAAGGAGAGACAGAAACAAACACACCCTAATTACGTGAAACTCAGGAACGGGACACTGTAGGTCAAAGCAAAGCCACATCGCCTGTGTTTATAATAGCCTTCTCTGGTGTTCACAGTAACCTGACGCACAGAACATGGAGCTAGGTACCAGCGTCAGAAACATCAGGCATTGTTTTGTCTAAACCTAATACCTACAGAGAAGTGCTTTTGTATAAATAAACATCACTTATTTCTCACCCAGGGATATTAAGTAGCACAAAATATCAGAATTTTTAAAAGGTCTTTTGAGTCTTAAATTACAGTAACTTATCCCAATTACTTGGTTGTAAAACAAATTAAAGCTATTTTTAAAAGCCAATCACCAAACCCAATGAGGACAGGGGAACTTGTATCTATGTGGAAAAATCTGAAAAATAACTAAGTATCTCAAAACACAGAAACTGTACCAAAGTCAAGATAAATTCATATTCTATTTACCACAAAATTATAAAATTTATTCATTCTTGATACATCAGAAGTAGGAGTATAAAAAAATATAGATTGGTTACTTAAATTCCAAGAAGGGGTATACTAATATTTAAAGAAATATTTAAATGGTACTTCCAAATCCAAAGTCAATAGCCAACCAAATAGAAGTCCAGTTCCCCACGGCACAGGCTGGCAGCCGATGCACCCTTGTTGCCCCAGGAGAGCCAGAGAGGAATGCACTGTGGCCTGTGGGCGTGGGCAGGGGTCAGGAAACAGGTGGACAGAGCTAGAAAATCCTGTCCTCTCGGCAACAGGAACAGCTAATTAAGAATCTTCTCTCATGTCTTTCTTGTATCACCAGAAAGAGAAAAATGACTCCATTTTGTCCTGAAAAATCTGAGTTTTCCCAAAACGTCTTAGCTTTATTTACAAGGCAATATCCCACTATTTTAAATGCATGCCATTCTTGAGAGCTTGTTTGGCGGTTCTAGCAGGGGGCGCAGCTAATTGTATACCCTTGACTGAAGACCAGTCCTCTCCTCTAGTTGGGAAGGTCATCCTCTTCGACCGAGCGCACAGCTTCGGGAGGGACGCACATGCATGGGGGAGGGAGGAAGGGGACACCCGCCTAGCCAGCCAGATCAGCGGAATCAACCCTGGCAATCAATGGGGTGACAGATGTCGCAGCCAGATCTCCCTCACATCCAAATGCATGCCATTCTAAAGGACACAAGTGTCAGAGGTTTGGCTAGCTTACTGGTATGGCACGGACTCTAACACATAACATCTGTTAGCTATTTTGAGTCTTGGGAGTGTTCTGATTATTTTTCTACATTCAAGGAGTCTGTGTAAAGTTTCTGCGCTCACAAGTCACTGAATGAGAGAATTTTATTACTTCTGTGAAGAAGAGGTCTTTTCAAAAACGATCATACAGATAAAAATAAAATGTAATCTTGAACAAAATAAGACAGTAAACCATGAAATAGCCGAACATGATTCTACCGATAAGAGAAAGCGATGCTGTTACTTGAATTCACACGGACTTCTCCGGCGGCTTCCGCCCGCCCTCTTTCTGGATGTTTTTCCTTTCCTTCATTGTCTCTCTCTGCATGCATTTCCCCCCTGACTTCTGCTCTGCTCTGCAGTTCTTTCTCCAGCTCTTTTCTTTTCTCCTGCTTGCTAAACATTTTGCTTCTCAGGCCTTCACAATGAATGAGCCGGCCATGAAAGCAAGTTTCTGAAACCAAGAGCACACAAGCCTTAGTTAAGCCAAGAAGAACCTTCGTCACTGTAAGTGCCTTTCTCATGTCAACAACTGAGTTCCCTAGGACCAATTTCTAGGGCATATAGAATTATAGGCAGAACTTTTGTTTCTAATAAGCCTCTTATGTCTAATTTAAGAAGCCTGGATTTCCCAAGTATATTAAGGAATGTAATTCTTAATTCTGAATTTGTCCTAAATATTCAAATTTTGCTGAGAAATAAAATACTGTCCACTTTTGCAACAGTATGCTGACTATAATACTGTTCCCATATGATGGAAATGTGTACAGGACACACATGATCACTGAGTGGTCTCCTTCAACTTCTGGAGCCAAGTGGCAAATTCAAGGATCTGCGATGCTTGTTACCAAGACAAGACTACAGTATACTGTACATCACCCCACTCAGAATTTGGAACTTCCACCATCACACGCACCGTCTGTCAGGAGGAAGGATTTACTCGTGAGACAATTAATAAGAACCAATGATTATTAACTTTTACAAAGAAAGCTTAGCATGCAGTGGTCAGTGCTATCTTAGACACTGGGCACTCATCAGTGAGAGGGAAACTGAGGCACAGAGCTAGAGGTGGGTCATCATTCTGAGCCTGAGAAGGATGTGCATTGTCTGCGCAGGGCACAGGGACCTTTAGAAAGAAGTCTCAGTCGATGGCGCAGCCCCGAGTGACGGCCAGGCACTGCAACGCTGCCTCCTCCACGGCCACAGACTGGAAGACAGAACCACTGGGCCAGAAACACCATTCCCACTGAGACCGGTCCAGCACAGTGACTAGACAGGTGCCGACGAGGACGCAACTTTTCAACATGAAACACAACAGCTAGTCTCTGCGGGTTGGATCCCCTTTACTTGGTATCCATCCAATGAAGCCTTGAAAGCTGTAACATAGCGAAAATATTATGCTGCTGCTCTACATAGCGAAGATATTAAAATACAGAACTTTCAGGCTATCAGTACCAAAGAAAACTGTCACAGAAACTAGGAACATTGCCAAGGGCAAGGTGACATACGGTGCTACTGTCCAAAAACCCAGGTAATGTTACTTGATGCCTGTTAGAAGCATAATTCTATACCTGTAGCTAAGCACTGTACATCAGCAAAACAATGATCAAAACGGCTCTGTGCTGTTTAGACACACAGATTCTCTAAAATATGTTGAGTTTTGATTTTCCCATAAAATTAGCTACAAAGAGTCATAGAGAATCAATAATTGTTGTTTCTAAACATAAAAGAAGACCACTGATTTTGTAGCACGATAAAATATTTGCTGCATATAGGATACATTTTAAAAGGAGACAATTATGATAAACAAATTTGACCCACTGACCTAAAACTACTTTAAGATATATTATCATGTGAGTAATAATTACTAACAAAAGCTGTTGGGAAGCACCCTACCTGGTTTCAGAAGCTGTAACCCCCTATGGCTAAGGTTGAGTGAGAGACCTTGGGACCCTAAGCCACTAAGGAGACAAAGCTTATCTTCCTGGCAGGGGTGCCGCCTCTGCCCCCTTTTACTTCACTCTGCTTGGCGCCGAGTGGATGACTGGTTAGCCAATGACGGGTAAGATTCCTCAAAGGAGGGACGACCTAAGACAGGCATGGTCACAAAGGGGCCCTCAGGGAAGGACTTGGGGGGCTACAGAGAAAGGGGGTGATGGACTCTTGCCCCTCGGCTTTGACATAGGCTGAGTCCTCATTCTGTCTGCCAGAAGTCTCCTAATTTCTTGGCTTCTTTACTTCCCCTGCCTGACTTAAGCCTGAAACAATGACAGAGGGCGGTGCAGACCTGTGCTGGAAAGGGTGGATTCCCTGGGGCAATCAGGCCTAAGAAAGAATGCATAAAATCCTGTGAAACCTGCTTTGCTAAGAATGCCCTCAGTTTTCTGATAAGGGTCCAAGCATGAAATGAGTTTGTTCCCCAAAGTTTTATAGCCCTTTAGCTAACTGACCCTGACTCAAAATAAGCCCTCATAGTTCTTTGTATGTTATCTATTGTTTGATCCTTACTGTCTGACAATGATTGATGAGCTTTACCTGTATTCCTGTGCAAGTTGAACCCAATAAAAGCCCATCGAGGAACAGGCTCCTGGCCCTTCTCCTTTGAGGGATCGGCCACCTTTCCTCCCCAAACAGATCATGTCCTGGTAGACTTATTCTCATGGCGGGGGGAGGGGGGACAGGGGGCTCTGCAGGCAGAGCTCCCCAGAGCCCCCAGCAAAAGTCAACTATTTCTGGTTTAATCACTGGTTAACTATTTCATTTGATCTTCAAAAAGCTAAAATTTACTGTTCATAGAAAAACGCAGCACAAACACAACAGCTGCCGATCAAGGGGTTTCCCGCACAAGGGCCTCAGTATCCCAGGGCGCCACCATCTCTCCCCTCTCCTCCACTCTTCCCTCTTCTACAGACGGACAAAAGCAGAGTTTATTTGCTGCAGTAAGACTTCTGCTTACTTTCTCAAGTAATTCTTGATTTGGGGTAATAAATTAGAAAAATGGACATGTATATCTTGGGTAATTTTTGGAATATAAAAATATCACATCTATAAGGTAAATGTCTATTAAAATGCACAAAAAATAGTCTTTTCTAAAAGGAAAGAATGAGCCCTAAATTTCTCTGAGAGCAGAAAGAAATGTAATGGTCCAAGACTCTAGAAACCTTACGTTCTTATAGCCCTGACTCTGGAGCCAAGTAACAACTGACCAGAATTGTAAATACACTTTATATTTTCAACATGTTGCTACCTACAGGAAACAAATACCTATTAACCTGACTACAAAGTAATTTTTTCCTCTTTAATTAATGACCTGAGAATCTCCATCATTGGCTATCAATCTTTGGTGAGGAGGCAGGAGTATAATACTTCCTGAAGGAGTATTTTTCTTCCTGAAGAAAAAAGAGGAGACCCTCAAAAAAAGAATTAATCTGAACAAGGCATCTGGCAGAGAGAACTAAATCAGAGTCTTTTTGTTTTTATTTTAAAAGGAGAAAAACGACAACGTTCTGGGCATGGCTTTGAAAGTGCATCACGTCAAAATAAGGAAATGGCTTCCTGCAAACAGTTTTGTATCAAAGAAACACGAGCACTGGTTTTTGCTAAATTCAGTCCTCATTTACGGAGCAGCCACTGAACACAGTTTAACGGTCAACTCATTTAAAATGTTTCACTCCATAAGGTATTCTCCAGTGTCACCCTATGAGCCGGTGATGAGTGAATGACATTTTCGTTTTCTAGGTGAACAACCTCCATGAATACAAAATAAAATTGCTAAGTCCTAATTTCTTTTCTACACTCTCCAACAGGCTTTCTTTCGGAAGGGGAAGGTTCAGGACATAGCAAATTGCCACACGGAATCAAATCTGTGGCATGAGTGAGCCACCACCCCCGCGAGCTGCTGGGAGGTAGGAGTAACATGCATAGCGCTGGTATGGAAGCTGCAAAGGTTGTACGGAGGTAGGAGAGGCAGCCAAGTCCCAGGGGCAGAATGCGGCTCCCCAGCTCCATCTTAAGGGGAAAGTACAGCTGCTAATGAACCACATCCCAAAATCAGACACAACATGCTCCATGTTTTCCACCGCTGCCACGACAAAGGAAGTAGGCAAGAGACACGCAAGAAACCAAATCGTAAATTTGCCTCTGAGTTGTTTCAAATTATCAGTCTTTTGAGTCTCCAATTTAGCTGTTTCTGTTTTGGTTTCAACAGGTTTAAGAGGAATACTAGAAATAAAAACTATAAGGCAACATAACTTTAAGCCCTTCAAATGGGTTGTTAAATAACAAAACAATATAGCTATACTGGCTTGTGATTTTTTTACTCTCCACATTAACTTAAATTTAAAGTAGTAATGGAAAACCAAAATAAAAAATTAAGACAGAAAGAAATGTTCTTACTTAAAAAAGTAAGAATACGTATTTAAGAATATGTATTTGAAAAAAGGGCTTGTGGAATAAGATCTAAAATAAGCATCTGGAGAAGCCCCTCTGTGGCACAAAGGCAGCATCAATAAGTTAAACACAGTAAGAGCGACTCACACCACATTTTAAGGGTGTTCTCTTCAGCAATGGCAATAGCAATTGAATAGCCAACGTCATCTATAAATCATCTAGATATTTATCAAAAATCATCCATTAGAGTATCACTTTCTAATAAGTGAACTTTGTTTTGAGAGTCAAATTTCTAAAAAAAAAAAAGAACTCTTCAGATTAAAGCAGAAACCTGGACTACTGTCTGGGTTCAGAAGATACCTGACTACTTAACAGCTTATATTCCAAGAAACTGTTAAAAAGCACCGCATGCTAGCACATGATGTCATATTCTTTTTGCTTAAAATAGTAGCACATCATAGCAAGAGTTAATGTGCTTATGCCAGAGATGAAGAACCTACAGCTGTGCTTCCCATACTTACACACCATGCGTACTCATACGTGTACAGGTGTAGAACATACATACAGCACACGCACACACACACAGTGTAAGCATGAGAGCAAAGTGAAGAAAATCACTAAGTTGGCTCAAATAAATTTCCCCTAAGAGCACTTTCCTAGAACTGTACAACCGAGAAAAGTTCATTACCTATTATTCTGGAAAAAAAAGAAAGGCACAAATATCTCAAACTCTAATGACTAGACAGTTTGGCCTACAATCTCAATTCAAAGGTCAACTAAAAATCTCAAATATGCTTCCTAATCTTTTTCTATTTTTAGTAAGAAAAAGAAAACAGAAGTCCTGCTTTTTCCTAGTTACAAAAGCTAAATTAGCCAAAATCAAGTATAAAAGATTTTAAGTTAGAAAATGAAAGTACTGGGGAAAAGTGTAATATCCAATTTTTTGTAAGAACATAATTACTAAAAATTCCACTATCTACTTAAATCTCAACTACGTGATCGCTGTTGATGATGGACAAGCTGCCTGCAATCTGCTTTCACCATGAGCCAGTGTTCTTAAGATGAGGGGGGTGCAGTCACCCTGAAAACCCAGACAAGAGCCAGGACGTGGTAACCACCCCCCCATCCCCACGAGCTCTGGCAGTGTCCAAACTTTACTGGGTGAATGTGACAAAGCCAACCCCCTCTACTGGCCAGAGACAAGGCAATTACTCTACTGAGCAATAAAGCTTTAAATTATGAGGTAACAAAATAAAGATCTACATTCAAGGACAATCCTGAAGGTAAGAAGTGGCACACCACTTCTTAGTTTTAGAAGAGAAAAGTCCCTTTTTAGTAGTCCCCCAAGAACATAGGAGAGGTGAAGATTTTGGAGGCCAGCTTTTGGAATCCCACCTGATGTGGTCATCAACAGACAAAAGGCCGGAGACAATAAACATGGGATTCCGGTGAAAGACAGATGCCATGTCAGGGCCACTCGCTCGCCACAATTTATAGACGCCAATTCATTTTTACGTTTTGGATTATATACTGCTCATCTGTAAATGTGAAGGCTTTCACGAAGGCTGACCAACCAGCATAAATACATTTTTCTGCCTGGGATTAAATATCAACTAATCATCTAGCCAGTTAGAAAAATTAGAGGGCAGGACATACGTGTGGGAAGACGCAGAATAGTTACCTTCAGCTGATTATTGAAAATATCAATCTCCTGTAGTTTTGATCTAGTTTCTTTCTCAACTTCATCCAGCTGGTCTCGGAGCTGCTGACGAGCTAGTTCTTTTGCTTCCAAGGCTCTTTTGAGTGTAAGAAGTGAATCTCCTATTTTAGGAAAACATTGCGAGATAAGAAAAACAAACTGGCAGTGAGGAAAATGGTTTTTCATATTCTTTCAGGTAAGGAAATTCCTGTCAGTAAAAAGCAGGACAGGCAAGTTTAAAAATAAACACCTACTGTGCAAGCTGTTTTGCTGAACTTGCTTTAACTGGTCACTGAGTATCTGTTTTTCTGGAATAAGCCTTCCGAGCATCTGCTGGGAGTCCTGGGGGGGGGGGGCGGGGGCGGGGAGGAGGAAAACGACAGTGAGTAAAGGGGAGACTTCCCTGTCAGGACTGAACAGCCAGCCAGGCTGAGAGGCACAGTCAGCTTTCTGTTCCTCAAGGGCTCTTCCTGCCCCATCCCAAGTCCTCTGGGGGTGAAACTACATTTAATCACTAGTCAGAGTGATTCCTGTTTTCTGCCCAAGGAATTAACTGTTTGCCAAATGCTTTTCATTCAAATAGAATTAAGACAGTCATAGCTCCCTTGATATTTCTTAAATTTTTGTTGACTTACTGCCTGTTAATAAGCTTTAAAAAATGTACTCAGTGAAGGAAACTAAAAGTGACCATCTCTCAGCTGGGATCAAAAGTGACTGCAACGACCCTGTGGCTGGTAAACCGCCTCGGTAGTTGAACAGAAACTATTCTGTCCTGAACTTTGACACTTAATAGGGCTCAGCTGAGGTTTACCACGCACCTTAAGCTGAAAAACAAATCAAGGAGATTTTTAACCACTGGAATCTTAGCTGCCACAGGTTTTTCCACCACCCGGGACAGAGCTACAATTTTAACAAGGCCCACAAAAAGTCTTGAGCCAACCATTTAACTGACATAAGAAAAAAACCAAACCACACGGTAACAAGGTACTGGGAGTTTTCACGGATGACTTGTCAAGCACTGTGTTAGCTCAAGTTCAGCTGAAATTATCCTCAGTTGGTGCATTTCAGTAAAACGACAGCCTTTCCAGTGTATAATAAAGAATATTTAACTTCTATTTTTACCTTGAATTTTAAAAGAAGATCTTATAATTGACTTTTGGTTGAAAAAGAGAACTACCTTAAAATTTCCATCACAGGTTAAATCCTTTGTGGAGCAACCGTCTTTAGATACAGACTGGCTCGTGTGTTACAAACCTTTCTGTGCTATTTGAATGGTAGAGAGATTTCTTAGCTGAACAGAGAGGATTTGGAAGCATCTTCTCATATGAATAACCCACATACACCCCCCGCCCCCAAATCTGGACAAAACAGAATATACGAATCAGACAGTTTTCCCAAAAAAGCCAACTGAGCTTCTCTGATCTTCCCTAAACTGAGGCAAGACCACATACCCAATACCAGGGTTTCTTTTCGGAACCAAAACAAACAACTAAGTACCAAGATGAAGCCTGGCTAGGATCACTCAGCTCGTCAGATAAACGTGGCAACCCGGGTTTGTAAACTAAGTCAGTAAGAAGGGCTACCTGGCTCATCTGCATACCAAGTATCTGCGATTCCAGTAAGGAAAGGGAACCAGGGCGTCCTTACCGACTACGCACCTGGGTTTCTTCAAACTGTTCACTTCCCCACTTTTTCAGGAACCCTGATTTGTATTTTAGTATCAATGAATGAACACGCTAAGTATCAACCTTTCATGAAAATGTGTTTGGTCACAAAGCGTTTAGTGAGCTAATAAATTTTCCAAGGGAATATTTTACGAAACTGCTCATAAAGAGTTAATGAAAGACATAGAGAGGTAGAACATAGAAGAATATACTTTTTAAAAGTGTGTGCATTTTTTAATATTTTCCATCAATTTCTAGCAGTGAACATCTGATGCTATTCACCTTATGTCATACCCCAGTATCTCCTTCTGATTAGGACTTCAAAGTACATCAAACAACAGGACAGAAATGGAGGAAAAACACACACATTTAGACAAATGATAGATTTCAACACTCGTCTCTCAGCAGCTGGAGGAAGTCACAAGGACTGACGCAGAAGACACAAACGCGTGAGTCAGCCTGATCTGACTGGCGTTTAGGGCCGCTCCACCCAACTACAAGGCAGTGCACATTCTTTGGAAGTGACACGAAATGTTCAGTAAAACAGATCGCATGCCGAGCCATACAATAAGTCTCAGCTAAGTTGAAAGGATTAAAAAGGATTGAAACCATAGAGTATGCTCACAGATCATAACATAAATAAACCAGAATCAGTAAAATAGCTGGAAAAAAATCCAAGTATTTGGAAACTAAACAGCACAACTGTAAATAACTCATAAAAGGGAAAATAACAAAGGAAACAGAAAAAGACCTTGAACTGAGTATGAAGACACAACAAATGAAGGACCTGTGCGGTTCCGCCATGGCGGTGCCTAGAGGGTGGCGGCTTACAGCCTTCACGCCAGAAATGAGGAGAGGTCCAAAGGCAGCACTATAAGCTTCCACCTTATGAAGCTAGAAATAAGCAAATTAAACCAAAAATAAATAGACATAAGGAATAAAAAGCCTTGGTACATTAAATAGAAAACAAACATACCACAGAGTGGAGTGATTGAGCAAAAAAGAAAAAAAAAAAAGAGTAAAGAACTCATGGCTACTGCCAACAGCGTGGTTTGTGGGGGGTGGGGGGAGTAGAAAAGGGTGTAGAGAGAATACATGGTAATGGAAAAAATATAATGAGAAAAGTAAAAAAAAAATCAATATAACAAACACACTTCTAGCTAGAGTGATGGAGAACAGAAGGAAGGGAAGGAAGAGGGAAAGGGAGCCGAAGAGGAAGAGGACAAGATGGAGAGGGAGACAGAAGAGAGAAATTTTCGATACCAGGAATGAAAGAAGTGGCATCATTACAGATACCACAGAGTTCTAAGGAATAATAAAGAGAATATTGTGAACAACTTTATACACATAAATTTGACTACTCAGATGAAATGGATAAATTCACTGAAAGATAGAAATTATTAAGAGATTCAAGAAGAAACACAAAATCTGAATAGCCCTGTATTTATTGAGTAAAAGTTGCAATTAAAAGGGCCACACACAGAAAGGTCTTAATCCACAAAGCTTCACTTTTGAATGCCACCAAAAATTCAAAGAAGAAATACCATTTCAACACAAACATTTTTAGAAAAAAGGAAAGAAAACTCTCCAACTTACTTCTGTGTTTAGTACCCTGACACCAAACCCAGACAAGGACAGTTAACCTCACACTGAATGGGAGACACTGAGCCCTCCCCTGCGGAGACCAAGAAGACTCTCACCAGTTCCATTCAAAACAGTATTGGAGGTTGTGATCAGTGCAGTTAAGAAAAAAACCCACAAGAAATACTTAGGGATAAACTCTACAAAATATGTATAGGACTCAGACACTGAAAACTGCAAAATACCATTGAGAAAAATTTATAACAACCTAAATAAAATTGAGAAATATACCTAAGACTCAATATTGTCAAGTTGTCAATCCCTCCCAAATTGATTTACAAATTTTATGACACAGCAATCAGAATTCTTGGTGTCTTTGTAAAAACTAAGAAGCTGATTCTGAAACTTATGTGGAAATGTAAAGGACCTAAAATAGCAAAAATAATTTGAAAAAAAAAAAAAAGAATATTGAAGATCTCACAGTAGCTGATTTCAAAAATTATTAAAAAGCTACAATCATCAACAGACTGAGGTACTGGTGAAAAAACAGACGCAGATCAACGGAACAGAATGCAGTGTAGAAAAGACCTTTGGAAATACGGTCAATTGCGTTTCATCAGCTACCAAGGTAATTCAGTGGGAAAAGTGATACTGTTTTCAATAAATGTTGCTAGAACAAGTAGGTAATGATATGGAAAAGAATGAACCTCACCTCTTACCTTGTATTTATATAAAAATCAACTTGAAATTCATCATAAACCTAAACTTGCAAATAAAACAACAAAACTCCTAGAAGAAAACGTAAGAGAAAATATCTACAATCTTAGGCAAGTCAAAGATTTTTTTAGATAGAACACAAAAACCATGAACCATGAAAGAAAAAAATTAACAAATTAAACTTCATCAAAATTTCAAACTTCGGCCCTTTACAAAACATTACTGCAAAAAAAAAAAAAAAAAAAAAAAAAAAGGCAAGCCACAGACTGGGTAAAAAGTATTTGCAAAGCATATATCCAACAAAGGACTTGTTACAAGAATAAAAAACTCTCTAAGATAACCCTGTAATAAACGGGCAAAAGATTTGTTCACAAGACATACACAAGAAGATACATGCCAATACACACATGAAGTGATGCCCAATGGCATTAAGTCTTCAGGGAAATGCAAGTTAAAGCCAAGTGACATGCTGTTACACACCAAGCAGAAATGTTAAAATTAAAAATGGTAACAACACCAGGTGCCGGCAAGGATGAGGAAAAATTAAAGCAACAATACACTGCTGGTGAGAATGTAAAATGGTACAACCACTTCGAAAACAGCTTGATAGTTTCTTATAGGGTTAAGCATACACTTATATGACACAGAAATTCCACTCCTAAAACTTAACCAACAGAAATAAAACCTATTTCCACATAAAGACCTATAAATAAATGATCACTGCAGTTTTATTCACGGAAGTCCAGAACTGGGAAGAACCTAAATGTCAATCAAAAGGTGAATGGATAAATGAAGAAATACTACTCACTGATGGAAAAGAATAAACTAATGATTCACTCAGCAAAATGGATGGCAAAACCATCATGCCGAGAAGGTGAGATAGAAGTTTAAAGCTCAAAAATAATGATACACAGAACAGTATCTACATGAATTCAATGCCCTCTCCCAACTCAACAACTGAAACCAAACAGGTGACATTACGACAACTTGGTGTCAACTTTGCATAGGCAGTGAAATGGAAGTAGCACTCCATTGTGCCCCCAACTATTTTATTTATATTCATATATACACACACACACACACACACATATATATATATACATACATATATATATATATATATATCTCCCATGCTCCCCCTAGATATTTAAGCTGCACTTCTTCATTGTCACTGTCATGGAAAAGCCAGAGTCCGATGATGGACTACAGGTCCTACGTGACGCACCCCACCAGCTCTTTGCTGCAGCTGCGGGACATGGGCACCGTGGTTTCTAGACCCAGGGCTGGCTTTGCCTGACGATCACACCGCTTCACCGTTCATCTCAAGCCTTTGCTCGGAGGGAGCCTCACAAAGAGGCCTGTCCAGACCACCTTATCTACAAATCATAGCCCTCCCTCCTCCCAAGACCATCTCTTCCCTACGCACTCTTCGTCGTCTGAGAGAGGGCACACTGAACTTACTTGGTCTGTCTGCCCTGCAAATAGAAGGCGAGGGTCTTACCCCCGCTGTTCACTGCTGGTCCCTCAAGGACTCTGTCTACTTCATCGTGACTTCCCAGAGCCTAGTACATGGTAAATGCTTGGTGCTGACTGAGCTTTCAAGGCACAGACTTCCTCACCTGCAACTGTTGCTGCAGATGGGTGATTTCAGCAATTCTCAACTCTCTGGATTTGTTTGTACTCTCAATTTCTTGCCTTTGGGTGGTCAGTCGACATCTGATATCCTGAAGTTTTCCTTCAAGTTGATTCTTTTTATCATTCTTTAACAAATGAAAAATAATAAGTATTATTACCATTTTGATTGTTTGATGTTAATATATTCCCAAAGCATAATCAAACTTAACTCACAAGAGCTTCTAATTCAAATTCCAAAGTCTTTTTCTTTGCTTTCAGGACAACTATGTCTTCTTGTTCTTTGTTTCTTTGGTTTAATAGCTCTTGTCTTCGATTTCGTTCCCATTCAAGCTGCCGTTGCCGTTCAAGTTCTCGTTTTGCAGCCTGTTAATGCGACACACATTAAAAGCTTTATTGATGTTTCAGTTCTTGTGCTATACAATGTCTCTTAACGCTAACAGCTCGGAAGTCTTTTCTTTTAAGGATGAAATATTTTTAAACATTACAAGAAATTCTACTACAAAAGAGCAAAACAAAACTTATACAAATACAGTATTACTTCTAAGGGAAAAAGAGAATGTTTATAACGGTTATTATATTTACATAAAATGAGAACAGACAGGCTCATTTGACTATTAGAATTCAACTGTTTTTGCCTTCAATGCTTGATGGGCCAAATAAAATTGTTCCTCCTTATTTACTAACTCATAAAGAGCAAAAAATGTCTTAAATCTAGTAAAATCAAACCAAACACCCAGAACTGAAAAAACAAAAACTTTCTTCCGTCATATGACAAAGTAGTAAGCCTCCCCCTCTTTTTGAAAGTTTGCATTACATCACTTCACTTTCAGGAAAGACCTACATTAGTGCCTGTTTTCACTACCTGAAAGAAATCTGAGAGGATTCTCGCTTTTACGAAAAAAAAAGAAAAAATGAAAATAGCACGCAGTGCTTGTTCTGCAGGGAGCCGTTATAAAGGCAGCACAGCCGGAGCAGCGAGAGCGGCGCCGCCCAAACCCTTCCCTGGGAACCACACTCAGCATCTCAACAGCCAGCCGCCAGGGCTCTGAACTGTGCCTGTGAGCATCTGTGCTCCACCTCCACTGATTCCGTGCATCGTCGGCAACATGTGTCCGTCCTAAGGTATCAGAAAGGCCTAAGAGAATTCATGAGGGTGTTTGGCTTAGTATAAAACTAGACGTAATTAAGCATATTTGGTATGATCCGGTAGGTTATTTTATGGGCCTGGGAAAATTCAAACACTTTCCCTGTAAATTAATAGCAATTGCTTCTACACTTTATGCCATTTAAGTGTATGAGAAGTTTTATAGGAACACTAATCTTAAAAGTTTGTGACCTTCATCACCCAAATCATTCATCTCCTTTTTATCACAGCAGATTCTATAATCTCTCTGGCAACATCAGCTCTCTTTCAAAGCTGACTCTTTGGCAGAGCCCCTGGTGTTCTTTGGTGCAACTGCTTCTTATGTGCCTGACCTCCAACTACCCTACAAATGCCTGGCACATGGTAGATGCCTATAAATAATTCCAAATAAGTACTCTAGATTTTTTTCTTTTTCTTACATTGAAGAAGGGAAGGTTATCTATATTTTGGTTGTTCATTCTGGAAATTAAAATCCCATGAGGACCTGCATGAATATAAGGCAGCTCATGGCTACAAGTTTTCTAAAGCAATCACCAGAAGTTGTAACCAAAGTATTATTTTTTTTAATTCCACATCTTTAAAATATATTTCATTCACACAAGAGAATCATGGCATTGCTTCTGTAGCAATATACTAAAATTAGAAAGACAGACAAGAGATCAGCTTGGCCCCTAGCCAGGTATGGTACCAAATTTTGGAACCCTTACATAGAATATAGGGAAGATTTCCTAGACATACTTTTTAAAGTGAAAAAAAAAAAGGAATAATATTAATATGATGCAATTACAGTGGTTAAAAACAATGACACTAGTCAGGCCAGGACGGAGGCAGAGGTGAGCAACACGGCTCGCCTCCCCGCAGAACCACAGCAAAAATTACAACTGCACTACAAAACAAGTATCACCCAAAGTCATCAGAAAATTCAGCTGTATGGAAGTCCGACAACCAAGGAATTAAAGAAGCCACATCCATCCAGACAGGTAGGAGGGGCAGAGACACAGAGATGTGGAGAGGCACGGAGGCACAGAGATGCAGAATGGGCGGTCCCACACCCACAGATGGTAGATAAAAATTGGGAGGGATGCCGTGGGAGTGAGAGGCCCCAGCCCCAATCCAGATCACCCAGCCCAGGGTTCTAGCACCAGAAAGATAAGTCCCCATAACCTCTGGCTATAAAAAACAGTGGGAATTGGGGGTGGCAGAAGAAACTGAGGATTCTCAGGAGTCTCCTCTTAAAGGGCCCACAACAGACTCAGGACTTACACAGACTCACTCCCTCTGGGCTTCAGTACCAGGGCAACAGCTGGAAGGGCACCAGTGCCATACAGGGAGAAACTGAAGTGACTGGCATCAGGGCAAGTGCCAGGAGACAGCTTCCTCCCGGACAAAACCCCAGAGGCCAGGCAGTGGCACGGTCCCCTCTCTGAGCCCTCTCCTACAGAGCCACAGAGCTGCAACTTGAGTTGCCCTGCCCTGGCGATTACCTAAGGTGCTGCCCCATCCAATTTACCAGTGCACTTTTCTATAATAGGCCATACTAAGACAGGGAGTCAAAGCAGCTCTACCTAATACACAGAAACAAACACACAGAGGCTGCCAAAACAAGGAGGCAAAGATACACGGCCCAAAGGAAAGACAAGAACAAAACTCCAGAAAAAGAACTAAATGAAATGGACATAAGCAATCTCTCAGATGCGGAGTTCAAAAGACTGCCTATTACGAAGATGGAAGAACTTACTGGGTACTTCAACAGCATAAAAGACCCAGGCAAACAGGAAGGTTACACTAAGTGAAATACAGAAAAATTTACGGAGAGCCAACAGTAGAGAGGACAAAGCCGAGAATCAAATCAATGATTTGGAAAAAAAGGAAGAAAAAAACATTCACTCAAAACAGCTAGAAGAGCCCTGGCTGGTGTGGCTCAGTGGACTGAGCGCCAGCCTGCAAACCAAAGGGTCGCAGCTTCAATTCCCAATCAGGGCACATGCCTGGGTTGGGGGCCAGATCCCCAATAGGGGGCGTGTGAGAGGCAATCATACATTGATGCTTCTTTCCCTCTCTTTCTCCCTTCTTTCCCCTCTGTCTAAAAATAAAATCTTCAAAGAAAAAAACAGCAAGAAGAAAAAAGAATCTAAAAAATGAGGACAGGCTAAGGAGCCTCTGGGACATCTTCAAAAGTACCAACATTTGAATCATAGGGATGCCAACAGTGGAAGAGAAAGAGCAAGAAACTGAAAATGTATTTGAAAAAAATAGTGAAAGAAAACTTCCCTAATTTGGTGATGGAAATAGACATACAAGTCCAGGAAGCACAGAGAGTCCCAAACAAGATGGATCCAAAGAGGCCCACACCAAGACACACCATAATTAAAAGGCCAAAGGTTAACGATAAAGAATCTTAAAAGTAGCAAGAGAAAAGGAGACAGTTACCTACAAAGGAGTTCCCATAAGACTGTCAGCTGATTTCTCAAAAGAAACTTTGTAGGCTAGAAGGGACTGGCAAGAAGCATTCAAGCCCCTGCTGATGTAGCTCAGTGGTTCAATTCCCAGTCAGGGCACATTTCTGGGTTGCAGGCCAGGTCCTCAGTAGGAAGCATGTGAGAGGTAACCACACATTAATGTTTCGCTCCCTCTCTTTCTCCTTCCCTTCCCCCCTCTCTAAAAATAAATAAATAAATTGTTAAAAAAAAAGTATTCAAAGTGATGAAAAGCAAAGACCTACAACCTAGATTACTCTATCCAGCAAAGCCATCATTTTGCTGAAGGGCAGGTAAAGAGCTTCCCAGAGGAGGTCCCAGAGGAGGTAAAGCCAAAGGAGTTCATCATCATCAAGCCATTATTATATGAAATGTTAAAGGGACTTATTTAAGAAAAAGATCAACATTATGAACATTAAAATGGCAATAAATTCACAACTATCAACAATTGAGTCTAAAAAAACAAACTAAGCAAACGACCAGAACAGAAACAAAGCCACAGATATGGAGATCATTTGGAGAGTTATCGGTTGGGTAGGGGAGAGGGGATAATGGGACAAAAGGTGCAGGGATTAAGAAGCATCAATTGGTAGGTGTGAAATAGATAGGGGGATGTTAAGAACAGTATAGGAAATGAAAAAGCCCAAGGACTTATATGTATGACCCATGAACATGAATTAGGTGGGGCGGAATTGCTGAAGGGAATGGGGGGGTACCGGATGGAGAGGGGCAAAGGGGAAAAAATTGGGACCACTGTAATAGTATAATCAATAAAATATATTTTAAAAATTACACTAAATCCCCAACTTTTTTTTACCACATAAACCTTTATATTTCTATATATGTACATAAATGCAGAGAAAAAAGCCTGGAAAAATACTTAACTGACAAGACTATCTTATCAAAAACTCATACATGAATGCTTGTAGCAAAATTGTTCATAATAGCCAAAATGTAGACACACCCAAATGATGAATGGATATGTAATGGGGTATTACTCAGCCATAAGAAGGAATACAGTACTAATTCATGCTGTAGCTTGGATGAACCCTGAAAGCAGAGTATGCGAGGGCCAGCCACAGAAGGCTGTGTACTGTTGACTCCACTTACAGAAAATGGCCAGAGCAGGCGAACTTTTATGGACAGAATATAAATTAGTGGGGGTTAAGTGCTGATGGGAGAGGGAGGGAAGGGGAGGAGAATTGCTTAATGGGTAAGGAGTTTTGTGGGGTGAATGTACTAAAACTACTGAACTATAAAGAAATGAAGGCTCCTAACCCATTACTTGAACAGTTCTGAAAGGGGTGGGCTGCCCAGCTCACCTCGCGCCGCTCCACCTCCTTGCGCCGCTCCTCCTCCCGCTGCCGCTCCAGCTCCCGCTGCTTCTCCAGCTGCTTCTCCAGCTCCAGCTGCCGCTTGCGCTCCTGCTCCTGGCGCTCGCGCTCCTTGCGCTCCTGCTCCTGGCGCTCCAGCTGGGCCAGGCGCTCCTGCTCTTTCCGTTGCTGCTCCAAGAGTGCCTGTCTTCGTTTCTCCAGTTCCAGATTGCCACGCTCAAAGTTCTCACGCTTCTTATCTTCAAATGTGACTTTGAAACAAGAAACCAACAAGGATGAAAAATCGTGACATCCGACACGCCTCCGTAGAAGGAAAGACTCAGTGGCACATTAGAGAATTTGTGGTATAAATGGACGCCAGGACCCTCTAAGCGTCCTTTCTGCCAGTATCTGGTTAGTAAACACTGTGACAATGCCCTTCACCTAGCTCCTGGACTGCACAGGCTCCCCTCCACGATGGATGCTGTATCACGGTGTTCAAAGCTCCAAATGCTGTTTCCATTAGAATCTTGCATCATCTACAGCAATCTCCTCTCCCTCAGGTTAACTCTACCCTCTCCTTCTGCATGACCTTGATTCAGCAACTGACCCCCATCCCATCTCTCCTGTACCGTGAATTCCTCCCTCTCTTCCCTTAGCCTATAGTGACACAGATGTGTCTATTCTAACAAACAAGACCATTTCAGAAAGTGGAGGCGAAGTATCCTGTTTCACACTGAAGAACAAGCTGTGCCCTAATCATTCTGTACATCGCATTTAGTAAATATTTCTTTCTAATCCATTATTCAATTTCCTTCTTTGGGAACACCAATTATGTATTTTAGGCTATTCCCAAGTCAATCATTTTTTTTCCTCTAATCCTTGCTAACACTTTATTTACATTCATTTTATTTTACTCTTTTTAAAGAAAAATCCCATCCTCCATGTCCCTTACTAGTTTTTCAGCAGCATCCATTACTCAATTTTGTGTTTTCCTCCACACTTCTCCTGGGACCCAACCCCAGCCAAGGGAAACCCTCCCTGCCAGCCTGTGCAGCACGCATTCCCACTGTCCCCAATCTATCTCGAGAACTGTCCCTTCACATTTTGTCTTGAGCTCTGCAGCTGTGAGCATCCTCCCCGCATTCCTGTCTGGCCTTCACTGCTCTCGACGGACCTTCCTTACACGCTGTAGTCGGGCATTAAACAGCAAAGATGGCAGGCACGTTCCGGTTTTCTTGTTCTTGCTCTTTTAGTGATGTCAGGAGGCAGCAGCCCCTTTACCGGTCACCTTAAAACTGAGTCCCCTCAACCTCAGAAAGGAATGAAGTGCTGACACATGCTATAATGACTCTCAAAAATATTACGCTCAGTGAAAGAAGCCAGACATAAAAGGTCACCCATTGTACAGCCAGAATAGGTAAGTCCAAAGAGACAGAGAGCTGACTGGTGATTGCCAGGGCTGGGGAGCAGGGAGAATGGGGAGTGCCTGGGCATGGAGTTTTCTTTTAGGGTGATGATAAAGTTTCAGAATTAAATAGTGGTGGTAGTTGCACAATATTGTGAATATACTAAATGCCACTGTAATGGACTGGACATGTGTTTTCCGCCCCCAATTTGTACGTTGAAGCTCTGGCCCCCCAAACGTGATGGTACTTGGAGAAGGGGCCTTTATAAGTAGGTGTAAGACAGGTTGTGAGGGTAGGGCCCTCATGATGAGGTTCACGGCCTTGTAAAAAGAGGAAGAGACAGCGTTGTCTATTTCCCTGGCACATAACGAGGAAAGGCCATGTGAGGGCCCCGCAACAAGGCAGCCGTCTGCAAGCTGAGAAGAGAGCCCTAGCAGGAGCTGAATTGGATGGCACCGTGATCCCAGACTTCTGGCCTCCAGCACTGTGAGCAACACCGCCGCTGTGCACAGCACCCTCACCGCAGTACTTTATTATGGCAGCCCAAGCTGACTGCAGTAGCCTCCGAACTGCACACTTTCAAATGATCAGTTTTATGACTTTTACCTCAAAAAACCCCCTGAAAAGTCCTAATACATCTTTCAAATTCCAATATCTGGCCCTAGTTCTGGTATACAGGCAGCACATAATAAATGGTTGTTGAAAGAAAAAAAGCACAAACAAAAAGTTGACGTTCATTGCCTGTTCAAGCTTTAAGTGTCTACCACCAACAGAGAAAGAACATGGAATGTGCCATATTCCAAGGGTTCCTGTGCTTATTTGCCTCTGAGTCTTTGTTCCCATTAGTATCAACCTGAAATGTTCCTCCATCCCACTCATAATAACCTCCTTCATCTTCCGGTTGAACTCGACTGTGCCCTCGACCACAGGGTGTAACTCCTGGTGTCTCTGCCAGCCTGTGATGACCAGCCAGGAGTGAGCTCGGCCTGCTCCTGCAGCACTGTCCCCAGGAACCCACCACACCGTGCACTGCCCTGGTGGCTGTTCACGCGGATGCCGTAAACCCTCAATTACATCATAACCTTCTAGAGGGTATGGGCCATATATTATTAACCTTTAGATTCTTCACTGTACTCAGCACAGTTGCACGAAGAATATTTTCACTAAGTGATTTAACAGTGAACAAAAAATAATTTAGTTCAAAGAGGATACTGAGAGAACTAGGTCCTGAGAAGGTCAATTAACCACCAAGCCCTTGAAATGTAGCAAAACAACACTAACAAAGTATTTAACACAAAGAGACTCCATCATGAATTTCATTTGCTTCTTAGTATCAACTATTATCACATCATTAAAAACTCATAGTCACCTTAGAATATTTTAATAGTATGATGAGTTTATCATGATAAATGAGGATTATTTACAACAGGTTCATATTACATTTAAAATAGCTTCTTGTCATTAAGGAGTTTTCAATTCTCCCAAACAATATGAGAAAATAACAGTAGCAATTTTACTTCCTATTCTTGGTGATTTTAAGCAATCTCCTTAAAGGCTTATCAACTGGAGTGCTATACAGATAATATTCCTAAATTTTCTGTTTACTAATACATAATCTGATTTCCATTTAAAAGCTACAACACAGGTACATTAGCAGAGTACATAATGTTCTTATTTCTATAAACATATGCAAATCCAAAAGTGCATTAAAAAGTGTCTTCTTTCTAAGGCTAGTTAAAAGAATACAGCAAGAATGTCAATAAAAAGCCAGATTTATTTCTACCTCTATCTTTGCCTTAGAGATAGAAGACCTATAACATGATATAATTCAAGTATCAAGACTGCCATACCAGGTAATTTCTTTTCTAATTGTTGTTCATCTTCTAAAACTGGTTCCTCTGGTAACCTCTGGTCTGCCGAGGTTGAGCTTATGACAGATACCCCACTGCCCGATCGGACTCTTCTGTGGTTATGAGAAAGAAGAGAAGAGAAACAAATTAACGTAAAGCTATCCAGGTGGAAATGAGCAAGTTATGAAAAAGAATTTTTAATGATTATCTATATATCATGGCACAGTGAAAAAAAAGATTTGATCCTCATCATTTACAAAGAGTGTTTTTTTTTTTAATGAATATTTGAACAGCATCAGACTCTGAATGCCAAGCTTGTTCAAATGTTCAGAACCACAACCAAAATTAGGATAATTCCAAAGAAATGAATTAGTGAATAACCATACAGTGGCTAGAGCAGTGCCCAGGACATACATAGTAAGTGGCAGCTGCTACTACCGTCACCCTTCCATAGGAGGTTAAATTCTGTCCAGGGAAGAACAGCGGATCAGCTAATGGTGGGGAGGGGAGGGGGTGGTCTCTTTTTCTTTATAAAGTCTCTCCATTTTACCTCACTTCTTCATACACCCATGAAATGCCTACCCTTCAAAGGCCTTCAAACAAAGCAGTTAACTGATTTGTTTCACTTTATACATTAACCTTGCTTTTTAAAACTGACTACCTCTTTTAAATTATGGGGTTTTGGTTTTGTTTTGTTTTAATCAGCTTCCAGTCTCTCAGAGCGCTTCTTAGGGCTGGGGTTTCGCAGACCAACTGCCCAGCTGCCGTCTCTCGCTGCAGTCAGTGAGCACAGCTGGCCCCTGGTCCATGCGTGGGCCCGCAGCGGTGGCCATTTCTCGTACTCTTATGGACACTGTTCTCTGCTGTTCTGCCTGACGTTCCAGGAGTTAGTACAGAAATTATCTTCTTCTCACTCTTCTTTGTGCTGGTTAAGATTTCCCATTTGTCTTTTAACACAGTCATTCGGGAGGGGTGCTTGGGGGGGTGTAGGTGGAGGACACCAGTCCCTGCAGACTTCTCCCAACAGACCCTGGTCTGCTCTCTTGACATCTCTACTGAGACTAGGCTGCAGATAAGGAAAATTTCCTTCAGTCGCCTTTCTGATTATAATTTCTACATTGCCAGCATTTTGTTATCTCTCGAATGTGTAGAATTTAGAGACAGAATCTTCTTGCTTTATTTAAAATGTACAGGTTGACATGGATTCACTTTGCTAAAATTGCTGGTGAGGTCCAAATATATAGATTGGTACAAAGATCACCAATCTTTCGATGTTTTCCTAATACAGGCAGACCTCGTTTTACTGTTCCTCGCTTCACTAGCTTCATGGGTATTGCATTTTTTTTACAAACTGAAGAAGGCAAGACCCTCTACCAGCAAAAAGATTACAATTTGCTTTATTGTGAGGCCTGCTTTATTGTGACTGTCTAGAATGGGGTCCGCAGTGTCTGCAAAGCCTGTCTGAGCTCAGTAAGTACTTAAGGAACACACCCAGGATTAGCACAGGACCCAGATAAGAAGATTTGCTTGCATTCCTGGGTATCTGATTTACTTGCCAGGACTAAAAATGACTATGAGATGTAGAGCCAACAAAGCCAAGTTTGAAATTCACATACTCAGCACACAGTCTCTTGTAAAAGCCACATGTTCCTTACCTAAAAGAAGGCGGAATGTACTCTGGAGGCAGGACAGGCGGCAGTGGTTGGCCAGACATAGCTACGTCAATTAGGTGCATAGCCAGGATAAACTCTTCTGCTGTGAGCTTTCCATCTTGATCAATGTCAGAAAGATTCCTATTCAACAAACACTTAGTTGTAATCTAGTTTCATGGAAATGTGTACTTGTTACTATTCATGCACGAATAATTTAAATGTCCTATTTTCTTATTTTTACTGTAGGCCAATTGAGTCTCTCTGTGCCTCAGTTTATAAAAATAGTACCTATTCCACACTACTGGTGCAAAGATAAAATGAGACAATCCATATAGTTGAAATGGTGTTCAGCATTCAATAAATGTTACCTATGACATAATTACACTCTCCTCAATCCTTGCAAGCCCATTTACAATGTATCGTACTTATATTCTATATGTACTTAAATACTATGCTCAGCAAACTAGTGGGTCAAACTAGTATGCTCAGCAAACTAGTGGGTCAGATAGTAAATATTTAAGCTTTGCAGCACATAGTCTCCATCACACTGAGTTCTGCCCTAGTGGCAGGAAAGCAGCCACAGACAACATATAAACAAATGGTCAGGGTTGTTTCTACCGTAAAACTGCATTTACAGAAACACGTGCGAGCTCGCTGGGCTCCGCAGGCCAACCCCAGATCTAGGCCTACACGGTGGATCCTTAAGGCCTCCAGCCACAGGTAAGGTGTTTTCTGCTCTTTAGTCTCAGAATTCAATCCCCACAATTCTTCATAATCAACTTGCTCTAGCAGCTATTTAGAGTAAACAGATTGTTCTAGCAAGTCCAAGAATGTAATTATACTTGACTTGTGGACACCACGAGAGGATGCAGAACAACATCCTGAGAATGTCAATAAGACAGATGCTACATTGGGAAGCTGGCTTGGCTGACGCCTTGAATCAAAACGCTCCTCTTAAATCTGAAACTTCCTCAGGTGGCATAAACTCTTTTTTGTAAAGGTATAAAATATCCACCCAGTAACGTTCCCACCTTTTAAGAGCACGTCCTACAAGTTGTGAACACACTGTCTGTATGATCACCATGATGTACAGAAGAGTTTCAGCACCGAAGTCCCCCAACTGTGCAGTCACCCCTTCCTCTGCCCCCAGCCCCTGGCCACCGCTGATCTCCTTTGTGTCCCTCTAGCTGTGCCTTTTCCAGATGCTACACTCGTTTTTAAACAGAACAGAGGCACAAATGAAAACCCCCACCTGCTCTGCCTTGGCCTCCCCTTTCCACACCCCATTACTAGCTACTCCTAGGTAAATTCAATTAGAAGGCAATGCAATTCTTACCCCCCCAATCTGCCTAAATAATGGTTTGATTCTATTTAAAACATCTTTTTATTGTGTAGGAGAATATAATAAAATCCTAGTATGAGAAGTCTGAAGTATTTTTTTCAAAGAGGGCAGGTTATAAATGAGAAACTTAAACATTTCCATACATTCTAGGATGATGAGAACTTAATAAACTGCTAATCAACCTCCATAAATGTTAGATCTTAAGTTTATACTTCAGAGGGCCCTATCCAGACCTACATATAGCTGGAATATCCGGTACATATCCAGACCTACGGAGGTCTGGATGTGCCTCAGACATACTATGTCTATTAACTGGTCTATTACTGTGCTACTACAAAAGGCGGACCCTTTGGTACAAAGCAGAAGGGACCAGGGTCGGGGACAGGGGCAGCACTGGAGCTCGACCACTTGGGAAGCAACCACATCACTGTGCTCTGCAGCGAATCACGAACATGGGCTGGAAGCAGGTACACGTCAGGTTTACTGTCCGGGCAGAACCATCGCCTAATGCACACCTGAGATACACACTTCCTCAG
Organism: Desmodus rotundus; assembly: GCF_022682495.2. NCBI lineage: Eukaryota > Metazoa > Chordata > Mammalia > Chiroptera > Phyllostomidae > Desmodus > Desmodus rotundus. The sequence goes on along the minus strand of NC_071388.1, from coordinate 2,606,409 downwards.
ACACCATTCTGGTTAACATCTACATGTAAGGAATCCTGTGGGATCCAGGCAACGCTCAGCCACGACTGTTGAAGATCATTACCAAAGAGACAAAGGCAGCGATGTGCCTCCTGATGAAAGTGCACAGTCTCATCTCTGATGTAGTCTTGCAAAAAATGGGGAGGGTATATTGGTCAATTTCTGGAGACATTTTTGATGGTCACCTCTGGGGGTGGGGTCATGCTACAGATATCTAGTATGTGGAAGCCAGAGATGCTACCAAAAGACTTACAATGCACCAGACAGACCCCCACAGACAACTGTCAGGCCCAAAATGTTAATCACGCTCAGCGGAAAAAACCTTGCTCTAGATGTGATTCGCAATCACAAAGATTACAGGAATGAATTAACATCACAAGGAATCAATCATCAAGAGTGAGACTCTAAGAAGCTACAGGACAAACGATCAGGGTTTTTTGGGGGGGGGGCGGGGGGGGGATGGGGGGAGGGACAGGTTGCGAGGCATGGAGAACAAGACTAGAAGGATTTATAGGTTAAAACAGCCTTAAAAGAGGCATCAACCAATTCCTGCAAAATATATTTATTTCAATCAACCATAAAAAATTATGAGGCAATCTAAGGAATTTGAACACTAACTTAAGAATTACTATTAAAAATTTTAGGTGGACTAAGAGTACTATAGTCATGTTGAAAAAAAAACACCATCTCTTCTGGAGATAAAAGCTGAATTATTAGCAGATGAAAATGATATAATGACTGAGATTTGGCTCTAAATAATCAGGAAAGTGGAGAGGAGAACCAGGACTGGCCATGAGTTGAGACTTATCTAAGCTGTTTTATGAGTTCTTGAGAATTCATTATATAATCTCTTTGCTTTTGCAATTTTTAAAATCAAAAGGGGAAAATATAAGACAGGTAATCATTACAAGTCATAGAAAAATTAAGCACATTCCATATATTCATCTCTACAAATAACAGTATTAATCTAAACACTGATGAGGTCCTACTAATTTAAGAAATAACGTTTCCAGCCCTGGCTGATTTGGCTCAGTGGACTGAGCACCAGCCTGTGAACTGAGAAGTCACTGGTTCAATTCCCAGTCAGGACACATGCCTGGGTTGTAGGCCAGGTCCTCAAGTGGGGCCTGCCAGAGGCAGCCATTAGATGTATTCCTTACATGTCGGTGTTTCTCTCCCTCTTCCTCCCTCCCTTCCAAGAATAAATAAATAAAATCTTAAAAAAGAAAATACCGCATTAAAAAACAAACAAAAAAAGAAACAAAATTTCTACTTTATACAAACCAAGGAACTTTTCATTCCTTACCATATTGAAGCCAGCTGTGCCTGTGGTAAACTTGATTGCATAAGAATCGTTCTTGCTTGGGGACCTAGAGAGAAGCCAGGAAAAGAGTGTGAAGATGAGTCAGCGAGCTGTTGCTGTCCGGAAGGCCAGTGTTCCGCACTTAGTGCTATGCAATCCCCGGTGATCACAGTGCGTTAAACAAGGTTTGCTAGTACTTAAGAGGCTTTTCAAAAAGAAAGTCAAACCCCAGTGAAGAAGGGAAGAAACACACAGCACAGTACAGCACCTGGCACATGACGTTTGTTAAACGGATAACTAATGAAGAACGAGTATGTGGAAGACTAGTTTCAAACCATAACCTGCCCTTTGGTCCAGATTACCGTCTCTGTTAGAATGAGGCTTTTATTTACAAGGCTGAAGCACATTCTCTCTAAATTCAGCATCTTTTGCCACCAGCTGCTGCCTCCACCATGACAAATACCAGACAAATTCAAGAAGTCTCAGAGAATTTTAGAGGACGACGGGACCGCAGCGAGACCTCTTCTAACCATTTTAGTACAGACTTAAAAAAAAAAAAGTGACTGGCTCGAGGTTGCACAAATGGCTAATATCACAGCAATTAAAAAGAATTCCTGGAAGTGCAACTCTTCTCTCAAAATCAGCTCTCACTTCTTAAAGTACTCATAAATATCTTCATTTTGGGAATTAAACTAGCCTTCGGCATGAGACAAAGCCTGCAATGGAAGCTTCTGCGTGTTTCAATAAACAGCACCAGGGAGACAAACGTCTCATTGCCAGCACGGCCTCGTAAGGTGCATGGCTCCAGGATGACTGATGAACCACGGAGCGGAAGGCCGCAGCAAGCATGCTGGGAACACTCCTGGGTACAAACTGTTGCTTCCAGCTATTTCTCTTTTCATATGGCACCTCACCAAAAAGCAGAGAAGTGGATGTTCTTCCACAGCAAGCAGTAGTGGCTAGGGATCTCTGGGCACCGCCGCCAGGCTCCAGCACAGGAAGCTCCAGAGAATGTCAGAAGCAGCCCTGGTGAACCAGAGGCTGTGGGCGCTGGCCCTGCTTCAGTCTCGACCTTGCTGAGGGACCTGGGGCAGGCAGTTTCCTCACTTGCTGGGCCCCAGGTTTCTCATTTCAGAAGTCCTCTCCAGGTTTACAAGTCTATAACCCACTTATGGTATAAGGAGCCATAACATGGAGCTTAGCACGGTGCTAGCACATAGAAGTGCTCAATAAATGGTAGTCAGTACTACTGACAATATTCTAACTTCTACTTACACATAAATCATGGGCAAAAAAACCCCACACGAGTCTATATGTATGTATTTTCACATGTGTAGATGTATGTTTGCAGCTTAGTTCATTTCCATACTGGAAATGGTCAAGTAAACAGCACCCCAAAAGCCCCTCTTAAACTCCCCTCGATCATCCCTTCCCACCAAGCGGAGCGTGACTTCTAATGGCATACTGTGTCAATGTCAAGTCTGGCTTATTTTGCCCAACACATTATTGTACTTTGCTGTCGGACATAATCTGAACTCCTATACAGTGTACCACAGTTTGGAGCTACTACAAACAGCGAACATTCTAAGTTTTGGTGAACATATGTATATGTTCTTACGTATATATTGGAAACATCTGGGAATAATAAACAATCTTTATTAAATCGATGGGAAAGTTCTTAAAGGTTCTGTGATATACTGGAATGAAAGAAGTTCACTGATCATTTTATTTAGTCTCCAACGCTGCATTTAGAATTGGCAGCATTAAAGATGGATTAGCAAAACTTTAGTGAATGCTTTAATCTATACTTGTAAAAATTCTCTTCACTTCAGAACTATATTTAAACAGTTAGTAGTTCACCTACTCCCAATAAAAAGTGTAACAACAAATGGAAAGAACTAGTCCCAGACCTGGCTATCACCAGACACGGATTCCAGGCCTGACTCCTCCCACTCCCTAATGTGACACTGACAAGACTACTTCCACTGAGAGGAATGTCCTTCGTCTCTGAAATGAAGGACATGATCTAGAACTGGGACTGGCAAACCACGGCCCGCAGGGCACATTGGCCCACCACCGTTTTTATAAATTAAGATTTATCGAAACAAAGCCATGTCCATTCATTTAAGCATGATATATGGCTGCTCTCATACTATAAAGCAAGTCGAGTAGTTGCGACTGTATGACCACAAGCCTAAGGGGTTTACTATTGTGCTTTACAGAAAGAGTGTGTTGAGCTCCGCACTAGAAGATCATAATTGTGTTTTGCAATTCTAACGCTTGACTCTATACATCCTAAGACAAGGTTGTGAAACATTAAAAGAGATGAACATTTAAGGTAGCCTCTCAGCCTAAGAGACCAGCATAAAATCGAGCTCCGAGTACGCGAACTATCCTGTGGACGCCTACATTCGTAAAAGGATATCAGTTTTGGGGTACTGGCTAAGAAGGAAACACATAAATGTCAAGTTCATAAATCCTACTCTGGGCATTTGTGTTAGGGTAAGGAAGCATGAATGGAAAGGACAGAGAATTAAATGAAGTTAATGCTTTACATCAAACAATGGCTTTGACTTCTGTGATTAATACATGAACAGCCAAACTAGCACGTTCATTACTTCGGAATGCAAGAAGACAATAAAACACCTCTCTGAGAAGAGGGATAGCACTCACAGGAGTCTGAGAATTCTGCAGGGACTCAGAGAGCCCTGATTAAAGAATGAGCCTGCTCTATTTGATAAGACTGTCTCTTTTAAGAGTGTGGAAGAGCATACACGTCAATTTGTGAAGGAACAAGGGGCACCCGCCTAACCAGGTGTATTTGTCCAGTCAACCCAGGAATCAATGGGGGGAATTGTGCCACCGCTGCATTAGCTTCATGCCACAGTGGACAAGCTCATGCCACAAGCTCAGTTCTTACTTTCTTCCACTCAGGGCCAATTGATGGCATCTGCAGGCCCACAACACGCTCTCAGAGGGATAGCCACCATCTGACGGCACCCACACATGGGTGTGAAAGTAAAGCACGGCAGTGCTGAGAAATTCCTCTGAGCTCCAACAGTACGTTTCCAGTGGGCACAGGCCATAGGCTGCAGCAGAGGTCAGCTAGCCTGCAGGGTATGTGCAGTTCTTGGAGCACTAGCTAATTCCACTCCCCTCCAAAACACACGGGAATGCAAGCGACTGTAAGTGACCCAGACTGTCTTCTAACTGGTATTAAAACATTACTCCTGCACTGAAATGGTGTTCGCAACACTAGGCTGTCACATCTCCAAGGCTGAGAACTGTTGCATTAGATTAAGAAATTACAATTACATGGAAAAATGCTTTTATACGTTTTTTAAAGATTTTATTTTTATTTTTTAAATTTAAAAATATTTTATTTTTGGTCTATTACAGTTGTCCCAATTTTTCCCCCTTGACCCTACTTATTTATTTTTAGAGAGAGGGGAAAGGAGGGAGAAAGAAAGGGAGAGAAACACTGATGTATAAGAGAAACATTAATTGGTTGCCACTCGCACACCCCCAACTGAGGAGCAGGCCCACAGTGCAGGCATGTGCCCTGACTGGGAATCGAACTGGTGACCTTTCAGTTTGCAGGATGACACCCAACCCACTGAAACACACCCATCAGGGCACTTTTAAAGTTTTAAGTTCCTTTAAAACAAGAAACCACAAAACAAAAAAACTATGAAGGAACAAAAGTAAGAGATTAAGAATATGAAATTATATATTTCACTTGGGCCCCTTTATATTCTGGGACCTTTTCTCTACTCTTCCTCTTTAAGCTGAATGAGCGACTACTTTGGGGGTTCAGGAGTCATGTAATTATTGTCACCACTGCGATGGTGACAATGGTCTTTGCATCTCACCCACCTCAACAAAGCAACTCTACTTCCATCAACAGTCCTGTGCAGCCCAGCACATACCCGTGTAGTGATCTCTCGTAAAGGGAAAACACACTGAATTTTATTTATTCCTATTTTTAAATTTACTGTAATGAGTTATTCTATTTGACACGACTATACAAAGATCTAATTTGAAAGTAAAATACCTACCTTAAATTCTTGCCAGGACAAAGGAGTAATAAGTATGCAGATAAACATTAGCAAAATCTGCTCTTTCCAGTGTATTTCAAATTTTACTTCCTGCCTCAGACATTAAATACTCTACGTACTCAGGTGCCTGGGTTATCTTTGGGTTGAAGACACTGCATTTCAGTCACAAAACACACACCCTACCAAAAAAGAATGCCTACTCAGTGTCGCATCTGAGTACTGTCTTCATTAACTCACAGCAAATGCCAACCGCACTTTGAAGAAATGTTTTCAGAATCCCTGGCCGTGTAGTTCTGGGTCTGTATGGAGCACTGGTATCAAACACACCAGGTTAAACAGTACTTAAAACTACACCACTGAAACTGCCTTCAGGGCCTAGAGGAGCTGGGCAGGTTTTTCACACTGTGTGAAAAAAAACACCAGGAGTGGCACAGAGAGAATTTAGGTAGACTTAGAATTTGTCCCTTCAGTTATAAATAGATGCTTGAGATGACTGCTGAGATCTTTCATGTGGATGGGGGTTCAAGATTGGACTGGAACCCTTTAAAAGTCTCCCCCAATCCTGACATTGTTTAAACAAGAGGAAAAATTTCTGTTAGAAATAAAAACCACAATGGTAAGTGATAACAAAGAGAAGATAGTGGGAATCCACCAAGCAGTGTTTTGAGTTACATACTGGTGCTTCTCCATCCCAAGAAAATAAAACTCACCCGCCTTCCCTTTCGCATCTGTTACAGGCAGTTACATTCTTCCCTTTTGCACTTAATGTTCCTATCAGATGTCTCTCTTTTCCTTTATTAAAATTACTCTTTGCTTTATAACTCTGAGAAATTTGAAGTGTTTAATCCGTCATTAGAAAGGTTTCTGGACAGTATCCTAAAATCTGTTCTACTGTTCTGACGTAGATGACAGAACCTTTTTTAAAAAAAAACCATTGAGCCCTGGTGGGTGCCTCAGTTGGCTGAAGTGTTGTCCCATACACTAAAAGACAGTGGGTTTGATCCCCGGTCGGGGCACAGGAGGCAACCAATTGATGTTTCTCTCACATCAATGTTTCTTTCTTTTTTTTTTTTCTTTTAAGTCCTCACCTAGGGACATTTTTTGTCATTGTTTTTAGAGAGAGAGGGATGGAGAGAGAGAAACATCGACTGGTTGCCTGCCATACGTGCCCGGAACAGGGATCAAAACCTCGACTAGGTGTGCGCCCTGACCAGGAATCAAACCCACAACCTTTCAGTTATGCGACAATGCTCCAACCAACTGCTCCAACCAACTGAGCCACACCAGCCAGCACTCTCACATAGATGTTTCTTTCTTTCTCTTTCTCTCCCTCCCTTCCTCTCTCTCTGAAATCCATAAACATACCCCCGGGTGAGGATTTAAAAAAATCTACTGAGATCATATACCTCAACTCTGGCCTTTTACACATGAACAAGTCAGACCCAGAGAGGCGAAGTGGGCTCCGCTGGTCAGTGGCAGAGCGGGTTACAGACTCCCCAGCCAAGAGGCACCTCCCCCTACCCATACTGCCTTAAACACTGACTGTGCACAGGCCGTTTCAAGTTCATCGCCAAGGCTGGGCTTCAGAACTTGAAGCAGTTTTGGTTCGCAGCATTTTTTTCTTTGCTAGTGCTTTGGTTCGCACACTAGTGGCATTCAGTGTGCGGGAGGGTCTGTGCTCTCTGTTCCACGTACCAAGCAGCACTGGGGCAGGAGTCTGAGGCGCTAAAGAATTAAGTAGCTATGGCTTTATCAGTAGATGAGAACTCATTATAAAAACCACAATGAAAACCCTGTTCAAAAAGAGCCAACAGAGAAAGGCGCTTGGAAAATATCTCTGCCCAATATCTTGAAACAATCTGCATTTAAAACAAAGATTTCATTAAATCAATTTTTCTTTGTAAATACCTGTTAAGTGTCCACTCATGGTTTTGTCATGGCTGTTGAAGAGCTGTCTGTACTTCAGCCGGGATGACTGGGGAACGGCCCATTCTGCCAGCGGAGGGGCGCTGGGGACAGAGGCAGGAGGCGGGAGGGATGAGCAGGAAGGACAAATAGCCTATGGAGGTTCCTCAAACACTCAGAACTTCTCTAGAAAACTAGCTTTGTCCTTTTATTCACTTTTGAATAACAACTTCTGAATGTTCGGTAATGAGCACATGTCCATTTTTTAAGGTTATAAACATTTCTTTCAAAACAGATACAAGGAAGCTTATGATCTTTCCAGAATCAAGTGAAAGCATAACAGACCAAGCGACTGTTTTAAGTTACATACACAAAACTTAGTAATTTAAAGGTTCTACAAAAGTATGGAAAATCTCCTTGGAACTGAGATGTTCCAAGTAATGCCCAGGCTTTTCTAAACTAGAATAGTTCTCTTTTGGCTTAAAAAGCAATGCTGATAGCAGACAAATAACTTCCTTTATGGGTATTAACTCTTTAAAATGTTTAACCTTCTACACACCAAAATACAGGATGTATTTGTAATGAAAGGAACTATTCTCTTCTGGGAGTCTGAATACCCACAAATGGAGAGTGTCCCAGAAAGAAGAGAACATTCGCAGGGCCCTGGCAACCCAGCGGGGGCAACGGAGGGAGCTCGCTTTCTGCCGGCAGCCCTGACCTGAGGCAGCCTGGCCAGCAGGCAGCTTGCGTCTAGAGCAGCGCCTGCTGAGCCCTCGAGCAGTTCCCACCCACACCGGAGGAGCCTCGGCTTGTTAAGAGCCCGAGAGTTTAAACGTGACAGCGAATATGGCGTTCCATCTCCAGGACAGGCCAGAGCTAATGCCCCATTTGCCATTTCCCTTCATTTCAACAAAAATACACATTTCCCACATGTAAAAGCAAAATTTTAATCATAAACTAAACCTCTAGGTCATCACTTACATGTTACCTATGCACTTATGCTTATTATATGCACTTCATAAGCATAGGAAATGCCCTCGATCACTTGAAAAGCACCTATACAAGTTCGCTTTTTCAAGTTTTATAAATAAATGTTTTAATAAAAACACTTACCAACATCTATTCTGCTGTGCGTACTTCTGTAACAACTCCCTCATTTTAAGCTAATATTTTGCTGATTCCAACTCTTGCCTATTTGTCAAGAAGCTAGTTATCTTTCTCCCGCACCCAGGAGTGCAGGGTGTTACACACAGAAGTGGTCCCAGATTACACTCAGCAAGTCATAGTTTCTGCAAACTTCCTGAGAATTTAAGTGGACTAAAAATTCATTAACAGGTAACCAAAAAGTTAGATGCCACATTACAAGAATTTGCTAGAAATTTAAATTATTGAAAAGATGACCACCTATAAAAATACAATTGTATTAACAGCATGAATGTTCGCTAATACTGATTATTTATTCATTTTAATGTCATAAGTCAACTTTAAGACAGATTTCAAAATCCCTTGTGCAGAGTCAGAAAAAACTCAAACCTTCAGCATGGTCTTGGAGAAAGAAGAAATTTGGAATTTAGTGTTAGATGATCAGAGTTTAAATCTCAGCTCAGCCATTTAGTAAGCTGTAAACCATGGGGGAGGAACGCAACCTCTGTGGGTGCACTTCCTCATTCACTATTCTGAGACTATTCACTGCACAGGAGGATGTGAGGGTTGAATGGGATCAATAAGGTGTCTGGTAAGTAGATGCTCAATAAATGTTCCCAGATCTTAGAACTTTAATTAACTAGAACACAAGTATCTCCACACCACATTAACTGAAGCGTTTGGAGCAAATTTCCATGGTTAAGAACACATGCCTTAAAGTCTGAAAGAACTCAGTTCAACTCTGGGCTCCATTACTTAAGAGTATGTGACTTTGAGCAAGTCACTAAAGGTCTCTTAGCTTCTCCCTCATCTATAACACAGAGACAGGAAGAGTCAGTCACTTTAGAGGGAAGGTGAGCATTAAATGAGTTAATGTACATTAAGCATTTGGCACAGTGCTTTTCAGTTTATAGATTTTCTTTAAATCACTTTTTAAAAGGTAATGAACTATTGAGTTAGATCCAACACACTTTTCTCTTTAAAGCAGAAAAGTGACTTGGTTTGCCGATGGAAGATTTCTAAAGAGGACTGAAACAAGAAAAGATGGAACCATCTTCACTTACATCCCCTTTCATTCCGAAAGTTTTGAAATAGCTTACAAAGAGAGCTTAATTTTTCATCTTTGTGAAGTCGTTTGCAAGCCAAAAAATAAGGGTAAAGGAAAATAAAAATATGAAAGATAATATGAAACCAAGATTGGCCAAAATATAAACAATAAAATCATGTAAGCTTTGCCAAAATTGAGCCCCATATTTGGTTAATAGCAATTATCCACTAATCTGAATAAGGCATTTCATAAAAATTGATCTTAAATAAGGTTTTACTAATAATTCACACAGACTACATAAGATTATCTGAGCTAGAATTTAAAAAAGGCCAATTATGGCTCCAATCTTCACATAAAAATTTTATCAATTTTTTCTGATTAACATAAAATAGTTACTTGCTTTTTCCCTTCTACCTAGAGTTCTACTTTATTCAACATTTACTACTACCTATTCATTATCCTGTTAAAAAAACAACACTTCAAGGAGGCGTCACGTCTTTGAATCCGTCATCTCTACAACCAATGAATGACAGAACCCAGGAACATTATCCGGAATTGAGAACATTTCAGGGCATTCACTTTCACATCATGAGTCAATCATAAGGACTTGAACCAGACCACCCATTTGAAGACGAGCAAACTTACTTACCCAGCCACATCAAATGACTGTGCCTTCTGTAACTTAGTGTTTGATTGCGGCCCTGGACCAGACCTACTAAAAGAAGAACTCTTTGGCAATGTGGCTGCTGTAAAAATAAATAAATGTTGAATAATTTTAATTCTACAAAGATGAGAAACTTTTCCCTATTTACAAAAATTAAAACGCATAGTCATCAAGTCTGTGGCAAAATTATTCTGCCTTCCTTCCCATCCTGGACTCAAAAAAAGAGTTATTCCCTTCCTCTTGCCAAAAATGTCTCTAGATTTACTTGTTCCCACACAAAGTCACCTCCCTAAGTAGTAATGGTTGTATCCATGAATGCTGACTTTTCAGTCCACGTTTAGTATCACGTCGGAAAGGGCCTATAGCAGCTTAAATACACGGATGGCACGTTCCTGACTGCACAGAAGGGGCTGGAGTATGAGTCTCAGACACCAGAGCCAAGAAGTCATAGACGTGCAGTCCTGGCCAGGTGACATGTGACGCTAGCCAGGGTCAGCTTTTGCGTCTGATTCTCGCTGAGGCTGCTCAGGTGTGGCCCGGGGAAAAGAACTCTGAACCCTAGGGAATGAAGCCCTCATCCTGGCCTGCTGTCTTGCAACATCCGCCTTTAACCACAAAAGGAAACCCAATGGGGCGTGGAGTCACTGGCATTACTGGAAAAACAACGGCAAGCACGTTCCTGGCTGCCATCACATCTGCAATCACAGTCCCAGATGAAAGATGAACTACGTGTGACAAGAAAATCTTTTTAAAAAGGGGCACATTTACATTCTTTGGCTGTAACTTAAAGACACATCCTAACAGATACAGTAAATCCAGGGGGCTGGGCACAGAAATAATGATTCAAATATAATGCTAAATGCCACAATGTCATCACCACTGAATTTACTCAAACATATTCAAAATGCTTTTAAAAAAAGTACTTTCCTTATTGCTATGAATTCAGTAAATTTGTCCACCTCTATACTTGATGCTTTCTTTTAATTAAAGGGAAAAAAACTTTGAATAAAATCTTGACATTAAACCAGGAACTTTTTCATCCTGCTCATCCACTAAGCGAGTATGGATACCATGACCTCAGTCAATTTAGTCATTTAACAGAACTCCTCCCCCTTTCTGCCTGGTTCATTCCGCCTCCCCAACAGTAACCACAAAAAGCAATGCTCTCCCTCCCTCCCCTAGCCCACCCCCATAACTCTACTCTGAAGGGATCGACTTGTTTATTAGCAATTCAGAGCAGCTGAAAAAAAGTAGTAACGGGTACATGGAAATGCAAAATGTTCAAACGCTATTCAAACTTCAATTGCTTTTCTGTCAAGCCCTTGAAGGGAAATAACACTCTGGTTTCAGCTGCAGAGTTCACCTTTGTACACAGTGGTACCCAGAGCCTAATTCCATTCTCCTTCCCCTCTCTCCAGCCTTGCACATCCCATTTGGCATGTTGAAAAAAATGAGAAATATAATGAAAAAATGAAGATATTTTCCTCTGGAATAAAACAGCACTCAAATATAATCCAAAAGTGAAGACAGAAGATTGACTGTGAATCCAAGTTGCGAAAATTCAGCCTGTGGCTTCACTGGGTCACATACCAGGATGAGCAAATGCAGGCAGAGGCTGTATGACAGGGGCCCCGTTGGCCAGGGGAGGCACTGCTGCTGAAGGGACGGAGGGGACCAGGGGTGGGGACATCCCGACAACGGGGATGGATCCCATTGGCACTGGAGCAACAGCCGGGAGGGGTGGCATGCTGGCGATGCCTCCTATACCTACGAAGGAAGAAATGCCGACAAAATTCACACAGAACTACATGTCAACATTCAGTGACAATTAACCCAGGACCACTTGAAGAAGAAAATCACTTTCCATGAGTAATATATTCCCATGTAAAATACGAATTCAGAACAGTCATTTTGAAGAGTACCAAAAATATGTCAAGGATCAAGACCCAACCTGAAGAGGGATCTACTGGCCACAGGCGAGGATCAATCAGAACCGTAACTGCCAGGCACCGAAAGCCACCAAAGAGAATTAAATTCATGAATGCATAATGGCATTTTAAAACAAATAAACAAAAAAATCCTAATTGGTCAATTTATTTTGAAAACTAGCAAATAAAGAGGGAAGACTAAATCTAATATTTACCCTGCCTTTCCTTCACATACCGCACCTCAGAGTAACCAAACATCTGATGGGGAAGTTTCTCCTTAGAGAAGCATTCCAACCAAAAAATGCAGAAATGCCAGAACTGAAATGAGTGTTTCCTTCCTCTCCTGTTTCTGTCTCAGCTCGTGATCCTGGGATGTAATAAGAAATCTATACAGCTGGCCTTGGTCCAGCTCCTGGTTGCCGTTAGAGCTCCCAAACCCCTGTGCTTTCCTGACTGGTAGGGACATCTTTGGTTAGAGTATTTGGTCTTGGCCCCTGGGTCCTGACACAAGAACTTCTCAGACCCTTGAACGTCTGGAGTGATGAGTGTCTTTCTATATTTGAATGAGGTAGCTGGGGGGAGAGGTCTCTAAACAGCTGCAGGATGGGAGCTGGTGACAGGAAAGAATACCAAGGCCTGGTTAGAGGACTGAAAAGTCCCACCCTTACCTCACACAGACCTCAGGCAGGGGAGAGGGGTGGAGGCTAAGGCAATCAATGGCCTGTGACACATCAGCCTTGCCTACAGAACGAGCCCTCCACTAAAAAAACCCCCTCGGCGCTGGACTCTGGCGAGCTTCCAGGCTGGTGAACACACCCACACGCTGGAGGGAGGTGCACCCCAACCTCACGGGTGCTTCTGCGGTCAGGACCCTTCCGGACCCCGCCCTGTGCATCCTTCATCACATCCTTTATAACACGCCAGTAGATACATGTTTCCCCGAGTTCTGTCCGCGGTTCTAGCAAATTATAGAAAAGGGGAGAAGTCACACAGAAGTATGGGGATCCTGGGGACCCTCTACTTGTAATTAATGTGAGGACAGTCTTGTGAGAATGAGCTCTTCCACCTGTGGCGTCTGACACCAGCTGGACAGGTAGTGTCAGAACTGAACTGAATTATAAGATACTAAGTGTGTCCGGGGAGTTAAAACACTGGCGGATGTGGCTTTTCTGGACACAAAATTCTTGGTTCCTTCTTTCCTTGAGGGTCCTAAACATGTTACGTTTTTCTTCTGGCACATAAAGCGCTGCCAGAGAAAAGTCTGCGAAAGCTCTGATTTTCTCTCTTCTGAGTCACGGGCTGTCTTTTTCCACACGCTCAAGTAACTTGCTGTTCCACTAGAAGGGGTTTTAGTGTTGTCTCTCCAAGTCAATGTCCTCGGACACACGCTGCGCCCTGTCAGATACTGGTTCAAGTCTTTCACCGCAAGAAGATTGTCTTGAACTGGTTTTTAGCAGGTGTCCGATGGCCTTGCTTTGGTTTTCTCCTCGGGGACCCCACCTAACCCCATATTCGACTTTACCTGCAGTGTCTGTCACTGTTCTTGAATCCTTTCTACCTCTTTCCTCACTGCCTTTTAATCTTTGAAATCTTCCTTTTTTTTACCTATTTCTCTCCAGACAGTATAGCTTGTGTTGCTCCTCGTTTAAACTTCCATTTCTGAAATGACTTTTCCTTTTGTTTCTCTCTTTCCTGGGTTCTGTCACCTTCTTCCTGAAGCTCTAAAATTCTGGCTTATGTTGTTCTTTTATGACTTGGGTCACTTCCTTAGTATTAGCCCGTTTTGAAATAGCAGGTTACTGGTGTGCTGTCATTGTTCGTGGGGGTGTTATTTGGCTCTTCTTTCCTCTTTTTTTTCCCTAATAATAACTTGTGTGGGCTTTGACCTTGGCAGATACCGCCTGTCGTTCAGTTGCACGTGAGCCTTGCTTCCTGGGACTTCCAGTCTCTGCTCTCCTTCCCCTCTTTGGACTGGACCTCCTTTTTTGGTAGCTGTGCCGCTGCTGCCCCGCTGGATTCTCATTACCCTCACAGTCATCTCCTCTCAGAGCGGGGCCATGTCCCAAAAGGAAGCCTTGTTGGACCAGTTTGGGGAATTCCCAGGACCCAGGCTGCTCCAGACGGTTCAGGTCCTCTTACCCCGGGAACCATCGCTGCAACCACTCTCCGACATCCTGATTTTCCCTAACTTTCAGTGACCGACTCAGCTTTTAAATAGCCACTGCAAAGACTACATCCTTTTACCAAATGACTACCTTTTCTGAACAAATATTTTCTGTATATTTCTAAATAAATACATCACCAAAGGCTGTGTTTTGGAAGCCAACCCTCTTGACTGTGCCATGTTTTGTGTTTTTTTAACACGTGTGGAGCCACTGCACAGAAAATCTGGCAACTCTACAGGGCCTGTCGGCAGGGACCTCATGTCTCGACGTGTGTGATTGCCTACGGCTGCACTGGACGCCAACAAAGGAGCCAATGCCGGGAGCGGTCACAGACTCAGTCTTCACTCTTGACAGTCTCTCCTCAGTCACCGCGTTCCCCCTTATGTTAAACTTATGTTTAAGTTCTCCATAGCTTTCAAACGCACCTAGAAAAAGAAAGCCTAAGTCCCCAGAGGCTTTATATCAGGCCCAGCACCACCGGGCTCCAGCCGCACGCCCCGCGTGGAGGCCCTCCGGTCTCCAGTCGCCCTGCCCTCACTGCTGGTTCTCACACCAGGCTGATTTCTGCCCGAGGACCCTTCCGATCGCTGTTCCTCTGGCCTGGGGGTCTTCTCCCTGGGGTTGCACATGACTCCCACCTCTAGGTCAGCTCAGAAGTCATCTCCTCGGAGAATCTCCCTGAGCACCTGTCCCACCGGTCTCTATTCCATCACCTTGTTTACTTATCTACTGGCTTGCTCCCCCGTTAACAAGCAGCTTCACAGCAGTAGGAGCCATGCTGTCTTGCTCATCACCATGGTCCCATCAATGAGGACACACAGTCAGGGCTTAAAAATATTGGTTCACTGCAATGAAACCATGGCCTCTGGTCAAAAATAAATAAGTATACTTTTAAAAAACAAACAGAAGAAGAATAACTTCTCTTGAAATAGTCAGGGCTGGGGTACAGAAGAGCGGTGCTGGGCACACACCCTGCCCTCCTCCTCCCCCGGACAGGGGAGCAGGACAAAGTGATCGCAGGCCTTGATTCCACAGCGGGTCAACAACGGAGTTAACACACGCAGAGCCCGAGAGGAGTGGTGCCTCACATCACCAGGTGGTTTGGTGATGACAAAGGTGGAGAGAGAGGAGAATAAGGAAACAGAGAGCCTTTAGAAAAACTCTATTTGGACAAGCTCTACCTCCCTTTTTAGAAATACAGTCTAATTGAGCAAATTGTTCAACTCCTTGGAATCTCGATTTTTTCATTTATGTAGCAGGGGGGTTATTGTTGTACCAAATAAACTACTATACATGAAGGCCTACTATGGAAGAGCTAGGAAATGCCTGGTGAGATAATGTTTAATATTACTAGAGAATAACAGTCATAAATTATTTTGTTCTCAAGTAGCCAGAAATGTAAGGGAAAAAATTACCCTGGGTTGAGCTGAGATATGGAACTAAAAATACTAGCAAAGGCCAAATCTCTGAATACACTTGGGCAAACTTAACAGGACCATGTACTTTTAACTTGTCTTACATTCTGCTGCTTTCTCATGATCTGCCCTCTTGGAAAGAGTTTACTGAGAACGTGCATGTGGTGAGAGTGAGGAAAAAGGCAGTGGAGGAGCCCAGGGGAAGAGCTGAGGACTGCGGGGCGGGCTATCAGCTCAGCAGGGGGCAGAGGCAGGTTACTGACGGGACCAACATGCCCACTGGGCCGGGTGGCCACCACCTCCTGACAACAAATCGGCTATACCTGGAGCTGAAATGCCTACCTCCAGCTGAAATGCCTACGGCAGAATGGAATGAGAGACAGCGTGTCAAATGTCAGAGGAAGAACTACTGACACCAGGCTTGAGGGAAAAAGGGGAAATGGGATGCCTCTGGTTATCTGACCCTTTCTCCACTGAGGTTTCTTCTTGCAGCTCCGGAAGGGAAGCTGTTTGAACACATGGGTCCTGATCGAACAGTGGCCACAGGGACCTTCAGAGGTTCTGAGCAACTTCCACTAGAGTAAGCTGGTTAAGGGCTAGGTCCTGTGGACACACGAGGGATGAGGGCCCTGGCCACTGGAGGCCTACGACACTGCTTACTTCTGCTCTTCCTGGCCTTTGCCCACATGTGACTGAATTTTTCCTTCTTCTCTTGGATCACTGTCCTGCTTGCCTAACTCAGAACCTGTACCTTTCCCCTTAGAAAAACCAGTCCTATAGCTAAACCTCGCCGAAGAAAGGCAATGCACAGTTTGTTTTTAATAGTAAACCTATCAAGTAAAACCATAGCATTTATTTATCTCAGCTTATCATTGACTGTACCAGAGATGACCCGAATCACTACTGACCGCCCCTCCCAAATCTGCTTCACTTTATCACCTGTCATCAGATATATCAGAGAGAACTTTCCCATAAATCAGATGTGACATCTGATTACTGCAATCAACCTAAATGATCAAAGTCTAGGGTGAGAACAGAGGAGAAATCAAAACAGTTGATGCTTAGTCACTGATTACTGATTGATTTTTAACAAAAATATCTGGCTAAAAGATAACATTTTAAAGAATTATGCTTAAAATTGGGAAAACACTGTTTATTTTTTTCCTGCTTCATTTTATTCTGAGAAAATTTAATGTGGCCAATTGCCTCAATAGTGTGAACTGAAATATTTGAGATACTGTAAACCAAAACAGTTGTTTATACAAAAGGTAAAGTAAAGACATATGGAAAGAGGAAACCAAAAGGAAGCATGGGACAATGTGAGGGTTGAGAACCCCGTCACAGCAGGCAACCGACAGGTGACGCAGCAGCAGACTGCGGGGCTGCCCCCGCGCCCCCGCTATTGCGCCCCCGCTACCGTTCTGACCACCTTGTGCGAGGGTGCAGTGTGGACTTGCCCCCTGCTCCAGCACTACCCCCTTCCTAGGGCCATCAGTTTTCAGACAGAATTACCTCCTTGAATTTCACACTGCTAGAAACTGAGAGGGGGAAAAAAAGGGAAACATTTATTTTTTAAATATACGATGAACTATAGGAACCAATTCCTCTCCAAACTCACCAAACGCTGGTGCACTGGAAATAGCTACTGGCTGCTGTTTCATGACAGGGGGAAGTGCGGAGGGGAGCTGATACCCTTGCAGCTTCAGTTTGATAAGTTTCATGGCGATGGAAAACTCCACTTGATCCATTCTCCCGTCATTATTCATATCGGCTAGGGCCCTGCAGACCAGCAACAGGGCTTAGAAGACTATGGCCATGATGGTGACCTTCCCCCACCCTCACCCACACCAACAAAATAATCAGCCCCCTGAAACCTGGAGAAAACAAAACAGGAGAAACAAAGCAACACGAAAAATTTACTTACCGAGTAGAAAGTAAGCTGGAAATTCTGACAAAATTTCATATGAATATAAAATACTTTTTATTATGCACTCTTTACTTATGGGATACACAAGGTAATTTTCAGCCTGAATGTCAGGATGTATACTTTGGATATCATATAGGGTTTCTTTTTGGAGTGATGAAAATGTTCTACAATTGAATAGTGGTGATGGTTCCAGAACTCAGTGGACAGACTAAAAACCCAAGGAATTGTGAACTTTAAAAGGATGCATTTTATTATGAATTATGTCATAAAATTATTAGAGCCCTGGCTGGTGTGACTCGGTTGGTTGGAGCAAATCTCATAACCAAAAGGTTTCAGATTAAATTCCTGATCAGGGCACATGCCTAGGCTACGGGTTTGATCTCTGATCAGGCACACATGGGAGGTAGCCAAACAATACTTCTCTCTCTCCCTTCCTCACTCTCTAAAAGCAAAGAAAAAAATGTTCTTCGGTGAGGATTAAAAATAAGTATTCAAAAAAACTTCTACCCTGGCCAGGTGGCTTAGTTGATTGGAGCGTTATCCTCACATACCAAAAAGATTTTGGGGATCCATCCCTGGTCAGAGCACACGCCTAGATTTCAGGTTCGATCCCTGGTCCAGGCGCATAAGGAAGGCAACTTATCGATGTTTCTGTCTCACTCTGTCTCCCTCCCTTCCTCTCTCTAAAAATCACTAAAAAGCTCAGATGAGGATTAAAAAGGAAAGCGCTTAGTAACAGAAAGCTTATTTCTAGAGATAACTGACTAGACACACCAACTCCTCTGTGGGGTTCCACAAACTTCACCGTGGGGACATGGCCTGCTACGCTGTAACTCTACTACACTTTCAATGAAATGAGCTAACAAGTGTGTTCACTATTTGAAAACGGGACTGAAAAGTAAGTGGTCACATGCTGCTTGCAATGCACTCTTATGTGAAGTATATTCTCGCAAAGACGAGAAGCAAAAGAAAAGGGCTGCACTCACAACTGCCAACTACGTGATGCGACCGCTGTCACATGCATGCCCTACACTCTTCCACATCAAAAATGCTCGTTCAGGTTTCATTTCTTTGAGTCTAGATACTAAAAGAGAGGGGGTTTATTTTTAAAACCAATCTTCAGAAAACTTTATTTGAAACATCAAATGGTAAGACCAGTTACTCCAATCGAAATGCCAGGACTAGCAATCTTTTAAATGAGCCACATCCAGGGAGTGTCCAAAAAAGAACATTTTAAGTTTCACAGAAAATATGCTTATAACAATTAATAAGCAATAACAGTATTACTAGAGGTAACTCAAAGAGAAAATGACACAATAAAATTGCATGACATATAACAAAAATTAAAACTCTCTAAGGATGTTAAAAATTGTAAAGTCAACACGTTTCTTTTGGAAAATAAAAAAGGTCATAAAGCGGGAAAGAGAGCCCCACAGCTACAGGAGCTCCTTTCTGACTCCGCTAGAACCACCCCCGCCCCGGTCCCCTTTAGCAGTGACCCCCTTCAGCGGCCCTCCCCATGGAATCAGAATCTCACTCACTACCAGGGAGCCTGAACACTGCTTGCCACAGGTTACTCGGTCATTTGGAGTTAGACCGGAATTGCTCATTCAGATCCTTTGCCGAGTTTTCTGATAGACTGCATGTCTTTTCTAGCCCATTTATAAAAACTCGCTGTATGTTATATATGAACTATCTATTGGTCAACTGTTGAAAGATTTTTTTTAAATGGTATTATTTGTTCATTTTGTGTATGGTATCTTTTCTGTAAAAAATTCTAGATTTTTATATATATTTCCTTTATTATACAACTTGTAGGTTTTCAGTCCTTTATTTTCTAAAATTATTTTATTACATTTCCATCAGTAAACCAACTGCAACTGCCTGTGTTTGTGCGGTACGTTATCCAGGGTTCAGCCTCATTCCTCCAGAGGCATACCTAGGCCTCCCAGCGATTTTATTAACTAATCCACCCTCTTCTCGTTGAACCAAACACTATTTTCGTTGTTTTTTGAATACTCACATAAAACGAGCCCTAGATCTGGATGGCCCACTCTGTCTGACCGATTACGTCAGAACGGCAATGGTGCGACCGCACTCGCCCTGCGGTGCACTCTGGGGGCTGGCCAGGCTTCTTTCTTCCCTATCAACTTCGAGGTCATTATCAAGTCTACAAACAACCCTACTGAGATCCAAGCTGAAACTGCATTAGATATATTAATTAATTTTGGACAAATGACATGTTTATGATCATCTGTTCACCAAAAAAACCAAAAAACCCTGAATGTTCAGTTCTACTAACATTTCCTTCAATAAGATTGTATCACTTTCTTCATATAATTACTTTTATATTAAATGTATTCTTAGAAATTATATCATTTTTGTCACTATTTTAAATGGAACATTTCCCGTTCTATATTTAGGTGCTTGTTTCAAAATACAGTGAAAAATTTTGCTTTTAATAACCATTCATGCTATATTCAGCTAGCTTACCAACCTTCTATGAATCTTAATTTTTTTAAACTAAAATCTCTTGGGTTTGGTAAGTATAAAATCACATAACTAGCAAAAAAGAGAGTTAACTTTCTCTTACAGTATTTATACCATGCCTCTTCTTTATGGTCTTCTGGCCTCCCGGAGTGTGCAATGTGTGAGCACCCTGCGTAGTTGTGAGTTTAAATGAAATGGCTGCAGTGTTTCGCAGTTTAGAATAATATTTGGTAGTGATTTTAAACGCATTCTGACATATGTAAGTAGTTCTCTTTTCTACTTATTAGAAATGGTTACTGTATTTTTTATCAAAGGCTCGATCAGCATCTGCTGATCTGATCATCACAAGCTTTCTTTTTCCTTTTAGCTGCTAATATGATAATGCCGAGAAAACGTCTTGATTCTGAACCAACAAGTGATCAGAGTTTTCATACATTGTGAAATGCCATTTGTTAACATTCGTTTCTGATTTTTTTGCATCTATGTTCATGATTGAGACATCTTTGGTTGCTTTATTTCTGTACTCTCTTTCAGGTTTCATAAAGGAAGTTAAATAAAATGAAATGGTGAACTTTCCTTGTTTTGTGCAATACTGGTAAAAAGTTATTCGGCTAGGCCCTGGACAGGTAGCTCAGCTGGTTAGAGCACTGTCCTGACACACGAAGGCTGCAGGTTAGCTCCCCCATCAGGACGCATACAAGCATCAACCAATGTCCCTGATTAAAACAAATGATGCACAACTACCTCTTGTCTAGCACAATTC
Organism: Desmodus rotundus; assembly: GCF_022682495.2. Lineage (NCBI taxonomy): Eukaryota > Metazoa > Chordata > Mammalia > Chiroptera > Phyllostomidae > Desmodus > Desmodus rotundus. The sequence goes on along the minus strand of NC_071388.1, from coordinate 2,585,582 downwards.
CATAGCCAGACAGAGACACTTGGTCTCAAACATCTGTAAAAAAAAAAAGAATCAACCAATGAATGCATAGGTGGAACAACAAATCACTGTTTCTCTCCGTCTCTAAAACCAATTTAAAACAATTTTTAAAAAATATTCAGCTATTTCAAATGGTTTTCAGGAAAAAAATTAGTTTCCATAAGTCACCATCAACATACATACATAAAAAATAAAATAACCAGGCTGATAGATTTCCACTCCCCATCCCCATACCACTGCCCCCCAAAATGTATCTTCTAATGAGAAACAAAACTACCCAATGTGGGATAATGGGGGTTAGGAGTTTCTGGTAATGGCTTAACTAGAAAAATGTAGTTTCTAAAATCCTTTCCACTGACGGGCCTCAAAGGGACGGAGAGGAAGCTTCAGGCCCCGGGGTCTCGCACTGGGCTTTGAGCCCAAACCCACCGTATCTGCACAGCATTCTTGGGAATTTTGTGTGGTCTTGCCTACATTTTTTTTTCTCAACTAATAAGACGTAACTCCTGGGATTTCTTAGTAGTAAAACCTTAAAGGTCTCTAAGGAAATATAGTAGTTACTCCTACACAGCTCAGCTCCCCTTCTCCTCTCACCCTCGCAATACTCTGGAATAGAGCTGGGACTCTATTCTCAAGGCTTCTCTGCAGAAAAACAAAATAAAATAAAACAAAACAAAACCACTTCAGCTCTGCCATCCATTTCATCTATCATTTATAATTATTTCTGCATTTATTTGTTTCTAATAACCTCCCCAAAGCTTAACTAAGTCTTGAGAATCCTAAAATTAGTCACGTAACTTTCTAAGTAAAAACAAACAAAAACCCCACACATACTAAAAACCAAGCAGTTTTAAACAACTGTAAATTAACCAATTGCTGTTTATGAAAAACTGACCTTAAATACAATGTTTAGCCTGATATTAAAATCTGTACATAACAACAGGCAGGGTTGAGATGAGCAAGGGGCCACGGATACGCTGAACACTAAGGGGCATTTTCTGTTTGATCTGTACAAATAAACTGTATGTCGCTCTTATACACTGTCAGTGGGAGAAGTGCTTCAACTCTACATGGAGGAAAACCCAGCAACATCTGCAGAACTACGGACACATTTATTCTATGACCCAGTAATTCACGCCTAGGAATTTACCCTGAAGATGGATCTCCACCAACACGAAAACACACATGCTTTAGCTCATCCATTGCTGCATTATCTGTAATTGCAAAATATCGGAAATAATCTGAATGCACAGAGACAGGAGACTGGTCGAATACACTGCCGTACATCTTTCACAATGAGGACTGTGTAACTGTAAAAAGAAAATGAGGAAGATCTCTGTGGAATAACCTGAGTGATTTTCAGGAGCCGTTGTTAAGTGAAAAAAGCAAAGAACAAAAGAACATTTATAGAATGTTACCTTCAAAGTACGAAAGAAGAGGAAATAATTTAAATATCAATATGCACATGTAATATATTATGAACCTACTTTTTTCCCCACAAAAATAAATGAAGGATAAGAAACAGGGATGAAGACCTAGAGGAGCGAGAGACACTTCTCTGAGTTCATTTTCTGTACAGTTTTGGCATCTGAACCTTGTTAATGTATCATATATTCAAAAAATAAAATTAAGTCCATAAAGATGAGGTCCCTAAACTGAATAAAAACAAAAACTAACCCAAGCATTTTAGACAGATAACATATTGACATAGGAGGGGAAAGAAAAACAAATCCAAGGAACTTCCGAACACAGCACCACACACATCCTCAGTCTATAAACAAAAGAACTAGGAGGAACCTGAACTCCGCTGAATGGGCCTGGTGTTTGCAGTGGACACAGTGGCCTGTGTGTGGCACAGGACCAAGGGAGGAGGCCCCTGCAGCCCCTCCCTGCCCCACGACAGAAGCCTGTAGACTGCTTCGGGAGCCTGTCAGTCCACAAACACTGGTCACAGGTGGCTCACCTCTCCCTGTTCAGATGAATCCAGCCTAGGCTTCATTCATTTGTTCTTCATCCAACTAATATTTAAAAAGGGGTCATCTCTTCAAAAGATCTAGGCACTATTTAGGAATTGGGGTTGCAATTGTGAAAAAGACAGACAGGGTTCCTGCCCTCACAGAGCTTGTATTTCAGAACAAGCGACACTAGACAACAAAACAAATGAGCTTATTCCACACGATGGTGAGTGCCACTGAGAAATGGCACAAGGTGATGGGAAGCAGGGGGCGGGTGGACATGGCAGGCAAGCAGGTGCAGGGAGCAAAGGGAGCCACTGAGGACCGGTGGTCAGGAAGCATGTCTCTGTGGAAGTGATACATGAACTGAAACCGAAGGGCAATGAGCCAGCCATATGCGAATCAAGACAGATGCCATTACAGGAACAGGAAATACCAAGTGCGGTGACGGAAGAAGTCTGGCCCATGTGAAGAAGAGAAAGAAGGTCGGGTGAAACTGGAGTGCAAAAAATGAGGAAGACAGCGGTGCAAAGCAAGAGGAAAAAGCAAGACTGGACTGCATTGGGTCTTGGATTTTCTTCTCAATGGAGAGTTTTAAATGGATTTACTTTTTTAAAAAAAGACTGTTTAGATGCTGTTTGGAGACTGGAATCTAAAGAACGAAAGACAGACTTCAGTCAAGACACTCAAACAGTGGGCCCAGGTGAGATGACAGATTGTGACCGTGGCAATGGAGGCAGAAAAAAGTGGCCAGATTGGGAATAAGAACTTGAGAACTCAGCCTTCAATCTCCACGTTGGTGGCCCCTAGGGCCTCTGATCCCAAAGCTCTCATTCGCCCTCTTTTTCTTTCCTGGACCTTCACACCTCTTATCCATTGCCCTTGCCTCCTTCTCCTCCCCTCTGCACACCAGGCCAAGGCGGGAGTGACTGCAAGCATTTGAGTTGCCAAAAGGATATGGGATGTTTGCCAGTTTCCTTCCAGTCCCTTATTAGTGAGACAATTTCTAGGAAGGTGTGTCATCTGCGGCATTACATACACTGCCCTGAGTCCATCCTCTGAGAATTCAAGTTTTCTTATATTCTTAATTGGAAATCAGATTGGATAGACAGGTAACCATAAAGTGATAGTAGATTATAGCTCAAACGTCACAAATTAATAACTGGAATATAGGTTCTACATGGATCAAGAATTATACAGGTTTCTAACACAAACTCCCCAGGAGTTCACATCACTCATATATGTGAACTGAGGTCCAGAACAAAGAAAGTAAGGCCCAGAGAAATAGACTAGAAATAGTTCCAAATTCTTATCCAAAATTTTCTTCTTGCTCAGAAGAAAATTTGCTCAGACATAGGGACTGACGAAAACTTCAGGAGCAAACCCATTTCTCTGTCTACCAAAAGAGGCACAGGCCTTTCCTGGTGGGAAAACCACACGAGAACACAAGACCAACACAGAGTTAAAAAGGCAAAACCCTGGCATTAGGTCAGCTGCTACTATCTACAAATTTAAAAACAAAATTTGAAGAGGTGAAGCTCTGCTCAGGAGGAACAGAGCTACAAAGTGAGTGAGTAGCAGAGCCAGTGTGGGAAGACAGAGCTTACACTTCACCCGACACTAACCCATCATCTTGGCAGGCCAGCCACGGTTTGGAAGTTCTCAATTACTTTCAAAGATTTCATTTGGGAAAAGATATGTAGGAGCATTTCCCCCAACCACCCACACCCCCCATAGCAGTTCTTGATACAAGTAAAAAAATTGTTGATTAAAAAAATATGCCATCATAAATTTAACAAAATGTCATAAAAAATTAAAGAACATTTTAACTGCCAATTCATTATATATGGTTTTCACTATAAAAATGTAGAAATGACAGATAAACTAAGCTAGAAAGTTTGAAAAACAACTTAAATGAAAAAAGGAAAATTTACTAGATAATACTTAATTTTTTTCCATTACACTTACTAACAAGTGACAGTTACTGCTATTAACTATCTCCTTCCGAGAGTTTGCGATTCCTGTGAGAGCATGGACTGTCGGCTTCAGTCACAGCTATACCCCCAGCACCTACCCTGCTCACTGGCCCACAGCAGACATCTGATGAATACCTCCCCACTCCTGAACGAATTCACGGGAAATGAGACTTTTCTCTCAGCACAGTATTCATCACAAGCCTGCTTCTTGAATGACCCTTCTAAAACTGGGAATATGGCCTAAACAGCAGAATTCAGTGGAGGAAATTAAGCTTGGGAGAGGAAGGTTCTGGCAAGTGATCCTGACCCATGATGTGAAACACAATCATATACTAGGACACAAAGCACAACAGGCACCACAAGTCTCGCATTCTGACTGACAGGCCAGTGGTCCTGTTTTCTCCCCCCCTCCCTCCCCCTTCCCTTCCCTTCCCTTCCCTTTTCTCTCTCTCCCTCCCCTTTCTACTTTATTTTAAAAAGAATTCCAAAAAACCTGCTTAGCTGATTTTCCAAGTTTAAGGTAGTTCAGAGGCTAGAACTACAAGACTCCTTGGCTGAAAGAGACAGTCTGGCGGCCAGTAAGCTAACCACCAGGAAAAACAAAATAAAGCAGGCACCAAGAAAACCCACAGCGATGTGGTGTCATTTAGTTTTAATTCAAACAGATTCATACACAAATGTATCTAAATTTCCCAGGAAATCTCTTCTATTTCGGAACATGGAACATGATCTTCCTACTGATGACACTTAGAATCAAGCTCAGCCTATGCTCTCCTGAAAGGCAACAAGGAACGACGTCAACTTTATTAAGCTCCATTAAATGATACATAAAAGAGGCCAACATTTAAGGGGAGAAGCAATTAATTGGACAGCTTAGTTATGTGGAATCCCCAGTCCCCAGTGCCAACAGCAGCTACATTTGGGGGTTTTGTTTTGAGGGTCTACTATGTGCCAGGCCCCACACTAAGTTCTTTATGTCAGTTTCTCTCCTAATCCTCTTAGCCCTATAAGGAAAATGTCTTTCCATTTTCTAGATTAGAAAACTACGATTACAGAGGATAAATACGTGTTCCAAATCATAAAGACAGAAGGCAGTCCAGTTGGGATCCGAGGCCAGGCTTGTGCGTACAAACCATGTGCTTTTCCTACGGCAGCAAGCTGCCTCCACAACACCGCAAACCAGGGAAATGTAGCGTCCTGCTAAGAACCAGTCCCCAAGGACAAGGTGGCTTCTGGACAAGAGAACTCGGCAGGGCTCCCTGAAGCCAGGAGCCTGGAACCCAGAACTACATTTGCAGAACTACTTGCTCGCTCTCTTTCCTGAGTTTTCAAAAGACTCAGTGTTTATCTGTAATAGTAAATTAAGAAACTCAACAATAAATAAAATAAATCAGGTAACTGTCAAAAAAGAAATTCAACAATACCTAATATGCATTCACCTTATTCAATATTATAATGTAATAAACGTTGGTTGTTTCTCTATTTCACTGGTTATCTCACTACTAACCCTCAAATATATATATTTTTACTTTTACTCAAAGAAAGGTGCAGAACCATTACACAATAAAGAAATGTGGGGAATTCAGGTAAGAATGAGTGATATGGGTGAAGCTAAAACAAATTAGTGAGAAAATATCAAAATGTAGGTTTCTCAACTGGAAAGTCAAGTTTCTGACAGTGTCATCTGGCAAATGTCACCACTTTTTTTTTAAGTTCCACATGAGAAACATACTTTTCAAAGTCCTCCTTTGGTAGCAGAGTGTCCCAGGGTAGACATGCATTGTCTCTTTCTATAGCTTAAGAAATTATATTACTGGAATATTTTATTTTACCTTTGGCTTATGCGAAGTTCCAACTTACCATATCTGTGCTAAAACAGGTTGAGGTAACCCAGATTGAAAAAAAAAGTTTCTAGCCTGATCACCTGTAAATATAGTAGAAAAAGTTTCAGAACAAAACAATAGCTGAACAACAACAGAAATTTTCTTACAAAAAAATTGCAAAAATACAAAAGAGGCTGGCAATCCTGTAAATACAGAATTGAACACATGATAATAGCCAAATGGTACATCTATAAGCAACAGTAAAATGCATCCATCATCTCGAAAGGGCCCACCATTTACAGGAATATATCGTCTGCTTCCATCAATCTGCTATTGACTAAGACAGTAACAGCTCCGCATGTGAAAAAGTGCATCCACAGGGGCCCTCAGAATGTGAGGACTATCCTTCCACTTTATAAAAAAGGTCTTTGCCATTCCCAATATATACACTTCAAATTTTTTGTACTTATACTATATTTATGAGAATAAATAATAACTATTTTTAAAAACCACATGATTAAAATTTAGTGAGTTAAAGAGAACTAGGAGATAGAAACACATAAAAACAAGTCCCCTGGAAATCTAAGATCTCATTTATCAAAAAAACAAATCCTAAAGTGTAACCAAACAGGAAAGATAACAGAAAAGGCAAAGTTCAAAAGGAACTTTAGGGACACGGGAATAAGAGAACCTCTTGTTTGTGAATGATCAGAATCGGTTCATTTATGGTTTCCCAAAGCAGTTCAAGATCAGAGTCGGGCAGTGTCTCAGCCTAAGGACCACAGCCCGGTGCTGCTTCCTTAAAGAAGGGGCCCTTTGGCCTTCACCCACTCCCATCAGCAATACTCAGGGAACAAGCAGCTTGACATCCACGAAGACTGCAAACAAGGCTTGAATGCACTATAGGAAAAGCAATTTTAAAAATACAGGATCAAGGGTAAGGCAAATGGGCAAATAACCCGAGTCACGTGTAAGCCCACTTGGCTTGCATAACATTCTCCAGAGACATAGGCACTACTGAGAAGTAAAAATGTGAAAATACTGACTCCAATTACCAGTAATAAATCCAGATATTGGCTTTAAACTATGGAACTGCTGATCATGCTTCGCTCTTTCCTCTACAGTTATGGCCCAGATATCCAGGCTGCCTGTAATCCAAAGAAAAGACAAACAAATTATTGGGTAAGAAACAGGAAACAAGGCAGGCCCACCAATTATTCCCATGGTGCTTTTAGAGTCTGTCAGTATGCCGGAAATGATTTCGGAAATGAACATGGTCTGTCCTTGGAAGGTATGCACACGAAGTTAGAAAATTGAGAGTAAAGCAGCCTCCCTACCCAAAAAAAGAAATCGGCACCAGTTCTTTTTTATAAAAATTGTCCTATATAAACCTATAGTTTGCAAGATTGTATGAAGATATAGTAAGTTATTCATCATTGATTTACATAAACTTAAGCAACAGACTAATTTAAAACTGCACTTGCAGACATCTTAAACACCACAGGCGAAAGTCAGCTTCACAATTAGTGTCCTAGGTGATTCCATGAAAATCTTTCTGGGGGGTGATAAAAATACTCAAACACTAGATTGTAGCAATGGTTGTGCAACTCTGTAAACTTACTAAAAACCACTGAGCTGCACAGTTAAAACTAGTGAATTTTATGGTACATAAATTATACCTCACTAAGTCTGTTTTTTAAAAAAACAGCAAACCAAAGAAAATGGGATTTAGGTTCTCCTCCAGAGACGGACCACATGCCCCCTTACTGGAGAGATCTCTCTCACTGTAGCCCTAGTCTCCTCTAACAAAATCACCAAAATAGTTTTAGAGGGCACAGGCAGAAGACTTTCAAAAGTTCAGGCACTTTCTCAAAAAGTAGAAAACAGGTAGTATATGTATGTTTCATACAGAATGTGACTATGACCAGCACAAAAGCGAAAATGTCTGAACATGGCATCTAACCTCTCTATGGGGTCTGCTATGGCAGAGACAGGTAGTGTCAACCCATTCAGTTACTGGAAACACATTTACTGAACACAGGTATGTGCCAAGCTCTGTGTTAGACATCTGGGGTAAAAGCTGACATACATCTCATCCCTTCGCTCACAGGCCTTACAGTCTTGCAAATTCTAGAAGAGATTTTTATTGCTCTGTCACTCTGTCAGAATTCATCTCTAAACTATAAACCAAAAAAATAAAAAGCGTGCCCAATAAGTAAGAAGGAAGACAAAAACCAAACACAAGATAAAATTACGCTAATGGCTTGGAAAGCCTCCCAGACTTCTGCACAAGACCCCACAGGGACTTGTACAGATGTGACCCGGGTGGTGGTGCTGTGTGCCCACGTACTCTCGTCACGACGGGCGCACTGGACCACAGGGCGCTCCACTAATGAGTCACACTCTCTTTTGGAAAAAAAAAAAAAATGCTTAGCCAGTAAGCAAATACAAGTATTTAACACTTTCCTAATAACGTTTGGAAAAATTAGCTTAAAAACACATTTTATGCAGATGATAGGTTTTAAGAAAATAAACTAAAGTAAAACAAATAAAAATGTCATGCTCCAAATCCAGGCTTCAATAAAATATGAACAAATAAACTGCAAAGAAAAAACAGGAATAGAAGGAGAGTTCACTAATGAGGAGACTCAGGAGACACACAAACTAACTACACTGTATGTATCTTGTTTGGATCCTGATTTAACAAACCGCAACAAAAAAATGGCTAAATTAGGGAAATTATTACACTGACTTCATAGGTTGATATTAAGGAATTACTATAAATTTTGTAGATGTGATAAAGGTATTGTAATTACATCTTTAAAACTGTTCTTATCTTTTGGAAACACGTACTAAAATATCTGTGAATGAAATGATGTAATGCCTCAGAGGTGCTTCGAAGAACCCAGATGAAACACTACTGGCCACAGCTGACAGTCACTGAAAGTCTGTGACGGGCACACACGAGTGGGCTAATTATATTCTTCCCTCTACTTGTATGTATATTTGAAATTTGCCTCAATACTAAGTTATTAATATATGGTTCTAAAGTACATTAAAAAAAGAAAATCTTTGAAAACTTACCACCAAAAGGTGTTGGAAACTGAGCCATGGTTCTGTTACTTTTACCTTGCTAATCGACGCCTGTAATTGAAACACAACATTCAGGTTTATGAAAACTTCACTCCTGTGTACTTATAAACACACTAACACGCGGTATCTTTAATGATCAGAAGACTGACACCAGAGCTAGAGTGCAGCACTATACACGAAAGTTACGACTAAGGGGCTCATTCATTCATTCCTTCATTCATTCTCCGCGCAGTTTCTTACCGCCAACGGGCACTGGGAATGTTGATAAAAGATACTGTGGCAACAAGAGGTTTCAGTCTGGTGAGTGACACCATTAGGCTAGAACTGCCTATTATATCAACAATACTGCATTTGTTACTTTTAAATACAGTCATACCTCAGTACTTGTCAGCTTCAGAGCTGGTCAAACCCTGTACTCATCACATTTTGACAAGAAAAAAAAGTTTCAGCACTGGGCACTTGCCCGGGACTCGTCATGCTTGCTAGAGCTTGTGTGAGGCACAACACTGCCCCGCAAGAGAACAAGCTTCATCATTCGGTACCCGTCAGTTTCGGCCCACGTCACGAGTTCCGGAATGAATTAACAACAGGTGACGAGGTACCACTGTATTATCTTTTTCTTCACCATCTGCACGTACTAGTTAATCTGTTTGGTGGTTAATGAGCACTAACAATATGCTAGGTGATTGGTCTTATCTGTTTTTATTGTCATCACAGCCCTGTAAGATAGGTTCTATAATTGCCATCCCCATATTCCAGATGAGGAAAATGAGAATCAGAGAGGTGAAGTGATTAGAGCGATACCACATATCTGGTGACCAAGCTGGACTGGAGCAAGGACAGCAAACTCTACAGCCTGCATTCCACCCATGAAAAACCCTGCCTGCACTGCAGCCCCGTAAACAATCCATATTACACCAATGTCTGCCCAGAACATCCAACCCAGACCCAGGCCCTGGCAGGGCGGCTCAGTTGACTGGAGTGTCATCCCAGGCACCAAGAGGCTGTGGGTTCAATCCCCACTCAGTGCATCTAGCAGGCAACTGATAGATGTTTCTCTCTCACATTGGTATTTCTCTCTACCTTTCTCTCTCTTCCCCTCTCTCTAAAATTAATAAACATATCCTTAGGTGAGGATTACACACACGCACACACACACACACAAACCCATTGCTGCAAAATCCCCATCAGGTATTCTTTGTTCAGTACAGCCAACGTGGAACCAAGCCAATCCTCTTTCTCTACTAAAAAAATCCACAGTTACTAAGTATTTTTCCTTATACTTAACACAGTAAATGCGCAATAGTTAAAATAAACACCACGCCCTGGCTGGTGAGGCTCAGTGCACTGAGTCCCAGTCTGAGAACCGAAAGGTCACCAGTTTGATTCCTGGTCAGGGCACGCGCCTGGGTTGTGGGCCAGGTCCCCATCTGGGGGCATTCGAGAGGCAACCGCACATTGATGATTCTCTCCTTCTCTTTCTCCCTCTCTTCCCCTCTCTAAAAATTAATAAATAAAATAAAACGTGTGAATAACTTCAGTTCAGTCTTACAACCTGGGGAACGGTTTCCTCCAATCACCACCTCAGAGCGTTTGTAAGAAATCGATGCCCTCATGTCAGTGTCAGAATCACCACGTGGAAGACTTTGTTTTGTTCCTGTCACCTCCAGAGTGAGCCGTCTGGACGCCCGGAGGATGAGCAGGACGAGCAGCAGCTATTACATCCACAGTGGAAAGAGAAAAAGGCCTGTCCGGTCCAGCTGTAAATTGTCAACTCAGCCTGCCGCCCGCCTCCCCTCCTGGGGAAAAAAAACCTTTTTCACCTATATTGTACATGTCGCTTCTCTACCAGGAGATACTTCTCTACATCATCTACATTAATTAACAGACTGGACTTATCACAGCCAGGCAGAAATAGAAATGGCTATTTTAAGTGCCTTGTTCTTCAACAACTTTAACTTCAGCTGCTTAAGAATTATCAAGCCACCACTATCAACAAAACACCCTTTACTTTTAAATTGTTTTTCTTTACATCAATTTTTAAAAGATTATTTAATGAATTGTATTACCTGGAATCAAATTACATCTTAAAGCTCTACTCCCAGAATCAGAGATAACGGCCTCCACTTTGCCAAAACGACGCATTCGGCTTCAGTGAGGACTTAACTGGCATTATCCTTGCTATTGAGGAGTTTACAGTGAACTCACAGAACTCAACAGCAAAAAAACAAGTAATACAACTAAAAATGAGAAAAGGACCTGAATGGGTATTTTTCAAAACAAGACATACAAATGGCCAACAGGCCCATGAAAAGATATTGAACGTCACTAATGCAAAACCACAGTGAGATGTCACCTCACAGCTGTTTGGATGGCATTATCAAAAAGACAAGAGGTAGCAGGTCTCTCGCCACCAGGTGAGGACACAGCAAGAAGGCAGCCACCTCCAAGCCAGGAGGAGGGCTCTCACCAGGGCCCATCCATGCTGGCACCCTGACCTCAGACTTCCAGCCTCCAGAACTGTGGGCAATAAGTCAATGTTTGTTGTTTTAAAAAAAAGACAAGAGATAACAAATGCAAGGAGATGGAGAGAAGAAAACCCTTGTGCACTATTGGAGGGAATGTAAATTGGTACAATCACGACGGAAAACAGTATGGAAGTTCCTCAAAAAACGAAAATAGACAGCATGTTTCCAAGGACTGTGGCTGACTGTAGCCGTGGGATCTCCAACAGCATGAGAGAGGCCGCCTGGAGAGACTCTGACAGCTCAGGGCAGTGTAACAGCAGCAGCGGCCACTTGCCTTTCCTGTACTTTAAAGAACAAGGAGCCCTGGCCAGTGAGACTCGGTGGGAGTGCCATCCTGTACACCAAAGAGTTGAGGGTTCAATCCCCAGTGGGGTCACATATGGGAGGCAACCAATCAATGTTGCTCACATCGATATCTCTCTCTCTCAAATCTATAAAAATTTTCTTAAAAATGAAAATAGAACTACCACATGGTCCAGCAGTCTCACTGCCGAGTACGTATCCAAAGGAAATGAAATCAGTATTCGAAAAGATGAACGAACTCCTGTGTTCACTACAGCATTATCACAACAGCCCAGACGTGGAAACAACCAAGTGTGCGTTAGCGGATAAACATATAAAGAAAACGTGGTATACACATGCAACGCGGCCATTAAAAAAAGAAGGAAATCCTGCCTTTTGTGACATGGGTGAATCTGGAGGACATTTTGCTAAGTGAAATAAGCCAGACACAGAAAGACAAATACTATATAATCTCACTTACATGTGGAAGCTAAAAAAAGTTGAACTTGTAGAACCAGAAAGTAAAATAGTACTTGCCAGGAGCTGGAGGGTGGAGGGAATGAGGAGAGGCTGGTCCAAAGAGACAAACGTTCAGTTATAAGAGGAGAAAGTTCTAGTGACCTAAGGGACAGCATGGTGACAACAGTTAATACTTCTATACTGTACACTTGAAATTTGCTGAGAGAAGAGATCTTAAGTGATCTCACCGGACACACACACACACACACACACACACACACACACACCCACACACACACACTGGAGCCATGTGAGGTGTGGATGTTTGAAGTAGCTTGACTGCAGCAATCACTCCCTAATGTACACATACATATACTAAGGCATCACGCTGTACAACCTACATACATGCAGCTGTCGTCAAGTACAGCCAGTAGTGCTGGGGGACAAAAGGAGTTTACAATTAAATAGGGGATGGAAATACTCATCAAGAATCCCTGCGTGTGTGTCTATGCGTACATACTGAGAGCCATAGCAGCAAATAATGTGAATACGTAAGCAAAAAATAATAAAAACTTTATTAAATGCTAATACATTTGAGCTACGTTAGCCAATTCAACCCTATTAACCAACCTATGAGCTAAATAACGTTACCCTTGCATCTTACAGATGTGGAAGCTAAGGCACCAGTTGGCACAGTCACTGAATGGAAGAGGGTGTCGGTCTTTCCGGGTTAAGAACTTCATGGGACACTCAGGAAGTAGTCAGCCTGGTAAACTGACCAGAGTGGAGCTGGGGGACGGGGCGGGGGGGGGGGGGGGGGCGGGCAGTGAGGGGATACTGTTTCCAGCAATAAGAGCCCTGGAAAACAAAGGAGAAAAAAGAGAAACCAAGTTTGTTTGTTTAAAGTGCCATAGCAGACCACAGAGGAAGCTGAATGGGGGAAAATAAGCTTGAGCATTTTGCCATATAAGTCCAAAGAGCTTTTACTTCTTATACAAAAAAGGCAAAGCTTCCTTAAGTATAAGTGAGCATTTATCAAATGCAGTTGGAAGTCACATACGTAAATGTGCAAGGCACACGCACATCTAACAGAAAGCCCAGAGCAGTAAAAAGAGAAGAATAAAACAAAAGTAAAGGGAGTGAAGGCAGAAGTTCCGTCCTGGTAAAAGGACTGCAGCAGGATGAGGCAGGCCCCCTACACTAAAGCAGAGACACAGGGGCCTGCCTAGAGCAGCGCAGAGAAGGGCACTCCGTCCCGGGTCCCTGGCCCTGGAACCAGCGGGGAGGCAGGACCACCGCCCCAGGAGGGCAGAAAGACCAGCAGCAATGAGCTGAGGCAATGCTCCAGACAGGGGGCAATTGGGGGGCTAATTTGGAGTTCTAACAGGCAGAGAAGGCAGCCACCCACCAGTCTGGTATTTAAATTTCCTTTTAGTCTTTTCCCTCTAAATATACAATTGTGTCCCTCTTTTGCACACTTTATTTTATAATACATACTTTTCCCAAGTTCTTAAAACCTTTTATAAACATTAATTTTTAGAGTAGGGCAAATACTTCTATATTTATACATAAAAAAATAGAAAAATACACAGACTAAATATTGAGCAATCAAGAGACAGGTAAATAGTAGTACTTTTTAAAAGTCTGGATAAATGTTAGGATCTTTAAGCCAAAAACTAGAATATGTCTCAGAAGTCTTTAATCTTCCTTCATTTCAGCTTCAGAAAGGAGAGCTAAGTATAGAAAGCTAAAGCAATGCTGATCCTTAATTTCAGCACTTAAATTAAAATCCCAAATATTGATATATTTAAAGACCTTTAAAAATGTGTATTTATAAAATAGGAACACTATCCTAAAAATAGTATTTATTAAAATGTCATTTTGCATGATAAAAATTATGTTGAAATAGGTCTCCTGATTTCTCATGTTTTGCTATCATAAAGGAAGATTATTCAAAAGAAAAAGAAATGATATCCAAAAAACAAAATAAAACCAATACATGTATAATCAGTTTCTAGCATATAACAAATACTGAATTTAGCAATTAAGGGAAAAATTTATCATGAAGATTAAAATTTCTAAACTCTAAAGTACTGGCATAACTTAAAACTTTTCACTTTATACTAAGTAATTAAACTATTTGGAACACCTTTAAAAACAAGTATATCATACTATTCTTTCAAATTTCCTACAGTTTTGAAGTTTTTCTAATATTTTTTAATCAAGGGGGAAAGGCATATATAAAGCAAGTACACAAGATGAAATAAGGGAATTCAAAAATATAATCACTTAAAGAAAAAAGAATCTTTACAACTACGCAATTCAGAAAATTAGCAGGTTTCTAATATACCAAACAGGGCTGGTTTAGGGTTGATGACCTAAAAAACAAGAGATTGTGAACATCACTTAATCACTGACTGTTCATCCTCTCACAAAAACCACGGAGCCCTCTCTCAATTAGAGACAAGCAAGGGCCAGAGGAGGAGACAGAGGCCCCAGCGGGGCTGTGCACACTCCACGGGCCTGTGCTGCGGGACTCAGAGCGCTTGGTCTCAATATTAAGAATGTGCTCTTGGCAGAGAAGGCATTTTGTCTATGTACCCAGATCACACTCTCCTTTCCCAGTATTTAGACTAATTTATTTATCTGAAATAGATTTTTATGGTACTAAGGTAATAAACTTTAAATTCATTTCTTATAAATAAATATTTTTTTTAATTTTATTTTAAAGTTGCTCACTAGGTTTAGTTTTAGGTTAAAGGACCTATAGAATAGGAAGGCAAACACTAGAAAATTTAAATTTCTAGAAATTTGGCATCGATAAAACATTGAGAAGGAACAGAAATGTGAAAACATGAGAGAAAAATAAAAATACGAGTATGTGTGTATTTTAAGCACCCTAAAAGATATAAAAATATCCTCAGGAACACTAAAATAAAGCACGCTCTAGTCAAATCATGATACAACCTGATGTTTCAAAGCTGTGAGAGCCTGGATTTAGGTACTATTCTACCTATATTTACCCCGATCTAGAATACAAATTAAAAGAAATCACCAAAAAACCCACTGTTGTCCCCATATCTTTTCCTTTTGGAGGCCTCCACATCTCTAAAAATTCAAAATTAGAAAACCTTTAAAAACTGGAAGGAAATCTCTTGTTTAAGAAAACGTCTGGAGGGAACAGAAGCAAGCAGAAGAGCCTGTGCCCCGCTTTCCACCCTCCCCACCCCCACGATGTTACATTGCAAGGGCAGGGCGCACACAGAGCCCTTCTGAGACACACAAGGTACTGAAAGCCAAGCAATACACCCAAACACACGCTGACCTGACCAATGTCGCATGGCCACGTGTGAAGTCATGGGTTCCAGTGGCTTCTCCGTGTGCTGCCGTGTGAAGTGGGACACCATGACCTGCAACGGATGTGCAGCCTGTTCACGGGTCAGATGGCTAAATGGCAGGGAGGGCGAAGACCTCAAAAAGGGGAGAACCTTGTGACTGAGTTCAAAGAGACACTGTCAATGTCCTGTCTGAAAAACTGTAGTGAACAAATACAAACGGTCCTCACAAAAGAGAACAGGCATTCCTCCCAGATTTGGGTTGCTGGGGGAGGGGTGGTGGCAGGGGACAGAGGTGAGAAGGGGACCAGTCAGGAATGACCAGTGGTGAGCAATCTCTGTCAGGCCCAGCTGTCAGCACATCACTTGGCAACACTCAGTGGCATCTCAGATGACTTGTCCATTTACTCCCGCTTACTTTCCACAAAGAGAAATGAGAACATCTATCTATACAGCTCCATGCGCAGATTTTAACCTCAGTTCTTCTAAATCATCCTTACTTTAATATTTGCAATAGGAAAGATTCTTCCTCAGAGAGTGGTAACAGCAGAACATAGTTACAAAGCTGAAAAACCAGAAACAGGAAACAAAAAGACAGGGAAAAGAAATTCCTGCTTTAAAGACATAAACGGAAATTAAGCACCCCTCTTTGAAGCTTATTTCCTTCAACTAACTGCAAAGTAACATCTGAAAGTCACTAACTAGATTTGTCTAACTTATTTAAGAAACCACATTCTAACGCACTACAGCTGCAGGTGAGGCAATCCTTCATAAGACTTCAATAACATAAATGGGAGATTTTATTTCTTCTGGAAGGTTCCATTTTCAAGAGGGTCATTAAGAATAACACATTTTTGCAAGGTACTAAAAGCTGAAAAGTGATTCCTGGAAAATGCAGATAACCCCAAACACAAAAACAGTAACTTTATGAATTTCTGAGTGGGAGACGAACATTTCAGATCAAACTTTTTAAATATAAAACATGGAATTTTAAAATTGTCAGCCAAATTAATGATGAGATGGTATAAACTTAACCTATTCCAGTTCACAAACTTCCAGTACCTTCTCAAATAGAAAGTTTTAAGTAATCAAAAAGTTAAAATTTCACCAGCAATTGAAAGTACTTAGTTTCTCTCTCTCTCTCACACACACACACTCACACACACACACACAAATGTACTGACCTAGGTAATGGGAGAACAAATGACATCTGTGTAATGTGGATTTATATGGTCACTAAAAAAAAGAGATGACCTGAAGGTTTTCTTCCAAATAAAAACTGGATTTTTAAAAAAAATGAATTTGGATATCCTTTTTTTTTTTTTCCAGATTTTATTTAACCATTTCCAGAGAGGGGAAGGGAGGGAGAGGGAGAGGGAGAGAAGCACTGATGTGCAACAGACATCCCTCTCTTCCCTCTCGCCCGCCCCCAACTGGGGATCTGGCCCACAACCCAGGCATGTGCCCCAACCAGGAATTGAACCAGCAACCTTTGGTTCACAGGCCAGTGCTCAATCCACTGAGCCACACCAGCCAGGGCAAAACTGGATTTTGAACACATTACAAGGCACATGCACACTTAAAGGCAAACAAAATAAGCTTCCATACTGTAGCACAAGAACTGGTATCACACTGTATCTGACATCGACACAATGTACTATTTTCTACTGTCACCTTTACCTCTGGACAATTGACTTGTAACCCTCTAAATACAGCCAGCAACCAAGCTTGAGGGTATTACCAGTTCACCTACAGGAACAGCGAGTGGTCAAGGCTGGGCAGAGAGTTTTAGAGAAAGTCTTCAGCTTTAGAAGTCAAACTACCCAGAAAGCACCAAGTATGCAAAAGAAAACTGCAGCACTGAAAAGAACAAGAAAGCAAGAAGTTCTCCTGCCAGATTTTTAAGTCTGCTTCAACAAAACAGTGCAACAGCTGCAACTGGAGAAACTAAGTGAGTGTGTAGATTATAGTAAAAGAAGAGATGAAACACACACATGCTGTACAGAAAACAACCACGTGCTAGCACTTATAAAATGCTCTACATTTGAATAATTCATTGAAGTAAATCTGCTACATGTAAGTCTTGACAGCAAACACACAACTGAGAACCCAGCAAACATTTCACATCTCTGACTCTTCACAGATGTAGTGTCACAACGGACAGCAATGGCAATCAGACCCTCCGGTCCGCTACAACCAACTCCGGACGGAGTGGAAAATTCAAGGGAGATTTGTTCTAATCTCTTAGAATCTTTGATAAGGACTGTTAAGTGTCCCTTGATCAGGAAGTAAAGGACATCTATATAGCTATGTATTGATAATTTGATCCACTATAGTTGATGCTGGCTGCCTCCTGCTACACCTAAAGATTATTTATGAACTGTGAAGAATGGGGGGCGGGGGGAGTCCGAAGGGAGAGCCTTACTGTCAGAGTGTCATGAATGAGAGCAAAGGACAATGCAGTCACTAACAAAACCCACTGCACTCTGCTAGGTGCCCTGGAGGACCTCTATGCAGAACAAGATTTATCACCACTAAGAAGCTGTAGGACTAGAAAAGCCATTCAACAACGTTAGCAACACCAAATAGACTGCAGCCAACAAGAAAACCAAACCGTTTTAGAAGGCAACAGATACAGGATTCTAATATTTAATTTCACTTCACTTGACTTGAGATACACTGAAATATATTTAAGTCTGGGGGCGGGGGGCGGGGAGCTGAAAAGAATCCTGGTCATCATTTCCTGAGGACTTCACTCAATTTCTTTAAGTAGATACGGCTGTGCCATTAAAATTCAGAATGGAAGCTTGGAAGTTAAAAATCACAAATATACTGTGAGCTGGAATGAAAGTGAAAAAGAAGAAAATCCCATATTTTCTCAATTTTGTATTTTCTTTAAAAAGGTTCAACTTCTCCTAATATAAAAACTTTGCAGAAGCCAATTATTAGACTCAACGTGTGGATTATGATTCCTTCATCTAGAATTCTGATTTAGGCACACGTGCACACTTAAAGGCGACAGCATTGAATTTCAGTGTTGGGAAACCCAGAAGAGCTATTAAGTTTTACAATTCCAAAAAAATTCAGGAGATTTGTTGAAAAGATAACTATTGCTACTGAAGGGAAGTAAAGTTAATTGATGTAATATGTAGTACTTCGCTGATTAACATGCATCTGGATGCAGACAGTATAAAACTAACCTTTTATTCCCTCTCTGACAAAGAAAGCTGTTCTTATTTCCTTTATATCCCAACTTTTGAAATGAATCTTACAAAGTTTTTGACAAAGGGGAATCTTACTTGGGAATTTGAACCAATTACTTAAGGTCAATCCAAATGGGAAAGCTCACCACAAAGGAACGATGTAAGACCTCAAAATAAATAAGTTTATTATTGCAGATTTCCAATATTATAACTGCACAGCAATGAGAGGCCTCTCTCACACTGCTGTGGGGAGCAAACGGCCACAGCCCCTTTGCAGAGCAATGTGACAAGATATGTACCAAGAGTCAGAAAAATTGTCTTTACCCATGTGCCTAATAATTCAACTCCTGGGAATCCACCCTAAGAAAATAATAGGAAGTACAAAGGTATATGTCCAAAGATGTTCACTGTGACTTTATTTTCAACAATTAAAAACAAATAATTTTAGATGTTCAAAAGGTTGGGAATAGTCAAGTAAATTATGCTATACTCATACAATGAGGTATGTGACAATTAAAAATGCTTATCAAAAGTATAAACCTTATATAAGGTATTATGTCTACCATGTTTTTGTTTTGAAAAATACACTGAAAGAAAATACACCAAAACATTAAAACTTGTATAAAATGTTGTAAATACTACCAGTAACATTTAAAACTTGTACAATGACTCAGTTACTACTTTCATATACATTGTATCAAAGGAGATCATCTAGCAATCTTCCACCAGACTGAAAACCCAGAGCTTCCAACCTGAGAGAACAAGCCACTCTGCAGATTACTAGCAACGAGTGTGACTGAAATTGGGAGCTGTATATAAAGACATAGGGAACAGAATTCTAGACTAAAGAACAGCATGAAGGGCATGAGCAAAGGGCCAATAACAGGACAAAATGCATCCAAGGACTAGTCGGTAATCCTGAATGGTAGGAAAGGAAAGGGGATGAGAGGACAGAAGAAATGCTGTTGCTCAAAGGGGCCGGGAACCCAGCAGTGAGGGTAACTCCGAAATGTCTCGTGATCTAAAAAACCTTACCTTCGTGCTAAAGAGGTCTTCCTCTTTTTTTAAAAGAGTTTTTAAAGATTTTTTTATTTTCAGAGAGAGGAGAAGGGAGGGAGAAAGAGATGGAGAGAAACATCAATGTATGGTTGCCTCTCGAGTGCCCCCTACTGGGGACCTTACCGGCAACCCAGGCATGTGCCCCAACTGGGAATGGAACCGGCAACCCTTTGGTTTGCAGTCTGGTGCTCAATCCATTAAGCCACACCATCCAGGGTGGTTTGAATGCTTCTTATGTTGACAATCTGAAATCCTAGCTTTTATATTTTCTTCCTTCTGTGGCTATATTTCAATAGGTAAGAGGCAGAAATCCAACTTAAAAATGTTACTCTGCTAAATATATATAAAAGTTAGAACTGTTTATAGCTAAATAGTCACACCAACACTTTGAAGTTCTAATAAAGCTGCCAACATTTAAATGTCACTCTGTATTGCAACCTGAGCATATTGCTCCATGGAAATCATGGGCTTCGAAACAGCACTGACTACAGCCAGACCACAGAGGCAAACTTCCATTCATTCTCACAATGGGTTAGCAACAATTAAGTGAGCCATCACAGGCTGGGCACACAGTCCAGGAGATGAGATGGAGACTTTCAAGTTACCAATGCAAAGCGTCCAGCAAACATCCAGCTCTGGTACTCACTGGCTGTGGGCCTTCTGGGAGTTGCTCGGACTATTTCTAAGCTTGAGGTTCTTCATCTATCAAATGTAGACCATAATTGCACCTAAATTGAAAAGATTACAACGACCAAGTCTCTCTCCATGACCAAACTTTAGTCGGGCTCTGAGCCCTCGTCTCACCTAGGCCTTGGTCTTGGCCCCCCAGTCCTGTCTTCAGTCTGCCTAGCCCAGTTTCAGCAAGAATCCTGACAAGTCAGTTTAGGAAGAAGCCCCATGCCCCTGATAATAGGACAAAAGCCTCTTTCTCCAAGCTGGCTGGATCCCATAAAGCATGCCTGACCCTGATTGTTTTATGAGCCTTTACTGGAAGCGCCCTGAAAGCTCAACAGGACGCACCAGACCACAAGTGGACTGACCCTGCACCCAAAGGTAACATCGAAATGAGCTGCAGCCTAAGTGAAACATCCTGCTCTAGGACTGCACCATCGCCTGATAAACACTCACAGCCCCCACCCCTCCATGGTCCAACGAATCAAGCTGATGCTTAAACATATGCCTTTTCAAAAACAAAAGCTATAAATTACAACAGGTGATCACATGCCACAAATCTGCTATTTTGGAAGCAACAATCAAAATGCTTAGGAGGAGGTTCCTCTTTATTTGCACATAGCACAAGTTTTACCTATTTAGTTGGCCTTAAAGTCAAACAAATTCAGTTTAACATCAGAGGCTTCCTTGTTTATTTTATTTACTTGATACCAAAGTACATTATTACTGTTTGTTAAGGACCTTTCAAAAGTAAGGCAGTTATCACAGGATACCAATCAAGTCGTATGATACCAAACATTTCGTAATCCACGGACAGCTGTCCCTACCTATATATTTGAAATGCTGCCCTAATCAAGTTATCTCATGTGTTCTAAGTAATAACAAAGAAGACCATCCCGAGAGAAGAGAATGCTGCCCCCTGAAACACTACTACCCCAAACCCTTTGGCCCCAAGTCCTATAAATTAGAAGCATCAAAACTTAAATACATGACAGATCATCTCATTATGTGTAGAGCTCATGCCTATAAGCATTCCAATGAGGCTGGAAAATTCTTTACTAAGTTGAAATATCTTCAAGCTAGCAAAGTATAAGGTTAACAAAACATTGTTAGGACTAAAAGAAAATGAATATTCTGCAAAATACACATGATGCATGTCCTAACTTTTGTTAAAACACTGCAACCCTAGCCAGATAAAGAAAACAATTTCACCCATAAACACACAGTGGGGGCCCAGAGAAACTGGGTTGTCTACTGACCCAGCTCTAGTCTCAGATCGGTTCATTCTAATTCATGCCACTTGATGTGAGGACCTCATTCTGACTTTATTAGACAGTGCTCATCTTCCCTGCAGTAGTCAGCCAAGTAGACCATCCATCCTGAACCTGAAGATGTAAAATACTGGCAGTAGAAATTAGACAAAAATTGAGTTCAAGACAGCTAGGCTACAGGCAAACTGACTCATACTACCCAGTCACAGACAGTGAAACGTGTCACTGTAAACAGTAACTCAACCCTGAAAGTGGAGAGGCCAGAGGATACGCAGGCAAGCACTCAGCACAGTTCAACTGCCTTGCCGTTAACTTGGCCACCTATCCAGACTCAACCCTGCACACTAAAAATAGGACACAAGAATGCTTTTATAGTGTCCCAGCCACTAAAAACATTGAGAGCAAATTCAAAATGTATCAGAAACTATACCAAGAAAAGACAAAAAGCAGTATGTTTCTAGTGTCAAACCACTAATCAAGAAAAATGAGATGTTAATAACACCTTGCTTTTAAATAGCACCAACCTGTAAAGCAGTTCAAATATTTATGCAAATTTTAAAAAATCTAAGTATAATACTTCTAGCTATACTCGTGTGAAATTGGTGAAATATAAATACAATTACTTCTGTTCAGCTACTGAAGAAAAAGATATCACAGGGCAAATCAAATCCCTGCACAACCCAGCGCTCAGCATCCCATCCACAACCAAGCGGCCCGCCCACTGACCCTGTGAACTGTAACAGAGCAGAATATGAAAGTGACCCCCACTGTTTGCTATGTTCAAGAAGTAAACTCTAAGAATGAACAATTAAGGCAAAATCAGCTTTAGTTTAAAAGGAAAACACTTCATTCTATTTAATCTGTTGAATCTACCTTTTAATTTATTTTTTGAGTCTACTTTTTTAGAAGCAAATCGAGAAATGTTATGACTATTAAAGCCAACTTGAAATGTATAAATCATAGAGAAAAGTGAAAATTCTATTTCTCACGCCTAGCAATACTAGCTGACAGCTTTATGACTATTTTCAAAGGACAAAAGGAATTCAACTTAAAGTACAAGGTCAAATTATACAAAAAGACATACTGACCTAGGAAACCAATCGGTTTGACAATGAAGGATGAGTCAACCAATACTTGCAGATCCCAGGTACATGAAAGAAAATTTTATTTTGACTCGAAACAGGAATTAAGTTGTCTCACTGACAGCTAGGGGAAAAGATCACCTTTAACTGTTTTATATGTGCTTTTTAAGAGCTATTACAATGAGGCAACTTTAAAAGCTAGTATATTATTTCAGAATTAAGGGGCACCTCCTAAATATACCCAATGTATCTAACTTCCTCTCAACACCAACTCTTGGCAAAATAATTCTTTCTTGCCTTCAATACTATTTAGATAAGGCACAGCCAAAGCAGTTACAGGATGACTAAACCTGAACTTGCTACAGGAATTTCCAAACAGATAAGAACTTAAGAACTTTGCAACCACACCCTTATTTGAAAAACAAGAGAAACTTGAAAAAAGCACCCAGTGAAAACTTGAGCTCCTTTCTTAAAAGGTAAGCTCTTCAATGCAGAGTCTGTCTCCTTATAAATTCTATTCAGTCCTTAGTGCCCGTGCTAATGCCAAGAGGGAAAACAGTTTCTACTGCCACAATCAAAAGCAACCCACTTGAATGAAATGATATGATGGCTAGAATCTGCTTCAAATTAATCCGGAGCTGGGGCTAGAGGAAGCAGAGGAAACAAGATTGCCGAGAGTTAACAGTTACTACTGAAGCTGGGACATGCACACGGTTCTTAGGATTTCCTACTCCCCGCACCAATTTTGTAGAGTTTGAAATTTTTCAAACTAAAAGGCTAAATAGAGAAAGAGAAGAAAGCTAACTTTAGAACATTAAATGACTCTCAAATAGCCTATTTCTGTAGGCTACCAACTCAGAAGAGTTCCTTAACTGAGAATTCAAAAGGAATATAGCAAGAATTTTTAAAATTCTTTATAGATATAAAACAATTAGGATGGTTCTATAGTTTTTCTATTGTTCTCACAGAAGTAAAAGCCTAAATTAAGAAATTACCTGTCTCTAGATTAATATGATTTCTCTTTTACATGTCATTGCAATTAAGCCTAATTTTAAAAAATAACTGTTCTCTTTTTTTCTTTTTCTGGTAACAGATACTCTTTCTGAAATAATTAAAGGAAATTATGGGATACCCTAGGGAAACTGTTCCTACCCTAAAACCCAGGCTTTAAATAAAGTTGAGCAAATTTTAAACTACCTTTTACATCAGTTTCTAAGAGATAATCTTGGATTGAACTAAATTAAGCTAACTTGTAACATATTACCTTACAATATTAAAAAATATTCCCCTAAATCATGCTATTCCATATTTGGGAACTTTCGTTCTTTGGGGCTATGCTAAGAACTGCAGCACAGAAGAGCCTTGACTGTCTTCTGTTCAACAGAATCAGTATCTGATGAGTTCCATCAAGATCACTTTAGTCTCCATAAGTGATTTGAGACACCTGACAATCCAGATTAACGTCGGACCTGTGAGTTGACCTTAAATGGACACTTGTCTTAAAGGAGATTGATGTTCGGTTAGAGAAGCGGTCACACGTTCAAGTTATTAAGAATCACATTTCTTTAAGAAGTTATAGCACTCTACTAATACAAAATTAATCAAAATGCTTTAATAGAACAGGGAAAACAACAATGAAATCTAGGGTAGGAAATGAAGAATAACTTGCCAGGCTTGCAGGAGCCTCTAACAGATGTTGCATGGTGGGCTCATTCTCTTCCTTTTCTCCTTTCTCCTCTTCAATCTAAGAGCTTTACTCAGAGGCATCTGCTCCCACAACAAACATGCACAATATTTAACCTGCCATTCTGCACATGTTCCTAACCTATTTGGTAGAGTGGATGTTTCTAAAAGTACAGCAACTTGCAAAAATTAAAATAGAGAAATTCATCAAAATTCAAAAATTAGTCACTGCTCCCTGTATCAACATTTGGTATTTTAAACTATTTGGAAATTACATTAAGTACAGGAGTTATTCAAAAGAGTTTCATAAACAGCCTGGTTAATCACGCCATCTTTATGGTAACTGCGACAGCCTTGATCAGATCTCTTTGTAGAATGAACACAAAAGTACTTTTTGGCAACACATCAGGAATTCAATCGGTGCATTATTGGAGATAAACCAGTTCTCAGATGGGTATGCCACGACAACAAACACGCAGGGGTTCACCTCAGCAGGGGGGCTCTGTGAACGGCCAGCTGTCCAAAGCTTAGAGGGAAGATGATTAATGATACAAAAGAATAAGGCATGGTGAACTTATACAATGGGTTACTTACAAAAGATTACTTGCTAACTAAAAAGTAAGGCTTTTTTTTTTTTGTTAAGTTAGTTAGCAACCTCAGATAAAGGGGGTACTCAATGCAGGTTCAAGCAGGGGCCAGGTCGAGTGTATCAGCCACAAAAAGATAGTAAGACTAAATCAACTTATCAAATTCTTGACACTGAGATCATTCAAAAGACTGCAAACTCCCAGATACAAAAAGTGATGTCTTGAGTAAAAGAACAAAAAGACCAAATAAAAAAAAGAAAAGCTTGATTTCCCAGGGGCTGATTACCTAGTCTGAGAACCACCTCGACACCTATTTTTCAGTCCACCTTTCATCATTCCTTGTTCATTTCCATTCTGATGTTGAAGGACGGCGTAAGAATAGGGTGTAACAGTTGTGACTGAGTGAACAGTTTATATGAAGGAATAGAGTAGTGAAGCGAGAATGAGAACAAGGGAAAGTTAAAATTAGCCTCATAATACTCATCCATCCGTGTCATCTATGACCCTTTTAGTTGCTGATGCACAACCTTGTAAGTTAAGCAAGAAAGACTGCGAAAGGAAGAAAAATAAGTGATTACAATATAAACATGGACAATATACAAAAACTGTAAGGACAAAAAAAGGAAGCGGAAAGACACTGGAATATACAATAAACAGCATCAGTAGTGGTCCTGAGTAGCCAGATAGGAGACGATCTTTTCTTTGCTTGTATTTAATGCACATTTTTCAAATTTTCTATAATGAATATGTAAGCCGTTAAGAAAAACAATTTTTGTATGGAAAAAATGACCAAGAAAGCATTTTCATTTTACATATAAAGGTGCAATTTATAGGAACTACTCTAAAATTGTTTCAAACTAAGCTGCAGAAGACACTACCGATAATGAAAAGAACTGCTTTCTTTCTATTCTTAGTTTTGTCCCTTAGTCCAACACTTACTAAGCAGCTATCATGTACTAGACCAACCGTCTCAAGATCCCCAAAATGGTAATAAAGATATAACTAGTAAATTCTCATTATCAAGGTGCTCGAGAACATAGGTATAAATCATCCTGACCCCCCACTCCACCTTTAAGTACCCCTCAAAAAACCCAAGAAACCTTCTGTAAGGTCACTACATCCAAAATATACTGCAACGAAGAGTATTATTGTGAAAACACCTGCTGCCCTTCTCTCACCGGATCTTTCTCAACCTGCCCATCCCTGCAGGAGAATATACTTCTTGCCCACTGAGCCCATGCTTGACCGTGAGACCTGCTCTGGCCAATGAAGGAGGAGCAGCAATGGCATATGCCACTCAAAGCGCAGAAGCAGCTCTCAGAGCCACTGGGAGATACTGTCATGGCTGTTTTCACACATCCATCCTGGGTCCTAGAATGAAGCCCACAAAGGGCAGTGATGTGAGAAATAAACTTTTTTGTTGTAAACAACAGAGATTTGTGGGTTGGTACTGCAGCATAATTTAGCAAAAGCCAACTGATCCACGTTCCCTTGACTGAACTTTATCCAGTAAAAAATACCGCTCACCAACGGCCAGGAGGGAGAAGTGAGTTAGCTCCTCCCTGGCTGTACCTACTCCGCAGATTACAACTGAATGCTGGAAAAGGCAGATGCTGACAGCTGGGCCCCATACCAGGCAGTCACCTGCCCAGTGCTTGTTTGGTTTTGCTGGGCCCTGTGCAGGCGGATCTGCCGCACTTGTGTCTTCTCACTGAGCCCTTAGTCTCGGATAAAATTCCCTTCCTGGAAGAAAGCCTTCAAAGAGTGGCGCCAGTGAAGATACTCCATAGGACACAAGAGAACAAGCAATGTCCACAGGAATGGAATCTACCACTTTCCTTTGAAATAAATTAACTGTAACAATCATTACATTGTACTCCTGAAACTAATACAAGTTAAAACCTACTGGTTAAAAGGTAATAGACAACGGAGATGAGTTTCTAATTAACGGAGTAGCCTAAAACTAAAATACTGAAATTGTTGAAGGGCAACTGCCACAGAAATTAATTAATATTTAAAGCAGCAACCAGGTACACATCACGGTACCCACGCAGTGAGCTGAAAAGGAAGCAGAGAAGGCATAAAGTAGAGGGTCCACACTTTGATGGGCAACAAGGAACACAAATACAGTGCAATATGCAGAGGTCAAGGGGAACACACGTTCATATGCATGAATAACGCACCTGGAACATAAACAGCTATACAATAAAGCTGTAAAAATGCTTTGGCTTGGAAAGGTCTGAGGTGTGCAGACAAAAGTGGGGATGGCATCAAGCATCTGTTTGGACCACGCTGATTTTGAACAGCCTATGCGTGGGCGCCCAAGATGATCTGTGTAGTAGGTACCTAGCTCACCATCTACTGTATTCTGCCATGTATAATGTGCTCCCGTGTATAGTGCGCACCCACGTTTTTGGCCCAAACTTTCAGGGAGAAAATCTTTTGCTTTAAATTTTTAATTCAATTTTTTATTCACTTATATTGATACTTGTTTTTTTGTACTATAAAGGAACTTTTGCATTTACTTTTTAACATATGGTACAAGAAATTTTATGTAACAAATAATTACAAAACACAAGAACAGATAAAGGTATTTCAGGTACTACTCATGTATAACGCACATCCTTATTTTTCCCTCAAAAATTATGGCAAAAACGTCCACATTAAAGAGCTGGAAGTACAACAGACTTGCTCAGCTCTGCCCTCCTTTTCCCCCTTCTCATGACTAGCCCCTGAAGGCTTCTCAGAACTCCCAGTGCTCCTCAAGCTAAAACTTAATGTTTACCGCCAACTGCTACCTGCATTGCCTAATGTTTGCATAGTGGGACCAGGTAATTACATTTTAAGAAAATGTAAATAGCATATGCTCACACTAGAATAAAATTTGCTCACACTAGAATGAATTTTTTTTGCTCATACTAAAATAAATTACAGATGATTTAAGGAATCTAGTGAAAAAATTAAATAACGAAAGTGTGCTATAAGAAAATGTGGGTTCATATTTACAAAGTCTTAAGAGTGAGAAAGGACTTTCTCATTGGACACCATGGGAAAAAGCCCTTAGAAATGAAAAATAGTGGATGGGGAAAAGGGGAAGCCTTAAATAATTCTATAAAAGAAAAAGACAAGAGGCCCTGGCCAAGTAGCTCAGTTGGCTAGAGCATCATCCCGATAGGAGAAGGGTGCAGGCCTACCATGGACAAGTAATTTTTTTAAAGCAAATGAAAAACTGGGAATAAATTTCTGAATTTTAAGACATAAGAAATTACCATCTCTAAGTGCAAGGAGCTCACATAAATTAAGAAAAAAGAAAATGTGACAAAGACAAGGGCAGAAATACAAAAGACAAGAAATATAAATGAGTAATTAACACATGAAAAGAAGTGCTAAGCTTTGTATCAGCAAAGGAACTGAATTAAAACGAGGAGATTTTTCACCTATCAAGCCAGTAAATATTACAATAGCAGTGAGTGTAGACTTGGAGCCTGAGCAGTAATTACTAAGCCCTTCTGGAGACAATTTGGAAAATATATCAATAGCTTTAGATTTTATATGCTCTTTGTTCTACCAAGTGTACATCAGGGAATTCATCCTAAGGGTGGGGAACAGGGAGTGGGGGCTTTTTAAAAAGTATATCAACAGTTATACCAGGTCTGTCCAGAAAAAGTACAACTATTGTTAATGTAACAAGAATGGTTTGCACAACATCAATGTAACCTGGCAGAGGAGAGTGGACTGGAATGCGCATGTGTGAATAATGATGACTTCGCTGTACTAGTCAGGGGGGGCAGTAGATGCCATTTAGTGAGCATGTGTACTATGGCCGTCACATTCAAAATGACTGAGCGAGCAGAGCAACAAATCTGTATCAAATTTTGCATTAAGCTTGAACATTCACCCACAGAAACTATTTTGATGATTCAGAAGGCCACGGCTATGGGCAACTGGTGATTGGCAGCTTCATCACGTGAATGCATCTGCTCATGCATCACATCTAGTGCAGAATTTTTTTGATGAAACATCAAATCACCCAAGTAACCCAGTACCCCTAAATTCCAGATTTGGCCTCCTGCGACTTCTGGCTTTTCGCAAAACTAAAATCACCTTTGAGCCCTGGCTGGTGTGGCTCAGTGGACTGAGTGCCAGCCCGTGAACCAAAGGGTCCCTGGTTGCATTCCCAACCAGGGCACGTGCCTGAGTTGTGGGCCAGGTCCCCAGTAGGGAGGGTGCAAGAGGCAACCATACATTGATCTTTTTTCTCTCCCTCTCTCCCTCCTTTCCCTTCTCTCTAAAAATAAATAAATAAAATCTTAAAAAAGAAAGAAAACCACCTTTGAAAGGGAATAGATTTCTGACCATCGATGAGATTCAGGAAAATACAACAGGACGTACTAGGAGGACTGTGTGAGGTCCAAGGTGCCTACTTTGAAGGGGATTGAGGTGTCATTGTCCTATGTACACTGTCTCTTATATCTTGAATCTTCTTCAATAAATGCCTCTTTTTCATATTATATGGCTGGATCCCTTTGATTCAGACCTCGTGTTCACATAAAGAGATATAAAGCGCAGGAAGTTAACAGCAATTAACCTAAGGACTGAGTGTTCTTTATGATCTTTTCCTTTCATTCTTTTGAACCCATATTGTCTGATTATAAAAACTTCATTGGGGGAAAAAAGAAAAGTTCTATGCATAAAAAGAGATTCTGAATGGAAATTAATAAAAAATTAACAAAAGATATCTCCAAGTGGTAAAATATAATTCAGGGAAATTTTTCATGTCTTCTGAAGTAGAAATTTTTCTGTATTTATGACACTTTCCATTATGAATATGTATTACTCTTAAGTTTTAAAAAGGTAAAATAAACTCTTTCTTAAGGCAACTATTTCCAATTCTCTTTTGTTATCTTAATTTCAACCACCACTACAACGATCTCACAGTACTTTGAAGGTTTATGCCTGTGTGTTTCTTCTCTTCATGTTCCAAAACCAGTTTTTCTTTATAATTCTCCTATCTTCAGAGAGCACAAGGGGATCCACCTGAAACAGGCTGGGTCCCCACTCTCTCCCTCCATATTATTTCCCTTTAGTTGACTTCAACACCTTACCCTATAGTGTCCCAGACCTGCAGTGCCACTGTAAACAGAGAACTCGTTAGCAATGCAAAGTTCGGGGCCCCACCCTGGACTTAGGGAATGGGGGTGAACAGAGAGGGTCCTTCAAATAACCTGTTCTACCTCAACCCTCCAGGTGATTCTGATGCATGCTAAAGTTTGAGAACCATTGTTTCAGCTGCTCCGCTTTAGGCCTTCAGAATCCAGAAACTCTCCTAAAAACAATCAAATCATTTTTCAAATTATATTTTTCAAAATTCCAATCCTAACACATTAAATTATTCAAGGGGATTGCGCTATGAAATCTCAAACATTAACAGCTGAAAACAAAATTGTGAGGGGTAAAAAAAAGGATCAACAATGAAAGAAAACTGTATTTGTACTAATGGGTCCCAGAGCCATTACTTCAAGCCTGCCACAGTCTCTGAGGTAAACAGACCCGGTTTCAGGGGACCGACTACACGCAGACTCGCTGAATTTCTCGTGTGAAAGGCAGGGCTGCACGCACAACCAACCAGACTCCCCAGTTACAGCAACAGGCAAGCCATAGCGAGAATAAATACAATCAGAACGTGCTAAAAGCTTCAGAAATAACTTTATTTCAACTAGTAAATGATCCCATTTGGGGCAAGATGTTTTGAGGTCTGCTATGGTAATTAAGCTACTTATTTACTTGTGATGAAGGTACATACCATGAGAGAAATGGAATGAAGTTTATTCACAGTCCAACAGAAGAAAAATTTTGCCCCAGGCATCTGTTTAACGGATTGATGACCCAGGCACCGAGCTAGTGCTAAAGACACACAGGAGTCTAAGATTAGACACCCTTCCTGCCCTCCAGGCACCTGCACTCCACCAGGAGAGGGGGGAGGGCAGGTAGGGAATCAACCTGCTCCCCAGGGCAGGAACTTCTTGTGCATTATCTCTAGGATCCCTTAGAGACCAGAACACAGAAGGGGAACGACTGTTCTAGGCCATCCACTCCCTGGAAGTCCAGGCTCTTCCCACCCTAAGTCAGACCAGTTCCTCAGTTAGCACCACTTTTAATGTTAAAAAGAGACATGAGTACGTATTTGTTTGCATGTAACATGAGACTGTGCTAATCTTACAATCAAAGAATAAAAATGATTTGTTACGAGAGAAAGAGACAGACGAATTAGTTAAAATCAAGTAGAATCAAGCCAAGTAAAAAAAAAAGTAGCTTATAAATGATCCCACTGTTTAAATGGGAAAAATTATCTACAGGAGAACAACTATAAAAAAAGGCAAGATACAGAAAATATTAGTACTGTGTATATTGGGTGGTGAGATGACAGGCAATTACTCTTTTGTTTGAAATCTTTTATTATGTAAGTTATTTTTAAAATGATCATCCAACATTAAAAAAAAACCCAGCTAAGACTCCGTTACAGGTCCTCAATTGGGTGTGTGTCATTCCCAGGGGGTGACAGAAAACATGTATGGCTGTCACATCCACCGGAGGCGTCACTGGCACCTCACAGGGCACTCTGAGCAGTCCCATACAAGGGACTGTCTCTAGACATTCGTGTAGGGGAAAAAATCCATTTATAACGGTCTGAACCTAAAACCAAACTCCATTTTACATATAAACACAAAGAATTTTTTAAAAGCTTTTACTGTACACATGTTTTTCTGGGAGTTTAATTCAAGAGAAGATTGTTCGGACTCTTACCAGAAGTCGTTCGCACTGTCGGAAGAGCCCCAGCGCGCCTGTGTCTACGGCACCTGCAGCACAGCGAGCACCTCGCCCTCCGTCCTCCGGGTCGGCAGGCAGCCCCAACACACTCACGTAGCACAGGTTACTCTGATTTCTCGTTTA
Source organism: Desmodus rotundus (assembly GCF_022682495.2). Taxonomy (NCBI): domain Eukaryota; kingdom Metazoa; phylum Chordata; class Mammalia; order Chiroptera; family Phyllostomidae; genus Desmodus; species Desmodus rotundus. The sequence goes on along the minus strand of NC_071388.1, from coordinate 2,553,605 downwards.
TAAAACAGCGAGGGCACTACACTGGTATTTCTGAAATTACTGATGAAGTTCATTTCAGGAGAACAGAGGAGGCGTCACAGAAAGGGCGCCCACAGTGGCTGGGAACCCAGAGGACTGCCGCTGGGCCAGACGGCGAGATCTGCCAAAGCGCAGAGCAGCGCCACGCTCCTCACTTCAGGTCTTTGTTCTGATATTTGTTCTCATTAAAAAGTTGTTTATGTTAACTTCAGAGTTTATTATTCATTTTTATGAATGAATAAAAAGTTTAAAATAATTTCTCAATTTTAATTTTAATATGGCAATATCAATAAAGCACCTACATAAAGAAAAGCTCTCTGGGAGGCCTCCATAAATTTCAAGTGTGTGAAGGTGTCCTGAGATGAAAAAGTTTGAAAACTACTGCTCTAGTAGAAAAAGATATGGAAGGAGGACAAAACTTGCTGGAGAGACTGGAGCGGTAGCTGAGCAGAGTGAGGAAACTTCAGGAACTGAGCCAGGTCAACAGAGCTGGATGAGAAGCGGGTGAAAGGGAAAGGAAGGAATCCAGGAGAAGTTGTCAGCTTTTGACTGGGGCAGCTGAGTAAATAAGGAGCCACTCAGAGAGATTTTAATATCATGAACGTTATTTCACATAATAAAGTTTTATGTAGAAAATAAACCCACAAATGCAAAAAGCTTAAAAGAAAACACTGGCACAAATAGCCTCTTTTCATGCAGATACAGTAACAGTAAAAATGCCTCTTCGTCCTGCTTCTGATGTATGTAAACAAACCAGGATGTGTGGACAATGGGCATGAACGCTGGATTCCACACCGTGGCCACCAAGGCTGGAAAGGAGCATCCAGAGGGAGGATCCGCTCTCCTCCACCCTTAGCCAGGCCTCCTTCAGCTAGTGTCTCTCGGATCCCACACAATATTTTTTTAAGGATTCAGCTTCAAGCACCCTTTAAATCAGAGGCATTCATAGGAGGAAGACCGAGGAACAGACGTGGCCACACAGCAAAGAAAATCCCTGGAGGTAAAAGCTTCTACTAAAAGTACAAACGCAGACGTACTGTAATGCCCAATTTTAATACCAGTGGAGCCTCTGCTTCACACTAACTGCCTGGAACATGCCTAGCCCATCCCTGCCTTCCACTTCACCCCAGCGTGGGCCTCACAGGAAGGGACCCGTGGTAGTAAGACTGATGGCAGGAACACAGGAAGGCCTAGGAGGGCACATCCTATCGTGCCATTGCAGGTCTCTCGGCAACCCCACCACCACCACCTTCTAGCACTTGGGGACAGGCTGGCTTATTCCTCCTGGCAAAGCATCTACCCTCCCTCAGTGATGAGAAGCTTGGAGGAGCCCACACCAAGGCGAAGCGACCTTGTTAGAGAGGCTGACGACTTTCACTTTGATTATCTGAACTCAAAAACCCCCATCACCCCCACTATTTATACTGAGAAGAACACCATGGCTCCAAATCTAATAACTTCAGAGCAATGAAGACATAAAATGACAGCCCCCTAAACATTATTTGGCTTATAATTTATTTTTTCTCTACTTCCAAAAATGCATAATACAGGCACTTCATACATTTTTATTATTATTATGAGCACACAACACTTTCACTAAGACATTGATTTTCTAACATTCTGGCCTCGAAACTCTTTTACACTCGAAAATTATTGAGGATCCCAAAAAGCTTACCTTAGAAAATTCTAAAAAAAAAATTTAAAAATAAAAAACAAGACAAATACAAGCACATAAACCATTAGCCATCAAAGGGATGTCATCAAACGTCATACTGCCACTGGAAAACTACACTGCACACTTACGGAGAATGAGAGTTAAAAGGGGAACTAACGTCTCAACCATCCTCACGAAAGTAATCTGGACCTGCGGACCCTCTGAAGAGGTCGCGACGACCCCCTGAGACTACCGACTACACTACAGGAACCTTTTCATTAAGGAAAGAACAGGCATAAAAACTCTCATGGCTTCACTTTCTACCTTTCCTACATCTACAAGAAAATAATTGTGATACGTTTTATTCAAGAAGTGGTATCTCATACTTTGATTTCCTTTTCCCTAATGACTGATACCCTGAGCCTTTTTTCAGGTGCTCATTGGCCATCTTTATATCTTCTCCAGAGAAATGCTTATTCATGTCTTTTGCTTGTTTTTTTAACTGGGTTCTTGACTTCAGTTGTGCAACTGTCAGAGTTCTTGCATCTAATTATTTTCTATAAGTAGGTGAACGCACTTTAAATCCAGCATGCATCTGGTCCTCCCCTCATGACCAGCTGAAGATGCCAACCTCCCAGATGATGACAACTCGACGGAGATGTTGAGAGATTATAGAATCAACTGGCACCAAGACTACAGAATACCTTCATTTTTTGTCTTAAATTTTAAATCTAGGATTAGATCAAAGTTAATGATAAAACAGTTTCTTATGAAATGCATAGCATTTCGTGAAACACTATGCCAAGTGTTTCAACATGCTCACAGCAGCCCCACAAGGCAAGAACTGAAATCCACCCGAGTTTACAGATGAGGAAACAGGCACAGAAAAGTTAGAGTCGGTCACACAGTCAGTAGCTGAGCAGTTTGGCTCTGGAATTTGCGCTCTCAATCCCTCTGCTATTTATTCTGCCTCTCAACCATGAAATAACAATAAACCTTGCCTGGGTACCTAAACCAAGGACTTTTAAGAAAATGCTCAAAACTACATTTTGTTATGTCACTTTCAAATTCCAACTCCCACAGTCTGCACAAATCTCGTAAATAATTCTTGGTTCTAGAACTTGCCTCTCTAATCGGGTTTAGGAGTGTCACAAAGTAAGCCCCAAACCAGATGGGTGACTGTCATTTTATCATTCCGATTTAGATCTTTGCTAACATTTGAATCAGACAAAAACTGTTTAGGATATTCTGACTCAGCATTCCAGTTCCAGGAACATCTGGGTTGCATGTTGGCTGTAATTATAAGAGGTTAGAGTTACCACCGAAGCCAGGGCCTAAAGGCCCATCCAACTCAAACCCATAATTTACAGTGTAACTATATATTGGTTAATGGCTTTGTAAACTGAATCACAAACTTTAGAAGAAATCTAGAAGGTAATATATTTTATAATAAAACCAATATAAACACGATGCTCAAGTTTATAGATTTCATTTTCTGGGCAATAATTGCAGGCATAACTGCCGGATGCATCCAGCATGGCTGCAACTGCCTAGACTCCCGGGACCTCAGACTTTGAAGAAACTTCAGGCTATTTCTAGAACAATCCTTTACATAAACAGTTCCTGCTCCTAGAATTAAAAGGCAGACTAAATCCCTGAAATGGGCCTACCTGATAAATGCTCGTTTATGCCAAATGTCATTTTAGAATGTTATAATGCTCCCGTTTATTTTTGTAGTAATGCAAGAATTTTTTTTTATTTATTTCCCTGACTGGTGCGACTCAGTGAGTTGGGTGTCATCCCACTAACTGAAAGGTGGCAAGTTCATTCCCAGTCAGGGCACATGCCTGGGTTACCGGCTGAGGGCATGCGAGAGGCAACCAATCGATGTTTCTCTCACACATCAATGTTTCTCTCCCTCTCTTTTGCCCTCCCTTTCCCTCCCACTCTTAAATAAATAAATAAATAAATAAATAAATAAATAAAATCTATAAAGGGGCTTCTTGCCTCTTTAAAAAAAAAGAATGTTTTAACGTGAGCTCAGCTACCCAATACACCGTTTGTAATGTTGTTATTACCACACATGTAGCAAAATGAGGTGCTGTTTTCTGAAACATAAGGGTACTTCCCATCTATCTCCCAGAACTGTGGACAAATTCTAGGATGGACATGTGAAGTCTCTTGCAAAACACCTGAGCCATGCCAGGTACTCTGACCTTCCTGTGTAAGTGCAGGTGGTGGGTGTGCAACAGGCAACACCGGAAGCCACTCTAAATCATCTCTTTGTAAGCCAAGCACAATGCTTATTACTCTCCTTAAAGGTCACTTATCTGATGAACTTGGCTTCACACAATCCAGAAGCTAGAAGAGTTTCCTGACTATGAAAATGGGTCTCATTTCTACAGATATTAAGAAAAATCAGTTGATTCCTTGGGCTAGACTCAACTATAATGCCATTTCTGATAGAGCAAAAGGCCCCCAAATCTACCCCACCATCTACATGTTCAAATGTTTTATTTCATTAGGGTTCAGAAAGTTCAATACATAAAACATTAGCATAAATAAGTTTAAGTCACAAGAAAGATACAAAACCCTTCCCTGTTGTAACAGGATTATGAAATTAAGAACTGCAAATCAAAGGGACCTCGTAAATGACGGAAGGCGGTAGAGTCAGAAGTTTGGGAGTGCGTGGGAGGCGAGGGGAAAGTGACTAACAGCTAGGGCAGGAACCTTCAGGGCACTGACGTCAGTTCGGCCCAGAAGGGCAAGCCACAGACAGGCTGGAGAGGAGGAATGAAGAGGGCGAAGGAACCTCTGGGTTGAGGGAATGAAAGCTGAAGGCAAACGCATGTGAAAAAAGGACCACACTGTGAGGTGCAGGTGACTGAGTCAGGAAAGCCGAGGTACTGATGGAGGGAAGGGGAAGGAACTAGGAAGGCCGACAGGGACAGCGCGTAAAGCAATCTTCAGACTGTGCCTGAAGGCTCAGATTTTACCCTGCAAGGCAGCAATTCTTCGCATGGCCCATGGACCCCACAGCTCCCGAGGCCCTTTCAGGGCTCTGAAGGTCAAAGTCATATTCAGACGTTATTTCCCCTTCCACAGCATTTACATGGGCACTGATACAAAAACAGGGGTGGGTAAAACTGCTGTCACCTTGGCAGCGGCACCAAACTGTCTAGTGGGCACTGCGTTCCCCGCTGCCACACATTCATTTAAAAAAAAAAAGGTTTCACTTCAGAATGTCCTGGATGAGTCATCAAAAAGCATCACTTCATTAAATCTCGGCTCCCGAGTCTATGGGTTGCACTTTTTCAAGGGGGAAGCGGACATAAAGCCCCGCTAGGGCGCACCAACTGCAACTGCCACCTCAAGGAAACACGTGTGCAAATGGGCTGCAAGCTGAACGGGTCACTTCCTTCAGGGAACATGAATTCCATTCGGCAGAACAGCGTCGGAAAAACTATAGTTATTCACACTTGAGTGTTTGGCAGATGGTGTCTTATAAATGAAGTGAACCTGTTGCTTCAACGAAAACAACTCACAGAACTGAATACTAATGATAAAATTTGAGCTTTTGAGTGAAATTAGAAATTTGGAAAACTTGTATCTGCCATTGTGAGCTACACTGCTTCCCAACACTTCGAGAATTTTCTAATAACATAGGTGGAGCTGGGGATATTAAAAAATAGGATTTTGTGATATTGTTTTATCAAATGCATCAACATTTACAAGATCTACACAGCTCAGCACACCAGTATTTTCCAAATAACCAACCAATACATGTTACAAACATCACCCAGGGTAAAATATCCATTTGAATTGCAAGATGGATCAACAGATTTTATTATAACAGAGTAGGAACAGTTCACTAATGTGAGTTCAGATTCCACATCGCAACTAACCCTTAAGAAACAAACCATTAGTGTCAAATTTTGGTATAGTATCAAAGAATAACCACAATTTTCAGAAAATGCCATTAAGAGACTCCTGTTTTCTCCAACTATATATCTGTATTAAGGCCAGACTTTCTTCAAGTACTTCGACCAAGACATTCTGCAGCAGCCTGCAGGAGCAGATATGCGAATCCACCTGTCTTCTACTCAACCAGAAATTACAGAAATTTCTAAAAATGTTAAACGATGCCACTCTGCTCACTAAATGTTTTTTTTGTTTTATAAAACAGCTTTCATAAAAAATTGTTATTTGTGTAAGCATGTAATGGGTCTATTACAGATAATTTAAATAAGTTAAAAATAAATTAATAAATATGTTGTAAATTTCTGCATTTTAATTTCTAATATGGCAAACAGACTTCAAAAATGCACATAAAGAAAAGCTCCTTTAGGTCCTCAAGAACGCTGAAGAGTCTACAAGAGTCCCGATGCCACAGTGTGAAGCAGTGGCCACAGGAGACGAAACCACAGGGTAAGAATTCATTGGGAGGCAGCACCTGAACAAGTACACTTCTCTGACAACAAGCAGTAAAACCAAATGGATTTAGGAAAACCAGACCAGTCAGGAAGCAGCAGCCAGTAACAGCAAAGGAGTAAAGTGAAAATGAAGACTGGACTAATAATGGGGGTAGAAAGAAAGGGATGAATTCAAAAGATATTTCAAAGGCAGAATAGACAGAATCTAGCAACCAGCTTCAGAATCAAGGAGAAAGAGTCGTGGCTAAATTGTCACTGCCTGGGGATCTATCTGGCTTATGAGTCTACTCAATATAGTCATACACTGCTTAGCAACAGGGATATCCCTGAGAAGTGAGTCATTAGGCGAGTCCATCCTAGTGAGAACATCACAGAGCACGTCACACAAACCTACGATGGCACAGCCTGCTGCACACCTGGACCGTATGGGATAGTCTGATGCTCCCAGGCTCTGAGCCTGTAGGACACGTTAGTGTACAAACCTCCCGGGAGTAAATCAAGCACAAGAGAACACAATGCAATCAAAAGCCTCACAAACACGAGACACGGGAGGCCGAAGCCTACACAGCGAGGTATACTGTCTGACAGCAAACGTTTTTTAGCAAGTGGAAAGAACACACTCTAAGAGGAGGACACGTAGCACAGGAAGCACACGAGCAGTGACGCAGTGGCACTCTCACTGACTGACTGGCAGCACGGTAGTTCATTTACACCAGCAGCCCCGCACACCGCATTGTGCCATGACGTCACCAGGTGAAAGGAACTTTTCAGCTGTCATGCATGAGGTCCATCACTGACCAATATGTCATTGTGCTGTGCATGGCTGTGTGTAGACATCTAGATACTCTATAATCAGAGTCTGAGTTCTAATAAACGTTGTCTGACACCAACTAGATGTCCTACAGTTCAATTCAATTCTGACACTAATGACCCGGACTTATGGAGGGTACAAACGGTAAGGGCTCAGGCCCACCTGATGTCTGCTACTTGTCTTCAGTAACCCCAATGTACCAGCACTTCTGCCAGGCAGACTACAAATTTGAGGCACCCCACAACAGGTCCCCCCCAGATTCAATAATTTATTACAGGCGTGTCAAACTCATTTTCACCAGGGGCCCCATCAGCTTCATGGTTGCCTTCAAAGGGCTGAACATAATTTTAGGATGGTATAAATGTAGCTACTCCTTAACAGTTAAACGAAGGCTTGGTGCTGCCGCCAGGTAGAAACAAGGTGCCTGGCTGGATCAAACAAGGCAGAGGGCCGGATTCGGCCACAGGCCTTGTGTTTGCCCCGTGCTCTACAGAGACAGCACGCACACTGGGCCCCTTACCTTAAGGGTTTTAATCTGTTTTCTAAAGGTGGGAATTTTAGGGAGGGTCTCAGGGGAGAATCTCAATAGAATATTCATCAGCTTTCCAGGTGTGTCCTTTAATGTGCTTTAATATGCAATCTCTGCTCAATTTCACAGTAAAGGTCACTACAGAGGGACTGGGACCAAGGCAGGCCTGCCCCAGCACAGTCTGGAATGTGTAGGATAAGACCTTTTGATTTACTATCTGGCTGTAAATTGCTCAGCCAGTTTGTTCATCTGTCTGTCTCAGTTTCCCCACTGCACTCGGCAGGAAATTTTCCCAGCTTACACTGCCACGGGTAACAGGAACAAAGACACCCAACATAGACTGCTCTTCAAAGAAACCCGGCTATTGGAGGAATACGTGAGATGCCAACAGTTAGAGAGCACAGCATCAAGTGAGACAAACCTGAGCAGATGTGACCAAAGGAGCAGAGGACAGGAGGAAGACAAAGGGGACAGAGAATGAGCGTGATTCAGATCAGGGCTCCCACATGGACCCCAAACCCTTTTCCACATGTCTACAAGGCCCAGCATAGTCTGCACTTACCTCCCTCTCTACTTTCCTTGTGGGTGGCTTTCTTCTTGAATATACTAGGCTCCTTTATGCCCCAGGCCCTGCTTGAATGCTGGCCCCTCCTCCTGAAAACAACTTCTGTCCCTTCCCTGACGAGATCCTACCCATTGAGCAGACCCCAAGTAAACGCCACATCTTCCTGGGACACAAGAACTAGATAAGGTCCTCTTGAATGCTTCCTTCATAGTGCTTACAACAGCCTGGGTCATTTACTTACATGATGGGGCAGGGATGTACATCTGTCCCAGTAAAATACAGAGTGAGGGCAGGGACCTGTTACTACTGGCCTTGCTCCTACCACACCCAGCGGTCAGGCAGGGTACAGTTGTGGCACAGCTGAAGGATGAAGCCCGAGAGAATGGCACAAAGTCTCAGAGAAACCAGAGACGTACAGCACCTACAACCAGGGGAAGGGGACACACCTCCTCTTTCTCCCTTTTATCTCAAAAAGCAAAGAGTAAATGTGGTAAGACAGATTTACAAGTGCTACCTGGGAAGTGGGCAGCAGCCCCAACAGGAGGCAGACTCACCCCGGGGAGCCAAGGTCTCAGGGAAGAACAGGGAGGCTTGAGGAAAGGGACAAATTTAGTTCAATGTCTACGAGGGAGGGAAAGAAAGCAGAGGAGGAGTAAGTGGCAAAACACAGCTAAATAGGTAATGACAAAAGTTCACCTCTGTATGGCTTTCTTCAGCTGTTCGCAGCACAAACCCAGGAAACAGAACACAGACAGCAGAGCTGGTCTAGTGATGCAGGCCTGCAGGGTAGAAATGCAGGACAAGAGAGTAAGGGAAGAGCTGAAATCATCGCTCTGAGATCCCAGCTGCAAATGGAAAGTGAACTAGGAGGAAACTGACAATCTGTGATAAAAGCAAGAAGGTCCAGGAGCTAGAGTTTCTAGAGGGAACTGCTGTAATCAGAAGATGTGAAATAAATTACACTGCAGATATGTAATGTAAAAAGTCAGTGCAATGTGTTTTTCAAGATACCGTAACCTCTCCCACCCACTGTTATCAGTGTCTTAGGACAAAAAATTAAAAGTTAAAAATAGGCCCATGCCCTTCTGAAAAAGGTCAAGTTGCTATCTTTCCTGAAGTCCAATGAAAAAAAGCAAATGGCTGCAAAAAGGATACCCCCCTCCATCTCCAACTTTTCCATACTATATTCATGTTTTTCCAGCAGTTCCAGATGAACCTGAAGTTAAAACGCCCCAACTCTGAGCAAAAAGAGAATGCTGACGCACCTTTAGGCACTGGAAAAAATCTGCCAGTATAGAAGCAGTCAAACTAGCGCGGACAACGTCCACAGTTCTCAACTACAGGTGATCTAAGCACATTACAGGTGAGTCTCCCAAACTTCATTCTATCTGGAGGAATCACAGAATAGTAAAATATATTTTGTTTTAAAACAAATTAGAAACAACACAGATTCTGTGGGCAGTGTGTGGAGTATTTAAATCTAAAAAGCAAACCTTACTGAGGAGAAAGCGCACACACAGTTTTCGGTTGCTGCGGTGTGCTTGCACCGTTTTATTAAAGGCTATCATTAAAGAGCCCTGGCTGGTTGGTCAGTTGGTTAGAACATTATCCCCATTCATCAAGGTTGTGGGTTCTGTCCCCAGTCAGGGGACGAAAAGAATCAACCAACGAATGAACAAATAAGGAGAACAACAAATCGGTATTTCTCTCCCCCCCCCCCCCCCGCCGATTCCCTCCTTCTCTCTATGAAAGCAATTAAAATTTTTATTTAAAAAATAATAAGTAAATAAAGGCCATCATTAAAAAGAGGTCAGCATTAGCCCTTTCCCATACGATCACTGTGTATGATGAGAGTGTTCGGCATGTGTTTTGCCTGCCCAGCATTCTTTCTTTTGATCCCACTTTACTTTCTTTAAATTCTAGCGGTTTAGGTACTGACCTCACAAACTGGTACAGAAGGTGGACCCAGAGGCCCAGGACAGCCAATAAGTTCTTCAACCCCCTGGCCATAGGGATTGGTTCAGACACGTGATTAAGCCAGGCCAATCAGCTATGTGAGTCAATACCTCTTCCATTTTTCTTAAGCACCTTGTGCTTTTGCTACTTGCAAATGAAAAGCTCAAACAAACACAATTTGAATAAGGAACAATGTGGCACTGAACTTTGTCCTCCTCTCTACTATAATCTTTTCATTCTCTTCTGGTCACTTTTCTTTCCTGTCCCCACCCAACTCCTTAGGATAGCAGACTATTTAAACCAAGCACTGAGTTTTTATGACATCGCCAAGAATAAGCCAAGCCCCGGGGCATTACGCTGTAATTCAATTTCTTGACATTTATAAATTAAAGAGCCTCATGTCAGTAGCTTGAACAGAGCACACTGAACAGACCTCAAACTACCTCCTACGCAGACATACACAATACTGTACACTGTAGATGTCTTTAATATCATTTTTGGTTTGAGGTCAAAATGTTATGTTCTAGGACATTTGGAAGGAAATTCAAAATATCTTCCTTCCTGTTTGCCCTTGGCTGGAGATCTGAACTGGTTTAAGAGGTCAGAGCTGGTGCCCACGCATGCAAAATGGCCTTTCCAATAAATCTGTGATTACCTAAATTAGATAAACTTGTGTACCTCTGTGCTTCTTGCTATCCTTAATTCTGATGTTGTTGTTATGTGGACAATAATAAATTCAGAACTTCCTTAGACAATTGTCAAGAAATAAAAGAGACAAGGTATTACCATAAAAAAATACAGTGCAGGGAGTGAAAACACCTGGACCGCAGTAACAGGGACCAACCTCAGCAGAGAGAGGGGGGAAGGGAGGAACACTGTTTAAGAATACAGATATGAGCATTTCTCGGAGCTCAGGCACAAGAATGCAGCTGGCGAAAGAAAGGACTGGAAGAGAAGGTTCACAGCCATCAGAGACTCGGGCAGTGTTCTCTCTGCTTCCTTCTAGACAGCACCTCTATTCTCTCCATCTACAAACCTCCCTTCTGGTCCCCAGGCACAACAGCAGAACGTAATTGCCTCTAACTCCCCTGGTGTTACCTTACAGCTTGGGAGCCTGTCAAGGTCAAATCCCTGTCTCTTGGGCCCACTTCAAATTCCCAGGACAGGGACACTGATTGGGCTAGGTCAGGTCAAGTCCTCAAACCTGGTTCAACCCTTAGTGTCTTCTGCAGGTAGGAAGACATTAGAGGGAAGTGAATGTGCAAGTTATAGGGCAGTTCGGGGACTCGCGCTGGGTCAGAGAGCTGCTCCTGAGGTCCCCATGGCACAGCACCAGCTTTGGACCTTGGCTTTCACATCACCCACACAATAAGGAACTGGTCACCTACTCACTGCAGACTTTTACTAAGGATCTAGAGTTTAAAAGAATTTAGGAAAATTAAATCGAATTTAAGACAGGACAGGGTAATGAGCATTTACCACTGTTTTGGGGATTCGTGTCACTAAAGATATACAAGCCAAAAAATAAATTATAAATTCTAGAAATAAAAATTATCTCTTACAATTATGATAGTCGTCTACATGAAAAACCCAAGGGAAATGAAAAAACCATAAAGGTCTTACCGGGCTGAGATTCTGCCCCGGTTCAAGGCGGACACTGAAGCTACGCCAGGCCAGAGCTCGTGCTCGAACACTCACTGAACCGCCGAGCAGCTCAGAGCTTCCCACACACAGAACCTTGAAGTGGGTTACAGGTGTGCTCAAGGCACTGCTTGGCCTCAGCCTTGGGGGATGAGGCCTGCCATTAGTACTAATTACAAGGTACTAATGTGGTACTAATATTATAGGATATTAAAAGCGTTGAGAAGCACTGAAGAAATGACCAAAACACTACTAGAACTAAGAGTTCTAGCAAGTTGGCCGGATGCCAAGTAAATTTGTACAAGGCCAATACCACTTAATAAATGTTCAAAGCCATTCGTAGTAATGAAAAATCCAAGTTAAAACAAAACTGGCTAAGACTTTTTTTTTAAAAAATAGACATTTGTGTTTTGTTTTTTAATCCTTGCCTGAGGATATGTTTATTGATTTTGGAGAGAGAGGAAGAGGGGGAAAGAGGGAGCAAGACAGAGACAGAGAGACAAACATCAATTTGAGATAGAAACTTCTATCAGTTGCCTTCCATATGCACCTGGACCTGGGATAGAACCTGCAACACCTAGGTACGTGTCCTGACTGGGAATCAAACCTGCAACCTTTTGGTGTAAGGGACAGTGCTCCAACCAACTGAGCTACTTGGCCAGGGCTGGCTAGGAGTTTTTTGAGATGGTTTTACACCATGCTGCTAAGGGAACAGGAAATAGGTACACACGGCTAGAGGAACACATGGTAGAGCAGTGCATTATGAGAACCTGCAAATACTCCAATCTATTAAATGAAAAAGGCTACAAAGTGGTATGTACCTGAGGTTATAAACTGGCAAGAAAACAGAGACTGAATTCACCCCTCAGATGTGCTTTGTTTGATCCACAGCATGTTTATAAAAATTGTGACCCACATAAAGATCAGGAGATTTGCTATTAAATCCATATTTCTAGATTTCCAGCTTCTTAGAACTAGAAAGTCTAGTAACACCAGCCCTGCTGGTGTGGCTCCGGGTATTGAGGACCAGCTTCTGAATCAAAGAGTCACTTGTTCGATTCCCAGTCAGGGCACATGCCTGGGTTGTGGGCCATGTTCCCAGTAGGGGGCACGCAAGAGGCAACCACACACTGATGTTTCTCTCCCTCTCCTCCCACCCCTCCCCTCTGACTAAAAATAAATAAGTAAAATAAAACAAAGTTTTCAAAAAAAAGAAAAGAAAGTGTAGTAACACCAGGATGTGTCTTGCCAGGGCCACAGATGTCTGGGCTGACTCACCCGGCCTGGCCCATCCGTGGGGCCATCTTCAGGACCCAGAGTCCCTAACTCACCTTCATGTCTCCCAGACTAAGCGCCTTCACACACCTGACCTGCTGGGTAAGTCTTGCTGGCTGACCCTCACGGAGTATGAACAGTCATTATCGCTGGATACTGAGACTCAGGGTGCACTGTTTTCCTTTCCTCATCAATATGTTCAGAAGCTTTCTTCAATAAATATGTATTGCTTTGTTATAATTTTTTAATTAGCAAATCACAACTGCAAAATCACTCCATCTAATGAGATCAAGACAACCACCGATAACTGAGGACGACTGTGGTTTAAACTAACTGAACTAAGGAACAATGCGAGCTGGCAATCACTGCAGGGTTTCGTGCCCCTTGACACTCACTAACACACCAGACTGAACAGACCGCAGCAGCATTTTACAAATCAGATCTTTCTCAAACTGAATAGCTTTTTTTAAAAAAGATTTATTTTTATAAAGAGGGGGAGGGACAGAGAAAGAGAGAGAGAAACATCAGTGTGAGAAACATCAATCGGTTGAAGGAAACCATGCCCTGACTAGGGACTGAACCTGCAACCCAGGCATGTGCCCTGACTGGGAATCGAACCAGCGACCTTTACCTTCAAAGGACAACACCCAACCAATGCAGCCCAGTGGTCAGGGCTCTGAATAGCTTTTATAGAAAGCTATTAAACAGAAGAGCTTTCCTATTCATAACCTCAACTAATTTAATGTTTAAAAAATTAAATAATTCCTCATCTTTATTTATTTGATAAATAATAATAGTTCATAGGGTTCTCTTTTCCCCAGAAACTCAAAAAGTTTATACAAATCACAGTTCATCTCATCCCATCTCTGAGACCTCGAAGAGTAAACCACATTACCGTCACGGTAAAGAAAAAGTACAAGGCTGGGTAGAAATGCCAACATCCAGATAACTGAAGTGCAGTCAGTTAAAGATCTCTCTCTTGCCCTCCTCCAATCCACTCCCACGTGACATCCAGAGTGCTCTTCTTAAACAAAAGTAAATCATGGAGCTCCCTGCTTAAAGCTCACATTAGCTTCCTACTTGCACTGACTCTAAGTACAATCCCCAGGTCCTGTCTCCTTTATTCCCCACCGTTTCCTCTGTTCACGGGCACTTGGGTGACTGGCCTCCCGACTGTCGGCTCCTCAAACACTGATCTGTTCAACACACCAACAAATATCAGCGAGTACCCACTGCGCGCTAGGCACCGTCCTAGGCCTGGGGAAAAGGCAGGGCGCAGCAGAGGTGAGCCTCCCCAGCCCCTGGAACCCCTCCACAGAGTTCTCTTCCTCCTCAGTTTCTCTCATCGCTTAAAGAATATAGACGCAACCACTGTGAGGACTGTGTCTGAGCATCTGAAATAGCAGGGCTACCTAAGGAAATGTACTATTGTTTACTGAGTTCATGTCCTATTAGTTACTGGTAATTCGCATGACTTAATATTTATAATTGTTATTTATAAATGGTAGAAGGGAAAAAAAGGAAGAGGTCTTTTACTCATTGAAACTTACTCTATACCAGGAATGGCACTGGGTGTTTTGGGTCAATTTTTCAAGGTTTCTCTCATTGCTAATGGTACAAGTTTAAAAAAAAAAAAGTATTGTATTTTTTCCATTACTACTTACCTCCCTTATATCTCCCTCCCTCCCCCACAATTACCACACTGTTGTCCATGTCCATGAGTCCTTTTTCCTTTCTGCTCAATCCTCCCCCCCACACACACAGCTTTTATATGTCAATGACCAAAATGTTACATTACAAGCGGTTGAGTTTCCAATCATTCCAAAAACTGAAGATTACTTACTTTTAAAATCTATTGTTTTAAGTTTACAGCAGAAATGAGTTGATTTTCATAAGCCAATGGGTCCACAATGAACAGACTTACAGAGAATGCACAAGAATGGTGTGTGTGTGTGTGTGTGTGTGTGTGTTTATACTGTGGCTTCCTATACACCACACTGCTCTTGCTAGAAAAATAAAACTGCTCGGGACATCTGTCTTGGAGAGAACTGGCCCTACACGTACACACGCACACACACAGAAGAACCAATGTCACCTTAACCAGGGTGGGTAAAGCCCAGTACTAAAAGCCAGTTGACTTCCTTCATTTCCACGAGCGGTGTCCACCCACGTCTTGCATTCTCGCCATGAAACACCAGAAGGACTTGCAGACAAAACGCGAGGGTAAACAAAACCATCACTGACAGCAACGGGGGATCAAAGGCACTGCCCTCCGGTATTAAGGAGAGGACGTTTAATTTTAACCACCAAGGATTAAAAAGAAATCTTTGACCAACTACTATGATCTTGTTATTGTCACATTCACATTCAGCTGAATCCCAAGCTCTCACGTCTCTCAGTTCAACTTCTGGCTCTCCCACTCCGGTGGGAGTGAAATGTACTCAGAACCTTTTGGCACTGGCTTGGCGAAGCCCTGCACTGCACAACCGTAGCATAGGTTTTGGTGACCAGCTTAACTGAGCCAGCAGCCCTGCCTCATGAGGCAGCACAAACTCAGGCCAGGGAGCTGACGCCGAAACAACGGCACCAATGCTCTCTGGGCAATGAGTCGGACCGTTGCCGTACTGCCGGTCACTAATTCTGCCAGAAAAACAGCAGGAAAGCATTGGTGAATCACCCAGATTAAGTTGCTTGAAAGTCATCTTGTTAGAGGACTACAAATATCAGTAACAAAACTTTGATGATATTCAAGCATCATTTATTAACAGAAGTTTTTTAAAAGATCTATTATTAATAGACAACTATTTATTAACAAGTCCTTTATGGGATGATTCTCCCAATGCACCCTTGACACCTCCCTGCAGTGAGGCCTCCGTGTTCCTGAAGTGAACTTCCATAGGCATTTAAATCTCCAAACTGGCCAACATAGAGATGCTGCCACAGCCCCCCACTGTCTCCCTAGTCACACATTCCGTATGGGGTCTTCTGTTTGCAAGGCAAGTCTACACCACCAGTGCGATGCCTTTCCGATTCCAATAGTCTCCATATGACTCTAATCCTGCGGTCCACGCCGGGCACCTTTAGGAAACCAGGACAGAGGACGGATAACAAGTGCTGAGAGAGATGAATGCTGGCCAATAGAAGAGGCCTATGTTTGAGCTACTTACGCAGCTAACTCCTCAAGTAACAGGGATACAAATTTGTGCACCACCTAATTTATAAGTAATACTATCAGGGAACCTCCAGGTTGTTCCAAAACAGATATCAGAAATGTAAAAAGTACCCAATCCCTACAAAGCATACCCAGGTAACAGGCAGTCCAGCACTGTGGCCAAGAGTTTTGGGCCCTGAAGTTCAAATCTGCGCTGCTATTTGCTGGCTCCCTAAGTGACTTCACTGCTGGTACTTCAGTTTCCAAGGTACGTTAATCGAAAGCATGAGAGTTTTATGGAGATTGAGTTAACCATAAAAAGATTTGATCAATGTTAGCTACCACTATTACTAGATGTATGAATTTTCTGACTTTCCACATCGCACTACTAAACAGGTTACATCAATCCCCATTCTTCCACCCTGGCTGGTGTGGCTCAGTGGAATGAGCGCCAACCTGGGAACCAAAGGGTCACCAGTTCCATTCCCACTCTGGGCAAACACCCGGGGCGTGGGCCAGCTCCCAGGTAAAGGGTGCGCAAGAGGCAACCGCACATTGGTGTTTCTCTACCTCTCTTTCTCCCTCCCTCCCCCACCTCTAAAAATAAATAAATAAAATCTTTAAAAGAAACCAAAAACATTTTTCCTCCTAAAAATAATTCACCAAGTTTGTCACTGGTTAAAAATCATTCTGAAAAGGAGCGGGGAGAGAAACCAAACTCTCATACAGCAGTGTAAGAGTACAAAATTGCCACCACCTTTCTAAATGGCAAATTGGGAATATACATCAAAACCCCTGGGAGGTTTCAGGCAAAAACATTAGAGCGGAGGGCTCATGTATCTGAGAGATACGTACACATTATGACTTAATGTTAGTCACATACAAACGCAAATGCGCCAGCCTTAAATCTATGCACCCAGCATACATAACAATATTTAAGAAAAGTGTTTTTATCTCTCAGATTAGCCACGACCTGTATAGGGTTAAACTTAGTGTGTACTGATCCTGCAAATTCACTTTAGAAACTTCTAAGGGAAAAAAAAAATCTCACAAGTATATACAAAGCAGAGATGCATGCAGGGGATAGTCACTGAAGAGTTATTGATACTAATGGTGGGGGGGGGACTAATGTCTAATAAAAATAAATTGGTTAAATTATCTAGATCCATAAAATGAAATATTCAGTTACTAAACTATTATAATAGAGATACAGAAAGACTGACAAAATGCTAAGCCCCCCCAAAAAAAGGTTACAAAACTATTATACATGTATACAGCAGGAGCGTGCATTTGTTACCAAAATACTCATATATGAATAGCCACATGCACACACACACACAAAAGGGTTGAAGGGATATATACCCTGGTAGTGGACTTATGAATATTTAGAGTTTTCTACTTTTTATTTTCTGTATTTCAATTTTTCTCCCATAAACATGCAGTTCTTAAAATACAAGGGATATCAGCTGATCATCATAAACTGTTTATCACTTTGGTTCTGAAATGTATGATTACCCTGAAAGTGACGGCAAGGCTGATTGCCTAGAAGCATATAAACCTTTGCTGTTATCGCTCTCATTTTAGTCTGAGATAGCGGAGGCACTGAGGAGTCAGGTGACTCAATCAAAGTCGCAGACTATGTGGTTGAACCCATCCTTCAGAGACGGCACTGCTCTTACTCTCCCCTTAACTATCGGGGAGCCCTCAGTTACATCACTGAAGCTGTTATTTACGGGGCCCATGCTAAAACAGGGGTGTCCAACATGGGCGCATGTGGCCCAGGATGGCTATGAATGAGGCCCAACACGACGCGACATCGTAAATTTACTTAAAACATGAGTTTTTTTTGTTCTCATTAGTGTTTGTGTATTTAATGTGTGGCCCAAGACAACTCTTCTTCTTACAGTGTGGCCCAGAGACGCCACAAGGTTGGATGCCCCTGCTCTAAAAGAATAAAGGTCATATTTTATTAGTATAAAAAATGAAATTGGAAGATATACCAATTCTTTTTTTTAATTTTAGACAAAAGGAGGAGAAAGGGGGGGGAAGAAGATGAGAGGAGAGAGAGAGGTTTATTGTTTCATTTATTTATGCAAATTGATTCCTGTATGTGCCCTAGCTGGGAATTGAACCTGTAACTTTCTCATATGCAGGGGAGGGGGGGGCACGGGACCACAGGGACACGACGGGGGACTCTCCAATCAACTGAAGCAACTGAGCTACCAGCCACAACAGAAAATGTACCAATTTCCTATACTTTTTGAAAATCAGTTTTTTATAGCATTATGTTGAAATTTATCATAGCTTAGAAAACGGCATTTTGATATAGTGATAACATAGTAATTTACCACCTCACTGTGACTAAAATTACATTTTTAAGTCTCTAAGCAAGTATTTCTCTAGGAGCCTTCTTTCCAGCTTATCACCTTGAGCATTCTATGCTTGGGGAAGGTTCTCTCCTTTCGGAGCCAATCAAGTTTACAGAAATGACTGGGGTAGAGTACTTGTGGCTCCTATTTCCATACAATCAGTGACTATTAAGTGATAAAAAATGATTTTACAAGTAGAGATTTTAAAATGTGGTCTTGCTGCAATGTAGTCCACTCATCAATATTTTAATCGAGTTCCTCCAGACACTATTCTAGGCACTCAGGGTACAATGATGAACCCAAGTCCCTCACTGAGCGGTTTATTACAGGTATGATACACATTTGAAGGTCACAGTCAGTTTTTACTGGCAGCCTAAGGCATAAAACATTGTTACTTGAAAAACTTGCTATTCACTTCAAGAGTCTTAGGAGACAGTAACACCAGTGGTTGCGTTCTCCAACTTTGCCGCACAGGAGAAATTCCTGCAGGACTCCTTGAAAATACCGAATCTAGGGTCCCACCTCCAGGAGTCTGATTCTGAGGAGAGATGATAAAAACCTGTATTTTTAACAAGAACCTCAGTTAAGGCTGCTATATAAGTGATCTGTGGTCCAGACTTGGAGAAACCACCAGTAACTAGAGCCATTCAGAAGGGAAAGATCACTGAGAAGAGAAAAACTCCACAAGCAGTGTAATTGGCACTGAGTAATAAACCCAACCCTCATGTAAGTAATTAATTCTCTGACATTCACAAATCTAGCAAATTAAAAAGATGAGTTAGAGTCCCGGAATTTACTGGCACTTCCTCCTTAACCTCTATAGATTGAAATTTGCCTCAATCGAGGCATTTGGGTTAAAGACGAACTTAAGAGTTCTACTACCAGTAGTAGACATAAGCTTTGAGAAAAAGGAAACTGCTAGTCAACTGCAAAAAAAAATGCTAAGAGGGACAAACATTTCATGGAATTAACTTGCTACCACTCATTTTATGCCCTATTTCACAACACTTAGTATCTGAACAATCCCCAAGGTTCCAAAGTACATCAAAAACGTGTTCATTTCCTCTCCTGCTCAGGCAGACTAACAATAGTTTGTGCCATAGCCATTTCAATAAATACGTTCTTAGATTAAAAAATACCTTTTCAAAAAACTCAATCAGAAACTCGCTCACTGGAGCTAAAGGAGTTTTGAAATAGTTCTAATGCCATCACTCACGTCCCTCATTTCTCAATTGAGATTACTTAAAGTTCCTGGGTTCCTTACAAACCTGCAGAAAGAATTCAGTATTTAAAATATACATATTTATGTGATAAGTGAACTTACATCAAAACGATATGAATGTTTCAAGTGAACTATTAAAAGTAATTCAAAGAAAAACATAGTTCTCAGAGATAGGTAGAGATCATAAAGTGTGAGGGTGTTTAAGCTTCTGCACCTTAAGCCATGTAATTACATCCCGCTTCAGAGGCGAGGAGCAGCACCACGCACCCAGCTGGCCGCTGGCTCCTGCCCGGCCCTGGCCCGGGCCCGGCCCCAGCCCCCCACCTAATCCAGGGGCGCTCCGAGCCCTGCCCTTCATCTGGTCAACGGGATTAGGGAAACCGCCTCCCGCCGAAAGGGCTGCATGCACCGGGTGGCCCCCGCGTTCATCACCCGCACTCTCTCTCTGCTTGTTTTCTGAGTTGTGCGCTTTGGCCCCGCAAACAGCAAGCGCAGGGAGCGGGCAGAGAAGCACAAAGAAGCGCCTCCGGCCGGAGCGGGCATCTCTGACGCCCAGCCCGCCTGCCGGCCTCCACCGCAGCCCCAGCGAGGGCCGGGCTCGGAAGGAAACCTCCCCGTCGGGAGGCGGCCAGAACCCCCAGTCTCAACCCTACCGAGAAGCCGCTCGTCCGTTTCTCCAAGAGCAAAGCCTCCCTCAGCCTGAACCACAACAAAAGGTGCCCCTAGACGCGTCATCTACGAAGTTGTCTGCGGATCCGCGAGCGAGCACAAGGACAGGCGGAGTGCAGCCCTTCCTCGACGGCTTCCTGTTCCCGCGGGTGCGGGTCACGGTTGCCCGGGCCGGCGGAGGGCGACTGCACCGCGGGCAGGGGCGCAGCGCGGGACGCGCTCCGGGCGAACGCGGCCGCGGCCGGACTCAGCCCGGCGTTGACGGCCCTCCCCTGACCCGGGCCCGAAAAGGCACACGAGGAGCAGACGGAGGAGCCGTGACTCGAGGCCCGGGAGAGGCGGGCGGGCGCGACGCCGCTGCCCACAACCTCCGGATCCCGGGAGGGCGGGCGGGGAGGCGAGGCTTGGCCGGGCGCTCCGCCGGCCGAGGGCAGCAGGGTCAGCCCTGGAGGCCCGAGCGCCCCCCGCAGCCCCCTCGGGAGGGTGGGACCCTGCTCGAACTGGCAGGGCTGCGGACGCCCATTCAACCTGAAACTCGTCCTGCGGCCGCCAGCCCCTCGCCCGCCGCGGCCCCCCGGCCTCCCAGAACTCGCCAGCCGGCCTCCCCCGCGGCCCGCCCCCGGGAGGATGGGGAAGGACGAGGCTAGGGGCCGCCGCGGCCGCGCCTCCCGGGTGCGCTGCAAAGGCTGAAGGGCGGCCTCGGGACGCGAGCCCTGGCGCCATCGCGCCGACCCCCCGCGCGGACCCCCGCCCGCCGCCTCCATGATCCAGGCCGCCGCCGAGCAGCCCGCTCCTCACCTCATCTCAGGCGGGTTCGCGCTGCCGCTCCCAGGGACAAATCAGTGCCGCTCTCTCGCCGCAGGGAAGGACGCAGGAGCCGCAGCCCCGCACACCATCCCCGCCGGCCCGCCTCCCCGCGCGTCCCGTAGTCTGCTCCGGACTCTCCCTCGCAGGCCGCCGTACTACGGAGCAACCAAGCTGCGCTCCCACCCAACTCCTCCTTTCCCCTCTACCTCCTTCGCTCCCTCCCTCACTCCCTCGCTCCCCTCGCTCCCGCCTATCTCTTCACCGCTCCCTGTGGCCTGCCCCGCCCCTAGCCCCCCTCTGTCTCCGCCCACAGGTGGGTGGAGACACACAGCCTGCCAATCGG